>NC_141698.1:192704925-195704925 GCF_964263255.1 Lissotriton vulgaris
CCAGCTCCTCCAGCATACCGATGAAGTGTGGAGTCCCCCAGGGCTCCTCTTTAAGCCCTGCGCTTTTTAATATCTATATGAGGCCACTGGCTGAGGTAGTTCGTCCGTATGGAGTTAAGATCATTTCCTATGCGGACGACACACAGCTGGTGGTCTCCTTAGCGCAGGAAGCCCAACATTCTCCATCGGGGGGTCTAACCAAATGTCTGGAGGAGGGGAAGTCCTGGATGACGCTGTCCTCACTGAAGCTGAATGGGGACAAGACAGAGCTCATGTTGCTAGGCCCGGCTGACCCGACCCTCTTCAAGTCATTATGGCCCACCTGTCTAGGCCCCCGCCAGGCCCCAAAAGATAACATCAAAAGCCTAGGGGTGTGGCTGGACAAGAACCTCACCTTTAACACCCAGGCCACAAAGCTCTCCGCCATCTGCTTTGGACTTCTTCGGACATTGAAGAAGGTCCTAACCCTGCTCCCAATGGAGGCCAAACAAACAGCTATTCAGGGCTTAATACAATCACGCCTGGACTCAAACAACGTCCTTTACCTGGGAGCCCCAGAGTACTCTTTAAATAGGTTGCAACTGGTGCAGAACTGTGCGGCCCGCACCCTACTGCAAATCCCACGAAGAACCTCAGTCAGAGAGGCACTGACTAGCCTTCATTGGCTACCAGTGCGAAAAAGAGTGACCTTTAAGGCAATGTGCATTGCCCATCAGGCCTTCTGGGACTCGGGCCCAAAACTCTTGCGTAGCCTAGTCAGCCAATACCACCCTGGCCGTGAACTACGTTCCAGCCAGGCCTTCATGGCAACAATCCCCAGAATCAAGAGATCTAGAGCAGGTGGAAGAATGTTCACCCTTAACGCCTCAAAAATCTGGAACACCCTTCCCCCTCACCTGAGATCTAACCCGAACCTTGCCTCTTTCCGCAAGCAATTAAAAACTCATCTATTCAAATCCCCGTAATCATCTCAGCCTCCCCATCTTCCTCCTAGTCTCTGACAGTCTCACTACACCCTTCTGGTTCCCTAGCGCTTGGACGCCTCAGGGCAGCAATCGCGCTGTACAAATGTATTTTCATTCATTCATTCATTCATACTCTGCATAAATACCAAGTGCCCATCTGGTTTGCCTTCTTACTCCGCCGTCTGACCATAGAGATGATGCCTCTGGTAACATCAGTTAGACCCCCTTCTGGCCCAGGCTTCCAATAAACAACTAAGATTATGAATAGATTTGTCTAAATCCATGGCTAGCACAAATAATTAGCTCGAAAAATTAGAAAGCATGTGAAAGTATTGCATTGAGGTACTGCATACTTTTGTCCTCATCTGGTAGCCTGTTTGAAATGTAAACTGGTGCTCACTTTCGGGCAAGAATTAAAATGGTTTTGTTATTACCTTGTAGATTTGGGGTATCTGTGAGGGCTCCCCTGGAGCAGGCTTTGTTCCATATCTAGCTCCAGTCTTTCCTCCCTCTCTTACTTTTGTCAGGGTGACCAGGTCTGACGCAGCTTCCTCTCTCCTGCACTCCCAGGTAAGCCCTCCACCGTTTAGCAACTAAGGGCCAGATGTAGGTAATCCCCGATTACCGATTCTTAAATACCGAATCATACCGATTCGGTATTTAAGAACTGGCAATCGGGATGTAGGTATATTTACCGAATCAATTACCGAATCGGTAAGATTCGGTAATTACCGAATCGGTATTTACCGATTCGGTAATTGACATTGATTCCTATGGGCCTTGAGGCCCATAGGAATCAATGTCAATTACCGAATCAGTAAATACCGATTCGGTAAAATTACCGAATTTACAAGGGGGACAGGGTGTCACTTTGACACCCTGTTGCACCCCTGATTATGGCTTGTGTGCAATGTGACACACATACATGCCCTGGAATTACCGATCATCTGGAATTACCGATTCGGTATTAATACCGAGTCGGTATTTTCCTGAATCTGTAAATTTACCGAATCGGTAAATTTACAGATTCGGTAAAATTTGGGCCCCCTACATCTCAAAAACCAATTACCGGTCGGTAACGGCCGAAATCGGCTGTTACCGACCGGTAATTGGCGACCTACATCTGACCCTAAGTCATCTAAAACAATCAAGAAAGTCAGAGCAGGTGGCAAATAGTAGATTTGTCTCAAGAATCGGGGAAAACATGTGGATAAGGATCTGGTTATTCGGAGCCTGCATGGTTATTTCCCATTCCAATGGAAAAATCCCATAATGATCGACTTTAGATGTGTGGAAACTGGGTGTTATCCCCATGCCTAAATCCATCCAATGTGTTATGAGTGCCAAAGTGTCTTTGTCAATTACATATCAGTCTCTGTTTTCTCTCCTTATGAAACAAACCCATAATAATATGGCAAGCTTACACGCAGGTATGGGCGAAATGGGCCCCTTGGTAATGTAATCTTGATCTCACTCTATCTTCCCTTTATAGGTTTTTCTACCAGAACCACTATACTTCTGCTTCTGACTCTGTCTCCTTCTTTTAAGGACCCCATATTCATATATAGAAAACAGGCGATAGCATTAAAAGTTGTTCCAAACGGGGCCCTAAAAAGCTGTTTGGCCCGGGGCCCCAAATATTCTTAAAATGACCCTACGTACCCTCGCTGCCTGGGGGTCCTTTTATTCCTCCACGGTGCAGCCGATGCCTTCAGTCAGTATGAAAACTCACATTCATCTTATTAGCTTGTTTATGGGCAAACATTTCAGGAGACGAGTGCTGCTGCTCGGCAATTTAAATGTTGCCCTTCAGGAGCTGACATTTCCTCAGCTAGAAGGCTGTAATTATGCTCTGCTTTACATGCACACCATCACCGGGGCTTCTCGGTCGTTTCGTAGCGATAAGGCTTTGCACAGGACTCAGGAGCATCCGCTGGTTACCTTGTCTTGTATGTGTTCGCTTTTCTGTAATATTATCTGTTACCTCAGAGCGATACATCCATACACAGGGAAAAAAATGGTGCGCTTCTGCTATGCCTGGGTTGCAGTTCTACATTAGACAGCCTTGGAAATATCAGTTCCAGTTCTTTTTTAACAACAATCCTGACAAGATTCTATACAGCCCTTCTTACTGCAGTTTCGAAGCACTTCAAATAACATCTGTCACCATACCAAACATGTAACTGATGCACTTGGAAGAATGTCAATTGATTAAGTTAGAGAGGACCGACTCACAAAGCTATTTGTAAACCAATCTTCTATAAGGCCAATATCTCAATAATCACAATCGGATCGGTGGAATTTAAACTATGTTAGAAATTGAGGTGTTGTTGTTTTCTGGGGTGTGAGCCCTGGTCAAAGAACAACCACCATCCGAGTCAAGGTAAGGCACAAGCAAACCTGTGCTTACCCTCTTGTTAGCCTGGCAAAGAGAAACCAGGCTTAACTTAGAGGCAATGTGTAAAGTATGTGTGCAACACATCAAACAGTAAAACAGTGGCAAAACCACACAAATAGGATCCCACACCAATTTAGTAAAATCGTGTTTAATTTAATAAATAAAACAAGACCAGAATGACAAAAATCCAATTAGTAGAACCGGAGATCTTGAATTTGAAAGTTTTTAAAGAAAATAGTGCTACAAGATGTAGCGCGCCAACTGTGGATATCTAGTTGCACTAAACCAGAACAAAGTCATAAGTTCAGGCCAACTGGGATGGAGCGTGGGCCAGCTGCAGGGACCCAGTTAGGTCAGCTGAAAGAGTATCTTAAAATCTTGTTTGTGGAGCGTTGTGCGGATTCGTGTAGAAGATGCGCTACACAGTCGAGGCGATGCGTCGGTTCCGAGATTCGACAAAGCTGCAGTGTAAGGCCCTGTTGCATGGATGTTAAGGATTCTGCAGACGAAGCATACGATGCAAAGTTTAGACTTGGAATATGTCATGCAATTGGGGTGATGCTTCATTTCAGAGGAGCTGCAAGGCTGCGATGCAGTCCGACGCCGAGGATGCCATTGATGAGAAATGCGAAGGCCTGTGCCGAGGATGCATTGCGCTGCCATGGTTCCAAAGGCAATGTGGGTCACGTCGGTGGTGGAAGTCTTTGCGACATGTTCAATCAATGCAGCAACAGATATGTGTCGGTTCTGCTCAGGGTTGTGCCGCACAGCAGAGGAGATACGCCGGGTCTCCTGGATCCACAGAGGCTGGCACCATAAGCATCTATGCCGGTGTGAAGTACCAACTGATAGAGCGGTGCTTCTTCCTCCTTGGCCACTGCCAGGTGGGGCGAAGCTCATTTCACCTGCACAATAGTGGTACAATCGAGCCATGTGTAGGGGGGATACAGACACCTAGGATCACAGGTGATCACGTTCCTTTTTAGGTCTCGCCTGTTGCCGATGCGCATGCGCATCGAGCAAAGCGAGACTATTGCGAGTTATCCACACTTTATCTGCACTGCAAGGAATCGTGGCGATTCCTTGCAGTGCCCGTGAGTTTTAAGGTCAATGCGCATGCGCATTAAGCTTATGCGCATGCGCATTGACCTTAAAACTCACGGGCGCGTGCACGTCCGTCTTTGTTTACCCCTCCGCCCCCTCCCGCCGTGTCGCATTTCTCCTCCCCCTCCCCTCTCTTCCTTCCGTCGTGTCGCACCTCTCCCCTCTCCGCCCCCTCCCCTGCCCGCCCCCTCCCGCCGTGTCGCATTTCTCCTCCCCCTCCCCTCTCTTCCTTCCGTCCTGCCGTGTCGCACCTCGCCTGCACGTTTTCGGCAAGGAACTTTGTGGGGGAATCACAGAGGAAATTATATAAAGGATCTTAGTCGACTGGGACGAGAGCTGAGCAAAGTTATAATAGTGGACAACTCACCCGCTTCTTACATCTTCCATCCTGAAAATGCAGTAAGTACCAAGAAAACGCTAATTCTTATGGTTGAGCTCCTCCCCCTCCCTCTCTTCCTTCCGTCGTGTCGCACCTCTCCCCTCTCCGCCCCCTCCCCTGCCCGCCCCCTCCCGCCGTGTCGCATTTCTCCTCCCCCTCCCCTCTCTTCCTTCCGTCCTGCCGTGTCGCACCTCGCCTGCACGTTTTCGGCAAGGAACTTTGTGGGGGAATCACAGAGGAAATTATATAAAGGATCTTAGTCGACTGGGACGAGAGCTGAGCAAAGTTATAATAGTGGACAACTCACCCGCTTCTTACATCTTCCATCCGGAAAATGCAGTAAGTACCAAGAAAACGCTAATTCTTATGGTTGAGATGTATTGAGGTTTTCTGTTGTCCGGGAGCCGCAGGTGTCGTCAAAGGTTGTGCTCCCTGTTAAGCATTTCAACATAAGGGACAGAGCATCTGCATATGCTAGATGCTTAATTAGCTTTGCAGTACTCCATGGACATTTAAAGGGGTATGCAGGCTGTACAATCTGGTGATGTGAATGACTGAGTTATGTCAAGCATACCTTCAGGGTGTTGTGGCTAAATGAGTCATGGCCTGCAATGTGCATCAGAAATATTGTCAGGCTGAGAACTTGATTTTTGTACTATAGTCTCAGTTATGTTGGTCGGAGCTCTTAGATATAGAGAATCAAAGAGACCGAGTTTATTACATTCCTCACTCAACACATTGCACCACCGTCCTGCATTGTTATAGCCCACTAATCCCTCTATCTAAAACCTCCCATTCATTCCTTGGCTCCTGCAAATAGGAGTGAAACAGCAGTATGCACAATGTTTATTGCTCCATGATGGGTAGTGCCCACATATAGAACTGCTAAAAAAGGGACAAAGTCATTTGTAGTGCCTTCGGTCACCACCGTTTCCTTAATCACTCAAATGTCCCAACACAATCCAGACTCGGGAGCCTTCTATTAAAACTACCTTAAAAAGGGCAGTGTTCTCTTTAGTTTACGTACTACATAGCGGTACAGGTTACTTTCCTAGTAGCTCCTGCCCCAGTGCCCCCTTATTTAGAAACCAGCCGATCACTTTACCCAACCATTTTATGCACCAATTACCATTGTGTACCACCCATTGACTTGCACTTCTACGGCCAATAATTTTAGCTTACTCTTTCTGTGCGTTTTCCCCTTTCTAGTGGAGTGTTTTGGCTTCAGAACTTTAACTTGTTTGATTCAAGCCTTTGCTTGGTGGTCAACTGTAATCCTGGTAGTACTCCCTAGGAAGTTGACCAGAAACTCACAATGCTCCACTGCCAACTCCGTCTTCTGAGTTTAAATGCAAGCCATTCAGTTGGTGATAGACATCCTGTAGTGTCTACAGGAACTTTATCTGCGCAAATAAAATTAGATGTTTATCTGTTCAGGCTCTTTGTATAGTCTCGCTTGGTGGAATACATAAATGAATAAATAAATAAATAAATCCTAATCTAGTGGCTGAATTGTGTATTATACCAGTGTGTTAGAATCCTGCTGTGATCACTTGGCTAAATTGTGTGATCCTCGGCATATCTCTGTGTCACGAATCTCTTTTCGCAAATGAGATCACTTTGAATGAGGGTGACAACAAAGTACTAAATAGGTCGGGCTTTTATAATGAGAGTGGCACGTTATTAACTTTGCCAATGCTTGTTAGTAAAGCTTTTTTATTTTTAAAAGGGGGGGAAGAAAGGGGGGAAGAATTAAATCCCTGTAGGAAAAGCAAACTCATACCATAAGGTACTTCAAAGCTGTATATTGGATTCATTATTTTCCGTCTTTATAAATGACTTTGTTTATTTTTCAAATTCTTTTCACTCAAGGAACTGTCAACAGAATTTAAAAGGAATAGGAAAGCATCGGGAACAATTGCCACAGCCACATTTTCTCTCCCCAGGCCTTAGAACTGAAGCAAATGCTCTTCCACTTGGTCCTCTGCAGTAGCCAAGGAAGCAGATTTATCACCTTCCAGGAGAAGAAAAATCTCCCTTTTCAGTCATTCTCAGTAAATCTTCGGCCCCAAACACCAGCTGAGTGCAGCAGCCAGACCCTTCCTCAGCGCCAATAAAGCCTTTGTGTGCCTGTACTGTCATGTAATATGTTTAACCTAGAGGGGTCTGGGCTATATTAACGTCCAAACTAGGCCACCATGTATTTTTAAAAGCTTGAATGAGCGTTTGATCTCGACTGGTGGACTGTGGGGAGAATGTCGTCACTTCACCTGAAAAGAAGACCCAGCTGCCTGGTTTAAAGGGGGGGGGGGGGGGTCTGTCTTTATGATGCATTTACAAGATTAAACGTCCATGTGATGTGGCAAGTGCAGTAAAGTGATAACAAAACGTGACCAGGTCCTTTATTGTGAAAGTGAGTAAAATTAAGCAAGTCTCTTAGGAAATATTATTTTCAAATTTGCATGGATTAGTATACCAAACGAAGCAGCAATATATGTCAAAATAAGACGTACATACAAAGTGACCTGGGCTGCACATCCTGGAAGTAGTGAGGCTCACTCACACTCACCCACACTCACCCACACTCACCCTCACTCACCCTCACTCACCCTCACTCACCCTCACTCACCCTCACTCACCCTCACTCACCCTCACTCACCCTCACTCACTCACCCTCACTCACTCACCCTCACTCACTCACCCTCACTCACTCACCCTCACTCACCCACCCTCAACCCCTCACCCTCACTCACCCTCAACCCCTCACCCACCCTCAACCCCTCACTCACCCTCAACCCCTCACTCACCCTCAACCCCTCACTCACCCTCACTCACCCTCACTCACCCTCACCCTCACTCACCCTCAACCCCTCACCCTCACCCACCCTCAACCCCTCACCCACCCTCAACCCCTCACCCACCCTCAACCCCTCACCCTCACTCACCCTCAACCCCTCACTCACCCTCACTCACCCTCAACCCCTCACTCACCCTCACTCACCCTCAACTCCTCACCCACCCTCAACCCCTCACCCTCACTCACCCTCAACCCCTCACTCACCCTCAACCCCTCACTCACCCTCACTCACCCTCAACCCCTCACTCACCCTCACCCTCAACCCCTCACTCCCCCTCACTCACCCTCACTCACCCTCAACCCCTCACCCACCCTCAACCCCTCACCCACCCTCAACCCCTCACCCTCACTCACCCTCAACCCCTCAACCCCTCACTCACCCTCACTCACCCTCAACCCCTCACTCACCCTCAACCCCTCAACCCCTCACTCACCCTCAACCCCTCACTCACCCTCAACCCCTCACTCACCCTCACTCACCCTCACCCTCAACCCCTCACTCACCCTCACTCACCCTCAACCCCTCACCCTCACTCACCCTCAACCTCATGCTAAAGATTTACAAAAAAACCCATAAACAATTCTAAAAGCACTAACTCTAATGCTGCGAGACCTATTGCATTTCTAATGCTTGTTATATTTCTGTTCATTACTGTTTTTTTTTCACTTGAGCACTTTGCAGTAGCACTAATATTAAGGTCCTGAGGAAGGCAAGGACTACTTGTTCCGTTTTTGCTGAAACATGTCGACCTATACCATCTAGGCAGTTATTTGCTTTAAAATGCCTTATGCAATTTTTTTTTTTATATTGGAGGATTGAGCAGAAACCAAAATAAAGTATTTGTTGCTCCATCACCCAATTTTAACCCCTTCGATGCTCATGACGAGCTCAGCTCGTCATGAACAATGGGATTTCCAACAGTTCAGCACCAGAGGAAAATCTCTCTAGCAGCAATGGTGTTAACACACTTTCTTTCACTTTCACATGCACTTCAATCCCATCACCCACTAGTAGAACATAATTAAGTAACAACATAAGGACTGGACAACAGGCTATTTGGTTGATGAAGGATATCCCATCTTGTCCTCATACATCACCTATAGCACGTATGGTGTAAGGTCCCTAAGGAGTCCCAAATGATGAAGGACGGGACCGAGTGGTGACTGATGGGGATCCTTACTCGATCAGGATAGGTCAGGATTAGTCAATTTCACTTTCCTTGGTCTTTAGTTTTGTTTCTGAGTTGGGAGGCCTACCTTAGGGGAGCCTTATATGTATTAAAAAGGAAGGTTTGGGCCTGGCAAAAGGTTTATTTTGACAGATCAACATGGCAGGTTAAACCTGCACACAGGTTCTGCAATGGCAGACTTGAGACATGTTTAAAGGGCTACTTAATTGGGTGGCACAAACGGTGCTGCAGGCCCACTAGTGGCATTTGATTTACAGGACCTAGGCACATGTAGTGCACTTTACTAGGGACTTATAAGTAAATGAAACATGGCAATTTGGTATAAGCCAATGTTATGTTTTGAGCAGAGAGCACAAGTCAGCAAAACAGGGTATCAGAAGGTAAAAAGTTAGGGGGAAACTACGACAAGGATGCCAGGTGTAACATGTGTCCCCCTCATCTGAAAGTGGGGAGAACTACTCAACCCCTTTGGAGTTTTCTTCACTAAGGTGGAAGAACCTGGAGAGACCATCAGCATTTTCATGGTCTGTTCCAGGATGGTATTCCATCTTAAGTCTCACTCTGTAGGGAGATGGACCACCTCAACAGGTTGAGATTTTCACCCGCTCGTCTGCATTATCTTTCTGAGGGGTCTGTGGTTTGTCTGAATCCAGAAGTGAGCACCAAACAAGTATGGCCTCACCTTCTTCTGGACCCAGCCCACTGCAAACGCTTTCCTCTCTATTGCACTCCACCTCGGATCCCGGAGAAGCAACCTCCTACTGATGAAGGATACAGGTTAATATAAGCCCTCTTCATTTAGCTGTGAGAGCTGCCCCCTATGGCCTGTTCTGAGGCATGTGTTTTCACAATGAATTCTTGGGAGAAGTCAGGGGCCTTGAGCACGGATTATGTGCACATGGTCTCCTTCAGAGTGTCACAAGCTTTCTGGCTTGCCTCTGTCCAGATCACCTGGTGTGGCTACTTCTTGAAAGTCAGCTCTATCAAGGGTGCAACAATGGTGCCATATCCCTTGACAAATCTCCTTCAGTAGCCAGTGAGGCCTAAGAAGGGTCTCTCCTCTGGGTCTTGGGGGGCACACAGGTCAGAATGGTTCCAATCTTGGCCTGCAGGCACTGCACCTTGCTTCCTCCAACTTGGTGACCAAAGTAGGCCACCGACCCCTGCTTTATCTGGCACTTACTGACAATGATACCCAGACCTGCCCTGTGCAGTGCCTGAAGCACTTCTCTGAGAGTGGCACAGGCGGTCCTCCCAGCTAGAACTGACAACCGCAATGTCATCCAGATAGACAGCATTGAGGTTCTCCAACCTAGCTGGGACTCGGTTGTCTCCAACCTAGCTGGGACTCGGTTGTCACACCTCTGGAAGATGGCAGGGGCGTTCTTCATCCCGAGCCGTTCTGGGCTAGCAAACGCAGACCTCTCTTTGGTCCCCTTAGTCAGGGCAATCTTCCAGTACCCAGACATTAAATCAAATGTACTGAAGAACTTGGCAGCTCCCAACCGATCTATGAGCTAATCAGTTCTGGGAATGGGGTGTGCGACAGTCTTGGTGACTGCATTGAGCCCACACTAATCTTCACAAAACCTAAGTTCTGGAGTGGCACCTGGAGGAGCAAGCTTTGGGACCTACAACAATGGGCAGTACCAGTGGCTGTTTGAGAGCTCAATTACTTGTAACTCCAGCATCTTAGAAACCTCCTCCTTAATTCTGGCCCTGACCTTATCAGATAATCTGTAGATTTTACTCTTCACTGGTGTGCTGCCCCCAGTGTCAATATCATGAGTACACCATGTAGTGAGTCCAGTAGTAAGGGATCATAAAGAGGCAAACTGCCTCAGCAACTGGTGGCAGTCTCTCTGTTAGCTTAAGGTCAGTGTAGGAGAGAGGCTGACACCCTCTAATGACCCATCCTGCTCCTTGAAAGAAAAGAGGTCGGGAGAGGTTCGCTCTCCTCTTCCAGCCCATTGTCCATGACTAGGAGGGCAACTCAGACCTCTCAAAGAGGGGCTTGAGCCAATTGACATGCCGGACCCTTAAGGAGTTCCTGGGGGTCGTGAGGTCCACCAGGTAGGTAACATCACTCTTGCACTCCTTTACTTCATAGAGCCCAGACCAGTGGTCTTGTAAGCCCCAGGATTCTACAGGGTCCATAATCCACTCTTTTGGCTATGCTGAAATTCGACCAGAGTGGCATTCTGAACATAGTGCTGTTTCATGTCCTCCTGGATGACTACTAGATTTTCCTGTGCTTGCTTCCAGAAGCGCGTCATCTGGTTATGGAGTGCCAGCATGAAGCTGACCACATCTTGTGGGGCATTCCTAGGAGCTTGCTCCTATCCCTCCTTCACCAGACAGAGAAGTCCTTTCACAGGTTGCCGTACAGAAGTTTAAAGAGGCTGAATCCAACCCCCTTCTGAGTGTCCTTGACTGTCCTCCTGCTATGCCAAAAGGCATGACAGGAGGATATCCCACTTCCACCTTATGGGATCTGATAGGCCCTTTACCATGCCCTTTAGGGTCATGTTAAATCTCAAGAAGCCCATTAGTTTGAGGGTGGTATGGAATGGAGAACTTGTAGGTTGCACCACACTCCTTCCACATGTCCTTCATGTACCTGACATGAAGTTGGTATTCCGTTCTGACACCACCTCCTTGGGGAACCCCACATGGGTAAAAATCCCCATCAGTGCCCTGGTGACTGAGGGCATTGTTACTGTTCTCAGAGGGCCCCTAGTCCACCAACACCAGGATGTACCTGTTGCCCCTGGCTGTCCTGGGGTCTGGAGCCCTAATGATGTTGATGCTTATCCTTTCTAAGGAGGTGCCAACAACAGGAAAAGGCTGCAGGGGAAACTTGTGCTTCCCTCCTGACTTGCCATTGGCCTGGCAGGTAGGACAAGACCTGCAGAACGTATCTGAGGCGCTCCTCATTTGAGACTTATAAAAGTGAGTTACAAGCCTGTCAAAGTTCTTGTTCTGCCCCAAACGACCTGCCAGTGTACATCATGTAATGAATACACAAGTAAATAATTTTAACAACCTGTAATTAATACATAAGCGAAGAATATATCCTGTGAGGGATATAAGGAGACACACACTACAGGATATGGTTCAAAAGGTAAATCTATTTAGTATGAACCTTTGTTAGGGGAAGAAATCCATACTATTTTAAGGGGAATAGCTGTCCAGAACAAAAAGACATAAAGACTCTATATACATTTAGTGATCCAGTCGTGACTGGTGACACAGTGCTATACAAAAACTGAAACAAATGACACATAGTCATACAAATTAAATCCAAAAGTGTCCACTTTAGAGTACAATTGTCACAACTGTCAATATTATTCCTTTGTTTAAGTTGAGACTTTTTGTGGACAGGTACACGTAAGGAACGTCTTGGTCTCAACTTAAACAAAGGAATAATACTATAAAACTCTGTAAAATAAAAATGTTTTTTTTAAAATGTCCACCAATTACTTGAAGTTGAATCCTGCGGAAACCCACACTCTTGATAACCAGAAATGATGTCCTGAAGCTGCAGTCCTTCACTTAGACAGATAGCATGGGCTCTTGTTCGATATCTGTTAAAGTGGTTCCCAATATTGGCTTTTGTCATCACACCGATTTGTCTTTGGAGCAGCAGGTGTCTACTGTGACCAGAACCTGTTTGTAGCAACTGAGACTGGAAGCACAGATTATTCCTTATATTTACAATAACTATCATGTGGTTTTCATTCAAGCCATGGTAAGTGCTTTACGAACTGGACTATGGCGAAGCCTGCGGTTTGGGACTGGCAGGAAAATCATTGCCAAGACTTCAGCTAGTCTAAAATGCCACTACCCATATCATAACCATATCTCCACATTTCTCTGATCCTGACAATGTATAATACTTGATATTATGGTCACAATCAATCTGTGAGTTGATATTTTTACATAGCTACTGTGACATACCACAGCATTACAGGAGTAGACGCTGTAGGTATATGGGGCTCCAAGCAGGTATATGTTACTGCTTCACCCTTCGTGCCTTTAGGTCTGATGCACCATGTTTCTGTCAAAACCTTGCATCTTGGATTTCACAATGGTTGGGAATTATGAGTCTCGATAGACAGCCTTTATCACCAGCAACTCTTCGGTTCAGGACCTCAAGTGAAGGTGACTCTCTGTAGCATACCGTTCCTTCTTCTTCCTAGGGAATAAAACCAACCAAAGAGGAAATGTTAAGCCCAGCTTGCTTCAGACAGTGGGCCCTACTCACAATCTTTTTTCATGTCTACCTGTGGCTTATTCACCAAAAATAGAAAAACGATTTTGAAAATGTCAGAAATATACTCCTGATAAGGCCAGGTATAAATAACTCCCTTTTCCAAGAATCTGTGGGTCTAGGGCAGGATTTTCTCCATGTAGAAAATATTCTCTTCATGGATATAAAAGCGGTAGATATATGTATATTTAGACCATGAGAAAACAGTACACAAAGGTTTTCCAGTAATGCGCATCAAACGGCATAACTTTAACAGGTTTCCAGGTGTAACATGGCAAACCTTTATGAAATCCAGAAATGAGTAAATATACCCTATGTAAGGTTGTAAAGTTTACGGTGAAGATTTTCTCAATATTTGGAGACTTAATTCCCAATATCTTTTGTGCCTAGAAAAGTGCACAGAGAAATCCTCACTCAACCACCTACTTATAGCAAAAGTCAAAGGTCTCACCCAAAAAGTCCTCATAAACAAGGGAGAGTTCACTGAAGGTGAAAGTGACAAACTATAAGATGTGTCTCAAAAACTGATCAATGGATCTAGGACTACAAAGCTGCACTATAAATGCTTCCAAAACGTGATATTTGCAACCTTAAAACCTTATTGTATCAATAATTAAGCTTTAATCTGGCAATAGAAAACGCATTGCATTCGAAGTGCCAAATAAATATATAAATAAAAAATGCATTTTCTGTCTGTCCAGGAAGAATTCATTTTAAAGGTGAAACCTAAAGTGTTAAATGAGAATCCCCGAAGAACGAGGCGGAGTGACTTTGAAAACTTATAAACTCATAAATGTCATAAACTCAAAACTCCCTGTGAGATATTTAGGTTACTTCAAAAAGTATGTCACTCAACCAGAAAAAAATGTGCTGCTTTAAAATCATCTGCTTACAATATTCTCTCTGTTTTTCAAAATCCAAAGAACTAATTATTTGCCAAAATAAGTTACTTCCATATGTTTCTGTCACCCTTAATTTCCGGTGGAAGCCGATGTAGTCGAGAAAGCTACCAAGGGGACGGGCGCCACATTCCATGAATAGTATAAATATTTGTAAAGATTCGAAGTGTATTTCACATGGGTATTATTTTACCTGCTGGCAAATCACAGGCCCTGCAAGTAGGGGTGTGGAGATGCTGCAGCACCCCCAAAATACATGTGCTGGAGTTCTGAAGGTGAATGAGCAATAAAGATTCCTTTTAATGTTGTTTTTATCTTGTCACATTTGCTGTGAGTTCAAAGACAGTGGTCAAATGCAAGACTGTGTCTTCTGACAAATTGCTGCTTATTCTTTTAAAATGGAGAATGGTGTTTACTTTTATTTCTCTGGCTTCAAAATGAGAGGATTAAAAGTTAGAGGATTTTAGTAAAGTGAGCTCTCTGAAAATCTTGCTGGGGTACAGAAGCATGAAAGGAAAGGCAGAAGGATGTCAGTTTTTTCTAACGAGCAAAACATTTGGACACCTGTAAATGAACTGTATGAATATCTCAAAATATATCAGCAATTAGGAAACCCAAATAGAACACATTTTCTTGTAATTGTGAAGTGTGATGGAAACTAGGATTTTAATGTGACCAAAACTAATCAAGACACTTTGGGGCATATGTACAAGCCCCTATCGCCACCACAACGTCACCTATATTGACGTTGTGGTGGCGATTATGTACAAGGCAGCGTTAAGCCACTTAACGTGGCTTAATGCTGCCTTGTACATAAGGCCCATTTTACGCTATGGTTAGCGTGAAAGGGGTGGGCAGTGGGTGTTCCACCGCAACACCCATTCATTTTGACGCTGCCTTCTATGTGCAAGGCTGGCATACATAGGAGGCAGGTAAAAAACTGGTCTTAAGATTGCGAAACGAGGAGAAATGCATTATGTCTCCTAGCTTTTGCTTTTTCCATGTGTGCTTCCTTGTGCAGCACACATGAAAAAAATAACATGCCATGGTTTGTTCATGTACAGGAAGGTGTCCCTCACTGCACATAAACTTACAAATAAAATGCCATTTTGTCACTTTCATGTGTGCTGCATGAAGCAGAACACATGAAAGTGACAGAATGGCATTTATAGGACTGTTTATGTGAAGGAAGGGGCACCTTCCTACACATAAACAATCCTCCCCTGCACGCAGACACCCTTGCCTTCTGGTGCCAGGGTGCCTGCTGCTAAGTTGCTAAACTCGGCGCCAGCGCAGGGGGAAACGCAAGACTGCACCACATTCTTGTAAATATGGTGCAGCCTTTGCCTTTCAGAAGTGGAGGAGAGAGGCGTCAAGCCACGAAGGCTAACGTCTCCCTCCTCCACTTCCTTGTACATATCCCCCTTTATTTGGTGGTGTGCAAATTATAAATATTTAATGAAATTCGATTTCCACACGTTTTTTCTTTGAGCTATATAGTTGTATCAGTAAAACTACATGTCATGATGAATTTTGTCGCCAATTCAATTGGAATTGAGCTGTTGGTAAATGACCTCCACACCATGCTTTAGTAATATATTTTCAACAGTGTGTTCAAAATGCACCACATGCTACATCACACCCCTACATGCGCCTGCTGAATGGGCCCTACTTATATTCTTTGGGTGACACTTGGCTGTTTCACAATCCCTCTAAATTCAGTAATGTGACTTTGATGGCAGCACCCTCACTCTGAAATGTTTTCCAGTACCCCTGTGGCAAATAATGCTATTTTGTAGTTCCTTCTGCTACATCTTGCAAGGTTTTCTGCTATTATATCGCAGGTGTTATATTGTGTGGCAAACATATTACAACCGTTGTTACATAAACCTAACCATTACATCACCTGGTTCATTTACGTAAGTAGATCTGCTCGTAGGAATAGTAATTTAGTGATAGGTGGTGTCGTTGGTGCAATATCTTTATGGAAATGTTGTCAACCTTGATGTAGTGACTTCCAAACATCTTGAAAGTTCTTCAATATATTTTTACCTTTATAGATTCATTGCTTGTCACTTACGAAGTTCTGCATTTTTAATGTTAAATTGATGACCAGAATTAGGCCAATTCCAGTCATGTTTCTTCAATGTAAATACATGTATGGAGCTGAAAGAAGAAAAACCCTCTGAGGCCCTTATGACTGAATCTTTCTCTGCCAAGAAGTATTTGAGGCTTCTGTTGGTGTGTGAGGCCAGCAGTGGACATGGTAAAATCAGATTTGGCCACCCAAACCAATAGGTGTGCTCTATGGGCAGGGAAATCCCAATGCTTGATGACACTGTGCAGCACTTCCCACAAATACTCTAATGGTCAGTGTGTGCCACCTTGCTGAGGCACACACTGGCCAGCTCTGGACCAGCCATTCTGTCATTCGGGCATTTTCCATGTGGGCTGTATACTATGGTGGTGCTTTTAGCGCTTGCTGTTCTGCCATCACCCAACCATTCACTCATAGCTCTAGAGGATAAAAGGCAAATGTTAAGCTAGATGGAAAGATGAGGATTGAAGGAGGGGTGGAGCAGAGTGGGTGGAGTGATCTAGTGAAGAAGGGCAGGAGGGAAGAGTGTTGGGAGGTGGGGCAAAGCCTGGGAAAGGCTTGGAAATGAAAAGTCAGAGTTGGGCGGCCTTTATCAGAGGGCATTTAGAGGGAAATTGATAGATAGAGAGAAGGTCCATAAATTAATTTAAGCTTAATGAAATTGTAATTTTAAAAAAGCCAATAGAGTTTTCCAAAAACTCTTTTTTGAGGAGAGGTCAGATGGAAAGAGGATGGAGAAAAATTAAATATCTGTTAAAGCCAGTAGAATAAAAAACAAAATGATAGGCATATTGGGAAATCTGAAGAGTCAATTGAATTGGTACAAAGATCTCTCTTTGGAATGTGCATATTAGGCATTTCTGATTTAAATTACGTACTATGATAGGACCCTCTAATCATTTATTTAAATGGGGCTCTATTCGTCTAATTTTCCAAGAGCTTTTGGCTTTTCACCTGTCCAGATACTCACTGTACCATTTTCTAATTTTACCTACAGTGAGACACCACCAACAAAACACCTACTCTTGATGTTGTGTTATACATTGTGCCGCCATCTACTTTTTATCAGTTGGGAATCCTGCAGCTATACTTTTCAGTAAATCCACTCTGTCCTATGCAATTACACTTTATGGTAAATCCACTCTGTCCTAATCCTAGGTATCTTAACTTTCACACCACTGTGGAAAGAAACACAAATTGTGGACACGTACATGCATACTTGGCCACAGACTAGAGGTAGATGAACTTGAAGCATTTACTTCCAAGTCAGGTGAAGTCATGAAACCCCGTCCTTTGTAAATGGAGCTCAAATCTCCTGACTTTATTCAACTTCCCCTGGACTGAATATTGAGTTTGCTTGGGCTTCCACTGTTTCATTTGGTGCATGGGAATAGCAATGCATCAGATGATTGGTCCTGCAGCCTAACGGATGACACTTGCCCAGCCACTAGAGGGAAGAGGTGGGGAATCAAGATATTGATAGATCATTAAACAACTGCCTCTGACATTGTTGGTAAAACCCTGTAAACCTTATTGTCACATAGAAGTCTGAGAATAACCCTCTTCCGCAACTGCACCAAAAAATTGAATGCTAGTTTACATGAAGGAAAGTTACTCACAGTAGTTCACAAATGCACAAAATACCTAAAATATTTAAAGATGATATATACATGCGACACTTATGTGGATAGGTTTCAAATGGGGTGGACACGGGTTGGAAAAAAATGTGTGAGGCAGTATGGTGCTGTAAGAGGAAGGTTGTAGATATTAAGTAGGGTACTTATCCATCAGGAAGTGACTTCTGGGGGGGGTAGATGTTTTGCCATACTTCAGCTATTGCTCGCAGGACAAGTGACAGCCTACTGAGGTGGACTGCCCCTTCCTAAAGGCTGCTATGAGCACTCATGTATGTTTTACCCCAGTATATAGTGCTATGGCAACTTCATTTTTAGAACGAAGCTTGGACGTGCTACTCTGCGAAGAATGATGCAATCCCTTTGTGGGGCTTAAACACACCCACCACTTTTTGATTGGTTGCTTGGTCTGGGTTCAAATATAAATTCAAATTAAAAAGAAAATACTTTATTAAGACAATAAAGACTAAAAAAGTGCCTAAAATTACAAATAACCTTAACGTGATAGTTGTTATCCCAATTTTTAAGGGTCTCCATAATTTAACAAGTAATTCATAATTCATCTTCAGTAATCACTGGTAAAAATGGTCAAAATACGTATCAATGTAAAGTAGATAGCTTGATAAAAATAACTTTGGTTGAAAAGAGAAGCAATACTGTAAAAGCATTAGAGATTAATTGATTAAAAGTACACTTTTTTTTTTTAAAACACTTCCTCATTTTGGGATTCAGAGTCTATTTTTAGTTGCATTTCCACGCATCCTAAAACTTTTACCAGTTTTGTGATCACTTGTGGCTGCTCATTGTTCAGTACAAAACTAACAGCAGGTGGTAAGGTCTGCGTCCGCTCATTGATCCATAGGAGCCTGAGGAGTCTTCTACACTCAACCAGTAGTATGGGACATATACAGAGCAAATGAGTTATTGACTCCTGAGAAACGCACAGCTGACAAATTGTTGACTCTGATTTGTCCGCCCACAGTGGAGACAGATCTATTGCTGCAAAAGTTCCCATCCGAATCTGCAGAAACGTTTTCTTTTAGCAAAAGCTCTTTGATCCGATTTCCATGATATTGTTTTTACATTTCTGTTCAGGAGTGTTTTGAACTGTAAATGAGGTAATTTTAACTAGTGCCATAGCTCCCTTGATCGAGTCTGAACCAGGGCTACGCCTAGGGCTTGCGAACAGATGTTTGAATGTTTTGTGCTGTCGAAACTCACAACTTCAAGTCAGATGAGATGCTTTATTGATCCTTGCACAGCAGATCTTATAGAGTGCAGGTATTTTTTATTATACTAGCCATTTGTACAAGCGTTTTATCCTGTAGTGTGAATTCCAGCCTAATTTGCGCTGGCGAGGTGGTACCTGGCAGTTGAAATAAAGACCTGAACACTGCAATCTGTGCCCTGTTCAAAAAGGACCTCAATTTTACTGATAAGCCTCTGAGCCATATGACAATGCTGGCACCAGTTTAGCAGAGAAGACTTTCAACTGTGCCTTGAAAGAGAACTTATTTGTACCCTTGTATATTGTCAGAAAAGCACCTTGCAACAAGGCTAATTTTAGTTTTAGTGAGTTCAAGTGTAATGAACTACCTCCTTTGTTGTCCAGCCAGCAACCCAGATACTTGTATTGGTTCGTGGTGGTCAGGTGATTATTGTCAAGGTGATAGTGGTATTGTTTTCTCTTTTTCTGACCAAAAATGACTACGTTTGTTTTTTCATAGGTAATCTGCATATCATTTGCATGGCAGTTCATGGCTAGGGCATCCAAAAATCTTTGAAGCCCCACTGGCATCATACAGCAGAGAAGAGATGTGTTGATTTGCCAGTTTGGGAGCATGACTGTTAACTAGATTTAATGCAGGAACCATATTGCACATATACAGATTACAAAGGGTTGGTGCTAAAATGCACCCCTGTTTGACACCTTGTTCCATGTTAATTTTGTCTGAAACAGCCATATGACCTCCTAGTTTAATCTCACCCACGTGTTGGAATAAAGCAGTCGGGTGCATTGCAATAAAGGTTCTGGGATTTTCCAAGCTGTAAATTTGGTCCACATTAGGTGATGGTTAACAAGGTCAAAAGATTTACTGTAGTCAATAAAGCAACAATCAGCTGTTCTTTTTTCGGGATTTGTTGAGAGATAAGCATCCTTATGGCCACCAGATTGTCTATGGTGCCCGCTTGCGTTCTGAACCCAGTTTGGTTAAGACAGAGCAGGTTGTTTGACATTGGTCTGGGTTCAGAAATTCCATTGATTTTATTGGTGAACAGTGTTTATCTGTCCCGCCTTGTGTCTGTTTGGTTCCCGCCCTGATGACCACCTGTGCTACATTAATGCTTTGATACGTGGCCATCTGTTTTGTATTAGTGCACTACTTTTTCATTATGCTTTCTCCCTGCGCTTAGAGACCCAGTTCCCGTAATCTCCCTGTGCTTTTCCCTAACACGCTTCTGCTTATAACACAGCATGGCTGTGTGCCTTTCTTCATTTCTTTGCGGCCTTGCTTATAACACAGATTGGCTGTGTGCCTTTCTTCATTTCTTTGCGGCCTTGCTTATAACACAGATTGGGTGTGTGCCTTTCTTCATTTCTTTGCGGCCTTGCTTATAACACAGATTGGGTGTGTGCCTTTCTTCATTTCTTTGCGGCCTTGCTTATAACACAGATTGGCTGTGTGCCTTTCTTCATTTCTTTGCGGCCTTGCTTATAACACAGATTGGGTGTGTGCCTTTCTTCATTTCTTTGCGGCCTTGCTTATAACACAGATTGGGTGTGTGCCTTTCTTCATTTCTTTGCGGCCTTGCTTATAACACAGATTGGCTGTGTGCCTTTCTTCATTTCTTTGCGGCCTTGCTTATAACACAGATTGGGTGTGTGCCTTTCTTCATTGCTTTACGGCCTTGCTTATAGCACAGATTGGCTGTGTGCCTTTCTTCATTTCTTTGCGGCCTTGCTTATAACACAGATTGGGTGTGTGCCTTTCTTCATTTCTTTGCGGCCTTGCTTATAACACAGATTGGCTGTGTGCCTTTCTTCATTTCTTTGCGGCCTTGCTTATAACACAGATTGGCTGTGTGCCGTTCTTCATTTCTTTGCGGCCTCGCTTATAACACAGAATGTCGGTGTGCCTTTCTTCATTTCTACGCGGCGCCGCTTTTAGTTCAAGAGCGTATAAGCAAGCCTGTGGGGTATAATGTGCAGCATGGTTAAATACTTATAAGGTCCCGAAGGCGAGACCTATTGGCTATGCCGATGCTTGTTACATGGTGTTTTACCTGATGTATATTTAGGATAATGTATTGGTAAGATCCCGGAAATTGACACACAAAGACTTGCACATATACACATGATCACTCACACACTGGCCCTTTTACACACTTTTCACAGTGGGTTCCTTTCCACTGGCGTCCATTAAAGGTTACTTTACTGTTCCTGATCTTGGAGCATCATAAAATTTGTAAATTTAGACCAAATACATGTTTACTCACTAAAGCTTTGAAACAAAACTGTCAGTTCACTTGGAAACATCTCATTGGCACTGTGAGGAAGATCTCTGCAGTGCGGTTGACCCCTACAAATGTAACCTCTGACAGGGGCGGCCTTAGGCATGTGCAAGCTGTGCACCTGCACAGGGCCACCAAACCCCAGGGGCCTCCATGCCAATATATATCCTTCATATAATAATCCTCTGAGTATGGATACATATTTGCGTGCCAGCCCCTGACAGGGATTTGGTGGCCTCCAGCTCTGTTCCACTTCCTAACACCCTGACCCCCCCCCCTCCTGAGCTCCGGGTGGCTCCACCCCACCCGGACCCCCTCTTCCGGGGCCCCCTACCTACGCTCCCTGCCCAGGGCGGCCATGAGCCTAGAGCCGCCCCTGCCTCTGACAACGACTAACGCACGCGCCCGCACCCTCACGCACACCTACGCCTCTCTCTTTTTCTCCAATTTTTCCCCTTCCAAGGCGAGTTTTATTTCTCCCTACTTAACCATTCGGATTTATAGTCTATTTTTTCCCTAGCCCTATATTTTTCGAATAGTTTTCAATTCAAGACATGTCATTTTCCCTGTCACTGCGAGTCTCAACCCAGTTAAAAAGGCACAGTGGTAAAGCCAAACAAAAATACGGTTCTTATTTCTCTGCTAGTTGGGTGAAAAACGCAAAAGGAAATAATATTTCTGATAATCACCACGGCACAGAGAAATGCGATAAGGCAAACAAAGGTGACCTTTAACTGGCTGCAAACAAAATCCAAGCAATAAAAAATGTCCAAGAGATTTGTGCTGAACAAAAGTGGGGAGACAAGAATTTTGCTTTGTTTTTTTTAAAGCTGACAAAAGTGCCAAATCACAAAAACGACAAGAACATTCTGTGGGATCTTTTTACGTGGAAACATGCAAAAAACAATTGAGCTTATTTTCACAGTTGAGAGGGACAGTCTTTTAGATATTGAATTCTTCATTTCGAAGTGCATATTTTCTGATTTACCTGAATAGTAAATATTGCAGTTTGTGCTATGTTTCGATTACAGTTTTACTAAGGTTCTAAAAAATAAAATTCGATGCTGTTAGTGCATCATGAGCATTGATGATGTCAGTTATCCCCCACACACTTACGTGCGATGATATAACACCAAATGAAACTCTCCAAATTAAACATTCGGCCTAAATGATTAAAAATGGTTATGGTCTATGAAGCCATAACAGAGCTGCAGTCACATGACGAGCTCTCAATTCTTGAAAATCAGTAAGAAATTTTTGGGATATCTGATGGCAGTACAGGAAGTAATTTCATACAACCTTCGACTTTAATGTCTGCTTAGGAAGTGATATCAGTGAAATTATAACAAATTTCAAAACAAATATAAATCAATAAAATAAACCCAAAGACTCAGTTAAAGAGGCTTATTTATTTTTATTTATTTATTATTTAAGAGTTTTATGTAGCGTGGCCAGACCCGAAGGTATCGGAGCGCTTTACAACATTTGTCGTCTAACAATCGAATACAAAATATAACAATAGTAAAAACATTGGATCGTGACGCTTCCTGTTCAGGGAGGGGTGACAAAGGAGCGAGTCAAGAGGTAGGTGATGTAGAAGCCTTCTTATCAAAGGGACTATATGCTCCAATGAGTAAAGTTCTACGTTAGGCGGCAGCTATCCCATCGGAAGAGTTGGTTGAGGAAGAGGTCTTAGTGCTGGCTTTTGAATTTTATGAAGGATGGGTTAGTCCTAATATGTACTGGAATGGTGTTCCAAATGTTGGGCACATTTCCAGAGAAGGCACGTGATAATGTTTTTTGTTTGCATGTTTTTGAAGGAATGAGAAGTAGAGTGTTAGTACTCCGGAGATTCCTTGTCTGATCCATCCTATTGAGCTTGGAGGCCAGGTAGGCAGGTTTGCCAGTGTGCAGAGCTTTTTGTGTGAGACATGCAGTTCTGAAGTTGGCACACATTTCGATTGGGGGCCATTTTAGCTCTCTGACAGCGGGAGATATGTGTTTGTATTTCTTTACTCCAGTGACCATCCTGGCTGCTGGCTTACCAAAGTTGTGCAGAACTCTTATGAAGCTTCATCTCCAGGAGTGTTACCTTTGTGATGGAGTTGCTTTCTGAAGACTACAGCTTCCAGCAGCTGCTCTGCAGACCACAAAGCTGTGGACAGAGACACATTTAGGATTCAGGTTTTAGTCCTCACAAGGTGTGTCACTCAGCTTGATGTGAGTGTGTGCTCAACCAGATATTACAATGTGTGAGTCTCACTTATAGTGAGACTTCAGATCTATGCATATGATATCTTCCACCACACCCCACAATGCAGGTAACTCATAGATTGGAGACTGTCTCTAGTGGGTGAGAACGAGAGCAGTTTTCTAGGACACCGGCTCTCCTACTCTCTTTACACAATACTACCGTTTTTTGCAACTTCCAAGCTCCACTTTCTAGATGGCACCTTTCTACCCCCCTCCCCTCAAAAGTCAGTATGCAGTAGATTGGGAACCAAATGTGATCAGAAAGGGGGTCTTCTCTAAAATCAGTGCAAAAAACATAGCAGTAGTGTAACAGTAGCCCCGCTGCCCCTGTAGTTTGAGGGGGCCGGAGCACCAGGGGACCCGAGCTTCAGGGAGCCCCATCAGACACTGTGCACAGGCAGCTGGCCCCTGGCATGAGAGCTCCTGACTGGGTCCAGAGCATGTGGCCCCCATGTACTCTGCAGGGGAGCCCCTCAAGATTCATTACCCCACTGGATCATGGGAGAACCAGGGACCAAGCACTGTGGCAGGTCTTCCAACTGAAGAGGCCTGCCACCTACATAACCTCACATGCTTATAGCAACTGAGCTCCTTAGACTCATACAGAACTTGACATGAACATCCAATTGCATAGAATTCACTATATGGTACTGCAGCCTTTTCCATTGCTAGTGATCTCATTTTGTGTAGGATTGTGAGGTGGTGCACGAATAACACTGGCAAATTACATGTTTTTCATAAAAACGTGTTAGGGCCAATTTGCATGTTTTAGGTAATCTAGTTGCTTTTTCAATTGTTTATTGTCTGCTTGTCTGTAGCAATTTCCCAACCTCTCAATGGTAGCATAATCCATGTTTAATGTTCATCATAATTTAATGTTATGTTTCAAAAGTGTATGCCATCATGCACCTATGGTTGCAGTAATTTGTGCAGAGTTTCCTTAAACTGGCATGTTTGTAAAAATAACTTTGGTCGGTGCTGGAAATGGACAGTAGGGTCATTACACGAATTTACATCCACTCTACAAAACATTCCTGGCCCCAACTTCCTTTGGTTCCTGCTAAAAGTGGATTATAATTTAGATTTGGTGGATTATCTGCCAAATCTCAGCAGACATTAATGTAAACAGCCAAATATTACCCAGTCAAGTGAGAGTACTTTGCTATTTTCATAGTAGCATAGTAATACTAATTGTCAAATCTTACATGTGTGTTGGTCTGTCTTCCTTTTTTTCTACACAACCTGGTATTTTTTTTGCATGTTCACTGTGTGCACTAGATGACATCTCCTTTTATTTTCCCATTCGCTATTCTGAGCATCAGGAGGTACAAGCATGCCAATGAAAATAATTTTGCTTTACAGGTGACAATCAGTTGACCACAATATTTCTAACAAACACAAGATTTGTCAAAGGGTACTGTTGGAAGTTCTGAAGAAAAACAGGACACAGCTGATAAGAAGAATACTCGTTTAATGACCATCCACTCTCCTCACTAGAGAACACACCAACATTCCACAGGGAGCTTCAGGATGGGAGAACCCAACAGGGGTCAGGGAGCAAGGGTGGACGGAATGTACCAACGGGGCTAGTTGTAACAGGTACCTACGATCCAAGATAGGTTGCAGGCAGCCCCGGCTGCTCTACACAGCATTGCCATTTAATTTTACACATGGGACAAGCGCGAGGTTATAGATATAGGTACATTTACCGAGGATGCCCACCGAGATTCCGCAGATACTTCCGAGTATTCTTTGACATTATCAGTTGCTTGGTTCGCTAATGGTCCTGGACTGGTACTTTATTCAGTATTTGCTCGAACAGTTTGACAAGGACTGTTTTCCTCCTCTGCATTTTCATTTTGCAGTTGACCTTTCCCCTTAAACTTTTTGAATAGTGACACATTTCTCAAGGTGGTTACAGTCTCATGGGTGATCCTTGACATGGCGCCGTGGGTTCTGCTCTTGAACAAAACAGAATATTGGGCATTTTATGTGTAGTTTGGTGGTGTGCATCACAGAAAGTTTTGATTAAGGTGTACATGAAGTGCTCAAATTCACTTTTATGTCTCTGGCCACTTCATTTGTTTATGTTGGACATCCAGAATCCTGGCAAATTCTTGAAACTCCTTGACATGAGTAATTAACCTAAGGTCTGATATTGAGGTACTGACTTCTCGATTTCTTTGGCAAGATGATCCAAACTTTGCAGAATTTTCAATTCAATAACTTCAAAATGGCCACCACCATCTCCAAACGGCGTTAGAATTTAGCAGATTCATGGAAAATATAGTTTGGGTGGTGGCGCAGATGCATAGTGTGTCCTCTAGAGACATGTTGAGAAGTGGCGTTGACATTTTTGGAGCACTGCCAGCTTTTCCATTCACGAAATGAACTTAGAGCTTGTTTGTTCATAATATTGCATCTGGGCACCTACTAGCCCACAAAGGGGAGTCTAAGCCAAAGCTCACATCGATGAGATACCAGAAAAGGACTAGCTGAGATATTTGTGATACATACCAAAAGTGAGTTTTAACATGCATAGAGTGCAATTTCAACAGAAAAATATTCAAAGAATTTACTGGACCTCACAGATCAGAAAAATAGGACTCTTAGAAATCTGAGGATTGCTGGATGCGCATGAAGAACCAGGAAGATTATATTGATATGTTCATAAACTGTCCTAAAATCTCGGGTTAGTCTGGATAAATCAACATCAGATCCTATATTGTCTAATATTATCCACAATAATAAAGAACAGGAATCAGTAGACACCGAGGTCTTACAAATTGATAAGACGCCTAATTGAAATGATGAAACTTAAACAAATGGAGAAAACCTAATTTAGCCAACTGTGTCAATTGGAAGTGTTCAGTCTAATATGGGGTGAATCTCTGGAACTATATAACTAAGGGCCACGTTAAATATCCAGAGCCACGTTAAATATCCACCTGTATGTTAGCAGTTTCTAATCTAAAGTGGTTGATTCATACTTGCCTATTATACTTAGCCTTTAAATAATCTTTTTATAACATATTTTCTTATAATGAATCTTAAGTAATAATAATTTGATGTTAATACTTTGAAGAACTTCTTTGCATGTATCTATTAACCTGCTCTATATTATGCGTTTATATTCTCATAAGCATTTCAAACTTAAAAAGATAATAATAGAAAACTGAGAGCCTCGGCCTCCTCTTTTTATTGAAATCCAAGTCTGAAAGGAATCCGTATACCTGTGTCTTAGGTGTCACTCTCCTGGGACATCATTGCTTTCCGGTGGTATGACAGAGGCACACGTGGCTGAGCCATGCATGCTTCTACAACGCGGTCCCAACCAAGAATGCGTCTTAACCACGCATTCTTTTACCACGCATGCCTTAAAAACAATATTCATTGTAAAAGCACGATTGCTAAAGGAATATGTGTGGTAAAATCAAAACTAGAATATCCCAGCTACCTGCCCATCCAAACAGATCCATTCAGAACCACCTGGAATACCCTCTAATTGCACCCCGAAAACGTGCAAAACTGCTCCTTTCCATAGGCCCCAATGCAGGCATTTTGCCATTTAGAAACTAGGCTCAAAACCACCTCGCCCTTGATTGATTTGTTCCTAAAAAATCACAGGCACAGTAGATATCCCTTGCCATCAGTGACAGAAGCCATTTTTACCTGGATCAACTGGAAAACCCCAAAAGCATTTCTCGACAACCTCCAAAATGGGCCAATTTAATAGAATTGCAACCCACACCTTCACAAACAATGTTATTTCCACCCCGTCCACTGCATCAATGCTCTTGAAACGTGGAGGGACACTAGTCTGAATTATGCCTAAATACCTCACCAAGCTGCAGGTAAACAACCTTTACAACACAGTTATTACATCAAATTACCTTTACATAGCAGTCATTACATCACAACATCCTTTACATCGCATGTCATTATAACGCAGCCATGACATTGCATGTCACTACAATGCATGCCATTACAATGCATGTCACTACAACGCAGGCATTACATTGCAAGTCATTACAACGCATACCATTACAACACATAGTACCGTTACACTATCCGACACTTACCCTACTGTTGCACTCACTGGAGTTAGAATAGTAATTTTTACCCCTACACTATCCAACACTTACCCTACTGTTGCACTCACTGGAGTTAGAATAGTCATTATTACCCCTATACTATCCAACACTTACCTTAAATGCAATGTAATGGTATGCATTGTAATGGTATGAGTTGTAAAGGTATAATGCGATGTAATAGAATGCGTTGTAAAGGTAGTTTCTGAAAATGTGATGTACTGGCATCCTATGTAAAAGAATGCGTTGTAAAGGATGTTGCGATGTAAAAACTGTGTTGTAAAGGAATGCATTGTAAATCTGTGTGTTGTAACGTCAAACAGTCCATGCCGCAACCGGATCAAATCGTGGGAAGGGGTACGACTTAACAGAAATACCCCCTCTCCCACCCAGTGAAAAACAAGCAAAACGAGTAAAAAACACACCAAATCGCAGCAGAACCTTGCCAACTCCAATATGCATGAAACAACAATGGGCCTTGAGCCCTAGTCTCCGGTAACCCTAGCCCACACCAACACGAAGTCCTAAAAACGACCCGTCCCCCTATCCTGAGCTCTAAAACCAACCCTGTTAAAAATCCCCCCCCCCCAAACCTGGCCCCAGCCCCTCTTTCCTGTCTGCGTCGAGGATTCTGTCCCAACGCTTGCTGTTCCTCTACCCCGCCCAACCATGTACCTAGACCGTGCTTTGCCTTAATAACACATAAGCATGGTTAAGACATATGCATGGTTAAGGCAAGCATGATTCGGTTTGCGGGGAAACAACACACGTGACTCCGCCCGCTTTGTACAGGCCCTTACCAGGGGCGGATTGGCAAGGCGGGCATTCGGGCATGGGCCGAAGGGCCGGTGCCTCAGTGCCCTCTGTGGGCCGTTTTTTTTCTCCGCTGTCCCAGTCCACAGAGAGTGGACTAGGAAAGGGGAGAAAAAAACCGGCCCACAGAGTGCACTGAGACAGAAAATGAAAGCAGCCTCGCTGTGCGGCCGGACAGCGATTGTCAGCTGTGGCCTCTCCTTCACCCCTGCCCTGCCAAGCAATCAAGCTGAGGCTGGGCTGGGGAGGGGTGATTGTTTGCAATAATCGGCCTCCCTGGGGGCCAGGTGTTTCTCAGGCCTTTGAGCCATTTGCACCTCGGCCCCCTGGCGCCCATGCAGCCCAGAAACGGTGTTAGTCTTAACACCTCGGCCACAGCCCTTCACATTCAGGGCATAGTGGGCGAGGAAGAATGGATCTTGCTGTGGGGGCCTGGTGATGTTTGGAATTTTTTTGTTTTATTTAGTTATGCAATTTTATATAGCGCGGACTTTACCCGAAGGTGTCAGAGCGCTTCACACAAGGAACAATACATGAGGAGAAAATTATAAGTGGACAAATTACAAAAGCAAACGTTAAGTTACATGAATCAAAAGTGACAATAGTGAGCAACGAAAATACAAGAGGAGCAAACGATACATTACAGGAGGAAAAAGAGATATGTGTGCAGGTTACAAAAGCGTACAAAATACAAGTAGAGGTATAATACTGCAATTAATGGCAGACACTCCAGCACAAGAACAAACGTTACGTAGGCAATGGTGGCACTTGTGCAAGTATCTAAAGCAATCAAAAATGAGAGGTAGCAAACAGTGTGTTACAAGAGAAAAGTGACGTGCGCAAGTTACAAAAGGGTACCATACACAGGTACAAGGGTAATACTACAGTAAATGGTAAATACTCAAACTGCCAGAACACACTGGGAAGGCACTTCCCATGCACCAGCTTCACCTCAGCCTCCCCCCTGGCTACCTGGCTACCTTGGATGACCCAGAAAGCTGTGTTTTGTGCTCCCCTGCCAGGACATTTTCCCAAGGCCTGGAGGGTTGATTAATTTACTAATTGCAGGGGCCTTACCTCTGTACATGTGCTCGTGAGCTGAAGGTCTGGGGAGGGCTAAGTAGGTTAGTAATAGCAGGGGCTTTGCTGCTTTTCAGGTGCTCCTGTGCTGAAGGTCTGGGGAGGGATAAGTAGGTTAGTAATAGCAGGGGCTTTGCTGCTTTTCAGGTGCTCCTGTGCTGGAGGGCTGGAATAATTTTGTGACAAAAAGGGGCCTTGCTATTTTTTTTAGTTGCTCAGCATGTAGGCCATTGTCACCTTGGCACTGTGTCCTGTGCAAGAACAGTATCTTCCCACTTTCATTCCTTGTCTGTGCAAATGGTGTTTCATGAAAGGGCACACCCCTTGAATGTGGGCCACGCCCCTTAAATATGGGCCACGCCTCTTGAATGTGGGCCACTTTTTTCGTCAGTGCCCGGGCCGAATTGTGATCCCAATCCGACCCTGGCCCTTACCCTTGCTTTCCTGCTCAGATATGGAGGCCATGAGCCGTCCGAGTACTCCTTGGTGGTTGGTGGTGAAGGAGGCATGGGGCTTCCTTTCTCAATTTGCCCAGCGATTGCTTTTTTAAATGCTTGTTTTTAACATTGCTTCTATAGTTGACACTATCAAAACCTTCAGTGAACGTACGAGAACGAAATTACCACCTATTTCATGCACCTCCTTCCTTCCATTTCCACAGAATCGTCAAAAAATGCACCACGACAAACCAACAAGTAGGCAGGGTTCGTCATTGCCATGGTATGCTAATGCAATCAGTCCAAAAGCAAGTGCTCACTGTTCCCCCCCTGCTCGGGGGATGTTTGGCTGCCTGCTAAAGCAGCGCTGGATGAGGCGTGCTGCTGACACAGAAATTACAAGAGGGAACAGAGTCTGTTTCAAGGGCCTCGCCCGCTGTCTGCTAATCACACGCGTGGCTCACAGACTGAGGGGCTCATTTACAAGCCCCTGCCTTGCGCCACCGGTGGGTCACTTTCAACACCGGAAAAGTGACGTACAGGCTGCCCAAGGGGCTTGTAAATAAGCCTCTGAATGTGCTGCAGTATCAGATGCAGGGACAACAGTACAAGTGCACATTGTAGGGTCGGGCCTTAGGCCCTCCTGCTAATAATGAGTGAGACACAGGACACACTGGATACATGGTGCAACTGGCCACGAGCACGTGCGCTCGGCCACTTTTATTAGAGCTGTGTCACCTGACCAGTGACCTCAGTGGTGGGTGGGTGTTTAGTGTAATTCCATTGTTAGCACTAGAATGCTAACTGACTCTGGGGCACTCCATACATCACCCGTTTCATATACAAGGAACCGGAAGCAGGGGCACTGCACTTTCACTAGGCCCTGTTGTGGTTAGAGATTATGTATGAGACAGTGAGCCACAGTCCAACTTTCCCGAAAAATATTTAGACGTTCAATTATACACGCAAAACTTGCAAAAATCGTACATTTTTTGTCCATAATAACTGTCATCATACAATTGTAAGTAATGTTTTACTCGGGAGAGATTTATAAGACAAGGAAATCGCCGCTGAGAGAGATTTTCTGCTCGAACCACAGTCTCTTGGATGTATCTCGTGTGCCTCGTTTTTCTACTCAGTAGGGTAATTTCGCACCTTTTTTTCTGAATTTGTGTTAAATTTCACAAAAGTGGAACGATTTTGCACACCTCTACAAGGTGGTGAGAAATGCCATGTAAATACAAGTTAATAATGTATGTAATTGGCAGACCCTGTAATGGGAGTGTTGATAGAATCTCACTCATCCAGCTAAGGGGTAGTATACGGGTTTCTTGAGTCTGTAGGTGAGGGACACATTTCCTTCCATACTATGAGCCTCTTACAAAGGGTAGTGAGCCAGAAGGAGGCTTGTGTTATTCTTTGTAACTTGTTGACCCTTGTACTCCTTAGCCCCTGACAAGGGCGTAGTTACCTTTGGTGCAGTAGGTGCAGTGCACCGAGGCCCAGAACTCTGACGATTGCTGTATGTTTGTTTGCTCCACCAGCAGCAGTTGAAGGCCCCGTGGAACAGAGGATTTGGGACCTATATTCAACTCTGAACTGCCAGTCTGTGATAGAGGTTTGGTGTGGAAGAGGTCTGTGTTGTGGTGCTTGCAAGAACGCTTTATACATTTATATTTAGGGACAGTCTACAGTGATGGTGATAACACAGTGGGAGTCTCAGACGTGCTTAATTTCAAACCTTTTTTAACAGAGTCATTTTAAATGTAAAATCTCCGAGTAGAGAATCCGAGACATATGCACACAAAATATTGACAATTTACCAGACAATATTAATGTGTTGTTTCAATGTCTGATAAAAAAATCTGTGAGACAGATGTGTTGAGTAAAATTACGCATAAGTGATACATCTTCTCCTGAGCAAGATGGAATGTGTTTAAGGCAACTGAGCACAACAGTCCCCATTTATCAGCATTCGTAGAATCCACCCAGTCCCCATTATCTAACTCTCTTCAATAAAACCTGCCCCTTTTGCCTATGGTGAAATGCCAAGGAGAACCATCAAGGATTGCATATTTCCAGCTGCTCACTTCCTACTCAGAAGTGTCAGAGGTCACTGAATTAAGGATCCTTTGTTACACTTCTGAAACACAGCATAACCACCTCTTCTAAAACAGTGGCCTTCAAACTTTTTAAAGCTCCCACCCCACCATGTAAAACAATTAATTTCTCCTACACGAATGACAAGCCCATTTTTTTTGGTCGAACATTCAAGACCTCTTGTATATTCTTCAGTATATACTTATATGTGTATGTACCTTGTGGGCTCTGGAGATCACTCCTAGGACTTATCTGCTTCCGCCTAGGGACTTTTTTCAGTTCAACTGCCACTATTTAACTGTCTTAATAGGAAACGACCAGCAGAGGTCAGTAAAATACCGGAATTGCTTTCTGAGGAGGGACTTTATTTATTTTTCAGGCAACTGCCTCTATCTAACTTTCTTGATAGAAAATGACAAGCAGAGGTCTGTAAAATACCAGAATCACTTTAGCATTCTCTAGATTCCAGTCCATAGAAATTGTCTTCCACGAGCATCCGTAGACAATAATATTCTTTTCAAAACTTGTATTTTCAGTGATATGACCACCGAAGGCCCTAATTTTATATTTCAAACAGAGCTTTAGACTATACAATTTCCAGCTGAAAGGCAATATTTCTCTCCATGTGTTCCCATGCCTGGTGTGTCACGCAGTTTGGTGCTTACTTTTCCTCCTAGTTAAAGGACAGTAGATGTTTCAGTACCCAGGCTAATGTGCTGCACAGCTAAATACATATAAGGTTACAAAGGCGAGATGGATTGCTTTGCAAATGCTTGTTTCTCAAATGGCAGCTCTAAACATATTTAACAATCCTGACATTGCAGTTATGATTAGGTATTCCATATAAAATGCAATTAATGCATGATTACCAATATGATATATACAGCCTTGTCGCCCTAAAGTGTAAAAGTATCCACAGTGTGATCCTTAATCAGAAACGGGGGAGCGTATTTGAGAGTAATATGGAGCCCTCCTTCCCACCCTTTAACACCTAATATATGTTACTGGTGACCTGTTACAGAGTGGCTCATTGCCACGTTTTTTCACAATAAAAACAGTTTTCGGCATGATGCTCCTCATGGCCTGCGCCCTCCCAGAGATCAAGTTAGACCACCCCCAGTTGAAACCTCTCTGTTCTAAGAAAATCTAACCCTTAGAAGTCTGAAATTCCAGATCAAACGTTAAAGTTCCTTTTTTTTTGGGAAAACTGATTGCAAAACACAAATTTCAGCTGTCACCAAAGACCTCTTGGGTTCCTATTAGTTTGGGTTTAGGCCACAATGCAATGGATTGGTCCAAAGATTCACAGCTGGAAAAGTGGATATGTTTGATGAGAAGTTGCTGTAAGATAGTAAATGTCAATGGTATTTTACGCTATTTTATTATTTATAAAAATGATCATTTACTAATGTGAATCTCCAAATTATGCCTTCAGTTCAACGGATGTCAATGGAAAGTTCAAATATGACCAGTAGTATGATATCAGGGTAAAGGACTAGACTTTGAAAGCATGAGTACAATGTAACAAGAAGGAACAGACATGAAGAGAGGTGGAGGATAATCAAATGGATGTGTTTTAAACAAAAATCTTTTTATTTATTTACTAACTAATAATTGAAATAACATGTTACATGTATGCAAGTCGCATGTTAGACACAGTATAAAAAACCATATTTTTCCTGTTCCGCATCTTCACCTCCCTTTTCCCAACTTCATCCTCTTGTTTTTATTTTGAAGTTTGATGTAAGACCTCCCCATTTATAATCTTCTAGTCTCGCCTCTATATTACCATTTTACATCGTTTCTAAGTTCTACCCAGGGACCCCAGATTTTAAGAAAAATTCTGAGGGCATCTGCATTCCCCATAAACACGGTTTCCTTATCCTGCTTACACCACTCCATATTCATACAACATTGTTCTATTAAGGGGATGGATCAGTTTTCCCAAAATCTAACTATGGGCTTGATTACAAGTCTGGCGGTCCTTTGACCGCCAGACTCACGGGGACCGCGGCGGTGCTCCAGTCACTTGCGATCTGATGGCTGTATTACAGCTTTGACGGTCGGACCGCCATTGCACCCCCGCAAACGCCAGGGTAATGGGAACATCAAAGGACCGCACGCCAGACCAGGAGAAAATTCCTAATCTCGTGGGTGGCCGTCAGTTGGCTTTGGCAGTGCGGGCTTTGGCGCGCCGCAACACTCCACCAAAGTCGGAATCAGCTCCTACGTCTCTTCTTGGGATGGGGTTGGTTTACTAAGATGCTGGTGGGATGACTGACTCCACAACAAAGGTTGGTAGATCTTCGGTTCTCTGACACAGTATCGAAAGCAAAAATATAGTGATACAGAAATATTGTCTCAAAAATATCGATCACAAAAATATTGTTTTTCTATAGATATAATGGTAAGTACAAAAATATGAAAAATAAAATATTTTCACACTAATATTTAAAAAATATATACACAAATATCGTTTTTTACATATATATAGTTACAGGAAATATTAAATATTTCAATATGTAGAATTAATGTAATGTAAATTAAATATGTTTAAGTTACAAATAAAGATAAATGTAAATACGTATGCAAACACACGCTCATGTACTTGAATGTCTATATATATATATATATACATACACACACATATATAATATGAAACTATAAATAAATATATTAATTAGGATCTATATTTGAATTTTCATTTTTTTTTAAGTTCAAGTTTATTGAAACCAAAAACACAGCATAAAATACAAAATGTAATACAGATAATCAAAGAGAGGCATAAGAGGTACACAAATGAAATTCAAAAAAGGGGTAATAAAACGGAATCAATAAACACATATACCTAAATCATGAGAAGAAAAAGCAGGGCAGGGAAGAGAAAAGAAAAACAAAAATAAGAGGGGAGTGGAGTTAGACAAAACCTAAAAACTTAAACATTTTTTTTTTAATATACCAATAGAACAACTATAGGCCTCATTACGATGTCAATTTGAAAGCATTTTGACCGACTCCTTGTCGGAATCGGTTCCGACAGACAACGATATTTCCGAACACCGTTCCGTCGTACTCCCATTGGGAGCCTGTGTTAAGACCGACAACACAGGCTCCTATTGAAAAAGGGGTGGTTCTGGTAGACCAAGAACCATGTCGCAGGCCCCCCATGGTGCCTGTTACACTGTGCATGGTTGTAAAGAAGGGCCCCATGGGTACCCCCACGAGCCCCAACCGGAGGCCTCCGGGTGAAGGGTGGCCTGCTATGGGCCCCCAAAGTCAGTTTCCAACAGCCCTTTCATGTTGGACAGACCAATTCAGAAAGGCTATCCGAATCTCACATCATAATGCGTTGGTCACATACATGGTCCATAGACCTGTACAATTCGGCTCCGACCGACTCGGAGTCTCCGAATGCTGATCGGTTACCTTCTATCGTAATCAGTCAGTCAGAAATGTTTCCAAGTGGGTCGGAAACATGGGTTCTGACACAGGTTAGGAAAATCTGAATGCCGTTCGGAGCCTTTCCGACCGACATCGTAATGAGGCACTATATATGTATGTGAACAAGGAGCAATGTCTCTGAAACGCGTAAGGCTTTGCATATTTCATTGAATAAAGAATGCTGTCATCCTTTAGGGACCTGTTCTATGAGTGCTCTTCAAACAAGGGAGGAGATTGTATAGCATATTTTCACAGCAGTTCTTGCCGAGAAGGAGCCCCACCCAGATGAAAGGGGCCACAGACACAGAACTATTCAAGTCTGCTTTGGTGTGAGCAGCTTTGGCACAATTTCCAGGATTTCATTATTCAAAAGCCCACTGAAGGGTAAGAACAATGTTACTAATAATGTGAGGAAGCGCAGAACCTATGAAAGGAAAAAGTAATATTTCAAAGGGGCATTCATAAAATACTACACATCCCAGCAGGCAGTATGCATACTCACCTGTGAAAAGAGCCTGCTGGGGCAATGCCTTTTTAAATCTGCACAACCCACTGAGATGGCTGTGAACAAGGAGTAATGTCTCTGAAACGAGTATGGCTTTGCATATTTAATTGAATAAAGAATGCTGTCAGCTTTTACGGACCTGTTCTAAGAGTGCTCTTCAAACAAGGGAGGGGATTGTATAGCATATTCATTCATATATATATATATATATATATATATATATATATATATATATATATATATATATATTCACTGAAAAAACCATAGGTTATAGACCATATATAGTTAGGGATTTGCATTTACAAAACCTTATTTTACTCGCATAAAACCATTGAAATTCCATATATAGTTAGTTGCGCTAACTATATATCGCGCACCCGCAATCCACTGCTGATGATGTCACATATTACATCATTCATGACATGGTCAGTGACATCACTGATGACATCACTGATGACATCTCAAATGACATCACTGATGACATCACTGAAAACATCTCATTTGACATGACTGATAACATCACTGATGATATCATTCATGTGATAATACGATGAACCTCTTCAGACTCTAATATAACCTTAGATACAATCAGTGTAAACAGACACTCACAGACTGTCACTCATCCATGGAGTTACTCACACACCTAGTCAGTCATGCAAAGAATCAATCACACCTCCATTTCCTCAAATATACAGTTATACAAACTTTACTTATTCAAACATATACTAACACATATTTACTCTCTTATACAATCCCTGATACAAGTTCACAATGATCCATACAGCCACTCACACATTCATTGGCTCTTATGCACAGTTATTTATATATGTCAACTCTCACATGTACTGTGTTTTACATATGTACTTACTTTGACATGTAGCACTGAGATATCCATTCACTCACCAATACACTCATGCACACAGTCAACCGCCCATACAGCTGTTTCCACATGCACTTTTGAAACCATACATCTAGTGAATCAACTGCTCACACATCTATGCACAGAGTCACACACCTCCCAGCTACCCACACACACTCACTCAGTATCCCATACAAATACTTGGGCAACCAATCAATAACCCATATAGTTACTCATATAGCTACTTATCAACACATGGAACAGTTTACAGAACAACAGACATAATGATGCACAAATTGAGACAGTTTAGTCATTAACCCATGCACTCAGTGAGACACATTTAATCACTCACTCATATAGTCAGTCATGCACCTACTAAATCCTTCATCCAGACACTTATATATCCACTCATTCTTCAATATGTAAGAGATATTTTAACTTTACAGAAACATACAGTCACTGGATGATGTCATTTGAGATGTCATCAGTGATGTCATCAGTGATGTCACTGACCATGTCATGAATGATGTAATATGTGACATCTATATTATAGTCCGACACTATTTAATATCTATGTGTCGGACCTTGCTAGTGTCATCAAAGCACACGGGATGAGCCTCACCTCATACGCTGACGACACCCAGCTGGTCTTGGCCATAAAGGGCGATGGACAGGAGGTAGCAGAAAGATTCCAAAGGGGGATGATTGCTATCGGTGAGTGGATGGCAAGAAATTGCCTGAAGCTCAATTCCGATAAAACGGAAGTGGTCATCTTTGGTAACCTTCAGCCAGCCTGGTCGGCAGCTTGGTGGCCATCGGTTCTTGGTGTCCCTCCTACCCCCACCGCTAAGGTTAGAAACCTAGGAGTGACATTTGATGACAAGCTATGTTTCATGGCCCATGCAAACAAGGTGGCAGCTAACGCCCATTTTAAGCTCAAAGTAATAAAAAAGATCATTCCTTACTTACCAGATTCAGCAGCCAAGACGTTAGTCACCTCCTTGGTCCTGACATCGTTGGACTACTGCAACGGTCTTCTGCTTAATGCACAAAGCAGAGTCACGAAAAAGCTTCAGACTGTGCAGAACGCAGCGGCACGCGTGCTATCCAAAAAACCCAAGTTTACTCCCATCTCGGACACCCTGAAAGATTACCACTGGCTAACCATTCAAAATAGGGCTAAATTCAAAGCATTATGCATAGTTTATAAGACCCTGCAAGATCAAGGACCGCGCTTCCTCAAAAAACTACTAATTCCTTATAACCCGTCTAGAACACTTCGGTCCTCCTCACTGAACCAACTTGTTGTTCAACGAAGTAGAACAGTCTCATGGGGTGATCGCCGCTTTTCTATCGCAGCCCCTAAAATCTGGAACTCCTTACCGAACCACATTAAAATAAGTTCCACGCTCCTCCAGTTCAGAAAGAAACTGAAGACGTGGTTATTCAACCAGTAAACCCAGATACCAATCTGCTGATCAGGGATACACAGCATTGCATACCAGCGCCGAGACGCCTACGGGTATTTGCACGCGCTCTATAAATATCATTAAATAAATAAATAAATCAGCAGTGGATTGCGGGTGCGCGATATATAGTTAGCGCAACTAACTATATATGGAATTTCAATGGTTTTATGCGAGTAAAATAAGGTTTTGTAAATGCAAATCCCTAACTATATATGGTCTATAACCTATGGTTTTTTCAGTGAATTTTCAAGGTTTTGTAAATGCAAATTCCTAACTATATATGGTCTATAACCTATGGTTTTTTCTGTGAATTTCATTGGTTTTTTAAAAGCTAACATCTGTAACTGTAAAATGTATTCTTCTTTAAATCTTAAAATATATTTTAGATGTTTATTAATAATTTTTTTTTTAATATTTTTTTTCTTCGCTTCCAGTTCGCGAACCGGGAAGCTTTCCGTTAGCTCATCTTGATGCCGCGATCTAGTACGCGAACCGGTAAACGTTACGTTAGCGGAACTGTGACGCGTCGCGGAAGCGCGACGTATCACGTTGTCGCGTAATGCGTCTAATGACGCGCCGCGTTAGCGCTCCCGGAAGTGCTCCGGACCGCGAACCGGAAGCGATCCGAGACGCGGCGCGCACCGCGTAACGTAAGCGGAACAGGTCATGTGACTTGTTTATCAAAGTTTTCATTGGTTCATTTCACTTTTGGTTTCCAAATGATGTATGACTAGGTCATGTGACCTAAAAATAACACTTTTCATTGGTTCAGAACTTTTGCTTTTCCCAAATCATGTAAACCCCTCCTTCTTTCCTCACTCTGACTTTCATCTTGGTGAGAGAAAGACCATTTTCCTGGAGTTCAGCAATGGCTTCTATACTTGCTGCAGCTGGTGCACCCCCACCACCACCTCCACCTCCTCATAAGAAGAGAGGACCTCCAAGTCAATTTATCTCCAACAGAGAGGAGGAAGAGGAGGAAGAAGAAGAAGAGGATAGAGATCAACCAGAATTTATCCCGGAGTTGCCCCGTGTTTCTAAGAGGAAAACAAGTTTCATCTGGCAGTTTTTTTCCATCCCTCCAGGGGACAAGAAGGTCAATGCTAAATATGCCACCTGCCTCATCTGTAAATACAGATTGTCTAGAGGCACAGAGAAAAAATATAGTATGGGCAACTATACTATGCATCGCCATATGGCCAGGTGGCATCCCTTAAACTACAGCCGGGCAGAGTTGAGGGACCTACAAGATAATCCCCCGACAACTCCTGTGCCCAGATCTACGTCAACAATGTCTTTGACAGGAAGAGAGGCACAGGAAACTGTGCCAAACATTCAGCCAAACTTTAAACATATGAAGTTTACCTGTATATATTGTGGTGCTATGCTCTCGTATGGGAACATGAGTGTGAACTTGATCAATATGGTGTTCGAAAACCATAAGTGCCCTAACGCACCCAAGCAGTAATTTTTTTTTTGCTCCTGTTGAGCCCTTTTCAATACCTGTTTTTTTGTTGTTTCCCCTCCATAAAAAACACAAAAAACATAAAACTGTTCTAAAAATACAAAAAAATCAAAAAATGTTCAGAAAAAAATAAAATAAAAATAAAACAACAAAAACAAAAAAAAAAAGTTCTTTTCAGAACTACCTCCCCTTTCAAATAAAATTGCTAGAATGTTTATCACTCTGGCAAGCTCTATTTCTTTTGGTTCGCTTCAAGTTCGCTGACCGGTTCGCGAACTTGAAGCGAACCAAAAAAATATTTTTTTAAAAAAAAGAAGAGTTAGTATAAGGGAAGTAAACAGAGAATAATGTAAAAAGAAAGACAGCTATAGAGAGTAAATCAGAGATAGTGTCAGTGACATCATCAGCAGTGCATTGCGGGTAAAAAGAGTAGAAAACATTTACCTTATAATTCTCAGAAATACACCAAATTGTCTTCAGCAGAAGAAAAAGGATGCACTCCAAAGGCTGCAGCTATTGAAAGCACAGAAATACAGATATTCATTTCACATATCTCTCATATTAGCCAATCATACCTCTTCCCTCACTTTTTTCAAATCAAAACCCTTCCCCTCTCTGCCTTGTTTCCATAGCAACCACCTCCTGGAAGACCTCTCATGTTTGCAAATTCACACAACAATGTTTCAATTGAACTCTGAACTCTCAGTGCACCTGCGTATCCAGTGCAATCTTTCATTAAATGTTTCTTCCTTGACCATTCAAATTACATGTTTCAAAGAACACATCCATGCACCCTAACTTTCTGTTTTCAGAAATGGAAATGCACCAATCACTGCTAATGAATCATTTGCATTGGAAATCCACAGTTTTTTTTCTTTAGAAACTCCTACTGTTTCAACTGCCCTTTCATTACCACACTTCATCTGACTGCAGAACAACCTTCTCCCACCATGTTTAAGGTCTGGATTGTTGGACATAGTTACATCCACTGGGCTCAAAGGTATGCTGAGAACAGAAATTTACCTAACCTCAATTTACAAGATGTGGAAATTAAGTGGTTGGGCCAAAGAGGATTAAAATGTCACCAATTGATACCATTGGTGAAAACCTTTATGCATTTGCCAAAACCTGACCTGTTAATAGTGCACTGTGGAGGTAATGATTCGGGCACTTTGACAGGGGTAGGTCTGGAAATGCTTTTAAAGGACACCTTTGAGCAATTAATGGCACTTTTTCCTCAAACTGCCTTGGTATATTCCAATATATGCCAAAGACAGAAATGGAGGTGGTCCAACCAATTTTGTCCACAAATTGAGAAAGCGAGGAAGCATGTAAACAAATCTGTTTCAGCTTACATGAGAGACCATGGAATGGGCTCTCTGTACAACAATAACTTGCGTTACTACATGCAAGATATCTACAGAGGAGATGGAGTTCACTTCTCAGATGAGGGCAACAGAATTTTCATTCTGAATTTAAGACTGTGCATTGGTACCTACTTATAAGTACCTAAATGTACCATAAACCCAAAAGCTCTTCTCAGAGCTACCCTACATCTGATCACTCACAATTATTATTTTTCTCTAACTTTTTTCACTAATTTTCCACAAAATTCGCTCCCCGGAGCGCTACCCGGTTCGCTAACCGAAAGCTAACCTCGCGGATTTTTTAAAAAAATGTTTTTTTTCCGCACATATAAGCCTCCTCAGCCACGCTCAGAAAACCTAGGGGGTCAAGATAAGTCTACCATGACCCCTTCTACCCATTCTAAACATTATTTGCCCTCCATCTTGTATCTTAATGCGACCGAAACACAAAATGGTGGACTCCCGTGACGCTTAAGGTTCGCTAACCGGGCCGCTTTCCGGAAAGCGGTCCTAAAAAAAGGTGGGAAAGTAATTTACAGAAAAACGACTAGAGACACTCTCACCAAATATAGATTAGCTCATACTACATAACAATCCCTTTCATTTTCACAAATTTGATTGAAATTCCATTTAGCCATTAAGCCTGTAGACCTCTCTAAGGGCCAGATGTAGGTAGCCCTTTACCGATCGGAATCGGCCGAAAATACCGATTTTCGGCCGTTTCCGATCGGTAAAGGGCTATTGAGATGTAGGGGCACATTTTCGGTAATTTTACCGAATCGGTATCATTACCGAATCGGTAAATTTACCGATTCGGTAATATGTACCGAATCGGTAAAATAATTACCGATTCGGTAATATTTACCGATTCGGTAAAATTACCGAAAATGCAATGTAGGTAGGCAATGTACCTCCTGCACATGGCTTACAAAATCAGTATTTTACCATGGAAAACAAATCCATGGTAAAATACCGATTCCGGTGTGCATGCACATGTGTGCATGCACACCTATGCCATGTGACAGGCAGACCTGCCCTTAGGGCAGGTATGCCTGCCACATGGCACCCACGCCTGTTTAGGGGGTGCCAGGGGGTGTCAAAGTGACACCCCCTGCACCCTTGTGAAATTCGGTATTTACCGATTCGGTAAATACCGAATCGGTAAAGCCTATTGATTCCTATGGGCTTTGAAGCCCATAGGAATCAATAGGCTTTACCGATTCGGTATTTACCGAATCGGTAAATACCGAATTTTACCGATTCGGTAAAAGGGAACATCTGGATTCCCTACATACCAACCCCTCACATTTACCGAATCTTAATTACCGAATCGGTAAAATTCGGTAATTTTCGGTAATTAAGATTCGGTAAATGTTACTTACCTACATCTGGCCCCAAGTACCGTGAGGTAAATTACTTCACAAAACACATCTGAAGTGTTGGAATTGACAACCAATGAAAATGTTACTTTCATTTTCAATTTTTTTTTCCTGACATTTGATTGGTTATGTACCTGAATATATATAAAGGAAGAGAAGGAAACACAGCCATTTTGACTACTACTTCCTGAACTACATTTCAAGAGCCTTTTCACCTCCCTGAAAATTAAATTGATAATTTGTAAGTGGCACTTTAAATTAATTTGTAAAAACGTTTTTGATAATTATTTACTGTCCCCCTGCTATAGTTATAGATACAGATAGACTCCTCTGTTTATTGATTGACTTACACTTCTCTGCTATAATTATGAATTAACTTACTTTAAGTTCACTGTTAAAAAAACAGAACTACCTGTCTGAACTTAAACCCAACAGTGCCCTAACTCTTCTAATTTAATTATTTTTTTTATGCAATTTACAGCAAAAAAATGGAAGGGGAGCAAGAAAAAAGTAATGTTTCCTTCGAGATTACATCCGAAGACATTGTAAATGAAGAAAATGTGGATGAAGATTTTATGGATCAATCTTTTGACGAACAATTTATTCAAACCTTACAAGAGACAGAAACATCCATGTTCGACGAGATACCAGATGATATAATGCTGGAAGTTTTAATGAACTATGAAAATAATAAATAATTTTTTTTTAAATCAAAATAAATAAATAAATAAAAAAACGAACAAAAACAACAAATAATTAACATACAGTATTACAAAAGTCTATCATTCTTTTATCCTTAAAGTTCGCTGCCCAGAACGCTTTCCGGTTCGCGAACTTGGCGCTTACCACGCAAAAAAAAAATTTTTTTTTGGGACCCTCCTAGGCCCTTTTAAAACCTCCACATAAAACCTAGGGGGTCAACGAGGATCTACTATGCCCCCTTATGGTAATTTCCCCCTTTGTTTTGGCCTCCTCTTGTCTCTCGATCCTACCGAGAGACAAGATGGCGGCCGCTCCGGACTGTTTAGAATGTTGACAGACACCGGAGAGCCAATCAGCTTCGCATCGCAAAGTTCCGATACGCGAAAGGTTCGCTAACCGGATCGCTGCCCGGAGCGCTGTTACAGATATATATCTTGATTTAAACGTTAATTTCTCAAAATCCACTGAAGCACATATATTGAGACCTAGCAAAGGCACATCGGGCTAACAGTCCCTACAATTTTGCCAAGTTTCGTGGAAATCCATTCAGCCGTTCGGGCTAAAAGTGAGTCCAACCGCCCTATGGAAATTAACATGGGAAAAACGCGTTTTGGGACCCCCCTTTTTTCTCGTCCCTCCCTTGACGAACCCCCCCAAATTTCCAGGAGCTGCTCAGAAACAAAATGTGCCATTTTCCTGAAAATTTCAGCCAATTCCGTCCACAAACGCCAAAGTTATTAGACATAGAATTTTCATAAATCCCATAGGGAAAAAATCCTAACTATATATACCTACTGGCTATCGCCAGTAGGTAATATATATATATATATATATATATATATATATATATATATATATATATATATATATATATATATATATATATATATATATATATATATATATATCCAAATGTAACTTGCTTCAAGAGTGAAGTGCCACACACGAAGTTCAGCTTTAACCTTATTTATTTCAAAACGGCAGAGGCACTGCGCACTGAATTCGTAGGTCTTACACAGCCTTTTGCCAGATGCGTTTCCGGTAGACATTCTCCCTTTCTCAATGGCAAGTATTTGCCCTCGACCACTTGACAACTTAACCATTGATTAGTAATTTAGATTAGGACGGACACAATGTGGTGCTAACATGTGGACACCAACCAGATGTTTGGAATCATAAGGCCACTTGGCCGCTATTCGATTTGGTTAAATTGGATTTAAATGTTGCAATTCAATCTGACCAGTACAGACTAAAACATGTAGATATGTAATGCACGATGGTATTGTTTATTTATCTATTTAAACTTTATTTATGTCACTCAGTTTTGATTCCACAAACGGAGGTGTTATGAAACTGTGCACCGTTAAGTCTTTTCTTTACTGCATTTGTAGTTTTTTATGAATTGTAGTCCTTAATGTGTTTGTGGTCCTATCTCAGTTTCCACTACTACCCCTGTGCACTTTAAAATGGTGATTGTGTGTTTATGTGGCTGGCTAACGAAGAAGACCGCCTGGTCGAAACGCGTCGCCAATAAACACTTTTTCTCACACAGACCCTGGAGTGCGAGTCTTTTTGTGGTTCCTGGGACTGTATCTGTTGTGGGGAGCCCTTTCGAACATATATATATATATATATATATATATATATATATATATATATATATATATATATACAAATGTAACTTGCTTCAAGAGTGAAGTGCCACACACGAAGTTCAGCTTTAACCTTATTTATTTCAAAACGGCAACAGCAGAGGCACTGCGCACTGAATTCGTAGGTCTTACACAGCCTTTTGCCAAATGCGTTTCCAGTAGACATTCTCCCTTTCTCAATGGCAGGTGCGGAAAGAAAGAAACAGCTGCCTTGTGTCCCACATTCAATTAAATATTCACAACACCGCCCAGCAGGGCGTGTAGCATCAAGCATTCTGATCAACGTAGTAGGGAGCTGAATCGCCGCTGTTGCAATGCTTTCCTAAATAAATGTTCCTTGTATCAGGTTACGCCGTTTCTGCTTGTCTCGTGCCAAAATGAAAAGGTGACTTCGTTCACTGCTGTTGCTCTGTAAGTAGAACAAACGGACCTGCACAGTCAGCAGGGGGGCATCTTCGTGGCCAGAGCGGGCCACTAAACATCCAAATGTAACTTGCTTGAAGAGTGAAGTGCCACACATGAAGTTCAGCTTAAATACATGTTTTTATATACACGTAAAAATAATTAATAAATGTATAAAAATATGTTAAAAAATACATACATTATATGTATGAAATATAAAATTAAATACAAAAACACATAATAAATATTGAAATGATACTAAAAGAGATTAAACTCTAATAATAATAAATATACTATTCTCATTACAGTATGTGCAACAGTACGGAAAGCGTTGGACAACGAAGGGGTAACATTTCCTATTCCCACTCAAGTGTGTGCAACAGTAGGGAAAGCGCTAGATACAAGAGGGGTAAAATCTACTAATCCCACCTCCGTTTGTGCAACAGTAGGGAAAGCGTTAGACTAAGAAGGGGTAACATGTTCTACTCCCACTCACCCGCGGCCCGTGGTGGGAGTTCCGTGGGGCAGACAGGCGGGGCGGGGTAGGGGCAGGGTGGGGGGTGGTAAACACCGGAATATGGATGATTGCAGGTAAGCAAACAATTAAATTAATAAAACGAATTTCGTAGCGCACCCTGCATCGCATTTTGCGAGCTGTATGTCCCCCTCCTGTCAGAGCTATGTTCTTCTTTCAGTTTTAAACTAGCGAACCTCCAATCCATTTTTAAGGCCTCAGTTTGTTAAAAAAAAAGGCCCGATATAGGGGAGTATTTGTAATTCTGCACATCCTTATGGCTCACACCTGACAGTTCACACGCTTACTGTAGATACTCAACTACCACCAGGGAGGGTGGGAGGGAAGGGCGGCTTAGGGAGGGGATAGTTTTTTTTCATATTATATTTAAATTGTCTGGGGGATTACTCAGATGTTGGGGTTGCTAACATAGGACCTGCAAGGTGTAATGGGTCTTTTCAACATTAGAAACTGATTCTGTATTAGTTGATTCTACACGCGGAAAGTCCTGTATACTTTGCAATGTGTTGTACACTTTGTAGTAGTTGAATAAAAAGAACTTTGACAAAAAAAACTCAATATTTCTGCATCTATATTTTGTCTGAATACCAGATCTTCTTCCCAATCTATTGTGGATTGTGGTCATAGATATACGTGTTAAATTAATATGCTGATTTATTTGTGTGTGGGTGTGTATGTGTATGTGTGTGTGTTTGCGTGTGTGCAAGAGCATTAGCACACCCCTATAATTTCGGACATTTTTCACACAATAAAGTTTAACTATTTTAACCTGCTGAAATTCATCAGTGGAAAACTTGGGTAGTGCTGCCACCAAATGCCAATCTGCGATATGTGCGCTAAGAGGAGTTACCACACATTTCAAAATTAGCAGTGCTGCTCAAACAGAGAGTCCTAGTGACCAGCTGCCAGCTGGGTTAATGTCACACTTGTGATCCTCACACTTAAAACATGAACTAGTGTTGTGTTGTGGTTCAAATCTCCCAAATTCATAACTGAGCCTTATTGTCGTGGCAGTGAACGGGTAGGGCAGGATCAGTTTCATTTACATAGGCATTACATATTACACCACAAAGAACCTTCTCCTAATTATTTATTTCTGTCCCTGTAAAAAGCTTTGAAAGTGAGAGCCTGATTCATTTAGTACAAATAAAAAAACGCTCTAAAAGTGAGAGCCTGACTCATTTAACACAAATAAAAAACCCATTAAGTAGAGTACCAGCAATAAATCTATTTTTTTGTTTGAGGAAAGCAGTGGAGGACCACACGCCTACCATGAATGATGTATCACTACATGGAAAAAAATAGCGAATGTTAGATGGGGTCTGTCATAATGAATGGAAATCAAACTGAAACCTCACAGGCTGGTACTCAATCAATGTCCACATGCTGCCTTCTTTATTGTTCTATTAGTATCACATATAGGGGTCGATTAGGATCGCGGACGGACTTGAGTCCGTCCGCGACCCCAGAGTATGAGGGAACGTCCGCATGGGCTGCGGCGTTCCCTCATGTGCGATTAGGATGTGACCGCCACCCTGGCGGTCACATCCTGGATATTTAACATTGCGGCGGGTGCTGCTTCAAGCAGCACCCGCCGCAATGTTAAAAGTGCATGTGTAACCGCGCGGTGCCTGCCGCATTGTGCATGTAAATGCTGGGGGGTACCATAGGTACCCCCCATGTGCAGCCCCCACCCACCAACACCCTGGGGGCCCGCAACGGGCCCCCAAAAGCAAAAGTACACATGCTATTCCACGGCGGAAAAACCGCCGCGGAAAAGCATGTTTTCAAATGCATCCTAATTTGGCCGGCGGTGTCTGATAGACACTGCCAGCCAAATGAGAGCTTTTCCGCCGCGGTTGTAATCCGACCGCGGCGGAAAAGCAGCGGACAGAAACCAAGACCCACCAGCCATCGTAATGTGGCGGTGGGTCTTTGGTGAGTCCGCAGAGGATTTTCCGCCTCCTCCGGGCCGGAGGTGGCTTCCGCCGGCCCGGAGGAGGCGGAAAATCCTCCATCCTAATCGGCCCCATAGTGTGCTTTGATTTCTATCCCTGTCGGTGCACACTCCAGTCATGCTGTAACTCTGAACACTTAGCACTTGAATGTGGAGGGGAAACCACATTATTTATATCTGCTTTTTTGTTATTCTTTTAATGGAATTTAGTCAAGCATGGTCAGCTCATACATATTGTTCCACATGCTCCCTCTCTGTGGTTATTAGCATGGAACACTAACTCACATTCCCTGTGCCTGTCCCTCGCTTTTACAATGGAAATGGCTTAGACCATGTCTTATCAAAAAGGGGTGTTATCAAGTGCCAGTGATCTTGAGATATGCAATGTGTTGAGGTGACCTCCAAATGACAGCAAATCTAGTCAAGTGCATTATTGTAGCCGCGCACTGCCTGAGAAGAGTAGGGGATGGTAAAATCCTACACATTATACTGAATGATTGTCTTGAATGAGTTGTCTGATTTGCAACTGAAGTGGAATTTTATCTCTTTTCGTTCAATTTCAGCTCCATTGTATCTATCTGATTGTTTCTTGTTGTTTACTTCTTACAAGCATTTAAGTAATAAGGATGTTTTGAGATGGACAAGACTGCTCTTGCCCATTATTTTGGTTTTTGACATGGAGTTTTCTCGTACGCAGCACGTCACGTGTCACTGAGTTGTGCATGTGGTGCTGACTGGCTATGTGGTAGAATGATCACTTTCCCCCCTCACCCAGCATCTATCACACTATGCTGCTGCAGGTATGCTGTTTCTCTTTACGGGGGTTTGCTGGTTGCCCAATACTGGAGAGACGGTGTCAGTTCCTCTGTTTGAGTGGGTCAAATGTATTATTCCATCAATTTTTTTTCTGATTCAAGCCAGTGGAGAGTTACATCAATTATAGGACCTCAAAAGGGTGCATACTTTCCTTGCAAAGTGCTCGATCAAGATGAAGACCCTCTAGTCTAGACAATTAGCCTGACAGTACTACCAGGAGACCTCCCTGACTCTGCCATTTGCTTCCATGCATATTCTGATCAACAGTGACCAACAGAGAGTGTAGATTATCTTGAAGGCACAATTACAATCACTTGCTGGCAATGCTGTGCATAATGGCTTCAGAGCCTAATTTTATTACAGACGTTTTGGCTCAATTGGCCGGGGGATCTCCACGTGAGTGGGGTGGACGTTCATCCTCACCTAGACAACTATTTCATCCACACTCCCTCATCTCATCAGGCTTTGAATCATACAAGAACAATACCATTTTTGATCTTTTAAGTTTTCTGAATAAACTTCAAGCAATACAGAGTATTGATATCCATTCCTGGTTTTCATTAAAGTATCTTCTGTGTAATCCCAGGTCAGGTGTTCGTCTGGTAGGCAGGCTCTGCAGCATGTAGCTGAGGGTGCATTTTCTAGCATTACTTTAAATGCCCACAGCTTGACAGTGCCATTGTCTCCAAGAAATGTTGATGCTAATCAGACTATTTTTGTCAATAATAATAGGAATTGTATTCTTGAAAGTGTGTGAGCATTAATTATTTAGTTAATGCCGGAGCTCATAGAATCGTCAGTAGAAATATTCAGAAACAAAATGCCATTAGAAGCTAAATAGACACCAATGCATTGGAGGTTCTTAGCATGGATTATATCACTCACGCAAATGCTAGCTCAATTAAAGCGATATCTGAATTAAGTGATTTCACATTCTTGGACAGAGCTGTCTCCTTCTCATAATGTCACCTCACTTTAGGGTGCCACCTTTGGTATGATCTTAATCGAGTGCTAGCTTCTTTTTTAACTAAATGCACACTACATATAGAGAAAACATTTTTAATTGAAATACAGTTGAATTTAAGATCTGATTGTGAGCACTGGGACGTATTAAAATGTAGGTCCCTATTTAAAGTTTGATGGACAGGGTACTCTATCAGCCAAATTCTCAGTCCACCCGCCTCATTCAGAGACAGATTTATTCTGTCAAAGGAAAGCTTCCTCCAATGTCCAGACAGAGTAGGGGCCATCATGGGAAGGGCATTACACTGCCAACCCTATTTAGAGTGGATAATTTAATTTTCTTTTTTTTTCCGATCCTCAGCACCGGGAAAAATCTGGTGGTGAGGGACAGAAATAAAATAATAAACCTAGTCCTTGGGAGAAACCTCCCAGGATGTTGATTCATTTATTTTTAGTCTTTGTAAAACAAACTCCCACTTTAGAGTTAGTTTTTGTAAAACCATTTGTTTTTTAAGTATGGTCATGAATCCGACAGTAACCATCCATCAAACTTGTTTCTCTTGAAGAAAACCGTAGTGATGGTGGGTCCTTTCAAAATACAGAGAGGACTCATGGGACAGGGGTGATGCCTATATTTGATGGACAGTAGTCCATTGGGGTGATGGAGATAATATCCCTCTCAGCCTTGAAGCACTGTCTGCCATCTGCTAAAGACTACATCAGGCCCCAGGTGTCTAAAGTTGACTAACTGGGTTTCCAGCTTCTTCACACATTGTTAAAAGTTAAAAGATGTGGGTCTAAAAAACACGTAGGGCCTCATTACGAGTTTGGGAGTCCTCCTATAGGTCTACTACTGCTGCGCTCCCAGGAAGACCGCCCAGTCTGTAGTGCACTCACCCAGCGAATTTCGAGTTGATTCCAGGGAGGGCAGGCAGGCGGGCAGTCTAGCAGAGGGGTCATGGCGGCGGTCTGTTAACCCCATAGGAGAGCCTACCAAGCAGACCGCCAACCTGACTGCACCTACAGCATGTTCCTGCATGGTGTGGCATGCACCATGTTGTGCATTCCACACAGTGCAGGAACAAAGGTGCAAAAATAGGGGGGCACAACATGCACGCCCATGGGCAAAATCACCCGTAGGCTCTGTTAGGGGGTATACACCTGTTACAACGCATTTGTTACAACGCACTACTGTTACAACGCGACTTTTACAACGCATACCATTACAACGCATTGCGCTGGGGGGCGCTCTAGGATAGGGAATAAGTATAATTTACTATCTAACACCTTCCCTAGGGTCCACGGGGACTGGAGTTAGAATAGTAAATTATACTTACCACTATCCAGCACCCCAAAGCGCTATGCGTTGTAATGGTATGCGTTGTAATGGTCGCGTTGTAACGGTAGGTAGTTGTAATAGTATGCGTTGTAACATGGTACATCCCTGTTAGGGCCCCCTTATATGCATGTCCGTCACACTTTTCATGGCGGAGCCACCACCAGGAAATGGGCAGTGGAAATGCAACTCGAAATATGCTCGGGTGCTGGTATCGGCACTGCCAGCATATTCCTGCCCTTTTCCACACCGCCACCGATGCAGGATTCTGGATCCCGGCAGAGGCCGCAGTCTTGTGGCGATCCGACCACCACTCTCGGAATACGGCGGTCAGACCCACAGAGGTGTCGGCGGTTAGACCACCACAGTGAGTACGGCAGTCCCAGGACCACCGTACTCGTAATAAGCTCCTAAAAGTATTTTTTTGTGGCAGAATATTGTAATATTATTTTCTCTCCAAAAAAGCTATACCATGATTTTTAGTTACAAAGTTTGCCACTGATGAAGTAGTAAACTCTGAATGTCTCCAGTAGCATTAACATTCCATACAGCCCTACTGAAAACATAAGAGAGAGTCACTGTGGACAGGCACAATTTTTCCAATTTGTGCATGTGGCAGTAGGTTAGACTTCTCAATGCAACATAATATTTAGCAATGAAAATTCATCATGTGACCCTTCAAAAATGTTTAAAAGATGCCCTCACCGATACCTCACCAACCAAAGCCTGTATGAAAGGTGCAGCGTTACAGAAGCATTTCACCAGTAGCGGCTCCTGGAGGGATTGCTGCCGGGCGGTGATGCAGGGTGGGTGGGGATCACCAAATGCGATGCCGCACCCGCAATGAAATTTGTTTTATTTATTTATTTGTATATTTACCTCCATTAGGTCATAATTCAGAGTTTACTACCCCCCCCCACCCCCCCCCCCTCCATGCGTCACCTCCAGGAGCCATTACTGCATTTCACCACACCTTTATTCAAGGATGGGTGTTGGAATGTATGCACATGGGATAACTAGAAGTGTATTTCTGTAGATTTTCTGTTTATTTGATGGCTAATTATAAAGACACAATTCACTTGTATTCAGTAGTCAAAGCCGTCGGTGAGGTATGAGGTGTGAAAAAAAGTGAACCCCTATCTTGGAATTGCTTGGATGAATACCTTGAATGTCAAAGCTAAGTCTCACCAATGCAGTGTCCTCCCGGTGCTAAACTGCAAGTAAGGCATTTAAATAATGTGGATCAAAACGGAAGGCAGTGCTGCCATGGAGATCTTTTCCTATCCTGTGAACCACGTCAATTAAGGTTGATCTGATATCGTATTAACAAGCTGAGCAAGAAACTATAAAGGTTAGCATCCCAAGTCGGCTCCTCAGTTCCATGAGTTTACAGGTACCCACCCCTTCATGGAACCCTGCACGCAAACAGAGATATGAAGCTCTTTTTCAGAACTGCCCTAAAATTGCATGGCATTATCAGAAGTATGGGTAGCCAAAATAGGTGTGAGGAAGACGAGCTCTTACCGCTGTACTGTATCATATAATCTCTCAATAAAAAATTATGAAATAAATAAATAAAATAAAATCCTACCTGTCGCTTCAAGATGTTTTAATTTCTTTGGCATACTACTACTACTACTTCTACCACTGCTACTAATACTGCCTCTGCTCTACTACTACTACTAATGCCTTTGCTGCTACTACTATTCCCTCTGCTGCTGCTACTACTATTACTACAACCACCACTGCTACTTCTTCCAACACTGCTGTTACTGCTACTACCACTGCTTCTGCTAGTACTACTGCCACTGCTGCTACTACTACCACTGCTGCTGCTAATATTGCTACTACTACTACCACTGCTTCCTCTAATAATACTGCCACTGCTGCTAATACTGCCACTGCTGCTGCTACTACTACTACTACTGCCTCTTCTGCTACTTCTACTACCACTGCTACTACTAATACTGCTGCTGCTACTACTATCACTACTACTACTGCTACCTCTGCTACTACTACTGCCTCTGCTGCTGCTGCTACTACTACCACTGCTTCTGCTAGTACTACTGCCACTGCTGCTACTACTACCACTGCTGCTGCTACTATTGCTACTGTTACTACCACTGCTTCCGCTAATAATACTGCCACTGCTGCTAATACTGCCACTAATGCTGCTACTACTACTACTACTGCCTCTTCTGCTACTTCTACCACCACTGCTACTACTTATTTATTTATTTATTTATATGCTTCTATAGCGCAAGAATCGAGCCCGAAAGGGTTATCTCCGCGCTTTGACAACAACAGGCTACGAAGGTACTGTATAGGCAGCAATCCCAAAATTATTTCTCCATAAACAGATTCGTTTTTAGCATTTTTCTAAAGGTAAGGTGATTGGAGATCTGTCTTAGGCTAAGGGGCAGGTTGTTCCACAAGGCCGGCCCCACTGATGAGAGGGCTCGGCCCCTTGTCTGGCTTTTTTAATGAAAGGTGGTTTGAGCAGGAGTAGGTTACTTGACCGTAATTCTCGTTCTGGTTTGTAGGGCTGGAGTAGTTTGGCTAGGTATTTGGGGCCATTTCCAAATAAACACTTATGTACAGTGCAGCAAATTTTGAATTTAACCCGTTGGCGTATTGGGAGCCAGTGAAGTTTTTTCAACAGGGGTCCAGACGATGTTCTGGGGGGGGCATTCAGAATCAGTCTTGCCGCCGTGTTCTGGACCACCTGCAGGCGATTGATGGCATCCTCATTGGCCTGTATCAGAAGCCCATTGCAATAGTCAAGGCGACTTATTACAAGGGCTTGGACCAGTCTTTCTGTAGGTGTCAGGTAGCAGGGGGAAGACTCGCCTAAGTAATCCAATGGTGTGAAAACAAGCACCTGCAATTACATTTGCATGTTCTTTAAGATTTAAGTTTTGGTCTAGTTTCACACCCAGATTTTTGATGGTAGGTTTAGGAGAAGGTACAGGTCCCAAATCTTGGGGCCACCAATCAGGGGACCAAAGCATGCTAGCTTTTCCGAAACAACTGAGAGAGCGCAAACTGACCAAAATGTAGAAATACATCACACTTACACGTAGTAAGCACAAATCATGAAGAGAAATGCCATGAGTGCTGATAGTATCCAAAGTTATATTCTGAAATGTGTAGTTAATATAAAAGTTTAAATAGAAGTGGAACTAATACAGAAATGTGTGAAGTAATACAATTTTATTAAGCGTGATTATTCCTGAATCCATGTTGTGTAGCTGCTAAATGTAAGATGGCATATGGAAACGTTGAAATGTGGTAGGCCTCAGGGCCAGAGCAAGGCGGGAGGGGGAAGGTGATTAAAATTCACAATATGGACTGCACTAATGTTTAGTATTAATGAGTAGGCTTTTTAATTTATAGATGTGTTTACCGAAATCAGTAGAATATGAGTACTAACATGCTAATAATTAAAGAAGAAGTTGAATGCTATAAAATGTAGTAGAGCTGGAAAGCTTTAAATGTTGATTTATACGTATTAGTCTGGGTCGAAGAATGTTGCAATGCGGTTGGAAAACCATGAGAATTGGGATTAGGCCGCAGATGTCTGTCTGGAAGAGAAAAGGGGGTATTCAATTATTAATATAATGAATAGAAGCTTGTTCAAGAAATGGACCAGACATGGAGGAGGGTTCCGGAATGTTTAAGGGGTATCAGCGGGCCGGAGACGAGTCTGAGAAGCAAGGTCGACTCTAACCACAAGGCCTCATCATGGAAACAGCCAGAAGCTACACCACGTGAGGGGCGTCTCACGAGGGGCGTCCTAAATGTTGTTGTATTTTTGTATTAGGGACAGCACCCCTGGGGGGAGTTAGAGCAGACGCCTGAGGATCCTTTAGAGAGCGGATGGGTAGGCAGAGAGGGGCCATGATTGGAGAACTATAGGTTTTCACCAAGAGTTCGAGAGTGAGTGGCTTCCCTTGGGAGTCATTCACTGCTGACACCTTTGATAGATTGAGACCTGGTTAAGTAGGGATACCATCTAGAGCAGGGTAGGGAAAGCCTAACCTGTATTTTCCTTCCGCCTGTAAATGAGTGATAGATTTCAATATGTGTCTATGCTAACGGCACTATTGTTTTTAGAACTGGTATTGATAGTTTCCGTTGTTCGTCTGAGGGCTTTCAGAGAACACGTGTACGTAGTTGGGCCCGTGTATTTGGTGAATCTCATCTTGAGATGCTTGTACCTGCAACTTATAATAAATCTTTGAAAGCTAGAAGTTGTTTGTGATCCTTTGAAGCAGAGTCCTTTACTGGGGGAACTAACTTGGTAAGAGATGCACTTTCTTTCCTCAATGACAGGCAATAAAGATTCAGTCGGCCAGACCGGGGTTTTAGATCGATAGTGATAAGGTATTGATCAAAATCTCAACCCTTCCAGTTGGTAGCAGAGGATGGTTGCCTTCTTGAGGAAGGTGATCTAGGCCAGGTTAGATTACCCCAAGCCCCCTAGAGACCGATGATCGGAGGAACCGCCCGCGGAAGAAGGACCGGATGACGTGAGACAGAAAAGCAGCAGTATCGGTCGAGAGTGAGTATAAAGGGTCATGCGTGTTAAGATTGCGGTGTTTTGTATTGTATCTATGTTGTAATGTTTGGCGGAGTTGAATGACTGTAGAGAGACTGTGGAACAGGTTGTGAGCGCGCGCAACCGGTGGAAATCTTAGGCTCAAGGAGAGCTTAAGTGGTTCGGGTGTATCGGACACCCAGAAGTAATTGTTAACCAGGGTGAAGGGGGTCATGAGGTACCAGTGACCACCCGAAGGACCAGATAGGGGGAGTGAGTGCGCGAGTAACAGACGCTGGTCGGAAGTTACTGTGTGCGTAAAGAACCTATCAGAGTGACGACAGACATCTCGTCAGTTGTGTTGATAATTACAGATAGACTGTGGACGTACAGTCGAGGGAAGTGACCGCTTGGTCGGAAGTAGTCATTTTTCGGAGTATGAATGGGACGCATGCATGACCGCGAGGAGAGCTGAGAAAGGAGGGGTGCTGCTGCGAAGCGGAGACTAGTGACGTCAGAAAGTGCCGCGCTGGGATTGGCCGGCCGGGGAAAGACCGCGCTGCGATAGGCCAGCTAGCAAAGCCGCGCTAGGATTGGTGGATTGTCATCAGGAAGTAAATAGAGTATTCAAGCTGGAAATCTTGCGCATAATTATGAAGTGTTTTAAATGGTTAAAAGCGCTGTTTAAAAGAGAACGTAGGGGATCGTATGAAGGGGAAGAAGCCCCGCCGGAGGGTACGCCAGCTCATTACATGGGGGTAAATGTTGGGCTGCACACGATTCTGTGGATCTCAGAGTGGAGTAAGATGACAGATGGAAATGAGGAACTCACGTTCCCGAAGTACGGGACGTATAGATTAGAGGTGCTACATAGATTAAAAGCAATTATGACCTCTACGAGACCCTTGCCTAGACCAACTCAGTTCGAAGCCCTTAATGCATGGATTAGGGCAGCGCATGAAAAGAACATGAACAGACGACAAGAAAGAGTGAAACGCTCGGTAAGGGCAGTACAGGATGCCAAGTGGGATGAGGATGCTAAAAGATGGAGGGTGCATAACATGGAAGTAAACAAATTGTATCCAGTGTTAGAGATGCCAGGGAATAAAAGCCCCCTAGAAGAGGATGACGAGAGCGAGACAGAGGATAGCCTAATAAACAGATTATTGACAGACAGGCCGCCTCCGTATAACAGAGCGGAAGGAGATGCCGAGAAAGGGGGGGGCAATGCAGGAGAGCATGGGCCGCTTCCCAGTTCCGAATGGGATCCTGCCGCAAAGAAAGAACTGTCCCAGCCTAGCCAAGTGCAACAGGTGGTCGGGAGGTTTGTGGTGCAAAGAGCGCCAGAAATGGAGTGTGCCACATCCTACGCGTTACCTGATGCACTACAGGTACCTGTTACCATAGGTCCTATAGTATCGATATATGACCCAGAGAGAGCTAGGGGGGAGGAACGAGTACGGAGGGACAGAGAAAGAGCAGAGATGGCAAGGAGGAATGATACGATCAACTCCCCAAGCCAGTTGCCGATACCAAGGGAGTGGAGCACCCCAGTACCCACGGCAGGGGATCTGGGGGACATTAGATACCCAGAGGATATGAGGGGACCAGGACGGAAATCCTTTCAAGAGTTAAACGAGTACATGAAGCAATGGGATGAGGCAGTTGGGGCTCACAAGAGCATCATAGCGGCGGAAGCGGAAAGAGAAAGGCAGGACAGCAGAGCCCGGACTCACTGCGGGGCTGAAGAGAGCAGTCCGGAGTGGGACGGGAGGGAGAAAGACAGTAGGAGAGGCACCCATTGGGCCCGGAGTGGAGGTAGATCAGACCTGGAAAACGGGGGGGTGTCTCGCCCACTATGTAGTGATGAAGATAGAAGGGCTCGGGAGTACAGAGACAGCTTTAAGTGTATCCACTGCGTGCCAGACAATAGAGAACAGAGTGGGAGTTGCGAAAGGCCGCACCATAGTCCCTGTGATGACGGACATGAGCGCAGCCCAGGGAATATGGGAAACCAAGAAGGATCGTATCAGATACTGAGTGATACAAGGCCAAGAGGGGATGGGGACCGAAGGGAGAATAACAGGGAGTCCTACTGTGAGAAAAGAGGAGAGAACGGACAGAGTAAGATAGGGGGTAACAGGCCTGCGTTCCATCACCTTCCAAGATCGGATGGCCGAGCATGGGATCTGGAGAGATGGGAACAAGAGAGAGCACTCCCCAACTCTCCCGAACCCAAACGAAGGGCCCGGAGTTGGGATGGGAGAGACACCTGTGAACCTCCCTCGAAGGAGATATTACGAGCAGAAATAAAAGCCAAAAGGCTCGATGTCTCCAGCTTAAAGTCAGATCTGGATGACATGGTAGATGGTACCCTGCCCTTAGAAAGAATAGACATGTATGAGCAGGGTGAAATTCTGTTCATGGCAAAGGACGTAACTCGAAAGGCGAGAGCAACCCATGAGAAATTAGTGGAACTAGCAGGCAAGTACATGGTAGACCTGTCAAGAACCAAAGCCTTACAGGGCAACCACAGGCTACATTACACAGACCGAGACCTAGATGAGAGGCGAACCATCGGATTGAAAACACACATAAGGGAACTGATCACTGGAATAAGGACATGGAGGGCCCTAGATAAGTGGGAAGAGAGGTGGTCCAAGAGAGGGACCGTCAGGAGAAGCACACTTATGATGACACCAGGAGGACAGCAGGGAGTAGAGACATACCCTTTGAGGGAAGTCGCAAATGGGACCTATGTCCACGTCCCTTGGAGTAGGGGGGATTTAGCTGCTTTTACCACCTCTTTCCCCAAATTGCGGGAAAACCCAGTGGAGTGGTATAAGCAAGTTGAGAGATTCGTAAAAATCTCAAAGGTCTTATGGATAGATTTGAACACGCTGTTTGACATAGTAGTGCCAGGAGATTTGTGGACCGCATGCAAGGTTAGCGCTGAGTGGCCCACCATAGAGCCCGAGAGAGATGCTAAGACTAATGGGCCGTCCGAGAGTGTGATGGCAAAGTTCGAGAGAGTAATGACTTGGCTGAAAGATAAAGTGCCAATGCAAGACATAGATTGGGTAAAAATTGACCGAACCAGACAGGAACCCAAAGAGACAGTTCACGAATACTATGAGAGATTGCTGAAGGCGTTCAAACAGTATAGCGGTCTGGATGTAATGGATCCAAAGGACATAGGGCAGTTTGTGTCCAAATTCGTCTTGGGCCTGAGACCGGATATTAGTTTAATGATACAGCAACACTTGATCTGTTGGCAAAATAAACCCCTAGACGAAATACTGAGGTATGCCAGGTACTGCTGTGATGAGATAGACTCCAAGGCTAAGAAACTAAAGGAGAAACTGATGGTGGTACAGATGCAGGCAGCAGGGAAGGGGGGACAGCAGCAACAGCAACCGGGAACAGGTACTGGAGGAAAGAAACAGTACAGTCAGAACAAGGACAATGGGGAGAACTCCACCTTTAGACCCAGGATAGATATAACTGCCTTAAAGAAAACAACTAGGTGCCACCAGTGTAACGAGGTGGGACATTGGAAACGCGAGTGTCCCTATAATGTTGAGATAGGAGACGAAGAGGTAGAAGAGGAAGCGACCCAGAGTGCGCCTGCAAGAGGGGTAACGCAGTACCAGGGAAAGGTGCTCAAGGGGGGGGGGCCACCTCCCCGAGCTCAGTTCCCACAGCCACCCAGATTAGGGACTATGGGTAAGACCTATAGACAGATGCCACTGTTTGTCGGGGGAGAGGAATGTTATTATGTGGACCCACTAACTGGACAGAGGGTAGAAAGGGATGACTGCACCCTCGGGGCAGCTCTGAAGGTAGATCAGAGGGGACCCTACGTTGAGGCCGAAGTGGCAGGGTTCCCCACGACCTTTCTAGTGGACACAGGAGCCACCAGATCCACGATCAGGTCAGCCGCAGTGCCAGGCCTGCCTATGTCTGGAGAGACCATACAAGTGGTGGGGGTCGCTAACAGGAGAATGACCAGTCCTCTGACGGAACCCGTGCAGGTGAAAATAGGGAAGTACAGTGATGAGCACCAGTTTGTGGTTTGCGATTCTAGTCCTGTATGTCTGTTAGGAAGAGACCTTTTATGCAAATTGAACTGCACTATATATTGTACACCGCAAGGAGTGGAGGTACTGACAAATGATGATGATGCTGACTTTAAAGTCGCCAACTCCAGAATATGTGTGGAACTGTATCCCACTTTGACAGTAGACGAGCTCCCCTGGGATCTGAGAGAGACCGTTGCTCCAGAAGTATGGGATTTCACTGGGGAAGAGATTGGGTTGGTGAAGGGAGTAGACCCAGTGAAAATTGTAGTGAAACCACATGCTGAGTTCCCAAGAACCCCTCAGTATAAATTGACCCCAGAAACGATTGCAGGCATACAACCCGTGATTGAGTCCATGATTAAGCAGGGAATACTAAAGGAAATCGTGGGTAGTCCATGTAACTCCCCGATTATGGGTCTGCAGAAACCAAATGGGAAATTCCGGATAGTGCAGGACCTCAGAAAGATTAATAACATAGTCGTTTCGTGTTGTCCAGTGGTACCAAATCCATCAGTGATACTGTTTCAGATACCGTTCCAAGCAGAATGGTTCACTGTAATTGATCTTTGCCAGGCTTTCTTTTCGATCCCTTTGGACGAAGAAAGCCATTTTCTTTTCGCATTTAAGCTGGAAGGTCGCGTCCTAACATGGTGTCGTATTCCTCAGGGGTATACAGAGAGCCCATCGATCTTCAACCAGCTCCTGAAGAGAAATCTTGAAAGTCTAGTACTGCCCCAGAGGTCAGTTCTGGTCCAGTACATAGACGACCTCCTTGTGGCGTCAGAGACAGAGGAAGCTTGCAGGGAAGACTCTATTGCTTTGTTAAACCATCTAGCCGAAAATGGGCATAAGGTGTCCCCGGGAAAATTGCAGTACTGCCTGACAGAGGTACAGTACTTGGGACACAGAATTGAGAAGGGGAAACGGAAGGTGTCACCAGACAGGATAGAGGCCATCATGAAGATGAATGCGCCTAAAACGCAGAGAGAAGTCAGGATGTTTCTAGGGATGGTGGGATATTGCCGACAGTGGATCGCAAACTTTTCACTGAAAGCAAAGCCCTTACAAAAACTGACGCACAAGGAGGTGAGTGATCCGGTACCATGGGACAAAGACTGTTGTGGGACAAAGACTTGTGTCGTGCTCCGGCTCTGGGAATGCCAGATTACGATAAACCATTCTTGCTCTATTGCTCTATTGCTGTGAGAGAGAGGGATGCGCGCTGTCTGTGTTAGTCCAAATCCATGGGAATGCCCGTAGACCAGTCGCGTATTTCTCGGCTACTTTAGACCCAGTAGCCGCAGCGTTGCCCGGATGTCTCAAATCCGTTGCCGCAACAGGTGTCAGCATTGAGAGGTGTGAGAACATTGTAATGGGGCACCCGTTAGAGGTGCATGTGCCCCACTCTGTTGAATTGTTGATGACCAGGACCAAAACCCAGCATCTGACGAATAGTAGGCTCACGCGCTATGAGCAAGTTATTCTTGCTGCAGAGAACGTGACCCTCAGGAGATGCTCTGTTTTGAACCCTGCCACCTTGATGCCACTTCCAAACGATATTGAGGGTGATGATGAATGTACGGACCATGACTGCCTCGATGTGACTGAACTATGCACCAAACCAAGACCCGACATCGTAGATGAGCCACTGACCGACCCCGATGAAATTTTCTTTGTCGATGGCTCATGTGTAAGAGACGAAGTTGGGCAGTTAAGAGCAGCTTACGCTGTTTGTACAATTACTGGAGTAGTGGAAGCTGGATGCCTGGAAGGAGTACACTCCGCTCAGGTAGCCGAGATTATTGCCCTGACGCGTGCCTGCCTGGCAAGCAATCAAATCCGAGTCACCATATACACTGACAGTCAATATGGTTACGGGGTAGTTCATGATTACGGGCAGTTGTGGTCTCAAAGAGGTTTCATGACCTCTTCAGGCTCTCCCATTCGCAATGGAGAGTTTGTGCGCCTGTTGTTAGAGGCATTGCAATGTCCAGCAGGTATCGCAGTTGTGAAGTGTACCGCACATACCAGAAATATGGACTTCGTGTCACAAGGCAATAGATATGCCGACGAAGTCGCACGGTATTGCGCGGAAACAGGGTACTCTTTCACCGAGGCGGAAGTGGGGGGAATAAATGTAAGGACTGAATTAGCTATGATATTGGAAACTGTTGATACTTGGGACGAACTGAAGGAGATGCAAGAAAATGCTCCTGACTGTGAAAAAGAAACATGGCAAAAGGCAGGATGTGTAGTGGGGGAGGCCCATTTCTGGGTTTCAGCAGATGGCAGAGCAGTGTTGCCCAATGAGATGGTGAGCCCAATGGCCCGACAAATACATGGTCCTGTCCACTTAGGAAGAGATGCTATGCTGAGAGTGTTTAGACAGACCTGGTACAACCCCAAGTTCAGAGTAGCAGCCGAAGCAGTGTGCCAGCGTTGTGTGACGTGCCAGCAGTTGAATGTAGGGAAAAAGACACCAGTTGCACTGAGCCACATAGGGAGGTCAGGAGGTCCATTTAACCGAATGCAGATAGATTTTATTGAAATGCCAAGGTGCAGCCGCCTCCGTTATATCTTGGTGGTTGTTTGCGTTTTCTCCAGATGGGTTGAGGCATATCCTACACGCAGGTGCGACACCCTCACAGTAGCTAAGATATTGCTTAGGGAACTTATCCCGCGCTTCGGGGTGCCGGCCTCTTTGGAATCAGATAGGGGAACGCATTTCAACAGCTCGCTTGTGAAAATGATTTGTGCAGCTTTAAATATAGATCAAAAACTACATTGCAGTTATCGACCAGAAGCTTCAGGAATTGTGGAGCAGATAAATGGCACCATCAAGGCCAGAATTGCGAAGGTGTGTTCATCAACATCCTTGAGTTGGCCTGATGCGCTGCCATTGGTCCTTATGAGCCTCCGTAGTACCCCGGATAGGAGAACTGGTTTGTCTCCTCATGAGGTACTGATGGGAAGAGCAATGAGGTTACCTTCTGTCCCAACTGCTGCATTGATTAGCATCACAGATGATATGATCCTGGACTATTGTAAGGGGCTGTCTGACGCCATTCATTCTGTGTCCCTTCAGGTGCAGGCTGCCGAGGTACCATCGTGCCAGGACCCTTGTCATGACTTGCTTCCTGGGGACTGGGTCCTGGTGAAAAAGCACGTGAGAAGCAGCTGCTTGGATGTTCGTTGGCGTGGGCCCTTCCAGATCATCCTGACCACAAACACGGCCGTGAAGGTGGGAGGCCTGCCCAATTGGATCCACGCGTCGCACACGCGGAGAGTTCCAGCACCTCTGGAAGAAACAGCTCCTCTCTCGGATAGACGTCCAGCAACGGACCGAGAAGCCATAGAGGGGGCTAGCCAAGCTGTAGAGGTGCCAGCGGAAGCAGGGAACGAGTCTGACCAAGCTGAGGACGGTCAGTACAACAGCGAGACAGACGACGCTACTGAAGGGGAAAGTAGCTGGGAGTACGAGTCAGACGCTGATAGGTCTGACAGAGAGCGTGAACAAACGAGAAGAAGACGGAGTAGAAGGGTACGCGGAGAAGCTGATTGGCCGCAGAGAAGGAGCTCTAGCCTAAGGTCAACTCTGGAGAGAACCCTTCCTCCGATATCAGAAGACTCAGACCCAGAAGACGGTGCTCAGGGCGCTGAAGCACCGGAGTTGAGGAGGTCAAGAAGAGTGCGGGTGCCTAACAGAAGATACTCCACCCCTGAGTGGACATATCTGGCGACAGATGGCTTCGAAACCAGTGACAGGGAGGATCAGAGCGGTGGTGGTGTCCAGTTCTGAGCCCATCGTAACAGTGGAGATACGACTGTTAGTACCCGGAGTCGAACAAGAAGGGTCACTAACATTCATGCTCCCCCGTCCTCCCCGCCTCAGCAAGATAAAGGACATGTTTCTCACAGAATTGCAATTCCCTGATTTTGGTACAAAGATATCAGCCGCAGAAGAGCACAATCTTCGTCTGGAAATATTGAATTTTGCTGTCGAAGCTGCAGGCGAGCGCCTGATAGTGGATGCTAAAAAAGACTTTGTAAATAAGCGTGAAGAAAAGAAGATTACCTAGCGCCTAGGAAGCAGAGAATCTTAGGGACTTTCCCTGAGTTGATGGAGAAGGGCTAGGGTTGTCTATATTGAACTAAAAGGAACTTTGGCGGAAAAGGTTGTCAGCTTCCAGTTGCGTGGTTCTCAAGACAAAAGGAGTAAAGAGACTGTAAAGGAAAGAAAGAAAGAAAGGAACTTTGTGCAGAGTTACGAGAGAGCCACACTATCTGACGAAATGGAGGCTGATACCCAGAACCGCAGAGCGAAATGTATAATAGGTACACTAATAGTAGGAGTGATAATATTAATAGCTTTAGTAGTGACTGTCTCCTATGTAAAGGGACGTGAGGAAGAGGCGAAGGTAACGGATGTGAAATCTGTAGAGGCGCTTACACCCACCGTTGCTGGTGGGAAAGGGGAAAACACACAAGAGAAAGCGTTATTAGCTGCAGAAGCCCGCAGGTTACACGTAGAAGAGTCCCAAGGTGACTTTAGGTCAAATGCTTATGCAAAATTATTGTATGAATATGTGGATGCCATGGAGGTCAAGGACTGCTATGTCTGCATGCAGTTGCCGGCATCTGTAGATGAAGGCATTCGATATCATCACCTCCCGCTGACATATGGCATTACATGTAGCTTATTGCTTAGTATATTTTATGGAAGAGATAGTTTTGAATACTATTTCTCCAATTATGACTCAGTGCTACCAGAAGTCCCAAATTATAAGCAGATGAACAAATGGGACTACTGGAAGAGTGAAGACAGATTGGCCAAGTTCTTCATTCCTTGGATTACATTAGACACTTCACATGCCCGCAGAAATAACCTGACATGCAAGGTGTCAGAGGTCGAGAAAAAGTTCATAGGGCAGGTGGATGATCGGAATAGGAGACAAAAGATTTTGAAAAAATCAGGACAAGGGAAAACAGATTGGACCGATGAAGAAAAGGTACACAAAAGAAAGGGTAGTAGTGGTCCAATAGCTTTAGATAGAACGCAGAGAGGAAAGTTATGTCTTCATAGAGCCAAAACGTATTATGAAAATGTATACGTGGGAGAAGTTAGCTGTGAACATGCTTTCAATTTAGAGTACTACACCAAGGACTTCCTGAAGGGAATGCAAGTGATTCCAAATGTATATTTCGTATGTGGAAGAAATGCTTACGTGAAGCTACCTGATAATTGGTATGGCTCATGTTACTTGGCAATTATCTTCCCTAAAATATACCATGCCCAAGACTTAGAGATCATCGAGGGCAAGACATCATCGAGGGGAAGGAGAGATGTAGGAGGTGTAGAAATGGTTGGAGATGTCTTTGGAGCTGTGTTCCCTTTTCTAGGATTAATTCTTAATGATGTTAAAATTAGACGACTAGCAACAGTCGTAGACAGGTTGTCTGCCAGTACTGCTCAGTCCTTAATGCTGGTAGAAGGAGAGATGCAATCGATAAGGGCTATGGTTCTTCAGAACCGTCTTGCCTTAGATGTCCTATTAGCAAAAGAGGGCGGAGTCTGTAAGGCTTTGAAGGTCCAAGAATGTTGTACTTACATTCCAGACAATTCGAAGCCCCTTGAAAAAGTTATTAGGAACATAACCGATATTCACAAGGAGATCGAAGACCTGAGCAGAGAAAATGTCTGGGAAAAAGTGGGCCAAGGGATAAGTGACGCTGGAGGTTGGCTCACCACCTTAGGCAAAAGTTTTGTGTGGAAAATACTAAAACCTATCATCATAATATTGATCTGTGGGATCGTGTTGTGGGGATTGGTGAGGGTATTCAAATGGTACAGATCAAGAAGGTCAGAGAGGGCTCGGAGAAAACAGCTGCAGAGATTGGCTGCCATACAAGATAGTCAGTACCGGAGTCTGAGGGCTTTGGAAACACAGAAACGAGTTATGCTAGCAATCACTGCAGTTTGAATATTAATGATGACCCCGAGAGGTCATCAAAGGGGGGAACTGAGAGAGCGCAAACTGACCAAAATGTAGAAATACATCACACTTACACGTAGTAAGCACAAATCATGAAGAGAAATGCCATGAGTGCTGATAGTATCCAAAGTTATATTCTGAAATGTGTAGTTAATATAAAAGTTTAAATAGAAGTGGAACTAATACAGAAATGTGTGAAGTAATACAATTTTATTAAGCGTGATTATTCCTGAATCCATGTTGTGTAGCTGCTAAATGTAAGATGGCATATGGAAACGTTGAAATGTGGTAGGCCTCAGGGCCAGAGCAAGGCGGGAGGGGGAAGGTGATTAGAATTCACAATATGGACTGCACTAATGTTTAGTATTAATGAGTAGGCTTTTTGATTTATAGATGTGTTTACCGAAATCAGTAGAATATGAGTACTAACATGCTAATAATTAAAGAAGAAGTTGAATGCTATAAAATGTAGTAGAGCTGGAAAGCTTTAAATGTTGATTTATACGTATTAGTCTGGGTCGAAGAATGTTGCAATGCGGTTGGAAAACCATGAGAATTGGGATTAGGCCGCAGATGTCTGTCTGGAAGAGAAAAGGGGGTATTCAATTATTAATATAATGAATAGAAGCTTGTTCAAGAAATGGACCAGACATGGAGGAGGGTTCCGGAATGTTTAAGGGGTATCAGCGGGCCGGAGACGAGTCTGAGAAGCAAGGTCGACTCTAACCACAAGGCCTCATCATGGAAACAGCCAGAAGCTACACCACGTGAGGGGCGTCTCACGAGGGGCGTCCTAAATGTTGTTGTATTTTTGTATTAGGGACAGCACCCCTGGGGGGAGTTAGAGCAGACGCCTGAGGATCCTTTAGAGAGCGGATGGGTAGGCAGAGAGGGGCCATGATTGGAGAACTATAGGTTTTCACCAAGAGTTCGAGAGTGAGTGGCTTCCCTTGGGAGTCATTCACTGCTGACACCTTTGATAGATTGAGACCTGGTTAAGTAGGGATACCATCTAGAGCAGGGTAGGGAAAGCCTAACCTGTATTTTCCTTCCGCCTGTAAATGAGTGATAGATTTCAATATGTGTCTATGCTAACGGCACTATTGTTTTTAGAACTGGTATTGATAGTTTCCGTTGTTCGTCTGAGGGCTTTCAGAGAACACGTGTACGTAGTTGGGCCCGTGTATTTGGTGAATCTCATCTTGAGATGCTTGTACCTGCAACTTATAATAAATCTTTGAAAGCTAGAAGTTGTTTGTGATCCTTTGAAGCAGAGTCCTTTACTGGGGGAACTAACTTGGTAAGAGATGCACTTTCTTTCCTCAATGACAGGCAATAAAGATTCAGTCGGCCAGACCGGGGTTTTAGATCGATAGTGATAAGGTATTGATCAAAATCTCAACCCTTCCACACATTACTTCGGTCTTCCCGACATTGCACTGGAGGTAGTTGGCAGCCATCCAGTTGGAGATGGCCCTCATACCTTCCGCAAAGTTTTCCCTAACATTAGGGTCAGGGGCATGGAAAGGGTAGAGGAGTTGAGTGTCGTCGGCGTACGACACTGGAGTGAACCCATACTACTAATACTGCTGCTGCTACTACTATCACTACTACTACTGCTACCTCTGCTACTACTACTGCCTCTGCTGCTGCTGCTACTACTACCAATGCTTCTGCTAGTACTATTGCCACTGCTGCTACTACTACCACTGCCGCTGCTACTATTGCTACTGTTACTACCACTGCTTCCGCTAATAATACTGCCACTGCTGCTAATACTGCCACTAATGCTGCTACTACTACTACTACTGCCTCTTCAGCTACTTCTACTACCACTGCTACTACTAATACTGCTGCTGCTACTACTATCACTACTACTACTGCTACCTCTGCTACTACTACTGCCTCTGCTGCTGCTGCTACTACTACCAATGCTTCTGCTAGTACTATTGCCACTGCTGCTACTACTACCACTGCCACTGCTACTATTGCTACTGTTACTACCACTGCTTCCGCTAATAATACTGCCACTGCTGCTAATACTGCCACTAATGCTGCTACTACTACTACTACTGCCTCTTCAGCTACTTCTACTACCACTGCTACTACTAATACTGCTGCTGCTACTACTATCACTACTACTACTGCTACCTCTGCTACTACTACTGCCTCTGCTGCTGCTGCTACTACTACCACTGCTTCTGCTAGTACTACTGCCACTGCTGCTACTACTACCACTGCTGCTGCTACTATTGCTACTGTTACTACCACTGCTTCCGCTAATAATACTGCCACTGCTGCTAATACTGCCACTAATGCTGCTACTACTACTACTACTGCCTCTTCAGCTACTTCTACTACCACTGATACTACTAATACTGCTGCTGCTACTACTATCACTACTACTACTGCTACCTCTGCTACTACTACTGCCTCTGCTGCTGCTGCTACTACTACCACTGCTTCTGCTAGTACTACTGCCACTGCTGCTACTACTACCACTGCTGCTGCTACTATTGCTACTGTTACTACCACTGCTTCCGCTAATAATACTGCCACTGCTGCTAATACTGCCACTAATGCTGCTACTACTACTACTGCCTCTTCTGCTACTTCTACTACCACTGCTGCTACTAATACTGCTGCTGCTACTACTACTACTGCTACCTCTGCTACTACTACTGCCTCTGCTGCTGCTACTACTACTACTGCCTTTGCTACTGCCACAATCACCACTGCTAGTACTACTGCCTCTACTGCTACTACTACTACTACGACTACTATCACCACCAATGCTACTACTACCACTGCTGCTAACACTGTCGCTGCTGCTGCTACTACCACTACTTCCTCTCCTTCTACTTATACTACTACTACTGCTGCTACTACTACTACCTCTGCTGCTACTACTATCACGGCTGCTACTACTGCCTCTGCTGTTCCTACTACTACTATCACTTGTACCACTGTCACTACTACTGCTGTTTCTACTACTACTGCTACTGCTACTGCCTTTGCTTCTGCTGCTACTACTAATACGAATATGTGACGTTTTTCTGCCAACAATTACCCCGCATACCATAATTTCGCAATTTTAATTCCGCAATGACAAACACCCCGCCAAAAAACACACCGCAAACTTTTACAACAAATATGCCTTCACCACACATGCCATTACAACGCAAAGGCATGCATGTTAAAGGTATACTCATTGTAAACGTTTTAAAGGTAAGTATGAGTGCCCTAACCTACCCTACTCTACCCTACACCCTAATGTAGTACCCCTGCACAACCCACCCTCGACACACAGTCCTTTTCCTACAATTACACTACCCAGCACGACCCCCCCAACACTACCATATACCACTTTTCTTCCCTACACAAACACTACAACACTACCTTAATACACTACCCCTGCACGACCCTACACTACACAAACACCACATCACTATCCTACACTATACAAACACTACCCTAAACCCTAAAACACTACACTACACAAACACTACAACACTACCCTAAAACACTACCCCCAACATGACCCTACACTACACAAACACTAAAACACTACCCTAAACTCTAAAACACTACCCCGTGCATGACCCTACCCAACACAAACACTACAATACTACCCTAAACCCTAAAACGCTACCCCTTGCATGACCCTACACTACACAAACACCACACCACTGCCCTAAACCCTAAAACACTACCCCCAGCATGACCCTACACTACACAAACACTACAACACTACCCTAAACCCTAAAACACTACCCCCAGCATGACACTACACAAACACTACAACACTACCCGAAACCCTAAAACACTATGCCCAGCATGACCCTACACTTCACAAACAATGCAACACTTCCCTAAATCCTAAACCACTACCCCTAGCATGACCCTACACTACACAAACACTAAAACACTGCCCTATACCCTAAAACACCACCCCCTGCATGACCCTACACTACACAAACACTACAACACTGCCCCAACCCCTAAAACACTACCCCAGCTTGACACTACACAAACACTACCCTAAACCCTAAAACACTACCCCCAGCCTTGACCCTACACTACACAAACACAACAACACTTCCCTAAACACTAAAACACTACCCCCAGCATGACCCTACACTGCACAAACACTACAATACTGCCCTAAACCCTAAAACACTACCCCCTGCATGACCCTACACTACACACACACTACAACACTGCCCTAAACCCTAAAACACTACCCCCTGCATGACCCTACACTACACAAACACTACAACACTGCCCTAAACCCTAAAACACTACCCACTGCATGACCCTACACTAGACAAACACTACACCACTACCCTAAACCCTAAAACACTACCCCCAGCATGACCCTACACTACACAAACACTACAACACTGCCCTAAACCCTAAAACACTACCCCCTGCATGACCCTACACTACACAAACACTACAACACTGCCCTAAACCCTAAAACACTAACCCCTGCATGACCCTACGTTACAAAACTACCCTAAACCCTAAAACGCTACCCCCTGCATGACCCTACATCACACAAACACTACACCACTACCCTAATCCCTAAAACACTACCCCCAGCATGACCCTACACTACACAAACACTAAAACACTACCCTAAACCCTACAACACTACCCCTGCATGACCCTACACTACACAAACACTACCCACTACCCTAAACCCTATAACACTACCCCCAGCACGACCCTACACTACACAACCACCACAACACTACACTACACAAACACTACACTACACAATCACTACCCCAGCACGACCCCCCACCCCTAAAAAATTAACCCAAACCCCCTTACCTCTCTCGTCGTCGTGGTTCCACACTCCTCCTGGTTCCATCTTCTTGAAGTCTATTTTTTTTCACAACGCATGTGCATTTACCATACATGCCTTTACAACGTAATTCGTTGTAAAGACATGCGTGATAAATGCACAGGCGTTGTAAAAAAAGCGGAGTCATGGTATGCGAGGTCAAAGACCTCGCGGAGTAATGGTATGCGGACTGAACGTGCCGCACCTACTAATACCACTACCACTGCTACTACTACCACAGCTGCTGCTACTACTGCTACCACTACCACTGCTTCTGCTACTACTACTGCTACTGCTGCTACTTCTGCTAATAATAACAACAACTTGTTTTTTAAATAATGCTTGCATCGATAGTTTCAACCTGGAAAGGACAGAAACCTAGATAGTAACCAGTGTGCAATAGTGCAACTCTGGTGGGTAGTTTTTTTCTATTTATTGAGAGTGGGTGGGAGGGGTGGGTGAATAGGACAAGACAATCCCCATCTGGACTCGGGGCAACCGGAATTATGTGATTATGAAGCCATAGCGTTTCCGCATAATTGGGGTTTGCAGCACTTTTCATCTACTTCGCCATTTACTGAATAATTTGCAGTTTTCAACAAAAAGATAGTTTCTAACTAAAATGGATTAAAAGTTGATAAAAGGCAGCACTCAACACATTGACAGGCGCTATGCAAAAGTTTACCGGTCGGGTTTTGGTTACTGTTTCCAGATGTTGCGCTTCTACTAATGAGGAGAGCGCGTAGCATGGAAGGTAGAAACATACCCCGATGATGGACATTCAGGAATGTGGAGTAGGAAAGACTTTGGGCAAGATGTACGGCCAAGGAATTTGCGACTCGCAAATTGCGTAGCAATAGTGACTCGCAATTTGCGTAGCAATAGCGACTTGCAATTTGCGACTCGCAAATTGGTATGTGCAACAGTGTCTGCAACCCTGATTGCGATTCCCAATTGGGTCACAAATTGCATGCCTCATGCATATTAATGAGGCACTCACAGTTTGCGATCCCATTGGGAATAGCTGGCCCCCCCAGGTATGGTGGCCTGCTGTGCTCAGTGGACCTCCATGTCTGGGACTGCTTTTAAATAAAGCAGTTTCTTTTTAATGCAGCCCGTTTTCCTTAAAGTTCCTGGGGACCCCTTCCCATTTGTGACTGCATTACCATCCTCTTGAAGAGGGTGGTAAATTGCGAGTGTTTTGCTACTGCAATTGTGGTCGCTAAATATTCTTACATAGGGTTGCAAGTTGCAATTAGGAAGGGACGCCCTTGGAACGCCTCTTCCTAATTGGGTGTCGCTGTACCTATTTAGCGAGTCTTAAATAAATTGCGACTCGCTAAATAGGGTTTGTACATGGTCCTAACAGTTTTTGTATGCGCAAACGAGTCGCTAACCCATTTGCGCATGCAAAACTGGGTTGTACATCTGGCCCTTTCTCCTTTAGAAATCTTACATTTAATTCAAACAGTGAGGAAGTTATGAACAATACATCCTCATGAAAATGCTTGTTTCATTTCTGCGCAAATTCTTGTTACACCAGTGACAATGTTAAGGTCTTTTGTCTTAAATCTCACAGTATCTCTTAGTACGGAGGTTACATTACACATATATACTGTACAATATTTCAGGGGAGGTGGACGGAGGTTCATCCAAAGGTTATCCCCAAACTGCACTTTATAGAGAAGAAAACACCAGTCACAGGGTGGTCAATGTTTATCATTAAAAGTAGAATATGGTGTTGGCCCGCCCACCTGCCACCAGGCTGCATACCACTCAAGTCCCCAAACAGTCTCTTTGCCCCCCCCCCCCCCAGGGGGCAAATTTCTGGGGATTTACACCCTCCACAGAAGGGGGGGGGGGCAGAAAGCATGCAGGATACTTGTGATTCAGATTTTTATTTTTATTTTAAATTATATTGAGGGGGAAATCAGCTTGTCCTGTCTGAAGGTCTATGCATGGTATGGGATTGGCTGTCTGTTAGGGGGGTTGGCATTATATATGGTAATAAAATATTACTTTGCATTAATAAGAACCCCAGAAATTCACTGAAAAAACCAAAGGTTAAAGTTACGTTATATTTGGGTATAGCAATAAAACATTACTTTACATTTTTTTTAAACTAGAAAGTCACTGAAAAAAACAAAAGTTAAAGTGACGTTATAGTTGGGTACAGTCATAATATCTTACGCTACATTAAAAACAAACTTAAAAATCCACCCAAAAAAACAAAAGTAAAAGGGACGTTATAGTTAGTAAAAAATGCCAGTTAAAATATACTGGGTCTCATTTCGATGACGGTGGGAGTTGCTGCCGACCTACACCATTTTTGTGTGAAAACCAACCGATCATAGGTCTGCGGTTCCGCACACCTCATTAGGACGCAATTGCACATGGTGTGGTCTCAAACTCCCATTTCTCTGTGGCAGCTTGTGCGGCGGGCGGAAACCTACCACACCACAAGCTCTCATTAAGGCCCCAACCAGGGGCCGCAGAGGCAGTGGGGCCCCAAAGACACTTTCCGACAGCAGTTGCATGTTCGAAAGGCTGACATAGAACTGCTGAAGGAAAGTGCCATCATAATCCAGACTGCGGAAATGTCGTCCGTTGGGGATTATGAGGTCCTTCCAAGTGGCTGACTGGCTCCTTGAGCCCGTCGGAACCGAGTTGGAGTCCCCAGCCAGTTTGGACTCCGACCGCTGTCATTGAAATAAGGCTGTCTGATTTCAAACCTACGATGTCAGTCGGAAAGTCTCCGACCAGCAGTCGAAGGTTTACCGACTAACATCGAAATGAGGCCCACTGTCTTAAACAAACAAAACCACTGAAATTCACCAGTTATAGTTATCTCAGGTAACTATTACATGTGTCCCCCAAAGTAAGTATAATTCACGTCCTCGCCATGTGTAGTACTGAGTTCTAACAAAATATGTACCCGCGGACTGGGGGCAAGCTCACCCCATCACCCCTATACCATCTGCAAGACCATCATCTCTGGCAGCTGGCCCACCTGCACACAACCTATGCTATATAGACCTGGGGCCACAATGGATGGTCACGGCCGGTGGTCACCCAGCCCTTTAAGCAGGGGAGGTCAACAGCAGAGTGAGATGCCCACACATAGCAGTGGCTTAAGGACATACAGTGAGCTTACTCCCTGTGGCTCCGAACGCTTGGATACCCCCTCAATGACTGCACGCACAGCTGATGCTTGGGCCAGACAAAGTGATTACGGGACCCTCTGGTGTACCATGACATTAGCAGTTGTCCTCGGACTGTCAATCTCTATACCTTGAGATCTGTCTCCCTCATCCTCCCACAAGACCCAGGTGCAATGCTTGAATGTTGAGAAGAGAGGTGGCTCCAATAACTGCTCGAGCAGTCACTACGGGACCCTTCTGAGACAGCAGATCACAGCCTCTCGGTTTAGCCAGGTTTTCTAGTCCATACACCCTTGTGCGCCTACCCCGCCGCTATGCTAGGTCCCAAGCGCAGTAAAGAGAGCTCATTGACCTCCCTTTGGAACAAGGCCTCAATGGCAGATGTTGAGGTGAAGTAGAGCCCGCCGTCAGCAGGTGCCTTAGGGTCTCCCCCGTTGACCATTTCGCAGAACTACATGGACCAATTCTTAAAAGAGATCTGTTCTAACGTAGGGTCCCTCAAGGCTCACATCAAGTCCTGCCTTCAGGGCATGCGCCGTAACATGAAATAGGGGGGAGAGTAGATGAATTGGAGTGCACAGTAGACTCCCAGTGGAAGATCAAGAGATTCTATGGAGAAGACTGTCAATGCTTGAAATGCAACAGGTTGAGCTGCAGGCCAAGCAGGAAGTCTTGGAAAATGGAAACCACAGGAATAACATTCACATCCAGGGGGTGTCTAAGGGGGCAGAGGGAGATGACATCATCGCCTTTCCTGCAAAGCTCCTGCACTCTATCCAAGGCGACACAAACACAGCACCTCTGACCCTGAACAGAGAGCACTGAGAGTCGTCAGTACCGGGCAATCTGGCACCGGCCCTGATATCTTGATGAGGGTTCACATCTTAATTGAAAAAGAAACCATTCTGCATGCCTCCAGGGGTTAAGCTGATTTGATCTTCAGGGTCAACACTATCCAACTCTTTCAAGATCTTTCCACGGTCATGCTACATAAGCGCTGTGACTTCAAACAGATTACGGACAAGCTGAGGGAGTTAGACATTCGCTATCAATAGGGCCATCCCTTTGCACTCATTTTTCACTGGAAGGGTAAGCAACGCTTCTTGCACTCCCTTACAGAAGCAAAAAGGCTACTGGACATTCCAGTGGAAGGCCCTGGCCGAGACCTTTCCCCGCCAAGAGATATGGCAAGAGATAAGGATGTGGAAAGACTCTCTACCCAACACGTCAACGACTAGCTAATACTCTCTGTAAATGACTATGAAGCACCTCAGAAAATTGCCATATCCTCAATCTACAGCAAGGCCCTGATGTTGTCCTTCTCTTGAGGGAAGATATCCACCACATTTCCCGACCGAAATATCCTCTTTGTCATTGGGCCTACGCCTCTACTAAAACCCTTGGTAAGGATATTTTATGTCAGGCGGAATTCTGCTCCACCATCTTAAAAGCTGTCAGGGATAGAGAAGGGCACTTTTTGAAAATGAAACTTCTTAAGGCGGACATGTCCTCTCAACCTCCTTAACATATATGCCCCCAACCAAGTCCAGCACCTTTACATTAGGAGCATCCTAGTCCTGGTGGATTTGATGGGTGAAATTATTGTGGGAGGTGACTTTAACTTGGTATGGGATCTAGACCTGGACCGAAGTTTGGCCTCCTACAAGGGACCAAGGGGCAATGTCAGCCCACCTCTAACGTGAAATAGTGGACCTGGGCCTGGTAGATACTTGGAGATATAAAAAAACCAGCATACAAGATTTTCTAGTCTGATCTTATGTCCATGCCTCTTACTTCATCGGTTATATCTTTCTTTCCCATTCCCTACTCCTGGATGTCAATACCATCACCTTCTCAGACATCTTCACTTCAGGACATGCTCATGTGGAGCTGGTGTTTCCCAGTGACTCCGGCTCCCGCACCGCCTTCATGACCTGGTAGATGTAGTCGAGATACAGCAAGGAATTGTACACTACTTTGATCATAACGCACACCCGGACATGTACTCTGAGATGGGTTTAAGGCTGCTGTCACATTGGTGATATCGACTACTGCCATAGCTAAAGCGAGGGAGGTCAGACTGGTAAAGGTAAACCTGGCGGCGTAGATTAAGACCCTAGAAAGATTAGACCAAACAACACCCTCCTGACGCAACAAATGGCAACAGTGGATCCTGCAGGGCAGTCGAGAGCACACAGAACTAACAAAGCTGAACGTTCTCTACTGGTTTTAAAACAGAAGTACTATGAGGGGGATCAAAGTTGGCTAAATCCTAGCCCAGAAATGATGCCATCAACAAGTCAAGACCCATGTTTCTAAAATCCGGGTGGAGGACACTACCTCGGCGACCACTGAACAGGATAAGCAACAGGCATTCCATGACTATAACCAGACCTTTTATACACAGGATGATATCCCTCAGGAACTGCTAGACACCTACCTTCAGCAGTGTGACTAGGAGCCCCTTGACTCTTGCCACACCAAACTGCTTGATGCTCCGATCATACTTGAGGAGCTCCAATAGGTGCTCTGTGAAAACACCGGGCCCAGATGGGCTTCCAGTCACCTTCTATAGAGTATTCCTCTCTATCCTAGAAGATCGGCTATTGACCCTGTTCACCTCTTCCACCCATTACACAGGTCTTTTACCGATTATGGCCGCCGCAGAAATTACCCTAATCCCAGGACCGCACACTGTGCGCCTCTTACCCCCATAGCCCTTCTCAATACCTATGACAAGCTTTTTACAAGTATTTTCTTGCCAAAAGGCTGGAGCAATACCTCACCCAGTCTCATCGATCCTTTTTATATGTAATAGGCAAGAGGCAGATAACATACGCGGGGTTGCACATTTGGTGGAGAAATCCCATTGTCACAACATCCCAGGTTCGCTTGATCAAGAGAAGGCCTTTGAAACAGTGTGCCGGATGTTCCTGAGGGCAGTTCTCCACAAGATTAACTTAGCTCCCACACTGTCCACCAGGATTAAAGCAAACTGGCTGAAGTGTCAGCGGTCAATCCTAAAGGGCCCCATCACCACAAAACCTTTATACATCTCAGGGCTAGGCCTCATCAGTGTTATAAAAATAAATGTCCTGCCCTGGGTACTCTATGATTTCTCAACTCTACTCACGGCCATCCCAGCTGATGACATTGTGTGCCTGCAGCAGGACATATGCTCCTTCATCCGGGGTGGTAAAAGGCACAGGTTTTCAGACTCTTTGCTAATGTTACTCAGAGACAAGAATGGCCTCACTTGCCCTAAACTCCTCGAATACTATTGGGTGGCTCACTAGCTCTATATTTCTGAGTGGGTTAATGTCAACACCCAACTCCTACCTGCAGGAGATATTGATTCCATGGGAGAGAAGAGGGGACTCCAATCTCCCAAAAGACAGCGCCAAACTGAGTGTAAGTACAACCTCAAGAATAGCCAACTTTCACTCAGGAGAGAAGAGACAAGAAAATGGGACCACTCTAGACAGAAGACAGCAGCAATACAGCATGCACATCTACAATTCTTTAGGATCCACAGCCAAAGTCTGCAGTCACAAAAGAAATGAAGAAACAAACATTAATGATGGCTGAATGAAGCATATACTATCAAGTTCAAACTTTTCTGATTCTAAGTGAGCGTTCTTTGTGTAAAATCATATACTCACAACATTTCTGTCTTTTTCAATTCAGAAGTTAAAATCACTGCCAAAAACACGTACAGAGGAAGCTACAAAGTAGCAAAGTAAAATGTATCTGCTTTAATAAACTATAAACACTGTCAAGGTTTCTTCATCAGTGCCCTGACCTATAAATGCAGGTCATGTAGAATCAGTTGTTATGTACACTTTCCTTCGTCCTTCATCCAAACTCTAGGTCAGAAACAGGCTCCTTTCGATGGAGGGAAAAATAAGAGAAAGGATCAATGGAAAAGACTGCTGCAGGACAGGGTCCATCACCAGCAGGAGGGCGCGTGGTTGCAATCAGCGAGAGTGAGTGCCAGCGTGTTGAAAGCCTTTCCTACACACTTAGGAAATGCTGGCAGAATTTCCAAAAAGGTGGTGAGAACAAAGTGGCTTTAACGCTGAGTGAATCTCTCCCACGCGGGAACCAAAAATACTGCGATTGCACCATGAAACGCCGGCAACGGAAACAGATGGTGATGGAGTCCGCCGGTACTGAGGCGCTGTTCCCGACGCATAAGGGGGGACGGGAGGGCCACCTAATTTTTGTCATCTGGGGGTTATATATGCCCCATTGATTACTGAGCTGAACGACTGCTATCACGGTTGTTACGCATCCATCATTTCAACAGTGGGTTATTTATGCCCTTCTTTTTTGCATGAGTAGAACTTTTGACCTACTCTGTTCACTGTTATCAGAAGTGTCCGAGGCTTAAGTAGTAACTACTCAATAGTGCCAAGTGTACATTAAAATGTATAAGTTTATATATTTAGCTTATGCCCTGTTGGAATCCTCTCTGATTTTGGAGAAACAAGGTTTCTGATACACGTTGCTGCATGTACTCAGCATGAATGAAAAATAAAGGTTCTTATACAAGAACGTGATCTAGACACACTCTGACGATTCTAAAATCAATTTTTTGACCGCTGTGTTGGAACCTCAAGAGATTGCTGAGCCCTGATGAAGTTCCCAAAGGAACAAAACCCGTTGACTGAGGCCTTTTAAAGATTGAATAAATAAAGGATTTAACTTTCACGAAATTGAAAATCTCTGGACTCTTATCTTAGGTGCACCATCTTTGTCTTCAAGATGTTGACGGAGTCCAGAGAACGGGGCGTGGTCCAAACCTGAAACAAGGAAGTAAGCCAAGCAACGTCCTGTTCCCAGCGTCTTCTTTTATGTTGATGATTCACCCCAGCTGTGGCAGCGTTGGAATTACGAAATTACACAAAGAAGGCTTCCCTAATTCATACCTTGTTTTTAATCACAGAAGTGCATCTTGGGTATTATAGTGTATACCCAAGTGCACGGGAGGCTCGAGGAGTAACAGTTCTCCCTCCCATGGCCTATTTACAGAACGGGGTTTAGTCGGGTTTAGTGCATGGAATCTACGCACCAGGAGAGGGGCATGAACGTTTTCTGCGGGTTACAATGACCTATAATCAAGAGCATATCCCACCCAATCTACGAGGTCTTGTAGTTTTCCTTGATACCTCCGGTAATCCAGGATACGCCTAACTTCATACTCCAGTTCTGTAGTAGGGGATCTCTGTGTATAGTCATAATCTAGTGAATAGTCCCGCCCATGTGCGTGGACCCCGGAGCAATCAAAAATAATCTCTAAAGTGTCGAAAAAATGCAGAACTGCACAGACACTTAAGAGAGAATTTAAAGACATATAATGCAGCCTAAAAAAAGCTACACTGTCCAGTACTTCAGCTAGAAATTCCACCAAAAATCCACAAAAACAGCAAAGCCTGTCCAGATTTCCATTGTCTTCAGTACAAACCCCTCTGGAAGATAGAGAGGAAGACATGGACAGACAAGCCCCATAGGCTGCCATTATGTGTCTCAGAATAGGGTACTGTGCCTTTAAGAGAACTTTCCAGAACTTCACAGTATCCCAGAATGCCTTGCAGGTCTCTCTTACTTTCAGTTCTTTTTTCCGGCTCCTGCAAGCAGGACCCTGGAGCATTGAGCCCTCCCCTTTCAGGGGTTTTGTTGGTGTTTTTTGGCACTAAATTCGATTTTGTGTACTTTTAAAATACTTTGGAGCTTTCTTCTTGGTTTCTTGCACCCCTTTGTTGTCCATAATGCCTGCCTTATTCAACAAATGCCCGGAGTGCTCCAGGAAGAAGGCCAAGTCAGACCCCCATGAGGTCTGTATCCTCTGCCTTCCCTCTTCCCACATCCCTGAGGAGTGTGAGATCTGCCAAGGCTTCACTGGCAGGACCCTGAAGGACAGACTGAAGATCAGGCTTCAGGGACTAGAAGAAAGAAGACAGAAGGCGCAAGGTGGGTCTGGAGGGGCTTCATCTGCCCATGCTGAGGCCTCTGGGGGGCTCCCCAGGGGCAGGAAGCCCAGCACACGTCCCCATTCTCCGTCGGGGTCGGTGGCACCCACCACGATGTCGAGAGGGAAGTCCAAGGCAAGCTCCCCGTCTCCCCAGGGCTCTGGGTCGAGGAAACGTCGCCCGTCGACGTCGAGGGACTTGCATAGGCCGCCGTCGACCACAGAGACATTGTCATCGTCGCTGTCTTCGGCGTCGACGTCGAGCTTTCGGCGTCGGCAGGCCCGGCGTCGACGCTCGCCGTCGAGGCGATACCGTCGATCGCCGTCAAGAAACAAGGCTTCATCGTCGTCGAGGGGATCCTCGTCGTCGAGCCCGCCATCGAAGCGGAAGCGGTCGCCTGCGAGACGGAAGCGTTCGCCATCGAGGCGAAGGAGGTCGCCGCCGAGGTCGACGTCGAGACACTCCAAGGCGACATTGAGGCGGTCGCCGTCGAGGCGCAAGAGATCGCTGTCAAGACACAGAGGATCGTCGTCAAGATGGTCCGGGTCGACGTCGAGGCATGGCAGGCGTTCGACGCCGAAGAGGAGGAGACGGTCGACGCCGAAGGGCCGCTCGACGTCGAGGGGCCGACGGTCGACGCCTGAACACCGGTCAGCGGCGTCGAGGGATCGTACTGCGGGGCCTAGGGCTGTGGGGGGCTCCCCTCAGCCCGGGAAGGATGGTGGGTCACCGGGATCGGTGCACTCAGAGGTGTATACTCCAAAGAAGTCTGTTTCACCTCCTCCTCCGTTACCTAGAGGCCCGCGTCCGAGGACTCCTACCCCTCCTCCGTTGCCTCCTCTGCCTGACAAGCCTCCACCGGTTCCGCCCAGGTCGGTCTCGTTGCCCAGGCTCCCGACCCCTCCCAAGAAGACTCCTAAATCTAAGGAACCACGTAAGCCCAAGTCGGCCACCCCGGAGAATCCGGTTGGCCGTTCGAGGCCCAGGAGATCCAAATCTCACTCCAGACGGAGAGAACGATCGAGGAGCAGGCACAGGTCCTCCACCCGTTCCAGATGGCGCCATAGGAGACATAGATCCAGGTCCGATACGTCTTCTAGGACCCGCTCCTATTCACCTACTTTGTCCGATTCCCCGGAGACTAGGGTGTCTCCTATCGATGACATCGGTACATTCCAGGAGGTTCTCCTGAGGGGGGCTGCGAAGTTGTGTATCACGGTGACCGCTCCTACACCTACGACGTCCGTGATATTCGAGACTTTGCACAAGAAGCACCTGTCTCACCCTCTGTTGCCCTTGGTTCCGGGACTGGTTGAACCGGCACAAGAACTGTTTCTTACACCTGCGGTGGTGAAGGCTGCCCCGTCCAGACTTTTGAAAAAATACAGGGCCCCGGACTCTGACCCTGCCTTCCTGAGGATGGACCCTGTCCCCGACTCAGTGATAGTAACGGCGGCCAGAAAACAGCATTCTACCTCCCCGTCCTCCACCGTGCCTCCAGACAAGGAGAGCCGCTGGATTGATTCGGCGGGACGGAAGGCATGTGGGACTTCTTCCACAACAATGAAGGCTTCCAGCGACTCGGCATTACTGGGACGATATGACCGTGCGCTTTGGGATTCCATGGAGCAGTTCGCGGACCTTGTGCCACGTGACAGGAGGGAGGACTTCATGGAAATCGTCAAGGAGGGGATGCTGGACCTCGAACCAGGCCATCAGTGCTGCGGCGGATATCTCCTTGTTAGCTGCACATGGCTACTGCCACGGTATCAACCAGCGCTGCCATGCATGGCTCAGGCTTACGTCTCTCAAGCCTGAGGTGCAACAGCGAGTGGCCAACCTGCCGTTTTCCGGGGACACGCTCTTCGGTAAACACGCCGATGACGAGATGGCCCGGATGAAGGCCGAGGCAGAAACCCTGACGGCGGTGGGCTTGGAGAAGCCCAAAGACAAGAAACCCTACCGCCAGTTCCAACGGCGGTTCGACTCGCAAGGGAAAGGAAGAGGACAGTCTTCGGGACAACAGCAGCAGCAACAACAGCAGCAGTTCCGAAGACCTTACCAAAAACGTCAGAGGGGTAGAGGTGGACAGCAGTCCTCTACCGTGAACAAGGGCCCGGCCGGGTCTCGACCCTGAGCGGTTACTTCCCCGTCATCCGTTACCCGCTCCGGTGGGGGGAAGCGTTCAATTTTTTCTGGCAGAGTGGAGAAAAATTACTCAGGACAAGTGGGTGCTGAATATTGTTTGCAATGGATACAGTCTTCGATTCATCAGCCCTCCTCCAGCGATCCCTCCGGTCAGCTCGCAGTATCAACTGCGCGAGCTCCAGGCGGAGGCCGATATCCTGTTAAGGAAAAGGGCGATAGCAGACGTACCTCTGTCTCAAAGAGGAAGAGGTCTGTACTCCCGGTTCTTTCTGGTTCACAAAAAGGCCCATTCTGGACTTGCGGCAGGCAAACAAGTGGATTCGCAGAGAAAAGTTCCGCATGCTGTCGTCGCATCAGATTTATCCTCAGTTGCAACAGGGGGACTGGCTTTGTGCCATAGACCTACAAGATGCGTATTTCCACGTGCCCATCGCACACAAGCACAGGAAGTTTCTGCGATTTCAAGTCGGCACCAATCATTACCAATACACGGTGCTGCCTTTCGGACTGAAATCTGCACCCAGGACATTCTCGAAGTGCATGGCAGTGGTAGCGGCACACCTAAGGAAAGACAAGGTGTTTGTCTACCCGTACCTGGACGATTGGTTGATCAAGGCCTCCTCCTTCTCAGAAGCTCAAGCAGACTTCCGGAAGACGTGCGTTCTCTTGAACAAGCTGGGGTTGCACATCAACATGTCCAAGTCTGTCCCGATCCCGGTCCAATGTATTCAATACTTGGGGGCCACCATCAATACGCTGTCAGCAAGCGTGTCTCCTTCGGAGGAGCGACGGAGATCGATCCTTCGGAAGGCTCAGGCTCTTATGACCGCTCCATCTACAACAGTGAGGACGGTGTCTTCTCTACTGGGGTCGATGGCCTCTTGTATCTTCCTCACTCGTCATGCACGACTACACATGAGGCCTCTGCAGGAGTGCTTGGAGGATCAATGGGGCCAGAGGAGAGGATCTTGGGACGACAAGATACGACTGTCTCTGCATGCTCTTCAGTCTCTGAAGTGGTGGTGTTCGGCGGAAAATCTCCTCAGAGGGGTTCCCTTCCACAAGGACATTCCTACTCAGACGATCGTGACGGATGCTTCTCTCCAGGGCTGGGGAGCGCATTCGGGAGACTTACAGATCCAAGGCACGTGGTCTCAGACGGAGTCCACGTATCACATCAATTTCCTGGAACTCAGAGCTGTTCACTTGGCGCTGAAGGCCTTTCATCCGTCCTTCCGGACCAACTCTCTGCTTGTACAGACGGACAATACGACCACAATGTATTACCTCAACAAGCAGGGGGGGTCGAGATCGCGCACCCTGTCTCGGGAGGCGCAGACGATCTGGCACTGGCTTCTGGCAAGAGGATTGACGATAACGGCTACCCATCTGCCAGGTGTGCAGAATGTTCAGGCGGACGCACTGAGCAGACTGATTCAGGAAAACCACGAGTGGGTCATAAACGACGACGTACTAGGAGAAGTCTTCGCAAGGTGGGGGACTCCAGACGTAGATCTGTTCGCCACCGCCGAAAACAGCAAATGCCGAGACTTCGCCTCCAGGTACTACCAGCAAGGGACGCTGGGGAATGCACTCTGGATCAACTGGTCGAACAGCTTTGTTTACGTTTTTCCGCCCATCCCTCTGATTCCGGCGGTGCTCATCAAGCTGTCCAGGTCCAGGGCACGAATGATCCTGATTGCCCCGGAATGGCCCAGACAGTGGTGGTTCACGGACCTTCTACACCGGTCCCTCCTTCCACACATACGGTTGCCGTGCAGGCCGGACCTTCTCACGAAGTTCGGGGGGCAGATGGTGCACCCCAACCTCTCATCCTTGAGTTTGGCGGCATGGCTCCTGAGGTAGTGCAATATGGCCATTTGAATCTACCAGAAGATTGCATGGACATACTGAAGGAGTCTAAGAGGCCCTCCACTCGGACGTCCTACGCTTACAAGTGGAAGAGGTTTTGTATCTGGTGTGTGTCCAGGAACTTTGATCCTACGACGTGCAAGGAAGATGTCATCCTTCCCTACCTTCTACATTTAGCGATCTGGCCTTAATGTTCACTCTATTAGGGTTCATCTCGCTGCATTGACTGCCTACAGGAAAAGCCCTTCACAGACTTCCTTCTTTCAGATCCCTGTGATCAAAGATTTTTTGGAAGGCTTGAAGAAAGTGTTCCCTTCTGTCAGGCTTCCTTCGCCTTCATGGGAATTGAATGTGGTGCTGTCCGGTTTGATGAAGGAGCCTTTTGAACCCATTCATAAGGCTTCGTTACAGCACCTGTCCTGGAAGGCGGCGTTCCTCGTGGCCATTACATCAGCCCGCAGGGTGAGTGAAATTCAGGCGTTGTGTTGTAATGAACCTTATACTGTATTTCATGCTGCTAATGTTGTTATGCGTACTCACCCTAAATTTCTTACCAAGGTTATTTCTGACTTTCATGTCAACCAAACTATAACTTTGCCTACGTTTTTTTCAGAATCTTTCATCTCCAGCGGAAAGGTCCTTACATTCCCTGGATGTGCGGAGGGTGTTGAAATTTTATCTGGATAAGACTAAAGATATTCGTAGGTCAGACCAATTGTTTATCAATTACGGATCAGTCAGGACGGGTCTTGCGACCTCTAAGCAGTCCATTTCTAGGTGGATTGTGTCCTGCATACAACTATGTTACCAGAAAGCTAATAAGACCTTAGGGGGTAAGCCTAAGGCTCATTCCACCAGGGGCAAAGCTGCCACGACAGCCTTGCTCCGTAATGTGCCGATTGCAGAAATTTGCAAGGCCACCACTTGGAAGTCAGTTCATACCTTTGCTAAACATTACTGTCTGGACCCTGATGCCAGAGCAGATGCTCAGGTTGGACAGGCTTCGCTGCGGAATTTGTTCGCACAATAGTGGTGTTGGTTTCTTTTCTCCACCGCCGCTTTGGTGTGGGGATGGGCTTGCCATTCTATTCACTAGATTATGACTATACACAGAGATCCCCTACAACAGAAGGAGTAGTTTATTTTCTGTAACTCCAGTTCTGTAGTAGGGGTATCTCCCGCTGAAGTCCGAATGAGGATTGGAAAAGGTAACACTTTGGGTCTTGCATGGGGCGTAACGCGTTTCATTATTCTTTTGCCGAGTATTGAGCACAAGTACTTAATACATCATTACGAGTGTTTATAACGATCGAATCCATTGTGGGTACAACCAAGGGTTTAGATAACATATAGTGTTATTTTTGTCTGAACTGTGAACAAGATTACATACGCGAGATGGGCAGTTAATGCATGTGAGCCTTCTGATTGAACAGTTTAGCCTGGAATTTGTAAACTGTGTCTAAACATACTCCTGAGCCCTCTTGGCTCTACCAGCAGGACTTAGCATGCCAATTTGTGGTAGAAATGACACCCACTTTGTAGATACGATTTCCATCAGAATCAAGTTTCTCGGTGTCTTACTTATTTGACTATTTATGACTCAGAGCTTTAGGTTAGAATCAGCCAATTGCCAAGTCTGTTGTCCACATTACATCATGGACGTTTTTTTAAATGAGCACTCCCTTACCAGACCTCCTTGTTTCTCCTATTCCCTCTTGCTTGTAGAGTAATCCTACAAATATGGTTAGTCTTTACCAGCATTAAATAAATGCTTTATTATTATTTGCCTTTGCTTGCTAAACCCTACCATTGCACCAACTGACACAAGATTCTGGCCGAAGAGGCTGAAATGCCAGAAACCGGTCCCCGGTAGCTTGTCTCCTTTCTGGTAAAGAATTGGCTTGGTAGTTTAGTCTGCCCTGTTCCCATGATGCACTGGGCCAGGGACAGACTGATTTGCATATAGCCAGGTTCTGAGCTGGGATGGGGCAGTGAGATAAATAACGGTGATGGATCAAGCCCTGATCTTTGGACTGGGTAAGAGTGGTCTGCTCAATTCAGACACTCTGTTCATCACCACCCCCTTTTGTAAATCGATTTTGGCCACTATAGGTGTGGCAGGGTATACTCAGACATGAGTCCCTTTCTCACTGCTCCATCAGGATTCAAGCAAGCCGGGCCGAAGAGGCTGAAATGCCAGAAACCGGTCCCCGGTAGCTTGTCTCCTTTCTGGTAAAGAATTGGCTTGGTAGTTTAGTCTGCCCTGTTCCCATGATGCACTGGGCCAGGGACAGACTGATTTGCATATAGCCAGGTTCTGAGCTGGGATGGGGCAGTGAGATAAATAACGGTGATGGATCAAGCCCTGATCTTTGGACTGGGTAAGAGTGGTCTGCTCAATTCAGACACTCTGTTCATCACCACCCCCTTTTGTAAATCGATTTTGGCCACTATAGGTGTGGCAGGGTATACTCAGACATGAGTCCCTTTCTCACTGCTCCATCAGGATTCAAGCAAGCCGGGCCGAAGAGGCTGAAATGCCAGAAACCGGTCCCCGGTAGCTTGTCTCCTTTCTGGTAAAGAATTGGCTTGGTAGTTTAGTCTGCCCTGTTCCCATGATGCACTGGGCCAGGGACAGACTGATTTGCATATAGCCAGGTTCTGAGCTGGGATGGGGCAGTGAGATAAATAACGGTGATGGATCAAGCCCTGATCTTTGGACTGGGTAAGAGTGGTCTGCTCAATTCAGACACTCTGTTCATCACCACCCCCTTTTGTAAATCGATTTTGGCCACTATAGGTGTGGCAGGGTATACTCAGACATGAGTCCCTTTCTCACTGCTCCATCAGGATTCAAGCAAGCCGGGCCGAAGAGGCTGAAATGCCAGAAACCGGTCCCCGGTAGCTTGTCTCCTTTCTGGTAAAGAATTGGCTTGGTAGTTTAGTCTGCCCTGTTCCCATGATGCACTGGGCCAGGGACAGACTGATTTGCATATAGCCAGGTTCTGAGCTGGGATGGGGCAGTGAGATAAATAACGGTGATGGATCAAGCCCTGATCTTTGGACTGGGTAAGAGTGGTCTGCTCAATTCAGACACTCTGTTCATCACCACCCCCTTTTGTAAATCGATTTTGGCCACTATAGGTGTGGCAGGGTATACTCAGACATGAGTCCCTTTCTCACTGCTCCATCAGGATTCAAGCAAGCCGGGCCGAAGAGGCTGAAATGCCAGAAACCGGTCCCCGGTAGCTTGTCTCCTTTCTGGTAAAGAATTGGCTTGGTAGTTTAGTCTGCCCTGTTCCCATGATGCACTGGGCCAGGGACAGACTGATTTGCATATAGCCAGGTTCTGAGCTGGGATGGGGCAGTGAGATAAATAACGGTGATGGATCAAGCCCTGATCTTTGGACTGGGTAAGAGTGGTCTGCTCAATTCAGACACTCTGTTCATCACCACCCCCTTTTGTAAATCGATTTTGGCCACTATAGGTGTGGCAGGGTATACTCAGACATGAGTCCCTTTCTCACTGCTCCATCAGGATTCAAGCAAGCCGGGCCGAAGAGGCTGAAATGCCAGAAACCGGTCCCCGGTAGCTTGTCTCCTTTCTGGTAAAGAATTGGCTTGGTAGTTTAGTCTGCCCTGTTCCCATGATGCACTGGGCCAGGGACAGACTGATTTGCATATAGCCAGGTTCTGAGCTGGGATGGGGCAGTGAGATAAATAACGGTGATGGATCAAGCCCTGATCTTTTGACTGGGTAAGAGTGGTCTGCTCAATTCAGACACTCTGTTCATCACCACCCCCTTTTGTAAATCGATTTTGGCCACTATAGGTGTGGCAGGGTATACTCAGACATGAGTCCCTTTCTCACTGCTCCATCAGGATTCAAGCAAGCCGGGCCGAAGAGGCTGAAATGCCAGAAACCGGTCCCCGGTAGCTTGTCTCCTTTCTGGTAAAGAATTGGCTTGGTAGTTTAGTCTGCCCTGTTCCCATGATGCACTGGGCCAGGGACAGACTGATTTGCATATAGCCAGGTTCTGAGCTGGGATGGGGCAGTGAGATAAATAACGGTGATGGATCAAGCCCTGATCTTTGGACTGGGTAAGAGTGGTCTGCTCAATTCAGACACTCTGTTCATCACCACCCCCTTTTGTAAATCGATTTTGGCCACTATAGGTGTGGCAGGGTATACTCAGACATGAGTCCCTTTCTCACTGCTCCATCAGGATTCAAGCAAGCCGGGCCGAAGAGGCTGAAATGCCAGAAACCGGTCCCCGGTAGCTTGTCTCCTTTCTGGTAAAGAATTGGCTTGGTAGTTTAGTCTGCCCTGTTCCCATGATGCACTGGGCCAGGGACAGACTGATTTGCATATAGCCAGGTTCTGAGCTGGGATGGGGCAGTGAGATAAATAACGGTGATGGATCAAGCCCTGATCTTTGGACTGGGTAAGAGTGGTCTGCTCAATTCAGACACTCTGTTCATCACCACCCCCTTTTGTAAATCGATTTTGGCCACTATAGGTGTGGCAGGGTATACTCAGACATGAGTCCCTTTCTCACTGCTCCATCAGGATTCAAGCAAGCCGGGCCGAAGAGGCTGAAATGCCAGAAACCGGTCCCCGGTAGCTTGTCTCCTTTCTGGTAAAGAATTGGCTTGGTAGTTTAGTCTGCCCTGTTCCCATGATGCACTGGGCCAGGGACAGACTGATTTGCATATAGCCAGGTTCTGAGCTGGGATGGGGCAGTGAGATAAATAACGGTGATGGATCAAGCCCTGATCTTTGGACTGGGTAAGAGTGGTCTGCTCAATTCAGACACTCTGTTCATCACCACCCCCTTTTGTAAATCGATTTTGGCCACTATAGGTGTGGCAGGGTATACTCAGACATGAGTCCCTTTCTCACTGCTCCATCAGGATTCAAGCAAGCCGGGCCGAAGAGGCTGAAATGCCAGAAACCGGTCCCCGGTAGCTTGTCTCCTTTCTGGTAAAGAATTGGCTTGGTAGTTTAGTCTGCCCTGTTCCCATGATGCACTGGGCCAGGGACAGACTGATTTGCATATAGCCAGGTTCTGAGCTGGGATGGGGCAGTGAGATAAATAACGGTGATGGATCAAGCCCTGATCTTTTGACTGGGTAAGAGTGGTCTGCTCAATTCAGACACTCTGTTCATCACCACCCCCTTTTGTAAATCGATTTTGGCCACTATAGGTGTGGCAGGGTATACTCAGACATGAGTCCCTTTCTCACTGCTCCATCAGGATTCAAGCAAGCCGGGCCGAAGAGGCTGAAATGCCAGAAACCGGTCCCCGGTAGCTTGTCTCCTTTCTGGTAAAGAATTGGCTTGGTAGTTTAGTCTGCCCTGTTCCCATGATGCACTGGGCCAGGGACAGACTGATTTGCATATAGCCAGGTTCTGAGCTGGGATGGGGCAGTGAGATAAATAACGGTGATGGATCAAGCCCTGATCTTTGGACTGGGTAAGAGTGGTCTGCTCAATTCAGACACTCTGTTCATCACCACCCCCTTTTGTAAATCGATTTTGGCCACTATAGGTGTGGCAGGGTATACTCAGACATGAGTCCCTTTCTCACTGCTCCATCAGGATTCAAGCAAGCCGGGCCGAAGAGGCTGAAATGCCAGAAACCGGTCCCCGGTAGCTTGTCTCCTTTCTGGTAAAGAATTGGCTTGGTAGTTTAGTCTGCCCTGTTCCCATGATGCACTGGGCCAGGGACAGACTGATTTGCATATAGCCAGGTTCTGAGCTGGGATGGGGCAGTGAGATAAATAACGGTGATGGATCAAGCCCTGATCTTTGGACTGGGTAAGAGTGGTCTGCTCAATTCAGACACTCTGTTCATCACCACCCCCTTTTGTAAATCGATTTTGGCCACTATAGGTGTGGCAGGGTATACTCAGACATGAGTCCCTTTCTCACTGCTCCATCAGGATTCAAGCAAGCCGGGCCGAAGAGGCTGAAATGCCAGAAACCGGTCCCCGGTAGCTTGTCTCCTTTCTGGTAAAGAATTGGCTTGGTAGTTTAGTCTGCCCTGTTCCCATGATGCACTGGGCCAGGGACAGACTGATTTGCATATAGCCAGGTTCTGAGCTGGGATGGGGCAGTTAGATAAATAACGGTGATGGATCAAGCCCTGATCTTTGGACTGGGTAAGAGTGGTCTGCTCAATTCAGACACTCTGTTCATCACCACCCCCTTTTGTAAATCGATTTTGGCCACTATAGGTGTGGCAGGGTATACTCAGACATGAGTCCCTTTCTCACTGCTCCATCAGGATTCAAGCAAGTCGGGCCGAAGAGGCTGAAATGCCAGAAACCGGTCCCCGGTAGCTTGTCTCCTTTCTGGTAAAGAATTGGCTTGGTAGTTTAGTCTGCCCTGTTCCCATGATGCACTGGGCCAGGGACAGACTGATTTGCATATAGCCAGGTTCTGAGCTGGGATGGGGCAGTGAGATAAATAACGGTGATGGATCAAGCCCTGATCTTTGGACTGGGTAAGAGTGGTCTGCTCAATTCAGACACTCTGTTCATCACCACCCCCTTTTGTAAATCGATTTTGGCCACTATAGGTGTGGCAGGGTATACTCAGACATGAGTCCCTTTCTCACTGCTCCATCAGGATTCAAGCAAGCCGGGCCGAAGAGGCTGAAATGCCAGAAACCGGTCCCCGGTAGCTTGTCTCCTTTCTGGTAAAGAATTGGCTTGGTAGTTTAGTCTGCCCTGTTCCCATGATGCACTGGGCCAGGGACAGACTGATTTGCATATAGCCAGGTTCTGAGCTGGGATGGGGCAGTGAGATAAATAACGGTGATGGATCAAGCCCTGATCTTTGGACTGGGTAAGAGTGGTCTGCTCAATTCAGACACTCTGTTCATCACCACCCCCTTTTGTAACAAGATTCTGTTGGCTTTTGTCACAGCTTGGAAATTCCAGCTTATCATTGCTGTAACTCACACAGAAGGTGTGTGTGTTTGACATATAAATATACTTTGTTTTTGTTTGTCCCTGTTATTGTCCTGACGAAAGCTCCCCTGACCCCTGTGGGCCCCGAGAGCTGAAACATGTCGACACCTTTGGAATGATATAGTAGCTCTATAACCCAGCTACTCACATATCACTAAGATTTTTTATTTAGAGTGACTAGTTCTTTGCACTCATTAAAGTTTTCCATTTTTTCTAGTCATTTCTTTTTTAACTTCCCCTTTTTCATTTCTGGACACTTCTGCATACACCAGAAGTAGCCTCGGGTGAGGCAGGCATCTTGCACGTCAATCGTAGACCCAATGACTATGCCAAGACTCCTGATGGGGCGGAAAAAAGATATACCGCTTTGACAATTTTCAGGAAGTCTATGAGGGTTTTCGATAAAAAAACTAATGGTTTCTGCAGATACCAGTGTCCATTCTCTCTTGATTACCAGTATCTCTGGTATAGTCATAAGCGCCCGCCCTCCTCCCCGGTGGAGAGAGATATTCATGTAAGAAATGCTACAGGTCTGGCGTGTTACGCCTTCAAAAAGAACTGAAAGTAAGAGAGACCTGCAAGGCATTCTGGGATACTGTGAAGTTCTGGAAAGTTCTCTTAAAGGCACAGTACCCTATTCTGAGACACATAATGGCAGCCTATGGGGCTTGTCTGTCCATGTCTTCCTCTCTATCTTCCAGAGGGGTTTGTACTGAAGACAATGAAAATCTGGACAGGCTTTGCTGTTTTTGTGGATTTTTGGTGGAATTTCTAGCTGAAGTACTGGACAGTGTAGCTTTTTTTAGGCTGCATTATATGTCTTTAAATTCTCTCTTAAGTGTCTGTGCAGTTCTGCATTTTTTCGACACTTTAGAGATTATTTTTTATTGCTCCGGGGTCCACGCACATGATTATGACTATAACAGAGATACCCCTACTACAGAACCGGAGTTACAGAAAAGAAACTACTCCTTCTCCTTCGATGCTCACTGGTGGGGGAGGGGATTCAGGAGCGGATAAGGGAACATAGACTTTTAATAATGATGTATGAAATACAGGGTGTATTTGTATTTCCGAGGTAAGTCTAATCTCATGGTAACAGGGTTGATGACTGTGATTGTCGTGCATGGCCCAATATACCTAGGTTGCAGCTTTCTGGGCCCTGGCATTCTAAGATTTTTTGTGGCTAACCATACTTACTCTCCAACAACATAATCTGTAGCTGGACGCCAATGTTTATCAGCTTGTAATTTCATGTTACCTTTAGTATGTTGTAACTCAAGTTTGGCATTGTTCCATATTTTCAACAGAGTGGCATGATGTTCCTTCACTGCAGGTATATTATCTATTTCTAAAGATGCGTGTAGGGGTAAAACTTGGGGTGACAACCATACAAAGAAAAGGTGATATCTTGGTTGCGCAATGGATGGTGTTATTATAAGCAAATTCGGCCAAAGGAAGAGCTTGAACCCAGTTACCAGTAGTGGTGCTTAACAGGTATCGTAAATATTGTTCAAGAGATTGATTGGTTTGTTCTGTGTGGCCGTCAGTTTGAGGGTGATAAGCTTTGGAAAGCCTGTGTTCTATGTGAAGTGCCTTACATATCCCTTTCCAAAACCCTGAGACGAACTGTATTATCCTATTAGAAATATTAACTAAAGGTATTCCATGAATTCTCACAATTTGCTCAATAAATGTACTGGTTAACTCCTTAGCTGTAGAAAGCTTCTTAAGTGGTAAAAAATGAGCCATTTTCGTTAGTAGGTCCACTTCTACCAGAATCGTAGTGAATCCTTGTGTGACCGGCATATCAGTTATAAAACCCATACTGATGGAATGCCGTGGAATATGGGGTATGGGCAATGGATGCAATAATCCTGCAGGAGCACAATGCGAGGCTTTCTGCCTGACACAGGTAGGACAAGCTTTAACATACTCACTAATATCCTTCATCATTCCTTTCCACCAAAACCACCTTTGACAAGTCTGCCCTGTCTTATCTCCCCCAGGATGAGCTACCATAGGAAGATTATGGCACCATTGCATGACCATAAGGCGAAGCTCAATGGTAGGAACAAAGAGACAGTTTTCAAGATAGAATAGACCCTTGTCTATTGTATTCCCAGCCACTTCCAACCAGTCCACAGAATCCAGTGTTGCACAAGCTTGAGTTAATTTATCGAAGAAAACTTTAGAGTTATCTATCTCCTATAATACCCAGACTTTTTGTCTGGTTATTATAGGAACTAGAGGTTTCATGTGGTTCTTGTTTTCCTTTCCCAAACGAGACAGAGCGTCAGCTTTGCCACGTCTTTCCCCGGGTCGATACGTAATGATAAAGTCATACTCATTAAGGAAAGAAACCCATCTCATTTGTCTTGGTGTGAGCGCTCTGACGGACTTTAAGAACTGTTGATTCCTATGATCTGAATAAATTGTGATGACATGTGGGGACCCCCAACAGATATTGTCTCTATTCTTGAAATGCAAGTTTAATAGCTAATAGTTCTCTCTCACCTATAGTGTAGTTCTGCTCTGCTGGAAGAATTGTTTTAGAGAAGTAAGCCACAGGGCGAAAAGAACCTGTCTTGTTGTCTCGTTGAGATAACACCCCCCTACAGCATATTGTGATGCATCCGCCTCCAGATAATAGGGTAGTGTATTGTCTGCATGACTTATGATAGGAGCAGAGGTAAGCTGATCCTTTAGTGGTTTAAATCCATTTTCGAATTCCTCGGTCCACACGAACGCAGTACCTTTCCTCAGCAGTTTGGTTATAGGGGTGATGATGTCTGAAAAATTATCAATAAACGTTCTATAACAGTTTGCAAAAGTAAGGAAAGATTGGACTTCACGTACTGTACTACGACTTGACCAATTTAGGATGTCTGTGATTTTAGTGGGATCCATATGAATTCCGTCTGGAGAAATGACAAAACCCCAGGAAATCTACTTGTGTTGCATGGAAAGTACATTTATCCAGCTCTGCAAAAAGCTGGTTCTCCTTGAGGCGTTGTAGGATCTTTGTAACATGATCAACATGTTCTTCTTCTGACTGAGAGTATGTAGTCTCTCAATATCTCATTGACATAAAACTGAAATGCTACTGGCGCATTACATAAACCAAATGGCATCACACCATACTCATAGAGGCCAAACTTGGTGTAAAAGGCTCCTCGTATTTGGTCTAGCAGAACAGAAATAAGAGGAAGAGTGTACTTGTTTTTAATAGTGACCTTGTTGAGAGCTCTATACTCCAGGCAAGCTCTCAATCCACCTTCACGTTTAGGTATAAAAGACAGAGGAGATGAGACTGGGAGGTGGAGTGTCTTATAAAGCCTTTCTGTAGCATGTCTTAAGTGTATTCTTTAAGTTACACAGTTTCAGGCTCAGTCAGAGCATTGATACGACCAACTGTCAATTCTGCACCAGGAATCAGATCTATTCTACAATTAAAAGATCTGTGTGATTGCAATGCTACTGCTTCAGTTTCATCAAAAACTTCCATATAAGCAGAATACACTGTAGGTAATGTGGAGGTATTTTATTTGGCTAGTAACTGCACAACACAATGGAGTTTTCCATTCTGTGGCTTCTTCATAGCAGTGCAACATACAGTAATGAGATTTTAAGACGACTTTGCAAGATGTCCAATCAATAAAGGGATTGTGCAGTTGTAACCATGGAACTCCCAAGATGGCACCAAAACTGGGTGTATCAATTAAGTCGAATCTTGTTACTTCTGAATCCCCACTATCACACAACACCACTATATCCAAAGTTTGATAGGTAATCAATGCAGAGGTTAATTCGGAGGCGTCTACTACTCTTACCGTTTCCGGTTGAGATTTAGGAATAAATTGTACTCCTAGAGATTTTGCAAGAGTGATATCTAAGAAATTACCAGTTGCTCTGGAATCCAACTGAATAGCCAATGTCTTTCTGCTCTGAGACAGCATTATCATGGTAACTGATATAGTAAAATGTTTGGGTACTTGTTCTAAAGTGGTGACTAGATACTGAGAGATCTCATATACTTTAGAACTCGAAAGACCGATCACTTGTTCCTTCAGGTTTTCTAGTTTTCCGACTGTGTGGAATAACTCTTTTTCATCACTGATGTCTTTAGGATTAGTCTGGGTTTCCCTGGGCATTCCTTAGCATGATGTCCACCTTTGCTGAGGTGGTGTCATACTGAGGGGGTGGTGCTGTACCGGGGCTCTGGTGGTGCTGCACTGGTGATCAGGTGGTGCTGAGTGATGCTGAGGTGGTGCTGACTGATGCTTTGGTGGTGTGAGGTGATGGTCCACTGGTGCTGAGGTGGTGAGTGATACTGATGAGCTGCTGTGCGGATGTTGTGGAGGTGCTGAGTGATGCTGTGGTGGCACTGAGTGATTCTGTGGTGGTGCTATGATGATGCTGAGAGGGTGCTGTGCTGATGTTGAGGTGGTGCTGCACTAGTCCCGAGGTGATGCTGCACTGGTGCTGAGGTGGTGCTTTCCTGATGCTGAGTTGATGCTGCACTGCTGGTGGTTCAGTGACGAAGAGGTGGTGCTGTTCTGATGCTGAGGTGGTGCTGGACTGATGCTAAGATGGTGCTGTGCTGATGCTGAGCTGGTGCTAAGGTGGGTCTGCACTGGTGCTTTACTGGTGCTGCACTGGTGCTGAGTGATACTGAGATGGTGCTGAGGTGGTGCTGAGTGATACTGAGGTGGTGCTGAATGATGCTGAGGCAGTGCTGAGTGATGCTTTGGTTGTGCTCAGATGATGCTGTGCTGGTGCTCAGGTGGAGGTAAATGATACTGAATGCTTAGGTGGTGCGGTGTTGAAGCTGAGGTGGTGCTGCACTGATGCTGACGAGTGGCTGCGCTTATAATGTGCTTGTGCTGAGGTGGTGCTGCACTGGGGCTGAGGTGGTGCTGAGGTGGTACTATAGTGTTGCAGAGTGATACTGAGATGGTGCTGAGGTGGTGGTGTGTTTGTGCGGAGGTGGTGCTCAGGTAGTGTTGAGTAATACTGAGGTGTTGCTGAGTGATGCTGAGGTGGTGCTCAGGTGGTGCTGTGCTGGTGCTCAGGTGGTGCTGAGTTGGTGCTGTGCTAATGTTGAGGTGATGCTGCACTGGTGCTGACGTGGTGCTGTGCTAATGTGGAAGGGGTGCTGCGTTGGAGCTGAGATGGTGCTGCACAAATGAAGCGGTGGGGCTGTGCTGGTGCTGAGTTGGTGCTGGGCTGGTGGTTCTGCACTGATGCAAGGGCGGTGCTGGGTTGATGCTGAAGAGGTGCTGTGGTGTTGTTGAGGGATGCTGAGGAGATGCTGCTCTGGTGCTGCATTGGTGCTGAGCTGCTGTTGAGGGGCTCTGCACCGGTGCTGAGGTGGTGCTGCACTGGTGGTCGTGCATTGGTGCGGAGGTGGTGCTGTTCCAATGCTGAGATGGTGTTGTGCTGATGTTGAGGTGGTGCTGAGGTGGTGCTGCGCTGGTGCTGAGGTGGTGCTGCACTTATGCTAGGTTGGGTTTGCACTGGTGGTGGTGCAATGATGACAAGGTGGTGCTATGCAGATACTGAGGTGGTGCTGTGCTGATGCTGAGGTGGTGCTGTGGTGGTGCTTAGAGGGTGCTGTGTTGATACTCAGTTGGTGCTGAGGGATGCTGAGGTGGTTTTGAATAATGCTGTGATGCTGCTGAGTGATGCTGTGGTGGTGGTGCTGTGCTGGTACAAACTTGGACTAAGCTGGTGCTCAGGTGCTGAGTGATACTGAGATGGTGCTGAGGTGGTGCTGAGTGATACTGAGGTGGAGCTGAATGATGCTGAGGTAGTGCTGAGTGATGCTTTGGTTGTGCTTTGGTTGTGCTCAGATGATGCTGTGCTGGTGCTCAGGTGGAGGTGAATGATACTGAATGCTTAGGTGGTGCAGTGTTGTAGTTGAGGTGGTGCTGCACTGATGCTGAGGAGTGGCTGTGCTTATAATGTGCTTGTGCTGAGGTGGTGCTGCACTGGGGCTGAGGTGGTGCTAAGGTGGTGGTGAGGTGGTACTATAGTGTTGCTGAGTGATACTGAGATGGTGCTGAGGTGGTAGTGTGTTTGTGCGGAGGTGGTGCTCAGGTAGTGTTGAGTGAAACTGAGGTGTTGCTGAGTGATGCTGAGGTGTTGCTGAGTGATGCTGTGCTGGTGCTCAGGTGGTGCTGAGTTGGTGCTGTGCTAATGTTGAGGTGATGCTGCACTGGTGCTGATGTGGTGCTGTGCTAATGTGGAAGGGGTGCTGCGTTGGAGCTGAGATGGTGCTGCACTAATGAAGCGGTGGGGCTGTGCTGGTGCTGAGTTGGTGCTGCGCTGGTGGTTCTGCACTGATGCAAGGGCGGTGCTGGGTTGATGCTGAAGAGGTGCTGTGGTGTTGTTGAGGGATGCTGAGGAGATGCTGCTCTGGTAATGCATTGGTACTGAGCTGCTGTTGAGGGGCTCTGCACCGGTGCTGAGGTGGTGCTGCACTGGTGGTCGTGCATTGGTGCAGAGGTGGTGCTGTTCCAATGCTGAGATGGTGTTGTGCTGATGTTGAGGTGGTGCTGAGGTGGTGCTGAGGTGGTGCTGCACTTATGCTAGGTTGGGGTTGCACTGGTGGTGGTGCAATGATGACAAGGTGGTGCTATGCAGATACTGAGGTGGTGCTGTGCTGATGCTGAGGTGGTGCTGTGGTGGTGCTCAAAGGGTGCTCTGTTGATGCTCAGTTGGTGCTGAGGGATGCTGAGATGGTGTTGAATAATGCTGTGATGGTGCTGAGTGATGCTGTGGTGGTGGTGCTGTGCTGGTACTCACTTGGTACTGAGCTGGTGCTCAGGTGCTGCTGAGAAATGCTAAGTTCATGCTGTGCTGAGTTGATGCACTGATGCTTAGGTGGCGCTGCGCTGATGCTGAAGTGGTGCCTAGATGGTGCTGTGCTGATTCTGAATTGGTACTGTGACGATGCTGAGGGGCTGCTGCGCTGATGCTGTGCTGGTGCTGAGGTGGTGTTGAGTAATACTGTGGTGGTGCTGAGTCATGCTGTGGTGGTGCTGAGTGACGCTGTGGTGGTGGTGCTGTGCTGGTACTCACTTGGTACTGAGCTGGTGCTCAGGTGCTGCTGAGAAATGCTGAGTTTGTGCTGTGCTGAGGTGATGCACTGATGCTTAGGTGGTGCTGCGCTGATGCTGAAGTGGTGCTGCTGTGGTGCTGGATTAACGCTGAGGTGGGGTTGCACTGGTGGTGAGGTAGGGCTGTGCTGGTACTGAAGTGGGGATGTGCTGGTGGTAGTGCACTGATGCAGAGGTGGTGCTGTGCTGAGATGATGCTATGCTGATGTTGAGGTGGTGCTGTTTTGCTGTTAAGCTGGTGTTGCGCTGGTGCAGACTTGGTGCTACATTTATGGTGGTGCACTGATGAGTAGGTGGTGTTGTTCTGATGCTGAGATGGTGCTGTGCTGATGCTGAAGTGGTGTTGTGGTGATGCTCAAGTGGTGCTGTGCAGCTGCTGAGAAGGTGCTGCACTGATGCTGAGCTGCTACTGCGCTGATGCTGTGTTGTTCCTAAGGTGGTGCTGCACTAATGCTGAGGTGGTGCTGAGTTATACTGAGGTGGTGCTAAGGTGGTTGTGTGCTTGTGTGAAGGAGGTGCTCAGGTGGTGCTGAGTGATAATGAGGTGGTGCTGAGTGATGCTGAGGTGGTGCTGACTGATGCTTTGGTGGTGTGAGGTGATGCTCCACTGGTGCTGAGGTGGTGAGTGATACTGAGGAGCTGCTGTGCTGATGCTGAGGAGGTGCTGAGTGATGCTGTGGTGGCACTGAGTGATGCTGTGGTGGTGCTATGATGATGCTGAGTGGGTGCTGTGCTGATGTTGAGGTGGTGCTGCACTAGTCCCAAGGTGATGCTGCACTGGTGCTGAGCTGCTACTGCGCTGATGCTGTGTTGTTGCTAAGGTGGTGCTGCACTAATGCTGAGGTGGTGCTGAGTTATACTGAGGTGGTGCTGAGGTAGTTGTGTGCTTGTGTGAAGGAGGTGCTCAGGTGGTGCTGAGTGATGCTGAGGCTGATGCTGCACTGCTGGTGGTACACTGACGAAGAGGTGGTGCTGTACTGATGCTGAGGTGGTGCTGGACTGATGCTAAGATGGTGCTGTGCTGATGCTGAGCTGGTGCTGAGGTAGGTCTGCACTGGTGCTGCACTGGTGCTGAGTGATACTGAGATGGCACTGAGGTGGTGCTGAGTGATACTGAGGTGGTGCTGAATGACGGTGAGGTGGTGCTGAGTGATGCTTTGGTTGTGCTCAGATGATGCTGTGCTGGTGCTGAGGTGGAGGTGAATAATACTGAATGCTTAGGTGGTGCTGCACTGATGCTGAGGAGTGGCTGCGCTTATAATGTGCTTGTGCTGAGGGGTGCTGCACTGGTGCTGAGGTGGTGCTGAGGTGGTACTATAGTGTTGCTGAGTGATACTGAGATGGTGCTGAGGTGGTGGTGTGCTTGTGCGGAGGTGGTGCTCAGGTAGTGCTGAGTGATACTGAGGTGGTGCTGAGTGATGCTGAGGTGGTGCTCAGGTGGTGCTGTGCTGGTGCTCAGGTGGTGCTGAGTTGGTGCTGTGCTAATGTTGAGGTGATGCTGCACTGGTGCTGAGGTGGTGCTGTGCTAATGTGGAACGGGTGCTGCGTTGGAGCTGAGATGGTGCTGCACTGATGAAGTGGTGGGGCTGTGCTGGTGCTGAGTTGGTGCTGCGCTGGTGGTTCTGCACTGATGCAAGGGCAGTGCTGGGTTGATGCTGAAGAGGTGCTGTGGTGTTGTTGAGGGATGCTGAGGAGATACTGCTCTGGTGCTGCATTGGTGCTGAGCTGCTGTTGAGGGGCTCCGCACCGGTGCTGAGGTAGTGCTGCACTGGTGGTCGTGCATTGGTGCGGAGATGGTGCTGTGCCAATGCTGAGATGGTGCTGTGCTGATGTTGAGGTGGTGCTGAGGTGGTGCTGTGCTGGTGCTGAGGTGGTGCTGTACTGATGCTGATTAGGTGCTGCACTGGTGGTGCTGCAATGATGACAAGGTGGTGCTATGCAGATACCAAGATGGTGCTGTGCTGATTCTGGGGTGGTGCTGGCGTAGTGCTCAGGTGGTGCTGTGCTGAGGTGGTGCTGAGGTTGTTTTGACTAATGCTGTGGTTGTGCTGTGGTGGTGCTGAGTGATGCTGAGGTAGTAGTGCTGTGCTGGTACGCAGGTTGTGCTGAGATGGTGCTCACATGGTGCTGAGTAATGCTCAGTTGGTGCTGTGCTGAGGTGAATGCTGATGCTTATGTAGTGCTGCATTTGATGCTGAAGTGGTGCTGAATTGCTGCTGAGGTGGGTTTGCGCTGGTGCTGAGGTGGGGCTGTGCTGGTACTGAAGTGATGCTGTGATAGTGGCTGTGCACTGATGCAGGGGTGGTGCTGTGCTGAGTTGGTGCTGTGATGATGTTGAGGTGGTGCTGTTTTGTTGTTGATGTGGTTTTGAGCTGGTGCTGACTTGGTGCTGTACTGGTGGTAGTGCACTGATGAGGAGGTGGTGCTGTGCATATGCTGAGATAGTACTGTGCTGATGCTGAAGTGGTGCTGTGGTCATGCTCCAGTGGTGATGTACTGCTGCTGAGGTGGTACTGTGTTGATGCTGAGGTGCTGCTGTGCTGATGGTGTGCTGGTGCTGAGTGATACTGAGTTGGTGCTAAGGTGGTTTTGTGCTTGTGTGGAGGTGGTGTTGAGTGATAACGAGGTGGTGCTGAGTATTGCTGTGGTGGTGCTATGCTAAGATGGTGCAGTGTGATGTTTAGGTGGTGCTGTACTGGTACTGAGGTAGTGCTGCACTTGTGCCGAGGTGGTGCTGAGTTGATGCTACACTGTTGGTGGTACACTGATGAAGAGGTGGTGCTGTGGCTGAGATAGTGCTATGCTGAGGTGGTGCTCAGGTGGTGCTGTGCTGATGCTGAGGTGGTGCTGCACTGATGTTGAGATGGTGCTGTGCTGATGCTGTGCTGGTACTGAGGTGGTGCTGCACTGGTGCTGCTGTAGTGCTGAGTGATATTGAGATGGTGCTGAGGTGGTGTTGAGTGATATCTGAGGTGGTGCTGAGTGATGCTTTGGTGGTTCTCAGATGATGCTTTTCTAGTGCTCAGGTGGTGCTGCGTGATGCTGAGTTGGTGCTGCACTGGTGCTAAGGGGATTCTGCACTGGTACTGAGATAGTGCTGCGTTAATGCTGAAGTGGTACGGAGTAGCTGCTGTGCTGGTGCTGAGGTGGTGCAGCGCTGATGCTGTGGTGGGGCTGCATTGGTGCTGAGTTGGTGCTATGCTGGTGCACTAATGTGGAGGTGGTGCTGTGCTAATGCTGAGGTGGTGCTGTGGTGGTGTTGAGTGATGCTGAGGAGATGCTGCACTAGTGCTGAGGTCATTCTGAGTGATGCTGTGTTGGCGCTGAGTGATGCTGTGGTGGTGCTGCACTGATGCTGAGGTTGTGGTCCTGCATGGATGCTGAGGTAGTGCTGCACTGGTAGTGAAGTGGTAGTGCACTGGTGCAGAGGTGGTGCTATGCTGGTGCTGAGGTGGTGCTGCACTGGTGCTGCATTGCGGGTGAGGTGTTGCTGCGCCTGGGCTGAGTGATGCTGAAGCGGTGCAGTGCTGGTGTTCTGGTGGTGCTCAGGTACTGCTGAGTGATGCTCAGGTGGTGTTACGGTGATGCTGCTGAAGTGGTCCTGAGTGGTGCTGACTGGTGCTGAAATGGTGCTGCCCTTTTGGTGAGATAGTGCTGCGGTGGTGCTGAGGTGGTGTCGCATTGTCTACTTGCAGGGAATAGTGTTAAGTAACCTCATATTAATGCCGCATTTGGAGAATATGAGGAGGAAACCCCTTGATATTGGTTTTATTTCACCAGTGATTAAAACCTAAAAGAAAGCATCAAAAGTTTAAAACGCACAATTTAGAGCTGCTTCCATTTTCATAAAATGGAGCATTAACAACATGTTTACCGCTTTAATTGTATCCAAATAATTACACTGTCAAAAGCACAATGTAAATAGGTTGATCCTACTCTCGTACATCTTCTTAAACTGCACTTCCATTAAGTAAGTATATTATTTAAGGTTTGGACATTTGAGCGAATGAAACCAAAATGCTATACGATAAAAAACAACATAGCCTCTGACTGAAAAAGCATTCGTGAAACCAAACTCAGTGGAAAACAAGTTAGGGACACGATTTGCAGCCCTCGGCTGAGCGTGTTCGGAAAGCCAAACAATCCAAGGCAAATGAAAAAGTAGTGCGCTGAAACAATCACATATGGCTGATAATGCAGTGATCCATGTAACAGGTCTAGTCTCCAGGGTGTGACCAAAACAGCAAAAGGACGGATACATGTAAACTATTCACCAACGAAAACAAAGAAATTTTGAAAGGCACATGAAGGACTGAAAAATGAATGGATGGGTGTGCGGAAATTCATACATTAGATATAGCATGCCTCGAAAGACAGCGAATGCGCTGCCTAGGCGAGAACTAAAAAGTGGACCACCCTTGTAAATCAGAGCAGTTTTGCACTTGTAAAGACATGCTCTATAAGTGTTTTGGAAGGTATGGGAAACTGCATGCATTTAAGCGTGCTGCAGACTATAGTTGTGGTAATATCAGGTAAATCAAAAGTAAAAAATGTCCACTAGACTATCTAGCACGCCCACAAACAGCCAAAAAAACGACCCACATACTGACCTGTCACACCAGCCTTTGGGCATTGCCAGGTTGTCAAAACAATGACAAAATCTGCGGGTCTACTGAGTCAAACAAGACTCGTATTATAGCCAACGACCTAACAATCTGTATTACTATTGATGGAGGAGGGACAGTCCTCAATGAGGAAGCCCTTAGAAAAGAAAATCCTTAAAAAGGACGGATTCCCATCACTCACAGAGGTGACATGCTTCATCATCTGGGTCTCATCCTAATCACACATTAGTGTAACCAAGGGCTACACCTTCTCAATCAGAGAGGGGTGCTCACAGATGTTTTCAAATAAGTATGGTGAAAAAGCTGAAGTGAGAAAGCTCTCTATGATCTCACAGCTGTGAAGAGAAAATTGTATTAGGGCGATGGGCGCAGCGCATGAAAGTGAAAGTGAGATTAAAAATGGATAGCAAAATAATTTTTTTTAATAGGTATCTCTTGTTATCCACACTAAAAACAGTGCAAAAACAGTTTTAACAAATAACTGCGGTGATGTAATAACTTGGTCTACATGTTTCAGCCAAGCGAATTGTTAATCCTCTGCTTTCTTCAGGACCAAAAGAACCTATATTGCTACTGCGTAGTGAAAAACAAAAATATAAATATAAATATACAAGGTTGGAATTAATACAACCATGTAACCTGGCTTCCAGGTGTTCAAATCCCCTGTAGTACACGAGATGCTGATGGCACCTGTGGAGAAAGATACTTTTAGACAAACAGAAAGATAGGTCTTATGCTAAAACCAAATATTAATATACCGTGATGCAAAAAAAGTCAACATCAGTTTAAATGTGTATAACCATTATCCACAGAACGAATAGCATGTAGGTGCTGATGCTCACCCGTGTCTTATGAGGAGTCGACCTCACCTCACCTCACCTGGCCGCTCTACGGAAGAAAGAGAGAGAACTAATAATGATATGCAGACACCCAGATATTCCTCAAGTCTGACAAATCACTCACTCTTACATTCCAAAACATGCATTGTGAAGAACTTTGTGTAAAAAATCGAGAAGGCAGAAAGCCAGCCGAACCTCGTTGGGGATCGATTCACAAAAGTATTTAGACATATAGGTTTGACATCCACGCAGAAACGTGTTTTAGGAGTGTTTAACAACATTTAGAATTCACAAAAGTTGGTTTTACATAGGCAAATGGATTTACATATACAAAGAAAATTCCAGTTAATTTGAAGCTGCATACCTGTGTTGGCCTTTCTACCTGTAAAACAATAACAGTACATGGTGAGAATTACGCCAGCTGAGCACCCTTATGCAGAAGCACGTTTTCAGCTAGATTCATGAAAGAGCGATTATTAAGGAATCACTATTAAGGACTTGCAAAACGGGATTCATGTAGGAATCGCTAAATAAATTGCGATTCATACACCTTCCTTATTTGAGATTAGCAAATTGCTAATCGCAAATAAGGAATAACTCCCCATCCTAAAGGCCCATAGGAATGAATGGGGGGTATTCCTTATTTGCGATTAGCAATTTGCTAATCGCAAATAAGATAGCGATTTCAAGGGTGCCAAGAGTGTCCAAAGGACACCCTGTAGCACCCCTGAAATGTAAATTTACACAGGTGTTGCGCACACACATGTCCAAAGGACATGTGTGTGTGTAACATGCAACAGATAAAAATGCACTAAAGTGCATTTTTCTATTTTTTTGCTATTTACCACGAAGTCAAACTTCGTGGTAAATAGCGGCCAAATATTGCGAATTCGCAATTTAAAATTGGTTAATGAATTGCATTTAAGGAATCTCTAATAGAGATTCCTTAAATGCTATTCCTCGCAAATATGCGATTTCGCAAATAGCGATTTTTGCATTTGGGATGATGAATTCCAAATGCAAAAATTGCGCTCGCAAAGGGCCAGATTCTCAGAATCTGGCCCTTTGCGAGCGCAATTTCCTTTCATGAATCTGGCTATTTATTCTTTATTTTTTTCCAATGGATAAACTTCTCTTACACGCCTTTGACGTTTGATTGTGTTCTGTTCTATGTCCCACCCCGGAAAGAGATTTGCTCCCACCCTTGACAGGAGTAAATTTCTGGCCATTTCTAGGGCGTAAATGTTCAGAGATCCGTTTGTAAGCGGCCACAAACCCACGTGTTTGTGAGTCTTCACAAACTATCAAGGCTAACCGTGCCTTGCCAGCCCACTCTCCACCATTTGCATGGGATGTATTCTTCTCATATTATTTATTATTCTATTGTGTGGTTATATTCCATAGTAGTAAAAGGGTTTTCAACACCAAGGTCACCTTCAGTGCATTCCTTGAAATTGTAAATACAATGAATGCTGGTATGTTTGATACATGAGTGCAAATGGCCTTGTCAATTGTTCAAGTTTATTTTGCTATAGTTATGTTTAGTCACCATGCCTGATTCACGCGTTTATGCAAGACAAAGACAACTTGACTCCAATTTTATGGAAATGATTGCTGGAAATGGAAAAGGTTTCTTGCATCAGAGCAGAAAAAACCTAGGAAATCTTTCCAGATTCCATAGGAAAGTGAGCATAACTTTTTCAGATTTTCAAAAGAGTAGTATCCAAAAAACATAAATTGTGTTTTCTGCTTGATCGCAATTACCCTGTTGTAACACCTGACTTAAACTAACAGCTCAAGAAACACAATGAAAATGCCAGCCACACGTTTTAATGTCATAATTCCCTTGGAGGTCTTCTGGGCGCTGTTTCTCAAGGTAACACAATAAAAAACCTTGTTTACCCTACGGAATTAAGAACTAGTGAGAAAACTCCATAACATTTTCATTTAAAAGGCCCTTGTAAACAACTTCTATGTGTTATGTTGGACGATAATGCCAGCAACATATTGATCAGTCTTTATGCAGAATGTACAGGTCAACTAAAAAATTTAAAAAATGAAGTACGTTGTTCATTTCCCTAGCTTCTATGACTAAGAAAGAAAAGTTCCTTAAGGTACTTTTGGGGAAATGTGTCACCATGCTGCATTTCAAGGGTCAAGACTGATTTGCATATGACTGGGTCTCAACTGGGGTGGCATGTTGAGCAGAGGAGCAAGAGGAGCCACTCTTGTTTTTTTAGAAGAACCCTCACTCACCAACCTGGTTGGTGACATGCTTCATCATTGGGTTCCCACCAGAGAGGCAAAATGCCACCCTGGTGTGCTGCAACCCTTGAATACAGCGGAGCAAGTTTTTTTGGTTTCGTGAGTGTGAAGGGTGATTAAACAAACAAACAAAAAATCAACGTATGTGCAAGCACCAGAGTAAAATCGGGTGTAAAAAGAGCACATTGAGCAAATAAAACCAGGAAATAACGCGCCTAAAATACTGTTTGAGAAAGAACAGCGGTGGGTCTACCGCCTTGCAACACATAAGCAGGGACTCAACGACAACATCCAGTGGGGTTCTGTGTTGCGATGCTGACAAAACCTCTAGTCATTGCTACCACTGTTCCGGTTCCTGGACACAACTAACTACCCAACTAGGTCTTATAGACTAGTTTTATGACTGGAGAGAATGACCCTATGACTTGACAAACACAGTTTACACCTTTCACCCATTGATGCTTGCATTTACCATGCCATGATCTAGGTCTCTATCAGAGACGCACATAGACTCGAGGCTAGGAGCCCTATGCTGTCCATATGGTCCTTTAGTGAACTGCAATGCATTCAATCAACATCATATATCCCTTGAAAAGCCTGGCATTGCCAGTACATTTATTTTAAAGCCACATGAATCCAAACATGTTTAGGGCTGCCACCTTCCTTTACATGAACTATACATGAGCACTGAACAGTAGCATGAGTATTGTCACTCACAGGCAAAGCAAATATTTGAGTTATCACTAATTTTCTGTCATGTGACTTGTCTCTTTGCATGTTTTTTGCTTCACATAGTCATCCAGCTTTCATAATTTCTGATGGCTTTGCTAAAATCGGGCGAAAGGAAGCTGAAACATGTTGACCACACCCTATTTTTAAACAAGGATGTAATTGGTCAATTTATCCAGCTTAAAACATCCACCACTCTGCTTTTAAATTGTGCCTGATCTTCCACAAATAAAAAAATATTCTGGATAGAATCAAGGCATTTTTAATCTTTTTCACCATCACCCTTCATACTCACGAAACCCCCCAAAAAAACGCTCCGCTGTAATCAGGCATTGTAGCCCACCAGGGAAGCATTTGGCCTCTCTAGTGGGAACCCAATGACGAAGCATGTCACCAACCAGGTTGTTGAGTGAGGGTTCTTCTAAAAAAAACAAGAGGGACTCTTCTTGCTGGCTCTTCATTATTTTGGCCCTACTCTTCTGTTGTTTATTTGGTATTGCCATTAGGGGAACCAAGAGTGGCTCCAATTCCATTCCCTCTCTCTCTCGTTGTTTAGCTATATGTTGAGCAAAGGAACATGTGGGAAAATGTAAAATCCAAACGCCATCACAATGTCACTTTTCTGGACGTTGTGGTGTCGATAGGGGCTTCGCCTTATTTACAAGGCAGTGCTAAGCTACTTAATGATATTTATTTTATTGAATGTCCTTGTTCCTTATACTACATAGGAAAAACCACACAGGAATTGAAAAAAACATATTGTACAACATCAGTCACGTATCCTGTGCAAAGTGGCAAATGCATCTCTGATTGATCATTATGTAAAGAAGACACATGCCCCCCAAGAAATAAAATGGTTAGTTTTCGAATTGGTTAAATGTTTGAAACGTAGACATAACTAAAATCGCCTGCTTACAATGAGAGAAAACAGTTGGATTTGGTTAGCAAAAACCGTAGAAAAAAGTCTGAACCAATTTATGGAATGGCAGACACTAGCCACTCTTTAGTTTTCCTTATGCAGACATGGGCTTTGTTTACATTTTGATGATGTAGATTGGAGTTTAGAGCTGATTCTGTACCTCTAGATACATTCTGTTGGTTCCACATCTGATGGAAGTTATGTCTTCTTCCAAGAGCCAATTTTTATTGGATGACCTGTGCATTGTGGGGTTTGTTTCATATATATAGATTTTCCAGATGCCGGAGAGCATAGGTGTTATCCATTCTAACCCTCTAGTATCCGTTACATGTAACATAGCTTACGATTAACCATCGACGCCCATCCCTGTTGATGAGTCATTGACCCAAGACCTGATACCATCTAGGTCAAACCATATGGAAGGAGTTATGGAAACTGGAGGTGTTTTGAAATCTGGGCAGTCAATTGGTAACTCAGCTCCTTCTGTGGCAGGGTCCTTATTAGGGGCTTGCAACAATGTGGCCATGATTCAGGGGTTATCTCCTCTAGGGGTAAAACCAGTATTGGGAGGGATAAGATCAACCACAATAGAAAATATAACTTTAATATCATGGAATATAGCTGGTTTGGTTAAAAACCTCTCTGATCCTGATTGGGCCGAATATATAGATTCTTGTGATTTTTGCCTGCTCCAAGAGACTTGGTCCCTTGAAATGCCACATAGGATGGGTTACAGGACATACAATATTGAGGCAATTCCATCAGCCAGGGGGAGACCATCGGGGGGCTCACAATTTGGATTAGTGTCTCCCTGGAGGTTAAAATTATGCAACTAACTACAGATTCTGCTGATATACTGGGTCTTTTAGTTAAGCTGAATGACGGAAAGTGTATTGTGTTGTGTAATGTTTATAATCGCCCCTGTGGGTTATCAAAGGAATCTGAAACTTTCAACAAATTGGATAAACTTCTTACTGAAATCGTAGAGGTACCTACTGGTATAATTGTATGCGGTGATTTTAATTGTAATTTCGAACCGATTAGAGGTTTTGGTGATGTTTTCTCTGAGGAGGATGCAGCCAATAATATACCCCCATTATCATACATAGAGGGGGTGAGCTGCACGACATTAGCTACTCAGATTACGAGATTGGTAGCAGTACACGGCTTGAGGGCTTGTAATGGTCGTTTTCCATCTGATTCTCCGAAAGCACCAACTTTTGTAAAAAACAACTATCAAAGTCGGATTGATTACATTTTGGTCTCTTTTGACATCTGGAACTTTTTATTAGATTTCGAAATTGACCATAGATATGAAAGTGACCATAGACCACTGCGTTTGTCAATGGATAATAGCCTAGTCCCTAGCTCTAGGTTTTCTGTGACGCAAAACACTATGGATAATCCAATCAATACTGGCCCTTTAATAAGCAATAACAGGAGATCACTTAAATGGGCTAATTTATTAAGTAACAAGGAGGTATCATCCAGTATTTATTTACTCTTTGCGGACACTTTTGATAAACACTTAGTCCAACCAGTAGAGGGTGAGGTTTTTATAAACCTACATAATGATTTTTTTGGTGCCTTGGTACCAATGGTGACGAAAATGCAGCATAAAAAAAGGTTGAATAAAACCAGTTCCTTTGGTACCAAGCAATGGTATAATAAAGATTGTCGCATTTGTAAGGGTAAACTCCTAGAGGCAATAAAGAATAACTCAATAAACACTATCAGGACCCTAAGACAAGAGTATAAGAGAGTGCAGCGAATGGCAAGAAATGCATGGGATGAGGAATGTTGGGAGAAGATGCTTTTAGCTGTTAAACTCAAGGATAATGTGGGTTTTTGGCAACTTGCTGCTAATGAGAATATAGGAGGAAGATCACCGGATGACGTGTTCATTAATGAGCAAATTTGGGTTGACCATTTCACCAATTTGTATAAAGCCCCTGATAGTGCAGAGGTTGTATATAGACTATGGCTGGAATCGTCAACTAATATTGTAGAGTTTAGTCTCGAGGAAACCGAGTTAGCACTAAATGCTGTAAAAAATGGGAAAGCCCCCGGCTTAGATAAAATACCAGGGGATTTATATAAACATGAGACCAGCATTTGGGCGGCATATATAAATAAGCTTTTTAACGTAATAATTGCCGGTGGGAAATTACCACACAGTTGGCGGGGAGCAGAAATTATATTAGTTTTTAAAAAGGGGGATCAACATGATCCTTCTAACTACCGTCCCATCTGTCTTTTAGACATTTTGCAAAAAAACATTTCTAGGCATCTTTTAAATCGAATGGAAACATGGATTGATGAGAATGAGATTCTTACCAAGTTTCAAGCAGGCTTTAGACGTAAGATAAGTACAATAGATCAGGTTTTTAGGTTTTGTTGCATTTGTTGGAAATATGTCTCTTTGTTAAAAGGACATATTTATGTAGCGTTTGTTGATCTTAGGGCAGCTTTTGATTTAGTTTTGCAGGATCGTTTATGGGTTTGTTTATTTGCAATGGGTTTACCAACATGTATACTCCAGCAGATAGTAAGATTACATGATAATAATTTTGCTAGAGTGCGCTGGGGCCCGAAAGGGGAATTATCAGAACCCATACCTATTAGACGTGGGGTTCGTCAGGGATGTGTGTTGGCCCCTACACTTTTTTCCTTATTTGTCAACGACATCCCTGAAATCTTAGATAGGTGTGGCAACGACTCACCAAAACTAAACGGTGTGTGGGTCCCATCCCTGTTATTTGCGGACGATACTATCCTGATCTCGCAAACGCCCATGGGCCTTCAAACCCTATTGAACACTTTTAAAACATATTGTGATTCTAAAGGTCTTGAAATAAATGCGAAAAAAAACAAATGTATGTCTATTAATCCACATAAAACTTTTAAGGGACAATTTTTCCTAAATAACCAAAGGCTTGATCTGGTCACAAATTTTTCGTATTTGGGTGTTACCCTAGATTCAAAAACCTCATGGAGTACACAAATTGAAAAGAGCAAAACCATATATAATCAGAGCTCTCTACCAATTATAAAGCGCCATGGGGCCAGTTTAAGTAAATCCATTTCACAAGCACTTGAAGTTTACAAATTTAAGGCGCAGTCTGGTGCTTTGTATGGAGCAGAAATCTGGGGCATAAAAGCAGGTAACATCTTTATGAACTGCGAAAACTATTTCTTTAGAAGGCTATTGAAGATGCCCAGACGTACACCTCTTGTACCCTTGTTTCTGGATTTAAACATAAAAAGAACGGATCATATCGCATTACTTAGACCACTGTTGTTTTGGGTCAGAATCTGGAGTACTCCTGAACTCACAGATTATAGACAAGGTATTATAGAAGTCAGGAGCCAGGACGATTATAATACAATCTCATGGCTTAATCATGTTAATCATTGGTTGCATCGAATAGGCCTTGCTCATTATTGGGATGACCCGGCAAGCATGACGCAAAGATGTAAGACTAAGGTTAAGAATCGATTTTGGTTTTATATAATACACCATTACCAAAATAATCTTCCTTGTGGGTCCATTGCTCGCAGTTTTCTTGATTTTAAGAATGTTCCATTGTTTGAGGAATTTTTAAATGAGATACAACCAGCCCTAGCAAAAAGCCTGTACCTAAAATTTAGATATGGTATATTAAAAACAAAAGTAGTACTAGCCAAATGGGATAAGACCCCAGGTCAATCAAAAAGTACAAATTGTACATGTTGTGATTTAAACTTAAAAGAAGACGATACCCACATATTGTTCTTTTGTACTGCCTATGAACATGCTAGGAAAAAATGGATCAAACCCCTGTGTAAAGCCTTAGGCATTCGCGTATATCAGGAAGCATATAGGATTGTTAAACCTGACACTAGACGCCTTTTGTCTTAGCAGATTCCTTTTGAATGTTGGGTATACACGTAAAACCATGACCTTAGATCTATAAATAATATAAATGTGCATATCTGACGCAGGCTAGGTTGTTTTTTAGATGCGTTAGAGATGGAAACTGTTAATATACTTGATCTTATTTTTATGACTTTTTATGGGGATGTTTCTTAATTTTATTGTCTGGAATGTTCAGTTTCTGCTTCCAATTGAATGTGTAATCACTAAGTACAATGCAAGTTTTATTGTTTGAAATGTACAGTTTTTGCTTCAAATTGATCTGGTAATTACTATGCATAATGTGTTGTGTTAAAATGTATCTTTTATGGCTAAAAATAGCCGAAATAAAGATTAAAATGAAAATATAGATTTTCCACTATAACATTGAAGAATAGTTGTATGGCCTTGGGATAATTATCCACTGGGGTGAAACACTTGACTGCTGACAAATGCAGGTTACTCACATTTGACTATGGCACCCACTATAAGATGGCTGCCAAATTTACTGATACATTCTTTGTGGCTTTTTGATTAATCATTTTTTGTGACTAGGAAGCCAAATATAGCTCTCTTTGTTGGATTATACACAATGAGACATGAGTATAACCACTGTCTTTGATTGTCATTCAGACTTTGTTTTAAATATGGCTGTCAAATTTACTGATACATTCTTTGTGGCTTTTTTGATTATATTTTTTTGTGGCTAGGAAGCCGGATATAGCTCTCTTTGTTGGATTATACTCAATGAGACATGGGCATAACCACTGTCTCTGATTGTTATTCAGACTTTGTTTTAAACATGGAATTTACACACAATACTAGATGAGACGTATCATCTAATACTCTTGGTCCGTTATACTTAGTGTATGCGATTCTTGCGAGTAGGCCCTCTGGTATAACCTTTTATAATACGGGATATCCTTAAATACATTTTTGGACACTTGTGATTGAGTTGGTAGACATATCCCATAGATCGTCGTATTATAGTGATTATTCCAAGACAGCCACCGCCATGTTCATGGATGCTTACATGACCTAACTTCCGGTACGACCTAATTCAATTGGCGTGGTCCTGCATCAGTTTCTCTACCAAGTCTTTGAAGCTGGTATGTGTAAGCTGTATCTGCCATTTGTACTAGATATTTTGTCAGCCAGAGTTTTGCGATATACGTGTAAGTATCCCTATTGATTGTTCCTTGCTTTGCTTTGTTGTCCTAGATTCCGGTTGTGATTGAAATAAGACAGATAAATTTGTTCTCTCGCCCTCTTTTGTTGTTGTTACAGAAGAGATGATCCTAGTTATGTAGTTATCGGGTAAGATGAGGTACCCTTATGTGTGTTTTGTACTGTTTTTAACCTTGGACAAAATTGAAAATAAGAAGCTTATACTGGGATTTTCTTTTCACAGAATTTTCAGACTGTAGTGGTCAGTTTCTTTAAAGGAAGCGAAGTATGCTTATTAAATGGTAGCGAATGGGTGTAAGGTTGTGTGCAATAGAGCTGCTTTTGCTAGAGGTGGGATCACTTGATAGTAGGTGATATGTGTTTCTGGAGCACTGTGGTGGCAAGTTTTATATTCTATTTTTTTGGAGTTGGATACTTTGGCACTGGATTTGACACTGGTTGTTGTTTTATTGTAAACAGGTGATATGCAGTGTCATGGGCTATATTGATTGGTGTATTTGTGTCAGTATTCGCAGGAGTGATTCATTCAACAACACTGAGTCCTGAAGATGGTCTCTTGGACCTAATTGGCCATCGAAGACCGAAACATCAACACCACATCCTTCATAACCTCGAATATTATCAATTAGTTTTTTCTAGTGTGATATCCTGAGAATGTTAGAGCTTGTATAGCTGGAATTTCATATGATGCTAATGCTATTTGAGTTAAAAAGAGTGACTGTAGTTCCACTTATCCCGTGTTAAAAGAAACTGAAAGGCGCCAGTGTTGTTATGCTTGGAATGTGAATATTGCCTGAATATATTGTTGAAAAACGTGCATAATATAATTTACACAGAATATGAAGGAAAGAATAACTTTATTCTCTATATACCCATGAGTGTTGTTTCTATTTCTTATGATTAATCTTTCGGATTCACATTGTGGACCGATATTGAATACTGTAATAATTTGGATAAAAAAAATAATTCCTCAAGGAATATTCTATGTATGCTTAATATTTCACCCAGCTCCTTGGGGAAAATCGGGTTGCCCTATTTTTTCCTAGCCTTGTAAATAAGGCACCCTATCACAATATACTTGAAAGGGGAGGGCAATGGTTGTTGCTGTAGGTGTTTCACTGTGACACCCATTGATTTTGACACTGGCCCATATTTACAAGGATGGCATAATCTAGGGCTGCCTCAAAATTAAGACCAGGGAAAACCAGGTCTTACACTGGTGAAACAAGGAGAAATGTTTAATTTCTTCTTGTTTATATTGTTTACATGTGTGCTGCGTTGTGCAGCACACAAAGAAACAGCAAAACTCCATAGATTTTTTATGTGCAGGAAGGTGTCCCTAAAAAATGACATTTTGCAACTTCTATGTGCGCTGCATTAAGCAGCACACATAGAAGTTACAAAATGCCATTTAAAGATTGTTTATGTGCAGGAAGGTACACCTTCTCTTGCAACGCAGACACTCTTGCAATATGGTGCAAGGGTGCCTGCGTTGGTACTAAGCAGCTAAACTTAGCACCAGCTCAGGGGGAAACGCAGGGCAGCACCATTTTGTTGTACATATGGTACAGCACTCTGTTTCAGAAGTGGCAGAATGCGGCATTAAGCCAAGTAGGCTAACGCCACACTCCGTCACTTCCATTGTAAATATGTCCTATGTATTTAACCAAGACCTCTTTACTGGGGCAAACGTTTGATTTGCTCCACATTCCGTCCATCATTTGTGTGTCTTTTGCTATGCTGTATTTCTTTATAATCAATGGGGTAACCCAGTATATGTCGGAGGACCTGGGTATCGATGGGTAAAGAAAACACTGGTCCTAGACACTTTCTTGTATATCTAAACATTTCATTTTATATAGATAAATGCGTATAAACAATATGCAAAAACAGACACACATGAAAAAGGCAATCGGCCACTTCAATTCGACAAAATGTATTTTCATTTATTTAGGCACAGTAAAAATGCAAAACAAACAATTCATTTCAATTCAAAAAAAGGGGAGGGGGTTCAAGCGCATTATATCCATTTATACATGTACTTGACGGTTGTCATTGGCAGGAAAAGAAAAAGGTGTGAGAGAATTGTGCTCTAGTGAAGATAATAGAAGAAAATAAATGGATTCCACAGGGGGAAGAAAAGGATTCACATGAATTTGTGTCGATGGGACCCGGCGATATGTAAAACTGAAAACGGTCTCCCCTTTTTAGAAATTACAGCCTACCCCTATACATTCAATACAGTACATTTGTTGTCCCAGTGTAGCCACATCTGTGAATTGGGTATGGGGGATCATGGTAGGGTGTAGGCCAACCCCCGAATAGGCCTACACCCTAACATGATCCCCCATACCCACTTCACAGATGTGGCTACACTGGGACAACACATGTACTGTATTGAATGTATAGGGGTAGGCTGTAAGTTCTAAAAAGGGAGACCGTTTTCTGTTTTACATATTGCCGGGTCCCTTGGACACAAATTCATGTGAATCCTTTTCTTCCCCTATGGAATCCATTTATTTTCTTCTATTATCTTCACTAGAGCACAATTCTCTCACACCTTTTTCTTTTCCTGCCAATGACAACCGTCAAGTACATGTATAAATGGATATCATGCGCTTGAACCCCCTCCGCTTTTTTTGAATTGAAATGAATTGTTTGTTTTACATTTTTACTGTGCCTAAATAAATGAAAATACATTTTGTCGAATTGAAGTGGCCGATAGCCTTTTTCATGTGTGCCTGTTTTTGCATATTGTTTATACACATTTATCTATATAAAATGAAATGTTTAGATATACAAGAAAGTGTCTAGGACCACTGTTTTCTTTACTGATGCTGTATTTCTTGGCAGAACATAATTAATAGTAATTGAATGGGGTTTAAAGGCAGTTCTTAACATACTGGGACATTGTTATGAGTACACAGACACAGCCATACCAAGACAAGGACCCACTACCAGTCAGCACTTCCCAGACTGTACTTGCGCACAAGGGACACAGAAGTAACAGCCTGCAGAACAGGTAGAGAAAGTAGGCATAGGCTGGTGGGGGGGAACAGACACATTTGAGGGAATGTGTCTGGAGTGAGTGTGGTGATGGGCACCCTTCCAGTAGTAAAACATGCATGATCTAACCTGGCAGCTGCCAGGAGATCCTTCCAGAGCCTTGAACCCAGTGCCTAATTTGTGTAGGTTGTTGTAGTCGATGGGCACTGGGAGTCATTCCTGGGGAACCAGATTCATTTAACATAAACAATATAGGAAAGAGTGACAAAGGGGGAAAGGAGTAATGAAAAAGAATCTGCAAGAGTAAAAAAAAAGAGAAAGGAAATGTAGGATACTAAAAGAAAAAGGCATGAGATAGAATCAAAACATGGCAGCCTTGGTATTCAGCCTCCTACACATGCAGCAAACCTGGCCAAATTGAGGGCCCCGATTTTTGCACCGTAGGAGCAAAAACATGTGGCCTTCTCCCTGTGTTACAAACTGAAAAAGTGTATTCTAAGAAATCAAACTGGTTAAAGCAGAGGCTGGGTTTGGGGTTATTTTGTGCAAGGCAGCAGGGTCATTGTGTGTAGAAGATGATAGGTCATCTCATCAACGATAGGAAGTATTATTGAAGAGCAGCATTTGCCAACCTTATGTCCTCTTGGTTCTGCGTTCTTTTAAAGAACATCGTAGGGTTGAGATCATAGGCTGCTTCTTCTTATGTCCATTGTCTAAGATCCATAGTTTCTCAGTCTGTCTCCCTTTGTTTGTCTTTGCATCTACACATTAACTTTCCAGTGCTCCCCTGCCCTGCACAGCTTTCCTACACAATGTGTGAGATAATAATCCAACCAGGAAGAGACATCACAGCCATCTATTGAACACCAGGCCCTTATCTGCTCATAAAGAAAAAACACTAAGTACCTTCCAAACCATCAAGTTCCATTTCATCTGCCAGCCACTGAGCAGCAGCCCAATATAAAATCCCCAAATTGCTAACTTCATCACAGCTTTCTTCTCCATTTCTGCGTACAACATCTAGATAGATCAATTCAATTTAGTGAGAAATATAATGACAACAACAATGAAGGATGCCTTCCAAGACCTGATGGCAGTGGTTGATATAACATAACTTGTCAATCATCTGATCCACACCAAACAAAATATTCCACACCTCATCCATAGATTCATCGCCTTCCACTATCCTGCGAAACCTTGACTGGAATAGCCACACCTCCACCAGAGTCAATCTGGGATACACAGTGCCTACCGTCCTAAGATGACTCAAATCAATTAATACACTCAACAGATTTTTCAGGAAATTCCCTCTAGGCACCTTCAACAGGACTAGGTAGCCCATGTAGCCTTATGAGATCCCAGCAATGACACTGCAGTCCTCCTACTGGATCTTGACAGCACCCTCCAGTTGCTGATACACACCCATACCCCTCTGAAAACGTGCCTGGAAAAAAAGGCAAGCCATCTGCACCATGGTAAATGAGGAACTCATAAAGAAGCACATCTCTCTTTTTGAAGCAAGGATGGACCTCCCATAGTCAGCTCATCACAGAAGCAAAGGCAACCTACTATGAGAAGACCATATTCAAGGCCATTGATAAAAAAAGACATCAAGCACTGCATGAAGCCCACATCTGCAGCCACTTGGCTGAGACATGCACCACTGGCAACAGCTTTTTAAAAGATTAGGTATGCAAAATCCTTCATCGGAATGAAACCACACCTGCCACAAATATTGCCACATCGCTACTGATAGCCCAAATACCAAAATAGACAACATTCTAACACTTTCCACAGCTGACCTGATAATGCTACTCCACTCATTGAAAAGCAAATCTCAAGAGGAGGACTTCACCCCCTCGTCCATTTTGAAGATGAAATCTGGGCAAATGTTCGTACCTTTATTAAATACCACCAATACATTTCTGCAGTGAGCACCTACTCAAAGGTTCTCAAAATTACTGTCACCGAATGGCTTCCTGGCAAGATACTAATAATGCCCTCCTGAAGCATCACTAATCAGATGTCATACTTTGTGCACGATGAAGACAGATAGCATTTTACTGGTTGATGGCATCACCTGAAGACCTGTTTTACCAGCATTATAGCCTGAGTGCTCAAGACATGTTTCAAACGTGACCTGATGAAAACAGAGTTTGAGTCCATTGCAAATGCCAGTAGTTGACTCAAAGTCCAGGTATGGTTTGACAAGCTGAATATAGAAAGCTTTACACCATGACTTGTCATAAGCGACAATAACCTGAGCTTCCGTAACAATTCAAAACTCAACTTCACAACTTATATTGGGCTCACAACCACAACTTCCCTGTGTCAGCTGTCCCTCCTCTGCAAATTGAAGCCAGTCTCCACCAAGAGATAATGTCAGAGCATCTGTCCAGGCATTGGTCCTATCTCACATTGATGAAGGCAATCAGTCCAGTGCTCAAAAAGATTCAGTGATAGCTGTCCATATCATGTTCAAGGCCGGCATCATCTACAGACAACTCCAAGCCACAATACCTGGCATGCAAGAACAAAACATATAGCATGCTATGTAAAGTCCTCAACAGTAGTATTGCCTGACCGAAGAACAGTAAATTAAGAACAGAGACAAACAGGCACCAAGCTCTAAGGATTTAGACTACCATCCCAACTAATATCCTCCTGCTACCCATCTTCCTATACTTCAAAAAGGAGCAGCATACCTTGCTCATCAAAAACCACCTCACCGCCCAGTAGGCATGGGGTTTGGCAGGCACAAGCACAAAAGCCATCAGAAATAAAGAACCTCATGTCCCCCCATAGTAATAGAATGATTTCTTACTTTACTCGTAGTGTAGTTTAAATGGTTTCATTTAATATTTTAGCAAACAAAATGTGAAAATGTAGAAATGGGAGAACAAATACAAAGCTGTGGGAGACCAGCTATAATTATGTCCACTGCAAACGAGGGGGTTCACATAAAGGACTGGGAAGGACAAGGTGCTCTATTATATTGTTTTTAATTGAACTATTTCATTACAATAGTAAATATTCAATGCATATTTAAAATTAACAACTTAAACAAAAAAGTGACAGATTTAGATTTTATCGTATCAAAAGCAGAAAAATAGAGAAACTGAATTAAAACAATTCAATAAAAAACTGAAAACAAGCCCGCTTTTGATCGCGGAACAGCATCAAGCAATCTCAACTGTTAACACTGAGTAGACAAAAGAAAGTCTTTGAGCATATTGTACAAAAATCAAGAATATACGATACGTCTTTTATGAAACATTTTGAAAGCTTATTTTTCACACAGATTCTCATGAGCGCGGGAAATCAAAAGACCTTTTTCACCAGCTGTCAGTTAAGCTCAGAAGCATATCTTTTGAACGGGACTGAATACTAGAATAAAAAAAATTCAAAATTAATTGGTTGCATGACAAAGGAGTCAAAATATTGCAAAAATACTAATGGAGTCAAAATACAGCAAACCTCCAATACATTTAAGAACTCTTATTCATGCAAAACGTTTTGCTGATGTTCTTTTAATGTTATTTACATATTTCATGGGCACTAGCAGAATAAATACTAAATTGTAAATCCTGATATTCACTTTTACTACATCACACCAGTGGATATATACTATTGTGATCATACAGTGAATTCAGGTACTCCCTGAGAGCCTGTCAGTGCAGAACTGTACTCTGCTCTGATAGATAGCACAGAGCACAGCTTAAGGGGGGTGGGGAGGGGTGTAGAAGGAATAAGGGAGGGCAGTAGAAGGCCAGTTGTTTAATTTAAAAATTTGGGTGGGGGATAGATGAGGGATTGAAGAGAGGGTGATGTTGGATTGCAGGACACAGGGTTTTAAATACAAATTAGGGGGCAGGGGAGGATAATTTAGGAGAGGGGGTGAGTTCCAGTGGCAAGATACCATGGAAAAATGTTTTAATATTTGCAATGGGAAGAGTAAAGTAATGCCGAGGGAAGTGTGAGAGGGTGGCAAGATGGCAAGTATTTCTTTTCAATTTTGGGCGGTGAAGGACAGGGGTGTGATGGCCAGAGGCTGCTGGAGCTGGATGGCATTGACACCAGCTGTAAGATGGGCTAGAAGGTTCAGGCAGGTGATGCCTTAGGGCTGCCATGACTACTGTACTCCTGCAAAGCTGTTGAAACAAGGGCAGACGATTTGGGGGGAGGGAGGGCATCTATAACATGAAATTGTATGTTGGCTACAGTGAATAAGGGTGGTGATTTTCACTCTTGAATACTTTTTAATGACATAGCAGACAATTCGAGCTGCACTCTCCTTGTCTATTTGATGTCGCTGAGAATGCCCAGGTGAAAAACTACCCCATTATTCACTATTACTTATTTACAGTTCTGTTTGTATCAAATCTGGCCCCACTGTTTTGCAGGCTTTACTGTCCCATTGATGACTCAATAACCTCTTTAAGGTTAACTAGTTTCTGTAAAAATTAATCCTTGTCTTGGTTTTGAGTTCAAGCTGTGTTTTCATAATTTATAAACTTGCACTCTTTCTTGCAGTAATCTGTGGAATAGGATTAGTCTCCTCCACTGATGCACATCCCGCCTCCAGATGCCGCCTTTTTCTTTTGGCGCATTGTCAGTGCTTGTGGAGTTGGAGTTCAGGCCAGCATGGTAAACATACTAGGCGAAATGGCGGCAAATTTTTCCTAAACCCGAGCAGATGGTCTGGTATTAATTAAAACTCCCACACGTTTTTCCTTCGCTTAATGGACTTGCATTTTAAATTGATGTCTGAATGAAAACAACTGTTTACTAATCATAAATATATCACTTGGATAGCAACACCAAATCTCACTGCAAATTCTACTGGCTCAATAATTGACATTACAGAGAATACTACAAACTGATTATAGGACTGCAATGACACATCCATAAAACAGCATGAAACCAGCCTTGCTTCCATTGTAATGGATGTTTGGAGTGATATAACTGCAGACTTTTGGAATTCATATATCACATAAGCATACACATCTGCACATTTATTTTGTAAAACTGATCCACAGTGATGCACTAGCTTTACGGCACAGGAAAGTGAGATTCACTTAAGACTATTCTAACACTTTGCTAACACCTAACTTTTCCAACTACTGGTTGGTATAGGTGCCATTTTCAAATAATCATAAAGAATCAATGTTTTAATGAAGAATCCATTCATAAAGCAAAATCCACTTCCGGAAGAATAGTCACACAGTAGATATCTTTGAAAATCCAATGATGGAAGTATGTTTAATAATGAAAATCAATGTGTGCTCAGTGCTCTGGTGATCCATGGTGAGTGATAAACACATATAATGAAAAACTGTGGATCACCATTACTTGTATGCAAATGTTCACTCTTCTGAATACATTTATGTGCTGGGTGACACATAGCTAGTTAGCACGGAGGAGTCTCGTAGATTTATTTAGTAGGGCCGAAACGTTGTTGAAACTATGAACATTAGGATCAACATCATTAAAAGTGGAACTTATATAGCCATGTGACATTTACATTCAATCATTATTGATCAAATGTTTTTAATTTTGTAAACACACTTTGAACTTCTGTCTCTCATTCATTGTCTGACCACGCGAGCACTGAGCATGATCTGATTTGCATTTTCTTACATCCTTAAGTGTCCGAAGTCATACATTATGTGATGCTGTGACTCTTCCTGCGGAAGTCGCTTTTGCTCTATGAATGCAATATTTATTATCCACTGATTGTTTTTAATTACTTGAATATTACACCGAAGAGCCATTGTTGTTGTGCTATAAGAAAACCACTTAGAGTTCCTCCTCCTGCACAGTATTATTATTAATATTATAATTATTATTACTTTCCAAGTATTGGATTCAACTGAATCATCTCCTGCCAATATCGATTGTTGTGTCAGTGGGCCAAAGAGGAAATTACAAAGAGCGACCTACCCTGGGCAAAAGAGGCTAGAACATCAATAAGGAATGCATACAGGGTGCTCGATCTGAAGGTCTGCCCGCTACAAGATCATATAATAATAGGTAAGAGAGAACTAAGGCTCCAAGGCACCGAGATGTCCCGCACTTATGACCGGGAGTACCTCTCACAAAAAAGCTCGGTAGCCCACATGACATCTGCCTGGGAGCTTGACCAGCACTTCCCATATGTAGACCGGCTACCAAGTCATAACTTAAGGCGAGAAGTCCTAAAAATGAGAATCGGAATAAACCCATGTTACGCGAATAATGGAGCCCGAAATCAAATGATAAGTTGTAACGGGTTCTTCACTTGCACTTTAGGCACTACCTGTAATATTATACACATTTTATTAGATTGTATGTGGTTTTTAGATTTGCGGAAGGAGATTTTATGTCCTATTTTTAAAAATTACAGTATTACAAATAGGATGCAAGCCGTAAAATTGTTGATGGAAATGGAGAACTTAGACATAGCCTGTGCCTTGGGGAAATATATGAAAAAAGTTAAGGCATTCCTCAGTTGCACAGAGTAAGAGTTAATAATATAGGTCCCTGACATCAAATAATGTGAAACAAGTAGTGTTTAAAATAGTGCTGTATGATTAAGAAGTTGATGTATAGATGTGAATTAAGTGCTTTTTAAATTAATTGTGATAACATTTCGATTTTAAAAATGATAGTTATGTATATGTATATTAAGATGTAATATGTTTATCGATACCGCCGTGCTAGGTATTTTCTGTTGCTTTTACTTTTCCTGTTTAGTAAGATAAGATGCAAATTGTACTTTTATGGTTGTAACAAACCAAATAAAGTTTGTTTTGACTGACTGACTGATTGTTGTGTATATGCTTCCAATCCTATTCTCATGATTCTTTACCTACGACTACAACCGTGCACTGCAGCTACATGCTGATGCGCCAAGTCTGGAGCTCACTTGCTATGCCTCACGCATGACACCAAATCTCAACACTAATAGTTATGACTACAACTGACACCCTGTTCTATTTTTGCACCATTTAATTAATAGTTACTCACCAGATCATTTTACAAAGCACTCTGGGGCCTCAACCAGTGATATGAAAGCACTATTGAAATGCTAAAATACAGTACAATTTTTTTTATCTAGTTAGCCTCGTTCCACCACCTAAGTAGCATCCTTAATGAGCATTGCATTCTCTTCACATGAAACTTATGTGTCTGCACAAATAAACACAGAGCCCAAAAATGCAGGATACCATTGTACATATGTAAGAATGTTAATAGTAGTATGTTTAAATGTGGATCAAAGGCTAGTCACACACTGCCCTAGCAAAAGACGTTGAGGAGAACCCGGGCAACGATCTTGAAAATGTCACCCATGCATATTAAGTTATAGGCAGTCCAAGATGCTGCAATATTTCAGTAGGATCAACACTGGAAGAAGCACAGCACCTAGTTATGAGACCAATATGTATCCAGCCTATTCATCTATTGAGAGTGGAAGAGGATGGTTTATTGCCTGGAACATCTGCCCATGTGACAGCATGGAGTTCCCAGTGGGCCCACTATCAAATACACAAAAAAAGTACTGCTTCTGGAAAATATGGGATAAGGTTATTTGAAATGGAGCATCCGAAGTGCCCCAATTAGTTATCTTGACAGGAATGCGTAAATCACACAATCCTCATAGGTTTCTTGGGTTAAACCAGTGGCAGCAGAAAGCAGTAAGGCTTTAGGAAGGAGCAAAAACTTGGCAAAAGAGACAAGTTTTCAGACAGCAACTAAAAGCACTCAGGGGCATATTATCAAGAACGGCGTTAAAAATGATCGCCGGTCTAGTGGTATAAAACTGCGGTGATAATGGCCTTGATAATATGCCCTTGAGAATTCCAATAGAAGTCCATGTTCTGGTGTGAACATGGGCTTCCATTGGAATTCTCCAGGGCATATTATCAAGCCCATTATCACCTCTTTAACTGCAGTTTTCTGCCGCTAAACCGGCGATAATTTTTAACGCCGTTCTTGATAATATGCCCCAAAGGGTGGTGTGGTGTTTAGTATTCTGCTGAGCTTATGTCATAAGTAGTGCCATGAAATGTTTATTATAGAATGTGATGACGTAGAGGGAGAGAACCCTGGAATCAGTCGGAGCTGATATCCTGGGACGTTCATACCTACTGGATGCTATCCGTGTCTGTTGGAAAGTGCATCCCTTGGATTTGTGGAGTGGCATTGTTTCCGCGCGAGGACCCTTTCTGCTGTGATCACGCTCAAGGAGCCTCTGCATATGGTGGCATTCTGCTGCGATTGGGCTCTACTGCTATGCAGCCTAATTCTCCGGTGCTCATGGGACTTGACATGACATGCACTTCGGATTTAGGGCCATATGTATCAAGGAAATTCGCAGAATTTCAGCGTTTGCGAATGTGAATTTGCCAAATGGTATGTATTAAGGAAAATCTGGTGCAAAACAAGGAATCGCAAAATTTGCGATTCCTTATTTTGCAATTGCATTTAAGGAATCGCAAATTTTGCGATTTCTTAAATGCAATGTTTGAAGCAAAGAAAAATGCAAATTGTCCTTAAGGAATCGCAAATTACCACCAACTTCAAGTTGGTGGTAATTTGTAAATTCCTTGAAAAATGCACTTTTTTGCGTTTTTCAAAGTGCCATGTGACACACATACATGCCCTTAGTTCATGTATGTGCACCATATGTGCACCCATGCTTATTTCAGCGATTTCTCAAATTGCGAATCGCAAATTGAGAATAACTTCCCATTCATTCATTCCTGTGGGTCTCCTGGCCCGTAGAAATGAATGGGAAAGTATTCCTTAATTGCTAATCGCAATTAAGGAATACTAAGAATTCGCAAAAAAATTGCGAATTTGTACATACATCCCTATTTGCGATTTTGAAATAGCGATTCCTAAAAATTCGCTATTTCAGAATCGCAAATCAGGTTGATGATACATATGGCCCTTAATGTCCACTTCCATACAGTGTGTGAAGCTACATTCAGCACAATCTTTGGAAACACTCTAGGTGCGACCAGCCAGTATCTATCAATAAGCAGCTTACCTGTATGTGGCTGGAGTAGCTTGAGGTTTGTGCTCGTATCTGGATCCTTCAGTCAGCGCATGTATACTTTTTCCTGCTGTACCACTGAACGTGTGCAGTTTGGCAGTATTCAGCAGACACCAGCATTGACAGGTAACCAAGGGGATGTGTTGTGACTATCTTGGGTGTTCAGAGGAGGTATCGGGTTGCTTTAAAGCATTTGTTCAGAGCCCTGCATGCCAGTTAAGAGTATATTTTCATGATAAACTCACTGTTCACGTTTTGGCAAAAGTTCACTTAACTTTGTGGTTACACGAGTCAACAGTGATTGGCACAGTTTTCTGAAGAGGACTGGTTTAAGATCAGTATATCACTTGCGTCAACAGCGATTGGCATGCTACTTTAATGCGTACAGTATTACTAGTATTAGATGCCAAAATTATTTGGTTTTTTGGGTCATTTTATTTGTTTGTTTTTTTTGTTCTTTTCTAACATATTTCTAACAGTCTTGATTGTAATTTTTCACAGGGGTGTTTTATTATTCATTGGAGTTTATTGATATATTGGTAACAATGCAAACTGTTACTCCACCTAGCCCTTTCTTATAGAAACCCATTATAATGGCGGTTATGGTATAGATCTTTCAATGCATACTTAGATGCGATAGATGGTTTGAAATTTAAAGCTGATAGGAAACAAAGTTTATTTTTTTTGCCATCTGCGAATTGATGGTCAAACTGTCTTCGACCATTTGCCGGAATACACTGGAATGGACAGTGATGAAATGGATGAATTTCAATTTGCAGGTAAACAACTGAGTGTGTCTTTTGGTGAAAAAGAAAACCTTGCAGTTCACGGACACAATTTCTTTCACAAGAGTCCAATGTCCCAATGAATCAATTGACTCATATGTAACTGCATTAAAAAGGTTAGCAAGTTACAGTTAGTTTGAGGGGTTTACATTGCAATTGATTCGGGATCAAATAGCATTCAGATGCAATTCAAAGAAAATTCATTAAAAAATGTTAACATGCAAGAATGCATCATTGGATGAGGCGATTGGTATATAGAATACTTGCAATTGGATGCTAAACAATTAAAAGCTGAAAATCCACACATATCTGTCGTGAATAGTAGTTCACAGAATAAAGTGTCCCGGGCTTCAATAGACAATGCAAGTTATGGAAGAGGTGGTAAAATTGGTGTGGACAATCATGACAAAAGTGTAAAATATGTTAATTTTGAGTGTATTCAGTTAAAATGGACATGTTTTAGATATGGATCAACCACACATGTCTAGTTTTAAAAATTGTCCAGCAATTGCACAGGAATACAGGAGTTGCAAAAAAGTGGTGCATTTTGGAAAAGTATAAACGGGTAGCAGACGAGTTCCAGTTTGATTTGTTCAGGGCTATGAAGTTTGATGAACCGCAAGAGGTTGTGAAAAAAAATAGAAGAATTAGTATTGTCAGTGGACAGTTTGGACATTAACGGTGTTCAACATGAGAGAAGGTATGGTGATCCTTTGGGGTCATTGAAAATTGATAACTGCTTACTGATTCAGGTGCAAAAATGATGCTTATATCAATTGACTAGTAAAGAATGTTAGGTGCACGTGATGTTACTAAGCCCAGATGTAGTAGTTACTGCATTTGAAGGCAGTAAGATAGATCTGGAGGGGTATTTTTGGAGTGACATTCGTTCAAGAACAAAACCATACATGGGAAAGTCTATGGGGCACGTAAGAGTATACATGTGCTAAGATTGTGGCATCAGGCGAATTAAGCATGATCATCAAACCTGGTCAAAAGTGTCCTGTGTCTATCATAAATTCTGTATCAGATCAGTAACAATGGAAAAACAAATTTGGAAGTGTTTTTGAAAACAAGATTGGTCAAATCAAAGATTTTGTGCAAAGACAAAGAGGGGGTGAACTCCTGTGAAGCAGACGCTTTGTAATGTACTGCATAGTATTGGGAGGGAATTGACACAGATGTTAAAATTAATGCAGGAGGAAGGTATTATTTAAAGAGTGGATGCCACTCTACGGTTGATTCCGGTTGTTCTTACAAAAACAGGTGATTCACACTTGTGCGTGGAATTAAGATCCCTCCCCAATGCTATCTGTGTGGAGAACTACACTCTTCCACATATTGATGATCTGATTACGACAGTAGGCCAGTCAAAATGGTTCTTGAAATTGGTACTTCATGCTGCTTACCATCAGGTAGTTCTTAATGTACATTCTCTTCACTTAACAGCTTTTGTCACACCTCACGGTACATTCCAGTTCTGCCGCATGCCATTTGGACTGGCCTCAGGTGAATCAGTATTCCAAAAGGTAATGATCAGGATGCTGGAGTATATTCCAAATGTAGTTGTCTTCTTAGACAACATTCTTGTGCATACAGGTACAGAAGAGAGAAACAATAAAGTATCAGAAGAGGGTTTAGTGACCATGCAGAAGAATGGGGTAACACTTAAAAAAGATAATTGGATATTTGAATTTGGTGTGAGCGAAAATGTTGTATTGAACACACATTATTTCAAAAGATTGGGTAAAACACAAACTCATCATTGTTGAAGGTACCATTAATGCTCCCTATCCAACAGATAAAGAGCAACTACATTTGTTCATTGGTTTGTGCGAGTTTTACACACAGTTCATTAGACATTTTGCGGGACTTTCAGAATGCTTCAGGAGTCTCTCAAAGAAAGGTGCAGATTTTATTTGGGCTTCAACCTGTCAAGACAAATGTCAGTTAATCAAACAATGTATAATAGCACTCCAAGCATATGTTTAGGGTCCTGATACATATGTCCCAGTTGATTCCAGTTCATAGGAGATGAGGACAGTGCTATCACAAATGGTTCGAGAGAAAGAGGTTACAGTTGGATCTGCATCGATGAGAATGAAGTGTAAATTAGTTATTCAGTGATAGAGAGGGAAATGCTAGCTTGTGTGTGGGGTGCAGAAAAATTCAGACCCTATTTGTGATGAAAGAAGTTTACCCTAAATCTTTGGTTGATATATTGTCAGGGATGAAGAAAAATAAAGCTATGGTTAGATTATCGAGATTATCAACAAAGTTGTTGTAGTTCAATTTCTCTGTCAGTTATAAATGAGGAGGAAAAAAAGTAAAGGCAGATTTTCAATCTAGATTACCTATTAAGAATAGTGAGTTAGAAACAAATGAGCAAGAAGAAATTGAGGAATGCATTATTGAGTGTTGAAGACAGGGTGGTTTGTTCAAACATTTAGAAGTGGAAAAGTGCTTTAGAGGCTGATGTGGTGCTCAAACAGGTCAGAAAGTTTGTTATTTCTCGTTGGACTAAAGAGAGGTACGTGGATGTGGATTTACAAGTCATTTTGCTAGGTGGCTAACAAATAATCTTTATAAAACAATTTGTTGTTGAGGGGTAGTAAGTTTATTCCTCCCAGGTGTTTTAGACTGAGAATACTGGAGATGGCCCATTCTGTTCATTTAGGCATGTCTGTGACCAAACACAGAATATGAATTACTTTTGGTGGCCCAGTGTAGACAGGGAAGTGGAAATGTTGGTAAGGGAGTGTGTACAGTGTTCTTATAGTAACAAACACGTATCCACAGCAACACCTCCTCTGAGACCTGTAGTGATTCCAGACAGAGTGTTTCAAAGGGTAGCAGTGGATATCTTAGGTTCTTTCCATGTACTACCAAATAAAATGAAAGATTTTGTTGTTTTAATCGATCATCTTTCAAGGTGGGTTGAAGTGGGAGGTATTTCAGAACCCAATACTTAGTCAGTCATCAGTTGCATGTTGGAGTTCTTAACCAAAATGAAGGTGAAGCATTTGGGCAAACCATTGTATCATCCCCAGGCCAATGTCAAAATTGAGAGGTTCAATAGGGTACTTGTGAGTGCATACAGAGTGCCAATAAGGCTATAGTTGAATGTGAAACAGCTATTAGAGTTGCAGTGTAGGGTTACAAGACAACCCCATGCTCAATAAATGGAATTATCCAATTTGAGCTAATGAGAGGCTGGAAAGTGGTTTTGACATTAAATCCGTTTTGGAAATTCACAGTATTAGGTGGTAAGAGTGATGTATTACATGAATCATATAAGAAAAAAGTACTAGTGATAAAGTCAGTAGTGAGAAGTGTGAACAAAATGCAGTTGCAAAGAAAGAGACTTTGTGCCAGTTTTACATTGGGTGATGTTGTTCATGTCAAAGATCTATTATTGTTGCAAAAAGAAAAGTCACAGTTTAGGGAACCAACTTGTATAATTGAAATAAGAGATCAGGTGGGAAAAGGGTGGCACATGGCTCGTTTAGCAAAAATAGAAAAGGTCAACAGTGGAGTGCATGAGGAAAAACAACAATTGGGAGGCCAGGATGAACAGGTGTTATGGTGAAGTACAAGAAGTAGAAAGATACCAAGAAAAGTTTATGATTATTATTGTGTGGTATTTGCATGTCATGATGTTTATAGGCAAATGCTAGTGTTTTTTCTGTTTCATAGTCTAATTTTTTAGTTATGAAAGGAGGGATATATGTGGTGTTTAGTATTCTGCTGAGCTTATATTATAAGTAGTGTCAAGAAATGTTTATTGCAGAATGTGATGATATAGAGGGAGGAAAACTTGGAGGCAGTTGAAGCTGATCTTCTGGGCCCTTCAGACCTAGTGCATGCTGTCACCGTTTACTAGAATACAAATATTCATTTGGAAACAGCCTTAATGGCTGGACTACATATCTTCACAGGTGGTGTAATAGGGGTTATATTCTTGTGGAGAATTCCACAGTCTGGCCGAGCATAGCGAGAACCTACAACCACCCATCCGGTTTTATTGAATTTTGGGATGACTAATAAGTTAGCTGTTGGGGATTGTAATGTCAATCTGGGGTTAAAACGCCCTCTTAAAATGTTTCCTGATGAATGACAGGGTTTGGCCATGGAGGGCTCTATAAGCAATGCAGAGTATCTAAAATGGAATACCTTTTATATAGACAGCCAATGAAGGCGAGGAATTAAAGGTATGCACAAGAGAATCCAGTGATCCTCAGAATCAAGCAGGCAGCAGCAGTTTGGATGATAGGAAATTTAGGTGGACCGGGAGCACATTGTCAAGGAAATAGCAGAGTCTAATTGTGAACCGATGAGTACCCTAAAAGTTATTGTTTTTCTATCATCAGATAAGAATAGGTGGAGTTTCTAAGTATCCTGAGATGGAAAGTTTAGAGAGAAAAAGCAGTGTAGGATTGATTCCCCATCAAGAGGTTATAATCTATGTTACTTCCAAGGATTTTTTTTTTACAAAACTTTGTAGAAGAGCGTAAGGGTCTTAATGACCACTAAGAATTTAGCTAAGGGTCATGTTTATTATTTACAATCAATATTTCCATTTTCTCCATGTTCAGTTTAAGCCAGTTACTACCCATCCAATTCCAAATTAGGTTCATAGATTGCTGGAAAGGACTCTTGCTAGGGGCCTCAGATAGGTGTTCAAATCTGCAGAGATAGAGACAAACCAGGCGGAACTCCAAATCGGACTGAAAGTTATTGAGCATTATAGGAGGTTAGCCTAAATTATTTTAAAAAGTGAAATGCTCATGCAATTTTTAAAGTGCATAATCTTATGAGAAAAATCTCACAACCCTCATTAGGTTTGTGGATGAAATTCTTCACAGTCCTTGTTATTTAATTATTTGGATTGTTTATCTTGTTGCCAATCTTTGTACCTATGTATTTTCCTATCCTGTAGGATGTAAATAGTTGAAGCAATACAAATTATCTGGACAGTTTCTTCTTCCGGGCTCAGATTCTCCCTTTACAGTTTTAACACTGGCAGATTCTGCATTTATTGTTGGCTGTGGGTGCTTATTTAGAGCAGAATGAGGGGGAGGAATGCCTGACTAATTCAGTGTGGCCATATGTTATACTCTGATATTCAGTTTAATATCTTGCTAGCTAAAGGTCCCATCTGTGCATTGGCAACTAATTTGTTCACTTTGATTTAATTTGTGTACCCAATCAAACTATAATTTAACTGCACAGCACAAAGAGACTGTATGTAACACAATCACATTAAAAAATAAGCAGCAACCGCAGACTCCAAGCACTAACATTGTTTCTAAAACTCTAATTCTTGTGCTTAAAATGAAAATATCAGTAAAAGGCATTATGAAAAGGAATAGTGAGATAAAGAGTGGCTCACCCATGTGAGTTGGGGCAGTGACCTACTTGAAATATTTGCTGTCACTCTAAGGGTCGGAGAAGTGTAACGCTATCCAATCGAGTCAGCAGTGCTCAGCTCCAGACCCCCAGAGTAAGAAGGGAAATTGATTCCGACTGCTCATGCCTAATGGCAAATGTTTCCAAACCATCTGTGCAGCTGTTTCATTCCCACTATTTATGTTGTGTTGTTTTAGAGTTTCCCTATATATTCCCCTTTTTGCACAGTCCAATGAGTCCTACATCCCAAGGAATCACCCAAACAACTGATGAGGTTCCCCTTAGAGAAACCCTTTGTGTACCCTAAAAATGAGCAGGCTCTCAATTGGTATCCTCATCCTTTACTTTGATGGCAATAGCCACTTTAAACCCTTTGCCCCGGTCCAGGCTGATTGACTCCATTCATAGTTTTTATGGGGCAGTAAAATAATCCAGGAGCTATGCCTATTGGCATCCCATTAAAAATCAAGTTCAGTAGTCTTTGACAAACAGGATCCTTTGTGTTTTTGTTTTAATGAAAGTGAATGTTCTCGAATATTACGTGTATGGTTTGTGTGGTAATGATTAAATGTTTTCGAACAAGGGTGGAAAGAAGATTTGTTATGATCCCCTTTAGTGTCCCAGTAGTTAGGGTTAGCTTCAGATGATTGTAAATTTGAGTACAGGATGGATGATGGCTGCTACCCACAGAGAAATAAGGAAAGCCATTTTTCTTCCCTTTCTTCCTCTCCTACTTATTTTGCCTCTAAGTCCTTCGGATGTGAATCCACAAACTTTCCTACTAGAGCATGGTGCCAGGAATCAGCTCTCACAGTGGATCCAAGAGGGCACCAATATCTGCTCTTCTCAGAAGCCCCTCTGAAGAAAGGAAACTTTTCCCCAACCTGGTTGGTCAAAGACAGGCTCAGAGAATGAGCCAAGAATGCTACCATACTGTCAGGGAAAGTAAAGAAAAAAAGCCAGAGCTCCATTTCAGCTCTGGAAAGGTATGTGTCAACACAACCTTGCCTGGACATTAATGTTGTGCTTTCTCATTATGTGGTAGCATGTTGCCTGCTTCCTCAGGGCTAAGACTAAGCCTGGTGCTTTGGAACTTCCATGCCTAGATGCTCCCTACTAGCCCAAGGAGCTCAGAGGCATTGACAGAGAGTGCTAAGAAGTTCTGTGTACCCCTCATCAGAGGCCAGAGGGTAGGTGCCCAAGAAACTGCCATCTATACATGCAGATGAACAGAGTGGTAAATCAGACTGGCAAACACACTCAGTCCTGTGCCAATATTTGCATGTGTGCCTTTGTTCACCTTTGCGGGAACACCAACCCTTGCCCTTTCATGGTACCTGATGGACTCAAACCAGCATGATGTGAGCACAAGCTCACTAGCAGTTGGAAAGTGTTGGGTGCTGAAAAATGCATCTCGGAGCCAACCTTGGGGATCCCCTGACATTGCCTTATGTGTTCAATTGCTTTAAGAGAGAATACATTGTTCAAGTGAGTGCCCTTTAACCTGTGGGCTCACCAGTGCTTAATTTGTAAAATAATAAGGGCCAAGGCCCTTAGGATTGGGACTGGGAAGTGTGGTAAGGACCGAATGATACCCCCTTGGCGAATGGGGGGAACGGTAACCTAGATGAAAATGACTGAAGGGGAGCGTAATTTCTTGAGAAGTCCTGTTGCAGTAATGAGCCCCCTGTGGTTATTTTACAGTGCACGATGGGGGTTGTTATGATGACATTATGTTTCCTATTCCATGCTGTTGGTTGGCCGATTCTGGCTTCCTATGGTAGATTTGAGTTTGATTCTTTTCCTATGTTCCGTATGGGGGGGCGAGTCTGTTCACTGGGTTCCTGTGTAGGGGGTTTCATTGCCTCATTCCTTAGATGGTTGGGCAATTATGCTGCTACTAATTGACATTTCCTCATTGTCATGGTATATAGAGTTTGAAGCTTCAGAATAGGGACTTGGGTGTTGTGGCGGGGGTGGATCAGCTTGATAATGTTGGGTAACACCCACCCCTATGCATTACCCGCTGTAGTTCGCTATTTTCTAGGGGTTTGTTGCTGCATCTGTGCATTGAATGAGAGATTTTTGATTGTTTGTTTTGGTATCGGGTGGGCTGCCACTCCCCTTCGCAAAGTTGGGGTATGCAGGGCGTGGGAGGGGGCGGGATTGTGTTTTTTCTCTGTATTTTTAGTTTTTGCAGATCATATGCCTTTTTCTGTCCATGATGTACGAGGTGGATTGTGGTGGCTCGAATGGTGGCTGTGTGGTTAGTTCCTTTTTCACACATGGCAGGTAAAAATGCTAGCAAGGGTCATGGTAAATGGCTGAGCCTAATGACGTGGAATGTCAGGGAGCTAAATGATCACCTTAAAGTATGGAAAATGTTGTCATATTGTCGATATTGCTTTACTACCGGAAACGTAAGGAGGTCGATATTGCTTTTCTACCAGAAACGCACCTTAACCCTGGATGTACTTTACTTAAAGGTAGTAGGTTAGCAGGCTCATTCCATGCCGCATGTTTCACTTCCCACACTAGGGGCGTGTTGACATGGATCAACCGTAAATCTGGTCTCCAGCTGGAACGATATGAGACTGACCTGGCGGGCAGGTATGTTATCTCCAGATGCCATGGTCAGGAGTTGGATTTTCTCATTGTTAATTCCTATGGCCAGAATTATGATGACCTGCTGTTTTATCAGTCCATTCTTTCTTCACTCAAAGACCGACGGCCCTCGACATTGCTCTGGGGGGAGACTTTAATTGTATACTGGATACTGCTCTTGACTGTTTGAGAGGTGCCCCTCGACCCCTATCAAACTCATTTAAGACTATACATGATATAGCTTTGCCGCCACAATTGACAGATGTTTGGAGAGCTAGGACCAGCTTGAGAGATGGATTCATGCATTATTCCGCGCACAATGACATACGCACGTGCATAGATTATTGGCTCATATCACGAATTCTGATGCCTAAGGTTCAGGACTGTTCTGTCCTGCCTCGTTCATTCTCAGATCACTCGCCCATCCTGCTATTACTGTATCATCTCGCTGTCCTCCGCCTTTTTTGTGGAGGTTTCCCCCTTATTCGCTGCTGGATCCAGTCTTTAAATTCAAACTACATTCTACTATATCTGAGTTCTTTGACATTAATGTGGGCTTGATTGACTCCTTTGCCATGGTCTGGGAGGCGTTCAAGGTCTACATAGGAGGTGTAGCCATTAGCAAACATGCAGGGGTCCTCCGTTCCATTAGAGACCGGCTTGTTTTGTTGGAGAAACGACTGGCTACACTGGAGGTGGGCTGCCCATCAGTAATGTCCTGAGTTAAGGGAGCAGTTTAAGGTTGCGCTGGCTGACTATCATGAAGAGGCGGACTGTGAGGTTAAGCATATGGTCAAGTATGCCTCGGCTAGTTTCTATGGGGAATCTGACAGGCCAGGTTTAGTGCTGGTGGCCCTGGCTCATGGCAGATTTGAAACTAGGTGCATCACTGAATTGCTTAACGAAGAGGGTGATGTCCTGACAGATCAGGCTGCGATTAACAACCAGTTTCGCAGCTAGTACCAGGACCTGTACAGCTCCAAGATCACCCCCAGGGCTGATGATATAGTGCAGTACCTTGAGTATATTGAACTCCCTTAGTTGCAACACTGGCACCGCAAGTTGTTAATGCGCCCCATTGAGGACTCGAAGGTTCGCCTTGCCTTAAACTCTATGCGTAAGGGAAGTGCCCCCGGTTTGGTTGGGCTAACCGTCTCCTTCTATAAGGGTTTTAGTGATCTTCTGATACCCCATATTATTACCCTGTTCCAGGAAATGGGAGCGGATGGGATATTGCCCTCTTCCATGTGTGAGGCTCTGGTCATTACTCTGTTGAAACCTGGTAAGGATCCTCGCAGTTGTCCCTCTTATCGTCCACTATCTCTACTTAACGTAGCCACTAAGATGTGCACCAAAATTTTGGCTAATCGTCTGTCTCCGCTTCTGCCTTGATTGATTGGTCCGGGGCAGGCTGTATTTATTCCGGGTCACACGCTCGCGCACAATCTGCGCACAGTGTTCGGAGCCCTTCAGTATGTTCGGCCTGAGGTTCAGGCTGCGGCGTTTTTTTTAGATGCCGGAAAGGCTTTCGATTCCATCGAATGGTCATTTATGCTTGCTGTGCTGCGTCGTATGGGTGTAAGTGAGGTCTTTTTGCAACTGATTTCGGTGCTGTATAATCTGCAATTGACTCGAGTGCACACTGGCGACATGGGGCCCGATTCACAGAACTAACTTAAGACAAAATCCTAAACTTACTACTTTTGGTATTCACAGAAGTTAGGATTTTGTCTTAAGTTTGTCTTAAGACAGACTTAAGACAGACTTAAGACAAAATCCTAACTTAAGTCTGTCTTAAGACAAACTTAAGACAAAATCCTAACTTCTGTGAATACCAAAAGTAGTAAGTTTAGGATTTTGTCCTAAGTTACTTCTGTGAATCGGGCCCCTTGTCTCTGTCTCATTTCATATCTTGCAGTGAACTCGTCAGGGGTGCCCCCTGTCCCCACTATTATACGCTGTAGCTGTTGAGCCCCTGCTAAGGGCGTTGCAGGAATATCACGGTCATCGGGGACTTCGCTTTCCTCAGTATAACCTAATCATCTCAGCCTATGATATGCTCCTGCAAGTCCGTAACCCTGCGGTCCATCTTGCTCCAGTTATGTGGGAGGTTTTGCTCTTTGGGGGGCTTTCTGGATTAAAAATCAACTGGTATAAGTCCACAATTTTTCCATTGACACCAGCTACTGAGCATATCCTGCTTGACTTCCCACTGGAGTGGACGTCAGACCCGGTGTGCAACATGGGTATCCAGGTTCATTCTGATGCGGACTTAGCTATAAAGGCGAACTATGGCAGGGCAATTGACAAGCTTGGCGACGATATAGACAGATGGATACGGCTCCCACTTTCCTTGACTCAGAGGGTTTCCCTGATAAAGATGGTGGTGCTCCCTCGCTTCCTATTTCTCTTCGTTAATATTCCCATACCAGTGCCTCAGCAGCTGTTCCGTGAGCTAAGTTTCCTATGAGTAAGCTGGCGTGGGTGGGCAAGATCGCTAGGGTCGCTTTGGACACTCATGTTGCCATACACGGTGGGAGGCCTTGGTGCGCCAGATCTGAAGCTTTATTATAGAATAGCGCAGGCCTCGCATGCCCACAGCTGGGTTCATGGTCCACCAGACCTGCCCCACCTCCAGATCGAAAGGGTAGCTGCTGTGCCTCACTCCTTGCCTCGTTTACTTACCCAGACGCCCTCAAGACGATGTGGGGTACTAGACTCGGTCAACTCCACTGTACATGCGTGGAATGCCATACTTAAATTATTAAATGGCGCCAAATTATATTCTCCCCGATTGCAGGTGGAATGGAGTCAATGGTTTGCCCTTAGCTTGGAGAGAGGTAATATTAGCTTCCTACGTAGTTCGTATATGCATATAATGGGAGATCTATTCAAACACAGTCGAGTGGGCACATGGGAGGAGGTGGCCTCTGGCGATAGAACTCACCACGCTATGCGAGCAGTCCTCGGAGACGAACTCCTGGAACCAATGGTGATCCCGCCCCTGTCCATACTATTATGCTCGCAGTCGCCTGATAAGTTAATCTCTTGTCTTTATGCCGCAGCTATAGTCACTAAGGTTTCACCCCTTTCGAAGGCGCGACTAGCTAGGCAAGCTGACATATTGGTTCTGATCACGGATGATATAAGGCATTACTGTTGTGAAGTCACATGTAAGAGCTCCATTATTGGTCATCACAGATTAGCGCATTTTAAGTTCTTGAATAGAGTTCCTTATTACCCCACAACGCCTTCACAGGTATGGATTACGTGATTCGGATAACTGTGAACATTGTAATATGTCTGATGCTGGGTTCTTCCACATAGCTTGGCAGTGTCCTCAGATAGAGGTCTTCTGGGTAAATGTTTTTAAAAAGTTGAACGATATTGTAGGGCTCTCCCTCACTCCGGACCCCTTAATTGCGCTATTGGGGTATACGAAGCCCCTACAGAAAAACGTACGCAAATTGATAGCAATGGGTCTTCTACTCACCAAGCGTAGGCTTAAAATGAGGTTGATGCGAGGTGCTGTACCTACTACTGCAGAGTGGGAAAAAGATATGATTTATTGTAATACCCAATCCGATGTTTATAATGAAATGCTCCCTCCGTGTAACCGCCCAAAGAGTTTCTGGGGCCTCTTTGCACAATATCGACTGGCTCGACAGAGTACTGATGAAGCTCAAGAAGAATAATGTATGTGTCACTACTGCTCTTTAATATAATTGTCCCCTGGTCGTCCGACTGTAATGTTGTCGATTTCATTTGCCTCTTACACATATTCTTTTATATTGGTATATATTTTTATGCTATGACCAGCGTATATTAGAACCCCTTTGTAACTAAGCAAATTGGGGTATTACTCTTCTATCTCATATACGCCGCAATACCCTGTGGCTGTAATTTCTGCTTTAGGGATGTTTTTATTGAACATGTGATTTGCTTTTCTTTATGTATTTTTTGTCTCTTTGTTTGACTGAAAACTTTAATACTTTTTTTTTTTAATCAAATAAAAAAATAAGTGCCAGGGCCCCTACCAGGAGGCCACTGCAGCTTGCCCTACCCCTCGCTCCAGTCATTGCAGCCAAAACAACTACTAACCATCTCTCTCGCCCGCAAGTGGGACAGTTCAAATTATTCCACGTCCCCAAAGCTAATGGAATGGCTGGAGAGCCAGGTACATGTTAATGTTTTTTAATCCATAAACACCAGCTGTTATGATCATCTCCAAATGAAGTGAGCAGCGCCACCATGTGGCAGACTGTCCTAAGTGCTGTGTTAACAATTAAGTACGGGTGCAGAGCACCGGAAACCAATTAAGTGTCTGTGATGAGCACTCGATACCACCTGCGCAAATTAGGCACAGGAACTCACATCTCAATTTTGTTGATAGGTCAGCTTGTCCTATTCTCCACATCAGTATCAAGATCTGTCACCCCCTCTTCCCTAGGCTGTGGTGTCATTGACCTAGCGACATTCATCTTTAATTGACCTCAGCCTCTCCCCATATCTAAAGGTAATATGAAACATTTCGGTCATGCACTTGCAATGGAAGGTGAGGGAAGAGTTGACAAGACGTAACCTCTGCGACAGTCACTTACACTTTGCCCCTAGATCTGATATTTTTGTTTCGCTTAATCTAATTTCTTATAACAAGAATTTCAAATATAGTTATTGTACTAGAATACTCTGTTTTACCGACCACACTATATAATCTGTGTACTAGTTCATTTGGTAAGTGATTGTTTTTTAAATTACTGATTTTATTTAATGTTTTACCAGAGGGGAAAGGGCTTACTATAAAAAAGACCTTATTAGTCTCCAATGGGTAGGGTTAAAAATGAATGGAGGTTGATTCGACCCATTAAGCAAGGACCTTCTACCTCAATAGTTGCAAATTAGTCGAAGTATGTTAAGACCTACCACACACACACACACACACACACACACAGCTTTACCATTAAGCAGCAAATTAAATTTCCTCTAATCTGCTCAACCCCAAAAAATCCTTGCATCTTCCAGATCCTTCCCGTAAAGATACTTGTTATTTTTATATATTGAGTGGCAATGCCATAGGACCTGCAAGTACTTTTTGAAATGTGATTTATAAAGCTTATCAGCTACCCTGAGCCGTTTCCCGAAGCTAATCGGAGCAGACAACCAGACCTGATGGTGATGGGGTTAACCAGTAAGTTCTTTAGATGTATTAACAAGCATTTGCAATGCAATAGGTCTCGCATTTACGCAAGTTTAAGCTATTGGCATTGTAAATGACAATGCCTTTGATTTATGTTTTATAAACCAAAATATAAATAAAAGGCATTGTCATTTAGAAAGCCAGTAGCTCAAGCTCGCGTAAATGCGAGACCTATTGCATTGCAAATGCTTGTTTCTTGTAGTTGCCTGTTCTCAGTTTGTGGTATGTATAGCGCCCAAATACCTCTTTTGCTCCTAGTTGTGCTGTATAAATACGTAAATGAAATTACGAAGTGAGAGATGGAGTTAGCCTCTGTGGGAAACACCCACCCTCCATCTTGTAAACACCCTTCTCATATTAAAGTCAATGTTTGTGAACAGGTACCGGTAACACTAAAGATAGGGACACCAGTAATCATTACTCATTTATTCTAATAGTCACAAAAGGTTTATGCTAGCTTTGGCTGAGTGTAATGTTGTAGATCGTTACATTTATTTTATAACATATTTGAATGAACACTAAGGGGGGTCACTGTCATCTCTGATCCTAATTTAGTCTCAGAGGTCAGTTGGCAGCTCCACTGTGTGTCACTAGGCACCCCAAAAACTACACAATAACTTGCTGTCTCCTAGGGTTAAAGTTGAGGGTGTGAAGGGGGGTCATCAACTGGGCATCTCCTCTCCAGGGCCCACCACCAAAAACGTGTTAGGAGCTGCAGTCTGCAGTTTAATTTCAGGTTCCTCTGTATTATGGGCCCCTCAAACTGTTGTGAAGAAGGAAATTACATGGGGGGAACTTCATGGGCACAGGATGAACAGGCTTGGATGCACAGCTGCACAAGCTATGGGGGATTTCATTCATACAGATGGTCTTGTTGATTCAAGACAATGTACAATGGTCACTCTCCTGCTGACTAGTCTTTTGCATAGATAACTTCGCTAGTCATTTGAGGTGAGCTTAGATTCCCCTTTGCAAATTATGCACCTCTGTTTCAGCACTTCAGTTCACTAGTTTGTAAATTTGTCACAAAACTCTATATCACTTCGGCAATCCTAGTTCGCTTACTGAACTGAAATTATGTTTTAGTCGCATAGTGCGCAATTTCCCCTTAATCCAAATGCAAGACACAGTCTTCTCCAAGCACTTATTTAATTTTTTGAAAATTTGTTTTCCAAGCACTTATTTCATTTTTTGAAATTTCTCTGTGGTGGATTCAGTGAAGACCCTTATGTTATTTTGAAAAAGAAGCAGTATTTTTTTAAAATGTTGCTCTTAGTACCACAGACTGCCCTATGTATGCTGCTTCCTACTGGCGCCACACATTCCTAAATCGGTGCTTTCAAAGACCCGTTGTTGGTTTTTTCCCCTTTTTTTTTCTTTATGTGTAGCCAGCCGGCTTTCCCACAGCCTGTCGTGCCCAGGTACGGAAAGCAGAGTAGTGCCTAGCAGTGCTTAACCCCTTCGATGCTGATGACGAGCTCAGCTCGTCATCAGCCACGGTGGTCGTGTGCTGATGACGAGCTGAGCTCGTCATGAATATATGGCATCCTGAATTTCTCAGCACAGGGGAAAAATAACCACAGCAGCCAAGGTGTTAATATAGTTACTGCAGCTGGTTTCAAAGCACTTCTAACAGTTTGTGTGCTGCCTACTTGAAAGCATCAAATGTATACTAGTGGTGAAACAGAACACCTGCTTGTTGTTTAGCATGTGTTTCTGCTGATGATTGTTGTTGTCAAAGCACCTTGATGCCGACCAGCCCTGTTTACATTCCCGCTCCCCCCAAAGGATTAACAGCGTTCTCTCAATAAATTTGCAGCTTATTCTCCTCTTAGAGGCATCTGATTCCGAGGGTGGTGTGAACAAAGCAACAAGTGCCTGCTAATCACTTGAACATACATAATTTGTGACAGTCTGGTGCACTGGAGTCTTTGTACCACTGACTGGCAGCCCCGGGTAACAATGGCGGAGGCAAAATGCTCTTATCAGCCGCACTTGAAGTAGCAAGCCCGCGCACCTCACGCTAAAAGTTAAAAAAAAAAGTTTGGCAAAATTTCAAGCGTTTCCCTTGCGGGAGCGAGTAGCACCAGGAGCGAAAATTGCTAAAACAGTGCGAAAAGTGAATCGATTCCAAAAGGGCTTTTTCCTATGCTTCGTATGTGCACTGCGTAGGCGAGACCTAAAAAGATGAGTAGGTATTGGAGGCTTCTATGGGAGAAAGGAAGGTTTCTCATTTTCAGAAACAACATTTTAAAAAGATCTGAGCCTCTATAAACTGGAGAGACTCTACAAATCACAAAAAAGGTTTAGCTGGATAAGACTGAAGAATGGTGATCGACTGTCATCAGAAGACACAACTTTGTAGAGAAATGGACCCAGTACATATGATATAGCCTTTGAAGAGGCTTTTAGAGAGATTTCTTTCCTGAATCAATAGCCAAGGAAGTTTCGCAAAATGATGAGAGATTAATCTCCCTACTGATGAGCTGCAGAATCTTAGTTTAATTAATAAGAACCCACCTACTTTTCCAAAATTAAAAGCATACTGTTCTAACAGTATTTTTCCAAAAGGGGCCCATAGTGTCTATTATCAGTTGCATAGGAAAATAACTTTTCTAAAAGTACAAAGCCCAAATGATACTGAAGCAACTCTGGAAGATTAAAACTTTGCATGACTACTGCTCTAAATGCTTTACATTTCAGGGTGTTTCCCTTCTTACAAAAACACTCAAGTAATACTTCTGCATTCACGCTCGGATTTTACTGACTGCAAGGCCACAGAAGAGGCAACGTTTTTGGGGATCCGTTTAAATGCGTGATTTGATAAAGCCCATGGTTCATAAAATCAATAGGGGGCTAGATAGGATAGAAGGTTTATATTGTTCAATGGTGGGCAGGCGTAATGATTTAAAAATGAATATTCTCCCAAAAGTGTTATATTAGTTTAGCTCTGTACCCTTGGAACTTACTAAAAAGTAGCTTCAAAAACTACAGTCTATGTGTAGCAGCATCTTGTGTGCTCAAGGTTCCCCCCGTCAACCACGATCGCGAGGGGGCTGGTCAGTACCCAATTCACGTTTTATTATTGGGCATGCTTACTTCGGCATATGGGAATTTTATTGAGGGGAGAAGGGGAAGTTGTAGCAGCTGAATTCCCTGATATCTTTCAAATGCTGTTAGGGTCTGAGGCGGAGAGGGGTTTCTTTCAAAATTTAGACTAGCTATTACAAGAAAACCCGCTTCAAGGTGGTGCTCGCTGCTTACAAGGTTTGGCTTCAGGTGCAGAGGTATATGCAGATAGGGCGGACCCATTTTTATACACCTTCTGCATCTTCAGCATTATTGCCATCTATTTTCTCTGATACCATAATGGTCAGATGGAGGGGTGCCGTAACTCTGGGAGACTTAGTGGATAAAAACAGTATACGGTCGTACTCCTCGCTGGTCTCTGAATTCGACTTGCCAAAAGTGGACTTTTTTAAATACCTGCAAGTCCGGGATTATCTATTAAAAAAGGCAAATGTAGGATTTCTATCCGAAAAAAATAACCTACTAGAGACAATTAGGGGGTGGGGGAAGATTGGTACTTTATGTCAACTTCTCATTGAAGCGCAATCTGATGATTTGGAGGCGCAGAATTTAAAATGGAATGCCAGATTATCTCATACAAGGGACAAATTACATGCCCCCGACATACACGATTGCTTTGGCTGAAAAGCTTTTGGTATCCTCCAACCTTCAGATGCAACATTATAAGACTGTATTTAATTTATATTATACCCCTACCAAAACAGAATGTTGGGCGGGTTAAACCGGGCAAATGCACAAGTTGCGTGGGGGATCAGGCTGATAGTCTACATATGTTTTTTGCCTGCCCAGAATTGAAGCATTTGATTAGTAGGATAGAGGCCTTTTTAACCGAGGTCACAGGAGTACAGATTCGGATCACTCCCACTGTTATGCTATTAGGAATTCTGGAAGATTCAATGGTTAGTGGCGAGATGCACAAATGTAGGTATTTGGTATTTATAGCCATGGCTCGATTGTGTATAACGACATTATGGCAACAGAAAGACCCACCGCCATTTGAAATGTGGACAATGAGTTTATACCCTATCTGTAACTTAGAGCACAGTTTTTATGCTCTTAAGGGGGTGCAAAAACGGAGATTGGGTATGGAGATATAGGGTGTTATAATTGATCATTTGGCGGACACCAAAGCGTAGGCTAAACCGTGGCATGATCTTCCAACCTACTATCTCTCATATGCTGCTCTCTTTTTTCTTTGTTTTTTCTTTTTTCTTTTTTAGAAATGATTTGATATGTACGTTGGACTTAATCATGGCTTTGTATAATTATGATTGTTTTATATCTGTCTTGCTTTTCCTCCCCTCCTGGATTTAGAAATTGTGTATGGCTGTTGAGACACTTTGGCTGATATATGTATTGTATGTATTATTGGCTTATCAAAAATAAACAATACTTCTATTTGGTAAAAAATATTTGCCGTTACTGGTACAGTTAGTCTATATAGTCCATATAATATATAGGAGAGATATTTATTTTAATAATATACATTTTTGCCAACTGCCTGATTTCGACACGATTAATCTCTAGGTATCCTTTCTCATCTCGTTCAATATCGGAGGGCAAGAAGAGTAGATTTGCCTTTCAGCAAAGTAGCTAATGATTCAGTAGCTAAGACCAAGAGTGGAGGCAGTGGTGTAGCTAGACCATTGACCCCCATGGCGGATCCTGCGTTTGCCGCTCCCTGGCCACATTGAAGAGCGGTGGGGGGGCAGGCGGGGCTGCCGTCTCCAAAACTCAAACTTGTGCCGCCCGGGGCAGACCACCACCCCTGTCCCCCCTTGCTATGCCACTGAGTAGAGGAGAAGAAGGCATTCTGTTTTGTGCCTCTTTAAATTGGGAAGTTGCCATACAAAAAACTGTTCACAATTCACCCCATACAATGCCCTAAGAACTGATATGAATCCACCCCAAAAAACCTTCAGTGCTCAATACACCGATAAAAATGTGAAAACACTTGCCAGGATTAAATTTTCTGGCTAAATGTAGTCTTATGTTTTTTAGAATGTACCAACATTCCCAGTTGTACACACTGAAAGCTGCACCAGGTGCAAATTTCCAGGTGTAGCAGTGGGAATGGTATGACCAATTCCATGGACTCTCATTGCCGAGAAATACTTCATGGTGTTGAATTTCACACAGGAGAAATTGTGCCCCCTTTTCAAACGCACATTTTTTGTCCGCAGGGAAAATATTTTTCCCCATGAAGAAAGCTCTTCCCTCACACAATCATGGGGAGATCGGTTTCCATTCCCATCCTGGAAAGCAAATTACTCCAGGGAAAAAAATTGGTCAGATCGAAGTCTGGATTTGGCCTAAAATACACATTTGTGGTTCTTCTAAAACTCCAAAGGCAATCCACACCTTTGACTGTCCACTTTACACCCCTTTAGTGGGATGTACTGCTCCCGAGTTCTCTGTGCTAATGAGAGATATATGCTGTAGTAAATGCATTTATACTAACCCATGATGCCTTGTGAATTCCTGCATGGCATGGATTGAGTATACTTTTGTGACTAGGCCTTGCAGTCTGTAAGACTTGAAATGGAGTTCCACTGTAACAAATATGTTCTCTGCATTGAGACCTCTCACCATTGAAGAAGTATCCTTTTCGATTCATAAAACATTGACATTGTTCATAAGAATCAAAATTATAGCAATTTCCTTCATGTCACCAGTGAAGTACTTATTTGGAAGATTTTGTGTAAAACTTTATAAATAGTACCTCGAATAAATGTATACAATTCCACTTATATTCCATCAAGACTTGGGGCCAATTGTAGGAAGGCTATTACCGGTCGGTAACAGCAGAAATTAACGGATTTCGGCCGTTACCGACCGGTTATAGGCTTTTCTGATGTAGGGGCCGAAATTAAGGATTCGGTAATTTACCGAATCAGTAATTTAAGGAATCAGTAAATTACAGATTTCTTAAATACCGATTCGGTAAATTACCGAATTCCTAATGTAGGGAGCACTTAAATGAGTGCTTATCCCATGTTAGGATTCGTTATTTACCACCAACTACAAGTTGGTGGTAAATAACAAAAAAAAAGCTATTTTATGCAAATTGCTTCAGTGCCATGTTGCAGACATACATGCCCTCAGGGCATGTATGTCTGCAACATGTTCACCCATACACAATTAAGGGGTGCAACAGGGTGTTAAAGTGACACCCTGCCACCTTTCAATGTTCTCCCCCTTTTACCGAATCGGTATTTACCGATTCGATGATTGCCATGCATTCCTATGGGCCTAAAGGCCCATAGGAATGAATGGCAATTACCGATTTTTACAGATTTGGTAAAATTTACCAAAAAATTACCTACATACTATTTACCTATTCTTAAATAGCAAATCGGTAAAATTCAGTATTTAAGAATAGGTAACTAGTATTTACCTACATCTGGCCCTTGGTGACTTGCCATCAGCCATACTATCTAATGCCTTATTACCATTTTCCACTGTTACCTTCTCATTCAAAATGAGAAAAGCCATTGTCCATTCCACTTCATCAATTGGCTATGGGAGTATCGCTGTCCAACAGTTTTTCTCTAGTGACTGTTGTAATAGTGTTATAATAGTGGGGGTAATTCGAGATTTGAATTAAGGAGGAGCTTTGTCAAAAACCATGAATATGAAGGGAATATTTGATCTGCAAAAGTGCAAAACCTTTGCACAAGACCATGTGTTGCCATGACTTAGGAGCTGAAGATTGTTGATCATGGTAATATCTTGGAGCTCAGTAATGCCTCTATTGTAGACTAAAAAAAAGTCCCTATCATTTAGGACCTGGGTCTAAAGGCTGAGCATCAGGACAAGTAAGGCAGTATTGAAAAGCAGAAGTCCATAACATTGTTAAACAAACAGATTTGAGATGCCTTTACATTGCATAAAGGGGATGAGAGACTCGATAATAAAGTAGTCTAAATGGTGATATCAAAAAAGGCACATGACAGTAAAATGAAGGAAATGTATAGATATGAAGAGATCTGATAGTGGTATTCAGGAAGGAAGGGTAAATTATTTCTTTGAATTGATTGGGAATGAGCTAGGTACAAGAAAAATGATAATAGTCCCATCAGTGTTTGAAAAGGAAACGTTCAACTAGATAACACGTACAAAGGTATTGGAAATTGTTCAGAGGATACATACTAAAGGAGTATGTTCTCCGACTCTATGGTCACCTGCGAGCAAAGTCTAACATAAGAGGAGAGTGCCAGTAGTGACTATGCTCTGGGTCTAAAAGCCAATTTGAAGCACTAATTTTAGAACTACCAATCTATCCTGAGTGCATAGTCTTGACACAGTTTCAGCAGATGTTGGGAGGTCCCACCTGGAGGTTTGACCTCTTACCAGTGCAGGCGAGAAATGCACCACAATTCCAGACACTTGAGTTGGTAGCACACACATTCCCATTCATGAAAAAGTAAATAGGATACACATAGGAACTTATAGGATGACTGCACTAAGGTATATATTTGGGTAAATATTTCACAAGATATCTGTTAAACACCTTGGAAGACTGAGTGTAAAAAACTGACATACTTCGAAAATTTCAGCTGAGCATCAAAAAGAAACACTTAACAATAGATGGCTGCCTATCTCTGAAACTGGTTGTGGAAATATACTTCAAGCACAAAAGAAATGCCCTTGCAGGTTGCTTATATTGATCTGGCAACAACATTCAATCTGATTGATAGGAAACTCCTATGAGATAAGACGCTGGCTTGGGGGGCTTTCAAAGTCTTTATTTCCGGGTTACATAAATATTATTGGAGGGGAGAGTGTGGTACTGCCAGAAAAGATAATGAAAGCTAATGGATTTAAACCAGCTGTGTTTTTTGAGCCATTGTTATTTGTCATTTGCTGATGTATCCAAAGCTTTGGAGCAAGCAAGATGTTTTCAACTGCAATTAGTAACAGCTGCTAATCACTTGAACATACATAATTAGTGACAGTCTGGTGCACTGGAGTCTTTGTACGACTGACTTGCAGCCCCGGGTAACAATGGCGGAGGCAAGATGCTCTTATCAGCCTCACGTGAAGTAGCAAGCCCGCGCACCTCACGCTAAAAGTAAAAAAAAAAAAGTTTGGCAAAATTTAAAGCGTTTCCCTTGCGGGAGCGAGTAGCACCAGGAGCGAAAATTGCTAAAACAGTGCGAAAAGTGAATCGATTCCAAAAGGGCTTTTTCCTATGCTCCGTTAGCGCACTGCGTAGGCGAGACCTAAAAAGATGAGTAGGTATTGGAGGCTTCTATGGGAGAAAGGAAGGTTTCTTATTTTCAGAAACAACATTTTAAAAAGATCCGAGCCTCTATAAACTGGAGAGACTCTTCAAATCACAATAAAGGCTTAGCTGGATAAGACTGAAGAATAGTGATCGACTGTCATCAGAAGACACAACTTTGTAGAGAAATGGACCCAGTACGTATGATATAGCCTTTGAAGAGGCTTTTAGAGAGATTTCTTTCCTGAATCAATAGCCAAGGAAGTTTCGCAAAATGATGAGAGATTAATCTCCCTACTGATGAGCTGCAGAATCTTAGTTTAATTAATAGGAACCCACCTACTTTTCCAAAATTAAAAGCATACTGTTCTAACAGTATTTTTCCAAAAGGGGCCCACAGTGTCTATTATCAATTGCATAGGAAAATAACTTTTCTAAAAGTACAAAGCCCAAATGATACTGAAGCAACTCTGGAAGATTAAAACTTTGCATGACTACTGCTCTAAATGCTTTACATTTCAGGGTGTTTCCGTTCTTACAAAAACACTCGAGTAATACTTCTGCATTCACGCTCGGATTTTACTGACTGCAAGGCCACAGAAGAGGCAACGTTTTTGGGGATCCGTTTAAATGCGTGCTTTGATAAAGCCCATGGTTCATAAAATCAATAGGGGGCTAGATAGGATAGAAGGTTTATATTGTTCAATGGTGGGCAGGCGTAATGATTTAAAAATGAATATTCTCCCAAAAGTGTTATATTAGTTTAGCTCTGTACCCTTGGAACTTACTAAAAAGTAGCTTCAAAAACTACAGTCTATGTGTAGCAGCATCTTGTGTGCTCAAGGTTCACCCCGTCAACCACGATCGCGAGGGGGCTGGTCAGTACCCAATTCACGTTTTATTATTGGGCATGCTTACTTCGGCATATGGGAATTTTATTGAGGGGAGAAGGGGAAGTTGTAGCAGCTGAATTCCCTGATATCTTTCAAATGCTGTTAGGGTCTGAGGCGGAGAGGGGTTTCTTTCAAAATTTAGACTAGCTATTACAAGAAAACCCGCTTCAAGGTGGTGCTCGCTGCTTACAAGGTTTGGCTTCAGGTGCAGAGGTATATGCAGATAGGGCGGACCCATTTTTATACACCTTCTGCATCTTCAGCATTATTGCCATCTATTTTCTCTGATACCATAATGGTCAGATGGAGGGGTGCCGTAACTCTGGGAGACTTAGTGGATAAAAACAGTATACGGTCGTACTCCTCGCTGGTCTCTGAATTCGACTTGCCAAAAGCGGACTTTTTTAAATACCTGCAAGTCAGGGATTATCTATTAAAAAAGGCAAATGTAGGATTTCTATCCGAAAAAAATAACCTACTAGAGACAATTAGGGGGTGGGGGAAGATTGGTACTTTATGTCAACTTCTCATTGAAGCGGAATCTGATGATTTGGAGGCGCAGAATTTAAAATGGAATGCCAGATTATCTCATACACGGGACAAATTACATGCCCCCGACATACACGATTGCTTTGGCTGAAAAGCTTTTGGTATCCTCCAACCTTCAGATGCAACATTATAAGACTGTATTTAATTTATATTATACCCCTACCAAAACAGAATGTTGGGCGGGTTAAACCGGGCAAATGCACAAGTTGCGTGGGGGATCAGGCTGATAGTCTACATATGTTTTTTGCCTGCCCAGAATTGAAGCATTTGATTAGTAGGATAGAGGCCTTTTTAACCGAGGTCACAGGAGTACAGATTCGGATCACTCCCACTGTTATGCTATTAGGAATTCTGGAAGATTCAATGGTTAGTGGCGAGATGCACAAATGTAGGTATTTGGTATTTATAGCCATGGCTCGATTGTGTATAACGACATTATGGCAACAGAAAGACCCACCGCCATTTGAAATGTGGACAATGAGTTTATACCCTATCTGTAACTTAGAGCACAGTTTTTATGCTCTTAAGGGGGTGCAAAAACGGAGATTGGGTATGGAGATATAGGGTGTTATAATTGATCATTTGACGGACACCAAAGCGTAGGCTAAACCGTGGCATGATCTTCCAACCTACTATCTCTCATATGCTGCTCTCTTTTTTCTTTGTTTTTTCTTTTTTCTTTTTTAGAAATGATTTGATATGTACGTTGGACTTAATCATGGCTTTGTATAATTATGATTGTTTTATATCTGTCTTGCTTTTCCTCCCCTCCTGGATTTAGAAATTGTGTATGGCTGTTGAGACACTTTGGCTGATATATGTATTGTATGTATTATTGGCTTATCAAAAATAAACAATACTTCTATTTGGTAAAAAATATTTGCCGTTACTGGTACAGTTAGTCTATATAGTCCATATAATATATAGGAGAGATATTTATTTTAATAATATACATTTTTGCCAACTGCCTGATTTCGACACGATTAATCTCTAGGTATCCTTTCTCATCTCGTTCAATATCGGAGGGCAAGAAGAGTAGATTTGCCTTTCAGCAAAGTAGCTAATGATTCAGTAGCTAAGACCAAGAGTGGAGGCAGTGGTGTAGCTAGACCATTGACCCCCATGGCGGATCCTGCGTTTGCCGCTCCCTGGCCACATTGAAGAGCGGTGGGGGGGCAGGCGGGGCTGCCGTCTCCAAAACTCAAACTTGTGCCGCCCGGGGCAGACCACCACCCCTGTCCCCCCTTGCTATGCCACTGAGTAGAGGAGAAGAAGGCATTCTGTTTTGTGCCTCTTTAAATTGGGAAGTTGCTATACAAAAAACTGTTCACAATTCACCCCATACAATGCCCTAAGAACTGATATGAATCCACCCCAAAAAACCTTCAGTGCTCAATACACCGATAAAAATGTGAAAACACTTGCCAGGATTAAATTTTCTGGCTAAATGTAGTCTTATGTTTTTTAGAATGTACCAACATTCCCAGTTGTACACACTGAAAGCTGCACCAGGTGCAAATTTCCAGGTGTAGCAGTGGGAATGGTATGACCAATTCCATGGACTCTCATTGCTGAGAAATACTTCATGGTGTTGAATTTCACACAGGAGAATTTGTGCCCCCTTTTCAAACGCACATTTTTTGTCTGCAGGGAAAATATTTTTCCCCATGAAGAAAGCTCTTCCCTCACACAATCATGGGGAGATCGGTTTCCATTCCCATCCTGGAAAGCAAATTACTCCAGGGAAAAAAATTGGTCAGATCGAAGTCTGGATTTGGCCTAAAATACACATTTGTGGTTCTTCTAAAACTCCAAAGGCAATCCACACCTTTGACTGTCCACTTTACACCCCTTTAGTGGGATGTACTGCTCCCGAGTTCTCTGTGCTAATGAGAGATATATGCTGTAGTAAATGCATTTATACTAACCCATGATGCCTTGTGAATTCCTGCATGGCATGGATTGAGTATACTTTTGTGACTAGGCCTTGCAGTCTGTAAGACTTGAAATGGAGTTCCACTGTAACAAATATGTTCTCTGCATTGAGACCTCTCACCATTGAAGAAGTATCCTTTTCGATTCATAAAACATTGACATTGTTCATAAGAATCAAAATTATAGCAATTTCCTTCATGTCACCAGTGAAGTACTTATTTGGAAGATTTTGTGTAAAACTTTATAAATAGTACCTCGAATAAATGTATACAATTCCACTTATATTCCATCAAGACTTGGGGCCAAATGTAGGAAGGCTATTACCGGTCGGTAACAGCAGAAATTAACGGATTTCGGCCGTTACCGACCGGTTATAGGCTTTTCTGATGTAGGGGCCGAAATTAAGGATTCGGTAATTTACCGAATCAGTAATTTAAGGAATCAGTCAATTACAGATTTCTTAAATACCGATTCGGTAAATTACCGAATTCCTAATGTAGGGAGCACTTAAATGAGTGCTTATCCCATGTTAGGATTCGTTATTTACCACCAACTACAAGTTGGTGGTAAATAACAAAAAAAAAAGCTATTTTATGCAAATTGCTTCAGTGCCATGTTGCAGACATACATGCCCTCAGGGCATGTATGTCTGCAACATGTTCACCCATACACAATTAAGGGGTGCAACAGGGTGTTAAAGTGACACCCTGCCACCTTTCAATGTTCTCCCCCTTTTACCGAATCGGTATTTACCGATTCGATGATTGCCATGCATTCCTATGGGCCTAAAGGCCCATAGGAATGAATGGCAATTACCGATTTTTACAGATTTGGTAAAATTTACCAAAAAATTACCTACATACTATTTACCTATTCTTAAATACCAAATCGGTAAAATTCAGTATTTAAGAATAGGTAACTAGTATTTACCTACATCTGGCCCTTGGTGACTTGCCGTCAGCCATACTATCTAATGCCTTATTACCATTTTCCACTGTTACCTTCTCATTCAAAATGAGAAAAGCCATTGTCCATTCCACTTCATCAATTGGCTATGGGAGTATCGCTGTCCAACAGTTTTTCTCTAGTGACTGTTGTAATAGTGTTATAATAGTGGGGGTAATTCGAGATTTGAATTAAGGAGGAGCTTTGTCAAAAACCATGAATATGAAGGGAATATTTGATCTGCAAAAGTGCAAAACCTTTGCACAAGACGATGTGTTGCCATGACTTAGGAGCTGAAGATTGTTGATCATGGTAATATCTTGGAGCTCAGTAATGCCTCTATTGTAGACTAAAAAAAAGTCCCTATCATTTAGGACCTGGGTCTAAAGGCTGAGCATCAGGACAAGTAAGGCAGTATTGAAAAGCAGAAGTCCATAACATTGTTAAACAAACAGATTTGAGATGCCTTTACATTGCATAAAGGGGATGAGAGACTCGATAATAAAGTAGTCTAAATGGTGATATCAAAAAAGGCACATGACAGTAAAATGAAGGAAATGTATAGATATGAAGAGATCTGATAGTGGTATTCAGGAAGGAAGGGTAAATTATTTCTTTGAATTGATTGGGAATGAGCTAGGTACAAGAAAAATGATAATAGTCCCATCAGTGTTTGAAAAGGAAACGTTCAACTACATAACACGTACAAAGGTATTGGAAATTGTTCAGAGGATACATACTAAAGGAGTATGTTCTCCGACTCTATGGTCACCTGGGAGCAAAGTCTAACATAAGAGGAGAGTGCCAGTAGTGACTATGCTCTGGGTCTAAAAGCCAATTTGAAGCACTAATTTTAGAACTACCAATCTATCCTGAGTGCATAGTCTTGGCACAGTTTCAGCAGATGTTGGGAGGTCCCACCTGGAGGTTTGACCTCTTACCAGTGCAGGCGAGAAATGCACCACAATTCCAGACACTTGAGTTGGTAGCACACACATTCCCATTCATGAAAAAGTAAATAGGATACACATAGGAACTTATAGGATGACTGCACTAAGGTATATATTTGGGTAAATATTTCACAAGATATCTGTTAAACACCTTGGAAGACTGAGTGTAAAAAACTGACATACTTCGAAAATTTCAGCTGAGCATCAAAAAGAAACACTTAACAATAGATGGCTGCCTATCTCTGAAACTGGTTGTGGAAATATACTTCAAGCACAAAAGAAATGCCCTTGCAGGTTGCTTATATTGATCTGGCAACAACATTCAATCTGATTGATAGGAAACTCCTATGAGATAAGACGCTGGCTTGGGGGGCTTTCAAAGTCTTTATTTCCGGATGACATAAATATTATTGGAGGGGAGAGTGTGGTACTGCCAGAAAAGATAATGAAAGCTAATGGATTTAAACCAGCTGTGTTTTTTGAGCCATTGTTATTTGTCATTTGCTGATGTATCCAAAGCTTTGGAGCAAGCAAGATGTTTTCAACTGCAATTAGTAACAGCTGCTAATCACTTGAACATACATAATTAGTGACAGTCTGGTGCACTGGAGTCTTTGTACGACTGACTTGCAGCCCCGGGTAACAATGGCGGAGGCAAGATGCTCTTATCAGCCTCACGTGAAGTAGCAAGCCCGCGCACCTCACGCTAAAAGTAAAAAAAAAAAAGTTTGGCAAAATTTAAAGCGTTTCCCTTGCGGGAGCGAGTAGCACCAGGAGCGAAAATTGCTAAAACAGTGCGAAAAGTGAATCGATTCCAAAAGGGCTTTTTCCTATGCTCCGTTAGCGCACTGCGTAGGCGAGACCTAAAAAGATGAGTAGGTATTGGAGGCTTCTATGGGAGAAAGGAAGGTTTCTTATTTTCAGAAACAACATTTTAAAAAGATCCGAGCCTCTATAAACTGGAGAGACTCTTCAAATCACAAAAAAAGGCTTAGCTGGATAAGACTGAAGAATAGTGATCGACTGTCATCAGAAGACACAACTTTGTAGAGAAATGGACCCAGTATGTATGATATAGCCTTTGAAGAGGCTTTTAGAGAGATTTCTTTCCTGAATCAATAGCCAAGGAAGTTTCGCAAAATGATGAGAGATTAATCTCCCTACTGATGAGCTGCAGAATCTTAGTTTAATTAATAAGAACCCACCTACTTTTCCAAAATTAAAAGCATACTGTTCTAACAGTATTTTTCCAAAAGGGGCCCACAGTGTCTATTATCAATTGCATAGGAAAATAACTTTTCTAAAAGTACAAAGCCCAAATGATACTGAAGCAACTCTGGAAGATTAAAACTTTGCATGACTACTGCTCTAAATGCTTTACATTTCAGGGTGTTTCCGTTCTTACAAAAACACTCGAGTAATACTTCTGCATTCACGCTCAGATTTTACTGACTGCAAGGCCACAGAAGAGGCAACGTTTTTGGGGATCCGTTTAAATGCGTGCTTTGATAAAGCCCATGGTTCATAAAATCAATAGGGGGCTAGATAGGATAGAAGGTTTATATTGTTCAATGGTGGGCAGGCGTAATGATTTAAAAATGAATATTCTCCCAAAAGTGTTATATTAGTTTAGTTCTGTACCCTTGGAACTTACTAAAAAGCAGCTTCAAAAACTACAGTCTATGTGTAGCAGCATCTTGTGTGCTCAAGGTTCACCCCGTCAACCACGATCGCGAGGGGGCTATCTCAGTACCCAATTCACGTTTTATTATTGGGCATGCTTACTTCGGCATATGGGAATTTTATTGAGGGGAGAAGGGGAAGTTGTAGCAGCTGAATTCCCTGATATCTTTCAAATGCTGTTAGGGTCTGAGGCGGAGAGGGGTTTCTTTCAAAATGTAGACTAGCTATTACAAGAAAGCCCGCTTCAAGGTGGTGCTCGCTGCTTACAAGGTTTGGCTTCAGGTGCAGAGGTATATGCAGATAGGGCGGACCCATTTTTATACACCTTCTGCATCTTCAGCATTATTGCCATCTATTTTCTCTGATACCATAATGGTCAGATGGAGGGGTGCCGTAACTCTGGGAGACTTAGTGGATAAAAACAGTATATGGTCGTACTCCTCGCTGGTCTCTGAATTCGACTTGCCAAAAGCGGACTTTTTTAAATACCTGCAAGTCCGGGATCATCTATTAAAAAAGGCAAATGTAGGATTTCTATCCGAAAAAAATAACCTACTAGAGACAATTAGGGGGTGGGGGAAGATTGGTACTTTATGTCAACTTCTCATTGAAGCGCAATCTGATGATTTGGAGGCACAGAATTTAAAATGGAATGCCAGATTATCTCAGCCACGGGACAAATTACATGCCCCCGACATACACGATTGCTTTGGCTGAAAAGCTTTTGATATCCTCCAACCTTCAGATGCAACATTATAAGACTGTATTTAATTTATATTATACCCCTACCAAAACAGAATGTTGGGCGGGTTAAACCGGGCAAATGCACAAGTTGCGTGGGGGATCAGGCTGATAGTCTACATATGTTTTTTGCCTGCCCAGAATTGAAGCATTTGATAAGTAGGATAGAGGCCTTTTTAACCGAGGTCACAGGAGTACAGATTCCGATCACTCCCACTGTTATGCTATTAGGAATTCTGGACGATTCAATGGTTAGTGGCGAGATGCACAAATGTAGGTATTTGGTATTTATAGCCATGGCTCGATTGTGTATAACGACATTATGGCAACAGAAAGACCCACCGCCATTTGAAATGTGGACAATGAGTTTATACCCTATCTGTAACTTAGAGCACAGTTTTTATGCTCTTAAGGGGGTGCAAAAACGTAGATTGGGTATGGAGATATAGGGTGTTATAATTGATCATTTGGCGGGCACCAAAGCGTAGGCTAAACCGTGGCATGATCTTCCTACCTACTATCTCTCATATGCTGCTCTTTTTTTCTTTGTTTTTTCTTTTTTCTTTTTTAGAAATGATTTGATATGTACGTTGGACTTAATCATGGCTTTGTATAATTATGATTGTTTTATATCTGTCTTGCTTTTCCTCCCCTCCTGGATTTAGAAATTGTGTATGGCTGTTGAGACACTTTGGCTGATATATGTATTGTATGTATTATTGGCTTATCAAAAATAAACAATACTTCTATTTGGTAAAAAATATTTGCCGTTACTGGTACAGTTAGTCTATATAGTCCATATAATATATAGGAAAGATATTTATTTTAATAATATACATTTTTGCCAACTGCCTGATTTCGACACGATTAATCTCTAGGTATCCTTTCTCATCTCGTTCAGTATCGGATGGCAAGAAGAGTAGATCTGCCTTTCAGCAAAGTAGCTAATGATTCGGTAGCTAAGACCAAGAGTGGAGGCAGTGATGTAGCTAGACCATTGGCCCCCATGGCGGATCCTGCGTTTGCCGCTCCCTGGCCACATTGAAGAGCGGTGGGGGGGCAGGCGGGGCTGCCGTCTCCAAAACTCAAACTTGTGCCGCCCGGGGCAGACCACCACCCCTGTCCCCCCTTGCTATGCCACTGAGTAGAGGAGAAGAAGACATTCTGTTTTGTGCCTCTTTAAATTGGGAAGTTGTCAGACAAAAAACTGTTCACAATTCACCCCATACAATGCCCTAAGAACTGATATGAATCTACCCCAAAAAACCTTCAGTGCTCAATACACCGATAAAAATGTGAAAACACTTGCCAGGATTAAATTTTCTGGCTAAATGTACTCTTATGTTTTTTAGAATGTACCAACATTCCCAGTTGTACACACTGAAAGCTGCACCAGGTGCAAATTTCCAGGTGTAGCAGTGGGAATGGTATGACCAATTCCATTGTCTCTCATTGCCGAGAAATACTTCATGGTGTTGAATTTCACACAGGAGAAATTGTGCCCCTTTTTCAAACGCACATTTTTTGTCTGCAGGGAAAATATTTTTCCCCACGAAGAAAGCTCTTCCCTCACACAATCTTGGGGAGATCGGTTTCCATTCCCATCCTGGAAAGCAAATTACTCCAGGGAAAAAATTGGTCAGATCGAAGTCTGGATTTGGCCTAAAATGCACATTTGTGGTTCTTCTAAAACTCCAAAGGCAATCCACACCTTTGACTGTCCACTTTACACCCCTTTAGTGGGATGTACTGCTCCCGAGTTCTCTGTGCTAATGAGAGATATATGCTGTAGTAAATGCATTTATACTAACCCATGATGCCTTGTGAATTCCTGCATGGCATGGATTGAGTATACTTTTGTGACTAGGCCTTGCAGTCTGTAAGACTTGAAATGGAGTTCCACTGTAACAAATATGTTCTCTGCATTGAGACCTCTCACCATTGAAGAAGTATCCTTTTCGATTCATAAAACATTGACATTGTTCATAAGAACCAAATTATAGCAATTTCCTTCATGTCACCAGTGAAGTACTTATTTGGAAGACTTTGTGTAAAACTTTATAAATAGTACCTCGAATAAATGTATACAATTCCACTTATATTCCATACAGACTTGGGACTAAATGTAGGAAGGCTATTACCGGTCGGTAACAGTAGAAATTAACGGATTTCGGCCGTTATCGACCGGTTATAGGTTTTTCTGATGTAGGGGCCGAAATTAAGGATTCGGTAATTTACCGAATCAGTAATTTAAGGAATCAGTAAATTACAGATTTCTTAAATACCGATTCGGTAAATTACCGAATTCCTAATGTAGGGAGCACTTAAATGAGTGCTTATCCCATGTTAGGATTCGTTATTTACCACCAACTACAAGTTGGTGGTAAATAACAAAAAAAAAAAAGCTATTTTATGCAAATTGCTTCAGTGCCATGTTGCAGACATACATGCCCTCAGGGCATGTATGTCTGCAACATGTTCACCCATACACAATTAAGGGGTGCAACAGGATGTCAAAGTGACACCCTGCCACCTTTCAATGTTCTCCCCCTTTTACCGAATCGGTATTTACTGATTCAGTGATTGCCATGCATTCCTATGGGCCTAAAGGTATTTTAGCCCAGAGGGCAGGGTGCATGGTATTTAAAAGTCGGACATGTGGAAATATAATGTTCACATATCCTTACAGTGGCTAGTCCAAAATAGCTATTTTCACTGTCTGAAGGCAGGCTGGCCCATAGGGAAACACTTGGAAGCTATATTAAGTACTAATACTGTATCTCAGGAATAGGACCAGCTGGAAAAATAATGAAGCAAATAGTTTTAATAGTGATTAAACCCTGTATTCAATGGTGAAGTCAGATTTTTTAATAAATATTAAATAACTGTAATATTTATAAAGTTAACTTTTCCCTGCCTCACACTTCTGGAGTCCAATTTACATTGGACCGCCAGTTTCTCCCAGCTAGTGATTAGCATTGAATAGGTGTTAAAAAGGTGTGGCATGCCTCATAGGAGTGAACAATAGGCTACCGTGAATGTACTGAGTCACTCTCACTCACTAACTAGTGCCTGGCATAAATCTGGAACCTCCAGGCACCAACTTCTGAAAACTTTCTTGACCTACAGAAAATTACAAGAGGAGTGAACCTCCAAGGCTCAGTTCACTGACCTCCTATGTTGGTACAGGGAGAACATTAACTGCAAGAGGCCTTTTCCTGGAAATACACAGCTGACCAGAAAGTTGCAACTGGACCTGGACTGAGCCCTGCTGTTGGCCTACGCCCAACACCCTGTGAGTCTCTAGGTGCCTCCCCTTAGGTGAAGGGGGGCTTTGGAAGTGTGCTCCAGTGGTGGTTTGGGACTTAAAAGACTAGGGGCTAATTACAAGTTTTGAGGTCCATGGACCGGCAGACTCGCGGGGAGCGATGTTCTTCCGACCATCCTGTTACAACTAGGGCGGTCAAGCTGCCCCAGGACTGCTGCAACTTCCAGGGATCAGAGACCTGCAGAAGTCCATGAAATGCAGGTACTGATTTGACATTCCCATTGCGGGGCCTATTTCATAGGCACTGCTGTGGGAACGCCAAAGAACCGGCCGCCAGACCAGGAGAATACTCCTAGTCTGATGGTCGGTTCAACCACGGGTTTGGTGGTGTGAGAGCAGGGCGGTCTCACTCCCACACTGCCAAACTTGTAATCAGGCCCCACATCAGCAGGTAATTTCTTTGACCAGGAAGATCCTGGTTGGTGTATCCAATCTGCAGGCTATCATGGCCAGCCTCAAATTGCACCTAGGTTCTGGTCTACCACCATCAATGACTATCCCCAACGCTTTGTGCTTTTTGGAGAAATTTCTACTTAATATTTTATAACTTAATATCCCTAGTACACATTATTAGATTTTTGTAATTTTGGTATAATTTTGTTTGTAAAATTCTACTCTATTTTTCGAATTCTATTGTTTTGAATTTTGAATTTATAACTGTTTTGGTACTCCCTAAATACTTTACACAGTGCCCTAAACTAGACCTGTTTGCTCTGTGCCTTACCAACCAGGTGGCAAGCTTAGATTAATTTAGTGACAAAAACAATCAAGCCTGTAACTTAGGCACCATTGCACTATGCCATTAGGATGCCTGTGTTGGCGCTAGGCAGCACACAGTGTACCACCACAGGGAGAAAGCAGGAATAGGTCATTTCTTATAGTTATTTTGCATTCCTGCTCTCTCTCTGTCATGCAGCACAGCCCAGCAAGTTGTCTTGCTGCATTGTTTTGCCTGCCATTTTGCTAAATCTGGCCCTAACTCTCAAGCAAATACGGCATTTCATACGGCATTTCACCTGAGAAAGTGCTGCATTGTGTATTGTTTACTCCATACTCCTGGGTAGGATTCCCATGTTTTTGGCCAGCATTGTGTGGTATAATACTGCATTAGAGAGTCCTATGCATCAATGTTTCCCCCTACCACATACTCTACTCTACTCTCAGCAAACCTGTGCCACATTCCAAGTAACCTATGCACCCCACCAGCAGCGCCATAAGAATATATGCCCCGGTCATCATCTTTTCCCCAGCCATGTGCATCCTGGTATCCATTTTAATCCGTGCATGCCTGTGCCCTCTTTGCATCACTTTACATCCTGCCACCCAACAGGTACCAAGTACCACCTGATATTCCTGTGCCATCCCAGTGCCCACTCCTGTGTTCACTTGTGAGATCTCAGAATATCTGTACACCCTGCCATGCACCCTATAACACCCTGCAATGCATGCATCACGTGTGAAGTGCTCTTTCCAGATACACCCTGGCATCCCTGAGCCACTGAAGGTCATCCCCACAATGGGCACTCTTGTGGCTATTTTGTAACTGGGCCCTGTGGCATGTGACCCCTGACCCTCCTGCATCTCCTTGCTTCCTTCCATGGAACCATCATCCATCTATTTGCCTGCTCCATACCCCCTGGCAATCCTCTTGCCATCGCTGTAGCCGCTGCCTAGCTACGTTACTATATCAGTGCTCAATTTGTAAAATAATAAGTGCCAGGGCCCTGAACAAGAGGCCACTGCAGCTTGCACCATCCATTGCCCCTTTCATCGCGACCAAAACAACTACTTACCATCCCTCTCCCCTGCAAGTGCGACAGTTCACCTTATTCCAGGTCCCCAAAGCTAAAGGAATGGCTGGGGAGGCAGGTATTAGTCATTTGTAATGTACATTTTATTCATAAACAACTGTTGTTCTGCTCATCTCTAAACTAGATGAACAGCGCCACCTTCCTAAGTGCGATGTTGACAATTAAGTGCTGGTGCTGAGCACCGGAAACAAATTAAGTGCTGGCGCTGATCACCAGAAACTACCGGCTCAAATTAAGCACTGTCAAATTCTTCAATGTTCTCACGTGATCCCTCCGCACGCTTGTGCTTTCTGCCACGTGGCCACCTTAATCCTGGCTACTCCAGTCTCTAGGTTTGCATCACCTACTCCTCCCTCTTCTATGTACCTCCTGACATTTTTGTCTCTCCCTGTCATCCCTATGCTTCCTACAAACATGCCCCCCCCCTCCCCCCCCACACCGGAGCCAAATGCCTGCCAGCCCTTTATCTCCTTCTCGTCCCTGTTCTTCCTAAAAACATTCCCCCCACCCCCATTGCCAAGTGCCCCTGCCAGCCTTATGCTGTCGTTCATGTGTCTCCTGCCACAGCCTAACAGCAGTTAAGATGGCGCACGTTGATGCTACAGAGAGACGTCAACTAGGACGGGTGTCATGTTTTTTTTCTGTAAATGTAATTACATTTTGATTAGTTGGCAGACGCGCATTTTCCTGCACACAAATGTTGATGCGCTCTTGGTTGGCCCAGCTGGTATTTTATTCTCCGACACACACTTTTTGATGAGCTATTAACTGGAACTGTAAACCAGACTGACCTTAGAGGCGGCACCCTGAGCAGCCCAGCTGCCTGGCATCATGGCACAATCATCATTATAATGTGCGACGCAACTTTCAATATCTGAAGAACAATTAGAAATATAATGAAATCAATCTTGTATGATTATTTATACGTCGGTGTTCGCAGGGACTACGTGCCTTGTACGGGCAGCTCAAAAGTAACGTTCCAGAAGTATCTAGAATAGCAACAACTGTGAATATATTTTATTTTCGGACACATGCAACAGCATCCAACATCTCATGCGAAAAACACTCTGTTTCAGGCCATTTTTATTCTCATAGCAAACTGATCTCATTTTAAAATGACAAATGAACAAGCACTTGTACCCCATCCCAATTCACAGACCGGACTCCAAATCCAGACAAACAGTACAAAAATTGCCTCTCACTCAATTAAGGTAGCCCTGCTGAGAGCAGAGTAAGCCCATCATTGACCCCATATCTTGGCATGCTTCCGTGATCAGCCCCTGGCTCGGCAAATGGGCACTTCCAGTTTGAAACACCAATCCATAGCCAAGTAGCAATCTGCAATGCTAGGGGGGTGGTGAGCGGCACTCCAGCAGCTTGATATGTTGTGCTTGGCAAGAAGCGTACCCATGCCCGCCAACAGATTTTCTCCCTGGTGCCAACCAAAGTCTTTCAGGATTCCCAGCAGCACCAGTTTCTACCGGCCTCCCCAGTACCTCAGTCAATACTCTGGCGACAGATGACCAGTACTGTGTCACCTGGGACAAGATCACCCTATATGGTGCTAATCTGCACCTGGAGCTGCACATCAGTTACACTGCGAGGCAGGTCTGCCGCCTTCCAGAGCTGCATCGGGGTAAGGTATGTAGCGTGCAGATGATGGAGTTGGGTGAGCTATAGGCGGGAAAAGATGGCAATCTTTCGGGGGTATTTGCACATCCCTCCAATCTGCCTCATCTAAGCAGGCCTACCCAGGCTTCCCGTTTTTGTCAGAGGAGGTCGAATCTATTGTGGGCATTAATGATCAGCAATTTATAAAGTTGTGAATTCCCACCTTTGGGCCCTGAAGCAGTGTTGTCTCACGCGGGCTGTATTCTGAGGCAAACGGGGAGGTCAAGAAGTTCCTCTGTTGGGTCATTTTCTAATCCCAACCCAGCAGTTTCAACGCCAAGTGGAGATTACCACGCTGGTGGGTTTGGGAAGGGAGCACTAGAGGGGTCCCCCAAAGAGCAGATGCTGCACAACTGCTCCAGTTTATTAGCCAGGTCTCACCAGACCCAATTTATCCTATTATTGATAACCAAAAATTGAGAGGGTCAGTAATAAAGATGGATGCCAGCCATGCCCATACCCTTGTCAAATGTTGAATGTCAAAATTAATTCAATGCTATGTGAGGTGGCACCCCGCCCAGAGAATTTTTTATTGCAGTATTATCCATGTACTTGTGTTTGGTACCCTCTTGCAACTTGCACTCACCACTTTGCCCCTGTAACACAAGGTTTGCTTCCTCTCACATGTTTTTTACCTTTGATACTTGCACAAGTGCCACTTTTGCCTACGTAATCGTTTGTTCTTGTGCTTGAGTGTGTAACATATATTGCAGTATTATACCACAAATTATACTCTATTTTCTCTTGTAGCCTGCACACTTGTCACTTTTTCCTCCTGTGCACTTTTTACTACCTCATGTATTTTTGGTAGCCCACATTTTTACTACCTCATGTATTTTGTTTGCTCACAAGTGTCACAATTACCTTGTCTACCTCATGTATTTTTGGTTTCTCACAATTTTTACTACCTCATGTATTCTTGGTTGCTCACAATTATCACTTTACCGTATGTAACGTAACATATGCCTCTGCAATCTGTTGCTCGTGTAATGTTCTCAGTTTGTATCTTTTCTGTTCCTATTGTGAAGCGCTCTGACACCTTTGGGTAAAGTCCGCGCTATATAAAATTGCACAAATAAATAAATAAATAATAAATAGAAAGGATTTAAAGTAGCTGTGAGATCCCGGAACCATGCCACTGGGATAGAATGTGGGAAATTCTGTAGAGTATACAAAAATCTTGGCAATACAATCATTGTAAATAGGTCTACTCTGTCCAGGAGACGGGGATGCCCCCAGGCCCGAAAGTGCCATTTCATTTTGGTCATAAGTGGGGCAATCTTGAGGGCCAGGTAAGGGCGGGTTCCACTGCTATATGCATCCCAAGGTAGAGGAAGATAAGACGTTTGACTGGGGTCTGTGTTTACCAGTTCATGGTTTCTGCCCCCTTATAAATAGGACTAAGAGTGTTTTGGCCCAGTTAGTGTGTGATCTTAGAGCCTCCCGATAAAGAGACAAAATTCTCATCTCTCACAGACTCATGTCCTGTTGGTCGGTCAAACAAAGGAGGACATCATCCACATATAGCGCAATTGTGTGTTCCTCACCCTCTCACCACCACCAGCCCTGCATCTATGCATCACATCTAACAAGTCTCACGAGGGGCTCGATCACAAGGGTGAAGAGCAACGGTGACAAGGGGCAGCATGTCAAGTTCATCTGTGGCTGGGAAAATTATCTGAAATAGTGGCATTGACTCACACCTATGCAGAGGGGGAGGAGTATAAGAGTTTCACATAGCACCCAACCTTGATTCAAAACCCATGCGTTGCAATACTTGGTGTAAAAATGCCCAGTCAATAGAGTTGAAGGCCTTCTCAAAATCAATGAGCAAGAGGGCTTGGTTCTCTTGGATCTTGGTATATTGGGGCAGCGCCATATGCAACCGTCTAATACAGTGCCTCATGCTACAGTGTGGTATAACACCACATTGATTGGGATGGATCAAGTCCGTAATGACTCACAGGCGTCTGCAGACAAAATCCTTTGCAAATATTTTTAGTTCATTATTAATAAGCGATATCGGCCTGTAGGAGGCACAGCATTCTGGAGGGCACCCAGGTTTGTATAAAACGTATATGGTGACGAGATCAAGTACCTGGGGGAACCTTCCAATGCCCTTTGCCTCCAAGTAGAGATCCAAAAATCGGGCAGGAGGACCTCTCTATATTTATGATCAAATTCTACCAGGAAGCCGACTGGCCTGAAGTCTTGACAGGGTCCAGCTCAGCCAGATCTTCTCCTACTTCCTCCAGTGTCAGGGAGGCACCCATACCTGCTTGTTGGGGCAGAGAAATCCATGACAAGGGGATATCCTCCAGTATCGAGAAAGCAGGTGCATGAAGGGACTGTGGAAGGCAAGAATATAAACTTTGATAATAATCTGCAATGGACTCAGAAATGGCTTCCCCCTTATGGTGCATACCACCCCTACTGTACATGACACCAGGCACTATCCTAGAGGGCCTATCTTGGGTAGCAGGTCAATAAAGTAATTTAATGGACTTATCTCCAAACTCATAGACCGTGTGGAGGGAGGCACACCAACATTGGCAGGCCTCTTCCAAGATTAGGTGCCGAAGGGAAGATTTGGCCACCTCTAACTGTTGAGAGTAAATAAATTGGAGGATTAATAAGCACATTTTCTCAAGTTGTAGGATTTGTGTTTCTCTGCCGTTAACTGATCAGAGATTTCACCCTCCCTTGCATCGTGGTTTTGCCCACTGCCCAAAGTGTATTGGTGGAGGGGACTGAACCCTGATTGGATTCAAAGTATGCGTGACCTTCTCCTCAAGACATTCAGAGTACTGCAGTGGCGGCTCCTCCGCTAAGGTGGAGGAGCGTTGCCCCACTGCCATAAATCAGCAAATGAAAGAAAAAAAGAAAATTATAAAACGTTACATTATTATCATTTTATTTTGTCCTCCTGCTGCGGCAGATTGCGTGAGGGGGTGGGGCTGAAGAGCAGGGGAGGAGTAGTAGAACACTCCTAAGTGCGCAATGACCAAACAAGTCATGTGCCCTTTCCCAGTTCTCCATGCAGGCTGCATTACATGCCACCCCTCCAGCCCCTGGCTGAGCGCTTTGTCACAGCGCTCAGCCCAATCGCAAAGCTGCATTGCAGCATTGTGATTGGCTGCTGGGAGCATGGGAGCCCTGGTGCTTCCTGCTTCTTCCAGGAAGAGGACGCAGGAGAGGCAGCGGCGGCTGGCCAGCCGCCTTTCCGGGAGGTAAGTGCTTTTTTAAAAAAAACAATCCCTCCCCTTCCCCTCAACCCCGCCCCACTGCTTCTTCCAGGCAGCAGCTGCAACTGGAGTACTGGTCATCAGTTAGGATCCAGAAATTAAGCCACCAAAATCGGTCTTTAAGTTACTGGTGGGGCCTCTAAGTGAAGGTAGACTGGGGAATGATGGATGATATCTTGTTGGAGAATCTCCACTACAGTGAAATTACATCAGCAGCTGGGAGCAGCGTCAGATTGATAGGGGCGATGGTTTTGTGCACTGCTGACGTGTTCAGTTTGCCTCACATAGATGCCACACCCGCCACACATCACAGAGGTCTAAGGAGGTCATCCAGAACTCCACTACATAATTTGGAGCCACTTCTTTGGTATGCCGCTGAGCCAGCTGTGGAATCATCCTCAGGATGATGAACCACATAAATATCACCTTGGGGGGGGGGGGGGTGCGTTGGATCTCAGGAACTGGACAATGGCAATTGTCCAAAGCTGGTAAATACACCAACTTCTCAAAAGGGGGGGGGGGTCCAAGGGATATAGAGTTTAAAGACCCACACCTGGTTTTATCCCCAGCTCCAAATAGTTATACACCATAAGAAACACAGGGGGTCTATTAGCTAACTATTAGAGCTATGCTATCACTACGGAGTCACCTAGATCTCAACGTGTGTGCAAAAGAATAAGGACAAAGTAAGAAAACAAGTGGATACAAAGGTGAAAAAGAGATCAATACATAATAGACTATTCATCAGTGGCTGACCAGTCCAAAAGAGTGATGTAGGGTTTCCATCAAAAAAGACTTTTGTGATCAGTCATATCATCTGGCCAAACCCTAGAGTGTGAACGGCTAATCCCCTGATCAATGGGACTGAACCACACAGTGTTGATATCTTAGGATTTGGTCCACCAGTACTGATGAAACATCCGCAATGACTGATCTATTGATGGTTTTGAAAAAGGTGCAACAAAACAGAAAATGTGACTTAAAATAGGATGGAATGTCCTCCTTTACGCAACTTTATTCAATGGACAAGACATGCCTCCTAATTAAAAACAGAACAGTGCAAGATGACAGTAACAAATATCTGTCTGTAAAGGGGCCAACATGTTTCTGCCTATTGGGTGTCTAATCCCAGGGCATTCATCAGGGCCTCTGTTCTTATACTCGTTGCGCTCTTACAAGTGAAAAAAGTTCACCTCCACCATAAGAAGAAATGGGAAAACTGAAAAGAGATGGTTCACTACGGTACAACCTGTAATAACCATATGTTGTCACCCTCCGACTCACTCGTACTCTAGTGAATCCCCGACTGATGGGTGAAGCTACCTCACCTCGCCTGGACACTGCTCAGGTATAGGAGGCACCGCACTAACCGTCGGTACCTCAAGCTGTCATCTGAGGCTTGGGGGAGGCCAAAGCTCCCTGGAAGATTGAGGTGGAATATAAACACTGAGGAGATTATAGTGGGATCCCTCCAGTACCAAAAATCTGTCATGCAGGTCAGTGTGTATTTTGTTGTGAATCATAGGAAAGAATCTGTATAAAAGTATGGCCACCATCCCTGTACCGCTGGAGAAACCTGAATGGATCATCTGTCATACACAAAACAATATAAGAAGGGGCCCTGAGTGCCCACCAAGTTTGGAGAGACAAACCGTCTCTTAGCATATCGGAGTGCAGCTGCCCTTTTGATAAGGACCAGTAGACCATTTATATTCCAGGAGAATATGGAAAAGTTCATCATGTGGTCTGTAGTTGAAATGTGTCACGGATATGAATAGGGCACTGATTACAAGGCTGGGTCGAAGAGGGCTGCATAGTCCATCAGAAGGAAATGCCTGTTGTGGGACTTCCAAGGTTGGAAACTCATGTGAGGGTCCAGGTACCGATACCTGCACACAAAACAAATTGGAACACCTCCACCCTACTCCCCCCACCCCATACTTCCCCCCTGGAAGCATCTGTTGCCTATGAACCACCCGACAACCCTTCATACTGTGCAGTACTTGGTAGACTCGATTGAGGACCTCTTATCAGCTCAGGGTAAAAAATTGCTCCTGCGCCACCTGACCCAGGTCTGTAAGTTGGGGAATCCACTTGGTTGTGTCGAGTCAAATGGGGCACAGTGCCAGGGTGGTAAACTATTGCTTGTCCACCAGAATATCCATTGGGTCTCTCACAGCTGTGTCAGTCTGTGATCACCTCGAATGGACCATTTGAAAACCTGAGTAAGGGATTCTGCAACCTGGTCACCTGCAGCATTTTGATCTTGGTCCCAGAGGATTCTGTGGATCCCCATGCCAGGCCACGCGGATGGTTTAACCCCCTTCCTCCTTTAGCGTCAGAGGTAGGTGGTGCCCGATCGAGGGGCCCTCCCCTGAGTCTCTCCCACCTCTCTCCATCCTCTCAGGTAAGTTTCCTCTGTTTTATTGCCCAGTGTGGCTGACTTCAGCTGGGCCTGTTGCCTCATCGGACCGGGGGGAGGGTAGCATAATGTTAGGATAAATTACGTTCTGCAGTCTTTACAGCGCTCACCTTTAGAACTTCTTACATGGTGAACAACCTTTACAACAAAACTTTTACAACGCACTACCATTACAACGCAGGCATTACAACGCAAACCATTACAACGCATTGCGCTGGGGGGCGCTCTAGGATAGGGAATAAGTTTAATTTTCTATCCAACACCTTCCCTAGTGTCCACGGGGACTGGAGTTGGAATAGAAAATTAAACTTTTCACTATCCAGCACCCCAAAGCGCTATGCGTTGTAAAGGTTTGCGATGTAAAAATCGCGTTGTAAAGGCATGTGTGGTAAAAGTATGGTTTGTAACGTCATACATCCTTCTTACATTGATGCCTGCTTGGCCACGACCTCCTCAAGAATACAAATTTAACACAACAGATCCTACTATATTATCTGCATATTACTAATCTACTGCCTATTTATCTCTAACCTTTGTTCTGGAGTAGCGTGCTACTCACCCCAATGTGCTTAAATGCCTCAACAGGGGTAGTAAGTGCTAAATAAATACAATTTACAAATACAATTGTACAAATTTGAGTTGGGGAATGCCGGCAACGATGTTAGCTGAGTTTCCTTCTGTGATTTCTGTGATTTCCTGGATATTCATGTCTATTTGCATATTGCTGTTGTGATATGGTAATATAATTTAATTTATATAGCTCTTACTATCCCTGATGAGGCACTGATAGGCTTATTAAAACGTTCTATAACCATAGTTTTCTTTAGGTGTTCACGTTTTTATTCTGAACAATCTGCCATCTCCTCATATGTTCTTTGTTATTTTAATTAGAGCTAAATCCCTTTCTTTTTTTGTATGCGCTCCTTTATATTATATGTATTTTTTTATTATTGAGATTCACTTGTTTTTTTAAGCATACTGCTTGCAATTCCTGTGCACTTTCTCTAAAGTAAAGTTGGGAGCTCCTTAATCTGACCACCCAACTTTCACACACATATATGTAAATGTCATGAGAAGTGTGCAGCTCGTTTTCCTTCTTACCTCGCTTGCATTTCATATCAAATAATTTCGTAAATGCGCATGTTTTTACCAGAAGCGACCGGGGAAGGTGGGGTCGTGCGGGAAGTGTCACGTGGGGGGGAATACAATATTAAAAAAATATAAACATACCTTTTGTTGCCGTGGTCGGCCGCCTCCAGCGATGCGTTCACCTCCTCTCCTCTTCCTGGGTCCCAGCAGCCCCTGGGATCCAGACTCCAATCCAATCCCTGTACTGCAGAGCAGGTCAGGATTGGTCTGAGCAGGCAGGGAAGACGCCCTGCTCAGACCAGGGAGTCTGTGGGGTTTCTCCATCCCGGATGCTCAATGCAGCTCGGCTGAAGATAACCTAACAGCGCATGTGTGCTTTGGTCCGCCAGAAACAGCCCGCCAAAATACATATGCGCACTTGGGGAGTGGAGTGAACGTAGCACTTCTACTCCCAACCTCCCATGCCTAAGCCCTGCCCCCCTCCTAACACCACTGTCAAAGTGGGAAAATGTAAAAATAAAATGATGCAAGAGCATTGTTTTATTTGAACTTCGCTGGGTCTGAGCCAGGCAGTGGAGCAACACTCCTCTGCCATTGCGGAGGAGCCGCCAGTGGTTTTTACCAATTATATCCCCTTCACGTGCTACACTCCAAAACCCAGGGTGGTTATCAAGTATGTATGTAATGAGAGCATACTTTGTATTTGCTTGCATCATTTGACTCAACAGTTCTTGCAGTATCTAAATCTGGGATTTTGCAAATTACCATATTTATCTGGATGTCAGAAGCAGGAAATTAATTACTGTGGCTTAACATAAGAAATATGTTCATGTTTCGTTTGCACATAACAGGGGCATCATTTATGACTAGTTTGAGTGCATTGCTATTTTAATTGAGTAAATATTTGTGTATTTAATATTGCACTGATTTATAACTACATCGACAAGCTTCATATGACATTTTCAATGTTTCTAGAAAGGAATCATTTTAAAGCATGTCCTTTGAGAATGGATGGTCGCTGAGTCGAAAATGTCCCGATTACTTGCGAGTGATCTTTGTTAGTCTTTGTCCCAGTCATTACTTATGAGGTGAATCCAATCCAGGGAAAGGGATCTCCACCAACATGCTGCAAGTGCCAGCTCTGCCCTCCTGGCACTTGGAGCTATAAAAAAGCTGGCATTGCCAGTATCCTCTTGACATACAAAGCCCAGATAAGCCTTGGCCGCCAGTCAGTACTAGAGCAATAATGACTGATTGATTGAGATTTGCTGAGCACAATTATAGTAAACTGACTTCTTGGGGCTAGAGAACTTTCCTCAGGGAAGAAGCAGTGAGAATTGCTGACTTCAAAAGTAAAGAAAGACAAATATAGGACCAAACCAAGACTAGCAAACCAAGTCGTTTTTTAAAGCCTTTCTGGAGATATCATGGCTTTCGATGCCTCTTAGAACCTCATTTCAGATGTTTGATCCAAGACGCCTCAAGGCACGCAACCGCAGTATTGAAGGTGGAGTCGGCTTCCAGAAGAGAGAGACCTTACGGGACGTAACATAAGAAATGGTCAAATAGACTGGGGTCCTATCCCTTAAAATGGTTGTGCATTAGGCAGGGGACCTATAAAAGGACTTACTGCTTGATGGACAGCCAGTGCAGGCCTTTGCGGTCCCCAGTGACAATAATAAGGGGATTATTTACAAGCTCCTTGCACCGCCACTACGTCACTTTTTTCTCACTAAAAGTGACTCACCTGCGGCGCAAGGGGCTTGTGAATAAGCCCCTAACTGTGTAACAGCCTGGTAAAATAATCTGACCTGGAGAGCACACAGGAAGACACATTGGCATACCTTTGATATAGCGTCTCACCAGTAAGAAACAAATGTTTATGTGACATTGGTCAATTCTTGTTGGAACCACCCAGGAATGACCCTCTTCTGCCTTCCCCTATCCCTACCATTCTCTGCTTCTAAGACAACACGATTAGGTAAGGTAAGGGAGGAGACCCATACAGTAGCCGAGAAGCCTAGGCGGGTGTGTCGGTGTGCAAACGCAAACATAAAATTCCTTCTTGAGCACTGACACTGGACTAGGGCCGGTGTAGTCCCCATTGGACATTGGTGCTCCCAACTGGAGCCATCTCTCTTAGTGGGTGAGATGACAAAAGTACTGAAGGCAAAAACAAAGCATTTCTGGTAAAGAATGACAGACAAGAAACTTCTTTATAAGATTTAAATGCTGACATGCACAAGCAGGTCCATGAAACTTAATTCAATAGACGTAAGATTCAATAGGATGTACATCAAACCACAGTAAAATTCTAGTTAATGTCTAGCATAGATACACCTTCATGGAATGGGGAAGGGTCCCCTCCCAACCTAGAGAAATCACACCCTTCTGTAGGGCTTTAGACAAAGGCTTCATACATTTACTACATTAGTACATGGTTCACATGCTCACAACCATAAGTGTTGTATAGCATTTTAGGACTCTAGTGTAAGTTTCCCGATGCATGCCCTTATATAGGTATAAATCACCTTGTCCTTATATAGACATAGAAATCATAACCATATTTAGACATAGCCCATGCAGTACAAATACAGGCATGGATACTTCCACTAGTTCCGAAAAGCCACAACGATTTCTTGGAAAACTCGGCTTCAGCAGTTAGGGACTTACCCTTGCTTGAATATTGACTTGTCCAAGAACTCATGGAGTTTTCAAAGAACTGCGACTCTTTCATGACGTTATTATGTCCACCTTTACGTCAAACTCGGCACCTTCAAGGTATAAATATGCCCACACTTGCCCTAGCAAAGACACTGTGGTTTGGAGCAGTTCGACTATCTGCTTGCCCAACGCATCTCGCTACAGCAAGTGCCGAAGCAAGCTGACCCTCCAGCTGATGCACTGAGAGGGACGCTGTCTTTTCTCTTACCGAGAAATCCAGCTTCAGTGTTTCCAAGCTCCCCTCGCGGGGTGTTGGGAAATCGAGTCCGGAGACAAAGAGATATCAGACCTCCTTCATTCTAAACCAAGGTACGGAGCTGTTTAGACCCTAAGAGAAATCTTGGATAGATTCTTGGCAAAAGAATACTAAACTTATGCTACACCACACTTACTCCTCACCTCGTACTAGACTTAGGTTAGGTACATCGGGTTAGGCGTATTTTAGAAGCACCAGTTGAGTACTTTTAGTCTTTATTTATTTATGTATGTATTTTATGGCTTAGAAACCATACCATGTTTTTACAGTATTTTTTTTATAATACTCTTCTTGCTGTATGCATTATACTTTACAGCCAGTATTGCGATTGTAGCAGTTCATTTCTTCTGTATGAGAAAAAAGACTGTTCAATAAATACATTTATTGAAAACGCCCGTCTCTCTATTTCTCTGCACCTCTGGTGAAACGAAGCATGCACGAATGACTGAGTGAAATATCTATCTATTGTTTCTACGACTCTGAAGATACGTTTTATCTTGGGGAAACAAAGTTGTCATGTTTATGCGGTTGTCAGAAACGAATCCCTTCTTGTTTATTCAAGAAAGTTTCTAGTGACCTCTGAGCTAGCTGGCACTCACAAATAAGTCTAATATATTCGATAGAGACCTAGTCGGCCTAAGTCCTATGTCACATCTATTGGATATATTATTCCAATGCGCAGAGCCTATTGGGAATATAGAAACTACACTACAATAGAAATAAGTAAAAGAGCAAAAATTGGTAATGAAATGCATTTGATGACTTTCTCACTAATCTAATACAGGAAGTTTTAGTGTTCACAGCATCTGCTCTCGGTACATGAAAGGTTACATAGTATGTGATTCAGGCTGGGGCGGTTGCTCTGTCCTTGAGAAGGTACACTCTGCTTAGGTAGTCACAGGAAATCATTTCTCGCGGCCGCTGCAGGTAAGAGCGGTGGAGCCTACTGGGGGGATTTTGAGAGACAACCACAAAGGAAAATTAAATAAATAATTAATTTTCCCTCGTGATCGTCTCTCGAAATCCCCCCCAGCTGGCCCCACCGCCCCAGAACTCTTACCTGAAGCGGCTGACTTCGTAGCTTGTGAAAAGTATTCAAGTCTGTATTATGACACAGAATAAAACATCAGCTAGAGTCACATGTTAATCTGCAACATCACAGTAAAATGGTGGACCAAGCCTAAAACGTTCTTACTTTAGTTAAACGCCAACATTCTTATACACCAAGCATCACATGGCAACACATCTGCTCCCACAGTAGCGAGAGGACAAAGTGTGAGGGAACAAAGAGAGAGCAGCAAGGGTAGGAGCAGAATCATGGATGGTATACAGCAAGAGTTGGAGGTAGGAGGGAAAAGGAAAGAGGGGTACAGTCAGAATCTCTTGAGAGAGGAGAAGAGGAGTATAGGAAAGCACTATATAGCAGGAAGGTCATAGGCAGGTGAAATGTAAGGGGTGGAATGTGGGTACAAAATGAAATGAGTAGAATCAAGCAATAAGGAACAGTGGGCCTGTGATGGCTGTAGGAAAGTGCTAGGAGGATCCCTCTGGGGAGGAAAGGTGGCAAGAGTCTTTAAAGGGAGTCTGGTATACAGGCAGTCATAGACAATGTACTAAAGTGGATGCAGGAAGGTCACCCACTGCTTCAAAGGTTGCAGAGAACCATTACACGCCTAAAAATATGCGTAGGTCTGTTTTCTCTACCACATAGGAAACATATTGGAACCAAAAATATAAAATGGCAAGTGTGCAAAAAATCCATAATGTGATTCACTGGTGCTCATTGTATCATCTTTTCTGAATGATGAATAACTTTGCTCTATATTTTATACACTGATTCCAGTACTGTAAGGAATCCAGTGAGGCATCATGGGAGATCGTCCTTCCACCAGGGTACTCCAGGAGGGTGCAAGAACAGGAATGACACTTAATTCTTAACAAGTGCTCTCAGATTCTTTGTTTGCTCAATGTGTTCTTTACCTAGCAGCAGTGGCATTGCATAAAATGTTGAGACCTACACACAGTGCCTGACTGGGAACCAAAACCGGCCCTGGCAAAGTGCTCGGCCGGCCCCCTGGGGGTGCGACTGAGCTCTTTGCCAGGGCCGGTTTTCAGCCGATTTTGTTACAGGGCCAATTTTGCAGCTATGCTGCAAAAACAGCCAAGTAACAAAAACGGCCCACCCTTGCGGCGCACCGGGGGATTTCCCCGTTCCCGCAAAGGCCAGTCCGGGCCTGCCGACACAAAATGTAATTAGGGACTCAGAGAATTCTTTCTCCACACATATCCATAGGCTTTATAGGCGTATTAATTAATTGGGCTCCCTAGAGGGTGGGGTCCCAATGGCCCACAGGGGTCTGCGTTACACTAATGCCTAGCAATCTAATATTGCCTATAGTGGCTCTTCGACTGATCCGGAGCTCTCCCCCCCCCCCCCCCGCCCCGAGCGCATGGAGACCCTCATGGATGAGTTGCAGTGCTATACAAACCCCTGATTGATAGATAGTTTTACACAAATACAAAATACATAATTACCGAATATAACCTAACATAATAATAATAATTTAAATGGCTCATGGTGAATAGCAAAGAGGTAGGTCTCTAGGAGCAGAGACCAAGAACAAATTTTGCAGTGACACATACCTTCCTGTAAGAAATTGGGCTTCTGGTTGGCAGAGGTAGGCACCCTGTCCAAGCAGGAACCACAATCCTAGTCAGGGTAAGTCAGATACACACCCTAAATTAACCTGTGCTCGCCCCCTGGTAGCTTGGCACAGGGCAGTCAGGCTTAACTTAGTGGCAATGTGTAAAGTGTTTGTGCAACACTTCAAAAAGTAAAACATTGAAAACACCACACACAAATAAGCCTCAGTCCTTAAGCTTAAGCTCATCTGCCAACTTTTTTCCCTCCATCCTCAGATTGACTAGTTCCAATTTAGTTTACTCCTCTTTCCTGTCCTCCAGCTCCTGTGGGGACAGCCCTCAGGCAGACACACTTGTCCCTGCTCTATCCTGAGTATCAGAGGCATCCATGTCATCTGCTGGGGAAAATTGGGACTCTCCTTGGACCCCCAGATCCTGGTCTCGGTCCTCCCTCGCCTCATCCTCAGACTGTGCTTCCTCCTCCTCATTGTTGTCTCCCTCATCATCTGGAGATCCAGTTTGGTAGCCTATTTGTCTGCTTTCAGCCCATTCAGTTTGCAGAGTATCAGCAGCGCAGCCCTTCTGAGGGTGTCAAAGTTGCAGACATCCATATTCATGTTACAAAAAGGAGTTTAGGGCACTTAAATTTAGAAAAGGGGGAGAAAGACAATAAAAAACGAAGGAAGAATTGCATTTTTGTAAAAGGCTTTTAGATGTGGCTCGGTAGTGCACTTCAAGTCACTGCATGGAGCTGCACAAACACAAGTCCTATCCTCATCACTGATCAACAATGTTGGAAATTGGGCTTCTGGTTGGCAGAGGCATGCAACCTGTCCAAGCAGCAACCACAATCCTAGTCAGGGTAAGTTAGATACGCACCCTAAAATATCCTGTGCTCACCCCCTTGGTAGCTTGGTACAGAGCAGTCTGGCTTAATTTAGGAGGCTATGTGTTAAATATTTATGCAACATTTCAAATAGCAAAACAGTGGAAACACATCAGAAAAAGATGCCACACCTAGATAGAAACAAAGAACTTAATTTAATGAGCAAAACAAGACCAAAATGGAAAAAATATAATAAGTAGAACTGGAGTTATGAATTTTTATAGAAAAAGCATAAAGCACGCACCAGGACTATCTTGTCACACTAGACCGGGTCAAAGTCAAATGTTCAGGCCGACTGTGATGGAGCGCGGGTCGGATACATGGATAAGCCTTGGCCTGCTGAAAACAGTATACCTTGGTTCGGGGTTGTGTCGAGGACGAGATGTGATGAGCAGTCAGAAGAGATGCATCAGCTTTGATCCTTAGGATGTAGCCGATGCATCGGTTCTGAGCCATGCAAGTTGGAGTAGCGTTTTTATCAAACCCCTCTGACATATGTGGTGCATCGTCGTCGAGCTGCAAAGCTGGCAATGCAATGTTTTCAATCCTGGCAGCAGCAGTGATGCGTTGCGTGAAGGGAAATGCACCAGTTCCGAGCTGTACAATGACGGCAATGCATGGGTTTTATTAGTTGTAGCACCCTACACCCATTTTCAAAGGTCCAGGACTGGATTGGCACCACTTGACAGGGCATGACTTGTAGCAGGCAAAGTCCTGAAGATGATGCAGGTAAATGATTTTTTGATGTCCCTCAGACTCAGAACAGTAGGCAAGCAGGCAAGCCCTTGGAGTCCCTCTGGATTTAAGTGGTGTAGGTCCAGTCCTTCACACCCAGACCAGAAGGGCCGCAGGCAAGTCAGCACAGCAGAAAATCACTTTCTCCTGAGCAGCAACCCAGCAGAGTGGCAATCTTTCATCAGCACAGCAGTCCTTCCTGGCGGAGTATCCACAGGTTCAGGAGTGTACTGAAGTGGTAGGGTCAGAAGTCCAGTTTTCATAGCCAATGGTGCCTTTTTTAAGTGGGGGAGGCTTCAAAGAGGGGCTTTTAAAGTGTACAGAGGTACTCTCATTCTGCCATGCTCCAGGCTCACTACAGGGGGTTAAGCAGTCCTTTCTGTGGAGGCAGGACATAGCCTATTCAAGTGCCTGTCAACCAATTAAGTGTGGGGCTATGTCCAGCTCCTCCCTCTCACCCTGCCCAGGATGGCACATCAGGATGTGGATGGCCCATCACTCACACCTAAGCTACCTTTCTGTGTGGCTGTCTAGAGGTAATGCACACATCTCAACTGTCACCCATCCAGAGGTGTATTTAAGACAGACAGCAGGCACACAGGGCTATGTGCAGAAAAAAGCCAACTTTCTAAAAGTAAACACAAGGCGATGATGGACGGAGTGCTGAAACTTTTCAGACACTCACCCCTAGTCACAGATTTGGGTTGAATCTATCATCGTTCTTTAGTTCACTTCGCTGGCCTGGCAGGTCGGGCTGGACTGTTCCCCTGGGGAACAGGGTCAAGACTGATTAGCATATGGCTGGGTGGATCCTGGAATGGCATGGGGAGCAAAAGGGTGATGGATTAAAGACCTGATCTCTGTACTGGGGTGAATGTTTGACATTGTTCAACATTCTGTTCATCAGCTGTTCTTTTTGCATTTGTCACCCCGAGAGAGGCGGGTTTGTCCAGACGTGGCTCCCGTGCTCTCCATGCCACTGGAGTTAAACTAGCCTGACTGGTGAGGGGTGAAACCCCCGAAACTGGCCTAAGATGCTTATTTTCCTGTTGAGGGAGAACCTGGCCTGGTAGTTCGGGCTGGACTGTTCCCATGGGAAACAGGGTCAACCCTGATTTGCATATGGCTGGGTTCAAACTGGAATGGCATAGGGAGCAAAAAAATGATAGACTTAGGCCCAGGTCTCTGTACTGGGGTGAATGTTTGACATTGTTCAACATTCTGGCCATCAATTGTTCTTTTTGCAACTTTCTAAACGTGGCTTTTTTTAAAATAATAATGATAAATTCAACTTCACAATTAAAGAGGATTTATCATTACAATTTCATAGGTACTAAAATACGACAGCTCTGCCTCCTTCCAATTGGGAATTACACTTATTAGGTGTAACAACGAATCCCCAATGTTAACCTATGGAAGGGATAGGCCTTGCAGTAGTGAAAAACACATTTGGGAGTTTTTCACTACCAGGACATGTAAAACTTAAAAGTATATTCCTACCTTTTAATTACATGGCACCCTGCCCTATGGGCTACCTAGGACCTAACTTGGGGTATCGTTTGTGTAATAAAAGGGGTGTTTAAGGCTTGGCAAGGGGGTTTAAATGTCTAGTCACCATGGCAGTCTAAACTGTCCACACGGGCTCTGCAGTGGCAGGCCTGAGACATCTTTTAAAGGGAAACTTAATTTGGTGGAGTAATCAGTACTGCAGGCCCACTAGTAGCATTTCATTTACAGGCCCTGGGCACATGTGGATGAGTTATTGTTACCATGTTTTAAGCAGACAGCACATGCACTTTAGTACTGGTCAGAAGTAATAAGGTGCCCAGAGTCCAAAAGCCAATAAAAATGAATTCAGCAAAAAGGGGAGGAGTAAGGCAAAACATTTGGGGGTGACCCCGCAGAAAGCACCATTTCCATCATTCGCCCATACATTTTCTCTTTAATCTATAGTAGTGTTACATTTGCCAAAGAAATTGCTCACTTTCTTTTAGAATCTGGAATCCCAAATCTACATTATCAGATATGTTTATTCATGGATTTTTATTACGATTTTCTAGGGATTCAAAAATATTCTCTCAATTAGTATGTCAATTAGCATGTCCTTGAAATTTGCGCTCCCCATAGATTTACAGATGTGCAGCTTGACACCACATGAAGCTGATTTTCCACAATGCAAATTCTGACTGTTTAGTATTAAGCTTAATATACATTTCCATTGTATTTTATTCAATTTTCCACTGGGGAAATATTGTCTCCTACACCCCCCATCGAATTTGGGGTGATCACTTACTCTTTGCACCTGAAAAAAAACATGTTGTGAGCACCTACAACTACCCCTGCTGTTGTAACATTCTAAGTGCTTGTGGGGCGGGAAAACTTCCTGCAAACAATATGTGAGTTTAAAAAAGCTTCGACTATGGGCAGTTGTCAAAATCCTTTGCAGGATTTAGGCTACAATATGACCCTTTAAGGGGTGGCCACAGGGCTTGATCGCAAATGAACATAGAGGAGTCCAGCTCAAATAAACGGCCTCAAGCATGGGCTTTTTGCAAGAGAGCAGGGGCTCCCCAAGTGGCAAAATACACTTAGCCTGGCACTCCCAAAATCCTTTCACCTGTACTGATGTGTACATGCCTTCTGTGTACTATCTATATAGTTACGTTTTTGCCTCCCCTTTGGCTGTAATAAGGCAAGTGGGAAAGTGTGACAACTGGGGAGATGCTTATAAGCGACTGTTACTGATTCTGCGAGAAAAAAAAACAATTTTAGGAGAAGAGATCCACATATCCACATTTGATTTAAAGTCTGAAGCAGAAATCTCAAAATGTTAGGCTCTTTAGGTGGTCGCAGGCCTACAGAGATTTGAATAATTGCACTGCACAAGGAGAGCAAATAGAACAACATATAATACATTCTGGCTGGGCGCCGGGTTGCACACATCCCATTCTGTACTAAAACATGGCTTTGTGGTGCTTCATTCCTTCCTAGTAATACTAGTTTTGTGGTTGTCACTTAACCCGTACGCCTGATGAGGGCAGCAAAGCTCCTATGTAAATGTTGTACTCATTAGTTTAATATGCTGTAGTCATTTTAAAGGAGCCCTTTCGGTTCACTGTAAAATGCCCTGTTTCTTAGCACATGCTGAACTTTAGAAGATCACCCTTTTACTGCAAACGTTCTGTTCTATAGGACAACTTTGATAATGATTCCGGTTAAGGTACATGTAGATTATGTAAAAGCAGTGGTACCTTTTTTAAACCACTTTATTAAGCATTTTGTAGAAAAACATGGCACATTTCAGCAAGAGTACGAGTATCAGATGAGACATTGGCCTGGGAGTTGTTCGTACAGGCACATTTCAGAAGATAACGTAGTTGAGGAAGATCACCCTCTCTCAGATGGGCACAGCAGCCATCTTACCACTCCCACCCCTCAGACCACAATAAACTTAAGTTGGATCACAAATCCCATTATAAAACGTATTCAAATGTAGGTGATATCAAGGTGGATAACTCTTCTGTTCTGCATATATATGTTATATATATGAGATAAAGTACCCCCTGCTGGTTATTATAAGCATATTTCAACTCAACTCACCGAGGAGTTCTCTGACCATATAGAGGATTGAGGCCAAAGGTAAAGTTCCTTTTTAAGGTCATGGAACTCAAAGGTGACTTGCAATATCCTTATATTGTATGATAGGCGGTACCTTATTCCGTGGGTCACAACAAAACCCTTCCCACAAACGACTTATATCCTTAGTGTAGTGCTCTTTCATATAAAAGAGATACCATGTTTGTAAACAAAAAGAATAACATTCGAATCTCACAATTAACCCGTTCCCAGCATCGAACATTCAGCGCCCAGTGCTGAACGTTCGGAGAACGAATGCTGGCCCGTCGGCCAACGGTCGTGCGCAGCACTGGGGAGGTAGCGCTCGTGATGACTGTTGGCCGACGGCAGCAATTAAAGGGTTAAACACAACAAACAGAAGTTAGATATTTGTAGCAAAATATTTAAAAGAAGCAGTTAAGTACAAGCCAGAGTTTTAAAAAAAGTTGTAGCTAAGAATGCCTAGAAACATGCATTCAGAATTGATCTTTCATACATTTACCTAAAGCGTGGAAAAACAGGTTGCCATAAATATCTCCTTTCTGCTTATTACTGTTTGTCTGGAAAAGCAGATCAGAAGAAGGAATGCCAGGTTTCTTGTTTTTGTGCTGCAGCTTTAAATATGCTCTTTGGCCAGCTTTTCCCCCTTCGTTGCTAGCTCTGGCAGCAGGCACTGTGATGTTCGAACTCAGCTGTAATAATGTATTAGAGTTGAGCAGCTACATCATTTTTTTCAATTACAGGTGTGTAGGTGTGTTACAAGTCACATGTAACAGGGAAATTAAAGACAAGTTTTTACACAGAGATTGCAGGATCCCAGAGCCACAAAAATATGTGTGCAATTCATACATAATTACATAAAATGTTTGTAAATTTCCATACATTGTGGATTCACCAATATCCTCTTGTGTGTACGTAGTAATCTTTGAAAATCATACATTTCATGTCTAGCCCTCCTCCCAAATGCTTCCTCCTGAGAATAGCTGTCGAGGGTATTTGCGAATGTAACTGTCTTTCTTTTATTGTGTTGCTGGAAATGATGTCCCAGGCATAGAAACTCCTTCCTGTATTTCCCAAAAAACATGGGAGTGTGCTTCTCCATCCTGAAAAGAAGCTTTACTCCTAAGCTTATATAAGCAGATTTACATATGTTTCCATGTAATGGAAATGGCTGTAAATAGTTCAGGATTTGTGGGAGTTTCAACTAGCACTTTGTAAAACCAACCATCACTCACTAATTTTGTCCATGTCACACCCTTGCTCCCTAACCATCGAACGCGGAAATTAAGCACATTTTGGTGCTTTCGTGATTTGATTTTGCAGTCTGAATAGTCCATGAAATGTCCAAGTAATAATTTGAAAGGGCTAAGTCATTCCAGGCCATTTCTACACTCCACAGGAGGGGTTTGGCTATTTGTGGTGCAGCAAGTGCAGAAGCACCAGGGCCTGGGGTTTTAACCCAGATATAGCAGTCTTTCCATAGCCCACCAGGGGCCGTATTACAGAAAGTGCTACAGGCATTCATGATGCTGATGTGGCCTGTTCTTTAACCCCTTCACTGCAGCGGCTATTCCGCCGCAGTGCTAAGAGAGAGGCGGGGCCGCGCGGCGGTCCCGTGCTCGTGACGGAACCGCTCTGTCACGGCACGCGGGTGAGCTGTGCTTGTGACGGAACGGTTCCGTCACGGCCCCGCCCGCGCTTCAGAACGTCAGCGCAGGCGAGGAATTCGCACCGCGCAGGCGAGGCAAGTGGGCCGTGACGGAACTGTTCCGTCACCAGCACAGCCCACCTGAGGCTTGTGACGGAACGGTTCCGTCACGAGCATGGGAGGGGTTAATATTGATAGAGCTGGCACACAGGTAGTGCCAGAGCTAACTCAAAAGGGAATTGGCCCATGCAAATGAGGGAATCACTTCACCTCTGCGCCGTATTATGGGCACTGGGGCAAAGAAGCTGTCAGAAGTGGCACTAAAAGTGCGCCACAACATGGTGTTGTTTCCCAGTCTTGCATATCATTTTGTGTTTGTAATGAAAGGCTCTAGTATATCTTCTGCATAGATTGCATCCATAATTCAAATACTATAGGGTCTGAGTTAGGAGAGCTTCACCTCTTGCTGTTTTCTGTCGTGCACAAGAAAAAGGCTGTATAAATTGAATGAATACAAGCAGTGTGTAATTTTTTTTTTTTTTTAAATGACGATCGGGGTATCACAAACTGCTTTTGTGCTAGCACCCTGCAATCAAGAATTATGCTAACATCCCAAAAAAGTAACGTGTTATTACACAAAATGCAGATCCAGCATTTTGTACTAATCTTTAGGACAAAATTAAAACGTGCGTCAATTTTGAACACAGGAACGCATTTGACCTAAAAAACAAAATAAAAAAGCACAAAATTTCACATGACGCAAGCAACAGTCAAGTGTATTCCATATGTTAGCGTTGTTCCCACAATATGATTTTTACTCAGTCATGCTACTAGGCGTAATGGCATATTCTCAGCCATTCTGCATAACAATCGCAATGTAAAATGCCAGAAAGTATGTGTATTATTCCTGTGTAAATTAAATTTTAATTTGCCCAGGCCTAATAAATACCAGCCGCAAAAAAAAATGAGTGAGCAAAGTGCTGCATCTTCTTCATTTGTGTTCTGGTCTAAACTTAAAGGCAGTCACTCCAAGAATGAATACATGAAAATATGTTGTGCTCAGTTAATGCTTAGGGTTCTCAAATGATTTATGTGTATTTTAATGTGTTATGTGGACCTTTTAAGCTTAAGAATTCCAAATTGTATATAAAATGTTTTTTGTTTTACTTGTTTCAACGTACTAATACAATCAAAATGGTGATATTTCTTTTTACTTCAATATTTAAATAACTTTATGTTGTAATACAGTATGTATGAATATATATATATATATATATATATATATATATATATATATATATATATATATATATATATATATATATATAACACATAAAAATTATGATTTATGTTAATGGCACACAATCCTAATATTTCCCTCATTTCTGAGGCACCAGACAAGGTTGCCCTCTATCCCGTCTCCTTTTTCGGTCTCATGCCTACCGTTGCAGTGCGCAGCACTGCTCGCGCAGTGCGAGACCTCTTGTAACGGTTCTGAAAGCTCACCACATGCTCGTGCGTGTGGTTTTGCTTTCGCCGGCTGCCATTGGCTTTAGCGTGTTTTAAAAAAAAATAAGGCACGCAATTGGGCAAAGGCGGGCGCATGTCCCGCCTTTGCTCCGCCCAGTCCCATCGGTGTATTACGCGCGTGTTCGCCTCGCTGCCGCACTCCCTCGTTGGCTCATGATCTCACGTTACCAGATATAATCCAAGATTGGGCTGTGTTTCTGAAACCTTTTTGTCGGCATTAAAACTAATCTCTTGGTTACAAGGTAAGACTCGCACCTATAGAATAAAGACTGTGGTTTGACCTGGATGCCTAGAGATTTTCATTAAATAAGCTACATATTGCATAAAACAATATACTGATGTGATACACGCGCACTTGCCAAACAATTGTGGAGCTAGACGCCAAACTGAAAAGGTGCCTCACAGGCCCTGATTCGACGACATTAGAGAAGGTTTCTGTGGCGGCCCGGGCACTTTAAGAAGCTTGTACCTAGCTTATAAGTAGAAGTTGATAATAAAAGAAGGTTGCAACGTTCATTGAATGAGTTACCATTACTAACATTTCCCGGGCATAAATATATCTGAACTCTGGACGATAACACATTAGCCTTTATTCCTTCGCTCTTGCACTACAGAAAAGAGCTGGAAACTCTCTCTTTAAAGCACTCCTTATCCAATCACTTTCCTCCTCTGGCATGCTTCAAAAAGCTCCCAGTGTCCCTTTACACCCTTCCAACTCTAAAACCTCTTGCTGTGGTACCAGAATGTGCTTGACAGTAGATATATCGGATGAAATAAATATTATGCCCTACATAACGTCCTCAATAATATCAAATCACAAGCATTTGCAATTCAATAGGTCTCGCAATATGCAAGAGTTCGAGCTATTGGCACTGTAAATGAAAATGCCTTTAATTTATCTTTTTTGTAAACCTGCAAGCGGTGCGTAAACATGCACTTTGTTCTTATAGTCCTTGCTTACGAGAAGCAAGACTGGCAGTTAAGAGGCGCAGTTACTGCCAGCCTTGATTCTCGTAAGCAATGACTATAAGTACAAAGTGTGTGTCTACGCACCACTTGTGGATTTTCAAAACACATAAATAAAAGGCAGTGTAATTTACAATGCCAATCGATCAAACTCTTGCAAATGCGAGACCTATTGCATTGCAAATGTTTGTTATTCTTACTTTGAACCTTTCCTAGAGAACATTCGTAGATCACTGGCTTTCTCTGGATTCAAATATAAGCAATTGGAAGTTAACTTCACTGCATATGCAGATCATGTGTTACTATATGTGTCTAACCCACTATATACGCTTCCTGCTTTTTTCCAATTATTAAATGAATATTCCCTGGTATCTGGATATAAACTCAAATTCAATATAGAGAAATCAGAGGTACTTTCATTACATAAGTATTGTCTCCCTAATATGTTTAAGGATACTGGTTTCACCTGGACTTTAAACCCATCCAATGTTTAGGTATTCTATACTCTAAGATCATTAAATAAACCATTCAAATACATTTAGAGCAAGTAAAGTTAAACATTTCCAATATGTTGCTTCCTTCGTCTCCTCTTTTCTTATCTTGGTGGGGGAGATTAGCTACGATTAAAATGATGATGTTACCCATAATTAATTTTTATTTGTCCATGCTTCCTGTAAAACTCCCTCTTACATTTTTCAAGTCAGTTAATAGTCTAGTTTTATCTTTTTTATGGAACAAACGTAAATCGTGAATGTCTTAATTAAAGCTTCAACAAGCTAGGAATAATAGAGGGGTCAATTTTCCCGTGATCAGCTGATACCACTCAACTTTTTCTCCAAATTAAATTTGGACCTCTCTTTCAGTTCCATCTCATGACGAATGTACAGTCTTGGGCCAACTGAAACAAGCTTGTATTGCCCCTTTTTCACTTATGGAGATGGCCTACATATCCCAAGCTCCTAGGACTGTCCTTTCAACCCTACTTATACACTCTCTCTCAGTTTCACACCTTTACTCTTTAAGTCTAATTCTCTACTAGAGAGTTTTTTACAAACTCCCATATGGTACAATAAGCACAATAAATAAAGTATCTGGGCCTCTATTGGAAGGAATGGATAGATAAAGGAATATGTATGAATAGGATATGAATAAGAATAGACCTGAATCAAAAATTGAATTACGTTGGGCACTGGACTTTAATCAAGAATTTTCTCAATGCACTTGGGAAACAATTTGGGCTAAGATACACACTACACACTGCTTTCAAATCTGCTGTCACTACCCAAACTCTATTTAATTTCTGTAATAGACTATATTACACTCCCTCTCACTTACATCAGTTTCATCTAATCAACGACTCCAAATGTTGGTCTTGTGCCCAAGAAAACTGCAAGTTTTTGCATATGTGTTTTAATTGTCCACGAGTTTGGAGTTTTTGTTTGTTAATATGGGATAAGCTTAATACCATTTTGTCCACAGATAACACTTTTAACACCATTCATCTGTTTTTGAGTAGTGCGTCCCCCTCTATGGCATTCTTGTAAGACAATTGGTAAATGTATTGATCTGACTATAGTTCTGGCTTTGCAAATTATCACCTCCAATTGGAAAGACACTTCAAAAATCACTTTTATTGCCTGGTGGAATTTACTATGTCACCATCACAGGTTAGACAGAGCCCATGCTACTACATTACCCTTAATGATTAAAAGAGATCTTTTCTGGCTTCCACTAACGACATACCTATCCAGAACTGTTGCCCCTGCTAGACCTGTGTGCACCCCTTTGGAACTCCCATGAGTAGCCATTATCTTGTTAGGTTATTCTGGTAATAACAGATGATTGTTAACTATGTTATTTTAACCTTGTTCTTAATATTCTTCTTTTTCCCTTCTATCTTTCTTCTCTCTTTTTCTTCTTTCATCTCCATTCTTAAATTTATTTTTAGAACTTGCTACAGTTTTATATTAGTATTGTTCTTTCGACTGTAGGCAATATGTTTCCTCGCGCTATTTATTCTTAGTAGTTAATCCTTTTTTGATAGAATACTTCACTGTTTTATATATTATGCTTACATAATGCTTGAGAAGATGTATGCCATTTTACTCTGTATCGTTTTACAAATTCATTCAATACAGCATCTCTAACAAAAAATAAGTTATAAAAAGTATATGCATTTGCAAGTCTCATAAGCTAACATGTTAAAGTTTGGGTAATGTAAAAAAGAACAGTCTTGTTTAACACAAGGTTATTTTGTGTTTTCTTCCAGCATACGGTCACAACATGAAAAGCAGCAATGACTTTATTGGAAGAATTGTGATTGGTCAGTACTCTTCCGGGTCTCCAGAATCAAGCCACTGGCGCCGCATGCTGAACTCCCACCGCACCGCGGTGGAGCAGTGGCACAGTCTGCGATCGCGAGCCGAGTGTGACCGCGTCTCTCCAGCGTCCCTCGAGGTGACGTGAAAATGGCCCAATGGCCACCAACAAGCCAAGTCCCACCATGAAGTGACTGGAAGACATGTTTGCAGCTTTGGTACAGTTAACGAGAAGGCATAATTTCTAATGCCTATGTGCCTCGGTGAACATAATTCAAACCATGTATTACATGTTTGTGCCAGATTCGTAGGGAATGTTTTGTGGCTGCTTTGAGGTGGTCAACAGAACATTCTAGCAATCTTCATTGGCTGCTCCATCCGTTTGAAAGTGTTTAATGCCACGTCTGTGGAAACCAGAGTCCTGTTTTCTGTGTTGTAACCAACAGAATAATTAACCCCCTTGACTGTAATTTAACTCTTAACACTTAATTAAATAAGAGCGTTTGTATTTATAGTGTAGCTTTCTGTAGCCCGGTGGAGGTGCACGGATCTAGAATGCGGACCACATACATTGGACACAAAAATAATTGAAAATACAATGTGATGAACATATTTTGAAAATTAGATTTGTTGTTGCACTAGTTAATTATAAGCAACTAAATTGTTGTTACTGTTCGTGCGTGGGTGTATGTGTGGGTGATCTTTATGAGCACATAAGCATGATTTGCATCTGTTAAGTTCTTTCTTGTTTGAAGCTATTAGTGTGCAAACAGCGCAGTCAGCTTCTCATATGAACATGGCATCAACCTGGACACTGTTAATATGGAACCGGTGCCAACGAGGAACATCTCAGCTATACAGGGAATGTGTAAAAAAATATCAAATAAGTGTGTCCAATAAAAGTAATTGTATAATGAGGCATATATATGTATGAAAGTGAAAACGAGCACACACATATTTATCAGCCACTCATAAACACGCACACACACGTACACTAAACATCAACCACACTCGTGTGCGTACACACACACACATTCACATTCTGTATGTGGGAGTAAATTCATCCCATTACCATTCCACTCCTCCAGCAGTGGCAGTAGGGCGTCAGTTCACAGTGATCACAGGTGCATATATCCCATATGTCTACATGTAAATGTAATTTATGTGCCAACGAACAGTGTTAAGTATAAGATGTATTTCACTGCTCAGCAAGAGAAGGGGGCAATGACTGAACTGGCAAAGTTTACGGGCTCCTCTATGGAAGAGAAAGCATTACAGCTAGATGTTTACAGCTAGATTTATTTCAAAATTGACGAATAATAAAGTAATCTACCAGGGTGCATTCTAATACACCTACAATATTTCATCATGTACCACAATGGCAACAACATACCATTGTTCTAGTTTTTGCTATACTGGTGGATGTGAGTTTTGATTACAATATCCATAGTAAGAGAGGGTTAGTTCTTGCTGAGAGCCAGTAATGGCTTTTTAGAAGGCTCGGTACTATCGTTGCCAATTAAGCTGTGCTAAACCACCTTCATTTGCATATTGTAACTTGTGCATTATCTTTTTTTCCTAGGCCCCACAGATAATCTCAAGGTCACAGAACCCTCAACATTCTGGTTGCCCGTGACTAATGTTAGCCCACAGCGCACTTACAATTCTTTTCTCCTAGCTGTCCCTGCTCAGCAACAAATAAAACAAGAATTGGCAAAGCCAAAAGGTCTGTGTTGGTTGCCGCCTTTTGTCATTTTCAAAGCTTGGGTATTTTTTTTTTAATGGCTTTTGCAAAGTGCAATTGTTGGAGAAGCTACCAGGCCACTAGTCACTCCCCCCCAAAAATTGGCTAAAAACAGACATTTTTGTTGGTCTAAAAAATCACCAATTGCCAAAGTAGTTGATGGCACTAAAGGAAACTAATTTGTTTGTGGATTAGGGCAGAATTATATCTCTCACAGTGAAGTTAGCCATTGGCTGAAGTGGGTTGACCCACTGCCCTATGCTTTGTGCTGTAATGTGCAGAAGAAAAATGTGAATGACACAAAAGACCAATGAATGGAGAGGGCAGAAAAAAGTATATTGCATATATAATTCCACTACAATAATTATGCCTTGGTTACCGCCAGACTTAAAGATACCTTTTGCTCAAGGTTATCACTAGTTAGTGCTTTCAATGAAGCCATGCTTGCTCTTAAGCCGTTTAAGCTCCCGCGCTCATGCTTCGAATGGTCCTTAACATACCATCCTTATCAGCTCTTCTTAAATTGGATTTCTTGATAAACGTCTCAGATGTGCCCATTTTCCAGGAATTCAGTCTGCAGCAAGGAGAGGAAAAGTAACATGCACCAATGCTATCCGTGTTTGTGAGATGCATAGACACCATCTTCAAAACCAGCTGCTTCAATACTAGTGCTTGCGGACTTTGGCTGTTGGTGTCTTTAGGGTATATGTTTAATGTGTTAAAGAGCGGTAGAATTCAACAAATCAGATAATCCTAATAGTAAGTGCCTATTTGTATTGTTCGTTGCTTACGTGCAATTACTCCACGCATATTGTCTAGTATGATTATGACTGTATATTTATTGAAAATAAAGATATATTTATTTGTGTCAATTTTTTGAAAAATTATATAAAAATAGAAATACATTGATCTGGTAGTCTTTCATACATGTTTAACGTATTAACATTTAATTATAAGTATACTATGCATATTTAATGTCCAAGGTCCTTTTTTTATCTGTATGCATTAGGCTTGTTGGCCAGGTCGGATTGGTCTTTAAATCCACCGGGCATTTCCCCGGTAAGGGGAGGGGAGTCCTTGGAGACCGGATTCCAAAGCTCAGGACAGCTGCTGGTGCTTCTGTCTCTTTCCTCAGCTCGACGAGGTTAACTGTATCAGGCACAGGGAGCTTCCAGAGAGAGGGAGAAGGATTGGGGGGGGATAGAGGGTAAGCGATCAGGGACACAGAGGAGAGAGAGAGAGATAGATGGGTGGGTGGAAAGAGAAAGAGCAAGGAGAGGAATGGAATGGTGATGCTTTTTATTGGGGCTCAGTAATGGTTCCCCAGTCTGGCCCTGTTGTTGGCATCCTTGCTATGCCACAGTGCTAAAAACCGGAGAGGCAGTAGCGGCTGGCAGGGAATGTCAGTGGAGGGCGGGCGGTGGCTGGGGGAGAGAGAAAATAAAAGAAATGGTTAAAAAATGACACGTATTTTTCACCAGCGCTTCCTCTCCTCCAACTTGCTCAGCTTTCGTCTTGCTGCAGTTCTGGCAGCAGGAAGCACCCGGCTCCTGGGCTCTCCTGAGCCAATCACAACATTGCAATGTAGCGTTGTGATTGGTCTGAGTGCCATGGTTCGGTGCCATAGTTCGGTGCTCAGACAGGGACAGGGAAGCTTTGCATGTTCCTCACCAGGCTGTGCAATGCAGCCTGGTGGGGAACATGCAAAGTGTGCATGACTGTTTGGTCGGCCCAAAAGGGCTAAAAACTCATGTGCACTTAAAGACTGCAAACCCCTCCTCCCCGGAGAGGATATATTAATTGTGAGGGTGTTTCACAACTGGTTCTGAAAGTAGACTGGGTGGGATATTAAACTAAAGTTGGGTGGGATGTTAAACTAAAGTAGGTTGGCAGGTCTCAGAGCCCTGATTAGGACACAGAGAAACGTTCTCCTCTTCTAGCAAAGGAAATCTGAATTTGTAAGGCCTTAGCAATCTTTGGAGGGGCAGGGCCTCATGCAGATAACTACCTAAGAGGTACTTCATCCTCCCTCCCTTCCCCAAATACCCAGAGCCAAAATAAATGGGCGTAGAGACGGGGCCGATGTCCTGGGGTGTTTTAACACCCTTTAATGGAAATTGGCTGTTCCGCAACTCAGATGAAAAACTGCAAACCCACTCTGAGCAGAGGTTCCTAGCTCCTCTTACCTGTCACTGTGTTATATCAGCTTCTCAACAGGTAAATGTTTGAAGGAAGCCGACATTGTGTGTGGCATCATGTGAGTTGTCAGGGTAGATGTTACAGAAACTTTGCACTTGTTCAAAAAACTGGACACGTCCCTTTGCAAATTTTTACTGCTTGTGTATTAGTGAATGAAACAAGCATTATTTGCATTTGGGTTAAGGATGTCACAAACCGTTTTCATATAATTTTATCTACCTTTACATCAGTGCTTAATTTGAGCTAGTGGTTTCTGCTGCTCAGCACCGGCACTTAATCATCAACACTGGCCATTTTCATTAGCGCCAGTTAAGGACACATTCATTTATGGTAGGCACCAGGAGACTAAGTGATGTGCCCAGAATGTTCAGCCAACTCCGAGACTCGCACCTGGTTCCCAAGCGTCGAAGTTGGCAGATCTGCCCATTACGCCATATTCTCTTTCTGCTTTCATGGTTTATAATTGGTTTTGTTTTAGGCTTTGCTAACAGGAGAAATGGGCTATGCAAGCTGCCTCCTGATGAGAGCCCCGGCACTAATATGTTTTGCAAATTAACCACTGCTTTACATTACAAGAAGTTAGTTTTATTTTGAATTAATAAATATAAATACAATGCAAAATTTGTCTGCTATTTTAAAAGATTCATGCATGGATTAGGATTTATCTTCTCAATCAGTTTCCTTAATGTTTGCCACTATGCAAAAGTCTGCTTACCTTTTTCCTATTACACAAGCTGGAAGAATGATGCAATGCCCTTGCCCTGTTTCTGTGCACCAAATGCAATGCTTTGTGATATAGCACCAGTAAGTCAGGTATAAGATCCTAAAAGTGATCCTAGTAGTGGCAGGAAGTCAGTGCACTAGTCTCACGATGATAGACCTTGTAAACAAGGAGGTCCATATAAATCGCGTCTGCACAGTTCAATATCTTTATTATTATTATTATACCTTCTACAACAGCCCTGACGACTTCTCCTGGGATTTATTGGAGTGACATCAAGGCTGTCCTCATTGGAGACATCACTCCCAAGAAAGGAGCTTTGATTAATAGGTTAATAGTATGTCTTATGAGTTAATAATAAATGTCATTTGATTTGCTAACTTGTAAGTGCACAGACACCAAAGGCTTCATGGCGGGAAAAAAAACCTTTTAGTTGCAACTGATAGTTATAGATGACTTATTATATCACGGTACAGCAGAGAATCAGCAGAGCTGCATACATTAGTCCCACCGGCCTTTGAGCTGCTTAGGCACATACATTCCTTAGCTAATACAAGGCACATGTGTAAATGTCTCTGGGGGCATATTTACTGTGAAGTTCTGAAAAGCAGGGCTGCACAATATTTATTAGAGAGCAAGCCCTCTAATATTCAGATCCTAACTGTCCAAACTACCCTAGGCATTCAACCTTATTTAAAATATCATTGAATGCCTATGAAAAACATTTACTTACTAGGTTTCGTTTTAATACTTTCTTTCGTATGATTTCTTTCCCAAAGAAGCAGGATTGGTCTAAATCTATCATTAAATGCCCAAGTGACGATTTTTCGGATCAATCGACCCTTCACGTTGTATTATTTTGCAGGTTTTATGAATACCCCCGAAAGCGATGGATCATTCCTTTACTCTCATTCATGGGCTTGAGATCTTGTCGTCCTGCTCTTCTTGTTTGCAACATTTGGACTCTGTATTTATTGCTAAATGTGTAGCTTGCTTTCTTAAAATGTGTACAATATATCGACGCAACTATGATTAACTGGCTTTTTAATGCACCTGCACTTTATTCTCCCTCCCCTTTTTCTCCTCCCCTGTCTTTTTAACAATTTTTAACAATTGTAATTTAATTTAAATGTAACTACTTCGCTGGGTAATATCTTTTAGCTGATTATTTTATTGAACTATTTCTTGTAATGTTCTTGTTATGGTTCCTAAAAAATTATGGCAACCGAATAAAAGATTTATGACTACAACAATGTGGTACAGCCCTGCGTTTCCCCCTTTGCTGGTGCTAAATTTAGCAGCTTAGCATCAGGCCAGACACCCTTGCACCATAGTGCAAGGGTGTCTGCGTTGAGGGGAAGAATGTTTATGTGCAGGTACCCTTCCTGCACATGAACAATCTTTAAATGGCATTTTGTAACTTCTATGTGTGCTGCATAACGCAGCACACATTGAAACAGCTAAAACGAGGAGAAATGAAACATTTCTCCTCATGGCGACTGTTTAAGACTAGGTTTTCCCCTATCTTAATTTTGGCGCTGCCCCATACTTACGCTGCCCTTGTAAATATGGGGCAGAGTCAAAATCAATGGGTGTCGCGTCGGAACACCCACTGCAACACCAATTACTCACCCTTTCACTATAAGTTTAGCGTGGGGGCCTTATTCACAAGGCAGCAATAAGCCACTTGTGAATAAGGCGAAGCCCCTATCGCCACTACAACGTCCTGAAAAGTGACGTTGTGGTGGTGATATGGGCTTGTAAAGATGCCCCTCTGTGTTCCGATGACCACACGTGTGACATCTTTATACAAAAATAAAAACAAAGCACAAGCATCATTGGTCTCATATAATGTTGAACGTTACAATGGAAGCCTAAAGGAAGATTATAGTGAAAGGATCCATAAAAAGACAAAAATTGCCACAGTTGCATGGTCATGGTCAATAAGAAATGACCACGCACAGACACACACACACATACGTACACACACAACAATAAGACAGACAGGATCAGAGTGGCACCGAATGAGTTTTAAACATGCCACAATTGGAAAGATATTTAGGAAATAATACATTGTAAAGTGATATCTTCAGTAGAGGGGTACAATGATCCATTTCAACTTACTGGGTTACATTATGGAAATGGATTGCAGGTCACTGATAAACACGCACTATCGTAATGCTGTAACTGAGGTGTGAGAATGGAGCAGGAGTGACTCAAACTTTTATCAAAGTGGGTCTGCCGCCAGAATTAGAGTGCCCATAGCAGATTCACCGAAAAGCCTAGGATTTAAAGCACCACAGCAAAATTAAAAGACAGGGTGTAACTATGTGCCAGACAGCTCCAGAATTGTTACAAAGTGCCACCATTCTAGTTGTGGCAAAAGCAGTGGGAGGATGTTCATGCTACAATTAAGTTTATCACTGTAGGAAATAGTGGGTTTTTAAACATTATTGTACCTCTGAAATTAGAATGATCAGATTCACAAAAACAGAGTTGTTGAGACCTCAAGTCTGCAGCAATTCGGAGACTTGAGCTTTAAACATTCTTTGACGTCAGCATGTCGACATCCCAGCAGCGGCCATCTTAAGTTAAAGTGCAGGCAAGGGGCACTTGACCTCTTGTCTACATGGCCACCACCACCCACCTATACCACTCCCACCTGCCGGGTTGATGCCAGCACTCAGCCTTTACATTGTGTAGGAGAGTCCTCATGGCCAAAACCAAATATGTATTTCGTAATCAACAGAATCTTACGATTTTTTTTCTAGATGAGTAAATGTATCAAATTTCTCAGGCTGGATTAAATAATAGACATTAATGAAAATCCACCCATGATTACCCAATAATGGATGTGTAAGATCCAATTGTGAGAAGTTGGCCTGGTATATGCTGACCACTAATTATAGTGGGCACCTTGTACCAGTCCAAACAACCCTTATTGATTATTAGGTTAAAGACAACCTTTATTGAAAGCTATCATAGTGGTAGCTATGGAGAGCAGCCTTCAGACTAAGTCCTGGAGGAATGTAAAGCAGCTTGTTTTACCAGATCAGAACCTCCTGAATGACCAAATGAAAGGAGAACCACACAAGGAATATATAAAATATATGTATGTGTTACTGAACACTCTCTGCTAACCTCTCTATGAGATTAGAGAACAAAGCACACTATATTAAATCAATAGAACAACAGTAAATAGCACAATACACAGTGGGCTCCATTGGGAGACCAAACCATTTACTAAGAAAGTGTATAACAACCACGACTTGACTAGACACAGTGCCTAGAGCACATAGAATCGCTGAGACTCCAAGGAGCCACCCAAGGTAGTGACACAGGGGACCCACGGAGGACGGGTGCAGTGTGAGAACACAGGTGCGAGCTCCGTACAACTCTATGGGAAAGTTGAGGTTGGAATTTTAAAGATTAAGGACACTTCAGAGAGGACTTTGAGCAAACCCTTTGAAACATAGAAGGTTCTAAGGCCAGCACCCTTGTGAGCACTGGAGTACTTGTGTTTCCTAACCCAGGGAAGCCGGTGCATAGGTGTCAAGTGATTTAGGGAAGCTTTGTAGGTTTCAATGGTGTCATGCTGAAAAGTGCTGTTGCCGTGAAGAAGAAAAGTGTCCGGTGGAATTCAAGCCCGGATTCAAGGTGAGAAGAACCTGAAAGCAGAGGAGACAGAGTCTGGGTCACTTCCGGGTGACGAGGGGCTTGGTAGACGAATGCCCACCGATGTCGGGTGCTTCAGGTTTGTTGATGTGATGCTGGACTCTGCAGCCACGGGGACCAGGAGAGGTTGAGGATGACCAAAGTCCGGAGGTAAGCTGTCCCACAAAGGATGTCAAGTGCTGGGGGGTCAGTGTCTGGATGGAACACCAACAAGCCTTGGCAACTGCAATCCACACGGTGAGAGGAAATCAGCTTCGTGAGGACCAGCAAGGTCCTGGGGACTCTACAAACAATGGAGAGTCAGGGCACATCTGGAGCAACCAGAAAAGCCCACAGAAAGTCAAAACTACCTTCACAGGGACCCACAGGCCAATGGATCAGGGATCACGAAGGGACCTCGAGATGATTCATAAAATACCAGCCCACAGAATACTCATGGAGTGTAAGCAAGAAATCTACAGTGGAACTACTGCTCTGGTCAGGACAACAAGTAGCCCAAAGCACAGCCTCAGGGGTCGCTGGAAAACATATGCGGCTGCAAAAGAGCATGATGCACAGGGGTTTGGGTTGCACGGTCCCCACGAGGGATACGGGCCTCAGAATAGCTGAGAGTGCAGATTAACCTCGGAGACCTCAGGAACCCACCTCCTGTGTTGCAGAAATCTTTGGAGTCCTCTGGAGCTTCGAAGATGCAAACTGGTCCGATGTGTTTAGGGGCCTGCTTAGCAGGGGAGTAACTCCTTTATTCCAAGGGAGATTCTTCATTCGCCCAGCGTCGTGCAGATCATCAAAGTACTTGGTTTCTGTAGCGGAGTTTAGTCCTGGTAAAATCTAAAGTCCTGTAGTCAGGGGTTCCTACTTTATACCCAAGAAAGGGGTGGGACAAACTCTGGAGAACCACCTATCCGAGAGGGTCAGGGCAGAGAGGTGGCTACACCCATGTCCTTTGTCCAATTTGACGCCAGAGCAGGAGCAAATGGCTCCTGCAACTGGTTTGAGCTGAACTATGCACAGGGACACCAAATGTTCCCCCAGTGTAGACATCAAAGCACTCTCAGAGTGCACCCACCCAGCCCCAATACACTAAAGCCTGTCTGGGAGGTGGTTGCACCTCCCAGTGACAGGAAGCCTATTGTCATGCCTTCCCCTGCTCGAGCTTGGCTCAGCAGCAGGAGGGCCGACTCGTGTCTGTGGCTGGCAGCATCCATTTTGTGATGCCCAGGTCAAGAAAGCTGGTACCGGGTATACCGGTGTGTCACATATGTCCCTTTAGGAGGGTGGAATCATACCTCCCCTGCCAGTTACTGGCGGGGAGGTATGATTCCAAGGTGTTTGACACCAAACACAACATGTTTCTAAGCAGCCGTTTTGAAGTTAGCATTTACCGCAAGGTTATAATGCACTTAAAAGCATATGGTTGGCTGCATCACAGAACAACCCTGGAGAATAGGTGCGGAAGGCTGCAGAGGGGCTCTGCTCATGCATGGGCACCCTCTCACATAAAACACAGCACCCTGCTTTCAGGATTGATTAGGCCTGCCATAGGGGTGACTGATAGGTTTATATATGCAGTGATATATGATAGATATAGTGAACCCATATCTAAGTAAGGGGTGCATGCACCACCTTACACAGGCTGCAGTAGCAGACGTGTGGTGTCATTTAGAATGGTCTCTCAGGGGCGGCATAATACATGCTGCAGCACCTGGAAGGCCTCTGGGGTACCTACGCCCTGGGTACATAGTATACCATATACTAGGGACTGATAAGGGTACCCCAGAATCCAATCTGGAGTGTACCTAAAGTACATGCAATCAATTTAAGGAGAAAGAAGTTAAACTGGGGTCCTGATTAGCAGGATCCCAGTCAGACTAGTCGAAAACCAGCAAAACACCAGGAAAAAAGTGGGGGAACCGTGCAGTCAGATTCCACCTTCCTATACCAAACATCAGGGGAAAGGTCTTTCCAACCAAATCCTTGAGGGATACAGTCCCTTGACTCTTAAACATTCTAGGAAAGTGCCCTTTTTGGGTAGGGACCCCCACCCCACACACATTTTGCTCTGGATGCTATGGTTTTAGATCTAGAAGTGCACTGGGAACTGCTAACCAGGGCTCAGTGCAAGTGCTCTTTCCCTTAAAAGGTAATGTGAATTGGTACATACAATTGGTATGCTACTTTAATCCACCCTTATAAGTCCCTAATATAATACCAGTGGTACCCTGCGTGACCCGAGTAAAAGTAAAGTGTGCAGGCTGCTGTAAGGGCTGCTACCGCAGCCTGCACGTGCAGCTCCTTTGCTCAAGTGTGACTCTGCACACTATGGGCCTGATTCACAGAACTAACTTAAGACAAAATCCTAAACTTACTACTTTTGGTATTCACAGAAGTTAGGATTTTGTCTTAAGTTTGTCTTAAGACAGATTTAAGACAGACTTAAGACCAAATCCTAACTTAAGTCTGTCTTAAGTCTGTCTTAAGACAAACTTAAGACAAAATCCTAACTTCTGTGAATACCAAAAGTAGTAAGTTTAGGATTTTGTCTTAAGTTAGTTCTGTGAATCGGGCCCACCATGTTTAACAGAGTCTACACACTGCCTTAAGGTATGTAAGTCACACCTAAGGCTGGCCTCCTAAAGCTCAGGAGGCAGGGTGAATTATCTTAATGCTGAAGGCATATACATACAGCATACAGAGATATATGCCTCTACAGTGACCTTGCCATTCAAGGTTACTGTTAGTGACCGGTGGTCCATAGGTTACAGTGGACTGGCTACTGGACTAAACCGAGATAGCCAGATTCATGGTCGTACCAACTAATTGAGTTGTGTTTGGTATCAAACACCATGCTTTTTCACCCTTGACACAATCCTTGTGTTGAGGGTCTGCTTGCATGCACTCAGGTGGCATCCTTAGAGGCTGCTCTCCTAGATACTGAGTTCCCTTGTGCCTTGGTTGGCTTTTTGAGCCAGTTGCCATAAGAAAAGCAGTCTGACCTGCTGTTGAGTGCTATCACTCCCAGAGGATGTGAGACAAAAGGCTTGGGCAGGAAGGAGGTCACACCTTTGCCCTCCCAGGATTGCTAGTGGAAGATCCATCAAACTAGCCCTTGAGTTAAGAAGGGTTAAGTTAGGCCTAGTTCCCAAAGATGGTGGTAGCAATTCAAATATGGAAAAAGAGCCCCAAGGTCCCCAAAGGGGTTGTCCCCCCAGTAAAGTGATGGGGACGATACTGAGAAAATGTTTGCAGCTTTTGAGAGAGCTTGCAAAATGAAGATATTAGCACTGGAGCTCTCTCTTCTGAACCTTAATGAGGATGAAGTTGAGTCCTACCAGCATATGAAAGAGATCTTAATAGAAGGGTTTGAACTCACCTCAGGGGAGTACAATGTCAAGTTTAGAGCGACCCCAAAGGCTCAAAACCAAACTTGGGTAGACTTTGTTGGCTCCTCAGTCAAGGCACTAGGAGGCTGGGTAAATTCTGAACTTTGCTCTCCCAGAGAACTTGGGAGGAAGGCAGACAAATGGGTTAGATCCAGGGTATCCCAGAAAAATACACAAGGTGGGGGTGACCCCAAGAAGGTGCACAGGCTTCCCAACATGGGACAGCGTTGAGCATTGACAAGGGTAAAAACAAGTGTTCTCTTAAGGCCTCCAAAAGACTTCTCAGGAGGGTGGACCCACGATTCTTCCCAGTCCAAAGGAAAGGGGTATCAAGGTAAAGACTGGGATCCCAAGTATTGGGATGGGAGTGGAAGTGTCATCTGGAGAGGCCAGAGGCTTCATTGAGGCTACTTCAGTTTCACTGGGAGGGGTGGACCTTGAAGCCTTGACCGCCATGCCCCCAAGCTTGGAAAGGTATAGACAAAGGCCACAAATCAATTGGACTGAAGTAGAGGGTCTGAGGGATACAGGAGCCAGTGTCACCATGATGGCAGCCAGACTGGTGTCCCAAGATCAAATGATCCCTGGTGTTAGCCCCCTGATTACCAAGGCTGACAATAAAACTAGGCTTCATCCAATGGCTTTTATAAATCTAGAGTGGGGGGGGGGGGAGTGATAGGCCAGAGGATGAGCTTCCTGCCATGCACGTACAGTGTCTGTTAGGCAATGACCTGGAAACGTAGGCATTGGCAGAAGTAGAGAGGGGGGTTCATGCAGAAATGCTGGGTCTTCCTGAGTGGGTGTGTGTCACAACTAGGGCGCAGGCTGCACATTAGGGGGGTCAAAAAGAAATGGAGCCTGCAACTATGGCTCAAAACTTCAGAAACAAGTGGTAGGGCAAGAAGACTGGTGGTGCAGCTTCTAAGATGGCAAAGGATCAGGGGGAGAAGTCTCCAAAGGGAGATGCCCTAGTATATGGTACCAGTGATACCCAGGGCAAGCATGTTATAGTGGGATCTATGACAGAATTTAGACAGACAGAATTTCGACCTACACAAATATCGGCGTAATTATATCGATAGCAAAAATATCGATGTCCTATGTACAACATGGTAAGTACCAAAATATCGAAAAAATAATATCGATGTTAAAAATATCGTTGTCAAATATATCGATTTTTTTAAAATTTAAAATAACATAAAAAAACTGTAAATAATACTTATTAATTACTTAAACATATTTAAATATATGTAATAATGGTTAAAAAAAATAATAATACATATTTAATAAAAAAATAAAATGATAAATCATATATAATATATAATAACTTAACAATAATTACTATTCCCACTCCAGTGGGTGCAACAGTAGAGAAAACTGACCCTGAACCCTAAAAATACCCCTTTACCCAAAAACCTAAAACTGACCCTGAACCCTAAAAATACCCCTTTACCCATAAACTGAAAACTGACCCTGAACCCTAAAAATACCCCTTTACCAAAGAACTGAAAACTGACCCTGAACCCTAAAAATACCCCTTTACCAAAGAACTGAAAACTGACCCTGAACCCAAAAAATACCCCTTTACCCAAAAACTGAAAACTGACCCTGAACCCTAAAAATACCCCTTTACCCAAAAACTGAAAACTGACCCTGAACCCTAAAAATACCCCTTTACCCAAAAACTGAAAACTGACCCTGAACCCTAAAAATACCCCTTTACCCAAAAACTGAAAACTGACCCTGAACCCTAAATATACCCCTTTACCCAAAAACTGAAAACTGACCCTGAACCCTAAAAATACCCCTTTACCCAAAAACTGAAAACTGACCCTGAACACTAAAAATACCCCTTTACCCAAAATTAATTAATATTACAATTAAATTACTTCCCACCCTATTCCCCTATAAACCCACAACCCGCTCCAGTAGTAAAACATATATTTAGTTAAAAATATACATAAATTATCAATTAATTATTCTATTAATCAATTAAGATAAATCATTGCTAATTAATATTTTATGGCAAAATAAATTAATCATTAAAAATTATTTTATTCATTACAAATAAATTACTTCCCACCCTATTCCCCTATAAACCCACAACTCGCTCCAGTAGTAAAACATATAATTTAGTTAAAAATATACATAAATTATCAATTAATTAATCAATTAATCAATTAAAATAATTCATTGCCAATTAATATTTAATTGCAAAATAAATTAATCATTGAAAAATAATTATTTAATTACAAATAAATTACTTCCCACCCTATTCCCCTATAAACCCACAACCCGCTCTGGTAGTAAAACATATTATTTACTTTTATATATTTTTAAATTATAAAAACATATTAAACATATTATAACAATTAATTTAAATACTTAACTAATATTTCTAACACATATTAGTAAATCGAAATTACTTACATCGATATATATGCTATCGATATAAGTAATTTCGATATTACTTACCTTAGGGTCGATATTCTGGCCATCGATATTCTGGACATCGATATTCTGTCCCATCGATATTAGCAACTCGATATAAGTGTAGGTCGAAATAAAAAACTCGATATTTTGACTGTTTACCGGTATAGTGGTCACCAGGGTTCCAGCACTATTTGTGCCACCCTGCGTGACCCGAGTGAAAGTAAAGGCTGCAGGGCTGCTACCCTAGCTTTGAAGAGCAGCTTCTCTGCTTGTGTGTGATTCTGCACACACCATGTGTGACTGAGTCACCTCACTGTCTTAAGGTGTGTAAGTCACCTCTAAGGTAGGCTTCCTAAAGCCCAAGAGGCAGGGTGCAATATCTTAATTGTGAAGGCATATATGTACAGATATATATACCTCTACAGGAAATTTGCCATTCAAGGTTACTGTAAGTGACTAGCGGTCCATAGGTTAATGTGGACTGGCTACCACATCTAACTGAGATAGCCAGTTCCACGGCAGTATCAACTAATTTAGTTGTGTTTGGTATCAAGCACTGTGCTTTTTCATCCATACACGATTCTCGTGTCGAGGGAGAGTTGGCATGCACCCAGGTGGCATTCTTAGAGGTTGCTCACCGAGGTACAGAGTTCACTTGTACCTTGGTGGGCTTTCTGAGCCATTTGCCACCAAGGCAGAAGATCTGACCTTCTGCTGGTGAGTGCAATCACTCCCAGAGGATGTGAGACAAAAGGCCTGGTCAGGAAGGAAGTCACACTTCCGCCCTTCCAGGATAGCTAGTGAAAGACCCGTCAGGATGGTGAGTCTCAAAGGCTTCTCCACCACAGCTGATATGTAAAAGACTTGTCTCCCAGTGGAGACAAAGACCCTCCCCCTGCCCCAGGTACTTGTGTTTGCGTGCAGGTGGGTAATTAGGTATTCAGGAGGCATACAACTCCCAAAAGCTAGCCACACCTCTAACCCCGGCTAGTGGGTCTGTACAGGCAAGGATGACTTGGGCCTTCTTGAAAAGTCCCAAGTATAGTGAGTTCTGGATAGGTTGGTGACATACACCCCCTGGATGTGGTCCCCTCAGGGGTGGATTAGCGGCAGGACTAGAAGCCCATTGGCTACTTGCCCTCCCCCCCCTAAACATCCCCTAAATCCAAGATTTAAGGGGAACCCCTGACACCAGAACTCCAGATCTGCTGTGAAGAAGCGATGGACAAAGATGAGACCCATGTCAGCACAAGGCTAGGACTCCACAAAGAAGAGGGGTGAAGTACTGCAACCATGGCAGCTCTCTGCACCTGCTGGACCACGACTTGCCCTGGACTTGAGACCGGTTTAAAAAGGAAGGTGAACCCGTCTGTAACCCACAAGCTTCACCAGGACTCCCTAGGACTAGATGTACTAGTCCCCTTTAGTCGGCAGGCACAAACTGCACTTACAGGATCCAAAAAAGGACTGTCCACTGGGCTCTGTCAAGTACCAGCCCGAAGGTAACCAGCAAGGTGCCTTCTGGGAAGTGCAGTCCTGAACCTTGGTGTGTCTCAGCCCTCTAAAGCATTCCCAAGACTTGTGGAAGAAGATTTGCTTCTTTGCTGCACTTGCCGTGGCCGAGGTTCATTAGTGGTCTTGCTGACTAGTGACTACTTTCCTCCACACTTCAAGAAGAGGAAATCCCTTGCTCCGTCAAACTTCTCCTTCTGTGGGATAGTTCTCAAGTACTTGCATCCCAAACCTGTCTGCATTGACATGCCTGGTAAAGTCAACTTCTGCAGTCACATTCAGCACCACGGATAGCCAGGTACATCTCTGCCCCCAAGACACCCAAGCTAGATAGAGCTGTTCTGCCTGGTGATTCCCGGTCCATGGGCCCCTTCAAGCTTCACCCTGAAGGGACTGCAGTGAACTCGACCTGCAAGCATCGGTTTGCTAAGTACTGCTTTTTCAGCACCCACAGCTCCCATTCTGCACCAAGGACAGCCAAATCACCTCTGTAACCAGATTCTCTGGGCAAGGTAAACGTGTTCTGACTGTTGAAGCTCGATCTGTGGAACTGCAAGACCTAAACTACAAGTGGGGTCCATGAAACTCACCCTGCAAGAGACTGAGTGTCACCTTGTGTTTTTCTCCTTGACTACAGTGATAATGTTTGACGGCTCTTCATAGTATTGATTTTATTATCACTGTAAATTCTATAACTCTGGTTATACAAACTGTACTTACTGTACTTACTTCATTCTGGTGTTTAAATTCTACAAAAATAAGCTCTATTTTTATAAATTGGTGTTGGATTTCATTTGAGTCGTGTCAATGACTTATCGTAAATGTTGGTGCTGTAAAATGCTATACACATGTTCCTCTAAGTAAGCCTGTTTGCTCTTTGTTACTCTACCAGGACTAAGAGAAGGATTATTAGTGTGAATCTGATGTCCATTTTTGGGTATCATGTTAATATTACATGGTAAGTCCTCCCAGCCATACCACATAATATTGCCATCTTGCTCCAAATATAAAGTATATTGCTGCTATAATCTTTTTTTATGTTCAACATATTTTACTGAAATTTTATATCAGCAAATACATAATAAACAATAAGCAAGACATACAGAAAAATTGAACATTGCAAAAATCTTGTAAAATATCAATATATAGGAAACAATAATTAATAAAGCATAACAAAACAAAATTCAAAAGGGGAAGGGAAGGAGAGGGAAACTATAATAGCAAAAGCATGAAAGTCAATAAATAGAGCTACTATACAAAGTCAAAATATATAAAAGAGATTAATAAATACTAAAAAGGGGAAACAATAAGAACAATATTAATGCGATAAATATATATCAATAGGAGACCAAAATAGATGATAAGATATAGAATTATGACAAACCCCAGATAACGATAACTGTGCACCTCTTCTTGTAAAAATAACCCAGGACCACCATGCATGAGCTGATAACTTTGAGACATCTTTCCAACAATAAGTAATTGAATTTAGAGCAGCAGAAATCAAGAAATTAAACAGTTTACATTCAAGAGTACTTAAATCTTGGGACAACATTACAGACTTGCAAAATTAATATGTTATACGATATATCTTCTTGAAGATGAAAAATTTTCTTAATAATGTCCCATACTTCTGTCCAAAATTTGGTTAATAACGAACAAAAAAAAAGCATATGTTGTAGAGATCCAGGGTGCAAATTGCAATGCCAACATATATCAGGTTGAAGAATTTTAGCATGAACTAATCGCGATGGAGACCATAAACATTTAAATAAAATAAAAGAATTAGTCTGAAAAAGCGAAACAGGTAACCATCCAGAAATACTAAAAATCCATATGGTTTCCCACACATCAATAGATAATGAAAGTGATAATTCATTATTCCAAAACGATGCAATCAAATTTATATTAGTGCCCAGATTATTGGACAACTTTTTATAGAAAATAGAAACACCATGAACATTTGAAGATACGGAGTTAATATAAACTGATAAATCAGCTTGAATAGCAGAAGGTTCAGCTTGAATAGCAGAAGGTATAGCTTGGGAAAAAGAATCCAAAATTGAATTACATAAATATACATACTTTGGAAGATCAGAATCTGGTAAACCAAACTTTGTTTGTAACAATTGAAATGGAAGAAAATTATTGTTAAAATAAACATCTTTAAGAAAAAAATACCAGCCTTGATCCAAGAAGACCAAAAACTAACATTTTTATTCAGTTTAATAACACTGCTATACCATAGAGATAATTCAACAGTATCAGATATGGAATGTTCAAAAATTGAATCAATATCATTGAAAATCATTTTGGTAGACTTTAGGATAAGAGAGTTATGAAAAAAATGTAGATTTGTTAGCCATTGTTACTAATGTGGGAAGTGCAAACGGATTGATAATGGATTTTTCAATATGAAACCAGGTAGGAGGATTATATATACAGGAAGATTTAAACCAAATAGCACTTTGTTTCAAAATAAACGCTTTATGATAACAAAGAAAATCTGGAACACCAAATCCAGCATTACATTTAGACATTTTCAAGTTTTTTATAACTAATACGCTGTGCCTTACCATTCCAAAGAAATTTAGAAAGAAATTTATCAATATTCTTATAAAACTCTAACGGAAATTGAATGGGGATCATGGCAAGGGTGTAAAATATTTTAGGAGCAACATTCATTTTAATGGATTCCAGTCTTCCCCGCCATGAAAGATGTAGTGAAGACCATTTAGATGTTTTATCTTTAATATAATTTAGAACAAAATCACTATTAAAAGTTATGGTTGCTTTTAAAGATGAAGAGAATAAAATACCAAGATATTTTAATTTATTTGTCTGCCAAATGATGTCTCGCATGGGAATCATATCATGAGTACATTAGACATTTAAAGGGAAAAATTCTGTTTTATTAGTATTCAATTTATATCTAGACACCATTGAGTATTTAGCAATTATGTCCATCAAGGAAGGAAAAGAGGAAATTGGATTATTGATGAACAAAAGCACATCATCCAAATAAGCCAATGTTTTAATAGTAATATGTCTAACCTTAATTCCTGTAATAGTTTCACATTTTCTAATAGAGGCAAGAAATGGTTCAATACCTAATAAAAAGAGCAATGGAGAAAGGGGACATCCTTGACGTGTACCTCTACAAAGGGAGAATTGATTGGAAACTTGACCATTAATAAATAGGCGGGCCGTAGGAGCAAAATATAAAGCTGAAATCATGTGAATAATAGAATCACCAAAATTAAAAGATGTCAAAGTATGAAATAAAAAGTGCCAATGAAGTTTGTCAAACGCTTTTTCAGCATCCAGGGCCATGACACCGGAGGGCTGATCTAGAGTCCGACTTTGTTCAATAACATGAAGTAGAGTTCTTGTATTATTAGCTGAATATCTATTTTTCATAAACCTTGACTGATCAGGATGAATAATAGAATCTAATATAGGGAATAGACGTGTGGCCAAAATTTTAGCATACAATTTACAATCGTGATTTATTAAAGAAATGGGACGATAATTGGAAACACGAGTATGGTTCTTGTCTGGCTTAGGAAGAACAATAATTAAGGCTTCTGTAAAAGAACCAGACGTACTTCCTGATGAAGCAAATAACGTAAAAAGTTGAAGCAAAAAAGGTGAAAGTTGGGATTAAAATTATTTATAAAACTCTGCTGGTAAACCATCAGGACCTGGAGACTTGTTTAGTTTAAGGGCTTTAATAGCAGAGAGAATTTCGTCCTGAGTAATGCGTAAATCTAATTCAAGTTTATCTGTTTGAGATGTCTTAGGTAGATCACATGAAGATAGGAAAGAATCTACCAAAGAATCATCATTAAAATCAGGTTTATCATATAATTTAGAATAAAAATCCAAAAATTCTGCAACAATATCATTATGGGATAGGGCAATTTTACCAGTAGGATTATGAATAGAAGTGATTTGGGATTTATCTTTTTTAATACGGAGGTAATTTGCTAAAAGCCGTCCAGATTTATTTGCATTAAAACTGAATTTAGCCTTTGCTTTAGTAAGTTGAACACCTGTTCTTGTACTGAGAATAGTATTAAACTCATACCGTAACTTTTGCAGTTTGTCTCTATATTTCAAATCATTGGACGTAATAAAAAGTCGTTCATATTTTGCTATTTGTTGATCTAAATGCTTAATATTGGCATTAAAAGTTTTATTTTCATGGGCCATAATAGAGATAGTAACCCCTCTAATATAAGCTTTAAAAGCATCCCAACGATTAACTAAAGACGTAGAACCTTCAGGATTTAATTGAAAATAATCAGAAATGGCAGATAATAGTTTTGGTTTGTTACGTTCATTTAATGCTACACCAGAATTCATTCTCCATCTAGATTGTTTAGGAAATGGTATATTAAGATTTAATATGCAAGAAATCATAGCATGATCGGAGACATCAATATTTCCAATCATAGTTTTAATAGAGGTAATGAGTTGTCTTGAAACTAAAATATAATCAAGTCTGGAATGAAAATTGTGAGGGTTAGAAAAGAAAGTAAATTCTTTTCTGTAGGGAAATGAAGACGCCAAATATCGACTAACTTAGTGGTTTGAAGAAACGTTTTAAAAGCAAAATAAACCTTAGTGGGATGAAATTTTGTTTGAGATAACCTATCCAATAAAGGGTCAGAAATCACGTTAAAGTCACCAGCCATAATCAAAGGAACATTGGCAAGTTTGAGAACCTCTGTTGCAAGATTGTTCCAAAAAGCAGGGTCATCTGCAGTGGGCCCATAAACATTTAATAAATGAATAATAGAATCATAAACTTTAACTTTGACAATTAAATATCTACCATCTGCATCAGTAAATTTATTCAGAATTGGACAATGCAACTTCTTTGCAATTAATATCGCTATACCATTTTTCTTACCAATAGCTGGAGAAGAAACAATACTCTCAACCCACTTTTTTTTCATATAACCTAATATTATATCATCAACATGAGTTTCTTGTAAAAAACAAAAATCGGCTTTAGAACTGCCTAAATAATCTTAAATCTTAGTATGCTTGACTGGATGTCGCAAACCTCTAACATTGAGCGAAATAACTTTAATGTCAGCCATAATGGAATAAAAAGGAAGAAAAAGAAAAGAAGAGGATAATGAGAGAAAGAAAACAGAAGAAAGTGTGAGTAGCTCTAGAGAATTGAAAAGATAAATGAGAGGGAAGAAGACAGAAGAACTGACAAACAACAAACAAAACAACAACAAACATAAATATGAAAAGTGAAACGCACACACGCGTCACAAGTATGGCCAAGAACCGCTGGAGCCCAAAAATTGAGGAAATAGCGTAAACAAAAAAATTGTCAGCAAAAGTCCACTTCAAGTTGTAGGGTCATGGGTATCCATTGACTGTTGCAGTTGAAGATCAAGAAAATGTCTTAGCTCCTCTGGACGATGAAAGGATTTTGAAAAATTGTCTTTCCATATGCGCATCATAGAAGGATCAAAAAGGCCATATTTGAAACCCAAACTTCGCTGCTGCGGACGGAGGTCAGAAAACTCCTTGCGTATTGCAACAGTTTCTTTGACAAAGTCTTGGTGAATAAAGATTTTTGACCCATTGACCATCAATGAGGGAATTTCTCTTGCAGCTTTCCTAATCAATACCAAATGATGGTGACAAAATACTTTAAATATCATTTGTCTTGGCTTGGAATGTTGAGGATTGCGATGAGAGGGAATCCGGTGAGCTTTTTCAACCTCAAATTTCTCTGGTAATTTTATATTTAAAAGACCAGGAATCTAAGGGGGTCATTATGATTGCGGTTTTTCCGCATCCTCGGGGCCGACGGAAGCCACCGCCGGCCCCGAGGATGCAGAAAAACAGCAGCGGACTGACCAAAGACCCACAGCCACATTAGGATGGCTGGTGGGTCCTGGTTTCTGTCCACAGCTTTTCCGCCGCGGTCGGATTACAACCGCGGCGGAAAAGCTCTAATATGGTGACGGTGTCTCTCAGACACCGTCCGCCATATTAGGATGGGCTATCAATTATGCTTTTCCGTGGCGGTTTTCCGCCGTGGAAAAGCATACGGAACTTCACTGCGGGGCCCGTTGCGGGGCCCCTAGGTGAAGGGGGGGTGGGGGGTGCACATGGGGGGTACCTATGGTACCCCCCTGCATGCACATGCAATGACTGCATTTTTAACATTGCCGCGGGTGCAGCTTGAAGCTGCACCCGCCGCAATTTTAAAAATAGAGGATGTGACCGCCAGGGTGGCGGTCACATCCTAATTGCACAGGAGGGAACTCCGCATGCCATGCGGAGGTTCCCTCCTGCTCTGGGGTCGGGGACGGACGCAAGTCCGTCCGCGATCCTAATCGACCCCTAAGTTTCCAAATATAACCGGCAATTAGACCCCTCAACTTCTTGCGGTAAATTAAAAATGCGAATGTTATATTGCCTGTGACGATTTTCCATATCCAAAAGATGGGTATTCATAGGAGCTATTTTCGATATTAATGGTATAAACGTATCTATTTGGGCTTTATTATCCTGTATCTTGATAGAGTTATCAGAGATTTTCATAGATAGGCTAGCCATTTCCTTTCGTACATACTTTACTTCTGCCGCAATTGTCTCTGTATTAGCACAAAGTGCTTGGATTTCTTCTAGAATTAAAGACAAGGAAGGCTTAGAAGACTCTACTACTTTTGATTTCAAAGGAGGAGGTGAAACCCGCTGTCTCCTTTTATTATTGGCAGTATTTTTATTTTCCATGTTATAAGGAAAAAAATTGGCGTAATATTAAATAAAAAGAATTAATATGTGAAAGTCAGAAGGAAAATAGAGAGAAAATGAGGTTTTCCTCAATGAAAACACTGGTGCAGCAGCTAAACATGGCTATGGGTGTGGCTAGGCCCAAGCCAGGCCCTTTCCTGAAGCAGTCTCCGCCCCCCTGACAGACAATCCAGGCAATACCTCTTTGGAAAGCAGGGAGCAGGAACCAAGAAGCTGGCAGCACCACCACCGTCGACAGGAAAAGCTCCAAACCTCATCAGCAGGTTTACTGAGGCGAGCCTGTTGATGTCCTTTATGATATTTAGGCCCAGATATCGTAATGATTCGCCCTCCTGTATTACCAAGGAACTCGGATTGTCATTTCAGACCAACATCTCTGTTTTTAATGTGTTGATCTGGTAGCCTGATATTTTCCCAAACCTTTTAGCAGTTTCAAATATAACCGGGAGTGCTGTTGTTACGTCTGATGTAAGAACGAGCAGGTCGTCGGCGTATAACGCAACCTTCTTTTCCCACACTCTGTGACAAGTGTGAACAAGTATGCTTGTTCACATAACATAAAAGCACAATTTCTTTCTGCAAATGTGAATGAATGCATGCTGTGTGAGGCGGGCGCAAACAGGCTAACTTAAACAATACATAAAACATTATTTTCTTATTAAAAACGCGTTTACAGGACCAAGTGACTAACTGCACAAACAAAAACTATGTTCCTTTTCAACGACTGGTCCCACCAGATGGTCACCTATTCTAAGATCAGAAAAGCTTCAAGAAATTGATGTTCTCTGTATGTCTACCCATATCATAGCACCAGATTTCCTGTTCATGCAGTGAAAAACAAATTGCCTTCAAAGTGATTGCATCAGTGAAGGTAAGTCAGCCGCCAGGCAGAGGGACAGGTGGAGTGAAGGGTAGGCACCCAATCAGGCCTTTTGGCAGGAGCAGGCAGAAGCTTCAGGGATGCCCACTCAGGCACCACCCTCTTTCACAAAATCCCACTGCTGTAACTCAACTGGAGGCAATATTAAGAAAATACATGTTATTTTTCCCTGTAAGTGCAACTTGCTTCATTTTAGAACAAAACCAAATAGCCCATGGGTAACCAGTGATACCTCTTAAAATCTGGACATATATAAATGCACTATTGGGCCACCTTGGCTTTGATCAGAGACAGCCCCACAGAATACATGGCAATACAATGGTATTCAAGGATACTATGTATTGGTTTGTTGTAATGCCAAATAACCACAAAATCCCCCAAATCAGCTGGAGATGCTATGGTGACCACTAATGGAAGCAAATATACTCTGATAAAAATGAACAAAAGAAAATTACATTTGGCGAGATGGGAGCAATGCAAATTTATGCCAGTGTATCCCCATCCTAACACACTCGAATTGAGCCCTTGACAATCATCAAAATTCAGGGTCACAGAAATAATACATAAATGCACTAAATAGGTTCTTGGTGTGGCTGAAGAATGAAATGGCACATGCACGAATTACACCGGTGCTGGTGCAATTCTTTACCAGCATTTCCAGATTTTATATATACACTGTACTGGTGCCAGTGCTATGTTGCATTTACTGACCAGTGCAAAGCCAACATTTTGCTCTAGTTAGTATGCCTTCGTCTGGGTGCACATATTGGTGTGAATTTGAATAGCATTGCTGTAATGTATGTAATTCAGAATGTTGTCAATCAAGTTTAACATTCTTCCACGCACCAACATCTGGGCAATATCTAATGATGGTCTAGGAGGAGGTTATTACAAATATACTTCCTGCAAACTATTTCTAACTGTCCCAAAACATCCCTGACTAATTTATGAGTCCTTTAATAAGATTGTCCTAGCTGGTACATATCCTTGGGATAATGATCTGAGCTCATTTCATCAATGAAAACTTTATTCAATTATAGAAATATAATCATAAAGGTCACAGATACAATAAATACATGGAGAAAGATTTAAAACATCACTGAATTACGAGCAGGCACCGTCGCCTTTAAAAATGAGCCCACAGCAAGAAAAACAGAAGGATCGGGCAACTATTGTAGGAAGCATAATGCAGGTCTACATTGATTAAAATTGAATTTCTTAAATATGTGAATTAAAAACCTAGTCACAGAACTATGATCAAATACAGAGAAAAATGTAAATTGCAATAATGTTTGAACCACCTCTCATCGCAGGGAAAAAACATTTTTTTCAGAACCAAATTGGCCTAGTTGGTGCACTGTGCCAATCCTGAATCCGACCAGAAGTGATCTTAATCAAACAATCAAGTACATGTACTTGTGCCAATGTGCACAACAGCGAAAAAGCAAATGCTTACAATATTTTCTTGTTTCTCAAGTTCTTTGAATTTGAATGAATTTGATTTACACAAATATTTAAAAAACTTTGTTTTTGTCACAATAACAACAGATATATTTTATACAGTCCTGAAATCTGTTCAACTCACAGATTACACATCATAGCCTTTAACATTCACATAATCATTCTTTCAATGGACAATCCCAATGCATTTCGAGACTGGTGTCCCTTCGTCAGGGGCCAATCTGTGAAAAATAAAACAATGAGAAGGGTGAACCTTCATACATCCTGTGACAAATCACTTCTACTTTGTACAATAGATGTGCATGAAGGTCAAGAAAAGATATTATCAAATTGATTATGTGAAGGAGGAATGTCTCCTAGCTTGTTTAGAAGCCAAGTAATGTTCATGTAATGAGTTCCATCCCTAGTGCACTGATGAAATATTAAACCATAATGTGTGACTACCATTTACCACCTCTCAGAACGTGAGTGTAATGAGCACGCTGATGGTTTAGAAGGATTAAGGGCCATATGTATCAACAACCTGATTTGAGATTCTCAAATAGCGATTTTTTGGAAATCGTTATTTGAGAATCGTAAATAGGGATGTATGTACAAAATCGCAATTTTTTAGCGATTTCTTAGTATTCCTTAATTGCGATTTGCAAATTGCGAATCGCAATTAAGGAATACTTTCCCATTCATTTCCATAGGCCAGGAGGCCCATAGGAATGAATGGGAATTTATTCTCAATTTGAAAGTCGCAATTTGAGAATCGCAAATTGAGAATAATTTCAAGGGTGCAGGGGTGTCCAAAGGACACCATGTTGCACCCCTGAAATTAGCATGGGGCACATGTGGCGCACATACATGCCCTAAGGGCATGTATGTGCTTCACATTGCACTTTGAAAAATGCAAAAAAGTGCATTTTTCAAGGAATTCGCAAATTACCACCAACTTGAAGTTGGTGGTAATTTGCAATTCCTTAAGGCCAATTTGCATTTTTTTTGCTTCTTACATTGCATTTAAGGAATCGCAAAATTTGCGATTCCTTAAATGCAATCGCAAAATAAGGAATCGCAAATTCCTTATTTTGCACACAGTTTTCTTTCATACATACCATTTAGCACTAATGCGTTCACAAACGCCGAAATTCTGCGAATTTCGGCGTTTGCGAACACATTAGTGCTTGATACATATGGCCCTAAGATTCACAAGACTGTATTCAGTTCAGAGTGCTCCACTGATCTACATATCGTTCAGAAGTGATCTTACCCATGAGTTATGGGTGAGTTGTAAATATGGCTCTATCCAACTTCAGGTCTGTAGTACGACATATTGCCTTAGCATGGGTTTGGCCAATTCAGACAGTTCTCTGTCCAACCGTTCATGGTCCAAAAAAGTGTTCTTCGACCAAACTTTATCATGCTTTACTATGGAGTGTGGATTAGTAAACAGAGACAGTCTCCCTAAATAATGCGTGATTGAATAGATATAAGACGTCCAGAGAATGTCCATACATTTATCACTGGCTAGGCAATCAAGAACAATGCTTTAGTTTAATTTTCTTTGTGACAGAAATAATGAGGGCAGCTACATAGTAGGTCAAGCAATCCACAACAGAATTGATTTTCTTCTAATTGCAAGGCTGAACAGTTTGCCTAGTCCCAAACCCCAGCACCAAAGGTAGAGATGAGAACACGCTGAGCCTTGAAGATCTGTAATAGCGGCTCTATTGTCTTATTTACAATATTGGAGGCAATTTTAAAATAGCCCATATAGATTGGCAGAACTTTAGGTGCCTTGCAGACACGCAGGAAGCCATGTTGCCCAATTATCGAACAGTATCCATGGGTAAGGAAAGTGCAAGATGCTACTAAGGTTCTTGTTTTTGTTTCAAATAGAGCAAAGCCTAGTGGCTTTTGTGACACAGGCCATGATGTAGGATTTTGAGTGATTGGTGCTTAGAGTCAGATCACGCATAAAATTCATCAGAGTTTTGAGGCTGTTTAGAGTTTGGGCCAAAATGACAGCATTGTCGGCGTACAACAGTGCAGGTAAAGCTCTGGTGCCAAGGAAAGGTACATTCTGTGGCCAACCCACTAAAACAGAGATAAGACTATTTTTGTACAACATAAACAATAAGGGGGCTAAAACACAGCCTTGCCACCTCCTCTCATTAAGTGCATCTTTCCTGTTACTACTAAACCTGATGTTAGCAGTAAGAGCTTAGGGCATGCAACACAATCGAAGGCCCTGGATAGGTCCATGAAGGTGAGATACAGCGGACAGCCTTTTGCCATGTTGTATTTCCCATTGATAAAGGTGTAAATTAAGGCTTTCCTCGACTGTGCCAAGACCCTCACGGAAACCCCATTGAGTGTCGCACAGAATTTCATGATTCTTAGCCCAGTTCATAATTCTGCTGTGTGGCACTCTTCCAAACACCTTCAACATAGAGTCTATTGGGGAGATCAGCCTGTAGCAATCTGGGTCAGATCATTCGCCTTTCTTAAATATTACCACTATCATAGAATTAGACCCGGACCTGGGCAATCCAGATTTGCCTATGTGATTTACCCCATTAGTTAGAAGTGAAGCTTATAGTTCGATAATGTTAGAGCCCGGGGCTTTACCAGTCGAGCTAAGAGAAATTGCACGTTTAGCTTCCTGTATATCAAAATGTAAAGCAATTGGGCAGGAAGGAGGGCCCAGGCTGGAAATTTCAGAGGATGAATGGGCTGCAGTATTGTCATACACAGACCTAAAGTGAGAAATCCAGTTACCTTGGAAAAGCATGTGCCTAAGTTTGAGAGGTGCCATTATTCTTTGGTGAATTTAATGTTTGCGAGAAACAGTTTGTGTTTTTGCTTCCCAAGCAGGCACCATTCCGTTTCAATTGAGTTTAAGTAAGGATTTTCTGCATTGAATAAAATGCTTATAGCAAACTGTAGAATTTGGTCCCTATTTGGGGCCTTTTTGAGAGAGCGGCCCTCATCTGGCGATTGGCTTGGGAGCAAGGGCAATGATCTTAGTTAATTTACCAACTATGGATGACAATGCATGTCAGTGCTCCTCCACAGCCACAAGAAATGAACATATATAAAACTTTCAAAATAAATAAAATAAATAAATAAATAAATGTGTCAAAAAGTGAAGATATGCTTTTTAAGGAGGATAACAATTAAGTATAACTCATACACTCATGTGACAGGTATTCTTACTAACAGATACAGACAGGAGAGCTGCTGCATACTATCTTCTGGAGAACATAAATTTACTGATGAAATATTTGGGGGCCCCGGGGACCGCCACCCCCCCCAGGGCTTTATAAAAATATGTGCAGGTTCCCAACCCCCCCAGCCCCGGGGACCGCCACCCCCGGGCTTTAAAAATACATGGATGGGGTGCTCAAAGGCCCTCCAAGCCACAGGGAATGCCACTCCCGGGGCTTTAAGAAAATATTTGCGAGGCTCACGGCCCCCCTCAGCTCCAGGGACTGCCACCCCCAGGGGCATTCATTTTAAATGTGGGGGGCATCCAAGCCTCCCCAAACCCCGGGGACCGCCACCCCGGGGCTTTAATTAATTAATTTGTGTGTAGCGGGGGCACACGGCCCCGCTGCCTCGGAGACCACCACCCCCGGGCGCTTTAAAAAAAATAAAAAATCCTGTGTGGGGGGGCTTGAGCCCCCTACATGCCCCAGGGACCACCACCTCCCCAGGGCACTAAGTATTTAAATGTGGGGGTCCGTTAAGGGCTCCCAAGCTCCGGGGACATCCACCCCCTGGGGCTTTGTAAATTTTGGGAGGGGGGCCGCGGGCCCCCCTCCTGGAGCTCTCGATGGCCCAGGGGACCGCCACCCCCCCCAGGGCTGGCTTCTGCAGTGTTCCGGGGTGCCCACCCCCGGGACACTGTAGGTTGCTATGACGTGGGAGACCATAAGTCCCTCCAACCACGTCCCAAAGCCTTGTTTTTAACCCTGCCTAGGGCCCACTAATAACTTAATCATTTGGGACCTCTAGGACAGTATTTTAAAGCCCCACTCTAAACACCTTCACTGCACACTCACTTAACACAACATGCTCCGCTGTAATCAGGCGTCGAAGCACACCGGAGGCACACCCGGTGCCTCGAGTGGGGACCGATGATGAAGCATGCCACCAACTAGGTTTTTGGGTGAGGGCCTTCATAAAAACCAATTGGTTTTCCCATACAGACACATACAACACGTACATTATCAAAGTAGCTAGCTCCTTTTGATCATTACATACCTACAAAGGTGGACAGGGGTAAGTGTCCTGTCTAACTAACTCAGTTGACACTGTTGAAACAGGAAAATAAGTCAGATGCATTCTACAGTTTCCCACAGAGTAAAAACGAATCCAAATCATTATTTCTGCTGCACTTGGTGTCAACCTCCTTCTCACAGATAATGCAATGACAGAATATTCCATCATCAAGGCCTTCATGATATCTCACAAAGGAGTAGCCACCTCCTCTGTCTCCCATCCTGTGCAGGTGCTGAGAATCATAATTCAGATCAATTGACTGCTACTTAACAACCATCAAACTGGAAGCTGACAAAGAATAACAATTTTAACAAGAGCACATTAACTCTTGTGCCTGAAAGAAGAGAGTTATGTGCAGCAAGCAAAGCTACAACATTTACTTTAATATGGAGTCGAGCACCCATACCAAGTCATGTGAATGTTAAGATGCACATTTTCTAACTAAAGGTAATCGAAAACATGATTCATTTAGTTTATAAAATCTAAATATAAAATAACATGTAAAATATTGTGAGCACACAGGTACGGTAAGCATTGACTATGAGAGTTACAGATTGACACATCATTTAGCACAAATAATTGATGGTGACACTGCAACACGAGCCTCTAAAAATACAATATTGTATAGATTCCTTTAAAGAATACATTGTTACTCTTCTTTACCACATCATTTTAATGTGAAATCACCAAGAACAAGTCAAGGTTGTTCACATTGATTTGCATAATTTGACAAGGTGTTTGTAATCCACGCTATTTTATGAAAAGTTTTTGAAGGTGACGTCGATCTGTTTCCAATTTAAAAATTGCGAATGCAGTTCTACCATGACGTACAGGATTATGGCAAGGAGGAGGAGGGCAGCCCGGGACACCGCAGTAAGGTAGGTGCGCTTTTATTTTACTTTAATTGTAAATTTTATTTAAAAAATATTTTTTGCAGGGGGTGGGAGGCGCGGAGCAGAGCTCCACAGAGTTTTTGGCCAACTCCGTAGAGCTCTGCATAGAGCAACTCCGCCTGCATCGCCCAGGGTTACTCCATATCCCTTTCTTGTATGTGACTTCTGTTGGTGAAACTCTGTCATCATTTTTGGATTTCGATTATAATGTATATTAATCTAAATACCATAATCATATATAACGTGTAATTGTTCATGGTATCTTGACCCTATTTAGTCATTCTCACGTTGTTGTTGACCATAGTTAAAGTGTATTCATGTTAAGCTAGGCACAGTTATTGTAGGCCTCAGTAAGCCAACTCATGTTAGCATAGGAAATTTGCTTTTTGCTGCTGCATGTTATCTCACTCTTTCTCGCTTCAGAAGCCCAGCTCCCAAATGTGATAGTTATAATTGGCTAATTGTTTCAATGTAATTACCGTTATATTCACTGTAACTGAATAATTGGTTTCTTCCAACTGCACTGGGGTCAGACTGATCATCCCTTTTTTTTCCCTTCTCTTTTTTATTTTTTTATTTTTTTATTTATTAACATGAGGAAATGACAAAAGAAAAATAAACAATCTCAATAGGTAGCAACGACAATAACAAAGCATGGCGCATTCCAGAATAAATTAATTGATTAGGGGAAAGAAAAACATAGTTATGTAGGAAAATAAAGTTTGAAACAAAGTTTGAAACAGAAGACCATCTTAATAATACAGTAATACTCCATAATTTTAGAACACCGATCCCCAGATTTTCTTGAGTTTACTTAATGAACGGGTCCCCCTCATTTTAGCCAGTGCAAATTCCATGCCATATGTCTCTCTAACCAGTCCCCACCATTCCATAACTGACGGAGGGCCCGTGAGATCCAGACCCTGGCAATTGTCAGTCTAGCACATACTATAAAATAGTAATTAGATCCTTCGGGCTATAGCTCATATTCTGCCCACTCATCATTATATCTACCGTTGAGAACAATATTGATCTCCCAAGTTTCTGGGACGATATTTGAGAAACCTTCTGCCAGAATTTTGCTAGCTCAGGGCATTAAAAAAAACATATGTTTTAAATCGGCTGCCGGTAGGTCGCATTTTGGGTACTTTGTCCGATCCCTACCAGGGTTATTAGATGACCATTTTGCTATTCTTTCAGATGTATAATATAATGAGCATATTGTTCTATACTGCTGCAGCCTCAAATTGGATGAGTGTACAGACCTGCTGATACTGCTGAAAGCAAGCAAAATAGTGTTTGCCGAGATCGATATCCCCATACTTTGGCTCCAGCGATCGGCTAGCCTAGGACAGTCATCCTCCTTAAAGGTGTTAAAACTTTTATACCCGTTGCTAATTGACGATTTATCATTTGCAGCATACAAAACGTTTGTCAGATTCAGACTGCGCATAAAATAGTCTCCAATCTGATAAACTGCATGCTTTCTGGGAGTATATATAGAATCTTCAATCTTTCAAATGCAATAAACCCACTGTAATCACACAAATCCCCAAGGTGTTTAATCCCAAAGCTAGCCCATCGCTTTCCGACCACATCGTGAAAGATTTCTGGAAGGCCTCGATTGTCTCACAAGGGAAGTTTGACATGATGGAACAGTGTATTACACTTAGACAGAATAGCACGCCAAATCGTTATACTATCACGTGCGGTTTTAAATTTGACCCTCTTGTAGTAATTTGAGTCATTGTTTCTAAAAAGGAACATTATTATAGTCTTCCCCTAACATAAGGTTATGAAAGAAAATGTTCTCATAGGATTTATTAAACTGCGAAGACGGCCCAGTAAAGCTGCCCAAAAGTATAATTTAAAATCAGGAAAATCAAGCCCCCCCTGATTGAAAGGGAGCTTTAATAAATCAATTGCTCGATGCGCTTTCTTGTAGCCCCAAATGAAGCTGCTAAAAATCCTATCTAAATGTTTAAAAAAGGAATTATTCACTTGTAGGGGATGGACCAGAACAGATAAAGGAAATTTGGCCAGGATCTTCATTTTTATTGTATTTATTCTCTCGCTAATACCCATAGGCACTTTGTGCCACTTTTTAAGTAATTTAACTGTTTCTTTCAGTAGTGCCTCGTAATTTAGAGCAAGTATCTTGTCTATTTTAGCAGACACTCTAACCCCTAGATAAGTAGCAACACTGCAAGCTCCCTGTACTGGAACTGGGGATTTATAGTCCAGCAAAACTTGAGTTTTATTAGTATTTAATCTGTAGCTAGAGATTACCCCTAACCTCTTTGCCTCCTCAACTATCCCCTTCAGTGCTTCTTTGGCATCCGTTGAGTATACTGCGATGTTGTCTGCGCACACAGTGACTTTAAGAGTATTTGTCCCAGATATAAAAGGCCTTATTCGAGTCTGATTTTATATGGCCAAAATAAATGGCTCTATAGACAACGCGAGCAATAGAGGTGATAAAGGGCACCTCTGACGAGTGCCACGAGAAATTGGAAAGATGGGGGATTGTAATCCAGCATATATTATTTTAGCACTAGGATGGGGGCAGACTGATCATAATGTATCATTCTATCTTATATATTTTGTGAAGGCAGTGCAACTGTCAACTTATTTTGTTCGAAGCCTGGGAAGAAGGACAATGAAACATTATCAGCAAATGCCAGATTTTGGTTGCTCCTCACCTCTTGGGCACCATGTGAAGCTCTACATCACTGAAGAAACTGTGGCCCTTATTTATGAACAGCTTGCGCCGAAGATGCGTCAAAAATAATGACGCATCTTCGGCGCACCGCATGCGCCATATTAACGAAGTGACGCATCTCCAGCGATGCGTCACTTTTACCTCACTGCGCCACAAACCCCACTGCGTCACAATGCCCTGCGACGCGCAAAAAATAATGTATGCAATGTGGGCGTAACCGCGGAAAAGCTTGCGCAAAAGTGACGCATCCGCATTTACTAACTTTCCCGCTTATGGCGCATCCGCGACGGAAGTGGCGCAGCGTTGCGGGTGCGTCGGAATTGGTGCGCCTACAAAACGGACGCGCAGGAAATGACGCATCGGCACATAGCGAGAGGAGAGGAGAGAGGAGAGGAGGCCATTGAACTTTGCTGCAACCATACCCACACCATGGAGGTCGTTATGCTGAGAGTAGCTGCCAGACGGAGACAACTAGCTGCAGGAATACCACCACAACCCCCTGCACCACAAAATCCACCCCCAAGGCAACGCCGCAGAAAGGAGCGGTTATTCCGTCCAAGGAGCGTCCTGAGAGGCATCAGGGATGAGGAGGTCATTACTCTATTCCGCCTGAAGAAGGAGACCATTGAGCATCTACTGGGACTCATTGGACCAAGGCTAGAGGTAGGAAGCAACAGGCCAACAAACATACCGCCACAGGCAAAGCTCCTGGCTGTGTTGCACATGCTGGCGTCGGGCTCCTTTCAGACAACAGTCGCCAAACTGGCAGGAATATCCCAGCCAGCTTTTTCATCATTCCTACCAACTGTCCTGGATGCCATCATCCATCTCACACCCCGCTACCTCCATTTTCCCAACAATGCACAAGAGCAGATGGAGATAAAACAAGGATTTTATGCCATAGCAGGCTTACCCCATGTGCTGGGTGCCATGGACTGTACGCATGTGCAATTTGTTCCCCCAGCAGCAACTGCACATTTGTACATCAATCGGAAACACACCTATTCAATTAATGTACTGGCCATCGTGGATCACCGTGGACTATTTACGAATGTGCTGGCAAAATACCCTGGCAGTGTCCATGATGCGTTCATCTTCAGGAACTGCATCATAAATGATAGTTTCAAGAATGGCCAGTATGGAAATGGACTACTTGTAGGTAAGCAAAAGACTATGATACAATGCACCATCCATGCTACCATGCTGCTAATATTGCTGTAATGATGCATAAATGAGGTTCAGGATGTAAAAATGTTGTACTAGCACACAGGTACCCATAGTACGGGCGGTGGGCCGTCAGCAGCCCAGCAAGCCTTTCACTGCGGTCCGGCAAGCCTTCCTGTGCGGCCCGCGGACCTTGCAGACATGTACCTCTGTTAAATTTAAATTCATTCAAAAGTGTCTGCAAACACCACCGGTTGTTGATTTATGGGGGCCGGGTGATTTCAGGCATAGGGTGGAGATGCAGGGGCGCTAAGAAGAGATCAAAATCAACAAGGCCTCATTAACAATTAAATGGTCTTGCAAAGAGCCCTGAAATACTCCGCTGACTGGCGCCAAGGGGGCGTTGGCCTCACTGCTGGGGGTGCCATGATGTGACAAGTGGTGGGACACAGACCCTACAAAGCAGCAAATTCTGAAAGAAAACTAGCTGGCTTGTACATTACAGGGGGGGAGGCTGTCTCTGGGCTGGTGACGGGGACGTGTACACACAGTATGTGTGCACTACCCGAGAGACAGAAGGGGCAGAGACAGACAGGGGCAGAGGCAGACAGGGGCAGAGGCAGACAGGGGCAGGGGCAGACAGGGGCAGGGGCAGACAGGGGCAGATAGGGGCATTGTGTCAGAGACAGATAGAGGCAGAGGCAGATAGAGGGAGGGGCAGATAGGGGCAGAGTGTCAGAGACAGATAGTGTGAGAGACAGATAAGGGCAGGGCTAGAGAAAGGCAGAGACAGGGACAGACTGACAGAGGCAGAGACAGATAGGGGCAGAGACAGATAGGGGCAGAGACACATGGGGGCAGATACATGGGTGCAGAGACATATTGGGGCAGAGACAGAAGGGGGCAGAGACAGAAGGGGGCAGAGACAGAAGGGGGCAGAGACAGATGGGGCAGAGACAGATGGGGGAAGAAACAGACATACATAGACAGATAGCGGCAGAGACAGACAGAGATAGACACAAGGACAGAGAGACAGAGGGAGGGGTAGGAGGGCCAGACAGAGACAGGCCCAGACACAGACAGGGACAGACAGAGAGAAGGAGACAGAGAGGATGAGACAGAGAGAGACATAGAGGGAGGGAGACAGAAAGGGAAGGAGACAGAGAGAGACAGAGAGGGAGAGTGACAGAGAGGGAGGCAGACAGAGGGAGAGACACAGAGGTCGAGAGAGGGAGGGAGAGAGACAGACAGTGAGACAGATGGAGAGAGAGGAGGGAGGGAGACAGACAGACAGACAGACAGAGTGGGAGAGAGTGAGTGTGACAGATGTGTATGCCAGGTCTGGTCACTCAGTAGACAAAGGCGTCTGTCGCTGCGGCCTGTGTCCAACCTCATGGTCAGTTTGTATTTGTGGCTCTAGCCCCGGCCACTCCCCCACTGACCCCGGACCCACCACTGCGGCCCTCGGCCACAAGCCACACTGTAAATTTGGCCCCGATATAAAGTTTGTGAGTACCCATGTAATAGCATATACATAGACATTAATAGAAGGGCCATAATTAATGACGGTCATGCACTGCTGGTGCCTCAAAACCAAAATGGCAAAAGGTCACGCACCAGTGGTGCAAGTCCCTCATAAATGAGGCCCACGGTCATGTAGAGGCAAATAGGGAGTCAATGCATGTCCTTCCAAATTTGAGAAAATACAAAAGGATGTGGGTGGTGCACAGCGGTAGTAAAAGAAGTATGTAGAATCTTGTTCAGCTGAGGGTGCTCCCAAGGGTGGTGCTTCCGTCAAAGCAACAAAAGTGCAAGACAGGCAGTGTACACAAACCACTGCAAATACATTCCCTTGGCGAGGCACTCCGTACATGATCATGAAAAAGAATCAAAGAAGTTGTAATACAAGTTCTGTTTCAATTCACAAGTATTCAAGTGAGTGGGTTATCGATGATATCAACAGCATATCAATCCATAGCAAAAATACTTTTCTACAAGCCCCTTTGTCAAGGAGCGTTCATAGCAACGCGTAGCAAGGACTGCTACTTGGCTGTTCCAAGACCAGCATAACAGAACACCGGTCTCAGAACAGCCGCGTAACGGTCCTTGCAATGCGTGGATATGAACGCTCCATGACAAAGGGCCTCCTGGCCAAAATGCATAGGAGGACTACATACTCATCTACTTCAATAAATAAATATATGTTATGGAATGATATGCAGTTAAAATCAGTGGTTTGCCTACACTACCTGTCAATTCCAAATACGTGTCCATTGCACAGCAGAACTATGTTGCAAAGGTGTCTTGCATGTGAGTCCCTGGGTGTGTTATCTGCAACATCCATGCCCAATGGACACTGACAAATGAAATATTACCCACAACATATGGCCTCTACTTTACCCCAACCATATCAAACTTTTCATTGTACCTTCTCATTTATTCTATTACAGCTGACCAGGGGTATGGCATTCAGCCGTGGGTGATGACACCGTATGGAAATCCGCAGACACCACAGGAAGTTGCATACAATCAAGCACATAGCCGGACCAGGAACATTGTGGAAAGAACATTTGGCCTGCTCAAGGCCAGGTTTCGGCGCCTGGACAAGTCTGGTGGACGCATGCTCTATTCACCAGAGACAGTGTGCAAAATTATTTTGGCCTGTGCAATACTGCACAATATTTGTGTACTCACACGTGTTCCCTGGGACGATGATCCAGATTTGAATGCAGAAATGCCACAGGATGACCAGGAGGATGGCCATGCTCCTGTAAATACAAGCACAGCAGCAGGCATCCGGAGACGTGCTCAGATAGTGCGCAATTTTTTCTAAGAATGTCACTAATAACATCCGCATCATGCATCTACATTTGTGTTTGCACAAATAAAAATACTTCACACAACCTTATGTACCTTGTGCATGATTAATTGACAATAATTCACACTGCAATTTGCATGACAATCTCATATGTGGAGTTCATACATTACACTAACTCTCATGTCTGGAGGCTGACATCAGACATACATCAGCCCACACATCCATTTACATTGTACTGGCTTGCAATTTCACCTGCAATGCGGACACTCACCAGTGTCTGGCTCACACAGGTACCCTGGCACCATAGTGCATGTGTCTCGGTGTGCAGGGTATGAATGCACATGTGTATGAAGGTGACCCTTCCTGTACAAAAGTATTCCTCCATGCAACACAGCAAACATACTGCAGGTATGCAGGCCGCCCATTGCGCGTCAGCACACATCAAAAGCACATGAATCTCCCATATGTCATAGACACACCACCTTCACACCCTATTTGCTTGCTGTAGGGAAGTGCCGCAGGAATGCATGCAGTAATATTATACGCTAATACGTCATAAATTAGGTTGTACATTCACAATTGTCAAAAAGCAACATTTAGCATCCATATGTTGTGGTGCAGACATTTAATAAAGCACTGGTGAAGAGGAGTCCACATAATGAAATCACACAGCAGGAAAAATAACAAAGTACTTGTATGTTGCAAAGTCATGATGAAAGTAAATAAGTAATATGTTACAAATTTCTATCAACATGTTACACAGTGGGTGTGCGTCACAATCTGACCATCCATCAAAAAGTAGCCTTCAGTGCTCACACCAGTTTGCACAAATAAACAAATGTGGTAGGCACATAAATGAAGTTAGTGTATCATACTTCAGAACCTCATTCATGATTCAACACACAAAAGTGACGTTGGGTCTGCCTACCTCAGTATCTGACCCATGCATTCCTGACTCCACGCACATAAGTGACGATAGGTCTGACAACGTCAGAATCTGAGACATGCATTCCTGACTCAAAGCAGAAAAGCAACGTTATGTGATGTAACCTTCTCATAGGTGAAATTCATAGAGTGCACAGAGACCATAGGCTTGCTGCCGCCATAAGACAGAGTGAGTGAGGAAGGAAGCGTGAGTGGCCGAGAGTTAGCACATGGAAGGGAAAATGTGTGTTGGAAGCGATTACCACAAGTCCAGAAGGGAAGGGGAGGATTTGAAGGAGAGAGAAAGGAGATCCCAAAGCCCAGGAGGCAGATGACAAAATGTGCAACCACCAAAATTCTGGGTTTTGGTATTGGGCGTGACTACCAGATGACGGTGAGCTGATATGAGTGTTTGTGTTGTGCGGTGAGGGCAGATAAGATAATTGAGAAACGTGGAGCGGGACCACTGGAGGGCTTAGAATGTGAGACACGTCACCTTAAAAGATGCCCTCTGATCTATTGTGAGCCAGTGAAGACTGGAGTAGAGGTTTGGCTGATTGCCATCTGGGTGTAATGTGAATTAGACGGCCTGCTTGAATCTGGACAACTTGGAGGCGGTGTGGCAGGGATGGTGGGAGACCGTACATGATGGACTCACAGAAGTCCAGGCGTGAGAGCACGAGTGAGAACACCACTTGGGTAAGTGCGGTGGGAGGGAGTAAGTGACTGACTGTAACGATCTGCCGGACCTGGTACATAGAGGAAGAAAGTAGAGCACCCACTTGTGGCCTGAGGGAGAGTTCAGCCTCAATGATGACTCCCAGACCCTTGACTGATTTTACCAGGGCTGGGGGGGAACCTAGCTCTGAGGTCAGAACTGAGGGCCACAGTGGCCATGACTGAGTCCACGGAGGAGGAGCTCTGTCTTAACGTGGTCAAGCTGCAATAGGTACTGGTACATCCATAATTGGATGTGGATCATGACAGCGTGGAACGTCTTGATGGCAGGAGGTGAATTGAGCGAGAGGATGATCTGTAAGTCGTCAGCGTAGTAATACACAATAAGGTCCCATTTCTGTACAGAATGGATCAGCACCCAAAGGTATAGATTGAACTGGAGTGTTGAATGGGAGGAGCCCTGTGGGACTCCACAGGACGTGGGGGTATTTGTTACACTATAGGGTCCCAGGCGGACCATTTCAGTCCTTCCAGTTAGGAAGGACTCGACACACTCAAGAGTGGGTCCCTGGATGCCTGCATGTCTTCCAAGGTGGAGAAGGATGTAATGGTCCACCGTGTTGAATGCGGACGACAGGTCCAGGAGTAAGAGGGCTTGGGGGGACCCTGCGTCTGCGTTGCCCCTGAGTGTGTACAAGAGTGGCAAGATAACTGCTTCTGTTGAGTGGGCAGGTCTGAAGCCGCATTGATTGGGCTCCATGTGACAGGAGGATTCGATGTAGTGTGATAGACATCCGGTAACATGATCCTACATTAATGTTGAGAAAGGAGGGAGATGGGAGACGTTAGGTCTGCATAAGTCTGAAACTGACCCATGCTTTGCTGACTCTAGGCACAAAAGTGACATAACACAAGGCCCAAAAGTGACTATGGTCAACATATGTCTTAGTCTGACTCAGCTGAATATTGAAACACACATTTTCTGCAGGCTAACATGGTTTGTCCCTGTTGAGACACTTCCATGCTAAGCGTAAACATGCATCTTTTGCACAACATCAAAAAAACAGCAGCTAATATATGCAACAACATTGACAGATTAAAAAATTCAATGCCCCATTACTGAAGATTGTGACACATTACAATAATGTTGCATCTAGTCAAAGTGGTCACACCTTGAGGAGAAAATATATCATCACTCAGCCATGCTTCAAATTTACAATGCCACGTAATAATGATTTGGTCTCATGACAATAATGCGGCTTTGACGATAACAGGTCGCACCGTAATGGAAAATATGTCATCAGTGTACCCGGCGTCTAATCAGCGATGCGACATAAATAGGTTTCAGTCGCATGCCAATAGTGACGCTTCTACTGCAACTGGTCGCACCTTCATGGAAATATATGGCATCAGTCACCCATGCTTCAAATACCGATGCGACACAATAATGATTTGGTCGCATCACAATAATGACGCTCCCACGATAACAGGTCGCACCGTAAGGGAAATATATGGCATCAGTCACCCATGCTTCAAATAACGATGCGACACAATAATGATTTGGTCGCATCACAATAATGACGCTCCCACGATAACAGGTCGCACCGTAATGGAAAATATGTCATCAGTGTACCCGGCGTCTAATCAGCGATGCGACATAAATAGGTTTCAGTCGCATGCCAATAGTGACGCTTCTACTGCAACTGGTCGCACCTTCATGGAAATATATGGCATCAGTCACCCATGCTTCAAATACCGATGCGACACAATAATGATTTGGTCGCATCACAATAATGACGCTCCCACGATAACAGGTCGCACCGTAATGGAAAATATGTCATCAGTGTACCCGGCGTCTAATCAGCGATGCGACATAAATAGGTTTCAGTCGCATGCCAATAGTGACGCTTCTACTGCAACTGGTCGCACCTTCATGGAAATATATGGCATCAGTCACCCATGCTTCAAATACCGATGCGACACAATAATGATTTGGTCGCATCACAATAATGACGCTCCCACGATAACAGGTCACACCTTCATGGAAATATATGGCATCAGTCACCCATGCTTCAAATAACGATGCGACACAATAATGATTTGGTCGCATCACAATAATGACGCTCCCACGATAACAGGTCGCACCGTAATGGAAAATATGTCTTCAGTGTACCCGGCGTCTAATCAGCGATGCGACATAAATAGGTTTCAGTCGCATGCCAATAGTGACGCTTCTACTGCAACTGGTCGCACCTTCATGGAAATATATGGCATCAGTCACCCATGCTTCAAATACCGATGCGACACAATAATGATTTGGTCGCATCACAATAATGACGCTCCCACGATAACAGGTCACACCTTCATGGAAATATATGGCATCAGTCACCCATGCTTCAAATAACGATGCGACACAATAATGATTTGGTCGCATCACAATAATGACGCTCCCACGATAACAGGTCGCACCGTAATGGAAAATATGTCTTCAGTGTACCCGGCGTCTAATCAGCGATGCGACATAAATAGGTTTCAGTCGCATGCCAATAGTGACGCTTCTACTGCAACTGGTCGCACCTTCATGGAAATATATGGCATCAGTCACCCATGCTTCAAATACCGATGCGACACAATAATGATTTGGTCGCATCACAATAATGACGCTCCCACGATAACAGGTCGCACCGTAATGGAAAATATGTCATCAGTGTACCCGGCGTCTAATCAGCGATGCGACATAAATAGGTTTCAGTCGCATGCCAATAGTGACGCTTCTACTGCAACTGGTCGCACCTTCATGGAAAAATATGGCATCAGTCACCCATGCTTCAAATACCGATGCGACACAATAATGATTTGGTCGCATCACAATAACAGGTCGCACCGTAATGGAAAATGTATTATCAGTGTACCATGCTTAAAATAACGATGCGACAGAAATCGGTAATGTTCGCATGTCAAAAAATGTCGCATTTGCGGAAACGAGTCGCATCGCAACAGGAAATGATGTACCTAGCCTCCCAGCCTGCCCTGCTCACAAACAGGAAGTTATATGATACTTTCACTTTCTATTTCACTCCTTTGTAGTCTCTGAGAGGTGTAGGAGTGTGTTTGGAAAGTGCTTGAGAGTTTTGTCCTGTCCTGCAGTTGTTTTACAGTGTGTGTCTTGGTAAGTGTGTCCAAATAGTGGCTGTAGTGTTGTGTATTGTCTAACTGTGTCTTGTGTGTCAAGGGGTGTCTGTCTGTTTAGGGGTTTTTAAAACTTTTTTCATAGGGGTATTACTGTTCTGTTTAGGGGTTGTTACATAGTTAGGAATAGGGGGAGTAGTGTACTGTTAAGTGGAGAAATTGTGTACTTTTTGTATTTCTGTGCCAGCAAAATTTTATTTGTGGCATTTACACAGCGTGGCTTGTGCTTTGTCACAATGCCACCCAGGTCTCGGAACCTCAGTGAGAAGGAGTATGGGGGGCTACTGTGGCTGATACTCCACTACCTCCCAAATATGATTGGGAGTGGAGGCAGGGTAGTGCAGGGTTACCCAACCCAAGAAAGGAAGCTCAGGTGGGAGAGGGTCCTGTACCAGATGTTGCGAATGTTTGGAGTGGACCGGACTCTCAGACAGTACAAACACCGGTGGGCAGACCTCATTAACCGTGAGCAGGATCTCCTGGACCACCTTGGCATTGAGGTTGATGGAACAATTGGTAAGTCAATATATATTTATTTTATGTATTCACAACGGTATCCTAAGGTAAAGCAAACCAAATGTCAAACCACAGGGGCCTCACTGATGATCCCCTTGTGCCCCTGTAAAGTCAGACATAGGGCCATATCTATCAACAAACCCTTTCTAAACAAATAAATGTAGGTTCTAATGTAATTGCTTTTTTTTCTTAGCAAAATGGTATGTATAAAGAAAAATCACTACTTTGTAGGAATACGATAATCTCCCATAGTTGCTACTTTGCATTTTCTAATATGTAAGTAAGGGATCAATCAAAATTCATTCCCATTGCCCAGGAGGGACATAGGAATCACTTTTCAATAAATACTGTAATAGCAAATCAGCCATTGTGATTTCTCCAAAGGGTGCAGGTGTTTCTCAAAAAAACCCTGCTGGACCCATCATAATGATGTGTGTGCATATGGTGCACATACATGCACTATGGCCATGTGTGTGCATCACCTGGCACCTTCAAAAAAGTGCAATGGAGCATATTTACCTAAAATAGCTACTTACCATCAAATACAGGTTGTTGTCAATTAGCGACATCTGAAACATGATTTGATACACAAAAATAACACATACATAGGCCATCATTAACGCGGCCCCTTGCGCCATAGAAAAATCACTTTTCATGATGTTCTGTGGTATATATCAGGCAGCAGTACGCCAGTCTTGGTGGCGTACTGCTGCCTGATAAATATCAGTCCCTGTAACGCAGTGTTCTGCGTTAAAGGGGCGTGCAATGGGTGTTGCTGGGGGCGTTCCCAGCCACAACCATGCCCTTTTGACACTGCCCCACATGTACCAGAAATCGTACCTCTGAAGCAGTGCCAAAAGCTTGCGCCTCCCCAGGGGAGGCGTAAGGGATGCGCAACTGGGAGAAATGTCATTATTTCTCCTCGTATTTCCTTTTTCCATGTGTGCTGCATTCTGCAGCACACATAGAAAGAGGAAAAGCCTCTTGTGATTATTTTTGTACTGAAAGGTTTACCTTCCTGTACAAAAATGATCTTCCCTGCAACGCAGCCACCCTTGCACCATTGTGCAAGGGTGCCTGTGCTGGCGCAGGCAGCACATTGTGCACCAGCACAGGGGAAAAGGACAGGAATGCGCCGTATCTAATAGATATGGCGCATTTCTGCCCTTTTCTTTTGCCATAGGGAAGCGCAGCAGGAAGGCCTGCTGCGCTTCCCTACGGCAAAAAGTCATAAATGAGGCCCATAGCACTTAACTAATAGCAAATTTGCAAGTACCAACATGCTATGGCAAATTGTTGTTCACAAAAATGTTCAAATTCCGTAAATGCAAAATGTGTCATACATCCTAAGCCATGGACGTAGTCAGTTTGAAATGCTCCAACGGCAAAATCCTGCAATTGTCAGACTTAGCAATTCACAAAAGGCATGATACACATGGCCTCTACTGACGTAGTGGTAACGCACAAGCAAAATTGATCTTCACCATGCTGGACTATGCCGCTCATTGAGGCATAATGATGCATGATAAAGGTCAGCACTTTCAATGCATTGTTATGTGTCAAAAGGGCGTGCAATGTGTGTTCTTTGCCATCTTCACACCAACATCCATGGACCTTAGTCAATGCACCAGGGCCCTCTGTAATGAAGGCCTTCTGGCGCCGCAGCAACACTCATTAACATGTGTCAAAGTAACGCTCTGGCGGCGCAAGACCTATGAAGATAAGGCCAGAGATGTACGAGTGTGAGGCAGCGCAAAAAGCACATGCCTGCCCTGGGGAGGTGTAAGTGAGGCGCCACAGGGAGTGAAGTATAAATGTATCCATGTATGTCATATTTACCTGTGTGCAGCTGCATTGTGCAGCACACAACAACACATGTGTATGCAGTTTGACCATTGATGTACAGGAAGGTATCCCATATGGTTTAAATACATTCTTCAAAGCACAATCACATACATCGACATGACAATGACATATTTTCTCAATGGACCTAGTGTGCAGATTTTTAGCAAATGCCATCTCAATGTGACAACACAAACAAGGGATCACATGTGTGTAATACATGCAGTGCAAGAGTGTGCTTCATATGTGAAGCAGTTAGCCATAGACTGTTGTCTGATGTACGTTGACTCATGGGACGCACGTAAACCAATCTTGAGGATACAACTGACTCTCATGTAATGTCTGTACTGTGTGGAAATATGCTGCATACGCTGACATTCTGGTATATTGTCTTTCACTTGTAGGTGGGCCACCACCATACACAAGGGAAGAGGTGGAGTCCTTCAAGGATCCTAAGGCCACTGGTGAGTGTGAAATCATTACTATCTTTGTCTGTATGCTTACAATGTCTCCTCATGCATGACATGTATGCAGACAGTCGAAATGCATCATTCTTGCATGCATCCTGTTTACACATCACATGTGCATGGAAGTGTCAATGACTCAATGGCACCATGTGGAAATGTATGAACACAAATATTAGGGTCACATGTATGAGGTGTTACAGTGTGCATGGTACACAGTAACACTAATTGTGCTGCTGTAAGTATACATCACACAAAAATAGACCACATTCAAAAAATACATCTAGCCCTCCATAGAGCACCATACTCAGGTGTGAGGGTCTCAAGTCACTGAAGGGAGGGGGTGTGCTGCTACTCATGAAATAGTTAGGTCTTCAGTTATTAAATGAAGGTAAGATGGTCCTGGTCTGTCGTAGTTGTGCCCCAAGGGTGTTTCATGTCTTTGTGGCCAGGTAGGAGGGTGATCTACCTCCAGTGGTGGAGCAGTCAATCCTTGGTATGGTGGCTAGTGGGAGGCTGGTGGAGCAGAGGTGGCCGGTAGGATCAGAGAACAAGAGCCCCTTGAGGAGTCATTCTGGGCCCATGTCATGTGTGTGTGCGTGTGTGTGTGTGTGAGGAGCCTCAACGTGATCCTTGTGTTGACGGTGATCCAGTGTTGGTCATTTTGGCCTGTAGAAATGCTGCAGTGATGAAGGATGTCGTAGAAGAGTTGTGCCGATGCTTTCACTATGGGTAGTAGTTGTAAGTGAAGTCTGGCATTGATTCCTGTGTATGGGGCATTCCCCTTGTACAGTTGGGTGTCGATGATGGCCTGGCTGACCGTCTCACACGTTCCCATGGTGATCCACCTGAATATCTATTGGACCATGCGCAGGGTGAAAATTCAGAAGGATGACATGATGTCCACTTGTTTGTTAGTTGTGAGTGAGTAGACCTGGAAAAATCCCAAGTGGGGTGTATGGTCCGTGGGTGTTGTTGCAGTCACCATTGTTGTTGACCAATAGGCGGCGTCCCTGGCGCTAGTTGATTAGCCAAGGCTGAGAACCTCTGTATTGTGTGTCTACAGTATCTGCTGACTGACCTTCTTCCATTCTGCAGTGGCTATCTTTCCTTCATGTTGGTTGTGTTTGGTTGTGGCTGGGTCTTGGGTGAGGCACAGTACCAGATGGGTGTTATTGGCATTGGATATTATGTTGTGGTGGTGTGTGTATGCAATGGTGGCAAGTGTGCTCATGGAGATGTCGAAGACTGTTGTGCTGAGCAAGGACCCTTGGGGTACGTGACAGTCAGTGTATTCATACCATGGCTACATGAGACATGCTCATTGTAGTAGTACATAGATATTCCTCCTACAAGTTCAACTTGCTTGTGCCCCACGTGTGTCAGTACTTGCCATTGTAATAGGGATGGAACAGTGCTGCAAGTCCATCATTAATTAGCACAACAGTCATGCACTTACCTATGCTACTGAAAGGGTCACCGGCACAATTCCCTATTGACATCAGTAGTTGATATGGTATGATGTACATGTGCTTAAATGTGCATTGCATCAATGATCATGCATAGTCAATCCACATACCAGCCCTTGATGCTGTCTATATGTTGTCCCCTGTCAAGAAGCGTCTACCATGGAAGTGTTGTGCAGTGTGTGTTGCCTTGTGTGAAAACACACCACATATTTACTACCAAGCAGCACCCCATGTACAAGAGTCACATGATAGGAGTCAGTCCCCAAATCTATTGCAGTGCACACCTGTGTTTCTCCTTCCAATACAATGCTAATGTGCCCATGTTTTGTTTACATGGTGCTTTTCACATGTGTGTTGCCTTGTGCAGCATACAGTGCTGATGGTCCCTATACCTTGCTTTGTATCTGCGTATGAAGTGTCAAATTACAATGCCGAGAGATAACTTGCCTGCACACAGATGCTCTTGCATCATGTTGAGAAGGAGCTTGCATATGTGAATGGGGGGCATTGGGTTCATGCCCAGGACAAATGTATTTGAATGTACCATCTCATATGTATTGATGCCTTACATGTCATCTACAGTGATTATCATCTTAGGTATTACGCAACATCACTTAGCATCCCTGTGTATGACAATCGATGATGATGACCCCATGCTTTGAAATAGATGCCCTGTTAATGATAGGCCCTTGCCAAAATGTTCTGAAGATCGCATAATGTGCATGTGTACAGGTGTCAATGTGTAAGTGCAGACTGATGTGGATGTCATTGCTCCATTACAGACAACATGCCACAAGATGAGGAGAGGCAGTATCGCATCCGTCTGGAAAGATACAGACACATTCGCAATGTTGGTCGTGCATTCCGACAGATGGGACGCCGACATGATGCTTCACGTGCTGAAGGGGCCTGGAGATCACCAACTCCCACTTCCCCATGCAAAACGCGGAGCAGGAATCTAAAGGGGAAAAGGTCACACATTGAGTCTGGACCAGCAACTGGCTCACATGCAGATGTAGACCCCCAAATGGATAGTCAATCTGCAGGTTGTTCCACATCTGGACATGCCTCTAATCTGGGCCCAGTGACAAGCACTCATCCTAAATCAGGAACCAACATTGCACAGGCCCTTGGGACAATGACAGGTGGAGCTGCAGTAGCCCCACCTAAACAGGCTTGTGCGCAGGCTGATATTGACGGTGTGCTCCTGATGGCCAAGATAGACAAAATAGAGGCCAAGATGGACACTTTTGAAAAGGGTCAAAAGGAATTGACTTTGCAGGTTGCGGGCATGCAGCTGCAGCTGGCCACCCTGTTGTCCATGGTTGCTGACCTGAAGGCCACCATTGCTGCAATGGACGAACAGGAATAACGACATTGCAGAACTGTGGTTGTTGATGACATGGTATACCACCTGTCAAGTTACGGACCTTGTTCTTGTTTAAATGTTAAAGTAGTCAGATATTTATTAGGATAGTTTTAGTACTTAGGAATAGTGTTAGGATAAGTGTTAAGTTATTAGGAGTGGGTGGGGGGTTGATGTATAGTGTATGTTAAATGTTTAAAAAAATTTAAAAAATCAAAAAAAATATATACTTGTTTAGTTAGGTTAATTAGTATGTGTTTAGATTAAGTGTATGTGTGCCTGATGTGTGATTGTTGAATAGGGGGTGGGGGGTCATCTGTGTGCTGTGTAGTATGTGTGAGGTAGGTATAGGATAAGTTAGACAAGATAAGTGTAGATGTTAGCGCCTTAGATTAGCTTAGTTTAGGATGTGATTTATAGTTTTGATAAGTGTAGTGTAGTTTAGCATAGATTTTATTTAGTGTGAACTATTTTTGCTAATAAATCATATTTATCTTTCACAATGACTCTGACTTGTAGGCATATGAAGTTGTGAAATAAGTTCTGGGTGAGCGTTATCCTTGCTGGACAAGGAATGTCAACAATGATCTCATATCTGAGATTACCATTACGTGTTGGCTATTCTAAGCCAGTTGTTCTTACACTATCACTAATTCATACAGGCCAATGCTCACCCTTGAGGGACTTTAGCTAATGCATCTCAGGTGAGCCCATGTGAACAACAATCATGTGTAAAGATTGTGGGACGTCTTTCATTACGTTTCTCCATAGTGGAGCACAGCAGCCCTTCCAGTTGCGCTACCCTTTTGCAGGAGGGAGGGCAGGACCGTGCCATGTCTGCAAGATACAGCGCAGTCCTGTTGTTCTCACCATCACTGTTGTACAATGTACTGTTCTTCGCTAACGCAGTCACCTTTGCACAATGGGGCAAGTGTGTCTGCCTTGCGGGGACCATCAGACTTGTACATGAACGGACACCTCTCAGTTAATCAATCATCACAACGGGCTCCTCCTCTTACAATATGTACTGCATTGTGTGATAAAGGTGAGACAAGTAAACTTCTTCATAATTCTCAACATTGAGCCTTCGTCAAGCCTGCCTTGGGTCAGTGTATTTCTGGACAAAGCTTACCATTTCATGTTCCTATTACATCTGGGCCAGTGTGAACAGCAAATGGATGTTGTTGGCAAGGCACCCAGCAACACCCATTGCACGTGCCTGTAACGCAGAACAAGGCGTGTAAGGGTCAGATTTGATGCATGCTGCATTATCGCATGACCATGTGCCTTGGTGATGGATGATGACTATTAGGCAGGGTTAGGCGTCACACAACGTCACAACAAGTGAGGGTCAGATGGCACAATGGCCGTCATTAATTGGGCCACCTGGTATTGAGACTGTAGCTCAATGTTTGCAGTGTTTCACAATGCTGAGGGCCAGTATGACCCACGTCTTTCCTGCAAGTGGAAAAGAAAGCTGGTTAACAAGCTGGCTATGTAAATGCAGGGAAATGTGACCATGGCTAGGTCTGTATTGCAGACGTATGTCTTGTGGGCCTAGAAGCAGATTCATTGGTAGAGGTTTGCTTGCCCAGGGTTGTGGCTGACTGTGTAGGCGTGTGTGAACTCCTTTAGTGTCAGTATATCTGTATGGGTGTGGATGCAGTAGTGCTCCTGTATGTGCTGGCGGTAGTGGTATAATCATGTGAGCCACTGGGAACGTCTACCTACGGTTGTCTGGACGTTAATCAATTTTGTCCGGAGGGTATTTTTGATACTGATATTGAGGCCATTAACATAGAACCGGATGATGAAGATGGATGTGTGGCAGGTCTAATCAATGCATCAGTTGACAATAATTTTGATGCTCTTGCACAGTTTGCAGAGGGTGAAGTACTATGGTGAGGATACTACTAGTATCCATACTGACAGGGTGAGGGATGTGTTCTGTACAATGTATAGTTTGTGTTAGACATATGAGTGGTGAACTGTTTATCCAGCCCAGGGTACCCCCAGGTATAGTCCCATGTGGTAGTGGTTGTTGTGAGGGTGATGTCCTCTTTTGACAACAAATGGAGATTTGTCCAGCTGAGGCACATACTTGTTGGCACATCTTGCATCCATTGTGGTTGTGTCCTGTGATGTTGTGTACCTTGGTGAGGGAGAGGCAGAGCTGGGTGTATTAGGCGTAGGGTAATATGCAGAGTCCATGTCCACTGATGTTATCAGCAAGTGGGGCCATGTACACATAGTAGACAAAGGTACTGATGGACAGTCACTGAGGGACTCAGCATCAGTACTCTGTGTGTTGTACAGTGAAATGTGTTATGCAGAATCATCTGCTCTGCAAGGGAGGAGACAATCCAGTGTGGTGTATTACCTTGCCGCATGCCATAGTGGAGTGTGGCAGCTAGTGTGTTGTGGAACATTGTTTCTGGAAATGAAGCAATGTATATTGTCTATGGATTGGCAGTGTGACCGACTTTGAGGATTGTGTGGATTTTGCTGTGGCGTCTAGGAGGGACCTCTTGATGCTGTTTGTCATGGAGCAGGAGAGAGGACCAAGACAAGGAAACACAAGGAACACGCACTCCCAAGGATGAACCTCCTACTCCACCTACGGGTCAGGTACAAAATTAATCCTACGTCTTTCTCCGTAGGTTCCACCCTTATGTACTCCATCCAGATCACAGGGTTTGTGGAACATGTAGTTTGTGATGACAACAATTGCTCGTGAAGGAAAATCCGACTCCTGACTGTAATGACTTGAAGTACAGTGGATTGTAGAAGAAAATGTAGTTTATTCAAAGTAACAACCACAGGGAGATCCAAGGACCAACTCTCACAGTAACTGTTTATCTGTGTACTGCCCCCTGGATTCCACACTCTGGAATCCTGTGAGCACAGAGACCATAGAACATTACATCATTACAAAGATATAACACTGACAATATGTGCTTCTAACGCATTGTTCTGCGGAGGACTGGGAAATCTTCTGATTCATCTTCATCAGATGGGTTTGTCACAGCTGATGGTGTGACCAGTGGGGCAGTCGACACAGTAGGCATAGCCACTTCATGGACTGCAGATGTCGATGGTGTTGGACCTGGAACATGTTCAATGCCCATCAGGTACCGCATAAATGCATTCAGCATTATTTGCTGGCTCTCAAGCACAGCTGTCACATCTCGTTGATAGTCAGCCAATTTAGTGAGGTATTCATCCTGTTTGGCTGTCATTTGCTTGAGGGTGTCCTGTATTTCTTTCAGAGTGTTGGCCACCTCAGAGCTGGCACTTGTGGTGGGCATTAGTCTGTGTCTCTGCTGCATGACTTCTGAAATTTCTGTCATGGCGTCAAACAAAGTGCGTGGTGGTGCTTCAGTGGTGCTACCAGTTTCCGCACTGGCAGGATTTGAGGTTAGGCACCGGAGCACTCCCTCTAGGGTCCCTGCCATGCTCTCAATGCCCTTACGCACCTCCTGTGCCAACTGACTCTGCACATCCACTACACGCTGTTCAAATGTATTTAGTGTGTTTGGCGACTGGTGAGGCACAGATGTTGTGGGAGGTGGCATAGGAGTGCTTCCCTGTTGGCCAACCGGAGATCCCACTGGGCTGCTTTGCCTTCTTGTGGGTGGAGGGGGAGTTTGTAGTGATTGGATTATGTCCTGGATGATTTCTGGGCCCATACTGGTTACACTTTCACCACCCTCATTGTCCGTTTCAAACATGGCTTCCAGCTCCAGATTAGGTGTACCATGGCCTGAAATCAAAAATAGATGTAGGTTTATGATCATGTCTGACATGTGGTGTACAAATGCACAATTTAGAGTCATCTACCATTTTTGACTTTGCTGTGTTTCAACATGTCAAAGCTCAAGCGACACATCATCACTCATGTGTACAAAAAGTGACATGGCATTAATCATTTGATGGATACGAACTTTACAAAAAAACATGGCACATGGGCAGACAGTGCTTGCACACTTGCAACATTCTACTTGAGTGCATGTCCTGATGTCTGTTTAGTTGGTGTGTATTGGGGACACATTCCAGCACAGTAGGAAGTGCATGTGGCATTTTGCACTCCATCACCAGGGACCCACACACACCATGAACAAACCTCCACGTGGAAATGAAGTCCCTCACCAACTGGATGAGGAGCAGCAGTGTGAAACTGTACTTGGAGATGACACAGGTCATCATCCTCGGACCCACACCCTGAGCCTGGGACTACTCCTGTCGCGCAACCACACTGGGAACAGCAACAACACTCACTGACCATACACGCAACTTACAATACTTCCAGTACTCCTCCCTCTCCATGTCTGAGCAGGTCAACGCCATCTTCCCCTCATGCTACAACTGCCTCCACATGCTATGCAGGATCCACAAGTGGATCCCCACCCCAGACAAAAATAACTGTGACACAGGCCCTGAGCACCAGCAGACTGGACTACTGCAATGCACTGTAGGCAGGATTCCCTGAAATAGACCTACTACTACTGCAACACATCCAATGCACTTACGGCTCATTGATTGTCAACGTCCCCCACCGCAGCAACATCATCCCCCAAATGTGAGACCTACACTGGTTCCCCATCAGCAAGTGGATCAGCTTGAAGCTCCACAACCAGACACACAATGCACTCCATTAGGCCGGGCAACCCTACATGTGCAGCAGACTCACCTTCTACACCCCCACACGCCACGTCCACTCCACCAGCCTACCCCTCACCGCTGTCCACCGCATCTGATGACCAACCTCCAGCAGCAGTTCCCTGTCCTACCTCACCGCCAAGACCTTGCACTCCCAGGCCATCTACGGCACACCCAGGACCTACTCCCATTCAGAGGACTCATCAAGACGTATCTCTTTGAGCGTTAGTGGCAGCCCCTTCCCATCAGAGTGGTAGATGCAACATGTGTTTTCACATGCTGAAGGAGTTGTTCCAAGGACACATAATTCGGTATTCTCTGATTTTGATTACATGCAGCTGTGGTTGATGCAGACTGGGACGTACTGCATTCCTCACTGTTTTTCATGTGTTTAGTTGGTGTAGTCTTAGGTGTGAGAGAGTATGAGTAGTCTGTCATCAGCAATGGATACAATGTTGAGGCTGTGTTTGGTTTCATATGGTGCTGAGGCAGCCCTGTTGATGTTGACAGGGGTCAGACACATAGATGGTCCCTCTTGCATTCAGCATTGGAATTAAGTGCATTTGAAGGCGAAGGTTGTCAGTCTGATCCTTGAACCTCTTGGTGGGGTGAGTGACCCAGTTGAGCAATGTTCCTTAGAATCCTGCATCATGTAGTGTGGCAAATCTGTGTGCTGTTAGTCTGTGTTGGAGCACACTCACAGCTCCTGGTCCCGGAGGGTGGAGATGTCACCTGTGGCTGTGAATATGGTGATCTTGGTGCTGTTGTTGATATAATGAGGACAGGGCTGTACTGATCCCACAGGTGGCTGTATCTCATGTTTGAGGGTGTGCATTGAGCTGTGACTGGTGTCCCGGTGGGTATGGTAGTATGGCTGTTGTGTTGTGAGAGGTGTGGGTGGTGCTGCCTGTGGCATCTCATGTGTACGGGAAAGTTATTGTAGTGAAATTGTTGTTGTTTATGGTGAACTTTGTTGGACACTTATCACAGGTCTGTAGTGCCAGGGTGATGTCTGTGGCTTTGCAGCATAGGTTCTTGTATAAATGCAGGACCTTGCCTAGTTGGCAGGAATTTCCATTATGTAGGATTGTTTTTTTGTGGTTCTCCCTCATTGGGGCCATGTATGCGTTTTACATTTCAGGGGCCTTATTCATGAAGGACTTGCGGCGCCGATGCGTCACTTTTTCCCATGTAAAAAGTGACGCACCGGCGGCGCAAGTCCTTCATAAATAAGGCCCCAGGTGTCTTGGTGTTTATACATTTCTTCTAAAGGCATCTGCTGGTGCCTCTTGCTTCTTAGAGATCAGTGCTCTATCATGCCGTGTCCCTGTAGTGCTGTTTGTTAGGCTTGCACAGTGTGGAGGTGTGGTATGCACAGTTGTGTATCCAGGTGTGACTTTCACTTGCAGTAACGTTGGTGTAGGCTGTGTTTGACACCAGGGTGGTGTTAGAGGTTTGTCAGCAGTGTAGGCATGTGCAATGTCTGTGGGTCATGTTTGGAAAGGCCTGTTGTCATTCTCAAATGTTTTCCATGTATAAGTGCATGGAGGCTGGCTGAGCTGCATCAGTGAATGACTGTATATCAGTTGCTGCTGGAAATGATTGGATTTGAGACCCAGATGGGCACATTTGGACTTTCCATAGGCGTGGCTTCAGCACACCATGTACATCCGTCTGCTGTGGGCTTGCACAGCGGCTGACATGGAGTAGGCTAATTGCGACTTACAATATTCAGTGATGAGGGAACACATGAACACAGGGGTGGTGGCCTTAGTGGTAGTTCATAGACCATATGTGGATTGTGGGCTCAGATGAGAGAACTGAAATGACTTATTATGGAGACCGAAGGGATGAGTGACTGATGTGATAATGCTATGTGTCATCATGGCATGGGAGGGTGGGTAGGGGCCATATTACATAATGTGGCTCATGTGCATATTGCCAAGGTGACTCAGGTACCACTTATGATGACCAGAGCAGTAATACCCACTTCCATGTTAGGTATACAGGCTGGATTTCTGGATCCATGGCAAACATGGCCAACATTCCAGCATGTATTGTCCCACTTACTATTACAAGTGACACCAACACTTCACAGCATTGTGATTGACTCAGAGTAGTGAGCCTGGCTGGCGGATTCCTTTCACGTGACACAAAGGCAGGGTTGCATAGGCTGCAGAGAACTGGGACACATCTTTGAGGTGTGACTTCCCTCAATGTGTTCCGGATTTGCTAAACAAACTTGAAACTCAATAGTAAACTTGATACTTTTTTGGTGTTGATAGCATACACTTAGGGCCTTATTTATGAAGGCCTTGCGCCGCCGGTGCGTCACATTTTACATGGGAAAAAGTGACGCACCGGCGGCGCAAGGCCTTCATAAATAAGGCCCTTAGTACTTTGGGCATTCACATAATGAACTTAGTACTTTTGGTATTCACAGGAGTTAGGATTTTGCCTTTACTCTATCTTAAGTCTGTCTTCAGAGACACTTTAGGCAAAATCGTTACTTCTGTGAATGCCAATAGTATTAAGTTCATTGTGTGAATGTGAAAAAGTAGTAAGTGCATGCTGTGAATTACTATATAGTAGTAAGATTAGAATTGAGTCTTGAGTTCATTCTGTGAATGGGCCTCTATATGTTTTGCTGCACACACTCACACACACATCCCTGCAACCATGAGACATTGATTGTTCTGTCCTGCATTTGTTAACTCACAGCTCTCCCTCCACAATTGCCAATGTTTGACATTGTGCCCCCATGGACAACAGGTGTGACACTCTTGTACAAAAAGGCACATACATTATACCAAAACATGCCGTGTCATGACATTCCATTTCATTCATTGTTCATACTTGGCATGTTGCAACTGTAGAGTAGGTGTTTCACAGCGGAGACTTTAAATACACTGTTCAAAGTTCAGTGAGGACATGGATTGAGTTTCCTTGTCACCACACACCCAGACCTGAAGCATTCAATACCTTTATGAACAACCACAACACACACAATGGAGTCAGATTTGTGAGTGCTGCACACACCATTTATCATAGCCAAAAATTAAGTACACAGCATTGGTTCATAATCTGTGATGTTACCCCATATTTCTCATGATGTACACCTATCCAAATAATAGTTCAGACATGTATCCCCCATGACACTACCAATTGTTAGTGTTTGACACATAAATGCACAACATTTTTATTACTCTTTCACATTTGTAAATATTTATTTTTTTCACATAGTGACACACATTACCACATGTATGACTTCAATCACAACATAATTGTGTCACAAAGAAGTAGAATTTGTATATATTATTTTGGAACACATGCATTGCATATTTGACATTGTGCAGCATACATTGAAATGGTCATCGCATGACACAACGGCTACCATACTGTACGCTGTTTGCATTTGACTGCCTCAGGTACACACTGTGAACAAAGGTTTATTCCTCTTGAACACTGCAAGTATACAATGTCAGGTACCTCCTCACCTTCAACCCTGTATGCCACCTCACCTGCCAGGACATAACTCTGCTACAGACATCACCATCACTGTCACTGACAACTTCTGTGTCACCTGCATGTGGCAGCACGACAATCATCAAAGAGGCATTGTTAACCCATACACTGGTACACTCAGAATGAGCAGGCACTCTAATGTGCCAAGGTTGACCATGTACTACGACAACTACATTATCGTGACCAGGCCCATGGCCATACTCAGCAGCACACCTGTCCTTCGCAACAACACAGGTACACAATGCTTGCCATGCGCCAACCCAGGCAGACTTGCACCATGTTGCAGGGGGTCCAGCTGTGCAGGGGATCAGTGTTTGTGTGCATGGAAAGGACACATTCGTGCATGATGCAGTCATGAACAGATTTTTAACCTTTCTATGTGTCCACTTGAATGCAAAAGAGATATGTTGTTTTTATCATGGAGGGGAGATTACGTTTTAATTCAGGTTTGCATGCCTTACACAGACTCTGTGTATGCATATCTTTGTTGCGCAGCATGATAGTTACATTTTGATGTTCCTATTGTACATTGTCAATTGGACATAGATGTTTCTGGGTCTACCCTTAGCAACAGCCCTGGAAGTGCGCTTTCTGACACTTTAATGTGGTAATGATGCAATGACATGATATGTTGTACTATGTTAGATGGCTGTCTGTGGCCTATTATTGTGGGTGTGGCACATTGTGGCACCACTACATGAACAAAATTACATCCTGCCAGCACAGTGGTAGCAGTCCAAGTCATAAAAGTGTGACACTCGGTCTGTTGCAGGATGTTGTGTGATTTTCTTTTCAGGAGGGTAGTTATATCTTTGCACCTGCGTGTGGCACTTGTCAGGTGCAGCAGTGGGCTGGGACTTCACTTTGGACATATAGGTTTACTTGCACAGGGGTAGCTGTTTCCCAAATGTAACATGTGCATGTCCGTGGTACAATACATTTTGTAGACCCTGCTTTCCACAACACGTCAGTAATTGAACCACCCACCTTACTTTCTGCACAGCACAACATTACCTTATTTGCACATTTCCCCTTGTAGGGACTTACCCTGTGTGTCTTCCTGTGTCTCTTCCAGTTCCTCATGCAGTGCACTGTCCTGCCCTGAGATTCCAACGACCAACTCCTCTGGGATGACCGCTGCAACCCGCTCCTCAAGGTCATCCAGCTCTTCTTGTTGTGATGGGCTGCCTCCTCCTGTAAGCCCAGAGTCTTTCCGGTTTTTGGCCATTTTTTCTTTAGTGCGGCGCTTGATATCATTCCACCGTTTTTTTAGGTCAATGACTGTCCGCCTAGTTTGTCCCACACTGTTCACCTTGGTCAATATGTCCAGCCAAATGGCCTCTTTTTTGGCTAGAGGCAATTTGGAACTGGCAAACAGCTGGTGCTGGTGGTCTGTTACCTCACTTATCAGTGTATCATTCTCCTCAGCACTGAAATTTGTTTTGCGCTTCCTCTTTCCAAGAGTTTCTCCCTGTGTTGCAGGCTGGGCATCCTGGCTGCCATGTGGCAGGTTTCCTTGGCTGCTGCTCTGTCCTTCAGGCTCCATGGTGGCAATTTTTTCCATTTGCGGGAGAATTAGGTGATAGATGCGCGTGTTTTTGGCGTTTTCCGGATTCTGACGCAACGTAATAGTGACGCAGCAATGCGTACACGTGCGCCGTTCCGCAAATGCGACTTACGGCATTTTTACCGCACTTGCGTGTCTTTTCGCTACGTCAGGACGGCCGCGTCTGCGTGACTTTTCCCCGCCTTGCGCCTCCGCTTGCGGCACGGTGCGTCATTCCGTAGATATGACGCATCCGCGCCGCAAGTTTCTGGCGCAGCGTGTCGTACGGAAAAGTGACGCACCCCTGCGTTTCCGCAAGGATGCGTCACTTTTCATAAATGAGGCCCTGTATGTTTAACCCTTGCTCCGGTTCATGGAATTAAACTCACGAGAGAATCCTTTCTCATTTACCCGCTCAAACCTTCAGTTGGTTCTGCTTTTTGAAACTCCACTTACTACACCTGTTGCTAAGTTTCTCCAACCTGGTTTGAATCTTTAGCTTTGCATTAGGAGATTTCCTTTCAGGGGAATTGAATTTTACTTGATTTTGCATATGACAAACATAAAATAACTTACCTTTGTGTTTGCTAATTTGACACATTATAGGTTAAGCTGAACTACATTTTATAAGGTGGTTATTGACTTATAACTAATTTGAGTGATGTGAGCTTGTACCTTTGCTAATCTGCTAATAAACCTTCATGTTTTGCAAATGTTCCAGTCCCTGTGGGGAAAATATGGTTAACTGTAATTATTCCATCAATGATTTGACTCAATTCGAGATAAAGTTCCAATTATTCAAGTGCAGATTCTACTTGAATTTTCACCAAAGATATGCATACTGCAAACCACATCCCCTGCTGCTTCACCGTACAGGACTAGAAATTGTTTTTTGTCAAGATAATTGGCAAAACCAATTTACCTGAATGTTAGCCTCAAAAGAAGTGTACTTTCTTGGTAAATAGTTCTTCACTCACTGATCTGAATAATTTTACTCGTTAGTATCATTATTTCCTATTACTATATATTATCCTTCACAATGACCGTATTCCATTCCACTTTGAGTTCGTTTCTGAATTTTTTGTTCCATGATTGCATATTATTGTTCTGAAATAAAGTGTAATAATACTGCATGGTTACAGCCACACTCCATAAAACTGTTAAATATATACACAACATTAGCAATGCATCGGTCTGGCTAATGACTGCAAGTGTCTCTTCATTAACTGAGGAGCTTCGGCACTCAATACTTCAGCATATATGTACACTGTCACTCATCATTGGACTCATACAACCATTCATCTACCCATTCAAACATTCACCCATTTTAAATTAAGCATACGTAAGACAGTAAATATCGTCCAACTTTAAATCCTTTAGTTTTGTGCCAACATTTACAGTTCAACTTAGCTGGATCGACGTTCTGACATTGATATACAGGGATTTATTGAAATTGCAGACTTTAAACCTGCAGTGCTATTGCAAGACATGGTTGTAGGCCCTGCCATTCCAGCCTTTTTTCCTCCTATGTAATACGTTCAGGCACAGCAGGGGCTTGAGTGTGGCTCACCACAGCTGAGGCGAGCAGGTACAGAATCTCTTAGATGCTAACATGAAAATGGCTGAGTCTTCAGTGCCTAATGTGATGACCCACTTGGCTAGCTAGGAGTTGGAGTTTAGCATTTGTTCTGCTTTACATAAAAATTGGGCCAGATAGCAGGCTAGCGGGACATCCCCACCTTCAAAACATGCTTTCACGGCCTGCCTACATGTTCTTATCCCCATTTTTTTCAATGCAGGTTTTAATATGAGTCGTCGTTCCTTATCTAATCTCCTACATATACATAATAAATATTGCATATATTCTTTTAAATCTCAGCATAAACAACAGTAGGTAGTTGTCTGTAAATGTTTCCATGGGGGCAAGTGAGGCAGCAATTGAAGGATGCCCAACTGAAAATGGAAGTATTTCTCCTTTATTGCTCTTATGAAGCCTGCACCTAAGTAGGATTGAGGAGAACCTCTGGAGTAGCACTGTACAGCAAACCAGCCACGTGCCCTTTTCTGTAGTTTACCTTTGTCTTCCACTAGGGACATCATTTTTACCTTTTTATTTACCAGTTCTTTGAAGCTGTTGTGTGACCAAACACTGTCCCAAAGATCTCGTAGAGCCAGATACTCTATTGAGTCTTGGAGGTAGGTCATTGCGGCAATGCCTTTTTTTAAATTTAGCTCATTCCAGAGGTGCACGTGCAAAGTCCCTGATTCCGCTCCCTTGATTTTATGCCAGCATTTGATGAAAGCACCCTTTCGCACTAATTGTTGATTCTGTAATCAGAATTCTAATCTTATTTGTGTAGTGGAGGTATATTTGGATAGCTTGAATATTATTCTCATTGCCCTAGCTACCGTGCCATCCAGAATCCCTGCGTCTCGACCTCGTAGGCCCTCGCTCCCATAGGTAATAGAGGGTAGGAGCTTTGCTTGGATCACCTGTAGCAAAGATGTGAGGCTTTAGTCAGATGTTTTTAGTTTAAGATTTTTTAGTGCAACCGCCGTTCCATTACCTCTTCTTGCTATGGCTTCTTTTTGTTGCAGGAACATACCTTTACTGTCCAATAATACACTCAGGTACTTATACGCTTGGACAGTTTCCACTGGGTGTCCTCCCAGTTGCCAACGGTATCTGTGTGTGTTCTTTTTCATGTTTATCCCCATCACTTTTGTTTTATCTAGATTTATATGCAATCCATTGTTGGCCGAATAGCTATGCTTACTATCAATTAGATGTTGTAAGCCGATCGGAGTGCGGTTAATTAGTACAATCTCGTCAGCCCAAGTCTGCCATAAATAAATTAAACAAAGTCGGTGCCAAAACACAACCTTGTTTGAGCCCCTTGGTCGTCTGTATCTTTTTAGACAGGCTCCCAGTTTTTTTTTACCCACATGTCAGTGTGGAGTAAAATCAGCTGTGTTAGGAGTCTCAGTGGGATTTTTCTTTTGAATAGCTTATCCCATAGTTTCTTCCTATGGATGTTGTCAAAGGCAGATGAATAATCAATAAAGCAAACAAAAAGTGGCTGGTTAACGTTTTTGGCAGCGTCTAGCAAAAGGGATAAGGGGAGTATGTTTGTTGTTGTTCCGGTAAATTTGCGAAATCCCATTTGATTGATTGGGATTATTACCTTTCCGGTCACCCAATCCATAAATTCTTGCAATCGAAGGCCAGCATAGTATTTTGTGTTGTTATCTATTAAGGTGACGAGCCTTTAATTGTTTGCTTCATTTTTGCTGCCTTTCTTATGAATTGGAGAGATGATTGGCCCCTTCCAGGAGTCTGGTATTCTTTCAACTTCTATGATCTGTTTGAATAGAGGTGATAATGCTGCCACCCAGTATTCCGGGTCTTGTTTGTATATGATTGGTGGATTGCTGTTGGGACCCGGCCCACCCTCCCGCCAGCCTTATGCTATCCTAGTCATGATCTGTTTGTTGGTGAAGACCATGACATCTTCTTCTGTCTGTTTAGATGGATTGGATATGTGACTACTGATTTATTGCACTTTATGTGTGATATCGAGTTGTTCTGTGGTGAAATGATGCCAGAGGCAGTCAGCCCAGTCTTCTTCTGTCAGATGTGAGTTAATTCCTGGTGCTCTTGGGTTCTGTAAGTACTTCACCGTGCGTCAAAATCTTGTGCTAATGTTTGTTTTTGCGTCATGTACGAGTTTGACCCACAGCGTATCTTCTGTTTCCCTTTTTGATTGCCAGATGAGTTTCGTCTTGGTGCTTTTTAGGATCCTTAGTTCATCATCTGGGCCCATTTGGCGGTGTCCGCTAGACACTGCCATTCATAATACAATGCATGGGGGAAGCAGCCTTTCCATGGCGGCGTTGCCGCCACAGAAAGGCATGCGGTTTTCGCAGTTGGGGGCATGTTCCGGGCCCCGAATATGATGGGGGGGGTGGGGGGCACATAGGGGGTACCTATGGTACCCCCCTGCATTTGCATGCACAACGTGGCAGGCACAGCGCAGTACCTGCCACATTGTGCATGCAAATGCACAAATGCATTTTTGCATTGCAGCGGGTGCTGCTGACTGCACCGTCCACCGCAATGTAAAAAATGGAGAATGCGGCCGCCAGTGTGGCGGGTGCATCCTAATTGTATATGCAGGACCACCGCACACATAGCAGGGGGTCCCATTTCCTGATGCGATGGCGGGCTGATCATAATAGACCCCTGTTATAACCTGTTATATTTGTTTAACAGATCACATTGGTACTTTTGCTCTTTATTTATAAATATGTATTTACATTTCTATTTCTATTTCTATTTAGGGGTTTTTGTAAAGCGCTTGGTGACGCACAGCGGCGTGTCCCCGCGCTAAGGAGCAACTCTTACTGGAACCTATAGAGGCGGCATACCTTACTGGGCAAATAGTGCAGTTTTAAGTTTGGCTCTGAAAATTGATTCAGATGGCTTTAATCTCAGTGCCATGGGAAGTTTGTTCCATCTTGAGGCTGCGAGGTACCCAAAAGATCTTCCGCCCATTCGAGCTCTAGACACCTTGGGAACGACCAGGAGTCCAGAGCCAGAGGATCTCAACGAGCGGGACGGCTCATAAGTAGTCAGAAGTCCCTGCAGTGGAAGAGGGGATCTCCCATTGATGATCCGATGGCACGTACATAGAGCTTTAAATTCTACCCTGCTTCTGACCGGAAGCCAATGCAGAGATCGGAGGGCCGCGGCCGATGCAGCTCTTCTGGGTAGTTTAAGCAGCGGCATTCTGTAGGACCTGTAGGCGGTTGAAGTTCTTCTCCAAAGTCCCTAAATAGAGAAGATTACCATAGTCCATCTTTGATGTGACTAGTGCATGCACCAGGGTTTGACGGGCTTTCACGGGTAAAAATTTCAAAGTCTTCCTGAGGCTTTTAAGGGTCCCAAAACATGATCCAACCACCTGATTGATCTGGGGGCCAAAGGTGAGATCAGTGTCAAACCAGATGCCCAGATTCTTTGCTTTCTGGCATGGAGAGGGTGTTGGACCTAGGCAGGATGGCCACCATGCCGACGTCCACGCTGATTGGCAGCCCCCCACGACCAGCACCTCAGTCTTGCCTCCGTTGAGCTTGAGGCAGTTGGCGGACATCCAGGCAGCTAGATCTTGCATGCAAGCTCTGAAGATGTCCGCCGAGAGACTGGGTGCACGCGACAGGGAGATCACCAACTGCGTGTCGTCGGCATAAGACACCAAGCGGAGGCCGTGACTCTCTACTAAGGTGGCGATAGGAGCGACATAAAGATTGAAAAGTGTTGGACTCAGGGACGAGCCCTGCGGCACCCCCTGGTCCAAAGAAATTCGCTCAGAGTAGTGGTCGCCCTGCCTCACTTGGAAGCCTCGGCCAGTGAGAAATGAATAAATCCATTTCAACGCTGCTCCTCTCACCCCTCCTTTGTTCAGACACTGTAGCAAGATGGAATGTGCTACAGTGTCGAATGCAGCGCTGAGATCTAATAGGATTAGAGCCATGGTTTGTCCCTCGTTTGCACCCTGTCTGAGGGATTCGGTGGCCCTAAGAAGGGCAGATTCCGTAGAATGACGGGGCCGAAACCCGAATTGGGTAGGGTGAAGAATGTTGCCTTCCTCCACATGCTTCATAAGCTGTTTGTTTACCACCTTCTCCGCTACCTTAGAAAAATAAGGCAGCAGAGAGATGGGGCATAGGTTGTCTAGCTTCTCGAAGCTAATGTTGGGCTTCTTGCGGAGGGGAAGCACCACAGTAGGATTGGTGTCAGTACAACGCGATGTATTACAACGCGTTCCGTTACAACGCGTTTTTTACATCGCAAATACCATTACAATGCATGCCATTACAACGCATGGCATTACATAGCAGATACTTTTACAACGCATGGCATTACATCTTAAGTATAGGTAAGTATATCTTTTTTAAAAAAAATGTAATAAAGTTAATTAAATTAATTTAAAATAATAAAAATAATATAACATTTTTAAAACAGTAATTAATTTAATTATAGTAATTTAATTAATATTAAAATTGATATTAATATAATATATTTAAAATAATATAATTAATGATATATAAATAATTTATAAATAGAAAATAATATATTGTAATTAATAACAAGAAATATAATTATAATTTAATTAAGTTATAAATAATACATAATATAATTATATTTAATAAAATTAAAAGAATTTAATAAATTAAACATTTTTAAATAATATAATTTAATTATAATCGTTTATTAATACAATTAAATTAATAATTGTAAATATAGTTATTATTTTAATTAAATTAAATAAAATTAATTTAATTAATTTAATTTATATAAAGTCGTAATACCCCTGTACCCCAAAAAACAAACCCAGCCCTAAAACCTAAAAACACCCCTGAACCCCAAAACCCAAACCCTGCCCTAAAACCTAAAAACACCCCTGTACCCCAAAACCCAAACCCTGCCCTAAAACCTAAAAACACCCCTGTACCCCAAAACCCAAACCCAGCCCTAAAACCTAAAAACACCCCTGTACCCCAAAACCCAAACCCAGCCCTAAAACCTAAAAATACCCCTATACCCCAAAACCCAAACCCAGCCCTAAAACCTAAAAATACCCCTGTACCCCAAAACCCATACCCAGCCCTAAAACCTAAAAACACCCCTGTACCCCAAAACCCAAACCCTGCCCTAAAACCTAAAAAAACCCTGTACCCCAAAACCCAAACCCTGCCCTAAAACCTAAAAACACCCCTGTACCCCAAAACCCAAACCCTGCCCTAAAACCTAAAAACACCCCTGTACCCCAAAACCCAAACCCAGCCCTAAAACCTAAAAACACCCCTGTACCCCAAAACCCAAACCCAGCCCTAAAACCTAAAAACACCCCTGTACCCCAAAACCCAAACCCAGCCCTAAAACCTAAAAATACCCCTGTACCCCAAAACCCATACCCAGCCCTAAAACCTAAAAACACCCCTGTACCCCAAAACCCAAACCCTGCCCTAAAACCTAAAAACACCCCTGTACCCCAAAACCCAAACCCAGCCCTAAAACCTAAAAACACCCCTGTACCCCAAACCCCAAACCCTGCCCTAAAACCTAAAAACACCCCTGTACCCCAAAACCCAAACACTGCCCTAAAACCTAAAAACACCCCTGTACCCCAAAACCCAAACACTGCCCTAAAACCTAAAAACACCCCTGTACCCCAAAACCCAAACACTGCCCTAAAACCTAAAAACACCCCTGTACCCCAAAACCCAAACACTGCCCTAAAACCTAAAAACACCCCTGTACCCCAAAACCCAAACACTGCCCTAAAACCTAAAAATACCCAAACACCCCAAAACATATACATCAGTACCCCAAAACATATACTCCTATACTCATACTTATTTTAAAAAAATACTTAAATTAATATATTTAATTTATAATATTTAAAAACGAAATAAATATTTTTAAATAATTAATAATAATTAAATCAAATATAAAATATAAAATAAAATAAAAAAAATAAAAAAATACTTACCAATACTTACGATGTAATGCCATGCGTTGTAATAGCATCTGCTATGTAATGCCATGCGTTGTAATGGCATGCATTGAAATGGTATTTGCGATGTAAAAATCGTGTTGTAACGGAACGCGTTGTAAAAGATGCGTTGTAGCGGTAACACACCCCACAGCCTGTTTCCAGTCCTCAGGTATAGAGCTCGATCGGAAAGAGACATCCAGCACGTGCCTGATATAGGGTTCAAGGGTCTCCAGACTGTCACTCAACCTTTTTGGGGATGCAGGGTCCCGGGGGGAACCGGATTTAACAGATCTGCAGATTTTAACTAACTCTGCCTGTGAGGGGGTGGTGACGTTGAGAAGCAGATTTAGATCGTCTTCCATCTCTGCTAGGTCTGCAGGCTCTTCCGCTGCAGGAGGGATTTCGGGAAAAGCAGAATAAATTTTGGACACTTTATCTCCGAAGTAGCTAGCAATGCGGTTGCAAGCTGCTACTGAGTAATCATCCTCTTGAGTGGAGGTTTTAGGAGTGGTCAAGGATTTATATATGCTGAACAGTTCCCTGGCAGAGTTCTCTGCCCCCTGAATTCTGTCTGCATAATATGTGGCTTTCTCTATCCGGATTTTATTATGATAGGTGCGCCTCTTAATGAGATAGGCCTCTTTCGACCGATCCTCGTAAGCCACTCTCCATTGTCTCTCTGCTCGTTTGCATTCCCTTTTGGCGCAGCGCAACGCATCGCTAAACCAGGGAGCAGTTCTATGTCTGTGGACATCTTTTGTTGGCCGGCCTAATGGGGCTGTGCAGTCCAGAGCAGCAGTGATGCGGTCATTAAGTAATTTGCTGGCCGCTGCCACATCATTGCCTCCTGGGGGCCCACCCTCGATGAGAGCTTTGTTGAACTCTGGCAAGGAAAAACATGCCCACCTGCGACGGGGGTAATTGAGAGGGGCAGGAGCAGTTACTTTATGCTTAGGCAGGTGTATAACAAATGGGACATAAAAGTGATCTGTCCAGGGTAGGGGTTCTGGGGAGGCCACCAGGACATCCTCCCAATTGGCAAATATAGGATCTAACAGATGCCCACGGTTATGTGTTGGGAGCTGCCCCTTGAGCTCTAGCTGTAGGGTGTGAAGTTCTTCCCGGAACTCCATCGCTCCTTTGTCTTGCGGATCTTCCAGATGTGTGTTTAAGTCACCCAGCAGCAGAAACTTGTCTCTTCTTATTGCTGTTTCAGTGACACACTCTAGAAGGTTGCCTTTAAATCTAGCCATGGGTCCAGGTTGGCGATAGACAAGCAGACCTTTTATAGTCATGCTTCCGTCAATTGTTATGGTGAAAGAGCCCGCCTCACAGTTTGCCAAACTAATTGGCTCTAGTTTGCAAGCCCAATGTCGTTTAAAGGCGATCGCAATTCCGCCTCCTCTGCCTATCGGTCTGTCCAGGCGCACCATCTGATAATCCTCTGGTAAGGCCTGTACGATATCTGGCTCGGAGTTGGTGTCGAGCCAGGTTTCTGTGATGAACAGCAGATCAGGGTGTTTATCGATGAGGAGATCATAAACATCATGTTTATGACAGCTCAGCGATCTGACATTGATGAGGCCACAAGACAGTAAAAGGTTGCAACTCTTGTTGTCTACTGTCGCTGTGCTGAAGCGGAATTGGCAGTGCCGACACCCTTCGTTCTCCCCTACTCTAACACTATGGAGCCCAGAGGTGCAAATATTTGTAGCACAGCGTAGTAGTATGCTCCTGCTCCAGGTGAGTCTGCCGGCCGGGCCAGGGGTTGAGGCCCTGGGCCGTGTCCGGTCGCGGACGGGCGCAGACGGGCTTGGCTTAGGCGCGGCTTCGGCGCGCATCCGGCGCGCCCGCTGCGCCAGCCCGCTGCGCCGTCTGGCCGGGATGCACATTATATGGTGTGTGAGGAGGGTGGGAGGGCGCTAAAACCTAAAAACCTAAAAATACCCCTGTACCCCAAAACCCATACCCAGCCCTAAAACCTAAAAACACCCCTGTACCCCAAAACCCAAACCCTGCCCTAAAACCTAAAAACACCCCTGTACCCCAAAACCCAAACCCAGCCCTAAAACCTAAAAACACCCCTGTACCCCAAACCCCAAACCCTGCCCTAAAACCTAAAAACACCCCTGTACCCCAAAACCCAAACACTGCCCTAAAACCTAAAAACACCCCTGTACCCCAAAACCCAAACACTGCCCTAAAACCTAAAAACACCCCTGTACCCCAAAACCCAAACACTGCCCTAAAACCTAAAAACACCCCTGTACCCCAAAACCCAAACACTGCCCTAAAACCTAAAAACACCCCTGTACCCCAAAACCCAAACACTGCCCTAAAACCTAAAAATACCCAAACACCCCAAAACATATACATCAGTACCCCAAAACATATACTCCTATACTCATACTTATTTTAAAAAAATACTTAAATTAATATATTTAATTTATAATATTTAAAAACGAAATAAATATTTTTAAATAATTAATAATAATTAAATCAAATATAAAATATAAAATAAAATAAAAAAAATAAAAAAATACTTACCAATACTTACGATGTAATGCCATGCGTTGTAATAGCATCTGCTATGTAATGCCATGCGTTGTAATGGCATGCATTGTAATGGTATTTGCGATGTAAAAATCGTGTTGTAACGGAACGCGTTGTAAAAGATGCGTTGTAGCGGTAACACACCCCACAGCCTGTTTCCAGTCCTCAGGTATAGAGCTCGATCGGAAAGAGACATCCAGCACGTGCCTGATATAGGGTTCAAGGGTCTCCAGACTGTCACTCAACCTTTTTGGGGATGCAGGGTCCCGGGGGGAACCGGATTTAACAGATCTGCAGATTTTAACTAACTCTGCCTGTGAGGGGGTGGTGAAGTTGAGAAGCAGATTTAGATCGTCTTCCATCTCTGCTAGGTCTGCAGGCTCTTCCGCTGCAGGAGGGATTTCGGGAAAAGCAGAATAAATTTTGGACACTTTATCTCCGAAGTAGCTAGCAATGCGGTTGCAAGCTGCTACTGAGTAATCATCCTCTTGAGTGGAGGTTTTAGGAGTGGTCAAGGATTTATATATGCTGAACAGTTCCCTGGCAGAGTTCTCTGCCCCCTGAATTCTGTCTGCATAATATGTGGCTTTCTCTATACGGATTTTATTATGATAGGTGCGCCTCTTAATGAGATAGGCCTCTTTCGACCGATCCTCGTAAGCCACTCTCCATTGTCTCTCTGCTCGTTTGCATTCCCTTTTGGCGCAGCGCAACGCATCGCTAAACCAGGGAGCAGTTCTATGTCTGTGGACATCTTTTGTTGGCCGGCCTAATGGGGCTGTGCAGTCCAGAGCAGCAGTGATGCGGTCATTAAGTAATTTGCTGGCCGCTGCCACATCATTGCCTCCTGGGGGCCCACCCTCGATGAGAGCTTTGTTGAACTCTGGCAAGGAAAAACATGCCCACCTGCGACGGGGGTAATTGAGAGGGGCAGGAGCAGTTACTTTATGCTTAGGCAGGTGTATAACAAATGGGACATAAAAGTGATCTGTCCAGGGTAGGGGTTCTGGGGAGGCCACCAGGACATCCTCCCAATTGGCAAATATAGGATCTAACAGATGCCCACGGTTATGTGTTGGGAGCTGCCCCTTGAGCTCTAGCTGTAGGGTGTGAAGTTCTTCCCGGAACTCCATCGCTCCTTTGTCTTGCGGATCTTCCAGATGTGTGTTTAAGTCACCCAGCAGCAGAAACTTGTCTCTTCTTATTGCTGTTTCAGTGACACACTCTAGAAGGTTGCCTTTAAATCTAGCCATGGGTCCAGGTTGGCGATAGACAAGCAGACCTTTTATAGTCATGCTTCCGTCAATTGTTATGGTGAAAGAGCCCGCCTCACAGTTTGCCAAACTAATTGGCTCTAGTTTGCAAGCCCAATGTCGTTTAAAGGCGATCGCAATTCCGCCTCCTCTGCCTATCGGTCTGTCCAGGCGCACCATCTGATAATCCTCTGGTAAGGCCTGTACGATATCTGGCTCGGAGTTGGTGTCGAGCCAGGTTTCTGTGATGAACAGCAGATCAGGGTGTTTATCGATGAGGAGATCATAAACATCATGTTTATGACAGCTCAGCGATCTGACATTGATGAGGCCACAAGACAGTAAAAGGTTGCAACTCTTGTTGTCTACTGTCGCTGTGCTGAAGCGGAATTGGCAGTGCCGACACCCTTCGTTCTCCCCTACTCTAACACTATGGAGCCCAGAGGTGCAAATATTTGTAGCACAGCGTAGTAGTATGCTCCTGCTCCAGGTGAGTCTGCCGGCCGGGCCAGGGGTTGAGGCCCTGGGCCGTGTCCGGTCGCGGACGGGCGCAGACGGGCTTGGCTTAGGCGCGGCTTCGGCGCGCATCCGGCGCGCCCGCTGCGCCAGCCCGCTGCGCCGTCTGGCCGGGATGCACATTATATGGTGTGTGAGGAGGGTGGGAGGGCGGCGCGAGTAGAGCGCACCCCCAGCCCTACCTAAGATGGCGCCCGCCGCCGCCAACCGCAATATACAAAAGACGGCTGGGCGAGGCAGGGATAGGAAAATTCAGCGTGAGAGAGAGGTGTCAGTGTGCCTGTAAAATTCCCCAATTAAAACTTGAATTTAGAACCCCCAAGTGCAATTTGTAAAAACGCGGTATTATCAGCTTAAAAAACACACTTTAGACAGTTAAATATGCCAGCAATTGATTCCAGATGAAAGCGCTCGCAGCCCTAGTGCCTCTCGCTAGGGAGAGCTCAAAAACGGGTCAAAAACATTATAGGCTCTAGATACCGTCATGGAATGTCACTGTCATGCTTGATAACTTGGTACATTCCACCCCCCTCCCTCTGCTTCTGTTTGGCACATTCCGTGCCCTGAGAAGGCTGCTTTAGAATGTTGTGTTGAAGTGATTCACTGGTGGAGAGAGGAGCAGTACGGAATAAAGATCTTCTAACCCTTGCTGGCCTGCAGTCTTTATATCACTGGCGACGATCTGTGGAAGGGGATAGATGGTGCCTGCTCCTCCCCTTCTGATTGAACTCTACCACCTACTCTACTTCTTCACTTCGCCGAACTGAGAATAACCTACTTCTAAACCTTCAGCAGTTCTCAGTGGACACCTGTTTCCTGTCATTCCCTACTTCAAACCTTCTGGTGAGGCCTCGTTTATGTCATCTGGGATTGGCTGGGGGAGTTTTTAACATTATCCTCTCGTGGGAAATAACTTTAATTATAGGCACCCCTGAACTGCCTATTGACTCACTCCCTTCCCCTTCGTCTGTGCAGGAACGGTTAGCAACTTTCAAGCTACATCTAAGGGCTCTCTCCTTTCCACTCGAACCTCACTCTTCTCAGTCATCTCCGCCCCCAGCTGCACTGCCTCCCAACGGCTTCCCCTTCAGCCCTTACCTGCATTCTTCAGTGTGTCTTCCCCACGGGGTGGGCCTTGGGTCACTACACCATTCCTCCTGCCCTGGCTACCTAGTCGGCACTTCAGCGGCGCCCACCTCTTCACAGCGGTCAGGCAAGGCACACCGAACTCTCGTCATCTGCTCAGTGCGCAGTAGGCCCCTCAGCAGCGGGGCGCAGCATCGACTCTTCAGTGGCGCCTTGCTCCTTCGCTGCCCCTCAGAGGGGGACACACCAGACTCCGGCGCCTTGCTCCTTCATGGCCCCTCAGGGCGGGACACACCAGACCCTTCAGTGTCTCCTCAGGGACAGCGGAGGGCGTACCAGACATCTGCGCAGTTCAGCCTCTTCCCGAATGCCGCGCCTCACGTGATCTTCTGAGGACACCTCCGGCGCCCTAGCCTTCGCAGTCACAATTGTGTGTTTTCGGAGATGCGCACTCCATATGCGTGTCAGTAAGTGGAAACTGGTTGTCTCTTGCGGTGACACGCACACCTGCCCCCCAGTCTCATTAAAACAACCCATAAAGTATTGGAAGCATCTTCGGAGATACGCACTCCATTAGCGTGTCAATGACCAAAGTATGATGCAGAAGCATTTTCACGGAGACACGCACTCTTCTATATAGGTACTTTGGCTGGCGATAACTAGAAAGAAAAACCAAGGAAATGATGGACGGATCATTGACAATACAAGCACTCACCTCCAGTCAACTGATCTGGGTTTAATCCATCACCGTTCTTTAGCCCACTCTGCCACCCCAGTTCAGACATGGCCACATGCAAATCAGTCTGACACTGTGCCTCATGGGAACAGTCCAGCCCGAACTGCCAAGCCATGCCTTCCCTGGACCAGAAACAAGCTACCGAGGACCGGTTTCTGGCATTTAAGCCTTCTTCAGCCTGGCTTGCTTGAATCCAGTGGCAAAGTGAGCAAGGGACTCACATCTGAGCATACCCTACCAACTTAGGGCGAACAAAGAAAAACCAAAGGAAATGATGGACGGAGCGTTGACAATACAAGCACTCACCCCCAGTCAACTGATCTGGGTTTAATCCATCACCGTTCTTTAGCCCACTCTGCCACCCCAGTTCAGATATGGCCACATGCAAATCAGTCTGACCCTGTGCCTCATGGGAACAGTCCAGCCCGAACTTCCAAGCCATGCCTTCCCTGGACCGGAAACAAGCTACCGAGGACCGGTTTCTGGCATTTCGGCCTTCTTCAGCCCGGCTTGCTTGAATCCAGTGGCAAAGTGAGCAAGGGACTCACGTCTGAGCATACCCTGCCAACTTAGGGCGAACAAAGAAAAACCAAAGGAAATGATGGACGGAGCGTTGACAATACAAGCACTCACCCCCAGTCAACTGATCTGGGTTTAATCCAACACCGTTCTTTAGCCCACTCTGCCACCCCAGTTCAGACATGGCCATATGCAAATCAGTCTGATCCTGTGCCTCATGGGAACAGTCCAGCCCGAACTGCCAAGCCATGCCTTCCCTGGACCGGAAACAAGCTAACAAGGACCGGTTTCTGGCATTTCAGCCTTCTTCAGCCCGGCTTGCTTGAATCCAGTGGCAAAGTGAGCAAGGGACTCACGTCTGATCATTCCCTGCCAACTTAGGGCGAACAAAGAAAAACCAAAGGAAATGATGGACGGAGCGTTGACAATACAAGCACTCACCCCCAGTCAACTGATCTGGGTTTAATCCATCACCGTTCTTTAGCCCACTCTGCCACCCGGAAACAAGCTACCGAGGACCGGTTTCTGGCATTTCAGCCTAACTAGGAAGCACACTTACCTCATTTCACAGCATGTCCATCCATTATATTCATATGTACACATCGGTAACAAAGCTGAAATACCGACATCATTAATGCACTATACGTTTTCAGTCGTGATTTTCAAATTTCTAGCCATTTATGGCACCTTTGGTTAGCATTTCATGGTCTGTACAGCATACTTGTAGGAATATTACATTGTTCTAGCAACCTACTGAGTGGCACACCTTCCTTTTTACTTTAAACTGTGTATATATATTGCTATTGCTGGATGAAATTTTTTATGAATTTGGATTGCCTTTTTTAATTGATTGTAGCATGCTTTTATGATTTTTAACTAAATCGAATAAAGTGTTTTTTGACTTGACTACTCTACGTGTCCTTTCATATACTATTGCTGTACCAGCTGTACCACACATGTCATAACAGTCTTAATGCATTTGATTTTCAGTCGCAAGTTATCTATTGTGGGTCATGCTAGCTCTTTAATGAACATTTAGGTAGCATATGTTGGTCTGCACTGCCTCTTACTGGAATCTGCATATTAGTCCCTTTACGTCTACTATCTAATCTTTCTAGGGTTCTGTTCTTCCTTGTTCTTTCAACCTCCCTGGCTTACTTTACTTCCCTCACGTCAGGGTATCCATCATGGCAGCTGCCAGCATGTCACAACCTGCGCCTTTTCTAAATGAGTTTGGGGAACCCAGTGTCCCATGGGAAGATTGGGAGAAAGTTTTTGAATCTTACCTGGTAGCCATCGGAGGAGAGAAGTTCAGCGCATTCAGGTAGCAACATATTTTATTGCACAACTTAGGCCCCACCGGTAGAAAGGTGTTTGAGTCGCTCCCGGAACCAGAAATAGAGGATGAAGATAACGATGCATACAACATATCTATGATTAAATTGCGCATCCACTTTGGAGACAAGGTGAATGTGGTGCTAGAAAGACACAAATTCTTTAGTCGCATTCAGGGAAAGCAGGAAAACATTTCCACATATGTTGCAATCCTCAGAGGTCTCAGTAAACTGTGTGAGTTCCAGGACTTAAATGATTCCTTAATTAGAGACCAATTAGTACGTTGCACAAACAACAAGGAAATCCAAAAGAAGCTATTACAAAACAACCGGATCTCCAGGAAGCTATTAAAATAGCTAAATCCATAGAACATACAAACATTTGTATTAAGGAAATAAACACTGACCCTAGTGACAAAGTGGCAGAGGTAGTCAACGTAGAAGAAGAGGCTGAAATCTGCAAAATAAGAAGCGATCAACTCAAATCCAAGAAAGACCATGTGCTAAACCAAACTGGGGACCAGGAGAGCATACAATTAAAATGTTATTGTTGTGGGTGCAACAACCACTTAGCGAATTATCCCAATTGTCAAGCGATATCTGCTTGGTGCAGGAAGTGCAACAAGAAAAGACACCTGTCTAGGGTGTGTGGATGCTTCCCGAGGAAAACCTGGAGCAACAAACCCAGCAATAGAACTCAGGTGAAGAAAATAATCCTGCAAGTCAATGAAGTAGGGACAGATGAAAAGAAATATCCTGAATGTGAAGTAATCATCGAAGGAAAAAACTTTAAAATGTTTGCAGATTATTGTTCCCCTTTCACCCTGGTGAATTACTCGGACTTCAATTCGTTAACTGGCCAGGATCAAAGTAAACTCTCCAAAGCTGACATAGCCCCCAGCGGTTATAACAGGGACCCCATTCCCATGAAGGGAATGTTCAAATCCATCATTTCTTTCAAGAACCGCTCCAGGGTGGGGAAAGTCCATGTGGTGGAAAATGGTTCTAATATCCTGGGGTGGCAACACCAAAAAGAGTTAGGGATTAAGCTGGACCCCAATAATCCAGAGCAAGTGTTATTCACCAACCCTGCAAATAATAGCGAAGATATTATCAAAGAATTCCCTGAAGTATTCTCAGATAAATTAGGACTACTCAGGAATTTCCAACATAAGATGCAATTGAAGCACAACGCTTGCCCTATGGTTCACAAAACCAGACCAATTCCTCATCTGATGTGGGAACCATTAAGGAAAGAAATAACCAGACTAAAGGAGTTGAACATCATTCAACCAGTGGACTGCTCAGAATGGGTGGCCCCCATTGTAATCGCGAAGAAGAACCATAGTCAAGACATCAGAATGTGTATTGACCTACGAGATTTGAACAACAGCATATTAGTGAAAAGACATCCCTCACCTCGCATCCACGAGATGTTGAGCACCATGGTGTTATGGCTGTCTTTTTGCTAGCTCTTTGGAGAAGGAGAATGATGGAGAGTGACTCCAGCCTATCACCCCCATAGCATAGGGATTAGGCCGATAGACAGGGACCCTGTCTTATATATATTAGGGCATTTTCGTACCATTTTCCTTAGAGTAAGGCTTATGAATTTAAGTTAGGGGATAGATATATAAGTATTAGTCATGATTTGCTCATTTGCTAACATGTTGAGCTGTTTTTCATGGAACTATGCATATTATGGGCTCCGTAGGCCTTAAACGAGACAGACTCCATTTTGCTTTCTGCCCGGTAGCTCGAGAAGGCTTTCTAGGTGAAGAGTAATGTTTTAGTTTCAAGCTGTTGTTCGCTTGGAGAGAACCGGTTCAGGCTGACCCTTATCGAAGGAATGTATTTTTCTCCACTCCGAAGACACAACTTCAGGCCGGCCGGCTGGGAAAGTGTCCTTGGTACGGGGAGGTACAAGAATTTGGTGGGCGGCAGGTTACTGGCCGTAACTTTCCATGAAGGAACGGGCTTTGATATTAGCAAAGGTGTTAGTCAGTTTTGTCAGTTAGTCCGTAGGCGGCATCTAGCCGTTAGCATCTCTGCCATTATTCATTTTCATGGTGGACAAGTCGCCATCTTTGAAGTCGGAGAAAGATTTAAGACCGAAACTCTCTGAGATAGACTTAACGAGAAGTAGCGCGGAGCGCACTGATACAGAGAGAGAGAGAGACGGTAGCTAATAATCAGCAAGGTTCCAGTGCCCTGGAGGGAAGCAGACGAGGTTGAGCCTAGCGGTGCAGACGTGTACTTGTGACGGCTGGGGTGTGACTGCAAGGCGAGCCAGGACACAGAGACGAGAAGGGAACCTAGATGACTGCCGAGCCCAAACTTCATATTAATCAGGTGACGTCCGACCAGCTCTAATCTTTACCTTTTCTTTGCAGAAGTTATGTTGCATAGTAATGTGATTGGTGTCTATTGTTAATAAATACCCTAATTCTTATGGAATTATCGTGTGCCTTGTGTTCCTGTTCAATCTCGGTGAATGCATCTCCTAGTCGAAAGTTGTTTATGTGAACGGATGTGTAATCCCGATCAGGTAAATGGTGATCGAACAAAGAGGGAGTGAGTGGACCTTTGATGCCAAGAACAGAAAGTACACCATATAATTTGGAACCGTGTTTAAAGTCATTATTATAGTTTTATTCCGAGTAGGTAACTGAGATATTATCCTGATAACTGTTCATAGGAATGTGGTCGTCGTTGATATGCGGCGTTAATGAGAGCACTGGGGGGGATTACCAGTGTAGATACCCACAGGATTGTGGCTTGAATAAGTGAGAACGCCAGGGAGGATACTGGCGCGTAGTTTCGCCGGATTGCGAACAATTTGGAGAAGAGAGCATTGGGTTCTGCAGGCCCGTGTGTAGACACACCGGATTGTGTGTCAGATCTGCCCTAGGGTAGAACGGTCTGGGTCAGGGTGGCCGCGAGACCAACTGATGTGAATAAGATATTGTAGAAAGTCTATGTATATTCCCCATCCTTAGGTGCGACTTATATATACATATATATATATATCAGTATATCTATCCAGTGTGAATACGATCTGAGGAGGGAAGGTGAGTACGTTTTGGCTGGGTCATAGGGGCCCCTGGGGGCTGATCCCATCTAAACAGAAAATCCAGCCATTACACATGGGGAAGGCCATGCATTTCAGTGTTCTGGATCTCTCCATGGCCTATCATCAGGTGGAGTTACACCCTGATTCAAGAAAACTCACGGAATTTAATACCCCCCTAGGAACCTTCATGTTCTGTCGCATGCCGTTTGGGCTAGCTTCGGCAGCAGCCATCTTCCAGAAAATTATGCAGCACATTCGGGGGGGGGGGATACAAAATACACTATGCTTCCAGGACGATGTTCTAATATATGGTGCCAACGTGGAAGAGCATAACAATATTTTGAGACAATTGCTGCAAAAATTCAAGGAGGCTGGTCTCACACTAAAAAAGGAGAAATGTCAACTAGAAGTGGAGTCAGTGGAATACCTGGGCCACTGCATTTCCAGAGACAGATTTAAACCAAAACTCTGTCTAGTGGAGGCGGTCAAAGAGGCCCCAGCACCCGCCAACAAGGAAGAACTTAAATCCTTCCTGGGATTGGCGGAGTACATGGCGAAGTATGTCAGTCACTTTGCCGAACTCACTGCCAATCTGAGAGATCTCACAAAGAAAAATGTTCAATTCAATTGGTTGGAGGAACACCAAATGTCATTTTCTAAAGTGAAAGAAAGTATACTGGCAGCACCATAACTTTGTAATTTTAAACACAACTGCAAAACCATCCTCACCACAGATGCAAGCGGGAAAGGCTTAGGAGCTACCCTATCACAAAAGATTGATGGAAAAGAAAAGATTGTCGCATTCGCCTCACGGGAAGCACTAGCTTGTTTTTGGGGCGTGAAACACTTCAAGTTTTTTCTGTGGGGACTACAATTTTGTATACACACAGACCATAAACCATTGGTTTATATGTTCAATCCGTAAAACAATTCCTGCAAGACTCCCCGCATAGCCAAATGGATTCTAGGATTGGAAGGGTCCTGCTTCAAGGTTGAATATGTACCCGGAATACAAAAATCTGCAGCCGATTTCCTCTCCAGAAATCCACTACAGAAAGAAGAACAATTTGATGTAAATGAATGTCCCATCTTTCAGGTCAACATTTCTACCATCTCCTTACAAGAATGGTCAAATTGCATGAACTCTGACAAAACCATGACGAAACTCTTATCTTACACCTTACAGGGATGGCCTGATTCTAAAGACCTAGTAAGTACTGACATAAAGAGATTCTGGTAGGTGCACCATGAACTTAACATAGACTAAGGTATGTTGTTCAGGAAGGACAAGATTATTCCCCCCGAAGCCATCAAAGATAAAATAATTGATCTGGTCCACGAAGGCCACTTGGGTAGAAGCCTAACTAAAGCCAGGTTACGCGAACGATACTGGTTCCCCAACATGGACTCACTAGTTGAAGACAAAGTCAAACTCTGCCATGCTTGCGCCAACAGTGATAAGTCCAAGGTACCTAGGAAAACTCCCATCTTTCCCATTCCAGTATGAAGCAAACCTTGGGAGAAAATCGCTCTAGACATAATGGGTCCCCTCAACCGTCCTAGAGTAACCAAACAATTTGCGTTAGTCCTTGTAGATTATCATTCTCACTGGACTGTAGTCAAGATGGTCACTCAAGTCACTACTGCCACGGTCATTCAATGTCTCAAAGAGACCTTTGCCACAGAGGGGATTCCAGCCTCTATTGTCACGGACAACGGGGTACAGTTTGTATCTCATGCCATGACAGAATTCCTGAACTTGCTAAACATAACACATATAAAGTCACCATTATATTGCCCCAGGGCAAACGGTCTAGTGGAGAGAATGAACCGTATGGTAAAGGGATGCATCGAACTAGCTAGTAGCAACAATATTCACATTGACCTGGCACTACAAGATATGCTATGGGCCTATCATACCACCCCCAACCAAGTCACAGGAATCTCCCCTTTTTCAGCTCTAAGAGGGAGGAAACCTTGTACTAATTTTTTCTCCAACTGGCTAGGTGGGGGATCGCACGTCACAAAGGACATGCAAGGATTTAAGGACAAAATCAAAAATCACCAAAGCAAGTACAAGGACCACAATGACTCCAAACATGGTACATAAATGCAAGAATGGAAAATTGAAGATTGGGTCTGCATCAAAAATCCCAGGAGAAGTGATCCTGAGAGTAAGTTCTCAAAACCCATGTGCATAACAGAAATGAGAGGCAACACTGTCATCTTAAACAATGACCAAATGTGGAGTATGGACAGGTTGGTTAACTCTCAACAAGAACATAACACAACTCAGCAAGAATCTCCAGTTACATCTCAACCTACAACCCCTACCTATACCCAAAGAACACGCAAAACACCAATATGGCACAAAGACTTTATTATGTACAAATAACCACTCCTGTCTTTCTCATCGTGCTCTTATATCTTGATATTGCTTCTTACTTTCCCTGGTTATGCTAAGGGGGGAAGATGTGTTATAACCTGTTATATTTCTTTCACAGATTACATTGGTACTTTTCCTCTTTATTTATAAATATATATTTACATCATAGGCTCTAGATACCGTCAATGGAATGTCACTGTCATGCTTGATAACTTGGTACATTCCACCCCCCTCCCTCTGCTTCTGGTTGGCACATTCCGTGCCCTGAGAAGGCTGCTTTAGAATGTTGTGTTGAAGTGATTCACTGGTGGAGAGAGGAGCAGTACGGAATAAAGATCTTCTAACCCTTGCTGGCCTGCAGTCTTCATATCAACCCCCAAGTCGGGTCTTTTGTTTGCTACATTGCATAGTAAAATAGTGTATCATTACTAACTCAAGTTGACCAACATAATGTTTCTAAACATGGTGGCTTTCTAAAAATGGTAAACCAATGGTACACTATGGACAAAACCATTTCAAGATAGCCACCTATTTTGGAAATTGTGTCAGCACAAGATAAAGCTCATTGCAGATTAAATGACTGGCAAGTGAGCAGCCTGTATGGCTATCTAGGGAGGAGAAGAGGGAAATAAATGAAAGGAGGCCTTATAAAAATAAAAAAGGAACCCTAAAGGCGTGGCCACCACAATCGACAATCAAGAACACTCGTTTTCAGGGGTAATCAGTCAGAATATCACATTTTTAATATCGACATGGCAAAATATCAAGTCTAAAATATAGAATGGACATAATACCGACTTACAAGAATATAGTGGTGCAGAATATCGAAATGCAGGTAAGAAATATCGTTTTTAATAATATCGAAGTTAGTAATATCAACAGTCATAATATAGTTGTTAAAAATATCGATTTTTTTAAAAAGCGTTTAAGTATTAGTATATGTGTTAAAAGTATGTATTATTTTTGTAATGTATGTTTGAATTTTAAAAAAATTATGAATTTTAATTAATTGAATTTTTGTGTAATTTAAATCCATAGCGGGTTGTGGGTTTATAGGGGAATAGGGTGGGAAGTAATTTAATCATAATATATTTTCTTGAAGTATTTAGAAATAATTATTTATATGTTAATTATTTTTCGCGCAATTTAATTCTGTAGCAGCTTGTGGGTGTATGGGGTAATAGGGTGGGAAGTAATTTAATTGAAATTAATTAATTATTTTATTGTTTAATTATTTTTAGTATTTAATAATTAATATTGTTAATTAAGTTAATTAATGTATTATCAATTATAAATTGATTAATAACAATTAATGAATAATTGACAATTATGTTATTTGTGTTAAATTTTGTATTAATTAGCAATTAATGAGATATTAATTATTAATTTGTAAATATGTTAGTTGTGTCCTTTTTTTTAGGAGTGGGGTTGGGGTTGATAGGGGAGTAGGGTAGGAAGTACTTTAGTTTAAATGTAATTTTTATTATGTTTTATATGATATTTATTAAAAGTTATTTTATAGTGTTAATTTTGTGAATTAATTTAGATTTGATGCTTATTAATGTCATTGTTTATTGTTATAAGCAAATTAATTATTTTTGAATTAATTATGTTAATGTATTAATATTTTACAATATTGTAGGTGACATTTATAGGAGAAAATGGTGGGAGGTAAATTAATTTTGAAAAAATATTTACTTGTTAATTAATGTAAAATATATTGCAGGAATGGGTATACTAAATTATTTGCGATGCTTTTCAACAGTTTCCCTACTCTTACACTTGGTGGAGTGGGAATAATAAATTATTCCCACCCGCTATCCAACACTTTTCCTATTGTTGCACTTGGTGGAGTGGGGATAGTAATTTTTACCCTCCCGCTATCCAACACTTTCCCTACTGTTGCACTCACTGGAGTGGGAATAGTAATTTTTACCCTTAAGCTATCCAACACTTTCCCTACTGTTGCACTCACTGGATTGAGAATACAAAATGTTATCTACCGTCTATCTGACACTTTTCCTACTGTTGCACTCACTGGCGTGGGAATAGTAAATTTTACCCTCCCGCTATCTAACACTTTCCCTACTGTTGCACTCACTGAAGTGGGAATAGTAATTTTTATCTACCCGCTATCCAACACTTTCAGTACTGTTGCCCTCCCTGGAGTCCGAATAATAATTTTTACCCTCTCGCTATCCAACACTTTCCCTACTGTTGCCCTCACTGGAGTGGAAATAGTAATTTATACCCACCCACTATCCACCACTTTCCCTACTGTTGCACTCATTGGTGTGGGAAAAGTAACTTTTCATCTACCCGCTATCCAACACTTTCCCTAGTGTACCACTTGTTGGAGTGGAAATAGTTATTTTATCCCCTACGCTATGTAATGTTTCCAGTAATGTTATATTTTTTGTAGTGTAAAATATTATTTTGTAAAACATATTTATTTTAATGTTTTAAATTATTATATATATTTTATTCTTATATTTATATTATAGGTTTGTTAATTATATATGTAATTATATTTTAAAATATGTTTTTAATATTTTATAATAAAAATAGTAATTATGTTTTATATTAAGTTAATATATATCATACAAAATATAAAGGCATGTTTATTTATTGTTTACATTTTATTTATTATTCATTAAATATAACGTTTTTAAAATATTTTTAAGTATGTTTTACTTAATTATATTGATAATTTAATTAATTTTATATTACTTTTAAGACATTTAAAAAAGTCGATATTTTAGCAAACTATATTATTTACAACGATATTTAAGATTCAATATTTTTGTACTTGCCAGTTTGTAGCTAGGAAGTCGATATTTTGTCATTCTTTACTTTTTCATCAATATTTTGGCAGGTCGATATTCTGCTCCTCGATATTCTGTCAGTGATCCGTTTTCAGGAAGATGTATATGTGATGAGGCCCATTGGCCCATGCATTATACTGTCATTGAGATAAGCGGAATATGAATGACATTGGAACATACTAAAGAGAGCTGATCCAAAGACCCTCTATGTATGTAGAGTGGTATTTTTTTATTACAAGGAACACACAGACAACCACAACCAGTAGACACTCATAAGAGGGTCTAGCAAGGATTATTACAGGGCAAATCTTCTATCCTCAGAGTTAGTCAAGGGAAGTAGCCAACACCAAAACCCTTGCTTACTACAATAATATGGGAAATTCCTTGTAACAACATACTGTTTACAGGCATCAACACAGTCTACTTTCAATCCACACTTAAAGGCCTATTGGATTTAATAAATAATTTTCACAATAAATAAGTCATGTCTACTGCCTTTGCTGAATGTTTCATAATAAAAAGATCAGACTTACCAGTTCCGAGTGAAAAAATGAGACCCATACCCTTTACAATTAGTTCACCATCATAAGAATTCAGATCTGCTATATTGAGCATACGCTTTCATTATAAGGTAATCATCAAGCACACGGTCAAAATTAGAACTATATATAAAAAAAAGAGCTGGTAAAACAATATACAGCTTTAGTAAAAGGGCACAACTAAGATTCTTACTATAGAAATCTTCTATACTAAGGGGTTTGTCAGAGAGGTAACCAGCACCAGCATGTAGCCTGCTACGGTAGTTTATGAAAATCCATGTAAAGCAATACCAGTCTACATGCTTTAATAAAGAATAAAGACAATTCACCCTTACAGGCATATTGAATTTAAAATGTGTTTTTCGAAACTATTAACTCAGGCCTACGGTCTTTGTTTATCTTTCCATAATAAACTGATCCATTCTATGGCATCTGACATTACATTCCCAAATGAACCAGCCAGGCCCAGGGGCATAATGAAACCTAAGTAGGCCCCCCTCCAAAGTACATGGAGGGAGGCCCCCATGCTCCCGACCCACTCAGAACCTCTCAGGTCTGGGGCCTGCCTCCCGTGCACAGTGGCCTCTGGAGCTCGGGCCTGTCCCACACTGAGGGGGCTAATGTTCTGCCATTGATAAGGCCTATAGACTTTATCTTTGGCTTGTCACCATCATCAACTTAGGCCTACCATATACAGCATGGGCATTATCATGAGGCAGCCATCTGGCAAACTGAAAAAATATAAATACATATAAAATTACAGTTGACAAAGCAATATACAACCTCTCTTAGGAAGGTCTAGTAGGGATTATCACAGTGCAAACCTTTAATACTGAGGGTTTAATCCAGAGAATAACCAGCATCAAAACCTTTTCTTACTCAGTTAACCTTTGAGACTCCATGTAACAAAATACCAGCTACAGCTTTCAACACAGTGCAATGTCAAGCCACTCTTAAAATTCTGTTAGTTTAAATAAATGCACTACAAAATATGAAATTCGACTTACTACCTTTACCGTAACTTTTCAGCTTTGACATATGAATTTCACAATAAGTCAAGCCTACGTTGTTGTCATTTTAAAAAGATTAGACCTATGGCCACTGACGTACCTTTTTCCAATGGACCAATTAGGCCTGTAGCCTATATCACTGGCTTGTCTCTATTAAATCAGGCATACTGTATCTGGCATAAACAACTATCAGGCAACTATCAGTGTAAACAGTCTTCATTTCAAATATGTACAACTTACAATTGGCATGTCAATATACTACTATTCCTAAAATGACATACCAAGGACTTTCAAAGTGCAAATCTTCTACCTGTGGGTTTGTCATAAGGGGTAACCAACACCAAAACCCTTGCCGATTATCGCAATCTGTGTTATTCCTCAAGCTTTAACACACACTCAAATGTTAAGCTAGTCTTGAATGCTTTTTGTCCCTAAAGTGTGCTTTTCACAAATGCAGAAGTAAGGCTTACTGCTTGTGTCTTAACTTTTCATAACAAACAGATCAGGCTGATAGCTTTGATCAATAACTTGTCAACACAACAAACTCCCATTTGTATTACACTGTGTTCTTTCCCATTAAGCAAAATGTGCACTGCAAGCACTATTTTTCAATGGAATGAACACAATACCTGCTCAATTAAAATCTGCAATCAAGAAAATATACAGTTGGGCGGACCTAACCCCCTCTCTCAGTAGCTCTTTTTCTGTTGACCACAAAGAGCTGTGCTGTAAAAAATAAGTAAACACTTCCAATTACACACATGCCCATAGAAAGAAAGACAAGCTGAAGAGTGCACTCTAATAAATCTTGGACATTGTCTTAAAAAAATTGTGTCTATCATATTATTGACTTGAACACTTACCTCGATAGAATGAAAAGGGATTTGGTAACAAGGCCCAGGCCATGAGACATAATCAAATGAAAAGGGACTTGGTTACAAGGCCCCAGGCATGAGACATAATAAAATCAATGGGGCTGTTGACAGTTGGCAAGAATTAAACTGCTTTTGTATGTAAGGCTCACATTAATACTTGAGATTTCTAGGATGTAGTTAGTCAAAAGGGGGAATCCCTGGAGTCAACTGGTCAACTGATGACTATTGGCCTATTTTATTAAAGAAGAAAAGGTCACGGAGTGCAATGGGTATTTAAACGAACATAAAAATTGGTTTCCACACAGAAAATAGAATCGTTAACAATCTATATTTATTAAAATTACAATCATTTAAACAATAAAAAGCAAAGCAAATTCATACAATTTTTGCAGTACAGTTTAAAATCCAAGGGATCCTTGGAGGGATACAGATAAATATTCAACAATGTTACACAAACACAATATTACAGTACACAATAAATAGGGACACAGTACAAGTATATTCACAATAGTTAGATAACAAACTACACATAATATCAAAAAACCCCTAATGCATATGTGGCCCACCGGATATCTATGCCACTGTGTTTTACCAGATCCAATGGCCTGAAACAGTTCTGTTGCTATAAAGCTTTAGTGGAAAAATGAGATACCCATCTAAAGTTATAACCAGCCCTGACTGGATTCTATTAAACAAGAAACAGTGCGTCGACGCGTTTCGGTGCTGTGCAGTTGATTTTGCGGCACCTTCCTCAGGATTTCTTTTTTCTGGGGTTTCGGGGAACGGCTGGTTACACCGTATCTGTAGATATATTAGGAGAGATGTACAAAATCAATTATCGTGCATAATACCTGTTTCTCTATTTCTTGAAGGGGTGGTTTTCTAATTTGTCAAATGCCCTTTATCGCTTCCCCCCTCTGTGTTTAGCTACCATTGTTGTCTGACAATTCATATTTGCTGAATACACATTTGGTCACTCTTGGTATGTTAACCGGTACATCAAACTGCTCAATTTTGTTTGCATTGTCCACTACTGTTACTTTAGGACAATCCCATTTGCCATAAAACAGTTGGGCAACTCGCACACCAATCCCTCCGAGTCTTTTTCAGTGTGGAAAACCTTTTGATTCAAGGGGGACTATTACACCCAGGGACCCGAAGGAGGTAGGAAATGTGAATTCTCACCCTCAGAGTCGTATGGGGGACGTTCCAGGATGGGGTCTGTTTAAAATTTCACTTTGCTTCTGCAAATAATGTTCTTGAAGCCTTCTGTCAAATAACCAGATATTTTTATTAGGGATAAGATGAAATCTCCTGTACCCTACCAGATAGGCGGGTCTCTGTGTTCGCATAATTACCTCTCTCCTAAATTGGGAGCTCCTTGTCTTGGGGTTCCTTTCTTTGAGGATGTCAGGCGTTTTCTCAATTTTCATGTATCTGTGGTATTAATGTACATCGCATATTTATACCTTACAGTGTCTTAAGTATACACCTAGATCTAATCAAAAAAGCTTTATGGTGAGAGTGTCTTACCTCCTATAATTTTAAAACGTTCTTTGAACGGGCATACAATGTCGCTGGTCTATTCCAGAACTGGATATGTTCTGTTGAATAAAGACAAATGTGACACAGTCATTCGCTACTTGTGTTTTAAATACTGCAAGATATTCTGCTCTTAACTCTGTTGGTGGCCCTGGAGTTTAACTAGCACCTCTCTTTTTGATGCTCTCTTGTGTTTGCTACTGTGATGCGTCCTCTCTCCTGATTGACACCATAGTGTGCAAATTCCTATTTATTGCCCCTATTATTTTGCTGTTTGGAAGAACCACATCATTATTTATATTAGCGCTCCCTGTACAGCTGAGGTTTGAGTCTAAAACCCAGAGTCCCCACCCAGGACCAGTAATGAATTCCAAGAGTTATACCTCCTCTATGTCATTAGATGGTAATTAATTCATTACTGGTCCTGGGTGGGGAGCATCAAAAAGAGAGGTGCTAGTTAAACTCCAGGGCCAACACAAGTAGCGAATGACTGTGTCACATTTGTCTTTATTCAACAGAACATATCCAGTTCTGGAATAGACCAGCGGCATTGTATGCCCGTTCAAAGAACGTTTTAAAATTATAGGAGGTAAGACACTCTCACCATAAAGCTTTTTTGATTAGATCTAGGTGTATACTTAAGACACTGTAAGGTATAAATATGCGATGTACATTAATACCACAGATACATGAAAATTGAGAAAACGCCTGACATCCTCAAAGAAAGGAACCCCAAGACAAGGAGCTCCCAATTTAGGAGAGAGGTAATTATGCGAACACAGAGACCCGCCTATCTGGTAGGGTACAGGAGATTTCATCTTATCCCTAATAAAAATATCTGGTTATTTGACAGAAGGCTTCAAGAACATTATTTGCAGAAACAAAGTGAAATTTTAAACAGACCCCATCCTGGAACGTCCCCCATACGACTCTGAGGGTGAGAATTCACCTTTCCTACCTCCTTCGGGTCCCTGGGTGTAATAGTCCCCCTTGAATCAAAAGGTTTTCCACACTGAAAAAGACTCGGAGGGATTGGTGTGCGAGTTGCCCAACTGTTTTATGGCAAATGGGATTGTCCTAAAGTAACAGTAGTGGACAATGCAAACAAAATTGAGCAGTTTGATGTACCGGTTAACATACCAAGAGTGACCAAATGTGTATTCAGCAAATATGAATTGTCAGACAACAATGGTAGCTAAACACAGAGGGGGGAAGCGATAAAGGGCATTTGACAAATTAGAAAACCACCCATTCAAGAAATAGAGAAACAGGTATTATGCACGATAATTGATTTCGTACATCTCTCCTAATATATCTACAGATACGGTGTAACCAGCCGTTCCCCGAAACCCCAGAAAAAAGAAATCCTGAGGAAGGTGCCGCAAAATCAACTGCACAGCACCGAAACGCGTCGACGCACTGTTTCTTGTTTAATAGAATCCAGTCAGGGCCGGTTATAACTTTAGATGGGTATCTCATTTTTCCACTAAAGCTTTATAGCAACAGAACTGTTTCAGGCCATTGGATCTGGTAAAACACAGTGGCATAGATATCCGGTGGGCCACATATGCATTAGGGGTTTTTTGATATTATGTGTAGTTTGTTATCTAACTATTGTGAATATACTTGTATTGTGTCCCTATTTATCGTGTACTGTAATATTGTGTTTGTGTAACATTGTTGAATATTTATCTGTATCCGTCCAAGGATCCCTTGGATTTTAAACTGTACTGCAAAAATTGTATGAATTTGCTTTGCTTTTTATTGTTTAATTGATTGTAATTTTAATAAATATAGATTGTTAACGATTCTATTTTCTGTGTGGAAACCAATTTTTATGTTCGTTTAAATACCCATTGCACTCCGTGACCTTTTCTTCTTTAATAAAATAGGCCAATAGTCATCAGTTGACCAGTTGACTCCAGGGATTCCCCCTTTTGACTAACTGTCTTCCTACCCTGTTCCCTGGTGAAAGTGGGGTACCCTCTCCTTTTGAAACCATTTCTAGGATGTAAACTTGTCACTTGAAACAAGTAGCCTAGAAGAGACTTCCTGACGGTTGTAAGATACATGTTTGGCTGTTGATGATGGAATAAAAAAGTAAGTTTTCTTTAGCCATATGGGCTACACAAGCGCTTACTTGTCTTATTTTTATAGGCAACATATTTAGCATTTGAACAAAGCTTTAATACAAACTGTTGTTATGTGTTTTGCCCATTAGAACAGAAAACAGCATCAACCCTTTCTGGGTGTCACATATCTTTGCAGGACATCACTCTGGTTTTGGGTATTTTGGCATTGTTAAGTATTGCAGAGACTCCAGTATTGGACAATGTGGAGCACATGAATACCCTAAAAGTAATTATGGAAATTCCCACAAAAGGAACATTTATTGAAAGTAACAGTATGGGGTATCAACAAAATCTAGGATAAATAACAGGACAAGTCAATTGCTATGATAAAGGCCATACCTTCTGAATGTTTAAAAAATACCTTTCACATGAGTAATAATGTTGTGTGCTTCACTCACATACCTCAAACAGTGATTCTCTTCCAAATTATTTCAAACCAAGCATATCCAACAAAACCCATTTGTCACAATCACAGAGCAAGTGCCACACACCATGGAACAAAGTGATGATGTCTTTCTGTGAGCGGGATGAATGGAAATTCCACTAGTGTTGGCATACAATTTCATCTACCAGGACAGAAGAAGGAGGAAAGCACAATGCTTATTTCCCTTTGAGATGTCATCAGTGATGTCACTGACCATGTCCTGAATGATGTAATATGTGACATTATCAGCAGTGAATTGCGTGCGCGTGAGTTATAGTTGGGGCAACTAACTATAACGGCGGAATTTCAATGGTTTTGTAAGAGTGAAATGTCCAACTAACTATAACACCCCTGTAACCTGTGCTTTTTTCAGTGAATTTCTGAGGTTTTTTAAATGCTAATTTCTAACTATAACCTGTCTGAAACCTATGTTTTTTTCAGTGAATTTCAAAGGATTTTTAAATGCTAATTCCTAACTATAACATGTCTGAAACCTATGTTTTTTCAATGAATTGTAAAGGTTTTGTAAATGACAATTTTTAAATATATTTATTCTTATATTTATTTTTTTGATACTCATTTACTTATTGTTTTTAAAACAATTTATTTTTAGATATTTTATTTTTTAAATTACATGACATTGTGTTGCCCCCCTTCTTTTTATTTTTTTTGGGCCTTGGACCCCATCCCCTAGAGCCTGACCTGCAAATCTAAATGTATTCATTGTTTTTAGAGGAATGGGATTCCTATGGAAGGAAATACAAGTTACTTGTAAGTATGCTTGGTACTACTTTTCAGGGTTAACTCTGGGCTAAAAGATGCAGCACTGGTTTCTCTCCTGATAACAAATGAATACATTGGAATTTGTTCTTCAGATGACTTAAGGTGAATATTTTAAAGTTCGAAAACTGCACCCTTAGAAGAATTTGCAACTGAAACCAGTCAATGTCAGCCTATGAAAGGAAATTCACTTAGCAGGTAAATAGTGTTATTATGACGTTTTCTTACTCAGGGGTGGACCCTGAATCCAGCACTGCTGCATCACCTCTAAACAGTTGAAAGAATGCAAATTAGCAAAGATGTAATATTGCTAGAATGCACCGATCATACGTGCACCCTGCGATTTTACCAAAAAAGAAAATAATTGGGGCCAAGGGGGGCCTTGTGGAACGACCTGAGCAAACCTAGAGAGTCAGGGTGTGTCTACCCTCCCCCTTTTCACATTTTAAACTCACATTTCACACTCTTCTTCAGCCTCCCTTCTCCACCAAGGCATAACATGGCTGCCAACAATTCATCTGAATGATCTTTAAATACCGCGTAAATGCAAATTTTTGTTCGATTTGACAATATTGTTTTTAAGCACACTTTCCTACTTTTTTATATTGTTAAAGTGGATTTCGTAACTTTTGTTTCTGAGCAAATCACTTAATCCTGCCGCCTTCAATTTTGTAAGTAGTGCACCACGTGCTGCTTCCTCCCCATGCATTGTAAAAGTAATGTTTTCAGCAATAGTGTATTTTAGCGCGGTTTCCAGCTCTTATACCTCCAATATCTTACCTTGGTAGGCGATGTTTCTAGGCAAATCACTTAATCCTGCCACCTTTAATTTTATAAGTAGTGCACCACATGCTGCTTCCTCCCCATGCAGTTCACATGTAATCGATTGATCAATGTTGTTTTTTACAACACTCTCCATGTTTTTTAATAACGTTAAACTTGATTTGCTATACTTAGTACTGTGCAAATCACTTAATCCTGCCACATTTCTTTAAGTTGCCAAGCGCCACGTGGCCGTTCCCGCAACAGTGTGCTACGTGCTGTACAACTTAATCCGATGTAGTTTTTCTTGTGTAAGTAGGGCATCACGAGTCCCATGCATTGCAAAAGTAATGTTTACGGCAATAGTGTATTTTAGCACGGTTTCCAGCTCTTATACCTCCAATATCTTACCTTGGTAGGCAATGTTTCTAGGCAAATCACTTAATCCTGCCGCCTTTAATTTTGTAAGTAGTGCGCCACGTGCTGCTTCCTCCCCATGCAGTTCACATGTAATCAATTGACCAATGTTGTATTTTACAATGCTCTCCAAGTTTTTTAATCTCATTATACAGATATCTCAACCATGAGACGTACTGGTCGCCACAAGCTGTTTATTCCTGCCCATGCACTATACCAGATGGTGGTCCACCACTCGTCATACCAGATCCACTGACTGCTCTCCATATGCTATCAGATCAAGGCCAGGAGTTTGTAAATGAAGTGAATGACCAATCTCGGCCTAACATTTGTATAATGCAATGCTATTTCCTATTTTGCTTGCCAAATATAACCTCTGATGATTGCTTTTCGACCCCAATCCTATAGAGAATAAATTTTTTTTATATAAATTAAAATGAATCTTGGACATATGTACAATATATACATGTTTAACTCTTTTTCAAGTTTGCAGAATGTTACATAAATTAGCAGCAAATTGCCGAGGTTGAAAAAAAGTATATCCTCCTCTTCCAGCTGATTATATCGATTTCTCAAATATGGCATTTACTAGTTGTCTGAACTATGGAGATTCACACATTTTTAACGGATAACGTTAAGGTAAATACTCTCAATATGAGTAGTCTACAAAGTTAAAAAGTAACAGATATAAGTACTTGAGGGGTTTTGGTATCAGATAATGTCCAATTCACACTTGTATGGATGAGTCTGATACTGGGTGGATCTCTTTATAACTAATGGATGATTAGCTATTAGGATGGCATACAAAGCTCCCAACCTTCTTACTTTTTCTCTTAAAGAGTTCCAAATTGGGGACAAATATTAGGCTGTGCAGTCCAGGTTGACGGTGTTGCTCCACTGGTACTTGGTACTTGGGCCTTCTCATGAAGCAGAAGGAGCCTCTCTCAATATCCTTAACTCTTCCCTTCCAAAGTTGACAGGATTCTTAGTCTGCAAGTCCTTCCGCATACTTGCAGTTCCACACCAGTACTCTTTATTGGGGTCTCCTCTTGAAAGCAGTCTTGCATATCTGACAAGTAACAAACCAAAGAGGAGTTCAAGTTGTGAACTATGTTGGCCACAGTGTTTACACAAGGTAGGCAGAGTGGCCTAGATATTCAATACTTCCAATTAAAAGCATTAGAAATAAAAGAGCTTATTTACAAAATCCTTGCGTCACTTTTGCGTCACTTTCAACATGAGAAAAGTAACACAAAAGTGGCACAAGAGTTTTGTAAATAAGCCCTATAAAATATTGTCCTGCATAATGACTTCATCTCTCACCTAATTCTGTCTCATTTGTGAATCATTTTAAAGACCTGTTCATCTGTAATATAAATATGACGCACTAGGCACTTTTATACAAACACCGTTTGAATGCAAGCCTATACATAAGTAAAATCTATCCGGTACACTGCACACATTAAAAAAATAGAAAATATTGTCAAGTTTCACTTTGACTTGTAATGTGTGACCTCATTAAGTCACATCTATCTATTTTTAAACACTAATTTTCTTTTTTGTTTTGCAGATTACCTACACTACTTCTGTTGGAGTCCATATTATATGTTGTTTGTTATATTGGTTTGTTAAAGTTATGGTTCTAGTTATTTATTGTATTGTTATCATTTAGTTATACTTCCAGTTATTTATTGTTGTAATAAAAGTTAATTAAAAAAGTACATACGTCTTTTTTTTGTGGGCGTAGCAGTTTCCAATAGAAATGATATTTATAATTTGAAGTATAATTCTGAGGCTAGTTCTTCACCAGATCTTTACCAGAGTACAACTTACGGTTCCAATTCAAAAGAATAAAAAGTACAATGCCATTAGCAACATAGTGTGGTCGACTTATAACCTCTGTGCTCACGTAAGTGTTCCATGAACTATTACTATATTAACAGGCAGAAAGCCGTTTGGGGGTAGGGTTAAAAGTTACTGGCTGTATAGAAACCGTTATATTTACCCTGGATCCTCTACATAACCGAAAGGAAAGCAAAGTAAAACAAAACACTGTGTAGCAGATTTACAACCCCCTTGCACCACTTTGGCATCCAACCCCCCTTACAAAATTACAAGTCTGTGAGGCTCAACAACTCCCCTCAAGGTCCTGGAATCACCACCCTGGGAATTTGTGTATTACTGGAGGCAGACTGTGTGGCCCTCCGCATGGTGCCCTCGAGGGCCCTGAAAACTACTACGACCGGCTCCTGCAATGTCCCGGGGTGCCTAACCCCGCTATACTGCTGTTTGCTTTGACAGAGCGGGACTCGCACGACTCCCGGCCCCCCATAGCAAACATAGTTTGCATTTTGAAAGACTGAGCAGTGAAATGTATTCTCACTTTCAAAATCCAAAGCAGATTGCATTTCCATATACAAATTAGCATCTACCCATGCAAAAAAGCAATACTGGCTCCCGAAGAACGCAAAAGTTCATCACACAATGTTGCTAAAAAAAACAGCAAGTGTGCTCGACTTCTCAATATACTACCTTATCCTACGTGATGTTATTTTCAATCACGTTCTGATAACCAATAAGAATCATGCTTTTAAAAATCAAAAACATGCACCCTAGTTTTCTGTATAGAATGTTGTCAAGCAACCAATCATTTCTTTTCTGTTTTAATTTCACTTTTCCCCCAAACTTCCTTTGTCTATTCTAACATATGCCAATGGCAGAAAAGGAAATACTCCAATCTATTTTGTCCACAGATTGAGAAAGCTAGGAATAAATGTGAATAAATCTGTTTCTACTTTTCTCCGAGACTATAGAATGGTGTACATATACCACAAAAATCTACGTTTCAATATGCATGGCATCTATAGGAGAGATGCTGTACATTTTACAGATGAAGGGAACAGAGTCTTTCTCATGACCTTTAGACTCTGCATTGGTACTTACTTGTAAGTACTAAAATCTCTCAATAAACAGAAGGGCTCTTTCTAGAGCCACCCAACATCTATACACATAAGCTTGATGTATAGCTCAAAAATACATGCTTCTTTTTTTTCGGCGGCGAAATGCGCGGATCCTACGAGCATCCTTCGACTTTTTGTTATAAAGAAAAATACTATCTTACTTTTTTGGCCCTATGGGTCCTTATGTGACCCCGTGAGAAGGCCTAGGGGGTCAGGGTGTGTCTACCCTGCCCCCTTTTCACACGTTCCACACATATTTCAACGACTTCCTCAGCCTCGCTTCTACCGAGGCACAAAATGGCTGCCAACAGTACCTGATTTCGAATATTTACAACCGCTTGACAGCCAATTAGAATAGAGCGCGTGATTGGGACGGTGCACTTATCCTAGGCCAATCCTCGCACAATCCGCGGATCCTCCACGCCCATATATATATAAATGACTTTAACCGTAATTTTCAAAGAAACTACTGAACAGATTGACACCAGATATGTGAAAGGCACAAGTCGGAACTGAGGACTACCTCTCTGCCACATTTGTTGTAATTCCGTTCAGCCAATCGAACTGTAGCCTTGGCTAAAGGTCTTATGGAAAATTGCAAGGGTACAACACGTCTTGGGACCCTTTGAAGAAGATTCATGAATCGACGCCAAAGTTATTGCCAATAGAATGTTGCGGATTTCCTATGGATAATAGGTCCTAACTATAATTACCAATAGAATGTTGCGGATTTCCTATGGATATTATGCCCTAACTATAACTACCTACTGGCGACTGCCAGTAGGTTATATATATATATATATATATATATATATATATATATATATATATATATATATATATGCTCCTTTGTTGCCCAACGTATCAGGAAGCACTCTAGGACCAAAAATGCCATGTGGATCAGCAGCACTTGTGATGCAGCCTGACGCGTTTCGCTAATTGCTTTTTCAAAGGCTGATCTCTTCGGTGCACCAATGGCAGTGGGTTATTGCCGAACCTATCAGCATGCGGCATCAGTGAATTGAATGACTGCGCACGCCATTGGTGCACCGAAGAGATCAGCCTTTGAAAAAGCAATTAGCGAAACGCGTCAGGAAATGGAGGTGTGATTGATTCTTTGCATGACTGACTAGGTGTGTGAGTAACTCCATGGATGAGTGACAGTCTGTGAGTGTCTGTTTACACTGAGTGTATGTAAGGTTATATTAGAGTCTGAAGAGGTTCAACATATTATCACATGAATGATATCATCAGTGATGTGATCAGTAATGTCAAATGAGATGTCATCAGTGATGTCATCAGTGATGTCATTTGAGATGTCATCAGTGATGTCATCAGTGATGTCACTGACCATGTCATGAATGATGTAATATGTGACATCATCAGCAGTGGATTGCGGGTGCGCGATATATAGTAAGTGCAAATAACTATATATGCGAATTTCAATGGTTTTGTGCGAGTAAAATAAGGTTTTGTAAATGCTAATCCCTAACTATATATGGTCTATAACCTATGGTTTTTTCAGTGAATTTTTAAGGTTTTGTAAATGCTAATTCCTAACTATATATGGTCTATAACCAATGGTTTTTTCAGTGAATTTCAATGGTTTTTTAATAGCAAATATCAAAAGCTGTAAAAAGTATTCTTATTTTAATGCGAAAATATATTTTATATGTTTGTAATATAATTTGTTTATTTATATATTTTTTTATTATGTTTTTGTTTCGCTACCGGTCCGCGCACCGGGTAGCTTCCCGTTAGCTCAATTTGGTGCCGCGACCCGGTACGCGAACCGGGAAACGTTCCGTTAGCGCAACTGCCGCGCAAGAAAACAATATTGTGACGCGTCGCGTAAACGCGACGTATCGCATTGCCGCGTAATGCGTCTTATGACGCGCCGCGTTAGCGCACCCGGAAGTGCTCCGGAGCGCGCACCGAGGCGCGAAGCGCAGCGCCCCGGAAGCGCTCCGGGTGCGTAGCGGGACGCGTAACGTAAGCATAACAGGTCATGTGACTTGTTCATAAAACTTTTCATTGGTTCATTTTACTTTTGGTTTCCTAATGATGTAAGGCTTGGTCATATGACCTAAAAATAACACTTTTCATTGGTTTAGAACATTTTTTTTCCCAAATGATGAAAGGCCCCACCTTTTTTCTCACTCTGACTTTCAACTTTGTGAGAGGAAGACCTATTTGGATTCTAAAGAAATGGCTTGATTAGTAGCTGCAGCTGGTGGACCCCCACCACCACCTCCTAGGAAGAGAGGACCACCTGCTCAGGTTATCCTTCAGCAAGAGGAGGAAGAAGATGAAGAAGAGGAAGAGGAGCAAGGGACAAGGAAGTTTTTACCTGAACAGCCGAGGAGGTCCCATGTGAAAGAAAATTACATATGGCAATTTTTTACATTTCCCCGGTGCCAAAAAAAATGTAAATGCCCGCTACGTTACCTGTCTGATCTGCAAAAAAGATCTGTCCAGAGGGACTGATAAGAAATACAGCTATGGCAATTATACCATGCATCGGCACATGGACAGGTGGCACCCTATAAATTATAGTGCTGCGCAAGTACGTGACCTGCAGGATAACCCCTCTTCTGTGGCCAGTACATCAAATGAAGAGACAGTGACGGGACCAGAGGCGAGGGAGACGGTCCCAAATATCCAGCTGAAGTTTGGGAATGTGAAGCACGTGTGCATTTTTTGTGGCCAATTGATTTGCTACAGGGAGAGTAGCATACATTTAATCAACACAGCTATTGACAATCACAAATGTCCAAAACGCCCCAGAAAATAAATTATCTTTTTTTTTTGTTGCTCCTGTTGAGCCCTTTATAATGAATCATTTTCGTTCCCCCCCCCAAAAAAACAAAAAAAATATAAAACCGTTCAAAAAATACAAAAAAGTAAAAAAAAATTCAGAAAAAAAATAAAAAAAATATAAAACAACAAAAATAATAAAAAAAGTTCTTTTCAGAACTACCTCCCCTTTATAAGAAATTGCTAGAATGTTTAGCACTCTGGCAACCTCTATTTCTTTTGATTCGCTTCCCGGTTTGCGCGCCGGTACGCGAACCGGAAGCGAACTAGAATTTTTTTTTTTTTTTTTTAAAAGAAGAGTAAGTATAAGGGAAGTAAACAGAGAGTAATGTTAAAAGAAAGACAGCTAGAGGGAGTAACACAGAGACACCCTGTCAGTACTAATACTTCATATTATCTATAATTATAATTTGTCAAAGAAACAAAATCTTTTTGGAAAAAATAATGAAAACACTTGACACAAAACAACATTTTAAATGCACAGCTGGCTTCCTTATTTTCTCCATAAACTATACTAGTCTCTATCAAAATTAAATGAATTTTTTCTCACCTTAGCAAATGCTTTTTGAATTTCAAAACAGTCTCAGAAAAACACCAATTTTTCTTTAGCAGAGCAAAAGGTATGCACTCCAGAGGCTGCAACCAACAAAGGCACAGAAATGCTGAAATTCATCACACATATCTCTCATGTGACCCAATCAAAACTCTTCCCTCACTTTTTCCAAATCAACACCCTTCCCCCCTCTGCCCTTTCTGTCTTTTTTCCATAGCAACTACCTCCTGCCAGACCTCTCATGTTTACAAGTTCACACAACAATGTTTCAAATGAACTCTGAACTCTCAGTACACCTGCTAATCCACTGCAATGTTTCTTAAAATCATGTTTTCTTAACCATTCAAATTACATGTTTCAAAGAACACATCCATGCACCCTTACTTTCTGTTTTCAGCAATGGAAATCCACCAATCACTGCTACTGAATCATTAGCACTGAAAATCCACAGTTTTTTTTCTTTACAAACTCCTACTGTTTCAACTGCCATTTCATTCCCACACTTCATCTGACTGCAGCAGAACCTCCTCTCACCATGTTTTCTGTCTGGATTGTTGGACATAGTTACATCCACTGGGCTCACAGGTATGCTGATAACAGAAATTTACACAACCTCAATTTACAAAATGTGGAAATCAAATGGATTGGCCAAAGAGGATTGAGGTGTCACCAATTGATACCATTGGTGAAAACCTTTTTACATTTGCCAAACCCTGACCTCATAATAGTGCACTGTGGAGGAAATGATTTGGGCACTTTGACTGGGGTAGGTCTGGAAATGCTCTTAAAGGACACCTTTGAGCAATTAATGGCACTTTTTCCTCAAACTGCCTTGGTATATTCCAATATATGCCAAAGACAGAAATGGAGGTGGTCCAATCAAATTTGTCCACAAATTGAGAAAGCGAGGAAGCATGTAAATAAGTCTGTTTCAGCTTATATGAGAGACCATGAAATTGGCGCCATCTACAACAATAACTTGCATTACTACATGCAAGACATCTACGGAGGAGATGGTGTGCACTTCTCAGATGAGGGAAACAGATTTTTCATACAAAATTTAAGACTGTGTATTGGTACCTACTTATAAGTACCTAGAACTTACACAGAACCCAAAAGCTCTTTTCAGAGCTACCTTAACTATAATTACTCTTTTAAAATTTCGAATGTACCTTTTTTCACTAATTTTCACTTATGTTCGCTTCCCGGTTCGCTACCCGGTTCGCGTACCGGCAGCTAACCGCACGAAAAATTCCAATTTTTTTTTCTCTACATATATGAGCCTCCTCAGCCACCCTAAAAAAACCTAGGGGGTCAGGATACGTCTCCCGTGCCCCCTTATACCCATTTCCCACATTGTTATTCCTCCATCTTGTGATTAAATTTGTCCGAAACACAAAATGGCGAACTCATGTTACGCTACCGGTGAGCTACCCGGTTCGCGTACCGGGTAGCGCTTCTACCGCGAAAAATCAACATTTTTTTTTTTGCCCCACGGGACCCTTTAATAGCCTCCACATCATTCCTAGGGGGTCAGGAGGGGTCTACCTTGCCCCCTTTCATTAATTTCCACCTTCGTTTTTCTCCACCTCTTGTCTCTCGATCCTACCGAGAGACAAGATGGCGGCCGATCCGGACTGTTTAGAATGTTGACAGACACCGGAGAGCCAATCAGCTTCGCTTCGCGAAGTTCCGTTACGCGTCAAGTACGCGAACCGGAGCGCTAACATATCTGTTTATTAAAAAGTTAATTTCTCAAAATCCACTGGAGCACATATATTGAGACATAGCAAAGGCACGTCGGGCAAACCATAACTACAATTTTGCCTAGTTTCGTGTAAATCCATTCAGCCGTTCGAGCTAAAAGTGATTCCAACCGCCCTATGGAAAAATGAAATGGAAAAACGCGTTTTGGGACCCCCCTTTTTTCTTGGCCCCCCCTTGAGGAAACCCCTCCAGATTTTCAGGGGCTGCTCAGAAACAAAATGTGCCATTTTCCTGACAATTTCAGCCAATTCCGTCCACAAACGCCAAAGTTATTCAACATAGAATTTTCAGAAATCCCATAGGAAAAAAATCCTAACTATATATACCTACTGGCGACCGCCAGTAGGTTATATATATATATATATATATATATATATATATATATATATATATATATATATATATATATATATATATATATATATATATTTCCACGAAAGTCTGCCACAAAAGAAGAAGACTTGAGGCGGCACTCGAGGTTCGTGATGACTTCAGTCCTTTATTCTTTTCACCATGGGCATTAACGCGTTTCGGGGGTTTGCTTTCCTTTTTCAAAATGCCCCCCTGGTAGTTGATTCGCTACTGTTGTTAAGCAGTCCCGTTTTAAAGAGGTTGTGTCCTTCCCACTGCCTGAAGTAGTGTGGGCTGCCTCAAAGACACGGTCTGGAATCGCCTCTGTTTCCACCAGTGAACAACATTTCCCAGCATGCAGCGTTCATCTCATGCTGGCGGCGACCCCATCCATCGGTATATTTTCTCTGGTAAGTGTCCGATAGGTTGTGCAGTCAGGCAGGGATTGCAACAATTGTTCTGGGCTTTTCCTGTAGTCGTACACGATCCTCTCCCCCTCCCTTGCATTTCCATCCGTCGCGGGGCAGAGAACACCATTGAAGTAAAGGTGTGGTCCCATTCAAGTATGGACTGCGCGTTCGCAGCTACACCCAGTTCAGATTTCTTGCAGTGGCAGTCAGAGGATCTTCCATATAGCGACCCCCTTAACACTTGTGGGGGGTGCCAGCCCAGCGCGCAGCCGCATCAGAAATCGCAGCTGTTACACGCCATATGTTTCCACGAAAGTCTGCCACAAAAGAAGAAGACTTGAGGTGGCACTCGAGGTTCGTGATGACTTCAGTCCTTTATTCTTTTCACCATGGGCATTAACGCGTTTCGGGGGTTTGCTTTCCTTTTTCAAAATGCCCCCCTGGTAGTTGATTCGCCACTGTTGTTAAGCAGTCCCGTTTTAAAGAGGTTGTGTCCTTCCCACAAGGGCTGGAAGATCATAATACCGGCATCAGTCCTTCCGCAGTGAACCGGGCAGCTTCCCGACTCAGCGGCCCGCTACCATTAAAGCAGTAGTGCTTCCCCCGCGGCTAGGCTACCGCGTGAATATGTATGCTCCTTTGTTGCCCAACGTATCAGGAAGCACTCTAGGACCAAAAATGCCATGTGGATCAGCAGCACTTGTGATGCAGCCTGACGCGTTTCGCTAATTGCTTTTTCAAAGGCTGATCTCTTCGGTGCACCAATGGCGTGCGCAGTCATTCAATTCACTGATGCCGCATGCTGATAGGTTCGGCAATAACCCACTGCCATTGGTGCACCGAAGAGATCAGCCTTTGAAAAAGCAATTAGCGAAACGCGTCAGGCTGCATCACAAGTGCTGCTGATCCACATGGCATTTTTGGTCCTAGAGTGCTTCCTGATACGTTGGGCAACAAAGGAGCATACATATATATATATATATATATATATATATATATATATATATATATATATATATATGTATATTACCTACTAGCGTCCCCAGTAGGTAGTCGCCAGTAGGTAGTTATTATAGTAAGGGCCTATTTTCCAAGGGAAATCTGCAACATTCTATTTGGAATAACTTTGGCGCCGGTTGACGAATCTTCGCAAAATTTTCAAAACTTATGTCCAGCTCTGGTCCGCTCCTATCCTTAAAGTCTCAGGGTGATTTGTCAAGCTGGGCTGAGAAAACAGGGTGGTCCCAAAACGTGCTTTCCCCATGCAATTTTCCATATAGACCGCTAATCGCAGCTACAGCCCGAACTGCTGAACGGAATTACACCAAATTTGGCAGAAAGGTAGACCTTGGTTCAGAGTTGTGCCTTTCGTTTAAATGGTGTAAATCCGTTCAGTATTACCTGAGAAAATCAAAATCAAAATCACATATATATATATATATATGTGGCCACAGTGGTTCTTCGCACCCTAAGCGCACCCTGCCGAGCACAAGCTGTATTCTAATTGGCTATCAACACTCCAAATCAGGAAGTGTTGGTAGCCATCTTGTGCCTCAGTAGAACCGAGGCACAAGAAACCTAATAAATAAACTTGCAAAATGCAAAAAGGGGAAAGAGTAGAAAAACCCTGACCACCTAAGCCTGCTCAGGGGTCCCACAAGAACCCCCAAAGCCCCCCCAAAAATGTTTTTTTAAATCAGCAGGGTGCATGGATCTTGCCGATAAAAACAAAAACGAAGTGCGGGCTCCCTCACTTCAATGCTAATTAGCCCCCGGGGGGGGCAAATCCTGGGGGCATGTTAAAAACTAAAATGTGGGGGGGCCCAATCCCCCCACACTGCCCCAGGGACCGCCACCCCCAGGGTCAAAGTATGAATAATTGCGGGGGCCACACGGCAGCAACGCAGCCCAGCAACCGCCACCCCTGGGGCTTAAAAGTTTAATGTTGTGGGGCCTCTAAAGCCCCCGAGCCCCGGGGGACCGCCACCCCGGGGCTTTTTTCAATAAATAAATACCCTGTGAGAGGGGCTCAAGCCCCCCCACATGCCCCGGGGACTGCCACCACCCCAGGGGACTAAAGATTCAAATTGGGGGGTCCGTGACGGACGGCCCAGCCCCTGGGACCACCACCCCAGCGACATTGTAAAATGTGGGAGGGGGGCCGCGTGACCCCCTCCTGGAGCCATTGATGGCCCTGGGGACCACCACCCCCCAGGGCTGGCTCCTGCAGTGTTCCGGGGTGCCCACCCAGGGACACTGCTGTTTGCAATGACAGGATGAGAGCCTCGCGGCTCCCACTCTGTCATTGCAAACTCCTTTCCTTTATTGAAGCGAGAGCAGGGAAACCTGCTCTCTCTTCAACGAAGCAAAGCAGGTTGCTTTTCCACATGTTAGCTTCTCCCCATGTGGAAAAGCAATGCCCGCTCCGGCTGGAGGCGGGGAGCCAGCTGGGACCGTGGAGGGAATGGGGACCCCCCAAGGTCCCCAACCAAGAGGCCAGGCCCCAGGGGATGGGGTCCCCGGGACCAGAAGTGGCCTAGGAGGGGGTCCACGCAGCGTCCCTCCCCAAAAGTGAAACTTTTTTTGTTTTTGTTTAAATAGAAAGGACGGCTTCCAGGGGATGGGGTCCCCGGGGCCATAAGTGGCCCGGGAAGGGGGCCATGCGGCCTCCCTCCCCAACATTTAAAAAAAAAAGGAAAAGGCCTTGCCCTGGGGGATGGGGTGTCGATCAAGGCCTTAGGAGGGGGGCCACGTTACCCCCTTTCCCATTTTTAAAATAAAATAAAAAATTAGGGGGCAGGCCCTGGGGGATGGGATCAAAATATAGAAAAAGAAGGGGGGCTACACAGCCCCCTTTTAAAAAAAAGAAAAAGACCAGCATTGCACCAGAGGCCACGCCCTCTCCTTTCATTACTCTGCAAATGTGCCAGAACGAATTCCCCTTGAATACTGGGGGTCCCTGGGGGCCAACTAGCCCACCAGGAACCTCCAGGATGCACCAGGGGGTGCGTTGCAGAGAGGTGTTCTGAGGCCACGCCTGTTTTTACACCCCAGGGACCGTCAGTATTCAAGGGGAGTTATTCCCCCAACTTAAAATGCGCCATGGGGCGTGTTTGCACAATGGTGAAGGGAGGGGACGGGGCCTGAGTTCACATGTGTGCAAACACACCCTGTGATGCGGTTTAAGTTTGGGAATTAATTCCTTGTCAAGCCCACCAGGTACCTCCAATAAGCGCCAAGGAGCTGGGTTGCCGAGTGTTCTAAAAAGGGGTGTGGCCTCTGAACGCAATGCAGCCCCCTGGTGCATACTTGAGGTACCTGGTGGGCTAGTTGGCCCCCAGGGACCCACAGGATTGAAGAGGAATTAATTCTCTAACTTAAAATGTGCCACAGGGCGTGTTTGCAGACATGTCACCTCAGGCCACGCCGCCTTCCTTCACCACTGTGCACAAGCGCCTGTGGTGCGTTTTAAGTTGGAGAATTAATTCTCTTTCAATACTGAGGGACCCTGAGGGCCAAATAGCCCACCAGGTATCTCCAGTATGCGCCAGGGAAATGCGTAGCAGACAGGTGTACAGAGGCCACGCCCCTTTTTACACCTCTCTGCAAAGCAGCTCTGTGGCGCTTATTGGAGGTACCTAGTGGGCTAGTTTAACCCTAGGGACCCTTAGGATTGAAGGGGACTTAATCTCTCAATTTACACGGTCCCAGGGCGCATTTACACAGTGGTGAAGGGAGGGGACTGGGCCTGAGGTGATGTGTGCAAACATGCCCTGTGGCGCATTTTAAGTTGAAGAAAAATTCCCCTTCAATCCTGAGGGACCATGAGGGCCAAGTAGCCCACCGGGTGCTTCCAGGAAGCGCCACTGCGCTGCGTTGCAGAGAGGTGGTGCAGCCCGTACCCCTTTTTACATCTCTCTGCTACGCAGCTCTGTGGCGCTTACTGGATGTACCTAATGTGCTACTTGGACTCTAGGGACCCTCAGATTGAAGGGGAATTATTTCCCCAACTTAAAACGTGCCACAGGGCGTGTATGCACAGTGGTGAAGGGAGGGGATGGTGTAGGAAAGTGCCTCTTTATATACTGGACTGAAGTTAAATCAGCCGAACTATGAATTACTCACCTGTTATCAGGAGAGACCTCAGTGATGCATCTTTGAGTCCAGTACTGATCCTGAAAAGTCATTCTAACCGTACTTACCAGTAACTTGAATTTCCTTCCATAGGCTAGCATTGACTGGTTCACTTGGAATTTTTTTTAAGTGTGGAGTTTTGGAACTTACATATATTCCTCTAAAATCAGCCGAACTACGAATTCTGATTTACTCACCTGTTATCAGGAGAGACCTCAGTGCTACATCTCTGAGCCCAGTACTGATCCTGAAAAATAATTCTAACTGTAGTTACCAGTAACTTGAATTTCCTTCCATATGATATCATTGCCTGCTTTTTGCTGAAAAAGTGTTGATTTTTTAAACTTACAAATATTCTCTGAAAATCGTGCCAACGTAAAAACGTAATTACTTGCCTGTTTTAGATAGAGGTCCCAGTGCTGAACCTAGGAGTTCAGCACTGGATTACAAAAGTAACGTGAACATACTTTACCTACAAATTGAATTTCCTTCCATAGGATAACATTAGTAATTCCAACTGAAAAAAAATTAAGAAAATAATATCAATATATTAAAATAAAAATATAAAACAAAAAAATGTCAGTTTCAATATTTTACATTTTTTTCCATTTATATTAAAAATATATAACGTAATTTAAAAATAAAATATGTAAACATAAACAGTTAAACTGTAGAAAATCAGTATAAAACAATACATATAACTATTATTACATTTGAAAATTATCATTTAAAAAACCTTCAAAATTCACTGAAAAAACCTTAGGTTGCAGACATGTTATAGTTAAGAATTAGCATTTGAAAAACCTTAGAAATTCACTGAAAAAAACATAAATTTCAGCCACGTTATAGTTAGGATTTAGCATTTAAAAAACCTTAGAAATTCACTGAAAAAAACCATAGGTTTCACACATGTTATAGTTAGCTGGACGTTTCACTCATACAAAACCATTGAAATTCCCACGATATAGCTAGTTCAGCTAACTATAACTCACGCGCCTGCAATGCACTGCTGATGACGTCACATATTACATCACTCATGACATGGTCAGTGACATCACTCATGACATCACTGATGACATCACTGATTACATCATCCTTGTGAAAGAGTGGCATTGAAATACCTCAGTTATAGTTAGTTAGTAATAGCTTGTCATTTCATTAGGTAACAAAATTCTTATAACTATGGAGTATTTTACAAAAATATTAGATTCTCAGATATTTTCTGATTTTTTCTCCTCAGAACATTAGGGAGTCTTTGTATTTGTATATAGCAGCTTGATTTTATGTAAATTAAGTCACATACGTTTTAGAAATTAAATATTAAATACATAAATAAATATATATAAATATCTTTAAAACATATTGTGTAAAGTACATAAAAAACCACTGTTTAAAACATCACAGTTTGAATTTACCATTTCAGTTTGTTAAATAGTATTTGGGTTTTATAAACAGGTGTACATATCCTCAGTATTATTCAGCCCACCCCAGGATTTAGAATCCATTTTGAGGATATACCTTGTCTCTAATCTTCGTAATTTGGCCTCTCTGATACCACCTCATCTTCTCGGGGGCACTGAATCAATTAAATAATATTTTAGCTCTTGGCTTTTAGAGTTGTGGTATTTCCTGAAGTGCCTTTCAACAGAGTATGTGTTATCTTGATTGGCTATAGTCCTGATGTGTTGAAATACTCGTTTGTGGGCTTGTAGCTTTGTGCTTCCTATATATTGCAGCCCACACGGACACACTAGAATGTAAACAACATACTCTGTTTTGCAGGTGAGTAATTTGGTTATGGAAAAAATTGAATGTGGTATTAATCCTAGGCTACTCGGTGCTTATCAGTGGAAATCACACATTTAAATTTGATTTACAGACGAATATGAGACGGTGCTGCAAGGTGTAGAGAACCACCAAACTCTACAAATTATGAGCCTAGACTCAATATACAATTGTTTGAACTCCTCAGCACACTAATTTGGTTATCTTAATCTCTTCATGGCTGAATGGTGTCACATATGACGTTTTATTAATACCCAATCGACATACTTTGCATTATTTACACCTGAAAACTCCTTTGTGGGATTTCAACCAACCGCAATTTTTTATCATTTCTGGACTTGTTTTCATCAATGTGTCCCTCATTGATTGTGCCCTTTTGTGTGTAATAGATATTTTATGTGACATAGTTTGGGCTATCACGGGATCACTTGAAACTAGTGGCCACTTACGCTTAATGATGTTGCGTAATTCCCTGTGCTGTTTGCTGTATTCTTGAATTATTCGGAACTCCTCCATCTTAATTTCATTTTCTGGAGTCCTGTTTGCCTGTTGACATCGAAGATTTTTTACACATGTCACAGGCTTGGGTTTAATTAATTCTAATCTTTCTGGAATCATGGATTTTGTTTTTGCCCCTTCAATAGTTTTGAGTGAATAACCTTGTGCTAAAAATCTAGCTTTGGATTCTTTCTGGGCCTCTTTCAGTGTCTTATGATTGCTGTTCACCCTCCTCAATCTTAGCATTTCCCCGTAGGGAATGCTGTTTATAAGATGTCTTGGATTGGGACTGCTGAAATGTAAAGTTGAATTACCAGCAGTTTCCTTACGGTAAAGTTTTTGCTCAATTTTGTTATTCTCGATATATACCCTTGTATCTAAAAAAAATTGACTGTTGTTTTACTTATAGTGGCCGTAAAGTGTAATTAGAGTGAATTATCATTGATAGACTTAACAAATTCCTCTGCTTCATTTTCGGTACCTTTCCAAATGACGAATAAGTCGCCAATAAAGCGTAGCCATAAAATTATATTGTTTTTAACAATTACCTCTTGATCCTTGCGAGAACCAGCTCCTCCCACGAGCCCATGTGCAAGCAGGCATAGCTGGGGAAGAAGCTGGCTCCCATGGCCACGCCCATTATCTGCTGTTAATGTAGATTATTAAACAAGAATACATTGTTTTTTAAGCAGTATTTGACCATCTCAATCAACATCTTACTGTGGTCTGTCAATTCACCAAATTCTGTTGTTAAGTAGTATTGTAATGCTCTGATACCATCAGTGTGTCTAATACTGGTATACAGTAATGTAACGTCTAACTCCATCAGTAAGTAGTCATTCTGCCATTCAAAGTCTTTTCATTTGTACAGAAAGGGTCAAATACAACAGAATCGAACTGCAGTCTGCTCAGAAGGCCACGAGTCATTGGACCAAATACTTGCAGAATTACCAAATTATATCACCTCTGTTTACTCGTGTTACAGTCCATCCATCTGGCAATAGTTTAGGGGCAGTGCTGGAAATTGTTATATTATAATAATAATCTTCTAAAGGAAAACCAGCACATGTAAATAGGTTAGTACCTGGTGCACACAGTCTTCTATGTAAAGTAGAAATTGTCATAGTGAGACAATTCTATCTAATAACTCAAGGCTGCTGACAATACTTGGTGTGTAGTACGTAGAAGCTTTGCCCTGCTGGAAACGTTTTCTGCAGTACCAAAAAAAGTGTGTTGAAAATACTGGGCACAAATCATCAACTGTCATCCGGAACATACAGTTACTCTTCAACACAAAGATTTATGACATATTTTGAGTTTTATTTAGCACTAGCTAGACACGAAGGTATCAGAGTGCTGTAAAACTAAAAAATATTATTATTATTTTTAGTTTTATATAGCGCTAGCTAGACCCTAGACCCGAAGGTATCAGAGGGCTTTACATGTTATGTGATAATGTTTAAAAGAGGTATATGAGGGGATTCATAAGAGTCATAGTTGAAGAATTCAGCATTAAGTGGCTACAAAGTCACACTAGGACGCACCAAGGAATGGCATCAGGGACAGAATAGGAGATGGGAAGAGGAATGTGCCCGCCCAGAAGTATCCAGTCAAAGACGGAAACGTAGACCAGATTTTGCATGTGTTGAAGTAGATCCTATAGGACAACCACAATAATGACAGAAGAATCACTATATTTGCTATTGCAAATAACCTCTTAAGACTAAGCCAATGTGGAAAGTGGATTATGGACTGAACTTTTAAAATGTGCACCCCACCATTTACACAGATAAACACCATACATGGTGAATATTACAACACGGAGGCGGAGCTAGCTCGTGACCAAGATGGCCGCTTGAGCCAAGTGCTCCGTAGATCTGCCACACTATCCGCATAATATCCTGCAGCTGCCGTACGTTGATTGTGCCGTCACTGAACTGGTGACTTCCTGAGTTCCCCCGCAACCCCTGACGGAGGGAGCTTCCTACCTGGCCCCGGAGCTGAGATCGCCGATTGGTGCGAAGGCCGACGATGCTCCTGAGTGAGGCGCGGGAGCGCAGAGGTCTCTCTTCCCCCTCTGGCCCGGAGGGCGGCGACGGCTTGTGGCGGAGACTCCACCGGTGGTGCAGGGACAGTCGCACTTCTCTGCGCCCCGGCGCTGATGCTCTGATGGGGACGCGGTACCCGGCTGGATTGTGCTCTGCGCCCCCCCACGGAAACGCGAGGGTCGACACACGGGGGCTATATAGTGAGCGGCGGGCGTGGAGGACCCGAACTGAGGAGCTCGGTCTGTCGTCTGGTGGTGGCGGGGAGCCAGGGCAGTGGGCACCTGGAGGGCCCAGTGACGGAGGGTGCCCCGGTCCCTAGACTTGTGACGCTGGGCCTGCTTGAGGAGGAGGGTGACCCTGACGCTAAGGACCGCTCCATCGCAGTTGCGCACGCCGCCTGCTGCACACCTCGCAGACATGACTGAGAGGCATTGATTTGGCGGCCTGCCCCCTGGGGGACTCTGAAGACCACAGACTCTGAAGATGGTTTGATGAGCGCTGGCTGTATTGCTTGAGTCACAAGCTGGTTGCTGCATGAGGAGCGACGGGGCCTGGAACCTGATTGCGTGGCCTGCATTGATTCAGGATTGGCTGGGGACTGGGGGTCTGGATGTTTCCACAGATGCGCTGCTTGATGTGGGGGTGCCGCCTCGCAAGCGGTGCAGGGAGCTGGCTGTAAGGAGTGGCGGGCACTGCAGAAGCCCTGAGCCCATTGGAATGCAACCACAGGTGACCTCCCATTCCCTGCGAACACTGGGGCTATCACTTGCCTGAGCTGGGAGATACACAGAGGCGCTCTGTGTTCCTCATCCCACGGGGGCATACGAGTAGTGGTTGGAGATTCGGGGTGGAGACCGCTTTTGACACTGAAGCCGGGGGGTCACGGTGTGGAAGAAAGCACTGAGCCCCATACATTACGGTCCTGGCCTGCCGAACAGATAACGTTCACACGGTGAGGGGCCGCCATTTTTGAGAGACGCCTGCCTGCCTGCTAGGTACTCTTCAATCCTTGTGAAGATGGGTGAGTGGACAAGACACAGCCTAAACTGCCGTTTGACACGTGGAAGTCCAGGGCCGGGGCACCCACCCCTGAGGATGAGCAGGAGGGAACAGGCTGCTGACGACCCGGGTCAAGATATCCGCGCCCTCTTCGTGAATATGGAAAAGAATCTACAGGGAGGGATAACATCTCTGGGCGCCAAGATGGACGCTCTTACATATCGAATGAACCATATGGCCGAACGCTCAGACAAACACGCTGAACGGCTTGACATGTCAGAGCGCAGGTTAACAGAGGCGGAGGAGTCGCAAACCACCCTAAATGTAGAGCATAAACTGCTGGGCAAGGCGCTCCAGATACTGCAGGACAAAACGGAGGACCTGGAGGCTCGCTCCAGGCGCTGCAACCTACGCATCACAGGCCTGCCGTAAAATACCCCCACTGGCAATATGGAGCTCTTCACTGAGAAACTGTTTAAAACGCTCCTGGGCGATACTGCATTTTCCAGAATGTTTGTCGTGGAAAGAGCGCACCGCTCCCTCGGCCGAAGCCTGGTGCTCCTCCCAGGCCCAAAATCGTGAGGCAAGGTGTTTGTTTTCTCCTATGAAGCGGCAGCTACGTGACCTTGGAGCGGATTATGCTATGCTGTACCCTGCTAAGCTGAGAGTCAACAGGCAGGTGCGTTCGTTGATCTTCATCGACCCTAAGGCCCTGCAGAAAGTGCTGATGGAGTGGATGAAGGAGCCCCGCAAATCCCCACGGCACCTCCTGAATGAAGCGGCGGGAGGACCGTTGGACGAGCAGGACTGAATGCTTCTTCTCTGCCTTGACTGTTGAGTATCCTTAGCCGGGGCGGGGGGACGTGGGGCAGCTTGCTGACCGGTTTGGTATTTTGGGGATTGGATGGTTGTATTCCTGGGGCTGGACTCCTGGGTCCCCGGGGCGGCTGCCAGACTGCACTACCAATGCCGCCTGGGGGATGGGGGCCCACTGTCAAATGGGGAAGGGCGCTCCCTGGGGGCTCTAACTACACTGTATGCCATCTGGGCCTTACCCGAGCTGGATACAATACTGATGGAAGGGGGATTGTGCATCACGCTATTGATATGTGCTATGCCAATGGTAATCTTGTTATTTAGACACAGCACACGATTCTGATCCTGGGAGCCAGGCTTGGGCGAGCGCTATGGTATTCCACTGCGGCTGATAGGAACCTCTGTTTGGCGGATTGAGGGGTACGACCCCACTTGTGCATTGTTAACTTTCTATTTTACAAGCTACATCCGCCTCTGAGTGAATCACACCTGGGATGTGTTTTATTGTTTGGGAGGGGGCGGGGGTTTATTGGTAGGGAGGGAGGGATTGGATCGCAGCCAAGTTAGGGATGGGCGGCGTGGAAGGGCACAGGGGGAACCTGATCTATAAATGTTGCTATTTCCTTATTGCTATTGATCGTATTTGCAGGTTACTGTATTTGCAATGTCTTGACTACATCTATTAACCTGTTATGTTGCTATTCCTGCACAGGCAGAAGGGGGTTCTGGATGGGAGGGATTTTGAGGTTATTGTTTGTTATATTGGGTTCTGTCACACAGCCTAGACACGGTGCGGCCAGACTACACAAATTCCGATTGCTTCTCTACGATGTGCCTTCTCGCTTCTGATACGACTGTGACTGACTCTGACGGCGCTCCCGACTCTCTGGTGTTGCTCACCTGGTATGTACGCGGTCTTAACGACCACCGTAAAGTCTGCAAGGTTTTAGGCTACCGCCACAGGCACAAAGTAGACATCGCCCTCTTGCAAGAGACACATTTACTCCCGGACTGTCCCATGTTATGCTCCAGAGGCCTGGTAGGCAACATCCACGCTGTCGGCTACACCTCCCATGCCGAGGGGTTTTGACGTTGGTGAACCTGAGGTCATCAGTAACCCTGACATTCCTTGCAATGGACCCGGAGGGCAGATATGCCCTCTCCACATGTCGCGGTAAGGGTATGGAACTTATTATCTTAAATGTCTACGGACCTAACTTTGACCACCCAGACTTTTACACAAAACTGGAGGCGACCATGCAGCCATATCCTCAGTATCTTGTGCTGTGGGGCGGGGACTTTAATTTTACCAGACATCCCCCCATTGACAGGTCAGACCGCCTGGACAGGCGGCCCTCAGCATCGGCAAGGGAGGTGGAATTGATACTTCTGAGGTTTGACATGGGTGACGTCTGGCGCCATGGGCATCCACGCCAGGGCGGATTCACACACTATTCTGCGCAACACAATATTCATACCAGAATTGATTATTGGTTTGCCTCTCGACCCTTACTTCAGCAAGTCCGTGCATGCACGATACTATCACGCACCTACTCTGACCATTCTCTATTGCTAATTTCACTTGCTTCCCCTAAGATGCGCCTACCCCTGTTCTCGTGGCACTTCACACCATACTCTATTCTAGACACTGCATTTAAGGAGGAAATGACCCTATTCATAGAGACGTTCTTTGAGGTAAATGTGGGGTCTGTGGATTCCTATCAGACCGTCTGGGAAGCCTTTAAAGTCAATATCAGGGGGGTTACTATTTCAAAGCACTCGGGAGCCCTCAGGTTGATACGTGCTAGGTTGGTGTCTCTGGAGCGTAAGCTCAAAGAACTAGAATTAGCCCGTGAGACGGCCCTTGAAACTGCTTTTAACGGGGAGCTGAGGCAGACACTTCGTGACTATCACGAGGAGGCGGACCCCGAGCTAAATCACCTCGGGAAATATGCCATTGCCAGAATGTTTGGGGAGGGGGAGAGACCGGGGAGGGTCCTCGCTCAGTTAGCTAAACGTCACAGAGACAGAACTGCTATACCAACCATGAAATCATCGCAGGGGGATACTTCTCTCATGGAGACACAAGTGGCAGAGAAGTGAATATTACGCAGACCTTTATTCCTCACGTGGATCCTACCCAGAGGAGTGTATTCTTGATTACTTGTCTCACATAGAACTACCATGGTTGTCCAACCTACACCACGAGTTCCTAATGAGACCGATTGAGCGTGATGAGATCATTCTAGCGCTCTCGGGAATGAGGGCTGGGAGTACCCCTGCCAGTGACGGCCTCACTGTAGCCTTCCATAAGGCGTTTCAAGACCTTTTACTTCCACACCTGCTCACGCTGTTTGAGGATATGTCTACCTCTGGAACCATGCCCCAGACTATGCAGGAGGCGATTCTGGTTGCCATGCTGAAGCCGGGTAAACCCCCGAATGATTGTGCGTCGTACAGGCCACTATCCCTTATGAACATAGACATGAAGATCTTCCCCAAGATACTCGCCAACCTCCTCAGCCCTCTGGTTACCTCCCTGGTCACCCCGGAGCATGCAGGCTTCGTGCCTAGCAGAAATCTGTCCTACAACTTGAGAACTGTCTTTGCTGCTATGCAGCACACACGCCCGGAGGTCCCTGCAATCACGGTCTTTTTGGACATGGAAAAGGCCTTCGACTTCGTTGAATGGCCCTTTATGAGACATGTTCTGAGCCGTATGGAGGTCGGCGCGGTTTTCCTTCAACTATTGGCGACACTGTATCATGAGCCCTCTGCTCGCATTCGGATTGGCTCTCTGGTCACCGATCCTATACGGATCCACAGGGGCACAAGACAAGGATGTCCCCTATCTCCGATCCTCTACGCCTTGACTGCTGAGCCGCTAGCTTGCACTGTGCGGGAATACCAGGGACATCTGGGCATAAGATTCCCGAACTATCGCCTCATTGTCTCCACGTGTGCAGATGATACTCTCCTCTATGTTAGAGACCCGGAGACCAACCTCTCCCCTGTCCTAGTCGAGGTGGTATTGTTCGGCTCTCTCTCTGGTGTTAAAGTTAATTGGGGCAAGTCCACCATGTTCCCCCTGACGCCCACCACGATTGGGTTTGACCCGGAATATCCATTACAATGGACTACAGATTCGGAGAGCTATATAGGCATCCGACTTCATACTGACTCTGAAATAGTTATGAGGGAGAAATATGGAGTTGCCATCTCCAATTTAGAAGACGATGTGGACAGCTGAATTCGCCTCCTGCTGTCACTGATGGGCAGGGTGTCTTTGATGAAAATGATTGTGCTACCCCGCTTTCTCTTCCTTTTCACAAACATACCTATGGTTTTATCTAAACATTTCTTCCAGTGCCTACAGTCGCTAATGGTCAGACTGGCGTGGGCGGGCAAGCAACCCTGCGTGGCCTGGAAGTTCCGGACACTTCAGTACGAAATGAGTGCCCTAGGTGCCCCGGATCTTGAACTATGTTACAGGGTAGCACAGTGCTCCCATGCATATCATTGGATGTATGCCCCTCTAGATCTTCCACACATACGGATCGAAACCCTTGTAGCTGACCCTAAACCGCTACCAGCCCTTCTGTTCTCGCCCCGTGACAGACGCACCGGTAGACTAGATTCTCTTACCTCGGTCACCCATGCTTGGCACTGTATGCTCAAAGCACTCACTGGTAACTTATTGTATTCTCCGTCGACGTGTCTTGACTGGTGCCACTGGCTGGCGCCATGCAGATACAGAGGAGTGATTGCTTCACTATGCACGTTGAATGTGCATACTATGGGAGATCTTTTTGCTGAAGGAGTTGCCCATGCTGCAGGGGACATTATCGAGGGAGTGGAGTCACCCTCGATGTTGGCCCAGTTCCAGCTGCACAGAACATAGCATGCTCTACTGGAACTCCTCAGAGAGGACATGGCAGAACCCCCTGAGGTCCTCGCCCTGACCGTTGTTATCAAAGCACAGTCTCCTTCCAAGCTGGTGTCTAGACTATACTGTGCAACATTGGCTGCGTCTGGCATGGCAACAAGACCTGGAAATGGAGTTGCCAGATGATAAATGGTGGTACTGCTGCCTTAGCCCTAAAAGAATATCTCTTAACGGATGCCACAGGCTAGTGCACTTCAAATTTATAAACAGGGTATACTACACCGACTGCATTGCTACGGCCTTCGCGAGAGCCCGCAATGCGACCGATGCAGCACGCAGGTCACTGATTTTCTCCACGTGGCGTGGTCCTGCCCTGGAATCGCCCGTTTCTGGGAGGAGGTCTTCCACGAGGTGAATCGTGTAACGGATTTGACACTAACCCCGGATCTGCTCATAGCTATACTGGGCTACTCCAAGCCACTTCCCAAGACCCTTAGGTGTCTGGTGGATATGACTTTCCTCCTTGCTAAAAGATGTATTGCTGTCTGCTGGATGCGTGGTCCGACCCCCACACTGGCACAATGGACTAGGGACATGCTGTTTTTTAGTACACAAACGGAAAATTACAGTGAGTTACTACCCAGTCTCAACAGACCCAAGAATTTCTGGTCCTTATACTTGTCTAAGAGAAGCACGCCAGACTCCCCTGACGGTTCTCACACTGATTCCCAGACGATGACTGACCCCACTGACATTGGCCACAACACTTAGCTGCCTCCATAGGTAATTCTGGACCGCTGTCTCCCTCGTATTCTTGCACAACTAGAGCGCAGGTGAGGTAATCTCCAGAGATGATGATACGCCACAGAGATCAGACTTGAATTCTAGTGTTGACAGTTGTCATTACCCAACTAATGTGTCAAATTTACATCGAGAGGTGCTGCTGTAGAATCATAGGAAATAATGAATGTGTATATGCCCGCGCTAAAGTCTGTGTAATGCTGTTTTGGCTTTAGTTATTATGCTGTAAAATTACCAATAAACATATTTTTTTAAAAAAAGAATATTACAACACTAATATACCCTTCATTTATGCACAGCTGCTAACAAACAATGTGCAACTTACTATGAACTTTTAAACCATATCAAAATAAAAAAGAATAACTATTTGAACACAATATTTTACTAGACTTATAGCAGGGAATGATACAAACGATACTTAAATCATACCCACACACAGCATACAAGGCTGCTATTACCACTTCAATGAAAGCATTTGAAAACATCTTCAAGATTCTGCCCCAGTTCTAGAATATGCAGTCAGTAGAAAATTTGCCTTTGAAATTAAAAAGTGAATAGCTCTGGCATGTGTACCTGTAACAGATGTATCTAACCACTACACCATTCTAAAAGAATACAGATTTTATCAGAGAGATGAACAAAAGCTAACTCTATGTTAGAAGACATTTGGTTTGGCCAACAGCACTGCTCTGGACACAGGCGCCAAACCAAATTTCAAACGCCATGATGGAATGTCTACGACAGCACCATGGCTCCACAAGCCAAGACCAACAACGCAGTCAAAGGATGGCAAGCAACACGGGAAACGGCCACTACAACGTGGCTATTTCCACGCTTAACTTAACCACGCATGCATTACAATGCATGCATGGTTACAACAACAGCCTTTACCACACAAACCTTTACTACGAAATACGTAGTAAAGGCATGTGTGGTAAAGGCTACAAATAAAAAAGGGGGGGTTGGGGAGGTCTCCCCCCCCAAAAAAGAAAAAACTTGAAAAAAGCAGGGGGCATCCGTTGCAGTTTCAATGTGGAGGCAGTCATGTCGTTAGAGGGAATGGTAAGACACTTTCATTTCCTCTTAACGATGTGCGAAGTAAACAGGAAGAAGAATGAGAAGAGCCGAAAACGAGAGGTAAGGGGAATATGAGAATAAAGAAAGAAAAAAAAAGGGGTCCAAATTAAGGGTTAAGGGCAGGGGAGGGGTATTTGCAAGAAGGGTTTAGGAGCGGGGGCATAACCTTTACCAAGAGTATGCCCTTACCATGCATGAATTTACAACGAAAATCGTAAAAGTATGCGTGGTAAAGGAATATTCGTGGTAAAAGTTATGCGTGGGAAAGGCATTCCATCGTAAAGCATGCGTGGAAAAGGCATGCGTTACAACGGAATGCGTTGTAACATCACACAACCAAGCAACACTAGGAAGAACCCACCCAACACTCTGAGAAACCTAGGAAGCCGTCCAAAATGAACATGCTTTCTGTAACAGGAACTCATGAATACTAATTGATGATTGGATCTCTGCTCCCCAAAAGAACATCGGCCCGATTCACGGAACTAACTTACAACAAAATCCTAAACTTATTACTCATGATATTCACAGAATGCACTTATGACTGTCCTAAGAGTACATCTGGACTCGGGTTGGAATTTCTCCACCCGGAGTGTAAGCTCTGCACCCGGAGTGTAAGCTCCACACCGTAGAGGAATTTCCACCATCGGGCCGGAATCTCCGCTTCCGGGCCAGAATATCCACAATCTGGTGTTAATTGACTATATCTGATGCATTGTGGGTATTCCGGCCGGGAAGCGGAGATTCCGGCTCAATGGTGGAAATTCCGCTCCGGGTGTGGAGCTTCCACTCTGGGTGAGGAGCTTCCACTAAGGGTGTGGAGCTTACACTCCGGATGCGGAAATTCCGGCCTGAGTGCAGACGTAAGCTTAGGACAGTCGTAAGTACATTCTGTGAATACCATGAGTAGTAAGTTTGGGATTTTGTCGTAAGTTAGCTTTGTGAATATGGCCCATCATCTTTGGTACTGTATGAATTTGTGGGGTCATGTATGCATGTAGCTAGGGACTTATTTTAGCAAAAATATAGGATTCCGGTCCTGATGAAAGCCCTGGACCCTTGGTGGACCAATATGAGGGCTGAAACACGTTGACCCAGTTGGATGTAATGATCAGTATGGTCTCGTACACATCCCATATCCCCTTTTTAATCATCTCTTCACCATGCGCAAAATAAAATAGAACGTCTTTAGGGTAAGTTCTCTATCTGGATCCTTTTGCATCTTCTTCCCTACAAGTACCCTCAACACAGCCAAGGGCCACCTGCCATTAGAGGATTCTATGCAGAGTGCAGGATGGCTGATGATAAAGCATGACACCCAGGAAGGTGCATGAGGTCTCCCCATATATTTTATAAATATCCTAGGGTCCTGTATTTTGGAATTAGGAGCATAGCAGCATCCTCAAGTAGAGTGGTATTATCCTATAATGATGCCACTGAGGCAAATTTTGCCTCATACTGGATATGTTTGCCTGTTGTGACTGTGATATTCATTTGGGAGAATGCAAAAATTCCATCAATCCTTTGATTGTAAGGGTTTTTTGTGAATTGACTTAATTATTTTGCCATGCTTATTCTAAAGAAGAATTTAATTTTAATAGATATTGGAAAGTTATATTGCACATGACTCTTAAAGCGTTTCACTTGGGTGCAGCCATCTTAGAACATGATTTTGCTACAACAGCAAGGAACCCTAATAATCAATCATTGCTCCTAATGAGGATGTGAAAGAAATTGAAGTAGAAGCAAGCATTTTGGTCATTTTATGACTGAAGTAATCCTTTGTTTACAGGTCCAACTCATTTATAACAGGTATTTACAAAGGGAAACAGTGTTCACAATGCAGACAGAACTGCACAGTGCCATTAAAACGCAGGCACAACAACGAACTTGTTGTTACCATGCGTTCCATTACAACGCAAGTCGTTACAACTACGTGCTTTAGGGAAATCATTGTTGGATTTTAAATCCAACATCTTCCCTACTGTTGCACAGACTGGAGTTGGAATAGTACAATATACTATTCCAAAGTCCAGCGCTTCCCTAAGGCAAGTCATTGTAACAACTTGCGTTGTAATGGAATGCGTGGTAATGACACATTCATTGTATTGCCTGCGTTGGAAAATCATGCATTGTAAAAGCATGCGTGAATACGTCATGCATCCATTTACAAACATCTCCTCTAGAAAACAGTATGTTTATTTTAACAGGAATGGTCTAAAAAAGAATTTGGCAAGAGAGAGTTAAGTGTGAATTGACAATTTTTTTCTACAAGAAAATAATCATGAGCTTGTCTTGAGTTCCTGATAGTAGATGCGTTTTGACATCTCATAAAAGCTTGAGATTCCTGTCTATAATTCTAATAAAATAATATTGTTTAACAAAATCTAACATCACCATAAGAAATGACATCTTGTTCAATATTAATCAGAACAATCACTAAAGCTTGCAAAGGTGTGGTGATATAATTCTAATGATAAATACTGCATACTCCTTTGTAACAAATTTGCTGAACAGAACTTGAATTGGGAGAGCCTTTTTACTCTGCAAATCTACCTGTTGATATTTTTTTTGATCTCCAAAAGATTTTTATCCCACAAGCTTCTTGTACCACAAGTGGTATCTTTGACACTGAGGTGGATTTCCAAATATCTTTACAAATGCACCATAGGATGCTGCTGCCCTATGACGCCTTAATTTGAACACTTTGACCCTGAAAGAAGAATGACCCAGAAGGTAAAGGTCCCTACCAGCTGTTATGGAATCAAAAGTCATTTACTTTTATTGGAATTACCAGTGCACTATTACATTTGTAGAATGATGTGATAGGGCTGTGTTGTTTCACCAGTGAATCATTCACAGCAAATAGCACTAGGGATTAGCACAATAAGTTATTTTGGTTCATGTAGAGAGGTGTTTAGGAGATTCCAATAGATGCAAATGCTTTTTCCCAAAAAACACCTGCACTTTTTGCCAGCCAGGATCATTCTCTGATAAATTGTTAATGGTACATTTTGAGTTGCTGTTTGGGCGGGGGTGCAGCCTAATGGGCCATCGTATTAGTAGGAAAGTATAGGCAAGTTTTTATACCTTGCATAATCTTCTGAGTTTCAATGTGTTATTGATATGAGTCCAATTACTATGTGACTAGGCAAATAGTGGTTGAAGATAACTCAAACCATCAACCACAGATGTATCTGTTTAGGTGGAGTTAGCATGGCTTGCAGAATGTGGAAAATATCTGTGTTATCAATGTTTAAAAGAAGAACTAAAAGAAGTTCATCTCACCAGTCAAGTGCACTGAGCTAAGTAATTTCTTTCATTAACTTTTTTGTCTCTTGACAAAATAGGAAAGGTAACAATAAGTGTATCGGGATGTGCCTGTCTGCAGCCACACATGATCAGCTAGGAAGGCTGTAAAATTGATATAAAACTTACCAGAATCATTTCAGACTGGGTAAACTAAAGGTCTGTTTGTTGAACAACTCTTTTATGTGAAGGTAAGACAGTTTGTGAGGTACTGTGTCACCGGGAACAGGAACAATAAGGAGGGATGCTGTTCTGCTCAGCCAGCAGAAGTTTCATTCAGCAGTGAGAAGAAACATCAAGTTAGAATTTGGACCTTTTGGTATAAGCCTTGGTTTCTTATTTGACTTTGAGTATTATTTCTCCAATTACTGACATTATACCTGCGTGGGTTGATTTTGTTGGATTAAAGGGTAATAGAAACATTAATTAATATGTATTTCTACAGAATGCTGGAATTGCTATTTTACTGAATAAAAAGTCAACCCAAAATGTTTAGGGCTGTTGATGGAACCTGACTTACTTCAAGGTCTACAACCTTCCATTCTGCTGAAGTTCATTTGGAATGTGGAAATATTATATTGGGAATGTATAGTTGAATCTTTTTTGTGCTCTTCAACTCAAGATGCTTTCAGGATACTTTGGCTAATGGTACACACTACAAATATAGATGAACTTGCTGTTGAAAATAGGCATTGTTTAAGTGTAATTGCCTTGCAGAGGCTACAGATGTGCAATTACCCAGAGCTGTTACTGGCTTGATACAGCGCTGTTCTGATAGCAACCATGTGGGCGCTATAAAAAAGGGTCATTGTGTTTTTATCAATGTGCCAGATTACATTTCTGTTTTGGATAACAATGAGAAACATTTGCCTCATAGTTTATTTGACAACCAGATAAACCGAATATCCAGGAAATAGATGTCATGTAGTCTACTCTGTGACTTGAACACGACAGAGCACAGGCATTTGCGATGTGCAATGAAAACACCTTGCCGATGTGATAATCTAGACATATCTCCAGTACTGTCTGTAATGAATTTCAATGAGTACTTGTGACTATGTACAAACTACAGTGCATTAAACAAGATGACAGTAATCAGCTGATATTCTTTACTCTCTACAATGGCCCTCCCGTGTCTCAATATTTAACTGACTGAGCTTTCAGTGGCTTGCTTAGTCATCTAGATCAATGGTTTACCCATGAATCACTTCCAGGCAAGTCAGTACGTGTTAGAAACGGGACCCTGGCCGGCCAAGACTTGCGTCGAGGTCAGTCAGGGATCACCATTTCTAAAGTCAGGGCAAGGGAGTCACACACCAAGATAACCCCTACTCGCCCTCTAGGTAACGTGGCGCGAGCAGCAAGGCTAAACTTGGAGGCTATGTAGGTTAAGTGTTTGCGCGCGCACCCAGCAACAACACCCAAGGCCCACCACAAAGGAAACTCCACACAAGGTTATATAAAAATAGCCTTTTTATTATATCAAAACACATTAGATAAGAACACACATTTTACAATGTGCCAACAGGCACGGGCAGAATTTACAGGGGGGATATTTACAAGACAGGGCCACCTGGACCACTGTCAGGAATCATCACTTTTTAGGAATAGTAATTAGCACATAGAATACTTTTAGAACCAAATAGAACATGTAGCACAAATTAGCACACAACCAGTAATTACTGGTAAAGGGTAAGTACCTCCTACACAAACCTAACCACCTTAGGAAAATTGCGCAGGGAACAAAGACCTCCACTAGCAACACCTGTACTAGGAGAAAAACAACCACCTAGGAATCACCAACATCTAGGGGTATAAGCATAGAACCATTACACATGATGCATTAACATTCAGCGGTGTAGGGGAAGAAAACACATGATGTATCCAAACACATTCAGAGGTGCATGCCAAGAAAACACATGATGCAGAACCTACATTCAGAGGTGCAAGCACAAGCAATTGCGCAAAACTCACATGAGCCACAACCTGTGGCAGTCCCTAGGCCAACTGGCCTCTCTAGGGCTAGGACGCCCTGTGTCCAAAGTCAGGGGGCCTAAACGTGGCAGTTGCCCACAAAGTGCTGGGCAACTGGTGCAATTGATGGGGCCACCGTGGGAGCCTCTCTAGGCTCTGCCCAACTGACTGTCTCCGGAGCCTCTCTGGCTCAACCAACAATAGTGCGCCTGAGCCCCTCGTGGGCTCTACAAACAACTGTGGCGAATTTTGAGCCTCTCTGGGCTCGTGAAACAAATGGCCCCTGAGCCTCTCTGGGCTCCTGCAAGAATGGCACTCAATCAATCAATCGATCAATCAGTGACACTTGTAAAGCGCGCTACATACCCGTAGGGTCTCAAGGCGCTGGGGGGGGGGGGGGTGCCGCTACTGCTCGAACAGCCAGGTCTTCAGCTTCTTCCTGAAGGAGAGGTGGTCTTGGGTCAGGCGCAGGTCGGACGGGAGGGAGTTCCAGGTCTTGGCGGCCAGGTAGGAGAAGGACCTTCCTCCTGTAGTCGCTCTTCGGATGCGGGGGACGGCGGCGAGGGCGTGGTTGGCTGATCGGAGGTGGCGTTGGGGAGCGTAGAAGTTGACTCGGCTGTTGAGGTAGCTCGGGCCTTGGTCGTGTAGGGCTTTGTGTGCGTGGGTGAGGAGGCGGAAGGTGATTCTCTTGTTGACGGGGAGCCAGTGGAGGTCTCTCAGATGTCCGGAGATGTGGCTGGATCGTGGGATGTCGAGGATGAGTCTGGCTGAGGCATTTTGGATCCGCTGGAGTCTCTTCTGGAGCTTGACGGTGGTCCCGGCGTAGATGGCGTTGCCGTAGTCCAGTCGGCTGGTGACGAGGGCCTGGGTGACGGTCTTCCTGGTCTCTGTGGGGATCCACCAGAAGATCTTCCGTAGCATGCGTAGGATGTTGAAGCACGCCGAGGAGACGCTGTTGACTTGCCTGGTCATGGAGAGGGAGGAGTCCAGGATGAAGCCCAGGTTTCGTGCATGGTCTGTCGGTTTGGGTGCGGTGCCCAGGGCGGGAGGCCACCAGGAGTCGTCCCAGGCGGAGGGTGAGGAGCCCAGGATGAGGACCTCCGTCTTGTCCGAGTTCAGTTTCAGGCGGCTGGTCGTCATCCACTCGGCTACCTCTTTCATCCCTTCGTGCAGGTTGGCTCTGGCGGCGGCGGGGTCGTTGGTCAGGGAGAGGATCAGCTGGGTGTCGTCGGCGTAGGAGATTATGCTGAGGTGGTGTTTGCGTACGATGGCCGCGAGGGGGCTCATGTAGACGTTGAAGAGGGTGGGGCTCAGGGATGATCCTTGGGGGACGCCGCAGATGACTTCGGAGGCCTCTGACTTGTACGGTGGTAGGCGGACTCTCTGTGTTCTTCCGTCGAGGAAGGAGATGATCCATTCCAGCGCCTTGTCCTGGATTCCGATGTTGCTGAGGCGCCGTACTAGGGTGCGGTGGCAGACCGTGTCGAATGCCGCGGAGAGGTCTAGGAGGATGAGGGCCGCTGTTTCTCCATTGTCCATCAGGGCTCGGATGTCATCGGTGGCGGCGATGAGGGCGGTCTCGGTGCTGTGTTTGGCTCGGAAGCCGGACTGTGAGGGGTCGAGGGATCCGTTCGTCTCGAGGAAGGCGGCCATCTGCTTGTTGACGGTCTTCTCGATGACTTTGGCTGGAAACGGGAGAAGCGAGATGGGGCGGTAATTCTTGAGGTCGGTGGGGTCCGCTGTTGGTTTCTTGAGTAGAGCGCTGAGTTCGGCGTGTTTCCAGCTTTCAGGGAAGATGGCGGTGTCGAAGGAGGTGTTGATGATGTCTCGCAGGTGGGGTGCGATGACAGCGTCGGCCTTGTTGAAGACGTGGTGAGGGCAGGGGTCGGTCGGTGATCCGGAGTGGATGGAGTTCATCGTGCGGATGGTGTCTTCGGTGCTGATCGGGGTCCAGGCGTGGAGGGTGGTGGTGGGGGGGGGTGGCTGGTCGGTCGTGGTGTGCGTTGGTTGGTTGTTGAAACTGCTGTGTATGTCCGTGATCTTGTTGTGGAAGTATGAGGCGAGGGAGTTGCAGAAGTCTTGCGATGGGGTGATGTCGTTGTTTCCTGCGCTGGGGTTGGAAAGCTCTTTCACGATGTTGAAGAGTTCCTTGCAGTTGTGTGCGTTGTTGTCCAACCGGTCCTTGAATGCTGTTTTCTTGGCGGCGCGGATCAGCTGGTGGTGTTTCCGGGTGGCAAGTTTGTAGGAGGTCCTGTTGTCCGGTGTCGGTTCCCTTTTCCAGACTTTCTCGAGGGCTCGGCAGTTCTTCTTGGAGCTCTTGAGTTCGTCGGTGAACCATGGGAGCCTCTCTGGCTCTTAAATAACTATGGCGCTGTGCGCCTCTCTGGGCTCTCGACACTGGGGCACCTTGGGGAAGCCTCTCAAGGCTCAACTAACAGATTATGCCCCGGAGCCTCTCAGGGCTCATAACCAACAACTGGCTGCCAAGAGCCTCGCAGGCTCTAAGATTACTGATGCCCCCGGGGCACCTCGCGGCTCATAGGGAAGGCTCCCACTCGTTGGAGTCCCTCCCGGGGGACTCAGGATCAAGGGAGGCCCCACGGGCCTCTCAGCACCAAGGCCTGCACGGGAGGGGCGGGGCGGGCACCGGCAATGTGCCCCGACGCCCCCCTCTCCTTTGGATGCACTCACCGGGTTCCTGCCGTCGCGCTGGGTCTCGGTGGCGTCTCTGCTCCGCCGGCGCTTCCCCTCTCCCCGGGGCTCTCCTCACTTTCTTGGAGCCTCGGGGGGCGACAGGTGCCGGCTTCTTCTCGCGCTGCTCCTCGCTGGGTCTCTCTCCTCCTGGGGCCTGGGGGCAGGACGGGACTTCCGGTTGTCCCGCTACAGCCTGCCTGACTTCCTGTGGCTGGGGGCCGCCAATGGCAGCGCGGCCCTCGGTCGGGAGGCGGGCCACGACAATAGCGGCACAGTCCCTGGCGAGGTGGGCACTCGCCAGGGGCTTCCAAATTGGCAAATTAGAGCGGGCAAATGCCGGGTGGGCACCGGCTGTGCACAAAAGTGCTCCCCCGCGCTAGGAACTAAAATAAAGCGCTCTCAAGCGCTAAAGACAAATAAAGCGCTTCCAGGCTCCAGGGAAAGTCCAAAAGCGCTCCCAGGTGCTGGGAGCACAAGCACAGCGCTCCCAGATGCCCTCAGCAGGGCAGAGTTCCAGCAAGTCCAGCAAAGTCCTTGTAGGTAGGGGGCAAGGCTGGGCCAGGGGCCAGCTCACTGGCCCTCCAGGCAGGGAGGCAGTCCAAGTGGCGGTTCCTCCTGGCGCCAGCAGCAGCATCAGCCCCCTCAAGATCCTGGAAGAGAACAGATTCAGTGGGGACACAGCCCCATTTTTATACACTGAAATCCTTTGTCTGTAGGTGCAGGGTGGGGGAGAAACCAGTCGCAGCTGGTTCTGGAGCACTCTTGATGGCCCAACCACCCATTTCATTCACTGGGGAGGCTAGAGGCGTTAGACACACCACAGGGGGGCGGAGCCAGCATTGTGTGGGAAAAACCCAGCCCATCCAGGACACAGGTACACTCCTCCCACACATCACTCATGCTAATCTCCCACTCACCCCCGGGCAGACCCATCCAGACTTCCTGGAGCCTGGCATGCCAGCCAGCTCCAGCCAATCACGCTCCAGCACCCTCACTGCACCCATATCTCAATGTCCAGAAGTAGCACTTCCCTTCTAGACACATACATGCCGCATACACCATCTCGCAGCATTCACTCTCACGAGTTTACACATACTAAATTCGAGCCTTCACTCCCCACGCATCAGGAACTACCAGGGACACACACATTCCCCATGCATTCCTATGGGAGGGCAGGCCAGCCATACTACACGCACGCACTTTCACTCTGGGACCCAGGGAAAAAGTGCGCCAAGCCAGAAATCATGAATGCCAGGTCGCCATCAAAAGAAAAAAGTTCAGGGGTGAACCAGCCATAAAGGCCCGGGTCCAACACAACCCCCTTCCAGCCAAAACGCAGGGTAGACCGATCACCACCGTGATGGGCTTCCCTGCTTTGGGCGAAAGAACACGGACACGGGCCCGCCACTGCCGGGACACCGTCCTGTTCCAAGCCACTGTGAACCCCTGGGATTCCTTCTAAAACCACCATCTGGAACAACTGGGCTACCCCACTGGTACTCCCTAGCTGTCCGCGGCCAGGACCAGGCCCTAGGCCACCCATGTGCCACTGGTTCCTGCCTACTCACCAAGTGGGGGGTAGTAACCCCTGGTACATAGTAGCCACTCTCCACTCTTCCTGTCTGCAAGACAGGGCCAGACTGCCACTGGTTCTCCAGCCTAGGGTCTACAACCTCAGGCGGACCAGGAGTCTCAGGGAAGGCTCTCCTCCCCCTACCTCTTCGTCTAGGGTTCCTCCACCTCCTGCGAGGGGTACACCTAGAACGCCATTCCAACCCAGGGTTTAACCCCTCAGGTTGCGCTGGGGTCAGAGGCGGGCTCTCCCACCCTCTGCACCCCCTTCCAGAGTTCTGCACCCTCCCAACTGGAGAGGTAACCCTGGAAGAAGCACTGGTGAGGACTCTGGTTACAGAAGTCCCACCCTTCAGGTCAAGCCGATCCTGAACCTGGCCTCCCAACCTTCGGTCTAAACCTCTAGGTGGGATAATTGCCTGGCACTCCAGGACTTCTGGGGACTCACTCACCATCCCCCTGAGGCTAACACATGACTCATGTGCTGTGTGACTGTCTGTCTGGCGCAGATCTCCCGACCCCTGTCCACCTGACAGTGCGGGCAGATCCCCCAGAACAGAAGTGGTGTCACCATGGTCACTAAACGGGAACTTCACCCAACTGGGTAGTCCCTGACCCACTGGTTCTCCCACTGGGGAACACATCCCCCATTCACTCCTCACTTCGGACTTCTGTGCCCCCCCAACTGGAGTGGCACTGCCGGACACTAGAACCACTGGAACACTATTTAAAGATACTCCAGGTTCTCTAGACACTAGGGGATCCCCCTCAAGGGGTCTAACAGGACAGCCTAGGTCCCTAACCTGGTGTTCCCTCGAGAAACCATCCAGGTCCTGAGACTGGGTTTCGGGCACCTGGGAACACTCAGTCCCCCACTCACTCTTACTCCACGGAGACAAGACGTGAGCCCCTTCACCCCTCTCGCTACACTGGGACCTAGCTGGGCTACTCTGAGCCTCCTCCACCACACTGGTCTGGAAGATACCTGACCCATTACTCTCGGGTTCACTCACCCACGACATGTCAGAACCACTGGCACCTTCCCAGCGGTCTGCTTCTTTTGCAATGTCCCAAGGACACACGTAGCCACCTCTTGACAGGTGTTTGCGCAACTCTGGCACAAAACAATTGAGCAACTGCTCTCTGATAACCAGGTTGAGTAGTCCATCAAAATCAGGTTCCCCATGAACCTCTAACCAATCAAGCAGGGCATCATGGCAATCATCCACATAATCCGCCCAATCCTGGTGAGGCAGTCTCCTACTGCTCCTGAACTTCAACCTGCATGTGTCCTCTCGGGAACAAGGTACCACTCTTTGGAAACGGGGCATGGCACTTCCTGCACCAAACTCTCTCTTGCTGCCAAGTCAAGTCAAGTCAAGTCAAAGAATTTATACAGCGCACTACATACCCAGAGGGTTTCAAGGCGCTTAGGAAGGGGGGAGGATTACTTGTCAAATATCCACGTTTTAAGTTGCTTTCTGAATGTTAGGTGGTTCTGGGTAAGGCGAAGGTAAGCGGGGAGTGAGTTCCATGTTTTAGCAGCCAGGTATGAAAAGGATCTGCCTCCCATGGTGGACTTGTTGATGCGAGGTACAGTGGCGAGGGCTTGGCTGGACGAACGTAGTTGGCGGGAGGGGGTGTAGAAGGACAGTCGTGAGTTGAGGCATTCTGGACCGATGTCGTAGAGAGATTTGTGTGAGTGGGTAAGCAGTCGGAAAGTGATCCTCTTATTGACGGGTAGCCAGTGGAGGTCTTTAAGGTGACCAGAGATGTGTTCGTTGCGTGGGATGTCTAATATGAGTCTGGCTGAGGCGTTTTGGATTCGTTGGAGTTTCTTCTGGAGTTTTGCGGTAGTACCTGCGTAGAGGGTGTTTCCGTAGTCCAGTCGGCTCGTGACCAGAGCGTGGGTGGCTGTTTTCCTTGTGTCGGAGGGGATCCAGCGAAATGTTTTTTTGAGCATGCGAAGAATGTTGAAGCAGGAAGAGGATACGGCGCTGACTTGTCTGTTCATTGAGAGTGAAGAATCCAGGATGACGCCTAGGTTCCGTGCGTGGTCTGTCGGGATGGGTGCTTTTCCGAGGGCTTCCGGCCACCAGGAGTCGTCCCATGCAGATGGGGATGTACCTAGGATGAGGACTTCTGTTTTGTCTGAGTTCAGTTTCAGACGGCTTTGTTTCATCCATTCGGCAACTTCTTTCATTCCTTCATGTAGGTTAGTTTTGGCGGTGCTGGGGTCATTGGTGAGAGAGAGGATCAGTTGAGTGTCATCCGCGTAAGAGATGATGTTGAGGTTGTGTTGGCGTGCGATGGCCGCGAGGGGGCTCATGTATACGTTGAAGAGGGTGGGACTGAGTGAGGATCCTTGTGGTACGCCGCAGATGACTTCAGAGGCCTCGGACGAGAATGGTGGAAGACGGATTCTCTGGGTTCTTCCGGTGAGGAACGAGGTGATCCATTCAAGTGCTTTTCCTTGGATTCCGATGTTATTGAGGCGTTGTAAAAGGGTTTTGTGGCAGACTGTGTCGAATGCTGCAGAGAGGTCAAGGAGGATGAGGGCGACTGTGTCTCCATTGTCCAGTAGAGTTCGAATGTCGTCTGTTGCAGCGATGAGGGCGGTCTCAGTGCTGTGTTTTGCTCGGAAGCCAGATCGTGAAGGGTCGAGGGATTTGTTGGCTTCGAGGAAGGCGGCGAGCTGGTTGTTGACAGCTTTCTCGATGACTTTGGCCGGGAATGGAAGAAGCGAGATGGGGCGGTAATTTTTGAGTTCGGTGGGGTCCGCTGTGGGTTTTTTCAGAAGGGCGGTGAGTTCAGCGTGTTTCCAGTTTTCTGGGAAGGTGGCGGAGTTGAAGGAGCAGTTGATGACGTTTCGGAGGTGCGGTGCTATGACGGAGTCTGCTTTGTTGAAGATGTGGTGAGGACATGGGTCTGTGGGGGATCCTGAGTGGATGGAATTCATCAGGGGGATGGTGTCCTCAGTGGAGATTGGGTTCCAGTCGTTAAGGGTGTTCACGGGGGGAAGATGATCAGCAAATGGTAGGGTGGGTTGGTTTCCGGGTTGGTTGTCAAAGCTGTTGTGGATGTCTGCAATCTTGTTGTGGAAAAATGAGGCTAGGGAGTCGCAGAGGGTTTGAGAGGGGGTGATGTCGTTGGAGTTGGCCGAGGGATTGGAAAATTCCTTGACGATGTTGAAAAGTTCCTTGCTGTTGTGAGCGTTGTTGTCAAGTCGATCCTTGAATGCTGTTTTCTTGGCTTTTCGGATTAGTTGGTGGCGAATGCGGGTGGCGTTTTTGAAGGCGTCCTTGGTGCTGGTGGTTGGGTCTTTTTTCCAGGCCTTTTCAAGGGAGCGGCAGAGTTTCTTGGACTTCTTGAGGTCATCGTTGAACCATGAGGCCTTCTTGCTGCCATGTTTGTTTTGTCGTTTTTTCAGTGGTGCTAAGGTGTCAGCGGTGTTGGATAACCATATGGTGAGGTTGGCGGCGGCTTCGATAGCGTTGGAAGAGAGGGCTGGGGTGTTATGAAGGAGCGATGAGGAGATTTGGTCCGTGGTGATTTTGTTCCAGTTTCTTTGCAGGGTAGGTTGGAGGTGGATGCTGGGTTTTGGTTTGTTGTAGGTGAAGTGAATGCAGCTGTGGTCAGTCCAGAGGAGGTCTGTGGTGTGGCTGAAGGAGACATGGTTGCTGGAGGTGAAGATGGGGTCGAGTGTGTGACCTGCGATGTGGGTGGGGGAAGTGACTAGTTGTTTAAGTCCGAGGTTGGCGAGGTTGTCCAGGAGGGTGGTGGTGTTGCGGTCGTTGATCTTTTCAAGGTGAAAGTTGAGGTCTCCCAGAAGGATGTAGTCTTTGGAGGGGAGCGCGTGTGGAGTGATGAAGTCCGTGATGTCTTCACTGAATTTTGCGCGAGGTCCTGGTGGCCTGTAGAGGAGGGTGCCTCTGAGTGTGGTTTTGGGGTCGATGTGGATCTGGAAGTGAAGGTGTTCGGAGTTGGCGAGGTTGGCGTCCAAGCTGGTCGAGATGCGGATTGATTTCTTATGGACGATAGCGATTCCTCCTCCTGTGTGGCTGGTACGGTAAACTCTAGGGCTATCTTCTCCCTGGCCAAGGCCCTCTCAGCCTCTGCAGTCCGCTCATTCACACCCAGCTGCGCCATCTCTCTGGCATGCTCTAACCTGAGCTTCTCCATGGCCAACTGGTGCTCCCTCTCTTCTCTCCTATCCACCCACTCCTCTGGGGACAGGGAAATGGATGGGGTGTTACATCTGACACTGGACCCAGCAAGGGACTCCCTATCTAGGGGGTCCTCACCATCTGCTGATGCCCATTCACTGTCATCCTCATCCTCCTCTTCAGACTCTTCAGGGCTCCCCTCAGACCCACCACCCTCGTGGCGTGCGGCCCGGGCCCTATCTCTCTCACTGTGCTCACGTTCCCAGTCATTCTTCTGCCATAGGATCAGGTTATCCCTAAGCTTGGACTGGGTGTCTGACTCATTCACTGGGATGTATCTCTCCTCACAAAAATGCACCAACTCATGCATACTGTACTTAAACAGACCACAGAGGTTAAAAGGAGATTCCATCTTGACAGGAGGCTCACAGACACGTGCAACACAGGGGACTTAACTGTCAGAGCTGAAGCAAGAGCACACGGTTCAAAGTATTTCAGCAAGCTCCCTACTAAAGAGAACTCACACTAGTCTGTCCAGGCAACACACCATTCATCCACGCACACCCCCCCCTCGGACCGGTAAGGCAGTTTTTACCACCCCTGATTTCTCAACCTGACCACACGTGACACAGGTACCAAACTCTGGGAGCAGGGCAGGGGACAAATGTACTGGACACTCTTTGGAAAAAGAAATACTAGAACTTCAAAGGACAATAATCCCCAACATGTAATTATCTAAAATGCAGAGTTTTACTGCAGTACAACGCAAACACAAATCCGGATCCTCACCGCCTGCCACCAATGTTAGAAACAGGACCCTGGCCGGCCAAGACTCGCGTCGAGGTCAGTCAAGGATCACCATTTCTAAAGTCAGGGCAAGGGAGTCACACACCAAGATAACCCCTACTCGCCCTCTAGGTAACGTGGCGCGAGCAGCAAGGCTAAACTTGGAGGCTATGTAGGTTAAGTGTTTGCGCGCGCACCCAGCAACAACACCCATGGCCCACCACAAAGGAAACTCCACACAAGGTTATATAAAAATAGCCTTTGTATTATATCAAAACACATTAGATAAGAACACACATTTTACAATGTGCCAACAGGCACGGGCAGAATTTACAGGGGGGATATTTACAAGACAGGGCCACCTGGACCACTGTCAGGAATCATCACTTTTTAGGAATAGTAATTAGCACATAGAATACTTTTAGAACCAAATAGAACATGTAGCACAAATTAGCACACAACCAGTAATTACTGGTAACGGGTAAGTACCTCCTACACAAACCTAACCACCTTAGGAAAATTGCGCAGGGAACAAAGACCTCCACTAGCAACACCTGTACTAGGAGAAAAACAACCACCTAGGAATCACCAACATCTAGGGGTATAAGCATAGGAACATTACACATGATGCATTAACATTCAGCGGTGTAGGGGAAGAAAACACATGATGTATCCAAACACATTCAGAGGTGCATGCCAAGAAAACACATGATGCAGAACCTACATTCAGAGGTGCAAGCACAAGCAATTGCGCAAAACTCACATGAGCCACAACCTGTGGCAGTCCCTAGGCCAACTGGCCTCTCTAGGGCTAGGACGCCCTGTTTCCAAAGTCAGGGGGCATAAACGTGGCAGTTGCCCACAAAGTGCTGGGCAACTGGTGCAATTGATGGGGCCACCGTGGGAGCCTCTCTAGGCTCTGCCCAACTGACTGTCTCCGGAGCCTCTCTGGCTCAACCAACAATAGTGCGCCTGAGCCCCTCGTGGGCTCTACAAACAACTGTGGCGAATTTTGAGCCTCTCTGGGCTCGTGAAACAAATGGCCCCTGAGCCTCTCTGGGCTCCTGCAAGAATGGCACTCAAGAGCCTCTCTGGCTCTTAAATAACTATGGCGCTGTGCGCCTCTCTGGGCTCTCGACATTGGGGCACCTTGGGGTAGCCTCTCAGGGCTCAACTAACAGATTATGCCCCGGAGCCTCTCAGGGCTCATAACCAACAACTGGCTGCCAAGAGCCTCGCAGGCTCTAAGATTACTGATGCCCCCGGGGCACCTCGCGGCTCATAGGGAAGGCTCTCACTCGTTGGAGTCCCTCCCAGGGGACTCGGGATCAAGGGAGGCCCCACGGGCCTCTCAGCACCAAGGCCTGCACGGGAGGGGCGGGGCGGGCACCGGTAATGTGCCCCGACGCCCCCCTCTCCTTTGGATGCACTCACCGGGTTCCTGCCATCGCGCTGGGTCTCGGTGGCGTCTCTGCTCCGCCGGCGCTTCCCCTCTCCCCGGGGCTCTCCTCACTTTCTTGGAGCCTCGGGGGCGACAGGTGCCGGCTTCTTCTCGCGCTGCTCCTCGCTGGGTCTCTCTCCTCCTGGGGCCTGGGGGCAGGACGGGACTTCCGGTTGTCCCGCTACAGCCTGCCTGACTTCCTGTGGCTGGGGGCCGCCAATGGCAGCGCGGCCCTCGGTCGGGAGGCGGGCCCTCGAGGTAAACTCCGAGCAGCGGCGGTGAACCCTCAAATTTAGATAGAAGGCGAGGTGGGCTCTCGCTATGGCCACGACAATAGCGGCACAGTCCCTGGCGAGGTGGGCGCTCGCCAGGGGCTTCCAAATTGGCAAATTAGAGCGGGCAAATGCCGGCTGGGCACCGGCTGTGCACAAAAGTGCTCCCCCGCGCTAGGACCTAAAATAAAGCGCTCTCAAGCGCTAAAGACAAATAAAGCGCTTCCAGGCTCCAGGGAAAGTCCAAAAGCGCTCCCAGGTGCTGGAGTTACAGAGTTCCAGCAAGTCCAGCAAAGTCCTTGTAGGTAGGGGGCAAGGCTGGGCCAGGGGCCAGCTCACTGGCCCTCCAGGCAGGGAGGCAGTCCAAGTGGCGGTTCCTCCTGGCCCCAGCAGCAGCATCAGCCCCCTCAAGATCCTGGAAGAGAACAGATTCAGTGGGGACACAGCCCCATTTTTATACACTGAAATCCTTTGTCTGTAGGTGCAGGGTGGGGGAGAAACCAGTCGCAGCTGGTTCTGGAGCACTCTTGATGGCCCAACCACCCATTTCATTCACTGGGGAGGCTAGGGGCGTTAGACACACCACAGGGGGGCGGAGCCAGCATTGTGTGGGAAAAACCCAGCCCATCCAGGACACACGTACACTCCTCCCACACATCACTCATGCTAATCTCCCACTCACCCCCGGGCAGACCCATCCAGACTTCCTGGAGCCTGGCATGCCAGCCAGCTCCAGCCTATCACGCTCCAGCACCCTCACTGCACCCATATCTCAATGTCCAGAAGTAGCACTTCCCTTCTAGACACATACATGCTGCATACACCATCTCGCAGCATTCACTCTCACGAGTTTACACATACTAAATTCGAGCCTTCACTCCCCACGCATCAGGAACTACCAGGGACACACACATTCCCCATGCATTCCTATGGGAGGGCAGGCCAGCCATACTACACGCACGCACTTTCACTCTGGGACCCAGGGAAAAAGTGCGCCAAGCCAGAAATCATGAACGCCAGGTCGCCATCAAAAGCAAAAAGTTCAGGGGTGAACCAGCCATAAAGGCCCGGGTCCAACAGTACTTCATTAGCAAATCATTAGCTACTTGCAATTAATGGTGAGCACACCAGAAACCTACCATAATTATTTAAACAGCAACTATATTACTGAAAATGATTAATATTAAAGAATGAGCTAGAGTCCTTTGGTGGAATTTATTAGAGACAGATTACAGAATAGCCAAACATTAGAAAAGCATTAGAAAACAGAACAGCAAATGCTGTGTCCCCAGTGAGCACAAGCAACAATAAGAAATGTGACTGTATATAAGTATATACAAATGACTGTGCTCAGCTGCATGACACAGGAGTAATTACACATAAAAATATTTAGAAGATTACCTTTATTATTTGATTATTTAAAATCATTCCAATACAATGAGAAGTCAGCAGATACAAAATATAATAATTCACAGCTCAGTCCACAAATAGGTTTAGAGCGACCTAGTTTGTTAGTTCCAACATCAATAACGTTTAAGCGACTTCTGAAACACAGATGGACAGTTATGGTAAGACTGCTGTCCTTCTTCTCCCTGAGTTGTTGGTCTTCCGCTTTAGTACCTAACAGGAGGAATTCTCTTCCCTTCTACTTGTTCCCTGCTACTCTAGCACCTACTACACACTTTCGTGGAACCCATACATTTTTCTAGTGAATCTCATTACACCAAATGTATCTCTGATAAGTGCTTTCTAATCTTCAGGGGTGTTTGAGATGGGGTGGTTCTTAAACTATGGAGGAGGAGCATCGCCCCACTGCTGCTACCCAGCAGAGGCAACACTAAAAAATAAATTTATCAGAAAAAAATGTTAGTGGCATTTTCTTTTTCACCGTTACTTCTGCTGGGTACGCGAGTCACAGAGCGGGCGTGGCTGGACCATCCTGAGCCAGAGGAGGAGGAGTTGTGCGCTCTACTCACTGCGCATGACAGTTTGGCCACAATCTTAGGCCAGCAAAACCGATTTATGCACTTAGAATTTCTCCACCTGGCTGTGTTGTACAGCTGGGTAGAAAAAATCTACAGGCTCCCAGGCACTGTCTGAACAACAAACCAGGCCACTCAGATCAATAGTATTCCTACCACGAGAGAAGCACTATGATTGGCATCTGGGAGCCTGCGCAGAGTGCACCAGTTGAGCATTTTGCGAGAGGAGCAAGATGGAGAGTCAGGTAAGTCGTAATTTATATAATTTGTTAAATATTTATGTCCCCCCGTTGCCGCCTTACCACGTCGCATCAGGAGCCACCACCACTGCATTTGAGACTACTACATACTCGCAGGGGCGGCCGGCATACCTCGCAGGTGAGGGGAGGCAGGGGCGGGGATGGCTCGTGGGATGCTTTTAAAATGAATAAATAAAACGTACCTTGCCGCCGCCAGGTCCCACATCTTCTCTCCTGTTGGTTTATGTCCGACTCCAGGTCGGAACAGGAAGAAGGCAGCCAAGCTTCCACCCTTAAGCCAATCACAACACTTCAATGGAGCGTGGTGATTGGTCCTGGTGCCGTGACACAGCGCTCAACCAGGAGCTTTAGTGGTGGGCATGTTCTCCTTGCAGGCTGTAATGCAGCCTGCATGGAGATCAGGCGAGTGCGCATCACTGTTTTGTGCGGCCCGAGAGGGCCGGCCAAACAGTCATTGCGCACAGGAGTGTTTACAACTCCTCCCCTGCAGCCCTGCAACCCCGCCCCACCCCCTCACGCACTTCATCAGCAGGAGGAAAAAATAAAATGATAATAACATTCTGTTATTATCATTTTATCTTTTCCTTTCCTTGCTGCTCCTGGCAGTGGGGGCGACACCCCTCCACCTTACCAGAGGAGCCGCCACTCAATACTCGTATGTATTGTGTCCAATGTATGTACCTTTTTTGATGATGACCCTGGAAATCAGTCATTAAGCTGAAAAGTATTGGGGTCTATGATGGGTCTACTAAAATATCTTCACTGTTGGTTTCATTTTCAGGAATCTCTGACAGGTAGCTATGGCTGCATCATGAGAAATATGCAAATGCAGGGAGATGACAACCAGAGTGCCCAGGGAAACAGTGAGGGGTATCTTCTATATATGAGAAATATTCCAAAGCTTTAGACAGAGTATCATCTTCAGAGTCACTGCAACAATCAAGATTTTCAGGTTTGGCTACCTTGGTGGTATATAAAATGTTCCAAAAATTAAGTTAATAGGAGACTAGCTCTAGAATGGATTAATCTGACACGGTTATGGTAGATTAATATTAGTTATGTAGCGACTCAGTATTTTGCCGGGTGGCAATGGCACCTCGTGGGTGTCTTTTGAAAGCCCTCACCCACCAACCTAGTTGGTGGCATGCTTCATCATCGGGCCCACCCAGTGACACCTAGCGTGTCCCGGGTGTGCTTCGACGCCTGATTACAGCGGAGCAGGTATGTCACTGTGTGTGCGGTGTGGGGTGCTAAGGTAAGTGAAGTTAAAACGGCTTGGCAGATGGTCCCTGGGGTAAGGATACTTTATTAAAAGGGCCTCTGCCAGCGGTTAAAAATAAGGCTGTGGGACGTTAGAGGCGGGTTACGACCTCCTACGTCCTTGAGTAGTCAACATGTTTCAGCCAGTGCCTTATATTAATCTGGCTTTCATCAGGACAATAAATATGTGTGGGTTAAAATTAGGGGTTGTGTAGTGTGGTCTATGTGTCTACACGCCCTAAAGTGTATCTAGCTGTGAGAGGGGGGATTCCCTTCTCAAGATCACGCTTTCAATGCTTGTTGATAGCTCCAAGGTTATTGAAGTGGCAGGGTGAAGCCAGGATTTCTGGCCAGCACAGCGTGGGACCTGTTGTGCCTCCTTCGCAGAACCGCAGAACCTTGGAGCTATCAACAAGCATTGAAAGCGTGATCTTGAGAAGGGAATCCCCCCTCTCACAGCTAGATACACTTTAGGGCGTGTAGACACATAGACCACACTACACAACCCCTAATTTTAACCCACACATATTTATTGTCCTGATGAAAGCCAGATTAATATAAGGCACTGGCTGAAACATGTTGACTACTCAAGGACGTAGGAGGTCGTAACCCGCCTCTAACGTCCCACAGCCTTATTTTTAACCGCTGGCAGAGGCCCTTTTAATAAAGTATCCTTACCCCAGGGACCATCTGCCAAGCCGTTTTAACTTCACTTACCTTAGCACCCCACACCGCACACACAGTGACATACCTGCTCCGCTGTAATCAGGCGTCGAAGCACACCCGGGACACGCTAGGTGTCACTGGGTGGGCCCGATGATGAAGCATGCCACCAACTAGGTTGGTGGGTGAGGGCTTTCAAAAGACACCCACGAGGTGCCATTGCCACCCGGCAAAATACTGAGTCGCTACATAACTAATATTAATCTACCATAACCGTGTCAGATTAATCCATTCTAGAGCTAGTCTCCTATTGATACCAATACATATAAACCGGGGATCTGGACTAGCTTTCTGGTCCTCTCTCTCCCTCTTGATTCTCGCCAAAAATTAAGTTGCCTGCTAATAAATTTTTAAAATGTCCCAGGGTCTCTGTTTCCACGGTCTTGGTGTTTAATTGCACAGGTTCAATCTACTTTTTGTTGCTTTTCTTATAATAGCTTGTGTCAAGAATTGGCTGAATGTGTCATTTTTACAATTTGTACTTATCTCTTTAAGTAAGGTTTTATTTTTGATTTTCTGCTGTTTGGTTAACATATGTGATCCTGTTTATTTTTGTAGAGAGTCCATGTATATATCCTGTTTCAGATTAAGGCCATTTGAGGGATCCATTCTGGATATGTTCTTGAGCCTTTATGGCCATCAGCAGTCCCTTGAATATTATTGTGTTCATTTAAATGTTATGTGAGGCGTAATCCCTTGGGTATTAGCCTATTTACCAACAAAGTTGCAATGTGTCTACTTTCTGGCTGTGGCAACAAGTCAGTCCCTTGGACAGGGAGTTCTATTAAACAGCTCATCAGGTCATCATCAAGGAGATGATCGCTCTTATTCAAGCATACTTAAACCAACAAGTCATGCGTTAACAGGCACTTTCAGGTGCTCTGGGGGCAGGGTCCCATGCACCTCCAGCAAATACAAGAAGCAATTTGCACTCCCTCGCTCAAGTGGTTTGCACAGGTGTAGAATATCCACTGAGTGGTCTGGTATTCAAGTGTTCACTTAGTAACATTCAGCTTTAAATGCCTCTGTCTTATGAGAAGGAAGAAACAACAGCTTCCAGCGTGGCTCGCCGTTGGCTCGAGTCCAACATGTTCTTTGGCGAGCCAAAGCTTGACATCTGGCTCGAGCCCTCAGTCTCTTGCCCGACCCCTTAATAAAATGCTGCTACAGTCCCATTATTTGCCACTTTGCAGGCTTCTTGTTAACCCCTGTACTTGCCCATTCACCGTCATTGAGTGGGACTGGTCAAATACTCACATCCTTTGCCTGAAAGAAAACAGTTAATTCATTTACACTCAGTTCTTTCTTGAGTTTCCAGACCAGATTATCACTTTATTTTGCAGCATTCTGCTATAAACTGGTTGTGAGAAATAATTATACAGGATGTGTTCTGTCTACTACAACCTCTATGGTACAAAAGCCAATGGTCGTGCTTCTGCTCGTTAGCTGTAATATGTCTAAGAATGTCCTAGGGAGGAGATGTGATGCCTTCGGGTAAAGTCTGCGCTGTATAAAAATGCATAAATAAATAAAAATAAATGTGGACTAACAGTCTGGGCGCCGACAGTGGCGTAACACAGGTCCCCGCAGCGCAGCCTCCCTGGTGGGTGGGTGGGTGTCGGGGAGGTCCGAGCTGCAGGGCCTCCCCTCAGCACAGTACTCTGGCCTGAGAGCTCTGGATTAAATCTGTAGCGGGCCCCTTCATGTACCTTGCAGGAGGGCCCGCTCAAGTTTCGTTATGCACGTGGGCGTCAGTCAGCTCAACATCCTGTGATTCTGGGCAAATCACGTAATCTCCCCCCGCCTAAAAAATTACCTTGAGTAATGTAACCTAGTGCTAATGTAAAGAGCCCCAATCCCCTTGGGCCGAGTTCACACTATATAAACAGAATAAACCAGCATCCAGGAGACCTGAAGTTATAGACGCCACACAAATTCTCCAGCCCTGCTACTGGAATTTAGTAACGTTTTTGCTTAAAACTTCAGACAATGGGGCGTATTTACAAGCCCCTTACGTTGCCGGTGCATCGTATTGTATTCTATTAGGATTTATATGTTATGCTTCATGAGTAAACTTTTTTTGCTGCCATCTTTTTTCACCAAGCAGCTAGTACTTTCAGAAAATAAAAACAGTCGTTTACAGACCTGTTCACTGCGGTGGGGTACCTTACATTGAATATTAAATAAATACCGAAAATCTAAACTCCCTTGAAAATCCTTAAATTCCTCTAGCAAAGAACACGACAGACTCTGATTTGTTTCCGTCTCTTCTGGAAACGGAAGCGGCCCCCGTCTATATTGTTGCAAATGTATGCAGAGTGCCTCCGAAAAGCACAGAAAATACCTTCAAAGCCTGCACATGAAAACAATTAAACTCTCCGTGCCTCGAACGTGTTTGCCAACATGATATACACAAGTCTGTTTAAACAAGGGAAGACATCGCCGATGACCCTTGTAACATACTCAAAGAATGCACCAGAGATAAACAGGTCAGACAGGTCAGCAGTATTTCTGTTTCCTGAGGGGGTGAGGATCACCGCACATGGTCTCGCCCCTCCATCCCGCCCAGCTTGCACTTGAGATCATATATTTCGGGGGTGGGAGGAGTGTATTTCAGCTTGCGTCTGCGCCAGTGAAGTGAGCGCGCGCGCCCCAGCTACAGACCATATACCTCGCGCGCCCTGGACGCACGCGCTGCCTTCCCTTCACGCCTGAACATGGGGTCCTCCACCCGGGCTGTCACGCGGCTCAGCTGGGGCGTGTGCGCCCTTCAGTTGACACTTTTGCTTTCAACGCACGCCTTCCCACAGACGAACATCAAAATTAGTCAAGGTGAGTAACGAGAGTGAATTTAATGTCAGGACGAGGTGGCTTTTTTCAGAGTTTGTGGTTTAATTTATTTAGAACTTTTTTTGTATAGGTATTCGAGAGTGGAAGCAAGCGTTGGTGCTGCAGAAATCTTTATTTTTCACAGTCTGTCTATGGAGTGCATGTAACTTTAATGTAATCCAAATGGAAAGCAAAGTTTGCTCCAGTTTTGTGTATTACACTTTTAGTGCCCTAGGCACCCATATTATGGGCAAAGTAAGAAGACTAAATATACGTTTTTTTTAAATTCAATTTCATTGCTTAAATTAATGTATGTTAATTGCTACAAAATATATAAATGTTCAACATTGTTGCTCGTGATTGGGCAACAATGTGAATTTCGGTTGCACTTTTACAGCGTTACATCACTTCATAAATGTTCCAGCGTTCTGTAACTATCACAAACATTTGAAAGTAGAAATATTCACTTGAAAATACTTTTTATGCCAAAGAAAACTCCCAATTTTGTGTGTGTGTGTGTGTGGGGGGGGGGGGGGGGGGGGGGGGGGGGGTTCTTACCGAATTTGTTTGGGTCTCAATCTTCTTGATGGTTAAAAGCTTGCAACGTTTTGCAGGAAATATCATGTTTGCAAAGTAAAAGCTTTACTGCCATAATCATGCATGGTATGATAAAGAAATCGATATCAGAAGTTCCCTGTGTCTTGATTTCATACAGTGTAATGATGACCAGTTAATTTCGCCCTTTTGGCTAGAGAAGTTTGCACTTACATTTGCTTTTACTGACCAGTGCAAAACAGCATTTGTACTCGCCAACTATTGCAAGAATGACATGGTGAGTTTTCGTAAATGACAATGAAGAATTGATCCTCAGGGCAGAGCTTTATGTGGGCCGGGTCCTGCCGGTGCCCAGTACCAGCAGTTGTAAAAAGTTGGTAGTGAGATGGGTGCCTATCCAGTTCTCCATTTTTGCCCTCACATTTAGGATGAAAAAACACATCTTAACTTTGCAGGAGAACCACCCTTCACTAACTTTGATGTAACTTAAAAGAGACTTGTTATAGTTCTTTCACAGTCTCATCATTTCAGAACTGAAGCATTCCAATGTTTTATATAATGACGCAATAGTTGTTGTTTACTTATGTTATGCAACCATCGACAAAGCCAATAGTCCCGGCTTCTTGTGGGTATAATGTTACTTGTTATATTGAGTATCTAGATGCAATGACAGAAGCAGCAAAATACCACTGGGGCGGCACACTATGCTTAACCCCTTCGATGCTGATGACGAGCTCAGCTCGTCATCAGCCACGGGGGGCGTGTGCGGATGACGAGCTGAGCTTGTCATCTTACGCGGCTTTTAGAAAAAAGCCGCGTAGGGGAAAAATAACCGCCGCAGCGATGCGGTTAACACAGATTTTCGGCTTACGGGTTTTTAAGCAACGCCCTTAATTAGATTGGCCACACCCTTAATTACAAATACCACGCCCCTTTGAGAGTACTCCAAGTTTTTTCATCCCACTTAAAGCCCTGGATCCGGGGCCAGTATAAAATTACTGGTCATTTGTGCAGGGCATGTAATCCAGCCTCTGAAAAGGTAGAGTTAAATAGTTGTCCTTAAACTCTGTGAAAAGTATAGTTGGAATGTTGTTTTTCAATGAAATACATCTTGGAATACTAAAGTTAAGTAGATTTACAGGACCATTATTATACAGAAAGCGTGCATTTACGGCATGTTTTCTAAATATTTAGAAGTTGTCATGGGGTGAGTTGGATGGTTGTTTTGGAAAATGTGGGCCAAAATGGGTTTATGATTCTAGGAACCCCATTCTTTTCACTGTGGGGTGTATTTGAGTAGAGCTGATGATTTCAGAATATACCCCGGCAAAAACATTAATTCCAGCCCCACATTGTAGCAAGTCTGAAGTGAAATAGGTCAGTTGAAGCATGGTTGGGTCAAAGCATTCCTTCTGCTCTGAAAGTACGATTTTGAAACTTGAATCCACAAGTGATGTTATTCTCCATATCCGAAAAAGCAATACATTTCTCTGCCCTGAGATACCGGCCATTTAAGGCTACCAGGAATTTTAATAATAATAATAAGCATAAATGGGCATCTGGAAGTGCTGAAATGTGTGGGAACACCCTCTATTTTCCTAAGATTCAAACATAGAATTTGCAGATGGTCCATTCCCTACATACTCCATATCGGCAAATCTAGACTCCCTTCTGCTGGTCATATGTAATTCACTTTTCAAATGGTGGGAGGCCTCTGACATCTTAAATGTCCACATTTTTGGGGCTGCGCAATGGTACCTAACCTATTTCTGACCTGCCCTGCCCACCGTAACTAACTTTTTCCTATTTCAGAAACACATAGAACTGATAACTTCTGTACCTTTGAGGACCAAAGATTATCCCAGAATCACAGGGTTGCTTTGTAGGCCAATAAATTCCAGGCCTGCAGATCCCCTTCCAGTCTTAATGACAGGCCCAGCTCACCTTTTGGAGGACCTAGCAGTTTTTTCAGACACTTTGCTCTCACACCCCTCCCAGCTTCCCTCCATAAGTAGGGACAATACCTCGGCCTGTATAGACATTGAGATGGGACCATTGCATTGTAAATTAGATGGACCACCAAAGATATTCCTAAAGCAAACTAGGCCCCTTATAGTTGCTGCTACCACTGTCTCAAACAACTCTTTGTTTATGGCATAGATCAGCTTTTTTGTAAACGTCATACCTAAGTATTTATAGGAAAATTCAATCTCCACCATCCTATTACTCAGGGACCACTTAAACCGTTTGTATTTCTTCCCGAAAGGGATTCTTTTTGGTTTTATCCAAATTCACCTTCAGTTTGTTAGCCTCACAGTAACTGTTAAATCTATTCAATTTCCTCTGTAGTCTTACTTGGGTCAAATCTAGAATCGCCAGATCATCTGCATAACGTAGGCTCAGTACATGTCAACCCCCCATTTTCGGGGGAAATGGCTGAGTAGCAGCCAGCACCCCCGGCAGGTCTGCTAGGAACAAGAAGAACAATGTGGGGGCCAAGACGTAGCACTGCCTTAACACATTTTCTAGAGATATTCTTTCTGAGAGGGCCTTTCCAAATCAAGCTCCACTTGGGCCTAATTTAGAGAACATAATTCTTGCAAGGTTACGAATAAGCATTGGGGAATATCCTGCTGTCGTAATTTAGCCCAGAGTATACTGATGGTCTACCAAATCAAAAGCTGAGCTAAAATCAACAAAACAACAGATAAACTCCCTGTAGTTTCCGTTGCTTTTGTCCCAGGGCCCACAACATGCAGCAGTGATCTATCGTTGAATTCCCACACTTGCAACCCCCTTGTTCCATTGTGATTATTCCATTACCCTCAATCCAATTCTTTAATGAGATGATAATGACCTTGGTAAACAATTTTGCACCAACATCTAGCAGGCTTTTCAAGTGGTTGTTACCAGGTACATTCAACTCCCCTTTCTTATGTATCGGTCTAATTATTGCAACTTTCCAGCTGGGCGGAAATATATCTAACTTAGTTATGGCTATAAAAACCTTTGAAAAGGAAGTTGCCCACCAGATTGGGTCTTAATCACAATTGCGAGGAGATTATCTGGCCCAGCTGCCTTGGTTAGATTTAGAGTAGTAAACAACTCAGCTACAGATTGAGCAGACAAAGACTTTAATGCTTCGTCCCCCAATTTTGGCCAATTGTGCCTCACAGTTCTCAAACCACACTTTCAGGTAAGTCACTGTGTTTTTACCTTCCAACTCTCCAGCAGCACCTAAAATACGTGAATTGTTTCTGTATAAATTGCCTTCAGGGTCTTCTGCCCAGTACTCACTCTGAAAGTTTTTGCTCCGTGGTCTTTATAGCATCTCTGTTAGGGTGTGTTACTGAATCCTCTATTTCTTTGATCCCATCCATTAGTTTTCTGTGGTCATGCCTCAGTATGATGATATCTCTAATCACCATACCTATATTGGTTGTTAGGGTTTCTCAAGTTGTCACAATGGTTTCTAGGATCCTCTCAAGTTTGTCAGTGTTGATGCTCGGGGTAAAGCAGTCTGCTGTTTTAGTCCTGGGTCCCCCCATCATGTCACAGTTATTTTTAGGTTTGCCCATTGTTGTAAGCAGCGCACACTCACCTATGGTAAAGGCTATGCTCACTAATGAGTATCCCTGACTGACCAGAAGCCACTCTTGCACCTGAGAATGTGTGAGAGGCTGGGGCAAGTGCGACTCAAAAGTGTACCCAAATTCCAGCAGGTAGATGCCACAAGTGCTCCTGTCACAGTAAGTGCCACTCTAACTATATTGCATTGCAATTGGATTTTTTCAAAGGATGCAGTACCAGATCCACCATTCTGTGTGTTTGCCTCCAGGCCACCCCAAGTACATCTTCGGTGGGGCCTTCGGTGGGGCCTAGATTTGTTTATGTGTCTGCACATCTCAGCACAGTAAGTTCCAGAGCATTTAGTGCCTCATTATGTGCATGATTAGCATACTGCCCCAGGGGTTGGAAGGTGCACTACCTTCACCTCACCTCTTCCTCCCACTCTCTAAATTGAGCTATCACCTATCACCTGCTTGTTTTACAGGAAGCCCACACTGTATGAATTTCCATGGTAATGCCACACCAGTGTGTACATATATTAACTAGGCCTGGGCAAAGCACCACGCTACGCTCGTGTAGTTTGCGCTACTTCGCACTACGCCAACTGCACGTAGCACAGTGCAAACACGCGTAGTGCAGCGGTCATTTTTTGCTTGCTCGCGGTCCTTAACGTCAAGTTGGCGACCGCGAGCAAGCAAAATGACATTCCGGCGAGTCTTTTTCCTCGTTCGCGATCAGCAACATCAAGTTGATGATCGCGAGCGTGGAAAATAAACCTCCTGGCGAGATTCTCAACGCAGGGAGGTCAGGTTTCTCATTGCGAGTGGTCGCGTATGCTCCCGACCGCTCGCGATGAGAAACTACCTGTCCGCGTTGAGAAAGCTGCAGTTCGAGTAAAAATCTACTTGAGCGGCAGAAAACTACAGCTCGCACTGTACAAGATGCTGTTTTCAATGATTGCACAGTGCCGGATGCTTGTCCGCACTGTGCAATCATTGAAAACAGCATCTTGCACAGTGCGAACATGCTACTACGCAGTTCGCCTAGTGCTACGCGTAGCTCGCGTAGTGCATATTGCACTTTGAGTAGCTTCACAAAGCGCTACTTTGCAAACTACGCCCAGCCCTACTATTAACTTGTGAGGTCAGGCACACCCCTCAGTCCCTTTGGTGCCGTGTTGTGCATTTGATAGTGTCAATGTTTGTGTTGAATGTGTATCTTTGGTATAGGTTGAAGAAGAACTCTATCAGTTTTGGATATGTACGTTCTGGGAGTTCTCATTGATTAGACTTAAATTGCACTGGTGTCACAGAGGCGGTAAGCCTTTACTATAACAGTTTTAGCATTTTTTTGAAAACGTCATGTGCAATACATTATCATTTCCTTCACCCGTTGAGGGGGAAGAAGGGGAATGCAGTGCACCTGGGCCTTGCTCATTCCAAGATATTAAAAAAAAAAAAAATTGGTGGAAAGCTTGTAAAAGTCGCAACCAGTGCCAATTTCTCCGGCTGCATTTCAATCCATCCTTATTTACCTATTGCACCACTGCAGGTGGAGTACAACCATATGCAAATCAATTTTTATCCTACTCCTATTGGAACAATCCAGCTCAAAGTGCCAAGCCACATCCCCTCTGAACAGGAACACTAGCAACCGCAGAACAATTTTAGCCTGTTGGATCTTATCTGTGAAGTATAACTTGCATCCCATGGCACAGTGTGACGATGCCTATATATATGGGCATGCCATTGCACTTGAAGCATCAAATTAGAAAAACAAAAGGTGATATGTGAAATGCTTGCAAAAGTCTCAACCCACTGGCAATCACTCCAACCATATTCCAGTCCATTATTTTCATATGCAAATCAGTCTTGGTCCTACTCCAAGAGGAACAGTCCTGCCCGAATTGCCAGGCTACATCCCCTCTGAACAAGAACACAAGCAACCCCAGACTGTTTTTTTGACTATCTAGGCTCCATCAGTGAGGTGCAACTTGGATCACATTACACAACAAGCGTGGGTCTCATGTTTAGGCATTTCTATCACACGTAGGGTATCAAAATATAACAACAAAAGTTGATAGGTTAAATGCTTGCAAAAGTCTCAACCACTGGCATTTACTGGAACCAGGGCTCCCTGGAACTAAAAAGCATAGTTGAACTGGGAGTCCCCATTTAGCTCATACTCAATAGAGCTGGGACGCCCCTGCTATTAACATACTACATCAAGTATGTTCTGCTAAAAGTGCCTGGGTGACTTTTCTTAGTGGTTCTTGCTATTGTAATCCATCTGACAATGGGAATTGTGCATGCTGTACTGGATTTACTATATGAAAAAGTTTGTCTGAGATATACTGTTGGACGTTTGTGTGTGTTTTTACTAGAATGTCAACGCTGTTATGATCCACATGACAATACACTATATGCCTTATCTGCGCTATGTTGAATATTTTGTGCCTAACACAGCGGTATCAATGAAGACAATTCCAAATGCTACATTGCTTACTTTGGATGCCTTTCATCAAATGACAGGGAGCACTTTAAAAAAAGATTAAGTATAACATAAACATTTTCGGATGAGGACATGCACCTTATATTTTAGAATAATAATTCTGTTCTTTGCTCAGTGCTCTCATCATATCACAATTCACTCTGTACAATTGGTTTCATTGCGTTTGGAAAGCAGTTTACTAATTTGTTGTCTTATAATGGGATATATAACCTGTTCCACCTATGTAACTCACTGAACAGAGATCAGTATTGCATCAATGTTTTGTTTGGTAGATGCTTTACATTCACTTCTTCAATAACAGAGTATCAAACAGTCATTTGTGTTTGCTAGACTCCTATATGTGCATTAGGATCACGTATGCCTCCACTCATTCATATCACAACCAAGAAAATCACTCGCTTGTGAAAACAGATCATTTTTGTTAGAAATGGGGCTATCTAGCTGGCAGAGGTAGGTACCTTTGTCCAACTAGGGAGTGAGACCCTTGCTTTTAGTCAGGGTAAGGGGGATTAAAGCTTTAGATAACGCCTGCTCACCCCCTAGGTAGCTTGGCACGACTTATCCCAAAGGCAATGTATAAAGTATTTGTACTCAAAACACACAGTAATACAGTGATAGCACCACAAATGGACGCCACACTAGTAAAAAAAAATAAAGTATCTTTATCTAAACTCAACAAGACCAAAATGACAAAAATCCAAAATACATGTAATAAGAATATGACTTTAAAAAGGTTTCAAACAACTTGGCCCATAAAAAACTATGGATGCGTGATTTCTCTCAAAGTACCTGTAGTTGCGACAGAATTCACAAGGTCAAACAGCCGCAGAGATGGGAAACATCAAAAAGCAAAGAGATGCATCAGTTCCTGAAACAGTTCTGCTGCATGCAGGAGAAGTGATACATCGAATCCGGTCTGTAGAGAGAAGTGATGCGTGGTCGATTCCGAGACAATTCTGGGTGATGCATCAGGAAAACTTGCTGCACAGGTGCGATGCATGGAAATCCAGGATGCGTCTGTGATCGATGTGGCAGCAGCGCTGCATCAGATTCTTCAGCCGCGATCCCGCGATGCATCGGTTCTTGCAGTGGTGACAGGCGTTGCGTCGGTTTCGGCAGCTCACAACGTTACTTGGAGATTCTCCTTGCACATCGGTGCTGCATTGGAAAAACTGCAGCAAGAAGAGTGATGCGTCGATTTTCTTATAGTTGCGTCGGTTTTCCAGCTCCCAACAGCAGGAACAACTTCCAGAGGCTCCACACAGTCACAGACACCTCTAGGCAGGTCAGAACTCCCAGCAAGGAAGTTCATGGAAGCTGGGGGTGAAGTCTTTGTATTCCTGAGACTTCAGAACAGGAGGCAAGCTCTACTCAGACCCTTAGAGATCTCCCTCAAACAGGGGGGACACAGCACACAGCAAAGTCCTTATCCTTTCCTTGGCAGAGACAGCTACTGCAGGCCAACCACAGACAGCACACAGCAAGGTGGCAGTACTCCTCCTCCAGTTTCTACAGCTCTTCTCCTTGGCAAAGGTTCCTTTTGATTTCAGAAGTAGTCTAAAGTTCAGGGGGTTTAGGTCTAATACTTATACCCCGAAATGGCTTTGTTCTCTTTATCAAGGGTCTCTGAGACCAGTCCAAACCAGGTCTGTCCTCACTGGTGCAGCATGACCACAGGGGGTGGAGACAGCATTGTGCAAGGGAGAAAGACCATATTCAGGTGCAAGGAAATCTCATCCCAATACTCTGAATTCAGCAAGGGTCTAATCAGCCCAGCTCTGAGTCACCCAGGACGGGCCAGGCACAACTCAACCCCCCAGTGGCTGACCACAGTAAATGAACATCCCCAGACCCTGTCACTCCAAAACCAGACAGTCAATACACAAACAGGCAGAGGCACACAGAATTGTTAAACAAGAAAATGCCTACTGTCTAAAAGCATTATTCTTTTGGCAGGAGGACGATGTGATCCAAAGGGAGCCCTAACAAGCTTTGTAAAGGAATCGCACCGGGCTCCAGAATTCACTTTCAAATATAAATAAGAATACAGATACTCACAGAACAACATGAGCAATCCTGTAAAGTTTGCCCTGCTCTTTTGATTTGGTGCACAAGTAGAAATTCCTTAGCTCTTGACAACTGAAAAGAGTCAGAATTCAAACCTGTTCTCATGCCCCCCAAAGAATTCACCAAACCTTTTGTCCTGAAGAGAACCCTTAAAGAAAGTGCGAGTTCGAAACTCGTAGACCGAGAACAATGGAGGATCCAAGTTCAATCAGCATCAATATGTACGTATACATTTATTTGTTCAAATAAACTATTGGATGCCCACATTAGATACCTTTGGACCCTTTAAATGTTCCAGTGCTAAGAGCACTTTCTGTGAATTTGATGCTCAGGCTGTTAAATCCTGGATTGGTGAAGATGCAATTTTCGCCTAGTTCATGTATCAATTATGCCTTATCACAATGTATGTTTGATTAATCTTTTCATATTTTACACTTCACACATGGTTTTCACATATTTTTCACTGTATATCCATCAAGTTGAATGTGGATTGTCCTTTCTTTTATCGCACCAATTGTGAAAGTTTAAAAAAACGTTTTTGTTCAAACATTACTAAAGCAAATCTGAGGTCATGTTTATTGAGTAAAATGTGCCTCATGCATCAGTAAAGAAGTGTTTAAAACGCACAATCACCTGATGTTTTTTTGTGGATACAATTTTCTAAGGCCCTAGGTGTTTGTAGGTAAGGGCCAAACCCCCTAATTTACACATACTTTCTAAAAGTGGCATTTTCAAACACACAATCTAAAAACCATCTTTACTAAAAGATGTGTTATTAAATTCTGAGTTCAGAAATCCTAAACTTTATTTCTCTATCTTATCCCAATGGGAAGTATTATTTATAAGATTTTATAAATAAACTCCCATTTTATCCTATGGGGCAAGATAGCCTTTTAATAGTGAAAACCGAAATTAGCAGTATTTCACTATAAGGACATGTCATGCACACCAGTACATGTCTTACCTTTCACATACAATGCACCCTGCCCAGGGGGGTACCTTGGGCCTACCATAGGGGTGCTTACATGTAAGAAAAGGGAAGGTTAGGGCCTGGTAAGTGGGTACACTTGCCATGTTGACGTGGCCGTTAACAAACTGAGCACAGACACAGCAGTGGCAGGTCTGAGCTATCTTTTCAGGGCTACTCATGTGTGTGACACAATCAATGCTGCAGGCCCACTAGTAGCATTTGATTTACAGGCCCTGGCACACTTCAGTGCACTTTACTAGGGACTTACCAGTAAATCAAATATGCCAATCAGGGAGAACCAACTGTAACAAAAATTTACATAGGGAGCACTTGCACTTTGACACTGATATCAGCGGTGGCAAAGTGCCCAAAGCATCTAAGCCAGCAAAAACAAAATCCAGAACGGCATCAAAAATACAGGAAGTAGAGGGAAAAAGTCAGGGGAAACCACGTCAAAGATGCAAAGTCTAACAATTTTTGTTTTGTAAATTCCAAAACAGTGTTACATTTCACCTAGAAAGTTTGAAGCCCTATTTGACTGTAAATGATGAAAACCATATATATCTACAGCCGACCAAGAACTATTTCATGATTTTTTTTGTTTATTTAGACATTATATTATCTATAATATCCTAAAATTAAAAATGTAATTAAAAAATAAATTTCCAAAAATGTATTGCATATGTTTGCAAAAATTGTATAATATAGGGCCTGGTCATACCTATATCAACATAGAGAGTTTTTGGAACACAACAACAAACTCTGGAAGAGGCTGCGTAACAACAGACAACTATAAACCAGCCTGAATGTGTAGCAAGCATTGACATTTCACCGTGACCTAAATGGTTTTGTGTCATCTTCTTCAGAACAAACACTACAGTAAATGGGGATGATGGCATCCAATGATCCACTTTTGAAAAAAACATCAGTTAAAATTTTGGGAATGCACCAAAAATGTGCTGTTCCTGGATTTGTCAATTCGGTTCTTTTATTTATAAGATTTAGATCTCAAACAAGGTCCACATGAGAAATAACAACATTACAATAATATCGTACATATTCGATACAAGTTTGAAAAAGATTTAAAAAATGTAAAAACTCTTTGACAAAATAATTAGGTGGAAAAAAACAACAGATGATGAGATTCAGCCACGTTCGAGCATTATGGGGCCGATTACCATGCCGGTCAGACATGCATCCAACCAACATTGTAGCTGAAGCGGGACCACCTAACAAAGAGTTGGAGTTGCCACTTTCCAGATTATGATCTGACTGCTGTGTTAGGTGTCAGATCCTGTATGTATTTTTTCTATTTCAGCTTGTGCTGCCGCTCACAGGACAAGCCGCAATGAAAAAAAAGCAGAGTTTAAACATCCCTGCACCGTGTAGCAGACACCATAGCAGAAGGCCAGGGGGCGAGGGTGCCCTGCTAGAAGCCCTCAAAGTCACCTTCTGCCTGCCTTTTCACGGCGGGGGCGGACCACCATGAAAGGGCAGGTGGAAAGCAAACTTGTAATCCCATCGGTAGAGCCGAGGCTGGCTCTGCTGCCATTTTAGGATTACATTTCCGACCACTTCCCCAAAGGGCTCTATGAGCCTGTCGGAAGTGGAGAAGAATTCCCCTGCGGATTTCTATCCGACCACTAGTATCGTAATACATCAGCCGAACGCAAACCTCTGATGTTGGGCGGAAAGACTCCAAACGAGCTGTTGGATGGCTTTCCGCCCGACATCATAATGAGGCCCTATGTTTTAACATAAGGATTCAGAAATTGGGGAAGCTGAAGAAGCAATCTGGACATACAAATAATATACATGATTAATATCCTGTACACCATGAATACACCATGAATACAAAGGTATTACATACATCATCTTTATTCAGTAATTTTGACCAATTAGGAGTCCATGATTTTAGAGGGAAAATATTTAAATGCAATAATGACTAAAAACGTCTAATACCATGATCAAGGTTCCAGGTCAAATATAGCTGTGGTTTTCTCACAACACAAGAGGCAGTTATTACATTGAATGCTTTAAAAAGATTTTACCTGTAAAACTGACCAACTGCATAAAAAATCCTGCTTTGTCTCAAAGAGATTTAAAGTATATAATCCCTATTAAATGGGGCCTTTTCTTGTTTTTCAATTAAAAAATATTAATGCACATAAAACTCCCTCGAGAATTTGCATCACTTCTTAGCAGCCGGTATCCCCATCGTACCACTGCCACCAGACTTTGCACAAAAGGATACGGTAACCCACATTCTAATTGCAGTGTAAAGCAGCCAGAGAATTAAAGTTACATAGTCTTGTCAATACTTAGGGCCTTATTACGAGTTTGGCGGTCCAATTGACTGCCAAACCCATGGTGGCGATCCACAATCTACCCTCCCTATTAGGGCACTGGCAGTTGGACTGCCATTAGACCATTGCATCCTCCAGGGATCCTGGATCCCGCTGCAGAGGTGAAGTGGTCAGGCAGAGTAATATGCCGGTTGTGCCGCTGCAGCACCGCCAAGTTTAATTCCAGTTGCCCCACCGTCAGCCTTTGCATGGCGGTGAGCCTGCCATGGAAAGGATGATGGTGAGGCAACTCAGGGGGCCCTTATAGGGCCCCTGTTGCCTCTGTGCATGGGGGTGCATGCAGGGGGCACAAATTTAATAAAATATGAAACTGACTTATTATAGTCAACCATAATAAACTGTTACTTTACTAATGTATTGAAATGCATAATTGGTTAAAAAAAGTAGTTAAATTAAAGTGATTACATTTATTGTGCAAACAAAATTCAAAATTTAAAAAATGAACCCCAAAAAGTGTACAATCATTGATTTGAGAAAAAAGTTAAAAATCAATAATTAAAGGGGAACCAGTCCAAAAAGAGACCCTGAAAATAAGTAATCACCCACCCAATCCTCCAATGAACCCTACCGCTCATTTTTGTTTAAATCTATTTTTATTGTTTTCTGTTTTTTCTGTTTTTTGAATTACAACATATTTGACACTTTCCGGAAGTCAATTTAAATTACACCACAGTTTGATATCAATGTAGTCAGAACAATAGACAGTCCGGGAATTATTGCGCATGAGCATATCCAATGCAACACTGATTTGTGTAGCGCCTCTACATACAGATTCGAACTATAATCAATTAAACTTTAGTAACGCCCAACAGTGTGCTCTTGAGACCTCCCATTTCCTTTGACCTCCCAGCATAATACATCTTTTATCCCTTGCAGAATAACTCAACCACCCAACCTGAAAATATAAGGGTCACACATCTCTGCTTGTATACTCCAATTCCCCACACATGTAGATCGCATGATTTGTAATAACAGCCAGGGGCGCTCCAGACGCGTTAAACATAGAGCAACTGGGGGAATGAAGCAAATCGGGAATCACAGGCCAGCGGAGAAGGGTGACGGGAAATGTCCATCTTAGATCCTGGATAGGAGCGGGTGAGAAATCCGATAGGGGGGAAAGCGGGGAATAACTCCACTCGGCGCAGGTGTCTCTAATTCAGTGATTGTCTACTCCCCCGTCATGTGTGTACTATATATCCATCACAGTCATGTACCCCCTAAGGCCCTCCGGGCTCATCATCTGATGCCTCAGGTTGGTCCCGATGAACCCTACCGCTCATTAGGAAATAAAAAAAACATAATTTAACAAGCAACCAAAAGTATTTGAATCCCAAGAACTAGAACCATAACACATAATTACCTTATTTTAATTAATCAAAATAGATAACTTAATATTTCCACAATTAGGAATTGTTTTAACTTTAAAGTAGTATACTAATTTTAAATAAAACTTTACCTGCCCAAACTCCCAAAATAACCCTAAAGTTGGACCGAAACACATTGTATATGACCAGTTAAAAAACAAAACAATTTACAATGTTAATTCAAACTATATTAAGTACTTGATATTACACTTACTTAACAAAATGTTCAGGTGCCTAATTGTTGCCAATACCAAACAGACATAATGCTGACTATGTTTTAACAGGAACAACTAGGTTTGCAAGTGCAGTCGATAGCATTAATGTTGGTGTGAAATCCGTGGGGCTCCGTAAGGCCCTATTGGATGGCAGCAGACACATCACTAAGATATGGGTCATACTGCTGCAGATATGAGAGTGAAATGGCATGGGGACGTTAGGGAATCATGGAACAGGTTCACTTACACGTGCAACATCTAAAGTTGAACACCAGAGACTGAGCATATAGGATGGGAGATCGTAATCTAATCATGATGGGCGGCTTCAATGGAGTCACAGTGAAGTGGTAGATGAGTGGCTGTGGGTGACCCCAAAGACGGACTGGCAAGTATCACTAGATACAAGATTAATTGATCAAGATCAGGCCCAAAACCACAGCAGACTGCAACTGGATTCCCCATCCATTAGCAAGATGATAGACCTGATCTGTTTGTGACACATAAGGTAACAATCGTAGTCTAAAATATCACAGCACAGATTATGGTTAACGTCTATGTGGCTTTGCTGACTGCTGGCATACCCAGCTGGCATTATGCAAACTTTGCTGGCCCAAACAAATGTAATTGCTGTACCAGTGGCTCTGAATGGGTGGTCACAAAGAGAGTGGGGTCATTGGTAGCAGTGACATGGTGGAGTTCCTTAACAAGTTGAAATTTAAGCCTATCCAAAGTGGTGTTCCCCTGGGGTACTGTAAAGACCAGTGTGTTTCATTGAGAGTTGAAGAGGAGATTGGGAGTCTTGTTATGGAAAGTCGTTGTTGACCATGAAGACCACTGTGTTTCATTGAGGATTGGGTAGGAGTTTGGGAGTCTTATCAAGGGTGATCTATGGGGACCATGAAGACCAGTGTGTTTCCTTGAGCGTTGGGTAGGTGTTTGGTAGACTTGTCATAAAAGATCGTGACACGTTGTTTGTGACTCTGTGGACCCTGGAAAGTATTTGGGAGAGATGATATTGTGGAGGAGTGTGTGTGCATGAATACATAGGGATAACATTTGCATGAGTTTATTTTGGCATTAAGGATCTTGACAGCATTCATTTTTATTACTAATGTTGTGGTAATCAGGCTAATTCAGGCATCACAGACCTGTGCAGTAGTTACAACTAAAACAATAAAATTATGTACAATAGTAGCAAATAGATACAGTCTCTGGACCTGATTATTAGTAGGTAAATGTGTTTTCAGCACTTGAGCAAACCTCAGTTTGTGCTTGGGTGGAATCCTCAGTTCTGTGTTTTTTATTGCACCCAGTAATTATCGAGGAAAACAGTATACTTTTGACCATAACATGGGGATTTTAAAGCGCTCTGTTTCAAGTATTTGGAATAGTTGCCATTTATAGCACTCAATAAACTACAAGCCCCATGGTGTTAGATTTTGGAAATAGCTCCTACTCTCCTGACACATTTGGAATCAGGGCCTACATGTGCTCAGGATTAGTGTAGTTAACTTGCCCATCCCATTCTGGAAGCGTTACCCTTTTCTGGAGTAAATCCCCAGTCATTTCTAGAGACAGGCGGGTTCTTAGACGAGTTTGTGAATGTCAAATAACCCACAAATGTGTGGGCGTTCATAAACTCCCAAGGAAAACCAAGCTTGAACATCCCACTCTTCATGCATTATGTTTTCTAAAGCGGAATTTTCCAAAATCATGGTGCACACTTTTAATCCTCTACTTCTCATTAGACTGATCTTTTGCCAGTTCTGTTTTTCAGCCAATACTTCTTGCAGATTCACTTTTCACACTGTTATTTTTATTCTGCAAGTACCAACTTGCTTACCACTCAGGTCTGGCTGAAAGCAGCCCCCCTAACTTGAGGCCAGTGAATAGCTGTGAACTAAACCTTTCTGTGACAGGCTAACAGAAAATGCTGTCATCATTAAATGCATATTGAATAACTAATAATATTATATTTCATTTGGCTGCTTCAAGATACAAAAAATGAATAATAGGTATAAAACGAGATCCTTTGAACAATGATGAGGAACAAGCCAGTGTCTTGAGGGCTCTCTCATCCTTTCTTCCTCATTATGAATTTGCTTAATGCTCGCTTAGAATGTTCGAAAGGATTAATATTTTTCCTTAACGTTGATTTGTGGTCTTTAATTTCTGTTGAGTTTGACTTTTTTCGTAAAAGAGCAAAAGCTAATGGACCTAAATGATGCTTCAAAACTAGACAGCGAGGCAGGGAAGCCTGACAGCATGACCTTCCCAGGCAATCCCAGGCAATGTTTTGAAGCTTAATGAACCCTGACTAACCCAGGCTACCTGCCTTCTACTGAAGTTAATTAAAATAATGGAAATGACAACGTGTGCTGATCCTCGGAGGGAAGCAGATGTTGTCAGAGTGGTGTCAAGTGTCAAAATTGCCTGTCAGGCTGATGTAATAACGGCTAGTCCAACATGAAAACAGTTTAGCTCAAGTCTTGGCTGGAATGTGATGTGCTGGCTGTAGTGTTACGACTATGATTTTCAATAATTTACTTTTTTCATTGAAATTCAGACAAATGTCAAGGGGCACACATGGAAATCTGCCAAAGACATACATTTGTGAGCGCATGTCTGTTTTCTTTTACTCTAACCAAGAGGACAGCCCTCATCAGTTAGTCTGTCAGGTTATTGGAAAGGGAATAGTGCAATCCCATTTATATTTTCCTCTGTGGTTTTCCTTGGGATAAAATAGCTTCCCCCTTACATCACCTGGAAACATGGAGGTGTTACGGTCAATATCCCAGGAAAAAATCTATACAATCCAAAGTTTAGGAACTAAATTCACATTTAGGATGACAAAATACATTAAGAGTGTAGGGTCCTGATTTAGAAGTCGGTGGAGGGGAACATTCCATCACAAACCTGATGGATAGTACGTCCGCCGTATAACGGTCACATTCTGTCCTATGGGCATCAAAATACGGCAAATGCGATATCTGTCACGTTTATGATGGATTATTCCCTCCACCGACTTCTAAATCAGGCCCTAATTGGGTGAGGAAACCCACTAAGTTTTCACTTTATACTTGTTTGCAATAATCTCCCTCTGAAATTGACGTTCTTCAGGTCAGTTCATAAGACCCTCCTTTTACTGCCAATCAGATGGTTCTGAGAGTGGCACACCTCGCTCCTCCTTGTGGTCTCATTACAAGTTGCCAGGTATTCAGGAGGGAGATGCTCTGAGGGCAGAATTAACGGTCCCAGACAATCTGGACATTACAAGCAAGAGACCCTCAGAATCGCAAATGGCATGCAGACCTGGGGACACCGGGTTCTTTACTGTATGCAATTCTGGGACATTCTCTGCTGTGTAAGCGCGTAGAAAATGCCATCAGACCCACATGTGGTAATAACATGGACAGAAATGCACCCATACTCCCGTATCCTTTAAATTCTCCAGCGGAAACACTGGGCAACTCAGAATCCTCCAGTTACGCATTCCCTGGGAATATTGCTACAGCAACTATGTCATGCACTGCAAACACCCCAAGGATGTTGTGAAGGGACTAGACCTCTTCCCACCCTTCATTCACAGGGGTTTTGTGAATGGAATCTTACTTTGCACCCAGAGCATCACGTAAAGTTTTTCAAAAGTGCACACAGCATCATATATTTGGAGCAAGGTTTAAAGATGGTACAGTTGTAACAGCACTGTAGGCATGAAATGCAAAGGCAGCCCAACTTGGACTTGGTGCACAATTGTGCTGGTGACACAGATACGTGGCAACACAAGTAACAAGGTGAGAACAGCGGAATGGCGCCTAATGACAACAAGTGAGATAATATATACAAGTGAATGTGTGGTTCAGCACGGATTGATTTGTATTTGTATTTTGGTATTTGTAGAGCGCAACTATCGCTCTGGAAGGAGCATCCTGGCGCTGGCTAGATAGTATGCATACAGTTACAATTACAGAGGCAGGGTTAGATGGCAGCCAAGACATATTCGTCTGAGAGACTGAAGATCCATGTTTTTAGTTGCTTCCTGAAGTGAATTTCTTTGGTTTGTGACCTTAGGTTGTGGGGCATGGAGTTCCATGCTCTGGATGATAGATGGGTCAGGGTTTTTCCCCCTTTGGTTTTTAGGTTGAATTTGGCGAGTTTTAGCAGGTTGTTATTGGAGGATCTTAGGGTCCTCTGGGGGTTGTAGTGGGGGTAGCGTTTAATTAGATATTTGGGGCCTGTGTGGTTGAATGCCCGGAAAGCAACGATTAGGATCTTAAAAAAAATCATTTTGTGCAGAGGCAACCAGTGGAGGGTTCTCAGAGCGGTTGATGCAGAGGACCTCCTGGGGAGTTTAAGCACCAATCTGGCGGCGGAATGCTGGACGCTCTGCAGTTTTTTGAGTGTGGGTTTTTTCACACCTGCCATTAGACCATTGCAGTAATCTAGGCGCAAGAGGATTAGCGCGACAGCTACTGCCTTTCTAGCATCAGTTGGTAGGAAATCAAAGAATTTTTTAAGAGATTTTATAATCCCGAAGCAGCTACCTGCCACATTCCTGACGTGTTGGTCAAAGGATAGGTCAGTATCGAATATGACTCAGAGGTTTCTTGCTGTTGTAACGGTCTGGGGGGGAGCGGTGGAGCCCTCTGGCCACCATAGGCTGGGACAGAAATTGACATTTTTCCCCATGGGGAGGATTTCTGTCTTGCTGGCGTTGCATTTAAGGTGGTTTTTTTCCATCCAGTGGAAGACGTCTTTCAGGCAATTTTTAAGATTTTGTTCGGCATTCGTTGCGTTTTCATCTAACGGGACTATAAGTTGGGTGTCGTCGGCGTACGATGTAACAGTTATGCCGAATGATTCGATCAGGGAAATAAGAGGGATTAGGTAGACGTTAAAAAGCAGGGGGCTTAAAATGGAGCCTTGTGGAACTCCAGATCGAATATTTTTCTCTGCAGAGCTGAAAGGTCCTAGTGCGATGGATTGTGATCTGTCTGTTAGGAAGGATGTTATCCAATCCAGTGCCAAGTCGGAGATGCCACTATCCTTAAGTCTGTCCAGGAGTATAGAGTGAGAAATTGCGTCGAACGCTGCTGTGAGGTCCAATAAAATCAGCACGGCGTTCTTTCTTTGATCCTGAAGTAATTTTATGGAATCAGTCAGTTCTATCAAAGCTGTTTCCGTCGAGTGCTGGGGGCGGAAACCTGATTGTTGAGGATGGAGGATGTTGTAAGTTTCTAAATGGTTTTTAAGTTCTCTGTAGACCATTTGTTCCGTAATTTTTCCCAGGACTGGGAGGAGTGAGATAGGGCGAAGATTGGTAAGGACTGAGGGGGATTTATTCGGTTTTTTCATTAAGGGCTTCACGATCCCTTGTTTCCATTCTCTAGGAACAATGCCTGAGCTGAGGGAGGCGTTTACTATTTTATTTATGATGGGATTCACAACTTCAATCAGCTGGTGAAGAATTCTAGGGGGACAGAAGTCCGAAGGGGCACCTGATTTGCACGCTAGAATTACTTCACGGGTTTGGGATAGACTGACCTGTGAGAACGTTTTTAGATTTCCTGTTATTTTTCCTGCTTGTTCCGAGAGGGAGGGGGACTGAGAGGCTTGGTATGGGGGAAAGTCTTTCTGAATTAGGTTGATTTTCTCTTCAAAGAAGTCTGCTATTTGATCGCAGAAATCTTGGGAGGGAGGTATTTCGGGCTGTAGCGCTTTGGGGTGAGTGAAGGTCTTAACTATTGCGAACAGAGTTTTTTGTTTTTGTTTGGCCTCATTAATGGCTTTGATGTAGAAATCTTTTTTTGCCGCTTTTTATACTGGAGTGGTAGCTCTTCCTTAGCTGGATATAGGAGTTTCTATCCGTACTGTCGTAGGTTTTACGCCATTTGCGTTCACCTTTTTTGCAAAGTAGATGGGCCTTGGCTAATTCTGGCGTGTACCAGGGGGCATTTATTTTGCCTCTTTTATCTGTTTTCCTGGCGCGTTTAGGTGGGGCGCGTACTCTGATTTCGTGTTGCATCCATTTATGGAAGAGTTTGGAGTCCTGTTCTACGTTACCCGTCAAGCTAGGGCTCTGAGTCTCAATGATAGGCTTGAGTTTGAAGGTGTCTTCTACCGTTTTCCAGTTGACGTGGTTCTCTGGAAGTGGGTTGGGTTTGGTTGAGTTTTTAGGGCGCGGGGTTCTAATGAAGAACGGGATCAGGTCATGGTCTGTCCAGATTTGTGGGACAGGAGTTTGGGTTTCTAGAAGGGGAAAGTTAGTACAGACCCCATCTAGTGTGTGTCCGGCTAGATGAGTGGGTTGCTTGACCCTTTGTTGAAGGTTAAAAATTTCCAAAGTTTGGTGGAAATTTAGTTTTTGAGCGTCGTCTTTGGAGTTGAGGTGCAGATTCAAATCGCCCAGGAGAGTGACGTGTGGGTATCGGGTTAGGAGTTAGGGTTAGGAGCTGATTCACAAAGGTTGCATAGGAATAGATGGGAGCTGTTTAGGGTGCGATTTAGGTAGAAACACACATAATAGAGGCGCCTTCAATTGCGCGGTGGAGTCGACAACATTTAGATCCTATGAACTCAGGATCATCTTCAGGACGGGGCTGCTGTTTTTGGAAGTGCTGTGTGTGAGGGTCCCAGGCGGGATGTGGCCGATGTGGTACTGTACTGTTCGGTGTGGTGTGGGGGATCCTACGCCAATGGATCTGGGCATGAGCCAGTGGACAAGTGGCCCGGGCGGGACAGAGAAGGGTGCGGGTGGGGCGCCACAGGAGCGAGATCGGATTTCCCGAGGGACGGCGGGTTGAAGTCCTCGTCCGTCTAGAGCGAGCGTGCCGGATCCTGTGGGCGGGAAGAAGAGAGGAGGGAATCCAGGCAGTGGGGAGCGGCGTGTGTGTCAGTCATAAACCGCCACATTGGTGTCTGGCTATTGAGTATAATCAGAGCAGCATGGATGAGGATAACCATGTACTCCACCTTCCATCAGTAATTTCTCTATATTATGCCAGTTGTCCTCTTGTGCTGTGTTGGAAGGTACACCACCCATTCACAGCTCCCCAGGACTTACCACAATTAGGGGTGTGCACATTTTCAAGGTTGTTTTTGAAGGTTGTATAGTTTTTCTACGTTGCCACTTCTGCATGAAAATTGTGACTTTTGTGTTGGTTTAAGTCATGCTTATTCTTATGCAATATTGACAAAAAGCTGTACATAAGACGCAATTTGCAGAAAAAAAGAGTTGTCATTTCCTGTGAAAATTCCGTTGTACATTGAAAACTTTTTTTCAGGATAACCCTCAATTGAAAACTTTTCCAGTATGCCAGGGTTCAGGGACAGTGAAACTGATCTAACTAACATAATGGAAAAATCTTTCCTCGGATTAAGGTAACCCGGAAAACATCCCAGACTTTGTGATGAGCGAAGATTAGCAACTTTGTAAAACTTGGTGTGAGAAAAAAAGATCTCTCCTTATCCAATGCTAATCATGCCTCCTGAATGTGGAAAGAACTACTGGCCAACATCTGCAATTTGGACAGTCTGATGGCTTTCAGATCAGGAAGCTGTATGCTTAATTCCAAAATGCATTATGTGCAAAAGGGCATTTGTTGAACTAATGGATGAATATTTGTGAATTGTAGTTAAGTAATTCTTAGCTTAATAACTGATTTGAGATTAGTTAATTAATCAATTGTAGTGGAAATAAAATAGAGTTACATCGAAGTAAATTTCATCTTAATGCTGCGGTTTACAATAAGCAGCATCATCTTTTATTTAATTTCTATATTGGGATTTATTCAAGAATCACCACAAGTAGTACAGAATGCAATAATAAGTATTGCCATAAAGTGGATGACAGGCACATCCATCGTGCATACCTTGACAATTTCCGGTAGCAGATCAGACAGTGGTATGGAGGGTAGTGCGGCCCCATGGGGAAAATAGGATGCTAACCCAGAGCGATGTAGTGCACCCTGTCCTGGAGAGGAGTAGCCAATGTGTGCATCACAAAAGAAAACCAAACAGTAACTGTTGAAACCTTCTGGCTGGCGCTGCCAGGTACAGCTAATTGGAAATGCAGTAACATGAGTGGCAGGAGTACACCACAAACATGGGGATATAGGCGAGCGGTTGCACCCAGGGGAGAGGGGGAATAGAGCGAGCCTCTACGTGATCCTCCCCAGAGAGCACCAGCACCCCCAGTGATATCCGGTAAGCAGGAGTGTGTAAATGAGCGGGTCGCCCAATGGCTCAATCTGGCCATTCACACTGCGCACCGTGGAGGAAGGCCCTACAGCCTAGAGTGAGAGCGGATTTAGGTTGTTGAACAATTTGAGAACAGAGTTGTTCCATTTTCGGCACAAAGTCAGGGAGCAGAAAACACTATAAAAACAAATGTACACACCTTAGTTTTTAGTAATTCCAAAATCCAACAGAATTAGTAGCATCCTTAGGAATATTTGAAATTGCCTATTTAAAAGCTTGTGGATTACCTATATTCAGTAATAAACCAAATATGGTTTACCTTGTAGGCAGGGGTACCTCATTCAGTAAGACCAGCTGATTTAAAGTTGTTCATCCACACCTTAATCTGAGATATGCCCCGGGTCACTGGAATTAAAGTGATTCTGTGGCTGAAGAGTTTTCCGCATAATTATTGGTATGCTCCACTCGACACATAATTCATCATCTTCTGTATAAACTGCAGATTTGAACAAAAACAATTGTTTTTAGATCTAACAGTTCGAAAGTTAGTTTAAAAAAGCTGTCACACATATTGTTGCGCAGTTGCAATTTTTTTGCTGCGCAGCGACAGATTACCTTTCTATTTTTCAATTGTTGATTGCTGTATGTTTGTTTTAAATTGATACTAATGGGGCGAAACCTATGCCCAGTGTTAACTTGTTTAAGAACAATAAAATAGTGATGTAGTAGCGCCACAAAATGTGCTGCATCATGCCCACATAATTTGTCTTTTATTGCTGCATTATTCAGTCAAATCTGCCGAAAAATTTAGTCTATCCCTGCTGCATAGTTCCATTGGCCTTGGAGATAGCCCACTGCCTAAAAGCAGGTGCTATGCAAACAAATGATGGACGGAATGCTTAATCAATCATACATTTACCCCAGTCAAGAGTTCTGGGTTAAATACATCGTTCTTTTGCTCACCATGCCACCCCAGTTTAGACCCAGCCATATGCAAATCAGTCTTGACCGTGCGCCTCATAGGAACACTCCAGACCGAACTGCCAAGCCAGGTCCTCCCTGGACCGGAAACAAACATCCTGGGACCGGTTTCAGGGTATGTCACCCTTCATCAGCCAGGCTAGCTTGAATCCAGTGCCACAGTGAGCAAGGGACCCACGTTTGGGCATACCCATCACACATAGGGCGAAAAGTGCTATGCGAACAAATGATGGATGGAATGCTTAATGAATCATACATTCACCCCCAGTCAAGAGATCTGGGTTAAATCTGTTGTTCTTTTGCTCACCATGCCACCCCAGTTTAGACCCAGCCATATGCAAATCAGTTTTGACCCTGTGCCTCATGGGAACAGTCCATACCAAAATGCCAAGCCAGGTCCTCCCTGGATCAGAAACAAACATCCTGGGACCGGTTTCAGGGTATGTCACCCTTCATCAGCCAGGATAGCTTGAATCCAGTGGCACAGTGAGCAAGGGACCCACGTCTGGGCATACCCATCCCACATAGTGCAAAAAGTGCTACGCTAACAAATGATGGACGGAATGCTTAATGAATCATACATTCAACCCCAGTCAAGAGATCTGGGCTAAATCCATTGTTCTTTTGCCACCATGCCACCCCAGTTTAGACTCTGCCATATGCAAATCAGTCTTGACCCTGTGCCTCATGGGAATAGTCCAGAAGGAACTGCCAAGCCTGGTCCCCCCTGGACCGGAAACAAACATCCTGGGACAGGTGGCACACTCAAGATCTTCAGGTCCACCAACTGCCAGTGTTGAATTCACAGGCATGGATATTCCACCAAACAGAAAACAACACTACAAGAAAGCCTCTTTACTTTTCAAGTGCAGTGATTGCCATATTTGCTCATAGAAGTGCACTATGCTGCTTTTGGTTAGTATTGTGGGCCACCATTCTCGCTTGAAGCAGTGACTGTCGCACATACTGCTTGTAAGTAGCGGGCTACTGAAATCACTGGTGTTGTGAAATAACTTTTGGTTCTAAGTTGTCAGTGCAGATCATGGTCTCTAACCAGTAGCTTGTAAGCTACTGTAGCTCTCCAGCTACCTCTGAGTAGCTAACCTGTGTGCAGCCCAGCTTATTAAATTAGAAAGCTTTTGCTTGGATGAATTATTATACATAGAAAATGTAATTATACAACACTAATAATATTAGTAATTCTCAATGCGTTTCATTGAACATAAGTAGCTCTTAGTACAAAAATGTTTAGAGACCCGCCCACATTTTCAGAGTGAGGGGGCTGCCGTCAATGTTACGTCACTGAAGACATAGAGAGTGTGAAAAATCCAAGTATCAGACAAAAACCTAGTATAGCAAATGTGCACTCCCATTCACAAGGACAGTTCTAAAGGGTTTGCTTGTAGCCGGTGTTGCATATCCAGGTAAACTTTCTTGTTTTGATCTATCAAAATCTTCGCAAAATCACACTTTCGATTTACAAAAATGTTCTTCATTTGTGTTTTCCAAACTGCTATTTTATTTTGAAATATTCGGACAGTTAATTTAGAGTTATTCAAATGTTGTGTGTTAGAAAAAAATGTATACCCTACAGCCTTTCCTTTCTCCCTTCCAATACCCCAACAAGATTGTCACATGGTTCACAAATATAAAATCCCCTCACTTTATTGTTGGAGAAAGAAAAGTAAACATCAATCTACGTGTTAAAAAGTAAGCAGAAATTTGTCCGAAGGCATTGCCTTACATTTGATCTCTGTGTCTGCACACACAGAAAACGTGACAAGAGAAAAACAAAATTGAAAGTCATCTTTATGTGCTCATTCATCCTGTGAACTCCTCCACGAGCACTCCTATTTGCAGCGACTATGGTGTAGATTGGCACTGACTTGGTGTTAAAATATTTGTACGTGCATGTGCTAAACCAGGGCAATATCATACCCTATTAAATGTCAATTTATAGCACTCCCCTCACAAGAATATGCTTAAAAGCTGGGTACTACCTCTGCTCCAAATGCAAAAATGTTATTACAGTAATGAGTTATTCCGTCCAGAATTGAACCTTTTTTCTTAAGGAGAGCTACAATGTCCTACATATGAAATGCATTATGAACAGAGGGTGACAAAGGAAATTCTGGAGAAAAAAAAAAGAAGCATCCTGACAGGCCAAGAGTTACATATTCACATTCTAGAGACGTCTTTACAAAGTCACAGGTCATGAATTTTAATACCCTGACGTTTTCAGTGCCATTTCTTTTCCGTATCTGAGGTGGACACGTGGATGACCCTGGTATATGCACATTGAGGCCTCTTTCAAAATTAAATTAAGGCAAATCATTAGCATTCAGTGAGTGAAGCACTTTCATGCTCAGTGCTAGGAAGTCATTATGAGTGTTTTTTAGGTTGAGCCTGGGAAGCGTATGCGCTGCTCTGCGAGGCAAGCTGTATTCGAGTACAGACTCAAAGCCCCACCCACCCTCCGCCCATATTTGTCATTGGCTTGTGTCAATATCCTTCATAAATGTTGGCTTCTGATTCGATTAATATGCTTGTTAGTCTCTCCTTAGTACCGCTGTGTCTTCATTTGTAACCTCACATGAGAATGGCCCTTTTACTTCTGTTGTTACACAGTGAGTCTTTTTCAGTCCATAAGCACTATTTTCTTTAATGAGTTTCTCCAACTGCAGGCACAACATGCTTTCCTGCAACACTCAACGCACCATGCCTGCTTTCACTTTCCAATCATTCCAGGACAATGGCAGCCATTTATTTGAAAAGAAATAGGTTGCGCATTTACAAGCGTTTGAGCTATTGACATTGTAAATGACAGTGCCTTTTAGTTATGTATTAATTATCAAAACAGATAAATAAAAGGCATTATCATTTACAATAACATTAGCTTAAACTCTTGCAAATGCGAGACCTATTGCATTGCACATGCTTGTTTTAATTTCACCAATTTCCACATGTCTGTCACACAGAGTATGTCTTGGAATTATAGGTGAAAGGGGGAAAACTGGTATAAGGTTTATAAGGCTTGGCTTAAATGGTTGCAAAGAACAACAAAATAATTTTTCAGAAAATATATATTTTTATTTTACTGAGTTTTTTATGGCGCAAACTTGACCCGAATCGGGTATCAGAGAGCTTTACATAGCACCAGTTGCATTACATAAGGACACTTAAAAAAAAAATTAGGCACAGGGAGATTAAGTGATTTGCCCAGCGTCATGGCTGAGACTTGAACCCAGTTCCCCAGATTCAAGGTTGACCGCCCTAGCTGGTAGGCCAACTTCTCTCCCAATAACTATCATTAATATTAAAAATAATAGAGAGTAAGTGAGAGATAAACAGATTCACAAATTCAGTGAGAGAGAATGAGAAGTCTGACCAGGGCACTACTCCCTCTCTTCCCGTTTGTGACATTGACTGAAATTCCATGACAGGTTTGGCTTTTTTGAAAAATCTTTAAAAAAACGTAGAAAAACTAAAATGTGATAGGCGAATTATTTGAATTAATCCCAGCCACTGCTTATTCCTTTCGCTGCATTCTAGTCCGTCATTTCTTTTGTCTATTCAGACAGAGACCAGAAGTATATAAATCTGCACTAATCCTGCGCCAATACAGACAGTCTAGTCTAAGCTGCCAAGCTAGGTTCCCTCCGTCACTTTTCTGTTTGGCTTGGCTGGTGTCCACACAGCTGAAGATAAGATTTTTGTCTTTATTTTTAGTTGAACCACTTGTAAAGCAGAGCAAGATCAGGTTAAAATGAAATTCTTAAGGATTATATGGACTTTGATTTTGCATTCAATCATATGTTTGGAGTTAACATTGTGAAAACGATATTAACCTTCAAGGGGTATAAATTGGATTCTAGAAAATTACCATGTAAAGCCACTGCGATTTTGCGAGAGAGCAGACGCTACGCTGACACGCCAATGAGCGAGCAAGGAGATCGGCAGTGAGTCGCGAACAAGGAGCTTGGAGCACATAGCCACGGCGGGGCTTTTCTAGCAGAACAGAGACCAGGCAGACGGTCAACGGGCCTGCCACTGCGGCGTATGTCTCTCTGAAAGGTGCTGCAAGCTCATAGAACCTGTAGCAATACAGGTCAGGCAGACGCCGGTGTGCCATGGTGCGCTGAGGTGCACCGAGGCTGTGCCATGATACAAGGCTCAAGCACCTCTGCCTACTTGCCTCAATATTGCTTTGCTGCCAGGCCACACAGCTGTGAGCGATGGCTTGGGAAGAACAAAACAAACGATGAGTGCCAGCGCTGTGGTTGTCATCCCCTTTTGTATCCCGGTGGCTGTCACACTGAGCATGTGAACACAAGGGTTGCAGGGGTAACAAAGCGGTAGTAAACAGTGAGTGAGGGCCCGGGCTCGCCAGCAGTTCCTTACTGGGGGAGTCGGTCGTTCTAAAACCCCCCAAAGAAACCAGCAGCTCCCCCTCGCTGGTGCCTACAACCCCACTGGCCAAATCAGCTCAAGTTTGCCCCAAAACCTTGCTCTAATTTATTCTGGCCTACTCTTGCTACCTCACCTCTTACACGGCTCGTCTACGCCCCCCACCCAACCCCAGCCAGAAGGAAGCCTTGCCAGCATTGCTTTACCAACTTGTAGTTGGGACATCGCTCCTAAGGTGAGGCTTGCCAAGGTTTGGAACAACACACAAGTAAGGACAGGGAGGTCAACCCATGTAGCAGGTATGCCCTGAAGAGGGCACTGTCAGGAGTGTGCATGTGGCAACTGTGGAGGCGTCCAGGCTAGGACTTGGTGTGGTCTGCAGCCCCCACACCCTTCTGGTTTGATCACTGCAGCTCTCACTCCCTCTCTCTGGCTGCTAAGACGTGCATGCTTGTGCCCCCGCAGGCCTAAGGCCAGTCTTCACACAAGGGGTGAGGCGGCGCCCAGAGGGAGTGAGAAGGAACACGGAACACCTGTATAACAGGCAGTACAACAGACAACCAGATGACAAACCTTAGGCAACCTGCCTGTGCCCTGCAGATATCAACAAGCGAACCAGATCTCAGACACCACCGGAGGCCAGGTTACCCAGCAGTGGACTGGCTTGTTAGAGGGAGGACCGCTGCTCCTTCATTTCCTTGGTTAATCGAACCAGCTACACTACAGTCACAATACAGCATAAGCGACCTACCAGTAGGGGTCCAGAAATCACAGAACTTAGAACCCAGATATAAGGAGATATAACTTGGTCATGAGGTTGGGCAGGGAGAGAGGTCCAATCTCCACCGTAACCAGTAAAAAGAAAGGAAGTCAACGAGCACCAATGCTGCCATTGCAAAAGTACTGCAAAAGGGTGAAGACCGCCAGGAGCCAGAAGCACACATAATAGCAGGCTCAACTAGAACAAAAGGGATCACAGCTAAAGCAATGTCATGCAATCATCAACCAAACATATATACAAAATGTCCTTTTTAAGGGACATTGGCTCTGTAATATACTCTAGCAATGGCGGGATTAAAGGGCTTCCATCACTTCTACAGCCAGAAGTCATCGACTTCCCGATGGAGGGGATTTCAGGCTGTGCACCGTCACCCTCCACCAGTGCAACCCCAGCACCCACATCTACTGAAGAAACATTAGAAAGCATGGATAATAGGGTAACAATGGAGCACACCACAGCTCATTCTACAGCCCACATCAAGAAAATGATGGAAGAAGCTACAGTGGCAGCTGCAGCAGTAGCATGGGGCCCCTCAACTCAACACCTTCCCAGTACACAGAGCGACAGGAACAGGTGCAAAAACTTCTGGTCACAATTCTTCCAGAATGAGCAGCCCAGAAAGCCTCAAATGTCAAGCGACAGCTCCGGGGTCCTCCCAGAAAGAGCTAGCCAACAGCTCAAGGACGGAGGACTCACCCATTCTGCTATCAAGCAGCAGCAACTGCACTACTAGCCAAGTCAATTGTTTTGAGCCTAGCCCTGCAAGCAGAAATGCAACCAACCACGAATGGAGGAGCATCCAGACACATATGATATCCCATATTTAGCAACTCAAGAATGGAAAGAACTAGCAGCATCCTATATACAGAATTCCCTACAAGAAAACAGCAGGGCTTCTTTTAAAACTGATCTCAACTTGGAGAAGAAACATTGACAGACACTATTTGGGCATCACTCCTAAATGCCATGCAGCTCTCAGTGAGCGCCTAACAGTATCATTCTGACAAAATGGGCATTCAGTTATCACTCCTCAACTCCTTAGCAGTATTTGTTTCTAACATAAATGGGGAGCATGTGGACCTGAACAGTTTGATCGAGTAAGCCCAAACTGACACCCAGCTGCTGCAAGTTGGCTATACCTGCGGCCCAGTACTGGAAAAACTCAACACTCTGCCCACTATGCTGGGCGACTTAACAGATCTAAAGCAAACCACAAGCTGTGGACAGACCACCATCTATGACCAACAAAGCTTTCATCCTGGACCTTCAGACACAGGTTCTGCATCACATCAACCGAAGGTCCAAGTGACTGGGAGCAGGGCCAACCAAGCCCAAGATACAACTGAGCCAAATGAGCTTACTATTATACAGCATCCTTCCTCCTCTGCAGATAAACAGGATCCATCAAAAAATACCCCATAATCTAATCAGGAAAGGGAGGCCCCTCAAAAATAACAGCAGAATACTGCCTGTGCCCGTCTCAAGTAAAGAAGGAAATCCAAAAACAGAAATAATGAAATCAGTACTTTCGAACTGATACCTCATCCAGTATCCCCTTAAGGGAGCTGTATGAAGACAACTCAATCGACATACACATAGAGCTAGCAGAGGCTGAGGACTGGCCCACTGGCAAAGATTCAGTCAAGGGCAACGGGCTGACCGCCCCCTCAAACCCCCCCCCCCCCCCCACCCCCCGGAGTGGGGTCTTGCTACGGGGACAAAGGCTCTCGCAAATAACAACCATAAACAAGGACACTCAAGCACACCCCCTGAGGGGAGCAAAATCCAACCATCAGCAACTCCAACCTTAGACCCACCGAATATCTCCAATAGGGAATTAAACGTCAGAGATCATCTGCATACTCAGCAACACAGTAATGAACTAGCCAGTTACCAAATTTTCCCTAAGGAAGAGCCACACTCTAATATCGCAATCTTTTTACTGGTATGCAAATCACAAGGGAGAAAAGACATATTAAATAGGAGGAACATATCATGCCTACTAGCAGCGATCGGTGGCATGGAGCACCAAAAGTCGTCAGACCTAATGGCCATTAAATTTAGTCAAACAGGATGCTCATTGGGTAACTGTAAAGATAGTCAAGAAGATTCTGAGCGAACAGGCACTCTTTAAGACCTGAGGAATAACACTAACACCTCACTATCCGCCCAGCTATCTTCCACCCTTGCTAATCACAAACCAGCCTAAAACAGGTCCACAAAACCCTTAAGCCACTTGCACGATACTAAAGGGGAAAGAAGCACCTCCACCTTAGTAATAACCAAGCAAAATCTCCAACATTGCTCAAATGTGTGAACAAATGATGCATCAGATTAGGAATGGGGATGGTTATCTTGCATAATAAACGGTGTAAACAGCATCCCATGACAAAGCTCACAAACCACCCAGAATCCACTGATCATATCAAGTTCACTACGCATATGCTCTTGGAACATCAACAGCCTGGGTTACAAAACAACAGACGGCCACGTACTACTTTTCGTACAATCACTCGATGGCCCACTACAGGAAACTTGGCTTGAACACCCATTCCATATGCAGGGCTTTGCAGGTTGCCACGTGTAGGACCGCGAAGAGCTAGGTTTTGTCATCCTAACAGAGGCATATCGATCTACACCTCAACATCAAGCTTCAGCACCATCAGGGTACTACAGGTGCAGTCAACGGCAAAAATAGAAATAAAATCAATCAGAGCAACGGTCCGCTGTGAGGAAAAAGAACTGCAGACAGTGACATTATTGTAGTGGGATACCCACTACAGGGAGAGAACACAACAAGAAGGCAAAGCAAAATATGCATGCAACTCCTGAGAGAGTTAGAACCTCTCAGCTTTCGGGCACTAAATGGTAATTTCCAAGAGGATAATCCACCTGCAGCAAACTTCCACTCCAACTTTCCGCTCCAGGACAGCCACCTCAACACTGGACTATACCTTTGTCACTCTTCCACTGTACCATAAAGTCTCCTCCTACCAACTGGCTGAGGAAGAGTCCAGTGATCATCTTCCACAGGTGGTCACTCTCAAAGCGAGCCTTGCAAATGCCTATCATCCAACTGAAGTAGCATGATCTGTACACACCATGAACAACAAAAGGGTTAAATGTAACATCGCTTCCATAGATGACTCTTGGGGTATGCCAAGGATATACCACAAGGACAGCAAGATAGATCCACATGGGATGCCTTTATGGAAGTGCTAGGGAACACATTTGCCACCTCAACGACGAGAAGGAATACACCTCAGCAACGATTCCATCAGGGTCACCTTACTTGTGCTCTTGCACAACTGCAGCAAGCAAAGGCACTCAATAGAACCATACATGCAACGCAACTAAAAAGGAAACTGAAAGGCCAGCCAATGCCCGCCTCAGGACCCTATCACGGATTCCTTCACACCAACTAGTCAGCTAACAAAGAGACAGATGTCCAAAGGGAGACGGGAGGGGGCCCTGGGTCCAAACGGTATTCCATCTGCATTAGTGACATCTTTATTGACGTATTATGTCCAAACCTTACGTCAAACTCAGCACCTTTCAGGTATAAATATACCAACGTTGCCTTAAGCAAACACACGGTGGTGGTTTTGGAGCAGAGCAGCTAATCTACTTGCCGAGAGCCCAGCAGATGCGAAGAGCCCACGGACGCTGCCCCTCCTCTTTGACGCGCTGAGAAAGACGCTGTCTTTTCTCCTGCCGAGAAAATCCAGCTCCGGCGTTTCCAGCCTACCCTTGCGGGTGACTGGGATACAGTGGCGGTTCTTCCATGGGGGCGTTTGGGCGCCGCCCCCCCTGCTTTCTCGACGTACGATAAGAAGGCAGAAACAAATGGTAGTTATTTATTTATAACTACCATTTGTTTCTGCCTTCCCTTCTCGCACGGCGAGAAAGCAGTCAGCAGAAGTTCCTGTTTACAATACTCGAGCCTCAGGGCAGGGGGGAGTGGCTTGGGGGAGTGGCTTGCCCACTGTTGTTAATACTGACTGTTTGGACAGCCTGAGAGGCTGTCCAAACAGACAGTATTAGCAACAGTGGGCAAGCCGCTCCCCCAAGCCACCTCCCACTCTCCGTTCTGCAGGATGCAGACTAGGAGAAATGACGCGGTTAGGGCAGCCGGCTGAACCAATCAGCGCCGGCTGCCATGGAGGGGAGGGAGGCTGCCTGCAGCCTTCAGTGACGAGAGCCCACACCACGTCAGATGCAGCGGCGGCATTCAAAATCCAGGACGGCGGGAGTCTGCATGCAGTCTCGGGACTCGAGTCAGGAGTCAGCGCGGGAAGCCAAGGTAAGTTTTTACTTTTTTATATTTTTTTAAAATAAAAACCCCAACTTGCAGAAGACTGTCAGCGGTGACTGGCGAGTGACATGCAGGAGTCACGTCCAGAGGTCACTCCGACAGACCGCAAGTCTTTGACCCGAGACCTCCCACAGCTCGATTAATAAAGCTAATGAAAACCGTCAGACAATAACCTTTCTGTTTATTATTCGAGCCGGTAGACTGCCGTCTATTCCAGCATAAGGCTGGGTGTTTGGGTTCTGGGGATTTGTGGAGGGATGGGGGTGGGGGGTGGGTGGCACTGATGCAAGTATATGAGAAATCAATGGCGCTCTTTCAATACCCCCATCCCTAGCAGCTCTGTTTTGGTGGCCTTGTACTGGACTCGAGGGTTTGGCTGGGCATGAGTCTAACGCTGCCCCAGGTCTCCACGACCCCTCCCCCCACAAACAAGCACAGCAGCGGGTTCTCCCTGGAGACGCAGAGACAGGCTTACAGAGCAGGAGCAGGCCACCCTGTCACATGTCGCTTTTTATCCGGGCCAGCAGCTGTGTGACGCAGCAGCGGGATAGACATCTGGCCTTGTTAGCGCATTAGGGATTGCATGTCACATTTCTAGGTGCCCTGGATTTACCAGTCGATTTATGTATTCAGTGTGCTTGCAGTGTAGCTACTGTTTCACTACTTTTCCACTATGTTTTGGAGAACATTTTTTAATTTCAGTGAAGTTTAACATGATTGATCATACGTGTAGTTAAATTTTTTTTGTAGAAGGATTAAAACAAAAACAGAATGCGTTCCTGAAAATTCAGACCAGCAGCGGTGCACGTTACCAGCATAACTCCACAGCACTTAGCGTTGGGCAGGTTTCTGTAAATGTCCTGCAGACCCTCGGCTGTTGTAATGAGGACCGAGCATCAACAAGGCCGTTTTGGTGTAGGGGCTGGGGCATTTATCAGTTTTACTTCATAGAAACATATCCCTACCGCTCCTTATTGTCTTATCATTCACTATTAGGATGAGACCACCGTGCTGGTGCAGCAGGTGCAGTGCCACCGGGAACCAGGATCGTGCTTACGCCTCACCAATTTCAAATGTCACTAGCCGCCACTGCTGGGATATCGAGTCCTGAGAGAGAGATACCAGACCTCCTACATTCTATTCCCAAGGTACAGTGCTGACTAAACCCTTAGAGAGAATTCTTGTATCAGATTCTTGGCAAAACCAACTTAACTAAAACTTACTTACTTACTCCTTCCAACGTATTAGGCTTAGGTCAGGTACACCGGGGTAGGCGTATTTTAGAAGCACCAGTTGAGCACGTTAGCCAATGTATATATGTATGTATATATTTTATCCATTTTAAAGTGTCTTATGGCTAAGAAACCATATCAATGCTTTTACGGTATTATTTCATAATACTCCTTTTACTGTAGTACTTTACTTTATATTAAGTATTGCAATTGTGGCAATTCATTTTTCTTGCATGAGAAGGAAGACTGCTCAATAAATAATACCTTTTATTGAAAACGCCTGTCTCTCTATTCTCTGCACTCTGGTGAAACTAAGTATGCACATCTGACTGAGTGATATAGCTGTCTATTGTTTTCACATGACTCTAGAGATTTACTCTTATTCTGAGGGAGCAAAGTTGTCATGTTTATGTGGTTGTCGGAAGCTGAATCCCTTCTTGTCTGAGCCAGGGAAGCTGATCCCTTCCTATTTCATTCAAGAAAGTTTCCAGTGACCTCTGAGCTAGCTGGCGCAAACATAAATTAAGTCTAACATAGTCAGTAGAGACCTAGAAGACCTCAGTCCTATGTCTACACTGCTGTTTATGTTATTCCAATGCGCAGGGCCTATAGGGAAAATAGGAACTACACTACATGGCGCCCAACGTTTGGTAAGGCGATAAAACTAACGCAAGACGTTAGAGTAACTCAGTCGTGCTTTTTCACACAGACCCTTTTTCCCGTAAATACTCCAATAGACGTCTGGAGTGAGTGAAAGGTTAAAATCCACCGGAACTTAGTAGGAAGAGATTCCTATGTAGAGTTTTCGGTTTAGTCAACGTTGAAGGATACAGTGTTTCAAAATATTGTGCACCTAATCTTTTGTTTCCTTGGAAACCTGCTCTGCAAACTTTCATTAAAACAATGTCAAATAACGGCAACAACAGCGAAACCGATGAAGCCGCAGTAGATGCGAATCAACGGGGTTTCGATGTTACAGGGTTTAATGAAAATGAACCGGGTACAATTATCATTCCGGTCAACATAAGAAAAACTATAACTCTAAAACTTATAGAAAACGGACTGACATCACGAGTTGGTACAGTCATTTTTATGATAGAGGCACACGAATTTCGGCAGACAGAGGTATTCTATTCATGGATAAACTTTCCAGTGGCAAACGCTACAACACATGAATTCCACTATTACAAAATAGAGGAACCTCCGGATGAATACACTCCTTTCGAGGATGTGGAAATTCCACTAAATTACCAAGAGCACCTGCTCTGGTTTAAAGGCGCCCTAAAACATAATGATCACATCACCAGGCTCGGTCCACTAGGTAGACCAGGAGCAACGTGGCCGGTTCTAGCCAGCTACACACCACATCCAGACATTGATAAAATGTCAAGCGAAGAACTCTTAGTTAAAATAAAAGAATTAACAAAGGCATATAGAGAGTTAGTTCAATTGGCGATGGAGGATAAAACGATCCGCCAAAAATTGAAAGAAACAGATATAGCAGACCAACCAATTGAACTTGCCAGAATCATAGAAAAATCCTATGAAGAACTAGGTAGAGATAGTTTGGGTGGGAAACCGGTAAAACCCCAACTACTTGAAAATCCTGAAAAGATATTTATTAAAAATAATCTAAACACTCCAAAAAAGAGCTGAGATGGAAATAAACAATCCACTTCCAAAGAAAAAAGATTCCAGTCCAGAGGAAGGTCTCCTCGGCGGAGGGAAAGAACTCCGAACCAAGAACACCAGTCTCCCCAAAGGGAGCACTCTGAGAAAAGATACAACCTTAGAAATAGGGATAATTTGAAAAAGCCTGATAGATATCAAGATATTGATACACGTCCCTCTCGATCTTTTTCGCAGAAATCGGAAAGAAGAGGACGGTCAGAACACAGGGAAGAGCATGTCAAGTCCAAAGACAAGGAACCTGCTCAAAGTAAAAAATTACAATTTCCAAGAAAGAAGGTAGCCAGTGTTAGAGTAATCAAACATGCCGAGGATACTGAGGACACAGCTGAAAAAATGGAGAGTGGGCACAGACAATGCTAGACAGTGCAGCAGAATTGACCATAGCTCGCAAGATCCTGATGAATCATCTGGAGACAGTGGACACGAATGAATACATTCAGGTGGAAACTGCAGATACCAGAGTTAGCGAACCTCATAAAATATACGAAATAACATTGCGTATAGAGGGAGATAAGACTAGAAAAGTAAGGGGTCTGTTTTGGGATAACCTCTCAAAAGGCTATGACATCCTATTAGCTGAAAAAGACTGGCCACCAGAGTTTGTCAGGGAGTGCCCTCATGGCGAAGAAATGATTATGCCTGCCTTCTCAAATCATATTCCAATTCATAGAAAATATATATATGCAAGAAAATGGGCAGTAGCTCAAGCACCTGCATTATATAAGAATCATGTAGGATGGGATGAGGACTCTCCTCCTCACAAAATCCAGTTAAAAAGTCAACCAACTGCACAAAGACAGTACCCAATTAAGCAAGAAGCTAAAAAACAGGTCAGGGAGATCTTAGATCAACTTGAATACCAAGGGGTGATTGAAACATGCACCTCTCAAATGAACAATCCTTTGCTTCCTGTCTCCAAACCGGACGATTCATATCGTCTAGTCTTGGACTACAGACACCTTAACTCATGTTGCAAGACATTTGCGGTACAAAATTTGCACAGTGCGGCACTAATGAATAACATAGTTCGCAAAAAATACAAAACAACATTAGACATCTCTAATGGATTCTTTTGTCAAAATATTGCACCAGAAAGCAGGTATTTAACCGCTTTCTCAATAATGAGGTCACAAAAAAAATTTTGTCGACTCCCACAGGGATTCAAGAATAGCCCAGGATTATTCTCAGCCAGAGTAACAGAGTTACTACAAATGTATGATGATGAGGCATTATCTTATGTCGATGACATCTATCTCACAGATGATGACCTGGATACTCACTTGAAAAGAGTGAACACCATAATACTTGGGTTCGCAGCAGAGGGTTACAAATTCAACTTTAAAAAAGTCCCGAATTGCCCATCTAACTGTCCTATTTTTAGGATATGAATTATCAAGTGAAGGCAAAAGCCTAGCGGACAACTTCTCAGAGAAGTGCGCTGTACTCCAAGCACCAAAAACGCTGAAGAATTTACCATCGATACTAGGCTTCCTGAATTTTGGAAGAACTTACATTTTAAATTATGCAGAGAGGGTTAAACCTCTCTACAAATTAATAAAACCTGATTTCAAACCAATAAATTGGACTCAGAAACACACAGAAATTTTTAGATCACTGCAAACAGACATGTTAGCTAAAACAAAATTAGAAACCGGTGACAATACACGCAACCTTGTAATCCGAGTCATCCCAGGAAGATGCAGATTCACGTACCTGACCTCCAATGAGGGAGAAGCGTTACCAATAGCTTACAAATCACATTTGTACACACAAGCAGAAAAAACATTCAGTCTTACAGAAAATACTGTAAAGGCAGTTCAGACGGCTGTAGCAAAAGAAAGAGCCCTAGCCCAAGGCAAAGGAATAACTGTTTTTACAGCAGAATCAGCCTTTGAGGCGTTATTCAGCCCAGTTAATCTAAAAACGGTGGCGCTAGATCCAAAATGGATACAGTGGGAAAATTCTCTTGCTGCAGAAGACGTGACATACTATTTTGTCCCGAACATGAAAAAACTGAATGATTTGAAATATGAAGAAAAATATCCTCTGCCAATCGAAATTCTGCCTCTCCAACAGTACTTTTTTATAATCTATACGGACAGATTTGTACAACATTACAATGTGGATAATAAATCCTACAATGCAGCGTGCACGATTGTTAAAGGTCACTGGCTCTGTGGTAAATTCAGACCAAAAATAACAAAAACTGAATCACTGAGAAACTGTTCGGCTCAGCGAGCTGAAATCAGATCTTTAAAGATGGCGCTTGAAAATGCCGATCGTGAATTCCCGACACTAATAGTGTGCGATTCGCATTTCTGCGTCAAATCTTACAATAATGACTTGCAGAACTGGGTTCAAAATGATTACAAAGATGACACAGGTGCCACAATCAAGCATAAAATGCTTTGGGAACAGGTAGTTCTTTTACAGAAAGAACTACAGAAGACTCACATGATACATACTCTGAGTCATCAACGTGATGGCGTTCATGTTGCAGGGAATTCATTGGCTAATACAGCCACAGCGGAAGCAACTAATCCGGCTTCCGTAGCCACAAAAAAACTTTCAGAAAAATACATAGACGGGAAACCATGCTGGCAGTAAAAACGTCTTCAAAAGGCAACTGTGCAGCACTACCCGTGAACTATCCACTCTATACATACGTAATTGACGCAAACTCCGTTCCTTTTGCTCGAATTCCTGGAGTGGGGGATAGAGTAATTCCAAACATGAACAGGAGAGTCTTATTAATAGCAGACGCACACATGGGTGAAGGTCCGAGGCACAAACAGATCAAGGAATCTCTGACAGAATTACAATCAGAATACTGGTGGCCAAGGATGAGTCTACAACATTATAAATTTGCAAAAAACTGTCCAGACTGCAACAGAGACCGTAGTAACGAGCCAACCGGAGCATTGCCATGGCCATTCCTGTAGTTAGCATGAGGCTATCTATACCTAAAATCCAGCATCCCATTAATTCCTTTTAAGACTAGATTCACTTAAAAATGTGGCCCCAGCGCTCGGCTGACGCCAGAGCTGTTATAAAAGATTTGCGAGTCTTTATTGGCACATATGCAATTGCCGTGCTACATTTTGACCAGGGTCCTACTTTTAGCTCTCGAGCTTATAAGGAGGCCATGACCAGCATGGGCATTGAATTGCGGTACTCTTGTCCCTTCCATCCTGAGGGAAATGGGATTGTGGAAAGAAAAAACAGAGACATAAAGCAATCTATAACGGCAAAGGTACTAGGTTCGGGTGATGGGTGGGTCCAGCATTTAATAAGTGTCCAACGTAGTCTTAACAATCTGCCAAGAAATTCTCTAAAAGGTTTCAGCCCTTACGAACTATTGTTCGGAACTAGAATGTATATTCAGGATTTAGAAAGTCAGACTTCAGTGGTAGAAAATAAGAAAAAATGCTTTGACATCAAAGATCGTTTGGCTGTTTTACAGGACGTCAATGAAACAAGAAAAGCCCTGAGCAACATAAAGTTAAAACAACAGCCATCAACCACTGAAGATACACCACCTGTCCCAGCAAGACCTGTCTGGATTCCAAAGATTGGGGATCTGGTCAGAGAGAAGATAGCGGTGAAGAAGGAATTTGGGCCTTCTTACAGAAAAGCAGTACCTGTCTTATCTGTCAACGGAACAAGATCAGTTGTACTACAGCCCCTTGCTGGTAAAAAGGAGAATCGAGTTGTATCCATCGACCTGGTTAAACCACAATCATGTGGCCAATAATAAGTAGTAGGCCCAGTGGACTCCCAAGAAATAGCAGAATACCAAAATTTGCTACAATCCAAGAGGTTCAAACTGAGAGACTAATCACAATTGAAAAACCTGCAGTGAAAACAAAAGGACTATGCAACAATGCCATGGAACTTGTGCCTCTTGAAACCCAAATTGAAACAGTTCATCAAGAAATTCCAGTCTACAACGATGTAGCCTCAGACAGTGCTAATGAAAGACAAATTGAAAAAACAATCCCACCAATTGACAGAACTGCATCTGGCTACTTCATCAATTTCAATAACTTTTCTGAAGATCAAAGCGACCCTGAAGTAACGCCAGCAACAAAAACTTTTAAAGACAAAGCAACAGAACTCTTTCATCAACTCAAAGAAACCTATCTGAATGCACCATTGATTGAATTTTGTTTTTTATTAGGCGTACTCATACTGCTACTCTGCCTAATTTTAGTTGTTATTTTAGGAAAATTTATTACAGTACAATGGACACAGCAAGTCAGAACATCAACTTGGTCCTAAAGCCACACAAGTCATCTCACATCGAGAAAAGAGAACTATCATCAGTGAATGTCACAGCCATTCCAATACCCGGCGGGGTAGTTTGGGACAAAACGGATTACGAAATCTATGGCCCGGTCGAACTCTTGAAATATCCTCATCAGTTTAAGGTTTCATTAAGTGACTTTGTAAAACCAAGTACATTCTCTGATGATTGGGACTTTGAAAGCATAAATAATATGATGTCAGATTTAGTAATGTCAGCAAAATTTACAGAACATGATTATTTACAGGGTTCATCGAACTATGAACAGATGTATTGCTATAACCACTATGCACATCACTATTTGCATAAATCTGCTCAACCTAGAAATGTTTTTAAATATAGTCAATGGGAACATTGTGCAACTCCACCTAAAAGCAGTTCGAAAACATTTTATGAGAAATTTCCATATTTTCAGGGTTTAACACAAGTGATGCAGAAGCATTTTATTACAAACTGTTAGATAAAACAGGGACAAAAACAATGCTGACAAATACTAAATTGATTTATTCAGAAACATTTTATGAAAAAATGATTACATTTGGTTTTGATTTCTGGAAGAACAACATTAAAACAAAACCCATCTGGGGTACAAAAGAATGGCAGGTCCAAGGATTGGAAGCATTATTCCGAGCTTGTATGATCCCAGAACAAATAATGTTCTTGAATGACACCATTCAACAGACTACTTGTCTTGGCCTAGCCAAGATTAAAGACCTTAATAAACCGTCTATTCCAAAGCCAATACCTGATAATACAACCACAGATATTGAGATAGACGTATCCCAAATTTTACATCAAAACAGAACACATCCTGATTGGAAAAAGTGGTTAATCTGGCCAACAGACACAAATAACTGTCAAGATAGATTCCTGAACAAAATACAGGGGTTAAAAATGACCAGACCAGACCCTAGATACTCCCAGAGACAACATCCAGGGATAGTAACAACATACAGTGTAGGGAAATTATTCCTTGAATGGCTACAAACATCCAAACTGGCAGAAATGAAGCAACACTTGACTTTACTTAAAGACGGTGCTGACTTGCGCGATTTCATAATGGGACCACGCAAACAGCGTCAAAAACTTTTCATAGCGGCCAGTATATACGCTGCGTACACAGAAGCCTGGAAAGTGACTCAAATTGAGACAGCAGAGAAAATACGAGAAATTGATCGTATTAATTTGGAAAAATTGCTTTCTGTTGTGGACAATGGGTTAATGACTCTGTCCTCCAGAATATATTCACTGGACAGTATTGCATCATCTGCTATCGATATAATAGACCAGGACTTGCTAATGTTACAACATGGTCAGTCCCAATTACGTCTTATTGTACAGCTAGGCTGGATGTTGCAAAACCTGCGTTCAGGCTATGTGCCATGGCGTTTAATCAACACAACGTCATTGTTCTCTATCTTTAACCTTACTGATAAACAAATCAGTTTGGCACAGAAAGGAGCAGACTATACGATTTTGAGCATTGAAAAACTTGAGAGATTACCATTGACAATGTCAAAAAGACCTGTCAGTGAATGGATAATACACGGAATAATCACAATTCCGATAACAACTTTCCAATTTAAAAAATGCTAAGAGTATATACCAGAAGGCCAGTATGAAAGGTTGGGTAAAGGGTACATTAAGTCATCATGGAAATTACCTTATACACACACATATTATAGTGACAAAAACAAGAGTGTATTTCTTAGTGGTAATAATTGTAAAAGATCACTAAGTGGTATACTTCTGTGCCAAGGTATTAATTTGCATGGGGCCTGTGAGGGGACTTCAAATAACCTTTCATGCCACCAGCACGGCACACCTGCAACACAAATAGAGCCATTCTTTAGACAACTTTCTAACAGGAGTTATGTTCTAATAACGGACCACAGCTGTTGTGGCATGGTGCCAGGGAAAGCATATCTATTAAGCGTTACTTCCATGGTCACTTGCTGTATGCAAGCATTGTATCCAAACGGCGCCTCATGATACAGAGGCAACAATTTGGCCGTCCTTGAATATCTCTTCTATACGAATTGATACTTTAAGCAGAATGAAGTCTGTGCTTTTACAGACAACAGTGCCTATCAAGTCATCAAAAGAAACGTATGATCTTCAAGTTGCAAGGACAACAGCAGAGATACATACACTTGTATCAACTAATTGCCCCGTGCATTTCTTAGAAGTGCTAGGCCAAATCCTAAATATGTCTGATGCCAGTGGTATCACACATGTATTTAAGACAATTTTTTCGGGACTGTTAACACCCTTCGAAGCAGTCCTGGGCATCTTTCCCAATTTTGTCCATTCGGTCTTTGGTGGCCTACCACTACTTTTGGGACTCGTAGCAGGAATTTTATTTTTGACTCTTCTGCTCCGATATGGCAAGCCAAAACGCAGACATGACTCCAGCAACGATGGAACAAACGATCCTAGCTATACGCTATCAGGACCGCATAACTAAAGTCCTTGGATTAGCCCGGCTAAGAGATCTGAATATGACCTGGTTTCTTTCATTCAGACCTATATGGCAGAATTGCATCTTACCTGTGCTTCGATGTATGCTATGCGGAGAAGAATGCGTGTTGGACACCTGTCTTACACTACAATCAGCAGTACCAATGGATGTCGATACTTTGCTAAGTCCAGTAACGGCTCATGCATCGTGTTGTCTCCAGCGGTTACCCATCCTGATGACGGCATTCGTTGAAACTTCACCACTACGATTAGGTGGGAGTGAAGCAAGAAATGAGAGCAACATCACCCAGGTACGACCTACTGTGAGCATTGCTGATCCTGAGATCGATGATAGCAATCATTCTCACGACTGCACTGTTGCAGCATTTTCAAACTTGGTCGAACTTTCACCTGAAACTGTAGACTGTTTTTTTGCACATCTGTCTGAAATGATGTTCTCCCCTGAACAGAAAGAATAACTTTTTAAACAAACCGGCACACAGCATTCCCCAGAACTCTGAATTCGGCCTTCAGCATTGATAAACAAGAGCTACTGAAAAACATTTGGAACTATTTTTTCCCCTGAAAACGAAATTATTTTTTTCCAAATTTCAAAATATTTACCTTTTTCTGGCACATGCACTCTGCTTAAAGTAGAACTATTCATAAAGAACAGAGCTTCTATTTTTAGTAGATCTAGAGACAAAATATTACCTCAACCTCTAGCACAAGCGCAAGCAATTGCATTCATATGTGATGAAATAGTCTCGACCTTCTCTTCTGTATTAAGAGACTTTTCATGTGTAATTTCCGCAAATCATTCAGCTAAATATATAGGCATCTTTTTTTCACTGAATGGTTACACTGCTTAAAAACGTACAGTACAAATAATCTTTCGTGTATTTCGCGTGCACCATTTCAAATGCAAAATGTATTTTTGGGGTCAGTTGGAATACACAAGCACCTTTACATGTTTACCATTGCTTAGTTTTTAGTAAATGATGGACATTAGATCGTGGAGTGGGTGATGTGTTTTATCTAGGACCTCGAATCAATATTGCTATTTTATGCCCTTGTACGGCTATAATTAATAATATCCCTATAATGGCATAAGAATCAGATCCATATTTCAGTAAATCGCCCTTGCAGTCCAAGGCATGGCAAAAGCTACTTCCTTGGATTCTTAGAAAGCACAATGAGTTCCTTCGACACACCAAACCTCCAGCAACCTGGGAAATCCCCGCTTGCTTTGTTTTGATTTGTAATAGAACTCCTGCGAGCACTGTAAGAACTGCCAGTTCTTAGTGACATCTTTATTGGCGTCTTATGTCCAAACCTTACGTCAAACTCGGCACCTTTCAGGTTTAAATATACCAACGTTGCCTTAAGCAAACACACAGTGGTGGTTTTGGAGCAGAGCAGCTAATCTACTTGCCGAGTGCCCAGCAGATGCGAAGAGCCCACGGACGCTGCCCCTCCTCTTTGACACGCTGAGAAAGACGCTGTCTTTTCTCCTATGGAGAAAATCCAGCTCCGGCGTTCCCAGCCTACCCTTGCGGGTGACTGGGATATCGAGTCCTGAGAGAGAGATACCAGACCTCCTACATTCTATTCCCAAGGTACAGTGCTGACTTAACCCTTAGAGAGAATTCTTGTATCAGATTCTTGGCAAAACCAAAATAACTAAAACTTACTTACTTACTCCTTCCCACGTATTAGGCTTAGGTCAGGTACACCGGGGTAGGCGTATTTTAGAAGCACCAGTTGAGCACGTTAGCCAATGTATATATGTATGTATATATTGTATCCATTTTAAAGTGTCTTATGGCTAAGAAACCATATCAATGCTTTTACAGTATTATTTCATAATACTTCTTTTACTGTACGTACTTTACTTTATATTAAGTATTGCAATTGTGGCAATTCACTTCTCTTGCATGAGAAGGAAGACTGCTCAATAAATAATAGCTTTTATTGAAAATGCCTGTCTCTCTATTCTCCGCACTCTGGTGAAACTAAGTATGCACATCTGACTGAGTGAAATAGCTGTCTATTGTTTTCACACAACTCTAGAGATTTACTCTTATTCTGAGGGAGCAAAGTTGTCATGTTTATGCGGTTGTCGGAAGCTGAATCCCTTCTTGTCTGAGCCAGGGAAGCTGATCCCTTCCTATTTCATTCAAGAAAGTTTCCAGTGACCTCTGAGCTAGCTGGCGCAAACCTAAATTAAGTCTAACATAGTCAGTAGAGACCTAGAAGACCTCAGTCCTACGTCTACACTGCTGTTTATGTTATTCCAATGCGCAGGGCCTATAGGGAAAATAGGAACTACACTACAGTTGGACCCTACAGAATGATCTTCGACCTCCCCAAATACACTGCCCCAGCTTAGATAAGACTATATTTTGGACTTCAGAAACAGTCTCTTGCCAGGAGAAGCGCATATATCAACTTCTGGCATAAAATTGAGAACACAGAACCAAATACAATAAACACACATCTATGGCTGGAACTGACGACCAGAAACGGCTCTCCCGCCAAGTCTTACCTCAATGAATCAGTCACTAAAGCATCTATTACTGGGAGGAAAAAAGCACTCAAAGAAGCAGCCTGGGATAACTTAACTTCCTCAGTAGTTGTCCGGGATAGCTCATTGTTCTGGGCCACTGTGAATCAACCATTTCTCTCAGAGTCAGACAATTGTCCCATGGATTGTGTGATACCTGATGACAAGTGGTTATCCCACTTTGGCACAATCTATGGTTCTGGGGAGAAGACCAATCAAACTGAAATGTGGGAACCCTTGGTGTGTGCCCCATTGGTCTTCACTGTAGGAGAGGTAGAAAGGGCTATCCTAGAGACTTCTAAAAGGAAAGCCCCAGGCCCGGACGGGGTGCCCGGTGATTTTTATATGTCCGCTCCCAAACTGTGGGCAGGTGTCCTAAGTCAGGTCTTCACAGCAGCCAATAAGAACATTTTTCCCAAAAGCTGGGCAACCGCGGTCATCGTGCCAATATTTAAAAAGGGCCAGCGCGATGACCCAGGTTGCTACAGGCCCACCTCCCTTTTGGACTCTGCGATTAAGACCTATTGTTCCAACTGAGAGAAAACATCAAGAAGGGGGAGGGACTGTCAAACCTACAGTACGGTTTCAGGGACAAGAGGGGAACTGAGGACCCATGCCTCAACCTGCAACTATTGGTCTCTAAGTATACGGTCGCCAAGGAGGGGTCTCTGTTTCTTGCATTCATGGACCTCTCCTCGGCCTTTGATATGGTCAATAGGGCAAAACTATGGCCAATTATGCTGGAGATGGGAGTGGGCGGCTCTTTGGTGAATTTTATAGCCTCCCTACACCAGGACCTGTATGCCAAAGTGAGAGTGACGAAGGAGGGCAGGTGTACCACCTGTTTTAGATCGGAAAGAGGGGTTCGGCAGGGCTGCATCCTAGCCCCCCTCCTCTTTACGATCTATATTAACGGGCTTGAGAAACATCTGATGGCCGTACAGGGGGACGTTCTGCGTGTAGGAGAGAGGAAAATACCAGCTCTCCTATACGCGGACGATGCTGTCCTGATAGCCAGAACCGGGGTGGGCCTCCAACACCTATTAGACTCATTTGGTAACTTTATGGACCAATTAAACCTTAAGATCAACACCAAGAAGTCCCATACTATGGTGGTGTCCCGTAAGAAGTATAAAACGATGTCCCTTCATTGTAAAGGTGAGGTTGTGTCCCAAGTAACATCGTTCCCCTATCTGGGCGTAACCTTTGATGAAAAGGGAACCTGGGGTCCACAGATCAAGATAAAAAAGCTGGTCATGACTAGAGCCGCTTCAGCTCTCGTAGGGTTTGCAAATAGGCTGGGAGGAAGACCAATGGAGGCCATTTTAAAAATATATAACGCGAAATGTATTGCTATAGCCACATATGGCGCGGCCCTATGGGGGTACCTGTCCAATGATCTACTACAAAGGGCTGAAACTAAATTCCTTCGTCGATTACTTTCTGTTCCTCAATCAACACCCACTTTTTCATTGCATGTAGAGCTGGGTCTAGATTATATCTCTGACAAGCTGAAATTGGCTCCCTTAACGTGTTGGCTAAAGTTATGGTTGAATGAAGAATTATCCCTCAATCACGTTATTTTGAAAGATGTCATGTCCCTTGATCAAAGGAAGAAAATCTCCTGGTTAGAATACGTGCACCTGGCGTTTGAAAAACTTGGACGCCCAGGCCTTTTTAACCTGCCATCTTCTATCAGGGTTGAAGATATTAAATGGGTTAAAAAATATTTTATGGAGAATGCAAGGTTAGCCCAGGAGGAACACGAGCTGACTAAAAAATCAGTAAGATCACACTATATGCTGCTATACTCCCCATCCATAGAGCCTTATCTTACCTTTGTTTCCATACCATTACATAGACATCTTCTTATTAAACTAATATTTAACCAGATTCCCTACGTGCTGGGCTGCTTCCACCTTTGGAGCACGCCAGAATCTGGAGCCCCATGGACACGTTGCACTTTATGATGTTTTGTAGTTTTTTTAGGGAGCCAAGAAACAAATATTTAGTACCTGTTTTAAAGGATGCCGGTTTTATACAAGTCAGGCCTGCTATGTTGTATAGGTGTGGCAGGGTATACTCAGACATGAGTCCCTTTCTCACTGCTCCATCAGGATTCAAGCAAGCCGGGCCGAAGAAGGCTGAAATGCCAGAAACCGGTCCCCGGTAGCTTGTCTCCTTTCTGGTGAAGAATTGGCTTGGTAGTTTAGTCTGCCCTGTTCCCATGATGCACTGGGCCAGGGTCAGACTGATTTGCATATAGCCAGGTTCTGAGCTGGGATGGGGCAGTGAGATAAATAACGGTGATGGATCAAGCCCTGATCTTTGGACTGGGTAAGAGTTGTCTGTTTAACTCAGACACTCTGTTCATCACCACCCCCTTTTCTAAATCGTTTTTGGCCACTATAGGTGTGGCAGGGTATACTCAGACATGAGTCCCTTTCTCACTGCTCCATCAGGATTCAAGCAAGCCGAGCCGAAGAAGGCTGAAATGCCAGAAACCGGTCCCCGGTAGCTTGTCTCCTTTCTGGTGAAGAATTGGCTTGGTAGTTTAGTCTGCCCTGTTCCCATGATGCACTGGGCCAGGGACAGACTGATTGCATATAGCCAGGTTCTGAGCTGGGATGGGGCAGTGAGATAAATAACGGTGATGGATCAAGCCCTGATCTTTGGACTGGGTAAGAGTTGTCTGTTTAACTCAGACACTCTGTTCATCACCACCCCCTTTTCTAAATCGTTTTTGGCCACTATAGGTGTGGCAGGGTATACTCAGACATGAGTCCCTTTCTCACTGCTCCATCAGGATTCAAGCAAGCCGGGCCGAAGAAGGCTGAAATGCCAGAAACCGGTCCCCGGTAGCTTGTCTCCTTTCTGGTGAAGAATTGGCTTGGTAGTTTAGTCTGCCCTGTTCCCATGATGCACTGGGCCAGGGACAGACTGATTTGCATATAGCCAGGTTCTGAGCTGGGATGGGGCAGTGAGATAAATAACGGTGATGGATCAAGCCCTGATCTTTGGACTGGGTAAGAGTTGTCTGTTTAACTCAGACACTCTGTTCATCACCACCCCCTTTTCTAAATCGTTTTTGGCCACTATAGGTGTGGCAGGGTATACTCAGACATGAGTCCCTTTCTCACTGCTCCATCAGGATTCAAGCAAGCCGGGCCGAAGAAGGCTGAAATGCCAGAAACCGGTCCCCGGTAGCTAGTCTCCTTTCTGGTGAAGAATTGGCTTGGTAGTTTAGTCTGCCCTGTTCCCATGATGCACTGGGCCAGGGACAGACTGATTTGCATATAGCCAGGTTCTGAGCTGGGATGGGGCAGTGAGATAAATAACGGTGATGGATCAAGCCCTGATCTTTGGACTGGGTAAGAGTTGTCTGTTTAACTCAGACACTCTGTTCATCACCACCCCCTTTTCTAAATCGTTTTTGGCCACTATAGGTGTGGCAGGGTATACTCAGACATGAGTCCCTTTCTCACTGCTCCATCAGGATTCAAGCAAGCCGGGCCGAAGAAGGCTGAAATGCCAGAAACCGGTCCCCGGTAGCTTGTCTCCTTTCTGGTGAAGAATTGGCTTGGTAGTTTAGTCTGCCCTGTTCCCATGATGCACTGGGCCAGGGACAGACTGATTTGCATATAGCCAGGTTCTGAGCTGGGATGGGGCAGTGAGATAAATAACGGTGATGGATCAAGCCCTGATCTTTGGACTGGGTAAGAGTTGTCTGTTTAACTCAGACACTCTGTTCATCACCACCCCCTTTTCTAAATCATGTTGTACTTACAGTCTTTAGGTAATATCTTCATCACATATTCTGTGGCTAGCTTTTTAGTCGCTGCATTTAGAATCAAGTCGAGGTTCAAAAAGGGTAACGTTGTAACTTGATTGTTGACATCTTTGTTCCGTTATTCATGACTGTCTAAATTGTTGCACATCCTGAAGATCTGTATGTTCTTTTTTAAATTGTAAATATTACTGAGTTTTTATTGGCTTTTATGATTTTAACCAAATCGAATAAAGTGCATTTTGAACTTGAACTTGAACAGTCACTCAACTGGGCCAGCAGGACCCCTGGTAATCATCTGCAACCTATGCCAGCTTCAAAAAGCTGGGAAACAAAACTCTAAAAATAGACTTGTTAACTGGGAAAAGGCAGCCGTGGCAGGCTGAGCCAATGACTGGTGTGTGCTGCACAGTTACGATAAAGCAATACCCCAGTCCTATTTTCACACTGGGTACTCCAACTGAATAAAAGAAAAATATCTGCGATATCGATTGGTCATACTGCCTTCGCGCCTACACCAACCACCCTGGAAACGCAACAGCATTATGTAAATGTGTAAATGTAAATGTGTAGGCATTTATATAGCGCACTGCTACCCGTAGGCGTCCTGGCGCTTCGACCGCCGCGAAACCCTTCCTGGCTTCCCTGAGAGATGGTCCCTTAATGGGTATCTCCGGGGTGAGACCAGGCATCCCCGGCGGTCTGGGGGGCCGTTAGTGAAGATGAGGCAAGCTAATGCCCAGAGTTGCCGAGTGTGATCGCTGATCAGAGTGGGCACCGAGGCGAGAGAATTATCGAGTCCGCTGACCCTGGTCCAGAAACCTGCCGCGCCGGGAATCGAACCCTGGTCCCGGGCCGTCCTCTGCTCTCGGGTCTGCCGCCTCTAACCAGTGAGCCACACTACTTCACTGTATGTGACTAACTGTCGGTTGTGTGGAAGGATATGGTGCACTTGGTGTGCACCTGCAAGGAAAATAATGCCTGACTGAAGAGTAATGTTACGTTCGCTCCTTAACCAAAGAAGAAATCCAAACATGCAGACTATTGGTACTGGTTTGCTTTACGCCTGTGAATTAACAGCTGAATTGTCACTTTGTGAGATTCCTTATCAAAGTAGAGAAGAAATGTCTTTCTGAACTGACGGGACACACCCAGCTGGATTGATCTCTCAATGGAATCTATCTGGACATCTGATCCTCATACAAGCTGCAAATGCCTTGCTTGCCGGCCGGCTGACCGTTAACTAAAAAATAAACAACCAAGATAGGCAGCCGGGCCGGGGAAAACACTCCTTTCTAACATCTTGCTAAAATGCATATAGCCACTCCATTAGTTTTATAGTATTTCCCTAAGGAAACACTCTTCTCATGTCTTATGTCTTAGAAAAATCTACTATTTTGCACATAGGAAATTTTTACATTAGGGTGTTATCATTTTTTTAAAATTCTGCCCACCCTGATCGTTGGACTGCGGAAATGCTTTTAGACGTTGGTGCAACACCATGGTTTAACGATGATTGATTGCCGGGTGGGGTAAAGCTCCCTTGGCCAAAAAACTTGCTATTTTGCACATAGGTCATCTTAATTATCTCTGCATTCTTTTTTTTAAATGTCTTACAAAAATGTAATTTTGTTTTCAGATTACACATTTTAATCCACATTGTAATGACACTGAGCCTACCTTCCTTTTGTATATGTAATTTTGACAGCAGTAGAAATGTTTTTATTTATTGGTGCATCATTATGGTTTAACAATGCAAAGATTTTAATTAACCATGCAAATAAAAATATATTTGTCAACATTTGCCATGTAACGCCTTGCTTCAAAAATCATATTCTAGATTATAAATCTAAAATTTATATGCACATGGTTCTTGGATGCTTGTTTAAAAAATACATTAAAAATAAGATTCAACTTTTCATGTGGTATTCGATATGGAGAAAGGGAGACTGTAACCTTGAATCAAGCTATATTGAGGGACCGTTTAAACCTGGGGGGCATATTAGCAAGAACTTCGTTAAAATGATCTCAGTTTTAGCGGCAGGAAACTGCAGCTAAAACGGCGATAATGGGCTTGCTAATATGCGTTATAGAATTCCAATTGAAGCCCAGGTTAGATGTCCTGCACATCTCTCCTGGGCTTCTATTGGAACTCTATAACGCATATTAACAAGCCCATTATCACAGTTTTAGCTGCAGTTTCCTGCGCTAAAATGGATATAATTTTAACGAGGTTCTTGCTAATATGCCCCCGGATTTTGTACACAAGATCGCATAGCTGAGGTCTGCCAAGCTCTCTTTGCTAGATTTGGGTTAACATAAATTATTTGCGGCCCCACTCACTTGGGCACATATCACTAAGGTGTGGCTTAAGGAGACTTTTCTGGCAAAGGCAGCAGTGGATAGAAGGGAGTTAAATAAACTGAGATAAATCCACCTGCAGATTCAGATTATAACTACTGCCCCCCCCTTCCTCCCCCCCATCGAACAGGGAGTACAATGTTATTTAGCCTTTGTGCAGAATTTACAGCATTTGTTTATTTTATTCTGACAAGTTTAGCCTAAAACATAGACATAACCCCTACCTTAATAACAGAGCCACTTGCGAACACGTCTCTCATTACGTGATGTAAAGTTAGCTGCCACGCACATTTATGCACCGTCTGTATACATGCAACGTTCTCAAAACCCTACCTGTAACCATGAACCTTTCATGTGTCCGTTTCCTTTTCAAAAGCAATGCACTAATGCGCCACACCTTCTGTAGGTGTAGCCCTTAACAACTGTGACACTTGTAATGCCTTCTTTCTAATAGAACACGTCCTTTTAAGAAACACGTCTTTGCAACTTGAAAGGGGGAGTACTTCTTATGTGTACAGCATCTGTCACTCCCTCTCTTTAAAAGATCGCCGAAAAGAGACACATACAACTGCAGTGACAAAACCATTTTCAAAGGGACACATACCAATGCAGTGATAAATCTGTTAATATACTGCCTGCCTGAACAGTTCCTTTTACAGCCACATCTTAGCCTGGCACCTCTCTTGAATAAAGTCTTCTTTCTGGATAGAAGTATTCTATTGTTATACTCACCTTATAGATTGTATGACGCCCCCGCCTCATCCGATACCAATGAGGCAGACCTAAAGATCATTCATTATAAGGTATTTATGAATATGCTTTTTTTGGTTCCTATCTGAGTTGTATTCGTTTGTATAATACCTGCATATAATATAACAAGCGTGAGATTACAACTGTGTGGGCCCTTTTAACAAACATCAACAACAATATCCTTCCTCCCTTCACCCCTTTCCACCCCTGTGCACTTGATTTTAACTGTCCTAAATGGACTATTTTCTTTGTTTAAACCCTCTCCCCTCACACAAGTACAGCTTCAGCACAGAACCACGACGAGTATTGTTGGATTTCCTAGACAACCTGAATTTAGGTAACGGCTAATAAATGTGTATTTGAGCATGACCCACGCAATATATTTAGGCATCCCTGTCAACATTTGGGTTCCATGACAATCTCATATGAAATGACACACTCAAGAATGTTGTATGGTGTACCAATTGGACGCCATTCTCTCCAAATGAATTTTTTTTTTCTCCAAAGTTATAGGCTCAAATAAGGTTGACATAACTTTCCAAAATAACTTATTGCAAAGAAGACATTTGAGTAGCAGATTAACAAGTCATCCGAAATCAACAGCGAGGGACACATTTAGTTTCAAATTTGGTCCTGATGAAGGCCCAGACCCTTATGGGATCATAAGCCGAAACATTTTAACCATCTACATCTGATGTTAAGGATGATTACCACATCCGTAGAACATCACCATTTCACTTTTAACCTTGCCCCAGTATACTTCACCAATATTTAAAAAGTCCTATTTTTAGATGTAGGAGGTAACTACATGGATCCCAACTGTTCTTTTGCTCAGAAGGTGGCGATACTCACCTAGGGAAGGGAGCACCTAGGTGCGAAACCCAGTGATGACACCATCCAACAACACACCATAGTAGTGTTCACCTACTCCATCAGTAGTAGAGATTGGTTGAGGATGTCAGGTCTATACAGGAGATACCCGAACTCCAGGGGAACCAATAGAGCACACTCTCCTTTGATTATGGAGATTTGCCTAAATTATATCCCTCTGATGCTTGATTTTTCAGCTTTTGCCTATACAGTAAGGGAGCTGACTGTATGCCCCTGCAAAGGGTTTTCAACAAAGTTGAATTTGTACATATTATTTTTTTGCTCTTTTTAAATCTCACAGAGGAAAAGATTTCTTGTCCCGTTATTGCACAGATATAATTTTATCCAATGTCAGCTTGCAATTATTTTACATTCAACAGCTGGTGACCCATTTGTGTGTTACTCTGTAGTGTCATTCCTCTGGGCCTCTTTGAAGAGCAGATGGTTTCATTGAGATTGTGTGCCTATATATGCATTAATAGTTTGACCTGCATTCTGGAGTATGAATTGTATTACCTGTGATTATCTCTGAGTGGATCTTGTATTTAACTTAGAGCCTTTTAATAATTTAAGACGCATGGCCCTTATGAAACAATTGGAAAGACCCATGTGACGTTTTTAATTTTATGCATTGGTACATTAAGTATTATTTTGCACAATTATGTAGCTTTTATGAGTAGATGACAATCTACTAAAGTCTTCTATTTTTATTCAGTGTTAGACGCTTTTTACGGTTGTTCCGCTATTGAGTACACTGTGATACGTATGTATGTACTTTTTATGCTACCGAAATGAAGTGGAATAACGTTTTTTTAAACCTTTGGTTCAACCTTTTGTCATAATGATTCATTCATAACCAGAAGATTAAAGTGACTCAAATAGCTTCATTTGCAGGTTGCATATTTTTGCTTATATACAGTTTTAGTTTTTTACAGGGTGCAAAGGAATACAACATTTCCTAGCTAACATGCAGGAAAGTTTCAATTCTATTAAGGAGTCGGAGGCGAGGATTAGGCTGTCACTTTCTCCATTTATTGTACTCCAGCAGCCATTAGAAGTATACACATTCACATCTAAACTACATTTCCCATGAACACCAGGGAAAATGGAAACAAAAAATGTCCCATCAGTAACTGTCCAATCCCAAGCCAGGGCTCCTGATATACTCCTCTGTTGGCCCTCTATCCTCCTCTTTCTTTCTGCGACACTTCCACAGTCATTTGCTCGTTATTCCTGCTTGCCAGCATCAGAACCTACGGCATAAATACACTAATTAAGCCAAAAGGAAAATAACTCCTGTAAAACTCAATTAGCACTACCGGACAAGTCAATGACAAAGAAAATAACATCGTCTGCAAGAGGACACATTTGAACTCTTCATCATAAAGAGTGTACTTACCGCCACAACGCAGAGATTCTGGGAGGGTTCGAATGAAGACCGGGTGGGCTAATCCTCGCCTCCGCCTCCTTAATAGAATTGATACTTTCCTGCACGTTAGCTAGGAAATTTTGTATTCTATATCAGGGGCGGAGGCTTCTGATTAGGCTAGTTCAAAGCTTATCCACCACCAACGAAGCCAGCGACACTACTGGCTTAAAGTAAAATCACTTGAAGGTGGAGTCCGAGGACCAGTCTGCGACTTTCAGAATGTCCTCCAGACGAGCCCCCAGGGCAAAAGCTTTAGATGCCATTGCACCTCTCACAGAATGAGCCCCAAAATGGGAGATACCTATGCCAGCCTCCTGCATAACCCAGCGTACCCATCTCGCATTAGTAGGGGTCGAGACCGCCCGTGTGGTTTCGTAGGAGCAATGAACAATTGCTTTACACCCTGTGGGCGTATATCTATCGTTGCCACTTCATAGGCCTTAAGTGCTCTTACCACACATAGCTTAGGAACATCCAGGAATGCAGGATATGAAATAGAACGCGAATCGCCCTTAGTACGTCTAGAAATGTGGAAGGTGACTCCCTCCGGAGTAAAGACACGTCCTGTAAGGTCTAAGGCCCTCACATCCGAAACCCTGCGACAAGAGATGAGACATAGCAACATCGCCAGCTTAGCTGAAATCTGCTTCCTCAATAAATATTTGTTAGAGGGCCACTCTCTGAACAAGTTAAGGACTTTGTTTACATCCCACAAAACTGAGTAGCTGGGTTCCGGAGGAACTGATAACCTAACACCCCACAACAGTTTGCATACCAGCGGATGTTCCCCAATCGGGCGATTATCCAGAGGAGCATGGCCTGCCGAGATGGCCGACCGAAAGGTATTTATTGACCTGTATGCTAAACCTTCACTTGCCAGTGAGGCTAAGAAGTTAAGGACATGGACAATGTCCGCCCCATGGGATCAACTTGTTTTCGCAGACACCAACTACTCCACCGAGATCAGGCTGACTGATACCTCTAGTTGGTACTGTCCGCCCAGGATTTGGCCAGCAGCTTGGCAGCGTCCTCCGAAACTCTATTATCAAATCTGGCTTGGACCCGAAGATCGCCCGACTGTTACAAGCTTTCAAATGCTCGATCCACCACCGTAGTTTAGTTCGCGCCTCCTCCGGAAAGGGAACGACTTGAGAGTAGGTGAGACCCTTGCGAAGGTGAAAAGCCTTGAGGCGCTGAAGGGCCCGGTAGTGAAGAGGACCCGGGAATATCGCTTGGATGGATGACGACAGATGACCTACCACCCTGGCCAGGTGACGTAACAAAATCGTAGGTCGCGCCAGAGTTCGTCTCAACTCATGTTTGATCTTGGATAATTTGCGAGAAGGCAGAGACAAGGTGGCCTCCACCGAGTCTATCATAAACCCTTGGAATTGCATCCTCTGAGATGGGCGAAGGTCTGACTTGCCCTCTTTGATGATGAACCCCAGGGACTCCAGAAGGCATACCGCCCTCTGAAGGTGGACCAGCAACCTCCGCGGACATTGATTCAGGAGGAGCATGTCGTCTAGATAAATTATTAATCGGATGCCCTCCGAGCGGAGGCGCTCCACCACCGGCTTCATCACCTTGGTAAAACACCACGGAGCGGAGGACAGTCCGAAAGGAAGGGAGGTAAACTCGTAGACCTGCCGGCCCTATTGAAACTGAAGAAAACGTCTGAGTGGGGCAAAAATGGGGATCGTGTGGTAAGCATCTTTCAGTTCCAACCGGACCATCCAATCCCCTTCCTGAAGTAGGTCCCGCAGGAGGTGAATACCCTCCATCTTGAAATGGAGGTATATAAGCCACCCGTTGAACTCCTTGAGGTTTATCATAGGACGATAGCCTCCGTCCTGTTTCTCCACGAGAAAAATATTGTTGAGGAACCCCCGAGGGTGTAGATCTGACCTCACAATGGCCCCTTTCTGGAGAAGGTCTGCGACCTCTTTGTATATTAGAGTACACTGGGCCGGTGTGAAGGCTATAGGTCTGGGATGAAAACCCTGCCTGGGAAGCTCCGGGTTTTCTATTTGGAACCCTTTGATGGTCAGTAAGACCCAGGCGTCGGAGGTAAGCAAAGACCAGGCTTGAAGAAAACACTGAAGTCTGCCCCCCAATCTCACACCCCTCGCATTCTGAACTCTCACCTTTTTGATTATTGTAGCCCCCGTCTCCTTTGCCTCTTCCACCACGGCGGCGGGGGTAACCTCTGGTCTGGTAGAAATTTCAGAACTTATCGGGATCCTGGTACTGACCCCTTTGGGAGTCGCCCTGCTTGTAGGAGCCTCTGTTATAGGGCCTGCCGTTCGATCGCCCCCTTCCACGACCGGCTGCGCTAAAAACACGGGGTGAAAATACGTTTAACTGACGTCTGGGCCTTGTCAAGGGAATTGAACGTATTCACAAACTTGCCTAATTCCTTGACAAACGGGTCTCCGAAGAGATTACATTCAGCCATTGGGCCTGCCTCAGACGTAGCTAGTTCACCTAACTTGGGATCGATTTTAATTAGAATGGACCTCCTTCGCTCTGTGGAAATCGCCACATTAGCATTCCCTAGGAAAATAATTGCCCTTTGTGCCCAACCTGAGAGCGTGTCTGGGGAAATTAGAGAGCCCGATGCCTTGGCGTCTTCGGCCATGTCCAGAATCTTAGCCAAAGGCCCCGCCGTGCCCAAGAGTTTATCTTGGCACGCCCTCCAAGAGCGATCTATGCCTTTCTTGGGGTCTTTCACGAACTTGGTTAGAAAGGTGGACATCTTGGGGTTTATCTCCGGGGTAACCATGACCTTGCCTTCAAAGGTAGGGTGCGGGCACTCTGCCCGCAGGCAACTACGCACCTCCTGATCTAAAGGCTTACGAAGCCTGGCTGCCATATAGGCTGCTACCTTGGGAGCAGTAACCTATTGCGACGAGCGCGGGTGGAGCAACTTGTCCGGATTAAGCATGTCCGTGCTGGGATCTGAGGACGACGCCTGAATGGGATTGGGGGGGGGGGGAGCCACGAGCGCTCTGGTTCGCCATCCCCATCCGAGGTCTGGGGGGATTCATCTGGGTCGGTAGAGGCCACATCCTTGGGAACCCCAGAGTCTCCAGTCTGCACCCCCTCCGGGTCTGTAGGAGATTCAGAGGTTTTCGCATCCTGAACGACTCTTTAAATGCGAAAAGGCATCTGAATGTACCCCCGCGTCCACCGAGCGCTTCCGCTTAGGATCTATCGCGCTCGTAGATGGTTGGCCTGGAGGTAGGGAATTCGCTTGTCCCGAAAGGTCTTCCCTCTGGCTGAGGGGTTGGCATTGTGCTTGAAGCTGATCAATATTCTTCTCCAGTGGCGCAACCACCCGTGACACAGCCTTCAGTATGGAGGAATCCATAACCTGGCAAAAGTGGTCATCAACTGGTAGGTACATGACCTGTTCCTCCTCCTCATAATACTCTTCATACTCCATATTACCACTGATTAGCTGCCAGCTGAAGGGTGTATGATAGGGCTGGACCCTTAAATATTCAGAAGAAGGAGAAGGATAGAGGGCCAACAGAGGAGGATATGAGGAGCCCTGGCTTGGGATTGGACAGTTACTGATGGGACAATTTTTGTTTCCATTTTCCCTGGTGTTCATGGGAAATGTAGTTTAGATGTGAATGTTTATACTTTTAATGGCTGCTGGAGTACAATAAATGGAGAAAGTGACAGCCTAATCAGAAGCCTCCGCCCCTGACATAGAATTGATATTGTGCTGATGGTGCCTCACAGTGGTTATGTGATATATATCAAATATATACTTAATACGGTGCAATAAAAATGAGGCTGAATCAAGTCACATAGAAGCTCAGTTAAAATGTCCAGAAGGTAATAGAACTGTCTTCATTAAGATTCTGTCGATTTAAGGCAGCATTCAGCATTTGGACTGTCTAGGCAAATGTGTTCTCATCAGTTCTAAGAAGCATCGTCAGTTGAACATCCTATAGTTCGGAGAGGAGACACCATATCACTCTCATTTGAATTGTAAAACGCTTCATTTATTGGGAGCAAGATCAGCTCACAAATCAGATAAACATCCAATGACCGCACAGTCTGCATATCCTTACATACACACTAACATAAACAATAAACCCATCCCACAGCTTAACCTTCTAATGGCCCTCCAGTCAACTTCGAGAACAATTATCTCAACACATCTTAATTTCTTATTCCTACTAGTTTCTATTTTTATCTCTTTTAATCTTCCAATGTTCCCAGCATTCACAAACTGCCTGTCCTCATAAGGACTATCTCTTATTGTCCTGTTTGTAATTGTATCCCCTCCTGCCTGTCTGAGCCAACGATCTTCCCTGTTACCCCTCTGCATAGCCTGAGCTCTCTCTCTTTGTCACCAGATAAAAGCACCTCTCCTTAAGTGTTATTTCTGTCTCCAGATTCATCTTTCTTTCCAACAGTCTTCTAAAACCTCCATCAGCAGCTGTACCAGATACATCCTCCTATCTGACATGGTTAAATGCACATGATCATGCTGATGTAATCCTTGATTTGCAAAAACCAGGATGTACTCTGTTCACTTCTTTTATTGCCTTGTTACTGTTAAACAGCATCCTGGTCCATCGACACAATGACCTTGTATGAAGCTAATCTCAGAAAACCTATGGCAAATAGCCATTACACATTCCAATCCTGCCTCCTAAGGCTAACACAGCCACACAAGCAAAACGATCTCCATTTTCCATTGCCTTTCAGCCTATCTTTGCTCATCCCCAACATAGGACCAGATATAGCCATGCCCCTTCCGAAGGAAAGTGTACCATACTGACTGGTTGGCAAGTCCACTCATTTCAAAAACTTTCTCAGGACCCCGAAATTTGCATGTCTGTCACCTTCCTGACAACCTAATGTTGAAATATCCTTGTGCCACTCACTCTGTTGTTCTATGAATATCATTAAACTGCTTTACCCGGATACTTGTTTGTCCCCTGTCCTTCGCTCTGTTATCAAGGCTCCGACCTCCCAGCAGCATGTTATCCCAATGGAATGCTTTTCCCCAGCTACCTCTGGCACACAGTATGCCTTGACAAACATAACGGTGACTGTAAAGTGTGGTATGAACTCCCATGTAGAAGCACTTCCAATTCATCTCTGGATAATCTCTTATCATATTGCAAATGTATTAGGAAGAACTAGTACCCAGTCTCCTTCCTTGGTCTCTTGTCAACTTGAATTGGGATCCCGTGCAAGCCTGCCTCCATCACCAATATACAAAATCCCACTCACTGTGAATAAGACAAGGTGTCAGCCACCCATTGTCCAGTCCTGGAATGTGGTATGTTGGAAATAGAATAGTCCTTTGCAGGCAAAGCAGCACTGGTTCCCTGAACACCTGCAGTACCCACACATCAGTTACCACCATTCTATGTGTCATGGCCATCACTGCTAAACTATCAATCACAAACTTCACTTTCTGGTTCTCTTATTTGAGCCTGTAGACTAAATGGCAACACAACAGTGCAAAACTACAGAAATGCAATGCTCTGGATAGTTCGTCTTCACACATACAACCATTGTGCCACTCACTACTCTCTTTACGGCACAGCCCAAAGCCACCTGATCCTGAAACACCTGAAAAAACTTTCATGGACCATGTCACACAGTCATTCTGAAGTCAAAGCATTACTCCATTGTACTTTCCCAGGAACCAAGGCCATATCAACAAATCATGTCTAGTCGTGGCTGTTATCATGATTCTGAGATAGGATTTAGATACCCCATGCAGGTCAAACTCTGTCTTCCTATAAAAACGTCTACCTGGTGCAATCACTTAGCACACACAGTTCAGTTGGCCTAGACCTTCCTTTACGACCCTTAATTCATTCTTTGGTTTACTAACCAACTAATAGATAGTTTGAGTCCTGCACTTTGTCCACCGCAAGGCATGACAGCATAGCTACTGAATCTAGCTCTATTCCCAGAAAAGGTATGGACAATGATGGCCCTTCAGACCTTTCTGCTGCTAAAGGTCCTCCCAACTCCATTGCTAGCTCCACTAAAATTCTCATTTGTCAAAAGCATTTGCCCCTGCCATTTGCTCTCTACCTGCAAGAAATCTTTGAGGTAGTGTAGCACATGCTTTGGCCTCCATACTTTTCTCATCATTCACTCCAAAGTGTACTAAAAGTGACAAACCCTGCACAAGCCTCAGAACAATCCATGGGTATTGCTTGTGGATGAAGATTTTTACCTGACAAATTCCTCACAACTGAATGTCATATGCACCATCAGAAGCAGAAAATGGATTTGATGTCCGTCTATCACTTATATGACCAAGTCTGCAGTTGCTCACCATTTCCACTTTCAAGTGAGTTCTAGAATATGTCACCAAACATTTGTCATTGTCATTTACATAATTGACCAAACCACCAAGATGCTGCATCAATCCTTATATCCTTTTTGTCTTTTTGGGTACTATGTACATGGGCAAATTATAAGGCGTGTGTTCAATTTGAAAGAAAAGTGACCCACTATTCTGCTCTAACTTACTTTCTCCGTCAGTTTGACTTGTACAATGTCTACAGATTTCTTGACAGGGCAACGGGTCTCGCTGAAAGCACCCCCTCATGGAACTTCATAAGGTATCCAAAATCCATGGTCTAAGTCATTCTTCAACAGCTGCACAGCCTGATTGTCAGAATATTTCCACAGTCCCGTTCCCATCACTTCGAATCTAATTGGTGTCATGACCCTTGTCCAACAACCATCTGATTTTACCTCTACCCAGCCACTCACTTCCACACTTTGTACCCCAAAGCAGAGCAAAAGGCGGTGATTTCCTCCACATTTGGAACATTTATATTTGAAACATCATGAGAACTGATAGCACTTGTTAAAGTTCCAACATACCCCTGGGCTGACCAGGAGGTGTCCCTTCACTCTCCTGCGGGATTGGACATTGTATAAAATTGAGCAAACAGGAGCAGTGAACTGCAGTTGGGTGCACCAATTGCACCGGCCTGGTCGGAGTCATGAGCAGTAACCATATCTATTTGTCTACCTTTCCCCATGGCTTGCTGGCATTTAGACTGTTCTTCACAGTTTATTCTAGCATAAATAATTCATGCTGCTTTCCAAGTATCTATTTTGGCTAGCACTCTCAATCGCTTTGCCATCTCCTTAAAGTATCTATTTTGGCTAGCACTCTCAATTGCTTTGCCATCTCCTTAAAGTATATATTTTGGCTAGCACTCTCAATCGCTTTGCCATCTCCTTAAAGTATCTATTTTGGCTAGCACTCTTAATGCTTCACCAACTCCCTTTCCCCTGCCTTTGAAACTTGTTTACCTCTGATCTCCATGTGTAGCACTTTAAACGTCTCTACATATTTGTTAGACCAAATCTTCTCTTTATTGCTTGTTAAGAAATATCCCTCCAAAGGCACAGCAATGGCAATATATTGCAGCATTTTAACAGTCTTTGTCCTGTTCTCACCCCCATTAACTGCCTATATCACCTTTTGTCCCTCAGCCTGATCGCATGGTGCCCACTAGCCTGCTTCCTTATTTCCCCTTTTCCCTTCTGTGTTCCTGGTTGCCTGTTCCTTATTAATCTCTTCTTCCTCTGTCTGTGTCGCTGCCATAATTTTAGATTTCTTCTCTGTTTTCTTCTTTTCATCCCTAGTGCTTGACCGCCTCTCCTTCTGTCCTCTCATATCCCGAAACCTGTCCAAAGATTCACACCGGACCTCTGAAGGTCCTCAAAACCTTACCTCATCCACTGTCCCAAGCATGCCTCTTCATTCTTCTGCCCACCACTCCTCCTCTAGCCCACAGTGTCATGCACCCATGCTTCCCACTAATCTCCCTCATACTCAGGTTACATTCTGGGATTCTCTGTCCTTGGGCTCCCTGTCCACTATCGCCATTTTACTCCAGCATCTTGCCACTCAATCATTCTCCTCTCTGATCACTGCCTCTGGTCTCCCACTCTGACTTTAGCTCCATGCTTGTTTCTTCCCATCCATCACTCCATTCCCCATTGCTCGTCCTGCAATACAACTTCTTGGGGTCACTACACTCTGCACAAAGGTTTTCAGGTGACCTCTTCCGTCTGCCTCCTGCCTTCTGTTGTGAGGCCCTCCGCTGTCGTATTCTCCCTATCCCTAGCCGTTCGCTCTAGATGTATCAGCCCCAGGCCCCACAAAAATATCTTCCCCATTACTTTGCAGCTTGATCGCTGATTCAAACGATCTTTTGTGGCCTTTGACCCCAAACCTGAGACTATAACCCATCACATTTATCTCTTATTTGTCTGCCTTCCTGATCAGCCCCTCCATCCTGCCACCAGCTTTGGGGTCCCTCTGGATCGTCCTGAGGTGGTTTTCCATTTTCTTCAGTTCTTGTGTGAGGCCAGCCCTCTTGACACTCACCTCTTCTGTGTTGTGCTAAAGGGTGTCACCTCCCTGAAGCTCGTGCTCATGCTCCGGATTGGCCGGGCCTGTTCTCATTTTGCCCCTCCACCAACAGTATCCCCAGACCCTCCCGAGTGTCCTGCACTTCTCCCTCTTATGGGAGGAGAATCATGGGTGAATTGTTCCGCAGGTACCGTCGCTGTCCTTTTGGGCGTGTTTTGCTCCACAGGTGCAGCGGGGGCTAGACATTGCTTTGTGGCCACCCGCAATCTGGCCTGTGCTCTGCCATTTTCTATCTCAGTGAAGCTCTGCGCAAAGCTTGAGGCTCAGCCATCTGCTCCCCATGGACGCAAGGTGGGAATTTAATTTTCGACTGTGTATGCATGTCCCGTCGTCTACTGATGTGGCAGTCGCGACTTACCCTGGTGTGACGATGCGCCATGGACTCCAAACCCCAAAGGCCAGACAGGGTGGTACCTGCCCCTCCACCCAGGGCTGGCAATGTGCTCTATCCATGCTTAGGTAGGTGTATTAGACATGTCAAACAACGTCACTAGTATGTAAGCTGCAAATGTATTTATCACACTTGGTTTTTACACCTGAAATGGAATAGTAGCTCAAGGTCAGCAATCCCTGCAGGAAAGAACGGTGCATTAGCTGGAACTAAAAGTGTGAACTGTGGAAAAAGCAGAGTGACCAGTGTTCTTAAATTATTCTCCCAGCCTAGGCTCCAGTTAATCTCAGGCTTTAGCCCTGGTTTTTTTTTGCTCGGCACAAATGGATTTTGAGTTATTTCTTATTAATGTATCCATTTCTCATTTATTTTGCCTGTGGCTTTAAAACTATTGCTACAGGGGTATTTATCACACTCGAGTTTTGAAAATATACTTTTACAACTAAAATAAGATTTAGTATCTATATTTGTTCCTCCAGTGCCGACAAAATGCATTAAATGTGGTTGGCACTCCCATAAGTCTGAGAAAGAGGAGTGGCGCCTTGCATATGTTACATTTCTAATATTGCTTTTTACATCTTTAAACTGATTGAGTTTTACTGAAAAATATTAGCACAGGCAGGAAACGAAATGTATGTGCAATCAGCTAAATAGTGCAACTGAAATACTTTCTACTTCAGAAAGAAAGGTAAACCGCAGATCTGATCTTGTTTAACAAATATATTATGAATAAATGCGCTTTTGATGAAAAGGGGTTTTAAGCATCGTTTGTTGTGGGGCAGAGGTGGTGAGTAAGACAATTACTCTTTGCTTTTTCTGATTTTTTTTAATGAATAGATAGTATGAATGGATCAAGACAGCTTTCGCAGAGACAGCATTAACTGTCTCGCAAAGCCTTTACAGAGAGGGGTAAAAGGCCAACTTTCCTCAGCCATTGGTTGTTGTGTGTCATTTACATTATTGATCAACTACGTTCAGCAGCCATTGGTTGATTGTAATTCTCAGTCACGAAGTATGGGGCGCGACAATGCAGCAGCAAAATTCTGACCTGTGACTGAAAATGTTACTTTCTGCCATTGGGTAATGCCAAGGGCAGGTTATTGTGACTGGGAAAACACAGCAGTTATGCTTACCTGCGTCAATGCTCGTGGGAGGCAGGCGCTACGCTGAGTGGTAGGAACTGGGCCGTCCCACAAATGTCCTTTCACGAAGGTTGCCTTCAGTGAGATATACAATCAACAGCAAAGCCTGCTGTCAGAAGAATCCGAGCTTCTACTGTGGCACAAGTTTCAGCATTCAGCCCAGATGTGCAGCACCGGTTCAGTGTCGGCACAAGATCACCCTGCCTCAACCTGCACGTGCACCATGTTTTTATTTCCCATGTCAAGGATGTGTCGCAGCTTACAAATAAAGCCCATCTGCGGTTGAAGGTTACTGTCACTGCGTTTTGATAAACGGAGTCTGTCTGTATTTATTTATTTATTTATTTACAACATTTTATATAGCGTTAGCTGCCCCCATGGGTATCAGAGCGCTTTACATACACATAAGAAAAATTGCACTACATCGCAGGACATGAGAATGCATAAAGCTGCATGCCCCCTTCCATTATTATTCCATACATGGAGATTTTGTTTAAGATTCCAAGGAGGGCCATAAATTGTTTGTCTGTAGTTACTATCAATGGTACTTCCGGTAGTAGAAATAAAAAAAATGCCTAACCAAACAGGTGAGCATAAAGATATAGTTTCAGCTGTTATGTACTAAACTGGCCATCTGTCTGTGAGTAGGTGATAGTGGACATTTTCTGTTGGATTTGAAAAAAGTTATCTGTGGATTTGTGAATCCATGGCTGAAGTTGCGCATTTAAAAAAATAATGTCCTCTATCTTAGGATATCTGAATCCTGCAAAACTGCAATGTACATGTCTATGGCAGAGAGGCTAGATATAGGGGCCTGTCCCCATAATTTGTAACCCGTATCCTACAGCGAGGCCCATGCCGGAGGTTGCTTCATACACACCAATGCCATACACACTGGTTTGAGTGGGAAGGAGCTGGTGCAGGACATTGTGTGGCTATTCATCTGTACACAAACCTGAAGAGTTGCGCAGCATGGGTTGGTCACATGTGAGCGGGCCGTATGACATGGCTGCAGGTTGGGCCCATAGCCAATACTAATTGCACATAGCCAAAGGCCATGGACTTTGGGGTGCCGGTACTTTTTGAGTTGGACTTACTGTTGGGTGTGCACATTAATTGTTGATTTCCTGCTCTCACCTTTAGCCTATGAACTCAGCACAGCGCTTGGAAACTCAAGTAGGAGGAGCCATCATCCATCCACAGGTTTATACGACTACATACTTGGCACAGAACTCTTGTTGCTGGACACATCATGGGTCCAGGAGTTTAGTTTAGAATGCAAATTCAGTAAAGAGTTTGCAACTTCCTGCAGAGGAACCCAAAACAGATCGATGAAGCTGTTGATCTGTGAACTCTCCACAGATACAAATGTCCAGGCATGCCAGAGTTTAAAAACACTGAGATGAGTTTGCAAACCTAGCTCATCAAACTTTTTTCCTGGCTTAAACTCTAAGAGGGGCTTTGGGTCCCTCCACCTAGGCCAGAGGGTAAAAGCTGTTCACCCTTCCCAGTTATTTGCCTTTATTTCTTTCAGTATGCTTTGTGGTCGTGCTCCACATCCTGTAATCGAAAAAAGGAGACAAGGAAACCCTACTCACTATGGAACCAGGGTGATTAAGTATTACCTCCTCGATAGTCTTCCTCGCCACATGATTTACATAGTGAGCTTTAGCTCCACAACAGAACCCTCCAAAGCAAAAGAAAACACCTCCCACCCCCTCCCAACATGGCCGACCAGTCCCACCTGACCTCTATAAGAGGCGGACCGGCCCAACCAACAGCCTGTTTTTTTTGTTCTGCGCGATTCTCTCCAGAGGCGCTGTTCAGGTAAGATGGGCCGGCGTGAGCTGGCCCTTGGGTTTGGGGTTGAGGACCTGCTCTAGCGGTCCCTGGTGCCTTATACCTAAAATATCCCCCCCCCTTCCTTCCCCCGGTCCTGTGGGGCCGGTTAGGTGCTGCTCTAGCATGCCAAGGGTTTACAGGGGGGGGGGGGCGGCCGGGAAGGTGGGGTGTTGGTGCATTCCTGTGCCTCCCCCGGTCGTTATTGTAAGGCCCTGGCCCGTTGGGGACTTCGGGTCCGGCGCTGGACTCCGGTGTGTGATACTGGGGCTCCGGTGGTTTTCTATGTGCTCGCTTCGGCTGCACATTTACTAAAATGGTCTGGGCCCCCGGGTGGTGGCCGTGCAGATTGGCTCCCGATAGGGTTGCTTGTGGACTTATGGGGCTACACCCGTTTACGGGTAGGGATGCATTCACTTGCCTTTGCCCAGGGGGCGCTTCAGTGAGCGCTGCGTACAAATTGACAGGCGTGCTCGCGGTTAGGTTCCTTAATACCCTACTGCCTGACTTCCTGAGTGCTTCTCAGTGTATGTTTTCGCTGTCTCCTGCTGCTCCATTAAGGTAGGGTGCTAATGCTATCTCTTCCATTATACGGATAGCCTGCCTTGTTGTCTGCCGGCATCCCAAACGTGCTTGGCTTAGGTCTGGCGAGAGTTGGACCGGGGGCCTCGTTCTTGCAGTGCATGAGCTTTCCCCGTATCGAGGCGCCCTTGCAGACTACGCCTGGCCGGGGTGGTGAGCCCCGGCGTGCGGCACGTTCCGGTCCCTAACGCGGGTCTTGGGCTCATAATCCCACGGAACTGATATTTTAAAACAAGGATGTCTCTGGAGGCGGGCTCGGTCCTACCTCCTTTTTTCTGCAGACACTGGCCGGGGCCGGGTGCTCCTCTCCGGCCGGCATGGGACTCGGTTTCGCGGCGCTGGTCGCTGCCGCCTCCCTTCAGTTTCTGTCTCCCCTATGGGCCGCAGCGGTTTGCCGCGCTGGTATTGGCTCCGCACCTCCCGCCTCGCAGGGGCGGGGTTGGATTGCCTCCAGGTGCGTCGGTTGGTTCCTCCCTCGGTCTGGCGGCGGTCTCCTGCTGGCGCTGCGATTTGTGTGTTGGGAGTGCAGCTGGACCCGGTGCGCGGCATGCACAGCGCGGCTGTCTCCTTCTCGGAGGTCCGGGGTTCATTCCTCGGTGAGGGCAAAATAAAATTTTTTTTTTCCTTTCTTTGACCTGCAGTGTGTTCATGGCTGGGTCTGGTGGCTTAGTGGGCTACTCGGTCCACTGTAGGGACATGTGACTACTGGCACCTGGTTCTAATCCCTGTGGGTCCTCTCGCCTTTCATCCTTCTGAGGTCGATAAATTGAGAGTATTATTGAGTTGGGTAACGGTAATCACGTGTTATTCAGCGCCTTGATGCCCATGGGGAACCTGCGTGTTATGCCCTGCATAGTAGATGGGGTTTTTGCCATATGCTTTTGTCTCAGGACCTGCTTCTATGTGCTACACTGGCGCGACCTAGGGGTGCGCGGTATCCCTTGGGTCTGTTTTCCCATTCTGGCGCCCTGGGCCGTCAGGTGGCTCCGGACTCGAGTGTGTTTGGGAGGCTGGGTGGCTGTGCCTTCTGGTCTCCTTGGGGGGGGGAGAAGGTTTCCTTCTGTCTCCGTCTTCGGGGTCTCCCTGTTTGGCTACGTTAGCCCTTCTGGCCTTGCGCGGCGGGGTCCCTTGTCCCCTCCCCGCCTCGTCTACCTCTCAACCAGTGGGTGTGTGGCCCGATGGTGGGTACTGCGGACCCGGGCGGGCCCGGGCCCGGTAGTCGGTTCCCCGCCTCGGCGGGTCTTGGGGTCGGTTGCGTCCCCGGTCCTTCTCGCCTCGGTGCCTGTTCCTCATTCTTCTCCACAGCGGCCCCCTCCGTGCTTCAGGGGCCTGGCCTCCTCCTTGGGGGTGTCCGGGGATGGACGCCTCAGGGAGTTTGCCTGGAGGGGGTCCACAACAGCTTTCGTGCGCGCGCCTTGTGCCCTTGCGGGTGTGTTGTGTGCGTGGTTTGTGGTGTGTTGCGCTTCTGTGCAGTTCGGCATGGCCCCTGCACGGGGAGGTCACGCGGGTCCGTGATTCGTCCCGCGTTGTGGCGTGAATTTCCCTCTGCCAGCGGCGGGGGTGATTCCCGGGGTCTCTCGGGGTACGTTCTCCACATGTCTCTGGACTCCCTGCCTCTGCCTGCGTCCGTTGTGATGGGCGTTGGGGAGGTGGGCTTTGTCGCCGTTGCCACTCTGAGGGCCGCATGGCTGGCTCGGCCGTCTGGTCTGGCTGCGTCCTTGTCGGCGGTGACGGCGTTTTCGGCAAATGTCCTACTCGGGCTGTCTCCGGTCTTTCCATTTGGGGCCCGCTCCCCCGGGCGCGGCCTTCCTTCGGAGTCCGCCTGTGGATCCGGGCCCGAGTTTCGGCTCTCCCCGGTCTTGTACTGGTTCTGCCGCTCCCCTCCTTTTTTTCAACCCTAGGTCCTGGCTTTCGGCCCTCTCACTACTGGGGGTTCCCTGGGGGGGGGGGGGGGGGGCTGTTGCCTCCGTTGCGTCCCGTCTTGGGACGCGGCTGTCCCCGGGGCGTTTGCCTTCTCGACGGGTTGAGGGGGGCCGGCTCCTTCCTTTGTCTCGCCTGTTGGTTTTTCGGACACCTGGGGTCGGCCTGTGGGGCCGGCCGGCGAGTGGGGGTTCCCTCTCTCAGTTGCGGGTACTGCCGTTGGACTTGCCTTCCGGCCCGGGGGTGGGAGCTATGCTCCTGGCCCGCCTGGTGGTGGTTCTTCACCGGGTGTGGGTCTTGTTGCTCCCTGTCGGGAGGGGTGATTCCTCTCGGCCTCGTCTTTTTCGTGGGCTTCACGTCCGGCGGTGTCTCTCCTCCGTCTGCCCCATACTCTAGGTGCGGTGGTCCCTTCGGATCCCGTCTCGGGCTTGTACGCCTTCGGACTGGTCCGGGTGCTTACCTCTGGTTCGTCCAGGGGGGTAGGGGGCGCTTGGGGGTCGTTGGGATCTCCCGCTGTCGCGCGGCCTGGATAGCTCAGTCGGTAGAGCATCAGACTTTTAATCTGAGGGTCCAGGGTTCAGGTCCCTGTTCAGGCGCCACGTGCTGCGGAGGTTGCTGGCGGTCCTCCTGGCCTGCCATCTTTTGCACCGGGGCTTCAGGGTCCCCATGTCTTGGTCGGGTCGGGCGACCGGTTTGGTGTAGGTGTCGCCGGTCATGTCCCTTCGGGCTGTCTTTCCCCCGGGGTCCGACTGGGTGGGGGCGGTTCGACTGGGTCGGATCTAGCCTTCGTTGCCTGGTCTCGCCCTGACCCCGGTGGTGTTTCGGCGCCTGGGGCCTTGACTCGGTCTGCCTCCGGTGGCCCTGTTCACAGTGGGGGTCTCGGCCCTCCTGCCCAGGTTCTACTCTCTCCTCCCGGGCCCTTGTGGTTGCCCTGTCTGTCGCTTGACCTTTCGGTCTGCTGTTCGCGTTTCCCCCGTGCCCTCTGTTTTCGCGGTTCCTCAGCGGGATTCGCTTGGGCAGGGCCGGGGTGCTCCTGGGCGCTCGCTTCGGCAGCGCATGGACTTCTGTTGGTACGATCCAGGGTGGAGTGGCTTGGCCCCCACGCATTGGCTCGCTCCTTCGGGGGGCGTTCCGGTTTGTGGGCGTGCCTACTGGCGGAACGGGGTTCTTCTCGTTCCAGGGTTGGGTTCCCCGCTCCCGGAGTCGGGGTTGTGTCGGCCCTTTTTCTGCTGGCCTGCATCCTTCTGAGGGCCTGTTTCTTGAGCGGGTGACGCTGCTTGTTCGGGGGTTGTGGCTTTGCTGCTGGGTTCCCGCAGGTCTTCCACGTTCTCGGCCTGTGTCCAGCGCTGGGCGTCCTTCTCGCGTTGGCGCGGTCGGCTTGGTGCTGTCCCCGCCTCCGTGGTCCCCTTGCAGGTCTTGGTTTTCCGGTCTGAGGGGTTTTTCTGGGGCGTGGCCCCTTTTTCCCTGTGGGCCCGGTGGGCGGCCTTGCGGGCCTTCCACAGTCCGGTGTTCGACGGGCTGGTTTCCCTGGTGGCTCGCTTGGCTCCGGTGTTGTTTCTCCATCGCCCACGGACGCTCTGCCGGTCTCCCCCTTGGGGTCTCTCTCTCGTTCTACGGGCTCTTCGGGGTCCGCCCTTTTGGGCCCCGGCCCTCGGTGGCTTTGCGCTGCTGGGCGGATGGGCGTGCGGGGGTCGTTCCTCCGCTCCCCTCCCTTCTTGCGGGTTTTGCCGGACGTGGTTGTTCCTCCGGCGTGTCCCCCGTGTCCTTCCCGGGGTTCCTTCCCTGGGGTCCTGGGCTCGGGTGGTATCTTTACCGCTTTTCCCTGCCGACGAGGTTCCTCCCTTGTCCGTGCTGGTTGTTCGGCGTGCTGTTTTGGCTTCTCTTGGCCGCACGTCTTTCCTTTCCCGGTGGGATGGCCTGTTTTGTGTCTTTTGGCCCGGTTCGTTCGGGCCACTAGCCCTCTTTCCGCCTTGGTTCGCTGGCTTCCACAGGCTATCATCCTTTCCTACGCTTCGCTGGGTTCGGTGGATCCGGCGGGGGTCCAGGGTCGGTCCACGGGGAGTGGCTCGGTGTCCTGGGCCCCCTTCAGGGTGTCTCCTCTGTGGAGATTTGTCGGGCGTCGGCGGTGTCGTCCCCCGCCTTGTTCTTGGGACTCTTTCGGTCCCGGGGGACTTCGCTGGGGCCGGTCGGAGTGCAGGTGCTGCGGCTCCTGGCTGGCCTACTTTTCCTTTATGTCTTGATTTCAGGTTTCCTGTGATCCCTGTTTTCTTGTCGTTTATTCTACTTCAACCTTGGGTTGGTTTCTCTGCATCACCGTGTGGTGTTGTTTTTATGGTGGTTAATGAAGCCTTGTTGGCTTGGGTATTTGCTCACTATGTAAATCATGTGGCGAGGAAGACTAACGAGGAGGTAATGCCCCGGTTACTTACCGGTAATCTTCATTACTCCGAGTATAGTCTTCCTCGCCACATGAGTTCCCTCCCCCCCTCCCTGTCTGGCTATCGGCTTCATTGTTTGCTTGGTAGATCAGGCTGTTGGTTGGGCCGGTCCGCCTCTTATAGAGGTCAGGTGGGACTGGTCGGCCATGTTGGGAGGGGGTGGGAGGTGTTTTCTTTTGCTTTGGAGGGTTCTGTTGTGGAGCTAAAGCTCACTATGTAAATCATGTGGCGAGGAAGACTATACTCGGAGTAATGAAGATTACCGGTAAGTAACCGGGGCATTATTAGAAAAACAATGGTTCCTGGGGAAATGTATACTTAATATTGATTTGGAAGGAATTGCGAATTTGCAATAGACTGGGTTTATAGATGATGTCAGAAAGAAGGAACACAGACACTGGTTATTTAGTTCAATAGTTGTATTAAATATTCAAATATAGACAAATACTCAAATATAAACACAAAAAGCTTTGCACAATTGTGTAAGGTGTCCTAAGTGAAATATGAACCTAAAAAGTATGTGCCATTGTGTAATAATATTTACAAGGTTTCAAAACATTTGTTATAGAAAGCGACCATCTCTTAGTTTTAAACAGATATATAGCTCTTATACAATCATGGAGTGCAATTTCAATGGTTCGCTTTCTTCTTTACTGTCGACAGCGTTTCGACCCTATTCAGGATGTAGGGTCTCGTAAGGACCTATACTATTAGGGCCATCTAGGAAGAGGAAAGGGATATATTATAGAATCTTGATTTGGCCATATACTGGCGCAAATGCTGTATTCAGGAAAGTGTTTTACCTGAACGTAGAATTGCTGACCTATTAGTGGGGTGTGTGCAACCCGTGTTATAGTGAAAGGAAAGGTACTCACTGTGAAAACCGTCCGGGTTCTGTGTGAGATGAAAATTAAATAGAGAGGTTAGAGAAAGTTACACGTAGTAGGATAATTGCTCAATCTTACTAAACCAGTTATCACTTACCCCTAATGAGGGCGTCAGCCTAGCAATCCAATTATAGTGCAGCGCAATGAGCAATTCTCCCACTACGTGTAATTTTCTCTAACCTCTCTATTTCATTTTCATCTCACACAGAACCTGACCAGGTTTCCCAGTGAGTACCTTTCCTTTCACTATAACACAGGTTGCATACACCTCACTAATAGCTCAGCAATTCTACGTTCAAGTAAAACACTTTCCTGAATGCAGCATTTGTGCCGGTAAATGGGCCAAATAAAGATTCTATAATATATCCCTTTCCTCTTCCTAGATGTCCCTAATATGATAGGTCCTGACGAGACCCTACATCCCGAATAGGGTCGAAACTCCATCCACAGTAAAGAAGAAAACAAACCATTGAAATTGCACTCTATGATTGTATAGGGGCCATATATCTGTTTAAAACTAAGAATTGGTCGCTTTCTTTAACAAATGTTTTGAAACCTTGTAAATATCATTACACAATGTCATACTTTTTAGGTTCATATTTCACTTGGGACACCTTACACAATTGTGCAAATCTTTTTCTTTTTATATTTGAGTATTTGTCTATATTTGAATATTTAATACAACTATTGAACTAAATAACCAGTGTCTTGGTTCCTTTTTTCTGGCATCACCTATAAGCCCTGTCAATTGCGAATTCGCAATTCCTTCCAAATCAATATTAAGTATAAATTTCCACATCCTGTAATGGCAGTCACAACTAAATATTTTCTGTTGGGGTCAGCCAATCAGAGATCTCACGTCTGCGGGCTCAGCTTTGACTTTGTGAACCTTAAATGAATATTGGGAGAAAAAGTTGTCTTGTCCCACAAGGTTCCACTTTTTTATTTTATTTGGTTCTACAAATCGTCCATGAATTTTAGTGTACATACTGTCCATTGACTACTGGTCAAGGTTTCTTTCTAATATGAAACTTCGAAGCACATCCACCATTTTAATTAAATTGATTTCTCAAAAACTAGTGAACAGATTCAAAACAAATCAAGCAAAAGTACAATTGTGAATAAAATTCAAGCTTTATTCCGCATCTATGTTATCCAGTTTTGCTAACTGATTGAAAGCTTTTGTGCACATTTATCAAAAGGCGCCAAAGTTATCAGCAAACCAAAAACAACAGGAAAGGATTTCACATTGTGAACACTATGACAAACACCATAGGAAGGGCAGTAGTGTCGGCCGGAAGGGAATTGTGGCAGGGGAGATCGGGGAAGGCAGGGGGAGAGGAGAGGAGGAGAAAAAACAATAATAAAAAAGGAAAGAAAACTTACCTGGTGGTCGCCATCGGCATCCGCCGCCTCTCCTCCAGCAGGAACCAGGAAGCCCACCGGCTCCCAGAATCCCCTGACCAACCACAAGGCTGCCTTACAGCAGCATTGTGATTGGTCTGAGTGCTGTGGTTCGGCGCTCAGAGAGGGACTGGGAGGCTGCGCATGTTCTCCACTCATGCTGTATAATAGAGCCTGTGGAGAACATGCAAAGTGCACATGATGGTTTGGTCGGCCCGAGACGGCTGGACAAACCATCATGCCCACTTAAAGTGCAGCCACCACTCCTCCTCCCTCGACGCCAGGGAAGCTTGGCCCCACCCTGTCCTAACTACCTGGCTGCATTGCAACTGTAATATTAAAAAACATTATAGCGTTCTGTTATTATCATTTAATTTTTTTCCTTTGCACTGCGCCAAAGCAGTGGAGCAATGCCCCTGAGGAAGGGGCTTTACAGTTTGAAATATGTGACAAATACAGGAGGAAGGGGTTTAGTATATAAGTCTCTTTTTTAGGTTAGTAACAATAAGTGCTTGGTGTTTTCATATGGATTATAGTCATATCAATGTCTTGGGTCTGTCTAAAATGTTTGATAGGTCATCCTTGGCAGTGACCACATGGTCATGTTTATGTTAATGTTAAAGACAATAGGCTTATTGATTTTTAAATGTGGTGATAAAGGGAGATTTCCTCTCATTTTACATTGTTAGTCACTTACACAGCCTGTAGGCATAGCCCTGCTGATCCTGACAAGAGGCAATTGTTGCAACAGACCTATATAATGGTTTTAGTGTCTATTCATGCATGATTTGTCACCTTGTAGTACATAGAAATTAGGAATGACTAGATGTGCAGAGTTAACTGCCTAGATGAGTAGAGTTAACTGCCTCCTGTTATATTTCTTTGGAGTTTGTGATTTGCATACTTCAAATCTTTGAGGCCTTTTTAAGAATGTTTTCAATTGCAGGTCCACTTGAAACCTTGTAAATATGTGTAATTGTGTACATAGTATATAGTTCTGTGCTTATTGCAGTACTTAATTCGGTAATCAGACCCCAGTTTGAGGGACCAACATACACCGAGGCGTACAATAGGCCACCCAACCCCCACGGTGCAGGGGGGCGAGCTGCGGGGTCCCCCTCAGCACAGTTATCAGGCCTTAGAGCTCCGGATTGAATCCGGAGTGGGGGCCTCTCGGTGTACCTGCAGGGGGCACCCCTCAGCTTTCGTTACGCCACTGAACATACGTAGGCTCCAGGAATCCAAAGTAGAAAGACACAACTGGATCCCAATGACTACCGACTGCTGTGGGACATCCAGAACTGATGTGGCAAATGCAGTAAAAAGACATTTTGTACTATGAACACCTTTAATAATACTATATTAAAGGATTTTACATTCTAGCTCCTTACCAAACACCATAGGAAGTAGTTATATTGTGAACTTACTGACAAATCCAGTAATAAGGCGGTTGTCAACCCTGACACTTATAACAGGAAGGGGGTTTACAATGTGAACTCTGACGACTTTAATAGGGAAGGATTTTAAATATTGGATTTTTCGGATTAATACAACAAGAGGAGCTTTTGAATTGTGAACTCTTTGACAAGCATCTTAGGAAGTATCATTTCAGTGTGAACTCCCTGACACATACAATAGGAATGGTTACTACATTGTGAACTCTGACTAATGCAACAAAAGCTTATAATACATGGTGAGTTTTCTGGCAAATGAAACATGGTTTTACATTGTGAATTCCTGGACAAACACCATGGGAATGGGTTTTACATTTGTAACTATCTAACCAATATAATACAAAGGGGGTTTGCATTGTGTACTGTTAGTCAGTCAGTCAAAGAAACTTTATTCGGTTACTTAAAACCATAAAAGCAAGACATAGTATACAAAGCAAGTTTAAGATTCAATTAAACATGTATGAAAAAGACATTACTACACCTTCATAAAAGCACAGAAAAGAATTTTGTTTAAAATAAGTGTCTGTTTCAGCAAAGTTAAATGGTGTCCAACAAAATTGTACAAATGTCAAATTTGGTTATTAAGAATAGCAGCCGTTCTTAATTTATTTTGTCTGGCAGCTGCTGCCAGAAAACAAGCTACCCCATATGTTGTCTGTACCAAATTCAGCATCTGTAGATATAATAATGCTGGCCGTACCTGGACAAAGTTCAAATCTTTCAGAATAGGTACCAGGAATTTTTTGCGAGCCACCAGGTAATGCTCACAAAGCATAACTAAGTGAAGGGTGTCCTGTATAGAGAAACAATTGCAGGTACAGGGGGGTAAGTTTTCTGGTAAGCCCCACTTTGATTGTGAGCCGAGCACAAGGTGTATTAGATTAAACCTGAACCTTATAAGTAAAAAGCGATGGTAAGGCTTGGTAACATATTTCAAATAAGGTTCCATGGCTAAAGTTGAGGAAAGTTGGAAAAGAGAACGTACCATTGGTTTACCTAATTCAACCGTTTCCCTTTCAGACTCCAACAGGTTTTGGAAATGCAGCTTGACCCACTTTACATCCTCTTTTTTTAAATTGTGTGGCAGAGAGTACATTTCTGGGCGCCCTAGCCTCGCGCATGCCGCTCTAACATACGCCAGCCACGGGATGTTATTGGCTTTATCCAGAGACATACAATCTTTGAGGATACAATGATTTAGACTGATTTCCTCGTTTGTCCAGGTTTTAACCCAGTATATCACTGGGGCCATTTTTAAGAGGTCAGTAACATGGCCCAAGCCTAATTCATTATGAATTGTATGTATAGGAGAAGATTTAGGGAGTGATAATAGGGCTCGTAAAAAGTTATTTTCTGCAATCTGAATACCTGGGCATGAGACATAGCCCCATATGGCAGCCCTGTAAGAGGCAATTGCCAAACATTTAGCTTTATAGATACGGGTCATAGCTTCCATGGGTCTTGAGCCGAGTTTTTTAGAGAAGTGCAGGAGGGCTGTAGTGGATCTAATGACTCCATTCTGTTTTAATCTCATTTGTGCACCCCATGTTCCTTTCTCATCGAAGGTGACACCCAAATAACAAAAGAAAGGGACCCTGGAAATTGGTGAACTATTACAGCTAAAAGACCTGATCTTCGTGTGTTTTTTTCGTGAACCAGTAACCATAACAGAGATTTGGTCGAGTTAATCTTAAGATCGAGTGCTTCCATAAAAAGGCCAAAATGATCTAATAGTTTTTGAAGGCCTGTGCCAGTCCAAGCTAAGAGGACGGCATCGTCCGCGTATAGGAGGACCGGAATAGGTACCCCCCCCATACGCGGAATGTCTGGGGTGACTGAGTTCAATGAATTGCCCAAGGAGTTGATGTACAGTGTGAAAAGGAGAGGTGCCAGAATGCAGCCTTGTCTGACACCTCTCCCGGACTTAAACTTCGCTGTGCACCTTCCATCCCTGTTCACCCTAACAGATGCAAATAAATTTAAATGGAGGTCGTGCAGAAAATTAACCAAAATTGTGTCCAAACCCATATTGCGCAAAGTAGTCCACAGTTTTGAACGATTGACCAAATCAAAAGCGGATGATAAGTCCATAAATCCCAAATAAAGGAGTCCCCCCTTCACCACGGTGTACTTGCTGATAATTAGGTGGAGGTTAAGACATGGGTCCATAGTCCCTCTATGTGCTCTTAAACCATGCTGTAACTCCGAGAGGATCCTGCTCTCTCCAAGCCAATCCTCAAGCCTCTGCAGGATGACTCTGCCCAAGATCTTAACGGCAGAGTCCAGCAGGGAGATTGGCCTGTAGCAAGCCGGGTCCCCCCTGTTCCCTTTCTTGAATATGGGCACAATAATAGAGGTGGACCAAGAGGAAGGAAAACCAGCTGTGGGTATTGCATTAAAAACGTTCGTTAATATCTTCGACCAAAATTGTGGGTATTGGATGTAGAGATCTGCAGGGACCCCGTCAGGGCCCGGGGCTTTGTGTTTACTTGTGTCTCTGATCGCCCTTTCAACCTCCAAACTACTAAATTCCATAACCAGGTTGGAGGGTTTATGGACGTTATCAGTTAAACCAGATGCTGTGGATTCATAGATCTTTTCGAAGTGGCCTACCCATCTGCCATCTTCTATCACACAGTCCATGTCGGTCTTCCCATCATTGGAGAAGAAGGGCTGGTTCACAATGGCCCAAAACTTTTTGCTATCTCTCAATACGTCCGTAGATAATAGGCTCTCCCAGGCTTCCTCCTTGATTCCAGATTTGTGTTTGAGAACTGCAGTTTTGTAATCCTTCCTTAGATTGGCCACTAAAGTCCTGTCCCTAGGTTTTTGTTTTAGAGCTTTCATCAGAGCGCTATGTTTCTGCGAGCATTCTTTATTGAACCATTTCTGGGGTTTCTTGATCCTTTGCCCGGTAGACCTTAACTCCAAATTCTTAGCAATCCTTCCGCATATCTCCTCATATGCGACTACTACATCCGGGCCTCGAGCAGTTGGGTCCAGACATACTGCCAAATCAGCCTCTGACTCTTGGGCAAGTAAATGGAAGAATTGTTCAGGGACTATCTGTTCCCATTTTAGGCGCCTTCCCTGGTCTTTAGCTATCAAGTCCCTTGGGGCTGCCACATCTGTTGGATTATGGGTCCGGAAACAGTCTAGGTCCAGCATCAGGAGAACAGGATTGTGATCACTGAAACTAGCAGTGACTACCATGTACTCACGTGCCTTAGCTAGTACCCCAGATGAAACAAAAATGAAATCTATAATGGTATTAGCGTCTTTCCCCACGAAGGTTGGGGCTCTAGGATCATTCTTACTTTGAGCAAATTCAAATAAATTTAAAGTCGCCAGAAAAGACTCAAGACACTCACCCTCAATTGTATGCACAAAGTGGGGAATGGCTTCCGTCGGTGAGCCCCCATAACTATCATTGAGGCAGTCACCCTCACAGGGGTGAATATTTAAATCACCCAAAATAATCATCTCTGGGGGGGAGGTGCAGTCGTTTCTATGGGCTGACAAAAATTGTAATAAGGAAGTCAGATGTTCATTAACAGATGAAGACTCCCTGGAATTATAGAAATTAACTACTAAAAAAGTTTGGGAGCCAGGTAAGGTCCACTCCACGACTAGCGTGTTTGCGGGTGCAGATTCTATTTGTTTGAATGCCTCTACCAGCTCCAAGGAACACAGTGTAAGTAGGCCTCCTTTTGCTCTTCCTCTTGCACTAGAAGCTGCGGGGGTAAAAAAACTACAAAAGCCATCTAGTGCAAAATTGGTTGTGGTGTCCCAGGTTTCTTGCAAACCCACTATGTCGTATTGTTTTACAAACTCTTGCCATATGGGGTCTAGCGCCTTTGCATTTAAACCTGCCACATTCCAAGTAAGAAATTTACAAAGCGGCAGAGGTGCGGCTGGGAGAAAAGATGGTGTGCTCCGGCTCTTCGCCTCCAACAAGCTATCAAGGGGAGTAGAAAGAGGTTTATCCATATTCAAAACCGCTGTTGCCACTTCCTTACAAGGGAAAATTAAACTGGTCTGAGGTCCCCTTCCCTTTGGAGGGCCCTGCATATGTCAGTCCACCCAGTCTGTATTTGAGAGGCATTCAAAACGATTCGCCATTGGGAAGTACAGAGCATTGGCAGGTCCATTTCGCTGTTGGGGGTAATGATATAGTTGAGAAGGATGCGAGCCAAAGAAAGGGCCGCCTTGCGGTGGTCTGCCTCCTCTATTCCCAACCAAGTTCCATCCCCCATCCCATTCCTCCTCCCAGCCAGGGGTTTGTGGCGCCCAGGGAAAATTGGGTCTCTTTCTGGGTTTACGATCGTGAGGGCCCTTAAGCCAGCTCCAACGATTGTCGGCTTGATTTTTTGGGAGGTAAAAATATGAGAGAGGTCTAGCAGTTACTGTGCTCGCCTGGTATCTCGGGGCCCTTCTGCTGCAAATAAATTCTACGACCTCAGTGTTCTCGAAGGTAACCACTACACAATCCCCTGGAAGGTTTTTCCTATTATCTCCTACCCATGGTGCTCTCTCTATCATCAGAATATTACAGGGAATGTTTGGCGGAAGGGGATAGTTGTTGGCTAACCAATGGCATACTTTATTTTTTAGAGTCTGGTACGACTCTTGTTCAGTTGCGGGTATTTCAGTGACCCCGGTAAGTATAACCACATAGGGACAGGCATCAGGGGGCAGATGGATATTTTTCCGGGCCTTACATTTAACTTTATCAAGTGCTTCAGGGATTACGGGTTGGGATAGACCATCCCTAGAAGTAGCCTGAGGAGTTAAATTTGAATTGTTTTTGGAGGGTATATGGACAGGATCAGTTTTCTTAGTTCCCTCTACTGTAGGGGGCTTATTGTTAGGGATAGTCTGAATTGGAGTATTACTACGATTCTTTGGCACCCCTTTATTAGTCTCCAATGTTTTATTAGGGATCGCCTGGGGTTTTAGTGATTTAGACTGATTAGAGATCTGGACAGTTTTATTGTTTAAGGAGAAACTGGGAGCACTTATGTCCTTGTGTATGTTTTTTAGGACAGTTTCAAGACAGCGTAGTCTTACCTCTATAGGTTCTAACAGTGATTTCAACATATTGAAAATCACAGAGTTGTTAATAGTTAAACCAACCTCCTCCTGTGATGGCACTATAGGAGGAGGATTACCAGCGTCTACACTAAACTGTAAGATTTCCTCCAGACTTTGATCAATTAAGGTGTCGTCTGGTAGATTCAGGGGTAAACCAACCTTATTTGGAAGTGTCCCCCCTGTTGAGCTAGATGGAACATCTGACAACTTCTCACGGTTAGGGGGGTTGGGGTTGGGGTATGTCAGGCCCTTCTTTCGTTTGAAGGTGGTTTGTTTGTTACCCTTCTGTTTCTGCTTAGGAATAGCCCCTTCAATCCTGCCCCTCTCAGTGTTAACGTCAGTAGTATCACAGGTGTTTGACTCTTGCGGTTGTGTTCCACTCAGAGTTAGAATATTAAGTTTAGGTGAAGCCTCCAAGTCCTGGTCGGTATCAATGTTAGTATTAGAGGCATCCATGGCCCCAATTTCACCGTGGCTATGTACTAGAGCCTGGGTTTCTGGACGACAAACAGTAGTAGGTGTTTGGGCCTGCGCAATCAGACCCAGTGATGAGCGTTTGGCCATGGCCAGGTCTTGTGATACTCTCCTGTCCATTAATGTAATTCCCTCGTCAATTAATGCGTGTGTGCGGGTAATGAAATTGTCCAAGGTCCCAGTAAGTTTTTTAGCACTAGCAACAGCCATGCTTCTAGTTTTACGAGTGGACATAACCCGTATGCCCTAGGGGTACAAAGCGCAAGTAGGATAGATACAATCAACCAGGGTCAGTAGCCCAGCCCGGCCTCCTCTGGCCTCTGAGGGCCACAGAGGGCCCGCCCTTTGCCCGGGCTGAGCCCCGGGCGCTCCCGCGCAGCGGGGTTCATCACTACTTATGGGCGTTGATAGGGGAGATGGGATTGCGGGGCGGGGCGGTCAGGGAGAGCGGGCCAGGTGACTTGGCCTCGGGGTTGCCGGGACTCCTGGGAAAGTGAGTCCCGGTCCCCGCGCTCGCAGCCCTGTCGCTCGCGCACTCACCCTGCAGAGGCCAACCCTTGGATGGGCAGACAACGGCGAAGCGGGACCCGCGAAGCGGGTTCCGCGAGGTGCAGCAGGAATCCTTCCCTTGATGCAGAGGCAGTCAATCCCTCCTTCTGGCAGCACGGTAAAAGTTTAATTGGCGTCCCAAACAGCAGCGCAGGCGGAGTCCTTTTCTTCGGCAATGCGGGGCGGGGCGGTCAGGGAGAGCGGGCCAGGTGACTTGGCCTCGGGGTTGCCGGGACTCCTGGGAAAGTGAGTCCCGGTCCCCGCGCTCGCAGCCCTGTCGCTCGCGCACTCACCCTGCTGAGGCCAACCCTTGGATGGGCAGACAAAGGCGAAGCGGGACCCGCGAAGCAGGTTCCGCGAGGTGCAGCAGGAATCCTTCCCTTGATGCAGAGGCAGTCAATCCCTCCTTCTGGCAGCACGGTAAAAGTTTAATTGGCGTCCCAAACAGCAGCGCAGGCGGAGTCCTTTTCTTCGGCAATGCGGGGCGGGGCGGTCAGGGAGAGCGGGCCAGGTGACTTGGCCTCGGGATTGCCGGGACTCCTGGGAAAGTGAGTCCCGGTCCCCGCGCTCGCAGCCCTGTCGCTCGCGCACTCACCCTGCAGAGGCCAACCCTTGGATGGGCAGACAAAGGCGAAGCGGGACCCGCGAAGCGGGTTTCGCGAGGTGCAGCAGGAATCCTTCCCTTGATGCAGAGGCAGTCAATCCCTCCTTCTGGCAGCACGGTAAAAGTTTAATTGGCGTCCTATAGATACAATAGGAATGGGTTTAATTTTATTTCCCTTTTCTTGGTCTGGCACTGGAAATCGCTTAATATCTCCAGAGGGGGATTTATGAAGCATGTCAATGTATAATTTGACTTTTCTTAAGAAGATGCGGGGACTCTCTAAACAGAAATCACTTGATCATGTTTATTTGTGTTCATTTTAAGGCCAATGGGAATGCTTTCGTGATTATTAAATGTGGTGACTAATGCAGAAGGCCTCTCATTGTACATTTGTAATGCCTTGTCAAAGGCTGTAGGATTAACCTTTTTGATAGTGAAACATCTCATGTTTTCCAATAAGCCGGTACAGGAGCATTGATGTTTTTTAGGATCAAAACCTGTTGGTATACACATTGCCACCGTGGTACCTCACCGATAACAGGATCAGACTACAGTCACAGTTATTTTTTTCCCCTTTATATTTTTTTTAGGGTACATGATTTGCACCCTGGTAAATCTATGAGGCCCAAAAGGAAGGTTTCCAGTCTGTAATTACAGCAGAAAATAATGTTCATTTTGAGTTTAGACTTTAGTTTTATGTTTTTAAAGGAAAAAATATTGGTCAGATATTGATTATAGTGTTTTATTTTTGTGTCTTGCTCAGTTCCTAGTTTCTAGCCCACATATCCTCCCTCATTCAGGCCTAGACTTCCTCTGCCTGAATGTCAGAGTCAGGTTTTACAAATTCAAAAATCCAAAAAGACCAGTAGTGGGTCTCCACGACCGCACAAGTATTATTACATATAAATCAAAGTACAGCGCTACATCTTCCAAAAAGACCTACCACATATTGACCCCAACATTCTTGTGAAGCAATTTCCAACAATGCAGGGAGTGCTACTAATTAATAGAGCACTTGAGTGATTCAATTAAATTACCATTAAACTAATCATCAATCAGTTCGTCAAGATGAAATGGTCTTCATTCCGTCCATACATACACAATAATCTTGATTCTTCACATATAAAAATCCAGCCCAGCCCACGCATTTTGTCCCTCCAAGCGGACTCCATCAGGGCTGTAAATATATACATACATGACTAAATTTGAGAACACATAAAACCGTTCACAATTATCAAGGCTCCAAACCCACCTCTCACATAATATTATAAAGCAAGTTGAAGACTATGAAACCATCTTCACTCAAAAACTCACATCCTATGTCATGTTCAAAGACTAGGGGCCCAATTGTGATGTTGGATGGACTGGAGTCTGTCTGACATCGCTCTGGAAATGGATCTGAATGACCTCCTGTCGTCAGTTCCAGCCCAGCTATTAGGATCCTATACTTTGCTTTGGGGACATGCTTTCCAAACAGAATGCATGCTCTCATAGCAAAGAGCAGCGGTGCAGTTCATCCCTGCACCCCGTGGCAGCCACCTCAGGGTGCCTGGCAACGGGTGAAGGGATGAAAAGGGGGGCACCATTGGTGCCACCTTGGCCGCTGACACATGGGGACCCCTTGCAAAACAACATGGGATAGCACCGGCCATTGTGTCAACAGCTCAAGACTCCATGCAGTGTCAGCAACCCTTGAAAGTTTGGACAGAATGGGTAAGCTGATGGACACAATGTTGAGTTTTATGGTGGACTTCAAATCTGTGGTCTGCTACTCTCAGCCATAGCAGCAAGATGGGGCCCTACCTATTACTGGGAAAGGTGAGCCACAGATAGAAAGGGTTTGGAAAAATGAGAGGGGCAACAAGCGGTTACCCAGTCCAATCATAATGCCACCATGGCCCCTGCACCGCAGCCACTTACCAAGCCACAACCGACACAACAGGCCTCATCCAGTATTGGCACAAGCTCTAGCTCCAGTTCTAGGTTCTAAACTGGGTTCCGGGCTAAGCTCAGGGCTGGAGATCCGGTTTTGTAAGGGGACGAGGACCAGACCAGAATCGGCATCCTGTTCTAGTGCCTCTACTGTCTCTATATCTGAGCTTGTTAATATTCCATTGGCTGCATCAGCTGTGACCGGGCAATTTTCCATCTCGAGTCTAGAATCTACTCCTTGTTCTTTGGTTATTTTCCTGCTCCTGCTCCGATCTTGTATCTTGAAATAAGATCTTAATGACAGAGTCATTTTTATTTTAGGGGCTTTACCCTCTTCACTAGTCTCCAGGTTGTCCCCTTGTTGTCCTTTTTTATTGTTAGCTTTATTTACTTGTAGCTTTAGTGTCTTGCGGGCGATTCTTTTAGTGACCCGAGGGACAACTGGCTGTTTTGGAGCAGATGGGAGGCTTGCTTTAAGAAATTGACTATTCCTTAGACAGTAAGAGGACCTCCCTTTCAGAGTCCAGTCCAAAGCCCGGTACAGAGTTCCACTGTAATTCTTTGTAAAAAAACGCCTAAAACTACTTCCAAAAGTCAGGTTACTAATTCAGAAACCCTACAGATTAATCCACAAAGCAAAACGGACGCTCTTCTAGAAAAGATAATGGAAGAGATAAGGTCAAGGTTCGAAATTTCTGAAGGTAATCAAAATAAGATACATGAAAGGTTTGAGATGCTTGACATCAAGCTTAATGTCCTGGGAGAAAAAGTCTCCGCAATAGAAGAAGTTGTGGAAGGGCTAAATAAAAAAGTAGAGACAACTCAGAAGGAAATTAGAAAATTGAAAGCCAAAGATAAAACCCTGGAAGAAAAACTGGAAGCATTAGAAAACCAATCTCGAAGATGTAACCTCAGACTCCTCAATGTTCCTGAAGGGCGAGAAGGCTCAGAAATAAAAAACTTTGTGGTGCCACTTCTGGAAGAACATTTCTCATGGAGTAAACCACTTGGTCTGGGAGATGACATGGCAAATCAAAAGAAAGAAGGAAACCAAGAAATATCCTTATAAACTTTAAGACTTACACACTTAAAGATAGATTCCTGAGAGAGGCGCTGAAAGGGGGGGAATTTTGTAAAGATGACTGGTCTTTCAAAATCCGATCAGACATTGCAAAAGTAACGCAGGACAGGCAGTGGGAACTTGGGCAGTTGATGCCGGAACTAAAATCTTTAGGCGCATGTTGTAAATAGTATTAAGTATGCAGCAGGACACGTCTTCTGGTAGTTAGGTTGTATTTATTAAGTTACTAAGAATAAGTTAAGACACAGAGAAAGGACTAAAGAAGCTAGGAAGGAAAGTATGAATGTACAACACATCTTCCCCCCTACGAACAACACATACGAAAACCTCAAACACTTAAGAAGATAAAGCATGAAAAACAGAGAAGAAAACGTATAACACTAAGAAGGTCAAAGACCTCAAGAACTTCCAGAACAGGGAGAGAAGAATCAGGATCAAGAAAAGAAATAAGAAGAAGATCACTACGACCACCTTCCCCCCTTAAGAGACAAAAATGAAGAGTCAGACCACTCTCTATTTTCCATCAATGTGGCCACCAAAGACAGAAAAAGAAAGTTCACTTTCTCAATCAAAAATTGTCCATCGCAGATATTAGCTGCAAAGAAGATACAACAGTTCTGGAAGGATACCCCCGAAGAAAATATGGATCTTGACTTCTTTCAGTCCAAAAAGTTAGTTTAGAACCAGGTGTGCAGGTTCTGGGTCTATCCTTCGGGTTAAGAGCCTCAGATTGATTTTAGGCTTCCAAAATCCTTAAATTTCATTTCACAAAGTCAAGTCCTTCATGAACCACAGTCATGAACCCTGCCGGAGTTGAACCTCTCTTCATTCTCTCCTGATACAGGTTGTGGGAGTCTTGCCCCCCACCGGTCCTGGGACGACGTCTGTCCACTCCCGGTACTCCTACCCCGGTCCTGGGACATCCTATGTCCTCTCCCGGTACTCCTACCCCGGTCCTGGGACAGCCTATGTCCTCTCCCGGTACTTTCCAGTCCCCACCAGAGCAGTACCTCACCAAAAAGAACCCACCTGACTGCGGCAAGAAACAAGAGGAAATGTGAATTTCAGTACCCGCTGAACCATGAGAAGGTTTTAAAAAGAGCAAAGGAGACGGAAAAGTGATTTCCAGGACCCATTTAACTAAAGAATGGGTGGGGACAGAGAAATGTCCCTGTACTGGTAGAGAGTGAAGCAAATTCCAGGACCCGCTAAACCAAGAGTTGGGTGGGGACAAGAAGATGTCCCTAGACTGGTAGAAAGTGAAGCAAATTCCAGGACCCGCTAAACCAAAAGTTGGGTGGGGACAAGAAGATGTCCCTAGACTGGTAGAAGACGAATAAAATTCCAGGACCCGTTAAACCAAGAGATGGGTGGGGACAGAAGAGTCTCTGGTCTGGAAAGTACCGGGAGAGGACATAGGATGTCCCAGGACCGGGGTAGGAGTACCGGGAGTGGACAGACGTCGTCCCAGGACCGGTGGTGGACAAGACTCCCACAACCTGTACCAGGAGAGAATGAAGTGAGGTTCAACTCCGGCAGGGTTCATGACCGTGGTTCATGAAGCTCTAGAGTCTGTGTAATGAAATTTAAGGATTTTGGAAGCCTAAAAACAATCTGAGGCTCTTAACCCGAAGGATAGACCCAGAACCTGCACACCTGGTTCTGATCCAACTTTTTGGTCTGAAAGAAGTCAAGATACATATTTTCTTCGGGGGTATCCTTCCAGAACTGTTGTATTTTCTATGCAGCGAATATCTGCGATGGACAATTTTTGTTTGAGAAAGTGAACTTTCTTTTTCTGTCTTTGGTGGCCACATTGATGGAAAGTAGAGGGTGGTCTGACTCTTCATTTTTGTCTGCTGAAGGGGGGAAGGTGGTTATAGGGATCTTCATCTTATTTCACTTCTTGATCCTGATTCTTCTCTCCTTGTTCTGGAAGTTCTTGAGGTCTTTGGCCTCCTAAGTGTTATACGTTTTCTTTTCTGTTTTCCATGCTTTATCTTCTTACGTGTTTGAGGTTTTCATATTTGTTGTTTGTAGGGGGGAAGATATGTTGTACATTCTTACATTGCTTCTTAGCTTCCTTAGTCCTTTCTCTGTGTTTCTGTCTTCTTACATAGCTGTATTCTATCTGTAGTGTTGGGGATTCTACTACTGGCAGTTGGTCTGGTCAGCTGTGGGGAACTTCTGCTCTGTGTCTTAACTTATCTTAACTTATTCTTAGTAACTTAATAAATACAACCTAACTACTAGAAGACGTGTCCTGCTGCTTACTTAATTCTATTTACAACAGCGCAACAGTCCAAATGAAATTTCCAGCTTCACTTAGAATAATGTGGAGAAACAAAATGTATAACATTAGAGATCCCAAAGAAGTGGAAACGTTCACTGATCAAATGCGAGATCAGACAAAAATTCAGTCACTGACACAAATATAAAACACAAAATGTAACTATTTCCTTTGTTTTGTAACTGAAAGATTTATAGCGCACTTCTAGAAAAACTTAATTAGAGGCAAGGAGCTCAAAGGGGGCTAGCATTAGAGCCCAAGGGAGGAAAAGGGAGGCTTCTCCAAGGAGGGGGACGTGTCTTCCCACTTTAGTTCTGTTTCTTTTCAATATCACTTGGGTTTTGATGTATATTTTCAGAAAAAAAGAAAGGAGGGGAAAAAAGTGGTGAAAATGCACAGGGGATGGGAGAAAAATAGGGTAAAAATAAAAAATTGTCCTCTTCAAAGGATTACACATATAATGAAGGAGAATCTCATGGGGTGGCGATTCAGGAAAAAGAAAGGATTCAGAAAATGAAACAAGTAAATATAACTTCCTGGAATGTGAATGGATTACGCACTAAAAGTAGGCGAAGGAGGATTCTTGAATATCTAAAATCAATTGATAGTGAAATATTAATATTACAAGAAACTCACCTTCTGAAAAAAGAATGGGAGGAAATAGTTAAAAGCTTGAACTGGGTGGACTTGTACATATGCACTAACCAAGAATGTGTTATAAAAGGAGTAGCTATTTCATTTAAGAAATCTCTTAAAGCGAGGGTAGAATCAGCAATAACAGACCCAAAAGGAAGGCGGGCAATAACAAATATTAGACTGCTTAACCAAACTCTCTCGGTGGCGGGCTATTATGGCCCGAATGTGGATGATCCGTCTCCCCTTCAGACTTTATATACTCATCTGATCTCAGCTCCAGGCCCCCTTATTATAGGAGGGGACTTCAATATTATTCCTGACCCGAAAGTTGATAGGTATCCGAGGGGGAAACAAGCAAATCTCCCAAAAATGAGAGAATAGCAGAAAATGTATATAAGGGATCTGAATTTAATTGACATCTGGAAAGAGAAGGGAGATAAGCAAGAGAAATATTCTTTTAAGAACAAGAAACTAGGGATACAGTCCAGAATAGACTTCTTTTTAATAGATCGAGGATTGTTAGAAAAGACAAAAAAGGTGGTTCATCTCCCAGCGCACCATTCAGATAATTCTGCGGTACAAATGACAACTTTATTAAAAGACGTAATGAATCCCCAGAGAAGGACGATGGATCAGACAATTCTTCTAAATCCCGAGATTGCTAACCAACTTATGCAGGAGACGAAAACTTTTTTGAAATTAACAAGGAGGTTCCCCCATTCCAAATAGTATGGGACATGTATAAAGCGGTAATTAGGGGAACGATTCTAAGTTTAGCTTCTCATAATTTTAGAGGGCTTAAAAGTGAGATCCAAAGGATAGAAGATTGTATAACATCAATAGATCAACAAATTCTTATAGATCCGATAGGGTCTGAATTAGAAATAGAGAGATTAAAGCAAATAAATAAACTCTCAGAAATCTTGAAAGATAAAATCAAAGAGATGTGGGACTGTAGTAAATTGGCCCACTATGAATACGGGGAAGGCTGTGGAAAACTACTAGCTTGGAAAACAAAAACGGACAGGTCAAGAAAAAAAATCGCTTCTATAGATCCACGTAATCCATCTCATAATGGAGCAGAGGAATCAGTAATAAAACAAGAATTCACAGCGTTTTTTGGAGACCTCTACTCTGAGGATTGTAATCCAACAGTAGAAGAGATAAGTACATTTTTAGATGCACAAAATACCCCCAAGCTAACACAGGAGGAAAAAGTAAAATTAAATTCAGAAATAACTACTGAGGAAGTTGATGGCATCATAAGAAACTTAAAAAGAGGCAAAGCCGCAGGTCCAGATGCTTTCCCAAACGAACTTTACATTAAATTAAAAGATATCTTAGTGATCCCCCTCACTACCTCCTTTAATAGAATTTGTCTTGAAAATTGTAGTATCCCAGACTCTTGGAATGATGCAACAATTTCTATCCTCCTAAAACCAGGTAAAAACCCCAAAAAATGTGAGTCCTATCGCCCAACATCCATTTTAAATTGTGATTATAACATTTTCACTCAAATATTAGCGAAAAGACTTGGTAAAATAATGGGTTCCCTGATTAATTCTAACCAAAAGGGTTTTATAGCAGGAAGAAACTTACAAGATCTTACCCATGAGCTTATTGGAGCAATTGATATAGCCACCTCTGAGAACTTACCACTTTCTATAATCACTATCGACGCCGCTAAGGCGTTCGATAGAGTTAACTGGACTTACCTGACTGAAGTGCTAAATAAGTTTGATTTAGGAATTAATATATCGAAGATGGTAGAAAATATTTATAATTCTCCTAAAGCCAGAATACTAATTAATGGGGAACTAACTGAACACATCCTGATAAAGAGAGGGACACGCCAGGGGTGCCCCCTATCCCCATTGCTGTTCAATTTCTATATTGAACCGGCAGCGGAATGTCTTAGGAACCATCTCTCTATTGTTCCCTTTATTTACCAAGGATGGCATAAAATGGTGGCCCTTTATGCTGACGATCTCATGATCTTTACCTGTGATATAAAGGAGGCCCTTAAAGCAACTGAAGAGATGTTAACTAAGTTTGGGAAAATCTCTGGCTACCAAATAAACAAGTCTAAGACAGAAACCATGAATTGGAATGAAGACTTGTTCGAGCCCCTTTAATAGGGAAAAAATTAGGTACCTGGGTATCGACCTGATTAAAGATCTAGATAAATTAGCCCAGATCAACATCCATAAAGTGCAGGTGGAAGTCAAAAGGTTATTGAAAGTTTGGACTGGCTTACCCTTGTCGGTTCTGGGTAAATCAAACATCCTCAAAATATCAATCCTGCCGAAATTTACTTTCATCTTTAGTGCTATCCCGTTAGAATTTAACAGGGAGTCCATTAAGAAAATCCAGGGAGAGTTATCAAGTTTTATATAGTCTTCGAAAAAACCTAGAATTTCGTGGAGCAAAATAAGGAGAAGGAAAAGCCAGGGAGGGCTTGCCACCCCGGATATTTTAGAATACTGTAGAGCATTTCAATTTAAAAACATTAGAATTATGTTAGGCCCATATGAGGATTACCCATTGTATATACAGAAAATGACAAATAACACAAGCCACTTCCTTTTCAAATTCGGTCACCAAAATTAAAAAAAAAAGTTAAGCTGAAGACTCTGAAGGCAGGCGCCAAATTGTGGTATTGCATTAGAATTACTGTGAATATCCCCCTCCTCAGTGACAACGTCCCAATCTGGGACTCGCCATACACACCAAAGTGCCTTAAAGACTGTCTTGCGACCCCCCTAAAATCGGCGGGAATAGTAGTCTGGGGGCAACTGCTCTATCAGAATAAAATCATGGAGTGGGAGATCCTAAAGGAAAGCAGGAACTCTGCTCTATCTAAGTTTAAATATTATCAACTCCTAAGCTGGACAAAGTCAATCAAGGAAACTAAATCAGGCAATGCACTTCTAGAAGGAAAAATGCTGGAAAAACCCTTCATGAAAGACATATCATTCTGGTACTGGGCTCTCATAGTAGCAGGAGAAGAGGAATTTCAGTTACCGGAGAGAATTTGGGGGAAAGGGCTGCCATCGCTGGATACAAGTAATTTATGGCAAGTATCAATAAGCAAATGCTGGTCAATTGTAACATCTGCTGCATTAAAAAGAAACCACTTATATACCATTCATGGAGCTTATTGGACGCCGGAAAAACGATCAAAATTCAGCGGGTCCACGGTGAAGTCCTGCCCGAAATGTGGATTACAGAAGGCCAATGACCTGCATATGTTCTGGCAGTGCCCCCATCTCGATGGTTTCTGGAAGGAAGTGGGTAAGACATTAGAAGAGGTACTGGGAAAACAACTAACCGTGAGTATTGACTTAGTATTGCTTAGGGTAAAGGGTACACCAACAGCAGAAAAATTAACAAAACTGGAAGAAAATTTGGTGTTTCTTTTGATCCTTTTGGATAGAAGAGAGATATGTGTAAAATGGATCACCCCTGTCTCACCAATGCATAGAGAGTGGCTATCTTCAGTGCTTAAAACCTGCAACTTAGAAAAAAAGAAGAAGCCTTTTCCTAAAAAATACAGCTTCTGGGAGTTATGGGAAAATCATCATATGGGTGTATAAGAATGGAAATTTACTAATGTCTATATTGCTGCCCTCCCTAGTTGCTCCTTAACAGGTCCTATGATAAGTGCAAGCAACAAACTCAAATGACCATGGCCTAAAAAGGGTAGCCATAATGGGTAGCTCAACCCACTCCGAAGAGTAACCTTCCAGAATAGTATTTGGAAGTAAGGGGTCCCCCCTCTTTCTTCGATGGTTCCATCATGAATTCCACCTAGGATGGTGAAATGGTACAGATTGCTCTCGGAAGGAAAAGAGAGGGACCCTGAGATCTCCTTACTATAACTGTTGCACGGATGAGGACTAAAAAAAAAAAAAAAAAAGCTCTAGCTCCAGTTCACTGGGCACCCAGTTATCTGCATCGGCAGGCATTACTCCCCCTCCCACAGTGGGATAAGTGCCTAGCACACTGGAGTCGGATGTGGGGCACATTGACAACACGATAAAGGCTCTCACAAATAACACTGTTGCACCACCCACTCTAAACCAGGTGGACAATGAGATATCCTCAGCGGAGGGAACTTACCCCATATCACCATTGCTCCACTGGTATCGGGGCACTGGCTGTTTGCTTGGCAAGTACCATTGGCAGCTAAGGAAGGGATATGGCATCCTTACACTATTAATACATGGCAAAGATGGCACGGACATTAGGCGGATAGATGATTATTAGTAAGTGGACAATAAAGGGAGGTTATCAGGCTTGGTCAGACAAGACAATCCAGAATTGGCTTAAGGAGTTTTCTAGCCTGTCAGCAGTAGTGATGGGAATGCATCCAGAACTGGGCCAGACGATGTTTCAATACTCGGGTACCATCCATACCAAAGACATCAAGATGGGGGCGTTGTTTGGTTTCTGTATGACAAAGAATTTAAAATGAAGATGGCCATATGTCCTGAGTTGGAATGGGATCAGAAGGAGGTACAGCTCAATGGAATACAGGAGCAAAATCATTGCCCCCCTCCCCAGAAGTATCCCTACAATAGGAATTTGTTTAGTCACACAACATTCAGACCACAGCTCAACCTGGCTAACATTTCTTCAAGCAGCCATTTTGGGGATCGCCCTGGGATTTTGGGACCAAAAGGGGGTTCAAAATCCATCACAAGGGACGTGCAGACTGTTTAATGCTAGTGCCTGCTCATGGAGAAAAAACATTGAAATTTGCACACAGCTGTGCAAATTGTGGTTCTTCCACACAGCTCCCTCCTGCAAAGGAATAAAAAATCGCCAAACTCCCCCCCCCCCCCCCCTCACTAGAGCAGTAAACCACCTAGTACATTGCGCAGCTGCACAAGAGCACAGCGGAACAAAGAGGAGGTGCACCTTGCTTGGGCTTGTATACATACCTTGGTCCCCGCCCCTCTCTCCGCACGGGGAGTGATGTTTAGTGCGTCAGGTGTGCAGGCAGCCCCCTGGGGGTCCTGGCGAGTGGACCACAAGCAGAGCTCTTGAATGCCGCACTACACGGCCCTTCTAGAAAGGCACACTCTGTGTGCTGCGGGCAGCACAGAGTTGGGGTAGCCAATACTCTTAGCGTCACATTATTGGGATGGTGAGATGAAAATTGAGGCTATAAATAGGCATGCTTACATGCACATTTGTGTTGCCAGACTGTATCTCATGGCATGCATTTAACCCCTTCTAATCAGAATTTTACTATTTAAAGACCACTAAATAGCACTGTGTTTGCAATCAGTAAGCAGTGAGAACGTTTTTAAGTTAGTCCTGTGTCAAAAGCCAGCGACCAAAAGCCAGCTCTCTATTGCCAATCCTGCAGAATACATTTTGGCATCCACAAGTGATGGTTTATGTTGTAATATGAGGAATTTGTGGAGTGAGCTGTCTATCAGGCTGCAGCAGTTAATATGAGGAATTTGTGGAAAAGGCTGAGCTGTCTATCAGGCTGCAGCACCTGTGAATGCACAATAATAAACAGCCAGTATGATATTTTTTAAACACGTCCTTTACTCTCATTACCAGGAAAGATGAAACTTACAGACAGGCGCGGCTGCTCCCGGGAAGCAGCAGTGGGGTGGGAGAGTGGAAGATGAGGAAGAAGGGGGTTTAAAAAAAACAAACCAAAAAAACACTTATCTGCTGGCCTGTCGCCGCCGCCGCCTCTCCTGCATCCTCTCCCTGGCTTCTTTACATAGGTAGCAGAAAGTACCTTCCCCCAAGCCTCCCGATAATTACAACGCTGCAATGCAGCGTAGTGATAGGTCTGAGCTCCGACGTCTGAGCACCGTGGTTCGGCGCTTAGCAAGGGAATGGGTGGCTGGGCATGTTCTCCATGCAGGCTGTAATACCGAACATGCAAAGTGTGGATGAATATTTTGCCGACCCCAGAGGGGTGGTCAAACATTCATGCGCACTTACATAGTGCCACCACTCCTCCCCGTGCTCTGAGAGCAGCGTATATCTGCCCCGCCGTGCCCGTTGAGACACCGCAGCAGGAAATATAAAATGATAATAACGTAGAGTCATCATTTTTATAAATATTTTTCCTTTTTTGGCAGACGCTCCTCCGCCCTAGCTGTGGAGCCGCCACTGCTCATAGACCAGCTACTCACAACATAATAATTGGATTTTAGAAATGAAATCATCCCCTAGGTCAGACTGGTGCATCACTGCAAAAATATATACCATTTGATGCAGTCAAATTCCTTCTTAGCATCCAGGGAGAGGGCCAGGGCCTTCCCTGGGAGACCCTCCGCCAGGCAAAGGACATGGGCTAGGGTACGCAGACAGTTACTGGAAGACTGGCCCTGGACAAAGCTGATCTGAGTGTGGTGGACCAGGGTAGGAATTATCTTTTTGAGACGGGTAGCTAAGACACTTGCCAGAAGCTTCACATCCCCATTCAAGAGTGAGATAGGCCAGTAGTGTCACAGGAGAGGGGGTCCTTGCTCAGCTGGGAAGCACGGTGATAAGGGCCTTGTTGCAAAGCAGCCACAATTGACGCAGCTCCCCGGCCTTGGAATATGCCACTACAACGAACTTTGTCACACCATTTACAAAATTCCATGGGGAGCCATCATCCCCTGGTGCCTTACCATACAGAGCAGCGGAGATAACTTGTGCAATTTCATCTCTAGTATTATGGCTAGAGAGCCGAGCTTTGCCATTGTCATTCAACTGAAGCAGGGCAACCGTGTCCAGAAAGCTCTGAATCCGGGGTTCATCCATTATTACCTCCAGAGTGTGGAGGTTGCCAATAAAGGTCGCAAAGATGTCTGCGACATCCTGGAGATGGGTGTCTAGATGACCCAAGGGTTCTCTGATAGCCGAGACCGCTGCTGATACATCCCGTTGGCAGAGCTGGGCCGCAAGCAACAACCTGCCTTCTTGCCATGCTCATAGTGGCAGTAGCAGAGTTTGTGGAGAGCGTGTTCTGCCTCTGTGGTGTAAAGGCTGTTGAGGGTCAAGTGCGCTGTTTCTAACCTACGAATCCATAGGTCAGTCCATGTAGTGGTGGGTTATATCACAGATAGATTCCTCTAGGGAGTCCTGCTGTTTCGCCCAATGCCTGTTATGAAGCGCCACGCCTGAGTTGCCCCCTCACGGTAGGCTTCTCTGCAGCCCAAAGTGTTCGCACAGACTCCAATGAGCCTTTATTGCCACCCAGATGCGTAGTGAGATATAACTGCAGAAGCTTCTTTCGATTGGACACATGGTAGAAGGAGGCATTGAATGTTCCGGGATTCTGTATCGGGCGCACCACATCAAGGTTGAGCGGGAGAGGGGTCGGAGCATGATCCGAGAGCGATCCCTTCAGGATGCTGGCAGTAGCCACCACTGGCAGAAGAAAATGTGAGGGCAAAATATAGTCCAGCCGGGATTGGATGGCATGCACTGAGGACAGACAGGTATAAGTCTTATTGGCCGGTTAAAGTAGATGCCAGACATCCATTTGGCCAAAGTCATCTCCTAGGTCATGCATAAGGGCCCTGTCCGGATTGGCCACCGTGTTAAAGAACTGTGTGGTTAAGAAGTGGGCCCAAAGCCACATTCCATTCCCCCTCAGAAACAGGGTGTGGAACATACCTCAGTGAGCATGCGGTTAAGGCAGAAAAGGAAGGCTGCTTTGCGGCCCACGGGGGCATAAATTGAGGCCACAAAGATGTTTCAATCCAGGATCTTAAGACAGACAATAAAGTACCGGCCCTCAGGGTTTGACCACATTTGGAGGACATAGCAGAGAAGCAACCACTGCAGAAGGAGCCACCCTGCATTTGCGAGGTACCAGAGTGTCCCCAGTACACGGCACAGAGGCGCGACTGCTGTGGAGCACCACCAGTCCCTCCAGAGCTTATCAGCCTCAGTGCACGTAAGGTGCGTCTCTTGTAGAGAGGCAATATTAGCCTTCTTCGAATTCAAATAAGCAAGGGTCTTTTTCCTCTTGATATAGTGGGTGAGGTCGTGGACATTCCAAGAGAGGATCGTTAAAGGCACTGACATGATGAGCAGCAAACTGTGGGTGCAGACACAAAGAAAAAGGAAGGGGGAGAAGGGAAGGAAGAGACTAGAAGGCTGCAAATGGAGGTGGGGCGAGGGGATCAGCAGGGGGTGGGGAGGAAAGGGAGATGGTGGAGGCAAGGGCCAGGGAAAAGGTGGGGGTAAAAGAAGGTGGGGAAGGGTGAGGTGGGTCAAAAAGGAGAGAGAAAATGAAAACGGACTAGTTACCCTACGTGCAGAGGGAAAGCTGCTTTAGTCGGTGGAGCCAAGATCCTGCTTGCCATCCAGGGGCTAGGCCGGGGAGGCTGGGGGGACGGTAGGTTGGGGTATAGCCCTAGGGGTTGAGACAAAGTGAGGGGGCATGGGATAGAGGGAAGAGAGGTAGAGGAAGTAGAGCCCCTCGATGTACTGAGTAGGGAGAGTGGGAGGGTTTGGGGTCACATTGGACCCTGGGTTGGTGGGTGGGACAGAAATAGCATGGTGGACTCTAGCACCCAGGATCCTGTAGCAGCAGTAAGGGGGCAAGACGGACCCCCAGAAGGCAAAAGCATACCCAGAGAACCCTCCACTAGAGGCTTCAGCGCACCTCCACCGCACAGGGGGAGGGAGGAGGAGCCAGACAGTGGGCAGACCAGGAATGGCCATCAGAGGGCAAGCGCCCCAGTGCCACACACACCCATCACTGGACCCTGAACATGGCAAACTCAATGTAAAGGCAGGAAAGAGGACTACACAGTAGTAAGAAAGAATGCCCAGCAATGGATGTTTTTCAAGTCATCAAGGAACACATTTATCATGTAGCAGGAAGTGGATAACATGGAGCATGCAACTAACAGCAACACCCCCCCCCCCTCTCCACTAAAGAGGCAGCAGTAAGATATGCAACTTCAACAATAAACATATTTCTCAACATGGAGAGATTAAAACGGTAGACCAGGGAGAGAGAAACCCCCCGCCCCACACTACCTCTCCAGAAAGAATGATCACAGATGAGGTTAGAAGCTAGTGACCGATTTTGGGCAGCCCCCCTACCCAGGACGGAGGCCACACAGGGGTGGAGGGCCCTTGGACCCAACAGCAAAGGATGGAAACTGAGAGCAAGTACAGTACTCAACCAGTAGGTGGCGCTGGCAGCATGCCGGCACCCACCAAGTCCGAGGGCTCCGTGGCCTTCAATGGGGAGCAGGATTTGTCTCTACTGGACAAGTGCGTGATTTCCATCACAGCCCTGATCGCTCCACCTTTGCTGGAGCAAGGAGAAGGTGTAGTGAACAGCCGTTCCTGTAGTCTGCCTTGCATTTATGCGTGCTTTCTAAAAGAACTCTTTATCCGAGATCGTAATACTTTAGCAAGCAGTTCGAGTTTGCCCAGAAAATAATTGTATTTTGAGCTAATTTCAGCGCCGTGAATTATTTCCTCTTCTGTCTCCAAGACGTAAGGGATTTATGGCTGTGTAAGAATCACCCGTATGCAATGCGTGCATTTCTATCTGCAGCTCTGCTCGGCGAGCTGCTCGTTCTGCCTGCCTGAGCCGAGGTGCTTCTCTCCTGGGGTGAGCGGGGCTACTGGGGGCTCGGCTGAGCTGTCCAATAGGCAGGTCGTCCGGAATCTGCCGAAGCGAAGGGGATACACGATCCCGAGGGGATACCTGATATTACACAACACCGGCACTGCTGGCCCGATGCCTTAGGGGAAGCCGGTCACAGGGTGGGTTGGCGGAGCAGTGTCCATGCCAGCGTCCTGCGTGGATTCAAACCAAGTCCTGGGCACACGTTTAGGTAAATGTTAAAGAATGTCAATCAATCACAATCGTATTGCGAGCAAGAATAATAACAGGGTCGACACCAGTGGATGCTTTTTTTTGGAATGTATTAGCGACTTTCTTCAAACAGTAACATCAAAGGAAAACCATCCGACACGTGTTTTGTCACTTGGGCAATCACCTCCGCTTGTGGTCCAAATGAGAAGGGTGGGGACAAAATGGACTCACATCTGTCCATGCATGCAGCCCCCCAGCAGTCCTGCTCCAGCTGTGGCGGGGTTCGAGCGGAGAGGCCAAACCAGTTCAGTCAATCCAAAAGAGACGGAGGGCCTGGGAGTAAACCCACTCCCTGGAGGCCAGCAGGACTGGGATAGAGTCCAAGACACAAGGAGTTAGAGAGACATCTAACAAGCCCCTGGAACCGTACACATCTGCCCTCAACCCCAGGTCACAACATGAAGAGAGCGAAGGGTCTCGGGGACACTCCCAGGCAGGTGAGGGAAGTCATGTCTGCTGCAGCAAAGTGAGCGCACCGAGGAGAGCGGGCACCGGTGCCATTAGATGCAGGGCAACCATAATTGAAGCCCTGATGGAAATCCGGGCCACACCGTCCCCAATGGCTGTCAGTGTGTGGGGAGGCGATGTCCCAGGATAAGAGGAAGTATTTGTGTCCTGAGCTGTGGAGGGGCGAAGGTGTGCACAGGACTTCCACACTAGGTAGGGCAGAGTGTCAGTGCGGGTTTTGTTGGTGCAGTTGAGAGCAAGGGCCAAGGACAAGGCTCTACTCACTATCCAGGCCATACAGACCCTTGCGATACTCATCGTGGGATGAGGGTGCCCCTTGGTGCGATCAGGCAGTCATGGGGAGTTGCCTGCGGTGGCAATCTACGTAGCCTGGGGGAGGCAGCACGTGGGATAAGCCATAGGGTCGAGCAGATGTGATCAGGATGGCTCCCAGACACGGGCCACGAGTCCCAATGGCCACTCCCCCACTCCAGTATCCAGTGACCCCAGCCAGATGGAATCATTGCCAGGGTCCCCAAGAGGGTGAGAGAGGGGCTAGTAGCAGAGCAGCATAGCGGTGTCCCCCAGGATGGTGCTGGTAGGCCGTGATCCACGGAGCTAAAGCTTCTGGCAGCCATCGGTGTCGAGGGCCAAACTCCACCCCAAGTTTTTGATTTTGAAAAAGACCAGATATTTCTTGTAGTCTCAGGCTGAAGTTAATGACCGTTCATGTGGATGTAGGGCTTGTGAAAGTCCATAATGCCGTCACTTGCAGTGAAGTTAGCCAATGTCTGAAGTGGGCTGACACATTGCTCTTTGCTATGTGCTATAGTGGTTGGAAATAAATGGTAATGACACAACAGTAGACCTATGGATGAAGAGGGCTGACTGAATTCCCCTATAAGTAAATATATTACATATATATATTTTTGGTGAAATCAAAAGGCTTTAGCTAAAGCCAGACCTAAACCTATGCTCTATAGGTAAAGAGGAAACATTACAGATCATCCTCTGATGCCCTCTAGGGGAATTAGCTGTGTTATCTGCCTCATCATTAACAGTGACAGCAGCTTTGATTTTTTAAATCAGTCAATACTTACATTACAGGACCAGTGCAGGGTCTGACGTGCCTGGGACACACCCTAAACCGGAAATCGAGTAAGGGATGGCAACACGAACTCTGAATACTCAATAAAAGAGGTGTTAATTTGGAGGAAAGCTTGCCCTTGTAGGAATACTGTTGTCAGTTGTCATGCCAGTATATACTGAAAAGTGCAGATCGCTATTTTGAAAGTTTGAGTAGATAAACTGCTTTAACAAGAAAAGCATGGTTGGGCGTGATTAAAAAGGACATTACTGTGACAGCCTAGAGGTACCTCGGTATTGAATCGCTGCTAAACAAGTCCACCTCTTGATCCTCTCAATTCTGAATTGGCAGTATAGCACAGAATGTTGATCTGATCAAGGGAGGGAAGGAAAGGAACAGCAGGGAGAGACCTAAGGAACAAGACAAAATATAAATATTTTCACCACATACATTGAGTGATTACCAATGGTGTGTTTATCGAGAATTTATTGAGACCAATATACCTGTAACAAAAATAAGATTGGTTCCATCCTATTGAAACTCCTGAGAAGGAAGAACATAACCTCTGTTCAACCGGTTAATTCTGGCACTGTAGTAAGAAGAAAGAAGGCAGACGCATATGTTAGCCCTCACATTACAACTGCATAATATAAGAGATTGCAACCTTTTTCACAATGAACACCTTGGAGGTATATATATATATATATATAAATATTAAGCAGCAAAAAAGCCTAATGATGATGCCACTAGACAGATCTTGACATATAGCAAGGAAAGTTTCAAGATTCGCAAGATCCTTTCAAAGTATTGGAATGTACTAGAGAAAGAACCTGACATAGGAATATGCTTGGAGATCAACCACGGATCACATATAGAAAAGTTCCCTCTTTAAAAGACAAAATGGTAGGAAGCCGTTTTTGAAACCTACAACATGGCTAAACTCCAGACAAAAGGGATTCGTACATTGTGGGAAGTGTAAAGCCTGCAAAATTGGAAAAACAGTATCCAACATCAAAGATGGCAGAGGGAAACCATTTGAAATCAAAGGGAAAATAACTTGTGAAACATCATATGTGGTGTACATATTAGAGTGTACTTGTGGAATGCGGTACATCGGAAGTACCATCTGTCCGCTCAAAAAGAGAATCTTGGAACATCTCCGAGCAATCCACAATAAGGACATGACATAGGCTATCTCCAAACATCTCCATCTTCAACACAAAATCAACTGGGAAGATATCCGACACTTTGGAATTGCCATGGTAACTGCCCACGAAAGAGGCGGAAACCGGACACTGAAGTTGAGACAATTGGAATCACGCCTCATAATCCGATTCAAAACCAAGACCCCGTTTGGATTAAACGGGGACGAAGAAATGCACGTTCATTTATAGACATTTGAGATTTGGGTACTAAACCCTGCATGATTGTATTAGAACTGTGCTAACGGCATATAAAAGAAATCCTATATGAACACTGGTAATTGGGTACTAAACCCTATAGAAATCCATGAGCACAGTCCTAATGCCACAAACAATATCTAATTGTGTAGTTTAACAAATTGATCTATCACCATGAGATTCAATAATTATTTAAACTTACACATTGTTAGAGTTGGCAAACATAAAGCAATCCAAATGCATAATTAACAACTGATAACGTTTTGAATCGAATGCGAAAAGCAATGTTATTAATTCTGTAAACTACATGTACCAGAAGCCCTTGCTCTGGATTTAGCACTATAAATGGTGACACAAAAAAATGACTCACGAAACCGTGAGAAAGAACATCTCTTGTTCGAAACGTTGGTGGGTGGTGGTAGGTGGCGGAGAACATCAGGCTTGAATAAAAACAAGTCTTCACTAAGTTCCTGCTTTCTGAAGTGCGGTCTTTTAAACGTTATTGCTGCTCAATCTAATACAAGGCATTGTCTGACCTCGAGACCGGCACCCGTTGATTAGAGTGCACCAGCAACAGACTAATTTGCTATTGGAATATATATAAATATATATATATATATACGAACCAAACTTCTCCCAGCAAGAAGAAATACGCAGGCTGCTTCTGAATGCTTCAATGTATAATTATGTTTGAGCGAGACCTCGCTATTGATACAATGGACATAATAATGAATCAGCCCACTTGGGCAAGACTATTAATTTTGTTCTAAACATGTATAATGTGACAATACGTGTACATTAAGAATATGCACCACTCCAAGATGGCTGACACAACTTTGTGTGGAGTGACTAGCAACAGTCCTCTTTCTATGTAAATTGTTTTGTTATGTAAATAGCACCTAGCATTGATCACTTTCACCGTGACCAAGCCTTAGTGGCGAAACGCGTCGGTAGAGAGCTACCTGATTTCGTGCTTTGAATAAACTTACACTGAAGCATCCAGAAGCAGCCTGTGTATTTCTTCTTGCTGGGAGAAGTTTGGTTTGTATAATTAAGGGTGTCCTGCACCCACGCAGGCTCGCCGTATCGAGAGACTAGGAACAGCCGGGAATGGTTGTTTGTTTATGTTGTTAAAGGTTCCATGTTTCCCGCAAACGGACTCCGCGTCAAGAACTTTAGCAGAAGTAAGCAGTTAAGACAACTTGCATGAAGCGGCGGAGTTTAAGTTCTGTGCTTTGGAACGTTGAATTGCAAACGTACCAGTGCGACGGCGACAAGACCCGGAAATAAAACTCCACTGACAGCAGCTTCGCGGTGAGGAACGCGAAAGGTGCTTCGTTAAGGAGATCGGGCACGCTTGGAACTTGCTCCGTTTGCGGTAACGGAGTAGACTAAAACGGGAACAAAATAATTTGTTTACATCTGGATGTTGTACGCGCTGGGCGCAGCGCTATAATCAGAGGCAGGCACGAAGGATGGCGCTCGCTTTGAAGCAAAAAGAAAAGAGATATCAGACCGGTTATTTTTTACTGACCCCACTACTGGAACCAACACTGAAGGGCAACCGCAGGGGGAACATGTATTACTAACCAATGAAGTCAAAATTCAGCAGCTGTTTGACAAATTAGATAAACTGCACCGCAAGGAGGTGGCCAAAATGGTGGGAAGCAGAATCATTACAGAAATATCTGGATGTGCAACGAGTACTAAGAGGCTTAAGAATTTATACCATCCCCACGTTTGAAAATCCTGACCCAGAGATGCTAGAAGAATGGTCATGCAATTCAAAGGACTGCTCAGCAACAATGATGCGAATCCTAATTAAATATACTATCAAGGATAGAGCTAAATTATTGGAACAAATTGATGCAGTACTGGCTGATCTGGCTAAATTAACTACTCAGGAGAAAATTCAAGACTTTATGACCAAGCTAGAAGGACGTCTCAAAAAACTTGAAGATGATATAACAGCAAAAAAACAACACAAATTTATCAGAGACTTCAAAGATTATCAAACGGGCAGGACCTTGACATTCCACAAAAAATATGATTATCTGTTTCAAAAAGCGAGTGCTAACCCAAATGAAAACACCAAAGCTAACATCACAGTGGAAGGGGATAGTACTGCCCCTGAAGAGAGTGACGCGTCAGATGGCAACCTTTCGGATGCACCAGGAAGCGCAATAGGGACACCAATGCGTGGAGTGGGCAGAGGCCAGATTAACTTCCTGACACAATTCCAAATGCTGAACAAAGCCAAGCAAAATCAACAAGGTGGGCAAGAGGATCAGGATTTTCACAGGGGCCGAGGACGAAACTTTCGAGGCAAAGCCGGAGGATTCAGAGGAACCAAAAAGCAAGGAGAAGAAAGAAAAGGCGATTCCAATACACCCGCACCTATGCAGACAAGAGCAAGAAGAGGGACAAAATGACTGTAGTCAATCTCTCCAAACGTGAGTTAAATAATTTTGAAATTGACTTACTGGCTTTAGGTCTGTCCTTTTGCCCTATGCACAAGATGGACTATGTACAAACGCGCATAGATACATTTTGTTTCATTCGTAAACTAAAACTAAAAAAATGGTTTCAATTCCATGCACCTAACCGTGCACTAGGCTTAGAAGCAGACCATGTAGAAATTTTGACTGTACCCAATGTGGAGACCATACAAAATGTGACAGGGCTAGATGAAGCATGTGATCCTATTTCTAATTTTGGTAATGTGGAATTGATAACAGATGAACCTTGTAAAAGTGGTTTTAAACCGAAATCAACATTTGTACCGGTAATCCAAAATGATGCCATAGATGTTTTTGAACAGAGTGCCACAAGAGACTTGAAAAAAATACGTTATTGTACCAAAGGCTTAGCGAAACAGAATTTATCTAGAGAGCAAAGCGAGGCACTCGACTCCCTCAGAAATGACGACTCTATAGTAATTCGTCAATCGGATAAGGGAGGTAATGTTGTGGTGTGGGGAAAAACGGAGTATATAACTGAAGGCCTTAAACAGTTAGGAGATACACAATGTTATCGAAAAGCGACTGTTGAAGAGTTACAAATTTCATATGATAAATATGATGAAATGCTTTTGAATTGGCATGAGAGTGGTATTTTGGAGAAGGGGGAATATATGGGACTAAGCTGCAAATATCCGAAAACACCAGTCCTATACCTCCTACCCAAATTGCACAAAGACCCACTAGTTCCTCCAGGCAGACCCATTGTGTCATCTATGGGGTCACAATTGGAAACAACATCGAAAAATATAGACTTTTATCTGAGACCATTTGTAATGTCCTTACCCGCATATCTCAGAGATACCATGCATTTCCTGAATTTGATCAATGACTTAGCCTGGGAACCTGACTACCTATTGATCACCATGGATGTGACCAGTTTATATACATCCATTAAGCATGAAACTGGCATCCTTGCAATAAGGCATTTCCTGAGAGCAAGATCAATTAACACTCTAATACATACTGAAATGTTGGTTGATATGACACACTATTGCCAAACCAACAACTTTTTCTACTTTAATGACCAACTGTACAGGCAGCTACAAGGGATGGCGATGGGCACCTGCTTCGCTCCCAGCTACGCGAACTTGTTCATGGGCTGGTGGGAGGAGCAGGTGTCCAGTAGCCAAGGTGACCAGGGTGAGAGGGTCATACTCTGGACCCGTTTCATAGATGATATCTTCTGCATTTGGAAGGGAGATGAAATAGGTGCCAGGGAATATATTGCAGACCTCAATAACAATGAATTAAATATAAAATTAACATCTCACATCAGTAAAGACAAGGTCATATTTCTGGACACGCAGGTGGAGGTTAAAAATAACAAACTAACCACTAGCCTCCACAGAAAGGAAACTGCGGGAAACAGCCTACTTTTTGCTTCCAGTGCACATCCCTACAGCCTTATTCAAAGTATCCCTTATGGGGAATTGTTAAGAGCTAAAAGGAATAACAGCAGCAGCACAGAATTCGAAGTGGAGAAATCAGTGATGATTGACCGTTTCAGAGAAAGGGGATATTCTGATAAAACAATCAGACAAGCTGTTGAAAGAGTTGACAAGGTAGTAAGAACTGACTTGTTAGTACTCAAGCAGAAATCATTGAAGGAGGAAGATGAGATAGTGAGGTTCATCACTACATATTCAGGTCAAGCGTACAGGGTTCGCAAAATACTGACTAAAAACTGGCCAATCCTAACCACGGACACTTTTCTAAGTAAACATGTGAAAGAATATCCACAGATAACTTTTAGAAAAGGGAAATCTCTGAGAGATGATCTGAGCAAAAACATGGTTACGTCCAGAAAGGAATTACAAAATGTGAGGCTCGTTGGTTTTGAGTGCTGCATGAAATGTAAGGCCTGTAAGGGAACTTCTAACTGTAAAAAAGTTAAAGTACCTAACAGTTCCAGATTGTTCACCATCAAAGGTCCCTTTGACTGCAATACCGAATATTGTGTTTATTGTCTTATCTGTCCCTGTGGGAAATTCTATATTGAAAGCACCAAACACAGGGCAAAGATCAGGATATTGGAGCACAAACGAGCAATCAGAAATAACAACGAACAATATCCTGTTGCTCGTCATTTTAAAACACATCACAATCAAAATGACAATTTATTAAAGTACGTTGTGTTGGATGCAGTCAAGCAAACTGTAAGAGGGGGTGATAGACTGCACCAGTTGAGAATTTTGGAATCTAAATTCATCATTGATTTCGAGACATTACATCCCACTGGGATGAATTGTAGTGAAGAACTTGCAGTCCACTTATGAAAATGTAAAATTGAACACGTCTGAATATCTCAATTTTTGTTTTAACATGTAAATAATGATGTATTTTGTTATATTTGTTTTTAAAGCACAATTTTTCTTTTTGCATAGGAGTGTAGGACCTAATGCAACATCCGGAGACATCAAGGCAATTTTTGATTAAGTGCTGTCACTCGGTGACATTTTTCCAGCCCACTTGGGCGAGACCAACATAATTATGTTTGAGCGAGACCTCGCTATTGATACAATGGACATAATAATGAATCAGCCCACTTGGGCAAGACTATTAATTTTGTTCTAAACATGTATAATGTGACAATACGTGTACATTAAGATTATGCACCACTCCAAGATGGCTGACACAACTTTGTGTGGAGTGACTAGCAACAGTCCTCTTTCTATGTAAATTGTTTTTATGTAAATAGCACCTAGCATTGATCACTTTCACCGTGACCAAGCCTTAGTGGCGAAACGCGTCGGTAGAGAGCTACCTGATTTCGTGCCTCGAATAAACTTACACTGAAGCATCCAGAAGCAGCCTGTGTATTTCTTCTTGCTGGGAGAAGCTTGGTTCGTGTAATTAAGGGTGTCCGGCACCCACGCAGGCTCGCCGTATCGAGAGACTAGGAACAGCCGGGAATGGTTGTTTGTTTATATATATATATATATATATATATATCAGTGATGTCATTTGAGATGTCATCAGTGATGTCACTGACCATGTCATGAGTGATGTAATATGTGACGTCATCAGCAGTGCATTGCGGGCGCGCGAGTTATAGTTAGGTGAACTAAATATAATGGGGGAATTTCAATGGTTTTGTATGAGTGAAATGTCCTGCTAACTATAACATGTGTGAAACCTATGGTTTTTTCTGTGAATTTCTAAGGTTTTTTAAATGCTAATTCCTAACTATAACGTGGCTGAAACTTGTGTTTTTTTCAGTGAACATGCAAGGTTTTTTAAATGCTAATTCCTAACTATAACATGTGTAAAACCTATGTTTTTTACAGTGAATATATATATATATATATAAAAAAATATATATATAATATAAATATATACACCCACCACGCCTTTTATAAACCAGTGCTTCACAGGGGAATTGGAGAATTGAGAGAATTCCTTGACTCCCTTACTCCAAAACACGGGTTTCACTGATGAATGGCAATGCGAAAGTAGAACAGATGTAAACACTTGTGATGCAAGATGCGTGAAATGCTTAGTAAGCTTTCCTTTTGCCACAAATTAGACCCCAGCGATTAGTACACCTTTAGATCCTTGAGATGAACACAATATTTGTAATACCCTTCCATGTACTTTTCAGATAATAGAACTCTGTAGATGAGGCTTCAGTAATCACACGTGACCTCAGAGGGGCTATCAATAATTAGCCTTGCTTGCAACGGTTTCCAGGAAAACATGCAGAATATACTTTTCTACAAATGCGCTTTCACCAAAGACTGGTAACCACACTCGGTTACAATGTTTTCAGTTTCTTCACAGAAAACCACCAAGTATCCAATGTTATTTGTCAAAACGACACTTAGAGAATTCTTGGACGGTGCTAAAAATTCTAGCATGAAGATCAGCCAATCTAGATTTCCTCGAAACTCCTTCGTGTGTAAACACATGTGACTCCTGATAAACCTAACGCGTTATCGCACCGGTATCTTGAAGAGACGTCTGTGCAAGCGGCTTCCTCGCGGACTCCTCTGAATAATCTGGGCTGCTTTGCGCACGTTTCCGGAGGATATACTTGTCTCACAGCTGCAGTTACTGAGGGTGCGATCTCCCAAAACCCACAGCTAAGGATCCTGGTAATTGTAGTCTTTTTCTACTCTACCAATGAATTAATTCCACCACTTCCTTAGATCTTGAAACAGCAAAAGTAATGGATTTAAATCATAATACTCAACCCGTTTTCTTTAAGGGAAGACAATGGCAGCGTTTACAGCATTCTTGTGGCGGGTTGTAACAATTACAGTTTGATTTTTGAATACTTTTCCATAATTGACTTATGTTGTTTATGTTTTTTGTAGTCATAATCAAAAAAGAATGAATCACATGTCTTACTTTTCCAGGGTCTTACCATCTTTGTTCTAGAAAGACCCTAATTCACATTAACTCAGGGTGGGGCATATGTTGATACTTTGCTCTGTCGGTTAGTTGAACAGCATCATCAATGGGTCTTTATCACCTGAGTTTTCAGTTCTCCAAGCGATCTACGTTCCTCCACCTGGAGGGAGATTGTCTGGTTTCGAGACAGTTGTGACCAAAAATTGATAATGAGTGACTTTAAAATTACCTCTGTTACTTTGTTTAATGTTTTATTTGGCTAGAAAGGGGCAATCTTAAAAATTAGTGGGTGGTGCTGCGGAGGATGTGTTAATGATTTGACGCACTTCATGTTACGTTGTGCTAGGTCGACATGTTTCGACCTTTGTTTGCCCCTGCGGGTCTGTGGACCAAAGTGAGCGTGGCTAACTTTGTGGTCGCTCAGGGGATTCACTTACCCCTGTACATCAGTGAGCTTGTGCGTTCAGGTTCTGACGTGTGTTATAGGTGCACACTTTGCTCATAACTGGGAAAAATAGACGGACAAGAGAGACAAACAACAAAAAAATACAGTTTATTACTTGTATTAATGTGTTTTTTACACTCAATGTCATGCTGTTCTTGAGGTATTCGGTAGAATTATCCCTTATCAGGATTGTGCTGGATCGCTTTTAATGCTGGTTCTTTATGAAAAGTTTCTTGCATAGTTGGTGCTTTTCTCTGTTTCAATATGAGTTGAGGTAGAACTATGCCCAACTATGTATATGGGGATGCTGATGGTTTCATTCGCCACATGGGGAATGGGTATTAGATAAACCATACATTCTTTTGTCTGGTCATTTACAGACAGCATGTTTTCCATTGAAATTGTCACTAAATTTGCACAGAGATACAGTTTTAGTGATAAAACTATATTGCACTAAAATGATGTGCGGAAATCGGGTTTCAGTGCATATTTATGATGTGTGACTCATCAACTGTCTTGATATGTTTTGATCCTATTATAATCTTTGTTTCCATCACACTTCTAGAATTACAAAAAAGTGCCTCATTTTTGCAATTACAAAAAGTGCCAATATATACTGTTCATTTACATGTATTTACATTTTTGTGTGCTCCAAAAAAATGGCATTCCACAACCTTTCCTTTCATATTTCATGCACCCCAGTAAGATTGTCACACATTATACTTTACTGCTCTTTCTCTGACTTCAAAGTGAGGGGAGTTTGTAAACAGCACTCCCTATGTTAAAACAAAAGCAGCAGAAGAAATAGCCTGACATTTGACATTTGGCAGCAAATGTGAGGAGCTAAATGCAGAATTTAAAATCATCTGTATTTATTGCTTTGCTTTTCTTGACGCAATACTTGCTTATACTGTATGCTGTAATGGGTGAAAGAAAAATGTGAGTGAAACAGCAACAGAGCAATAGATGAAGAGAGCTGGCTGAAAACCACCAAAACTATATGTATGATTTTACTAGAATCAAAAGATCTTGGCTAGCACTACACCTATATAAACAAGCATTGGCAAAGCCAATAGGTCTAGTGTTGGCCACAAGCCTTTTCTTTTTGTCAATGCTTGTTTTTTTGTCTTGGTTTTAGCAAAACTTTATAACTGGGGAAACTTCTTGCACATTCATCAAGCAACAAAAATAACTGCTAAAAGTCAAGATATTATTTTTACCTCATAAAGCACAAACTGTCATAGTTGCCTTTGGCATTGAAGGTAACTACTTTGCGTGTGGGCCTGTGCCTTGCAAAAGAGCAGAATTCTGTCACTCACAGTGAAGTTAGCGAATGTCTGAAGTGGTACTGATACATTTATACATGCTCTATGCTGTAGTGGGGTGAATACAAATTTGCCTGACACAAAAAGGGAGCAATGGATGAAGAGGGCTGGCTGAAAGTCCCTATAAATAAACATTTACACATATAGGGTCATATTAGCAAGAACACTTACTGTCAAGATACTATATTAAAGACGCTAACCGCCTTGAAAACCTCCAATCACTTCACAGACCTGCTTCCTGCTAACAAGGTAAAATACTTCATACAACTTTTACTACCTCTCTGGTCCAAGATTATAAACACAGAATGGGATTATTTGGATCTGTTCTTCCCTGGTTTACCTCTTTCCTCCAAAATAGATCTCAAAGTTTCAAGGTCAATCCATCCTTGTCCAACCCCGTTCCAGTCACGTTAGGAGTGCTGCAAGGTTCTTCCCTATCACACTTTTCAACTTTTTCATGGAACCACTCACTGAACTTCTCAGTCTCTCCAAGATCCATTTCCATATGTATGCAGACAACACCCAAATCTACATCAAGATCCATTCACTTAAGAACATCAAAGCTCTCATCATAACGCTACAAAAAACTCAAACATGGTTGGCCGAAAACCATTTGAAACTAAACTCCCTCAAAACAGAGTTCCTCTTAATCGCCCTCCCCAACAAATCATCCACCATCCTTGACTAGATGAAGTACCTAATAGCACTCAAAGGGCAACCTCTCATTGTCAAATCAGCAAAATCGCAAGGTGTGACACTGGACAGAAACCTAAAGATGTAGTGTGGCTCACTGGTTAGTGAAGTAGTGTGGCTCACTGGTTAGAGGCGGCAGACCCGAGAGCAGAGGACGGCCCGGGACCAGGGTTCGATTCCCGGAGCGGCAGGTTTCTGGACCAGGGTCAGCGGACTCGATAATTCTCTCGCCTCGGTGCCCACTCTGATCAGCGATCACACTCGGCAACTCTGGGCATTAGCTTGCCTCATCTTCACTAACGGCCCCACCAGACCGCCGGGGATGCCTGGTCTCACCCTGGAGATACCCATTAAGGGACCATCTCTCAGGGAAGCCAGGAAGGGTTTTGCAGCGGTCGAAGCGCCTTGGGACCCTCCGGGTAAGTAGTGCGATATATAAATGCCTATACATTACATTACATTACAAAGATGCAGAAGTATATCAGCACCTCCAAAAAAAGAGCAAATTTCCACATGAACACCCTGCAAAAACTGAAACCCTTCCTGGCAGCAAATGACTTCAAACAAGCAGTTCAAGCCCTAGTGATCCCAAGAGTGGAATATGGGGCTGTAACCCTATTCGGCCTCCCCAGATCGACAACAGCCCGCTAAGAGCAGCTATCAATTCAGCTGCATGACTCATCACAGGTTCAAAAACAACCTCGCACATCTCTCCAGACCGTAGAGCACTCAACTGGCTACCGTTGGAAGCTGGAATTCATCTGAAAATCACATGTATAATGCACAAGGCCTTACACCACAACTCCCGAGCTACTTAGCTCAGAAACTGGTACTCTCTGCTGGTAACAGAGCATCCAGGAGTGCCAAGAATCTTCTACTGAAACCACAGTGATTTGCCAAGAAAAAAACGTGCAACCGGATCTTCTCGGGAATGGCTCCCAGGATCTGGACTGCTTTGCCCACAGAAACAAGGCTGAACCCTTCCACTACCTCCTTCAAAAAAGAAGTGAAGGAAATTCTGATAGCTAAATTCACGTGAACTCATTACTTATTACTCTTATTTTAATTACTAGTATGTATTATTGAGCACCTTATATCTGAATCATCTATATTTGTACTTCACTAGGCTTATACTCGTTTCCAACATCTGACATGTAAAGCACTCTGATACCCGCAAGGGTCTTTTTCGCGCTATATAAAACCTTAAAAATACAGTGAATAAATAAAATAACCATCAGACTATGAAACATGATGTGCAGCCATATCTCATCCGGTGAAGACTTCAGAACCAGCTTTCACATATATTGTCAGTCGGAAGCCAGTGCTTGGGCAGAAACTATACATTTAGGTTACTAGCATATATGTGGGCTCATAAATCTTACACCAGAGAATGTAGATAATTTTCCCGGCAGCAAAAATAATGGCCTCAGATTTATTATTTCATAGGTGGTAGCAAACTTATTCCGGCTAATAAATCTTGGTTCCATTCTTGCTATTTATCAGGTTATGCCATTAAATAGAAATGATAGAGTCGGGAACCCAGAATCATATTAGATCATCACAAGTAACTTTACAACTCAGTAGATGGTCTGATATTTTTCATGAATGTTTATGTGTAGGCCACTGCAGAAATGATCAGGAAGCCACAACCTAAAATATTTTAAATATTTTTGTTACAATTGATGGGTCAAGAGAGCATGGCAACAAATCACTCAGTAAGAAATTGTGGAAACCATTCAATGACCGACCAATGGCAAAGCAAGCGGCCTGTATAGACAATAAATTTAGCAAACAATTTCAAGAAGAAATGATCCATGTAATGTTATTGTTCTATAACACTGTGCAGAATGCCAGATAAATCATAGACTAGAAGAGTAAGGCTACCATAAGATTATTTCAAAAGGCAGGGGAAGAAAAAAAACAGAAAACAATGCAAGTTGTATCAAAATTCTTTGCTGAAATTGTGCTAAAGAGGTTCCTATCTCAGCATCCCATTAATTGTAATTACTAGCCCTATTTGTAGATGCCAAAGGTATTTGACAGAGTGCAGTACCAATACATACAGGAGATTTTAAAGTCGTTGTGATTTTGTACTGATTTAATAGAATCTACAAAATTACTATATAAAATATATATATATATATATATATGTATATATATGTATGTATATATATATATATATATATATATATATATATATATATATATATATATATCCACACAGTTTCGTTTAACTATTTGACAGCAAAAATAAACGAAATCCAGGCCACAATTCTTTTGAGATAGCGTGCTTTTATTTCAGCAGCAACCTCCCCGACGCGTTTCGGAGCTCACGTCTCCTTGTTCACAGGTGCGGGTATGAGGTTCAATAAAGTTTTAAATAAACAACATGTGACAAAGCATCATAAATGAAAATAAACAACAGACTCCACAAGTTTATGATCTTGTGTAATACTGTAAGAGGTTCATAAACCTGAGGCTCCCTAGAATTAAATGTATGCCTCGGCTAGTATATAAGTGGTTGACCAGGCCAAAGCTAAATTAAGGAAGACAACCTTTTGATATATTATCAGGTGCCCCTTTCCAGACTGCAGAACCTTTAATCTACACTGTAAATATAAGGCCTCCATAATTTGACCGTATTGAATCCCAGGGTGCAAAGTACCACCGGTCAAAGGGACACCTACATCAGTTCACCCATGCACTGGCATCATTGTGAACTCTTTAGTGGTACAATTAAACAGCTTTGAAGCAGAATACTTATGTGGGATCTGCAACTAAATCAGGGTGCTTCCTACCACCTTTTTACTCCCACTCTTCAAGGACTCAGAGCCCACCAATAGGGTAATTAGTCGCGCTTACCAAAAACTCAACTAAAAAAATCCATACAAATGTAGCCATCTCTAATATTATTAAAAAAAAGGTAATGCTGAAGGTGTTAAGTAGAGTTACCCAAGTTTGGACATATCTGACAAAGGGTGACATGTTGTTTCTCATTAAATAAAACATTTGTATGGGAATCTAAAATTTAAATTCATGGATTATACATATCAGTAGAATAGTTAAGTATGTATTACCGAAATGAGGCATGTTTGGGTAGATGCTAAACTTATTATTCTTCTAATGCTGCACAGAAGAGGTATAATCACATTTCAAAAAGTGCATTGTATATTCTATGTTGCAAAACTGGTTGGCTATCTGGATGAAGCACACCATATGGTAGAAAACAGAATCTTTTAACTTTGCAATTACCAAGAACTGGACACCTCAATTTTATGAGCTCTTAAAAGGGTCGGACTCACAAAAATGCTCTTTGGTATTCGCAAAATAAAATTTTAATTTTACTAGTATTAATATTATGACTGCAGACACTCCACACTTGTGGCGGCATTACCGCACATAAAAAGATTGCCCTGACCAGGCCTGCGACTGACCCAATCCTACGCTTGGCCGAAGCCTGTATGCAGCAACAACCCTAGAAATTCACTGAAGAAAACAAAGGCTAAAGTGTAGTTATAGTTAGGTATGACAATAATATCTTACTTTGCATTACAAAAACCTCAAGAATTCACTGTAAAATCAAAGGTTTAAGTGATGTTATAGGTAGGTAAAAATGTCAGTTAAAACATTTTAAAAAATTGAAAATCGTCAGTTATTGTTTACTGAGCTACCGACAAATTGTGCCCCCACCAGGTTCTGCTTATGGTGTGTGGCGTAGAGTGAAATATCGTAGTGGAGTGGCATAGAGTGGAATCGCATAGAGTGGAGCAGCATGCAGTTAAGTTGCATAGAGTGGAGTGGCGTAGAGTAAAATAGCATAGACCTGAGTGGGGTAGAGTCAAGTGGCATAGAGTGGAATAGCATAGAGTGGAGTGGCGTAGAGTGGAGTAGTGAAGAGTGGAATAGCGTAGAGTGAAGTGATGTAGAGTGGCGTAGCGTGAAGTGGTGTACAGTGGAAAGGGGGTCCTTGAGATAAAGCTGAGTGGTATAGAATGTATTGGCATACAGTGAAGTAAGCTAGAGTGGAGTGGAGTGGCGTAGAGTGGAATGGTATAGAATGGTGAAGCATATACTGAAGTGGAGTAGAGTGAAATATCATAAACTGGAGTGGCATAGAGTGAAATCAAGTTGAATGGAATAGCAGAGCAGCGAGCGGTGTACAGTGGAATGGTGTAGACCGGAACGGTATACAGTGGAATGGCGTAGAGTGGAGCTGCATACAGTGGAATAGCATATAGTGGAATGGCACAGATTGAACTGGCGTGCATTGAAGTGGCATGCAGCGGTAAGGGGTAGAGTGGAATAGCATACAGTGGAGTTGTGTAGAGAGGAGTGGCATAGAGAGGAGTGTGGTTGATTGGATTGGCATACAGAGGACTAACGTTCAGTGGAGTGGCATACAGTGTAGTGATGTAGAATGGAGTAGAGTGGAGTGGCGTAGAGTGGAATAGCCTACAGTGGAGTAGTGTAGAGTGGAGTGGCGTAAAGTGGAGCGAGGTACAGTGTAGTGGAATCCAGTGGAGTGTTATTGACTGAAGTGGCATAGAGTGGAGTGACACAAACTGAAATGTTGCAGAGTGGAGTGCCGCACAGTGGAATAGCATACAGTGGAGTGGCGTAAAATGGAGTAGCATATAGTGGAATAGTGAACTGTAGAGTGGCATAGAGTGGAGTGGCATAGAATAGAGTGAGGTGCAGATTAGTGGCATATAGTGAAATAGCATGCAGTGGAGTAGCGTAGAGTAGAGCAGCATAGAGTGGAGTAACATCATATAGTAGAGTGGCATAGAGTGGAGTTGAAAACAATGGAATAGCGTACAGTGGAATTGGTTAGAGTGGAGGGGCATACAGGGGAGTGGTGAAGGCTGGAGTGTCGTAGAACGAGAACTAACCTCTCCGCGGTATCAACTTAGTATTCAGGTAATGTATCCATGGAGTGTCGTAGACTGGAGTGGTGTGGTGTGTAAAAGCACACAGTAGAGTTCAGTGGCGTAGAGTGGAATGGGGAATAGTGGTGTGGTGTACAATGCATTATCGCAGAGTGGAGTGGCGTATAGTGAAGTGACAGAGTTGAGTGGGGTAGAGGGGAATAGTGTACAATGGAGTGGCAGTGAGTGCAGTGACATACTTTAAACAGAGGTAGCATAAAAGTGGGTGAACGGATGTAGATGTAATGTGGCAAGGATATAAGTTATTCGGTGAAATGGTAATTTTTGGTAGTCGGTGTAAACAGTTTAAGGTGTGTTAAAGTTATCAGTGTCAAAATTCTTAGCTATATGTTTGATATATGTTGTACTGTGGGACACATGCCTATAACAACGCAGTATATAATTTACTAATGGCTGTCTTTGCAGAATGTAACATACAGCCATGTAGTTTTCAGCACACTTTGTCCTTAATCGGGGTTAGGGCTTTAGATATTGGAAAGTAGTAGGCTTCGTTGTTGTTCCCTGCCTAGTACTACTTTATAAAAGTGGTAATAAGTAGTTAAATGTATGTATATTTTTCTACATATTTTTAAATACTTTATAGATAATTGTGCTAGAACCTACAAGGTATTCCACAGCAGTTAGAGAAAAAAATATAGAAAAAATAAAAAATACACTGTAGTACAATATATTACTGAAATATAGTATAATACAGTGTATTTCCATTTTTTTTATTGCATAAAAGAAATACGATACGCAGTAATTTGTAGGTATTATTGCGGTACTCTGTAGAATATTTGGTAAAGAATTAAATATGTAAAGAACATTGAGAATACACTGTAGTACTTATATTTGTGAAATAGTGTGTAGTACAGTGTATATTAATTTTGTAATTAATATGTATATATATATATATATATATATATATATATATATATATATATATATATATGAATATATTCCAAATGTTTCGATTTCTCGATGTGCTCCTTCCTGCCCCTTCAACCAGTGGATAGGTGGTGCGAATTACCAGCGAAGCCCACTGGACATATTAATTTGATTCTCCTACACAAAGTTATCGCACTCTCAGGATTGTTGCAATACCACAGATTTATTGGCAGTAACGCATTTCGACTGTCAAAGCAGTCTCGATCACACAATGTCGTGCCAGAACAGCGCCTGTTTTGCATACATTGTCCTAAAGCCATACGCTCTCACCTTGAATACTGGTAATCGTTCGCTCTGATATCTTAATTGAGTGGCGGTCGCCATGCCATGCCAACGGAAATGCGCGAAGTCATGCAGCAGGAGTTCCTAGAAAATACTGTTGTACTCCCTACATGTTTTTAGAAACATATAGAAACTTTAAATAATTTCCCTACCTAATAAAGTGGTAATAAGTAGCGAAAAATATAAAACATAAAACTTACCTATAACTAAGGTCCTAACCCAGAACACAGGAAAAGTGTACTTAAAACAACATGGCTCCCTTTAACTTTTGTAAAGGCAGTCTTCAGCGAATCACAAAATATCTTGTTGAATATGCCACGTTACAATGCATGCGTTTAGAACACATGCCATTTTAACGCCGTCATTAGAATGACCGTGTTGTTACATTGCAGACCATTACAAAGCAAGTCATTATGACGACTTGCTGGAGGGGGACGCTGGATGTTGGAATAGTATAATTTACTATTCCAACTCCAGTCTGTGCAACAGTAGGGAAGATGTTGGATTTAAAACCCAACATCTTCTGCCACCTACAGCAAGTTGTTTGCTTTGTAATGGCATGCGAGGTAACAACGCAATGATCACGTTGTAACGGCATGCGATGTGTGAACATCATTGTAAACAATATTTACCTGCCTTGTCAATCATTGGCATATACTGCAGTACTTTCACAAACTTTTGCAAAACTACAGGGGTCACAGATATCACTCCTGACTCATGCCTTTTAACCTTAAAAATGCATACCCCACTTACCTCTACTTCCAAAAAGAATCATCTAATAGTTCTGGCTCCATTTGCCAAATCTCAAGAAAGTTTAAAAACTAGTGTCCCTGTCACTTCAGCTGCTATCTAAGAAATTTCCCATAGGGATTTTAGACGTGACTACAGCCCGAACTGCTGAACGGAATTACACCAAATTTGGCAGAAAGCTAGATGTTTGACCAGCAAGAGTGCCTTTCATAATTTGGTGTATATCTGTTTTGTAGCTTTGGAGTTATTAAAGAAGAATATTTATGTATATCTAAAGACGCAGATCCACTGTGGTGGATCAATGGATCTACGCACCAACAGAACTGCTGTGATTGACTGCCCGCAACCTTAAAGAAAAGTTGCAGATTCCATTCTGCGAATCTGGACATGGTTTCAGGGGTAAATCAAGTAGACGCATCCTGACCTCATGGGACTGATGGGGGTTCTGTGAGGGGCCACTCATAGTCCCAAAAAATTTTGGGGGCATGCGAGGATCCACAGATCCACCAGGGCACTCAGCGTAGCCCTGTGTGACTCCATGGCAGATCCGTGGATCCAGACCCCAATTATAAATACAAATACACCCACTCACATACCCACTCACACATTCCTGCACCCACTCAAACACCCACTCACGCTCCCACCCGCTCACCACTCATACAGTCATTCACACATCCATACAGTCACTGATATATGCACTTCAAGACCCAGAGAACCACTCAGACACCCACTAACAGAGTCACACAGGCACTCACACACTCACTCATATACCCACACACTTACACCCCCACTCACACACCCATACAGCACTCACACACCCAGTCAGAGACCCACTCATACAACCACTCCCTTACAGACCCAGAGAACCACTCATACATCCACACACAGACCCACACAGGCACTCACACACACCCTCAATCAGTCACACACCCATGTACACAATCATACAGCAAGTGACACACCCACTCATGGGCCCTCAAGCAACTTACACACCCACTCATACACCAATCACACACTCACGCACACTCACACAACCACTCACACACTCATCCAGCCAGTCATACACAGATTCAAAGACCCAGAGAACCACTCACACACCCATTCACAGAACCATATGAGCACTAACACGTCCACTCACTTACCCACCACACACTCACACACCCAGTTACACACACACACAACCACTCATACAGCTAGTGCCAAACCCACTCACAGACCCACACAGCTACTTACACACCCATTCACACAACCACCACACACTTACACAGACACACACATACATACATACACACCCATACAGTCAGTCCTATACCCATTCAGAGACCCAGAAAAACACTTGCACACCCATTCACACACCAATACAGCCACTCATACACCCACTTACAGACTCACAGAACCACTCACACATCCACTCACAGACCCACTCAGGTGCTTACACACCCATGTACACACTTATACAGCCACTCACCTGCTCACTGACCCATACAGCCACTTACACACCAACTCAAACCCACCACACATTTACATATTCACACAACCACTCACAAACCCAGTTACACACCCAAACAACCACTCAAACAGCCACTCACACATCCATACAACCACTTATAGAAACTCACTACTAGTCACACACCCACGTATAGACTCACAGAACCAACTACACACCCACACAGCCACTCACACACCTACTCACCCACCCATACATGCACTTGCATACCCACTAACAGATCTAGAAAACCACTCTTACATCCACAAAGGCACTAGGCAGCTATTTGCATACCTACACAGTCATTCTCACACCTAGTTTGACACCCACACAGCAACTAACACACCTACTCACACATTCATATAACCCCTCACACACCAACACAGTTATTTGCAAAGCTACTTACACACACACAGGCAGTGATAGGGTTATATAAATTGTAATAGGACATGTTTGTATTAAATGTGTTGTTGTTTTGTATTGAATGTGTGCTTTTGGGTATGACTAGATCCGCGGATCTGCCGTGGATTTGCCAGCAACATAGCTGGCAGAACCCTTATTTGTCCAAGGATCCACAATGGATCCATGGATCCAGGTGATAAATGAGGAAAAAGGATTTGAAAACAAAAAGAACCAGTGTTTGAGAAAAGGGTTGGCTTAGAAAAGAGCCCTTGTGTTTATGGTGTTTTAGATGATAGGTACACATAGAACAGGATGCAGTCTTTTAAGTTTTTGGTGAACACCCTGTTGCCTGTGTCTAGAATATGTCTTTTCGATATATTCCATCCTTGTCCAAGCATAAGTTGTTATGGTAAATAGAGGCCATGTTGTGGTCTCAAAGAAATGCAGAATAAGCTTTATTGAGAAGTTTCCTGATGTTCTCCATTTTAAGACATAATTGGGTTGACTTTTGCCGCTTCTGTCTTTGGCAAATGTTGGAGAACACCAAGGCAGTATGTGGGAAAAGTGACATTAATTGTGCATTGGTATCCTTCATTTGGATTTCCGATCCTACCCCAGTAATTGTGCCTAGGTCAATGTCACCAAAATACGCAATCATGAGGGCTAGATGTTCGCAACCCACAATTCTTTCAACCAGAGGCAGCAGTTGATGCCACTTTAACTCTCTCTGGCCAACCCAATTAATATGTACAGTAGGTAAAGGTAGGTCGCTGTCAATACCACTCTTTCTAGCACTTCCTCTGGCCCAAAACATAAAATATAGCCCAGAATCCACACTCTGACCATTTGGAGACAAGCAGGCATAGCACACAGGAAAAGGCTGAAGCAGAATAAGGCTGTTTTGAAGATGAAAGGCAATTACAATGGAGGACAGCAACTAAATATAAAAGAACATATTTGATTGGATGGTGGAGATGTGCAGGGAACTAAAATGAGGCAGCGACGTTAAGACTTAAGGTTAAGACTTAAAGTCGCTACCTCATTTGAACTCCTTTTTCCTTATGGTGGTTTAGTACTATTTTCAGTATCTTTTGAGCACTTTGTTTTGAAGATGACTGTGAGTAGACACATAAGAGGTACATACTTTCTTTACATACCACTGGTATTTTCCTTGGACATTCTTGGCGTTGCAGTTTTCTAGTCATATGTTATCGCCAACAGGTGTGTTGATTTATTGTTTAATTATGCATTTTCTCTCTCCATTAACAGTGCCCCTGAAGAAGGGATCATATCCCAAAATGCATTGGGCATAATCAAGAATTTCGTCTGTTTTGGAAGCATTTTGAATTCACATTCATTTTGTTTACATGATATTGTGAATATAATTAATTTTCACATGTATTGATGATTGTAATCAATGTTTCTTTTTTGTTGAATACTTTTGAATTTAATACAATGGAACAATTTCATTTGTTCTTGTCCTGTGATCAAATTATTTGCAAACTTCACTGTCAAATTTGTCAAAAATGTTTGTAAATCATGTATGTTGAAATTTCAATACTTTAATTCTAGCAGTGTGCTTGGCACACTTGAGATTTTCCACAAGCAATTGTTCCAGTTCCGGATAAGAACACATACAAAGCTTAAGACCATTTTGTAAAAACGGAAATGCAAAATACAAGCAGAAATTCATTCAAATGAATGGGCCAAGAATAGGAAATAATGAGACCTCAGCATTTTGAAAAAGCCTTAAAATGTGGAGATGCAAGACCAGATAAATACTCTTGATACTGAGGCCATGCCACTATCTAAAATACTCATGCAGGCTCATAAAAACGTAGCAACTGAGCAGCAAATAAAAGGATCTGGGAGAGATTGTACGAAATGTAATGCTTCTTGAGCTTGTCTAAAATTACGACTTTTTAAAATTGGAATAATATACTTTGCTCGAGCCAATTTATAAAAAGAGAAAAATAAAACAATGTGGAGATCAGGCTGCTTCAATATCATATCACAGGGGCTGTGTGATAAATCAGAGTAGGTACACTTGTTGACAGAAATGCCCAACATCATTGGAATTAAGTTCATTCGGAATCTAATTAGAATGAATCTGTGCTGGGATTTATTGGTATTTCCTAAATAAGAATAACCTCCCTCAACGGATGGGAGAGTTTGTTTCTTTAAAATCACCAGTTTATTTAAACTATTTGATTATAAATGAATGTGTTTGAAATTAGATGTGGGTGGTTGCTTATAGTATGTCATTTATTAGTAATGTTTTAGTATGCAATTTGCACTTACTCGCACAGTTAGGCATGCACTTACACACCCAGTTACACTCTCACAAAAGCACTTATGTACCCACCACTCATATAGCTAGACAGTGACTGACACACTCAGTCACACACCCATAAAACTATTCACACACTCATTTACTCACCCATAGATCCACTTACATAGTCATTCACACACCCATACAGGCACTGTCTCACCCACTCACAAACCTATACAGCCGTTCATGTACCCAGCACTCATACAGTCAGTTACATTCACATATACACCCAGTTAGGCACCCAGTCACCCACCAGTACAGCCACTCACATACTTATTTACAAAACCATACATCCACTCACGCACCCAGTCAGACAGTGACAGAGGCACTTACACATCCATTCATACACCCTCACAGCACTTAAGTATCCACCACTTACAGAGCCAAACACCTACTGACAATGCCAGTTACCAATCCATAAAGACAGTTACATACCCATTTAGACACCTATACAGTCACTAATACACTCAGTGACACACCCATATGTTTATGTACATATGCACTGATACACTCACTCCCATTACCACTCAACCACTCACACACCCAGTCACCCACCACTACAGACACTCACATACTTATTTATACACCCATAGTCAGACACCTATGCATTCTTGTGCACTGACATACCCACTTGTGTAGCTACTCACTTGCTTATAGTATGTAATCTAAAAGTATGTAATGTAAAGTTAAGTATATTCTATATTTGATTTTCAGATAGCTACTTGCGTTTAAATATGATTAAAAGGTGGAACTGTGAGGTGAATAAAATGAACAGTTGTGCTTGTTGACAGCATCCATAAACTGGGCAACAGATTACATTTTTAGTGTAACTGGCATATGGCAGTTGCCACAGTGAATCCCCATGTCTTGCATTTTTGGTGAAACAGCAGGGATGGCAACCAACCTGTCGGGTGGTAAGGGTCCCACAGACGGTCCAGCTGTTGATAATTATGGATCACCTTCCCTCTCCCACATCATCCTGTCAAATATCATTGTATATATGGTTTTCAGATGTTTCCACATAGAGGATGTGCCATGTGGATACTTCTTCCCTTTACCTCTCAACAATTGTTTTTCTGCATATATTGTATTGGACAATTTTTGCATAGAATTTAACTGAAAAAACAAAGGTTACAGGGATGTTATAGTTAGGAAATAGATTTTAAAAAACCCTTAGAAATTCACTAAAAATAACTACTTCCATTATAGTTAGGCTCTAATTTTACTAGCTAGGAAATAACATTAAAAACCTTAGAAATTCACTGGTAAAAACAAAGGCTACAGGGATAGTATAGTTAGGAAATAGACATAGAAAAATCTTTGAAATTCACAAAAAAAACAAAGGTTACAGGGACGTTATTGTTAGGCTCACATTTCATTCATACAAATCCATAGAAATTCAGCAGTTATAGTTACCTGAGCTAACTATAACTCACACCCCACAATGACCCCTTGTATTACATCACTCATGACATGAACAGTGATATCACTGATGACATCTCAAATGACATCACTGATGTGATCATTGATGATATCATCCAGCAAAGTAAACTTCACTATACTTCATAAAATGCCATTTAAATATTTGTAAAATAAGAAGACCCAGGTGAGAGACAAACAGATAGAACTCACTTTAAACTTATCAACTACTACACTCACTTATCACCTAAAAAGACAGTTCTCATCCAATAGTCCTCTCTCTTCTGATCCACTAGTCTAAACACTATTGACCAAAGTAAAATGTCTAACCATATCTAATTAATCTATTGCAAACCACAACACCACTCGTGAACCTGGAAAGAGGCTTTAGTGCAAATGTCAGATTTACACAAACCACTACAACATGAGACTAGTAGAGAAGTCTTAGCTGACTGGCAACTGTGTCATAAACCAGTAGTAAAAGTATTCTTCATCCTGGAGAAAGGTGTGAGCAGAGAGGTCAGTTTGTTTTAAATGTGTACAACACGCGAATATCACACTAGAGAAAGGTCTTAGTGAACAGATTATGCTATTGCAATCTACTAATACAATCATTTATCACAAAGGAGAGAGGCCTAAGGAAACTGGTAAACAGAGCTATACTGTGGAGTGAAGTCTCAATGAACAGCTTAGACAGCCGCAAAGCACTACCATACACATACATCAGCAGGGGACATGTGTCAGTGTAGAGGCTAGTTCACTGATAAACACACTTTAAAAACGGGATTATAGATCACAATGACACATGTTAGAAATAGTATCACTAATTAGTAGTACAGAAAGAATAGCAATTCAACACAACGTCTGCTCCCAGTGGGCAGGAGCTTTGAAAATGCTCCCGCCAGCTGGGAGCAGACTTGTTTCCCTGCCTGCACTGATGCGGGTAGGGAAACAGATCGATTTATTGCTTCCACTGGGAGGGAGCAACAAAAGTAGCTGCTCCTTGCAGGCAGGAGCAGTGCAGAATCCCGCATCATGCGGGGAGCTGGCTGGGGCAGCGAGATCCCTGGAACTCCCCCTACAGACCTCAACAAGTGCATGTACGGTGGGTGCCCTGAGTTGGCACTAGGGCACCTACCTCTAATTAATACGGGCCCTGGGGATGGGGTCACCCTTCCAAAAATGGTTCAAGCAGGGGGTCGGGCGGCATCCCTCTATTTTATTTTAAGTAGTGACCCTGGACGATGGGGTCCTCAGTGCCTAATAATGCTCGGGGGGGCCACGAGACCCTCTTCCCCTTTAATAAACAAATACAGCCTGGAGGCCCCCAGGGCCTAAGGCTTGAGGAGGGATGCCACTTGTTAACTTTGGAAGGGTAGTTTGAGAACAGGAAAGGTATTACTCTTTTGTGGGTCTGTGTTTGTATTAGGCTGTCTCTCCCTACATCCCTCATTAAATTTGCTCAAACTGCCTCCCATTTCTGAGTTTGTATTCACCATTCAGCTTCTTCTCCTTGTTTCTCCCACTTTTCCTACTGCCCAATACTTAGGCATGCAGAGATCACCACCACCGTGGCAGAGAGCTCCGCACAGAAAAGATACGACCTGCAGAGCTTCACCGGTACATTTTTTAATAGCATTTTGTAGTATGGAGTAGTTTTACTGCAGTACAACTTCATGTACTACAAAATACAGTCTGTAAATAGACTCCTATGACTCTGGACCTGTATGGTTAATTACATGGCCTGGCTTGAATTAACAATCCACTTCTTGACACCTGTTTCATACCCATGTGATATTTGTTTTCTAATGGTAAAGCGAGCCTTAAAGAATTATCAACCTAATTCGCAATGCCCATGTTTGAATGGCAGAAATATGCTACAGGTGATTACTCTTACATTTATAGTACATTGCTAAGCTTTACGTTATTTACACAGAGAGCTTGGAGTACTTATGCCAAGCTGGTATATTTGTAAATTTCCATTGAATCAATAATATATTAATGCAGATTTTCCATCAACTGACATTTTACTTGAGTAAATTAGGCTGTAATGTTCATATTGCACAATTGACTTTTTTTCTCCTAAATAAAAATCTGTATAATGTTTTTCTCTAAAACCCTGTTAAATACAGGGTTGTACTCTTTCCTTTCAGACATGTAAAAGGAAGTTGTACTTGACTTTCGCAGAAGTAAATTAGCATGCACCATGATGTGTGCAGTAATCTAATCTCACTTTGTGAGTGTTTTCTACTAGGTGGAAAGCCCTGAAACACCCCTCGTCCACCCATAGTCCTAAATGTACAATGGTGGAAACTCTGCCACACTAGCGTCGTTTCCACCATTGTAAAGGCACTTTGCTGTGATAAAATACCTCAAAAGATTGCTAAATACTTTTCAGTGCATCTAAATGCTGCTTGGATGCTCGCAGAAAATTGTGATTCAGAAAATGTGAGATTTACCCACAAAAACATGTTCTTTCTAAGACTTTTCGTCATCAAATACCAATTGGCATAGACTTTCAAAATACCTCTGCCTTCTTTGTCGCATAGGTATAACCTTGACATTCCGGTAGTCTGACCATTCATTGCTTGTCCAGCTGTGAGTGTGGTAGGGGTCTAGTGTTCCGCTCCGGAACAGGAAGTGCAGGGAAAGGAAGCGGAAGGCGGCCATCTTGGTCATTGGCGCTGACCGCGAAAAGTAGTTACAAGCGGTTCCGGGCGCTCCGGGCAATAAAGGATTATCTTGCCTCCTAACCTGCCTCAGTGTGCATAATTTACGATGTTATAATGGCGACGAGAGTCGAGCAGTAGCACCCGCCACCCGGCGCACCACGCGGCCAGTCTGAGGGGTACCACCAGGAAAGTAACGGACCCGCCGGCAGCCCGGAGCGTGGCAGCGGACCCGAAACGCCCCAGAGCAAGGGCGGAACGGCGCAGAAGCACTCCGATAGCGTGTGGAGTGTCAAGGAGAGCGCCTGCTGAGTAATTTGAAGGGAAAAAAGCACAGAATTCGCCGAGTGAGACTGTGCTGCGGAGGACACAGTGGCAAGAGGTACAGCGCAGCTCTTGGGGGAACTACACCACTCTCAGGGCTGGGGCAGCACCGAGCACGCTGGCGACGCAGCAATCAAGCGAGGTAGTGCCAGTTTTGGAGGACCAAGCAGGAGGGGGCGATCATCAAGTGCAATCTAGCCCCGCAGTGGTGAATAAGGAGGAAGACAGTGACAGTGATCCAGGAGGTGGGGGCACGGCTGTACAACCTACGCCGGGAAGCCCACCTAGTAGGGCTGTCCCTGTTCCAGTGAACCGGGGAGGTGCACACAAGATGGCTGTCCAGTCCTCCTCCCTTACCCAATTGGTGCCATTCCTGGCGAAGAGCGGGGAACCAGAGATGCAGTGGGAAGACTGGAAAAGATACTTCCTCAACTACCTAGATGCATTAGAAGAGGAAAGTGACGCTCCGTTCTCTAGTAAGAGAAGGAAGAAGATATTACTACATAACCTGGGCCCAGAGGGGATTCGAGTTTATGACACCATCGTCAAAGGCGTGAGGGATGCAGCGCACACAGACGTATTCAGCCACGCCATTGCAGACCTTGACGCGCATTATCGGCCAGTTGTGTGAGTTGCGATTGACAGATACAACTTCTTTCAAAGGAAGCAGAAGAGCGGGGAGACAGTGGATGAGTATGTTGTCGCTTTACAAAAATTAGCCCTTACGTGCAAATTCGGCACGCTGCACGATGATCTAATAAGAGACCAGGTCATCATGCACACGTCCAGCACCCACGTCCAGGAGAAATTGTGGGTGAACGGGGACGCTCCCCTAAAAGAAATCTGGGCGATGGTGAAGAAGGCGGAATTGTCCAAACGATGTGCGCAAGCCGCCAGGAAGGAAGCAGGAGGACTGCAAACATTATGCAAGATAATGACACCGGTGAGAGGAGAACGACCGAGGCAGAAAGACCAACAAAGAAATCAAGACGGCAGACGTCCTACCCAGACCTACCAAACGGATCAAAGGACAAATAAAGGGGGACGACCCAGCTGCTACAGATGCGGTAGTAATTCACATCTAGGAAATGACAAAGTGTGCCCGGCGTTCAGGGCGAAATGCTCATATTGCGGTGTGTTCGGGCACTATGAGAAGGTATGCCGCCGGAAGCCTAAAGGGGCGATGGTCAGATATGTGGACCAAGAACAGAAAGACAATGCAGAAGACCAAGAAGAAGATGAAGACCTGGAAGAGGTCCTCTACATTGATGTCCAAGTATTGGAAATGGATGGGTCAGAATCGGATAAGCCCAAAGTGAACATGCACATAGGTGGAATACCCATAGAGATGATTGCGGACAGCGGGGCACCCATCTCCATCATACAGAAACAGGTGTGGGAGGATAAATTTGTGTCCAAGATAGAGGAGAAGTTACATCCAATGGACTTAAGACCTGTTACATACACGGGACAGAGGATTCCTATGCTGGGATATTGCCCCCTACTGTTCGAGTTCAGAGGCCGTCACGCAAATTGCAAGTTATACATCGCCGAAAAAGGCCCATCAGTGCTCAGCTGGAAGGACCAAGGGGCACTGGGAATACAACTCAACCCAGGAGGCACAGAAAAAATACTGCTGATGGACATGGAAGTGAAAGATGATGTGGAAGCGTGGCATAGGGCAAACCCCAAGGTATTCAGTGGACAAATAGGAGAACTAACCAGGTACAAGCACCTCATCAAGCTGAAGGAGGGAGCGGTACCCGTCGTTCACAAAGTGAGGAACATCCCGTTCCGATGCAGAGAAGCGGTGCAAACAGAGCTCGACAGGCTAGTAAGGGAAGGCGTGATTAGAGCCATCGAAAGTGCGGAGAGGCTTTCACCCCTGGTGGTAGCGCAGAAGCCAAATGGAAAGGTGCGGCTGTGTGTTGATCTCAGGGAACTGAAAAAAGAACCTCATAATCGACAAGTTTCCCCTGCCCCGCATAAACGAGATGCTGTCCAAAACAAAAGGCATCAAGTGGTTTTCCACGGTGGACTTGTCGTCAGCCTATCACCAGGTGAAGCTACATCCATCCTGTAGTCACCTCACATCGTTCATCACACCCTTCGGCTGCTATGAATTCGCGAGAATGCCTTTTGGCCTAGCCTCAGCGGCTGCGGTCTTCCAGAAGATGATGCACAGGATACTGAAGAACGTGGAGGATGTACAGTTCTTCCAAGACGACATCCTGGTCATGGGGAGGACCAAACAGGGCCACAATGAGAAACTACACAAAGTGCTACGTACATTGCAGGAAAACGGTCTGACTGCTGAATGGTCAAAATGCAAGTTTGGAGTGCAGTCTGTCACGTATCTGGGCCACGAAGTGAGTGAGAAGGGTATTGAGCCAAAGAAAGCCAACATGAAAGCCATTCTGGAGGCTCCCACTCCAGGCAAGAAAGAGGATGTTCGGTCATTCCTGGGGATGGCCGAATACTACAGCAAGTTCATTCCTCACTTTGCCACCAAAGCGCATCTCTTACGACAACTACTAAAGGAAAAGAACAGGTTCCAGTGGAACCAGGAGGAACAGGATGAATTTGACGCCCTTAAACAGGAGATGAGTGAGACCATACCTCTAAAAGGGTTTGACCCGAGCGCAGAATCCATTCTCACAACAGATGCCAGTGATCGTGGCCTGGGAGCCGTGCTGATGCAGCGATCTGAGAAGGGTGAAGCATCGACGGTCAGCTTCGCCTCGAGATCTCTTGCGCTCAACGAATAAAAATGTAGTGTCATTGAAAAAGAGATGCTTGCGGTAGTATGGGCGATGGAGCGATTTCGACAGTATTTGTGGGGAGCAAAATTCCTGGTGAGAACGGACCACAAACCTTTAGTCAAGGTACTGACTTCCAGCGGCCATGCTCACGCGACACCAAGAATCGCGAAAATGACATTGCGCCTTTTGGACTTTGTGTATGTAGTGGAGCACATTCCCGGGCCGCAAAACAAGGTGGCGGACTTTCTCAGCAGGGCAGCGGCCATGGAAAGGGCGGACAACCAAGAGGACCAGAGATGGGATGGATACGTGGTGGCCACCATTCAAGATATGGGGAAAGTGATCAGTGCTCAAGAATGGGAAGAAGCGTACAGTGCAGACGGCGATTTGGCAGCCATCAAAGGGTACGTGGTCCATGGGTGGCCTGAGAAGAGACACCTCAAGGAAGCGCTAAGGAGGTACTGGGAAGTAAGAGATGAACTGTCACTAGCGGAGAATCCGACATTCCTCCTGAGAGGTGATAAGGTGGTTCCATCGCAGGGCATAATTGATCACTTAATGGCCTTACTTCACGAGGGACATTAGGGAATTACGAAAACCAAGACCCTCGCCAGGCAAGCGTATTGGTGGCCAGCCATCGATGCTCAGGTGGAACGACATGTACGACAATGTGAATCATGCGCCAAAGAAGACAAGTCCCAGAGCATGTTGAGACCACCGTTGGGGAAATTCCCGGTGCCCGATGGACCATGGGAAATGGTGTCAGTCGACATTATGGGCCCCGTCCTCAACAATGCAGGAACACAGAAGTATGCTATTGTCCTCATCGACAAATATTCAAAATGGCCGGAGGTGGAAGTGTTGGAGAGTGTGGACACGGATGCAGTGGTGAATTTCTTACGTGCCATCTTTATCAGGGAAGGTATCCCAAAAATCATCACGTGTGACAATGGGCCGCAGTTCACTTCGGCGAAGTGGGAGGCATTCACATCCAGGAATGGGATTGAAGTTAAACATACGCCCATCTATCATCCCTCGGGAAACGGTCAGGTGGAGCGATTCAATCGAGTGATTATGGGCACCATTCAAGCGGCCATCAACGATGGACTGGGCTGGGAGAAGGAATTAGTGAAGATGATCTGGGCCTACCGGATTACCCCGGGGAGCACGGGGTACAGTCCATTCAAGGTGTTGAGAGGGAGAGAAGCCTTCACTAAGGACAACACAGCGCGGAGGAAATTAGTGGTACAGAGTAAATGGTCACCAGCTGTGGTCAGAAGGAATCTGGAGAAAGCACAGGAGGTGTACACCGAACACTTCAACAAGAGACACAACGTTCAAGGAGTGGAACTGGAGAAGGGCGACTGGGTAAGAGTGAAGTTGGCCATCCTAAAAAGAAAGGGGGAAAGCAAATTCTCGCCACCCCTACAAGTGATAGAGCCTTACGCCAGATCGGCCCTACTCAGCGATGGGAAGGTATGGTCACAGGATAGAATGGCAAAATGCAGTAAGATCCTGAAGTGGGGAGAAGAGACAGAGGAAGGAGCAGAGTATGTAGATGATGGAGGAGAAGAAGAAAGTAGTGGAAGGCGAAATGAGGAAGTAGAAGCAGGCGAGCAGCAAGTGGAAGAAAGGAGCGAGGGAGAAACAGTGGACGTAGAAGCGAGAGGCTGGTGCAAGGAAGAGCGGAGTGAGGACATGATGAACAGCGGAAGGGAAGATGCAGGAAGAAGGATTGACAGAACGGAACAGGAAGGTGATGGAGCGATCGGAGTGATGAAGACCAGAGCTGGGAGAGCTGTAAAGGTACCAGAGAAGTTCAAAGACTTTGATATGAACTGGAAGTAAGGACTAGAATTTTATTGTTTGGTTATTGCATAAAAGGGGGAAATATGTGGTAGCGGTCTAGTGTTCCGCCCTGGAACAGGAAGTGCAGGGAAAGGAAGCGGAAGGCGGCCATCTTGGTCATTGGTGCCGACCGCGAAAAGTAGTTACAAGCGGTTCCCGGCGCTCCGGGCAATAAAGGATTATCTTGCCTCCTAACCTGCCTCAGTGTGCATAATTTACGATGTTATAATGAGGAGTTGATTCACAAAAAGTAAGCGAAAATGTACTCTGCTGTAGGACTCCTTCGACGCTTGGAATAAATTCCCAACTGTCATGTAATTCACAGCTCCTCAAGAAAGGCTGCAGTATTGTATCTCCTCAGAAGCTTCCGTTGCATTCTTTAGTGAACTCCATGTTATATGTGTCACTACGTACGCATGTGTAAATTTTGACATGAATGAATGCAACAGTTTTTTTCCGTCTCCATGCAAAAGCCCCTTTCCTGCACCCCCACCATTTTCGGGAGTGTGCCTCCATGGACCAATCCTAAATATGTAATTACTCATGCCTATGACTTGAGCAAATTTAGCAGCGTTTTCCTGGTGAAGCACTCCCTGCAAAAGATTATCCCCCAGATTCATCAAAGTAACGTTTTGAGAGTCCTAAATAGCGAATTTTAAGGAACCGCTATTAAAGACTCGCAAGATGGGATGCATGTAGAAATCGCAATATGTTATGCGATTTCTACAGCTTCCTTATTTGCGATTCGCTAATTGCGAATCGCAAATAGGGAATGGCTTTCCCATTCATTCCTATGGGCCTAAAGGCCTATAGGAATGAATGGGGAGTCATTCCTTATTTGCGATTAGCAATTAGCGAATCGCAAATAAGGAAGCAATTTCAAGGGTGCCAGGGTGTCCAAAGGACACCCTGTTGCTCCCCTGAAATGGTAATGTACACTGGTGTTGCACACACTCATGTCCAAAGGACATGTGTGTGTGTAACATACAACTTAGAAAAATGCACTAAAGTGCATTTTTCTAAGTTTTTGCTATTTACCACATAGTTAGACTTCGCGGTAAATAGCGGCCACAGATTGCGAATTTGCAATTTTAAAATGGTTCATGAATTGCATTTAAGGAATCTCAAATTGAGATTCCTTAAATGCAATTCATCGCAATTTAGCGATTTCTAGAATTGCGATTTTTGCATTTGGGATGATGAATCCCAAATGCAAAAATAGCGCTCGCAAAGGGCCAGATTCTCAGAATCTGGCCCTTTGCGAGCCGATTTCGGCTTGATGAATCTGGCTGCAAGAATACACACAAACCTGTAAATATGTGAGCGCTCGTCAATTTTGTAGGCGGTATTACCCAGAAATTCCCAGACACCACCCTTGTGAGGAGATTCACTCACACATAATAATATGCCATAACTGGTGTACTTGTCTGCCTCAAGGTGGCATGTCATGTGTTTTGAGTGATCAGTCAATGCGTTCAAGCCCATGCTAATGTGTTTGGTATTCTGAAGACAGCTTGTATCATGAATTCGCCACAGTTGTGTTTAGTATCCTTTTCTGTCTGTGCTGAAGTTGTACTTTCGAAATGAAATACGTACAAACATCACTCATCTCCTTCTATAATTCACTCATCGAAAAATCTGCGCTTTATGAAAGCTGTTCCTACATATACATACGTGTATGGCACTTTAATGCAAGCAGTATGGTTTCCATAGAGTTAATGTTTTTGGATGCTATTTTTGCAATGCAAAGTGCCAAAAGCAGTGTTCTCTGGAGCAAGTTGTCTGTGAGCACTTAGGAAGTCATTGTGACACTGGATATCTAATATGTATGATGCATTCTGTTGCATTATTCATACCGTCCATTCAAGGTAGACACAATCCCCAAACCTACAGCGGATCCTTTGTTGCTCGTGATTAATTTTGTCTGTGGTATTCATGTGGGGCTCGGTGACAGAATGAGGCAACTCAGGAGGATTTGGCTGCTGTTCCTGAGGTGAGCATGGGTCAGTGCTATGAATCTAATCATGTTGCACCATCCCCCTCCAGAGAGATCAAGAATATAGAACTGACTGACTATGACACCCCTCACCCCCGCCCTCTTTCCATGCTATTCCTGAATGCTTGTAGCATCTTCGACACCGGGTGATCTGAAGTGGAGGAAGAGAAAACTGATTCCTTTTGCTAAGGTGCCTCAGAAGATATAAAGGCATGTGGGGGCAACAAACAATACTTTGGAGTCACAGAAACTCTCCAGTATTAAATTACTGTAAATAGTAGAATGGGTCATGGTTCGAAAAGTAGGAGAAATGGGATTGATTTTGAGGTGGGCGGAACATGGGATCGGGGGAATCAGGTAGTACCCGATAGGCTGGTCTGGCAAGTCAGTGTGTTGGTGTGTTTTTTTTGTTTGGTTGTATGTGGGCCTGTTTTATTGTCTGATGGCGCAGTTTTTACTTGTTATTTTCTTGTTATTAAAACAAACATTGCCAGCAGCAAGCTCAAATCCATGCTTTCTACCATACCTTGCATAATACTTATAGCCCTATCATGAAGTCTCAGATCACAGGTCGGAGGCTTTCCGACCGACATCTAAGGTTTACAGACCGACCGCCACATTACAATGAAGGCGGTCGGAGTGTAAACCAGCCGGTCATTTCAGCTTGCTTCAGATGGGCTCAAAGAGCCCATTGGTCAGTCGGAACCACAACGTAATCCCTCAAGGACGGCGTTCCGCTAATGGGATTACGATGTGTCGGTTCTTGACAGGCGTTTTTATGTCAGGCTTTCTGACATGAAAAGCCTGTCGGGAAGCGACTTTGGTGGCCCCTAGGTTGGCCCCCATGCCTCCGGTCGGGGGCCTGGCGCACCTAATGTGCCCCCTGTTAATCTCAGCACCGTGTGGCAGACACTGTGAGGTGCATGCCATGCGGTGCAGGGATTAATAGAAACTCCCATTTCTCTATGGGAGCTTGTGCTGCGGCCGGTTTCAGACCGCAGCACAAGCTTCCATAGAGAAATTGGAGTTTGCGACTGCGCCATGTTCAGTCGCATCGTAACTGCAGTGTTGGGATCGCCGACCGACGTCATAATGATCCCCCTATTCAGAATGTCATAACAAGTTCATAAAATGACCCGGTTTGCAAATATGGGCTACTTTTTAACTAACGAATTTAGGAATGGGGGACCACTTACATTTTGGAACCTGGGCCTATTTTCTAACCCTGCATGGGGTCCCCGTCAAGAATGACAGTCTCATCTGCCCACTTCTGTGTTACCTGACACAGTTTAGGGTGCCAAGGAAGAGAGTTCACTCGTTGGCTAAGCCACTGCCGTCTCCACCTTTGGGTACACAATTGGTCAGTAAAGGTTCTATCAAAAATGGCATAGACTGAGCCCCCAAGTTAGGGAAGCCGGCCCACAACCATTTCCTTTGGCACCAATTTGATGCAGTAATGCGATTTATGTGTTGAAATATCTTTATTCGGCAATTTTTCACCATAAAAGAATACAAATACATAAAACATTTCACTTCTGTAAAAGATTATAAAATACAGTAGAAGCAATGACACATCATTCAACAGTTTACTGGCAGTAAAATCGCCCTTAGCTAGTGGGACTTCCAGTTTGAAGTTTCAGCAAACGGCAACGTGTCATCCACGCACTTCCTAAAAACTTGGCCACCCCACAGATTATACTGGCAGATGAAGAGTCTGTAGAAAGGACACGTAATGCCTGGCTATGGCACCTCAGCCCTAGTTCCCTACAGACGGGTTTCAACCAGAATTTCCTAGCCCCTTTGTAAGCTGGGCAGGCGAAGAACAAGTGAGCCACCGATTCCTTAGGGGCCGCACAACCCGGGCAACCACGCGAGCAAGCATCTGTATTCTTCCATCTACCCGTAAACTCATACACCGGGAGCGTCCCATATCGCAATTTTAGGTACAGCGCTCGATCCAATGGTTTGGTTATTAAATCTAGAAAGGGTTCCATTTTACGCATACACTTAATAGACAAAAATTGGTCAGTGAGTGAGCCCAATTTCCTAGACCTCATAACGTTATTCTGTACCCAGTCCCAGTATAGTTTTTTTATGACATCTTTCGGTGGTGGTGACTGCAACTCCCATGCCTCTCTGAGACCCAACGTGAAAACCAATTCCTTCAGGTTATTTAGCCATGCTATTTTTTTACAGGTGTCCAGTAATAGTAGTTCATCTAGCCCTTCTGCATACTTTGCCAGCTCTTCAGTTCTTCGTAATCGGGACCAGAATAACAACGGGCGAAGCCTCACCAAGTCCTTAACTGATTTTCTACCCAGATCTAATCTTAAAGGGATCATTGGGGTGGAAGTGGGAAGAGCTACCACTTTCCTAAAAAAGTTGTTTTCCGCTCTCATCAAGTCAGAAATCCCTTCAAACCCCCACAGCTCAGAGCCGTAAAGTGCTGCGGGTAGGATCTGGCCCTCATAGATGGTCATAGCTGGGGAGACCGGTTTGCTGGTTGACTCACGGATCTCCTTCAGCGTCACCCCGGATACTCTTTGATGGTTTAATAGCATTTTAGACAAATGATCCTTCCAGGTCATGTGGCTGTTAATTCGGACACCAAGATAGTCAAAAGACTCGACCAGTTCAAGGGGGGCGTTGTTAAGCACAAAATTATTTTTAAATCTTTTCGAGGGTGCAAAGGCCATCAGTTTGGTTTTCGATGTGTTGATGGTTAAGCCTCTGTTGGTACAGAAGGAGCTAAACCGATTCAAGAGTTTTTGCAAGCCCACCGGGGATTTAGAAATTAATAGGGTGTCGTCAGCGAAGAGAAGTGTGGGGATTCTCTCCCCCGCCAGGGATGGGGCATCCGACTCCTCCCCCATTAGATGATCCACCACTCCGTTTACGAATAGGGAGAAGAGGGTCGGAGCCATGACGCATCCCTGACGCACTCCTCTACGCACAGGGATCCTATCTGTAAGTTGACCCTGGGATCCCCATCTCACCCTTGCATAGTTCCCCTCGTGTAGCTTAACGATTAGGCTCAGAAGACCACTGGGAATACCCATCTCTCTTAGAATTCCCCATAGTTTTGTGCGAGGGACCAGGTCGAATGCGGTTTTAAGATCAATGAACGCCATATACAAACTACCCTTCATAATAGTAACCGCCTTCCAATATATGGCGAATAGTCGAAAGACCTGATCCATCGTACCTACCCTCCTTCTGAACCCCGCTTGTAAATGGGAGAGGATACTAGCCTCCTCTATCCAGTCGCCTACTCTTGAAATGATGACCCTGCCGACCACTTTCTGAATTATGTCTATCAGACTAATGGGTCTGTAGTTTGCAGGGTCATCTCTAGCCCCCTTCTTGTATACAGTGACTACCTCAGCCCCTTTCCAGGAGTCTGGAACCTGGTGTCCCCTCGTGATCAGATTCATTATAATCGCGATTAGTTTAGCCCAGGCCTCCGGATCCGCCAACAATAGATCCCCAGGGATCCCATCCTGCCCAGCGGCTTTTTTGGGGGTTAGGTGTCTAATCGCCAAAACTACTTCACCCGTTGAGAACAAAAGGTCGTTTTTATCCCCAGGGTCCCCTTCACCCTGGCTATTCACCCCTGGACTAGTTATTTCTTCCGAGTCTCCGTAAAGAGATGAAAAATGTGTAAACCATTGCTGGCAAGTTATATGATCAGCCAATGGTTGCGATCTTCTCTGCCTTGTTCTAATGACCAGTTCCCAAAAGAGGTTTGGGTTCCTGCCACTCACTGCATTGGAAAGATCCAGCCAATGCTGTTCCTCCCACTCCCGTTTGGCCAATGATAATGCTTTCAGGTAATCCTTCCTGGCCGCTCTAACCAGTGGAGGGTCCCCTGAAAGCAGAGCTTCTGTCAATTTTTTCCTTTTGCTTTTACAAAGGTCGTTATACCATACTTTGCTAAGAGTAGAGGGTATAGCAGGAGCCCTATTACCTTTCCTCTTAGAGATAAAAAATTGGCCAACTTGATCTATTGTGGTTTTATAGGCAGAGTCAAGGGAGGGGTATTGGGGATTGACGGTCCGATTTTCACCAACCCATATATCTAAGGTAGAAGACAAGTCCTCAACCATTGCTTTAATACTTCCTATATCGCCCTCATTAAGCTTGGCCTTATCCCATTTCAGCCTACGATTGTTATTAAATGGGATAACTTCTTTAGTTGTTTTTAGGGTGACCACCCCTCGCCTGTCATTCAGCACACCCCAGTGAAACTTGCAACACAGGGGATTGTGGTCACTATCCTGGCTTGGGACGACCTCCATATCAATCAGGTCCGGCCAGAATCCAACATCCATTAGGATGTAATCGATTCTGGACGGGCCCGAAAGTCTATTAAAGGTCCATGCCCCCGACTGGTCGGATATAGTCCTACCATTCAGGGCTCTTAATTTATGGTCCCTTGTCAGTGCATTAATTTGTATGGCTCTAGGCGACCACTTCCTAACAGGGGGCAGGGAAAGAGATGGAATAGACCATTTTGAATCCTCCTCTTCGATTCCTAAAGGGTCGTCTCCGAGAAGGGGTTCAAATGTACAATTAAAATCACCCCCCACCAGAATTTTAGCTGAGCAGGGGCAATTGGCTAAGGTCAAGTCCAAGGATGTTAGGGTCAAAGAGGGAGAGTCACCCTGTGTCCCTCTTGCATAAACATTAAAAAGGTCTAGCCTGGCAACATCCTCCCCTCCTTTTGCCGAAAGGTGGAGTATATCATTACACTCCACACTATGTCTTGTAACCACCCAGTCCAAATCTATTTTTATCCAGACTATGAGACCGCCCGAAGGTCTGCCCTTTCCCTTACTTACTGCGGGCACGCAGTGGGTGGTATACCCCGATTTATGTAGCGGCACAAAACTCCATGTCTCCTGAAACAGGCAGACATCGAACTGCTCAATTTGTGTGTGCCACTCCGGGATATCTAACTTCCTCTTTAGCCCAGCAATGTTCCAGGAAAGGAGGTTTATTTCCCTCCTTCCACTTGGCATAGAAGTGTAACCCACCTTGGGCAACCTCTCATTAACCACCCTGGTCGAAGGGCGCCCCCCCTCCTGGGTTGGTGTAGTGAGGGTTGCAGAACAACCAGCCGTGCTCATCACGGGCCCAGTTGGCCTAGAATCCTCTGTTATTACAATGGTGGTCACCATGTGGTCAGTAGATAGACTATCTTCTTCTTTACCGATGCTACCCCAGGGAGGACGAGAATCCTTAGCCCCTGGAGGTTCATTATCATTCCCCCCCCCCCTTGCCCCCACCTTCAATCGCAGTCTTCCAGTCCTGACAGCTGGGAAAACCGATTGTAGGTATCCAACGGGGTAAAGGGCATCAGATGGTTCATACTAGGACCCTGGTTCAGCATATGTCTATGGGGGACCATGGACCAGGCGGAGTGTAGATCTGGCACCCTAGTCAGCTGATGGCCATACTGAGGTTGATTATTAATGTAGGGTGGAATAAAGGGCGGCCTGTAACCTTGTGGTCTGTTTGAATGTTTAGAGTTAGTAACTTTTGACCTGGGATAAAAATATGTTAAGGCCCGTGGGATAACACAGGTTTCGCCAGTCCCAGGTGGCCAGTTTAAGATGTAATCAACTGCCCGAGGGTCTCTAAAATTGACCACCACTAGATCTCCCTCAGTATCTTTAGTTCTACTCCCCAGCCAATTGATCCGTCTAACATGAACTATGTCCCCATCTATGTTAGGTGCTATCGGCCTATGCAACCTTAGCCAATGGATAATTTTGTTTTTAAGGTCAGAAAATCCCTCCTTCTTGTTCTCAGATAGCTGCGGGACCCCCGTTAGGATCACCACGTAGGGCACTGCTTCTGGGGGGATCTCTACTTGTGTGATCCTTTTATGAGGCATTCTGCTTTTTCCATCATCCCCGTGTGCACTTTGATTTTTACTCGTCGGGGCCTTTAGGGGTGGTTTTGAGGGGCCTGCTCCCAAATCAGTAGCTGATGTTTTAGGTTGTTTAGATGGCGGTATATTATGAGTTGGGGGCACAGCTCCCCCCGGGGGCTGACAAGTTTGCTTAGCCGGAGCAGGAGTGGGAGGAATTCTAGATTTGCTTTGAGGTGTGGTTGGAGGGGGTATCGGCTGTGCCGCCACACTTCCTTTATTTTTGGTATGGGTAGCCATACTAGTTATGGCGGCTTCCAATATAGTTAATCTAATTTCCACCTTTTTAATAGACTCATTAATGGGTAGAAGGAGAGATCTTAACAAAAATTCCAGATTCCCTGATACTGAGGAAGGAAGTGGTGGTGAAGTGATAGGTGGGGTGACTCTAATATTATTATCAGGAACCTCATCTTGTCTGGTTGCTAAAGATGGACAAGGACCCGGTGAAGCAACTACCTGTGGAGTGTGTTCCTGCTCAACTGCTGTAGGAGTCTCAGTTGTGGTCGGAGTTTTAATCCCTTTACCAAAATCAGCGTGCGATGTTTTTGCTTTACCTGTTACCACCCTTTGTTTCCTTCTTTTTTTACTAGGGGGCGGGCGATGGATCTGGGCGACAGGGTAAATGTTAACTTTCTGCTTCCTAGATTTGGATTTGTCGGCCACACGACTAACACTAGGGGTGGGTGAAACAATTATAATATTATCCTCGGGCAAACAAGGAGTGGCTACGAAGTCACGAAACAATAGGGGGATACCATCTTGACTTACATTTTCCTCACTTAGGCCATTCGAATCACCTTCCCGGTTCAATTCAAGTAGACTATCAGTGAGGGATCTGTGTTTCATATTCTCTACAGAGCGGCGCCGCTCTGCCCTACGCTCCGCTAGGATGGAATCCTTATCTCCCTCGCTCCTCTTGGGAAAGTAATTCTCCAGGGATCCATTACGTAATCTAGATTTTTTCCCCGGGGTTTCTGCTTCTGTTGCCATATCCATTGTGTAATGAACACTGTCCTCCGGTCTACAAATGAAAGCGGTCAGGCCCTGCCCGGCCTCCTTCGGCCCCGGACGGCCACAGACGGTCCCGCCCTTGTCCCGGGCTTCTCCCGGGACGCTCCCGCGTGCTCCCGCGCAGCGGGGAAGTTACTTGGTTTTTATAACTGGGGGATTGAAGGATGAGGGGGTGGAGCCGGCAGGGAGAGCAGCCCAGGTGGTAACGGGCGCGCGGGGGCTCCTGGTCCTTGGAGTCCCCCGCTGGAAGCTCGCAGCCCTGCCGGTCAGAGGAACGCCCAAACCCCCGCAGAGAGATGGAGCACAGCAAGGCTGTCAGCCGCGCAGCGGGACCCGCGGAGCGGGTCCGGCCAGTCGCAGCGGCAACAGCGGCACCAGCGGCAGCAGAAAACAGGGAGCCGAGTTCTTCAACGAGTAATGCGATTTAACTAATGGTGGCCTTGCAGAGAAAGCACCGGATATAGCCTTATCATGCTGGGAAAGTGTCCGGAAGATTTGCTATAGGGCTTCGAGGAATATACTTATATTTTGGGGTACCCTTGCAAAGCCTGCATTCATCTGGGTAGCCACACTTTACGGGGGCATGTCAGAGAGGAGTTGGAGTCATAAGCCTGCGTCTTGGTATTGATTCATGAGGCAGATAACGAAGGTTGGTCATTTGGGAGGGGTTGTCATGTGATCATTACAAGAGAGCTGAGTGGAGGGGGAGAGGACACGCACACGCATAACCATCATACTTTATTTCGTCTGCAAGAGCTGTCTTTGGGGGAAAGACCGCCACAGAGGTGGGAAAAATTAAATGGCTTCAGCAGGTGTGGCAGGTGTTTTCTCTGTTACAATGACACTTGAGTAGTTCCCATCTAAATGTAAGTCCAAAGTTATTAGTGAAACAAAATATGCTGTTTCTTCTGACAAGCTGATGGACTCAGATCGAATGATGAGACCTGGTCATTATTAAGTTTATGACTTTGAGATGCAGAAAAGTAGTTTGACCAAAACTCGTGTAATAATTGATAAATAGCTCAGCAGCTCTCTCAGTGCAAATAGACTCTAAATGTAATGGAAACTCGTGTAGTGCTAATTGGTAACACCACCCCCTCCCCTTAGCAGGCCCAACTTTGAATCTTCTTCCAGCTTCCCTTTAATGTAAGGTGCTCATGCTCCCACCGATTTTTGGCAACACACACATGAATATATGGAATATTTAGCGCCTACTCTCCCAATTAAGGCTGCAGGAAAAACACTGTCCTCAGAAAAATAAATTAAGTTATTGACAAGGATAATGCTACACACAATTACCATCTGGGGATTCTGCAATTCTGCATTACCACCTTCATGAAGAAAATTCTCCTAGAGTAATTACTGAGGAGCTATAAAACATACAGCGTGTGGGACATGCATTTAGCACAAATACAGGTTGGGGTAAAATGTGCCTCTTACTACTAAAAATACAGCAGTACAAACAAAACCTACATTTCAGGATCAAGGACAGAGCACCTATGGGACATGCTGGTCCTGCAAGACTGCCTGAGTGTTTAGTGGCCAACCGTAACCAAACTTTCTTGCAGAAAAAGTTGATAATGAGATTTATTCATTTTAAGGCCACCTCTGAACTGGTGGTATTTTGGGCGGAAATGTCTGCATTCTTTGGCCAGGCAGATTCATCATTGAAAAATGGGCTCGCAAAGGGCCAGATTCTGAGAATCTGGCCCTTTGCGAGCGCAATTTTTGCATTTGGGATTCATCATCCCAAATGCAAAAATCGGTAATTGCGAATTCGCTAAATTGCGAGGAATTGCATTTAAGGAAAGCATTTTTCTAAGTTTTCGCTATTTACCGCGAGGTCAAACCTCGTGGTAAATAGCGAAAACTTAGAAAAATGCTTTCAAATGCATTTTTCTAAGTTGCATGTTGCACACACACATGTCCTTTGGACACGTGTGTGCGCAACACCAATGTAGATTACATTTCAGGGGTGCTACAGGGTGTCCTTTGGACACCCCTGGCACCCTTGAAATCGCATCCTTATTTGCGATTAGCAAATTGCTAATCGCAAATAAGGAATAACTCCCCATTCATTCCTACGGACCTTTAGGCCCACAGAACTGAATGGGGAGTTATTCCTTATTTGCGATTAGCAATTTGCTAATATCGAATAAGGAATGTGTAGGAATCGCAATTTATATAGCGATCCCTACATGAATCCCGTTTTGCAAGTCCTTAATAGCGATTCCTTAATAATCGCTATTAAGAACTCGCAAAACGGGACAATGATGAATCTAGCTGATACTCTTGCATTGAAGTTTTAACACTAACAGCCCGATTCATGAAACAAAATTGCTCTCGCAAAGGGCCAGATTCTGAGAATCTGGCCCTTTGCGAGTGCGATTTTTGCATTTGGGATTCATCATCCCAAATGCAAAAATCGCTATTTGCGAAATCGCATATTTGCGAGGAATTAGATTTAAGGAATCTCTAATAGAGATTCCCTAAATGCAATTCATCACCCTATTTGAAATTGCGAATTCGCAATATTTGGTCGCAATTTACCACGAAATCTGACTTCGTGGTAAATTGCGAAAAAAGAGTAAAAAGCACTTTAGTGCATTTTTTTCTTTTGCATGTTACACACACACACATGTCCTTTGGACATGTGTGTGCGCAACACCTGTTTGAATTTGCATTTAAGGGGTGCTACAGGGTGTCCTTTGGACACCCCTGGCACCCTTTAAATCGCTATCTTATTTGCGATTAGCAAATTGCTAATCACAAATAAGGAATACTCCCCATTCATTCCTATGGGCCCTTTGGCCCATAGGAATGAATGGGGAGTTATTCCTTATTTGCGATTAGCAATTTGCTAATCGCAAATAAGGAATGTGTAGGAATCGCATTTAATTTTGCGATTCCTACATGAATCCCGTTTTGCGAGTCTGTAATAGCGATTCCTTATGAATCGCTATTACAGACTCGCAAAACGGGTCTTTGATGAATCTACCTGTAAAAACTTGTATCCCTAGATCAACATTTTGTTTGGCAACTTCCCACCACAAAAATATACTAAACAGATGTAATTTCTTTTCTCTTTGCACAGCGTTGTCAAACCCAATTCAGACCTACAGCTGCCCTCTCTTCTGGACTGAGTACGAGGAGCACTGCTACAGGTTCTTCCCTGTGAATAAAACGTGGGCAGAGGCCGACTTGTACTGTGCAGAATTCTCCATTGGTATCAAATCGGCAAAACTGGCCTCCATACACAGGTATGACTCACTATTGTTGCTGAGTTTTGCACAATGACATCTATTTGAGGGATAAGTGGCATCAGGGAAAATATCCCCAGATGTAAACTATTGTCAAAGAAAAACACGTGACTTCTAGTTTTGACAAATTCACAATTAATGATATGTGTTTTAAGGCCTTACTTTACACAAACACTATCCTTACCATTCATAAATGTGACAGTACTAATCAAAATCAACCACCCTGGTTACCAGGGGGAAATAAAGGGCCAGATGTGCGACCCTATTTTCCATTCGCAAACAGGTTTGTGACCCGTTTGTGCTTGCAAAATGTGAAAGGGCTATGTACAATTCCTAAATAGCGAGTTACAATTTATTTGCGACTCGCTATTTAGGAATTGCGAGTCGCTATCAGGAAGGGGCGTCCCTTCCTAATAGCGACCCCAACTCCATGTATGAATGTAAAATACTTGCAAATTACCACCCTCTTCAAGAGGGTGGTAATGCTCTCTCAAAAGGGAAGGGATCCCCAGGGGACCCCTTCCTCTTTGCAAATGCAGGGGAAAATATTTTTTATGGGGTAGGAAATGGTCCCAGGGACCACTGCCTGCCCTCACAAAATGAAACAATACGTATCATTTGTAGAAAAAAATACTAGTGGCTAATTAATATTCATGAGCCTCACATTTTGCGACCCCATTGGGAATCGCAAACAGTGTCTAAGACACTGTACATTCATTTTTGTGTGTCGCAAATTGAGAGTCGCAATTTGGCCAATTTGCTACTTGCAAAAATGAATGGACCTACATCTGGCCCAAAATAAATGGCTGCAGTCTTGTCGACTCAATTTTTCATTTTTAGAATTAAATCAATTTTTATTAGCAGAACACATAGCATGAAAATACAGTGCGTCATTGCCTACAACCCACTGTGCCGGCTGCATCATAATCAAAAGAAAGGAAACAGGGCTTATGAAACATGAGCCAAGAAAGTAGGTGATTAACACAGCACGTCGCCTACAACCCATATGTGGGCCGGCCGCATTCGATAAAGTATAGAATTAGACAGTCTTTTACCATAGAAGAAGAGGAACAGAAAGATCTATTGCACCACAAGAGTATATATGATGATGCAACAAGGACACATGGCCCACGAGGCCGAATAAGTCCGCTTTTTAAAGAACAAAAGAAGGAGAACAAACCAAATTTCCAACACATGAAACCCTATGCCCCCCCTTCTCTCTCCCAGTGAGCCAAGCGTATATTCAGCCGTCCATATATGATCTGACGAGGTAGTTGACAGTGCCCTGGGGAACAAGTGGATTCACAGCTGCTGCACCCGCTATCCTCCCTCCTGACTCTCGGGGATCAGCTTCAAGAGCCTTAAATAGGCACGGCAAGTTAGTTCTCAAGACTCCGAGGATAAAATTGAAATGAAAGGGGCCCAGACTTTGGAATATTCAGATTTGTCCCCGAGTGAAGCCATAGACAAGCACTCCATACCCAAGAGGGACCACAATTGATGTAGCCATTGGGAGTGGTCTGGGATCCTGTCAGTCCTCCAGCCTGCTAGTAAAACCCAGTGCACAGCATTCAGAGCCAGGGCAATCTGTTTGCCTTGAACTGCAAGGGGAAGGTCAGGGCATTGGCAACCCTAAGATATGTAGATTGGGAATCTCAGGATGGTTGTGTCAAAAGCACTATCAATTTTGTTGAGGATCTTCTCCCAGTATCTTGTAAGCTTTCGGCCGTTCCACAGCAAGTAAAGAAGGTTACCTGGGCTCCCACAGCCAAGCTAGCAGAGGCCGTTGCACTGAGAGTTCCACTTAGTTAAGTGGGCCGGGGTATAATACCAGTAAGATACAATTTCAAATGCAGTCTCTGTGTGGCCCATGGAGTGTGCAAAGTGGTTTGATCTGTGAAATATATCCTCCCATTCTTTATTTGAAAGGTTGCAACCTATTTCCGCCTACCACCGCCTCTGACCTGCAGAATGGGGGCCCCTTTAGCGCTTGTGTGAGGAAGAGATAGAGTTCGGAGATAAGCATGCGGTCATCCTTTTTTAGGAAAAGTCACTTCTCAAACGGTAGCATCAGTCTACTGAGCAAGGGACGTACAAGGGGACCAGATATCCAGTGCAACAATTGTGTGTAGAGAAAAAGGTCAGAGCCCGCAAGGTCATTATCATCCTGGAGCTCCTCTAAGGGAATGTGACCCTGCAGATCGAACAGTTGCCCTAGGCGCTTACACCTTCCCTCCACCCATCACATGCCCGCTCCTTTGTCCATCCCAGGAATTAAATCAGGTTTGAGAAAATTGGAGACATGGGGAGGGGAAAGTGGTAAGATTGTCCCGTCTAGACACCTTGTCCCAAACTATCATAGTGAGGTGTGTGACTGGGGAGGTATAGAGTCCCCAGGAGCGCGCAGACCATGGCAGCGAGACGTCCCTCCAGATATGCCGACCAGCCACTGTCTGATCCATAAATACCCAGTGCTTTTCGGTCATAGGACGGTTCCATGCTACAAGATAACACAGCAGCGAGGCCTGGAAATAGCAGGTAAGGTAGGTAAAGGCCAAACCGCCCTCCTTCTTAGGGCGTGAAGTAGAGTTTTCTGCAGTCTGGGCGAGGTTGAGCCCCAAATGAAGCGTTCAATCTCCATTTGGAGGAATGAGAGCGTTCTTGGCGGAGGCAGTAGGGGGAGGGTCTGGAAGAGGTATAGGGCCCAGAGTAGGATATTCATTTTTTATCACAGCCAGTCTCCTGAGCCACGACAAAGGTAGACGTCGCCATTGGGCGAGGTCTTTCCGGACGCATTAGAGAAGATTAGTATAGTTCACCTCCGCCATCTTATCCAGGCTGCTGTACAGGATCAATCCTAGGTACCTAATGCCTCCCGTCACCCAGTCAAAGTCAAATTGACCACACAGTGTGGCCTCAGTAGCATGCTTCGCAGCAAGATTCAGAACTTGTGATTTCTGTAAATTTATTTTGAACCCAGAAACCTGACTGAAGGCCTGCAGCGCTGTCACGATGGCCGGCATAGAAGTCAAGGGGTGACCCACCGAAAAAATGACATCATCAGCGTAAAGGCGATCAGCCCCAAAGGGGATACCCTGCACATGTGGATTGTCCCGGAGTAGTTGAGCAAAGAGCTCCATGTACACTGTGAAGAGCAGTGGGGAGAGAGGACAGCCTTATCTGGGCCCCTTTCCACTGAAAAGGCCTCTGAGAGTATACCATTGACCCTGACCACTGCTGTAGGAGCGCTGTAATTGCTCGCTACCCAGTGGCGAACCTTAAGCCCTACACCAAAGCGCTCTTGTGTAGCAAACAAATACAGCCAGTGTACCCAGTCAAAGGCCTTCTCTGCAGTAGAGCCTCTTCTCTTGACCTGTACACCTTGTCAATTAGATGGCATATCTTTTTTGTGTTGTTCCCGCACTACCGACTCTGGATAAAGCCCAACTGGTTCGGGTCAATCAGGCCATGCATAAGAGGGTTGAGTCTATGGGGCAAGATATTTGAGAATAACTTTGCATCTATGTTCAGCAGGGAAATTGGCCAATATGAACTACAAAACGCCGGGTCCTTTCCTGGTTTGGGGATGACAGAGATTGTTGCCTGAAGCATAGAAACCGTGAGGGTACATGTGTCTGCAAATGAGTTAAATAATCGGGTGAGCAAAGAGACAAGTTCCGCACTGTAAGTCTTATAGAAAAGGGCACTAAAACCATCCAGGCCTGGCGCTTTTTAGAGATTTCAGACGAGCGATGGCAGAAACCACCTCTTCAATCCAAATAGAAGCCTCTAATCCGTCTGGCTCAGTAGGCGGAAGCGGAGTAATCGCCGCTCCACGCAAATACTCAAGAGGGTCTGTAAGAGTAGAGGACTTGGCAACATAGAGACTCGCATAGAAAGCCCGAAAAACTACTGCAATGTCAGAGTCATCTTTTACCTCCAACCCCTGGGCCCCCATACCACTTTTACTGCCTGGGCCTGCTGCTGACTGCGGAGGCAATGTGCCAACATACGACCACCAGTATTAGAGCCTACATAGTATTTATGTTTCAGCCGTAGCACCGAGTACTCAGCTCTGTCAAGGTGCAGTCGCTTCAATTGGAGCCGCTCCTTCTCTAACTGGCGCCATACCCGAAGAGCACCTGTGCATTTGTGAAAGGTCTCGAGTTCCTTAACCCGATCTTCGAGGTCTTTTTTCTTAGCCCGCCTGTCTTTGTTATCGTAAGCCGCTTTAGCGATGAGAGCCCAATGCGCAACTATTTTAAGTGCCTCCCAGATGGAGGCCAAAGGCGTGGAGCCATCGTCATTAAGTGCTAACTAGTCAGTCGGTGTACGTCGGAGGTCCTCCACCACCTGCGGAGACTTCAGGACTGAGTCCCGTAGACGCCAGTGTGATGGTGGATAAGGGCACGAGTGGGAGGTGTAAATGCAGTGATAGGAGCATGGTCCGAAAGGGAGCGGGCCTCGATAGTAGAGGCCTGAATACAGGCCCATGCCGCCTGGGTGACAAGGAAGTGGTCCAAATGAGCGTACAACTTATGGGCAGCAGAATAAAAGGAGTAATCCCGTTTGTTGGGGTGTAAGTAATGCCAAACATCAAGCCATATCCTCCTGTACTCCGATACAGCACCTGCACCACCAAATCTCGGGTAAGAGTTGTCCATCCCTGAATCCATACCCAAATTCAAGTCCCTCCCCCCACGACCACCAGGGAGTCAGATGTAGGAAGAATCTCGGCCAGGGCATTCAGCAGAACTTTCTCTTGGTGCTCGTTGGGGGACTATAGTGAGGCTATTGTAATACTGGAGGAGCCTACACGTAGGCTTAGCGCAAGGAGGCGCCCCTTAATCTCTGCCCCTGTACCCAGTACTGAGCCTCGAAAGTGTTTAGCAAGCAGAATGGCCACCCCACACTTCTTATTTTTCCTGAAGACTAGAACTGTAAAGAGAACCCTCTGTGCTGCATGCAGTGTGTATCGACCTGAAGGAGGTGAGTTTCTTGGAGTAGGCAAACATCTCCTTTCGCATGTTCAAATAAGGAGACAAAGAGATCACTGCCTCCCTCTTAATGGGGTTGTTAAGGCCTCTGACAATGAAGCTAACTATCTGGGCTGCAATCAGGTGAAGAAGAGCCCCCTATCGCTATGGCTGATATGCTGTAACAACTGCGGGGAACAGATCCCATAGGGGACCGTGAGTGCATATGTAGTTGGACGAGCATTGAGAGATGGCCCTGGATAAAAAGCTCACCAGAGAGAGGACCCACCCATCCCTGAAACAAAAGGAAATAAACCCCAGAACAATAAAACAACATGAAATAGAGGCGTACCAAGTCCATCTCGAAAGCTGGGCAGAAGACAAAGGGGACTATCATAGGAATGAGGGACATCAATGTAAAGAAGCATAAGAATTCCTACACTCCCACCAGTCCCACAAGAGACCAGACAGTCCTAAAGGCACCATACCCTTAATCGTTAGCATCCAGAAAGTTTCTGTCTGCGCCAGCCTGGGTCCGAAGAACAGCAGACAGTTCCTTGATGATTGTGGCTGTGTCCGGGTGAAGGCATTCTAGGTCTCGGCCAGCCCTAGGTCCGCCTCCAGGAGGCCTCCTGTGTGCCCCGCTCTGAGACATCCGAATGAGAAGGCATTCCTTTCCTCACCGCGTTGTTTGTGGACACAGCGCTCTGTGTTACCTGGACTTCTGGACCTCGCCGGACCCTCTGCGCGGGTCCCGCATCGCCCACTGACTCCGGCGATTGCTACCCACTGCTACTGACCACCAGGGGCACTCTCTCGGCAACCGGCAGGGCTGCGAGCACCAGCAGGGACTCCAAGGACCAGGAGTCCCTGCGCACCCTTGAGATCAGCTGGGCTGCTCTCCCTGCCGGCCCCGCCCGCCCGCTCCTGGAATCAAAAGTCGGCGGCACCGGGTGAGCGAGCGCATTCCTTTCCTCACCGCGTTGTTTGTGGACACAGCGCTCTGTGTTACCTGGACTTCTGGACCTCGCCGGACCCACTGCGCGGGTCCCGCATCGCCCACTGACTCCGGCGATTGCTACCCACTGCTACTGACCACCAGGGGCACTCTCTCGGCAACCGGCAGGGCTGCGAGCACCAGCAGGGACTCCAAGGACCAGGAGTCCCTGCGCGCCCTTGAGATCAGCTGGGCTGCTCTCCCTGCCGGCCCCGCCCGCCCGCTCCTGGAATCAAAAGTCGGCGGCACCGGGTGAGCGAGCGCATTCCTTTCCTCACCGTGTTGTTTGTGGACACAGCGCTCTGTGTTACCTGGACTTCTGGACCTGGCCGGACCCGCTGCGCGGGTCCCGCATCGCCCACTGACTCCGGCGATTGCTACCCACTGCTACTGACCACCAGGGGCACTCTCTCGGCAACCGGCAGGGCTGCGAGCACCAGCAGGGACTCCAAGGACCAGGAGTCCCTGCGCGCCCTTGAGATCAGCTGGGCTGCTCTCCCTGCCGGCCCCGCCCGCCCGCTCCTGGAATCAAAAGTCGGCGGCACCGGGTGAGCGAGCGCATTCCTTTCCTCACCGTGTTGTTTGTGGACACAGCGCTCTGTGTTACCTGGACTTCTGGACCTGGCCGGACCCGCTGCGCGGGTCCCGCATCGCCCACTGACTCCGGCGATTGCTACCCACTGCTACTGACCACCAGGGGCACTCTCTCGGCAACCGGCAGGGCTGCGAGCACCAGCAGGGACTCCAAGGACCAGGAGTCCCTGCGTGCCCTTGAGATCAGCTGGGCTGCTCTTCCTGCCGGCCCCGCCCGCCCGCTCCTGGAATCAAAAGTCGGCGGCACCGGGTGAGCGAGCGCATTCCTTTCCTCACCGCGTTGTTTGTGGACACAGCGCTCTGTGTTATCTGGAATTCTGGACCTCGCCGGACCCGCTGCGTGGGTCCCGCATCGCCCACTGACTCCGGCGATTGCTACCCACTGCTACTGACCACCAGGGGCACTCTCTCGGCAACCGGCAGGGCTGCGAGCACCAGCAGGGACTCCAAGGACCAGGAGTCCCTGCGCGCCCTTGAGATCAGCTGGGCTGCTCTGCCTGCCGGCCCGCCCACCCGCTTGCCTCCACAGCAGAGAACTACTTAAAGGTGACGTAGATCCCGCTGCGCGGGAGCGCGCGGGAGGCGCCGGGAGAAGCCCGGGACAAGGGCGGGACCGTCTGTGGCCGTCCGGGGCCGAAGGAGGCCGGGCCGGGCTTACTCCCTTTGTCTCTGTTTTTACCTATTTAGACTGTTGAGATATAGCAGTTCTCATTGTGATATGCTTATTTTTAACATAGATTCGCCTTATTTACTGTAGTGTTTCCCTCTTGTCTCACTCTATAAAAGGTCACTGTCACTCCCGTTTCCTGTTCGTCTCGCCCATCGAGATGTCCATCTTTGAGGCAAACCCTGCTCCAGGAACGTTAGGGTCTCCCATTTTAGGCCCGCTGGATAAATTATTCGCTAAAATTAAGAACGAAGTCGACAGGGAGCTTACACTCGCAGAGAAACGAGCTGGGCGACGTCTCTCTATCGAGAAGTTAAAACAAAGACCCCTCCAGCCCCAGGACGTAGTTACAGGCCCTCTAATAGATTTAACCACACCTAAAGAACACGCTAATACCCCCTCTTCTACAGAAGACATCCCCCTCATTTTTCAGACTAAGTCCCCTGACCAGAAGGATAGTATAATTATTTCCGACTCTATTCCTTCTCAGTCACCAGTCACTCAGACTATAGATTTAAGCACTCCTCTAATTGAATCAGCCCTTCTTTATGATAAAAATATACCTTCTCCTGTATTTACCCCAATCGGGTCTGATCAATACCCTTTTAGTATCCCTGACGGAAAGCCTTTAAGATCACCTACTAAGGTCTCCATCAAGCGTCCTAAGGGTTCCTCTGGCTCCCCGCCGAGGAAGAGAAGAAGGAAGAATGTTTCTAAAAAGAGAATTGTTCCTTCCATATACTCTACACACACCCCGCAGACCACTCCCCAAAAGGAAGGAATAGCAGATACTACGAAAGACACGATTTCTAAATCTATTTCTGTTCCTAGTTATGCAGGATTATTGAATGATATTGATTGTCTGGTAAAGGCCCTGATCCTCCCCCTCACTGAAAGGATAAGGAGATTAGGGGAGAATGTCGAGAAAATACTTCAGGAGCAGAAGGGTACATCTTGCCTCATACCAAATGCTCCTAGTAACACAACCCAGCCTACTAAAGAACCCACACACCCCAAGTCTTTGACTGGTACCCCCAAAGCAAATTCAACATCTATAGCTGGGATCCTTAAACCTGTGCAGATTAGTAAACCCAACGACAAAACTAACAACAAAACTGTCTCAGCCAACAACACCACAAGCAAAGATATGCCTCACCTTAACACAGGGTCTCAAAATAGTCGCCCTAATAATACAAACCCTCCAATTAATATACCTCATAATTCTAAAAGAAGACCAAGGAATATTGCTGACTTACCGCCAGAGTGCCTAAACTATGTCATCGTACTTACAGGTGTCCCGCCGCCGCCAGATGGTAACCCAGAACATCAGGCTAATTTAAAAAATAAGGTTATCTACTGGCTGCGGAAAAACAGACCACTCCCTTCACACCTAAACGGTGATATTGTTTCGGCCAGGCGATGTAATTGGGTAGGTAACAGACCTAAGGACATCGAAGGTGATGTGATCATAGTCAACTTTAAAGATCACAGACTGGTCACATACATCAGAGATTGGTATCCTGGGAAGGGCGAAGGGGGGATCACAACCCATAACCTAAGTTACTTCTACCCTGAAGCTATATTGAGGCCACCACCACCTAACAAATTTCCAGCATGGAACAGATCCTACCATTCTATGAACAAATGGCATTCAAAAGCCCCCCATGGATCGACAACACCCTTGTTCCCAGCTCAAAGACGTCACATGGGATACAACCCTCCCTTTCTTCAACCAACGCCCACTCATTTCCAACCTAAGCATAGACCCCACGCTTCCCATAGATTAGATCCCATACTGATGACAAGGGGCCAGAATTCTTATGACACTACCAGCGATCTTTGTTTTCCTCCAAGCCAGTTACCTTACCCACCGCCAAATTATCAAAATCCTATCTCTTATTGGGACAATCCTCAATCCTACAACCCTAAAGACTCCTGGAACATACCGCTGACCAATTTATTCCATCCTCTCTCCGGATTGGATGAGAATGAATGACATCATGAGACTATTAACATAGAAAAGATGCCCGAGGGATTCCAGAACCGTCAGTGTATCTCTACCCACAATCTTCCAGTAAGTCCATCAAAGGTGTATCATGTCAACACGTGGGAGGGGAACAATTCCTTAGGCGATGTCTCGATGCCTAGTTCCGTCTCTCATCACCCCCAATCAATTCCCCATAATTGTCCCTTTTTTACCCCTATGACTCCTCTCGCCACCTCAAACACACCATCCCCGCGAATGCAAAATCCTTTAGCGAGTATAGGTAGCTTATATATGGTTACTAGCAGGGTACCCCATTCCAATTCTCTCCTATCCTGGAATGTGGCGGGGTTAGCCAGCAAAGTCACCAACAAAGCTTGGTTAGATGTCATACACAAGTATGATATTCTGTGCCTTCAAGAAACATGGTGTTCTGAAGAATTACACTTGTCTGGGTATCAAACCTTTCATTCCTCGGCTAAGCCGTTAGCACAGGGTCACAATAAGGGCGGGCTTTGTGTCTATGTTTCCACAATGGCAGAGGTCAAGATTCATACATTTTTCTCCAGTGCTTATTTCCAAATCCTATCTCTTAACTGGGGTCAGAGCGAGAAAATTGTACTGGTGAATTTTTATAACAACATGTCTAACAATGAAATGGAGTCCTCCATGTCTAATATGTTGTGTCACTTGACTCGCATTGCTGACCTCTTTAAGGGGGCAAAAATAATCTGGGTTGGGGATTTTAATTGCACCATTTGTTCACACACCGATCCAGCCCTGTGTGGTCTGGCAGACTATGGGGCGGATGACCCAACCCATTTCTCTCACACAAAGATGGGGTCGTTGCTAAATGGTATCGTTTTTAATTTCGATTTCTCTTTTGCAAATCAGATTTGTCCATTGCCCGTGCCTTTCGAGCCAACCTTCTTCGGCAGAGGTTGTAACTCGACTATTGACTTCATATTGATAACTCATGCCAACCCAGGGTTTATAATCTTGTGGGAAGTCGGAAAAGATGCACTTAGCGACCACTATCCCTTGATAATTGGTGTAAATGTAAAAGGGCGCTATGACAACAAGGGTATCCCTCCCACGTACCCATACAACATCGATTTATCTAAAACCAACGGCTACGTGGTAAAATGGGATAAAATTGTACCTAGTGAGTTTTAAAAAAAGTTGATCTCTGATTGTGCCGCTGATGTCAATGTCTGTTTGGAGGAACACGGGGAGCCCACTATTGTTATGTCAGCTTTTGCTAACATTCAACACCGCATTAAAAATATGCTGACCCGTGTAACTAAAAATAATCCATCAAGTAGCAAAGGGTGGTTCAATGGGAAGTCCACGAAAGCACTAAAAGCCTTAAAAGAAGCTCTGGTCCTGAAACCAAGATCCCCTCACATAATACGCGAGGCCAGGAAACTATATAAACTCGCAATCAAAGAAAGAAGACTGGCTTTATAAAAGCAAGCTTGGGATACACTGAGAGAAGCCTCCTCACAGAAAAATACCTCTAAGTTCTGGAGGCTGGTTAAAACCCTATACCAGCCGAATTATAGTGGTAATAAAATAGACCTTGCCATAACTGGTGAAAGATGGCTAACCCACTTCAGGCAATTGTATAAGCATACCAAGATAGCAGACACTATCTTACCTTCAGAGTCGAGCCCTACTGTAGATAAAAGCATAGTCAATAGTAGAGACATACACCCCTTATCTTACCCATTTCCGATAGATTTAACTTTTACATTAGGAGAAGTCCAGGACGCAATTAGGGAGAGTGCTCCAGGTAAAGCAGCGGGGCCCGATTGCACCCCGGTAGACGTCTATAAAGCTGAACCGGATTTATGGGCTCCCCTGCTTACAAATGTTCTGAACAAGGGAAATCGAAAGGGGTTTATTGAAACCTGGTCGGACGCTATAGTGGTACCTATATTCAAAAAGGGCAGCCGAGACGACCCGTCCTGCTGCAGGCCAATATCCTTACTGGACGGTCTAATGAAAGTAGCAGGAAGGATCATCTTAAAAAGACTTCAAGAATGGGAGGAAGACCATAACGTCGTGTCACACCTGCAATATGGGTTTAGGAAAGGTATAGGGACAACCGAACAGTGTTTAAACCTATCCCTCCTCACTTCCAAGTATACCCAGGCAAGAGGAGGAGCACTTTTTATAACTTTTGTTGATTTAAGCTCCGCTTTTGATTGCGTGGACCACATGTTATTATGGTCCACGCTGGGCGATATGGGCATTGACGCACGTATAATCACATTCATTAAAGAGCTGTACAATAATTGTGGGGCAAGAGTGAGATTTGGCAAACAAGGGGAATGTACTGGAAAATTTGCACTTTCAAGAGGGGTAAGACAAGGCTGCATTTTGGCCCCACGGCTATTTACATATTATATAAATTCAGTTGGTCAATACCTTTCCCTTTTCCCGAATGATTACCCCACTGTGAAAGGTTTACCAGTACCAATCTTCTTGTACGCCGACGATGCGGCCATAATGTCCCAGACTCAAGTCGGCCTACAGAGGGCGGTTACCAAATTTGCGGGTTATATGCAGGAAAGAGGCCTCAAAGTAAATATCTCCAAAACATATACCATGCCATGCACCAGAAAGCTCAAGAGGGCCCCTTGTAACATATTCCTGGCCAAACAAAAAATAGCTACCATTGATAAGTTTTGCTACCTAGGAGTTCTGTTCGACAGGCGGTGCCGCTGGAAGCCGGCGATCGCAGCAAGAAAACTGGCTTTTATTCGCACCATGGGCGCCTTGCGCGCTTTCTCTAGCAGAATCGGTGGCAAACCAATTAAGGAGCTGATCCAGATTTACCGGGCCAAATGTGCTTCTAAAGCTACCTATGGTGCGGGTTTATGGGGCATTGAGATGGACCAATCCCTGCAGGGCTGCGAAAATCAATTCATCTTCTACCTACTGGGAGTACCTAAAACCACATCCTCATTTAAGACGCATATCGAGACAGGAGTTAAACATCTTAGTGACATCATTAAGATGTCCCCTATTCTCCTGTGGCACAAGGTGTGGACAACACATGAAGCCAGTTTTAACAGGGACCTTCTAGAAGACTGCTTAGCCCTAGATGGGGTTGCTAATTTTAGATGGTTATCATATGTAAGATCATTACTTACTGATCTAGGTCATCCAGAATATTTTGATAACCCAAGATCCATGGAGGGTGTTCCAAGATCAGCTCTCAAAAAAATAATAACCATCCACCTGGAAACTGCGAGATGGAACTTAGAAAAACACAAACATACCATCTTAAACTTCCAGGAAATTACCCCCAATGAAGGCTTGCAAACTTACCTGAATGTCGATCCTAGTCCGTATCACCGAATGCTTTTGTCCCGTCTGCGTCTTGGGATTTTTTATCGTATGGTAACTTTACCTGATATGAACAATTGGTCATCCACCAAGCTGATCTGCCCATGCGATAATATCGCAGTGCAATCTAATATGCATATAATGTTCTTTTGCACATTTTATTCTAACCCCAGAAAAATATACTTAAAACCTTTATTAAAACGATGGGGCTTAAGAAATTGCAGGCCAGCTTTTCTAAAACTGTTAAGATTAGAAGATGATCATGTGATTTTCGTGGTCTCATGTTGTTATAAAGTACCGTAAATCCATGTGGCAAAATATCCCTCCTTCTGGTCCCACGACGCCTACGGTTGTTGTTCGTTGATATTGCACTTTAAATTTATAACAACTAATTTTATCTGGTTGTTTTTATACCTGTTTTGTAAATGAATGTGTATAAGTAAGCATCTTTTGTATTAACTATGTCTTTGAATTTTCAATTGATGTAATTGTTGTGCTTTTATGATTTTACATGAAAATCGAATAAAGCTTTACTTACTTAAAAAAAAAAAAGAAGGCAGGTCATCAAGAGACAAGTTCAACACCTTGCAGGCCTCAGATAAGGAAGGGACCTGGTGCAACTTCCCATCCAGCCAGAAGATGAGGCGAAAGGGGTGGCCCCAGGCATATGAGACATTTTTCGAGCGCAGGTGATTAGTAATGGGACGAAAGTCTCTTCTCTTCTGGAGAGTGCTCGCCGCCAAATCCTGAAAAAGCTGTGGAGTGTGGCCCCTAAACTGGAGAGGTTGACAAGCACGACCTGCCTTAAGAATCTCCTCCTTCACTGTGTAGTTATGGACGCATATCAGGATGTCAGCAGGGGGGCTGTTCGGCTGACGAGGTGGACAAACCTGGTGTCAAAAATCTATCTTGATGGATGACTCCGCTGAGGTGCATAAGACCACGCGGAAGAGATATGAACAAAAACCACAAGGTCTTCCCCTTCGCTGGAAATGTGAAGCGCCGGCGCTAGGCAATCAATGGTGGAGCGAAAGAGCACGCCGGCCCCCAGAATAGTTGCTGCTGTACGTGGCGGCAAGGGCTGACAGGCCCTGTGAAGCTCACTAGAGAGGCCCGAACTCCAGAGGTGGTGGAGAGCAGGCTTCGTGACTCCGGCACTTCCATCACGCAGAAGGCCCCACCTGCAAGTATACCCGATGTGACTCCACTGGCTTATATATGTTCAGGCGGCCTCTCCCACAGCGCTCGCACCGTTAGGGGGCACCAACTCACCCCCTATAGTGCTCTGTCACAGTGTCTTTGCAGCTCCAGCCACAACCACTGTTGCTCCTGGGCTCAAGCCAACTCTGCAGGTCCCAAGTAGGCTGCTACTAGAAGTCAGGCGTGTTGGAGGCCCCGTCCGGCTCGGGACCAGGGGCGGGGATCAACAACTGTCGCTGGGGCACTCACCGAGCGCTGCAGTGCATCAGGACGGATCCCGCGCCCATTGGGGGCCGGATCAAGCACTCTCAGCTGGCCATAGAGCTCAGGCTAATGCCCCGGCCGTCACAGGCTGTGGTGCAGGCCCAGGATTGAGCCTGTGCAACCACCCACTGGTGGACATCAGAGCAAGGTGCGGAGCGGAGGGGATCACCCAAAGTCCTGCAATAGCGATGGGGTTAAGGCTTCCTCTGGGGGCCTGCCAGTAGAAACAGCGGAGGTCTGATGTGTAAAGAAGGCCCTCCGGAAGTCCGTGCAGTAGGCCCAGCATCTACCTGCTCTCTTCGCTGGAGCATCTGGGCGATCGGCGGTCTCCCAATCCGGTTCTTCAGCAGCCCCCAGATGCTTTCTCCTCATCTTCAACGCCCAGTCAGTAGTCCCAGCGAGTCCCCGGACTCTTGTAAATTCACGGGCCATCATGGCCGCGATTCAGGCCCAGAGCGAGGCCCAGTTGACGTCGGGGCAGAGCGTAAATGCTGGAAATCACCCGAGGCTTCAGAGTGATGCTTGCAGGGAGGCTCCCACCGGGGACCCACCTGTAGGAGTGATGTGATGCTGCTACCTTCAAAGACTCCTCAGCGAGCCACGCCTCAGGTCTGGCCTCTCCCAGCACCCGGCGCCAGAGCCGCAGGCCAGTCAGGTTTGTACAAACAAGCAGTTAGGGGCAAATGAGACAGTCCAAGGCCCGCCACCCCAGGCGCTGAGCTGCAAGAAAGCCTCCGGCAGGGGTTTAGAGCATCAGGTGTGCCGTTGTCAACGCTGTGGGCCCGGCGGGAGCGAAGCTCAGGGAAAACACATCCGCTCACTTTCTCATTTTTAAAGCGGTTCAGTAGATACATTTATTTCCATTTAAACAAATCAAGATCCAAATAGTGTGTCACTCAGTAAGGCTGTGAGTGATGTCCCTAAGAACTGGGTCTGGTGGTTCAGTGGACTAATGCATCCACTGTAGGGGCCTGTGTTCAACCTCATGGTCACAGGTTCTAATCCCAGCAGGTCCACTCAGCCTTTCATCCATCTAAGGTAGATAAAATGAGTACCATTGAGTTGGGTAACAATATACATCTGTTATTCAGTGCCTTGAGACCTTTGGGTGATACGTGTGCTTTACAAACACATGTTATGTTACAACCAAATGCAAAAGATGTCTCGCCAACAGCAATAGAACAGTAGCTGATGTCACAGGGGAATAAGTCTTGAGTCCTGTACACTTGTGCATTCTATCTTTTGGGAAACCAGTAGGTAATGCCACAACAAGTGGTTTTACTATTACAAGACAAATTCAATGTATGATGCAACTGATAATCCTAAAAATATTTGATGCGGTTGTTGTTGGATCTTCATATTTTTGTGAAGAAATTATGTTAGAGGGCACTGTTTACCAAAGCCTGCTACCAAAATAGGGTGAACAAATAGCTTACAAATGTGTTGCTGTGTTTCTATTTCTAGTTCTTCTACAAGCCCTTGATATAGTCCTGAGGAAGACCCTACAAACGTTTCCTTTCCCTCTAGTGACCCAAATGCACAGTCTAGAGCGTCCCTAAGAGGATCTTTAACTGTTATAAGCAACAAGGAGCAGAATGTGCCATAATTTATTTTGAAGCAATATTGAATATTGTTTCCCCAAATTCGCCTTGAGGGGACACACTCCCGCTCTGGTGAATAACTTGAAAAGATTCTCAGACATCCACAGAAAAGTTGTCACCACTTTTGTCCGTTAGTATACTTTGCTCATAAGTCCATCAAAAAAATGTAAATGCGCGCACTAAACACATTTGTGTGCAATTTGTTCAGTCCATCTTGGTAACATGAAATAAACAAGGATATATGATTCAAGACTTGTAAACATTCTAGCATTAATCAGCTACTATTTGTGGGGGCAGGGAAAACAGTTACCATACGATTTTCCAGAGGACTCGTTGTTAGTCCTTGAAAGTCATTTGATTTTTACTTTGTGTAAGTCTCTGCAAAGATGATTTAGTTGTCATGTGACATGCATCACTCTAAAGTGACCTGTTAAAATGCTAAAGCAGATGATTATGGTTGCAGTAGCAGTAACAGGCTAGAGAAGGACCGCCTATCCAAAAGCTAGACTGGGTCTGTAATAATCAGGAGAAAGAGCAAGACATCAGCAGGCATATGCATCAACATTCGGTAATACACGTCGGTAATAGCGAAAAATAACGAATCGCTATTAAGGACATGCAAACCGCGATGCATCAAACAAATCTGTAAAATTTACCGAATCGGTAAAAATCGCTATTAAATTGCGAAAGTTCACCCGCTTGAGTAGCAAATACCGAGTTAGCTAATACCGAATCGGTATTAGTGAATCCGGTATTAGCGATTTTGGTAATAGCGAAAACGGGCAATTTACGCGACGCATCGGATGCGGCCCGATGACATCACAACCAGGAAGTAGGACAGCCACGCTGCATTCTGTGTTCGGAGTTGCACTGAGGAGGAGGCAGAGCACAGGAGCTGAGGACCAAGAGTGAACCTGTAGCAAGAAGGACAAGGCAAGCAGGAGAAGATGGAGAAGGAGGCCCCCCAGCAGGGAAAGGACACACACCGAAAGCGCAAAAGGAAGTTCTCTGATAAGGAGCTGGAAATCCTCATCGAGTGTGTCACCAGCAACAATGACAGACTGTTTGGCAAATTGTCCCTGAAGGTGCCAGAGGCTGAAAAGCGCAAGATGTGGCTGCGCATCAAGGACAAGGTAAATGCCTGCGGAGTCACCTACCGCAGCATCGACGACCTAAAAAAACGGTGGTATGACCTAAGGAAGAGGGCCAAGGAGAAGATTGCGCAGAGGGTCAAGGTTGCTGATGGCACAGGAGGGGGCACATCCAACGTGACGCCAAACACTGTCCTGGAGGATCTAGTGGAGTCCACCATAGAACGGGAAGCTGTTGTGGGGGTCACACGTCTGGACACATCTGGTGCTGCGGAAGGAGGACAATGTAAGAAGCATGGCAGCGTAACAATGCAGCGTGTAGTAAGTCCCTGCCCAATCCCCCATGCCAGACCCAGTGCCCATGTAGTGTTGCCCTAAACACATACCCTCACCAAAGTGTTGCACCATGGGAGTTGTAGTACATACATGAATGGGTGCATGCCAGAGCACAGAGATTAATACAGCAGCTAAGGGCCAATTGCCAGACTGAAAATGTAATTTATTGTGAGATGCCACTGCTATTTCCACATAATGGACCATGATTATAACTATGCACTATTTCACACACAGATGCATCCCCCTACGATTCAGACGACAGTGCCCGCCTCGTCATCTCAGAGACGCCAGTGATGTCAGAAGCCGAGTGCTCACATAGAGCTGAAGACATGTCCTCCCCTTCACCACCACGGCGGTCGACACCTCCACCATCCCTGCAGTCCAAGGCACCACCACCACCACCAGCACCAACCTCGCAGTCCAAGACACCACCACCACCACCAACCTCGCAGTCCAAGACACCACCACCACCAACACAACCACCACCAGTGCGGGCCACTCCACAGAGCCGCAGAGCTGTAGTTCCCTCCCTGCCCCTGATGGAATCTGATCACAGTTCAGCACCCCCAAATGTTCCACGCCAGGCTGTCGTCACTCCAACCAGCCAAACATCATCACGACAGCGCATCAGGCAGAGGGCTTTGACCCCGGCTCGTGGTGCTGCAAGACCAGTCGATCTGTCCGGAGGGTACGGAGTTGTGGAGGCCCGGATGCTGCGTGTCCAGCGCCTGCAGGGGAGACACATGGGTGCCATGAAACTCTCCATGACCAAGCTATGCAACAAACTTAGCAAGATGACAGACGCTATGCGTGAGCACACCACTGCCGTAGCTGCCGGCAACAATGACATAAAGCTGTGCCTGCAAGAACTCACACGTGCCGTAGTGGCAGGCCAACAGAGTGAGCGGCGTCGCCACAGGCAGATCATGCTGGCAGTGACTTCAACCAACAAGGCCATCGAAAAGCTCTGCAACAGCACAGCTGTGCTGTCCCGCAGGTCCGTGTCCCTGCAAGTGGACCTAGGTCATTACTGTGGGGATGTGGCAAAGGCCCTTGAGAGGGTGACCACCGCAGTGGAGCAAATGCAGCCTGGGTCAGCCAGTGTCAGCATGCTGGGGGCGGAAGAGGGGAGTGAGGCAGCCTCCAGTGCCAGCAGCGTCTCCCTATCAGACACCAGCGGGAGGAGGCGAAGTGGCCGCAATGCAACTGCCACAGACTCCCATCGAGTAGAAGCCGAGGAGTCACAGGACAAGAGACTGGGGGTACGCGGCAAACGCAAGTGAACATGTGACTGAGTTACACTGTCCTTGGTGACGTAACCATGGCCAGACCTAAGTGCCGCACGCATCACCCGTACTGAGGACGTGCTATTTGAGTTTGACTTTTACTGCAGCAGCAGCATGTTATAGTTTTGTTTCTCTGCACCACTCAGGTGTCCATGCCCATTAAACCCTTGCAAATCGAGCCCTGTTGTCAAGTCTCTCTCTTACCTGTCTCAGAAATGATTCCGTGTGATGTATGTCCGCCTCCGTTGCCCTTCAGCTGTGTTGGGCACATACGCCTGTCGGTGTTGGGGGGGTGGTTGCTGTGCATGCAGTTCATCCCCTCCGTCCACCTCTATGGGTATCCCCCTGCGTGTGGCGATGTTGTGCAGGATGGCACACACTGCAATGATCTGGCAGCAGGTCACTGGGTCGTACTGCAAGGCACCTCCAGTCTTGTGCAGTATACGGAAGCGGCTCTTGAGGATGCCGAATGTACGCTCAACCACATTCCTTGTGCTGATATGTGCTCTGTTGTAGCGCTGCTCTTGTGGTGTCGCTGGGTTCAGGTAGGGAGTGAGTAGATATTCACGCAATGCGTATACGCTGTCACCTGCAGGATGGGGAGAGAATGGACATCAGCATGATTGAACATATACATGTGGGGATGGAGTGGGTGGAGAGTACGATGATGCATCAATATGTACCTAGTAGGTGTCCCTCTCCAAATTCACCGTTGATCAGGCGCCTGTGGAGGCCACAGGGACGGAATATATAAGCGTTGTGTGTGCTCCCGGGGAATTGGGCAACAAGTTCCGTAATTATGTACTTGGCATTGCACACCACCTGCACATTTAGAGAGTGATATGACTTCCGGTTGCGGAAAATGTATTCGGTGGCTGATGGAGGACAGATGGGGACATGAGTGCAGTCAACACACCCTATGACATGGGGGAATTGTGCCACCTGGTAGAATTCCCGTTTGGTGCGGGTCAGCTGCTGGGGGGTTGTGGGGAAGGTGATGTGGCGATTAATTAATGTCAGCATGGCCTCTAGGAACCGGTGGAAGAAGCGTGATAAAGCGCTTTACGACACGCCTCCAGTCTCAGCTATTACCCCCTGGAAGCTTCCAGACGCAAGCAGGTGCAGGCAGCATAGGACCTGCACATGGGCTGGTATGGCGTGGGTCCTACGGGTCTCGTGCTGCAGTAATGGTACCAGGTCTGCTATTAGGCGCATTATCATGGCACGGTTCAGTCTATACTTGTCGTAGACCTGTTCCTCGGTCTGCCCCAGCAAAGTGATGCGCACCCTGAAGATCCTGTCCTGGATCATCCTCCTGCGCTGGCCCTGGGCGTTGATCCTCCTCCTCCTAGCAAGCACGTACAGGGCAGCCATTTTGGAAGACATGTGGGGTTTCCCAGGGCTTTTTTGAAGGGTTACTGATTGTGTGCACCTGCAGTAGGGGGTTGTAATTTTTTTTTCTGTCCTTCCGTTTACTTTACCTCCTGATTGTGATTCCCCTTAATTTGCTCAGGCTAAATAGCGATTTTTGGGTTTTTCGGTATTAGCGATTTTTCATGCATACCATTGCGATTCGTTATTACCGATTCGGTATTTCCGATGGCCGCTTTGGGGGTCGGTAATTCTGATTGTCTGTTTTGCGATTCGGTATTTTACCGCGGGGGGTTATTAGCGATTCTTTATTTTTTAGCGATTAATTGTTTGATGCATAGCATTTTCTGGTTTTACGTTCGGTATCGCCCTGTTTTACCGATTCGCAGTTTTACCGGGAGGTATTTTCGTTGATGCATCTGCCAGCAGAGGATAATATGTCCTGAGGACAGATTTAAAACAAGTCTTTCCACATATCAGGATTCATTTATCCTTCCCTGATCCTGTTTGTTAGAATAGAAATGAATATGTTTGTGCCTTGTTCTATGTAAGTTAGCATTCACTGCACCATTTTGTATCTCAGTGCCATTTTGAATCACAATCAAAACTAATCCTTTGCCATTTCCGAGAAACTGCCTCTTCAAGGTTATGTTTCTTCAAAGCTGAGTTTTGCCACACTAATTAATGCACTGTTCTTATTAGTACATACCTTTTCTGGTAGGTAGAGGCCGTCTCCCACTTGTGTAGTGGCAGGGACGGCCAGAGCGACTTTGGGTAGTAGATAGTGTGTGCCCTGCTTCAGAATCGAAACGTACTCTCTGTATTGCTCTGTTTAGCTGCAGCTGCTTGGAAAATTCCATTGTGGGCCTGCCTTTGTTGGTTCTGAAATGTACATAATGTATCTTTATGCTTGCTGATGTCAGTCTCTCTGCAACACTCCTAGCGACTGGGCAGACTGGGCTCCACTCTGAGTGTACCTGAATAAACAGTTATTGGTTTGTATTCTCTACTGTCTGACCGACTCTTCATTTGGTATGGAGGCTGAGAGGTGGTTGTGAGTGACCCTGGTGACCCTAATCGGGCCACTTCCTTTAGCTGGTACCCAAAACAGGGACTCCTTCGTGTGAGTAACTCATCACCTTCCATGGACAGGGGGAAGGTTGAGGCCATCGTCAGGTCAGACTGAAGGATCAGGGATCCCTGTATGAGGAGCATTGATTACTTGCAGCTTCCCCTTCTGTCCTTCCGGACTGTGCTTCGCCCAGCGGTCATCCCGACTGGTGTCCTAAATGGCTAAACCCTTGGATCTGACAGTTTGGTCTGAAGAATCTGCAGTGGAGAATTAGTTTGTTTTGACCTGCGTGTATCAGGTGAGTTTGTTTTGGTTCTTTATAGATATGGTACCATTTTGGTTTGCATTGGGTACAGTCTGAAGACCGTCTTTACAATAAAAGCATTTGCAATTGCTTTGCCAGGCATAAGAAGTGAACTTGTTTTTTTTTTTAAATGCCTGGAGCTAGTAAGTTGTTTTCTTTGTGCTGTCGTTGTTGTTCTACAGATGCTCGATTGGAAGAGGCTCAGCCGGCGCCTCCAGAAGGCACTCCACATTTTGATATATGTGAAACATACATTATGGCACAAATATACAAGGGAAAATGCTGAGTTGCAGTGGCCGTTAACAGGCACTTTTCATGAACATAAGATTGGGTATTTAAAGGAACAGCTATTTAAGAGGTAGAGTAGACAGTCTATGTTTGATTCTCTTAGGAATTTAAAGGCACTAGGCAGAGACAACTGAAGTCCGAGAAAGAGGCCTGGAAAGGGAAAATGCAGACACTGACTCAGAAAGCTATAGCATATGATAGAGAAAAACAGGAAAAGGGAGTTGAATGCAAAGGTAGGAGTTTCTGATTGCATATTGATAAATCGTATTTGGCTCAGGAGGAAACTGATACTTTTGTGCAAGAATTGTTAGATACTCAACCCCCGCCCCATATGCTTCGAAAAGGATATATCACACTGTCCCTGGGCCATTACAGCCGCCTGCTACAGCCGTTCTCTCTGTTCCTGTGTCTACTGCTGTCGTTTCAACGGCTGTGACTTCGGCATTTCCTTCTTCTCTTCTGTTTCTTTGCCGTCTGTGGCAACGGCGACTGTTAGTACTCCTGCCACACCTATTGTCTCAGCATCCTTGTCCCTAGCTCTTACTCCTGCAACACACCTGCCAGCGACAATTGTGCCTGCTACTTCTGTTGCTTCTCCTTCTCTGGTTCTTCCTCCCCCGATATTTGTAAGCACTGATACACCAGTTCATGGTTTCGAGGATAGAGACTTACCAAAATTTCATGAGCGTATGGGCTCTTTTGTACGTTCTGCGGTGGGAGGAAGAGAAGAAGGTTGTGGCTAATCAGGCAGCGCAGTGGGGTCATAATCCCATTTCCAGTGTGGAGGATGTCTGGGATGTGATGAAAGATTATGAGCCTTTTATACAGCAGCTTGTTCTTAAGCATATGTCCTCTACGGTAATTGGTCTTTGGGAGAAACACTTTAAGAATGCTGTGCTGCAAAGTTTATTTGATATTAAAGATCATGTGTATACTAACGGTATGGACCCAGGTCAAGTTTTTACTAACATTACCACATTGGTTGCCTATAGGGGGAGGTTACATGATAATCGTCCTACTACAGTGTCCCAGTTTCCGATGAGAGAGGTGCATCCCATATATCACCCGAGATACCGGAGTTAACGGACCAGCGTAGCAATTTTACTCAAGCGGCAGTAGCGTCCTGGTTTCAGGAGCAATGGGTTTATACTCTGTGGAAAAGAAGTGAAGTTTTATCCCTTATGACTCATTTGCCTGATCCTAGGAAAAATCCTAGCGCATAGTATAAAGAATTGACTGAAGCTGCTTCCTCAACGGTAGTGACTCTTGCTGATATTGAAATGTTTTTTGGTCTTCTTTCCGGTTGATATTTGGAGGCAGGTCCATACTCAAGATCATGTTCTGGAGTTAGGTGGTACTTGGGATCAAATTAAAGCATGGGACCAGGAGATAAAACCAGGTGATAAGCCCTGAGCAGAAATGTTTGCGTTGCTAAGGCACATTATTACCTATAAGAATTCCCTTATTCTGCTGAGAAAAGTAGACTGGCATAAATTGTCAGCTTGCCGACAAAAGAAAGATGAGAGGATACATTTTTGGATTACAGTTGGGAGGATTTGTATATTGAGGGGATGTTTGATTGTTTGTTAATAGATTTGTTTCTAATTTGCTTCCCGGAATTGCGACTCGATTGCAGGCTTCGGAAATTACCTGGTCCACCTCTTCCCCTTCTGTTATTTTGAATATGGCTCAGTCTTATGAACATTGAGACAATGAAGAGAAAGAAAGGACAGAGAAAAGCATAAGGATTTAAAGACAAAGGTATTGTTGCAGCAAGCTTTTAGAGGGAATGGCAGAGGACGTGGTGGTCCTGCCCAACAGCTTTCACGTACTAGTAGGCAGCTGAATACGACGCCTCTGGGGCCGAATCAGTGTGCGTATTGTAAAGAAAAGGGTCACTGGCATAGCAAGTGTCCTGTGCTTTTGCTGAATGTGGCAGTCTTTAGAGGTCGAGGTTCTCGTGAACCGGATTGAGGAGTTGGTGGGGCTGACAGGGCTCAGAACGCTAAAGCCTCACAGGGTCGTTCGGATAATAATTATTTTGATGACCCTCTGGATGGACAGTACTATCATGATGATTATGATATGGAGGAAGTGACAGGAATGTCTTACAGTTAGAACAGCCAGGGACAGAGTGCGGGACCAGTTCCGATACCTGTAGACCAGCGAGGTCCTTATGTGACTGTGGAACTGCAAGGTTTGATTAAGGAATTTTTGATGGATACAGGTGCGACAAAAAGTTCTGTTTCTTGAAATATAGTCCCTGGGGCGGCTCTGTCTGGCCATAATACTCTTTCGGTAGGTTTTTCTGGTGTACCGGTTGTAAGCCTCATTTCAAGTCATCTTGCATTGACTATTGGTCCCTTTACTGTGGATTCGCCATTTTTGTTGACATCTAATTGTGGTGAGAATTTGATGGGTTTAGACTTGCTAAAAAAATTGGATACTACAATTTATTGTTCTACGGTAGGTGTTTATATGACAGTGGGCCCAGACGTAGTTGGTGCTATACAGTGTTTATCTAAGGATGCGCCTCTCCCTGTTGAATTTGCTGATGTGCCTCCAACTTTGTGGGTGGCAGTTGATACAGAAGTTGGGCTGTTGCACATACCACCGGTTTCGATAGAGGTCAAAGACAATGCTATTCTGCCTCGTATCTCTCAGTATAAAATACCACAGGCAGGAGAACGAGCCTTATTGCAAATTATCCAGGATTTGATTAAGAAAGGAGTGGTTGAGGAGACATCTGCCAATATGTGTAATAGCCCCATTCTTCCAATTCCTAAACGGACCCCCTCAGGCTCCCGTGATGAACATGAAGATGTTTTTCGTTTCACAATTGATCTGCGCAAGGTTAAAAAAATAGTGGTTCCCAGTGGTCCCAGACATTACTGTGCTTTTGACGATGATTCCTTCCACTGCTAAATTCTTTTCTGTTATTGATTTGAAAAATGCATTTTCAGTATTCGTATTCATCCAGATAGTAGGTATTTGTTTGGGTTTACGCTAGCTGGCAGGAGCTTTAGGTTCTGTCAAGCTCCTCAGGGCTATACTGAGAGTCCAAGTATTTATAGTCAGGCTTTAAAGAGTCAATTGGATTTCCTTTTGCTCCCTACAGGTAATATATTGGTGCAGTATGTAGGTGGTCTGTAAACTCAAATTACTGTTATATTGGGCTCACCATGGACATATGGTTTCTCTTTCTAAATTTTAGTATTGTCGAAAGGAGGTCACCTATTTAGGTCACCTACTGTCGAAGGAGGGCAGGAGATTGACCCCTGATTGTATCAGTGCCATTGTTAAAATGCCCATTCCACAAACTCAAAAAGATGTGCACGCTTTTATAGGTATCACTTCCTACTGTCTCCAGTGGATACTAATTATTCCCTACTAATCAAACCCTTGCTTTCACTAACAAATAAAGAAGTTCATGAGCACTTGCCTTGTACGTCTGAATGTCAGCAATCTTTTGAGCAATTAAAAACTGCACTTTGTTCGGCTCCAATACTTGGCACCCCAGATTATAATAACTAGTTTGTGTTGTATATCCATGAGATGGCTGGTTGCATGCTTTCTGTTTTAACACAAACATTTGGAGATAAGACCGTGTGCTTATTTCTCTGCTGTTCTTGACCCTGTTGCAAAAGACCTCCTGAGTTGTCTAAGAGCGGTCACGACCGTGGCCACTTTGATTAGACAAACGGCTGGACTTGTACTTGCTACTGACCTCACAGTCATGGTACCCCATGCTGTAGATACACTTTTAAATAAGACTAAGACACTTCACCTCACCAGTGTGCATCTGACTAATATGAATTGACATTGTTTGTGAAACTCCAGTCCTTCCCAATTTGCTCATAAAGCACCCTCCAATCCTTATGTTGAATATCTCGAAGAAACCAATGAAACATGGATATACATTATCCTCAATGGTCAAGTCAGTTGGTATGCAAATAACCACATGCTGGACACCTGATGGGTTGTACGAAGATTAGGGTAAAGCCTGCTATAAAAAGCCCTAGTCAAGCAGCAACTACAATCCTTGTCAGGGTGAGGCACAAGCCAACCCTAATAAAACCTTTGTTCAACCCTGGGGTAGTTTGGCACAGAGCACTAAGGCTTAACTCTGAGACAATGTTTAAAGTATATGTGCAGCACATAAAACAGTGATAAACGGAACGAAACCACACAATGAGGATCCCACGCGTTAGAAAAATGTAACTTTCTTTAAAAAATAAAATATGACCAAAATGACAAAATTATAATCAGTAGAACCTGGGATATGCAGTTTTAACGTTTTTAGTGGAAATAGTGCCAAGAAGCTCAAACCGCCAACTGTGGCTATCTGGTTGCACTGGTCCGGGACAGCGTCACAAGTTTAGTCTGACTGCGATGGAGTTCAGGCCAATTACAGGGACCCAGTTAGGACTGCTGAACAGAGTACCTTAAATCCTGGTAGGCGGGGCATTGTGAGGATCTGAGTCAAAGGTGCATTGCACACTCAAAATGATGAGTCGATTCCAAGATGCAGTAAGGTTACAATGCCAGGCCACGCATCGTCATATAGGATCCTGTCAAAGGAGCTTGCGGCGTGAAACCTCACGCTGAAAATGCAGCACACAGCCGGGGTGATGTTTCCGTTCCGAGGAGCTGTGAGGCTATGATACGAAGTCCGTTGTCATTGTTGAGGCTGCCATCGATGAGGGATGCAAGGGCCTGTGGCAAATAGGCATCTCGCAGTGGCGGTACAGATGGCTCTCTGATAGTGATGCAGGTTTTGCGATGGGTCCAATCCATGCAGCATGCAGTGATGTTTCAGATCTGCTTGGATTTGCACAGCAGCAGAGGAGATGCATCAGTTCTGATGAAGCCACAGAGGCTGACAGAGCACCCTAAGCCCACTTCTAAGGGTCCAGGACTGGGGTGGCACCACTTGGCAGTGTAGACTCACAGACGGTGGAGTCCAGGTGCAGACGCAATGTTGCTGGACGCCTGTTGTATCACTGAGGCTTCTGATCAGGTCAGCCAACTAGCCCATGGAACCACTCTGGGTTCTGATTTCAAGAGGTGCAGGGCCAGTCCTTCTCATCCAGGCAAGATGGCAGCAGGCAGCAGGTCAGCACAGCAGGGCAGCAGTTCAGAGCAGCAGCCCAGAAGAGTGGCAGTCCTTTCAGTAGCACAGCAGTCCTTCCTGGCAAAGTAGCCACAGGTCCAGAAGTGTACTGTCTGATGTCCAGTATTTGTACCCAGTTGGACCTTTGAAGTGTGAGGAAGCGTCTAGAGGCATGACTAACTACAGAAGGAAAGCAGCTCTTTTTGTGTGGAGACAGGACACAGCTTATTCAAGTGTAAGTGGGGCTGGGTCCAGCTCCTCCCTCCTACCCTGCCAGTGATGGCCCATCCAGTCACACCTAAGCTCCTCATTGTATGTAGTGGTCTAGGAAGAATGAACAAAGCCCATGTCATGAGTGATGTAATATGTGAGGTAATAAGCAGTGCATTGCAGGAGCATAAGTTATAGTAAGCTCAGGTAAATATAACTGCCGAATTTCACTGGTTTTGCATAAGTGAAAGCTGACCCTAACTACAATGTCCCTGTAACCTTTGTTTTTTCAGTGAAGTTCTAAGTTTTTTTTTCATTTTATTGGCTAACTATAACGTCCCTGTAACGTTTGATTTTTTTTAGTGAATTTCTAAGGCTTTTTAAAAGTTAATTCCTAACTTCAACGTCCATGTAACCGTGGATTTTTTTCAGTGAATTTCTATTATTTTTAACTAGTAATCATGTTTGTAGAGTGGTGGAGAAAAGGGGCTTGGCCTCCAACCAGCTCTCAGGAATCCTGCTGTGTAGGACTTACAAGAGTTACCAGGAGGGCTTCTTGGGCATCAAGGTCCCTCAGGAAAAAAGTGGACTTCATCCCCCAACCTTTGCAGAGGGGTGTAGAAAGAGGTGTGGCCTCCGAAGACCTCTTAGCAAGCCTGCTGTGTGGGACTTACTGGAGGTACCAGGCGGAGTAGTTAGCCCCTGAAGATGTCCTTGGGGGCCAACTACCCCTCATGTTACCTCCAGTAAGTCCCAAACAGCAGGATTGCTGCGACCTGGTAGGAGGACATGCCCCCTTTCTCCACCACTCTCCAAACTCGCCTCTTGGCACACTACTAGTAGGGGGATGAAGTCCCCTCGGCTATTGAGGATTATTTTACTCCCAGGATGCCCCACACAGTGGGTTTGATGAGAGGTTTTTGATTATCACGCCCCCTGTCTCCACCACTCTGAAAACGTGCCTCATGGTGCACTACTAGTTGGGGGATGAAGTCCCCTTGGATCATGAGGGTCCTTAGGGGCCAATTAGACCTCCTGTTACCTTCAGTAAGACCCACACAGCTGGATTGCTGAGAGGTCATCAGAGGCCACACCACCTTTCTCGATCACTCTGAAAGCACGCCTCCTGGTGCCATTTTTGTCCCCCGGGGACCCTATGCCCCGGGGCTTACCTCTTTTTTGTATTTTTATATTTTTTTTAAAAGGGAGGTGGCCGTGCTGCCCCGCTCTCAAGGACAATTTCAGCCTCGGAAATCCCATTCCCCCGGGCCAGGCCTTCATATTTAATTTTTTTTAATGGAAGGGGGGCTAGCGCACCCCACTCCCTAGGGCAAATTCGGTCCTGGGAACCCCATCCCCTGTGGGTGGCCTGGTCTCTCTTTTGGGGACAGTAGAGGAGACTCAAGGCCCTCCGCAGTCCATGCTGGATCCCTGCCTTCTGCGGGAGCCGGCATTGCTTTTGGACAAAGGGAGCTGCTAACATATAGCTCCCTCTTCCCAAAAGCAATTCTGCTCTGCTTCATGGAAGCAAGAGCATTTTCAAAGCTCTCACTTCCATGAAGTGGAGCAGTGTTTGCTATGGCTTGGGGGGAAGCCATAGCAAACTGCAGTGTCCATGGGGTGGGCATCCCGGGACATTGCTAGAGCCAGCCCTGGGGGGTAGCTGTCCCCAGGGCATCTAGGGCTGAAGAGGGGCCACGCGGCCCCCCTCCTTTGATCACATTTGCCCCAGGGAGGAGGTGGTCCCCGTAGCCCGGGGTCCGCAAAGGCCCCCTTAGAGATTGCATTTGTGCCCTGGGAAGGTGGCGATCCATGGGGCTGCAGGGCAGGCTGTGGGCCTCTCCCACAATTCTTTTTGATAAAGTGTGTGGCCCGGGGAGATAGCGGTCCCTGAGGTAGGTGGGGTCAGTGAGGCCCCCACATATCTACATTTAGTGGCAGTCCCCAGGGCTGCTGGCGGGCCCAGTAAGCCACCCACATTCATATTTAAAAGTGCTCCGGGCAGTTGGCAGTCCTCAGGGTTTGTTAAGCCCTAGGAGGGCGGTAGCGTGCACCCCCTTCTACATTCATTATTTGGCCCCTGGCCCACCCGGTGGTTATTGTAAAGCAAGCTCGGGAGCCAGTGGGATTTTTAAATTTTTTGCTCCGTATTTAAAATTATCGTGATTTCAGGGCAATTTAAAAAAAATGCTTTTATGCCATGGAGCGATCCCAAGGAGACCCCAACATCATGGCTTGGGGGTCAGGGTATTCCTACCCTGCCCCCTTTTCTTTATTTTCACTTTTTTTTGGGGGGGGGGGGGGGGGAGTCCGTGAAGCTGGCTGGCAACACTTCCTGGTTGAAGTGTTGGTGCCAATCAGAATGATGGACTTCCCTGCACAAGCTTGTCTTTTTTCGTGAAGGCTTGATGCATCTATCTTTTTCTTCATAAATGACTGAAAAACTACTGAACAGATGTACACCAATAACAAAAAGCACAATCTGCGTGTAAACATTTACCTTTCTGCCAAATTTGGTGTAATTCCGTCCAGAAGTTCGGGTTGTAGGTTCGACAACGCTTTCCTATGAGAATTACCATTACAAACGCACCTGTTTTTTTGCACCCCTTGGTCGCCACTGCACGGATCACCCGCAAACTTTCCATGACACACAGAACTTCCTTTGATACTTTTTGGGGAGAGTTTCATGAAGATTGGTCAAACAACGCCAAGGTTATAGGCAAATCAAAAATGTTTTTCCTATGGAAACTAGGTCCTAATTATTACTACCTACTGGCAACTACCAGTAGGCGATAAATATAGATAGATAGATAGATAGATAGATAGATAGATAGATAGATAGATAGATAGATAGATAGATAGATAGATAGATAGATAGATAGATAGATAGATAGATAGATAGATTTATTTATTTATTTATAAAGATCTGCAGATGTGGAAGTGATAAGACTGGATTTATACACATCAATTTTGAATTTCATATCACCTAACTGGTATGATCCGTATTTCTAATACAATTCTGTTACCTACAACTGATGGAGCAAGGACTCGTAGAGAAGAGACTTCCTCGGAGCAATCCACTCGTTTAACTCACTAACAAGTTATTAATAATGTTTTGTTAATAACTAACACGCACCATATAAACACGCGGGTTAGAGAAGCTTGCTTATGTGTGTACTAACGTGAATAACAATGAAGAAGGACTAATACCGCTGTAAACGGGGAGAACTGTTGTGCGCATGGGTCAACTGCATCTACGCAGTATGACGTGTTAAAACTTGGAGGGAAATTCTGGTGCTTGAGCAGGAGATACTAAAATGGAGTCTTGAAGATTTGCGTGCATGGCATCCGCTTGTTTGAACCAAATCGAGTGGTTTTTACTAATGCTAATGCGGGAAAAGACATACATAAATAACTCGGGATAGAGTAGAGGTGGGTGGTAATCAGTGCGACCACTTTACTTGTGAAAGTAACATCTGTCTTTTGACTTTCATCACTAGTGCGTATTTGGGCCTCTCTTGCATAGCCGAATTGAATGAAGTGACGCGATGCCTGAGCATGCCCACTGAATGAAGCCATGAAGGCCATGACTGTGTAATTTGAAAGGGAGCCAAGATCAAGTGCTACAAACGTGAGAACGGATGGTGAAGAGTTCAACGAAGAGGACTCATATTCAAGATGTCATTAAGGGGCATATTATCAAGGGTGTTTATCTCCGCTTTTTTGGCTTTAAAAGCCAAGAAAGCGGAGATAAAAATATCTCCCTATTACCTAGCTGTCGCTAACACCTGTTAGCGACAGCTAGTAGGAGATAGCGACCATCTTGGGCCCCACTTTGCATGTCAGTGATATTTATCACTAATGACATGCAAAGTGGGCGTGCCAAGATGTTAGCGACTGAAAACAGTCGCTAACATCGCTATCTCCTATTACCAACTTTTGGAGATATTCGCGCTAAGCGTGAATATCTCCAAAAGCTAACACCTGCCCTGAGCAGTTCTCATTTACAACAAGGAGTGGTGAGGGACAGAGTCTCTGAATTTAACAGAATACTCTCACCCAGTCAAGAGATCAGGGCTAGATCCAACACCGTTTTTTAGCTCACTGCACCATCCCAGTTTCAGAACCTGGCTGTATGCAAATTAGTCTGTTCCTGTCCCAGTGCATGATGGGAACAGGGCAAACCAAACTACAAAAGCCAATTCTTACACTGGGAAGGAAACAAGCTACCGGGGACCGGTTTCTGGCATTTCAGCCGTCTTCGGCCCGGCTTGCTTGAATCCTGATGGTGCAATGAGCAAGGGACTCACATCTGAGTATACCCTTCCACGCTTAGGGTGGACAAAAATATTTACAACAAGGAGTGGTGAGGGACAGAGTCTCTGAATTTAACAGAATACTCTCACCCAGTCAAGAGATCAGGGCTAGATCCAACACCGTCTTTTAGCTCACTGCACCATCCCAGTTTCAGAACCTGGCTGTAGGCAAATTAGTCTGTTCCTGTCCCAGTGCATGATGGGAACAGGGCAAACCAAACTACAAAAGCCAATTCTTACACTGGGAAGGAAACAAGCTACCGGGGACCGGTTTCTGGCAGGTCCCCGGTAGCTTGTCTCCTTTCTGGTAAAGAATTGGCTTGGTAGTTTAGTCTGCCCTGTTCCCATGATGCACTGGGCCAGGGACAGACTGATTTGCATATAGCCAGATTCTGAGCTGGGATGGGGCAGTGAGATAAATAACGGTGATGGATCAAGCCCTGATCTTTGGACTGGGTAAGAGTGGTCTGCTCAATTCAGACACTCTGTTCATCACCACCCCCTTTTGTAAATCGATTTTGGCCACTATAGGTGTGGCAGGGTATACTCAGACATGAGTCCCTTTCTCACTGCTCCATCAGGATTCAAGCAAGCCGGGCCGAAGAGGCTGAAATGCCAGAAACCGGTCCCCGGTAGCTTGTCTCCTTTCTGGTAAAGAATTGGCTTGGTAGTTTAGTCTGCCCTGTTCCCATGATGCACTGGGCCAGGGACAGACTGATTTGCATATAGCCAGATTCTGAGCTGGGATGGGGCAGTGAGATAAATAACGGTGATGGATCAAGCCCTGATCTTTGGACTGGGTAAGAGTGGTCTGCTCAATTCAGACACTCTGTTCATCACCACCCCCTTTTGTAAATCGATTTTGGCCACTATAGGTGTGGCAGGGTATACTCAGACATGAGTCCCTTTCTCACTGCTCCATCAGGATTCAAGCAAGCCGGGCCGAAGAGGCTGAAATGCCAGAAACCGGTCCCCGGTAGCTTGTCTCCTTTCTGGTAAAGAATTGGCTTGGTAGTTTAGTCTGCCCTGTTCCCATGATGCACTGGGCCAGGGACAGACTGATTTGCATATAGCCAGATTCTGAGCTGGGATGGGGCAGTGAGATAAATAACGGTGATGGATCAAGCCCTGATCTTTGGACTGGGTAAGAGTGGTCTGCTCAATTCAGACACTCTGTTCATCACCACCCCCTTTTGTAAATCGATTTTGGCCACTATAGGTGTGGCAGGGTATACTCAGACATGAGTCCCTTTCTCACTGCTCCATCAGGATTCAAGCAAGCCGGGCCGAAGAGGCTGAAATGCCAGAAACCGGTCCCCGGTAGCTTGTCTCCTTTCTGGTAAAGAATTGGCTTGGTAGTTTAGTCTGCCCTGTTCCCATGATGCACTGGGCCAGGGACAGACTGATTTGCATATAGCCAGATTCTGAGCTGGGATGGGGCAGTGAGATAAATAACGGTGATGGATCAAGCCCTGATCTTTGGACTGGGTAAGAGTGGTCTGCTCAATTCAGACACTCTGTTCATCACCACCCCCTTTTGTAAATCGATTTTGGCCACTATAGGTGTGGCAGGGTATACTCAGACATGAGTCCCTTTCTCACTGCTCCATCAGGATTCAAGCAAGCCGGGCCGAAGAGGCTGAAATGCCAGAAACCGGTCCCCGGTAGCTTGTCTCCTTTCTGGTAAAGAATTGGCTTGGTAGTTTAGTCTGCCCTGTTCCCATGATGCACTGGGCCAGGGACAGACTGATTTGCATATAGCCAGATTCTGAGCTGGGATGGGGCAGTGAGATAAATAACGGTGATGGATCAAGCCCTGATCTTTGGACTGGGTAAGAGTGGTCTGCTCAATTCAGACACTCTGTTCATCACCACCCCCTTTTGTAAATCGATTTTGGCCACTATAGGTGTGGCAGGGTATACTCAGACATGAGTCCCTTTCTCACTGCTCCATCAGGATTCAAGCAAGCCGGGCCGAAGAGGCTGAAATGCCAGAAACCGGTCCCCGGTAGCTTGTCTCCTTTCTGGTAAGGAATTGGCTTGGTAGTTTAGTCTGCCCTGTTCCCATGATGCACTGGGCCAGGGACAGACTGATTTGCATATAGCCAGATTCTGAGCTGGGATGGGGCAGTGAGATAAATAACGGTGATGGATCAAGCCCTGATCTTTGGACTGGGTAAGAGTGGTCTGCTCAATTCAGAAACTCTGTTCATCACCACCCCCTTTTGTAAATCTGAGCAGTTCTTAGCCATGTTATCCAATGGGAGGTGGATAACATGGCTAAGAGCATTAGCTCGGTAATGCATGAATATCGCTGACTTTTCAGCGATATTCATGCTTTGCGGCGATTTTTATCGCATTTGCGTTAAACCTTGGTAATACCAAGGTTTATTTGCGGTAAAAATCGCCGCAGCTCAGCTGTAAATTTTTGTCTCTAACCAAGCAATAGCGATAATTATCGCTATTGCTTGGTAATATGCCCCTACATTTTTTCAAGAATGAACTAAAGGTGTATGAGAACTAAAATGGGATGGGTTTGCAAACAATAGTTGAACTGATTTATTGACATGTAAGTATGGTGTGATGGAGCTTCCCCCTTGCCTGAACAATCATATTTCATATTTTAACGATATTGAAACGTTAGTGGTTGGAACTAGAAGAACGAAAGGTATAACTAAGATAGCTTTAGTTAGTTAGTTAGACTCAGACACAGATGCTGCAGGAGATGCTGTTGTTGGGAGAGAATCTGTGAGATGCTGATGAAGTACCGAATGCAGAACTTGAAGCAGTACTTTCTATCCTAATTAATTGGGTGATAGATCATTTAGAATCGGGCATACTCGCACGCACTGCTCTGCTTAACGCGCTGATGCTGACCTGCTCCCTGTAATTTTATCATTTTATTGTGCTGTCATTGTTAAATATACTGTTTTAAAATGTATTCATTGCACTGACTGAACAAGTGATTAGTGAAACTCTGATTCAGTTGGAATAGAAGTCTTAGTGAAAAACACCCTTACCTGCTCAGAAGCTGTAATTCAAACGCTTGGGGGCTTGCATATACTCACTTCCAGGGAGTGCAGGAAGTAAGGTTGGGGCCAGATCCTTCGGTTAGTGCTCTAGATGCGCATCCACAGGGGCTTCTTAAGCACAGCCACAAAGCAGACACAGTGATTGATCATTTTGTATCGGGCATACGCGCACGCACTGCTCTGCTTAACGAGCTGATGCTCACCTGTTCCCTGTAATTTTAACGTTTTATTGTGCTGTCATTGTTAAATATACTGTTTTAAAATGTATTCGTTGCACTGACTGAACAAGTGATTAGTGAAACTCCGATTCAGTTGGAATAGAAATCTTAGTGAAAAACCCCCTTATCTGCTCAGAAGCTGTAATTCAAACGCTTGGGGGCTTGCATATACTCACTTCCAGGGAGTGCAGGAGGTACGGTTGGGGCCAGAGCCTTCAGTTAGTGCTCTAGATGCGCATCCACGGGGGCTTCTTAAGCACGTCCGCAAAGCAGACACAGTTATAGATCATTTTGAATCGGGCATACTCGCACCACTGCGCTGCTCAATGCGCTGATGATAACCTGCTCCCAGTAATTTTAACGTTTTATTGTGCTGTCATTGTTAAATATAAAGTTCCCAGCAAGGGAAGGGAAGCATAGTAACTTTAACATCAAGAAGGAGCCCTGGTTCAATATGGACTTAGTAGCCAAAAAAGAAAGGTCGCTAAGGAGGTTCGGGCCGTCGCAAACCAAAAAATGTCGGGGCTAGTGGTAAACAAATCCAATCTGAGGGGAGCAAGGAACATCTACAGGAAGGCATTGAGGGCCGCAAAGTATTCATACAAAGAATCTATTTGGAATAAACTGCTAATTGCGGGAAAACAACCTAATAGCAGGGTCTTCTGGGGCATCAATCCTACAAGAAGCCGGGGTTGGAGCAGAAACCTGGATCAGACATGTGCAAACCCTATATAGCAATACAAATACAGGTCTTGTTAAAGATTCAGGGGCAGTTAAAGCCAACATGGAGGAACCAAAAGGAGTGACGAAGAAATCCAACCAGGAAAAATCCCTTAAGGGGTCAACAGACCCAGCTGACTTAATCACCAAAACTGAACTAAGAGGTATAATTTCAAGACTAAAGTCAGAGGGTGCAGCAGGACCAAACGGTCTACCGAATGCGATATTTAAGCATGACCCGGATCTGTGGGCAGAAATTCTAACGCCACTGTTCAATCGAATATACAATCTTGCAGAGATACCCGCCTCTTGGGAGGGAAGTATCATCCACCCAATTTTTAAGCATGGCGATCATCGCAATCCTGCAAATTTTAGACTGATATCCTTACTAGATGTAGAGGCTAAACTCTACGCCTCTTGCATTCTACGTGAATTACAAGTCTGGATATCAGAAACAAAGATCATGGCAAAATTTCAAACAGGCTTCAGGCAAGGAATGGGAACAACAACTAACCTAACCTGCCTGTCTATCCTAACGGACCAAGCAATAGCAAATGGCACTCGCTTGTATGCCTGTTTCATAGACATCAAGTCTGCCTTCGATCGGGTAAACAGAGTGCGCTTGTGGAGCAAACTAGAGAGTTGGGGGATGCCTTACCAACTCCTAAGAGCCATCAAAGCTCTTCATTACCATACTTGGGTAAGAGTAAAGTTGGGAAATGGTGGCAGTACCACCAGTAGTATCCAAACGCCCCAAGGCTTAAAGCAAGGCTGTGTACTAGCCCCTACCCTTTTTAACCTTTTTCTCTCTGACCTCACAAGCGCGATCGAATCAGCAGACAACCATCCTCCATTTTTGGCAAACAATCCAATATACTATTTACAATATGCCGACGATATTGTATTATTGAGCAAGACACCTATTGGCTTACAAAGAGCTATTAATAAATTAACTCTGTACCTAGAACGGGAAGGCCTAGCACTTAACAAAGAGAAAACTAAAGTGGTCCGCCTAGTTGACCGGCAAAACCTAAAGTACAAATGGATGGCCCAAGGGGCACCAGTGAAAGAACAAGAACACTATAAGTACTTGGGCATTACAATAACAAAAGGAGCAAATTATAAGGACCACAAAATAGCACTCAAAGCAAAAGTACAATCTTTAATCTTCGCGTATCGCTCTCTAAAGGAAAAAATGGACTGCCCCAACTACAATCATTTATTAAAAACAATGGCTGCACAGATTATGCCCACTTTATCTTATGGCTTAGTCACGTGGTGCGGTAAGGAGGTGGACCTTTTGAATGAACTACAAATTAAAATTTATAAAGCGGTCTTCAATCTTTCCAAATCTGCTTCAGCCGCACAAGTCCGGCTCGAATTTGGACTGCAAAATCAGAAGTTCCGGAGCATGAGCGGCTTCGTGAACTTCTGCCACAAACTTAGATCTGCAGATCCAGACTCCTTGAACTGGCTAAGCTGGGAGGAAATTAAAAAACGAGGGGAAACTGAATCCATGAACAATTGGGGAAAGTATTTGACATTCTGCGTGGAAAAGTTAGAGCTAGCAGTCGCTTGGAAATCAGGGACAGATAAAGTAAGTCTAAAAAAATCAGCCAATACGGCAGCAAAATGGAAATCTTTTTTTGAGGACAAAGAGTTATTGGCAAAACGGCGGCATGCCTGGACCATCCTGAACAGCTTCACAACCCCAAAAACACATACATATCTAACATCCCACTTCAGTGGTCACCTAAAAAAGTCTTTTACAGCCTATCGGATGGGGATGCATGTCACAAAAGATTTACTACCGTCCTGGAAATCATCACACCAGACGAATCAATGTCGCCTTTGCGGGTACAACACCGAAACACTTGTCCACCTTTTCTGCTTATGTCCGGCCCTGATAAGTCAGAGACGAATCTTATTGAAACCCATCTTTAATGCTCTCAACATTCGATCCTGCAGACACACAGTCACAAGCTGGCTCGGTGGTTCCAACATAATCCTAGTATGCCGTGGAGTCAAATTCTTGGCAGAAGCAAGAAAACTTTTAGACCTAATAGAATATGAGGACCATCCAGTTCGTGGGCAAACAGGGCCAGCTTAACCCCAGGACCTCACAAGCCCCGCACCCAAACAAAACAATAGCCGAGAGACAACAATTTTAGTAATTTTTTTAATAAATTTGTATTGTTATTTTATTATGCGAATTTTGTAATAATTTTAACTAATTATGCAAATAAAAAACCTTTGAACCGTTGAACCTTACTGTTTTAAAATGCATTCATTGCACTGACTGAACAAGTGATTAGTGAAACTCCGATTCAGTTGGAATAGAAATCTTAGTGAAAAACACCCTTACCTGCTCAGAAGCTGTAATTCAAACGCTTGGGGGCTTGCATATACTCACTTCCAGGGAGTGCAGGAAGTAAGGTTGGGCCAAGAGCCTTCAGTTAGTGCTCTAGATGCGCATCCACGGGGGCTTCTTAAGCATGGCCGCAAAGCAGACACAGTGATTGATCATTTTGTATCGGGCATACGCGCACGCACTGCTCTGCTTAACGAGCTGATGCTCACCTGTTCCCTGTAATTTTAACGTTTTATTGTGCTGTCATTGTTAAATATACTGTTTTAAAATGTATTCATTGCACTGACTGAACAAGTGATTAGTGAAACTCCGATTCAGTTGGAATAGAAATCTTAGTGAAAAACACCCTTACCTGCTCAGAAGCTGTAATTCAAACGCTTGGGGGCTTGCATATACTCACTTCCAGGGAGTGCAGGAGGTACGGTTGGGCCAAGAGCCTTCAGTTAGTGCTCTAGATGCGCATCCACGGGGGCTTCTTAAGCATGGCCGCAAAGCAGACACAGTGATAGATCATTTCGAATCGGGCATACTCGCACGCACTGCTCTGCTTAACGAGCTGATGCTCACCTGTTCCCTGTAATTTTAACGTTTTATTGTGCTGTCATTGTTAAATATACTGTTTTAAAATGTATTCGTTGCACTGACTGAACAAGTGATTAGTGAAACTCCGATTCAGTTGGAATAGAAATCTTAGTGAAAAACACCCTTACCTGCTCAGAAGCTGTAATTCAAACGCTTGGGGGCTTGCATATACTCACTTCCAGGGAGTGCAGGAAGTAAGGTTGGGGCCAGAACCTTCGGTTAGCGCTCTAGATGCGCATCCACAGGGGCTTCTTAAGCACGTCCGCAAAGCAGACACATTTATAGATCATTTTGAATCGGGCATACTCGCACCACTGCGCTGCTTAATGCGCTGATGATAACCTGCTCCCAGTAATTTTAACGTTTTATTGTGCTGTCATTGTTAAATATACTGTTTTAAAATGTATTCATTGCACTGACTGAACAAGTGATTAGTGAAACTCTGATTCAGTTGGAATAGAAATCTTAGTGAAAAACACCATCTTAGTGAAAAGCCCCACCTGCACGCAGCTGATGCGTGCAGGTGGGGCCAGAACCTTCGGTTAGCGCTCTAGATGCGCATCCATGGGGGCTTCTTAAGCACGGCCGCAAAGCGGCTGCGCAGCTGATGCGCGCAGCGGGCACACCACCGGCGCGCCAAAGGCAAGCCCGTCTGCGCCCGTCTGTGCACCGGTCACGCACAGCGCCAGCTATGCTGCTGGTTTTGAGTTACATGCAGGGAGGGAGCAATGAGAGAAGTACACACGGGAGCAGCTCCTACAGTTAAAAGAAGGTAGGAGTGATGATCCCCTTAATACATCCTCCTTGCAGGCTAAAATGCCTATTGCAGAGAGCAAGCCAGCTGGCCTTAAGTGTGGCTTGCTTAATGTCAGGTCCCTTGTAAAACACCACCAGGACATCAACATATTGATCGATACCCTTGAATTAGATGCATTATTTCTCACTGAAACCTGGACCCGCCCTGACTCTGAGGTCGAATTGGGAATGACATGCCCAGTCGGCTATAAGTTGATTCACAAGCTGCGGGTTACTGGAAGAGGTGGGGGTGTTGAATTGATATTTAAGGATATCTGGTACTTTGTGCAACTCTCTATTGATGACACTGAGGGCATGGAGACCATGGGATTCTCCGTGACGAGTCCCAGTGGACATTTATTTTCTGATATTATCTGCTATCGACCTCCTGGTGCAGTGAACTCTCACTTTCGTAATTTTATTAATACATTGTTTAATCTGGCACTCACACACTCCAACATGGTTATTGTAGAGACTTCAACCTCTGGGCTAATGGAAACAATGGGTCAGCACTTAACAATCTTGTGCAATCATGTGAGAACTTGAACTTACAACAGCTGATATCGGTCCCTACCCACCAAGGTGGTCATGTTCTAGACCTCATCTTTGCCAAGGAAAATACAGCGAAAGTTGAGACCATTTTGCCTTTGTGCTGGGCGGATCACTTCCTTGTTACCTTCTCAGTAGGTATCCCTACTAAAAACCTAGATTGTGCGATCACACCTAACTACCGCAAAGGCAGAGAGTGGAATAAAATGCATGATATAGACAATCAAATGTCCTTACTTATTGACTCCTTTGTGTTTGGCGCAAATAAGTCTGTGGAAATCAACTACCAGGAATTTTGTAAGCAGATCAATAGGACGCTTAACCAGATAATTCCTATAAGAATTCTAAGAACTAAACATAAACGATCTGCCCCCTGGTTTAACGAGAATTTGAAAGTTCTCAGACACAACTGCAAATTGGCAGAAAGAAAATGGTGGTAAGGCTATGTTACTGCCGATAAAGAAGCGTTGAAGGTCACCTTGAACAACTACAAAAATGAAATCTCCAAAGCTAAGGCGGAATTTTTGCCAACTCTATTTGGAGGCCCCTAATAAAACATGTAGGGTCTTCAAAATAGTCGAAGAATTATCTAAACCTGACTCCCTAAAAAAATAAAACAGTCGCAACTCAAGAACTCTGCGACAGCTTAGCTACTTTTTTTGAGGAGAAAATTTCCAAGATAATAACTGGGCTGGCAGAAAAACAGGATAACTCGAGTAATATGGCCTCTGAGACTTACGATCAGTCATCTGCAGGTCAAATAAATGAAGAGGCTCGCGAGTACAAACTAATAACTCTGAGCCAGTTTGTTCTTCCTACAGACGATGAGTTCTACAAACTGGCTATGAGCACTAAATCTGGATCCCCCTTGGACCCTCTCCCCCCCAAGGTCTGAAAGAAGTATGGCAGACAGCTACTGCCACAGCTCCATAGGATCTGCAGTCAATCCTTAAGCAGTGGAATAGTTCCTTCCTGTTGGAAACAGACTTTAGTGGCACCCCTACTGAAGAAACCTACCCTTGACCCTCAGTGTCTGAACAACTACCGTCCAATATCACTTCTCCCTTACCCGGTAAAAATTCTCGAACACCTGGTCAGCAGAGCTTTGTCTACCATTTGTGAAACCAATTTGAGATTTGAAGATGAGCAATTTGGTTTTCGACCAGGCCACGGGACAGAGACAGCATTGGTTGTGGTCTTGGACAAACTTAAAATGAAGGCAGACAGAGGTCAATCAACTTTGTTGATTTTACTCGATATGTCTGTCGCTTTTGACACTTTCAACCACAAAAATTTATTGAGGCGGCTTGCAGAACTTGGGCTGGAAGTCCTTGCTTTTAATTGGCACAAGTCCTATTTGGAGAATAGACAACAAGCAGTACGACCCCCCCCCCTTTTCATCCAAATTTAGAACGATTGAGCATGGGGTCCCTCAAGGATCCTCCATTAGTCCCATCCTTTTCAATATTTATTTAGGACCTCTGATCCCCATCATTAAATCCTATAACATCAAGCTGGTGAATTATGCTGACGACATGCAGCTCATCCTGTCTCTGGAAAGCAGGGAGTCTGCGTCACTCAGTGACTTCCACGAGTGCATGAAGAAGATGGCTAGTTGGCTTATGGACAATTCCCTGCAATTTAATGATGGGAAAACAGAAATTCTGCACTGTACAGTGAAAAAGTCCCTTGCCCACTTCCAGATGAATTTTGGCCTATCCAGACAGGCACACCTCCCTTACCAGCGGCTGATGTGCGCAATCTGCGGGTAGTCTTCGTCAACAAGCTGAGTATGGAGAAACGTGTAAATAAAACAGTTGGTACTTGTTTCACCCTTATCAAGGCCTTGTGGAAGATCCTTCCCATGCTGCCTCTGTCAGCCAGGGCTCTAGTAGTCAGAAGCGTCCTCTTGAGTTGGCTAGACTACTGTAACGCCCTGTTTCTTGGTGCACCAAATTTTCTCATCAAGAGACTACAAAGAATTCAAACAATAGCCGTCAAGTTAGCTTTAAAGAGGAGATGGCATGACTCTGCATCTGCGGCTCTTATCGATCTCTACTGGCTTCCTCTGCCCCAGAGAATCCAGTTCAAAGGTGCATGCATTGTGTTCAAGGCCCTTCATGGACTCGGACCCCAGCCTCTGCAGAAAAAATGTGTCTGGTACTCCCCTTCAAAAACTCTTTGCTCCTCTACTGCTTACCTGGCCTGTACCACCAGAGTATGAACTTCTAGATTTGGTGGCAGAGCATTCAGTTGGATAGCGGCACAGTTGTGGAATAACCTCCCACTTAACATCAGAGAATCAGAGGAGTTCGTACAGTTTACAAAAAAACTTAAAACCCATCTTTTTCCCGGGGTGTAGTGCTACATCACTTGTGGCGGGCTAACTCTGCATGTGATTCAAAACTTCTATCTTCAGTGCCAGGATACCCATGGGGTGATAGAGCACTTTATCAATAGTGGATACATTACATTACATAGATCAGAAGATCGCGGAAGAATCTCGCTGAGGTAGAGAGTGTCAGAGAGGGGTGCAGCGCAGTCGTCAGTATTCTAGAGAGGTCAACTATCCTGTTGTGAATCCTGTCCTGAAGTCTTTGTCTCCTGACCTATCCTGGGGACCCTTACCAGCCCTTTGGCCAGGGGGTTGGTCTTTCACACCATCCTTGGTAATTATAATTTTTCTTTTTATTGCTGAATGTCCTTTTCTCTCTGTCCTCTCCCTTTCTGAGCCTTGATTATTGTATGAGTCCGTGGCAAATGTGTTTTTTGGATTTAATGAATGTAATTTTTTTTCAGAGAATGTTAGTGACTGCACTGTGTTTTGGAATGGTTCACAAGCATTTAATTTAGATAAAGATGTAAACCTTCCTGAGTCTGTGGTTATTTACTTTTAAATAAAAGAATAGTTTGAGTTATGTTAATTATCACCATCAACTAGTTCAACTACTGGTCCATCGACCAGAGGAAAGAACTTTTTGATTAGTGAAAGGTTAGTTAGGAGTGTTAAATAACTAATCCTGAATATTGTGAAAACATATAAGAAACTTAACAAAAATCCAGTGGTTCACTCAATCGTGTGCGTTTTATGGGCCCAGGTGAGTATATGGTAGTAGAGTATCTGTTGCTGGTACGCTACTGGATCACAACTACAACCTGTATTCCATTTAGGAATAATTGATCCAGAAGAAGATGTGGTCCACGATTTCGAATATTTTGACTCAATAACTAGACACATTTTCAAAATAAATATAGGTCTAGGTGTTGTTAATCGATATTGAAAATTGATAGTGATGATGTTTTAATAAGTGGGCATAAGGGGTGTGTATTTTTTGGAATACTGGGGAAGGAGGGATATTAGGAAACTTAAGACTCTGAAATTTCATGTAATTTTTGATAAACATTGCCTGAAATGAAATTTGGAATCACTGAATTACATCACAGAAATAGCATAGCAGATTAACTCGAGCAAAATGCAGGTGGGAACAGCAGGTATATCATTTACAGAAAACCTGAGATATTAAATACTGATAAGGAGGAATCTAGTTTCCCTACTTTTAAAGACCCCCACGGTGAGCTCTGAAGGGCAAAACTAAGACATTTTACCGTATTACTGTCTTTCCTCTTTCAGAACTGCCAGTTTTGAAATGTTGCTAGCATTCTCCGCATACATTTCACATTATCTAGTGAAATCTGTGTGGAAAAAATGAGGTAGTACGAAAATTTTGCAGGACTCGCAATGCCAATTTAGGCGCACACCTGGTTAGCACCTGACTCGATGTTACCAACGAACTCCGAATGAGGGTTCGAATATGAATCCTGGTTTCACCACTTTAATTTACTGGATTGCTACTTGGTAAAAAGAATAATGTATATTACAACTTACAGAGTTACACAATAAAACAAAGACAACCTCCACCCCCAAGTCCTTTGGAAGCCCGTTTGTTAGTCAAAAACAGGTACATGAAATAACCTGCAAAATTAAGATTGCTCACAAAAGCTCTAACTGTACAGCAACTGATCTGATTCACCTAATTCGTTCCTCTGGCAAAACGTTTCCACTTGGGGCATAGTTCTCATCATTGTATGACCGGATTCAGATACTGCTGCTGCTGTACCTCATTTTTTAATTCCAGGTATTGACACAACATCGACTAGCTAACTTAATGCAAGCTGGTCTACTTCCTAAAATGGCATCACCTATTGGATGAACCATTTCAACATTTCTTACTTAAGTATATCTCTTCAAATTCCAGTAGACATCTACTAGGACAATATTCCCTGCCTTCCAGGTACACGCTGGAGGTAGCTGGACCTGAAACATCATTCAAGAGAAATTGTCTGGAACTCTGGCAATCTCTGAGTCTGAGGATGGAAATGCTTCTAATGCATTTGACTTTTATTGCGGCCTCTAGTGGGTGCTGGGGTAGATAGTTTAGTATCCACCTGCCTGAGTGTTTTTATCAGAAGTGGGTAGGTATTAATATTTAGTTCTATAGGGATCTTTATCCATGACGTTCGAAATGTCAGTTTGTCAGTTACAAAAATGGTTATTTAGACAAATAAAGTCTGTTAAAGCGATACACCAACATTACAAAACCAGTTATAAAATCATAGCATGAAACAATCCTTTTTCATAAAAATGTAATTGCCACATCTTCAAAGCGCATTCCAACCATAAGATATATTGCAGCATCATGTGACAATGCATTATACTTTATACATAATGTTTTTAAAGTCTGCTAGCGCAAATATATATACATAAAACAATCCCATAAAAACAAGTTAAAGTGAAGTTGCTATTTAAAATGCTGAGGCATTTCCCTTTTTTTAGCCTTGGTCTGTGCCATCACACCAGGAATAGCAAATAAAGCATTTAAACTAAGTCGGTTGGGTAACAGGTATATGTACAGGAAGACAGAGTCACTGCTACACCAAATCACCAACATTAGACTGCAAATCTTCAATGCTGGTTCCTCTTCAGGGGCGCTTGAGCAGTGCTCCACCACCTGGGACCTGCGACAGACACTTTAAGATATCTATATTAATTATTTGCCCCATATTTCCTTTCGGCTGAGTCAGTGCTGCAACTTTGCAGTCTCATAGTGCAGGAAGTGTAGTCCTCCTCTTTGCACCACTACTGTAACAAGTGTGCATGTCAGGTGGGGCAAATATGTTGGCACTGCCAAATAGAACTGTGTGCTTTGAGGTATCTGAACCATCGCTGTATTAGACATCCAGGTAGACAAATACTGCAGTCCCTGCTCTCCAATGGATTATTGAGATGCCTGGCCCAACCACAACAAAGACAACAAGTTGGGAAACTTTAGCTTGATTCCCTCAAGACAGGGATTTTATACATCTTGGCATATATACTCCTACCATATCAAAACTACATTTTTAGCCAAGCCTCACCTTTGACAGCCTCGATGTTCATATTGGGTGGAGGTTTTAGTATACGTTTCAAAGAATGCCTCTCCGTGAATATTACAAAAAACAATTTGATGGACAGAATGTAGATCAATGTCTTACATTCACCCCAGTACAAGGATCTGGGCCTAAATCCATCGTTTTTTGCACTCCACACCACCCTGGGTTAGATAATGGCTTTATGCAAATCAGCTCTGACCCTGTGCCCCATGGGAACAGTCCAGTCCGAACTACACAGCCATATCTTTCCCAGACCGGAATCAAGCATCCGAGGACCGGACCGGTTTCGAGGTAACACCTCTCATCAGCCCGGCTAGCTTGACTCCAGTGGTGTGGAGGCTCTGGGACCCACGTCTGAGCTACCCCAGTACACTCAGGGAGAAAATTACAAAAAACAATTTGATGGACAGAATGTAGATCAATGTCTTACATTCACCCCAGTACAAGGATCTGGGCCTAAATCCATCGTTTTTTGCACTCCACACCACCCTGGGTTAGATAATGGCTTTATGCAAATCAGCTCTGACCCTGTGCCCCATGGGAACAGTCCAGTCCGAACTACACAGCCATATCTTTCCCAGACCGGAATCAAGCATCCGAGGACCGGACCGGTTTCGAGGTAACACCTCTCATCAGCCCGGCTAGCTTGACTCCAGTGGTGTGGAGGCTCTGGGACCCACGTCTGAGCTACCCCAGTACACTCAGGGAGAAAATTACAAAAAACAATTTGATGGACAGAATGTAGATCAATGTCTTACATTCACCCCAGTACAAGGATCTGGGCCTAAATCCATCGTTTCTTGCACTCCACACCACCCTGGGTTAGATAATGGCTTTATGCAAATCAGCTCTGACCCTGTGCCCCATGGGAACAGTCCAGTCCGAACTACACAGCCATATCTTTCCCAGACCGGAATCAAGCATCCGAGGACCGGACCGGTTTCGAGGTAACACCTCTCATCAGCCCGGCTAGCTTGACTCCAGTGGTGTGGAGGCTCTGGGACCCACGTCTGAGCTACCCCAGTACACTCAGGGAGAAAATTACAAAAAACAATTTGATGGACAGAATGTAGATCAATGTCTTACATTCACCCCAGTACAAGGATCTGGGCCTAAATCCATCGTTTTTTGCACTTCACACCACCCTGGGTTAGATAATGGCTTTATGCAAATCAGCTCTGACCCTGTGCCCCATGGGAAGAGTCCAGTCCGAACTACACAGCCATATCTTTCCCAGACCGGAATCAAGCATCCGAGGACCGGACCGGTTTCGAGGTAACACCCCTCATCAGCCCGGCTAGCTTGACTCCAGTGGTGTGGAGGCTCTGGGACCCACATCTGAGCTACCCCAGTACATTCAGGGAGAAAATTACAAAAAACAATTTGATGGACAGAATGTAGATCAATGTCTTACATTCACCCCAGTACAAGGATCTGGGCCTAAATCTATCGTTTTTTGCACTCCACACCACCCTGGGTTAGATATTGGCTTTATGCAAATCAGCTCTGACCCTGTGCCCCATGGGAACAGTCCAGTCCGAACTACACAGCCATATCTTTCCCAGACCGGAATCAAGCATCCGAGGACCGGACCGGTTTCGAGGTAACACCTCTCATCAGCCCGGCTAGCTTGACTCCAGTGGTGTGGAGGCTCTGGGACCCACGTCTGAGCTACCCCAGTACACTCAGGGAGAAAATTACAAAAAACAATTTCGGACTGGACTGTTCCCATGGGGCACAGGGTCAGAGCTGATTTGCATATCGCCATTGTCTAACCCAGGGTGGTGTGGAGTGCAAAAAAACAATGGATTTGGGCCCAGATCTTTTGACTGGGATGAATGTGTGACATTGATCCACATTCGGTCCATCACCTGTTTTGTTTGCAATACAGCCATAAGTGCGCTGGGGATGCTCAGACGTGGGTCCCAGGCACTCCACACCACTGGAGTCAAGCTAGCCGGGCTGATGAGAGGTGTTACCTCGAAACCGGTCCGGTCCTCGGATGCTTGATTCCGTTCTGGGAAGGACATGGCTTTTGTAGTTCGGACTGGACTGTTCCCATGGGGCACAGGGTCAGAGCTGATTTGCATATCGCCATTGTCTAACCCAGGGTGGTGTGGAGTGCAAAAAAACGATGGATTTGGGCCCAGATCTTTTGACTGGGATGAATGTGTGACATTGATCCACATTCGGTCCATCACCTGTTTTGTTTGCAATACCGCCATAAGTGCGCTGGGGATGCTCAGACGTGGGTCCCAGGAACTCCACAGCACTGGAGTCAAGCTAGCCGGGCTGATGAGAGGTGTTACCTCGAAACCGGTCCGGTCCTCGGATGCTTGATTCCGTTCTGGGAAGGACATGGCTTTTGTAGTTCGGACTGGACTGTTCCCATGGGGCACAGGGTCAGAGCTGATTTGCATATCGCCATTGTCTAACCCAGGGTGGTGTGGAGTGCAAAAAAACGATGGATTTGGGCCCAGATCTTTTGACTGGGATGAATGTGTGACATTGATCCATATTCGGTCCATCACCTGTTTTGTTTGCAATACCGCCATAAGTGCGCTGGGGATGCTCAGACGTGGGTCCCAGGCACTCCACACCACTGGAGTCAAGCTAGCCGGGCTGATGAGAGGTGTTACCTCGAAACCGGTCCGGTCCTCGGATGCTTGATTCCGTTCTGGGAAGGACATGGCTATTGTAGTTCGGACTGGACTGTTCCCATGGGGCACAGGGTCAGAGCTGATTTGCATATCGCCATTGTCTAACCCAAGGTGGTGTGGAGTGCAAAAAAACGATGGATTTGGGCCCAGATCTTTTGACTGGGATGAATGTGTGACATTGATCCACATTCGGTCCATCACCTGTTTTGTTTGCAATACCACCATAAGTGCACTGGGGATGCTCAGACGTGGGTCCCAGGCACTCCACACCACTGGAGTCAAGCTAGCCGGGCTGATGAGAGGTGTTACCTCGAAACCGGTCCGGTCCTCGGATGCTTGATTCCGTTCTGGGAAGGACATGGCTTTTGTAGTTCGGACTGGACTGTTCCCATGGGGCACAGGGTCAGAGCTGATTTGCATATCGCCATTGTCTAACCCAGGGTGGTGTTGAGTGCAAAAAAACGATGGATTTGGGCCCAGATCTTTTGACTGGGATGAATGTGTGACATTGATCCACATTCGGTCCATCACCTGTTTTGTTTGCAATACCGCCATAAGTGCGCTGGGGATGCTCAGACGTGGGTCCCAGGCACTCCACACCACTGGAGTCAAGCTAGCCGGGCTGATGAGAGGTGTTACCTCGAAACCGGTCCGGTCCTCGGATGCTTGATTCCGTTCTGGGAAGGACATGGCTTTTGTAGTTCGGACTGGACTGTTCCCATGGGGCACAGGGTCAGAGCTGATTTGCATATCGCCATTGTCTAACCCAGGGTGGTGTGGAGTGCAAAAAAACGATGGATTTGGGCCCAGATCTTTTGACTGGGATGAATGTGAGACATTGATCCACATTCGGTCCATCACCTGTTTTGTCTGCAATACCGCCATAAGTGCGCTGGGGATGCTCAGACGTGGGTCCCAGGCACTCCACACCACTGGAGTCAAGCTAGCCGGGCTGATGAGAGGTGTTACCTCGAAACCGGTCCGGTCCTCGGATGCTTGATTCCGTTCTGGGAAGGACATGGCTTTTGTAGTTTGGACTGGACTGTTCCCATGGGGCACAGGGTCAGAGCTGATTTGCATATCGCCATTGTCTAACCCAGGGTGGGGTGGAGTGCAAAAAAACGATGGATTTGGGCCCAGATCTTTTGACTGGGATGAATGTGTGACATTGATCCACATTCAGTCCATCACCTGTTTTGTTTGCAATACCGCCATAAGTGCACTGGGGATGCTCAGACGTGGGTCCCAGGCACTCCTCACTACTGGAGTCAAGCTAGCCGGGCTGATGAGAGGTGTTACCTCGAAACCGGTCCGGTCCTCGGATGCTTGATTCCGTTCTGGGAAGGACATGGCTTTTGTAGTTCGGACTGGACTGTTCCCATGGGGCACAGGGTCAGAGCTGATTTGCATATCGCCATTGTCTAACCCAGGGTGCTGTGGAGTGCAAAAAAACGATGGATTTGGGCCCAGATCTTTTGACTGGGATGAATGTGTGACATTGATCCACATTCGGTCCATCACCTGTTTTGTTTGCAATACCGCCATAAGTGCGCTGGGGATGCTCAGACGTGGGTCCCAGGCACTCCACACCACTGGAGTCAAGCTAGCCGGGCTGATGAGAGGTGTTACCTCGAAACCGGTCCGGTCCTCGGATGCTTGATTCCGTTCTGGGAAGGACATGGCTTTTGTAGTTCGGACTGGACTGTTCCCATGGGGTACAGGGTCAGAGCTGATTTGCATATCGCCATTGTCTAACCCAGGGTGGTGTGGAGTGCAAAGAAACGATGGATTTGGGCCCAGATCTTTTGACTGGGATGAATGTGTGACATTGATCCACATTCGGTCCATCACCTGTTTTGTTTGCAATACCGCCATAAGTGCGCTGGGGATGCTCAGACGTGGGTCCCAGGCACTCCACACCACTGGAGTCAAGCTAGCCGGGCTGATGAGAGGTGTTACCTCGAAACCGGTCCGGTCCTCGGATGCTTGATTCCGTTCTGGGAAGGACATGGCTTTTGTAGTTCGGACTGGACTGTTCCCATGGGGTACAGTGTCAGAGCTGATTTGCATATCGCCATTGTCTAACCCAGGGTGGTGTGGAGTGCAAAGAAACGATGGATTTGGGCCCAGATCTTTTGACTGGGATGAATGTGTGACATTGATCCACATTCGGTCCATCACCTGTTTTGTTTGCAATACCGCCATAAGTGCGCTGGGGATGCTCAGACGTGGGTCCCAGGCACTCCACACCACTGGAGTCAAGCTAGCCGGGCTGATGAGAGATGTTACCTCAAAACCGGTCCGGTCCTCGGATGCTTGATTCCGTTCTGGGAAGGACATGGCTTTTGTAGTTCGGACTGGACTGTTCCCATGGGGCACAGGGTCAGAGCTGATTTGCATATCGCCATTGTCTAACCCAGGGTGGTGTGGAGTGCAAAAAAACGATGGATTTGGGCCCAGATCTTTTGACTGGGATGAATGTGTGACATTGATCCACATTCGGTCCATCACCTGTTTTGTTTGCAATACCGCCATAAGTGCGCTGGGGATGCTCAGACGTGGGTCCCAGGCACTCAACACCACTGGAGTCAAGCTAGCCGGGCTGATGAGAGGTGTTACCTCGAAACCGGTCCGGTCCTCGGATGCTTGATTCCAATCTGGGAAGGACATGGCTTTTGTAGTTCGGACTGGACTGTTCCCATGGGGCACAGGGTCAGAGCTGATTTGCATATCGCCATTGTCTAACCCAGGGTGGTGTGGAGTGCAAAAAAACGAAGGATTTGGGCCCAGATCTTTTGACTGGGATGAATGTGTGACATTGAACCACATTCGGTCCATCACCTGTTTTGTTTGCAATACCGCCATAAGTGCGCTGGGGATGCTCAGACGTGGGTCCCAGGCACTCCACACCACTGGAGTCAAGCTAGCCGGGCTGATGAGAGGTGTTACCTCGAAACCGGTCCGGTCCTCGGATGCTTGATTCCGTTCTGGGAAGGACATGGCTTTTGTAGTTCGGACTGGACTGTTCCCATGGGGTACAGGGTCAGAGCTGATTTGCATATCGCCATTGTCTAACCCAGGGTGGTGTGGAGTGCAAAAAAACGATGGATTTGGGCCCAGATCGTTTGACTGGGATGAATGTGTGACATTGATCCACATTCGGTCCATCACCTGTTTTGTTTGCAATACCGCCATAAGTGCGCTGGGGATGCTCAGACGTGGGTCCCAGGCACTCCAGACCACTGGAGTCAAGCTAGCCGGGCTGATGAGAGGTGTTACCTCGAAACCGGTCCGGTCCTCGGATGCTTGATTCCGTTCTGGGAAGGACATGGCTTTTGTAGTTCGGACTGGACTGTTCCCATGGGGCACAGGGTCAGAGCTGATTTGCATATCGCCATTGTCTAACCCAGGGTGGTGTGGAGTGCAAAAAAACGATGGATTTGGGCCCAGATCTTTTGACTGGGATGAATGTGTGACATTGATCCACATTCGGTCCATCACCTGTTTTGTTTGCAATACCGCCATAAGTGCGCTGGGGATGCTCAGAAGTGGGTCCCAGGCACTCCACACCACTGGAGTCAAGCTAGCCGGGCTGATGAGAGGTGTTACCTCGAAACCGGTCCGGTCCTCGGATGCTTGATTCCGTTCTGGGAAGGACATGGCTTTTGTAGTTCGGACTGGACTGTTCCCATGGGGCACAGGGTCAGAGCTGATTTGCATATCGCCATTGTCTAACCCAGGGTGGTGTGGAGTGCAAAAAAACGATGGATTTGGGCCCAGATCTTTTGACAGGGATAAATGTGTGACATTGATCCACATTCGGTCCATCACCTGTTTTGTTTGCAATACCGCCATAAGTGCGCTGGGGATGCTCAGACGTGGGTCCCAGGCACTCCACACCACTGGAGTCAAGCTAGCCGGGCTGATGAGAGGTGTTACCTCGAAACCGGTCCGGTCCTCGGATGCTTGATTCCGTTCTGGGAAGGACATGGCTTTTGTAGTTCGGACTGGACTGTTCCCATGGGGCACAGGGTCAGAGCTGATTTGCATTTCGCCATTGTCTAACCCAGGGTGGTGTGGAGTGCAAAAAAACGATGGATTTGGGCCCAGATCTTTTGACTGGGATGAATGTGTGACATTGATCCACATTCGGTCCATCACCTGTTTTGTTTGCAATACCGCCATAAGTGCGCTGGGGATGCTCAGACGTGGGTCCCAGGCACTCCACACCACTGGAGTCAAGCTAGCCGGGCTGATGAGAGGTGTTACCTCGAAACCGGTCCGGTCCTCGGATGCTTGATTCCGTTCTGGGAAGGGCATGGCTTTTGTAGTTCGGACTGGACTGTTCCCATGGGGCACAGGGTCAGAGCTGATTTGCATATCGCAATTGTCTAACCCAGGGTGGTGTGGAGTGCAAAAAAACGATTGATTTGGGCCCAGATCTTTTGACTGGGATGAATGTGTGACATTGATCCACATTCGGTCCATCACCTGTTTTGTTTGCAATACCGCCATAAGTGCACTGGGGATGCTCAGACGTGGGTCCCAGGCACTCCACACCACTGGAGTCAAGCTAGCCGGGCTGATGAGAGGTGTTACCTCGAAACCGGTCCGGTCCTCGGATGCTTGATTCCGTTCTGGGAAGAACATGGCTTTTGTAGTTCGGACTGGACTGTTCCCATGGGGCACAGGGTCAGAGCTGATTTGCATATCGCCATTTTCTAACCCAGGGTGGTGTGGAGTGCAAAAAAACGATGGATTTGGGCCCAGATCTTTTGACTGGGATGAATGTGTGACATTGATCCACATTCGGTCCATCACCTGTTTTGTTTGCAATACCGCCATAAGTGCGCTGGGGATGCTCAGACGTGGGTCCCAAGCACTCCACACCACTGGAGTCAAGCTAGCCGGGCTGATGAGAGGTGTTACCTCGAAACCGGTCCGGTCCTCGGATGCTTGATTCCGTTCTGGGAAGGACATGGCTTTTGTAGTTCGGACTGGACTGTTCACATGGGGCACAGGGTCAGAGCTGATTTGCATATCGCCATTGTCTAACCCAGGGTGGTGTGGAGTGCAAAAAAACGATGGATTTGGGCCCAGATCTTTTGACTGGGATGAATGTGTGACATTGATCCACATTCGGTCCATCACCTGTTTTGTTTGCAATACCCCCATAAGTGCGCTGGGGATGCTCAGACGTGGGTCCCAGGCACTCCACACCACTGGAGTCAAGCTAGCCGGGCTGATGAGAGGTGTTACCTCGAAACCGGTCCGGTCCTCGGATGCTTGATTCCGTTCTTGGAAGGACATGGCTTTTGTAGTTCGGACTGGACTGTTCCCATGGGGCACAGGGTCAGAGCTGATTTGCATATTGCCATTGTCTAACCCAGGGTGGTGTGGAGTGCAAAAAAACGATGGATTTGGGCCCAGATCTTTTGACTGGGATGAATGTGTGACATTGATCCACATTCGGTCCATCACCTGTTTTGTTTGCAATACCCCCATAAGTGCGCTGGGAATGCTCAGACGTGGGTCCCAGGCACTCCACACCACTGGAGTCAAGCTAGCCGGGCTGATGAGAGGTGTTACCTCGAAACCGGTCCGGTCCTCGGATGCTTGATTCCGTTCTGGGAAGGACATGGCTTTTGTAGTTCGGACTGGACTGTTCCCATGGGGCACAGGGTCAGAGCTGATTTGCATATCGCCATTGTCTAACCCAGGGTGGTGTGGAGTGCAAAAAAAACGATGGATTTGGGCCCAGATCTTTTGACTGGGATGAATGTGTGACATTGATCCACATTCGGTCCATCACCTGTTTTGTTTGCAATACCGCCATAAGTGCGCTGGGGATGCTCAGACGTGGGTCCCAGGCACTCCACACCACTGGAGTCAAGCTAGCCGGGATGATGAGAGGTGTTACCTCGAAACCGGTCCGGTCCTCGGATGCTTGATTCCGTTCTGGGAAGGACATGGCTTTTGTAGTTCGGACTGGACTGTTCCCATGGGGCACAGGGTCAGAGCTGATTTGCATATCGCCATTGTCTAACCCAGGGTGGTGTGGAGTGCAAAAAAACGATGGATTTGGGCCCAGATCTTTTGACTGGGATGAATGTGTGACATTGATCCACATTCGGTCCATCACCTGTTTTGTTTGCAATACCCCCATAAGTGCGCTGGGGATGCTCAGACGTGGGTCCCAGGCACTCCACACCACTGGAGTCAAGCTAGCCGGGCTGATGAGAGGTGTTACCTCGAAACCGGTCCGGTCCTCGGATGCTTGATTCCGTTCTGGGAAGGACATGGCTTTTGTAGTTCGGACTGGACTGTTCCCATGGGGCACAGGGTCAGAGCTGATTTGCATATCGCCATTGTCTAACCCAGGGTGGTGTGGAGTGCAAAAAAACGATGGATTTGGGCCCAGATCTTTTGACTGGGATGAATGTGTGACATTGATCCACATTCGGTCCATCGCCTGTTTTGTTTGCAATACCGCCATAAGTGCGCTGGGGATGCTCAGACGTGGGTCCCAGGCACTCCACACCACTGGAGTCAAGCTAGCCGGGCTGATGAGAGGTGTTACCTCGAAACCGGTCCGGTCCTCGGATGCTTGATTCCGTTCTGGGAAGGACATGGCTTTTGTAGTTCGGACTGGACTGTTCCCATGGGGCACAGGGTCAGAGCTGATTTGCATATCGCCATTGTCTAACCCAGGGTGGTGTGGAGTGCAAAAAAACGATGGATTTGGGCCCAGATCTTTTGACTGGGATGAATGTGTGACCTTGATCCACATTCGGTCCATCGCCTGTTTTGTTTGCAATATCGCCATAAGTGCGCTGGGGATGCTCAGACGTGGGTCCCAGGCACTCCACACCACTGGAGTCAAGCTAGCCAGGCTGATGAGAGGTGTTACCTCGAAACTGGTCCGGTCCTCCGATGCTTGATTCCGTTCTGGGAAGGACATGGCTTTTGTAGTTCGGACTGGACTGTTCCCATGGGGCACAGGGTCAGAGCTGATTTGCATATCGCAATTGTCTAACCCAGGGTGGTGTGGAGTGCAAAAAAACGATGGATTTGGGCCCAGATCTTTTGACTGGGATGAATGTGTGACATTGATCCACATTCGGTCCATCACCTGTTTTGTTTGCAATACCGCCATAAGTGCGCTGGGGATGCTCAGACGTGGGTCCCAGGCACTCCACACCACTGGAGTCAAGCTAGCCGGGCTGATGAGAGGTGTTACCTCGAAACCGGTCCGGTCCTCGGATGCTTGATTCCGTTCTGGGAAGGACATGGCTTTTGTAGTTCGGACTGGACTGTTCCCATGGGGCACAGGGTCAGAGCTGATTTGCATATCGCCATTTTCTAACCCAGGGTGGTGTGGAGTGCAAAAAAACGATGGATTTGGGCCCAGATCTTTTGACTGGGATAAATGTGTGACATTGATCCACATTCGGTCCATCACCTGTTTTGTTTGCAATACCGCCATAAGTGCGCTGGGGATGCTCAGACGTGGGTCCCAGGCACTCCACACCACTGGAGTCAAGCTAGCCGGGCTGATGAGAGGTGTTACCTCGAAACCGGTCCGGTCCTCGGATGCTTGATTCCGTTCTGGGAAGGACATGGCTTTTGTAGTTCGGACTGGACTGTTCCCATTGGGCACAGGATCAAAGCTGATTTGCATATCGCCATTGTCTAACCCAGGGTGGTGTGGAGTGCAAAAAAACGATGGATTTGGGCCCAGATCTTTTGACTGGGATGAATGTGTGACATTGATCCACATTCGGTCCATCACCTGTTTTGTTTGCAATACCGCCATAAGTGCGCTGGGGATGCTCAGACGTGGGTCCCAGGCACTCCACACCACTGGAGTCAAGCTAGCCGGGCTGATGAGAGGTGTTACCTCGAAACCGGTCCGGTCCTCGGATGCTTGATTCCGTTCTGGGAAGGACATGGCTTTTGTAGTTCGGACTGGACTGTTCCCATGGGGCACAGGGTCAGAGCTGATTTGCATATTGCCATTGTCTAACCCAGGGTGGTGTGGAGTGCAAAAAAACGATGGATTTGGGCCCAGATCTTTTGACTGGGATGAATGTGTGACATTGATCCACATTCGGTCCATCACCTGTTTTGTTTGCAATACCCCCATAAGTGCGCTGGGGATGCTCAGACGTGGGTCCCAGGCACTCCACACCACTGGAGTCAAGCTAGCCGGGCTGATGAGAGATGTTACCTCGAAACCGGTCTGGTCCTCGGATGCTTGATTCCGTTCTGGGAAGGACATGGCTTTTGTAGTTCGGACTGGACTGTTCCCATGGGGCACAGGGTCAGAGCTGATTTGCATATCGCCATTGTCTAACCCAGGGTGGTGTGGAGTGCAAAAAAACGATGGATTTGGGCTCAGATCTTTTGACTGGGATGAATGTGTGACATTGATCCACATTCGGTCCATCACCTGTTTTGTTTGCAATACCGCCATAAGTGCGCTGGGGATGCTCAGACGTGGGTCCCAGGCACTCCACACCACTGGAGTCAAGCTAGACGGGCTGATGAGAGGTGTTACCTCGAAACCGGTCCGGTCCTCGGATGCTTGATTCTGTTCTGGGAAGGACATGGCTTTTGTAGTTCGGACTGGACTGTTCCCATGGGGCACAGGGTCAGAGCTGATTTGCATATCACCATTGTCTAACCCAGGGTGGTGTGGAGTGCAAAAAAACGATGGATTTGGGCCCAGATCTTTTGACTGGGATGAATGTGTGACATTGATCCACATTCGGTCCATCACCTGTTTTGTTTGCAATACCGCCATAAGTGCGCTGGGGATGCTCAGACGTGGGTCCCAGGCACTCCACACCACTGGAGTCAAGCTAGCCGGGCTGATGAGAGGTGTTACCTCGAAACCGGTCCGGTCCTCGGATGCTTGATTCCGTTCTGGGAAGGACATGGCTTTTGTAGTTCGGACTGGACTGTTCCCATGGGGCACAGGGTCAGAGCTGATTTGCATATTGCCATTGTCTAACCCAGGGTGGTGTGGAGTGCAAAAAAACGATGGATTTGGGCCCAGATCTTTTGGGATGAATGTGTGACATTGATCCACATTCGGTCCATCACCTGTTTTGTTTGCAATACCGCCATAAGTGCGCTGGGGATGCTCAGACGTGGGTCCCAGGCACTCCACTGGAGTCAAGCTAGCCGGGCTGATGAGAGGTGTTACCTCGAAACCGGTCCGGTCCTCGGATGCTTGATTCCGTTCTGGGAAGGACATGGCTTTTGTAGTTCGGACTGGACTGTTCCCATGGGGCACAGGGTCAGAGCTGATTTGCATATCGCCATTGTCTAACCCAGGGTGGTGTGGAGTGCAAAAAAACGATGGATTTGGGCCCAGATCTTTTGACTGGGATGAATGTGTGACATTGATCCACATTCGGTCCATCACCTGTTTTGTTTGCAATACCGCCATAAGTGCGCTGGGGATGCTCAGACGTGGGTCCCAGGCACTCCACACCACTGGAGTCAAGCTAGCCGGGCTGATGAGAGGTGTTACCTCGAAACCGGTCCGGTCCTCGGATGCTTGATTCCGTTCTGGGAAGGACATGGCTTTTGTAGTTCGGACTGGACTGTTCCCATGGGGCACAGGGTCAGAGCTGATTTGCATATCGCCATTGTCTAACCCAGGGTGGTGTGGAGTGCAAAAAAACGATGGATTTGGGCCCAGATCTTTTGACTGGGATGAATGTGTGACATTGATCCACATTCGGTCCATCACCTGTTTTGTTTGCATCTCCGTGAATATAGCATGTTAGTACGCATGCTATTACATCGCGTTCCATTACAACGTGGCTGTTACAACAACCGCGTTGTTAGAACGTAATGCCTTTACATCGCAAGTCATTAGATCCATTTGCTGTAGGGGGCGAGCTGGACTTAGGAATTGTATGATTTACTATTCTAACTCCACAGTGTGCAACAGTAGGGAAGGTGTTGGAATAGTAAATTATACTATTCCTTAGTTTAGAGCGCCCCCTACAGCAAGTCGATCTAATGACTTGCGATGTAAAGGTATTGTGTACTAACAACGCGGTCGTTGTAACAACCTTGTTGTAAAAACACCACAATGTAATGGCAGCGTTGTAAACGCTGTTTACCCCTCTCTGTTACATCACAGGTGCTCTTTATGAATGCCTCCATAAAGAGCATACAGGGGTTATTTACCTTTAAAGGCCAATAACAGAAGAGACAGAGAACTCCTGTACTCAGAATGAAACTTGATTAAGCCACCTGTGGACACTGTCTACCCAACATCAGTGTGTTGTAAGTGCTCTGCCCAGCTTAAGGAACTGGAGAAGATGAAACCTAAGTATATGTATAAGGCTACTCTTTCCACACTATTCCCTGCTATTTGCCAAACACATGTCTAATTTTTTTTCTCCAATTGTTATGATTTTTCTTTTATTCCCATTTACTGTGAGGTGGTAAAGCAGTCAACTACAGTCACCGTGTGAGATATGTCCTTACAACATATGGTTGGTATGAGTCCTTCGGGGCAATGAGATCCTTTGATCATTATAGCTCTAAGTTAGCAGATTTGACAATTTGGCTCTAGTGGAGATTACTTTTAAATTGTTGATCAATTATATTTTGAGTGTGAGGAAAAATAAACGTTTTTGCTTAAACAGAGAGTGGCAAGAAGAATTCCTTTAAAGCAGTACAAGTGTTTATATTTGCTCATGATAGAGTGAAATAAATGTCTTTGAACAATGTCTAAAAAGATGGGCTCCAGCTTTCTAGCACTCCTACAAATATTTATAGATGGTGCAGTAAGTGGATTTCAGACAAAATGGGAACTCCATTCCACTTCATAGGTCAAAATCTATAGGCTGCTATAAGCAGTAAGTCCTCCTCCCACACCACAGGAGGGTTAGTAACATTTTTTGATCACACAACTCTTAATTGTCTTCCACTGTCGACTGGGCTACTACCCTCTTATAAGGAATAAGGTTTGTGACGAAAGTATGGATGTGATAAACATTCAGACTATCAACTCCTATTGGTAGAACCAAACCCATGGCCAGTGACAAAGTGGTGAGCAGTGGGTGCTGATGTAATGAGAGGATTTCTTTGTTGATGGCCGCACCAGGAATGGGGTCTGTACTGCCTCTCAGTGTTTCTTTGATTGCTGGTGGACACCTTGGCTGCAGAATGTTGTCCTTTCAAGTGCTCTGCTGGCACCCCTGAAAATGTGAGTATACATCTGGCAAGGATGTAAGTCTTCTTTAGTGGTCCCACCACCATATCTTTTATCTACTGCCTGTCCATGCAAAGGAAAGGCCTGTTGGGTAGAAAAGGGCTGGACAGGCATCGCAGTCTTCTCAATCTTTTTTGGGGCAGGAGAGAGTGTGCAGCCTCTGCCACAGAGCGATGCTGCCTCCTATAGGTGTTGGGGGGATGGGAGGCGGTGCAGTGGAGATGCTAAAAACGGGAAACATCCTTTACAACGCAACTTTTACCACGCAGTGCTTTTACATCGCAACTTTTACAACGCAAACCATTACAACGCATTGCGCTGGGGGGCGCTCTAGGATATGGAATAGATTTAATTTACTATCCAACACCTTCCCTACTATCCACCTGGACTGGAGTTGGAATAGTAAATTAAACTATTCACTATCCAGCACCCCTCAACAGTATGCGTTGTAAAGGCATGCGTTGTAAAAGCTGCGATGTAAAAGCATGCGATGTAAAAGCATGCGTTGTAATGTCATACATCCGCTAAAAACATCGAGGCGCCAGGTGCTGACATGGTATGAAAAGAGGAAAGAATGCTCCCCCATCAAGTCTTAGGCTCTAATGAGCAAGCCTCAGATTTGAGAGCACTAGAGTGGTACAACATCCCAGTGCTTTAGTCCACATTTTATATCACATATGCACTGCAAATGTATAAATAAGTTGTGTTTAATAAAAATGTCAACTAAGGAAATGTAAATATCAAGGAAAATTATATTTTAAATCATTTACCTGTGACAGAAACTATGCCTTTCCATAAGATACTTCAAGAATATGTTAGCTTACACAGCTGAACCTCATGTTACATTAGCACAAGCATGCAGGCTTTTACTGTAGGGTGATTGTGAGCATGGCCTCTGAAATTATCTGTTAGAGGAAGACCAAATTATGTGGTATAGTGCGGCACATTTTGTGTAAGTTTTGTTTCCTTATTTTGTCATTTTTACACAGGTTAACACTGTTTAGCAAAGGTTTCACCTCATTAGTAACAGTTTAACACCCAAATACAGCAACAAGCAACAGAAAGGTGGCCAGTCAACCTTTGAAAAGCTGTTCCACTACATTGTAAAACGTGTCACCACATTGTTAGTAACCTTTGATCAATTTGAGCTAGAAATTATTTGTTTTTGTAAATATCCGCAAATTATGTAACAGATTATAGATTATGTGGCATATTTGGCAAACCTGTATTTACCCATAAAACGCCTCAGTCGCAAAATCGTATAATTCCATTGGTCCTTTTTTTTTTTTTTTTACTTTTTTTTTTATTGAAGTCTTGGATGCACCACAACACAGAAATATACTAACATATGCCGAATGAGTTCGGAACCAGACGTATTCGATAGAGAATATAAATAAAAATACATTCCGTAACATTCCCAATATTCATTAAACAAAATACGATTCCCAGATTTTCTCAAATTTCCGAACCACCCCAATTCTTTGAGCATAACTTTGTTCACATTTTCTAACTCTCTCCATTTTATGGCGCCATTCTTGTACCGTAGGGCAATAATGTGAACGCCAGTTCTGAAGTAATAATGATCTAGCCACAGCCATAGCTATATACAATAGTTTGACTAGTTGCCCAGTTAACATCAGCTCTAAATCAAAGCCAAACAAAATCAATTTAACATTCTGTGAAATCATAATTTTCTGTTGATTTTGAAGAAATGCAAAGATATCCTCCCAAAAGGATGCTATTTTGGGACAGAAAGCAATAACATGAGACCAATTGGCGGGATTATAATTCAAACACCGGAAGCAGTTAGATGAGCTATTGGGATACATTTTAGATACAATCGCCGGGGTATAATACAGGAGCCACTTACTAAAAAACAGCATTCTGCGCCAATTAGCACCTCTTAGTACAGAGAAGTTCAGTCTATTAATTTTCTGCCACACAGTAGAAGTTAATGCTAAATTTTCCTGCCCTTGCCATTTATGAACTGCTTTAAGATAAAGATCCGGGGCCTTATTCTGTGTTAAAGAGCGTTTCCACTCCCCTGGTTTCTTCTCATGTATAGAAATAAACAGTTCACTACATAGCTGGACAGGAGGAGAAAGAAGTGTAAGATCCAGTTGACGCAATACACTGTAAATCAGTTTATATGAGCCCAACATTAAAAGGTTGCCTTGGACTAGAGGAGCCATATCTGAAAGGGTAATCTAGGCTCCGTCTTTCATAAAGTTTTTTAACATTGTAAACCCTGTCCTATGCCAATTTTCTACTATTTCCAAACTTATATCCGTCCCTAAAAAAGAAAATGCGCTATATAAAGAGGAACTTAGATTAAGAAAAGGGAGGGAATATCTTTTAAGCATTGCAGAACGCTTCTTAAAAAACCAGTTTAAGACCTTGTAACGAACCAGTTTGGGTGATTTAAATATTTGAAGAGGAGAGGGAATCTGGGTCTCTCGGCTAATTAAATTTAAAAAAAAGTTGATAAAGAGTTTCTGGTTACTGTCTTTAAATCTCGCTAGGAATTGGGCTAAATACGCATTGTAATAATCTTTCAGATTTGGAAGAGCAAGCCCTCCTTGCTCCTTATCCTCATATAATGTATTTAAAGCTATTCGTGGGGTCTTTTTGGCCCAAATAAAAGATGAGAACAAAGATTCTGTTTTAGCGAAAAACGATCTGGGTAAAAAGCAGGAAATGGTTGCGAACAGAAAATTAAATAAAGGAAGAACTGACATTTTAATTAGTGCTACCCGTCCTAAAATAGATAATGGTAGAGGGTTCCATCTTTCCAACATTGAACATACTCTATGAAGAAGGGGCACAGAATTGAGCCTGTAAAGGTCTGAGACAGAAGAAGAGAAAAGAACCCCTAAATATCTTTTCGGTTTATTATTAATACAAAGTCTTAGATCAGGATGGAGTTCAGGATCGGAACCACCACAAACCAGGATTCCAGTTTTTTTTTTATTGATACGATATCCGCCAAAAGCTTCAAACTCTTCAAATATTTGCAGAGCATAAGTTTGGCATTGCAATTCAGGTTTAATTAACAAAATTATATCGTCTGCGTATAATTTAATTTTAGGCATCGAGGTAATAGGGGGAAGAATATAAGCAGATTTCCTAATTGCAGTTGCTAAGGGTTCAATAAAAAATGCAAATAAAACGGGAGAGAGCGGGCATCCTTGTCTGGTACCGCGTTTAACCGGCACCAGGCCCACTGACTCTGCATTAATAATAATATTGGCTTGAGCCTTTGAGTAAAGGTTCTGAATCAGATTTATAATAGCTACTGGAATCCCAAAGTGATCTAAAATAATAAAAAGTGTTTCCCAAACCACCAAATCAAAAGCTTTTTCAGCGTCGAATAGTAAAACTAACGCAGGAACCCGTCGTGTTTCAAAATAATCTAAAGCCTCAATTAAAAAGTGAGTGTTAGATAATAATTGTCGGCCGGCAATAAAGCCGTTTTGATCTGTATGAATCAAATCTGAAGAAAAGGAATTGAAACGAATAGATAATAATTTAGTGATGATTTTATAATCCGTGTTCAATAACGTAATAGGTCTATATGAATTTGGATCATTAGGCGGCTTGCCCTTTTTTAGAAAGCTAACCACGGTTCCTTCCCGGAATGAATCAGGGACTGAGCCACCATCCAACATAAAGTTTACTAACTGTACAAAGAGTTCAGCAAAGGAGCTGAAAAAAATCTTAAAAAATTCTGTTGGAAGCCCATCAGGCCCACATGCCTTACCTATTGGTAGATCTTGCACAACACGCTCTACTTCTTCTCTTGTAAATGGATTAACCATAGTAAATTGTTCTAAAGGAGAAAGAACAGGCAGGGAAATTTTAGCCAGATAATTTAATAACTTTTGCCGATCTATAGTGGATTGAGTATTATAGATCTTCCTATAGTGTGCAACCATTATCTCTCCGATTTCTACAGGAACAGATGTATCTATTAGAATGCCCGGAGACTTTAAGGAATGAATGAGATTAGAAGCGGCTTGCTCTCTGGCCTGCCACGCCAGGAATTTGCCGGTAAAATTACTCTCCTCGTATATCTTTTGCGAACTCTTAAAAAATATCTCTTCACTAAGGGTATAGAAATGTTGACAAAGTTCTCTTTTTGCCTTGTTTAATTGTTCCTGAATAATACTAGCTGAGTTTTGTTGCCTAAGAACAGTCAAGGCCTGAATTTTTTGCTGCAGAGATTTATTCTTATTTTTGGCTGCTAAAGAGTCTGCAGCGTCTCTCCCAATCACTAATCCCCGAATATAGGCCTTAAGAGAATCCCACACACAGTTAAGAGGAGCAGTTCCCATATTACGAATGATGAACTCCGAGATCTCATTTTTAATACCTACCACCCATGTATCGTCGCTCAAGTATTTTTTGTTAAACATCCAGTGTTTTAAAGGTCTAACCTTATCAACTAATGCCAGTTCCAAAATTATCATTGCGTGGTCCGAGAAACCATTATGGAGCATCGTTTGCCTAAGGAACTTTATTTGACGTGAGATGAGAAAAAAAATCAATCCGAGAAGAGGATTTATACCTGCCAGACCAGCAGGTGAATTCTTTTTTAGAAGGATTCTGAGTACGCCAGGGGTCAACGAGATCAAATAAAGACATATTATTATTAATTGATCTCAAGGATTTAGGTTTGAATTGTTTCTTCAAGTGACTAGAGAAGTCCAATTTTGCATTCATGGTTATGTTGAGATCCCCACCTATAAAGATCTCACCTTTAACCATTAAAGGAGATTGAAACAATTCCTCGTAGGTGTCTGGTCTATCCTCTACTGGGGCATAAAAACTAACCAAAGTCACAGGGCTTACTCTATTTGGAATAACACATGTAGCCCAACACCAACGACCTAATCCCCCTTGTTCTGTGTGGACAATCTGGACATTTAACTTCTTACTAAAAAAGAGCGCCACGCCCCTCTTTGACTCCGAAAATGAGGAGAATCCTCGATAAGACGACCAGGCTTTGAGCATGGAAAACTCCTCAATTTTTTACATTTGGATATGGGTCTCTTGTAGCAGAATCACGTCTGGTTGTTCAGATTTGGCCCATAATTCTATTGCACGCATTTTTTCCTATTATTTAATCCATTTACATTGAAGGAGATAATTTTCAGACCCATACTAAAAAAGCATATAGAGCTGCAAACGAAACATTACAGGGCCCTTAGAGGTCCTGATTATAACCAGCTCAATATTGGTAATTCCTCAGGGATATTTTTATTATCATAAAAGTAGGCACAGGGATATTTTGATTAGCATGAAAGAAGGTCTAATTCGAATGCACACAATTCGTGGAAGCTCAAAAGACTGTGGGGCAGATTTTCGAGTCCTGGCGCATCTCTGCAAAATCAGCAGGGATGCGCCAGAACAGATGTGACACGCCATTCCCTCCCTGCGCCACAACAAATGAGTCGCATTTACAATGTGGCGCACCGTGGCGCAAGGAGAGGGTGATACGTGTTGCATCCTGTGGCGTAAGGGCAGCGTATTGCTGGAATCGTGTCGCAAGCGCTACGCGGCTCCAGCAATACTAGGGGGCGCCCTATGCCTAACATGCTGTGTCACTCCTTATGTCTGCTTCAAGCAGGCGCAGGGTATTGACACAGTATGGACGTAAAACTGACATATCTTGTAGATTTCACTGCGTCACTTTTACGAGGCGTTCCTGCAACGGAACGCCCACCCTGCGCCGCAATGCCCACATGAAGCCTAACGCAGGTTTCATGTGGCGCAGGGCTTTACAGCGTGACGCATCTCCCTAGATGCGTCACGTTGTAAAAAAGGCGCAAAGTGGGGCATGGTTTACGCCGCCGCTGCGTGACAGAAGTGACGCAATGGCGGTGTAAATGTGGCGCATGGGGTTTGTAAATCTGCCCCTGCAAAAGGAACAGGTTTCACCTCGCACCTCGTTGCCAATAATTTAAACCATATTGTTTTTGTGATGTTTTACTGTAAACATTAATATGCCATTGTTCTATCTGCCTCTCTTGTCAGCTGGGAAGAAAATGTCTTTGTTTATGATCTGGTGAACAGTCGAGTCCCTGGAATACCAACTGATATCTGGATAGGACTACACGACAGAAGGCAGGTGAGAAACGATGGAGTATTAATTACGCTCTCTTATTTTAATGTCTGGTTGAAGAAACAAAATGGGCTACATCAGTGTCTTTATTAAAGAGTTGTTACACCTGTCAGCCTGAGTGTGCTCTTTTTCCCTAAACATTTTGCTTTTTCCCTCCTTTTTTACTGAAATTCATTTTGGTTGGCTCCAGGACTCTATGCACTTAACCACTTCTAACCAGTGCTAAACTGCTTTTGTTCTCTCCCTTAAACATGATAAAATCGGCTTACACCTGATTGACATATTTAATTTACTTATAAGTCCCTTTCAGAGTGATATACCATATACCCAGGACCAGTTAATTAGATGGTACTAGTGTGCCTACAGCACTTAAGTAGCCCCTTAAACATGCACCAGGACTGCCATATCATCCTGAATTTGGTCTTAAACTACTGATTCAACTCAGCAATACACCCCCATTGTCAAACATTAAACTCCCATTTTATTGCATAAAAGTCACCCCTAAGGTAGGCCCTAGGTAGCCCACAGGACAGGGTGCATTGTAATTACAATGCTGGACATGTACTTTTACGTTTTACATGTCCTGGTAGTGAAAAGCTCCTACATTTGTTTATCCCTTCTGTGAGGCCTACCTCTCCCATAGGATAATATTGGGTTGCCTTATTACCTTTAATAAGTGTTCGGTATCTGCGAAATTAAAAGTCGGAGTTTGAGTTCATTTTTAGGGCTCGGCCTCCGTCACCACGAAGTGGGGCGGAGCTTCGAGCTCTTATGTTAAAGAAAAAAAAAAAAGTTTCTTAAGGGCTCGGGCCAGATAGATTCCTTAGTGCGCGTGCTTGTGTTATGGCATCTGCATAGTGATTCGTCTTCGCTGTGCTGTCCTTTTAGTAGCCTTGACACGATAGGCTATATGTAATTTTCGTCGGCCATTTGTGGCATTTTCTGTGTGGTTACGAGCACGGGCGTCCATAAATATCAATTAGGAGCTGTCAGGGAGGTGCTTAATGGAATACAGATGCTGTGGGTGCGTTCACCATTCTGCAGTGCGTTTTGGTGGGCGCGCGCCATGCATTATTTTGTTGCTCCTTTCATCTCAGGTTTACTCGGCTAATTTAAATGTTTGAATAGCTGAAATGCTTTTACCGAAATTTACAATGTTTGTTTGGAATAAAAGGTTTACAGTTTTCAGCCAGCTTGCACCTCCTTGTTTGAACATGGAATGTAAAGCGAGTTTGTTTTAGAGCACTGATAGCCCTGTGAGGTGATACTTCAGGGTCGACGTGGTGGGTGCTTCGGGCTGGCTTGCCAGTTTGTTTATTTAAGCGGCTGACATGGTAAGTGGAATAACGAGGGAAGAACACGGTACCAGCTGTATATTTGACTGCCACTCTTAGCTGCGATAAAAATAAGTGGGAAAGTGCAATTTCGGATGATATTGAACATTCACTCATTCCAACAATTATGCATTTAAAAAGATTTTAACTTTCAGGCTTATTGTGAACATTTGATTGTTACGGGTGGCAAGTTCAGTAAGAGGTAAAGAGTGCGCTTTTCATGCCCTACTTTGGGTTCACAGTGTGAGTTTGGGCGGCTGCGACACCAGCTAAATATAAATCTGGCGCAGTCCTACTGGGCACCATGCTGTATGTCAGTCTATGAGGGAAGGCGCCGTTCTGCTCTGTGCTGTGGTGAAGGATAGGGACATTGTGAACAACGATGGTTGGGAGCAGGAGATGGCCTTCGGGGTGACGACGTTATGTGCAGAGTGCAGAGTGGTAGTGCAGAGTGCAGAATGGTAGTGCAGAGTGGTAGTGCAGAGTGGTAGTGCAGAGTGGTAGTGCAGTTTGAGAGTGCTGAGTGCAGATTGAGAGTGCAGAGTGCAGATTGGTAGTGCAGAGTGGTAGTGCAGAGTGCAGATTGAGAGTGCAGAGTGGTAGTGCAGAGTGGTAGTGCAGAGTGCAGATTGAGAGTGCAGACTGCAGATTGGTAGTGCAGAGTGCAGATTGGTAGTGCAGAGTGGTAGTGCAGAGTGCAGAGTGGTAGTGCAGAGTGCAGATTGAGAGTGCGAGTGGTAGTGCAGAGTGGTAGTGCAGAGTACAGATTGGTAGTGCATAGTGGTAGTGCAGATTGGTAGTGCAGAGTGGTAGTGCAGAGTGCAGATTGGTAGTGCAGAGTGGTAGTGCAGAGTGCAGATTGGTAGTGCAGAGTGGTAGTGCAGAGTGCAGATTGAGAGTGCAGAGTGCAGAGTGGTAGTGCAGAGTGGTACTGCAGAGTGGTAGTGCAGAGTGGTAGTGCAGAGTGCAGATTGAGAGTGCAGAGTGCAGATTGGTAGTGCAGAGTGTAGATTGGTAGTGCAGAGTGCAGAGTGGTAGTGCAGAGTGCAGAGTGGTAGTGCAGAGCGCAGAGTGGTAGTGCAAAGTGCAGATTGAGAGTGCGAGTGGTAGTGCAGAGTGGTAGTGCAAAGTGCAGATTGGTAGTGCAGAGTGGTAGTGCAGAGTGCAGATTGGTAGTGCAGAGTGGTAGTGCAGAGTGCAGATTGAGAGTGCAGAGTGGTAGTGCAGAGTGCAGAGTGGTAGTGCAGAGTGCAGAGTGGTAGTGCAGAGTGCAGAGTGGTAGTGCAGAGTGGTAGTGCTGAGTGGTAGTGCAGAGTGCAGAGTGGTAGTGCAGAGTGGTAGTGCAGAGTGGTAGGGCAGAGTGGTAGTGCAGAGTGGTAGTGCATAGTGGTAGTGCAAGTGCAGAGTGGTAGTGCAGAGTGCAGAGTGGTAGTGCAGAGTGCAGAGTGGTAGTGCAGAGTGGTAGTGCAGAGTGCAGATTGAGAGTGCAGAGTGCAGATTGGTAGTGCAGAGTGCAGATTGGTAGTGCAGAGTGCAGAGTGCAGAGTGGTAGTGCAGAGTGCAGAGTGGTAGTGCAGAGTGCAGATTGAGAGTGCGAGTGGTAGTGCAGAGTGGTAGTGCAGAGTGCAGAGTGGTAGTGTAGAGTGGTAGTGCAGAGTGGTAGTGCAGAGTGCAGAGTGGTAGTGCAAAGTGGTAGTGCAGAGTGCAGAGTGGTAGTGCAGAGTGCAGAGTGGTAGTGCAGAGTGCAAAGTGGTAGTGCAGAGTGCAAAGTGGTAGTGCAGAGTGGTAGTGCAGAGTGGTAGTGCAGAGTGCAGAGTGGTAGTGCAGAGTGCAGAGTGGTAGTGCAGAGTGCAGAGTGGTAGTGCAGAGTGCAGAGTGGTAGTGCAGAGTGCAGAGTGGTAGTGCAGAGTGCAGAGTGGTAGTGCAGAGTGGTAGTGCAGAGTGGTAGTGCAAAGTGCAGAGTGGTAGTGCAGAGTGCAGAGTGGTAGTGCAGAGTGCAGAGTGGTAGTGCAGAGTGCAGATTGAGAGTGCGAGTGGTAGTGCAGAGTGGTAGTGCAGAGTGCAGAGTGGTAGTGCAGAGTGGTAGTGCAGAGTGCAGAGTGGTAGTGCAGAGTGCAGAGTGGTAGTGCAGAGTGGTAGTGCAGAGTGCAGAGTGGTAGTGCAGAGTGGTAGTGCAGAGTGCAGAGTGGTAGTGCAGAGTGCAGAGTGGTAGTGCAGAGTGCAGAGTGGTAGTGCAAAGTGCAGAGTGCAGAGTGGTAGTGCAGAGTGCAGAGTGGTAGTGCAGAGTGGTAGTGCAGAGTGGTAGTGCAGAGTGGTAGTGCAGAGTGGTAGTGCAGAGTGCAGAGTGGTAGTGCAGAGTGCAGAGTGGTAGTGCAGAGTGCAGAGTGGTAGTGCAGAGTGCAGATTGAGAGTGCAGAGTGCAGACTGGTAGTGCAGAGTGCAGAGTGGTAGTGCAGAGTGCAGAGTGGTAGTGCAGAGTGCAGATTGGTAGTGCAGAGTGGTAGTGCAGAGTGCAGATTGGTAGTGCAGAGTGGTAGTGCAGAGTGCAGAGTGGCAGTGCAGAGTGGTAGTGCAGAGTGCAGAGTGGTAGTGCAGAGTGCAGAGTGGTAGTGCAGAGTGCAGAGTGGTAGTGCAGAGTGCAGATTGGTAGTGCAGAGTGCAGATTGGTAGTGCAGAGTGCAGAATGGTAGTGCAGAGTGCAGAATGGTAGTGCAGAGTGCAGAGTGGTAGTGCAAAGTGCAGAGTGGTAGTGCAGAGTGCAGAGTGGTAGTGCAGAGTGCAGATTGGTAGTGCAGAGTGGTAGTGCAGAGTGCAGAGTGGTAGTGCAGAGTGCAGAGTGGTAGTGCAGAGTGGTAGTGCAGAGTGCAGAGTGGTAGTGCAGAGTGCAGAGTGGTAGTGCAGAGTGCAGAGTGGCAGTGCAGAGTGCAGAGTGGCAGTGCAGAGTGCAGAGTGGTAGTGCAGAGTGCAGAGTGGTAGTGCAGATTGGTAGTGCAGAGTGCAGAGTGGTAGTGCAGAGTGGTAGTGCAGAGTGGTAGTGCAGAGGGGTAGTGCAGAGTACAGAGTGGTAGTGCAGAGTACAGAGTGGTATTGCAGAGTGCAGAGTCGTAGTGCAGAGTGCAGAGTGGTAGTGAGGAGTGCAGAGTGCAGAGTGGTACTGCAAAGTGCAGAGTGGTAGTTCAGAGTGGTAGTGCAGAGTGCAGAGTGGTAGTGCAGAGTGCAGATTGAGAGTGCGAGTAATAGTGCAGATTGGTAGTGCAGAGTGGTAGTGCAGAGTGCAGATTGAGAGTGCAGAGTGCAGAGTGGTAGTGTAGAGTGGTAGTACAGAGTGGTAGTGCAGAGTGCAGAGTGGTAGTGCAGAGTGGTAGTGCAGAGTGCAGGGTGGTAGTGCAGAGTGGTAGTGCAGAGTGCAGAGTGGTAGTGCAAAGTGGTAGTGCAGAGTGGTAGTGCAGAGTGGTAGTGCAGAGTGGTAGTGCAGAGTGGTAGTGCAGAGTGGTAGTGCAGAGTGCAGATTGGTAGTGCAGAGTGCAGATTGGTAGTGCAGAGTGCAGATTGGTAGTGCAGATTGGTAGTGCGGAGTTGTAGTGCAGAGTGGTAGTGCAGAGTGGTAGTGCAGAGTGCAGAGTGGTAGTGCAAAGTGCAGAGTGGTAGTGCAGAGTGCAGATTGGTAGTGCAGAGTGGTAGTGCAGAGTGCAGAATGGTAGTGCAGAGTGCAGAGTGGTAGGGCAGAGTGCAGAGTGGTAGTGCAGAGTGCAGAGTGCAGATTGAGAGTGCGAGTGGTAGTGCAGAGTGGTAGTGCAGAGTGCAGATAGAGAGTGCAGAGTGCAGAGTGGTAGTGCAGAGTGGTAGTGCAGAGTGCAGAGTGGTAGTGCAGAGTGCAGAGTGGTAGTGCAGAGTGCAGAGTGGTAGTGCAGAGTGCAGAGTGGTAGTGCAGAGTGGTAATGCAGAGTGGTAGTGCAGAGTGGCAGTGCAGAGTGGTAGTGCAGAGGGGTAGTGCAGAGGGGTAGTGCAGAGGGGTAGTGCAGAGGGGTAGTGCAGAGTGGTAGTGCAGAGTGGTAGTGCAGAGTGGTAGTGCAGATTGGTAGTGCAGAGTGCAGATTGGTAGTGCAGAGTGCAGATTGGTAGTGCAGAGTGCAGAGTGGTAGTGCAGATTGGTAGTGCAGAATGGTAGTGCAGAGTGGTAGTGCAGAGTGGTAGTGCAGAGTGGTAGTGCAGAGTGGTAGTGCAGAGTGGTAGTGCAGAGTGGTAGTGCAGAGTGCAGAGTGGTAGTGCAGAGTGCAGAGTGGTAGTGCAGAGTGATAGTGCAGAGTGCAGAGTGGTAGTGCAGAGCGCAGAGTGGTAGTGCAGAGTGGTAGTGCGGAGTGCAGAGTGGTAGTGCAGAGTGCAGAGTGGTAGTGCAGAGTGCAGAGTGGTAGTGCAGAGTGCAGAGTGGTAGTGCAGAGTGCAGATTGAGAGTGCGAGTGGTAGTGCAGAGTGCAGAGTGGTAGTGCAGAGTGCAGAGTGGTAGTGCAGAGTGCAGAATGGTAGTGCAGAGTGTAGAGTGGTAGTGCAGAGTGCAGAGTGGTAGTGCAGAGTGCAGATTGGTAGTGCACTCGCAGAGTGCAGAGTGGTAGTGCAGAGTGCAGAGTGGTAGTGCAGAGTGCAGAGTGGTAGTGCAGAGTGCAGATTGGTAGTGCAGAGTGCAGATTGGTAGTGCAGAGTTCAGATTGGTAGTGCAGAGTGCAGAGTGATAGTGCAGAGTGCAGAGTGGTAGTGCAGATTGGTAGTGCAGATTGGTAGTGCAGAGTGCAGAGTGGTAGTGCAGAGTGCAGAGTGGTAGTGCAGATTGGTAGTGCAGATTGGTAGTGCAGAGTGCAGAGTGGTAGTGCAGAGTGCAGAGTGGTAGTGCAGAGTGCAGATTGGTAGTGCAGAGTGCAGATTGGTAGTGCAGAGTGCAGATTGGTAGTGCAGAGTGCAGAGTGGTAGTGCAGAGTGCAGAGTGGTAGTGCAGATTGGTAGTGCAGATTGGTAGTGCAGAGTGCAGAGTGGTAGTGCAGAGTGCAGAGTGGTAGTGCAGATTGGTAGTTCAGATTGGTAGTGCAGAGTGCAGAGTGGTAGTGCAGAGTGGTAGTGCAGAGTGCAGAGTGGTAGTGCAGATTGGTAGTGCTGATTGGTAGTGCAGAGTGCAGAGTGGTAGTGCAGAGTGCAGAGTGGTAGTGCAGATTGGTAGTGCAGATTGGTAGTGCAGAGTGCAGAGTGGTAGTGCAGAGTGCAGAGTGGTAGTGCAGAGTGCAGAGTGGTAGTGCAGAGTGCAGAGTGGTAGTTCAGAGTGCAGAGTGGTAGTGCAGAGTGCAGATTGGTAGTGCAGAGTGCAGAGTGGTAGGGCAGAGTGGTAGTGCAGATTGGTAGTGCAGAGTGGGAGTGCAGAGTGGGAGTGCAGAGTGCAGAGTGGTAGTGCAGAGTGCAGATTGAGAGTGCGAGTGGTAGTGCAGAGTGCAGAGTGGTAGTGCAGAGTGCAGAGTGGTAGTGCAGAGTGCAGAGTGCAGATTGAGAGTGCGAGTGGTAGTGCAGAGTGGTAGTGCAGAGTGCAGAGTGGTAGTGCAGCAGAGTGCAGATTGGTAGTGCAGAGTGCAGATTGGTAGTGCAGAGTGCAGATTGGTAGTGCAGAGTGCAGAGTGGTAGTGCAGAGTGGTAATGCAGAGTGGTAGTGCAGAGTGGTAGTGCAGAGTGGTAGTGCAGATTGGTAGTGCAGAGTGGGAGTGCAGAGTGGTAGTGCAGAGTGGTAGTGCAGAGTGCAGAGTGGTAGTGCAGAGTGCAGATTGGTAGTGCAGAGTGGTAGTGCAGAGTGCAGAATGGTAGTGCAGAGTGCAGAGTGGTAGGGCAGAGTGCAGAGTGGTAGTGCAGAGTGCAGAGTGCAGATTGAGAGTGCGAGTGGTAGTGCAGAGTGGTAGTGCAGAGTGGTAGTGCAGAGTGCAGATTGAGAGTGCAAAGTGCAGAGTGGTAGTGCAGAGTGGTAGTGCAGAGTGCAGAGTGGTAGTGCAGAGTGCAGAGTGGTAGTGCAGAGTGCAGAGTGGTAGTGCAGAGTGGTAATGCAGAGTGGTAGTGCAGAGTGGCAGTGCAGAGTGGCAGTGCAGAGTGGTAGTGCAGAGGGGTAGTGCAGAGTGGTAGTGAAGAGTGGTAGTGCAGAGTGGTAGTGCAGAGTGGTAGTGCAGATTGGTAGTGCAGAGTGCAGATTGGTAGTGCGGAGTGCAGATTGGTAGTGCAGAGTGCAGATTGGTAGTGCAGATTGGTAGTGCAGATTGGTATTGCAGAGTGGTAGTGCAGAGTAGTAATGCAGAATGGTAGTGCAGAGTGGTAGTGCAGAGTGGTAGTGCAGAGTGCAGAGTGGTAGTGCAGAGTGCAGAGTGGTAGTGCAGAGTGGTAGTGCAGAGTGGTAGTGCAGAGTGCAGAGTGGTAGTGCAGAGTGCAGAGTGGTAGTGCAGAGTGATAGTGCAGAGTGCAGAGTGGTAGTGCAGAGTGCAGAGTGGTAGTGCAGAGTGGTAGTGCAGAGCGCAGAGTGGTAGTGCAGAGTGGTAGTGCGGAGTGCAGAGTGGTAGTGCAGAGTGGTAGTGCAGAGTGGTAGTGCAGAGTGTAGAGTGGTAGTGCAGAGTGCAGAGTGGTAGTGCAGAGTGCAGAGTGGTAGTGCAGAGTGCAGATTGGTAGTGCACTCGCAGAGTGCAGAGTGGTAGTGCAGAGTGCAGAGTGGTAGTGCAGAGTGCAGATTGGTAGTGCAGAGTGCAGATTGGTAGTGCAGAGTGCAGATTGGTAGTGCAGAGTGCAGAGTGGTAGTGCAGAGTGCAGAGTGGTAGTGCAGATTGGTAGTGCAGATTGGTAGTGCAGAGTGCAGAGTGGTAGTGCAGAGTGCAGAGTGGTAGTGCAGAGTGCAGAGTGGTAGTGCAGAGTGCAGAGTGGTAGTGCAGAGTGCAGATTGGTAGTGCAGAGTGCAGAGTGGTAGTGCAGAGTGGTAGTGCAGATTGGTAGTGCAGAGTGGGAGTGCAGAGTGGGAGTGCAGAGTGCAGAGTGGTAGTGCAGAGTGCAGATTGAGAGTGCGAGTGGTAGTGCAGAGTGCAGAGTGGTAGTGCAGAGTGCAGAGTGCAGATTGAGAGTGCGAGTGGTAGTGCAGAGTGGTAGTGCAGAGTGATAGTGCAGAGTGGTAGTGCAGAGTGGTAGTGCAGAGTGCAGAGTGGTAGTGCAGAGTGGTAGTGCAGAGTGCAGAGTGGTAGTGTGCAGTGCAGAGTGGTAGTGCAGAGTGCAGAGTGGTAGTGCAGAGTGCAGAGTGGTAGTGCAGCAGAGTGCAGATTGGTAGTGCAGAGTGCAGATTGGTAGTGCAGAGTGCAGATTGGTAGTGCAGAGTGCAGAGTGGTAGTGCAGAGTGGTAATGCAGAGTGGTAGTGCAGAGTGGTAGTGCAGAGTGGTAGTGCAGAGTGGTAGTGCAGAGTGGTAGTGCAGAGTGGTAGTGCAGAGTGCAGAGTGGTAGTGCAGAGTGCAGAGTGGTAGTGCAGAGTGCAGAGTGGTAGTGCAGAGTGGTAGTGCAGAGTGCAGATTGAGAATGCAGAGTGGTAGTGCAGAGTGCAGATTGAGAGTGCAGAGTGCAGATTGGTAGTGCAGAGTGCAGAGTGGTAGTGCAGAGTGCCTAAAACACATTTCCATTTACAATGCCATTATCTCTAACTTAAAACAAACCCGAGCCCTAATGCATTCCTAATGCTTGTTAAAAATGCCATGTTTAGAAAGTTGATTCATATCAACTGTTAAATATGTTTAGAAAGTTGGGTTTACCTGCCCTATTTGGTGCCTGCAGCCTGTTCCTATGTCACATGACTGGGAGGAATAAACAATGTCCAGCTACCAAACTACATCCAGACAGCTGCACAATAGAGATATTAGGTGTGCCTTGGGTGGAGCTGGGCACAGCACCACTTGCAGCTGAATATGGCGGGGCTCTGACTTCGCACAAAGAACTTGTCACCCATGAATTGTTCATGCAGCCAGCTTGGAGGCAGGGCAAGAAAGTAAAAAATGGCAAGCACTTCAAAGGAATTCTTTAAAAACTTCTCCTCCTCTTCAAAGAAGGCACCAGGTATAAAAATGGAACCCACAGACCCACACTTCAGTTCACTTTCTTGACCTTTGGAAAGACGCGCAGAGATCTACCTGCTAATGTGGCCTACTGTATACTCCACAAGACTGCTTTGCTGCTCTTGAAAGGACTACTTTGCTGCATGGATCCTGCCTTAAACCCTCACAGGCATGCCCTGCTGATTGAACCCTGTTCCATCACTTGAACCCACAACTAACAGTGTGGCTCCAAAGTTTAGTTGGCTGGCCTCCTGATCAGTGCCTCAGGGACAGAAAAGGCGCCAACCATCTTAAAACCGTACCTGGACCCAGCCTGAGTGAGCCCTAACTCCCTACGTGGTGCCCCTCCAGCCCTGGACCCTTGCTGGTGGTGCTAAAGGTGCCCAAATAGCCGAAATCCAAATCTTCGGATTTAGAACATTTTAGGCTAAAAACTGCTCTGAGAACCGAGGGAAGACCGGGACCCACCTGCCCGTCTAGCCGCTGAATGTGTATCACCATTTGACCAGACTTTGTGGCAGCTCCCACAATGTTCTTCTAAACAGCAGTGTATCCTGTTCAGTGGTCCTTTACTAAATGGATGTCAGGCCTCCTGGATCTCTCGCCAGCTACAGCCCCCAGTTTTAGCCTGCAGGAGATAAAAAAGTCCAAATGAAAAGATCTTCACTGTGTTCTTGCCCAGTAGCTCCCTGACGACACCGCTCCCTCCTTGGACACTGCATGCAACTTTGCCCCACTAAACTTTCCCGCCTCCGAAAATTTTCCTTCGAAATGTCCTATAGTTCCGAAGGTTAGCGCTGACTGGGCCCAATCTGCTTTTTGTATACAACTCGCACTCTCTAGTGGTCAGCCATAGTTTTCGACTTTGACCAAGTCTCACGCAACTAGATTTACACAATTGGCACTTTGATCTTTTAGTTGCTATGTGTTACTTTGAACTTCATAATTCCTCTTCTACTGATTTGTTTTTTGCCATTTTAGTGTAAAATACTTTATAAAAATGTACTCTATTCATCTAAATTAGCGTGGTATTTTCTTGTGTTGTGTTTTCACTTTATATTATTTGTGAGCTCCATAAATACTTTACATATTGGCTCTTCGTTAAGCCTGACTACTTTTGTGCCAAGCTACCAGAAGGTAAAGCAACTGTAAATTTAGTGACTTTTATATATTACCCTGAAAGGCATTGTGAGATTGTGGCTATTGCTTGAGCAGGGTTAACACCCTATATCTTTGACAATTGCTGTCAGGGAGACCACTGACAACTGTGTACGCAGCCTCAAATCCGCCTGCACCCTGATTACCCAATGCTATACATTACTGTATCCTTCTTGAACTACCTTCCTGCTCTATTGTCCTTTATTTTTCTACTTGTCCGTTTAACCAAACTGACTTTCATCATGTACTTCTTGTAAACGTATAACTTATTTTTAAAATGTGTAAAGCCCTCTGATACCCGTAGGTTTAGCCCGTGCTATCTAAGACTCAAATAAATAAAACATTTTAAAAAATAACAACCCACTGAACCGAAAACCCAATTTCTCAAAAGAGTTATTTAGGGAATCCGATTTCTACTCATTCTCGACTTGTAAACATCAAGACTGGTAGTTTTTTTTGTAATGGTGTTATGTGCTAAGCTCTATTGCCTGGAGTCTGCAGCCTATGAGCACTAACCAAGCAGACTGTAGTACATTTTAGGGACACCAAGCACCATATTGCACAGCATCCTCAGCACACTAACCAATCAGTTTAACCAGACACATTGCACTGCATTAAAAAACACTAGTCCACTACCCTGCACAGCATCCTCAGGACTCTATAAATAACGCCAGTAACCTGACACACAGCATTACTTCCATATAACCACTAGTACACCACAATGCGTTGCATCTTAGTAAAACCTGCCTACCACAAAGCACTGCATTCTGTTGATGCAAACCCACTGCAGCACATTCAAGAAGCACTAATTCATCAGTGCTTCTGTGCCAACCGTGGGTATCGTAGTGAGTTCGATAGATGTTAAAATGCCACACAACATCTCGGACAAATGCATAACTAATTACTTTTGATACACAAATATTAGACACACAAACCACTATGTGTCTTACATGCTATAAACCACTACACTTACTACATCTTAGGGACACTAACCCACTACAATGCACTGCATCTGAAGGGCACCAACCCACACAGTCCTGCTGTCTCAACCAATACCAGCACGGCTCTTGGTGACGTCAGCCCAGTTCCGCAACTGACTCCCTTTGCAAGGTAATATAAAAACGTATTCCTTTTCACTTTAAATGCAAAAATTCATTAATTAACAACGTAAAAACATTTGCCACCATGCCTAAGCAACTAATTCAAAGGATAGATCATTTTCACTCACTGCAAGTAAATCCCTCCCGCTTACTCTTCATACACTACGAGTAGATCCCTTCTGCCTACTCTTCATACAAGCATTAGAGAACCTGTTATTCCCTCGGGCTTACCCTTTCTAGGTGATATAAGGCCAAAGTTTCACCAGCGAACTCCTTTGCTATCATTTATTCATACATTTATACAGAAAACCCATGATTAGTGCTTCCAGTTTTACCTAACCAGGCACTTACTTCCTTAGGCAAGTGACCTCACTGCAAAGTGGCTTACATTTACCACCCGCTATTCTGCCCACGGGGATTCCAAAATAAACATAGATCAATACAAACGGGTTTTGATTAATACATAAAATCAATACAAATTCAAATAATCAATATGTGACTAACTACATATCATAACCAAACCCTAACCAACCTCTGCTACCAAAAGAATACTGATAGAGCGCGGGCTCACCTGCTCGTTTTACCATACTCACCTGGGCCCATAAAAACATACACACTTTAAACAGGTAAACCTACGCTAATCAGAAATTTTAATTAACCATTTAGCACCTATACCATTGACTTACCAATCTTTGTCATCGGTACCTATAGTCCTATGGGATCAAGGGTGTTAGAATAATAGGCAGTAAATAAACATTTCATTCATAAAATACCCACAGACTCAGGAAAGGTTTAAACACTTTATCTATGTCAATTCTTAAATGTCAGAGTCCATACCAATTCAAATAAAGCGTATTCAATTAGAAAGAAAATAATCAAGGCCAGATGATGTGAAAATATTATGAGACTTTCATTAAGCATTGGAACATAGGAAGGGTAAGAAATAGGAAACAATACAAAGACATACTCACATTGATTTATAATTACCTAGAATGGTGTGAAGACCAACCCTGGCCACGGGCTGGGATAAAGGACAGGACCCCCGATAGTGCAGGTGCCAACAGGACAGGTGCAGACCAGAATTAGGACAAGTGCGGACCAAATTGGATCAGGACAGGACCACCAGAGGTCGGGAACGGCACCCACAGCTGAAGTGCAATGCCAGCGTCGCAACCCTCTCTGCAGCTAACAGTCAGACCCGGATTGGGTTATCGAACTCCTTCCCAGAACCCCAACTGGGTTATCGATTCTTCTAACAGAGTGCTCCGCCAGTACCTCTGCTCTCGATCGCCTATTGAGTGCGTTTGGTCAGTGACAGATCAGCTATTCGGACAAGTCGGACAATCTAACTAGCTAAGCCTACCTTAGATATACCATTTTCAAGCGCAATGTACCACCCCCCAATGTTGCAAGTTCATGTTTTCCCTCAATTTGATTGGTTAAAAAGCGAGGATAGGATCATCACACCATACCAGATATGAGATTATTTCATTCAAATATTTAAATTAATGTTCCCTCCCATCATTTTATTTTCCCATGCACTTTTATTCCACCCGACAATGGATGTTTCAATAACAAATACAATGTATACGAAGATTGGTACGTTGTCTTCCTTTTTGAGGGTAAAAGTTCATTTTCCCAGGCGCATTGCAGGCAAGACTGTTATTGGCAGGGATTCAATGCCATGGCTTGTGGACTCGGGAGCAATCAGCACATGCACAGTCGCGGGACCCAAGATGGAGCAACATTTTACTTGATTGGTCCAAACACAAGCTAATAGCAAAGTCAAAGAAGAACAGTTTTAGAACAAGGAATAAATGAATGCACTATATACCACTTATTTCTACTCTATTCCCATTACTTTAACTACAGCGTTAGGAATTACGCAGAACAAACAAATTAGTAAAAGCAGCAATGCAAGCGTTGGCATTTGAAACATAGAGCAGCCATCTTTAGTTCTAGTGCGCAGAAGCAAAGATTTCCCACCAGAGCAGAGAGTACGTCATGTCAAGTGAGTGTGACAGACGTATGCACAGAAAGGTTCCCACATTGCGGCGGCCATTTTAGGACACTCGAGTTATGGTTAGTAAAGGCACATAGGAAAGCTTCCCTTAAATACTACAAATGTCGTGTGGTGCATTATTAGCAGAACGAAACATGTTTATTAATGCAATACGTTTTATTTCGAGAGGATTGCATCCGAGCAAGTCTCTTTATGAGCGAAACCTTGCTCCATCACAGTGGACTATGTTCTTTTGTAAACAACATAACACACTGCACTGTGCCATGGACAATATAAGAATGAACTTATGTCTAATTATTGATGAGTGTTACCTGGACTATGCCATCAAAACATGTATGAATACAGTCTTGAATAGGGCTTTAAATCCTACTCTTTTCAGTAAGAAGAGACCACAGAAACAAGCAATCTGACCACATTTTAGACCCCATAGACCAATCTATTTCGCCACTTTTCTGAATAATCATGAGAGACAGGCACTACGGGGTGTCTCCAGGGTTGAGTTCTGTGAACCGTTTGCTCCATACCCTATTTTTTTATATATATTAGTCAATTGTTAAAATGAGTGGTAAATGGCCTGCAGAAGGTGTATACTTAGGAATGTATAATAGATTATTTTGGAGATACTGAAAGTATACAATTATAGGCATAGTCAGATGGTATTTTCAAAGTGTTTGCTGATATAAGGTAAATATTGGGAAAATATAGTTAATGGCAGCAACCCCAAGATCATTATGGGTGGCATGAATCAAACGGACTGTCCCAAGATTTCTAGAGGCATTTACTTTTTATAACTCTGCTAGATATATTGGTAAAGTAACTTCTCTTGGCGGAGAAATGGCAGGCAAAGCCTCTGGAATTTGGAAATGGTTCTAGATGCGGCTTCCATAATGTATGCCAACTTTGTAAACTAAGCTATGTGATGTTCATTTCATAGAAAAAATATTGGAACAAATGAAATTTCTGATTGTTCTTAGTTAACAATATATTTTGCAGTGCTAATGTGGGTAATGTTTTCAAGATGAATGCAATTAAAAACCTCGCAGGGCTCCAATGATTCTGCTTCTACAGGTGCAACCTGTTGAGTTCTCCATGTCAGCTCTATCAAATTCACAATTATCAACAGCAATTGTTAATATCTGAGAAGAATTCAGGCACTCAATCGATCTCCTTTTGGTTTTTCCCAGTGGAATTTCTCCTGTTGAACAATGGAAGTCCCTGCGAGTTGATGTTGGCCCATTTTGTAGGGCCTCCCTCAAACCCAGATAAAAATATTTCTGCGGACTTGGTACAGTTCCAGTCATGTTAGCACACTGGCTCCTACAGCTTCTGAACTCCTGGGGAAGTTGGGGGTCTCCTTTTCTTCTATGACAAGGGAGAAGCTCACTTTTCATATTGGGAAGTGGAGGCTACCCCCTGGTGCCCTAATGGGTAATGGTGTACAAGAATAATAATCAAATCTCTGTCTAAGATTACGTCCCACATATGTGGGAATATTTTGTGGATTGACTCCAGCCTGTTGGAAAACAAATTTTAACACTGGATCCATGGGCTACTCTGAATGTCCACATCATTTATTTATAACTTTCAATTCAAATAAGACAGAGTAGAATGTTCCTGAAGGACAGCTGTTTTGTTTTCCCCAGAGAAACAGATAAACCACACGAAAGGAGGACAACCACATAACCTCAGCTATTTCCACTTTCACTTTGTACTCTGCACACACATGCATACAAACCGAATTTTTAGGTTATCTTCCAATATGGAGAAAGAAGTACCGGACCAGGTGCAGATACTGGGGAAGCATTTGGAGTAAGTGTGACAGAAGGTTCTACCCCTCTTTCTCTTATGAGGTGTTTACCTCACAAAGCGAATGCATGCCCAGTGATTCAATAGCGATTAGCAGAGGGGCAAACACCAACCGAAAAAGTTAGTTTGTTAACATGTGTGTGTCAATTGCAGAGTAAATGTTGATTACACTGAAAAGGCTACACAAATATGGTTGCATGGATTAAGGGATCTACTTGGTCCTGAAGAAAGGCGGGTGACCCAAACGGCAGAAAATGAACAGCTGAAACATGTCGACCTAAAAAGACTTTGGGGCAATGAATATCTCTAAACACGCCATTCTTTGTTTTTAATTTAGCCCTGAGAACCTTAGGAATAAAGGAACACAAAGTGTACCTGGTTGTCAACAAGGATTCCATAGAACAGGTTTACAACTTCAACTACCTGCCTCTAAAATCAATCTGAAACTTGGAATAGATCACGCAGGTTTAAAAAATCCCATTGCTCTCAACTGCACTACACCTTTAAACTAGTCAAGGTCTTTAATGAGCGGGTGTGGTCTGTCGGCTAGACTGCTGGAAACCAGGGTACGAGCCTCGGGGTCGCGTCCACATCCTGGGATTCTGGGCAAATCACTTAATCTCCCTGTGCCTGAATGTGTAAAGTAAATATGGTGCTCATGTAAAGCTCTACAATACCTTCGGGTCGAGTTTGCGCTATATAAATATGCAAAAAAAATAAAAATGAAACCCACTCAAAAAGGGTAGTTCCTGCCAAAGAGATTCATAATGTTAGGGCCCTGGGAGTGGTCCTGTATGGCTACGAGATCTGGGGGTATGCAAAATTTAATGTAATAACTGTCAAGTAAAATAGGTTTATTAAGTACCTTTTCGCACCTCCACAGAGCACCCCTTTGATCAACTGAATCTTGACACTGCTACTTAGGCATATCTCTGTGAGAACACACCATTGCAATACTGGCACAGGCTTTTGACTTCGTCTGCCCTAGGTGTTTACCATGAACCCATAAGGGAGCTTATGTCCTACTCCGCTGTTAAAAAAATTCAGTGGTTAACGTCTGTTAGGTCGCTACTAAGGAAACTCGGACTTGAGGGATTCTGTGCCTGCCCTGAGTAAATTAGCTGTTAGTCAAAAATTAATCTTAAAGCAATATACTGGATTCCATTTTTACTACAGAATTTATACATTTTAAACCATTCCCTGCATATGAAAAGTCAATTGATGAAATGTGGCCGCCCCTATTTCCCAAACTCTATCTGCAGTTTAGGTATCAGGCTCTTCCTATTCAAGTATTTGTGCTAAATGGGCACTAGCTCATTCCAGAGGGGAAAATTGTCCAGCCTGCAAAGGCCCCAAGAAGACATCCCTCGCCTCCTTTTTTTCTGCCCAGCCTATGGCCTCCAGAGGAAGAAATGGCTGTTGCCACTGTGCAGAGAATTGTGTGTCAGTAGGTATTTGGATGCAAATAGGATTCTAAGAGCAGATAGCTCCAGGCTGGTGAATTTTTCAGTGGCGATATATCTTATGTGCACCTGGTTATAGCAATAGAAGTGGATCCTTGCAGAAGAGAAGGAGCATCAATCATTCAATATTACAACTTGTGAATGATGAGTGGGCCTGGAAATGGTTATTTTTTTTATATGGTAGACTTCTCTTCTGTACTCTTTCAGTTTTTGTTCTATGTTTATATGATTTTATTTTCAAAGCTACTATATTTATGTACACTTGAAGAAAATTGCACTTTTTGCTAACATTTGCACTGATGCCTTGTCTGTTGTAAAAATTCAGCTTTAAGGGAATGAATAGGCCTAATAGTCTTGTTTTAATGGAGCCGGAGTGTTATAGTATGCAGAGACTTCAACTATACTGCCCAAGTTTCTAACCCCGCCATTCTTATTCTGTATGGCCTTTTATGACATCATGATTGTTGTTTTTAATTTGTTTTAATGTACTTTTATGATTTTGATGTTCGAATAAGGTTAAATGAACAGAAAACAACAGATGAGGCCTGTGGTCGCCTTCCTTTTGTGAGTTTTCTTTATTTATAACTTTTATTTTATAATAGAGAGGACAAGGGAGTGCATTTAGAAGGGTGGTGGATGAAAAGTTGGTGATGCCGATACATCTTCCTAAATTTTGCAGAACCTAATTATTGTTATTGAATACCAGAAGACCTGAGGGAGCTGATGCAAACAGACAAGATTGGGCTGAAATGTTTAAACTAATATAACTAATGTTTGAAAAGCTGCAGTCTATCATTTACACTGTCGCAGAGTAAATAAAATGTGCTGCTTTCCTAAAGCTAATTAATTTTTGAATTTAGAATGAGGGATGGCTGTGGATTGCAGTGGTACATGTGTGTTGATAGACGTTTTCAGCCAGACTGGTACCTTTTACATGTTCCTTGAGAACACAAATTCTGGTGATAGTGGAATCAAGCTGGGGTGAAATGGTTTTCCGGGATGAAAGGATTTTGTCACTCACAGTTGCCTGCAGTCTCGCACAAATGTCTGTGTTTGTCAGGTTATGGGACCAGCTTTGAGGACAGGAGAGGCAACCACACTGACCTGAAAATCACTTGCTTAATGAATAAACAGCCCTATTGACTCATATACTAAACCACTTATGGATGAATGTTTAGTCTCCAACATCCCACTAACACTATTCTGAGTGGTGTGCTACTCTGGTGTTTCTAGATGTGTAGAATGCTTTCCAATCAGTGTATTAATTATGTCCAATATCCTTTCACCTCATTTGGATTTTGGCAGTAGAAAATATTTTGAAAGATGGTATACATTCTGAAGGAAGTGACCTGATTAGGGCCACCGGGTCACTCGCGACCACCTCTCAGCCTTCCATACAAATGAAGAGTCGGTCAGGCAGTAGTAATTGCTCAAGCGGAGTCCTGTCTGACCAGCCTCCTTAGATAGCTGCTGAGGGACTGACCCCCGTCCACACAGTAACACAATATATTCATTTCCAACACCTCTAAAATCCCCTTCCAGATAGGAATTTTCTAGCCTGGGCACTAACTAACAATGGGAGCACAGAAAGGCCAGCCACTATCTTTGGAACGGGTACATGCTATCTTAGTTTCAAGGTTAGTTTGCCCATGCTTATCTCTCTAGGGTAGGAGCAGGGAGAGGAAAGATATGCAGAGACAGAACGATCTATTCATTAAGGCCGTGGAATTCAACCTCGGATAATACTGAAGAGAAACAATCGCTGCTGCTTTTTCTGCAGAGGCAAACATTATGAGACAGGAGCTTATTTTCAATCAAGGTACAAAATGTCAGCTGAATACAAAATGGTGCCGCAAATGCTAACTTAACTGGCATAATTCTAGAAGGAGTCGGCTAGAAGCATTCTCAGTCCAACAGACTCTCCTTTTAGCATTTGCTAACAATTTTGTCTAACACTAGAAGGCAAATCATTACTCACACAATAAGAGAAGCATTATTAAAACATTAATATTTGCATTTTGTTAATACTCAAAGATGCCCTCTTCGATGGACATCAAATCATTGACAGCCTGCATCATCATGGACTTGGACTTTGCATCAGGTATTAGGGCCTTTGGTGCAAGGGTCAACTTCCCAACACAATAAGCATAGCAAGCAGGGAGACAATGTATGCATAGGCAACATGTGAAAACAACACCCGCTAAGGCAACGAGAAAAATAAGAATTTTCCAACCCCAGGATGTTATTAAACCCCAGAACCAACCAGAGAAAGTCCAGGTACCATTCTCTTGATGAATGTCGGATGCTAGCCTGTGCAACTTCTGTATTGCAGCATATACATACGGAGCATGGTCCGATAAGTATACACAGCAACTACTGCCAATGACGCGGCAGGCCCCACCCCGATCAGCAAGGATGACGTCTAACACAATCTGGTTCTGAAGGGCAACGAGTCTCATAGCCTGGAGCTCAGCTGTAATATTAATCAGAATTCCAGCCAAGGTATTTATTACTCCTTTCACCACCCTGGTGTGGTGACAAATATTAAGGCTACTGGACATAGGGCCCCAGAATGGAACAATACCCTCATAGCATCAGTAAACTGTTGCAGAGTAGTGTATGTCTGATCAAAGTCTTCTGTATTGATGACCCTTCTAATACGAGATAGATAGACATCCCTACGCCACAATCGGTAATCTCTATGTGGTAGGTGGAAGTTGGTATATACACTGGGGTAAAGAGGAAAGAGACACAACCTATACCAGACCACCCCCTAGGAAGCCACACATAAGCCTGGGACCCACAAACGAAATAAACATTATGGGGTGGAAGTAAAGGTGGGCTATTAGTCGTGCTCAACCTATAAGTATAATTGCAATTACTCTTTCCCACGTTAACATTCCCAAAGCCTTGAACACAAAAACTGGTTGTTGTGTTAACTACTGGCATCCTTAGTAATATTGCACATCTGGAAAGACTTAAAATATTCATTGACATTAAAGCTCTGAAAATCCATCATTTCATTTTGAAGCCATGTTACATTGTTTTTGTTCTCATATACATTCATACAGGCTGTTACGGACAAGGTATCAGGGGCCCCTTGCTCTTCTGGAGTAAACTCTTGGTGAACACGTATATACTCTAACACCGTGTCATAATCAGCATACGTCATATTCTTGGCGTCTGAGTGGTAATGAGTATACACCATAGTGAACAGTTGAAACCAGGACTCACAACGTCCGAGATAAGAAAATGGCATTGACCGTGATATTTTATTCTTATGGGTCACAGAAGGGAGTAGTCCACAAATACAACAATTTGTCACATTCAATGCATTGTGAGCCTGGTGGAGCATCTGTAAGAAGACATTATCAACATAGGTTTTTCTGTGCTCGCCCTTATGAGGAGCCAAAGTAACAAACATGCTCAGGGGGAGCGGGTGTTGCATATATCAAAGAGTGCACAGGATATTTCTCTTCAAGGAACCACACTATCCCAAGTACTGTTACCAAAAAGTTCAGGACGATTACTACAAACACCATCTTACTCTTCATAAACCAGCTAGATCAACCAGAACCGCTTTGCCTAGAACGTGGGGTTGCAAAGGGCTGTTCTTCCTCCATAATGGGGCGACAAAAAGGGTAATTTATTTTTTTTAAATCAGAGGAAAGGATATACGATGGAGCCAACTATTTAGAAAGCAAGGAAGAGGGCTATTGTTCCCAGCATCCGTCAGAGCCTCGGTGGTAGAATCCTGTTGTTCATCAAGTACTGGCACTATTGAGCACCAGCAGTTGAGCTAGGCAGTCCTAACTCTTTGGAGAAATCCCACGTTCCACAGGATGATGAACTCCCTTTCCCAAAGGGAGCATACTCGAGCAATCATGTACAGTCTTCAAACAATTCACCAATGTCACCTAGCCCTATTCTACTGTGGCCTAACTTGTCTAGTCAATCCCTGTTAATCTGACTCTTCCTTTAGGGCACTGTTCCTCCGTCAGGGGCACAATTTGTACCTAACTGCTCCAGGGACAGAGGGTCTTCAAAAAGAGGCTCAAACACCCAGGGGCCAGAGTGAAGACATAAAAACCTACTTAGGGGTTCACTGATACACTTGGTCCTTAAAACCAACAAAGAGAGATTGGCACAGAAGCTGCAATATCAAGAAAACGTATTTATTAACCTCACATGAGGGAAACTGCATCATACAGTGCCCTCAGCCCACTGTGGGAGCAGTCTACGGAGTACAGAGAACAGGGGCCTTTTATGGCATGTTTATTGCTGAGTGAGCATGAAGACTCAAAAGGACGCAGCACAAGCATGCACACAATTACATATATGGATACATAAGAATTGCTTAGTCAACAGAGTGGGAGGAGGGACTAAACTGCTTATCTCAGTAAGAATAGCCTGACAGTTCTACACTAGGAGCAGGTGCATTCTACGAGCTAGGCCTTTCTGAGCATTTCTGAGGGAGAAAGCACATGGCGAGCACATGGCTAACTAAAATGGCTGCCAAGAACAAAATGGCACATTTATTCTCATTAATTCATCAATATCCTAATCACATGCTAGGTGGGCATTTACATTCTAAACATTTCATTAAGCGGGTATATATAAGGTATAAGCCGGAGTACAAAGGGAACAGAGCATTGGGTCATAATTAACAGGAGAGAGTAATGACTATTATTACAAACAGAACTATCAATATTTTCCAACCCCAAGCAGAAAGCAAATCCTAGAAACATCTTGTCCAATTCTATGAAAAAAACATTTTCAGGGCTCCTATGTATTTCAGTGATCATCTATTTCAATTTCAGAATAGCCAACAGCACATATTTAAAAAAAACATTTTCAAATAGATTTTTCCAGTGTTCCTTTTATGAGGGCTAGAGTATTAATTAATATACTCAAGGAAAGGGCAAAGTAACATTTGTCAACTGCTCAAAAGAACGTTTCTCCCGCAAAATAAACATTGTTCCTAATGAAAATATTAAAGTAGTCAGACATATTATTAAAAAAACAATCCTGGCTGCAGGGGACTAGGGGGACCACACAGGGCCATGAGAATTAGGACGTTGAGCCACAAAGGGCTGCTTCTCCTCAAAAATGGGACGACCGAAAGGGTACATTACTAACAATAAGAAGTCTTTGGGAAATTGAAGACGTTGTACAACCAGCCAGAGGGGCGTCTTCTCCATGTGTTTGTTTGAGCCTCTCAGGCAGGCTCTTGTTGTTCCCACTGTGGAGCTCAACAACTCGCAACTCAAGGAAATAATCACGGCTAAGTTTGAGAAGAAAAAGTCTTTCTTTCAGGATAGGGCAATCACCTTCCGGGGTAAATAACCGCAATGATCCTGTCCAGTGTCTCAGGCAGTGCACCAGTTTTCTTCACTTTAATCTAACAGGCAACAAGGGCACAGCACTTGTACCCTGAACTCAAGTCCTTCCCTAACTCCTGTATTGCTCTGCTGGCGCACTGCCCTTTTGTTGGGGCCACAGATTGTGCCCAATGTGCGCAGGCATTCCTTGATCAACAAACAAAGGGGCAGACTTGCATTCACTTTGGGACCAGGACTCAGAGGACTGAAGCAACCTTTGTTTCAAAGGGGGTCACCTCAAGCAAAAGCCTCCTTGCCGTCCTTGTCGGTCTGTGACTCTCTCAACTGGGCATCAAAAAATGGATCCTCGACTTTTATTTTCTGATTTGTGAACCCGTCTTTCACCCATGGCAGTGGCAGGGGTACACACTTCACATCCCAGTGCTTCCGCCTTCACTGAAGTCCTAGTTGCCAGCAACGCCTGTGCTGATTACCTTCACCTTGGCTTCAAGTTGGACTTGTACTGACTCCCCAGGCTGGATCTGATGTCCGGGCCCCTCTGGCAACAGTTGTAAGGCAGCAAATATCTATTGGTGGACAGAACAAAAGGTCTTTAGACAAGGCATACAAATAATCTATCAACAGAGAGGATAGTCTCAGAATACTTCCTAGTCTTGGGACGCCCCATATATTAACAAGGCACCTAAGAACCATTGCTTTGTGGGCACTGCACTGGATTATGGCCAATTTCCTAGAGAGTGTCAGAGCAGTCAGTAGCCTATGTATTAGAGGGCTGTGCTGTATACGTGTCCCATGCGATTTAGTAAACCCTCTCTCTGCCTAGAGCCACCCAAAATTATGGGCAACCCCAAAAGCATACTGCTGTCAGTATAAATATTAATCCAGTCCCTTGCTCAATTCACATGCTCTAATAAGGACGACTAACTCAGCTGCCTGGGCGGACGGATAAGTAACTTGTGATGTCTCAACTACTGTATGCAGTGTAGTAAGTGCATATGCAGCGGTGGAGGTGCCATCTGGTAATTTGAAACAAGAACCATCGACATATAGTTCTCCTTGGGGGTCAGATAAGGACACATCAATCAAGTCTACCAGTCCTTCATCTCTTCTTCCGTCCGGAAAAGACAATCATCTATGTCTGTTACCGCGCTTTCAGAAGGGAGGGGTAGTAACATGGCAGGGTTCAGAGTGGCACGTCTTTTGATCGTAATATGCGGGCCAAAAAAAGTTAGCTCATAACCCGTCAGATGTGCACTGGTAAGGTGCTGCTTCTTGGTCTTATTTAAGAGGATGTCCATAGCATGCGGTACCATGACTGTGAGGTCAGTATCCAGTACGAGCCCAGCCATTGCCTTACAGAGATGGAGACAGCCGCGAGTGATCTTAGACAGCTCGGGAGGTCTCTGGCGACTGGGTAAAGCAAAGCGGAAAAATAAGCACACGGCCGTTGCTTACCTCCAAGGGCCTCTATAAACATAGAAAGTGCACTACCAGCCATTTTGTGTATGTACAACACGAACGGCTTCCCATAATCGGTGTGCCAAGCACAGGAGCGGGGAAAAGTGCAACATTTAATTGCTCATTAGACTGCTGACATTCATGCATCCAAGGCAAAGGCTCATGCACATCTTTAGTGGTTAATGCTAACAAACACTTTATTAGTAATGAGTAGTTAGGGATCCAATTTCCACAGTAGGAAGTGATGTCAGTGAAGGCACGTACATCCCTCTCGGTTTTAGGGATGGGCATTTTAACAATGGCGCTAATGCTCTCAGGTGTCTATCTGCCAACCTCCTACAACAGTAGGTTACCTAAATAGGTGACCTCCTGTCGACAATATCAACATTTGGAAAGAACCACTTTATGTCCATGGTAAGCCAAATGGAGCAACAACTTAACTGTACTGTCCTTGCATCCCTGTTCAGTGTCATTAGAAATTAGTATGTCACCCATGTACTAGAGCAATACATTACCTGGAGAAAGCATGAGGGACTCCAATTGAGCTTGCTAAGCTTGGCTATATATACTAGGGCTCTCAGTATAGCCCTGAGGAGCTCAACAGAATCTAAAACTTCTGCCAGCCAGTGTAAAACCAAATAAATAATGGCTATCGTGTGAATTGGTATACTGAAGGATGCATTTTTCAAATCAATGACAGAGATGAATTTGGCAGAGGAAGGAATCATTGTGAGAAGGGCAGTAATGTCAGGGACCACCAGAAACCGAGGAACCACTATTTTTTTCACAGCGCGCAAAGCAATCACAAAACGATAAACATCAGCTGCAGTGCCATCGGGGGAGTCTGGGGATACCTTTTTGAGAATAGGAAGAATAGGGCTGTTAAATATGTTCACTGCGGTCTCTTTGATTGCCCCCAACTCAATCAGGACATTTAGAATGCGTAACAAAGCTTGCTCCCCCGCCTGAGGAATTTTATACTAGGGAATGCAGGGCAATACAGCGTTGTCTTTAACTTTGATATAAACTTGGGTTATCTGCAAGAGACCCTCATCCGTGTCACCCGACGCCCACAAAGTGGCGCATCTTTGACCGACACGGCTTGGAACTGATCACATTTGGTCCCATTGTCTTATAAACACCTTCCGAATAACAAAAAATTGTTGCATGCAACTTCTTCAGTACGTCTAAGCCCATTAACTTTTGCCCACAATTGGTTGTCAATAGAAATTGTGAATCCACAGTAAAAGGACCAATAGTCAAGGCAAGATGTTTGGAAATGAGGCTCAAAACCGGTACACCTGAAAAAACTACCGAAACCTTATTTTTGCCAGACAGAGCTGCCCCAAGAACCAGCAAACGAGAAACAGAGCTATTCATTGCACCTGTGTCCACTAAGAATTTCTTAGGCGAGCCTTGAAAATCCGCGGTTACATAAGGACCGCACTGATCTACAGGTATCAGAACTGGCCCCTCACCCTGTCCCTGGCAGTCTTAGCTGTGAGACATCCCTGTCACCTCATCCAGGTCATAATCATCGTGGTAATACTGCCTCCCTCGAGGGTCATCAAAATAATTCTAGTCAGAGAGACCCTTCAGTGTCCCTTCCTCTCGAATCCCAACCTGATCACTTGCTCCACAGCCCCGTTCACCAGAACCTCATCCTCTGGGGGCTGCAACTTTCTGCAATAACACCGGACACCTACTGCGCCAGTGCCCCCCCTCCTTACAGTACGTGCACTGAATCGGCCTCACCTGTGTAGCATTCCTACTAGTACGCAGGAGCTGTTGGGCCAGACCAGTATCACGTCCCCTGTCATTGCCCCTAGATGCCTTCCGCAACAACACCTTCATCTTCATTTCTTTATGCTTCATTTCTACCTTTTCTTTCTCGTCGTTCTCCCTATGTTTATAGTACTGCGCCATACTCAGTATCACAGAAGGGGAGGAGGTATTCCAAGTACTCTCTGAAGCCTGCAACCGAGTTGTGATCTCAGGAAGCAAGTTTGTAACAAATCTATTAACGAACAGTCGGACTCCCCCCTCCACCGACAAATCCTGTCCGCTAAAATCCCAAAACACACCCTCTGACACACTTTCATATTTCTTCTGGTGACATGCTGTTAACTTGTCCCAATCTACCCTTCTAGGTGGAATAAGAGAATGTATATACAGAACAAGTCGGCCATGTAAAGCTAGTATCTCAGCCTCAGGCTTCTCCCCAGGTTTCCTGTCTTTGTCCCTTTTTTTAATCTGCTCCCATGTACCACCCTACTCCACAATGTGATACTGTGTTTGCACCTGACTCCAAATGTAGACAGGCACCAGCAGACCAGAGAACATTTCAATGCCAGCAAGTATCATTACAGTCGAAGAAGCTGCTTCAGTCAATTCCTTGTAATATGCTGTTGGGTTTTTCCTAGGGTCGGGTAATTGCGTCTTAAGGGACAAAACTTCACTCCTCTTCCATGGAGTGTAAATCTATTTGTCTTGGAACAGAGCTTCTACCTTTGGTCTGATAACAACATCATGCAGGTCTCGCTGCTCCAGTATTTTTGGGTGATATATGGGGTGCACCTCCCTCATCGGAAACTGAGACACCTTCTTCGGGCTCTAATCAAGTAGCCTACCTCAGTAAGCAACCATCGCTGCAACATTATCAAACACCTGACCGGGCGCCATGTCAGCTACATAGACATGATCCTTAATATCATAAATAATCTGTGGCACTGCCTTATTAAAACATTGTTCCCAAAGCCCAATCAAAGTAGCCGACATATGCTTAAGGGCATGCTGCTGGACAAAAGGCTCATAGTCTTTTGTTACCTCCCACACATCTCCACACTTTAGATGAGGTTACGAGCCCACTGAGCTGGCTGATTGGCTACTGCCTTTTTCTCCTCTTTTCCCACATCCATTCATATTAATGTCTGCCACAGTCACTTTCTAGCAGTCTCCTATTCCCAATCCCCCACTCCCCGTACAGGTGTCCCGCTACCCAATACCATTGGGGAATGGAGGATAAAGGAAAGAGTGGTGACAGAAGGGCAGGCCCGAAGTTCGTCAATTGCAAAAAACACAGTTGATGGACAGAATGCAGAACAATGTCTTACATTCACCCCAGTACAAAGATCTGGGTCTAAATCCACCGTTTTTTTGCACTCCACACCACCCTAGGTCAGACACTGGCTATATGCAAATCAGCCTTGACCCTATGTCTCATGGGAACAGTCCAGCCCGAACTACGAAGCCATGTCTTTCCTAGACCGGAATCAAGCATCCAAGGACCGGTTTCTGGCTATCAGCCTTCTTCAGCCTGGATAGCTTGACTCCAGTGATGTGGAGAGCCTGGGACTCACATCTGAGCATACCCAGTCCACTCGGGTGAAAATAGCAAAAAACACAGTTGATGGACAGAATGCAGAACAATGTCTTACACCCCAGTACAAAGATCTGGGCCTAAATCCATCGTTTTTTTGCACTCCACACCACCCTAGGTCAGACACTGGCTATATGCAAATCAGTGTAAGACATTGTTCTGCATTCTGTCATTCAACTGTGTTTTTTGCAATTTTCACCCGAGTGGGCTGGGTATGCTCAGACGTGAGTCCCAGGCTCTCCACATCACTGGAGTCAAGCTATCCAGGCTGAAGAAGGCTGATAGCCAGAAAACCGGTCCTTGGATGCTTGATTCTGGTCTAGGAAAGATATGGCTTGGTAGTTCGGGCTGGACTGTTCCCATGAGGCACAGGGTCAAGGCTGATTTGCATATAGCCATTGTCTGACCTAGGGTGGTGTGGAGTGCAAAAAAACGATGGATTTAGGCCCAGATCTTTGTACTGGGGTGAATGTAAGACATTGTTCTGCATTCTGTCCATCAACTGTTTTTTGCGAAGTTCATCAATGGCTGTGTCGTGGGGGTGAGCGCTGGGGAGAGAAGATACGCTGACACAATAGGCATAGCCGGGAGACTAACAGTTATCGCATGTGCAGAAGGCAAAGCAACAGAAACTGCAGAAAGCGTGGCAGCCAAGGCAGCTGGGTCAGTAACAGAAGAAGCAGAAACAACAAAAGCAGAAGATACAGACAACTGGGGCTGCGGCACAGCAGGGTATATTCACTGTGGGGTGTATGGGGGCAGAGGTCGGGCGTCCAACCACTCCTCCACAAACGTATCATCATCGCCTTCTTGAGCCACATAAGACTTTTCACATTGTAATCAAAACCTCCTATCAGCACAATCTATCCCCTTTTCAGTCCTTTCTCTATCGTACGCAACAGCTTTCAGAGTTACCGTTTGCATCCTTCCTTTTGCCACATTCTAAGTGAATCAAACATGGACTGCCTACTTCTCTTCGCAAACAATTTCACCTGCAGGAAATTATGCTTTTGTTCATTAAAAGTGCCCTTCAACGGCCATGCAACTCGGTGTTGTCCCTCGTATATTTGTGCCATAATGTACTAAACATAATAGGGCCAAGGTCATGCTTAATGTACATTTCAAAGTTTGGAATGCCTTCTGGAGGCGCAGGGTGGCTCTCTTCCAATTGAGCATCACTAGAACAACAACGAAAACTCACACAAAGTAGACTACTAAAGCATGGCATATTGAAACAAAAACGTTGTCTTTATCTTTGCCAAACTGATATTTGCAACTATCTTACCAAAATTGGTCCACAGACCTCACCAAATCTGGATCAGAACAATACTATATTCACCAAGAACTCAAACAAATTCAAGCTCTTGTCCAAAAATGATCCTCAGTCCAAAGTGGCGCCATAGCCACAAACAAAATCAAAACAAACTCTTCGGACCAAACAGTCAGATCCAAGAGCTTCGCCTTTCAGGACCCCAGTCGGAATGACCACTGGGAGAGGCACCGCCCGGTCAGACAGGTGGGGTAGCTGTGAGCACTAAGCTCTATCGTGAAGGGATCACCGATTCACTCATCTGACCCAACGTGGCCCCGCCCTCCTCACCCGTCCATGGGTAAAGAAGGGTCACTCACCCGATGGAGTCCCTGTTTGGGAGCCAACTGAGGGAAGTGACCGGATTAGGGCCACCATGGTCACTCACAACCACCTCTCAGCCTTCCATACAAATGACAAGTCGGTCAGGCAGTAGAGAATACAAACCAAGTTCTTTTATGAGTAACCGCTCAAGCGGAGTCCAGTCTAACCAGCCTCCTTAGATAGCTGCTGAAGGACTGGCCCCCGTCCACACAGTAACAAAAAATATACATTTCGAACACCTCTAAAATCCCCGCCCAGACTGGAATTTTCCAGCCTAGACACTAACAAACAAAGGGAGTACAGAAAGGCCAGCTACCATCTTGGGAACGGGTACATGCTATCTTAGTTTCAAGGATACTTTGCCTGTGCTCGTCTCTCTAGGGTGGGAGCAGGGCTTGCTCAAGAGGAAAGGTATGCAGAGACAGAACGATCTATTCATTAAGGCAGTGGACTCAACCTTGGATAATACTGAAGAGAAACAATCACAGCTGCTTTTTCTGCAGAGGCAAACATTATGAGACAGGAGCTTATTTTCGATCATAGTACAAAATGGCGGCTGAATACAAAATGGTGCTGCAAATGCTAACTTAACTCGCACATGGAAAGCACATGCTAATGACAAGCACAAATAGGTGGAATTAAGAATCAAATTAAATGTTTCTCTGCTTGGTTCATAAAGCATGCTGGAAGAAGTGTCCAGGATAAATTTAGAATCTGTCAGTCCACCACATCCAAACCAGGAGTTTCTGGTGAGCTGCAACACACTGCATCACCCAACTAACCTACAAGATCTATGAACAGAGAGGTACACCCCTTGGAGATCAAGGCCAAAGCTGTCAAACACTCATAACCTGATCTTAAGGGTAGAAAAAGATTACCTATGATTTAGAAAGCTCCTAAAAACTGGGTGGCTTATTTATGAGCCCCTGCTTCACTTTTGCAGCGCTGTTGTGTCACTTTTTGTGACACAGCGGCGGCGTAAATAATGCGCCATGTTGCACCATGTGTACGAAGTGATGCATCTAGGCAGATGCGTCACTTGGTAAACCCCTGCGCTACATTATTCCTGCACATGTATAATGTATGCAGGGTGGGCGTTCCCCTGCATGAAAGGGTCGTAGGAGTGGCGCACTGAAATCTATAAGATTTCACTGTGCCACTTCTAAGACGCCAATGCGACAAAACCTTACGCCTGTCTCATGGCAGGTGTAATGGTGATACAGACCTTTTCACGTGGCGCTTGCCCCATATGAAAGGACACATTGCTGGAGTTGCATCTATTTTCAGGCACACCCCAGCAGTGGCGTAGCTAAGCACTCTGCCGCCAGTGGCAGTCCATGCCTTTGCCGCCCACGGAAGTGCTGAAGAGGGGGGAGGTTGCACTAAATTCTGTGTTTGACGGCGGCAAACGCATGTAATAGCGGGGATGGGGGAGTGGAGCCGCACCCAAAACTCTTGCCGCCCGGGGTAGACCGCCCCCCCCCCCCCCCTTGCTACGCCACTGCACAGTAAAATGACACTCTGGTCACCTTAACAAATGCCTTTCTCTTTTATTTCCTTTACCTCTTTAGAGGCTCTTTAGTGACTCAAGTCTGCTCTTAGAATATTCAAGCAGGAATTCGAACATTTGTAGTTGTGCGCTGTTTCTGCATTTTGGTGGCACATTTTTAAAGCTCTTTTTTTATTCCAGCTTTAAAATATGCAAACTTAATATGCTCTTAAAATCAATATGTACCTAAAATTAATATGTTTTAAATTGGGGTGTTGCTAGTAAACAGTCGCTTATTTTGTCATGCATCGTGCTTTGTTGCAGTTTTTAAAAAACTAGGTAATTCTGAACACAAAAGAACCAGTTCTTGTCCTCACCCACAGCAGCACATCTATACAGCCTGCACCCTTTTCCTGTGCTCTTCACAGAAGACTGTGCCTAGAGTCCTGCCACCTCCTTTCCACCATAGCAAAACCTTCATTTCAGGTAGCACTCCCTAACGACCAGAGTCTTTTTACCCATAGTAATGCCTGCACCTCATCCCCTAATCTGTTGTATACCCAATTATCCAACCACACAACTGCCCAAAATCCTGTCCAGTAGCTGTATGTCCTATCACCCCAACCACAAAATATCCCTCCTGGTTTGTGATGGCTCCTCACACCACCAAACCATCTATTATCTGGGTCATCAGTTAAAAAATCTCGATAAGGTGTAATTCTGCCTGATTCCCAAATACCCAGTGGCAGCTCCTCCGCTAAGGCGGAGGAGCATCACCCCACTGCCTTGAAGCAGCAAAAGAAAGGAAAAAACAAAATGATAATGTCTAATGTTGTAAAATAAAATGATTATAACCAATGTTTTTATCTTTTTATTTTGTCCTCCTGCTGCTGCAGCTTGCATTAAGGGGCGGGTGGGCTGCTAAGTGCGCAATGACTGTTTGGTCAGCCCTCTCGATTCACCCAAAACAGTCATGCACACTGTTCTCCATGCAGACTGCATTACAGCCTGCATGGAGAACATGCCCACCCCTCCAGACCATGGCTGAGTGCCATGTCATGGCTCTCAGACCAATCAGCCGCATTGCAGCATTGTGATTGGCTGTGGGGAGCGTAGGATTCCTGGCGCTTCCTGTCTCTGCCAAGAAGTAAGAGGACTCAGGAGAGGTGGCAGCGGCCAGCCAAGCGGCCGGCCGGGATTTAAGTGATATTTTTTTACCATACCCTCCTACCCCTTCTCCCCGATCTTCCCCACTGCGGGTGGAAGGTAGAAGCTGTGACTCAAAGACCAAAGCCCAAAACCTGGCATCATGCCATACTCCATATCCACCAGAGAGCCCAATACCTAGAATGCCTCCCAAATGCAATGTTCCTTACTTGAGATTGTTTCACTCCCTCCACTCCCAAATGGAACAGATCCGCACCTGACATCAACACTCCGTGGATGGGGAACAGCGTTTACAACGGAACTTTTACCACGCACTACCTTTACCACGCAACTTTTACAAAGCAAATCGTTACAACGACTTGCGCTGGGGGGCGCCGTAGGATAGGGAATGGTTTAATTTACTATCCAAAACCTTCCCTACTATCCACGAAGACTGGAGTTTGAATAGTAAATTAAACTATTCACTATCCAGCGCCCCCCAACGCAAGTCGTTGTAACGACTTGCGTTGTAAAAGTTGCGTGGTAAAGGCATGCGTAGTAAAAGCATGCGTAGTAACGACATACATCCCGTGGATACAAGTCAAGTCAAGTCAAGTCGAAATTTATATAGCGCACTACATACCCAGAGGGTCTCAAGGCACTTGAGGAAGGGGGGGGAGGTTTACTTATCGAATATCCAGGTTTTGAGCTGTTTTCTAAAGGCTAGGTGGTTTTGAGTAAGGCGAAGGTGGGTGGGAAGGGAATTCCAGGTTTTGGCCGCTAAGTAAGAGAAGGATCTTCCCCCCATGGTGGCTTTGTGGATGCGCGGCACAGCGGCGAGGGCTTGGTTGGACGAGCCCAACTGGCGGGTGGGGGTGTAAAAGGAAAGGCGCGTGTTGAGACAATCAGGTCCAAGTTCGTATAGGGCTTTGTGTGCGTGGGTGAGGAGACGGAACGTTATCCTCTTGTTGACGGGAAGCCAGTGAAGGTCTTTCAGGTGACTGGAAATGTGGTCTGTGCGGGGGATGTCAAGTATGAGTCTGGCTGAAGCATTTTGGATGCGTTGGAGTTTTTTCTGCAGTTTTGCGGTGGTACCGGCGTAGAGGGTGTTTCCGTAGTCCAGACGGCTAGTAACCAGTGCATGGGTGACCGTTTTTCTTGTTTCGGTGGGGATCCAGCGAAATGTTTTTTTGAGCATGCGTAGGATGTTGAAGCATGAAGAAGAGACGGCGTTGACTTGTCTGGTCATCGAGAGTGAGGAGTCCAGGATGATGCCCAGGTTTCGTGTGTGGTCCGTCAGTGTGGGGGCTTTTCCTAGTGCCGTTGGCCACCAAGAGTCGTCCCAGGCGGAGGGAGGTGAGCCTAAGATAAGGACTTCCGTTTTGTCCGAGTTCAGTTTAAGACGGTTTTGCTTCATCCACTCGGCTACTTCTTTCATCCCATCATGTAGGTTGGTTTTGGCGGAGATTGGGTCTTTGGTGAGTGAGAGGATCAGCTGAGTATCATCAACGTAGGAGTTGATGTTGAGGTTGTGTTGACACGCGATGGTTGCGAGGGGGCTCATGTAGACGTTGAAGAGGGTGGGGCTGAGTGATGATCCTTGCGGGACGCCGCAGATGACTTCGGTGGCCTCTGACTTAAAACGGGGGAGGCGGACTCTCTGAGTTCTTCCAGCGAGGAACGAGATGATCCAGTCTAATGCTTTTCCTTGAATTCCGATGTTTCTGAGGCGTTGTATCAGGGTGCTATGGCAGACTGTGTCGAAGGCTGCAGAGAGGTCAAGGAGGATGAGGGCGACTGTGTCTCCGTTGTCCAGTAGTGTTCGAATGTCGTCTGTTGCTGCGATGAGGGCGGTCTCAGTGCTATGTTTGGCGTGGAATCCAGACTGTGAGGAGTCGAGTGATTTGTTGGTTTCGAGGAAGGCGGCGAGCTGATTGTTGACGGCTTTCTCAATGACTTTGGCAGGGAATGGGAGGAGCGAGATGGGGCGGTAATTTTTGAGTTCGGTGGGGTCAGCTGTGGGCTTCTTCAGAAGGGCGCTGAGTTCGGCGTGTTTCCAGCTTTCTGGGAATGTGGCGGAGTTGAGGGAGCAGTTGATGACATCACGGAGATGGGGTGCGATAATGGAGTTTGCTTTCTTGAAGATGTGATGAGGGCATGGGTCTGTAGGGGATCCTGAGTGGATGGAGTTCATTAGGCGAAGGGTGTCTTCTGTGGTGATTGGGTTCCAGTCGAAAAGGTTATTCGGAGGAGTTACAGGTTCGGAGGTAGGTGAGGTTGACTGGTTTACGGGTTGGTTGTCGAAGCTGTTATGAATGTCGGCGATTTTGTCATGGAAGAATGAGGCGAGGGAGTCGCAGAGGACTTGAGAGGGGGTGATGTTGTTTGAGCTGGTAGTGGGGTTGGTGAATTCTTTGATGATGTTGAAAAGTTCCTTGCTGTTGTGGGTGTTGTTGTCTAGTCGGTCTTTGAGTGCTGCTGACCGGATTAGTTGGTGGTGTTTGCGGGTGGCATTTTTGAAGGCGGCTTGGGTGGTGGTGTTTGGGTCTTTTTTCCACGTTTTCTCAAGGGAACGACAGAGCTTCTATTTCAGATGAATTGAAGGGTGGGTTAGCATAATTAGGAATCTAACATATGAATTACGGCTGACACACTTACCTGGCAAGGGTACATTAGGGTCTATTCACAGTAGCATCCACACAGAATTAACCAATTGAGTTTTGGTTGGGAACACCTGCTTCACTTTGCGATCTGCGTGACAGAAAGATGAAAAGGATGCCAGCCATAAGGGTCAAATTGTTTTTAGAAGGTAAAACTGGATCACTCAAAGTCTCAAGAATCTTTTGGTATTTCAATACTTTCAGGTGTGTGATAACCATTTATGTGACCAAGTCTGGGGTTTTAATGATAAAAAATGGAACATCGAGTCCATTAATGAACAGTTTTTTAACTTAACACTGCGGTTGGAGAGCGAGCGCCCTTACAGCTCCCTGCCGAATGGATTATGTCTAATGCCACTTCGATTCTATCATACAAGCACCTGATAAAGTGTTTCTTATTTTTATATAACCATGTATAAGAATGTGACCATAATGGGGTAGCTGTGATATGTGATCTGATGACTAAGTTGAAAATATTTGTATTTTGTGTTTTTTCAATTGTGCTTTCACTTCCGAGTGAAGCTCTAGATTAATCTTTGAAACTTTGCTAAGAATAGTTGATAAGAAAGAGTTACATATAAATAGGTTCATGATATTGGCTTTACTATAGCTTTCTCCCGTTTCCTGGAGGAGTATCTGAGCACCACCCTGTAGCAACTAAAGCTGCAAGGTTCTTTCCTGCTGTACATCCTGCTGACAGGGGGCATACCATTTGAATACTGTCTGCTGGTGGGCACCTTCCTTATCACCTATCACTGTACAATATATTGCCTTTCTCAATAATCAAGTCATAACACTTTTACGGAGTTCCTTTAAATTAATTGCTACACTGCTCAACAAGCTAATAGTAAATATATATATATATATTAATCACAAAAGCGAAACCTAATGCATTTACAAATGCTTGTTACTTTTGTGTGTGATCAATCGCAGTGCAAACATATTCCCAGGGCAGATCATTGCATGTGTTATGAGGTTTAGGAATAGTACATCTGGCCCTTAATGTACTGATGGCTGCTTTGGATAATGCATACGGTGAATTTCCCCTGTTTCACTACCCCGTGCCTTTCAACAGGAAGGTCAGTTTGAATGGACAGATGGCACACCACATGACTACGCGTACTGGGATGGCAACCAGCCTGATGACAGCAGCCACACCATTGCAGAAGAAGAGGACTGCGTGCAGATATGGTACCGCTACAACAGTGGTAGGTCAACACATGGAGCACTGCTGCCTATTCAAAAGCATCTTCCTGCTGGGTACACAAAATGCCTCATTATTGTAGGCTCTGCAGCACCTGATATTTCTGTCACGACAATAATCCACCTGACCTTTTATGAAAGGCAGGCGCTGGATTTTCTCTCTGCTTAATATGGAGCGGTGCATCGTGCCTGCTTAGGTCTTTTATCTTTTCTCATTGTATCTCCACATCTCTTGCTCTTCAACTCGTGCTGCGTCATGGCAACGTGCTTTGGTAGGAAAGGCATGCTGTTTATCGTTTCATTACTTTCTGACTTATTTTTTTCTTTACAGTGGATTAGTCGTGTTCAGCTTCCCTAGAATTAACACGAGCTACTGAGTTACTTATACACATATAAATCTATATACCTATATTGTATATGTATATACAATCATGTACGTATATATATGTATGTATGTGTGTGTGTATATTGATATATATATATTTAAAAATATACAACTGAGTAGTGGATCTGGCTCAAAAGTGCAGAGCTACCAAAGTTCCGCAGTTATAGACAATACACACCTCAGACACCACAACTTGACTGATCGCTTCCCTGATAACCTGAGCATGTTGGATACCATGGCTTATGCAGTAGCAGCTGCTACAGGGCAGTAGAGGTGTTGCAGGGAGGTAAAGGGTAGGCGGGGGTAAAAAATGGTATAATCCACTTACCTGAAACCCGACTCCTCTCCGCTGTTCGACGTCTGACCCAGGAAACAGGAAGCCCACAGGCTTCCAGAATCCCCTATCCAATCACGACACTGCTGTCCCAACATGTCCATTAAGAACAATGGGGTCACCCTGTATCTCTCGGAACCTGGGTGTATAATGATAAATCTACAATTGGTTCCGTTGGGTAAACACCGCAAGGTGCTTGTCCAGAACCAAAAAATGTCTTCACAATCACTATTGAATAGTACTAGAGAGTCATGAATGTACCACACCTACAACAATTTATCAAAAATATATACAATTATTAATTATATTGTTCATGATTTCTTGTTTTTTGTGTTTTTAAGCACTTTTCACAGAAAGTCAATATGAGCTGTCTAACGAAAAACAAAAACACATACATAGAATATTAAATGGGTGAGTGTGCTGACATAAAGTGAAAAGCGTGACCTTTCAAATTCATACACCAACAAAACTATATCAAAGACATAGGTTCTATGTCCTTTTCTGGTCTTTCACTCTAGCATATATTATTTCCATAAATGATGCGCTATAGTGAGCCTGGACATGAGATTGTTTTCACGTTGACGCTTCTACCCTGTATTTGTGTGTTTGAAGTTACATCACGTAGGGTCTTCCTCAGGACAAAAGTGGACTAAAGACAGACCTACTTCAATTAGATTTCCAAAGGGAAAAGAAACTCCTCCAAGCCCGGACGGAGCTTGTCAGAAACACCCTTTAACAAACAGGGATCATCAATGTGGCTCCATCGCGAATCAGTAATGACCAACAGCTGAGTAAAAACTTGCAGCTATATACCGCTCTGGTCGCGTACTTCGACCTTCAGTGGGCATATGTGAACCTTCAGTTAGTCCACCTCTCTCAATTGGTGTAGTTAGAGGATGTCCAAGTCCATCTAAAAAAGGGGCTACCAGCACCTCCTTCAAACTGTTGTTATCGAGCTCCACTCTCCTACTTCAAACTGTGGTTTGAAGTAGGAGAGTGGCACCCGATAATGACAATTTGAAGGAGGTGCGGTTAGCTACCAGCACCTCCTTCAAATTGTTGTTATCATGGTAATCATGATGCAGCACTCAGACAGGGACTGCCAGCCTGTGAATGTTCTCCACACAGGCTCTAATATATAGCTGGGTGGAGAACATGCTAAGTGCGCATGACTGTTTGGTGGACTCAAGAAGGCCGACCAAAAAGTCATGCGCACTTAGAAAGTGCTCACCACTCGTACTCCCCCTGCTGTTTGGGCAGCCCAGCCCCGCCCCACTCCTAAAGCCAGGACGGAAAATAAAATGAAAATAACATTATGTTATTATCATTTTATTTTTCCTGTGAAGTGAGGCTCCTCCGCCTTAGCGAAGGAGCCGCTGCTGGTCTTTGGGCATGTCTTGCGTGCGTTTATAACCATAACTGGTGAATGTTAGTGGTTTTAAACTTTTGAACTCTAGCTCAGTTTTTAACTGTGGTGTTTAAAAGAGTTTAATTTGTGTTATTTAGATATACCTAATTAACAACCCTTGCTTCACACAATCTTTGCCCTGGCCGGTCGCTCAACACATCGCGCGGCTACCCCCCCCGCCCGTGGGTGCCCAAGACTCCTGCCCCATCTGCTGCTGCCGAGAGCCCTCAGCTGCTGTCTCGCCCCAAAGCAGCGCTGATCGCCCCTGTGCCTGTGCCTCCCGCACTCTCGCCATCTGAGTGCCAGGTTCTGCGTGACTATTGTTGTGCCAGTACCTTTGTGTTTAATCATATTTTATGCATAGTCCTTGTTCCCCGTGTCTGTTCCCGCAGTTTCTTCTCCTCCCTGATCCCAGCTGCTGCTCCCCTGTGGCCCGCCCCCTTTTTCCTTTTGTACCCCTCCCTCGACCGCCCATTGGCCACCCCGCTCCCGCCTCCCAGCTGCTCCTCCCTCCCACTTTGACATTTATGGAGGTCGTCGCGCGCTGGACCGCGCCCAGCGCCATGACCCCTAGTCCTCGACGATGCCAGCGCACCCTCCACGCACTCAACGCCGGCCAGAACCCCGCCAGCTACCGAGCCACCCCGAAACGCACACACACCCCTTCACCTGCCAAGCCTGTCAATTCACCTGCCTCCAAACCTGCACCGCACCCACCAAGCCGAGCACCAGCAACAACCACCTCAAGTGCATCCTGCACAACACCCGCTCCGTTCACAGGCACGCCGTCGAACTCTGGAACCTCCTCGACACAACATCACTAGAGGTCGCCTTCCTCACGGAAACCTGGATGAACGCCTCCTCCGCCCCCGATATCGCCAAAGCCATCCCGGATGCCTACAAGATCACCCGGAGAGACCGTGTCAACCATACCGGAGGAGGCATCGCCATCGTCCACAGAAACACCTTCCGCATCACGACCAACTCCGACGACACCCTCACCGCCGCCAAGCACCTTCACTTCCAGATACACGCCGATCCCAAGACCACCTTCAGAGGCACCCTCATCTACAGACCCCCGGGACCACGCACACAATTCAGCGAAGCCATCGCAGACTTCGTCAGTCCGCACACCCTCACCTCCACAGACTACATCCTCCTAGGGGACCTCAACTTCCACCTGGAGAACAACAAGGACTGCAACACCGCCGCCCTGCTGGACAACCTCGCCAACCTCGGACTCAAACAACTGGTGAACACCCCCACCCACTACGCCGGCCACACACTTGACCCCATCTTCTCCTCCAGCAAGCACATCTCCTTCAGCCACTCCACCGGACTACACTGGACAGATCACAGCTGCGTCCACTTCAACTTCAGAAGAACCACGACCCACCACCACCCGCAACAGTTTCCCCGCAGAAGCTGGAGCAAGATCACCGCCGACCAGCTCATCACCACCCTCAGCCAGAACCCGCCCTCCAACACGACGGACCCCAACGAAGCAGCCCGCAACCTCACACAGTGGCTCACCAACTGCGCCAACGAACTCGCACCACTGAAGAATCCTCCCAGCATACCCGGCAGAAGGAAAGCCTCGTGGTTTAGCAACGACCTCAAAAACTCCAAGAAAACCTGCCGCACCCTCGAGAAAGCCTGGAGCCACGACCAGACAGCAGAACACATGATAGCCCTCAAGAACGCCACCCGCAAACACCACCATATGATCCGCACCACCAAGAAGACAACATTCAAAGAACGACTGGATAACAACACCCACAACAGCAAAGAACTTTTCAGCATAGTTAAAGAGCTCTCCAACCCCAGCGCCTGCAACAACGGCATCACACCCTCGCAAGACCTCTGCGACTCACTCACCTCGTTCTTTCACCGCAAGATCGCCGACATACACAACAGCTTCGGCGCACTGACAACGCACCCAACCACCAGACCAACGCCCCCCACCACCACCCTCAACCCCTGGACCCCTATCAGCACCGAAGACACCGCCCGCCTGATGAACACCATCCACTCCGGCTCCCCTACCGACCCCATCCCACACCACATCTTCAACAAAGCCGACTCCATCATTGCACCCCAACTCCGGAACATCATCAACAGCTCCTTCGCATCCGCCACCTTCCCGGAGAGCTGGAAACATGCCGAGCTGAGCGCCCTCCTGAAGAAACCCACTGCGGACCCCAAGGACCTCAAGAACTTCTGCCCCATCTCGCTCCTCCCCTTTCCAGCCAAAGTCATTGAGAAGAACGTCAACAGACAACTCTCCGCCTTCCTCGAGACAACTGATCTCTCGACCCCTCACAGTCCGGCTTCCGAACAAACCACAGCACCAAGACCACCCTCATTGCAGCCACCGCCGACATCAGGTCCCTGCTCGACAATGGGGAAATTACTGCCCTCATCCTCCTGGACTTCTCAGCAGCCTTCGACACCGTATGCCACCGCACCCTGATACAGCGCCTCAACAACACCGGAATCCAAGGAGCGGCACTAGAGTGGATCATCTCGTTCCTCACCGGAAGAACACAGAGATTCCGCCTCCCCCCGTTCCGATCCACGGCCACCGAAGTCATCTGTGGCAATCCGCAAGGATCCTTACTCAGCCCCACCCTCTTCAACGTCTACATGAGCCCTCTCGCAGCCATCGCTCACTAAAACAACCTCAACATCATCTCCTACGCTGACGACACCCAGCTGATCCTCTCCCTCACCAATGACCCCGCCACCGCCAAAGCCAACCTCCAGGAAGGAATGAAAGACGTCGCAGAATGGATGAAGATCAGCCGTCTGAAACTGAACTCAGACAAGACGGAAGTCCTCATCCTCGGACCATAACCTTCTGCCTGGGACGACTCCTGGTGGCCCCCTGCCCTGGGCACCGCACCCAAGCCAACGGACCACGCACGCAACCTGGGCTTCATCCTGGACTTCTCCCTCATGATGACCAAGCAAGTCAACGCCGTCTCGTCATCCTGCTTCAACACCCTCCGCATGCTCCGAAAGATCTTCCGATGGATCCCCATCGAAACCAGGAAGACGGTCACCCAGGCCCTCGTCACCAGCCGTCTAGACTACGGGAACACCCTCTACGCTGGAACCACAGCCAAGCTCCAGAAAATACTCCGGCGCATTCAGAACGCCTCAGCACGACTCATCCTGGACATCCCTCACCACAGCCACATCTCAGCCCACCTGAAAGACCTGCACTGGCTCGCAGTCAGCAAGAGGATCACGTTCAGACTCCTCACCCATGCACACAAGGCTCTCCACGACACAGGCCCTAAGTACCTTAACAGCTGCCTCACATTCTACACACCCACCCGCCAGCTCCGATCCGCCAGCCTCGCCCTCGCCTCCGTCCCAAGAATTCACAAATCCACCGTCGGAGGAAGATCCTTCTCCTACCTGGCAGCCAAGACATGGAACTCCCTCCCCACTCACTTACGGCTGACCCCGGATCAGCTCTCCTTCAGGAAACAACTCAAAACCTGACTGTTCGAGCAGTAGCGACCCCCCCCCTCAGCGCCTTGAGACCCGACGGGTGAGTAGCGCGCTATACAAATTTGGTTGGTTGATTGATTGATTGAGCAAGGCTTGGGCTCGGTGGTTGGCTCAGTGCCAAAATCGCCTCTGTGCACAACCCCACTGCAAGCAGCCAACACCTGCTACAGTAGGCAAAACCAGCAGTGCGACCAGGCAAAAGTGGGTCTAGGCACAGGGCCTAGCTATTTGCTGATTGCAAATGCCGAAGGGTTAACCCAAAGTGTTTGACAGTTAATCAAGCATTTTTTTTTAAATATTTTTTTTCCAGATTGCGAATCCTTCAGGATTTATTATTATTATTTTTTTAATTTAAGGTATTTTTTTTGTTATTTTTTACAAAACAGGTACATTCGCATTCTCATTAAGGGTTCCGGATGAATGTACTTGGTATTACAAGAATTACATGAAAACGTAGCTGGCATTACAAGCATTAAATGATACTATTTTGAACACTTCCAGCTGGAGCCTCTTGTCAAACCCTGAAGCTTGTACTGGAATCACGAGTCGGATTACTGACTTGCAAATCCCTGAACCCTAAAATGACCCCTAAAATGACCTGAACCCTACAATGACCCTTAGAGGGCAGCCGGGGCTGTGGTACCTACTTCGTGACTTTTAAAAAAATTCAGCTAAGGTGAGCGTTCCCCTACTATGGCTTGGCGGAAATGGTGTGCCTATCGTGCCATTTTTCATAAACTGCAGGACATGAGGACTGTGTCTCGAGCCCTCTGATGGCTGGGTCATTTTTCTCTTGCGGCAGGCAATCAGATCTCTCGTATCCATGGTACGAACTCTGATACCTTGATTCCAAAAGGGACGATGGGAGAAAAGGGCTCTTCAACCAACCACTTTCTTTTTTTATTTTTTTATTCTTGGACTCACAAATTATTTGTAACTCCGAAATAGGAACGTTATACAAAATGTTAACCTTCAATTTCCGTTCAACGACGTTTTTAAATGCTAATATTTCAAAAACTACTGAACAGATGCCATTTATCTCTAAGGGCCTGATTCCAAGTTCCCCCATATCATATGCGTAATAATTACAACTGATTTAGGGGTCCATTATGATATCGGGCGGATTGCCTCCGCCAGGCTGGCGGTAGCCGCCAGCCTGGCTGAGGCAATCCGCCCGATATCATAACCAGATTTCCCCCCGCCATATTAGGATGGCGGGGGGGACCAGGGCGAACGTAAAGACCGTCCGCCGCTTTTTTGCCCCGGTCGCCTTGCGGCCGGGGCGGAAAAGGACAAATATGGTGGCAGCGTCTAATAGACACCGCCAGCCATATTATGATGTCTGGTTTTCAGTGCCTTTCCGCGGCTGCGATGCCTCCACGGAAAGGTGTGCGGTCTTCACTCTGGGGGCGGGGCCCCAGAGTGAAGTACAGGTGGGCGGTGCACATGGGGGGTACCACCCCCTTTCATTATCATTTACAAAGCGGCAGGCTCCGCACGGTGCCTGACGCTTTTAAATGACAATGTGAAAGTGTATTTTCAGCATTGTGGCTGGCGGTGCAGAGAGCACCGCCCGCCACAATGATGAAAATACAGGATGTGCCCGCCACTGTAGCGGGCACATCCTAATAGCACCCCCGGGACCCCCGCCCTTATGGCGGGCGGTCCCGATTTACGATGGGATGAAGGGCGGGCAAAGTCCGCCTGTCATCCTAATAAGGCCCTAAGTTCGACAGTGAGGTGAAAGGGATTTTTCATGCCTTTTTCATACCTTTTGCCTGTTCCGAGTTCTGGCCTGAAAATGGGACATAGCATATGGATTTTCGAGCTAACTGCTCCGAAATGAGCTTGCTCTGGAAGTTGACTGACGTGTTACACGTGTTAAATTCAAGCAGGTTTGGCCTCCAAAGTTTAACAGGTGTTATGGCCTTTATCACATCCAGTAAATATTTAGATCTGATAAACATCCACCACTTATAAGTGCAATCCATGTGCAAAGAATTGCAGTTTAAAAGGGCACTCACTCACATTCAGACCCCTAAATGTCTCAAAAGAGAACTGTATGATTAATGTCTCTGAATAGGTGAAATGGCTCAACATAAAATCTTAATAAATTGAGTCAGGATAATATAGAGACAGGACGGATTGGCCTTTTATTCATTCCAGCATTTTCCCAGGTGGCTGGAGTTGTTGGAGACTGATTTTTGAGCTTCGAGGGATGCTAACTCTGTCTCCAGCTCCCCAGAGTGTATGGCAGCAGGCAAAGAAAGAGAGAAGAGGGAGATTGGAAAGAAGGAGACAGTAAAGAATGAAACAGGAAGGGAGCTGTGACTAATTTTAACTATTTTGCGAGGTCTGCTTTTGATTCCCAGTCCAGCCCTATATAGAGACATCTCACATCATCTCTTCTAGACACCAAATTGAATACAAATTAGAACATTGGAATGTTGGGAGCTCCATTGAAGATAATGAAGTGGCTCAGGGCTTCTAATGGCTGGTATAAACCTAGAGCTCCCGCATTACAATGTTGCTCACAGCTGTTGCTGTGAACAAAGGCCTCAGGAAGCCTGAGGGGATTCAACCCCCTCTTTTTCCGTGAGACCTTTGTTTTAGAAATGAGCTGGCCTTTAATGGCCAGTAGAGGCCACTACGGAGGGCTCTATAGCCATACTAGATCATTGAAATATTGGGAGCTCCAATGAACACAATGAACTGGCTCAGGGCTAATAATGGCTGGTATAAGACTTCTGCTCCGACATTCTAGAGCTTGTCTTTATGTATCTCCCATTTCAAATTAGAAACTTCTGCCCTTAGTGAGTGGAATGTTCTAAAAGCCTTACAGCCCTTCTGCTTCAGGCTGTACAGGTTGTTAAAGCCCTGTGGCTCTGGCATATAACGGGGATTCAGAGCATTTACCAGCAAGTATCGGTCTCAGCAGTGGGCTATAAGGCTATATTAATACATTGGAATGTGGAGCACTCCATTGAATACAATCGAGTGCTCCAGGCTTCTACGGGCCGGTAGAAGCCCGCAGAGCAAAATTTTTATGTTTTTGTTCACAGCTGCTACTTTGAACAAAGGCCTCTCGGAGCCCAAGGGATTTAAACCCCCTCAGGTTCATAGATGCCTTTGTTGTTAGTAATTAGAACATTCTGCCCCTTAGGGGCAGAATGTTCTAATAGCCTTAGAGCCCACCTAGCTGGCTGTACCGGCCATTAAAGGCCCGCTCCCTTATTAAAGGCCCTTGCCTTCGGCTCGGGCCTTTAACGCTGGAGTGGGCCTTTAATGGCCAGTAGAGCCCGCTAGGTCAGACTCTAAGGCAATATGATGTGACAGAAGTAGACTAATTTCTGACAGTGCATTTGACATACTTGCTTGTTCATTGACCACACATATTCTGAAGAGTAACATAGATTTTTCCCTTTTTTCCTACTAGCATTACGATCTTGGAACGACAACAGCTGCAACCGGGCCTTCCCATTTGTCTGCAAGATTCCATCTCTGGCTGTCAGCTAGCCAATATCCTGGAAGCCTTAGTAACATTTTGTATGCAATGGAACTAAAGGAACCTGACCAGGTGCACTCTAACTTCTAATCACCATGTAGAGGTCACATACATGATTGTAAGAACATATGAGTATAAGAACGCTGAGGTTCATGGTTGCTGCAGCAGCTGTAAAGTATTTTCTACTATGTGGTTAACAACTATCATTTTATACTTGCTCAACCGCAACAAATTGAATATTTGAAAAATGCTTCACTAGGTTCAAATGTTCAACAATCTGAGTGTCAGGCGTGAATGGCTTCTTCCATGTTCTTTGTCATGGGCACAAATAACCCCAATAAGAAGTAAGATCACCCTTGTCGAATGCATTGGAGCCATGCAAAAGCTCATATCACAACAACAAATAATAATGACTTGGCATTTCCAATTGGTCCTGGACCAAGGTCATGGTGGGCAGGAAGGATGGTAGAAAGTTTGTGGTTTTTGTGATTATGGGTAGGAACGACCATTCTAGCTACTTTTTGTGGTAGTGACTGTTGGGTTGCTGGTTATTTTGGCTTTCCTTCCAAGCGCGAGGACATGCCTTAAGGCGTAACATGCGCTTTACAAATTAGATTTTTATTATTATTACATGTGTTCTATATAGCGATTCATAGCACAATTCTGCTGCTTCTAAGCACTGTAAACATAATGAAAGGTCAAACCCAATTGCTGAAAATCACTTCTGTCTTATATCAGGTGACTTTTTGGTGGTTGATATTTAAATATTTTTATGACTGCTGCTAAAATAGTTTTCTTCACAATAAAATACAGTGCTGTAAAAATTAAATATTGTCATTATTTCTCTGGTCCAATATGGCTTACATGTTGTTTAACTTTTTGCAGAGGTTATAATGTTAGGTATCAAAATTCATACAAGTATGTTCCAGCCTTACTGATATGTAGTGAGGCATGTACAGGTTATCATGGTTTAGCCTTCACAAATCCAAAATTGACAGGAAAACAGGTGAAGTTAGCTCATTTTCTGTATTCCTCTGAAATGATGTCCCTAGAACCCTATAATTGTTGCTGCCCTTATGATTGCCATGGGCACACCACATATGAACACCTGTCTTAAATATCATTGATATCTAGGGAAAAGCATATGGTTCAGAGGTAGTGTCGGCATGAACAAAGTTCAGCCCACCATTGGGCCTTGTTTCCCTCCTTGGCCAAGGTGAGGGCTGAAAAGCAGCCCGAGTAACTGAGGTTTCTCCTTCAAAGTGGCTATATATGATCTTGAAAGTGTCTACTGGTGGCCAAACCTATGGTAAACGTCCACAAATACAAATCTCTGCTACAGGAATTTCCTCTGGTAAGTATGGACAACTGAGTTATACCCACAAAATGGAGGAACATTGTGCCCAAAGTTTATGTCTCACTGACATGCAGGGAGGCATGAGGGACACTACTTACACGTCTGTAGAAGTGACCCTTTCCATGGGGGTCTTTCAAGGAGGAACATCACCAGACAGTGGTGATTCCATTACTCTAGGTTAGACATTTTTGTCCTCCGCTATGTCTGGCAGTGTTACCTTTAAGCCAGCTGGGCATGCTGACAGAATATAATCAGTTACTATCAGGGATGTCGCCATTTGCAAAACTCCGATTGGTAGTTAATTAGCCAGTAGAGTGTAACAGTAAATCTGCAGGCCACACATATTTAAATATAGCATCAGAGTACTTGGGTTGTCACTTGTGTATCTCCTGTCAATTAGGAATATATGACGTTACAACACAAACAATTACAACGCATGCTTTTACATCGCAGTTTTTACAACGCAGCTACCATTACATCACATGATTTTACAACGCATACCATTACAGCTATTTTTTGAAACTATCATTACAATGCATGTCATTACAACACATTCCATTACAACGCATACAATTACAACGAATAATACTTTTAGTGCAACAGTAGGGTAAGTGTTGGATAGTGTAGGGGTAAAAATTACTATTCCCACTCCAGTGAGTGCAACAGTAGGGAAAGTGTTGGATAGCGTAGGGTAAAAATTACTACTCCCCCTCCAGTGAGTGCAACAGTAGGGAAAGTGTTGGATAGCATAGGGTTAAAAATGACTATTCCCACTACAGTGAGTGCAGTGAGTGCAACAGTAGGGAAAGTGTTGGATAGCATAGGGTTAAAAATGACTATTCCCACTACAGTGAGTGCAACAGTAGGGAAAGTGTTGGATAGCATAGGGTTAAAAATGACTATTCCCACTACAGTGAGTGCAACAGTAGGGAAAGTGTTGGATAGGCGTAGGGGTACAAATTACTGTTTCCAGCTACCCCAAAACCCATACCCATGTTAGGAATTCTCCATTGTGATGACATGCGTTGTAATGGCATGCATTGTGATGACATGCGTTGTAATGGCATGTGTTGCAATGGCATGCGATGTAAAGGCATTTGCGCAGTAAAAGTTGTGTTGTAAAGGCATTGCGATGTAATGCCTGTGTTGTAATGGACGTTTCCCGTCAATTGTCTACAAAAATAATAACTTTGAAAATACATTGTCTTTGGCCTGTTTTTGGTGTGCATTGTTTACTGTAAATACAGATACTGCAACATCCTAGCATCATACAAAGGTGCATTCAACAGTAAGCCTAGTAATGAGAATCAGCAACCCCACACAGCACAAGCATCAATGGCCTTAGCAACTGAGGTCAGTGACCCATACATTACAAGGAATGCTTCGAAGATCTGAGAAACACATTTCTTTTTATCGACTATGGACTAATAATAAAGTAAAAATGTATTCAAATGAGATATTGATGTAATGGATTGCATGCAATTACCCTGCAATCCCCTTATGATTAATGCATTTCGCTTTAATATTTCCTACTGAGTTAGTGTAACCAGTTGACTCCTTATCACCTTATTTTAAGTCCTTAACTTTCAGCTAACAAATCAGGGCATCCTGGGAGTTGTAGTAGCGATTCAGGTCAATGAAATCCAATAGGACGAGCACACTTAAAGGCAATGATTTGTAAAAATAAAGTTCTGGTATGGAAAGGTTGCGTTCTGGTGTTATGACGTCATCTGGTAACCATATAGAAAGGAACCTCAATATAGTGGCAGGTAAAAAATGAGACACCCATTAATTGAAATGTGCATTATGTTGAATACAGTTCCATGGCAACCCATAACCATGCACCCTCCAAAGTCCCTCCTTACTCAAGAATCAAGACTCAATTAGGAGATGTGAGTATGCCAACATCAGCACGAGGTACAACCGCCGTTTATCCAAAAGACAGTTTTGCTCTTAACTTGACTTTTTCAGAGATTGTAAAAAAACGATAGACCTGTTTTAATCTGTTTGGAGTCATCATACTTTGAGTGTATAGAAACTCAAGGGATATGCCCCCAGATTCAACATGCTCCTCTTTTGTGAGTCCTTAATAGCGATTATTAAGGAATCGCTATTAAAGACTCGCAAAACGGGATGAATGTAGAAATTGCAAAATTTATAGCGATTTCTACATCTTCCTTATTTGCGATTCGCTAGTTGCTAATCGCAAATAAGGAATGACATTCATTCCCCATTCATTCCTATGGGCTATTCGTGGAGAAGTGTGGCTCAGGGGTTAGAGGCGGCAGACCCGGAAGCTGAGATCGGCCCTGGACCAGGGTTCAATTCCCTGCCTCGATGGGGGTTGGGCTCAATAATTCCACGGACTCGATAATTCTCGGTCTGGTGCCTACTCGACTCACGGGTTCACACTCTGCGACTCTGGGCAATAGCTTGCTTAATCTCCACAACGGCCCCTCGCGGCGGGATGCCTGGCTTTCACCTTGTGGATACCCTGCTGGGGTTATCTCACCGGGGAATACCAGGACAGGTTCCCTAAGCAAGCGCATAGATGTGGGCGATTTGTGCTATATAAATACATGTACATTTACATGTACATTTACATTCCTTATTTGCGATTAGCAATTAGCGTATCGCAAATAAGGAATCGATTTCAAGGGTGCCAGGGTGTCCTTTGGACACCCTGTAGCACCCGTGAAATTGTGATTTACACTGGTGTTGTGCACATACATGTCCAAAGGACATGTGTGTGTGTAAACATCCAACTTCGAAAAATGCACTAAAGTGCATTTTTCTACGTTTTCGCTATTTACCACGAAGTCAGACTTCGCGGTAAATAGCGGCCAAAAATTGCGAATTCGCAATTCTAAAATGGTTCATGAATTGCATTTAAGGAATCTCAAATAGAGATTCCTTAAATGCAATTCTTCGCAATTTAGCGATTTCAGATTTTGCGATTTCAGATTTTGCGAATATTGCATTTGGGATGATGAATCCCAAATGCAATAAAAGCGCTCGCAAAGAGCCAGATTCGCAGAGCCGATTTTACCTTCATGAATCTGGCTGTATATTTACTCAAATATGTGAGTGGGACAGTGGAGGAGGGAGGCTGTGGCACACAAGGCACAATTCCTCCTCTGCATGTTGCCTACCTGGAAGAGTCACCTCTAGCCAGAAATATCCGACACCTGGTGGTAAGGGTAAGACCTGTGCTGGTCCCAAGTAGTCCTTGGTAAAACACTTGTTAAACATATCTGGATGGCTTGCATAGCTTTTAAGCGCATACAGAGGTTCATTATGAGTGGCAGGATGGATAGGTTTGCTTAGGGTCACTAAAGGATTAGGGATTGCATGCAACTACAAGGTCACTTGATATCATGGTTTTAGGAACGCTAATGAATGCAGTTTTTCCCAAGATTGCCACAAAGGCAAGGGTGTCTTGCGTCAAATAGCTCTGCATATCGACCCATACCAAAGCCTAAAACTGCGATCACTCAAAAAGATTTGGGAAGCAGCTTGCAATATAGCATGGATTGGCCCTAGAGCTGGTCGCTGAAGACACCGCTATGTGAGTTACGGCACCAACTCCAAAATGAACTGCTAAAGAGGACATGAAGAACCCCAGGGCATTTCAGGCAGATATCCTCATTTCCAGTAGGGGCTGTACAACAGGGGCTAAGCCCACAAGTGGCATCCTCAGGCATGGAGTGTGAATCTCTTTCGACTAACTAAAGATTGACTACTGTGGGAGCTCCAATGCCCATAGTAATATTAGGGAAATAAAGCAGAAGGTAACGTCCAATGTGCTTCAAGCATTCACACCGTACTCACGAGTAACAGTCTGAGAACACTTCAGGGTCAGGCATCTCAGCCATTACCTTGGGGGTTTAAGCCCATGCTATAAGTCTTAACACTACTGCAGCCATATTCAATGTGAGGTTTTGAGTCACTCACCTCTAGATCTGTACAAAACATTCATACCCTTGCAAGCCCCAGGCCTTTTGGTAGCAATACCCTGTCATTACCACCTTCCAGGGCTTTTACCTGGTACATCACCACAGAGGTGAAGAAGAACATTTAAAAGGGGAATTTTATGATGTTTTCGAATTTGTCATTTCAGGGAAGATCTTAGAAAAAGGTAACCAGGCAAGGATGGAGATTCTGGCCTAGAAAAGTCTGGTCCGACAGGTCTCTGGAGAATTGGGTGACAGGCTTCTCCGTATATGCTGTGTAAACAACTGGGGTAACAGCCAAGTGGGATAAGTGACCACTTTAAACAATAACCACAATTCTTGTCAGGGTGGACCCCTCAAAGTCACTAAATTAACCTGAACTCAACCCCCTGGTAGCTATGGCACAGAGCAGACAGGCTTAACGTAGAGGCAAAGTGTAACTATTTATGCAGTACTCAAACAGTATAAAGTCAAAACACAACACAAGAAAAATCCCAAATCAATTTAGAAAACATAGATTAGATTTTAAAAACATTAGGCGGCAAGTGGTGCTTTGGTTGCACTTGATTGAGACAAGGGTACGTTTTAAGGCTGATCATGATGGATAAGATTTGTCCCAATCAAAAAGTTACTTTCACACTTATAAACTCTGGACCGAAAAGTCTTTGGAAGGGGAAGGCAGCTGGCTGTAGCAAAGCTGAGGTTGATGAAAATGAGTTGCTAAAGTTCAAGGTCTTCGTGAAGCCATCGTTGTAGACAGGAAAGCCCAAAATGGGGAAAGTTCAGGTTTTGCACCCAAACAGCCACAATGTCAATGAGAAACAGGCAGCAGCTTGGTTGGGTGAAGTTGTCTACATTCGGACTTAGAGACTTTTGTGGAGCAAAGATTTCCTCTGCGGACAAGGCTGCATGATATGGTGGAAGTGGGCTCGGCGTCATCAAATGCCGATGACTATGATCCTGCTGAATGAGATTTGCTGCTTCAGAGAGGAATGTAGTGGGAGCTATGTCAAGTTCAATCCCAATGGTGAGGCACTCTTGGTGGATCTGCTTGGTAGGTTGGTTCTTGTTCCATGTTGGTTCGCAAGGTAAAAGGTTGATAAAATGTTTTTAAGTGCTTGGATTCAGGAAACTGTAGGAGGAGTGCACTTTGACGCCACCAAGGGTCCAGGATGTTGGAGACCAAACTTGGGGGAAAGACTCAGTCCAGCAGAGGTCAGCAGTTGAGTCCCAGGTAGGTCCTGTTGGAACTGGTCAGCTGGAAATGCAGGAAAAGGACTTTTTGAAGCGTATTGTGTCCCACTAGCTGTAACAGGAGGTCAGTCTTATGACCCATGGAGTCCACTTCTTTGTTCTGGGTACAAGAGACAGAACAGGTCCTGTCTTCGGGGCTCTTCTCAGGTCACATAGGGTCCAGTCCTCTTCTGTTCTTCTACAGGCCCAGAAGGGATCTGAGGAGGGAACTGTGGAAGCCACGTTTATCCCCAGGGCCAACCTGTGCATGGTGGAAACTCCTGCCCACTCCCTAACCAATGGGGTAAAAGTTCCCAGGGAAGACCCTACTGACTAGCTGGAATTCCTGTGTTTTTTACAATAAACAGTCATACAGGGCCCCTCTCTGCCCAATAACAACATGGCAGAACCTTTCTTTTCCTGTGCAGAGCACCTGTACCCAAACTAGAGATGTGTAGCCAGGAACATGTGTAACCCCTCCTCTGTGGTCACTCAAGACTGGTCCTGAGCGCAGCTCCTCTCCTACTGTGTGTGGTGCCTGACTGAATAGGGGTACAAATGAAAGGGACTGGCCCAGGGTTTCGCTACATCTGCCTGTGACAGGATATGTCTCTTTGAAGTTAATTAAGTTCCTAGGCAAATGATCAGCCTACCAGAGAAACAGAACCTCCCCACACCCAAGGACTTACTCTAAGCTCTGGGAGCAAGTTTGCACTTCATCAAAGGGGTTATTCTGCTCCTGAGTGACATTTGAAAGCTCATGCAAATCAGCTTCTAGTTGCTTTAGGCAGGTGACAGGCAACATTTTACCTCAAGGGATGATGGAACGCACTCCTTGTTGAGAAGGCGATCTTGTACTACAGTAGATTACAAGCCCAAGAGAGGGACTCACGGTTAGAGTCATCCTCATTGTGATGGAGTGGAGAGCTGGTACGAGTGACTTGGGCTCCACATGTCATTTAACAGAACAACACCAGTGTTCCAAGATTGGTGATTGATGACCCTGCCCTGACGAAATCGCCTTTAAGTAGTGTTGGCAATGAAACATGTCGGCTGAGTAACAAAGTGGTCTGCATAAGTGCAGTCGGTTTAAAATTTTGAATAGGTGTACAAGTGAAGAATAAAGTTGGTAATTGTGCTACTTATTTCAATGTTATTTTCATGGGGTCTTGTTTTTTGTGGTAGTCGGCATACACACATCACAGTGCTATTATAACTTTTAGCACTCATTTTTGGGACACATCTTTATTATTTAAGGTGAGATGGCTACCAATGATGAGACAAGTCAGCATAGCTGGTGAGTACCAATCAGCAAGCTCGACTGGTGTTGCACACGTGAGGTGCCATCTTGTCCTTTCACATATTTTTTGTAAGGGTAACACATAGATTGATGTAACCTTTGTTTGATACACTATGAACGGCACATCCCTATATGTATAGGGGGTACCTGGGTAATGACTGTCTAATGCAAAAGTTTTTTCAAAGAAAGTTCAGGCAGTAAAGTGGGAGGACACTACCTTGGGTGAAAGTAAGGAGTGTTAGGGAAAAAGAGTCATGGAATCCCCGCCTCCACTTATACAAGTACCCTCAAGATGAGGAGCCTTGGATTAACAGGTCTTTTGTATTTATATTGAACATTTTAAAAGTACCTGTTCTAAAATAGGCATTACAAATTTGGCTGTAACAATGAATTGGGTCTGTAATAAAAAAAAATATAAGTCAGAGAATGAACTCTGTTCTGTTTCTTGAGCAAAGATAGCAATATTAGATTTAATATTGTATCTCACTGCTTTCCTATGGAACAGCTGACCCGGCTACTGTGAAAATAGTCGAATAGTCTTTTGGGTCTTTTGATCACAAGGACATGTATAAAATTAAAATTTTACATGTCCTACTCTTAAATACCATTCACCCTGCCTTAATAGGCAGTACGCCATACTGAGGGATGACTCTATATTTAAAAGGAGGGTTTAGGCCTTTCAAAGGTGGTTATTTTGACAGGTTACATTTGCAGTTATAACCTGCACCACTGTGCTACACATGGCACGCCTGCAGTCATGTTACCTGTGTCACTGCATTGGTGGCACAATGTGTGCTGCAGCCAACTGATGACTTCTAACTTACTGGCCCAGGTTACACTTTAGGTACCAAATACCAGGGACTTATAGGTAAGTTAAATATGGCAGTTAGGGGTTTGCCAATTTTATCATGTTGAAAGAGGGAGGGAGCACAGGCACTTTACCACTCATTAGGAGTGATATCTACACCCAGTAAAAACAGTCAATTCAAAAAATCTGGGATGGTACAACGCAAAAGTTAGTAATTTTCATCACACTGCTATTGTGATAGAAAATATACTTCACTTTATGCCCTCAACTTTTCAGATATATGGCTTTGATCCATAATATTCTTGCTAAAAAGCTGGAACAATGTGCTTACCCTAGGAGATTAATCAAAATATCTCTTAAGAGAGCCTGGTACAATCACCATGCGTTCCTGCTCTCTCCTCGCCTTCCAGAAAGAATGGAAAGAATCCCTTGTGTCACAACATTCAGCACACAAAGCAACAGACTAACAAAGATTATACAAAAACACTGGCCCTGGTATTACTGGTATTACTCATGAATCACCTTTATTTTATTTTCTTTTAAGAGAGGCAGGAATATTTGTGATCATTTGATTCGTGCTGCTTTATACAGCATTGTCTCACCGGACCTGACCACCATGTCGGGTCGTAACAGAATTGTGGGCCATTACCGCTGTGGTAATTGCTTGATGTGTGACTCCATTTAAAATACAAAGCAGTTTGTACATGATGAACTAATGTATGATCTTAGTGAGCATACAAATTGTAACTCACAAAGTGTAGTTTCTGGTGCCCCTGCAAATTCATCTATGTGGGGCAAACTACCCAAAAAATCAAGGTTCGACTTTCCCAGCACAAGAGTTGTAACAAATATAAGAATGAACACGCTCCACTGGTGTCCCATTTCATTGAATTTAATCACTCTCCATCGGAAATATGCTGGCAGGTCATTTAAATAATAAAGAAACCCCCGCGGGTGGTAATATTCAGAATATGTTGAACAAAACTGAATGTTGTTGGATTCTAAGATGTGACAATATTAACAGGGGACTAAATACCCTTGAGGAATGCAACTCTATAATATATGGTTGAATTCTATCCTTGTTTGCTACTATATTTCTTCTGCCCTGCCATGAATAGCAACAGCATTTTCCCAGTGATAGGCTCACTTTACACAATACATGCTCTATTGACCCTGCTCGCAGGTCAGGTCGCCCCCCACACCGCCCGGCTCCCGCTGTGCACCCGCGACTCCTACCCCCTGCTGCTGCTGCCGAGAGCTTGCCGCTGGTGTGCTCCCGTGGTTGTGGTCTTGGGAGTGCTTGTGCCTTTTTTTTCCTGTCTTTTCATTGTATTCTTATTTTTATTTTCTTTGTATTGTAGACAGTGGTACTGTAGGCGCCCTTAGCGCCACTTGCCCTCTGTACCCCCGCTCCCCGCTTCCCGCCACTGCACCCCTGCGCCCGCCCCCTTTGCCTTCTGTGTCCCGTCCTGACCCCGTCCCCCCTCGCCCATTGTCACCCGCTTCCGCCTCCCAGCTGCTCCTCCCTCCCACTTTGCCTCTTATGGAGGACGCCGAGCGGCAGTGAGTGTGACCCTTAACCCTGCTCGCAGGTCAGGTCGCCCCCCCCAAGCCGCACAGCTCCCCTTGTGTGCCTGTGACTCCTGCCCCCTGCTGCCGCTGCCGAGAGCTCGCCGCTGGTGTGCTCCCGTAGTTGTGGTCTGGGGACTGCTTGTGCCTTTTTTTTCCTGTCTTTTCATTGTGTTCTTATTTTTATTTTCTTTGTATTGTAGACAGTGGTACTGTAGGCGCCCTTAGCGCCCCTTGCCTTCTGTTTCCCCCGCTCCCCGCTTCCCGCTGCTGCACCCCTGCGGCCCACCCCCTTTGCCTTCTGTGTCCCATCCTGCCCCCGTCCCACCTCGCCCGCTTCCGCCTCCCAGCTGCTCCTCCCTCCCACTTCGCCTCTTATAGAGGATGCTGTGCGGAAACGCAGCGGACACGCCGCTGGTGCGCCGAAGTGCGCCAAAGGCAAGCCCGTCTGCGCCCGTCTGTGCCTGGACCACGCCCAGTGCCAGAACCCCGGACCCCGCGCTCCCCGCAATGCCAGATTACGATACAAAGCCATCGAGCTTTGGGACCTACTCGACACAACGGACCCAGACGTAGCATTCCTGACCGACACCTGGTGGAACGAATCCTCTGCACCGGACATCGCCATAGCCATCCCGGACAGATACAAGATCACCCACAAGGATCGCGCAAACGGAATCAGAGGAGGAATAGCCATCGTCCACAAGGTCACACTCCAGGTCCACACCCTCGCAGACGACTCTCTAAACTCCGCTGAACACCTCCACTTCCGGATCCACACCGACCCCAACACCGCCCTCAGAGGAACACTCATCTACAGACCTCCCGGACTCGGGCCCTGTTCAGCGACTCCATCGCCGACCTCGCCAGCACCCACGCACTCCCCTCCATGGACTACATACTCCTCTGGGACCTGAACTACCACCTCGAAAACAACAACAACACCAACTCTGCAACCCTGATCGACAACCTTGCCAACCTCAGCATCCAACAACTCGTCACCGAACCCACCAATGCTGCCGGCCACACGCTCAACCCCATCTTCTCCACAAGCACCCACGTCGCCTTCAACCACACCATCAAACTCCACTGGACCGACCACCACTGCATCCACTTCACATTCAAGAAGGCAACCACGCACCACCACACTCAACAGCTACCTCGCCTCTGCTGGGGTAAAATCACAGAGAACCAACTGACCTCCGCCCTCGCCCTGGACCCTCCGACCGAACCCACTGACCCCAACACCGCCACCCGAAACCTAAGACAGTGGATCGAAGACTGCGCCAACACCCTAGACCGCTAAAGAAGCCCTCCATCAACCACTACAGCAAGAAAGCCGCCTGGTTCACCGAAGAACTCCAGACCTCCAAATACACATGCTGGCTGCTAGAGAAAAAATGGCTCCAAGACCGCACGTCAGACAACCAGGCTGCCCACAAGGACGCCATTCGCAGACACCACCAACTCATCAGAACAACCAAGAGATCCTCCTTCAAAGCCCACCTGGACAACAACGCACAAAATTGCAAAGAGCTCTTCAGCATTGTCAAGGAACTCTCCAACCCCAGCGCCAACACCAACGACATCCTGCCGTCGCAAGAACTGTGCGACTCACTGGCCACTTTCTTCAACCGCAAGATCATAGACATCCACAACAGCTTCAATGCAACGCCAGCGCCGACCACGACTGATTCCACCCGAACACCACCTGCACCAACCAGCTGACATCCAGGGCCCACGTCAACGACGACGAGACACGAAAGATCATGAACTCCATCCACTCGGGATCACCAGCAGACCCCTGCCCACACCACGTGTTCAACAAAGCAGACGCCACCATCGCACCCCAACTACGAAAGGTCATCAACATCTCCTTCGACTCAGTGATATTCCCGGAAAGCTGGAAGCACGCCGAAATCAATGCCCTCCTCAAGAAGCCCAAAGCGGACCTCAAGAACATCCGCCCCATCTCCCTGCTCCCCTTCCCGGCGAAGGTCATCAAGAAGATCGCCAACATACAGCTGACCCGCCACCTCGAGGACAACAACATCCTAGACCCGTCACAATCCGGATTCAGACGGAACCACAGCACAGAGACAGCCCTCATTGCCGCCACAGACGACATCCGATGCCAACTAGACAATGGCGAAACCTCAGCCCTCATCCTCCTGGACCTGTCAGCTGCCTTCAACACGGTCTGCCACCACACACTAAGAACACGCCTCCAAGAAGCCGGAATTCGGGAAAAAGCCCTAGACTAGACCACATCCTTCCTCTCCGACAGAACCCAGAGGGTACGCCTCCCACCCCACCGTTCCAAAGCTAACAACCTCATCTGCGGCGTCCCCCAGGGCTCATCCCTCAGCGCGACGCTGTTCAACCTCTACATGGCCCCCCTCGCTCAAGTAGCCCGCCAACACGACCTGAACATCATCTCCTATGCCGACGACACCCAGCTCATCCTCTCCCTCACCAAGGACCCATACACCGCCAAAACCAACCTCCACGAGGGAATGAAGGCCGTCGCCGACTGGATGAGGAGCAGCTGTCTGAAGCTGAACTCCTCATCCTCGGCCTCACCCCGTCTGCCTGGGATGACTCCTGGTGACCGACAATGGTAGGAACAGCACCGACGCCCACGGACCACGCACGCAACTTGGGAGTCATCCTCGACTCGTCCCTCTCCATGTCCAAGCAGGTCAGCGCCGTCTCCTCCTCCTGCTACAACAGCCTCCGCATGCTTCGTAGGATCTACAAGTGGATCCCGATCGAAACCAGAAGAACGGTGACCCAAGCCCTCGTCAGCACCCGGCTGACGGCTGTTAGGCAACGCACTCTACGCGGGAATCCCGACCAAACCCCTCCAGCGACTACAACACATCCAGAACGCCTCGGCCCATCCACCCAGAATGCCTCGGCCCGTCTGATCCTAAACCTCCCTCCCCCCCGCACCTCAGAGACCTTCACTGGCTCCCCATCAACAAGAGGATCACCTTCAAGCTCCTCAACACGCTCACAAAGCACTCCACAACTCCGGACCAGCCTACCTGAACAACAGACTCAACTTCTACACCCCCGCCCGTCAGCTCCACTCCGCCAGCCTCGCCCTCGCCGACGCCCCACTAATCCAGCGTACCACCTCCGGAGGCAGATCCTTCTCCTTCCTCGCTGCCAAGACCTGGAACACCCTCCCCATCCACCTGCGGCAGACCCAAGACCTGCTCACCTTCAGGAAGCTCCTCAAGACCTGGCTCTTCGAGCAGTAGCAGCAGCCACCCCCACCCCCCACACAGCGTCTTGAGACCCTCACGGGTAAGTAGTGCACTTTACAAGTTCTGTGATTGATTGATTGATTGATTGACTGTCATTTTATATTTTATTCTTAATGTGAATCATATTTAGAAACCGCATAATTGTATGTTTATGTATATTCTTAATCTTAGGTTCCAAAATTGTGCATAAGATTATGATATACTTGTATGAATTTATCTTCAATGCACACGTCCATTTTATAGGGCCTATGTATCAAAAAGTCATTTCGCGATTCTCAAAAAGCGATTTTTTGCGAATCGCTATTTGAGAATTGCAAAATGCTATGTATGTAGGATTTGCAATACATTTTGCGAATCCTACATATTCCTTAATTGCAAATCTCAAATTGCGATTCGCAATTAAGGAATACCTAGAGGCCCATTGGAATGAATGGGAAGACATTCTCAATTTGCGATTTGCAATTAGCCAATCGCAAATTGAGAATGCAATTTCAAGGGTGCAGGGGTTTCAAAAGGACACCCTGTTGCACCCCTGAAATAAGCATGAGTGCACATGTGGAGCACATACATGCCCTAAGGGCATGTATGTGCTTCCCATAGCACTTTGAAAAAAGCAAAAAAGTGCATTTTTCAAAGAAATCGCAAATTATCACCAATTTGAAGTTGGTGGTAATTTGCGATTCCTTAAGGCCAAAATAAGGAATTGCAAATTTTGCGATTCCTTATTTTGCACGCAGATTTGCCTCATACATACCATTTGGCAAAATTGCGATCGCAAACACCGAAATTCTGCGAATTTCGGCGTTTGTGAATGCAATTCCGCTTGATACATATTGCCCATAATGATTTATCTGTTTGGTACAAATGGATTGTCCACTGGAAGACTTTTTTTACGTGAAATATGGTGTATAAATTCAACGTCAGTTTTTGGTATTTCAATATTGAATTACAGTATTGTGTCTAAATTAAATTGAAACATTTATGAATAATCCACTATTCAGCAGTACTAAAACTTTGTTTTGTCTCATCCCTCAAATTATTTCACTGCATTTATTGTTGATATATCACTTAATTGTTTGGTATAGGTGAATTCCTCATTGAAAGTCCCTTTTTGTATGCAAAGTATGTTGTATAAACTCAATGTCAGTTTTTGATACTATAACATTGAACCTCAGTATTATGTTTTTTTTTTGTGTAAGACTTTATTTAGATTTGCCATTAGTACATTGCTTTTTTTCATCATATCACAAGACAACGTTTCGTATTTGTCATCACGTCCATAACGGTACACAGCTATTTAGCCGACAACCTTCCGGTCCGGCAGCAAATTTTGGCATAATACAGAAGGCATTCAAGATACATTAGTAGAGTATGTGTCGTCTTACTTTTTTTTTTTAATAACTTAAAACAAAACTTTAGACTCATGCAGATTAAATAGTCACTGTTAATCATCACATTCTATCCTCAGTGTCACGTGCCGGTTCAGGGTTCCCAGGCTATTGTCCCTCCCCCTCCGAACTCCAGGCTAAGCAGTACCTCTAATACCCGGTCCCTACCTTCCTCTGCTCGTCTACCCACTCCCCACTGTCTCATACATCCAACTCTTCTTCATCTCCTGAGCTGTCATCCTCCTCCTCAGGAAGTGGCTCGCATAGGTCCCCCCTGTATCTATTCCATGCCTCCCAGACCTTGTTCCATTTGCGAGGGTTGGCTCTCATTTTGTACACTGCTCGTTCAGTCAACATAAGTCTATCCATCGTCCTACACCATAGTGCTAGCGTTGGTGTTTCCGCCACTCCCCACCTCTGTGCAATGTCGCGCTTGGCTACCATAGTCCCAATAGTAACCCACTGCTGTTTCCGATACGTCAGGTCAGTTGCGTCCCATACATTCAGTAGGCAAACACGTGGATCGGGCGTTAGGGAAGTGTCAAGGGCTTGGGAGATGGTGCGCATGAGTTGCCGCCAGTAGCTCAATATGGCCGGGCATTCCCAAAGTGTGTGCAGCAGTGTCCTCTCCTCCCCACACCCTCTAAGACAATACGGGGTTTCCGCCCTGTGCATTTTGTGTAGAGTGGTTCTGGTGTAGTATACTCAATGAAGTATCTTGAGTTGCATTAGCCTGAACCGGGCTGAAACGCCCGCCTCCCGTGGTGACGCCAGTGCGGCATTCCAGTCTGTCTCACCCATGGTGCCTAACTCAGTTTCCCACTTCTCTTTTAGCTGTAGCAAGGGATCCGGGAGATTGTTCAGTAATTTGCGGTATGTGAGTGAGGTGGCGCTTGTTTGCATAAAGTCTGTGAGAAGTCGATCCTCCAGAGGTGAGGATTCCGGGACAGTCGACCCTGGCTCAATTACTGCCATTAGTACATGCCTGATTTGTATGTATCTGTAAGTTTCAGTGGGGCCTAATGCGTATTGTTGCTGAAGGTGTGGGAAAGGGACCATTCCAGTAGAGGTCCATAGGTCTCCCACCGTCGTGATTCCAATATTGTCCCATTGGGTAAAGCCCTTACTGGATCTAAGACAGCCTAGTTGTTTAGTGTCCCATAATGGAGTAAGTTTAGTTATGACCCCTTTCCACTTAAGTCGTGTCAATGCCCTGTGCCACAGTGATACAGTATGTTTGGTAGGACCGATTAGTTTTGCCGTTAGGCCTGGATTGTACAGCGGAGCCAGCAAACTGTGTGTTCCCAATTGCGCTCTATCTGCTAGATATGCCGGGTCATCATGCGGGGCGTGGATCCATTGGTTAATTACTTTGAGCTGTGACACCCAGTAATAAAGCTACATGTTTGGCAAAGCTATCCCCCGTCATACCACCCGTGATTGAGTTTAGTATGCGCTATTCTGGGTGGACGCTCTCCCCATAACAGATCGGTCATCACCGCTGTCACTTTCCGGAAATAGGAAGGCGGAATTGAGACTGGGGTGTTCTCCAGTACATATAAGAGGCGTGGCAGCACCATCATTTTAAATAACGCTGCGCGTCCCAGCAGTGTAAGAGTAGGGCTTTCCAGTGTCTCACATCCGCCCTCAGGCGAGTGAGTGGGGGTGTCAAGTTTCGATCGTAGAACACACCCGCATCACTAGCGACGTGTATGCCCAAATATTTAAATGAGGTGTCGGCTATCACCAGCGGACAATTATCAGGAAGGATTGGCGCAGGACCTTTCAGTATGTAAATGACTGACTTTGTCCAGTTGATTGTGTATCCGGAGTTCAGACCATGCGTATCACAGATTGCCATCAGTTTCGGGATGCCCGCCTCCGGGTTGGATAGGTAAATTAGTATGTCGTCAGCATACAGGGATACTCTATCCTCCCAGACGTCTCCCCATTGTAGTCCTTTTAATAGTGGGGTGGTCCTAATGATAGTAGCCAGCGGTTCCAGTACCGTTCCGAATAGTAGGGGGGACAGTGGGCACCCTTGACGCGTCCCTCTGGCCAGGGGGATCGCTCGGGGGATGTGGCCATTGGCTGCTACATGCGCTACCGGGTTCGTGTATAATAGTTTAATCCAAGAAATAAACTTGGGACCAAAGCCCATATGAGCCAGGACTGCGAACAGTACTGCCACTCTACCATATCAAAAGCCATTCTGGCATCCAATGATAGAATGGCCTCCGGTTCCAACAGCAAGTGGGCTCGCGCCAGTGCCCCGTGCACACGCCGGAGGTTCAGTGCTGTGCTTCTGTGTGGCATGAAGCCTGATTGATCCGGGTGAATTAGGAGTTTTAGTGCGGGGTCAGTCTGTTTGCTATCAGTTTTGCCAGAATTTTTGCCTCTGCGTTAAGCAGCGAGATCGGGTGGTACGACGCACAGTCCATGGGTGATTTACCTGGTTTTGGGATGGTCACTATGGTCGCTATTCGTTGATCCAGGGGCAGAACTCCCATCTCCCGACACTCCGTGAACATGGCCAACAGAGGTGAGCTCAGAGTGTCTGATACTGTCTGGAACCACTCAATCGGAATCCCGTTAGGGCCTAGTGCTTTAACCGTGTGCAACGCACCAATTGCTGTCTGAATCTCATCCTCCGTCAGATCTGCCTCCAGTTCAGTCACCGCCTCCGGTGGTAGAGTCTCGACCTGTATATCTTGAAGCGCCGACATCGCCGCCTCAGCCGTAACTACATCTTTTGGGGTATAGACTTCCTGGAAGTGGTCAGCTAAGATTTCTATAATCTCAGAGGGACGTAAATGAGATATCCCTTCCGAATCCTTCAATTGTAATATATGTCTGCTGCCCTCACTTTTTTTATCTAGCCAAGCCAATAGTTTATTGGCTTTGTCCCCTATATCATAGACCCTATGCGCAGTCGTCTCAATATTTTCTACTGTCCGTCGCCTGAGAAGGTCGCCATGTAACTGATGGCAAAGGTGGAGTGAGTGAAGTGTCACTTCTGACGGGTGTGCCATATGGGCCATGTTTGCTTGTTCTAGCTTTAGTTCCAGAGCTAGCAGTTCCTGTTTTTGCTCACGTTTATGTCTCGCTATTGTCGCAATTGCCTGCCCCCTTAACACTGTTTTATACGCTTCCCACAAGGTCGTCGGGGAGGACACTGAGTCTGAATTTTCCGCAAAATAGTATCTAGTTGCTTTTTTTAAGTCTTTACGGACGTGGGGTATCTTGAGGTACCCGGGGTAGATTGGGTAGATTCTCTTACGGGCTATCGCCGTGCAGGACAGGCTCATGGTCAAGGGGGAATGATCAGATATACCTCGGGGTCTTATCTGTACATCATTTATCGTGAGTCGGCCGCCCCCCAGTGTAAGGAAGTAGTCAATACGGGACAGGCAGTTGTGTGTGGCAGAGTAGTAAGAGTATTGCTGATCCTCGGGGTGTAAGTGCCGCCATATGTCTATCAATCCCTGTGCCTCCATGAACTCACTGAATCGGGACGGGCCAGGTGTCTGCGCCCGAATCGGGAACCTATCCCGTGTGGCATGAGCCACCGCATTAAAGTCTCCTCCCACCACTAGGTCTCCTTCCGGTAGCTCCAGGAGGAACTTTCCCAGGTCCGGAAGTGCAGTCGCATGCAATGCCGGTGGGATATATACAGACACCACATTAATGGACGTTCCTTCCCACTGCCCACACGCTGCTGCAAAGCGGCCATGACCATCAATCTTAGTAGTCTGTAGAATAAATCGTGATGCTTTCCTCATTAAAATGCCTGTCCCCCGGGACCCCGTACTGAAGTCTGAGTGTGTTATCATGTGGTACCCTCGTCTATCCAGAGCCTTGCCAGCCGCACCCACTAAATGTGTCTCTTGAAGGAGGACCAGATTGTGATTGAACCTTCTAATACTCTGGAGAACCAACCCTCTCTTTACCTTATCTCCCAGACCCCTGACATTCCATGACATTAGTTGCAACGGCGGCACCGGCCCCGTGTCGGGACTGTCTTCTACGTTACCTGACTGTGACATTCTTGCCATTGCGAACCTGTAAATACGGACATGAGTCCCGTAGGGCGTGGCGTCAGTGTATCTGGTGTGTACCCATCCCCATGGACGCCCTCATTCGTATGCAGTGACGGGCCTACCTTCCTCGGGTCAGTACCGGCTTGCCCGGTGTGTGGAGTCCGGCGTAATGTGACTATTGTGGTTTTTCGTGTAATCTGTGGAGTCAAACAATTCGAACCATCAAACCTTGCTAACCCCCTGTAATGACCGACTTTTTCAGCCCTCTTTGGAGGGAGAATGATGGAAGATGACTCCAGCCTATTACCCTTTTAGTACAGGGATTAGAACTATAAACTGGACCTATTCATAAGGCACAGCAGTGCATTTTTGTACCCTTTTCCTTAGATCAGGGTTTATAAACTTAAGTTAGGGGATAGATTCATTAGTATTAGTGATGATCCATCCTTTTGCAAGAGTGTTAGTATACCTTCTATGGAGTTATGCTTATTTCGGGCCGTGTAGGCCTCAAACGGGAGAAACTCCATCTTATTTTTTGCCCGGCAGCTTGAGAGGCTTTTTAGGTCAAGTGTAATGTTTTAGTTTCGAAGTGTTGTTCTCTTGGAGAGAACCGGCTCAGGCTGGCCCTTATCGAAAGACTGTATTTTTCTCCACTCCGAAGACACAACTTCAGGCCGGCCGGCTGGGAACGTGTCCTTGGTACGGGGAGGTACAAGAATTTGGTGGGCGGTAGGTTACTGGCCGTAACTTTCCATGAAAGGACAAGCTTCCATATTAGCGAAAGTGTTAGGCAGTGAGTCAGTCAGTCCGTAGGCGGCAGCTAGCCGTTAGCATCTATGCCATTAATTATTTCCGGGCAGACAGTCGCCATTTTGAAGTCCAAGAAAGATCCTGAAACTGAGACTCTCTGAGAAAGACTGAAGGAGAAGGAGAGGTAGTGCAGATCGATCAGAGACAGAGAGAGACAGCAGCTAATAACGAGGGAGGTTCCAGTGACTTGGAGGGAAGCAAAGGAGATCGAGCATAGCGGTGCAGACGTGTACCCGTGACTGCTAAGGTGTGATTCCGAGACGAGCCAAGACACAGACGAGAAGGGAACCTAGATGACTGCCGAACCCCGACTTCACTTTAACCAGGTGACCTTCGCCCTTTCCCTTACCAAGTGCACATTCTAACCTTTTACTTTTCTCTGCAGAATATATGCTGCCATATAGTATTGTGTTTATAATTGTTGTAATAAAAATACCCCAGTTCTTAGTGAACCGACCTGTGCCTTGTATTCTTGTTCAATCAGGGTAACCTATTCTTCTAGTCAGACATTGTTTGCATGAACGGATGCGAATCCCGATCAGGTAAGAAGTGACTGAGTAAGGAGTTAGAGAGGGAACGTTTGATGCCAAGAGCAGAAGGTACATATTTTAATTTGGAAAGCCATACTAAATTCTATTATCGTAGTTTTATTCTGAGTAGGCAATGAGAGATTCCTTCCATATGTGTTCATAGGAAAGTGATCGTCGTGGGTACGCGGCGTTAATGAGAGCACCGGGGAATACGGTGTCTAGATCCGCCGGATTGCGGATTGTGTTGTAAATGAATGAGAGCACCGGGAGGATACGGTGTATAGGTCTGCCAGATTGTAGACTGGATGAGAGAGAGAGCACTGGGACTGCAGGCCCGTGTGTAGACACGCCGGATTGCGTGTCGAGTGAGCACTGAGAGCGATCAGTGTGTAACGGTACATAATCAGACCTGCCCTAGGGTAGATTAGTCTGGGTCTAAGTGGCCGCGAGACTAGTTGGTATGAATAGGATATTGTAGAAAAACCTCTGCATGTCTATTGCTATTTTCCCCATCCTTAGGTACGAAATGTACATACATACATATATATATATATATCCATTGTAAATATGTTCTAAGGAGGGAGGTGAGTACGTTCCGACTGATTTAGAGGGGCTCCTAGGAGCTGATTCCATCTGGTCCGAAAATCTGGTCGTTACATCTGGCGTCACGAACTGTTTACGAAGCCTGTGTGCGCTGTATTGTTTTGATCTTGTTGGTTTGCGCTCGGCTCGTACGTATTTTCTTTATTTATAATTGTGTATATATTTTATGTGTGTCAATATGTTTTCGAAGAAATCGAAATCTACTTTCAAATTACCTGTTGAAATTCCCGGCTGGGAATCAACGCCTTACGAGGCCTTGGCCCGTGAGTGGGCCGATTCTACTGGTTTGAGTGAGAATTGGACTTCTTGTTTGGAGCAGGCGGAGCCTGATGATGTGGTTTCTTGCTTGCAAAAAGCTCCAGTAGTGAAGGGTGATGAGCTTCCTATTTTAGGACGCAGAGGTTGGATTGTGCTAACTGCTTACAGAATGCTTCATGAGAAGTTTCTTAAAGTGCAGAAGCGGTTTGTTGGTATGGAAGAAAAGTTTGTTGAAGTACAGAATGCGCATACTCTTTTGCGATGTCAGAATAAATTGCTTGCCGACAAACTTGAGACCCATCAAACTATAGCCGAAAGGGCTGCAGTGCGCATTGCGAAATATAAATACAGACACCGTCGTGGTCGTGTGTCTACACGGAAAGTGCGTCTGGTCGTGGCGAAGGCCGGACTGGATAGGAACCCCGACGAGTGGGATGGTAATATCTGGGATTCAAATGATTCTGGCTCCTCGGCTGAGGAGGGTGACAAGCGCGAGTCTTCTCGCTCCGGACGTGATTGTAAATCTGCTTCTTGTGACAAAGACGATATTTCTAGCGACCGTGGTCGCTCTTCCCGTTCTGATGACGTGTCTTGCCCCGATTGTTCTTCTAAATCTAAGGACCGGGCTTCTTCGGCGGTTCTTCCGGAGGTTTCTGCTCACCCTGTGTTTCGACGCAAATTACAACAGGCTCCTGATATGCCGAATGGTATTCATTTGGATAGTATTGAAGATTTTACTCAACAGGAGGTTAGTGACATTTTACAACGATTTCAACAACGGCCCGGTGAGACTTTGCTTACATGGATGGTGCGCCTTTATGAACTGGGTGCTGCTGGTATCATGCTTGATGCTGGTGATTGTTTACGATTTTGCTCCTTGAGTTCCGATTCTACTGTACAAGATCATTTTCGGAATTATAATGGTGCTGGCCAAATTAGTTTGCTCCAGCTTGCGAATGATGGCTGTAATCATAAATACCCTACTGAATCTGATTGGCCTGTCAATGACAAGCCGTGGTACACTTTGCGCGATGCGTCGCAACGTTTGAAAGAGGAAGTGATGAAGACTGCGATTTTTCTCAGTACTTCTGACAGATTGTTGGATGGTCTTTTAACATCTTCTGTGCGCAATCGCATTATCCGTTCTTCCCCTGTTGCTTATAAGCAGGTTATGATGACGTTGTTGATTAATCAGACTGGCAATCCTTTATCTATGGTGCTTGAATCTGTTCGTCAGCTTGGTGAGTTAGGTGAATGGTTTAAACCTGAGAGACAGTCCAGACCCGAAGCTCGTACTCCTGGTGAATTCAAATTCTCTAGACGTGATATGTTTCTTGCACTTTTGGCTGATGATGTGAAAAGGGAGGAAATTGACGGCGAGCCTAATAATCGCTTATGGGAGATGTTTCGTAAGCGTGGTTTGGATCGGAAGGAGGGTGCCCGGCGTGTGCGAAAGAATGATTGTGATCGTGGTTCTGATGACAGTGGTGATGAGAGGCGTCGTGTGGATGCTGACCGCCGTTATGACCGTGATGTTTCCCCTCATCGTGAGAACATAAGGGTGAGAGAGGGAGACAGAGATAGGGGGAGAGATGATCGTGTTTCCAACAGACACAGAGATGAAAGAGGTTATTCCCCTGAGTTGAGGAGAAGGGAGGATCGTCACAAGCTTTCTGATCGTAATTCACAATTCTTTGAAAATGACAAAAATCTGTTTCGTAATAGAGATGGATACGAGCAGGACATTTTGATTCCCAAGAAACCTGAGAGTATTTATCCTGATTTGTCTTGGTTGTCAGACCACGGTAAAAATGACTAGGAAATAGGTCAATCTCCGGTACGCAGGTGGGCTCACAGAGACAACAGACCCTATGTAGATATTGATATTTTTTGGAAACATCGTAATATCCAAAGGGCCCGAGCATTGGTAGATACTGGAGCGGAGGCCACTTTAATTCATGGTAAATCAAAGAAATTCAAAGGCCAATTTTTCACAATTACTGGTTTAGGTGGAAAAGAGACCCCCGCAGTGCAAACTACACTTGAGATGAAAATAGGCAGAATTCCCCGTAAAGAATATTCTGTGTTGGTTGTACCGCTTTTGGAGTATATTATTGGAATTGACATTTTGAAGGGAATGACTTTGCATTTGGATGATGGTTGTTATCAATTTGGAACCAAGCATTACATTTCGTCCAGACCCGTACGGGTTGGCCGTTTGCGGATGCCCCCCATTCAAATTCCCCAAGCTACGAAAGTGGTTTCTCAGAAACAATACCGTATTCCAGGTGGTCATGAAGAGATTAGTGCCACAATTCAAGATTTGGTTGACGCAGGTGTTATAACTCCGGTTACTTCTGCTTGGAATAATCCCGTTTGGCCTGTGCGCAAGAGTGATAATTCTTGGCGTATGACAGTTGATTATCGAGAGCTGAACAAACACACGCCTCGTTTGGCTGTTGCAGTACCAGACATTGTTACCTTAATTCAGAGAATTCAAAAGCATCCAGGTACATGGTATGCGTCCATTGATATTGCTAATGCTTTCTTTTCGATTCCGATTGCCCCCGAGTGTCAGGAACAATTCAGTTTTACCTGGAATGGACGTCAAATGACGTTTAGAAGTCTTCCTCAAGGTTATGTACATAGTCCCACGATCTGTCACCGGCTGGTGGCGGAGCATTTGTCTGAAGTGGCTGTACATCCACACATTCAGGTGTGTCATTACATTGATGATATTTTGATTCAAGGTGAGACGCAAGATCAGGTCCAGTCCCATTTAGATCAGATCCTTGACTGTTTACGTGCTAAAGGTTGGGAAATTAATCCTGATAAGTTACAAGGTCCATCCCAAAATGTTAAATTTTTAGGCATTAATTGGCATGAAGGTCACAGAGAAGTGATCCCTCAGGTGAAACAGAAAATTTTAGACTTTGCAATTCCAAGGAATAGAAAAGAGGCTCAGAGTTTCATTGGCTTGTTTGGTTTTTGGCGTCAGCATATTCCCCATTTGAGTCAGATTTTGGCTCCCTTATATCGAGTCACTCGTAAAAAGAATGCGTTTGAATGGGGTGAACCACAACAGAATGCTTTTAATTTGGCGAAAGAAGCGATTCAGTACGCCTTGGATCTGTGGCCTGTGGGCGAGGGTGATGTGGATTTGAATGTGTCTGTGGATGGTCTGTATGCCAATTGGAGTTTATGGCAAAAGCAGGGCAGACAAAAAGTGCCATTAGGTTTTTGGACTAAAAAGTTACCTGAAGCTGGTGAGCGTTATACACCTTTTGAGAAACAGTTGCTTGCATGTTATTGGGCTCTGGTGGATACCGAGCAATTGACCTTAGGTCATGCTGTGATTTTGAGACCTGAAATTCCTATCATGCAGTGGGTTTTGAGTTCGCCGAAATCCCATCGAATTGGACATGCTCAAGAGGCAAGCGTGATTAAATGGAAATGGTACATTCAGGACAGGGCACGTGTGGGTCCGAAAGGTGTGGCAGTGTTGCATGAGCGAGTGGCGCAGGCGCCATCTAATGAGACTGGAAGTGATTGTTCTGTGCCTGTAGTGCAGGAATCTCCTGTCAAGTCGGGTAAGCCTTTTGATGATTTGTCCGCGGAGGACAGACAACATGTGTGGTTTACGGATGGTTCAGCGAGGTTCATTGGTGGAAAACGACATTGGAAGGCGGTGTCCTATAACCCTATCACGCAGAAATTACTGAGTACAACTGGTGACGGTAAAAGTAGTCAATATGCTGAATTGTACGCAGTTTACCAAGTTTTGAAACAGGAACTACCTGGCACATGTCATATTTTCACTGATTCCTGGTCCACTGCTAATGGACTAGCGGTATGGTTACCAACTTGGCATTCTCATAATTGGGAATTGCATTCAAAAGAACTGTGGGGTAAAGAACTATGGCAAGAAATCTGGGAAATGCTCCCACAGAGTACTGTAACAATCTTTCATGTGGATGCTCACACCCCGATAGATTCCCTTGACAAATTCTTTCATAACATTGCAGATGAACAGTCTAAAATTGCTGAGGCAGTGGTGGACATGCAAGATTCTGATTTGGCGGGATTGGCGAAATGGGCCCACCAGAAGGCAGGACATTTTGGAGAGAGAGCCACTAGCAGGTGGGCTGCCGATCGAGGAATTCATATTCCTTTAAATTGCATTAAAGATGTCATTCTGCATTGTCCCATCTGTCAGCATTCTAGAAAGAGAAAAGTGCCTCATATTGTTAAAGGCCATTTACATCGAGGAAAATTGCCCGCTCAAATTTGGCAAATTGATTATATCGGCCCACTCCCTATGAGTAAAAATTGTCAGTATATTTGTACCGCTGTTGATACCTATAGTGGCCTTTTGGTTGCTTTTCCTTGTAAACAAGCTACCCAAATCAATACCATTAAAACATTGGAATTACTGATTCTATATTATGGTGTTCCATTTCAAATTCAATCGGATAATGCATCCCATTTCCGTGGAATATTGGTGCAGGAATTCTGTGTGGAAAATAACATTGAATGGGTGTTTCACATTCCATATTATCCGCAGGCCTCAGGTCTCATTGAGAGAATGAATGGTTTGCTGAAAGAACAACTACAAAAGTTAACTGACGAACATTACAAAAACTGGAGGGACTTTTTACTCCAGGCATTGCTGATTTTGAATAATCGTCCCTTGTTGCATGCTGAATCTCCTTTAATGCGTTTGTTTCCTCCAAATGTTGATGCAAAGCCCAACACCATTGGTAATACTGTGATGTATTGGGAAATTACACCCGGAGCTTTGGCCCCATGCAGAGCAACCCCAGGTTCCGCAGGCTTGGACCTGCATGCTATGAATGATGCTGTTCTAATGGGCAGGGACCGAATTGTTGTTGAAACAGGCGTTGTTGTCTGTATACCAGCTGGAAGTTTTGGACTGATTGCCCCTAGATCGGGCCTTGCCCTAAAAGGTGTTCAAGTTCTCGGAGGAGTGATTGACAGTGATTATCAGGGAGAGATTAAGGTTCTCCTGCTGAATAGCAGTGAGTGTGATTTATCGATTACTAAATCTGACCGTGTTGCTCAGTTGCTGATTATGCCTGTTTTCAGTTGTGAGATTAAGAAAGGCGTTGCTCCAACTTTGCTAACTGTACGAGGCCAAAAAGGCTTCGGTTCCACGGACAATCCGGGAGTGAAAATATTGGTGCAATCGCCTAAACATCCCCCTGAACAGGCTGAAGTCATTGCGACCGGTCATGATAATACCATTTTGGTGATGAGACCAGGGAAAGATAGCTGGGAAGCTGTCCCGGCTGACAAATGTTATTTACGAGAATGAATAATGCCTGTATTTGATTTCCTTTCAGATCATTCTTTGGACTGCTGCTGCAGGATGTGCCGGCGTTGGACTCCTTTTGGTCTGCTACGCCGGGAGAGGAGAGGACCCACAGACTTCGGTTGATTGGAGAACCCGAGTTCCGCGTTCCTTCGCTGCGTGGGATTCCTCGTCAAACTTTTGGATCACCCTTGCTAAAAGGGTTACTAACTCACCACATTTTTGCCTCACTCCTATGCGGTCTGTGAGTGACATTTTGGCGACCTGTTTGGTTGCCGTCCCTGCCTCTACTGAAACATTACGACACATTTTCAATATATCGAGTGCCCGAACCAATATTATTCTGGGCGATTTTGCGGCCCATGAATTCTGCCCTTTGTGTACTTTTCTTTCGGACCCCATTCCCCGATTCATTCCCAAATTACTACCTACAATATCACGCAGGGTGATTTGTGCTTTATTTTGACTTGTGATCCCAAAGCAATTACTGAATGTGTTAAACTGAAGTTGAATGCTGCCACTTCCTTTTCAGCTCATCAACGTTTGCTATGCTTACAAAGACGCCCGTCTTCATGTATTTCTGTTAAAAATAATATGACATGCAAACGTATCTTAGTTGCTCCTAGCCATTACCGTATAATGTTGTTACCGTCTGGTTGGTTGTTCTCATGTGGGAATTCTTCCTGGCCCTATATTCCTGCAAATATTTCAGGTGGTCCGTGTGCCATCACCAGACTGAGTTTATTAATGTTTTCTTCACATCCCAGTTCCCATTCCTGTGTGGTCCGTAATTCTATGATGTTACATGAGGACTGTGATTCTTCCCTTCATCTTTATTCTAAATCTGAATATCTTAGTTTAGCTATCTCCATTATTGGTGTCCCGGCGTTGGCAGTTTACAACGCCAAGTCCATTGGTAAAATGGCCTGTTGGATGGTAAAGTCGATTAACCAAACCTCTACCATTCTATCTGACATGTTATTAGATGCCCAGGGTGAACGCAGAGCGATTCTGCAGAACCGCGCAGCCATCGACTTTCTCTTGTTAAAACATGGACATGATTGTTCTGACTTTGAGGATCTTTGTTGTTTTAATTTGTCAGACCACTCCAAATCGATCCAAGCCCATATTGACAAACTTCACGACTTGACTGCAGAAATTAGACGACATATTGATCAGGGTTGGTTTGACTGGCTCTTTAATTGGTTACCTGACTTACATTCTCTACGACAGATTTTAGGGGGTATTATGATTTTTATCTGTATTTTAGTAGCAGTTTGCTGCTTTATTCAGTGTATTCCTTCTCTGCTCCAGTTTTGTAGATTTGGCAAGAGAAATAGATCAGTTAATTTCGATTCTTATTATTCTTCCACAGATGTTAGTTCCATATAGAACATGGTTAATAGACTGGAGTCAAGGGTGAAGTGTAATGACCGACTTTTTCAGCCCTCTTTGGAGGGAGAATGATGGAAGATGACTCCAGCCTATTACCCTTTTAGTACAGGGATTAGAACTATAAACAGGACCTATTCATAAGGCACAGCAGTGCATTTTCGTACCCTTTTCCTTAGATCAGGGTTTATAAACTTAAGTTAGGGGATAGATTCATTAGTATTAGTGATGATCCATCCTTTTGCAAGAGTGTTAGTATACCTTCTATGGAGTTGTGCTTATTTCGGGCCTTGTAGGACTCAAACGGGAGAAACTCCATCTTATTTTTTGCCCGGCAGCTTGGGAGGCTTTTTAGGTCAAGTGTAATGTTTTAGTTTCGAAGTGTTGTTCGCTTGGAGAGAACCGGCTCAGGCTGGCCCTTATCGAAAGACTGTATTTTTCTCCACTCCGAAGACACAACTTCAGGCCGGCCGGCGAGGAACGTGTCCTTGGTACGGGGAGGTACAAGAATTTGGTGGGCGGTAGGTTACTGGCCGTAACTTTCCATGAAAGGACAAGCTTCCATATTAGCGAAAGTGTTAGGCAGTGAGTCAGTCAGTCCGTAGGCGGCAGCTAGCCGTTAGCATCTATGCCATTACTTATTTCCGGGCAGACAGTCGCCATTTTGAAGTCCAAGAAAGATCCTGAAACTGAGACTCTCTGAGAAAGACTGAAGGAGAAGGAGAGGTAGTGCAGATCGATCAGAGACAGAGAGACAGCAGCTAATAACGAGGGAGGTTCCAGTGACTTGGAGGGAAGCAGAGGAGATCGAGCATAGCGGTGCAGACGTGTACCCGTGACTGCTAAGGTGTGATTCCGAGACGAGCCAAGACACAGACGAGAAGGGAACCTAGATGACTGCCGAACCCCGACTTCACGTTAACCAGGTGACCTCCGCCCTTTCCCTTACCAAGTGCACATTCTAACCTTTTACTTTTCTCTGCAGAATATATGCTGCCATATAGTATTGTGTTTATAATTGTTGTAATAAAAATACCCCAGTTCTTAGTGAACCGACCTGTGCCTTGTATTCTTGTTCAATCAGGGTAACCTGTTCTTCTAGTCAGACATTGTTTGCATGAACGGATGCGAATCCCGATCAGGTAAGAAGTGACTGAGTAAGGAGGGAGAGAGGGAACGTTTGATGCCAAGAGCAGAAGGTACATATTTTAATTTGGAAAGCCATACTAAATTCTATTATCGTAGTTTTATTCTGAGTAGGCAATGAGAGATTCCTTCCATATGTGTTCATAGGAAAGTGATCGTCGTGGGTATGCGGCGTTAATGAGAACACCGGGGGGATACGGTGTCTAGATCCGCCCAATTGCGGATCGTGTTGTAAATGAATGAGAGCACCGGGAGGATACGGTGTATAGGTCTGCCAGATTGTAGACCGGATGAGAGAGAGAGCACTGGGACTGCAGGCCCGTGTGTAGACACGCCGGATTGCGTGTCGAGTGAGCACTGAGAGCGATCAGTGTGTAACGGTACATAATCAGACCTGCCCTAGGGTAGATTAGTCTGGGTCTAAGTGGCGCGAAACTAGTTGGCATGAATAGGATATTGTAGAAAAACCTATGCATGTCTATTGCTATTTTCCCCATCCTTAGGTACGAAATGTACATACATACATATATATATATATATATATATCCATTGTAAATACGTTCTAAGGAGGGAGGTGAGTACGTTCCGACTGGGTTAGAGGGGCTCCTAGGAGCTGATTCCATCTGGTCCGAAAATCTGGTCATTACACCCCCCTATACCCTGAACTCCTCCCTCCCTGCTTCCCTGCCACACAGACTTAAAACTGCCCGCCACCCCAATTTAGCAGAGTGCCTGATCCCACCCAAGTAGAAATACAGAGTTACTTGCTCGTTGGGGGTGAAGAGTACTCCGGAGTCAGCGACCCCTCTTACCCTCTGCAGAGGCCCTCAGCCAGTGTCCATGGCAGCCCAAGCGGCAGTCCCATTATCAAGAAAGTCTCGTACCTGCCGGGTCGTTAAACATCCACCTCCAGATCTGCACTAACATTGTCTCTCACCGGTGAGCTTCTTTCTTCCTCCGGTTCTTCCGTTCGGACGTCGTCACGGTCTCTCATATGCTGGTCCTTTTTAGTCCGCCCCATGCGGCGGGACTGAGAGGTTGGTCGCCAACCGTCCAGCCAGTCCCGGGCAGTCTCTGGATTGTCGAAAAACCATGTCCTGTTTTCCGCCACCACCCGTAGTTTAGCCGGGAATATCATGAAGTATTGGATCTCCCTCCTCCTGAGTTCTTTTTTTATGTCCAAAAACATCTTTCTTTTCCTGGCCACCTCCGCCGTGTAGTCCGGGAAAAAGGCCAATGTGGAGTTCTGAATCTTCACGGGTGGGGATACCTGTGCCGCTTGCAGGATGGCATCCCTATCGCGGAAGTTGAACAGTCTCGCCAGGATTGGTCTAGGGGATGCCCCCGGTTTTGGCTGGCCACCTGGTACTCTGTGCGCTCTTTCGACCGAGAAGAACGCTGATAGCCCTTTAGGTTGGAGTTGTGATTTGATGAGTTCTTCCACAAAGAGATCAGTTGCTCTAGTACCTTCCGATTCCGGAACTCCAAGAATTCGTATATTACTCCTTCTGGAGCATCCTTCCTGGTCATCCAGCTTTTCCTTTAGCATTTTATTCTCTGCCACTACTGTCTCCATCGCCGTCTGAAGCTCCGATACATCCTCCACCAGTGATTTTGTGACCAGTTCCTGCGATCCCACTTTTTCGGCCATTTTGTGGAGATCCGCTCGAATGAGTTTTATTTCGGTCGAGATAGAGCCCACCGTAGTCTGGACCTGCGTGAGCGCTCGCATCACGTCATCCAGGGTCGCCTTTTTCGTTCCCGCGCTGTCCGCCGTTTTCGTGGAAGTGTGCCGTCCTTCCGCTGGAGGGGACGCAGTTTTATCGCTTGTGTATCGTTCGATACGTGTTTGAGTCGCGCCGCCTTTGGAGCCCTTTCCTGCCATGATGTCCACCGTCCACACCTCAGGCCTGCAGGAGGGAGGGATCGGGAGGGGGGATCAGCCACGGATACAGTCCGGCCTGTGGTCCGGCCCGGCCCCTGTAGCGCTTAGGCAGGCAGCCAGATGTAAATGGGGGTTTGCACCCGATGTACCTCAGACGTCAATGGAGCTGCAGCCACATTACTCCTGCCCAGCCTGGCGATCTGTCCTCCCTGGCCGCCCAGCACCTTCCCCGTGTCTCAGGGTCACAGCTGCGACATAGTGTGGAGTTGTACTGTGTCTCCGAATTCCCACAGGCGGCGCCCCACCTCAGTTGTGTCCCACGGCGCTGTAATGGACTCGTGTGTGCGCCAGTGCTGTGTGGTGCAACGTGGCACCCAAGGTGCACGGTTATAGGGCTAGGGCAGCGGTCAGTAAATCCTTTGTTGGAGCCCCCCAGTGTTCAAGCTGCGGAGCCCTACTCACTCGGCTCGCTTCACGGTGCTGCCTCCAGGCCTGATGTGTGCAGGGGGGGAGAACTCTCCAGGCCTCCGGCAGCCCCCGTAGATCTTTCCCGCTCCGCCGACTGTAATGAACGGCACCTCACCTCCTTGCCGCGTTCAGCTCCCGGCGGCGCTTCAGTAACGGGTAGCCCCTCCGTCCCTCCAGCAGCGTTTCAGCTTCCTGATCGATTCACCGTCGCATCCGGGGACGACAATTACAGCTTGCCGGTCACTTCACGAGGCCCCCTTCCAGTCCCGGTTACTTCCGGTCCGCCGCCGCCGGCCTGGTTGCACTTCCGGTCGGCACCACCTGCCACTGGGTACCCCGGATTCAGGCCTGTGCTCCGGTCCCGCAGACACTCGGCTGTATCTCAGCCGCCCGGCACCCAATTTTCGCTCTGGTACTTGCCGCCGGTGCCGCCCGGTCCTGGGCTTTCGGTTCCCTCGCCTGAGGTCTGATTCAGCCACGGAGTGTAGTACGGATAGTCTGAGAGGCCGCTTCTCTACCGGAGCTAGTCCTCTAGGCTGCCGCCATGTTCGGCCGCTAGCCACGCCCCCCTCAGTATTATGTTTAATTAAATTCATGCATCCATGATTAATAAGAGGGATCGGGACCTAGCCTTGTCCCACGGATTTTTTTCATTGTATTTAATTGTTGTTATTGTATAATAGGACATGGTCCGATGGAGTCATACATAGCAAAATATTTTTTTAATTTTCCTTCATTTTTTTATTTTTTTGCACTTTTTATTATTAATTTCTTCATCTATTCCTTTGCGCACTATGTTCAGACTTAGCTTGCATACAAGCCGTATCTATATAGACCCATTTTGTGTTAAAAAGTTTACACACTATTTATCTATATGGAGTCCTTTTTCCCTTGGGGATGATTACGTACAAGTATTGGCCTACAAGGGCTCCTCTTTACGTAGTTGGCTAAGAACAACATTACTCACCGGAATGTGTGGGACCTAGCAATTTGCTTATTCTAATTACCTTGGCTTGGTTAATAATTTAGCTGATTTTACCTTAATTATCATTTGCATATATTCGCTTTTCTTAATTTTTACACATCCCCGAAATTATGATTGTACCATTAGTATATCCCCGAAATTATGATTGTACCATTAGTATAGGCATGCTGAGATGAGTTACAAGGATCTTCTCATACTACTGACTGTTAAATTCCTTAGTTTTATTTTTTTGTCCTGCGTCAGACGCTACTTTAACGTCGCGTCCGACACGCCGTGTACTTTCTGGTTTTCTGCCTGAACGGTTACTCGACCGGCATGGGTCACTTTGTAGAGATTGGTTCATAGTTAGAGTAGGTAAGTGCTGTTATTCCTCTTTCGCTTTTTAAGATCCCCATGCATTATCGCTGCCGCACTTCCATACAATTGTGTCAGTTTGTTTGCAGTTTGGCTCGACTTGTGGGACCATTTAATTAATTTTTGGCCCGCCGTGTAGACATGCGACCAGGTAAGGGTTTTCTTAGGTTTTGAGATTTTTATGTAATACTCCTATGGCACGTTTTTCCAACCGTGTTTTGTTCTGATTCCAGCCTTGCTCGACTTGAGGACCAGTTAAGTAATACTTGGCCCCTTGTCACTGCTATATGTGACTCCTATCATGAATCAAGCGGAGTTCTTAATCACTATAAATTTCTGTGAATGTGAGTTTATACCCACCATATTTAATATAGATCTCTGTCAGTCGTTATAATTGATTAACTCCGACTTTTGTAGAGGTAGCTTGGTCCCTCTTTTTTGTGCAACTCTGCTTGGAGCATAAGCAAGTGGAGCTTGCTTATTTCTGTGCTGTGGACTCGTCATTAATAGGTGATTGACTCAACAGGTTATTTTCTTAACTGGTTTAGGAAGCACATTTTCTCCAGTCTTTCATTTATAATGTTGGTTTTTACTCAGCATTTAAACTCACGGGGTGCTGATACGTTTCTGCTTCATTCTTTAAACATGGGGGTGATTCACACAACTAACTTAAGACAAAATCCTAAACTTACTACTTTTGGTATTCACAGAAGTTAGGATTTTGTCTTAAGTTTGTCTTAAGACAGACTTAAGACAGACTTAGGACAAAATCCTAACTTAAGTCTGTCTTAAGTGTGTCTTAAGACAAACTTAAGACAAATTCATAACTTCTGTGAATACCAAAAGTAGTAAGTTTAGGATTTTGTCTTAAGTTAGTTCTGTGAATCGGGCCCACACTGTTTTCACTCATTTGGCATTTTGAATGAGTTTGGGTCTAATGCTTGCTATGATCACTAGGTCTTTAGGCTTCATTTCTCTGGATCTTTTTTGTAGGGATCTTTCCCAATTGGTAACTGGTATTTCTCAGTTAACTTTCTTTCTTTTCTCGATTCAATCATTATGATTGATCTTATGCCTTGACATGACCCTTGAACAAGTTTACCGGAATTTTCTATTGGACACTCTGGTATTCAATATTGTTTGTCTTGATGATTGCCATACAACTTTAACGTGGTCGAAACGCCGTTGACGCCTACATGTGGCTTTGATTGCAGAGGACGCATTCTTTGCTATGTTTTGCTTTTGTCTTGTTCAAACAATGTATATGTAACTTTCCTCAACCCCTATTTATGTTTACACAACGTATTGACTTCATGATTGTTTGTGTGACTTATTGCGTGCCATTGTTGTTCTATTGTTGTCATTCTCATTGTCTTATTAGAAGATTTGGTATGTTTTTGAATGTGTGTAGGGGTATCACCTGTTAGAAAATTTCTTGTATTTTTGCTATATATTTTCTCTTTATCATTTTTGTTTGATTTCTTGGCATTGATATTCTGTGTTTTAAATTACATGGAATATTTAACTTGAACCTTTTTTAGGATTCCAGTCTTAACTTTGCCCCAGGTTCAGGTCCTACGCTGCCCCTGTTGGTGGTAATTATATTTTTAATCCATAGCACAGCATCGAATTTAGCGAGCAATGTATGGATTCATTATGACAACAAACTTAGGCAAATTAAGGTAGGTCACCAGAATGTAACATAGCACCAGAGAGAAATTAATATTTTAAATGCAGAGTTTGACAAGGGTCTCAGCTCAGCCAGATTTCATCATTCCTTTCCTCCCAGCAGAACAGTGGGGATTAGAAATATGCAGGCTTGAAGGACAACAGAAAAGAATGTAGCAAAGGGGCAGCCAGTAAATTCAAGAATATATGATCCTTCTATGACATTCTTTAACACTCAAAGACCAGAGCCCAAATTTACCAACATTTTGCACTGGGTTTGCATCACAAAAGTGAGCTTTGGATCACAAATGTTTAGTCATTGGCTTAATATTTTTTATGCTGGAAAGTTGCCTTAAAGTAATGCAAAGCAGCACAAAACGCTGCTCTGCTTATTCTGCATTGAGGGGGCGTTCGTTGGGTGGTATGTGGACTTTCCCAAGCAGCCAACCATGTTTGTTACACAAACCCCCATCTACTAACATTAGTAGACAGGCTTTGGCACCAAATAATAATGCCACTTTGAAGCAGGAATTAAAAAGAATTGCTTTTATTTCTCCTAACTTTCCCATGTTACATGTGTGCTGCACTGCACAGCACACATCCGAAGTGGGAAAAGTTTTAAAGTTTGTGTAGGCATATTATTTTGTACTGGAAAGGTCCCCTTCCACTACAAACCATATGCTTGACTCATGCAAACACCTTTCCACTACGGTGCAACGGTGTGTGTTTGGGGTTCGGCAGCTTGATTGTATGCAGCGCTAGGGTTAATTCCTGATAGTGCCATATCTTAGTAGATACGGTGCTTTCTTGCTCTCGCCCTCTCACGCAACGAAGCCAGCAACTATGGGTGCTGTGCTTCATTGTGTGATAGTTTAGTAAATTTGGGTCCACATGTTTTAGAAAGCAGATAAGTACAAAGTACAGGCAGCCAAAACATACTAAACTGCCATTGGCTAAAAGTTTGGTCCTAAGACTCCCAAGGTATCCATCCACCAGCTAGCTTGTTTACAGTCTCCTAAGGTATCCCCCCATCAGCTTAAGTTGTTGATTGTACAGCCCAATTTTGCCCTCAGAGTCACATCATTTGGGTCTTTTCAAGAAATATAGCTTGGGCAATGGCGGCACTAAGGGCAAAATACCACTGGAGTTTCTGCAGAGATTAGTAAGAACCTGCGTCTCTGTTTGCAGTTCCTGCAGGACTTCAGTGGCACAGTCTGATGACCATAACTAGCTGTTTCTAGCACCGAAGTAGCACTTTATATGAATTCAGCAAAGAATGTTAATGTTGGCACCATCTTTGGCAAAAGCTAGTGCATGCAGCATAGGTCTGAAGAATGGGTAGGTAGTTGGGTAACAGGGACATGACTGTCATGAAGCTTTTTACCATTATTGTGGTTCTTCATTTACGGGACCAGCGGCTGGTAAACAGGAGAATTATGTTGTAGAAACACGTCAGCATCCCACCTATAAGAACATGGTGGCTGATGCCTAGTTTCATTCTAATGTGTTACAAAGGAAGTGCAACCTAATAACCACTTGCAAGCTTGGGTAACAGATTCAACTAAAGTCAATAGGCAACAAGGAGGTACCCCTTGTGGGCCAATGACTTCCGGTGATTTAGAGTCATTCCAAGTCTAAGAATTTCTGAACCCCGCTCCCGAGGCCAGACATGGTGATGACACCACTCCCATAGGTATGTAAATTTGCTGCCACATTGTCCCCAACTGATCACAGCTGAGCTGGCTTCAAAATGAAACGGGCTTATGAGATTGCTTGGCAAATTTATCAGGTGGGTTGTCTGGTTTGCATTATGAAGTCCGAGTCAGCCCCACAAATTTCTCAAAATTCCTGGAGAGAAAAAGGAGGTAAGCTGGCTGGTGGCACTTGTAAAAAGACTCCTCTCGTCAATTGCGTTCTTTGCATTCATGCATAGTATGCTCCATCCCACAAAAATATCCTGGTCAGGAAAGGGTGGTCATGCTTTTGCCGCCACCTAATGACACAAGGAGGTCTATTTACTAAGATGTTATGCCTTGTTTGCATTACAAAAGGGATTCAAAATGACCATAAATCTTTCCTTACTAATTTACTTTCCAGAGCTAAATGTGTTTAGTGCTGGAAAACGCTCAAAAGTAGCGCAAAGCTGCTCATAGCGCTGCTTTGCATTACTTAGCGCCAAGGGGGCGTACCATGGGTGTTGCATGGGCATTCCCATGCTACCACCCAAAGTCTCTGATGCTAAACCCTATTTACTTGAAAAAGTAGATAGGGTTTAGTATGAGAAAGTAGTGCCCATTTGAAATAGGCGGTATGACTGAGAAATGTTTTCATTTCTCCTTTCTTTTACGACTCTGTATGTGTGATGCGCTCTATAGCACACATTCAAAGTGGGAAAAGGTTTCAGTTAGTCTAAACTGGCATGTTCTACCGGAAGGGTACCTTCCAGGGCCGGACTGGGAACCAAAACCGGCCCGGTAAAGTGCTCTGCTGGCCCCCCGTGGGGAGGATGGGGGTGCGACCAAGCTCTTTGCCGGGGCCGGTTTTTGGCCGATTTTGTTACAGGGCCGATTTTGCAGCTATGCTGCAAAAAGAGCTCTGTAACAAAAACGGCCCCAAGGTCCCAGAACTGGCCCCCACCCTTGCGGCGCACCGGGGGATTGCCCGGTGCCCGTAATGGCCAGTCCGGCCCTGGTCCCTTCCAGTACAAAACCTATGCTAGACCCTTGTATTATAGTGCAAATGTGTATCAGTGGCGCACAGAAGCATATTTCTGTGCCAGCGCTAGTGAGAGGGGAGGAGCGTGCCATATTTCTGTAATTATAGCGTTCTGCTTCTCTCAACTTCACATACAGTGCAGGGTAGTATTTGCAGCTGCAGCACTGCTCTCTGTGAGAAACTAGTAAGTCTTCCCCAAGGAGTCCTATAGGCCTATCTAGGTTATTCACTGTATTAGAGGTTTTCTCGTGACCTGCTTCTCTCCCTATGAGGTGCTCCAATTCAGCTTCACTTATTCTCTGAATTTCTTTGGGAAGTTCAGAATTTCTGAGCTGGTAGTCAACTCTCTCCGTCCGATGAGAAAGCTGTAATAACATGGGTGAACATGTTTTTGGGCCTTAGTCCCATTACATGAGTATAGGCTGTTCTAAGACAGATGTGGAAAGAAAGAAATATGGCCATGGTATTCTGAAGCATCTGTTGTCCTGTGTCTTTAACCAATAATTACATGTCAGACAAGCCTAAACTGGTCCACCCTAGCCTCTTAATAAACACATGCAGCTACCCACTCTCTGGGGAACAGTTTCCCCTTGTTTTCCAGGAGGAATTGGACCTACTAAGGATACCACAGTCTGTGTTCACATCCCACCCCTTCAGATTAGGGGCAGTCACAATAGCAGCGGTGATTGGTTTGGCTGCTTTCAGTGGTATGTATGTAAGACCTCATTTAGCATATGGTGATGGCTGCATCATGTTCACCGTCCACTTGCTCTCACCCAAAAGATATCACTCTGCAGCAGTTAATGGAGTATGACAATTTAGGGGCGGCTCCTCTGCTATGACGGAGGAGCGTCTCCCACTGCCGCAGAGGCAAAGAAAAAACAAAATTATCTTAATGTAGTCAAAAAAAATTATGGGGGCGGGCCACAGAATTGCAGCAGGGGGAGGAGAAGTGGTGGGCCCTGCTGTCAGTGCGCATGATGATTTGGCTGGCCATCTTAGGACTGCCAAACCGTTATGCGCCGTACATCTCTCTAACCCAGCTGTGTTGCCGGGTGGAGAGACCAACAGGCACAGGCTCCCAGCTCCCAAAGGAGAGCAAAACAAGCCTGCTCCCGCCAAATCCTGACACTGATCTCATGGTGAGAGCAGCCTTGGGATTGGCTGCAGGGAAAGCTGGGAGCTTCAGCCTATGCCCGGAGGAGAAGACCGATGAACAGAGCGGGGAGCAGAAGACCGGCAGGTAAGATTTTTTTATCGTTTCAGCCCCCTCGCTCTGCCCCCCCCCCCCCCCATGCTGCCCCACAACATTTCCCTCACACCTGGAACATATACTCATATTTTGCTTCTCTCCCCACAGTTGCAACCGTCAGAGATTTGTTGAAGGTGTGCTGATGTGAGCACTCTTTCATCCATAGGGCAATGGTTTTCCCTATCAAGAGGATGGACTTCCATTCGGCAGCGGCATATATTACCCACTTCTGATTGGGTGTAGAGGGACTCAAGCAGGAACATTTACCAGCCTGATTGGGCAATGCTCTTGAATCCGGAAGGGTACTGACTTTGGATACTGTTATTCTCCTTATAAGGGGTAATGACATGGTTAAAGGCACAGAATGGAGAACTGTTATTGGTAATTTAGGAGGGGAATTGCCATGAACGGCACTGTATGTTCCAAGACACTACCTCAGACATTCTGGACCAATGGCTTTTTCCACGTGATCATGAAAAGGTCTGTTACGAACTTTAACCTCTTGCTAAAAAAAATCTTAGAGGCATCCTAGATTCCTGCTATCAGCAAGGCTGGCTTCAGGGCAGTGCGACCGGTGCAGCCACCCTGGGCGCTGACCACAGGGGGGGGGGGGGGCACTGTGTTTAACAATAATGTATGATTGGAGAGGTGATGGTCACTTTTGCCTGGAGGTAGTTCAGAGAATCCGAGGAGGCGGTCATAGGGTGTTGGGGCGTTAAAAATGATTGTCGCACCAGACACCACCAGCGCTAAAGCTGGCCCTGGCTATCTGACACAGGTAGTTGAGTCTGCCGAATTCTGGTTTTTTTTGTTGAGAAAGGGGTACAGCTCTTTGACAAAAAGAATGACCTGTTTATTCAGAGGGGGGTTGGGCAATGACTGTAATTCTGGAACTTTTGCCAAGTTGAGTGCCTTATACTGTGAAGGTAAGTATGCCTTACTTTGATACAGATAAACCATTGTCATGAGGGTGTGAGCTGGGTATGGGAGTGGTTGGAGTTGGAATACTCTTTTCAGGGATTTGATCGCTTTTGGTCACCTGGGGGCTTATTTACAAGCCCCAAACGCCACCAGAATGTCCCCTTTTTTTAACGTTCCGGCGGTGCTGTGTGCTGGCCTATATTTACAAGGCCACGTAAAGCCACTTTACGTGGCTTTCAAAGACTTGCAAATATGGCCCTTGTTTATGCATTATTCCCTAAGGGGCATGTCATGGGTGGTGCTGCAGGTGTTCCCACGCAACACCCATAGTTTTTTGACACTGACCTAGATTTACAAGGATTGCAAATCTGAGGCAGCACTAAAAACTAGTGGCTTTCAAGGTAAGCGCCAAAGTTGTGCAACAAGGAGAAATGCTTTTATTTCTCCTCATTTTCTACTCTTTCTGTGTGCTTCATTCTGCAGCACCCATAGAAGGAGTAAAAAAATGATTATTTTCACAATCATCCCTGCAACGCAGACACCCTTGCATCATCGAGCAAGGGTGCTTGCGTTGGAGCATTAGTGCTATTTTTAGCGCTGGCACGAGGGAGAACACAGGGGTGCGCTGTATTCCTGTAAATGAGGCGCATCTCTGCTTTTTTTTAATGATGCAGCTTGGCCCAGCAAAATTGCTTGCGGCACCATTTCATTGAAAATATCTCCCCTGATGCCCTGAGTAGGGACAGTACATAAAGCGATTCCTCGTTATTGGTTCTATCATTTTACCGCTCTGTATTTAGCTGGAGGTCATATTCTTACTAGAATATTTCTGGGATGCAAATATTTCTTGGCTGTTGAGCCAGCCCCAGCTGGGGATGTATATACTGAACATGTCTGAATCTTTTACAAGAATTATCTTCTATTTAATACATATGATATGTTTTCCTGTCTCTATATTTTTTGCAAAGTCTATCTATACAATGTATATCTTCCAATGTTCTTTTATTGTATGAAGAAATGTAAGCTACAGCCTATTGCTGAAAACCATAAACTTGCTAAGTCTTCTTCTTTCCCCACATGTTGCTGAATGGTATGGGTCCCCCAATTAAAAGGGTGCACATACTATGGAGTACTGTTGAACATGTGTTAAATTCTTCAAACACTGCTTGCATGGATTTTATTTTCTAACTAACTCCACTGTTTTCATTGATATCACCTATTCACTTGTCACAGCAAATGTAATCCACACACCTACAACTAATGTCCCAACACTCTCTTTCTTTCTAAAACTGTATATTTGGATATTTGAGACGTGTGTATTTTTGGGAGGAGGTCATAGCAAAATGTAAGCGTATTCCATTAGTAAAGTACCTGGCTGCTACTAGAGGATTTATTTTATCACAAAACTATAAATTCTAAATATTATTGGTCTGAGGAGTCAACCTAGGTGATGGTATCTGTTCCAGTGTAATGTACTATGTCAATCAATAAGTGTTAAAGGAACACGCTCTCCATATAACCCCATTCTGTATTTTTCAAGATACCTAAAAGCTGCCAATTATTGTAGCTTGACGGATCCTCTAATTGCCTTGCCTTGTCTTTGTACCATTAAAATGTGTAACTATTTTTGTGACATCCTATTACAGATATGCACATCATGTTTAATTCTTGACACCCACTTCTCAAGATCTTTAGTTCTCTCATAAACTATTGCTAATTCTTAAACACAGGTTGTTCAATTAAATAACAACCTTGTCTGCAACATTATATTGCACTGTACTATGCATCAAAAACTCCAAAAACATCTCCCTTCCACAAATTCATGCATGGCCCCGACCTTCCCTTTCCCAGGGTCCTTCCTTTTTGTCCTTTGCAAAGCTACCATGAATGAAGTGTCCAGGTCTCAGCACATCGTCGGAGGAAGAGAGGGTATCAGACATGTACCCAACAATAGCATCCTAAAAAAGCAACTGCTACCCTGGCCAAGTGTGTGTTTACTGATGACCCCGAAAAATGACATGCGTATTGCTACTTCACAGTGCTGTAGTCAAGTGGAAATATAAGGCAGACATCAGGTTGTCAGTCTTCAGTCTTCATTGCGTGTGGTACACCAGTTCAGCTACATCTTAAAGTGCATTCAGATGATTGTGCATTCATACACATTTTGCACCTCTTTATATCTGAATGGTCTGTATCCTCCTATACCCTCCTGCATCATCCAAATGGTAAGCCTGAGTCGAGAAACAATCATTTTGTGTGCACCCCAACTTCAAGTTGACTTGTTACCCACAAGTTTGAGTTTACCCACGGTAGTTGCCTATATGGTCAGGGCCTCATTTATGAAAACTGGTGCATCGCTGCGTGAAAACAGCTATGCAACAGTTTTCACTGCGCCCTCCTTGCCACATGATGGATGCATCATATTTACTGTATGAGACATCATGTCGCAAGGAATGACAGGTACACCAGTATTATGCGGGGGAACGCTCACCCTGCATATATTATACCTGACGCAGGTATAATGTAGTGCAGGGCTTTACAAAGTGACGCATCTGCTTAGATGCGCCACTTTTTAAATAGGGCACAACATGGTGCAACATTGAGCAGTTTTACGCCGCTGCTGCGACACAAAAAGTGATGCAACAGTGGCGCAAAAGTGACGCAGGGGCTCCATTCCATCAGTTCACTGTTACAATTTTGCGCCGGGACACTCTGGAGTATTAGTGCACGTTACAAGTTTACTATAACATAACATAAATAAGCCCCTCAGGTTCTTTTGCATACTCACTGGTCAGTCCCTCACATATCCTCTGCTCGCCTGCTGACAGTTCTTGCAGATGGCTTACTACAATCACTGCTGTCTCTGATGTCAGCCAAGGGCCTAGGACCTGGGGAGGAGCTCACTCCAACAGAGACCAGCAGGGCTCAGGCAGGTCCAGTTGTGGGTCCAGGCAGATCCACTGCTGCAAGTTAGCTGGGTAGTTGCAGGGAAGACTCTGGAGTTGGTTGCATCTCTATAGCGCAGAACAGTTAACCCTTAAAGTCATTTAGGTAGCCTGAGATGAAGGGAGCAGGTCCAGCCTCTCTACTCAGACAGCAAGCCTCAGGCAGCAGGAAAGTCGTCTGGCAGCAGGGAAGTCCTTCTTTTGTATCCACAGGCCCAGAGGTTTCCTTAGGAGTAGGTCTGAGGGTCCTATTTATATATCTGGTGCCCACTTTGGAGTGGAAGAAACTTCTAGACTCTCCCCCACACCTAGTTCAGGAATGTCCTTCTTCACCAGCCCTGGCTCCAAGGGCTCTGGAGTGGAAATAAACTAGTGAAAATTCTTTGTGAATGTGCTGGGGCAGTGGTTCATCCTGTCAACATCCAGTCCCCCATTTGTTTTATTGTCTGGGAGAAATACACATCGGCCAACTGCCTACAACAGCTAGGTGCTTATTATGATGTCGGGCTGAATCACTTCCGCCCAACACCGACTCGGTCATGGGACCGACCGACACCTGGTCAGCGGTCCCGACAGACTAATTTCAATGCGACCGAACACAGTTCAGTCGCATGGTCCCTTTCCTCAATGGGAGCTCGTGTAGGGCCCTAAACTGGTCATAACACAAGCTCCCATTGAGGAAAGGGAGTTGGAGTTTATCCCTGCACCCCGTGATAGGCACCTCAAGGTGCCTGCCACAAGATGCAGGGATCAACAGGGAGGCACCATAGGTGCCCCTCAACCTCCGGCCTGAGGTCGTGCACCAAAGGGGGCCCTGCTGTGGGCCACCAAACACGCTTTCCAACATGGCTTCCATGTCAGACAGGCGAACATGGAAACCATGTTGGAAACCGTGCCTTGTAATCTCATGGGCAGAAAGGCCCGCCCTTTAGATTACAGGCTGGCTTCCAACTGGCCGACGGGCTCTTCCGTCCGCCTCCAACATAATGAAGCAGTTGGAAAGTAAATCAAGCGGCCCATTACAATGTGGCCCTAATGGCACTGGTGTATCGTAATCAGCCCTTCAGTCATTTAGCCCAGAATACAGGCTGCAGACATCAAAAGGTTAGATAAAGAAAATTCCAACTTTCTAAAAGTGGAATTTTCAGAACCATTAAAGAGGGTTTTAAATTACAATTCCTTGAAAACCAAACTCGACATTCCTAGCTACTCCCAATCAAAAGTTATCACTTGTTAAATATAATAAGGTAACCCAATGTTACACTGGAAGAGATAGGCCTTGCAGTAGTGAAAAACTAATTTAAGAGTTTTTCACTTCCAATACCAACTTTTTAAGTACACTGCACTCTGCCTTATGGGTTGTGTAGGGCCTACTTTAGAGGAGATTTGTATATATTAAAAAGGATGGCTTAGGCCTCGCAGGTTGAAATGACAGTTTAAAACTGCACACACAAGCTACAATGGCAGACCTAAGAAATATTTAAACAACTACTTAAGTCGGTGGCACAATAACTGCTGCAGCCTACTTGTAGCATTTAATTGACAGGCCCTTGATGCATGTACCACTTGACTATGCAATTAAAAGTATATTAAGTGTGCTAATTGTGTGTAAGTCAATTTCACCATGATTCAACGAGAGAGCATAAGCACTTTAGCACTGATTAACTGTGGGAAAGTGCTCAGAGTCATAAAAGCCAACAAAAAGGGGTTCAGAAAACAGGAAGGTTAAGGTAAAAGGTTTAAGGATGACCCTACTGAAAGGACCAAGTTCAACACCAGCAGTATGGGTTACTTACACAGTCCAGTGAGCCATGTAACCATAGTTACAGGGCAAAGGAACTATCAGTAATGTGGAAACACCCCAGGTCATGAAATTTCCTCCGGAGGCTCCGGCTACTCAAAGCAGCTGAAATCTGTATGTGCAATTCTGGCCAAGAAGGAGGAATAACCAGTGGAATATGATATGTTAAATGTTATCCCCTGGCTATTCGCTATTCATAAAATAATCCTCAGGTTCTAACTTGTAATGGGCTGGTTTTTCCAACACCCCCCCCCCCCCCCCCCCTGTAAACCCCCTGGGTAACCGTATTTTAGGAATAGGAACCTGGAATACTGAACTAATTGACAGGTGACTCATAATGAAGGTCTAACTGTAATTTCTTCCTGGATGTGTGAGGTACTGCTTTAAATTAGCGGATGACACAACCTTAGATGAAAATGCATGACAAAATTGAGCCTTACAAATTAGATAGGGCGGCTGCAAATGTTGACACTGATGCCTGGTCATCACTCATCATCATCATTTTAATCATACATTAAAAGCAATGATCATTGCAGGCATGGGTACTTCAATGAGCTCAGTCAGTACCCTCACTTTTCTAGCAGCAAGGGTTCCACTGTTGGAGCTCTTACAGCTCACTGAAGCTGAACTGCTTGTATGTGATTTGGGTGATCTGCTGGCTCACAGGAGTGTCTTCATGTTACATGTGATGTATTCACGAAAGTATGTGATGGAGCACTAGATACGTGGACCTGCATTTATTCATGGTTTTGAACAGAAATGGGATGAAGTTAATGAGACTCCAGAGATTTAAAATGTCATTGAGTCTCAGCACTGTCCTATGTAGCTGCTCGGCTTGACGTCAGCTTGGGGAGTACGTCAGTGTGTGCATGTGAATGAGTAGTGATTGAATATTCATGTTGAAGTTTCCAGAAAGAAACTTAATATAGTGGCTATTAAAAAGAACGACTGAAGTGTAAGAAGGCTGCGCCATTTTGTGACAGACATGGGTAATTCCTGTCGAAAGGTGCTGAAATGTGAGAGAGTTGGGCCAAGACTGTGAGTGGAGAAGTACACGAATTATGCAACTGTTTCAAAACCAAAGACCTAGGCCCTCTTTAGAGTTAGCTGGTAGTTGGTGCATTTTATATTGCACCCAATAACATCCGAGTCAACTGGGTCGAAATTTATCTGATGGGATAATTACCAGCAAATTGACCTATTAGTGCTTGCCGCAACCAATTCGCTATGCCCTGGTATTTTCCCCTCCAATAAATATTGTCAGGTTTGACCTGCCGAATTAGAGCCATGAAATATGTATGGCATTACTCATAAAATCGATTTGTGTGGTAACAGAAGTTACTGCACATATCGAAAAGGAACACCCCTCTCGTAATCAGGGCCTTAATGTAATGTATGGCATCTATATAGGGCCAGGGCACATTTTTTTTATTACGCCGGAGTAATCAGAGAAACTTCAGTAATTACACATTACTCTTGTAATGCGAAATTACCGAAGTTATGTGATTATGCCTGCTTGAGTAATTAAGAATAATTTGAGGCTAAAATCCTACCGCAGGAACCATGAGTGGCTGCTCGCTACTGCTGTTCATGTCCTGCAGTATTTGGTGCTATTTTCTCTGCGCAAGGGCGCATTCTGCACTAAGGAAATAGTGCTAAATGATGCATTACGTTTCTCACGTAATTAAGCATGATAACAAGTAATTTTACTGTAATTGCAATTAATTACGCTAGAGAGAAGTATGCCAGTTACGCCCACCCCTAACCTATATTGCAGTTGATGTTTTTCATTTGTTAATATAAAACTACTACTGTTTGCCTGTGTGGTGCTGCTAAAACCATTGTTATACTGTCACTCATGCTATCCCATAATGTGGTAGATTTTATGGAGAAGAGTAGTGTGAGGTAAAACGGTATGAAAGATTCGGTATGAAAAATTTCAAAAATAGATGTGCCTGTGCAAATCAATTTATTTGCAGTGACAGCCGTGCTCCAACTGAGTGGTTCATTAACCCTTTGCATGCTGATGACGGAACCGCTCCGTCATCAGCTGCGGTGGCGCTGTGCTGATGACGGAGCGGTTCCGTCATGGCCCGCTCGACGCTCCTCCGTGGCGCGAATTCCCCGCCTGTGCTGAGCGTTCTATTGAGCGGGCAGGGCCATGACGGAACTGCTCCGTCATAAGCACAGCGCAACCAACGCTGGTGACGGAGCGGTTCCGTCACCAGCATGCACCCGCCGCATTTCCGCCCCGCCCCCTTAGCACTGCGGCGGAATAGCCGCCGCAGTGAAGGGGTTAAGGAGGCACTATACAGACCACCATAGGTCTGTGTTTTTGTTGTGTATTGGTCAGTGGTTCTTTGATTAAGATCTAACTCCACTGTTGCTGTGTACCATATCAGCGCATTGTCGCTGTCTATGACATAACCCCATGCAAGTAGTACTCCACCGCTTGCGGTGAAGCATAGGGATTGAACCAGTTCATGTGGACCAAGTCTTAGCTCATGGGGAGGGCAAAGCGAGACACTCTGGACCCTTCTATCTCAAGGACAGGCCTGCTTAGGTTAGATCTACTGAGAACTGTATTCCTCTCTTTCCTCTCTTTCAGGAATTAATTTGTCTACAAGTAATATCTGGAAAAGTCGGCATTTTCGTGTGCATTTTTGAGGTAGGTGGTAGCAGGTCTCATTCATCCAAGGAGAAATACTCTAAAGCTGTTACCTGACATTATGCTATATTTGGACATATAATGTCATGAACAGTGTCATGACACATATTGTGCCTAAAAATATTGCAAAAACACAAGCAGCGCAAACTCGCCTTCTGGTCATTTGCCTTCCGGTCATTCACATTAATACTGTGCACTTGCACTCATTTTTTAATGGCAAACGGATAATCTTTGTGTGACGTTGAATAATAGCATAATTTCAAGAATTTCACATAACAAAATTGAATGTGAAATTACCAAAATTATGCAAAACTATGCCCATGTAGCAGAAATTTGGACCAGGCTTAGATGTGATTTGTGTTTGTTTGAATTGTGGTGGAATGATGAACTTGCTTCTTATTTCTTGATGTGCTTGTTGAAGGTAGATATAATCAATAGCTTAGCCTAAAACCTTCTTGTAGTGTCTTGTGAGTTAGAAATGATGGGACATTTTTGGTTCCTGATGGACTCCGTAGAACTGTGATGTAAGTGTTCGGGTGTTGTTAATAGAATTCATGATTTAGAATGTTGAATCCACAGTTACACGCTGAGGAATAATGACATATAATACTAAGTTCCATGTGTGGCATAATCATTAACATGTACTGAGGCTGGAGAGAACGCTACAACTGGTGATGAGATAGGGGATAACTAACCCAAAGAATAAACAGTGTTCTCGCAGAGAGTTTTGCCGTTGTCTAATTAACTGCTTGTGCATGTCAAACGTGCCTCATCGATTTAAAAATCGATGGTTGACATTTGTGGAGTTAAAGCTCCACTCCAGCCAATGCAAAGCTTTTAAAGAAAATGAAAGGCTCCCAGAGAAGTTTACTTATCGTTAACCAGAAACCTGCTGGTAAGGTTGTGAAAGAAGTACTACGCCACAATGCAACACTGACCTGTAAGGCATAAAATACAATAACGCTAAAGGGGGAAACAATCAGATACAGAAAAACACTAAAGACAGTGAAAACCAAGTACAAAGCAGAAGGGTGAAGGCAGTGAAGAAGAGGTACAATAAACAAAATCAGTGCTTACCATAAAGAAGAAAGAAGGTGCAGCGTATCTGGTTAGTGGGCCAGATGACTTCAATTTGAGTGCTGAGCCGGTACCTTTGGATGGTGCAGAGTCAAATGGACATCAAACGCTGTCTGAACATCACATACTTTCCACGACCATAGCAAGAGGTTCACAACATACAGCCACCACCTTTCTAAAACCACAACCTCCATTCGATACAGCCAAAAAAAGCTGAATATTGGTGACAGATGAACTGCCTGATGGAAATATTTGATGATTTCATTGATGCACTGGAATAAACAAATAAAAAAAGGATTATCAAATATCTCAAAACTTTAGCCAGTGAAGTAATAAAGGAGGTAATAAAGAAAGTACCACCTGCTGACGAAGTAGCATACCGTCAGTTCAAAGAGGCATTCAATATTAAATTCAATCCAATACCGAATGTCGATAATGAAAGATATCCATTCCATTTCATAGCTTTATTTGAATAAAGCACATCAATAAAAGACAAATAGTATAATCAATAAAAGATACAAAATCCCAGCAGGTTAAAAAAGTTGCACGTAAAATATACAGTACTTACAGAATTATTAAAATACAATCATAAGGTGTTCATGGAGTTATGAGCTTGGATAGCAGTTTTCAGAAAAGCCCCTACACGGATAGTTAACTCATCATTGCCCAATACAAGAAGAGTCCCATATATACTCTTCTCTTTAATCTACATTAAAACATTTCTTCAGGAGGTAGTAGCTGTTTCCCCTAGCAAAAAGCTGTGGGGACACCTAAGCACTGTGGGTCTAAAGAGGTGCGCTCACTTTCTAAACCTACACCATCCCTCAGTTCCTATTTCAGAATAATGGAACAGGTTGCTGTGTCCACACAGGGAGCAAGGAGTAACGTATCCCTGATACTGACACAGGCAGTATCCCTCCCACTGGAAAATCGTTTTTCTTTGTTAGCTACTTTGCCCGGAGATGCACAGGATGGGAGAGGGCCAAGCTCAAGCTTGAGCTCAAGTTTAAACCCAAGTGTGAGACCGCCCCATGACAGTAGTCGACCCCTTATGGCAGATCATTCAAGCCAAGGCGAAGTTAGTTCTCAGGCTGAAGGAGGCAGGACATTCTTATGAAATTCGAGATCTCTGAGAGTAACCAAAAAGGTATCCAGGATATATGTCAGGTACTAGAGGAGAAAATGGATGATATTGCGCAACGCACTGTAATTTTGGAAGGGCAGGTGAAGGTTCTGTCTGCTGCAGTGTTGGAGAACTCTAGAGACATAGGGCCAGATGTAGGTAGCCCTTTACCGATCGGAATCGGCCGAAAATACCGATTTTCGGCCGTTTCCGATCGGTAAAGGGCTATTGAGATGTAGGGGCACATTTTCGGTAATTTTACGGAATCGGTATCACTACCGAATCAGTAAATTTACCGATTCGGTAATATGTACCGAATCGGTAAAATAATTACCGATTCGGTAATATATACCGATTCGGTAAAATTACAGAAAATGCTATGTAGGTAGGCAATGTACCTTCTGCACATGGCTTACAGAATCTGTATTTTACCATGGAATACAAATCCATGGTAAAATACCGATTCCGGTGTGCATGCACATGTGTGCATGCACACCTATGTCATGTGACAGGCAGACCTGCCCTTAGGGCAGGTATGCCTGCCACATGGCACCCAAGCCTGTTTTGGGGGTGCCAGGGGGTGTCAAAGTGACACCCCCTGCACCCTTGTGAAATTCGGTATTTACCGAATCGGTAAATACCGAATCGGTAAATACCGAATCGGTAAAGCCTATTGATTTCTATGGGCTTTGAAGCCCATAGGAATCAATAGGCTTTACCGATTCGGTATTTACCGAATCGGTAAATACCGAATTTTACCGATTCGGTAAAAGGGAACATCTGGATTCCCTACATACCAACCCCTCACATTTACCGAATCTTAATTACCGAATCGGTAAAATTCGGTAATTTTCGGTAATTAAGATTCGGTAAATGTTACTTACCTACATCTGGCCCCTCGAGTCCTTGGTATCCCAGAATAAATCCCTGCAGGAAGACTTATAGAGGCATGAAACTCAGTCAAGTTGCAATAACTTGAGAGTTTTGAGTAGTCTGGAAGGGTCAGAAAAAGGTGATATCAAAACTTATATCTGTAATCTATTAAAAGAAGGAATACTTCATGACAGGCCAGACCTCGACCTCGAGAAAGAGATCTAGAGAGTGCACAGGATCCCTTTAAGCTAAATACTGCTAGAAAGTCGCCCAGAAAAATTCAGATTAATTTCCTCACGTATGCAGTCAAGGAGTTGGTGTTGGGAAGTGCTTTGAAGGATGGATCCTTGAAGTATGGGGACTTCAGTTATCAAGTGAGATTGGACTTGGGCAACAGAGGCAATGGGAATTGGGAACAAGGATGAATGATTTACGGAGTAAAGGAGCCCAGGTCCAGATGAAGGTTCCCAGCGATGTTTAAAATTATGTGGAGGATTAAGATGCACAATATTAGCAGTCCAGAAGACGTATACACCTTTTTAGCGCAGATGGAGGGATGAGCGCCCAGTCCTTTATTCTCTATATAGATCCCCAGCAGATGAAATAGTGTAGGTGCTTTAATATTAGTTTACCATGAGTTGTTTGGTTTTCTTTTTCTAATGTACATTTGATTATCTCTCTTTGGGAGGGAGGGTCGTAAAGGGCGGACTATATTGCCCAAGGATAAGAAAGGGGGTTTCCCGAGGAGGGTGGGTGAAGGGGGGCACGTTGTGTTGGGAGCATGGGGAAAAAAAAGGAAAAAAGGTCCTTGTTTTATTATACTACAATATGACTTTAGCTACATATGGGATCTATCAGGCTAGGAAGTCTAATCGAGGGTCTAGACTGAAGGCGACGGAGGAGTCGAAGGGGGGCAGAGTCAAGTGTTTCATGTATGAATAGGTCAAACCTAGTCCCATATCTATCTTGGAACGTCAATGGTCTGAGATCAAGGAAGAAGGCCGCCCGGGTGATAGAATACCTCAAGAATAGTGAGGCACAAATTATACTGCTTCAAGAGACCCATTCGGAAAGGAAAGAGTGTGGGACATGTTTAGCAAGCTACCTTGGGTCCAGGAGGTAGTGGGCTCGAATCAGAGAGGTTGCGCTAGAGGAGTGGCTTTAATTATCAGAAACAACGCTGGAATAAGGCTTGTAAAATATGAATCTGATCTTTCGGGCAGATGGTTAGTGGCTAACCTAGTGATTCAAGGTAGGCCAGTACGATGTGCAACATATTACGGACCTAATAATGATAACCCAGAAGCTTTAATGAAGTTGGAATCCTGCCTGTTGGAGACCATGGCCCCGATTATACTCTGAGGGGATTTTAACTTAGTTCTAAATAAATAACTAGACAGAACATTGAAAGTTAATTATGTTAGCCCTCCCACTGTATCAGCTAGGATAAAAAACATGATGGCTGAATTTAATCTGATTGACATTTGGCGCAGCAAGATGGGGAGAGCCAGAGATTTTACTTTGTATAGCAAAAAGCATGGGTATCACTCTTGTATTGATTATTTTCTGGTAGACCAGTAGTTTTATTCAGAAGTGGATGCATGTTCCTGCAGTTCTCTCAGATCATTCTTCAGTGGCCCTGTCCTTAAGACACCATTCAAAAATGGGTCAGAGAAGGTGGATGTTTGAAAGGACTATCCTATTGGGCGAGAAGGTGGCACTCAATTTAGGAAAAATGACTGTCGTCTTTTTTCTGTCTAATAAAGGCTCTGCAAAAAGGCAAATAGTTTGGGATGCTTTTGAAGCATATTTAAGGGTAATATTAAGTTCTATAATGGTCGGCAAGAGGCGTGAGGTGAAGCAGAAAGATAAGAAGCAAATTGGAGAGATCAAGGCCAAAGAATGTGATCTCCAGAAGGCTTAGATGAAGGGATCAGGTAGAGTCTCTGCGCTCAGCAGAGAATTGGAGGGGTTGCAGGTAGAAATGCAAGCACAGCTAGACAAAAGGATACAGGATGAGTGGAAAGTGAGTAATCTTCAGCATTTTTCGTACGGAGAAAGGTGCAGCTCATTGTTTGCTTGGAAGGCTAAAACGGATAGGGCCAGAAACCCAATACGGAATCTAATGAATACAGAGTCAGGGGAGATGTTGTTCACCAATGTAGACATGAGCGGGGAAGCCCGGAGATACATGAGTAGCCTCTATAGGGAAGATATAATCCTAGGAAGGAATGTATAGAGATATGGCTAAAGAAAACAGCGCTTCTGCAATTGACTAATTAGCAGAGGAAGGTTGTGGAGGGTGAGATTACGGAGGAGGAGATCAGGTCACAGTGCAGGAAAATGGCAGGTGGTTAGGCAGCTGGACCTGATGGCCTGCCAGTTGAGATCTATACTCAAATCATAGAGAAAGTGGCTCCAGTCTTGAAAGATATATTTAATGGGTATATATAGAAGGGGAAACTGCTCCAAGTTCTTGGTCAGAGGCCACAGTGACCTTAATACTGAAACCTAATAAAGATCCGTTGAGAGTTGACTCGTATAGACCTATATTGCTCTTGAATACAGATTATGAGATCTTTTCAGGGACTGTAGAGTCAAGAGTAGCACAGGTCATTAAGGGAGTTATACATTCTGATCAAAAAGGTTTCATATCGGAGAGGCAGCTTAATGAGCTTGAGTTCTTGATGTTGGGGGCTATAGACATGGCGGAGGCCCAGAATCTGGCTTTCACCATAGTGATTGTGGATGCAGCTAAGGCCTTTGACCAAGTGCATTGGTCATATCTTTGGGAGGTCTTAAGAAACTTTGGATTTCCCCAGAACATTGTGAAGGTTGTGCAAAATCTATACCATCTCCCCAGGGCTAGGGTGCTGGTTAATGGAGAATTGTCAGATTGGTTTGACATCACCAGGGGACGAGACAGGGTTGCCCGTTGTCGCCGCGCCTCTTTAATCTCTATATAGATCCTTTTGCAAATGTGATCAGAGCTGGCCCTACCATCTTCCCCTTTAAATCTTTCAGGTTAGTGGCAAAACTGGCTCTATATGCGGACGATCTGATTCTCTATACGACTAACCCTCAGGCTGCTATTCCTAATCTGACGGTAAAGGCGGAGATCTTTCGTTCGATTCCAGGGTATAAGGTGAATACGGATATTATGGAATGGAACCAGGATAAGAGTTATCGGGGGGGGTCAAAACTCAAATGTGTTACCTGGGTGTATTAATTACACAGAAACTTGAAGATGTTTCCAAAATAAACTGGGAAAAGTTAACCAAGAGATAGGTAGTCTATTGACAAGATGGGCTAACCTACCTTTAAACATCTATGGGCGTGTGAATCTCATTCAAATGATTGTCCTCCCAAAAATCACTTTTCTTTTTAATTCTATCTATTCATCTAACTTTTCAGAAAGAAGATATAGCCAAGCTCCCGAGGAAAATAGGTAGCTTCATTTAGGCATCAAAGGGACCTAGGATAGCGTGGAAAAGTTGAGGAGGAGATTGGAGGCAGGGGGTTTGGCTTCACCGGACCAGCTCGCATACTGTTATGCCTTTCACTTTAAGAACTCCTATATGCTTGCTAATAAGACAATTAGGTCACTTATGGGTTTACTTTTTGGGGCATTGTTAGCTGATGTTTGTCAAGGCCAGTGTCACATCCCTTTTAGGTCGAGCCTATAGCAGCATGCATGCGCTGCTTGTTAGGTCAAACCTATAGCAGCGCGCATGCGCTGCTTGCTCTACTTTTAGTAAGGGGCTTCAGAAATTGCCCCAAGCTCACCACATGCTCGTGCATGTGTTTTTTTCTTCCTCTCAGGATAATGGGCTATGCCTGCATCTTTCAAATAAAGACAGCACGCAATTGGGCAAAGGCGGGTGCATGTCCTGCCTTTGCTCCGCCCAAGGCCTATTGGTGTCGGTTACCCGCACAGGCCACATCTGTTTTCAATTATCATGCCCAGACGCAGGCGCGATAATTAAAAACAGATTGCTTGCTGTGGCGCGCATGTGCGCGCGCACCACTTGCGGACTTGTTTTGGTAGTGCCTGCCTCAATGCAGCATGGTTTTTATTTTAGACAAATAATACTATTTATCATACATTAGCAGCGTACAGAACACACAATGTATTATCTCTCTTAGTTATTGTCCTAAGTGATCCAAGTTTTAAATGCGCCTAGATACAGAGTCAGTCTTTTCGAGATTCGAACATGCGACCCCACGGGTCACTATAGCAGGCGCAACAAAACTGCATTGTTTGTATCTCCCTGAATCCAGCTTAGACTGACGCTCATGTTAACAAGGCTCCCGACTCATTCCTCACTGCTATGGTGACAGGCTGAGCCCCTCTGCAAATCCCCCCTTCCCCTTTCTCTCTCACGTGCCAGAGATTAAAGGCTGTGCGTGTTTACACAGTATTTACCTGGGAAAAACATGGTGTAGTCCTACTCCCTGTCACTATCAGCAGCAAAATGGTGACAGTATAGGGGGTGCACTGGCTTGTGCGGGAACTCGAAAAGATACACACAAGGCTGGCCTTCTTCAATGCCTTGTAGTAGGGCTGGGTCAGAGTCAGACTGCACACCAGGCTAGCTATTCAGCAGAAAATCAGGCCTTTAGAGGTGGGTCCTTCCAGAAGGAGACAGTCCTGCTGTGAAATGTTTTTTTTTTCTTTACAGGCCCACCTCTTCCGTTTACAGGTGCCCTGAATGCATGACCAGACTGTCGATGGGCGACCTTTGTAGCATCTCGGTGACGTGAAGCATTACTTGGCCATCCACTGGTCTGGTAAACCTCTCCCCACGGCGTAACGCAAAATAATATCCCCCTCCCCTGCAGAACATGAGGAGGGGACTTGGCATATTACAGAAATTAATTGGCCTTGGGCTTAACGTCGGTGGTGATGGGGTGAGGGGTTTGGGGGGGTTGCCGTTCACCTACCCTGTACCTTAGGGGATGCAGGGGCCTGTGTTACGCTCCTAAGTACCGTGCAGAACTCAAGTTACTAGCCGGTTGTTTGGCATGCCCCACTCTCACACTTCACACATATATCATGCCATTTTGCGACTCCTTTGATGATTGGGTAGAAAACATGAAAAATGAGCGTGTAGCGTGCACAATCAGACCATGGAGATTCTTTTATTTTCTAAGAAACATCTCAAATTAAAGAAGTCAAGCATCCCCCATCCAGAGCAGACTGGCGCAGATGTTTTTCTGTGGTGGAATTCTTGGGAATTTGTTACGACCGTCTTTAAAAAGTCCGGATGCCAGCAAGAGCACCCCGTTTAAAAGACTGGACGTGCTTAGTAGTCCCAAAGCTATACATTTATTTATTTTGTCAGCTTGTCCAAGGCTGGCAATACAATACAACATGTACGTAATTGAATTTTTGATTAAATAAGGGTCAGCGTCCAGGGGCAAAACTGAGATACTGTGTAGCTTTGCCAGAGATCGCACTGAACATAGGGCTAGCAGAAACTACAACCATTTCAAAGGTTGACACTTTAGACACTGACGTTAGGATTCAGGCTGAGTGATTGGAAGGGTGCCTGGCCTGCATATTAGCAGGAACTGCCGAGGAGAAGCTATATTTAACAAGCATTTGCAATGCAATAGGTTTCGCATTTACGCGAGTTTGAGCTATTGACATTGCAAATGACAATACCTTTTATTTTTTTTCGTTTTTAAAACATAAATAAAAGGCATTGTCATTTACAATGGCAATAGCTTAAACTTGTGTAAATGTGAGACCTATTGCATTGCAAATGCTTGTTAAGTATGGAGAACCGAAATTTTTAAAAAAGGTGAGACTGAAGATTTTGAAGTCCGCCCTAAGAACCTGGATGTATTTGCGGAAAAGGTGGGGAGTCCCGTTCTATTCATCATGGGCCCCAATTTGGGAATCCCCGGGAACCCCTGTTTGCCTGATGGACTAACTCAGTCAGCCCTTAATATCTGGGGGGCTATGTTATTGAGCAGGTCTGAAAACATGATTAAGCTTAGTGAGTTGGGAAGTGTTAAGCAACTGTACCAAGGGGCAATTGACGAGGTTCAAAGACTACCAGTTACGTTCTTGGTGGACCACACAAGAGTGGGCAGGGAAGGAAGATGACCTGAGGCTTGATCAGGTGATGAGAACTGACAGATGGAAAAAGGAAGTTTCATATTCATATTGGGCCTTTGTGGAAGTGGTGATAAGATCGACTCTGAAATCTCGAATTTATGGGTAGAAGAGCTAGGGGAAGGAGATCTGAAGCAAGTTTGGTACGATTCATTTTCCATTCTGCAGGCAGTGGTGATCCTGCTTGGCTAAAGCGTAACAATCTGTTTACTACCCATAGAGTATATTGGTCTCCAGCTAAGCTATCAAGGGTCACAGGGAACATATATGTTTTTCCAAGGTGTATGCTTACTTCAGCAGACAACCTGCAGCTGTTTATGCAGTGTCAGTAGATTATTCCCTACTGGACTTTGGTGTGCAACTTCCTTGGGGAAGTAACTGGTGAACGGATCAAGGTAAGCCCTCGACTTGTGTTGCGCATCCCCTGCTTTATCAAGAAGGGGATGCGCAATCAAATACAGTCAATACTAAATGTATCTTTTATGTGATCTTGTTAGCGAGGCGGGAGATATGTAGACTTTGGAAATCTGAAAGTCCCCCATCCTTTGCTGAGTGCCTCAGAAGTACTATCTGTACAAGTCGGTCAGACATGGCCTGTGATCCTGGAAGTCTGGATAAGGTTTGGACACTGCTGGTGGAGTGGAGCGAGAGGCCCAGCAGGTCCGATGATCAAGCCAAATATGATGTCGGTACTGGTTCTCCTGTGCCCTGGTCCCCTTGCGAAGGAGATGGAAGTGGAAACAGCATTATTCTTGTGAGGAGGTGCTCTTCATTTTGTTTCCCTGCCTGGCATCTGAGGGAGAAGAGTGACACCAACAAGAGAGTGGTGCAGAATGAGAATACACAAAAAAAAAACATTTATTAAAATAGGGGAGTATAAAGAACTTTGTATATTGCTCATAATACCTACTAAAAAATTAAAAAATGTAATAGAGATTGGACCCAATGCCCATCACATGGTCAGGGAGAGGAATCAAGGTTAGCGCAAAAGCCCAGAGGAAAGCACAAAAAGTATTCAACCGTGCCTGCCCTAAGGAAAAAAGAAAGCTACGTTCCCAGCGGCTCATGGGTTAGTCAAATACCCAGCTAACAAATGATTGGCTCAGGGCTTAAGAAATAGTCCACGCTTGGCTTACTAGCCTCTTTGGCTACTCTGTCCTCGTGGTAGCACTTGTATACAGCTGCCTGTACCTCCTATTTACGTACTGTGTCCAAATCCTCGGGTTTGTCAAAGGTGTATCCATATCCAGCCTTACACAAACTGGTTCTTGCTCCAGCTAACCAGGAGATATCCATCCCTTTGTCACAATTAAGGCAGTCCATTATATTGTCTCTGGTGAGAGACACTGCTTTATTTTTCCATATAGAAAGCCATAACAAGGCAGGGCAGGCTCAACATAGTGTAGATTTAATTCACCATGACACACAAATTGGGGTGAGGAACATGTGAGACACTGCTTTATTTTTCCATATAGGAAGCCAGAACAAGGCAGGGCACGCTTAACATAGTGTAGATTTAGTTCACTATGACACACAAATAGGGGGTTGAGGAAACCTGGGCCGCTAAGATCTTACCACAGAACCTATTTTCCTCATTCTGAATGTTACAGCAATTGGAGATGCCCCAAACCCCATCCCCATAGATTGCTATGGGGGTGTACTGAGAACTTTGAAATTTGTAAGATGGCTAAAATACCCCTCCCCCTAGGTTGTGGGAGATTGAGTACTGCATTAATGGACTTAGAAAACGTATTCCTGCAATGGGCAGTGTGGTCCGTCCACAGGCCGTTAGCAGCAAAAATCAATCCCAGGTAAGGAAAAGTGCTTGTGCATTGTAAACTTTGACTACCAGCAGAAAGGTGTTCAATTTTTACTTTCTGAGCCCACAGGCCATGATAAAAGATTTTGTATGATTAGTGCGTAAATCTAGGGAGGCCATAAAATTCACAAAGTCTCGTTCTAAAAGACGCAGGGCTCTTGGGGTGCAGCCCATTAAGATTGCATCGTCTGCATACAGTAAAGATGGCTGAATAGTCCCTTTAATTCTTGGGGAATCCTGCGTAAGAGTCACTAAAACAGATGTAAATTTTTAACATACAAAATAAAAAGTAGTGGAGCTAAAACACACCCTTGTCTTACCCCCTAAAACACCAATGTTGTTAGAGACCCTCCATGTGTATTTATTCTTATCCTGGCCTTCATGCCTCTGCGTAAATGGGCTAAATTGTGCACCAGTGTCTCATCCATGCCTTTCTCTAGGTGGATTGACCACAGATTTGATTGGTTGACATAGTCAAACACTGAGGTCAACTCCATAAAAGTCAAGTAGATCGATGAGCGTTGGACAATGGTTTATTTTCCGATAATTACATTTAGATTTAGACACTGCCCTACTGTGCCCACATTATTTCTAAAATCATTTTGACAAGGGTGCAGAATAGAATTCTCCTCAGCCCAGTCGTTGATCTTATTGTATAGGACCCTGCCCAGGATTTTCAATGTGGTGTCTATCAATGGAATGGGTCTGTAACAACCAGACTGGGAACTATCACCCTTTTTAAAAATAGGTACAATAACAGAAGTTGACCAGGTACATGGTAAGGAGGAACATGTTAAGCTATTAAAAACATTGAGCAGGAGCGTGCCCAAATATCACAGTTATATTTGATAAGATCTATTGGTACCCCTTCAGGTCCCGGGCCGTGTTGCCCACACTCTGGTTTATGGCCTCCACTACTTCGGCCAGGGACATCGTTTTCCTTCAGAGATGGACACCAAGGGTATCTCCCTTTCTAATGCAGTGGCCACATATATCATTGAGAAATACGCCTCCCAGGCCTCACTAGTTATATTGCAACTGATTGGCATTAACATCTTATCTACTGCTCGCATGTCTTTGACAGCCACCCAGAAAGATTTACTGTTCTTTTTAAATGCATGTTAGCCAGCAAGTCTCATTGGTCCTATCCCTCTTCCCTCCTCAAGGAGGTGGCCACCTTATTTTTTCCTTAAGGAATCCACCACTTGTGGACCCCTATGCTTGGATGCAAGAGCCTGTCACAACTGTCGATTCACTTGAGCATTCATGATTAAACCATCCAGGGCTATGGGAGGTTTGGCGGGCAGGTTTCATTAACTGTGTTTTATTATTAGAACAAAGTTGTGAAAAAGCTGCGGTTAAATCTTAGTTAGCTTCATACTCTGTTAAACAAATCTCAAACGGTGCAAGATTCTCTTTGACCACTTTGTGGAATAATTGGGCAGGATCAACACTTCTCCACACTAATCGCAAATTATCTGTGGAGGGTTCCAAATTCCCAGTACCAAATTTAATTCTAAACTTCGGCTTTGGGGGCAACTTAAGTGCTACTTCAATCAGGTTGCGATCCCCATAATGAGTTCCAACAACCTTACCATACAGGAAAAACTCCCCTTAATTATACAACATAAAATTATAATCGATTATGTTGGCACCATCCCTGCCTCTGAACGTGCGTTGTATAGTGTGATTGTCATAGTAAGCCGCAACATGCATAACATTACTCAGAATTTGAGATGCCACGTGTTCCAATAGCTCTCCTCCCCTATGACAGATTTTGGTTGTCCCAAGACTCCCAAATAAAGGATCCTGTGGGACCAGCTATGTGTAAGAGTCCCCTCCCAAACATATGCCATATGGATTAGCGTTCTCATCATGCAAATCTCTTAGGGTTGTAATGTAATCAAAGAGATTTAGGTAATTAGTGTTAGGCCTTGATTGAAAAACGTTGCTATAAAAATGTATCAGGTATTGGGTCATACCCTTTTTTTATATCTTATAACCTGAAAGATTTCATTATGGGTAGGTTTGGCCTTGACACAACCCACTGCTGCAATATTTACCCATATGGGCAAGCCACCAGATGCACGTCCCATTTTAGATGATGTTGCAAGGATGTTATGGCACTAAACCCCATGAAGACTCATGTCACTAGTGGCCCAGGTTTCCTGGAACATTAAAATGCTATATTGGCTGATGAGTTATAGCCAGTCAGTTATTGTTATCCATGATTGTAGACTGGCCACATTTCAACAAAGTATTTTCAGGACCTGGTTGTCACATGCTGGAGCCCCTTCAAGACCCAAGTGATCGTCCATCAGGGGCTCAGGTGATGTACTTGAAGGTGACAGATCGGCCTCATCCGCGATTGTTGAACTCAGTCAATCCAGGTCCTCAAGGTCGTTCAGCACTGTAAATTTATTCTGATCAGCAAGGATAAACGAGCCTGGCGTAACTCGCCCTAAAGATGGTATATAGAAATAACAAAGGGGAAGTACCCAAATGTTAGTGTTCCTACAATGAAAGATCCCTTGCTGTTTCAGTATAGCCCTAACAGAGATGGTCTTTGAAGGTTTATTATAATACAATCCTCTTCGATGTTCTTAACAGATCCGCCGACCCAACCTACTCTTCGCATCATAATGTTTCTTTCCTATTCATAATGGTAAACTGTTTATTCTTACAAAGCCAGTCAACAGATTTGTTGGCAAACAACCATTACAACAAAGTCATTATAACACACTACCTTTACAAAGCACTCATTACAACGCAACATCCTCTACATTGCATGCCATTACAACACAGCCATTACAACGCATGTCACTACAACACATGCTATTACATCGCATGCCACTACAACGCATGCCATTACAACTCATTTTAAGATAAGTAATGGCAAATAATAATTTTTACCCCTACATTATCCAACACTTACCCTACTGTTGCACTCACTGGAGTGGGAATAGTAATTTGTACCCCTACACTATCCAACACTTACACTACTGTTGCCCTAAAAGTATTATGCATTGTAATGGTACGCGTTGTAATGGAATGCGTTGTAATTGTAGTTTCTAAAAATGCATTGTGATGGCATGCGTCATAAAATAATGCATGGTAATGGATGTTGCGATGTAAAAACTGCGTTGTAAAGGCATGCATTGTAAAAGTTTGTTTTGTAAAGTGTCCTGTTCCATTTATTAAGTAACACTCCCCATGATTTATGATGATGTTCCTTAAGTGGGGCACTCCTGCCAACACAGGATGTTCAGACAGGCGGCTGGAGGCAAGTTTAGCTCGTCCTTATTACTTTTAAAATGGGTACCAGTTACGGAGCAATGAGTAGCACCAGCACTAGCATTAGCACTCTTACAAGAAACTTCAGGTACAGCTTTAGGTACAATGTTAGATTTAGATTTAGGATTAAGGGGTGTGGCCAAGCCAGTCCATTCTAGGTCGAGCTGATCTCCACATCTTACAGAATTGTGTGACGCCCTGGTGTTTAGCAGCTGTCGAACACTCAGCTAAGTAAAACTATAAGAATGTGGTGCGATTCTTTGTGAAGTGGTACGCTGCGGTGGACTATGTAGTACTGGAGCACTAATCAGGTGGTCACTACCCCCACCAGTAGCACAAGCATTTGCGGCCACAACATGATTGTGAATCCTGCCTGTGAGGAACTCCATTTGTTCCAAGCGCTCCAACAGGGGTTTAAGTTTCCCATCTATTATGACACGAACCCCAAGAGCAAAGAACATTAAAGAGGGGCAGTTCTGCATCTGATATAGCTTCAGTCTGGGAATAAAAAGATCGGGTAGCATTAGGCATTGAGGATTGGATCAATGGTTGTAATACGGGTTGCGGCTGTATCCACGAGGTTAAGTCACTCCGGGGTGTACCAGTGCGTGGGGGCTGTTTTCTTGTTGCACAAAGGGTCTTTCCCATCAATCATTTCTGTTTCGTGAGCACAGTCATAGCGGGGACAGAGGTGAGAAAGGGCTGTTGGATCGGGGAAGGACCACACCCAGAACTATTAGTGTTCCCTGTGGGAGATTCGGGTTTAACCACAGTATGCAAAGGGTCACCACCATCTACTGTCAAGACAGGCGTAGGATGACAACCAGGTAAGGATTATATCACCCCACATTCTACGTTATCTTAATTCAGTTTCGTTGGTGACAATATTATCCACCCTCTCCAGCATACTGTAAATAGTGACAGAAAGATGTGTAGCAGTTATAGGAGCTGTTTGTTTCCCTATAGTTGAATAAATAAAGTGCAAAATAAGTCTCACCTCAGACTACAGCTGCTCTGGTTGAAAGACATGTGGCCTAGCCCAGCCTTGTCCGGACACGGACAGGCGCAGACTGGCCCGATATTCACCCGGGCACGTGCCTAGCTGCGTCCCATGCGGCAGAAGCCCCAGCGATGGAAATAGGCACCTTCTGGCGCATAGCCAGCAGTGTGAGTGGCTATGGCCGCAAGAGCTCCTGGGGCCTGTGGTCCTCTGCCCCCCTAAGTGCACACACCGGCATCCCACCCAGCGGGAGCCCCAGAGATGGAAATAGGTGCCTCCTGGCGTGTAGCAGGCAGCAAGGGCGGCGACAGCAGCGAGAACTCCCGGAGCTTATGGTCCTCTGCACCCCTCCATGCACAAATGGGTGTCCTGCGCAGCAGGAGGACCAGCAATGGAAATAGGACACTCCTGGCAGATTTCAGGCAGTGTGGGCAGTGACAGCCATAAGAGCTCCTGCAGCCTGTGTGCCTCTGCCCCCTCCGTGCACAAACGGGCAAAAGATATATTTTCAGTCAGGAATGACAGAAAGCTGGTAAAACGATCGACAAACACTGTAAATGACTACACTATTTGGCACAGAAAAGGGAATGATCCAAACCCTGCTGACTATTTTTCATGAATGCCAGTACAGTATCATGGTACCACTTCCAAAGGGGCTGAAGCATAGATTAACTTCATCGTCCAGTTCACCTGCCGCTATTTGATTGGAACAAATCATTATTGCCATGAACACAGATAGTGACTTGCTGATACTTAAAGACATTATTGGACGTCAATCCTGGACACAGCACAGTCAATCTCTTACAAATGACAGTGAATATCAGAAGCTTAAAAATGTGAAAGAGGAATGTCCATTACTCAAGAAGGCATTGTCTTATGAGGTTGGAGAATTGTCATACCACAGAGTCTGCGACAACAAGTAATTGAAGTGGCACATGAGGACATTGTGGAATTGTTGCCACTAAACAAGCTCTCAAAGACTGAGGGGCATATTACCAAGCAATAGCGATAATTATCGCTATTGCTTGGTTAGAGACAAAAATTTACCGCAAAGCTGCGGCGATTTTTATCGCAGATAAACCTTGGTATTACCAAGGTTTATCGCAAATGCGATAAAAATCGGCCGCAATACATGAATATCGCTGAAAAGTCCGCGATATTCATGCATTACCGAGCTAATGCTCTTAGCCATGTTATCCACCTCCCATTGGATAACATGGCTAAGAACTGCTCAGGGCAGGTGTTAGCTTTTGGAGATATTCGCGCTTAGCGCGAATATCTCCAAAAGTTGGTAATAGGAGATAGCGATGTTAGCGACTGTTTCCAGTCGCTAACATCTTGGCACTCCCACTTTGCATGTCATTAGTGATAAATATTACTGACATGCAAAGTGGGGCCCAAGATGGTCGCTATCTCCTACTAGCTGTCGCTAACTGGTGTTAGCGACAGCTAGGTAATAGGGAGATAATTTTATCTCCGCTTTCTTGGCTTTTAAAGCCAAAAAAGCTGAGATAAACCCCCTTGATAAAATGTCCCTGAGTCTGGTTTCCTCATCTTGACAAAAGAGTTGAAAGGGAATGAAAGGCCTGCCATTTGTGCAACTGCTTATCTCCCCCCAAAAAACTGAATTGATTGAGTATGTCTGATCTTTCAAAGCATATGTGGGAGAGAATCACTGTTGACTTCTCTGGACCCCTTGGCAATGGACATCCCCTGTTGATGGTCATTGATGAGTAATCTTGTTTTCCTTTGGTAGAAGACCTCTCATCAATCATTCAGGAAAAAGTTATGGAGAGGTTAGATGGCATTTTCACAACATAGGGTGTTCCTTCAATTCTAAAGTCTAACAATCGCCCACCTTTCAACAGTTCAGAATTCAGAAACTTTCTTAATCATCTTAATTTAAGCATTAGAAAGGCACACCTCTTTGGCACCAAGCAAATGGTGCTGTTGAGCGTTTTATGAGCATATTCAAGAAGACCATTCAGCATGCTGCAATGTAGAAGCTTGATATCAGATCAGCTCTTCATTCTGCTCTTAGGGCCAGATGTAGGTAGGCATTTACCGGTCGGTAACGGCCGAATTCGGCCGTTACCGACCGGTAAATGCAATTTGAGATGTAGGGCCCTGTATTTTACAGAATCGGTAAATTTACCGATCGGTAAATTTACCGATTCTGTAAAATACCGAATCGGTATTTTTTCCGATTCGGTAAAATTGATATGTAGGTGGGACTCTTCTGAGTCCCACAAGCATTACAGAATCGGTATTTTACCATCAAATACTATTTGATGGTAAAATACCGATTCTGGTGTGCATGCACATGTGTGCATGCACACCTGTGCCATATGACAGGCAGACCTGCCCCTAGGGCTTGTATGCCTGCCACATGGCACCCAATCCTGTTTAGGGGGTGCCAGGGGGTGTCAAAGTGACACCCCCTGCACCCTTGTGAAATTCGGTATTTACCGATTCGGTAAAGCCTATTGATTTCTATGGGCTTTGAAGCCCATAGGAATCAATAGGCTTTACCGATTCGGTATTTACCGAATCGGTAAATACCGAATTTTACCGATTCGGTAAAAGGGAACATCTGGATTCCCTACATACCAACCCCTCACATTTACCGAATCTTAATTACCGAATCGGTAAAATTCGGTAATTTTCGGTAATTAAGATTCGGTAAATGTTACTTACCTACATCTGGCCCCTAGTGCCTACCAGTTAGCTCCCCATTCAACGATAGGTGAAAGTCCTACCATTCTGATGTTCGAGAGAGACATGACGACCAAGTTGCCCAATGGACCAATGAAAGACCAACAAATGGTGGTGAACTTCAGCAAACAGATTTGTGCCACAAGCACAAGATGAAAATGTAGACAAACCAAAACTGAGGTGCTAAGAACAGTGTGTTTACACAAGGAGATCAAGTTCCAGTAAGACATGAAGAGAAAACGCAAGTCTGATGCTCCATTTGATGCTAAACCATTGAAAGCTGTGACTAGTAAAGGACACATGGTGACTGCTCACCACCCTGGAATGTCCATTACATGAGATGCTTTGCATTTCACGCATCTGCCTCCTCATTCACCAACTCTGGATGTCAGAAATTAAACTGTTTCAATTGAGACTTCTGAGAGCCCACAAACCGCACCTTTCTCTGTATCACCAGTGCCAGTCATGAACACTTCTACTATGTTGTCTTCACAGCCTCATAGAACATGGTCTGGGTGATTGATTCGAGTTACACAATGACTTATCAAACAGTTAGGATGTATATATCTAATGGTTTTACTTTTTATTTAAGAAGGGGGAGATGCAGTTTTTGTGAGTTGGAGATGAAAGAACCCTTTTAGTCCCTGATGGACTCTGTAGTACTGTTACTGTAATATAGGTGTTTGGGTGTGGTAAATAGAATTCACGATTTAGAGTGTTGAGGGTCATAGTTACACACTGAGGAATAAAGACATAGAATACTAAGCCCTGTGTGTGCATAATCATTTACATGTACCGAGGCTGGGGAGGATGTACTTCCCACAATTTTATTATGTGCAATTCAGTAATTCCCACTCTAGGGAAGTGATTCGTTTTCAGCTCCAACATCCCATAATTAAACCAGGTCTAGACTGGGCTCATACAATTTTCTTGGTTTTTCACTTCATAGCATGATAGAGAATATATTTGTTCATACAGTGCCATCTGGGAGGCTCCCAGCTTATCCTGGAACAATACATGAGATAGGCAGTTATAGTCGAGCGAGAGCATGAGCAATCTCATCTATGGTTCTAACACGGCACTTCGAATCTGATTTAGAGTTTGGTCAACAGATTTCTCCATTACACCCATGAAGGATGTTGCATCCACCTTATTACAAGTGCATTTGTAATTTGCAGGCATAACATCCACCATGTTTGCGACTGAATAACCCATCCGTCAAATTCCAAATGAGGCCCTAAGTCAGAAACAGGGTTGGTAAAGTAAATTGAGCTTTGCACAGAGACTAAAATCATATATAAGATATCTACGCAAGTCTGAAGTTTACATAGATTGCAATGCTTAAAGATGTTTATGTGTCAAGAAGCTAATTGCTGTTGTGTTAAGTCTGTCGCTCTCCTTACGTAATCAAACAGTTGTGAGTATACTGCAGATAGGGTTCCTTTCTTACCAGGTGGGGTCTGTATTGTAGGAAATGTGAACATAAATGGCACAATGTGCTTTAAAGTTGCTTTTCAGAGGCATGTGACACCACAGTTTAGGAACCAAAATGGCTGGTAGAGGGATGGGCTCCGCCAGCCTAGCACGTTATCAGTGTACATCAATCTAATCCAACCCGCGCTGCCACATACAGTGCATGGATTCATGTGCATTAGACGATGAAGACCCTGAAATGATCTTTTGTTATAGTGATTAAGATATGATAATGGCAGAAACTGGAGTGTGCAAATTATATTATGAATATATTTATTAAATTCCATGCTGTTCTCAGGCACATACGTACAGCATTCTTGAACCTTAATTATATGGCACGCATCACCTTCCTTTGCTAGTAGGATAGTTAATGCATCTGCAGCATAAGTGGCAGAGCAACCCTCTAAAGTAGACAACTTTCAAATGTTGACATAATTCAAAGCCTCACCAGGTAGAGGGAATCAACATACCAAATACATCTAGAAGGACTTGACTATATGTTTAAACATTCATAGATTCTAATTTATATTTTTAACGATTTCATTTAAAACTCAGTTCTTGTTGAGGGTTTATTTTAAGTCCCTACCTCCATTATTTTCTATGGGAGGGTATTGCAGTACCAGTGTATTGCTAGACTTACTGCAAAAGTGTAAGTTATGACAAACGTGTTGGTAATGTGTAAGTTGCACAGAAGTGTAAGTTACATGTGTACGCTACTACTACAAAAGAGCAGTTTGTAAATAGCACTTTGCAGTACATTTTGTAGTACTATGGTAGTACAGCAATGTGCAGTTTGTGAATCAGGCCTAACATCTCTAAACAAGGTTCAACATTTTTTTAAAGTCTTCAAACATTTTAGCAATTTTAAGTAAATAATTTCAGTTTTTCAAAATAAGTTGATGCAAGCAGATGCGGGCATATAATTCAGCAGTTCAGTTTATACAGTATGATGCAGACAGAAAACTATCTTCAGCTGGATACCTAATCAGCATTACTTCTAAGTAATAAAAACACCCCCATAGTTGTGATAGATGCATTCTTAAAATAGGTGTCAAAGAAGTATTCAATGAAAAACACATTAGGAAGCAAATCTATCACAATACTGATTTCTTCTGAAATGAGACGGATCTAAACCAGAACTTGTTGCAAAGCAGGGCACACTCAATGACCTACATTTAAAGGGGGGGGTTCTGAGTCTCTTGTTCAAAACTTGGGTGTCCCACAAAGCTTCACTTTGGTTTCAAGTTACTTGCTGCTGAGGGCCAAATTAACTTTATCCTGGAACCCAGTCCATACCCAATTTCCATGTTGCTTAAAGAGGGAGTCACTTCCAGAGTTTTCTTAGGGAGCCAGAAAGGCCTCACATTGAAGCAGAACAAGTACCACTAGCTCTTGGGTCAACACTCTTGACTATGCTATAATGCTAAATATTCTCTCAAGATGGTTTATTTTATTATTATTAAGTTATTTACTTTGCAGAATCCCAACAAGTAATTTGCAACCATAGTTAGAGTATCTTTTCACATGGATAAATACTGGCTTAGTTAACAGTAGACTACTGCCATTATTTACATTATTGTAGAGGCAGGAGTCATCCACCTTGCTGTCTTCAAGAAGCGGAAGTGTAGTCTAAGTGATTCCAGCCCATCTCCTGCATTCCACAGATGACGAAGGGGAATTCCTTCAGAAGTGGAAAGTCTGCTCACTGTAACCTTCTAGATTCATAATGCCTGTCTACAGAACAGTTATGAGAATGTGTCTAACAGCTAGTTTTATTGACTCTCGGTGACTGAATAAGATCGCCTCATACTACTGACAGTGCTCCTTGATGAATCTGCCTTCTAACTTGGTCTTTCAGATTGTGTGAGCGCTAATTGGATCATAGTCATCTGCTATGGTATACTTGACACATTTTGTGGGCATACATGCTACTTGTTTTAGGATACCTTGTATGGTTATTTAGAATTTTAGGCTGAGTTCCTGCACTTACTGATAATATGACCCCAAACCAAGGGCCCCATTAGGATGTTGTGCGGATCGCCACCGCCCGCATGGCGGTGGCGATCTGCCCGATATCCGTCCCCGCCCGCCACCCATTTCCCCCCAGCCACCCATTTCCCCCCAGCCATATTACTATGTCGGGGGGGACGACGGCGGACAGAAAGACCGTCCGCCGAATTTCCGCCCGATCGACAAGTTGACCAGGCAGAAAAGAGTTTAATATGGTGGCGGTGGGGGGACTTGTTGTTGTTGTTTCTACCTTGCACCTAGTGGAACCCGCATCTGTGGACGACGCTGCCTGAGCTTATTCGTGCTTGACTGCTGTCTCTGACGCTGCACCTCGCCGCACCCGCCGCACCCGCTTCGCTCCCCGGACTCTGGGAGGTGTTCTCGTTGCTGCCTGATTTGTGGTGCTGCAGACCGTGGAGGAGAAGGAGCAGGCTGCCTGAACGCCGCAGGGACTCAGTTATCCAGGAGTCCCTGCGAGACCTCTAACACCTGGTCTGCGTTCATTGCTCGGCCCCGCCCACCGGTCACCACGCACTAGAAATCCTGCTGTCCCACAATCCGAACCTGGGATTTGTTGTTGCTTCTACCTCGCACCTAGTGGAACCGGCATCTGTGGAGGACGCTACCTGAGCTTACCCGTGCTTGACTGCTGTCTCTGACACTGCACCTCGCCGCACCCGCTTCGCGGGTGCCGCTTCACGGGTGCCGCTTTGCATCACCGGACTCTGGGAGGTGTTCTCGTTGCTGCCTGTGTTGTGGTGCTGCAGACCGTGGAGGAGAAGGAGCAGGCTGCCTGAACGCCTCAGGGACTCAGTTATCTAGGAGTCCCTGCGAGACCTCTAACACCTGGTCTGAGTTCATTGCACGGCCCCGCCCACAGGTCACCACGCGGCCTATTTAGTTGATTTGTCCCCGCTTCGCAGGAGCGCGCGGGAGTGCGCCGGGCTAAGCCCGGGCAAAGGGCGGGCCCTCTGTGGCCCTCAGAGGCCAGAGGAGCTGGGCTGGGCCACCCCCCCTTTCTCTCTGTATAAGGACCTGGACACTATCTGGACACCCCTAAGTAAGCCTAAATTGGTTTTTTGTTCTATTGTATCCTATGGTTCTTATTTGCCGTTACGAATTCTTAACGTAGCAGGGGTTTCCATTTGCTTTTGTGTCTGTTATCATCTTGACACGTTTATTAATACTACCTTCATTATGACCACAAAAGGCGTCCCTAAAAATGTTATCTCCCAAGTTGGGATCTTAAGGGGACAATTGATCATTATTTAACTCGGGCATCATCAGCCATTGAACGGGAAATTGTGAGGGCTGAACAACGGCTTTCCTTAGAAACATTACCTAACAAACGATCCTCTTTAGGGCCATCCGAACTTTCACAAACGCCTCTAATACCAGGGGGTGTAAATGAGCCCATTAACACTATCAATGCTTCTGGGATCTCTGTGGAGCTAGACCAAAGTTCAAAATATGGTATGCAGCCCTGTTTTAAAGAAGGGGAACACAAGTGTTGCACCAGATGTGCAAATTTTATCAGAGGAAAGTATTCTTGGAACTCCATCCACTACACCAAACAAAAATAATACTAAACTTACTGTATCCGAACAGGTCCCTCCCACAAAAAGGAAGCGTAAGGGTGCCAAGCACACGGGGAGGTCGGCGAAACAAGCTAAACTGTATCTAAGACCCCCTAAGGTTATTAATAATACCCCAAGACCTGTAAAGGCCAATCAGGGACCACAAATGCCCCCATTAACCCCCCCCACCAGACCTTCCGGCGCAAATTGAAGACCTAGTGAGATCCCTAATTCTGCCGCTGGTAGAAAGACTTAAGAGTCTAGGAGAAATGGTGGGGAATATTAAGGAAGTAACTAATGCTAATAATGTAGAAATTAAGAAACTGGCCCAAAACAATCATATTGAGAACCAAGCAGTAACTACAGTGGCTAAAATAAATGGGGATTCATTAACAAATACAAGTTAATCGGTAGCTCATAAATCCACACCCCCTAATAAACAGGACCCAAAACCTAATAAAGGTCCTACCCCTCCAAAGAATGCCACCCCAATAGTGAGGCAGTTTAATATTTGCAATAACGTAGATGGGATAAGTGCTGATCATGGAAGAAGTAACAGAAACAACATTCGTATTGACCTACCGCCAGAGGCTGCACCCTTTGTGTGTGTCCTTTCCGGGGTTCCAGAGCTTCCGAAAGGGAAAATAGAGGGACATCAAGAATTAAAAAATAAAGCTGCATTTTGGTTAAGTAGAAACAGACCGCTCCCCCCTAATATTGGTGGAAGAATCTTAAACGTTAGAAGGGTCGGGTGGCTAGGCCATATGACCAAGGATATACCTGGAGACTTGGTCATAGTAAACTTCAAGAATAACCGTGTGATCCCCTTCCTAAGAAGCTGGCAACCACAAATAGGAGATGGTTGCATAGTAACATGGGAACTATCTGATTTCTACCCCAAAGTCTGTTTCATGCCATCCGTAAGAACTAGATTAGAAAATGCTCCTCTTATGGGTAATGTTGGCCCTGCTCCAATACAGTCCCTGCTGTCTCATAACAGATATGCACCACTGTCAACCCTCGAAGAAAACGACTGACAGAGGGTTGGTAATGTTCCATATTTGCCAGGGGTAGACAATGTTACTGTGTTAGCTGAGAAATGTTTACTGGCTTCACCAGCCCCACCATGCCTAGGGCCTAATGATGATCCAGTCTTGTACCCCACCTCAGTAAATTTGAGTCCCACTACACTAGTGAAATCAAACATTCCTACTATGGCTGAAAATGAGCACTTGCCAGCCACCCACCACACCAAGATCTCTGGCTGGATTGTAGCCGGGTTGGAGTCTAGATTTTGTGTACTTGATTGGGGGGAATTCATTGAACAAGGGGATGTTTGGTCTTTCCAGGAAACTTGGGCGATTGCTCCTTTATTTCGCACTGGCTTCCTAAACTTTTTTAAACCGGCAGCTAAAGGCCATAGAGGGAGACCAGTAGGCGGTTTGACAACCTGGGTTCGCCAGCACAAAGGAGTTACAATGGAAGAAATCGCAATTGATAGTCCAGATATATTGATTATTAGGATCCGCTCGATCAAGGGTCCTAATATTCTGCTCGTGAAAGTCTATGTAAGGGATCTTCAGGGTGGGAAAGTCTCTCCAACTATTACACTCTTGGAGGACTTCCTTACTAACACACTGAGTGAGGAGAACAGGGTGGTGGTGGGAGATCTTAATACTAGTTTTGAGCCGCTGGATAGAGAGGACGGAAAGCTCACTGAGGCTGAGGACATGACGTGGGGAATTCCTCAGCTAGAACTGGTACCCATAAGGAAGTGGACACATTCCGCTATGTATATCAAAGGCTTATATCTTAACCTAGGATTGAGGGCAGCTAATGGAAGGGTAAAATCAGATAGGATAAGCAAAAATACCTCCAACAATGGCAGACACAGTAGCAGAATTGATTATATTCTGATTGATGTGAAGCTATGGTCTGCTGTTGTTGATATGGAAGTTATGTCCAGATCAGAAAGTGATCATAACCCGTTAGTTTTGGCCCTATTAGATTATAGCTTTTTGAGGCTCCCTCCTGATGACTCTAAAGTTTTCCATGCTCGGGTCACTTTAAAAAATGATCTGAGAAGGGTTCGGAGGCCTAAGATAGCCAGAGATGAAGTAGCTAGAGCCGAGATAAGATCACTAGTCACTCAAACCATGGAAACCCTGGGGAGCTGTGACACCCAGGATTCTATTATTGCTAGAATTCCTAGTGCTCATAGAGAGTTATTTCAGGGGCTGAAAAAGTTGTTTATTAAGAGTATCTCTAACCAGGGTAGGAAGGGAACTCAAAGGAATGCTACCTGGTATGATCACAAGTGTAGGCAGGCCCAACATGAATTGATTGCCGCAATTAAATCTAGAGTACAGGGTTTATTACAGACCTGTAGAGCTACCTATAAATTAGCACAGAAAAATGCAAAAAAAAATTGGGATGAGGGACGATGGAGGGTCCTCACAGAGGCTTGTGATGGTAGGAATCTGTTGCAATTCTGGCACCATCTTAAATGGGGCAATTGTCCGGACGAACAGTCAAGGTCTGTCTATGTGGACCAACAACAGTCGGTCAGTTTCTTCAAAAATCAGTTTAGGACCAATAATGGGGCTGTGGTGGTTCTTCCCCCCCCCCCAAACCTTGACGAACCCCTAATATTTACACACTCAGAGGTAAAGTCCGTTATGAAATCTATCCCGAGTGGAAAAGCCCCAGGCCCTGACTGCATCCCGGCGGACCTTTTCCTGCAAGAACAGGATCTCTGGGTTCCTTATATCACTATCCTCGCCAACGCCTTAGCTAATGGTGCGCAGGTCCCTGATTCCTGGTTCGGGGCTGAGATTTTACCAATTTATAAGAAGGGTGATCGCTCAGTCCCGTCCAATTATCGGCCGATCAGCTTAATAGACGCGGTACAAAAAAATCACGGCCTGCTTAGTTCTGGGATGTATTCAGTCCTGGATGCTTGAGTTTGATATATTAACACCTCTACAGGCGGGTTTTCGGACCCATGTAGGTACCCTTGACACGGCATTTAGGTTTGTGTTACTTTACTGGAAGGTAGTCTTCATCGGGGGTGGCAAACTATATACAGCCTTTGTGGATCTAAGGTCTGCATTTCACCTTGTACCAAGGGCAAAGCTATGGGAATGTTTATTAAAACTAGGTATGTCAGTAGAACTGGTGAGGCTTTTGGTGAATCTACATGCCCACACGTATGCACAGGTTCGCTGGAGTAAGCCTGGCGAGGTTACCGATAGATTTGATGTCGCCAAGGGTGTTAGACAACGGTGTGTATTGGCCCCTACCTTATTTTCTTTATTTATTAATGGGGTCCTAAACTATTTTACACACCACCCTACAGATGCTCCATCCCTGGCCGGTATGAAAATTCCTCTGCTTATGTTCGCGGACGACACGCTTTTAATATCTAAAACGAGACAGGGACTTCAGCTAGCCCTGTCTAGGTTTGAACTGTTTTGTCACGAACATGAGCTAGAGGTTAACATGGCCAAGACCAAGTTTATGGTTCTACGGGGGAAGAGCCCAATTACAGCTAGGGTAACAATGGGTGGGGCTACCCTTGAACAGACTTCGGTCTTTACACATCTTGGTGTCACATTTAGTGATAATCTTAGCTGGAACCCTCAGATAGACCTTCTTGCCCTAAAGCATGCTCAATTGGGTGGAGCCCTCCTCAAAGAACATAAATGTTCCCAAACAAAACCCATGTCCCCACTTTTGAAGATCTATAGCTCAAAAATCCTGCCAGCGGTTCTGTATGGCGCAGAGTTTTGGGGTTATAGTAATGTGGACTCCCTTAAAGTGGCCCAAAACAAATTTCTTAGGGCAGCTATAGGCCTTCTGCAAACTACACCCCGCATTCCCCTTCTATACGATTTAGGGTGCCAACCAGTTGAGGATGTTGCGTGATATAGACCACTAGTGTTTTGGCGGCGCCTGTGGACTACTAATATCAACAAAAGGAGGGAGAGAGAGAGTATTCCTTTGAAATGGATTCGTTCTCCCTAAGTTATACACTTTTAACAAGAGGAATCCATTGCGAAGTGGGAAAAAGGTGTCCCTACTGTGGTTGGGAACACACTTGTTGTTTTTGGGTTACGCCTCACACACCAACAGGCCCCTTGGTGTCATGCTTCATCATCGGGGTCCTCGCATCCCTCTACGGACTACGCCAGAACTTTCCCTATACGCGAAAGCTCTGTTAGAAGTTAGGGATCTTCAGGGTTCTCACAGGATAGGCTGGTTGAGAGACCTAAGAACCACACTGTTTGATATGGGGCTGGGGGATCTCTGGTGTAATCCGGACACAGCTACTTTTCCCCAGAAAAAGCTGTTGAGAGATCTGTACTGGGGATGGGCCGTCTCTAAAAGACATGCTTCACTGACAAATGGTTCATTGACGGCATCCTTTGTGTTGGTGAAGGATGTCTGTCACCTTGAAGACTACTGGAATGTCATCACTAGGCCTCTGGATCGTAAGCTCTTCCACCAGCTTAGAGTAGGGACACTACCACTCAGGGGTCTACCAAAGTCTTGGGCCAACAGTGGTAATGGATACTGCCCATTGTGTACAGAGTCGGAAGAAACAGTTGACCACTTTTTCTTCGTCTGCCCTGTGTACCATGCTCCCAGATATAAGTGGTTACGCCCAGTCTGTAGGACATTGGGTACACGGTCGGCGAAGACAGCCAGCAGAATTCTAAAGACCGACACCTCATTATTGGTGGTAATTGGGGTTGCTAAATTTATTGGTTGGGCCTGGATCCTACGGTTATGGTTAATTAATTCCGTATCAACTGCCCCCTAATATGTCAGATTGGGCACAGGTTGACGTACCTAGGAACGATATGTTGTATTATAACTGGTCTGTTTATACGGGTCTTTTCAGTAAACAAAGTCTTGTATATTGTGATTTAATGCTATTTTTAGTCTGTTCTTAATGCATATAAATTTATTGTTTAAAATCATTGTACACAATTTTAATCACATCCGCAAATTTTTACTGTAGGGTAATGCACCCACTCTAACAGCTCATTTTTATGGGCTGAATTGTTTTTATGGTTGATTTGTGTAGTATGTCTTTCAGCCATGCCCGCCGCAATGTTAAAAATGCGGGATGCGCCCGCCAGTGTGGTGGGCGCATCCTAATGGCCCCACAGGACCCCCGCCCTTATGGCTGGCGGTCCCTTATTACATCGGGATGTCCACCCGCCATCCTGATGACCCCCCCAAGTGTCATATTTTCTAGCTTTATGAAGTTGGGCTACTTTCTAACTGCCTAGTTTGATAGTGTTTGTAGTTGGTGTGCTTGTGTTGAGTAGAAGCTCTTTCTATATGAAGGTTAGGTAGTCCCTCCAAACCCTAAGGAATTATCTGGTTTCTTCTACTCTCTCCGTTGTTTGAATAGGGGGAAATAATTTCATAAGTATGCTCAAACAGAAACTTATTCCCAAGACTATTGAATTCACAAGTGAGGGAAGTAGGAGCCAACAATAAAAAGGCAATCTCAGAATTTTGAAAGTGCATGCTAGTGTAGGAACTTTAGTCAAAGAAAAAGGTGAGGTGATCACATTCACCCGGATTACCAGTGCCCTGGTATAGGATGCAATATTTATCTAGTCCAATGCCAGGGGTCCTGTATTTATTTGGTGCAACAAATACCCCAAATTACAAGATGAGCCCCTCAAAATGGGCCATAACGTGAAAGTTGGTGCTTCCTGCACAATATCCGAATGTCTTAGTTGTCGCCGATCATTTCCCTCTCATAGATATCAGCGGGTTTTGATATGCTATCATATACCTACAGAAAGACTTTATCATACTGGGTGTATGTGTATGTATTTGTGTGTGTTTGTGGGTGGATGTGTGTGTGCGGGTGTGTGCATGTGTGTAGAACCCACACAATGGAGACTGGACTAGTCCTCATAGTGTTGGTAAAAAATGAGAAAGTCAGATGAACGCCATCCACATGACGACCAGAGGACTGCAAGAACCTCTCCCCATGGTGTGTTTAGCTTCTTTCAAGGAAGTACCGTCCTTAATTTGAGCCGGTGGTTGCAGGTGGGGTCCATCAACACTGATTTTTGGGACAGGTACTTATTTTAACTCATCAAATTTTGAGCGAGAACAAAAGAAAGGAAAATACATAAGGGAGTTAAAAGAAAGAAGGGAAAGGTGGAAAAAACGTGACAAACCGAGAAAGAAAGGGTGGAAAAGAACATGCAGGAATTAGATAAAGGGATAGAGATTCTCTGTTGGGGCCTTAAAGAACCATGAGGTGTAATCAAGACTACACAGCTTTGCCATTCGGCATTCCTACTTTCAATGAGCTGCCGTCAGCTTCTGTGCTAAACCTTGTACCACGGCACTTAGGGCCTCATTTATGGGGAACTGGTGTGGGCAGAGCCACACGTCTTCTTGCTGCGCTGTCCTACACCAATGTGAAAATGCAAGAATGCACTATATTTATGAAATATGGTGCGTTCCTGTCCTTTCCCCCTGCGCTGGTGCGCAATTTGCTGCCAGGCGCCAACGTAGGCACACTTGCACCATGGTGTAACGGTGCCTCCGTTGCAGGCAGGGATGTTTTTGTGCAGGAAGGGGCACCTTCCTGCACAAAAACAATCCCGAGAGGCATTTTCCTCTTTCCATGAGTGCTGCAGAGTGACGCTCCAGCGGTGCAAGCCTCACATAAATAAGACCCTCATCCTTTTACAAACTAAGCACTGAGAAAGTGTATGGAAAAAGTCAGAACACAGCTATATTTCCTTTGGACCTCTGTATAACTTACCCAAGCATCAAGACATGCGTAGAGTTGGAATAGTAAACACATTCTTTACGACTATCAATGGCCGGTCCTCAAGAGCCATTCTGTGAATGTGTGTGTGTGTGCATGTGTGTATGTGTGCACATGCATGCGTGTGTGTGTGCATGTGTGTATGTGTGCACATGCATGTGTGTGTGCGTGCATGTGTGTATGTGTGCACATGCATGAGTGTGTGTGTGTGCATGTGTGTATGTGTGCACATGCATGTGTGTGTGTGTGTGCATGTGTGCACATGCATGTGTGTGTGTGCATGTGTGTATGTGTGCACATGCATATGTGTGTGTGTGCATGTGTGCACATGCATGTGTGTGTGTGCATGTGTGTATGTGTGCACATGCGTGTGTGTGTGTGCATGTGTGCACATGCATGTGTGTGTGTGTGCGTGCATGTGTGTGTGTGCACATGTGTGTGTGTGTATGTGTGTATGTGTGCACATGCATGTGTGTGTGTGTGCATGTGTGTATGTGTGCACATGCATGAGTGTGTGTGTGTGCATTTGTGTATGTGTGCACATGCATGTGTGTGTGTGCATGTGTGCACATGCATGTGTATGTGCATGTGTGTATGTGTGCACATGCATGTGTGTGTGTGTGCACATGCATGTGTGTGTGCATGTGTGCATGTGTGCACATGCATGTGTGTGTGTGTGTGTGTGTGTGTGTTTGCAATCCATCGGCAGCATTAAACAACACAAGGAGGTGCAGGAAAAGGTGAATCTGTCATCGCCTCCACACCTTCACGCTTCATTTGAATTCCCCCCAGAAGAGGAATGTTTCACATTTGTCCACACGTGTTGGTTTCTGGGTAATAATGGTGGAACAGGGCCACTGAGGAGGATTCAAGAGCTACCGCCGCGTCCTGAGCATCACTGGACAGATAATGGTTCATGAGTTGTGATAATAAGCATTTCCTCTTGTTGGAATTCTTTCCACTGACCTTCTCAGCAGGTTAAGGTCAGGTCTCTTCCGCTGAACATTCCAGACATTCCAGGGATTACCAAGCACATGCGAAAAATGTTGTTAATAATGGTGGATACCGTTTTTTTTCAACTTTGCACCGGAAAAAACGTTTTCATGCAGCTTTATAAAGTTGTGTTTTCACTCCAACACAATTTTTGCGATAGGCAACTTTACAGGCTGCTGTTACACAGCTGAAAGAGTAACCAAACACAAACCGTGGTCTTCAAACAGGTCAAGGAATCCTTCCAGCAAAAATGAGTGCTAAACAAAAGCATTCAAGGCAGCCGGTGTTAGCCATTTATGCATTCCACTGTCGAGGCACGTCCCCTGAACCCTGCCTGCCATTTTTAATCTTGTCAGCAGCAGTGCTGCTCAGATCACCTCCTTATGGATGTGTCAGTGGGCTTCGAGTTTGTTTGCAGCAAAAATCATCAGCTGTATTTGTTTGTCGTGGTGAATTGCACGCAGCTTGATGCTCGAGTCATATTGCATTACATCATGCATTTTACATTTCCGCCAGCTGTTTCTCAGTGAAGAACCCTTCTTTGATATACATTCAAATATCGCCAACAGTTTTTACTGCTAACTAATGCAAATACTGCCCTGACACTATGTGATGCAGCTCCCCAGGTGCATACAGTCTTAAATTCATAAGATTTCCAGGCATAAGTCAGACTTGTGCTAGAAAAAGTTGTAAAATACGCTAGATACACTGCCTAGAGTCTACAGGTGTGAGTGTTCTCTGCTTGCCTATAATGTAAAATAGCATAACATAAGTGTTTGTAAAACGCACTGCGGAGTTTCTTGCTGAATAACAAATGTTTACTGTTACCCAGTTCAATTGGACTACTTTTTTATCGACCACAGTAGGATGAAGAGCTGAGTAGGCTTCCTTTGATTTGGGACTCTGACAACTTGTTAAAACTCGGATCCCAGCAGTGGATGCATTAGCCAACTGAGCATTCAGCAATTCTGAGTATGTAATTTACCAATTTGGTGTGCAAAGTATTTTCCACATAGGCTAATCGCAGGGAGGTTGCCTAGCACATATAATTTTACATTTAATACAGACCTACTAATTGGTAACTCTCTGTCTACTCACAAAACTTTCAAAATACACTTATCTAAACATCTAACCTGGAGTTGGCTTAATGTGGGTCTAAAGGCTAGTGAAATCCACTAGTAAGTGGAGGCTTTTCATTGGGAGGCGAGGTGACGTTAACTGCCAGAGCGGCTGACTTTAGAGCTGGGGAATAACGAGGGGCATATTTACAAGCCCCTAACACCACCAGGGCGCAAGTCCTAAAAAAAAGAAGTGGGGGGACGCTGTCACCGGAAGTGACGTCACAACAGGAAGTGACGTCACAGAAGGTGGCTTGCACCATCGGGCTCATTGCCTCCCCTCGCGCACCCCTTAGATGCGATTGCATCTGAGAAGTCGGCGCGTGAGCAACGTGCTGTGAGCTCTGATCTTGTCCCAGAGAGGGATGCTATATAAAAACGCATAAAATTAATAAATAAATAAAAAGAGTGAAGTCCAGCTGTTTGGCAGGGGGGACGCCGTCCACCCGGTAACATAAGTGGGGGGATGCAGTCCACCCGCGTCGAGCCCTGAACATCACCACAGCGTCACTTTTTCAGATGTTGTGGTGGCGATAGGGGTTTCGCCTTATTTAGAAGGCAGCGTTAAACCACTTAAACTTTGGCATAACACTGCCTTGCAAATAAGGCACCCTTTCACGCTATACTTAGCGTGAAAGGGGAAGGCAATGGGTTGCAGTGGGCGTTCCACCGCAACGCCCATTGATTTTGACGTTGCCCCATATTTACAAGGGTGGTGTAAATAGGAGGCAGCGCTAAAAAAATTAAGACCAGGGAAAACCTGGGGGCATTTTCACAAGGGAGGTGGCGGAGTGAAGAGTTAGCCTTCCTGGCTGGATGCCTCACTTCGCCACTTCAGAAACGCAGGGCTGCACCATATTTACAAGAATATGGTGCAGCCCTGCATTTTCCCCTGTGCTGGTGCTACATATAGGAGCCTAGTGGCAATGCAGGCACCCTGCCCATAGTGCAAGGGTGTTTGCTTGCAGGGGAAGAATGTTTATGTATAGGAAGGTCCCCTTTCCTGCACATAAACAATCTTGAAATGCTGTTTGTAACTTCTTTGTATGCTTCATAACCTCATAAGTGCTGCGCCTAGTCCAACGGCCGCCGGCACCACTACCTCAGGAGTGCTGCCGTCGGCCGTTGGACGTTCGAACCTCACCTGCGCAATGGAAAGTTCAGCACTGGAGCTGGACGTTCCATAGCTGCTAAGGTGTTAATGCAGCACACATAGAAGTTGCAAAACGGCATTTAAAAAATATGTACATAAACAATCATTGGCATTTTGCTGTTTTCATTTGTGCTGCACAATGCAGTACACATGAAGACAGCAAAAAGGAGGAGAAATTAAACATTTCTCCTCATTGCACCAGGGTAAGACCAGGTTTGCCCTGGTCTCAATTCTGACACTGCTTCCTATTTACGCCTACCTTGTAAATAGGGGGCAGCATCAGAATCAATGGGTCTTGCGGTGGAACGCCCACTGCAACACCCATTGCCCTCCCCTTTCAGGTTAAGCATAGAGTGAAAGGGGGCCTTATTTACACAGCAGCGTTAAGCCACGTTAAGTGGCTTATCGCTGCCTTGTAAATGAGGCGAAAACACTATCACCACCAGGAACGTCGTAAAAAGTGAATTTCCCATGGCAATAGGGGATTGTAAATATGCCCCGGTTTTAAACAGGCGAAACGAGTAGAAATTCTTTATTTCTCCTCGCTTTTGCAGTTTCCATGAGTTTTGCGTTGTTCAGCACAACTGGAAACAGCAAAACGCCATTGATTGTTTATGTACAGGAAGGTGTCCCTTCCTTCACATAAACATTCATTGAAAAAAAGTTAGGTTTTGCAGCTTCTATGTGTGCTGCATTAAGCAGCACAGACAGAAGTTACAAAGCAGCATTACTGATTGTTTATGTGCAGGAAGGGACACCTCCGGGACACCTTCCTGCATATAAACAATCATTCCCCTGCAACGCAGACACCCTTGCACTATGGTATTGTATTCTTGTAAATACCGTGCACCCCTGCGTTTCAGAAGTGGCGGAGTATGGCGCCCCCACTTCTCTTGTAAATGTGCCCCCACGTTCACTAGCGAAATGAAACTTGAGGGCTCCCCTGAAAACTACATGCAGCAGCCTCCTCCCCACCAACTCAGTCGGGAGCTGTCACGCCAGGTTACTGTGCTGAGGATGCCCCCTGGGGCTGTGGGGGTCTTTGTTATGCCACTGACCACCTTCCAGACTCGGCGTCTGGTCTGTTCAAGATCCTGTAATTCCAGCAAATAACTTAGGAGCATATTATCAAGTTCCTTATCGCCGCTTTAGCAGCACTTTTTGCCGCTAAAGCAGCAATTTTTTTCTCGCCCTATCAGCAAGCTGTCGCTAACAGGCGTTAGCGACAGCTTTCTGGCGATAGCGACCGGTTTGGGTGCCGCTTTGCATGTCAGCGATATTTATCGCTAATGACATGCAAAGTAGGCGTTCCCAGCCGCTAACAGTCCTTTCGCCTATTAGCAAGAAAGCCCTGGCCCCGGTTAGCGACGTGAAAAGTCGCGCTAACCAGGGTCATCGCCGTTTTTTCCACACCTGCTATTTTCCTGACTTCACCATACCTAACATGGGGGGGGGTGGATTATGCTGATACGACCACAGGGTCTTATCAGCAAGGTTTTCCCCCTTCCCCATGCAACATCGCTGGTTTTGTTGCGATGTTGGCCCTTGCCTCCCGCTATCACTGGAATATATATCACCATAGCGCTAATTGTTGCTAATACAGCGTTAGCATTGCAATATATTCAACAGCGATAGCTGGCGATGAAAATGTTCGCGCTAAGCTCGCTCTGCGATATTTTTCGCAGTCTTAATCCCCTCGTGCTACAAAAAATGAAAGCATCCTTGGGTAATGTAACTTTTGCTCGTGCAATGCGCTCCAATACCTTCGGGTCTAGTTTGCGCTATAGAAAACTGCAAAAAATATGCAGATAGGAAGGTGGGACAGTTATTGATAAATTGATTTTCCAATTTATAGTGATGGCATAGGGGTACGTACATGATTTATGTAATGCAAGCATTTTTACAGGAGTCCCCCATAAACGTTTGTGAATTATCCAAAAGTCACAATTTAAGCATATCCATTAGCATAGTTCATGATGCGTCTAAACCACGACGTGTTCCACAGAGCTGTGTGAACTACTACCAAAGTTGGATGGGGGGAGATTAATAAGAGCCATATCAATTGGAGGCGAGGGCGTCGCCGTTGCGTGACGCAACGGCGCGGAAATGTGGCGCATCCCTGTGACCTATTTACAACGTGACGCATCTAGGCAGATGCGTCACGTTGTAAAGCCCTGCGCCACATGGAACCTGCGTCAGGTTTCATGTGGGCGTTCTGTCGCAGGGTGGGCGTTCCCTCGTAGGAAAGCCCCGTAAAACTGACGCAGTGAAATCTACAAGGTTTCACTGTCAGTTTTATGACGCTCCTGCGTCAAATCCTTACGCCTGTTTGAAGCAGGCGTAAGGAGTGACGCACCACGTTATGTATGGGTGGCCTCTGTACATTGCAGGAGTTGCGTCGCACTTGCGCATCTGCCCTTAAATATCTCATATATGGAAAGTTATACCTTCACACACCGTCAGAGGCGGGTGGATTTTAATCGCTTTGTTGACTCGCTTTAATTTACATCGCTTTCTAAACACGAACATAAATAAAAGCAGCTGCCTGCAATTACTTTCTCCACATTACCACAGCCAGTCAGCTATTTTGAAGCAGAAAAGTTATCTCATGCAGCAATTTGTGTCGACGCGGGTTCCGTCTGACAGAGACTGCGAGGTGTCCTCGAGAGACTGCAATCCGCAGATGCCTTTCCGGAGGGAGGTGGGCGCGAGCTCCGTCGTCTCTATGATGCATCTGTTGTGCAGAAATGAACGACCCAGTACACGTACATCTTGACATTAAACAAAAAGTTAACTACTGAGCAGGGAATTGAAGTTTCTTCCAGTCCAAATGTTCCGCCTGTAACCATGGAAACAAGTCAGACTTCCAGTTCCTGTTGGAAACCCTGCAGATGCGGCCTTCTGTGTTAAGGCACCTGATTGGAAGTGCTTTTACAGATTCTGCTGCCACAAAATACCGAGATACTGATGTACATGTATAGGTCTGCAATTAACCAAGACTTTTTGATATTACGAAAATGAATTATACATTATAATTACTATGGGGACTTTTAGCAAGCCCTCTCCATCCATTGATCTGTTGTTGTGTCGTTGTGTCTTCATTGGTACCTACATGTTGGTACTTACATCACCCACACAACACAACAGCTCTATTCAGAGCTACCCTACCTCAAAGCACTCTAAAATATTATTTTACTATTTCCCTTGGTTTTCCCCTTGTTACCCTTCCCGGAACGCTACCCGGTGCGCGGACCGGGCGCTAACCGTGCGAAAATTTGAAAAAAAAGGTTTTTTTTTACATATATGGGCCTCCTCAGCCACCCTCAGAAAACCTAGGGGGTCAGTATATGTCTCCCGTGCCCCCTTATACCCATTCCCAACGTTGTTTATCCTCCATCTTGTGACTAAATTCGTCCGAAATACAAGATGGCGGACTCCCATTACACTACCGGTGAGCTACCCGGTTCGCGTACCGGGTAGCGCTTCCACCGCGAAAAATCGAAAAAAATGTATTTTATTTTTTTGCCCCGCGGGGCCCTTTAATAGCCCCCACATCAATCCTAGGGGGTCAGGAGGGGTCTACCTTGCCCCTTTCATTAATTTCCCCCTTCGTTTATTTCCACCTCTTGTCTCTCGATCCTACCGAGAGACAAGGTGGCGGCCGCTCCGGACTGTTTAGAATGTTAAGAGTCACCGGAGAGCCAATCCGCTTCTCTTCGCGAAGTTCCGTTACGCGTCTGGTACACGAACCGGGGCGCTAACCAGGACGCTGTCACAGATATATATATTTTTTTAAAAGTCAATTTCTCAAAATCCACTGGAGCACATATCTTGAGACCTAGCAAAGGCACATCGGGCAAACAGTCTCTACAATTTTGCCAAGTTTCATAGAAATCCATTCAGCCGTTCGAGCTAAAAGTGAGTCCAACCGCCCTATGGAAAACTCGATGTTAAAACACGTTTTGGGATCCCCCTTTTTTCTCGGCCCCCGCTTGACGAACCCCCCCCAAACTTTCAGGGGACGCTCAGAAACATAATGTGCCATTTACCTGAAAATTTCAGCCAATTCCGTCCATCAACGCCAAAGTTATCCAACATAGAATTTTCAGAAATCCCTATTAAAAAAAATCCTAACTATATATACCTACTGGCGACCGCCAGAATACTGACACAGCACTCATTTTTACCCTCCTGAGGCCGAAGCCGGGAGGAGTCCTACCTTTCCTCTTGTTTTAAAAGCCGATTTTAAATTGTATTTTGCACTTCGTGCACACCTGAGCTAAATAGGTGTGCTGAGACTCCCTGCGCTTAGCAGTGCCTTAGACTCCTTCTCACCCCCTCCCTTTAGCTCCAGACCTGCTCTCGGCTGAGTGTTGACGCCGAGGGCAGGGGTCCGGTTTTGGCAGCCATCTTGGGTCGGGTTGGGCTGGTGACGCGATTGGCAGCGTTATAAAAGGGGCTTGTGTTAGTGAGCAGGTAATACTGACACAGCACTCATTTTTCCCCTCCTGAGGCGGAAGCCGGAAGGTCTCCTACCTTTCCTCTTGTTTTAAAAGCCGATTTTAATTTGTATTTTGCACTTCGTGCACACCTGAGCTAAATAGGTGTGTTGAGACTCCCTGCGCTTAGCAGTGCCTTAGACTCCTTCTCACCCCCTCCCTTTAGCTCCGGACCTGCTCTCGGCTGAGTGTTGACGCCGAGGGCAGGGCTCTGGTTTTGGCGGCCATCTTTGGTCGGGTTGGACTGGTGACGCGATTGGCAGCGTTATAAAAACAGACAGGGATGGCTCCGCGCAGCGGACGCGAACAGCGGACGCGCCGGACCTGCGCCGGAGTCGTGCCAGAGTCCTGCCCGTCTGCGCCCGTCCGCGCACGATCGGGCTCAGGAACTCTGGCACATGCATCACCTACACTGCAAATGATCTCCTAGCACTGATTTCTGACAGGTATAGTCTGAATCCCATCACGTGTTCCGTCCTCAAGGAAAATAATATCCTTTGTCTCCCCAGCCATAGGAATATTAGCCTCTCACCCCCTTTAAAGCTAGCCACCCCAAATACTAGGTCACTACAGAAGCATCACCTGGAAATTTTCTCCCTTTTACAGGACGAGACCATTGACATACTGACACTCACCGAAACCTAGTTGAGTGGTACCTCCTCCCCGGACATCATAGCCGCCCTTCCTAGCGGGTATGACATGATTTGGCATAACCGGCCAGACGGTGCCCGAGGCGGTGGCGTAGCAACGATCTTTAAAAAACAGCTTACGGTGACTAAAATCCTAACTGAGACTATAAATGCCGTTGACCTATTGGGGATAAAAATAACCATGAACAATTCCTGTCTTATCATCCTGACGGTCTACTGTCCACCCCAATGTACATCAATGTTTAATGATCTTTTTTTTCCCATAATATCGGATTTATGCACACGCTACAAAAATATTTTGGTGACAGGTGACTTTAATGTTCACTGGGACAAAACAGATAAAGATCTACCAACTCGGAAACTACAGACTTCCATGACCGCTTTAGGCCTGGTACAATTAGTGGAAGCCCCAACCCACATAAAAGGCCACATTCTCGACCTCATTTGGTCTTCTATGCCAATGGTGGCTCTCACAAATATCACACCTTGCATATGGTCGGACCACCACCTAATTCTGTATGATATACCACAAAACAATCCTCAGGCTAAACTTCCATTAAAAACAAAAAAAGTGCGCCAATGGAAAAAAGTTGACCCAGAAACCCTAGCTAATGCCCTGTCCAAACGTATACAGAAACCCATGACCCCATTAGATGGCGTAGACTTAGATCTAAACTATGATACTATAGTAGCCACCCTCAGGCAATCAATTGATGAGATCGCCCCAGAAAAGACACAAAAAATAAAGGGTGCAGAAAAAGGAGCCCCCTGGTTCACTCAAAGCCTGAGAGATCAAAAAAGAAAGCTCCGTCATCTTGAAAGATGCTGGAGGAAATCTAAAAAGGATATTGACCGGGAACTATACAGAACATCCTTTCAACTATATAAAAAGCTTATCGTATCAACCAAGAAGGACTACTATGAAACCCGCATGATCAACGCCGTAAACGTCCAGGAAGAAACCTTCCAAATACTGAAAGAACTAAGCAAAAAGGAAGAAAAGGTAGATACACTGATTGACTGTAACTCTTTCCAAGGATACTTTCTTGAAAAAGTAGCGACTATCCTGTCAGACATCAAGAAAGACAGCTCAACTATACACACTATGTCATCGCCCCCTCAAAACCCTTCAACCCCTATTATTACTAGATTTCCTAAAATTGACTCCACTACTCTTAGACAACTAGCAGCATCAACCAAGTCAGGTTCCCCTGCCGACCCCTGCCCTCCCGAAATTTTTCGGTTAGCAATTCCTATCCTGGAGGACCAGATCCTAGACCTCCTAAATAATTCATTAGCTACTGGATCATTACCATCTACCTTTAAAGAGGCACGCGTCAGACCCCTGATAAAAAAACCTGGGGCAGATCCAACTAGCCTGAAGAACTACAGGCCAAACTCCCAGCTGCTGTATCTGTCAAAAACTCTAGAACAGCATGTGTTAAAATCATTGTCACCCCTCCTGGAATCACACCACCTACTCCAGGAGCGGCAAGCTGGTTTTCGTGCCCACCATAGCACGGAACTAGTAATGCTGTCAGTACTGGATGAGCTCAGATGCATGGCTGACAGTAAAAAGACAAGCGCCCTGATATTATTAGACCTTTCAGCAGCGTTTGATACTGTCAGCCATGCACTGCTCCTGGACAGACTAGCCATGTCCGGGATAAAAGAACAAGCCCTCCAATGGCTAACGGCCTTTCTGCTAGGGAGGACGCAGAGGATCCAGTTAGCAGATCAGGTTTCCGACTTAGGCGCCTTGGTATGTGGAGTCCCGCAAGGGTCCGCACTCTCACCACTTTTATTTAATTTATACCTGCAGCCACAGATAGACTCACTGGCAAACATGGGCTGTAAAGTCTTTAACTAGGCCGATGATACTCAGCTGCTGCTGAGTATCGATAACACAACATCGGCTCAGTCAATGGCCCAAAACATACTACGGTTCACAGTAAACTGGATGACATCCAACCTTTTAAAAATCAATCCAGACAAAACGGAGGTCCTTGTAGTTTCAACCTCTACTTCCCCCTGGAACGATCTGTTCTGGCCACAAGAACTTGGACCTACCCCAAAGCCGTGTCCTAGTGTAAAGAGCCTCGGTATGAAAATCGATCAGGAACTCTCGATGACCAACCAAGTATCCGCTGTGGTTGGCTCCTGTACCAACCTGATTAGGCAGCTACGTAAACTTGTCCCTTTACTCTCAACGAATATGCTTCGAACCATTGTTTCAGCCACAATAGTGTCCAGAATCGACTACGGAAACGCATTATACCTAGGTCTTCCCAAAAATTCTATTAATCGTCTACAGGTCATCTTGAACGACGCAGCCCGACTAATTTTTGGATTACCCAGGTGGACCCATGCCTCCCCACTGCTTTATAGGCTACACTGGCTCCCCATAAAGCAGAGGGTTGAATTTAAGAGCATGTGTATTTGCCATAAAGCAATCTATGGACCGGCGCCAGCCTATATAAAAGATAGGCTTGAAGTGTATGAACCCAAGCGTGCTCTGCGATCCTCTGACTCCCTTCTGCTATCCTGCCCACGTTTTAAACTGGCAACCAAAGGTGGCAGATCCTTTTCAGTCCAAGCCCCCACCACCTGGAACAAGCTACCGGAGGTGCTTCGTAGAGAATCCAATCTTCTCCGCTTTAGGAAATCCCTGAAGACTTTACTTTTCAAGGACGCGTTTACATCCCCGTAAGATAGGTCGGTATTTACACACTCCTCTACCTTGTTTCTTGTTGCTGTACTTGGTCAGAAGCGCTTTGAGACCTGTCGGTGAGTTGGCGCGATATAAAACCCAGATACAAATACAAATATATATATATATATATATATATTCACTGAAAAAACCATAGGTTTCAGACCGGTTATAGTTAGGAATTAGCATTTAAAAAACCTATTAAATTCACTGAAAAAACCATAGGTTTCACACCAGTTATAGTTAGCTGGAAATTTTACTGATATAAAACCATTGAAATTCCCACGTTATAGTTAGTTGGACTCACTATAACTTGCGCGTGCAATGCACTGCTGATGACATCACATATTACATCACTCATGACATGGTCAGTGACATCACTCATGACATCACTGATGACACCATCCAGTGAATGTGTGCCTTTCTGAAAAATAAATAATATAATATTTTATATTTGTATATATTAAGATCGATGGAAGAATAAATGTTTAAATAAGTGTCTAAATGGATGTTGTTTTTTAAAAAATTGATTGGTTAACTGGCTTATTAAGTGTATCTTAGTGAATACATATGTTAGCGAGTAATGTTTAAATATTTAAATATATGTATCAGTGTTTTACTTTGTGTATAAGTGGCTGCATGGGTTGGTGAGTAGCTACATATGTGTGTATATGGGTTATTAGATGTTTTTTATAGTATCAGTATGAGTGTCTGTATGGTTGGTGGGGCTGTTACTTAGCACATAGATGCATCAATGACTGACTCACTGTTTGTATGTGTTTTGAAGACAGCATTTGTGTAGGATTGTATGGGTGGATGAGTGTGTATATGTGTGTGTTAGAGAGTGAATGCCTCTCTCACTAGTGTCTTTATGAGTAACTACATATGTTTAAATCTTGTATATATGAGAATTGATGTATATAATTAAGTATATGTGAGAGTGAGAGATTGAAAGAGTTCCTGTTTAAATAAGTATGTGTTTCTATAAGTGATTGTTTAAGAGAGTAAGTATGTGTAAGTTTCCTTAGAAGTAATGTGCTAATGTGTGTATAGTTGTATATGCAAATAAATGGATGTTTATTAGTTTATTTGCATGTGTGAGTATATGTATGAGTAAGTTTTTGATGACTGTCAGTGTGTAACAGAATGAATAGGGGTATCACTACATATGATGAGTGAGTATATGTATGAGTGAATACATAAAACTGTTGGTGAATGTGCGAATTTGTATATAGATGGTGAAATTACTGAATTGGTTGTTGTAACTGGTATGGGTATATCCACTTTTTTGTTAATGTTAGTTTCTATTTTTGAATATGTGTTTCAAAGGTTACTTTACAGTGAAAGGACGTCTGTCACTGTGTTACAAGGATGGTGTCATCAGTGATGTCATGAGTGATGTCACTGACCATGTCATGAGTGATGTAATATGTGATGTCATCAGCAGTACATTGCACGCGCAAGTTATAGTGAGTCCAACTAACTATAACGTGGGAATTTCAATGGTTTTATATCAGTAAAATTTCCAGCTAACTATAACTGGTGTGAAACCTATGGTTTTTTCAGTGAATTTAATAGGTTTTTTAAATGCTAATTCCTAACTATAACCGGTCTGAAACCTATGGTTTTTTCAGTGAATTTCATAGGTTTTTTAAATGCTAATTCCTAACTATAACTGGTGTGAAACCTATGGTTTTTTCAGTGAATTTCATAGGTTTTTTTAATGCTAATTCCTAACTATAAGTCTCACTTTATAAATAAGACTGTTAGCACTCTAGTTGTTCTTTAGAACACTCTGGTACATTCTGTCATTGGGCTACAGTTGGGCTACATCTAGTTGAAATTTGGGCTACATTTACATTTTTTGTTCTCTGGTGGCCATCTTTGGGCTACATTGGACTACATTTGGGTTACATTTTGGCATTTTGGCATATATATATAGCCCAATGTAGCACAATATATATTTTATCAAAGTTAATTTTCATAAAAACCACTTAAGAATAGGGCTACCAGTCCCTACAATTTTTCCCATTTTTTATTTTTTTATTTTTTGCTTTGGAGCGCTCCCGGTGCGCTTCCCGGGGAGCGCCCCGAAAAGCGTACTTTTATAAAGCGCCCCCGGGCGCGCTCCGAGGAGCGTCCCGTAAGCGCCAATATCGCGAACGAAAACATGATCATGACGTATCGCGTAGCCGCGTCCGCGTGATACGCACGGCGTAAGCGCACCCGGAAGTACTCGAGCGAATACGATCGCGCAACGTAAACATCCGACGCGCTTACGCTACGCGACCCGAAGCGCCCCCGGGCGCGCCCCCGGGCGCGCCCGGGGGCGCGTAGCGTAAGCGCGTCGGGTCATTTGACCTGAAAATAACACTTTTCATTGGTTCATAACAGTTTTAGTTTCATAATGATGAAGCCCCTGGTCTTGTGACCTGAAAATAACACTTCTCATTGGTTCAGGACAGTTTTTGTTCTAAATGATGAAAGACCCCACCTTTTTTCCTTATTCTGACTTTGTCCTTTGACTGAGGAAGACCTGTTTGTACATCTCTGTACCTTTTTGATATTAATAATGGCTTCAGTAGCAGCAGCAGCTGGTGCATCTGCCCCACCACCACCACCACAACCACTAAGAGGACCACCTCAAGATTATATTGGTGGTCAAGAACAGGAGGATGAGGAAGAGGAAGAGGAGGAGGGGAGGAGAAGATGGCTGCCTGAAGAAAATACCCCATACAAACCCAAGCCACACATTGTATGGGAGTTTTTTTCAATCCCAGAGGGCAAGAAAAAAGTGAATGCGCCCAAGGTAACTTGCCTAATCTGCAATGAGGAACTTTCACGGGGCAACCCAAACAAAAAATATTCATTTGGTAACTATACCATGATTCGTCATATGACCAGAAAGCACCCAAACAACTACTCTCGTGCTGAGTTCAGGGAACTGGCCAGTAACCTCCCCCAGTCGTCAAGGACCACCTCCCAAACAAACCAACCCACTTCATCGGGACCAGAAACATCCGAGATGATGCCTTGCATTCAGCCAAGATTTGCTGATTTTAAAATCACTTGTTCTGCATGTGGCAAGCTTATCGCCTATGGTGAAAAAAGCGTTAAGCTCATCGTCCTTGCAGGTGATAATCACAAGTGCCCCAAAAAGAAGTAATTTTTGGGGTTTTTTATTTTTTTGCTCCAGTTGAGCCAGTTTCAATTCCCTTTTTTTGTTTCTCCCCCTAAAAAAATACAAAAAAAATATAAAACTGTTTTGAAAAGCCAAAAAAAGTTCAAAAAGTTCAAAAAACAAAAAAAAAATATAAAACAACAAAAAGAAGAAAAAAAAAAAGTTCTTTTTAGAACTACCTCCAATTTCTAAATAACAACTTCATTTTTTAAAAACTCTGTCATCTTTTTCCCTCATTTTACGCTCCCCGGTGCGCTCCCCGGTGCGCGTACCAGGCGCTTCCCCCGCGAAAAACGCAAAAAAAAAAAAAAATTTGAAGGCCCCGCGGGGACCTTTAATGGCCCCCATATCAAACCTAGGGGGTCAGGGGGGTCTACCCTACCCCCTTATGGTCAATTCCCCCCTTTGTTTTTGCCACCTCTTATGACTAGATTTTACCGATAGACAAGATGGCGGCTGCTCCGGACTGTTTAGAATGTTTACAGACAACTGAGAGCCAATCAGCTTTCTGCGCGCAAGTCGCGTGTCGCGCCGGGAGCGCTCACCTGTGCGCGCACCGGAGAGCGCCTATAGATATATATATTTTTTTGAACGTTAATTTCTCAAAATCCACTGAATCACATATCTTGAGATATAGCAAAGGCACATCGGGCTACCAGTCCCTACAATTTTGCCAAGTTTGGTGGAAATCCATTCAGCCGTTCGGGCTAAAAGTGAAATCGACCGCCCTATGGAAATTAACATGGGGAAAACGCGTTTTGGGACCCCCCTTTTATCTCGCCCCCCGCTTGACGTATCCCCCCCAAACTTTCAGGGAAGGACCGGAACGCCGCGAGGCCATTTTCAGGAAATTTTCAGGCAGATTCGTCAACCGGCGCCAAAGTTATTCCAAATAGAATTTTGAGATTTAACATTGAAAAAAATCCTAACTATAACTACCTACTGGCGACCGCCAGTAGGTAATATATATATATATATATATATATATATATATATTCACTGAAAAAATCATGGGTTATAGACCATATATAGTTAGGAATTAGCAGTTACAAAACCTTATTTTACTCACACAAAACCATTGAAATTCGCATATATAGTTAGTTGCACTAACTATATATCGCGCACCCGCAATCCACTGCAGATGATGTCACATATTACATCATTCATGACATGGTCAGTGACATCACTGATGACATCACTGATGACATCTCAAATGACATCACTGATGACATCACTGATGACAACATCCAGTGACTGTATGTTTCTGTAAAGTTAAAATATGTCTTACATATTGAAGAATGAGTGCATGTATAAGTGACTGGATGAAGGATTCAGTAGGTGCATGGCTGACTGTATGAGTGAGTGATTAAATGTGTCTCACTGAGTGCATGGGTTAGTGACTAAACTGTTTTAATTTGTGCATCATTATGTCTGTTCTGTAAACTGCTGCTTGTGTTGATCAGTAGCTATATAAGTAACTATTTGGGTTATTAGTTGGTTGCCCAAGTATTTGTATGGGAGACTGAGTGTGTGTGTGGGTGGCTGTGAGGTGTGTGACTCTGTGCATAGATGTGTGAGCAGTTGATTCACTAGATGTATGGGTTCAAAAGTGCACGTGGAAACAGCTGTATGGGCGGTTGACTGTGTGCATGAGTGTATTGGTGAGTGAATGGATTTCTCAGTGCTACATGTCAAAGTAAGTACATATGTAAAACACAGTACATGTGAGAGTTGACATATATAAATAACTGTGCATAAGAGCCAGTGAATGTGTGAGTGGCTGTATGGATCATTGTGAACATGTATCAGGGATTGTATAAGAGAGTAAATATGTGTTAGTATATGTTTGAATAAGTAAGGTGTGTATAACTGTATAGTTGAGGAAATGGAGGTGTGATTGATTCTTTGCATGACTGACTAGGTGTGTGAGTAACTCCATGGATAAGTGACAGTCTGTGAGTGTCTGTTTACACTCATTGTATCTAAGGTTATATTAGAGTCTGAAGAGGTTCATTGTATTATCACATAAATTATATCATCAGTGATGTGATCAGTAATGTCAAATGAGATGTCATCAGTGATGTCATCAGTGATGTCATTTGAGATGTCATCAGTGATGTCATCAGTGATGTCATTTGAGATGTCATCAGTGATGTCATCAGTGATGTCACTGACCATGTCATGAATGATGTAATATGTGACATCATCTGCAGTGGATTGCTGGTGCGCGATATATAGTTAGTGCAACTAACTATATATGCGAATTTCAATGGTTTTGTGTGAATAAAATAAGGTTTTGTAAATGCTAATTCCTAACTATATATGGTCTATAACCCATGGTTTTTTCAGTGAATTTTCAAGGTTTTGTAAATGCTAATTCCTAACTATATATGGTCGATAACCTATGGTTTTTTCAGTGAATTTCAATGTTTTTTTAATAGCAAATATCAAAAGCTTTAAAATGTCAAGTACGTGGTAGGTAAAAACATTTTCGTGTTTTAGAGATGGCTCTGGGCAACCGTGGAACTCGGACGCTTGACTGCTAGGGCATGGGCCCCATTCCCAAAAGAGTCCCCTCAGCCTTGAAGATTCTACAACAGTCACCGGGACCCCCGACTCCCGTAGACTTCCGGTGGGGAGCGACTAACATGATTGCTCGCGGAATGGCCACGACGTAGCCACGAGATGGTGGTGCTCTCATGCTGACGCCAGCGTCAGTCTGAAACATCCAGAAACGCTGTAGACTACCAATTTGATCACTTCCGGTGGAGCCCCAACGTGACCCGGTAGAGAAGAACTTGCCCTCCCCTCTTTGACTGATGATTCTTGTTGCCTGTCCCTTCTGTTGTCATTTAACAGAACTTTTTGGACTACTGAAAGGGGTTGTGTTCCGACCGCTGGTTGGTGGAGACATTTTGACTATATTCTGGACCTGCGTTGTCGCGTAATGCGTCATATGATGCGCCACGTTAGCGCACCCGGAAGTGCTCCGGTGCGCGAGGCGCAGCTTCCCGGAAGCGATCCAGAGCGCGGCGCGCAGTGCGTAACGTAAGCATAACAGGTCATGTGACTTGGTAATAACATTTTTCATTGGTTCATTTTACTTTTGTTTTTTTAATGATGGAAGGCTTGGTCATATGACCTAAAAATAACACTTTTCCTTGCTTTCGAACATTTTATTTTCTTAAATGATGAAAGCCCCACCTTTTTTTTTCTCACTCTGACTTGTAAAGCAAAGGACCCAGATGCATTTACAGTTTATCACTAGCAATATTCCAGGCTAATGTATTTTCCCGGGAAATTTACAACTGTCCTGCAAGTAAAATATTCCTATTTCGAGAAAAAGGGCGTTTCTTCGTCCCATGAGGGAGCCGTTGAACAAAAGAGGTTCGGCCTGCTGTCTTAGTCGCTGATAGGCATGAATATCGGATTCTTATCGATCACTTTATGTTGCAGGAGTGGAAAACACAACAGCCCTTGACCATTTATCTTTACTGCGTTCCTGCGTATTATACCTTTTAACCGTCATGTAATCGGGCTGCTTTATTTCACTTGCCTTTTACTGATTCGAAAACAGTGGCTATTATTCAAAACTTTACCAATCTAGGTACTACTACCATGTTTTGTTTTAAAAACCTTTATTGTGAAAATGTCAGTATACAAATACGGGCCTATAACCACGTGGGACAGCCACGGAGCAAACTGGAATCGTATATGATGAGGGGACATTTACACTGTAAAAGAACATAACGGGCGGGCAATTAGGTTGCAAGAACTAAGGTGTCTAACAGTTGCGGAATCGGTGGACGTACATTTTATAATTAAAGTACGACAGGGCCAGTTACAATAAAATTATCTAGATATACATTTGCGGGCAAGTACCATGGGTGACGTTAATTCGAACTTTCAATAGTACAGTAATCAATAACACATCAGAACTTAATATCAATAGGGATGTCCAAATGTTCAATCAGTAATCGTCCCCGCCCGCCATGTGCTTCAAAACTGCATACGTATCTCGTGATATCAAGGTTGGGCAACCAGTACACAATAAGGAGTTACGAGTCCCATTTATACCGGCGCCATTTTGGGCGAGGCCCGGCAGGTCCAGGATATAATCAAAATGTCTCCACCAACCAGCGGTCGGACCAGAACCCCTTTCGGCAGTCCAAAAAGGTTCCGTTAAATGACAACAGAAGAGATAGGCAACAAGAACAATCAGTCAAAAGAGGAGACGCTTTCGGGAATGGGGCCCATGCCCTAGCAGGCAAGCGTCCGAGTTCCAAGGTGTCCCAGGGCCATTTTAGTGTACCAGGCCCAAATCCAAAGAGCCGGCCGCCATTTTGAGAGTCCTGTGGCAGCCGCCTATCGCTGTAGCCGCAAGAGCGGGCGGAACTCAACTGGATGGCGGGTGAGGCACTGTGCCGCGGGTGAAACTCAGCTGGATGGCGAGTGAAACGCTAAGAGGCGCCCCACTGCAGATGAGGTGCCTCCACCTGGGGAGGCGGGAGAGGCCCGTTTGCGCCGCCTCCCCCCGCCGGGCACCCCACGCCGTCTTTCGGCGCAGCAATGCAGGATGGCCACACCAGTGCAGCAACTTGCTGGACACCACCTCGGTACCATCCGGATCTCGGCGCGTTGTGCTGCCTTCGGCCTACTGTAGCAGCAAGTGCGGGCGCAACTCAACTGGACGGCGAGTGAAACGGTAAGGGGCGCCGCACTGCAGATGAGGTGCCTCCACCTGGGGAGGCGGGAGAGGCCTGTTCGCGCCACCTCCCCCTGGGCACCCCACGCCGTCTTTCGGCGCAGCATTGTAGGATGGCCACACCAGTACAACAACTCGCTGGACACCACCTCGGTGCCATCTGGATCTCGGCGCGTTGTGCTGCCTTCGGCCTATTCGCACATCGGTCCGCTACTGACGCCGCCTCACAGGCCAACGGATTTTGTAGGCTTTTTATAGCCCAAAGCCGCATAACAGGTCATGTGACTTGTTTATAAAACTTTTCATTGGTTCATTTTACTTTTGGTTTCCTAATGATGGAAGGCTTGATCATATGACCTAAAAATAACACTTTTCATTGGATTGAAACATTTTTTTTCCCAAATGATGAAAGCCCCACCTTTTTTTTTCTCACTCGGCAATCCAAAAAGGTTCCGTTAGATAACAACAGAGGGGACAGGCAACAAGAACCATCAGTCAAAAGAGGGGAGGGCAAGTTCTTCCCTACCGGGTCACGTTGGGGCTCCACCGGAAGTCATCAAATTGGTAGTCTACAGTGTTTCTGGATGTTTCAGACTGAAGCTGGCGTCAGTATGAGAGCAGCACCATCTCGTGGCTCCGTCGTGGCCATTCCGCAAGCAATCATGGCAGCCGCTCCCCACCGGAAGCCTGCGGGAGTCGGGGGCCCCGATGACTTTTGTAGAATCTTCAAGGCTGATGGGACGTTTTCGAGAATGGGGCCCAAGCCGTAGCAGGCAAATGTCCGAGTTCAAATGTGTCCCAGGGCCATTTTAGTGGACCAGGCCCAAATCCGAAGAGCCGGCCGCCATTTTAAGAGTCCTGTGGCAGCCGCCTATCGCTGCACCGCAAGAGTGGGCGCAACTCAGCTGAATGGCGGATGAGGCACAGTGCCGCAAAAGCGGGCGCTAGACAACTGGATGGCGAGTGAAACGCCAAGGGGCGCCCCACTGCAGCAGAGGAGCCTCCACCTGGGGAGGCGGAGGAGACCCGTTCGTTCCGCCTCCCCCCCCCCCCCCCCCCCCCCGGGGCGCCCCACGCCGTTTTTCGGCGCAGCATTGTAGGATGGCCAGACCAGTGCGACAACTTACTGGACACCACCTGGGTGCCGTCCGGATCTCGGCGCGTTGTGCTGTCTTCGGCCTATTCGCACAACGGACCGCTACTGACGCCACCTCACAGGCCGACGGATTTTGCCGACTAAAAGACAAACCAAAGCAGCCCATTGTTGCTTTGAGATGGATGTTGCAGCAGGCTGCCATGTAAATAGTGGTTTAAATTTTTTTTTTAACGTGTTTCCTTTGTTGGAGCGTTGTATATATTTATAAGTTATTAAAGTGTTATAATCCTACTACTTTGTTGGAGTGCTATATATTTTTAATGTGACACATAATTGTGAAGACTTTGATGTACAAAAAGGCATCCCTGGAATCTTCCGCTTCAGGCTCGCTCCCACACACCCTTACAGTGAGAATCCCCTCCCCAATCACAATACAGGATCGTTATCAGATAGTAGGAACGCGTGTGGTGTGACGGATCTCATGGGGTGGGGGCCTTGATCTACTGTAACTCCTTTGAACAGGGGTGATTCTTTACAGTAGGGGCCATAAACTACATCCGCACGGCTAGGTGATAGCCTGGGACCGGCCTGGACAATCAGACACAGAGGAAGAGGAGTGTCAGAGGGTGCAGTAGTGAATAGGGTGAAAGGGAGGTGTCGGGCGTGCACAGGGTGTGATTCTCTGGGAAGAGCAGCGCATATGGGGGGAGGTTTATGGACCATGCATGAGAGAGAGAGCGGGGGTGACCAGTGCGTGGGGGAGATGCTTGCGAGGGTGGGGAGCCATGCTGAGGATCGACGGCGTGCAGAGAGTGGGTCTGGTCAAGGCATCTAAAATGGCTGCCGTGCACGAGAAAAGTGTGGCATTGGAAAAAAGGCAAGATGGCACAGACAATGTTTATTAATACGGATTAATTTATAACAATTATTTTTAACAAAATATTTACTCGCAGTGACAAAATGGCGGTCAACACTTCCTGATTTCCTTCGAATCGAACGTTAACAGACGTCACGCAGCCCAAAAAAAAAAAACAGCTCACGCGCAGCCGCTGGAAGACATGTATCAACATATATGAGCATCCTCAGCCACCCTCAGAAAACATAGGGGGTCAGAATACGTCTCCCGTACCCCCTTATACCCATTTCTCACATTGTTTTTCCTCCATCTTATAATTTAATTAAAACGAAACACAAAATGGCGAATTTCCGTTTCGCGACCCGGTTCGCGAACCGGGAAGCGCTTCTACCGCGAAAAATCAATTTTTTTTATTTGCCCATCAGTGATGTCATCAGTGATGTCACTGACCATGTCATGAATGATGTAATATGTGACATCATCAGCAGTGGATTGCGGGTGCGCGATATATAGTTAGGGCAACTAACTATATATGAAATTTCAATGGTTTTGTGTGAGTAAAATATGGTTTTGTAAATGCTAATTCCTAACTATATATGGTCTATATCCTATGGTTTTTTCAGTGAATTTTCAAGGTTTTGCAAATGCTAATTCCTAACTATATATGGTCTATAACCTATGGTTTTTTCAGTGAATTTCAATGGTTTTTTAATAGCAAATATCAAAAGCTGTAAAATGTATTTTTATTCTAATTCAAAAATATATTTAAAATTTTTGTAATTTAATGTTTTTATTTATATATTTTTTTAAATTTTTTTTTTGTTTCGCTGCTGGTTCGCGAACCGGGAAGCTTTCCGTTAGCTCAATTTAATGCCGCGACCCGGTCCGCTAACCGGTAAACGTTCCGTTTGCGCAACTGCCGCATTAGAAATCAACATCGTGATGCGTCGCGGAAGCGCGACATATCACGTTGTCGCGTAATGCGTCTTATGACGCGCCGCGTTAGCGCTCCCGGAAGTGCTCCGGACCGCGAACCGGAAGCGATCCGGGGCGCGGCGCGCAGCGCGTAACATGAGCGGAACAGGTCATGTGACTTGTTTATAAAACTTTTCATTGGTTCATTTCACTTTTGGTTTCCTAATGATGTAAGACTAGGTCATGTGACCTAAAAATAACACTTTTCATTGGTTTAGAACTATTTTTTTTCCCAAATGATGAAAGCCCCCACCTTTTTTCTCACTCTGACTTTCAACTTTGAGAAAGGAAGACCTATTTTGCTCTGTGAAAAAAATGGCTTCAGTAGTAGCTGCAGCTGCTGGACCCCCACCACCACCTCCTTATAACAAGAGAGGACCACCTCCACAGTTCCTTGGAAACCCAGAGGAGGAAGAGGATCCAGAAGAGGAAGAGGAAGAAGAGGCACCACGATTTTTGAAAGAGTTACCCCGGGTATCTCATTACAAAAATAGTTTTATCTGGCAGTTTTTTTCTATTCCAGCAGGGAAGAAAAAAGTTAATGCACGCTATGTTACGTGCCTTATATGCCAAGATGAATTATCCAGGGGCACTGAAAAAAAGTACAGTTATGGAAACTACACGATGCACCGACATATGCAGAGGTGGCATCCACTAAATTATAGCCGGACAGAGATGCGTGACCTGCAAGAGAACCCTCCAACTCACCGGCGTAGCTAGGGGGGGGCGAGGGGGGCGGTCCGCCCCAGGCGGCACTATTTTGAGGGCGGCCGCGGCCGCGCGGTACTGGCCCGTTGAGGCAGCCTTTATAATTCATTTGCGTACACTGACTGATACTACTATCAGTCAGTGTACCCAAATAAATTATAAACGCTGCCTCAACGGGCCAGTACCGCGCGGCCGCCGTTTGAAGTGTAAACGCTGCGCAGCCAATGGATTGGCATTTGCGTGACATGGAGAGGTCACGTGAATGCACCCAACAGTGTATCCTTTTACTGTCTCTGGGCGCGAAGGCAGGGCAAGCGCGGTAGTTACGTGTGATTACTTTGCTAATGCCCGCCTTGGTGCCTCCCTCGATCATGCGTGCAAATACCGGCAGTGCACAGTCATGGCAGGCAGAGATGCATGCAGGGTCGGTCGGACGATTACTAATACAAAAGGTCCACCGTCTGGCTCAGCTGAGGTGAGTGAGAAGTCTGTTGCGGGCAATGATAAAATAAATATGAGCTTTCTTAAAATAAATAGCATACTTGTAATTAATGAAAGACTTGAAAAGCCTGAAAAACGGAAAGCGACATGGTTTCATTTACCAAAATTCAATACTGGACATCAGAGGCCCTTATGCATGTCTTCTGGAACAGCTGCACCCACTAACCAAAGAAATCATGCGGGGCGCCACAAAGTGCACATGATCAGTCCAGTGATTTGTAAAGTCAGAGGCGCGCTATACAATTACCCACGGGGAAGACATATTTCTAACAGAACTACGGGGACTTAAGCGGATATTTCTGTAACCTACAGAAGCATCTGAAAGAATTAGTCTTGCTATATGTGTAGAAGGTAAAACATTATTTACATGTACAGTATGCAGGATTTTGGCTATGCAAATGTCTGTGGGTTATTTAAAACTGCGAAAGTCCAATACCGTCAACTGGTCGTATTTCAAAGGGGCAATACCCAGAATATTAAGTCAGTGGACACAGAAGTCGTTGCCTCAAAGTTCATCACAGTTGCAGAATTCCATGCGGAATCTGAACTGTACTGTATGTGCCCTAAACCTTTATCCCAACATGCGTTCGCAAAATGAACATATAATCAAAAAGAGAGTGTGATACTGAATGTACACGAAATAAGATTACAAGTGTCAAAATATACATGGCACCAGTGCCCAAGCGCCAATCACATCTGGCCAACACTGCAATGCTGTGGTCACTCGTGCCAACCTGGAAAACAATTAATATGGTGGAGCCCACAGATAAGCGAGCAAAGTCCTGTTAGGCTATAACTGAATCTGAATGAGGAAGGATTGGTGAATTCAAAAGAGTGAATGAGTGAGGGAGTCTAAACAATGTAGAGGGAGAAGGGCACCGAGCAGCTGTTAGAAAGACCAGGACTGATATAAAGTGTGCCCAAGCGAGGGTGTTTTGCTGATGCCGACAGTGAGTAAGGGTAAGCGATGAGAAGTGTGTTTGAATGAGTAAGAGAGTGAATCTGAGAAAAAGGAATAGACTACGGTGTGGAGAGCATGCCTGAATAAATGAGCCAGAGAAAAGGGGGAGGGAGATAGGGTGATGTTTCATCATCCGGGTCTGGTGCCTTAGTGAACTAATGCGTCCACTGTAGGGACCTATGTTCAACCTCATGGTCACAGGGTACACAGGGTGAAATGAGTACTATTAAGTTTGGGTAAGAATAAACATCTGTTATTCAGCGCCAAGATACCCTTGGGAGAACGTCCGCTTTTTAAAGACACATGTTTATGTTGAGAATAAGAGATGGGGTGATGCTGAGAAAAGCTATTTAGAGGTGAGTGACACAAAATTCAAGGGTAGTGCATGAGTGTGTTTGAAATGGGGCCATTTCCAACAACACGAGAAATGCCAAAAGATAGGTGCCAGAAGCCTCTATGATATGGTACTAAGATTGCATAGACAAGGTATTCTAGGCACACAGAAGCACCACTTTTCGAACTATTTGTCACCACCATGGGAACGGTGTCTGCGTGTCTTAACGTAGCAACAGCAAATGCACAACTACCTAGGATGTTAAAACATTAAAAGGAAGTTAAACAAATATTCACTTCGAAATAACGTAAACTAAACAGAATCACAAAAAAAAGCTATCTGAAGTCTACCTTTAATGGCCTGAATACCAAGGCCAAGTGCAAATGCATCAAATCATTTCACGTGTGACTGTGACTGGCGTGAATACAAAAGAAGGAATGCGATTTCTTTTTAAGAAAGTATCCCTCAATGACCTGGAACATATTGGCCGGGGTTCACCTCCATAAGTTATTTTGGCAAATATCACGAAGGACGTATTTAGAAGAGTGGGGTCACTTCCATTGTTACAAGGTTACCAGGGTAAGATGAAGGGGAGGTTACTATTGTGAAAAGACATCAGAACGTTAAATAAATCACTAATGATTATGAAGTACATGAAAGGAAAGGTTACTGCCTAACGCAGCATGGAAGAGGGAGATATAGGGTTAACGGAGGTGGTTATGAAAAGGAGGAGGGTGAACACAGAGCACAGGTGTTAAAAGCACAGGTTTAGGAAAGCATGCAGTACGTGGGGGCTTGTATTTCAATCGTGAGGTGTTTTTGGAAGCTGATTTAGAAGGTAAAGTTCCGGGGTGACTTACCTGTTGGGCAACAATTCGTTTATGAATGTATTGGGATGCAAGGGTTTGAAATGTGGGAAGTGGAGAGGTGGTTTTGGGCATCAACTTTGGGGTAGCTCTAGGGTTACTTTTAGCGGCTCATAACAAGCTGTGATGTTATGAGTGAGATGTCACAAACAAGGTAGGTAGAACTGATGTAAGTTTTGGTTTTCTTTTCTCCTTCAGCGGTGTAGCTAGGTGGGTCCGCCCCAGGCTGTACTATTTTGGGAACGGGGGCTTTCTAGCCCTGGACCATTTCATGTATGTGCATGTGATTTGCATGATTGAGGTAACTATTAGCAGCGATACTACGTGTCTCTCGGACCTCTTTCAGGTGTTTGCCGTCCTTTTTCCCCAGCACCACCCCAGGGGGGCGGCAAGCTGAAGGATAGCCCCGGGCGCCACAAGCTCTAGCTACGCCTCTGCTCCAACTTCTGTGGCCAGGACATCTGCTGATATTTCTCTGACGGTTGCAGAGGCACGCGAAACAGTGCCAAATATTCAAAAAAAAATTGTTCATATGAAGCTTACTTGTTTATATTGTGGCACTTTAATTTCATGTGCTAATATGAGTGTGAAATTAATTAATTTAGCATTTGAGAAACACCGATGCTCTAAACGCCCCAAGCAATAATTTTTTTTTTGCTCCTGTTGAGCCCTTTTCAATGCCTCTTTTTGTTCTTTCCTTTTCAAAAAAAACAAAAAAAACATAAAATTGTTCAAAAAATACAAAAAAAACAAATAATGTTCAATAAAAGAAAAAAATATATAAAACAACAAAAACATTAAAAAAAAGTTCTTTTCAGAACTACCTCCCCTTTATACAAAAATTGCTAGAAAGTGTAACACTCTGGCAAGCTGTTTTTTTTTTAGTTCGCTTTCCGGTTCGCTCGCCGGTACGCGAACAGGGAGCTAACCCCAAATTTTTTAAAAAGAAATAAAGGAGTAAGTACAAGGGAAGTAAACAGAGAATAATGTTAAAAGAAAGACAGCTATAGGGACTAAACCAGAGATGGTGTTTAATAGATTTATTTACCGAAGAAAAGATGGAAGAGGATATAATTGTGGAAAACAAAATAGATAAGGAAGTGAAAGAATCAAGCATTGAAAATGCAATAGGTCTCACAATAGAAGAGTTTGTCCTTTTGGTTTTGCAAATGGATGAGTGGCGTTGTGTGGATGAGTGGCATTGCGTGGATAATTGGCGTTGTGTGGATCATTGGTGTTGCGTGGATGAGTGGCGTTGCGTGGATTAGTGGCATTGCGTGGATGAATTGCGTGTGTGAATGGCGTAGTGTGTGTGAGTGGCATTGTGTGTGTGAGTGGCGTTGTGTGTGTGAGTGGCGTTGCGTGTGTGAATGGCGTAGTGTGTGTGAGTGACGTTGTGTGTGTGAGTGGCGTTGTGTGTATGAGTGGCGTTGCGTGTGTGAATGGCGTTGCGTGTGTGAGTGGCGTTGCGTGTGTGATGGCGTTACTGTGGGGGGGGAGGAGAAATGCACACGGCAGACAGGGGAGGGGACGGAGTGGGGACAGCAGAATGAGGATGTAAAGCAGCCGGGGCGTTTGTAGTGAAGCTAAACTTCACTTCAAAGGTGTGGGAGGAGTACGCCTGAGGAAACAGACGGCGATTTGGTAATGTGCACACGCATTTTAGGTCAATGCACTTGCGTATTGAACTAAAAGCCACGGGCACAGCTCCAAATTTGCACATTTAGTTAATCTTTGTTTAAAGCTCTATAGTCTGAAGCCCTATAGTAGGTGAATGTGATAGAAATGTAACGAAAAGAGTAGAAAACATTTACCTTATAATTCTTGTTAACTTATTCAATTTTTTTTCATACTTTCAATCTGTGAAAGAGAGAACAAACATTTCAAAAATATTAAAACATGTATTTAAAAAATAGAAAAGACAAGGGAAAAGGTTCAAGAACAAACAGTTTTTCAACAACTTTGACATTTACAGAAGCCTCTGCTTCTCTACGTCCCCTACACAGTCCTAAAGATATATATTTTAAACTAACAGTATCTTGATGCTGATGAAGTGAGGCCTATTTTGGAACATGGTGCATCTTTTGCACTGCTGATGTCTCACAACAGTGATGCAATGGCAGCGCAAAAGAGATGTAAATCCATCATAAAATTGTCTCTAACATTTTAAATGATTGTTTCACGATGCAAATAAGATGTGTCCTTTCCAGAGGTTTGTTTGAGGTGAGGCCTATTCAGGTTTTTTAAAAAAACAGTACCCAGAAGTGCAGCACTGTATGCATTAACTTTGACACTTACAGAAGCCTCAGTTTCTCCATGTCTACCTCACATTTCTAAATGTATATCATAAGTACAAAAAGTAGAGAATTAATTATACATGTTAAATGGTTTATTTTTGCTGTTCTCAGAATGTATCAAATTTCACTAAAATCAGTGACTTGAAGGTATTCATCATGTAACAGCGGGGAAAAAAAAACACAATCAAAATGATTGTGTTTAAAAAACCCAGACAACATAAGAAATCAGAATTCAAAACTCCTTAAAATTAACTTACTTTCCATGACGTCGAAGGATGTCCTATGAACAGCTTACACTCTGTTGTGCTATTAATATTTTCAGCCCGCCACTTTCTGAAAGAAAACCTCCATCATTTTGAAAAATATGTTACATACGATAAAAGACTTCTCACATTCTACCACATGTTTCCACATGGCCAAATCATGTTAGAGCGATTTACAACTCTTGGAATTCTTGTAAGCAAATCCCGTCATTTTCTATTTTCGCAACTTTCAGAAAGAAAACATTTAAGATTACTTTCACAATCCTGGACTACTAATATCTTACCCTTCTTGCTCACTCATGTTCTACTTTTCCTATGACACTGATACTGCTTATTATGAAGCAGACTTACTTGCATCAGGTTTATATAGTTGGATTTTTAAAATGACATTATAATCAAAAGTTTTAACCAATAATCTAGACAGCATTGCAGACTTACATTCCCTCTACTCCATGAACCTCTTGAAATTCCTCAGAGCACATCCTGAGATTCTTTCCTTAAAATTTTGGTTTTAAAAACACCAGGTAAGAATTTTTAAGGTCATACGGCAATTTTTTTTTTAAAGTTATAACAGAATCGTTGCAGAATGACCAGCCGTTTCTAGACTTTAAATAAGCTGTGTAATGTCCTGATGTTGTTGAAGGACCGTCATGATAGATAATTGCTGCAGTTACAAAAGTCCTTCCTGATATTGACAACTGCGAAGCAACAACATTTTTTATTAAAGTTGTCAATTTTGTTCCATCAGGCCTACATCGTTGGAACATTAAAATGACATACTGGCCATATCATCGTATAAATAATGTTGACATCATTTCAGATTTACATTGGCTACACTCCATGTTGTGATCAGCTGCTTTTACTAGCTTATTAAAGGACACTGATTTACTGTCTGGCAAAGTTAAATATATAAATCTTTCTGAGTCTACACTAGTAGTACTTGATACCCTACAGTTCTCGCAGTCATGCTGCCATTGATAAGAAAGCCCAAACAGGTGATCTACATCTACACCCTCATCTTGCAATACATCAAGCATATACATTAAAAACTCCTGACAATCCTGCTGAATATTTTCAGAGAATTCTGTTTGACCTGAACATTCGTCTAACAGATAACGAACTTCAGACACACTTTCTACTTTTGTTCTATCAGTGCTACATTTCTCTAACACAGAATTCAACAAACAGCATAAACTTTGTTCCGAATTGATCACAATCTGTTCTTTTAAAGTCTCTAGTGGAAAGACAACATTAACAACTACATTAGCATAGCAGTTGACACCAGAACTGTTTTCAAATTGAAAACCGACTACATTTTCAACAGAATCCATTTTCTTTCTGCTTACAATTTTCGGTTCATCGACTTTTGGGCTTTTTGCTACAACCTCCCTACTATTACTGATATTTCTTCATTTCCGGCCTACCACACGTTTCTCAAACAAAGGATATTGAGGCAAGTGTGGCGCATACTCTCTTCTTAACCTATTGTATTCCTTAACACAATCTAGATCCGCACAAATGTTTGTGACATCACAGTCAATCAAGTACAATCCCGATAAAGTTCTAACTCGTGACAATGCCACATATGCCATACCCTCCTTGAACACAGAACTGCCAATATTCACCAATGCACTATCTACACTTAAACCTTGCGATTTATGGATTGTCACCGCATATGCCAAGCAAACAGGAAACTGCTTACGGCGAACATATAAGTCTTTAACAAGCAAAAAACTAGCAGAACAACGACCAATTAGCTGTACTTCCTCAATGCCATCAAATTTAATTTTTTAAATTTCAATTCCATCTCTACTTCTGTATTTCTCAAAATCAACAACATTACCCATTGATCCATTTACCAGACCTCTTTCAACATGTAAATTCCTTCTCAAAATGATTCGGCAATTTAAACACACATTCAAAGTCTTTTCAAAACCCGCAGTTTTAGATATAGTCTTCTCTAATGAATCCAATTTTGATTTCAAATTCTCAGACAAAATAATTGTTGATCCCATATGCTCTATTCTGTCAATAGCTTCCAGTTTCACAATCTCTTGCTTTTCTAAATGCAACATTTTGTTGTTGAAGATGGCACATTCTGCAAGAGTTGGCATCAAACATATTCCGGATTTCTTCTCAGTAATTTTCTGAAAAATATTCTCAGGCACAACGTCTTGTTCTGGATATAAATTTGACAGTAATCGTGCATGTAAAGCTTCTTTCCCATGCTCGGTCACTTTTCCAATTCTAACATCTTGTAGAATATTCTTGTAATCTTCATCCTTCGCCTGACGCATATTTTCATGCAGTTCAGCATAATTGAAGTTTAACCATATATTGACGTTGCCAATGCTCCCTAGGCACTTCCTGGTATCTTCATGCGTGAGCATTTTGAACACAGGTTGTCCTTTCACTGGTGTCAGCTGCAGAAGATCTCCGAAAACAATGATGTGTTTGCCACCAAATAACACATCATACTCAGTTTTAAGAACTTCTTGCATTCTCAAATGCACAAAGGCAAGCATGACATTGGAAACCATGCTTACTTCGTCAATGATAAGAAGTTTCATTTTCCTCAAGACTCTTGAAACTTCACAACAAGCATCTCCAGATAACTTGTGGTATTGTAATTTGTTGTCATGCTCCACTGGCAGCATCAGTAGACGATGCAAAGTAATACCTTTAATGTTATGTGCTGCCAGTCCAGTTGGAGCGGTAACAACACAAGACAGCGATGACTCAGTCCTTTCCTGCAAATAACAAGAAATTGCTTTAATGAGGAAACTTTTTCCAGTTCCCGCTTCTCCACTCACGTACAGTCGGACAGGCTTCAACGACGTACATGAGCACTCTTTCTTCTCATGACTTAATCCATGATCAATTTGCTTGGTAACTTCGTCATATATTTTCCTCTGCTCAACGTTGAGTTGTTTTTCCAAGTCTTGTAAGTTAACCGTATCCTCCTGAGCATGTGCCATGGCTCTTTCCACTTCATTCATAGCAGTAGCAGCTTCATTTTCGATAACAGGTCCTCCTAGTGGATCCTGACTCAATGAAACAGAACTCTGACTGTCCTGAGAACTGTCTCTGGCAATCTCGGCTGCAATCGTTGCTTCCTGCTCAATTTCCAAAGTCAACATTTCTTGATATTTGGGAAAAGCAGGACATTCTATGGTCTCCTTGGCGGCAGTGAAAGAGTCTTCGTAACAGAGGAAATCTCCAAGGAGTTCCTCTTCTGCACGCCAAGGCTTGAAAAGTTGCAAAAGTGCTAAATAGAAAAACTCCTTTTTTTCTGGAGATTCGCCACTCAATTTTCGATGGTTTACCAAGTGGCATTTTCTTTGCTTGACCAGACATCCCTCACTTCCAATTACAGCATACACTCCTTTCTCAATATCTTCTTTGATGTTCCTCTTGAATATGTAATTTTGTAGAACCTCATACAAACAAACATTCTCAAGGTGACTGCTTCGATTTGGATAATATGTATCCAACATGTTGGTCTTCAAAATGTCGGTACTGTTTGGCTCCTTTTCCGCCAAATACTCAATTTCCCGCACAGGTTTCAGAACTCGATTACGCGTTGCAGCAAGACCAAGACTCGTCCAAACGATACTCCTGGATTTGGCATAAAGACTTGCTGAAGACAACCGGTCAGAACATTCGTAAGCTCCGATTTCTCGATGCGACAACATCTTCAGACTGAAACTGTACAACTTCTTGCTGAGGCTCTTTTCATGGGAAATGTCCTCCCACATATCCTTCAATTCTGTCTTTTCTTTTTTGGTGATGTAAGATGTCACATACCGAGCCACAGCCATACAGTTGTCAGCCATAAACTGTATATCCATGTTAGCATTCCACATGGACAAAATCACTGGGTTGTAGTCGTTGATGTACTTGGACTCTTCGTTCCTTTTCAAATTGTATGTATTTTTGGGTGATTTCCTCGTCACATTATGTCGCAGAGAAGACATCAAACTGTTCACTCTTCCTTTAGAAATCACCGGTCGTGGAAAGTTGAAACGACATTTGGTGTAGAACTTGTCCTTGTTTCTGAATTTACGACGACAGTACTTTCCACAACGATGGCTTTGGAAACGTAGAACTTGTTCTCTTAGGCTTTTCTTCTCCGTTGCGTTTGGAACAGCACACGTAGAATACTGTTCTATGAAACTCATCACTAAGTCATCTGGATCTGTTCCAAATTTAGGTGCATCCTTGATCCACAGCAGCATATGTATATGAGGAGCACCTCTTGCTTGGTACTCCTTTCTCCAGAAGAAATCCAACACCTCTCCAAGAGGTGGATTCTTCTTATTCATGATGAAAGACATCATAACTTCAAATCTATGATTGAGGTACCTGCATACATTCACTGGATCCAAAGAACACAGTTCTCCGGGTGTCTTGAATTCAATGTTTTCAATGTTTCCATTTGCCTCTCGTAGAAATTCAAGTAAGTCTTCCCAGCCATACTCGGCACAGCTCAGAGTGAGGAACCATGTCGGAGTTCTCAAGTTCCTCAGCATCCATTTTAAATCACCATGGCGACGGTACCAGTACTCATTAGTACCACACTGACACGCCATGAGATTAATTAGGTGAGAATCCAAAATACTGTCTTGGACATTGACTTTATGCATAAAGTCACTTGCCGAGATGTTTCGCATCTGTATACCACTTTTCAAGATGTGGTTCACTGCATATGACAGTCCAGACAGATCGCTTTCAAACAGGAGATGAAACAAATACGGAATGCATTGACGAAACCTAGGATCTTCTGCATACAATCGTAAAGTCCGGTATTCAGAAGCAGGAATTTGATGAGGTCGCTCATCATATCTTCCTCCTTGACCTGTTGGAAATAGCTGTGGGAAACACAGAGCTTCCAAACTTTCCTCCCAAACACTAATGGGACTCCCTTTGGCTTGTTTCATTTGAAACAACTCAATAGCATTCCCCATGACTTCCTTGGAATGCAAAGGATGAACACTATAATGTTCATATATTTCTTCACTTTTAGAGGCTTCTACTTTCTCAATTTGGCCAGCACACAAATCGCTATCCTCTTCATCACTTACTTCCTCTTCTGCAACATATACATTCTTATAGTACTTATTATTTTTTTTCAAATACAATGTTGCCTTTTTGACTTTCCTAACATTCACTAAATCTTGCCATATTTTCTTATTCTTTGTCGGAACCCCATTAACTAAGATAACCAGAGGTTCCTCTTCCACTTTTTTTTACTCCAATTGTGTTAATGTTTTTGTTCAAATCTAGAGGCAAATAAACAACTCTTCCCTTTAATCCTCTCTGTAAATCTGATGGAGGCAACTTCCCTGTCTTTGGCTCCATTCTTACAATAGCCTGAAAGGGATGGATACTTTGAATCAAAATAGATTCATAAGTATTTAAATCCTTCAATTCTGAAGGAATCTCAACCAATTCCAGATTATTATGAACCGCCCTAGCAGGCATCTGGTTTTGGTTTAATTTGTTACAACAATAAGTACACACACGTTGATCCGATCCCAAATCAAAACAATTTTCTACCATAAAGTATGTTGCGAAATCCTTCCATTCACTATTATTTTCCCTTTCACTTTTTGCATATAAATCCACTAACTTAATCTGATTCTTATAATAAGTGCGTCGACAACACACACAAGTGAAATTAGGCCTCTCACTTGATTTCACCTGAAACGTGGCAATTTCCTTCTGCAAATTATCTGTACTGGAAACCTGTACATTATCTTCAACATTACCCTCTACTTCTGGGTCAATTTGAACATTCTCATCTTTACTTCCAAAGTAACAAAACTCAATTTCTTCACAAATATTCTTCACATCTATTTCAGAACCATGCAAAAGAGCAGCGCATAATTGTTTAAGCATAATTGCTGGACTCTTAGCATAATACAACATTCTCACTAATGTCCTCACTTTATTATGATGCTCTGCTAGCATCCTGAAATGATGAAAAATACTCTCCTGGAAAGACAAGCCAGTGAATGACCGTGCAAACCTGTCACTTCTCTCACTCTGCAAGGATCTAATTCTTGCAACAACTTCATTTTCTGCTTCAAACTTTTCTTATTAAATGTCCGTACAAAATCACAAAGCAAATTGATGGAATCCTGTCGCACACTGCAAATACTACTACACTTCCAAATGTACACAGGACCCTTAGGACATCTTCCTAAAACCTCATTACCTAACACCTCTTCTGTCTCTGTTGTCACAAGTTTTTCTTTTTCAACTGGACAACCATCTTTCACTTCATAAGCTCGACCACTGGTGTCAACTGCAAGCACCAAATCATTATCCTGAAAATAACTCTCCTCATTAAAAAATGCCTCACAACTTGAACTATGCATTCATTCTCCGGAAAAAACTTCACAAAAGTTACTTCGATTAACTACTCTCTTCCATCTACTATTTGATTTGAAATCAGAAATTACCTTGTTTAGTTTCCTAATTCTATTGATTACCAAAATAAATAACTTTCGCTTCATTTCAAAAGCCTGATCAATAATTTTCTCTACATTTTTCTTTTTCTTATAAAATGGCACTTTCTGTTGGCCTTTCTTAGTATTTTTTAACAAATTAACTATTATCCTGTTGCGGATCATTCGTTTTCGAATGTCCCTAAACTGTTGTTTCCTTCTACTATCATTCACAGAGTTATCTCTTGCTCTAGCAGTAACATTTTTGATTGGTCTTTCCTTTCCGTTTAAATTGATTCTCTTTTTCTGGACTGAAACATTTTCTGTAGAAATACTTTTTTTACTACAAATATTTCTTATGAATGATTTCGTGGTCTTACCCGGAGCTTTCTTGGTGACTTGACAAGTTTTTTTTGTAGAGGACTGCTGCAGTAATAGATGAACCTGCTGTCTTTGACGTTTTGTAGCCTTTCTAATTCGATTCTTACTTGGCATTTTCAAATTTTGAAATGATCTGCAGTTGAATCTGTGGTAAAATATAATAAAAAATGTTATTAACCACTATTACCAAACAGTAAATGAATAACAGTCATCAAAAACTTAACACCCTACTTATTATTTAACATAGCAAATCTTTTGCACCACCACTGCGTCACAAAAGTGACGCACAGTGGTACAAAACAGGCATACACCTATCATAAATCTGTCCCTAACATTTTAAATGATTGATTCAGGATGACGATAAGGTGTGGCCTATCCAGAGGTTTGTTTGAGGTGAGGCCTACTCACGATTGCAGATGAGATTTACGCTTGTTGAAGAATACAGAGGAGATAATACATGTGAAGGCCTACCAATGAAGTAAGTCATGTCCACTTCACTCTTGAACAAAGGCCAGATCTCTTTTGTGTCCATGGACAGACCTAAACTTCATCTGCACAATGTTATTCATAAACTTAGGAAACACAGATGATGTAATTGAAAAATGTAGAGTTTCTTTTCCTCAATTCACAATTACATCACCTGTGTTTCCTCAGTGACTTAAAATGTCCTTAAGACACATGAAAGCGTTTTTTGATTGCCCTTGCACCATTTTTGTGTCATTTTTAACATGGCTATGTAACTCCAAGAATCAAAATCTAAATTTGCCAAGCACAGGTGGGAGCATATTTACAAGAAACTTGCCCCACGGAGAAAGCTCTTCAATTTAAATCGGAAAAAATAACATCATACACACTCAAATGCCTTATAAATATGCCCCAAACAACCTATGAAGATCTAGCAGTACATATCCAGAAATGTAATTGATTTCAAAAAACGTTTTTAAACACAACATATAAATCAATTGTATACCTACATTCAAGAGGAAATGACTTAAAATGTCCTTAAGACACATGAAAGCGTTTTTTGATTGCCCTTGCACCATTTTTGGGTCACTATTAACATGGCTATGTAACTCCAAGAATCAAAATCTAAATTTGCCAAGCACAGGTGGGAGCATATTTACAAGAAACTTGCCCCACGGAGAAAGCTCTTCAATTTAAATTGGAAAAAATAACATCATACACACTCAAATGCCTTATAAATATGCCACAAACAACCTATGAAGCTCTAGCAGTACATATCCAGAAATGTAATTGATTTCAAAAAATGATTTAAAACACAACATATGAATCAATTGTATACCTACATTCAAGAGGAAATGACTTAAAATGTCCTTAAGACACATGAAAGCGTTTTTTGATTGCCCTTGCACCATTTTTTGGTCACTATTAACATGGCTATGTAACTCCAAGAATCAAAATCTAAATTTGCCAAGCACAGGTGGGAGCATATTTACAAGGAACTTGCCCCACAGAGAAAGCTCTTCAATTTAAATGGGAAAAACAACATCATAGACACTCAAATGCCTTATAAATATGCCCCAAACAACCTATGAAGCTCTAGCAGTACATATCCAGAAATGTAATTGATTTCAAAAAACGTTTTTAAACACAACATATAAATCAATTGTATACCTACATTCAAGAGGAAATGACTTAAAATGTCCTTAAGACACATGAATGCGTTTTTTGATTGCCCTTGCACCATTTTTGGGTCACTTTTAACATGGCTATGTAACTCAGAGAATCAAAAACTAAATTTGCCAAGCACAGGTGGGAGCATATTTACAAGGAACAAGCCCCACAGCGAAAGCTCTTAAATTAAAATGGGAAAAATAACATCAGAGATACTCAAATGCCTTATAAAGAAGCAGACACCATTTTTTCCTTGTGATAAATTTTAAAAGCATTCCTTTTTCTCAAAAACGATTTTCAAGTAATAATTTGAAAACCACTGCACAGCTCCTATGTACAAAAACACCCTGACAGTGCTAATACTTCACATTATTTTCAATTACAATTTCTCAAAGAAACAAAATCTATTTGTAAAACACTTTAGACAAAGCAACATTTTAAAAACACAGCTTTCTTCATCATTTTGTCCTTAAAGCATACTATAGTCTATCTAAATTAAATAAATCTTTTCTCACCTTAGCAAATTCTTTATGAGTTTCAAAACAGTCTCAGAAATACACCAAATTGTCTTCAGCAGAACAAAGAGTATGCACTCCAGAGGCTGCAGCTATAGAAAGCACAGAAATGAAGATATTCATTACACATATCTCTCATGTTAGCCAATCAAAACTCTTCCCTCACTTTTTTCAAATCAAAACCCTTCCCCCCTCTGCCCTCTCTGCCTTTTTTCCATAGCAACCACCTCCTGAAAGACCTCTGATGTTTGCAAGTTCACACAACAATGTTTCAATTGAACTCTGAACTCTCAGTGCACCTGCGTATCCAGTGCAATCTTTCATTAAATGATTTTTTCTTGACCATTCAAATTACATCTTTCAAAGAACACATCCATGCACCCTAACTTTCTGTTTTCAGAAATGGAAATCCACCAATCACTGCTAATGAATCATTAGCACTGAAACTCCACAGTTTTTTTTCTTTACAAACTCCTACTGTTTCAACTGCCCTTTCATTACCACACTTCATCTGACTGCAGCACAACCTTCTCTCACCATGTTTTATGTCTGGATTGTTGGACATAGTTACATCTACTGGGCTCAAAGGTATGCTGAGAACAGAAATTTACCTAACCTCAATTTACAAGATGTGGAAATTAAGTGGTTGGGCCAAAGAGGATTAGAATGTCACCAATTGATACCATTGGTGAAAACCTTTATGCATTTGCCAAAACCTGACCTGTTAATTGTGCACTGTGGAGGTAATGATTTGGGCACTTTGACTGGGGTAGGTCTGGAAATGCTTTTAAAGGACACCTTTGAGCAATTTATGGCACTTTTTCCTCAAACTGCCTTGGTATATTCAAATATATGCCAAAGACAGAAATGGAGGTGGTCGAACCAATTTTGTCCACAAATTGAGAAGTCGAGGAAGCATTAAACAAATCTGTTTCAGCTTACATGAGAGACCATGGAATGGGCTCCATGTACAACAATAACTTGCGTTACTGCATGCAAGATATCTACAGAGGAGATGGAGTTCACTTCTCAGATGAGGGCAACAGAATTTTCATTTTGAATTTAAGACTGTGCATTGGTACCTACTTATAAGTACCTAAATGTACCATAAACCCAAAAGCTCTTCTCAGAGCTACCCTACATCTGATTACTCACAATTATTATTTTACTCTAACTTTTTTTTCTAATTTTCAACAAACTACGCTCCCCGGAGCGCTACCCGGTACGCGAACCGGAAGCTAACCGCGCAAAATTTCTAAAAAAATGTTTTTTCCCCGCACATATGTGCCTCCTCAGCCACCCTCAGAAAACCTAGGGGTTCAGGATACGTCTACCGTGCCCCCTTCTACCCATTCTGAACATTATTTGCCCTCCATCTTGTATCTTAATTCGTCTGAAACACAAAATGGTGGACTCCCGTAACGCTGCTGGTTCGCGTACCGGGGAGCTCCCCGGGAAGCGGTCCATCAAAAAAGGTGGGAATGTAATTTACAGAAAAACGACTGGAAACACTTTCACCAAATATAGATTAGCTCATACTACATACCATTCCCTGCCATTTTCATAAATTTGTTTGGAATTCCATTTAGCCATTTAGCCTGTAGACCTATCTAAATACCCTGAGGTAAATTACTTCACAAAACACATCTGAAGTGTTGGAATTGACAACCAATGAAAATGTTACTTTCATTTTCAAATTTTTTTTTTCCTGACATTTCATTGGTTATGTACCTGAATATATATAAAAGAAGAGAAGGAAACACAGCCATTTTCACTACTACTTCCTGAACTACATTTCAAGAGCCTTTTCACCTCCCTGTAAAGTAAATTGATAATTGGTAAGTGGCACTTTAAACTAATTTGTAAAAACGTTTTTTGATAATTATTTACTGTCCCCCTGCTATAGTTATAGATACAGATAGGCTCCTCTGTTATATTTATTGATTGACTTACACTTCTCCGCTATAATTATGAATTTACTTACTTTAACTTCACTGTTAAAAAAACAGAACTACCTGTCTGAACTTAAACCCAACAGTGCCCTAACTCTTCTAATATAATTATTTTTTTATGCAATTTACAGCAAAAAAATGGAAGGGGAGCACGAAAAAAATCAATGTTTCCTTCGACATTACAACAGAAGAAATTTTAACTGAAGAAATTTTGGATGAAGATTTTATGGATGAGTCTTTTGATGAACAATTTATTGAAAGCTTACAAGACATAGAAACATGCATGTTTGAGGAGATTCCAGATGATGTAATGCTGGAAGTTTTATTGAACTATGAAAATTCTGACCAATAAATTTTTATTTAATCAAAATAAATAAATAAATAAAAAAAAACAACAAAACGAACAATCAATTAACATACAATATTTGAAAAGTCTATAATTCTTTTTCCCTCATAGTACACTCCCCGGGCCGCTTACCGGTTCGCGAACCGGGAGCTTCCCACGCAAAAAAATAAAAAAATAAAAAAAAATGTTTTTTCCCCGCGGGGCCCTTTTAAAACCTCCTCATCAAACCTAGGGGGTCAGGGAGGATCTACTATGCCCCCTTATGGTCATTTCCCCCTTTGTTTTGGCCTCCTCTTGTCTCTCGATCCTACCGAGAGACAAGATGGTGGCCGCTACGGACTGTTTAGAATGTTTACAGACACCGGAGAGCCAATCAGCTTCGCTTCGCAAAGCTCCGTAACGCGAAAAGTACGCGAACCGGAGCGCTGCCCGGAGCGCTGTCACAGATATATATCTTTTTTTGAACGTTAATTTCTCAAAATCCACTGGAGCACATATATTGAGACCTAGCAAAGGCACATCGGGCTAACAGTCCCTACAATTTTGCCAAGTTTCGTGCAAATCCATTCAGCCGTTCGAGCTAAAAGTGAGGCCAACCGCCCTATGGAAATTAACATGGGATAAACGCGTTTTGGGACCCCCTTTTATCTCAGCCCCCCCTTGATGAACACCCTCCAAATTTTCAAGGAGTGCTCAGAAACAAAATGTGCCATTTTCCTGAAAATTTCAGCCAATTCCGTCCACAAACGCCAAAGTTATTAGACATAGAATTTTCAAAAGCCCCATAGAGAAAAAATCCTGACTATATATACCTACTGGCGACCGCCAGTAGGTAATATATATATATATATATATATATATATATATATATATATATATATATATATATATATATTCACTGAAAAAACCATAGGTTTCACACCAGTTATAGTTAGCTGGAAATTTTACTGACATAAAACCATTGAAATTCCACGTTATAGTTAGTTGGACTCACTATAACTTGCGCGCCTGCAATGCACTGCTGATGACGTCACATATTACATCACTCATGACATAGTCAGTGACATCACTCATGACATCACTCATGACACCATCCAGTGAATGTGTGTCTTTCTGAAAAATAAATATGTTTTATATATGTATATGTAAAGGTCGATGGAAGAATAAATGTTTAAATAAGTGTCTTAATTTTTTTTTTAATTGATTGGTTAACTGGCTTATTAAGTGTATCTTAGTGAATACATATATTAGCGAGTATTGTTTAAATATTTAAATGTTTGTATCAGTGTTTCACTTTGTGTATAAGTGGCTGCATGGGTTGGTGAGTAGCTACATGTGTGTGTATATGGGTTATTAGATGTTTTTTTAGTATCAGTATGAGTGTCTGTATGGTTTGGTGGGGGTGTTACTTAACACATAGATGCATCAATGATTGACTCACTGTTTCTATGTCTTTTGAAGACAGCATATGTGCAGGACTGTATAGGTGGATGAGTGTGTATATGTGTGTGTTAGTGAGTGAATGACTGTCTCACTATTGTCTTTTTTAGTAACAACATATGTTTTAATCTAGTATATGTGAGTATTGAGGTATATAAGTGAGTATATGTGAGAGTGAGAGTAAGAGTTCCTGTTTAAATAAGTATGTGCTTCTATAAGTGATTGTTTAAGAGAGAGAGTATCTGTAAGTTTCCTTAGAAGTAAAGTGGTAGTGTGTGTATAGCCATATATGCAAATTAATGGATGTTCAATAGTTTATTTGCATGCGTGAGTATGTGTGTGAGTAACTTTTGGATGACTGTCGGTGTGTAACAGGATGTATAGGTGTATCACTACATATGATGAGTGAATATATGTATGAGTGACTATATAGAACTGTTGGTGAATGAGTGGATGTGTATATAGATGGTGGTACTACTGAATTGGTTGTTGTAACTGGTATGGGTATCTCCATTTTTTTGAAAACTTTTGTTTCTATTTTTGAATATGTGTTTCAAGGGTTACATTACACTAAAAGGAGATCTCTGACTCTGCCACAAGGATGGTGTCATCAGTGATGTCATGAGTGATGTCACTGACCATGTCATGAGTGATGTAATATGTGACGTCATCAGAAGTGCATTGCAGGCGCGCAAGGTATAGTGAGTCCAACTAACTATAACATGGAATTTCAATGGTTTTATGTCAGTAAAATTTCCAGCTAACTATAACTGGTGTGAAACCTATGTTTTTTTCAGTGAATTTACTAGGTTTTTTAAATGCTAATTCCTAACTATAACTGGTGTGAAACCTATGGTTTTTGCAGTGAATTTCTTAGGTTTTTTAAATGCTAATTCCTAACTATAACTGGTGTGAAACCTATGGTTTTTTCAGTGAATTTCTTAGGTTTTTTAAATGCTAATTCCTAACTATAACGTGTGTGAAACCTATGGTTTTTTCAGTGAATTTCATAGGTTTTTTAAATACTATTTCCTAACTTTATATAGGGCCTCATACCTATGTGTTTTTTAGTACATTTTTAAGGTTATTTATTACCAAATGTCTACAGCTAGGAAAGGTATTTTTTTCTAAAAATGAATCCTATATTGTATATTAATGTAATACTTGTTTTGTAAAGTATATATATATTTTTTTTTTATGTTTCACCCTGGTGCGCTCCAGTTTTTTAAATAACATTTTAGAAACACAGCGCAGGTCCTATGTACAAGCATTCAATTTCACTACTGAAACCTCACTATTTCACAAAATACAAATCCTCTATCTTGCAAATGTTGATAGCAAGCATTATCAACAAGCATTAGAAATGCAATCGGGCTCGGATTTATTTGAGTTTGAGCTAATGGCATTGTAAATGCCAATGTATTGTTGCTATGTGTTATGGAGTGTGTTCATGTGGTGTGTACTGCCAGTGATCTCCTTGTGAGTGTGAGAATATTGCACCGTTACTGCCTGTGATGTCCTTCTTGTGAGTGTGAGAAGCTTGCACCTCTGCTGCCTGTGGTCTCCTTGTGAGTGTAAGAAGCTTGCACTGCTGCTGCCTGTGATGTCGTTCTTGTGAATGGGAGAAGATTGCACCTCAGCTGCCTGTGGTCTCCTTGTGAGTGTAAGAAGCTTGCACAGCTGCTGCCTGTGATGTCCTACTCACTACTCTACTCTACTCACTACTCTACTCACTGCTCTGCACTCACTACTCACTACTCTACTCACTACTCTACTCTACTCACTACTCTACTCACTACTCTACTCACTACTCTACTCACTACTCTACTCACTACTCACTACTCTACTCACTACTCACTACTCTACTAACTACTCACTACTCTACTCACTACTCTACCCACTACTCACTAATCTGCACTCACTACTCTACTCACTACTCTACTCACTACTCTACTTACTACTCACTACTCTGCACTCACTACTCACTACTCTACTCACTGCTCTGCACTCACTACTCACTACTCTGCACTCACTACTCTGCACTCACTACTCTGCACTCACTACTCTGCACTCACTACTCACTACTCTGCACTCACTACTCACTACTCTACTCACTACTCACTACTCTACTCACTACTCTGCACTCACTACTCTACTCACTACTCACTTCTCTACTCACTACTCTGCACTCACTACTTTACTCACTACTCTACTCTACTCACCTCACTACTCTACTCACTACTCTACTCACTACTCACTACTCTACTCACTACTCACTACTCTGCACTCACTACTCACTACTCTACTCACTACTCTACTCACTACTCACTACTCTACTCACTACTCTACTCACTACTCACTACTCTACTCACTACTCACTACTCTGCACTCACTACTCTACTCACTACTCTACTCACTACTCACTACTCTGCACTCACTACTCACTACTCTACTCACTACTCTACTCACTACTCTACTCACTACTCACTACTCTACTCACTACTCACTACTCTACTCACTACTCTACTCACTACTCTACTCACTACTCACTACTCTACTCACTACTCTACTCACTACTCACTACTCTACTCACTACTCTACTCACTACTCACTACTCTACTCACTACTCACTACTCTGCACTCACTACTCACTACTCTATTTGGATTTTTGGGATATTTGGATAGGTATTTCTAGAGCGCAGACGTTCGCTCCGAAGGGAGCATCTTGGCGCTGTAAAACCTGGGACCAGATCACAGGGAAGGTAGTGGGGGGCTAAGTGGCTGCTTTAGTCCAGTCATCAGAGAGATTAAAAATCCACGTTTTGAGGTGCTTCCTAAACGGCTTCTCATGCGTCTGAAGTCTGAGATGCCTTGGCATGCTGTTCCAGGCTCTAATAGCCAGGGTACTGAGTGTTTTTCCACCTTTAGACTTCAGGTTGAATTTGGAGGGGGTCCTGAGGTTTTCTTGTGAGGATCTGAGAGTGCGGCCCGGGGTGTAGTGGGGGAAGCGTCTCGACAAGTAGGATGGGCCGGATTTGTTGAAGGCTCGGAAGGCTACAGTGAGAATCTTAAAGAGTATTCTCTTGTGCAAGGGGAGCCAATGTAAGGATTTAAGAGCAGTGGTGATTGAGGATTTGCGTGGGAGTTTAAGGACAAGACGCGCAGCAGTGTGCAGGACACTTTGAAGTTTCGATCGGGTGGACTTTTTGGTCCCTGCCAGAAGGCCGTTACAGTAGTCCACTCGAGAGAGTATAAGGGCTACCGCAATGGTCTTTCTGGAGTCGAGCGAGAGGAAGTCAAAGAACTTTCTCAAGGACTTTATAATGCCGAAGCATTTACCTGCTACGGTCGCGACGTGGATATCGAAAGAGAGATCGGAATCAAAAATAACTCCGAGGTTTCTGGCCGATGAAACTGTCTGAGGTGGGGCAGCAGAATTATCAGGCCACCACAGGGCGGGGCAGAAAGATGCATTCTTTCCAATGGGCAAGATCTCGGTTTTATTCGAGTTGCAGCGGAGGTGGTTGGCGTCCATCCATTGAAAGACCGCTGTGAGGCAGCGCTTAAGATTGAGTTCGGCCGTGTTGGAATTGTCGTCGAGAGGGATGACAAGCTGAGTATCGTCGGCATAAGACGTGACGGTTATGCCGAACGATTCTATAAGGGTAAGCAGAGGGATGAGATATATATTGAAAAGGAGGGGACTTAGAATGGAGCCCTGGGGAACTCCACAGAAGATCTTTTTCTCTTTCGATTGGAAAGGGCCCAGTGAGACAGTTTGAAACCTGTCGCTGAGGAAGGAACTGATCCAGGCTAGGGCCGAGTTTGTAACGCCGATGTCCATAAGTCTGTTAAGCAGAGTGGAGTGGGAAATAGTATCGAATGCTGCCGTGAGGTCAAGAAGGATCAGAATGGCCTTCTTCCTTTGATCTTGGAGGATTTTGATGGTATCGGTCAGCTCGATCAGGGCGGTTTCGGTAGAATGTTTAGACCGGAAACCGGATTGCTGGGGGTGAAGTAGGTTGTGGGTATCAAGAAAGGACTTGAGCTCCTTGTGGACTAATTGTTCAGTTATTTTGCCCAGCGCAGGTAGCAGTGTGATGGGACGGAGGTTAGTCAAATCAGAAGGGGGTTTGTTTGCCTTTTTCATGAGAGGTTTAACCACACCCTTTTTCCAAGAGAGGGGAACAGAGCCAGTTTTGAGGGAGAGGTTGGCTATTTCATTAATGATGGGGTTGATTTCATCAATGATGATGTGGAGGATCTTGGGGGGGCAAGGGTCAGAAGGGGAGCCAGATTTGCATGAAAGGATCGCTTCTCTGGTCTGAGTCAGGGTCACCGGGGTAAAGTGTTTGAGACTGTTTGCAATCGGGCGAGATTGGTCTAGATCCAAGATTGAGTACACAGGAGGGGGAGGGGGGAAGTTTTTATGGATGGAGCTGATTTTTTCCTCAAAGTAGTCGGAAATCTTGTCACACAGCTCTTGGGAAGGGGGGATTTCTGGTTGAAGAGCTTTTGGTTTGGTGAAAGATTTTACTATGGAAAAGAGGGTTTTTTGTTTTTGGCTGGCCTCTTTAATGGCGTTTACATAGTAGGTTCTTTTTGCTGATTTAATGGTTGAGAGATAATTTTTCCTCTGTAAAATGTAGTTGTTACGATCGTCATTGTCGTAGGTTCTATGCCATTTACGTTCCGCTTTCCTGCAGAGTAGGTGTGCGGCTGTTAGGTCAGGCGTGTACCAGGGGGCTTTAATTTTCGTTTTCTTTAGGGTGTTGTCTTTATTATTAGGTGGGCATCGTTTTGAGATTTCTTGAGAGAGCCAGTTGTCGAGACAGACTGCATCTTTATCGATGTTACCAGAGGAAGAGGGGGCATTGGTAGGGGAAAAGGGATGAGAAATAAGACTTTTCTGGACAGTTTTCCAATTGATGGAGTGAATGTGTTGGCGAGTGCGTTTTTTGCAGGTAGGAGGGAGAACTCTGAAGATATGAAAAGGGATCAGACAGTGATCAGTCCAAATTTGGGGAATGGGGGACAAGGTGGAGATGGACGGGAAATTGGAACAGACACCATCCAAGGTGTGGCCAATGGAATGAGTAGGCAGCTTGACGCTTTGTTGCAGATTGAAAATATCCATTGTCTGCAGAAAATTTCTGGTGAGGGGGTCGACAGATGTTTCGAGATGCAGGTTAAAGTCGCCCAGGAGGGTGAAATGTGGGTAGCGGAGTAGGAAGTGTCCGAGTGCGTCATTAAGGGAGTCAAGGAATTTTGCGGCATTGCCGGGTGGGCGGTAGATCAGACCACCTGAGAAGGAAAGGGTGTGACTAAGTTTGATGGAGAAACCTAGTCCCTCTGCATCAGTGAGGGGGTCGAGGCAGAAGGTGTGGCAGCTAAAAGAGTTCCTCAGGATGAATGCAACACCTCCTCCTCTATCTTTCTGTCTGTCCTGTCTGTGAAAGGAGTAGCCTGGGGGGAGGGCGATGGCTATGTCAGGGTTACTGTCTTCAGTAAGCCAGGTCTCGATGATCAAGAGACAATCCAGGTCATGGTCGATAATGAGGTCGTGAATATCCTGACTATGTTTACACATCGACCTGGCGTTTATCAGACCACCTGTAAAGTGAGGTCGGTTGGGGGAGGTTGGCTGCTTGGTGACGAAGTTGAGTATCCAACGGCATTTGTTACAGCTGGTGGAACCGAATACTTTAGAAAGATCAAGCTTGCAGGGGCAGTCAGATCTGCCTCGGAGTTTAAGGAGGTCGTTGGGAGCATACCTGATGGTTAGAGGATTTTGGGCAGGGGTTCCTGCGCCTGGCGCGGTCTTGGCGCGGACGGACGCAGACGGGCTTGCCTTAGGCGCGCCTTCGGCGCGCAAACGGCGCTCCCGCTGCGCTCGTCCGCTGCGCGTCCTATGCATACACATTTATGGTGGAAGGCGGGGGCGTGTCCTCAGAAAGGGGCGGAGTCTGCGCGCACGCCGGTGGCTATGGCGGCTGCAGGTCAAGAGCAATGAAGGGCGCGATGCAGCCAATGGGATCAGCTGTGCGCGAGCGCTACGTTGTGCTTTTGATTTAAAAAGCAATTAAACAGTGACACCACACGAAAACAATTTTTAAAAACAGCAGAGTACCTCCAGCTCCCGGCATCCGCCTCAGGACTGGGACAAGGTTTTACAAGTTGCCGCTGAAGGTCAGCGGTTTAAGTAGTGATCAGGGGGCGTGGCCTCAGAAAGGGGCGGAGTCTGCGCGCACGCCGGTGGCTATGGCGGCTGCAGGTCAAGAGCAATGAAGGGCGCGATGCAGCCAATGGGATCAGCTGTGCGCGAGCGCTACGTTGTGCTTTTGATTTAAAAAGCAATTAAACAGTGACACCACACGAAAACAATTTTTAAAAACAGCAGAGTACCTCCAGCTCCCGGCTTCCGCCTCAGGACTGGGACAAGGTTTTACAAGTTGCCGCTGAAGGTCAGCGGTTTAAGTAGTGATCAGGGGGCGTGGCCTCAGAAAGGGGCGGAGTCTGCGCGCACGCCGGTGGCTATGGCGGCTGCAGGTCAAGAGCAATGAAGGGCGCGATGCAGCCAATGGGATCAGCTGTGCGCGAGCGCTACGTTGTGCTTTTTATTTAAAAAGCAATTAAACAGTGACACCACACGAAAACAATTTTTAAAAACAGCAGAGTACCTCCAGCTCCCGGCATCCGCCTCAGGACTGGGACAAGGTTTTACAAGTTGCCGCTGAAGGTCAGCGGTTTATGTAGTGATCAGGGGGCCTGGCCTCAGAAAGGGGCGGAGTCTGCGCGCACGCCGGTGGCTATGGCGGCTGCAGGTCAAGAGCAATGAAGGGCGCGATGCAGCCAATGGGATCAGCTGTGCGCGAGCGCTACGTTGTGCTTTTGATTTAAAAAGCAATTAAACAGTGACACCACACGAAAACAATTTTTAAAAACAGCAGAGTACCTCCAGCTCCCGGCTTCCGCCTCAGGACTGGGACAAGGTTTTACAAGTTGCCGCTGAAGGTCAGCGGTTTAAGTAGTGATCAGGGGCGTGGCCTCAGAAAGGGGCGGAGTCTGCGCGCACGCCAGTGGCTATGGCGGCTGCAGGTCAAGAGCAATGAAGGGCGCGATGCAGCCAATGGGATCAGCTGTGCGCGAGCGCTACGTTGTGCTTTTGATTTAAAAAGCAATTAAACAGTGACACCACACGAAAACAATTTTTAAAAACAGCAGAGTACCTCCAGCTCCCGGCTTCCGCCTCAGGACTGGGACAAGGTTTTACCTACTCTACTCTACTCACTACTCTACTCACTACTCTACTCACTACTCACTACTCTACTCACTACTCACTACTCTACTCACTACTCACTACTCTACTCACTACTCACTACTCACTACTCTACTCACTACTCTACTCACTACTCTACTCACTACTCACTACTCACTACTCTACTCACTACTCACTACTCTGCACTCACTACTCACTACTCTACTTACTACTCTACTCACTACTCTACTCACTACTCACTACTCTCTACTCACTACTCACTACTCACTACTCACTACTCTACTCACTACTCTACTCACTACTCACTACTCTGCACTCACTACTTTACTCTCTACTCTGCTCGCCTCACCTCACTACTCACTACTCACTACTCTGCACTCACTACTTTACTCTCTACTCTGCTCGCCTCACCTCACTACTCACTACTCACTACTCACTACTCACTACTCACTACTCTACTCACTACTCACTACTCACTACTCACTACTCACTACTCACTACTCTACTCACTACTCTACTCACTACTCTACTCACTACTCTGCCCTCACTACTCTGCCCTCACTACTCTGCCCTCACTACTCTGCCCTCACTACTCTGCCCTCACTACTCTGCCCTCACTACTCTGCCCTCACTACTCTGCCCTCACTACTCTGCACTCTGCCCTCACTACTCTGCACTCTGCCCTCACTACTCTGCACTCTGCCCTCACTACTCTGCACTCTGCCCTCACTACTCTGCCCTCACTACTCTGCCCCCACTACTCTGCCCCCACTACTCTGCCCCCACTACTCTGCCCTCACTACTCTGCCCTCACTACTCTGCACTCTGCCCTCACTACTCTGCACTATGCCCTCACTACTCTGCACTCTGCCCCCACTACTCTGCCCTCACTACTCTGCCCTCACTACTCTGCCCTCACTACTCTGCCCTCACTACTCTGCCCTCACTACCCTGCCCTCACTACTCTGCCCTCACTACTCTGCCCTCACTACTCTGCCCTCACTACTCTGCCCTCACTACTCTGCCCTCACTACTCTGCCCTCACTACTCTGCCCTCACTACTCTGCCCTCACTACTCTGCACTCACTACTTTTCCCTCACTACTTTTCCCTCACTACTCTGCCCTCACTACTCTGCCCTCACTACTCTGCCCTCACTACTCTGCCCTCACTACTCTGCCCTCACTACTCTGCCCTCACTACTCTGCCCTCACTACTCTGCCCTCACTACTCTGCCCTCACTACTCTGCCCTCACTACTCTGCCCTCACTACTCTGCCCTCACTACTCTGCCCTCACTACTCTGCACTCTGCCCTCACTACTCTGCCTCTGCCTTCACTACTCTGCACTCTGCCCTCACTACTCTGCCCTCACTACTCTGCCCTCACTACTCTGCCCTCACTACTCTGCCCTCACTACTCTGCCCTCACTACTCTGCCCTTACTACTCTGCACTCTGCCCTCACTACACTGCCCTCACTACTCTGCCCTCACTACTCTGCCCTCACTACTCTGCCCTCACTACTCTGCCCTCACTACTCTGCCCTCACTACTCTGCCCTCACTACTCTGCCCTCACTACTCTGCACTATGCCCTCACTACTCTGCACTCTGCCTTCACTACTCTGCACTCTGCCCTCACTACTCTGCCCTCACTACTCTGCCCTCACTACTCTGCCCTCACTACTCTGCCCTCACTACTCTGCCCTCACTACTCTGCCCTCACTACTCTGCCCTCACTACTCTGCCCTCACTACTCTGCACTCTGCCCTCACTACTCTGCCCTCACTACTCACTACTCACTACTCTACTCACTACTCTACTCACTACTCACTACTCACTACTCTGCCCTCACTACTCTGCCCTCACTACTCTGCCCTCACTACTCTGCCCTCACTACTCTGCCCTCACTACTCCTCCCTCACTACTCTGCCCTCACTACTCTGCACTCTGCCCCCACTACTCTGCCCTCACTACTCTGCACTCTGCCCTCACTACTCTGCACTCTGCCCTCACTACTCTGCACTCTGCCCTCACTACTCTGCCCTCACTACTCTGCCCTCACTACTCTGCCCTCACTACTCTGCCCTCACTACTCTGCCCTCACTACTCTGCACTCTGCCCTCACTACTCTGCACTCTGCCCTCACTACTCTGCCCTCACTACTCTGGCCTCACTACTCTGCACTCTGCCCTCACTACTCTGGCCTCACTACTCTGCACTCTGCCCTCACTACTCTGCCCTCACTACTCTGCCCTCACTACTCTGCACTCACTACTCTGCACTCTGCACTCACTACTCTGCACTCTGCCCTCACTACTCTGCACTCTGCCCTCACTACTCTGCACTCTGCCCTCACTACTCTGCCCTCACTACTCTGCCCTCACTACTCTGCCCTCACTACTCTGCCCTCACTACTCTGCCCTCACTACTCTGCGCTCTGCCCTCACTACTCTGCGCTCTGCCCTCACTACTCTGCGCTCTGCCCTCACTACTCTGCCCTCACTACTCTGCCCTCACTACTCTGCCCTCACTACTCTGCACTCTGCCCTCACTACTCTGCACTCTGCCCTCACTACTCTGCCCTCACTACTCTGCCCTCACTACTCTGCCCTCACTACTCTGCACTCTGCCCTCACTACTCTGCACTCTGCCCTCACTACTGTGCACTCTGCCCTCTGCACTCTGCCCTCACTACTCTGCACTCTGCCCTCACTACTCTGCCCTCACTACTCTGCCCTCACTACTCTGCCCTCACTACTCTGCCCTCACTACTCTGCCCTCACTACTCTGCCCTCACTACTCTGCCCTCACTACTCTGCACTCTGCCCTCACTACTCTGCATTCTGCCCTCACTACTCTGCACTCTGCCCTCACTACTCTGCACTCTGCCCTCACTACTCTGCCCTCACTACTCTGCCCTCACTACTCTGCCCTCACCACTCTGCCCTCACCACTCTGCCCTCACTACTCTGCCCTCACTACTCTGCACTCTGCCCTCACTACTCTGCAATCTGCCCTCACTACTCTGCCCTCACTACTCTGCCCCTACTACTCTGCCCTCAAGCACTGCTTACACTGTGGCATGGAGTCATCCTGCTCAGCTCTCGGCCTCGCGCGCGCGCCACTCCGACAAACTGTATTAGTAAGCGTCTTCCTCCTCCTCTTTCCTGCCATTATAATCCCTTTGTATAATTCCAGCCAGTTACATCGGCATCGTGTTAACAGTTTTCTCTGAAAACTGTGTATTGTACTGTGCTCCTGTTTGTAGTTAGTAAATTAAGGACAAAATTAGGGACAAAATTAAGGACAAAAGTTAGTAAATTAAGGACAAATCCTTTACTTTGATTTGCCTTCAATCGCCACAATGGCAGTGCATATGCCTGGGCCGTTTGTCTGTACCCGTGCTCGATTTGCTCTTGCAGAAACCTGCCATTTGCTTGTTTGTGAATACTGTGCATTTTGCGACAGCACAAATTGGGCATTTTTGACTGCCTCAAGTTGCTCGGAAACAGTTTTTGCATAAAAGTAAGCAAAATCAGCCCCACTTTGTCATCCTAGGAAAGGTAATTAATATGCTAGAATCTGAACTGCCCAAGTGCCCATCAGGTCATCGAAGGGTGTGGCTTAACGGCTAAAGCGGCCGACTTAGAAGTTAGGGAAGCAGGTACGAGTCTGGCGGGAGGCTTAAACATCCTGTGATATCGGGCAAAGCACTTATTCTCTCACTGCTTACTAAACAAGACTTTTGCATACGAAAAATGCTCGGTTTGTAATTTGAATCCGGCCGCATTCCACGCTCAGAGACGAAAAAAAAAAAGAACTACAGTTTCGACGAGCATGTATGAGTCATCTTCTGTGAGCCTCGCCTGCTGCCTCTCGTCATTTTACATTGAACGCGCTCACCGCTGTGAACGCGCTCGCATCATCTGGATTGCATTACACGGGCACTCTGACAGCTCCTAATTAAGATTAATCACTCTCCCGTGCTCGTTCGCGCACAGAAAATGCCAACTCGGGCACGCGTACATTGCATACAGCCTATCACGTCAACGCTACTGAATACACAGCACAGCGAAGACGAATCACTAGGCAGATGCCATAAAAATCTAAGGAATGTCCCAGCCGGAGTCCTTTCTGAAACTTTTTTTTTCTAAATACTAAAGAGCTCGCAAGCTCCTCCTACACTACGTGTAGGGGAGGCCCGAGCCCTAAAAAGCAAGACTCAAACCAACAGCAAAGAAACTCAGGGCCTTATTTATGAAGGCCTTGCGCCACCGGTGTGTCACTTTTTTCCCATGTTAAAAGTGACGCACCGGCGGCACAAGGCAATCATAAATAAGGCCCAAATGTAAATACAATTGATTTGCCTCCAAAATCGTTTTTTGAATAACATTTTAGAAACACAGCACAGGTCCTATGTACAAGCATTCAATTTCACTACTGAAACCTCACTGTTTCACAAAATACAAATCCTCTATCTTGCAAATCTTGATAGCAAGCATTATCAAAAAGCAAGACACAAACCAACAGCAAAGAAACTCAAGGCCTTATTTATGAAGGCCTTGCGCCACCGGTGCGTCACTTTTTTCCCATGTTAAAAGTGACGCACCGGCGGCACAAGGCAATCATAAATAAGGCCCAAATGTAAATACCATTGATTTGCCCCCAAAATCGTTTTTTGAATAACATTTTAGAAACACAGCGCAGGTCCTATGTACAAGCATTCCATTTCACTACTGAAACCTCACTATTTCACAAAATACAAATCCTCTATCTTGCAAATGTTGATAGCAAGCATTATCAAAATGCAAGACACAAACCAACAGCAAAGAAACTCAGGGCCTTATTTATGAAGGCCTTGCGCCACCAGTGCGTCACTTTTTCCCATGTTAAAAGTGACGCACCGGCGGCACAAGGCAATCATAAATAAGACCCAAATGTAAATACCATTGATTTGCCCCTAAAGAACAAGTTACTTACCTTCGGTAACGATATATCTGTAAGAAACATTAGTTAGTGTTAGATTCCTTACCTTAGAATATCCCCAGGCGTCAGTCTGGATCCGGAAACTTTTGCGTAGCAGTACCCCTGCGCGTCGGTAGGCGTCGTCTGCAGGCGTCCCCTGCGGCTCCGCGTCCGTCGTCGGCGTCGTGCGCCGTGATGACGTCGCTGGAGTACATAGACGCCGCCTCCGCGCGCTGACGTCAGTTCTTTGCACACAGCTTTTCCGCGCCAGGAGACGCAGAGCGATGAGAGAACCAACACTGGTGCCATGTACAAACTAGGGCCCTGAAAGGGATGACCTTAACCCTAGGTATCAGTTCGCAGAACGGGGAGGATGGGTGGGTTCGGTAAGGAATCTAACACTAACTAATGTTTCTTACAGATATATCGTTACCGAAGGTAAGTAACTTGTTCATCTGAAAGAAACACGTTAGTGTTAGATTCCTTACCTTAGAATACATACCCCAGCAATACCAACCCCGGTGGTGGGTCTGCGAACCAATACAAAACTACACCAGAAAGTCCTGGAGGACAGAACGGCCAAAGAAGCCATCCCTCCGGACTTGACTGTCCAGGCAGTAGTGCCTCGCAAAGGTGTGCAGCGAGGCCCACGTAGCCGCCTGGCAAATGTCCTGCAAGGGGACTCCCCGGCCCAGGGCAGTAGTAGCCGCCGTGGCCCGAGTGGAATGGGCCCTCAGCCCAACAGGAGGCTCCTTCCGAGCCAAAGAGTAGCACGCTTTGATGCAGAGGACGACCCATCGAGAGATGGTTCGTTTACAAACCGCCCGTCCCTTCTTCGCACCCACGTAGCCAACAAACAGTTGGTCATCCACCCGGAACTGGCGTGTGCGATCCATGTAAAATGAAAGCGCACGTTTTGGGTCCAGACGATGGAGCCGCTCTTCATCCTTTGAAGGATGCGGAGGCGGGAAGAAGGAAGGGAGGGTGATGGACTGCCCGATGTGAAAGGCCGAAACAACCTTGGGCAGGAAAGAAGGTCTAGTCCTCAGAACCACCTTGTCAGGATGAATGGACAGGAAAGGAGGTTGGACAGAAAGAGCCTGGAGCTCACTCACCCTCCTGGCAGAGGTGATGGCAACCAGGAAAGCCGTCTTTAAAGTCAGGAGACGGAGAGGGCAAGAATGAAGGGGCTCAAAGGGAGCACACATCAGGAAAGTTAGAACCAGGTTCAAATCCCACTGAGGCATCACAAATGGAACAGGCGGAAACATGTGAGTGATGCCTTTCAAGAATCGAGTTACAATCGGGGATTTGAACAAAGAAGGTTGATCAGGAAGCCTCAAAAAGGCTGAAAGGGCAGAAAGGTAGCCCTTGATAGTGCCCAGAGCAGAGCCCTGCTGGGCAAGAGAAAGAAGAAACAGAAGAACCTCCGAGAGAGGGGCAGAAAGAGGATCCACAGCCTTTGCTGTGCACCATGCCACAAATCTGTTCCACCGACAGGCGTATACCGACTTAGTGGAGGGACGCCTGGCTGCCAGAATAACATCACAGACTTCAGGAGGCAAGTCAAATGGCCTCAACTGCCGCCGCTCAATCTCCAAGCATGGAGGTGGAGACTGGACAGGTTCGGGTGGAGGACCGTCCCCTGCTGCTGCGACAGAAGGTCCTCCTGAAGGGGCAGGCGGATCGGGGGACCGACTGACATGCTGAGTAGCTCGGGATACCAGTACCTTCGAGCCCAGTCCGGAGCCACAAGGATAACTTGGGCCCGGTCGCGCCTGATCTTCTTCAGCACTCTGGGCAGAAGTGGTATAGGCGGAAAGGCGTATAACAGACCGCAACTCCACTCGCGCCGAAAGGCGTCGCCGTGCGAGTGCCGTCTTGGAAACTCCAACGCGCAGAACTGATGACATTGCGCGTTCTCTTCTGTGGCGAATAGATCTAACCAAGGCTCTCCCCATTGCAGAAAGATGCCTTGCGCCACGTCCGAGTTCAGACGCCATTCGTGATCCATCGAGCACCGACGGCTGAGTTCGTCCGCCCTGGCGTTCAGAGAACCTGCCAGGTGTTGAACCGTCAGAGTCACGCCCTGACGTTCCAGCCATTGCCAGAGGCGCAGAGCCTCCTGGCAAAGGGTCCACGACCCCACTCCGCCCTGTTTGTTGCAGTACCACATGGCGGTGGTGTTGTCGGTGAACACCTGCACTACACTCCCGTTGACAAAGGGGAGGAATGCCTTCAGTGCCAGACGAATCGCCCGCAGCTCCAACAGATTGATATGGAGCCGGGACTCCGCCGGAGACCAGATGCCTCTGATCTCTGCCTCTCCCAAGTGGCCACCCCAGCCCTGGAGGGACGCATCCGTCACGACAACGTGCTCCGGTTGGGGAAGGGAGAGGGACTTGCCCCTGACCCAATCGCGGTCCGTAAGCCACCACTGCAGTTGTCTCGCAGTGCCCTCCGAGATCAAGACGTGGTCGGACAAGTTGCCCTGATGCTGGGCCCACTGAAACTTCAGGTCCCACTGCAGAGCCCGCATCCGCCATCTGGCGTGATGCACCAGAAGGATGCAGGAAGCCATCAGTCCCAGTAGCCGCAGCGTCAACCTGACCGAGACTCGGGATAACGGCTGAAAGATGGGAATCAAAGCCTGAATATCCCGAACCCGCCGTTCCGGAGGATAAACCCGAAACTGCGCCGAGTCCAGAACCGCTCTGATGAAAAGGAGCTTTTGAGAGGGACACAGGTGTGATTTCGGCACGTTGATGGAGAACCCCAGGTCGTGCAAGAGGTCTGCCGTCATCTGAAGGTGGTGGACGACTGTCTGGGGCGAGCCCGCCTTCAACAACCAGTCATCTAGGTAGGGGAAGACTGAAACCCCTAACCTGCGCAGATGGGCTGCGACCACCGCCATCACCTTTGTGAACACCCGTGGGGCGCTGGTAAGGCCGAAGGGGAGCACGATAAACTGAAAGTGCTCCTGGCCTACCGTGAACCGCAGGTAACGCCGGTGGGCCGGCAGGACGGGGATGTGAAAATAGGCGTCCTGCAAGTCCAACGCTACCATCCAGTCTTGTGGGTCTAGAGCAGCCAAGACCTGAGCTAACGTCAACATCTTGAACTTCTCCTTCCGGAGGAAGCCGTTGACGTTCCTTAGATCCAAGATAGGACGTAGGCCCCCCTTGTCCCTCTTGGGCACCAGAAAGTAGTGGGAATAGCAACCACGCCCTACTTCTGGCCCAGGAACGCGCTCGATGGCCCCCTTGGCCAAGAGGGCCGTAACTTCCTCCTGCAGAAGTGTCAAGTGGTCCCCCGACACACGGTGGTTCTGCGGTGGCATGGCTGGAGGAGAGGTCTCGAAGGGGAGGGAGTAGCCCCTTCGGACGATTTGCAGCACCCACCTGTCCGAAGTGATCGTGCGCCAGTGAGCGTGGTGATGGCGAACCCTGCCACCCACTGGCGTCACATGGGGCCGAAAGCACGGACTAGGAGGATTTTGGGGTAGATGCTGCGGGGGAAGGTGTGGTCTGACCCCGCCGTTGTCCCCGACCGCCACCACGGCGGTTTCCACGGCCGCCACCGCGTTGGAAGGATTGTTGCGGCGCGTGGCTGGCAGCACGTGTGGGGGCGCCCCTTCCTTGGCCACGAAAGGGACGAAACGAACCCGGTTGCTGACGCTGGGTCGAGAGACCCAAGGACTTGGCCGTGACCCTGGAGTCCTTGAAGCGTTCCAGCGCGTGGTCCGCTTTGTCACCGAACAGGTGACAGCCATCAAACGGCATGTCCATCAGGGTATTCTGGACATCAGCCGAAAAATTGGCGGATCTCAGCCAGGCGTGGCGACGAATCGCCACCGTCGTAGACATAGCTCTGCCCAGCGAGTCGGTCGTATCAAGACCACACCGAATTGAATATTTCGCTGCATCTCGGCCCTCAGCCACAGCCTGACCGAGCTTTGCCCGCACCTCCATGGGGCATTCTGGCAGCAGCTCCGCGACCGTATCCCACACAGAGTGGGTGTAGCGGCCCAAGAGGCAGGCGGTGTTGCAAGACCGCAGGCCCAAACTAATGGACGAGAAGACCTTTTTGCCAAACTGGTCATACCTCTTGGATTCCCGGTCGGGCGGGGCCGACGGGAATGCGGACTGGGAGGTCGAGGCCTGGATCACCAGACTCTCAGGAGTGGGGTGGGTAGACAGGTACTTGGGGTCGTCCGGACAAGGACGGTGGCGCCTGGCCACGTTCCGATCAACAGGCGCACCTGAAGCGGGCCTGGACCACGTGCCCAACAGAACGTCAGACAAGGCTTCATTAAACGGCAGCAGTGGCTCCAGTGGGCATGACTGCGGTTTGAAGACCTCGGTGAGGATGTTAGGCCTCACGGCCGCGACGGGGAGCTCAAGGTTTAAGGCCTTGGCAGCCCTCATCAGCACCACAGAATAGGCAGCTCCCTCCACCGATGCCACGGTTGGAGGAGAGATCAAACCAGGGTTAGGAGAGTCGTCCAAACCACTGGCATCCACCAAGTCACCTGTCCAGTCCGGGTCATACTGGCACTCGCGAGCCAGAGGGTCCTCGGACCCCTCCCAACCTTCACCGTACTCTTCATCCCCTCTGTATTCGGAGTCAATGATGTAGACCGGCTCCTCGGGGTCCATGGGCCCCATCGGCGCCGGGACCGGCGTCGAGCGACGCCCGTCCGGCGCCGCGTCCGGTGTCGGAGAAGGTAGGGGGACGGCGCCGCCCGGAGCCGGCGCCGGAACCCCACCGCCGGCCGGAACCGGCAGCGGAGAACCGGCGCCGCGCGGGGGCGGTGTCGGGGGCAACCCCGATGGCAACGGCGCCGGGGGGGCCGGAAGACCAGCCGGCGCCGATCCCGAAGGCCCCTGCGGCGCCGGGGTCGGAGCCGTCGGCGGCGCCGGGGCCGGAGCACCCGACGGCGCCGAGGCAGGGACACCCGAACCGCCAGGGCCCCCAGACGGTAGCACTGGGCCCGAAGGCGCCGTAGGCCCCGTCGGAGAAGCGAGCGCCCTCATGGCCATGAGGAACGCCTCGATCTCCTCAGGCGTCGCACCATGCCCAGGGACCGGAGGGTATGGGGCAGGCCGCGCCGGCGACTCTCGCGGAGCCGCGGGGTTGGGGTCACCCGAGCCCCCGGCCGCATCGCGCGAGCGTCGGGGGGGAGTCGGGGGTACGATGACGACGCCCCGACTTCTTGTGCTTCTTACCTGACGAGGATGACGAGTGGCGTCGACTTCCGGAGCGCCCGGCGCGGCTCCGCGATCGCTCCCTCGAACGCTCTCTCGACCTCCGGCCGGACCGGGACCGCTCCTGGTCCCGACGTGGGGCCGACACCCGGAGCTCCAGTAGCTTGCGGGACCGCTCCCGCCTAGCTTTGTTGGTAAGGGCCCGGCAGTCGACGTAGGAGTCCACGTCGTGGTCGGGGCCCAGACACCGGAGGCAGAGGCGGTGATGGTCAGTGACCGACATCGTGCGCTCACAGCCATCGCAATTCTTAAATCCAGGCATCCTATCAGGCACAATAGAGAGAAAAAGACAATCGAAAAACTTGGTCAAAAGACCGGAGTACTGCTCTTCAGATCTGCGTCCACTGGCGCGGAAAAAAGAAGAACTGACGTCAGCGCGCGGAGGCGGCGTCTATGTACTCCAGCGACGTCATCACGGCGCACGACGCCGACGACGGACGCGGAGCCGCAGGGGACGCCTACCGACGCGCAGGGGTACTGCTACGCAAAAGTTTCCGGATCCAGACTGACGCCTGGGGATATTCTAAGGTAAGGAATCTAACACTAACGTGTTTCTTTCAGATATCGTTTTTTGAATAACATTTTAGAAACACAGCGCAGGTCCTATGTACAAGCATTTAATTTCACTACTGAAACCTCATTGTTTCACAAAATACAATTCCTCTATCTTGCATATGTTAATATCAAGAATTTCCAAAAAACATGCCACAAAACAACAAGAAAGAATCTCAATCTGCTTCCTAATTTGAGGTAATGCAAGTGACATCATTGTAAAAGGTTCAAATATATTTCTTTACAGAGGCAGACACTATTAATTGCTTCTCAAAAATATAAAAGCCATTCTTTTACCCCAAAATCGTTTTTTAAATAACTTTTTACAAACACAGCACAAGTTCTATGTACAAGCATTCCATTTCACTACTGAAACTTCACTATCTGCTTCCAAATCTTCTCCATAGAGCAAACAAGTCTCTATCTAAATTAAATGAATCATTACTTACCTTTACAAATGCTTTGGGAGATTGAGAACAGTGTCAGACACACACACCAATTTTTCTTTAGCAGGTGTGCACTCAATACACTGAAACCAAGACTGGCACAGATAATCTCTAATTCTACACACATATGCCTCATTTCAACCAATCATAACTCTTCCCTCACTATTTTCAAACCAACACCCTTCCCCCTCTCAGACCTTTCTATCTGTTACCATAGCAACTCCCTCCTAACTGAACTCCCAGGTTCAAAAGTGTATTCTACAATGTTGCAAATTAAGTCAGCAAGGATGTTTGACCTCTCAATACACCAGCTAATCCAGGGCATTATTTCTTTAATTGACTTTTTCGTAACCATTCAAATTGCTTCTTTCACACAACACAACCATGCACCCTAACTTTCAGTTTTTAACTATCTGAATCCACCAATCATTGCTTGTGATTCAAGAGCAGGGAAACTCCACAATTATTTTTTTGTAAACTCCTACTGTTCCAACTGCCATTTCATTCCCACACTTCATCTGACTGCACCAGAACCTTCTCTCATCATGTATTCTGTGTGGATTATTGGACATAGCTACATCCACTGGGCTCAAAGGTATGCAGCTAGCAGAAATTTTCACAACCTTGATTTATCAAATGTGGAAATGAAGTGGATTGGCCAGAGAGGATTGAGATGTCACCAATTGATACCATTGTGAAAACCTTTTTGCATCTGCCAAACCCTGACCTCTTAATAGTGCACTGTGGTGGAAATGACTTGGGCACTTTGACTGGGGTTGGTCTGGATATGCTTTTAAAGGACACCTTTGATCAATTGATGACACTTTTTCCACAAACTGCCTTGGTATATTCCAATATATGCCAAAGACAGAAATGGAACTGGTCCAACCAATTTTGTCCACAATTTGAGAAAGCACGGAAACATGTGAATAAATCTGTTTCTGCTTACATGAGAGACTATGGAATGGGTTCAATATACAACAATAACTTGCGTTACAACATGCAAGACATCTACAGAGGAGATGGTGTGCACTTCTCAGATGAGGGGAATAGAATATTCCTCCTGAATTTAAGACTGTGCATTGGAACCTACTTGTAGGTACTTAAATCAGCCACAGAACCCAAAAGCTCTTTTCAGGGCTACCCTACCTCTGATCACTCATAATGATTTTCTTTTTCTAACTTTTTTCACTATTTTTCACCAAAGCATGCTCCCCGGTACGCTCCCCGGTGCGCTTCCCGGTGCACGTACCGGGCGTTCCCCCCGCGAAAAATTTAGAAATGTTTTTTTTGGAAGGACATAAATGGGCCTCCTAAACCCCCCTCAGTTAACCTAGAGTGTCAGGAAGTGTCTACTGTGCCCCCTTCTACCCATTCCCAACGTTGTTTGTCCTCCATCTTGTTTCTCAATTCGACCGAAACACAAAATGGCGGACTCCCGTAGCGCTCCCGGTTCGCGTACCGGGGCGCGCACCGGTAAGCGCTCCCTTAAAAAATGTGGGAAAGTAATTTTCTTAAAAACCACTGGAAACACTTACACCAAATAGGCCCTACTACATAGCAGTCCCTACCATTTACCCATATTTGGTGGAATTCCATTGAGCCATTTGAGCTGTAGCCCTGTCTAAATATCCTGATGTAAATTACATGACAAAAACACATATGAAACTGTTTGAATTTTTAACCAATTAAAATGTTACTTACATTTTGTACTTTTATGTGCTGACATTTGATTGGTTAAGTACATGAATATATATGAAACATGAGAGGGAAACACAGCCATTTTGACTAGTACTACCTGAGGTACATTTGAAAAGGATTTTCAGTGTAAACTTCAACTGCTTTCACAAAGGTAAGTTGTTAATTTGGAAGGGGAACTATGTTGTGCACTTTAAGTAAATTTGGGAAAACGTTTTCTGATAGTTATACACTGTCCCTCTGTAATAGTTATAGATTGAGATAGGCTTCTCTGTTATAGTTATGGATTGAGTTAGGCTTCTCTGGTATAATTATGAATTTACTTAGGCTTCATCACATGCACTTTTTAATAATTCTACTTCCTGCCTGAAACCATACACTGCCCAAAGATAAATGGTTTCAGAAAAAGGACAACGGTCGAGGATTCCCAACAGAACAGCACCTGGTCAAATATTCTCACAATATTAGTTTAGACCCACACTATAATATATGGGACAATATGTGTGCACACTTCAAAGGCACCCACCGTTACAATGTTGGTTCAAGACATGAACTATGGTATACTTTAAACAAGGTCAAGGTGCACCACTTTAGAATTTGTAGAAACTGATAACTTTGATGAGGTTAACAGCAATAATCACATTAGTTTGTTACTTGTGTTCTTTAAGAGTTCTTTATTGAGTTCAGTTGAGAGTAAAAAGACACACACAGGAGCTACAGCGGATGCGTTTCGTCCTCTTGGGACTTCTTCAGGGCACAATAAAGGATAAGATAATGTCCTTGTATCCTCTCCCGCAGTTCTTAGGATTGGTGGATTTGTCTGTGACGTTTAACTGTGCTCAAATAGGCATCTATTATATCCTGTTCAACAAAATAGTTTTCTGTGGAGGAATCTGATCTGTCCGCGCCGTTCTTGATCTTAGGCGAAATGTATCTATTTGTAGTCTCGTTCTGCAAAGGCTCTTTTAGAAGGGTATTTCAATTTTGTACATATAATTCTCATCAAAATATGGCTGAAAGTCCAAATAGAGCTGGAACCAGGGTAAAAAGCATGGGATGTAGGTTCTGTCTGACTATCTATAGTTGTTAACTTGTTGTAGAGGAATTGTTTATTGGTCCTCCTGATTGGACACTCTTAATAAAGTGAGCTAAAGCATCCCCTGGTTCCTAGAGCAGCATGCAATACAACGTCCTCCTCCGTCAGGTAGCAGCCTGACGGAGGAGGACGTTGTATTGCATGCTGCTCTAGGAACCAGGGGATTCTATTTGGACTTTCATCCATATTTTGATGAGAATTATATGTACAAAATTGAAATTAAAGTCTGAACTTAAACCCAACAGTGCCCTAACTCTACTGATATAGTTATTTTTTATGCAATTTACAGCAAGAAAATGGAAGGAAAACAAGACAAAATGAATATTTCTTTCGAAGTTGTTGTTGAAAACAATCCCGAGGAAGATATGGATGACTTGGACTTTATGGATCAGTCTCTGGACCAACAATTACTTGACAGTGTTGAAACAATAGAATCATTGAATCAAAATGAGGACATTCCAGATGATCTAATGTTAGGCTTCTCTGGTATAATTATGAATTTACTTAGGCTTCATCACATGCACTTTTTAATAATTTTACTTCCTGCCTGAAACCATACACTGCCCAAAGATAACTTCACTGTTAAAAACTCAAAAGCACCTGTCTGAACTTAAACCCAACAGTGCCCTAATTCTACTGATATAGTTATTTTTTATGCAATTTACAGCAAGAAAATGGAAGGAAAACAAGACAAAATGAATATTTCTTTCGAAGTTGTTGTTGAAAACAATCCCGAGGAAGATATGGATGACTTGGACTTTATGGATCAGTCTCTGGACCAACAATTACTTGACAGTGTTGAAACAATAGAATCATTGAATCAAAATGAGGACATTCCAGATGATCTAATGTTAGAAGTTCTTTTAAATTTTGAAAAATCACAACAATAAATTTATATTTAATAATTAAAAATTGTTTGAGACATTATTCATTATTATATGTAATTCATGAAATAGTACCAAAATGATTATAATATAAAGTGAGACATATAGTATACTGTGCAATTTTTTTGTGTTGCATAATAAGTTTGCTCATAGTTACTTCCTTCCTCCCACTATATTATCTCCAATGTGTATTTGACATCTCTTTTTCATCATAAGGGAACAGGATAGATTACCCATGATCCCCTAGGAGACTTCTCAGGGATTGCTTAAAATATATGTTTCTGCTTTCCTGACACACTATGGTATGAATTCCATATACCACAATAACTTCTATAACAACATGCAAGATATCTACAGAGGAGACGGTGTACATTAAATTTAAGACTCTGCATAGGTACCTACATGTAGGTACTTAAATAAAATTAAAAAAAACACCAAAAAGATTTTTTTTTTTGAAACAGCTACTTTTTTTAAAAACTGTCATTCTTTTTCCCCATGGTACGCTCACCGGTGCGCGTACCGGGCGCTCCCCCGCGAAAATTGTTTTTTTTTTTTTTTTTGCCCCGCGGGGCCCTTTTATGGCCCCCACAGCAAACCTAGGGGGTCAGGGATGGCCTACCCTGCCCCCTTATGGTCATTTCCCCCTTTGTTTTTGCCACCTCTTGTGTCTCGATCCTACCGAGACACAAGATGGCGGCCGCTCCGGACTGTTTCGAATGTTTACAGACACCCGTGAGCCAATAAACTTTCCGTGCGCAAGTCGCGTAGCGCGCCCGGTGCGCGTACCGGGGCGCGTACCGTGACGCGCCTATAGATATATATATTTTTTTGAACCTAAATTACTCAAAATCCACTGGAGCACAAATCTTGAGACATAGCAAAGGCACATCGGGCTACCCGTCCCTACAATTTTGCCAAGTTTGGTGAAAATCCATTCAGCCGTTCGGGCTAAAAGTGAGTTCGACCGTCCTATGGAAATTAACATGGGGAAAACACGTTTTGGGACCCCCGTTTTATCTCGGCCCCCGCTTGACGAATCCCCCCCACATTTTCAGGGAAGGAGCGGGCCACGAACTTTGAGAAATTCGCGAAGATTCGTCCACCGGCGCCAAAGTTATTCCCAATAGAATGTTGCAGATTTCCTATGGAAAGTAGATCCTAACTATAACTACCTACTGGCGACCGCCAGTAGGTAATATATATATATATATATATATATTGATCAAGGGATCGAGGTCCCGAAACGCGTCATGGTGGCGTGTTTGTCTGCACAAGGATGAAAGAATAAATAATACTTTGCAAAATATCCAATTGGGTCTGGTTTCGTTGGTGTTCTGAGCAGCGTTTGGGATACAACGGAGTTCTTCTCATATATATATATATATATATATACACATGTATACATATATATATATATATATATATATATATATATATATATACCAGGAAACTCTCCCCACACTTTGCTTCTTCTGCAAAAGAAAGATATATATATATATATATATATGCGAGAATATTTTCAGGGCTCAAAAAGCACACACTGCCACAGCAGTTCCTGGCACTGAATATATATATACACCATGTCTCTTTATTTCCTCTGTGTGAAATAAATACTCACTTCTCACTGAAAAACATCGTTGCTGTCTCTTTTTGCCAAATTTGAAAAGGAAGTCACGCTACGAGGTCCTTACCTGGTTCATTTCACCGTGGATTGGTGAAACAGGAACATTGTTGAATATCCTCATTGCCCCCACGTGTGAAAACGCAAACCCAGATATGTTAAGGGGGTGGGTGGAGAATAACGTTGAATAATCCATGTTGACAATTCTGATCAAATATGCAGACATTGATCAACAAGCATTACTGAAAGAGATTGACATTGTGAGCAATGAATTGAGTAAGCAACCAGAGCAAGACGCAGTTAAAAAATTGCAGGCTGAGATGCAAGAAAGGGTAAAGAAATGCGAACAAGTGATAAAAGACCGAAAAGTTGTCAAGTTTAGACGCGATAAACTTGACTATCAGAGGGGTCAGATCTTCACCTTTTCCAAACGCTTCGACAGCATTCGTCGTTAAAAGTTATCACTAAGCCTGACACCAAGTTCAATACAGAGAAGAGACGAGTCGGCTCCAAAATGAGCTCAGAAGTGGAGTGGACACCGATAATGAAGATGTGAGGCCAACAACTGCAATACCATCTGTGGAAGACGAGCTCCGTTTTTTTACGCTGGGACAGAAACCCCAGTTTAAGACCATTGAAAGGTCAAGAAAGAACATTTCAGGGTGGGAAAAGAGGTGGAGGAAAAACAGGCGGTCAAGGTGAACAATCCACCAACAAAGGAGCCCACAAGAAAAACAAGTAACCAACAACTATGTTGACATGAACGTAGTGAATTTAACAAAACTCAAATTAAATGCAGCAGAAATTAAGACACTGTCTCTTGGTTTGTCATATTGTGCCATAGAAAACATGGACTATGTCCAGACACAAATAGACTGTTTTAAATTCATTCATAAATTAAGGTTCGCGAAATATTTTGAAAACAGTAAAAGTTCAAGGCAACAACAAAGTAATTTGACAGTGGGCAATGACGAATTGTTGGTTTCGGATTTTAATGTTTTATGTGATTTGGACAGCCTCTCGAGAGGAGATATGAGCAACACAACTGATGACATACTGATTTGAGAATACAATCTGAATGTTTATAAGAGACCTGATACACCTTTTAAACCCGGGTCAACCTTTTCATCTATGGTCCTGAGGGATTCTATAGCCCTATTTTCAGATCAGGTAGTGGAAGATATTAAAGAACTATACAGCAAATTAGAACATAACTCGGCAGGTGATCCATCAACAATAAGTTAAATAAGTTGCAAGAGCTTGGTGTCCAAGCTCCGTCCTGATATAGTGGTCAGACAGGCCGATAATGGTGGCAATATAGTTATTTTGCCACTAACCATGTATCAGGAAGAAGGTATGAACCAGTTGAATGCTAGCCAATGCTGCTCTAAGATTGATAGAGGTATTCTCTTAGATGTAACAACGAGATTTCATGCAGATCTATTAGAGTGGAGAGCAGCAGGGCTCATATCGCAAACAGAATTCACATTTCTCAAAATACACTCACCCATCATTCCCATCCTGTATCTTATACCCAAGATTCATTAAAACATCAATGTCCCACCAGGCCGTCCAATTATTTCGGCCATGAGGCGTCTATTTGAGAATACATCTAAATATCTAGACTACTTTCTCCAAGACCCGGTCAGAAACTCAAGTCCGAATATCAAAGATACAGGAGATTTCCTGAAGAAAATATATGATTAGGGCTCCCGGTTTTATGGTATTTATTTTTTTGCCATTTCCGTCTGTATTTATCCATATTTATTTTTTGGGCATTTTTTCTGTATTTATACACAGTTATTTTTGCCGCAAGCATAAGACGCTGCTACAGCTAGTATTTTTCCGCATTTATTTAAATTGACAATGCACACCAGCGCCCGGTTGTTATTGGTCAACACAATACATTCATCTGAAAACTTTCCCATTGTAGTGCAAGCACATGTGCATTTCAAGAGACTTTGCGGACTTGAGGCTCTTTCTGGTTTTTAATGAAATGAAGACCACCCCATAATAAGTTAATCAGAAACATGTCTAACTACTCGGTCAAACAATGAGTGTGGGATACCTCAGGACGGTGTATTTTCTGCGTTTGGGCAGCACACTTGAAAGCGTGTATGGCATTCCGGTGCATACATGTTATTTTTCAATTAAAACAGTCAGCATGAAGGATTTCATATTCAGGACTGGTTCTGTAACAAAGGCACATTCTTCTGTCGCCTCACTTTAAACCGAACCGCATCAAACGCACACCCACAGCAACACAGCTTGAACTACAAATGGAGTCCCTTTCACCGACTCATCTGTGCAGAGCACAGTAGCTTTTACTCCTCTAACGTAAAAGTTTGATTGCACTACATTTATTGTTCACGCCTCGATTCTGGGAGGACAGCTGTGTACCGCTGCATTGCTAATTTGCATGTGTGTGTGTTGCAACAGGGACCCTCAATGCTGCTGGTGAGCATGACTCTGCAAAATGTGGACAGTGGAGAGTTTACCCACTGGCAAAGGCAAAACACGCATCTGTCTGGCAAACATGCACAAGATCAAACATTTTGGAGAAAAATGCTTCCGCTGTCCATCGTTATTCCCAGCTGCTTGTGAGTTTTCAGAAATATTTTTAGTCTGACATACCTACAAACACAGACTTAAATTAAGAAGAAGAACTGTGGTCTCACCTAACGTATCCCTCACTTATTTGTAGACTGTAATCCCAACACAAGCGCATCCTCCCAATGTGTCCGCAATGATGAAATATAAGACAAAATGATGTCTGTAAACGTGTACTGCGATAAGTGTGAAGTCAGTGTTTGTTCCCAATTTCAAATCCAAAACGCATATCTTAAAAGAATATTGGGAAAACAATGTTATTGATGTAGCGTGTGCCGTGAATTACCCAAACACAAGCAAAACTTGAGGGAAGTGCTCCTTTACATAGATGCACAGCAGTGAACCCGAAAATGCATACATTTAATTTATGTGAAGCATGGCGTCTATGAAGTGTGCACTAATAAAGCATGCACAAACCACACTAAGCAATATCTTGAGGGAAGTGCTTAATTACCTTGAAGCGCTGCAGCCGTAGATGGTGAGCTGCAGTAAGTGGAAAGTGCTCGGTGTGAGCAACCACTTGAGGGAAGTGCTCTCATTAATGTGCGGCAGTGAACCCCAAAAAGCATACACAGGTGAAAATTAAATCACCCAAAGCACGACGTCCCTGACCCATATGCTGCGCTAAGAGGAAAGTGCTCAGTCTGAGGAAACACTTGAGGAAAGTGTTCGATTTCGTTAATGTGAGGCTGGGATTCACAAAAAGCATACACCTAAATTAAAAGTAAACTCCTTTTTGCCCTTGCTGTCGCCTGAAGACTCCTACAGCCATAAATCTTCTGCAGATCCTCTGTGCTTTTCGCGGACCCGCCCGCCTGTCTCCAGCTGCCCTAGCGCTCATTGTCCATCTGGAGCGGGGCCGCCAAGTGGAGACCGACGAGGGGCGGACTACAATACCCAGAGGCCCTAGCGATGAGCCGCGTCACCTGTAAGCGCAAGGAGGCGCATAAAAGCATCATCAGCACCATTGTGAGGGGGAACTCCTTTTTGCCCTTGCTGTCGCCTGAAGACTCCTACAGCCATAAATCTTCTGCAGACCCTCTGTGCTTTTCGCGGACCCGCCCGCCTGTCTCCCGCTGCCCTGCCGCTCATTGTCCATCTGGAGGGGGGCCGCAGAGTGGAGACCGGCGAGGGGCAGACTACAATACCCAGAAGCCCTAGCGGTGAGCCACGTCACCTGTAAGCGCCAGGAGGCGCATAAAAGCGTCATCAGCACCGTATCGCGGGACACGAGCGGGACGCCGGGTGAAGCCCGGGCCAAGGGCGGGTCCGTTTAAGCCCGTTAAAGACCGGGAAAGACTGGACTGGGCCACCCTATTGACATTTGCATCATTGTATCATTTTAACTGTCATACCATCGTTGTACACCCGTTGTCATTCTGTAATCTCCATACTTTGGTTCTAATATCCCGAGTATGTCACCTAGAGGTACCAGAAGTAACAAGGCACTACATCCTGCTCAGACAACCGGCCCAATCGATCAATTTATTTCCAGGGCAAATGACGCTATTAACCAAGGCGTACTCCTGCTGGAACGGAGGGTTTCACAGGAATTGGCTATGGCTAAACGCTCCTCGCTGGGCTTATTAGCTGCAGTCAAAACTCCCTTGCGCCCCTTAGAACCTGGTGCACTATTGGAAGAACACGCTGACTCTCATACTGTACCAGGTACTGTGGACTTGTCAGTATCCCTAGAGCTATCAGCCTCACAGCCATCACAGTCATCCTTGTCCTTGGAGAGAACCCCGGCTCTTTTTACAAGTCCGAGTAGGGACGACTCCACCACAACTACAAACAGGGGTTTAAGGGAGGGAGCGATACTGAAGAAAAAAAAGAAACCTCAAAAAAAAAATCCCGCAAACAGATCCAAACGACGACACAACCTAACCACCAAGCTCTACCTACTACCCAGTCCCCCAGTCAAGCTGCTCCCCCTCAGCAAGAGCCAAATCCCTTACCCGCAGAAATAATAAACCTCTCCACTACCACGGCCAACCTTAGTGTTAACAGTAACGTGGAAAGAGGGAGTGAAACCTGCGGCTTAAATAACCAACTATTGACCAGATTAGGGGTATTAATTAAATCTTATGTGCAACCTATTGAACTCACCCTGTTAAAAATCGAAAAGCAGATAGAAGTGTTTACCTTAGCCCTAAAAACCAACAAGGGATCTGTTCCCGGTCACACCGCGGCCCAAAAAACTAACCCCAAAAACACCAAAGAAGGGGTGGCAGCAACAAAACCGGCTATCACAGCAGCAGCCGTACAACAAAAACCTTCACCTACAGTGGTGAAGAAAGGCCCTGCTGCAACAAAAGCTCCACTTCCCCCATCCACTCATGCCCCTTTACAAACAAAGACACCAGGGTTTCAAAATACCACCTATAAGACCAGGAGGAAGGGTGGTCATTCTATCCACCTTCCTCCAGAAGCTCCGTATGTTGTCATTATGACTGGGGTCTCTGAGCTGAACACAAATTCGGAGGAACCGGGCTGGTCCCTAAGAAATAAAGTACTACATTGGCTATCTACCAATAGGCCTCTTCCCCCTTATTCCGACAACAGAGTCACAATGGTCCGCAGGGTCCCCTGGAAATGTAAAGAGCCAAAAACTATCCAGGGTGACTGTGTCATCATCAATTTTGAGGATCCCCACACGGTCGAGCATATTTGCTCTTGGGGTTCACAACCTACATCTGACGGGATAGACACCAAAAGACTCTCGTATTTCTACCCTCCAATGGAACTGGACCCAGGTCGGAAATTGGAACAGAAGACGCGACTGGGCAAATTGGCCGGGTCACGGGGGTAGAGATGCTGCTCCAATCTTTGGATGGAGAGGCGTCCCATTGACAAACAGATATGACTGCTTGGAAATGGTGGATTGACCATCACCCGATAGTAATCAGGAAAGCACAGACCCCTCACCCCTGGGTTCAAACCACCGAAACTATTCTACTGCTCCCCGACCTTATTACCTATGGACGATACTCTAGCTACAGCGGAAGTACCCACCTCAATATCCTCAATAGCACAAACTACCTTCCCTAAGAATGATGATCATATTGCAACTCATCCTATTGCCCCATTAATACATACCTCTCTTCGTCCAGGAACTTCATCTACTGACGTCTTGTTGAATACCAGAAATTCAACTTCCTCTATCCAGACGCTTTCTGTACTATTTTGGAACGTAGCGGGTCTCCGTTCAAAGTCAAATCTTAAGTCATGGTTGGACATAGTGAACACACACCAAATAGTCTGTTTACAGGAAACTTGGGCCATAGAGCCCATACATATTCAGGGCTACAAAACATTCCATACCCCAGCTAGCATCACCACACATGGCAGATCTAAGGGAGGTCTGACAGTGTATATTTCAAATAATTTACCATCAAAGAAAATAACTTCTACATACCACTACGAACTTTCAAATTATAATGGTTGTATTTAACAAACATATGTTACACCTTTTTATTAATTTATATAATAACCTCCTTCCCGCTGAATGTGTAAAGACTGTAACTGAAATCTCCTCTCTTATAAATGAACAATGAAATAAGCACTCATCACTTGTCTGCTATGTGATTCGGGGGGGGGGGGGGGGATCAACGTTCCTCTGTGTACCAACCATAAGAAAGGCATCTGCGGTCTTCTAGATGAAAACGACTGCCCTTTGACTCATTTCACGCACACGCATTTAGGCAATACCCTGAACGATAGTCTTTTCTCCTTGGAATTCGAGTATGCAAATGACCTCGTGGATCCACCAGTTGAATTTAAACCCACATTTCATGGCAGGGGCTTGTCAAGTACCATTGATTACATTCTATGCTCACATATACTAAAGGGTAAACTCCAACAGTTTAACACAGGCTCCGATATTTCAAGTGACCATTTTCCAAATAGTATCACTTTGTTAATTGATACCGATGTTTTCCATCCTACTAGGACTAGCCTACTAACCCAGCAATCTTTGGCTATGGACAAAGTCAACGGCTTTTCCGTGAAATGGTCCAAAGTTGATCCTGTAGTAATCACTGGCAATGTCATATCCAAAGCCCTTCCCTGGATGAATAACTTTCTGGCAGAGGAGTCCCCACCTCAGCTGATTTTATCCAGCTTCTTGTAGATTTTAAAAGTCATGCGGGCTGAATTACACTGCCATCATAAACCTGGTAATCAGGAATCTCCTCGATGGTTTAATACAACCTGTCGTAAAGCGCTATCCGCCCTAAAAAAAGTGTTACATAATCCAAATAGAGACACAGTCGAGATAGCTAAACTCAGAAAGGAGTATAAAATGGCACAACAGAATCGTAAAAAGGAATTAAAGAAAAACTTATGGGCCCAACTACATGAGAGATGTCTAAGCAAAGACTGCTCCCAGTTTTGGTGCACAGTTAAATCACCCTTTCTGGTTGATGCCAACACTCCCCAGCACTTAGATGTGGCCGTGACAGCTGACGAGTGGGTGACCCACTTCTCAAAGATTTTTGGCGGCTTCCCTGTTGATACCACAACAATGGTCAAGCCGGTAAATGATCTTACCAAGACACAAGTATATCCCATCGAACTTCACTTTAGCTTAACTGAGGTCATTTACGCCCTAATGTCCTCTAAAACCGGTAAGGCTCCCGGTCCTGATGGAGTCCCACTCGACATCTTTGTAAATAACATAGATCTATGGTCCCCTATCGTCGCCCAGGTGATGGCTGCAGTCTCTAAAATTGACTCCTGGTCCTCTTCCATCCTGCTTCCTATTTTCAAAAAGGGGGAACGTAACAACCCAGCCTGCTACAGGCCCATCTCTCTCCTGGACTCCCTGGGGAAAGTCGCAGGACGACTGATCCTGGAACGTCTCCAGGATTGGGCGTCGGAGAACAACGTCTTGGCCGATCTCCAGTATGGATTCCAGGAGGGACTTGGCACTGTTGAACAGGCATTGAACTTAACCCTCTTAATAGGCAAGTATGCTTGGGCAAAAGGAGGCAACTTGTACTTAGTGTACGTCGACCTCAGCGCAGCTTTTGACTGCGTGATACACTCTCGGCTGTGGTCCATTCTTAGCGAACTGGGGGTTGACCCCCCTCTCATTAAATTCCTTCGCGAGCTTTACTCCGACGCTACAGCGTGCGTGAGATATGGGATCGGCGGAGAACTATCCCCGTCATTCTCAGTAAATAAAGGAGTCAGACAGGGCTGTGTCCTGGCCCCTTTCTTGTTTAATCTTTATACCAACGGGCTGGAATCGGCCATCTTAGAAAGGAGCCAGGACCTTCCATCCATCAATCATCGCCCCATTCCCGCTTTACTTTATGCGGATGACTCCGTCATTCTAGCAAGGACGCTAATCCAGTTGCAAAAACAATTAGACAAATATTGTCAGTTCATGCTCTCTCTGGGGTTAAAAGTAAACAAAAGCAAAACCTTTGTCATGCACACTAGTCCCAAGGCAAAGAACCCCAAACCCATCTTTATAGAACAACTTAGACTGGAACGCGCCAGGCAATATCCTTATTTAGGCATTTTAATGGACGATCAGTTATCGGGGAAACAAGCAGTGGCAAGCAAAAAGTTGCTCTATCAGAGAGCAACTTCAGCTCTTGTTTCCTTTTCAAGAAAACTGGGTAAACCAGCCCCAACTGAGTTGCTTAAAATATATCACGCAAAATGTCACAGCGTAGCAACCTATGGTGCGGGGGTTTGGGGCTACGCTCCCGTAGACGATCTACAAAAGGTCCAAAACAGGTTTTTAAAATACATATTGGCACTTCCTCAAAGTGCTCCAATATACGGTTGCCACATCGAGCTAGGCATAGTTTATCTAACTGACAACATCAGATGTCAGCCGATTCTTTTATGGCACCGTATTTGGAATAAACCCCAATGCCATTTAACCCGTTCTTTAATATCTGATTGCTTATCCTTGGCGAGTTGGAAAAAAATTCCTTGGTTACTGTATATTTCCAACTTTCTAAAGGATTTGAACCGCACATCTTACTTCACTGAGCCCTCCTCAACATCCGATATTAGTAGATGCGCTCTGAAAAATCTCTGTTTAAACCAGGGGTCTCCAAACCAGTCCTGGAGGGCCGGATCCATGCCAGATTTTTTGGATATCCCCATTGAGATACATGTAGCAATTTTACAAATCTGGCATGGATCCGGCCCTCCAGGACCGGTTTGGAGACCCCTGGTTTAAACCATCTCAGAGAGTTACGCATCTCCCATGAAGTATCTAAGCCTTAGCCAACAAATGTGCAGATCTTAATGGTTCAAACCTCCCCTGGTATTCAGCCTTATTTAACTTTCTTCCTATCTAACCACGAAAAATTTGTTCCAACTAGGTTTCGTTTTAAATCTTTTTTCCGCCTTGTTACCTTCCCCATCGAGTCAAATTGGTCCCACGACCTGACCAAATGTCTGTGTGATGGTGTATCATCTCAATCGACCATCCACATAACTTTGTTCTGCCGCTACTATGAGAAACCTTGCAAGCGCTGGATTATCCCACTACTTCGACTAATGGGGTTGAGAACCTGCCGGCCAGCGTACCTGGCACTTCAGCTACTAGACTCACAACATGAAGCTAGATGTGTAGCCCTTTATTTAAAATCATGTTTAAAAATACGCTGTAAAATTGGGTTATCGTCTCCATGATTCCATGTTTACCTGAATTAACTTGTAAAACGGTTTTATCAAACGTTTTTAGACAAATATTTAGTTTTTATTTGTACTATAATATTGTGTTTTAAATAATCCACTGGAATTTTATGATGTACTTTTTATGATTTATTAATGTCAATCGAATAAAAGTTTTTGAATTGAATTGAAAAGTAAATTGCACAAAGCACAGCAACCCTGAACCGAGTCCCGCGTTAATAAAGTATAAATAAACGGCACGGGCAAATCCTTGAGTGCAATCGATGAACCCTAAAAAGCATACATAAACAAGAAATGAAAGCAAGTATAGCTGACGTGAAAGTGCGCATTTACACAGCTACTCAAAATGCCGATTTTCAGCTGTGGAACCATGTTCGATGCTTAATGGCCAGAGCTGCCGAGCTGCACAGTGATTGTGTACAAATGACGTAATCAGCATCTCAAAATGCATTTTCATCTGTGGTCTGTGCTTAGTGCATTTTGATCTGTGGTCTGTGTTTAGACATAAATTATCTCCTGTTAGGGCTGCCTACATGAAAGTAGTATGTTGCGTAATGGCCAGAGCTGGCGATTTGCAGTTGTGGAACCATGTTCGAGGCTTAGTGGCCAGAGCTGCCGAGCTGCACCGTAAACAATCCAGAAGTTTACGGAGAGTGGAGTGGACTGAAACAATCGCTCCGCTAATAACTATTGGCAGCAAACACCCGGCCCGGTGTGGATGCACCGCGTAGGAGACCGGGCACCACGAGCTCCTCCAAAACGTAATTAAGTGTCACCGCTCCACACATCGTGAATTAGAACATTGTGACCACACCACATGACTTCCAAAAGGACAGCAATTCCTTTAGAAATAAGAGCTTGATGGTCCTGAGGAGAACCCTGCAATCAGTGGGTTCGAAACGCGTCGACCTCACTTGGCCTGTGCCAATAATAAGGCCAGAAGGACTGTGTTAGGATACTAAGAAATTAGGTTCCAACTGTAAATTGTTTTGTAATATAGTCACATTGAGATATCTATTAGGGCACATAAATTGTACGTTGAACTGTTTTTGTTGGCAAAGGGCCATATTTTATGTTTTTTTGTCATTTGTATGTGTGTGTTTGAGTGTAGGATGAATGGAGAATCCAAAGTTTGGAGTGGATGAGTTGTAAATAGGTACAGTGAATATATGTTTTTGTTATTCAATTGTGTTTTATTGTATATTTTTGTATATGCACAAAAAAAGTGGTTCTAAGAAACAAAAAAAGTAAAAAGAAAGTGACTAGTGAAATAAATAAATAAAAAAAACTAGTGACGTTATAGTAAACGGGCCGTTATGTTTTGATTCATATAGGTAACAGAAAATTGTGAAAGTCAAGTCCAGTATTGGCATTTGTGTTGTTTATTACGTGAGCCACAATAAAGCAGTTTTGAAAAGTGAACCAGAGCGTTCTGGTGCTTCTTTTGTATATGGAAGCAGGTGTGTTGAGAATATATATATGCACCACCATAAGAGCGCTACCATCCTCCGACCTTGAGCCCATTGTGAGGAGTCGTGCAAACGAAAAGGAGAATGCGGTGCCGCCAAGGACCTGCCTTGGTATTGGACCCGAGTCAGCTTTAAAAGTGAGCTGACACAGGGAAACTTCTGCCCATGAATTTCACCAGTGAATGTTATTAATCTCAACAAGAGTGACTTTACTTTCGAACAGCAGCAAATGACACCACCCACTGGAGGTGAGGAAATATAAATTTTATGGTCAAGTAATGTTCCCTAGCGTGTACCCCACCGTCTCCATGTACCAGCTTAAAGTGCATGTAACTTCCCTCCTGTGCCAGCTATGAAGACGCAAATACATTTGCGTCCAACGTTAACATGTCCTCTTTCAGACCCACCCTGAATGGGTTGAATATTCCGTTTCCAAGTGGGCTATGCCAACGTCTTTTTATGGTGTACTTTACACGTTTTTCAGCTCTGGCGAAGTAGGCCCTGAATTCTGCCATCGAGCCTTTTTCCTGTTTTCTGACTCCGAAAGCCTCAGCCCAGGCTGTCTCTGTACCCGTGACCTCTGCCTTACTCCCTGTGCGGCTAACGGCGCTTAGCTCAGCCTGCTGCCTGCCAAGACTGTATTCAACCTTCAAATTATCTGTTCCGCTCCTCGAAGATGCATTCCTGCCTACTAGTTTAAGTAAACATCCCCCCAGCTGCAGAGCAAAGGGCCCGGCCTCACTGTCTCTGTGCAAGTAATTCATAGCCTCTGTTACCATGGTAGGCCCGTGCCCCTCGCCTCTCATACAGACACTTAGGCGCTTATACACGCATTCACAGTTAGTATAGAATAGCTTCTGCCCCAGAGACCTTTCCCTCTAGATAGTATGGTTCCCAAACATCAGATATGATAGAAGTACGAGTTGATCTGACATGCCAGACTTCTGTCTCTTTCCGCCAGTGTAAATGTCAAGTCCCCTGCACCCTCCAGTTTCACGTCAATCACACGTCATGCAGCTGCGCGCGCATCCAAGCCTCAGATTTCTGCTGACATTACAAAGATTCTGCTTTGTTGCCACCCACTCGTGACACCTACCTGTGACGTTTCTAGCACACACCTCTGTGTTCACGCCCAGTTCACGCCTTCTAATTACGTATTACTAACACGTGGATGCTGTTATCTTGTTTCTCTCAGCTGTTACGCCTACTGTATTGGTTTCTATAATATGACTTAAGTATATAAGCTATGTATTGTCAATAAAATATTGCTCTATCCCTTCCTACACCCCAGTGGTGGTAGGAACATGATATCCGGTCTGACCATTCCTTTTTAAGGAATAAAACCCCTAAGAACTCTAACACCACGGACTCTGCCTCTTTCTTTCCGATTGAGTTATTATTGATTAAGTACTTACCTGCATAGAAATTAGGACGGTAAATCAAATATTTACCACATTATTCTGGCGCCCGAATAGGGACCCCTCCCCCACCCCACGCGCCGGTTGGTGCGTTGCAAGCTCTGTCCCCTGCCATCAGTTAGACGGAACTACGCGTATTGGCAGGATTTCCTGTATCTCCCTCTGGCCCACGGAGGTGACGAAGACTGCGATCAGCACCCAGACGAGGCGGTGAGGAGTGCGGAGGATCCCGACCAGAGCCTAGCCGAAGAAGCAAGGTCCGAGGTGTCAAGAGGCCCACCAGTTTCTGAAGTATCCACGCGTCGATTCGAGTCCGGTCCAGTCCAGTCGAGTTTTCCGAGGCCTTCTGTTTCCGTGCTTCCCGGTGAGTACCATTGCTGGGACGTATCTAGACGGGTGCATTATTATGTATCCGGTAAAGATGAGTTTGGGTACACAAATTCGGTCTGCACTGTTTTAGACAGTGTATCTGTACTGTTTAGCAGTATATCCGTTATTCCAGTTCTTGCACTGTTCTTAACAGTGTATCTGTGCTGTTTAGCAGTACATCCAGTATAGGGGGGTAGTCATATATGTCTCAATGTCTTTCATGTGATAAATGTCGTGGTATGAGTGACTGTTCTTAATGTGCATTATTTTGTTTTTGTGTAACTAGCTGTGTTCAGAATTAAATAGCAAAGATTGAGCATTCAGTACTGAGTAAACAAGATGCCATTTTTCAATAAGTTAAAGCAGATAGGAACTAGGAAAGGGATACTAGAGGAAGAAATTCCTATCCCCCCTAGGGACACGCCTGGAAATTTCATGTACCACAAGCATGGCTTAGATGCCATATTGTATCTAGATTTATGGGCCGATTATACTAAGCATCTAGACGAGAGACACAGATGGCCTGTTACCGGAACATGGGATGCTGAGTGCATCATGAAGGTAGAAGAAGCACTATGGAAAAAGAAAGCCAGACAATCTCAGAAAGACGCCATAGAATTTTGGCGTAAAGAATCACATAAACGTGCTGAAAAAGCACTCCGTAGAGAAGACAGACATAGAGAAGAGTCAGATAAAGCCAGAGAAAACGAATTAGTTACTGAAGGGATCCGAGTAAAAGCAGAACAAGTAGACCGCGCACGAAACAATCTTGTAAATGGCATGTATCTTGTGGCCGAGGGTTCGCCTGAAGCCACTTCAGAAATACCGAAAGACCTGCCGCCACCATTGGTTCCAACTAAAGTAAATCACAGGACTACTAATGACATATTTCTGAATTCCTATCTGAACGATGTAGCACCCGCTTACACCAATCCACGTGCCCACGTCCCGCCTACTGACGGGGACGGAGATGGCAACCCGCCTCCAGACCATACCCCGCCATTACCGCAACAAGGTTTCCCCGTTCGACAGTCCGTCGTTCCTGCACCTCCACCACTTCCCGCACCTAAAATTAATATGCTAAATCCGTTTTTACCTGATCCTACTAAAAGACAAGTTCAAGTACACATACAGACTCCACAGAGGGATAATGCCCAAGCTTCCGCCTCAGGAGGTGCGACAGGGGGTCTTCAGACCCCACCAGCAACACACAGATTACACCTTAGGGACATTCAGAACCACCTTACGTCCCAATCACCCCGTCTCGACAGACTCAAAGGATCGCTTTCAGTTTGCAGATATGATCCAGTACCCGGCAAAGACGATAGGATGTTGATAGCATCACTACGGTTGCGACAAGCTACAGATTACCTAATATTATTCTCAGGAATGAAAGAGCACTTAGATAGAATATATCATTTTGTCCAGACTGGGGAAGACCCTGAAAGTATTAAAGAGGCCATGGCACATCAGAAAGTTGACACTCAAGCATATATATTACGTTTTTTCATAAATTGTCTAATAAGAGAACGAGACAGGCCTGAGACAGAACAGGATGAACTGCAGGCACTCAACAAGTGGGGTCAAAATATATCGGAAGGAAAACATGATAAAGGGGGTTGCATAGCCAGTATGTACAGGAAAATAAGAAAAGCAGTGATAGAAATACACGAAAAAGAGAAAGAAAATGCCTCCTCCGAGGAGGAGGAAGAACCTGAAGAGCCAGAAAAGACTACAGATACGATAGCGTATGTAGGTAAGGGAACTTATCTTAGGAAAGGCATTCGTCCAGAAAGCAAGAGAGTTTTTCTCTCTGGCATATCAAAACCGAATTCTCCTGAACACCAGTTCCAAGACACTGATAAAATGCTTCGAGAACGAATGGGGTACCATGTACTCAATTCTATGGATGAACAAGAACTAGCCCGGTCAGCAGTACTATGGGCTGACAACCCTAATATATATAGTGATGACACAGTAGCACAGACATTTCTGAACCTATCACCAGACGAGCAGAAATTAGCAGGTGTATACATGATTCAGCACCTCCTCACGTTATACAGAAATCAACATTCTGATCCAGGTCCCTTACACGAGACATTAGAAGCACTACTCATGGACAGATGGAGAGGCCTAAGTACCAAGTTAATACAAATAATTCTAGAACAACGGCACAGATATAACACCTTTTTAAGTTCACAATATGTTCCCGCTCCGCCCCCAGAAAGAAAAATGTACCATATGGAGCGTCTGCATGGCATTGAAAGTCAGAATCCCTTAAGAGAAGTACATCCAGTTATGGGTACCGATAATAACTTGAAACGTGTGTATGTACACACACCTCTGACCAAGTTAGAACTATTGGAAATGAAGAAACTAGTACCCTGTCACGATAAAGACCCTGCAGGTTTTCACAGAGAACTAAAAGACATGTTACTGATGGGAGATTACACATATGAAGATATCATGAAAATGTTAAAGGTACTGCTGCCCACAGGCATCTACGAGAAACTCAAGGAAAGAGAATGGGAGGTAGGAGACAAAAAGATTGTATGGGCAGAAATAGAAGACGAGGAGAAACTTCGTACCCCAGGGCTAGGCCTTGGGGAGAAAACTAAAGCATTACCAGGTCTAATAGTACAGGTTCTGCCAAGATTACTGACAACTAGAAAGGAAGACTGGGACGCTATCTCAGCCTGTAAACAGAAACACGATGAAGATACTAGTGACTTCTATTCCAGATTCGAGAAATGTTTCATTATTAATAGTGGTCTTAAACCAAGTAGCGAGTCGTACCCGCATCTTTTTGTATCAAAATTAGTCGAGAATTCACTGATAGCAGTTAAGAACAGGGTATATAAAGTCGAAAGTACATGGCAAGCGAATACGCCATCCCAGATGTTACAAATGCTACAGTATCATCAGAACAGAATCAGAGAAGAACAGGATCATGAACAGAAACGCATGAAAGACACGAAAATGAAAATGTTAGTGGCCCAGTCGGTTCCAGCCGACGGCCAGAGAAAGGGTACGGCCCAGACAGGAAATGCAGCAGCTCCCGTTAAAGGGACATGTAACTATTGCAAGCAGCCAGGTCACTACGTACATGAATGCCCAGTCCTGAAACATAATATAGCAACAGGTAAAACTAAGGAAAGACCGCGTCCGCCTAGACAAGACCAGACCCAGCAACAGACTTCACAGAATATACAGCCCATGCAGAATGCACAGCCTATGCATGCTCCACCACATACGAGACAAAACGCAGCGGTATCACAGGCACAGTCACAGCCACAGCCCATTGCCGCGACTCAGCAAGTTTCACAACAGATGTACCAGTATGCCCAATCTGATTACCCCGATTACCCACGATACACATGAAACAGCCTAGAGAGGGAGGTTGGCTTGCCTCTTATTGAGATTCCTGTAGATCAAGAGGGTCCTTATGTACACAGTCAAGTATTGGGAAAAGACAGAAAGTTTTTAATTGACACAGGGGCAAGTCGTACAACAATCAGTCATAATGAAGTCCCAGGGGCACCCCTCTCAGGCTCACAGAATGTTTCCCTTGGTTTTTCAGGACAACCTATTGTAAATGAGGTATCGAAACCAGTCCCCCTGGCTGTGGGTCCATTATCACGTGTTACAGACCTATTACTTACGAAATCATGTCCGGAAAATCTGTTAGGAATAAAGACACTGAAGGCTCTAGGAGCAGTGATATGTTGTTCTCCGGAAGGAGTTAGACTCTTTTTGCGAGATTTCAAGGGTCACTATGTATTACGAGAGTTTGATGTCAGACTGAAAAATGTACCGGATCACTTGTGGGCACAAGGCCCAACCGATGTAGGCTGCATGCACATTACACCATACCGTGTTACACTGAAGCCAGGTGTTGTTTTACCACGAATCAGACAATACAAGTTACCACCCGATGCTGTAGTGGCTTTACTGGAAATCATTGAAGAGCTCATTGCCCAAGGAGTGGTCGTAGAGACCGACTCTAATATCTGTAATTCCCCTATCATTCCGATTCTTAAACGTACTGATCCCAATGCACCGCCAGTATATCGGCTGGTGATTGATTTACGAGAACTGAATAAATGCATCGTTCCACAGTACCCTGTGGTTCCCGACATCTCATCCTTATTGACTGCTATTGATTCTGAAGCAACGTTCTTTACTGTAATTGACCTCAAGAACGCCTTCTTTAGTGTACCTATTGACCCAGAGAGCCAATATCTCTTCGGATTCAGTTTAAATGGACGAAGTTTCAAATTTTCACGCGCACCTCAAGGATTCACAGAAAGCCCCAGCATCTATAGCTAAGCACTGAAAAGACAACTTGATTGTATTCAAATGCCAGTTAACACTGCTTTACTGCAATACGTCGATGATCTGTTGATCACCGCACGAAGTGAACACGAATGTGAACAAGCATCACTGACAGTTTTACATTTTCTGGCCGACAAGGGACACAAGGTGTCTCCTTCGAAGCTACAATTCTGTGTTCAGCAAGTTGTGTACTTGGGTCACTTGCTGTCCAAAGTGGGGAGACAGCTCACTCCTGACCGTATCCAGTTAATTGTAAATATGCCACAACCCCAGACACAAAAGGAAGTGCGGGCCTTTATAGGCCTCACCTCGTACTGCAGACAATGGATTCCTCAGTATGCATTTCTAGCTAAACCACTCATTCAGTTGACAACACAGGAGGCAGCGACTTCGACTGCCCTTCCTTGGACTCAGGAACATACACAAGCCTTTGAAGAATTAAAGAAAGCTTTATGCCAAGCACCAGTTCTAGCAACACCATGTTACAGCAAACCTTTCACACTTTTTGTTACAGAACGTGATGGTACAGCGCTGTCTGTCCTCACTCAAGATCAAGCAGGTTCACATAAGCCTTGCGCTTATTTTTCAAGTACATTGGATTCAGTAGCCCAGGCGCTCCCTGCGTGCTTAAAGTCAGTAGCAGCAACAGCACTAGCAATCAGACAGAGCGACTCAATTGTTTTAGGACATCAATTAACAGTTCAAGTTCCACATTCTGTAGAGGTTCTTTTAAACAGAACTCAGACTCAACACTTGACTATAGCACGACTGACAGGTTATGAATTGACGCTATTCCAGCCACACATAGAAATCAGGCGCTGCAGCATTCTAAACCCCGCAACATTGTTACCTTCGATTATGACAGATCCAGCCCCGCATGATTGTATAGAGATCATTAATGCAGTAACAAAGCCCCGACGAGACTTAACAGATGTTCCATTGACCAATCCAGACTTGACACTTTACGTGGATGGTTCATGTATGAGAACAAGTACAGGAGAGTTAGTGGCCGCGTATGCAGTGACCACTGAAACTGAAGTGAAAGAAACATATCGTATTGATACACTGTCTGCTCAAGCGGCAGAGCTCATCGCTCTGACCCGAGCCTGTATACTAGCCAAGAACAGAAATGTTAACATATACACAGATTCACGTTATGCTTTCGGAGTCGTACACAACTTCGGAATGTTGTGGCAAGAACGAGGTTTCTTGACCTCTCACGGTGCCAAGATTCAACACGGTCCCCTCATTCAAGCACTGTTAGAAGCAATACATCTGCCTTCAGGCATATCCGTCATGAAGTGTAAAGCACATACTAAAGTTACAGATTCCATTTCCCAGGGTAACGACCTGGCAGACCAAACAGCAAAACATACAGCATTGACTCACACCCAGACAACTGACGTGACAAAGACCATAGTACCGACACATTGTATGATAGTTAGGGATCCCACACTAGATGTAATCGATATTCAGACACATGCTACTACAGATGAAATAAAGAAATGGACTGAACTAGGAGGGACCCAGACAGATCAAGGTTGGATGACGAAGGGAAAATCTACATGGTTTCTCCCCGACTCTATGGTTCAAGTCATAATAAACACAGCACATAGTCCAGCACATCTAGGAGAGAAAACGATGCTAGACAGTTTACAGAACCTCTGGTACAACAAACACTTACGAGCAGCAGCAAAACAGAAAGTGCGTACTTGCATGATCTGTTGTCAGTTCAATCCAGGTAAAAGCGTCCCTGTAGAGCAAGGTGGATTTCATCCTCCCGATCACCCTTTTGAAGTACTCCAGATGGATTATATCCAGATGGACCGTTGTCGAGGATTTAAGTATGTCCTCGTAATTGTTTGTGCACTTTCCCGTTGGACCGAAGCATATCCAGTCCCAGATTACACTGCTCCGACCACTGCCAGGCAGCTGGTTCGAGAATTCTTCCCACGATACGGCTTGCCTCGTGTCGTGTACTCAGATAACGGACAGCCATTCTCATCCAAACTCATGAAACAGGTTTCCCTGCTGCTAGGATATCAGTGGAGATTCCATTGTGTCCGACATCCCGAAGCCGCTGGCCTTGTAGAAAGGCATAACCAGACACTAAAGACCCGCCTTGCTAAAGTTTGTAAAGAGAAAGGGATCGACTGGATAGTCGCCCTGCCCGTTGCACTGTTCTACATGAGAATGGTCGCCCATTCGAGATCAGGACTATCCCCGTATGAAGTGGTCTTTGGCAGACCACCGAATATGTGGGGGACGCCCATACCTAAGAAAATTACCGATGTTGATTGTAATATGCTGACAGATTACCTTGCCTCCTTGATGTCTGCACTCCAATCATGTCGTTCACAGGTTGCCGCAGCCTTTCCTGACAACACAGATGTAAAGCCACATGATGTCCGTCCCGGCGATACGGTGCTAATTAGGAACTTCGACAGGAAAAGTCAGCTGGAGCCCCGCTGGAAAGAGCCGAAGACCGTCCTTCTTACAACACGGACCGCTATCAAGGTGGAAGGACGAAAGGGGTGGATCCATACGAGTCATATAAAAAAATGTAACGAACTGCTGCCAGAAACAGACTCGTCCACCCCCTCCAAAGACTGCCTAGACACTAAAGACTTTAAAGTTACGAAACAAGAGAAAACTCCCCAAGAGGAGTACCGCATGAAACTTCGATCTAGCAAGTCAGACAGTTTAATTGTTTAAGTCCTCCCCTAGGTGAATCGGTTAAATAGTTTCTGACATGTATCCCCTAGATCGAGATAGAGAGAGAGAGAGACAACTCAAGAAACGTACATATTGCAAATCACTCCGTAGTCACTGTATAGTGACATTATTGATTATGTTTTTTCTAAGTCTCCTGATTATTGTTGCAAGTATATTGCTTCCCATATATTACCCTATCTTCAAGCGTGAACAATCTGCTTACAATGTCACTGCCGAACATTCTTTTAGTGAATTACCTCCCCACGAACTATCTTACAGACTCGCGCTGCGCAACAACACATTCATTAGTATGTTACATCACTCCCATCAGACTAACAATGCTACAAACTGCTGGATATGTGGCCGACTCCCTCCCTACCAGAAATACAAGGGAGTTCTGCCCCTCTTTCCGTACCCGTTCACACACAATGGCTCCTGTGGTGCCTGGTTCAGAATAATTAATTCCTTAGATCCTGATATTGCTGTTTTTAAGGGGAGCTGGGTTTGGGGAAACTTGAACTTAGTTCTGCTTAATGCCTGTTATCCTGACAAGAAGGGACTTCCCATTAGAATAGGAACTGATCTAGAAAATGAAGTATATGGATTAGGTAATTATACAATTAACCTTATGATTCTTACTGTCGAATCCGAAGCTGCACCAGTTCTCCCTGCTATGTCAGTATTACCAGTCACTGGTGAATTATGTGTCAGTAAGAAGGGTTCAGTACACTTAGGTCATAGCAAATGTACTATTGTGGTCGAATTCAGTGACCAAGGCAAATCTTCCTTTAGAGCTACTCGTCATTCCTACTTTGTTTGTGGTCATACCGCATACATACGCTTGCCTCCAGACTGGGATGGTACCTGTTACATTGCATTCCTTCTGCCACCTGTTTTTCTAGCCCCTCCTGATTATCACAGAAATACAAATCTAGTAAAGAATAGACTCCGAAGAGATCTCCCGATTGTCGATTACACTGAAACGGCATGGGAGCAATACACAGATTTCAATAAAGGATTCTTTTTCTTCACAGGCCCCGTCCAAAATAGTAAACTAATCCGTAGATTAACTAGAACACTTGAAGCTGTAGTGAATGAAACTGCCTCCGCTCTAGGTAACTTAACAGAGGAGCAGTCCGCCATGCGGGTTGTAGTCCTTCAGAATCGTCTTGTGATTGACGTCATCTTGGCAGATAGAGGCGGAGCTTGTAAGGTCATCGGGTCAAGTTGCTGTGCTTTCATCCCAGAAAACGCGCCGACAGTATACCAAGCTATTACACGTCTTCATAAAATTGCAAATCTGATACATCAGAATCCAGGCACCTGGACTTGGTCCGGTTGGTTCTGGACAACGTTGACCGCTTGGGGATGGAAGATCCTATCCTTCCTAGGCATTGCCCTTGTCATAGTATTCAGTTGCTGCCTGTGCTTACAGTGTGGGCCAGCGATTTGTGGACTGTGTGCCACATCGTGTATTGAACATTCCAGTTTTCTCTCAAAACGTGAGAGGAAGAAAGAAGAGCAAATGATGTTACAAGAACAGACTGATCGATTCATGAGGATCGATATATCATGAAGGGTCCGTAGGGAACAAGGAGGGAATGAGGAAATATAAATTTTATGGTCAAGTAATGTTCCCTAGCGTGTACCCCACCGTCTCCATGTACCAGCTTAAAGTGCATGTAACTTCCCTCCTGTGCCAGCTATGAAGACGCAAATACATTTGCGTCCAACGTTAACCTGTCCTCTTTCAGACCCACCCTGAATGGGTTGAATATTCCGTTTCCAAGTGGGCTATGCCAACGTCTTTTTATGGTGTACTTTACACGTTTTTCAGCTCTGGCGAAGTAGGCCCTGAATTCTGCCATCGAGCCTTTTTCCTGTTTTCTGACTCCGAAAGCCTCAGCCCAGGCTGTCTCTGTACCCGTGACCTCTGCCTTACTCCCTGTGCGGCTAACGGCGCTTAGCTCAGCCTGCTGCCTGCCAAGACTGTATTCAACCTTCAAATTATCTGTTCCGCTCCTCGAAGATACATTCCTGCCTACTAGTTTAAGTAAACATCCCCCCAGCTGCAGAGCAAAGGGCCCGGCCTCACTGTCTCTGTGCAAGTAATTCATAGCCTCTGTTACCATGGTAGGCCCGTGCCCCTCGCCTCTCATACAGACACTTAGGCGCTTATACACGCATTCACAGTTAGTATAGACTAGCTTCTGCCCCAGAGACCTTTCCCTCTAGATAGTATGGTTCCCAAACATCAGATATCAGATATGATAGAAGTACGAGTTGATCTGACATGCCAGACTTCTGTCTCTTTCCGCCAGTGTAAATGTCAAGTCCCCTGCACCCTCCAGTTTCACGTCAATCACACGTCATGCAGCTGCGCGCGCATCCAAGCCTCAGATTTCTGCTGACATTACAAAGATTCTGCTTTGTTGCCACCCACTCGTGACACCTACCTGTGACGTTTCTAGCACACACCTCTGTGTTCACGCCCAGTTCACGCCTTCTAATTACGTATTACTAACACGTGGATGCTGTTATCTTGTTTCTCTCAGCTGTTACGCCTACTGTATTGGTTTCTATAATATGACTTAAGTATATAAGCTATGTATTGTCAATAAAATATTGCTCTATCCCTTCCTACACCCCAGTGGTGGTAGGAACATGATATCCGGTCTGACCATTCCTTTTTAAGGAATAAAACCCCTAAGAACTCTAACACCACGGACTCTGCCTCTTTCTTTCCGATTGAGTTATTATTGATTAAGTACTTACCTGCATAGAAATTAGGACGGTAAATCAAATATTTACCACAGAGGGATGAAAATGTAACACAGCCCTTGGTACTACAGGCTCCATAATGCAACTCACCACAGGAAGTGATTCTGAAACGAGAATACCATCAGAGGAAGTGATTTTAAATTAAACATCGGACTGTAGGAGCCAAACGGCGTGTTTTGGTGCAATGGCTCACCTTTGATAAAGTTCCATGGAGAACGAAACGCGTCAGGACAATGCCACATGCTGTTCAAATTCACCATTAAAAATCGGCAAAAAAAAAAAATGGAGGAGCGTGGCTTGGACGGCAATGTGGACGGTCGTCTGAGTCCATTGGCCCCACATCCCTGAGGGAAAACTAACCAGCCAAACTAGCCAGATCCTGCCACAAAACACAAAAACGGGTGGGGGAAGATCGGCGCTGAAGGATAACGGGCGGAAGAAGGAGGAAGAGCAGCCACATCACAAAGGAATCAGCCCTCACACCCACCACGGACAAACAACAGCGTGAAGCACAAGATGGCGCCCTGAGCCACCTACAGGAAAACCAACGGAGAGAGCAGCGAGAAGACACCACTGCATTGAGCCAACACTCCCTGACAACCGGAGCCGGAGACCCACCCCAAACGAGCCAAACCCCTACCACGCCGAGATTCGATGTCCATGAGGGAGAAGGGTGTCCAGCGCCCGTGATCAACACGGACACAGCGAAAGGGACAGGCTGCATCATAGGAGACCCAGCGACCCCACCAGGCCATCCAAGGGGTGTCCCACCGTAGGAGGGTAGGTGCCTAACCGGAAGTAGCTGCAGAGAGAGCGCCATTGCCGGAAGTCTTCATCGACCCCAGGCGGAAGGCAAAAGCAAGAGACCGGAAGCGGAAGAAGAGCCAAACCGGAAGGTGTCGCACGAACTAGGAGGTGTGCGGAAACCAGCACCGGAGGCAAGAGCGAAAAACCCCCCACAGGCGGGAAGCAGGCGGAGAGAGCGCGAACACAGCAGCGCCCTACCAGCAGACCAGAGAAGGTAGGAGAGCCCCTGGGGGAGCGTAGCAAGAGGCGCACGGCGGAAGCGGAAGAACAGTCCAACCGGAAGGTGGCGCACGAATAAGGAGGTGTGCGAGAGCCAACACCGGAGGCAAGAGCGAGGACCCCCCACAGGCAGGAAACAGGCAGAGAGAGTGTGAACCCTACCCGGCAGACCAAAGAAGGTAGGAGCACGCCCGGGGGAGCGTAGCGAGTGGCACACGAGAGCCGGAGGCTGCAACTGGAGTCTGGGGGGGAGTCCAGAAGACCACCACAAGGAACCCAGGTGGGCTCTGAAATCTGAAACAAACCCCAAGACTCAGCCAAGACTCAGCCACGGGCACACTGCACACGAGGGCAAACCGACAAAATTGGACACGACCTGCCAGGGGGGAAAGAAGCACACCGCCTCCTACACACACAAGGCACGCAACGCAACGGAACCCCCGCGAACGCATGCGCCTGGAGACTTGCGAACACTATGGTCAAGCAGCACTCAGGCCTGGGAACCCCTGGGAAGCACGCCAGGAGCAAATAGAGAAATCAGTACTAAACCTAAGCGGAGGACGTGTGGGGGCATCAAAAGACACGCAGCAGGTCAAAAAGGGCGCAGAAGCAAGCACACAAGACGTAGAGCATAGCAAGTGCCTAGAAGATAAATAAAGGCACGCGAGTCTTGAATAAAGGGGAAGCGCAACCAAGAGAGCACATAGAGTCACAACGCCAAACCAGAGAAACACACAGACAAGTGCCCAATAAGACCACAAACCACACCAACCACAACAGCCCCAACATCTCCTGGACGCATAGGGTCCCTGAATCAAGTAGTGTGTGGTCTGACCAGCCGCGAACGAGACAAAGCACACGCTGGCAGGACCAAAAGCAAAGACCAGGACAAGGCACATCAGAGAGCCCAGCAGGTACAGATATCAAGGGACCCACGTGGTGTCAAGGGCGATAAGCATACCAAAGGAGGTCCTGGCAGAAGAGCAGCTAGGCAGCATCCTATCCAGAAGAGGCACTGTAACAATGACGAGCAACGAGGGGAAGAAAGGAGAGGAGCAAAAAAGACCCAAAATAGACAATCAAGGATCCCCCTCAAAAACCAAAGGCGAAATTGTCACCTTAGAGACCATCCTAAGGAGAATAAATGAGGGCAATGAAGTGGCGAAAGAGACAAAACTCAAGGTGGAGAATATGCAGCTTGAGCTGGCGGCTATAAGAGCGGACCTCTACAAAACAAACACAAGAATGGAAGTAGCGGAAGGCCGAATAAGTTCAGTGGAAGACGAGACAAGCGAGAACACCAAGGCCATTGCAGAACTGCAGAAAGTCACGAAAGCCATACAAACCCAACTAGCGGAGAAGGACGACAGGGCAAGAAGGGGCAACATAAGGATCCTGGGCATACCAGAAGGAGCAGAAGACAAAGCGGGCTCGTGCGCATCCATGCTAGAGGAGATGATCCCACAACTCATGGGCATCACATTTGAGAGAAGGTTCGAGGTGCAAAAGGCCTATAAGTACAGCAGGGAAAACAATGACAGGCAAGGGGCCAGGGGCGATAATTTGCAACCCGCTCAGGATGAGCCAAACAGAAGCCATCTTTGCTTTTGCCAGAAAGAACCAGAATCTGACGTGGGCGGGGAGCAAGATCGTGCTAACCCAAGACTACTCGAAGCAAACGGTCAAGAAAAGGGTTCCTAGCCCTCAGAGAAACCCTACGCAAGAGAGGCGCCACATTCAGCTTCGTTGGCCCAGCCAGATTCAAAGTAACAGACAAATGGAAAACAATGATCTTTGAATGCCCAGGAGATCTAAGGAACTACCTACGAGGACCACTGGTGGAAGAGATGGAGGAGATAAAAAGTCCCGGAGCAGCAAAAAGAAGTGCATCACCAGACGTGAGCGGGCAATCTGAGTAAGACGCACCTCAAACCAAGAAATATTTAGAACACAAGACAACGAATCTACCTCAAGCTACCAGGAACAGACAAACAGTAGCTGTAAATAGACAAACGGGCCGGGGGGTACTCCCAAGCAGATACAAAGAGGCTTACCGCCGGACAATGGCAACCCCAGCGGCCCACTATGCAACAGAGACAGAACAAGACAATGTTTTTTCTTTCCATCCTACCTCAAGGCTACAACAAAGGAAGAACACAAAATCTACCTCAGGGATGATGCGGGGCAGAGGAACTTTGTTGTCGCACACCCACTCAGCAAGTAAGGGAGGGCGTGGGGTGGGAAGGGAGGGAGGGGCGGAGGGACCAGGGGGGGTGGGGGGAGCGGGGAGCATATACATGGGCTGACTTTCTATCATCTTTTCTTCTTCTACTATCTTCCCCTCTATACCTTCATGTCGAGGTCCAGCAAGCGCAGGCATAGGTACCGAGAAATGCATACAACACAGAAACCACAAGCACGCAAGGAAGGGCCAAATAGACCGCGAAACACGGACATCATAAAATGACAAACACTAGCCAGAGCAGCATCGCGACAGACATTAAGATAGTGTCCCTAAATGTCAAGGGTCTTAACAGTCCGGTCATAAGGAGGAAGGTGCTTGAGCACCTTAAGAAACTCAAAGGCGACATCTATGTGCTCCAAGAAACGAGATTAGAAGCAGCAGACATTGGGCGCATAGGTGCGAACTGGATAGGCGAGGTTGGTGGATCTCCGGCACAGAATAAGAAGAATGGGGTAGTAACAATTATCAGCAAAAAATCCCAGCTACCAGTGGTAGACTCACAAGCAGACACCCAAGGAAGGACACTGGTGACCACTCTTAGAAGAGCGGGAGAAACATTTCATGTAGCGAACATATACGGTCCCAACACCGAAGATAAATCCTTCTGAGAGGGGGTGGGATCACAACTACACACCCTACCACTAGAAGACCTGCTGATTGTCGCGGGGGACATGAACCAGGTTCTAGACTCAGCGATTGACAAACACCCAAACAGGCCAAGCCAATCAGCAAACAATCCCAACATCCTGAAGAATCTCTGTGCCAAACTCAGACTGAGAGACTCATGGCGCCTAAGCAACCCAGACGCCAGAGAATACACATTCTACTCCAACCCACACAACTCATATAGCCGAATAGATTATATCCTCATGTCAGAAACACACACCCACCTCATAGACCACACGGAGATAGGACCCAGATCAGTATCAGACCACTTGCACATAAGTCTAACCTTGGCGGGCAGGCACAACGAAAAGCCAACCCGCAGATGGCGATTCGATGATAGCCTACTCCATCACGTCTCAGCGAAAGCCGAGATAGAGGAGGCAATAAAAGAATACCTGCTAATGAATGACGCACCAGAGACAAACAGGGAGGTACTAGGGGACGCACTAAAGGCCACCGTACGGGGAGCAGTCATGACAGTCAAGGGCAGATTGAACAAAGGAAGGAACAAAAAAATTGAAGGCCTAGAAAATGAGATTAAAAAGTTGAAGAACAGCCACATAGCTAGAATGGAAGATACGAACACACTCACGGCCCTGACCAAACAGAAGTACGAACTCAATAGAATACTGAGTGAGTGAGCAGGGACTTGGATCAACAAATATGAATCTATTAACCTCTGCACTGCAAACAAAGCCGGCAAAAATCTAGCATCCTACTTAAGAGGGAAACAGCGACAGCACACGATAGGAGCCATCAAAGACAGACAGGGCAAGCCCATGACTGCAAACAAAGACATACTAGAGGTTTTCAGAGATTTCTATGAGGGGTTGTACACCAGGGATGAAACACTAAAGGAGGATGGGGGCAAAGAGCTGCTAGGAAGCATAACCACACCTACATTATCAGACCGTGAACGCCACATCCTAGAGCTAGACATAACGGAGGATGAGATAGACAAAGCCACGGCAGGCCTCAAGGACAATAAAGCACCAGGGCAAGATGGTTTCACAGCTGGCTTCTACAAACATTACCTGCACATTCTCAAACCCACAATGAAACAGGTATTCACAGAATGCGCCTAGGCTGGACACATGGCACCCTCGATGGCTGAGGCAAACATAATTGTCATACCAAAGGAGGGGAAGGATACAACTGAGGCGAAGAACTTCAGACCGATCTCCCTCATCAATGTAGACTGCAAGATCTACGCTAAAGTACTTGCTAATAGACTCAACGCATACCTACCCAAACTCATACACAACTCTCAAGTGGGCTACCTCAAAAAACGCATGTCCAACGACAACACGAGACTACTATGCCACATAATCAACCACTCCTCCAGGAGCAACAATGCCGCAGTCATGATAGCTCTAGACGCGGAGAAAACTTTCGACAGGGTCTCATGGCCTTTCTTAGAGCACTGCATGGCGAAATTCGGTTTAGGACCAAACTACAGGAAGATGGTGATGGCCCTATACAGCAATCCCAAAGCCAGGGTGGTGGTCAACGGAGGCACATCGAATATACTCAACCTAGGCAGGGGTACGAGACAAGGCTGCCCACTCTCACCAGCCCTATTCCTGTTAGCCATTGAACCACTCCCTACGATGATTAGAACAAATGAAAATATAGTAGGGATACCAATAGGGGGAGAAACTTTTAAGCTAGCGGCGTATGCGGACGATGTTCTAATAGTCACCAAAGACCCGGAAAGATCCATTAAAGCACTGACTGCCACTATTGACAAATACGCCCAAGTCTCGGGGTATAAACTCAACAAAGATAAATCAGAATGCAAACCCCGAAACATCCACACGACAAGAGAGGTACTAGCGACATCCGGATTAACATGGCAACAGAAGCCCATAAAATACTTGGGCATCCTTTTTGAGAGAGACCTAAGAACGACACTGGAACACAATGAACAGGCAACAATCCAGAAAATTAAGGATAAAGTGGAAGGGTGGTCGCCCAAATTCACAACATGGTGGGGAAGGGTAGAAGCGATAAAAATGATGCTAACACCTGTGGTCAACTACATGCTAACCATGCTCCCATTGTCTAACACAGAAGATTTCCATAAGAGACTAGACAAGATACTGAACAACTTCCTGTGGAAAGGGAAAAAACCCAGAATAAGCCTACACAAGCTCAGGCTCACAAAAGATCAGGGCGGTCTGAACATAACGAACTTCAAAAGATTCCAGGTTGCTTGCATAGCTAGACTGGGACTACACTGGCTAGACCCAAGAAAGGAATATACCCAAGCATGGCTAACACTAGAGCGTGGTCTATTAAAAGGCATGAACCCCATCACCCTCCTCACAGCCACCCGACACCCAGCAGTCAAGGAGAACCCCGTCCTGAAGAACACGAAAACAGCTCTCCTGAGTGTCGACAAACTATTGACATCAAGCATAAGGGGCAGCCAACTCGAATCCATATGGCACAACCCGTCATTGAAATACAGAGATAAGGTCCTAGACATGCACGAATGGTATAGACATGGCATCTCCACTGCCCAAGACCTTCAGAAACAAGGCGCGTACACAACATTCGACACCATCAAAGAAACACACAACCTACAAAGCATAGAGCTCTACAACTTCCTGAAAATCAAAGTGGCCATCAGGAAGGCAAACCTCAATAGCCGCACACCATTGCTCATACAACTCGCAGCCAGTCTCAACACACTAGGACACCAAGTAGCACACCTATACAAAGTCCTCCGCCCCAAAAACTCCAAACTAAATGATAAGGTCACAAATTTCTGGGGGGCGGTAGCAGGAAGGGAGCTAAATGAAGCAGAGAAAGCTGAGATGTGGAGATCCTCCACTAGGAAGAAAATAACGGCAGCGCTCAACCAGACCAAATATTGGCTAGTGCACAAGGCATACTGGACACCGGCCCGCCTGGCCTCCCTGGGGATCCGCGACAGCGATACATGCTGGAATTGCCACAAAGGGAAGGGAGACCTAGAACACCTTCTGCTCAGCTGCCCTAAGGTCAGGGGATTCTGGAACAGAATTGGAACACTTATCAATGAGATCACAGGAGTAGACATACACATAGATTTCCCAAACCTAGTCCTAAGCTTTACGTCTCCGTCAATCACAACGACAGAAGATCGTGACCTCATTGACCTATTGCTGACGGCGGCAGTAAAAACGGTCCTAAGTAATTGGAAGGACACCTCAAAAGCTGCGCCCCAAGCATGGCTCAACTGGGTCACGTTCTTAAGGGGGGCAGATAACATCACAGCGAAACACTCACCGAAAACCCATAGGCAGGCGAACATATGGGGACCCCTAGACCACTACCTAACATCACAAAAAACCCCATAGGCGCAGAATCCAGACAACAATAGAAGGGACACACTTTCCTGCGGACCCGAGCACTCTCTCTCTCTCTCTCGACCTCTATCCTCCCCCTTCCTTACTATTGCGCGGGGCTTGGGAAAGAGATACCAACGAACAAGAAGCGTCGCAAAGGAGGAGGCATAAGACAACGACCAACAGAACTTGGACAATTGAACTATTACCCCCCCCCCGGCGCTCTTTTCTTTCCTTCCTTCTTTCTTCTTTCTCTGGCCTTCCACTCATGTATATCCCATGCTCCATGTAAATATATATTTTTTTACTCAATAAAAAATGACAGAATTAAAAAAAAAAGAAAAAAATCGGCAAAAAATTAGTTTTGTGTGCGGCTCAGTTTCTTTCCAGAAGGAGAGTAGTTTTGTGAATATGGATCGGCTGGCTCCGCCGAAGAGCAACGCACCACCATAAGAGCGCTACCATCCTCCGACCTTGAGCCCATCGTGAGGAGTCGTGCAAACGAAAAGGAGAATGCGGTGCCGCCAAGGACCTGCCTTGGTATTGGACCCGAGTCAGCTTTAAAAGTGAGCTGACACGGGGAAACTTCTGCCCATGAATTTCACCCGTGAATGTTATTAATCTCAACAAGAGTGACTTTACTTTCGAACAGCAGCAAATGACACCACCCACTGGAGGTATGAAAATGTAACACAGCCCTTGGTACTACAGGCTCCATAATGCAACTCACCACAGGAAGTGATTCCGAAACGAGAATACCATCAGAGGAAGTGATTTTAAATGAAACATCGGACTGTAGGAGCCAAACGGCGTGTTTTGGTGCAATGGCTCACCTTTGATAAAGTTCCATGGAGAATGAAACGCGTCAGGACAATGCCACATGCTGTTCAAATTCACCATTAAAAATCGGCAAAAAATTTGTTTCGTGTGCGGCTCAGTTTCTTTCCAGAAGGAGAGTAGTTTTGTGAAAATATACATATATATATTATATATATATATATATATATATATATATATATATATATATATATATATATATATATATATATATATATATTACCTACTGGCTATCGCCAGTAGGTATATATAGTTAGGATTAATTCCCTATGGGATTTTTGAAAATTCTATGTCTAATAACTTTGGCGTTTGCGGACGGAATCGGCTCAAATTTTCAGGAAAATGGCACATTTTGTTTCTGAGCAGCCCCTGAAAATTTGGTGGAGTTTCGTCAAGGGGGGGCTGAGAAAAAAGGGGGGTCCCAAAACGCATTTTTCCCATTCATTTTTCCATAGGGCGGTTGGACTCACTTTTAGCTCGAACGGCTGAATGGATTTGCACGAAACTTGGCAAAATTGTAGGGACTGTTAGCCCGATGTGCCTTTGCTAGGTCTCAATATATGTGCTCCAGTAGTTTTTGAGAAATTAACGTTCAAAACAAGATATATATCTGTAACAGCGCTCCGGGCAGCGATCCGGTCCGCTTACTTTTCGCGAAACGGAACTTTGCGTGCAGAAAGCTGATTGGCTCTCCGGTGTCTGTCAACATTCTAAACAGTCCGGAGCGGCCGCCATCTTATCTCTCGGTAGGATCGAGAGAGAAGAGGTGAAAAACGAAGGGGGAATTTATTGAAAGGGTGCAAGGTATACCCCTCTTGACCCCCTAGGATTGTTGTTGGGGTTATTAAAGGGTCCCGTGGGGAAAATAAAAAAAAAATATATTTTTCACGGTAGAAGCGTTTCCCGGGCCGCGAACTGGGCCGCAAACTGGTAGCGAAACGGGAATTCGCCATTTTGTGCTTCGTTTTAATTGTTTAGAGACAAAAATTATCGCCGCACATCGGCCACAATGCATGAATATCGTTGAAAAGTCAGCGATATTCATGCATTATCCAGCAAATGCTCTTAGCCATGTTATCCACCTTCCATTGGATAACAGAAAGCTGATTGGCTCTCCGGTGTCTGTCAACATTCTAAATAGTCCGGAGCGGCCGCCATCTTATCTCTCGGTAGGATCGAGAGAGAAGAAGAGGTGAAAAACGAAGGGGGAATTTATTGAAAGGGGGCAAGGTATACCCCTCTTGACCCCCTAGGAATGTTGTTGGGGTTATTAAAGGGTCCCGTGGGGAAAATAAAAAAAAAATGATTTTTCACGGTAGAAGCGCTTCACGGGCCGCGAACTGGGCCGCAAACTGGTAGCGAAACGGGAATTCGCCATTTTTTGCTTCGTTTTAATTGTTTAGAGACAAAAATTATCGCCGCACATCGGCCACAATGCATGAATATCTTTGAAAAGTCAGCGATATTCATGCATTATCCAGCAAATGCTCTTAGCCATGTTATCCACCTTCCATTGGATAACATGGCTAAAAACTGCTCTGTGCGTGAGCTTTTTTTTTTTTTTTTTTTGCTGCGTGACGTTTGTTAACGTTCGATTCGATGGAAATCAGGAAGTGTTGAACACCATTTTGTCACTGCGAGTAAATATTTTGTTATAAATGAATCCTTATTGATAAACATTGTCTGCGCCATCTTGCGTTTTTGTCCAATGCCACAATTTTGTCGTGCACGGCAGCCATTTTAGATGCCTTGACCAGGGCCACTCTCTGCACGCCGCCGATTCTCAGCATGGCTCCCCACCCTCGCACGCATCTCCCCCACGCAATGGTCACCCCCGCTCTCTCTCTCATGCATGGGCCATATACTTCCCCCATCTGCGCTGCTCTTCTCTGAGAATCACACCCTGTGCCCGCTCGACACCTCCCTTTCACCCTATTCACTACCGCACCCTCTGACACTCCTCTTCCTCTGTGTCCGATTGTCCAGGCCGGACCTAGGCTATCACCTAGCCCTGCGGATGTAGTTTATGGCCCCAGCTGTAGAGTATCCAGACATGCCAACCCTCCCGATTCAGGTGTGAGACTACTGATTTCAGTGCTAGTCTTTCGCTTCCCGATTCCTGCAAGGAAAAACCCGGGGGCATATTTCCAACAACTAGCGGTAATTTTTGTCTCTAACTTGTTTAGAGACAATAATTATCGCCGCACTTCGGCGAATTTTATCGCACATAAACCTTGCTATTAGCAAGGTTTATCGCAAATGCGATAAAAAACGGCCGCAATGCATGAATATCGCTGAAAAGTCAGCGATATTCATGCATTAGTCAGCAAATGCTCTTAGCCATGTTATCCACTTCCCATTGAACAAGCGCATGGTCTTTTAAAGATTTGTGAAGTACTCGGGGCGGCGGTGTGTGTGTGCCCTCTTTCAGGAGCGGGCGGGGGGGGCACTGCCAGCAATTTGCAGGCCAGGCAGTGTTCAACACGTGCATCACCCTTTCTCTGCCTGCTATTGCGCTCCATGCTTCGGAAAGGTAAGAAAAAGAACGTGCATTTGAGTTTGAAATGTCCGATCTTGTAGCAGTACACTTGCAAAGCCCACACATGACAATAACCCGATTCAAGGCCCCATTCACCCGATTTTTTTAAAAAATATAGTACTCCAAGACAGTTACATTTTAAAACTTTATTAATATTTAAATATAACGAACGCAACAAAAACTGTAAATATATTTAACCATTTTTTGAAATTAACCAGAACTATAACGATAACAACAACAACAACAATAATATAACTTTTATGCCTAAATTACGCAAACATTTAGCTAATCTGCTAAAGGGGGGAGTCGCCATTTCTTTACAATAATCAATAATGAAAAATCCACATCAATAGGGTTGCCCGTTTTCTCGATGCAGCACTATAGTGCAATATACACAGCACCTGGGGTGTCAAGAGTGAACAGGTCTTTCTTTGTTCCTTAAGATGTTATCTCCGAGAATGCTGATGCATTGGTGTCTGTACACTTCTTTGTCAATTCTGTCAAGATGATAACTGCTTTATAAACAGACGATATCTTTGTTTAGTCATTAGTGTTAAGTGTGTCTGAAACTACAGTGCCCTTCTGTTTTTTTTTCTTCAGGCTCTACAGAGTTTTGTGTGTTGTTCTTTTGAGCGACAATTATTCCAGAGGTTTCAGGTTCACTTTTTTTGTTCTGCAGTGAGTTAACAGCTTTAGAGAGTTCATGTTTATTTGCTATGTCCTGCTGTTCGTGAACTGCTTCAGAGACGTCAGCCTCATTTTTTATGTTTCAGTAGATCCTGGACCTGCCCGGCCGCGCCCAAAATGGCGCCGGTGTAAATGGGACTCGTAACTGCTTGTTCTGTACTGGTTGCCCAACCTTGATATCACGAGATACATATGCAGTTTTGAAGCACATGGCGGAGGCTTGTCTGCTGTAGTGGGGCGCCCCTTTATCGTTTCAGTCGCCATTCCGCCCGCTTTTGCTACACTGTGCCTTTTCCGCCATTCAGCTGTTTAGCGCCCGCTCTTACGGCTACAGCGTCTCGCTCACCATGTAGTTGAGTTGCTCCCACTCTTGCGGTGCAGCGGTAGGCGGCTGCCACAGGACTCTTAAAATGGCGGCCGGCTCTTCGGATTTGGGCCTGGTCCAGTAAAATGGCCCTGGGACACCTTGGAACTCGGACGCTTGTCTGCCAGGGCTTGGGTTCCATTCTCGAAAGCGTCCCCTCAGCCTTGAAGATTGTACAAAAGTCTTGGGGGCCCTCGACTCCCGCAGGCTTCCGGTGGGGAGCGGCTGCCATGATTGCTTGCGGAATGGCCACGACGGAGCTACGAGATGGTGGTGCTCTCATGGTGACGCCAGCTTCAGTCTGAAACATCCAGAAACAAGGTGGGGCTTTCATCGTTTGGGGAAAAAAAATGTTTTAATCCAATGAAAAGTGTTATTTTTAGGTCACATGACCTAGTCTTACATAATTAGGAAAAGAAAAGTAAAATGAACCAATGAAAAGTTTTATTAACAAGTCACATGACCTGTTATGCTTACGTTACGCGCTGCGCGGCGCGCTCTGGATCGTTTCCGGGAAGCTGCGCCTTGCGCACCGGAGCACTTCCGGGTGCGCTAACGCGTCGCGTCATATGACGCATTACGCGACAATGCAGGTGCAGAATATAGTCAAAATGTCTCCACCAACCAGCGGTCGGAATTCCACCGCTTTCAGCAGTCCAAAAAGTTCGGTCAAATCTTAAGAGCGGGAGCAACTCAACTACATGGTGAGCGAGACGTTGTAGTCGCAAGAGCGAGCGGTAAACAGCTGAATGGCGGAAGAGGCACAGAGTACCAAAAGCGGGCGGAATGGCAACGAAAACGGTAAAGGGGCGCCCTACGACAGCGTGTCTTCAGGTGAAACGGATTGTGGGACAAGGTCCAGAATGAAAGATTCTTCAAAAGGGAAAAAATTCCGCCGGACCCCGGGAGCCGGCCGCCTATGTCGGGGGCGATCTCAGGCCTCACCAGGGCAACACGACTTGGGGAGGGGGCAGGAGCCAAGCGCCCCCTCTCAGTCCGCGCCATCTCACCGCCCCTCGGGGGCCTCCGTCAAGCGGTTTAGGGAGGCACCGTATCACATTGTTTTCTAATGCAGTCAGGTCCACAAATGGACTCCACTTACTTTGAATAGTGAAGCTGCAGCAGGTGCAAATAAGGTTTAAACAGTGTTACAAGAGCTGCTTAGAACTCTGAAGTATGGCACTCAACAACCAGGACTTATGCCATTTATGTAAGGCAGTGACATGGAAGCAACTCAGGGACAAAAAACATGAACGAACATTCACGTATGAAAATCTTATTTGGAGAAGGGGTAGAATCCAAATGCCCCCTGCCAGTTCGCGCCACTACACCGTATGTGGAAAATCTGAAGCCATCATTCTACAAACTCTCAACGCTTGTTATCAGTGCATGAGTTTCATGCTCGATCGATTGAGCTAGCCGGATCGGGCAATAAAAAGTATAAAATAGTTATGTAAATAGTTATTTAATAAAATGTTTTACTCTGTTTCTTTGCTGGTGTGTTGTGTATATTTATAATATTTGCATAGGGTTTGTCGTTATTTTGGGCGGTGTGGGTGGCGGAGTCGAGCTGTTTTGCAGCCCTCATGGTGTGGAGCTCAGTTCATTTCACTATTTTCGTATTTCTCATGAAGGGTTATTCCTAATGTTTGTATTTTACCGAGGTCAAAAAGAGATCGAATTAGTGGTCTACTGATTTTGCTCGATTACTTTTATTTTTTTTCACGATTTATCACTATCTGCAAAGACTAAACAGAGTATTGCGACTTTGTGCTTGTTTGTAAATAGAGAATGATCCAAAGAGAACCAATTGTAAAACAGTAAATGCTTGGATAATAATCAATCAAATGGAGAGACAAGCAGGTACGACGGATTACAACAGGGGTAAAGGTCTGCGTTAACTACCGTTCACTATCTGCAAAGAGAGAGTACTACTAAGAGAAAAGAGGGGAGTGGGGGGGGGGGCAGCATTCAAAGCACATCAGCGTGCATAAACACGAAAACGTTTTTACCTATCACGTACTTGACATTTGACAGCTTTTGATATTTGCTATTAAAAAACCATTGAAATTCACAGAAAAAACCATAGGTTATAGTCCATATATAGTTAGGAATTTGCATTTACAAAACCTTGAAAATTCAATGAAAAAACCATTGGTTTTAGGTCATATATAGTTAGGGATTTGCATTTAGAAAACCTTATTTTACTCGCATAAAACCATTGAAATTCCATATATAGTTATAAGCGCTAACTATATATCGCGCACCCGCAATCCACTGCTGATGATGTCACATATTACATCATTCATGACATGGTTAGTGACATCACTGATGACATCACTGATGACATCTCAAATGACATCACTGATGACATCACTGATAACATCTCATTTGACATGACTGATCACATCACTGATGATATCATTCATGTGATAATACCATGAACCTCTTCAGACTCTAATATAACCTTAGATACAATCAGTGTAAACAGACAGTCACTCATCCATGGAGTTACTCACACACCTAGTCAGTTATGCCAAAAATCAATCACACCTCCATTTTCTCAACTATACAGTTATACACACCTTACTTATTCAAACATATACTAACACATATTTACTTTACTCTCTTATACAATCTCTGATACATGTTCACAATGATCCATACAGCCACTCACACATTCACTGGCTCTTATGCACAGTTATTTATAGATGTCAACTCTCACATGTACTGTGTTTTACATATGTACTTAATTTGACATGTAGCACTGAGATATCGATTTACTCACTAATACACTCATGCACAGTCAACCGCCATACAGTTGTTTCCACATGCACTTTTGAATCTATACATATAGTGAATCAACTACTCACACATCTATGTACAGAGTCACACACCTCCCAGCCACCCATACACACACACTCAGTTTCCCATACTTGGACAACCAATCAATAACCCATACAGTTACTCATATAGCTACTGATCAACATATGCAGCAGTTTGTAGAACAACAGATATAATGATGCACAAATTAAAACAGTTTAGTCACTAACCCATGCACTCAGTGAGACACATTTAATCACTCACTCAATCAGTCAGTCATGCACCTAGTAAATCCTTCATCCAGACACTTATATATCCACTCATTCTTCAATATGTAAAACATATTTTAACTTTACAGAAACATACAGTCACTGGATGTTGTAATCAGTGATGTCATCAGTGATGTCATTTGAGATGTCATCAGTGATGTCATCAGTGATGTCACTAACCATGTCATGAATGATGTAATATGTGACATCATCAGCAGTGGATTGCGGGTGCGCGATATATAGTTAGCGCGTATAACTATATATGGAATTTCAATGGTTTTATGCGAGTAAAATAAGGTTTTCTGAATGCAAATCCCTAACTATATATGACCTAAAACCAATGGTTTTTTCATTGAATATATATATATATATATATATCTATATCTATATATCTATATATATATATATATACACACACACACACATATATATATATATAAATATATATATATATATATATTACCTACTGGCGGTCGCCAGTAGGTAGTTATAGTTAGGATTTTTTTCAATGTTAAATCTCAAAATTCTATTTGGAATAACTTTGGCACCGGTTGACGAATCTGCCTGAAAATTTCCTGAAAATGGCCTCGCGGAGCTCCGGTCCTTCCCTGAAAGTTTGGGGGGGATGCGTCATGCGGGGGCCGAGATAAAAGGGGGGGTCCCAAAACGCATTTTCCCCATGTTAATTTCCATAGGGCGGTCAATTTCACTTTTAGCCCGAACGGCTGAATGGATTTACACCAAACTTGGCAAAATTGTAGGGACTGGTAGCCCGATGTGCCTTTGCTATGTCTCAAGATATGTGCTCCAGTGGATTTTGAGTAATTTAGGTTCAAAAAAATATATATATCTATAGGCGCTCTCCGGTGCGCGCACTTGAGTGCGCTCCCGGCGCGACACGCGACTTGCGCGCAGAAAGCTGATTGGCTCTTGGGTGTCTGTAAACATTCTAAACAGTCTGGAGCGGCCGCCATCTTGTGTCTCGGTAAAATCGAGACACAAGGGGTTTGAAAAAAAAAGGGGCAAATGACCATAAGGGGGAAGAGTAGACCCCCTCTGACCCCCTAGGTTTGATGTAGGGACTAAAATAGGGTCCTGCAGGGCATTAAAAAAAATTTTTCGTTTTGCGCGGGGGAAGCGCATGGTACGCGCACCGGCGAAGCACGGGGAAAATCCAGGACCATATTTATGAAGGCCTTGCGCTGTTAGTTTTGCGCCTCCTGTGCGTCAATTTTTGTGACGCACCAGCGGTGTAAAAAAATGCGCATTGTTATGCAATATTTAAAAAGTGACGCATCTATCTAGATGCGTCACTTTTTAAATATAGTGCAACGAGGCACATTTTATTACACTGCTGGTGTTATGCGTCACTTTTCTGTGCGCACTCCTTATGACATTCCAGATGTGTCATATTTAATGTATGACGAATCATGTTGCAAGGAGTTACAGATACGTCAGTATTTCTGACATATCTGTAAACATAAAAGTGATGCGAGGCAGGTGCAAGATTTTGACGCAACAGCATCCTAAAAGTGACGCAGAGAAATCTTATAGATTTCAGTACGTCGTTATTACCAAGCTTTTTGCGGGGGAATGCCCCCTTTGCATACATTATACCTGACGCAGATATAATGTGGCGCAGAGTTTTAAAAAGTGACCCATGTACCTAGATGCGTCACTTTTTAAAAATAGCGTCAGGTATAATGCATGCAGAGGGGGTGTTCTCCCGCAAAAAGCTTTGTAATAGCGACGCAGTGAAATCTTTGAGATTTCACTGCGTCAGTTTTAGGATGCTGTTGCGTCAAAATCTTGTGCCTGCTTTACAGCAGGTGTTAGACTGAGGCAAGACCTTTCACATGCTGCTTTCCCCATTTGAAAGGACACATTACTGGAGTTGCGTCACTTTTGTGACGCACTCCAGCAATGCGTTACTTGGAATGTCATAAGGAGTGCGCACAGAAAAGTGACGCATCGCACCAGTGGTGTAAAAAAATGTGCCTCGTTGCGTTATATTTAAAAAGTGACGTATCTAGGTAGATGGGTCACTTTTTAAAATCAAGCGCCACATTATATCTGCGTGAGGTATAATGCATGCAGAGGGGGTGTTCCCCCACTGAAAGCTTTGTAATAGCGACGCAGTGAAATGTTTGAGATTTCACTGCGTCACTTTTAGGATGCTGTTGCATCCTTTAAATATAGTGCAACGAGGCACATTTTATTACACTGCTGGTGTGATGCGTCACTTTTCTGTCCACAGTCCTTATGACATTCCAGATGTGTCATATTTAATGTATGACGAATCATGTTGCAAGGAGTTACAGATACGTCAGTATTTCTGACATATCTGTAAACATAAAAGTGATGCGAGGCCGGCGCAAGATTTTGACGCAACAGCATCCTAAAAGTGACGCAGAGAAATCTCATAGATTTCAGTACGTCGTTATTACCAAGCTTTTTGCGAGGGATTGCCCCCTCTGCATACATTATACCTGATGCAGATACAATATGGCGCAGAGTTTTAAAAAGTGACCCATGTACCTAGATGCGTCACTTTTTAAAAAATAGTGTCAGGTATAATGCATGCAGAGGGGGTGTTCCTTGCAAAAAGCTTGGTAATAATGACGCAGTGCGTCACTTTTAGGATGCTGTTGCGCCAAAATCTTGCGCCTGCTTCACAGCAAACCTTTCACATGGTGCTTTTTCCATGTGAAAGGACACATTACTGGAGTTGCGTCACTTTTGTGACGCACTCCTGCAATGCGTTACTTTTGTGTTTACAGATATGTCAGAAATACTGACATATCTGTAACTCCTTGCGAATTGATTAGTCATATATTAAATATGACATATCTGGAATGTCATAAGGAGTGCGTCCAGAAAAGTGACGCATCGCTGTTTTCACGTAGCGATGCGTCACTTTTCAGAAATGAGGCCTCCAGTTTATTCACTGTGTCATAACTTTCTTTTCTAACACTCACCTTCTTTCATTCCTCCTACTTCACTTCCTTTCACCTCTCATACCTTTCTGTTCTTTCTTACTCATTCTCCTTTCAATTATCAATGCACTATATTTCACTTACTCTTCATTTTTTAAGAATATAGCTCTTTGATGAGAATTGGAGGTAGTTCTGAAAAGAACTTTTGGTTTTCTTCTTTTAACTGAACAGGAACAAAAACAGGGAATGGAAACTGCTCAACAGGAGCAAAAAGAAAAGAAAAAAATTAGGGGTGGGAAGGGCAGCGATGGTTCTCCAATGCTCGAACCATGAGCAGGACACTTTGCTCCCCATAGGTGAGGAGTTGATTGCAGTATCTGCATTTGACGACCCCATGGTTAAATGCAGGTTGTATGTTTGCTACCTGCTCCTGTGATTGTTCTCTTCCAGAAGAAGTTGCTCCTCCTGTTAATGTAGAGGCCCCATCTCTGGGAACCTCTTGTGCCAGAGCCCTGACACTTTCCCGGGCAAAATTCTGGGGGTGCCTCCTCTCCACATGGCGAATCATGGTGAAGTTGCCAAAAGAGTATTTTTTTGGGGGGTTACCCCGTGACAGGACCTGTTTGCAGATCCTGCACTCTACTTTTGGTGCATTCACCTTCTTCTGGTCTGCTGGAAACTTAAAAAATTTCCAGATGAAATGTTCTTTGACCTTCGGCTGAGGAGGCTCTTCATCAATGAAATCATTGGAGTCATCTTCACTGCTGGATGGTCTGGCAGCCATGATGAATCCAGGAATATGGAGCAGCAAAAAAGGCAGGTCTTTCAGTCACAAAAGTGAAAGAAGAAGTGAAGGAAATGGGTGGGGATTTCATTCATTGTAAAAAAAAACTGTTAGCAACCAATGAAAAGTGTTATTTTAGGGTCACATGACCCGACGCGTTTACGCTGCGCGCTCCGGAGCACTTCCGGTGCGTTTACGCAGCGCGATCGTAGGCGCTTCCGGGGCGCAAACGTGGCGCGATCGTAGGCGCTTTTGCGTGCGTTTATGCGCCGCGAACGTAGGCGCTTCCGAGGGCACTTACGTTGCGCGCCGAAGTGACGTCATCAATCTTTTATAGAAATGCATAATCATTTTCCTTATTAAAAAAAACTAATTTTATTTGTATGGTACGAAATGTTTTGCATTATTATTAACTTTTCATTCATATTTTTTTTCACGAACGACAGTTGCGCTCTGGGTGCGCTTTCAGATGAGCTCTCGGAAAAGCTTACCGGAGAGCTTAGCTGAAAGCTTCCCGGAGCGCGCACCCAGAGCGCAAAAGAAAAAAATTATATAAAAAAAATGAATACTTAAAAAAAAACAGCAAATTGTAAAAAAAAAAAAAAAAGGTTAGAAACTCGATATACAAAGGAATTAGCATTTAAAAAACCTATGAAATTCACTGAAAAAACCATAGGTTTCACACCAGTTATAGTTAGGAATTAGCATTTAAAAAACCTATGAAATTCACTGAAAAAACCATAGGTTTCACACCAGTTATAGTTAGGAATTAGCATTTAAAAAACCTATTAAATTCACTGAAAAAACCATAGGTTTCACACCAGTTATAGTTAGCTGGAAATTTTACTGATATAAAACCATTGAAATTCCCACGTTATAGTTAGATGGACTCACTATAACTTGCGCGTGCAATGCACTGCTGATGATGTCTTATTAAGCCAGTTAACCAATCAATTTTTAAAAACCATCCATTTAGACACTTATTTAAACATTTATTCTTCCATCAACTTTTACATATACATATATAAAATATATTTATTTTTCAGAAAGACACACATTCACTGGATGGTGTCATCAGTGATGTCATGAGTGATGTCACTGACCATGTCATGAGTGATGTAATATGTGACGGCATCAGCAGTGCATTGCACGCGCAAGTTATAGTGAGTCCATCTAACTATAACGTGGGAATTTCAATGGTTTTATATCAGTAAAATTTCCAGCTAACTATAACTGGTGTGAAACCTATGGTTTTTTCAGTGAATTTAATAGGTTTTTTAAATGCTAATTCCTAACTATAACTGGTGTGAAACCTATGGTTTTTTCAGTGAATTTCATAGGTTTTTTAAATGCTAATTCCTAACTATAACTGGTGTGAAACCTATGGTTTTTTCAGTGAATATATATATATATATATATATATATATATATATATATATATATATATATATATATATATATATATATATATATATATATATATATATATAAAAATATATATTCACTCCTGTCGGTCTCTGCTAGAAAACAGGCGCTGACTCCGTGGGGTCTTGTTTCAGAAACAAGTTTATTTTTTTGTTTCAAGTGCTCAGATTGACGCGTTTCGATGGATACAACCGTCTTGCATCCCAAGAGCCGCTTAGGAAAATCAGATGCAGCGTGATGTCTCCAGCATGCAACGATAAACAGACACGAGCCCAAGTTGAGTGCAGAAAGTGGCGTTTATTCTTTTCAGTCGGCCATAACGCGTTTCACCACCGGAGTGGCTTGATCACATGACAACGTTCAAGCATTGAATGGACCATTAAAACAGCCAGCACCCTATGCACGTGACTGTGATAGTGATAGACATAGAAGAAAGTGAAATACAACTTTTTCCCTTCGTTTGATAAAAGCGTTGCTGTGCAGAAAATAAAACGATTTTAAAGCGACGCATCTGCCATCTGGTTTGAAATTTAAAGTAACTCAGTAAAATAAACATGTAAATGACTGAAGTTAATAACCATCGTTTTTGCAGAAAAAGAAAACTGAATGCTTAAATGCATAAATAACAGTATGAATACATAATCAATTGCATAAAATTGAGTTCAGAAAATGTAAGTATATGCATATAAAAATATATAAATATATATTCTTAAAATTTCATACAAAAATATATAAATTCAACATAAAAAATTATTTCATATATTTACACAAAGATTTTGACCCGATGGTAGAAACCTATAAGTCATCACACAAATATTGCATAAATGCTTGGTCATAATATACCTGAGTGTACAATATGATTACAAAAAACCTCTTGGGTATTTAAAAAACCCATGGTCAACACAGATGGTAATGGGGGAAAATATAGATTAAAGTGCCTTTGGTGCAAAGTGTGAATAAAGTGCAAATGTTAAAAACAAACCCCTAGGTGAGGGTTTTGATTTTAGAGAAGGGAATGGCAGCCACAAGGGACGAAAAAAACAATAAAAGTGTATTTTCAATGTTAATACATACTGCCTGACAGTCAGATCTGACAAGGATGTTGGGTCTGTAAGCTAATTAGTCACAAAGAAAGCAAAAAGGAGAAGGACGCAAGGGGCAGGTTACCAAAGAGGGGGAGAGGAAAGAAAGTTACAACTCATAGGAAGGTTCAGTTTTGTAATTATAAGCATGTATGTAAGTCTTCAGTATTGTTTAAACCTCCGGGGCTTTTGCTGTTGAAGTTTAAGATGTACCTTGTCTCCAACTTGTGCATTTTTTGTTCTCGATCACCACCCTGTTTGGTTTTCGGAATCGTGTCGATGACATAATATTTGAGGTCCACTAGATTATTATTGTGGACCTCCCGAAAGTGTTTCGCCACGGGGGAGGTAGGGTCAGAGTTGGTGATTGCCCTGATGTGCTGCAATACCCTTACACTCGCTGGTAGTTTGGTACTTCCCACGTACCGTAAGGGACACGTACATTCCAAGATATAAATGGCGTACTCAGTTTTGCAGTGGAGGGATTTGGAGATTTTGATATCTTTTTGACTGAAGGCTGTACGGTAACTGGTTTTGTTAATACCATAGGTGCAAGCTTTACAGGAGTGACATTTAATGAAACCCTGTGAGGATTTCAGCCAATCAGTTCAGTTCATTTAGTCTTTATTTCGAATAAAATTCATAAAAGACAGCATACATAAAACATTTTCAACAATTTCAGCATTTTACAATGAAACCCCAGAAATATAAAGGAATTTACCTCAGTCAATATACAGACATTGTCAAGTAATTAAGTTAATTTAAAAGGGGTTACAATTTCTTTGCGCGAATCAGCCACATCCACCCTAAAAATTTGGCAACGCAAATCACAGATTTTTGTATACGTAAGTCGCGTAGTTTCAACAGGGCTACACGATTCCCCCCACAATTTAAGGTTTTACAAATAGGTTTCAACCATTTTATTCGAGGCAATCGATATGCTGGGCATGCAAAAAACAGATGACCGATACTTTCAACCTGGTCAGGACAAAAAGGGCATTTATTGCTTGTGTTCTTCGCCCACTTTGCAGTAAAGGAGTTGATCGGCAAAGTACCCACCCGAAACTGATGATACAGCTTACGGTCGAGGGTTTTTCATATCAAGTCCCAATAGGGCTCAAGGGACGGTGTTATCTTGTGTGTTAAGAACAGTCCCGTTAGGCTATTTTCTGATGAAAGAGAGACCAGTGCAGATTTCTTAGCAGCCCAGAATTGCTCTTTAAATTCCACTTTAGATGGGAACCTAGAACATTCAGGATGTAGCTATAATTCGGGGAGACCCATGGAATACAATATTTGTTTATTTCAGCCAATCCTTAGAGGGTGCAATTTCGGGGCAGTTGGATACCAAGCTGGTATGTAAGGAAATGGCTCTCTTGTAAGTAATACTGGGCTTGGCTGGCATGTTTTGGCCTATAATAGGGTCAGAACGAATAAGGGCCCAATTTTGATTGATGATTTTACTAATCGTACCTTTTTGGGTGCTGTAGGGCACGATAAGTCTGACAGTACTGGAATCTTGTGATTTGGTAGATTGAGATATAGGTAGGATTTTGGGTTTGGGGACAAGGAGAAGGGTTCTGTCCAGTTCCGCAGTTTTGTTGATGGCTGTTTGGATGATATGGATAGGGTATCCTCTGGCAAGGAACCTTTCCTTACATTCATTTTGTGCCATCTCCAAATCGGTGGAATTGCTGCCAATCCTTTTTACTCGCAGCATTTCCCCGTATGGAATGCTGCGAATAAGATGTTTAGGATGGAAACTGGTGTAATGTAAAATAGAATTTCCCGCTGTCTCCTTTCTGTAAAGATTGGTTTCCAAGATGTTGTCAAGAATGTATAATTCTATGTCAAGAAAATGAATATTGGTATGGCTCATAGTGCTGGTTAATTCCAAGTTGATACTATTGGTATTCAAGAGGTTAATCCACTCCTGGGCCTCTTCTCTAGTGCCATTCCAGACCAAGATAAGGTCGTCTATGTACCTGTAATACATTTTGACATGTTTGTGAACCACTCACCAAGAGTACCTTTGAGGACCAGCTCCTCCCACCAGCCCATAAAGATACAGGCATAGCTGGGGGAGAAGCTGGCCCCCATCGCCACCCCCCTCATTTGCTGGTAGAAAGTTTGATTAAAGGTGAACATGTTGTGATGTAAACAAAAAGTTACCATATCTAGCAGCATATTACTGTGTTCAGGGGAAGTTGGTCTGGTCTTGGTGAGAAAATAATCCAAGGCTCTTAGACCGTCCTTGTGGTCTGTGCAGGTATAAAGAGATGATACATCCAAAGTAAGTAAAAGAAACCCAGGATCCCAAACAAAATCCTTAATTTTGCCAAGAAAATCACTAGTATCTCTTAAGTAGGAAGCCAATCCAGTCACACAACCTTGTAAAAAAAAGTCAATGTAGTTTGAGGTATGTTCCAGCAAACTGTTCCTGCCGGAAATAATGGGCCTTCCCGGTGGATGCAATGGATCTTTGTGTACTTTGGGTATAAAATAAATATTGGGGATAGTAGGATAATCAGTTTTCATATACAGATATTCTTCCTTGGTAATTAAGCCAGCACTTTTCCAAGCCAAAACCTCCAAATAAAAGGAATTAGAAGTTTCTTTAACCGCTGAAGCACTGCTAATTTTGTAGCATTTGCGATCGTTGAGTTGGGACATGGCTTCTGTCATGTATTGGTCTTTGTCCCATAGTACTACATTGCCTCCTTTGTCCGAATTTCGGATGACAATCTGACTATTTTGCTGTATTTTGGCCACCAGGTTGTCATACATTCTATTGTGCCTAGATGTTTTGTTTTTCATGGCACCTATTTTGTAGTTCAGTTTTTTAAGTTCATTAATTACATGTTCATTGTAAATGTCAATTCCATCTTGTGGCATGATGGGGTTGAACTTAGATTTGTTCTTGAAAGGAGTGGCAACGATCGCTTTAGAGGTTTGGCTAGGAATTTGACTGTTAGAAGATAGTTGTGAAAACTCAGTGCGATTTTGTGCATGAAGATCCGTTAGTATGGTAAGCAATGTTGATGGTGGTCCTGTAGGTGGAGGAGTCCCAGAAGGCACCTGTCTTTCCATTTGAGCAACTTTGGCGTTGATGAACGGAATTGGCTGAAATTTTCAGGAAAATGGCACATTTTGTTTCTGAGCGTCCCCTGAAGGTTTGGGGGGGTTTCGTCAAGCGGGGGTCGAGAAAAAAGGGGGGTCCCAAAACGTGTTTTTAACATTGAGTTTTCCAGAGGGCGGTTGGACTCACTTTTAGCTCGAACGGCTGAATGGATTTCCACAAAACTTGGCAAAATTGTAGGGACTGGTAGCCCGATGTGCCTTTGCTATGTCTCAAGATATATGCTCCAGTGGTTTTTACGAAAATTAACTTTGAAAAATATATATTGGGCTACATTGGGCTATATATATATGTTAGAGCCCAAATGTAGCCCAATGTAGCCCAATGTAGCCCAAAGATGGCCACCAGAGACAAAAAAAAAACAAATGTAGCCCAAATATCAGCCAGATGTAGCCCAACTATAGCCCAGTGACAGAATGTCCCAGAGTGTTCTAAAGAACAACTAGAGCGCTAACAGTCTTACTTATGACAAAAGTATGGCACACCTGAAGTCATCTTGATTGGAATAAAGTCGTAACACTTAATACATTTAATTTGAAAAGGAACAAAATGAGGGGTTTCATTTTGCCATAGAATATATATATATATATATATATATATATATATATATATATATATATATATATATATATATATATATATATATATATATATATATATATATATATATATATTCACTGAAAAAACCATAGGTTTCAGACCGGTTATAGTTAGGAATTAGCATTTAAAAAACCTATTAAATTCACTGAAAAAACCATAGGTTTCACACCAGTTATAGTTAGCTGGAAATTTTACTGATATAAAACCATTGAAATTCCCACGTTATAGTTAGTTGGACTCACTATAACTTGCGCGTGCAATGCACTGCTGATGACATCACATATTACATCACTCATGACATGGTCAGTGACATCACTCATGACATCACTGATGACACCATCCAGTGAATGTGTGCCTTTCTGAAAAATAAATAATATAATATTTTATATTTGTATATATTAAGATCGATGGAAGAATAAATGTTTAAATAAGTGTCTAAATGGATGTTGTTTTTAAAAAAATCGATTGGTTAACTGGCTTATTAAGTGTATCTTAGTGAATACATATATTAGCGAGTAATGTTTAAATATTTAAATATATGTATCAGTGTTTTACTTTGTGTATAAGTGGCTGCATGGGTTGGTGAGTAGCTACATATGTGTGTATATGGGTTATTAGATGTTTTTTATAGTATCAGTATGAGTGTCTGTATGGTTTGGTGGGGCTGTTCTTAGCACATAGATGCATCAATGACTGACTCACTGTTTGTATGTGTTTTGAAGACAGCATTTGTGTAGGATTGTATGGGTGGATGAGTGTGTATATGTGTGTGTTAGAGAGTGAATGCCTCTCTCACTAGTGTCTTTATGAGTAACTACATATGTTTAAATCTTGTATATATGAGAATTGATGTATATAAGTAAGTATATGTGAGAGTGAGAGATTGAAAGAGTTCCTGTTTAAATAAGTATGTGTTTCTATAAGTGATTGTTTAAGAGAGTAAGTATGTGTAAGTTTCCTTAGAAGTAATGTGCTAATGTGTGTATAGTTGTATATGCAAATAAATGGATGTTTATTAGTTTATTTGCATGTGTGAGTATATGTATGAGTAAGTTTTTGATGACTGTCAGTGTGTAACAGAATGAATAGGGGTATCACTACATATGATGAGTGAGTATATGTATGAGTGAATACATAAAACTGTTGGTGAATGTGCGAATTTGTATATAGATGGTGAAATTACTGAATTGGTTGTTGTAACTGGTATGGGTATATCCACTTTTTTGTTAATGATAGTTTCTATTTTTGAATATGTGTTTCAAAGGTTACTTTACAGTGAAAGGACGTCTGTCACTGTGTTACAAGGATGGTGTCATCAGTGATGTCATGAGTGATGTCACTGACCATGTCATGAGTGATGTAATATGTGATGTCATCAGCAGTGCATTGCACGCGCAAGTTATAGTGAGTCCAACTAACTATAACGTGGGAATTTCAATGGTTTTATATCAGTAAAATTTCCAGCTAACTATAACTGGTGTGAAACCTATGGTTTTTTCAGTGAATTTAATAGGTTTTTTAAATGCTAATTCCTAACTATAACCGGTCTGAAACCTATGGTTTTTTCAGTGAATTTCATAGGTTTTTTAAATGCTAATTCCTAACTATAACTGGTGTGAAACCTATGGTTTTTTCAGTGAATTTCATAGGTTTTTTTAATGCTAATTCCTAACTATAAGTCTCACTTTATAAATAAGACTGTTAGCACTCTAGTTGTTCTTTAGAACACTCTGGTACATTCTGTCATTGGGCTACAGTTGGGCTACATCTAGTTGAAATTTGGGCTACATTTACATTTTTTGTTCTCTGGTGGCCATCTTTGGGCTACATTGGGCTACATTGGACTACATTTGGGTTACATTTTGGCATTTTGGCATATATATATATAGCCCAATGTAGCACAATATATATTTTATCAAAGTTAATTTTCGTAAAAACCACTTAAGAATAGGGCTACCAGTCCCTACAATTTTTCCCATTTTTATTTTTTTTTATTTTTTGCTTTGGAGCGCTCCCGGTGCGCTTCCCGGGGAGCGCCCCGAAAAGCGTACTTTTATAAAGCGCCCCCGGGCGCGCTCCGAGGAGCGTCCCGTAAGCGCCAATATCGCGAAGGAAAACATGATCATGACGTATCGCGTAGCCGCGTCCGCGTGATACGCACGGCGTAAGCGCACCCGGAAGTACTCGAGCGAATACGATCGCGCAACGTAAACATCCGACGCGCTTACGCTACGCGACCCGAAGCGCCCCCGGGCGCGCCCAGGGGCGCGTAGCGTAAGCTCGTCGGGTCATTTGACCTGAAAATAACACTTTTCATTGGTTCATAACAGTTTTAGTTTCATAATGATGAAGCCCCTGGTCTTGTGACCTGAAAATAACACTTCTCATTGGTTCAGGACAGTTTTTGTTCTAAATGATGAAAGACCCCACCTTTTTTCCTTATTCTGACTTTGTCCTTTGACTGAGGAAGACCTGTTTGCACATCTCTGTACCTTTTTGATATTAATAATGGCTTCAGTAGCAGCAGCAGCTGGTGCATCTGCCCCACCACCACCACCACAACCACCAAGAGGACCACCTCAAGATTATATTGGTGGTCAAGAACAGGAGGATGAGGAAGAGGAAGAGGAGGAGGGGAGGAGAAGATGGCTGCCTGAAGAAAATACCCCATACAAACCCAAGCCACACATTGTATGGGAGTTTTTTTCAATCCCAGAGGGCAAGAAAAAAGTGAATGCGCCCAAGGTAACTTGCCTAATCTGCAATGAGGAACTTTCACGGGGCAACCCAAACAAAAAATATTCATTTGGTAACTATACCATGATTCGTCATATGACCAGAAAGCACCCAAACAACTACTCTCGTGCTGAGTTCAGGGAACTGGCCAGTAACCTCCCCCAGTCGTCAAGGACCACCTCCCAAACAAACCAACCCACTTCATCGGGACCAGAAACATCCGAGATGATGCCTTGCATTCAGCCAAGATTTGCTGATTTTAAAATCACTTGTTCTGCATGTGGCAAGCTTATCGCCTATGGTGAAAAAAGGGTTAAGCTCATCGTCCTTGCAGGTGATAGTCACAAGTGCCCCAAAAAGAAGTAATTTTTGGTTTTTTTTATTTTTTTGCTCCAGTTGAGCCAGTTTCAATTCCCTTTTTTTGTTTCTCCCCCTAAAAAAATACAAAAAAAATATAAAACTGTTTTGAAAAGCCAAAAAAAGTTCAAAAAGTTCAAAAAACAAAAAAAAATATAAAACAACAAAAAGAAGAAAAAAAAAAGTTTTTAGAACTACCTCCAATTTCTAAATAACAACTTCATTTTTTAAAAACTCTGTCATCTTTTTCCCTCATTTTACGCTCCCCAGTGCGCTCCCCGGTGCGCGTACCAGGCGCTTCCCCCGCGAAAAACGCAAAAAAAAAAAAATTTTGAAGGCCCCGCGGGGCCCTTTAATGGCCCCCATATCAAACCTAGGGGGTCAGGGGGGGTCTACCCTACCCCCTTATGGTCAATTCCCCCCTTTGTTTTTGCCACCTCTTATGACTAGATTTTACCGATAGACAAGATGGCCGCCGCTCCGGACTGTTTAGAATGTTTACAGACAACTGAGAGCCAATCAGCTTTCTGCGCGCAAGTCGCGTGTCGCGCCGGGAGCGCTCACCGGTGCGCGCACCGGAGAGCGCCTATAGATATATAAATTTTTTTGAACGTTAATTTCTCAAAATCCACTGAATCACATATCTTGAGACATAGCAAAGGCACATCGGGCTACCAGTCCCTACAATTTTGCCAAGTTTGGTGGAAATCCATTCAGCCGTTCGGGCTAAAAGTGAAATCGACCGCCCTATGGAAATTAACATGGGGAAAACGCGTTTTGGGACCCCCCTTTTATCTCGCCCCCCGCTTGACGTATCCCCCCCAAACTTTCAGGGAAGGACCGGAACGCCGCGAGGCCATTTTCAGGAAATTTTCAGGCAGATTCGTCAACCGGCGCCAAAGTTATTCCAAATAGAATTTTGAGATTTAACATTGAAAAAAATCCTAACTATAACTACCTACTGGCGACCGCCAGTAGGTAATTATATATATATATATATATATATATATATATATATATATATATATGTATCCGATTCAAGTTCCTGCTACGTCTCAATAGAGGAAAAGCATTCCATGAAAAGAGAAAGCCACAGGTACAGACCACTCCACAGCGCTGCAAATGCAATATAAAGGTTGTTTATTGTCTCCTTGTCGCCAGCATGACGCGTTTCGGCTACGTCACGGTAGCCTTGATCACATATATATATATATATATATATATAAGTCCAACAAGTTGCCTGCTGTAGAAAGAACCTCACGACAGGTAGGTTTCAGCCACAATCTTTTAATGAAGGGAACAGCGTGGGTGAAGACTTGCAGCAACAAAATATTGTCCAAAATGCCTGACGCGTTTCGTGGAAGAACCACTTCTTCAAAGGCAGCTGACATCTTCAATGCAAAGGCACAGCGTTTTTTTCTCTGGCACCACCCATTATATCATAATCTTGCCTCAGTGGGCGTGGCCACTCCTGTAGCCCCATGGTCTTTGTAGTGTCAAAGTATTACTCCCGTGAGCTGGCGTGCCCTTGCACTCTCAAAGTTCAATTATTTCCACAGTGGGTTGTGATGCAAAGCTCCGCACTCACCGCTGACACTGTTTATCTCCATTAAACCGGCACCTGTCCCATCTGCTTCGGCGTAGTTTTGCGTCGTAGCTGGAATGCTGTGAAGCACCGGGGCTCTTTCTGCGGCTCAGGCGGGGCCGCAAAACATAAGTCCAACAAGTTGCCTGCTGTAGAAAGAACCTCACGACAGGTAGGTTTCAGCCACAATCTTTTAATGAAGGGAACAGCGTGGGTGAAGACTTGCAGCAACAAAATATTGTCCAAAATGCCTGACGCGTTTCGTGGAAGAACCACTTCTTCAAAGGCAGCTGACATCTTCAATGCAAAGGCACAGCGTTTTTTTCTCTGGCACCACCCATTATATCATAATCTTGCCTCAGTGGGCGTGGCCACTCCTGTAGCCCCATGGTCTTTGTAGTGTCAAAGTATTACTCCCGTGAGCTGGCGTGCCCTTGCACTCTCAAAGTTCAATTATTTCCACAGTGGGTTGTGATGCAAAGCTCCGCACTCACCGCTGACACTGTTTATCTCCATTAAACCGGCACCTGTCCCATCTGCTTCGGCGTAGTTTTGCGTCGTAGCTGGAATGCTGTGAAGCACCGGGGCTCTTTCTGCGGCTCAGGCGGGGCCGCAAAACATAAGTCCAACAAGTTGCCTGCTGTAGAAAGAACCTCACGACAGGTAGGTTTCAGCCACAATCTTTTAATGAAGGGAACAGCGTGGGTGAAGACTTGCAGCAACAAAATATTGTCCAAAATGCCTGACGCGTTTCGTGGAAGAACCACTTCTTCAAAGGCAGCTGACATCTTCAATGCAAAGGCACAGCGTTTTTTTCTCTGGCACCACCCATTATATCATAATCTTGCCTCAGTGGGCGTGGCCACTCCTGTAGCCCCATGGTCTTTGTAGTGTCAAAGTATTACTCCCGTGAGCTGGCGTGCCCTTGCACTCTCAAAGTTCAATTATTTCCACAGTGGGTTGTGATGCAAAGCTCCGCACTCACCGCTGACACTGTTTATCTCCATTAAACCGGCACCTGTCCCATCTGCTTCGGCGTAGTTTTGCGTTGTAGCTGGAATGCTGTGAAGCACCGGGGCTCTTTCTGCGGCTCAGGCGGGGCCGCAAAACATAAGTCCAACAAGTTGCCTGCTGTAGAAAGAACCTCACGACAGGTAGGTTTCAGCCACAATCTTTTAATGAAGGGAACAGCGTGGGTGAAGACTTGCAGCAACAAAATATTGTCCAAAATGCCTGACGCGTTTCGTGGAAGAACCACTTCTTCAAAGGCAGCTGACATCTTCAATGCAAAGGCACAGCGTTTTTTTCTCTGGCACCACCCATTATATCATAATCTTGCCTCAGTGGGCGTGGCCACTCCTGTAGCCCCATGGTCTTTGTAGTGTCAAAGTATTACTCCCGTGAGCTGGCGTGCCCTTGCACTCTCAAAGTTCAATTATTTCCACAGTGGGTTGTGATGCAAAGCTCCGCACTCACCGCTGACACTGTTTATCTCCATTAAACCGGCACCTGTCCCATCTGCTTCGGCGTAGTTTTGCGTCGTAGCTGGAATGCTGTGAAGCACCGGGGCTCTTTCTGCGGCTCAGGCGGGGCCGCAAAACATAAGTCCAACAAGTTGCCTGCTGTAGTAATTGAACTTTGAGAGTGCAAGGGCACGCCAGCTCACGGGAGTAATACTTTGACACTACAAAGACCATGGGGCTACAGGAGTGGCCACGCCCACTGAGGCAAGATGATATAATGGGTGGTGCCAGAGAAAAAAACGCTGTGCCTTTGCATTGAAGATGTCAGCTGCCTTTGAAGAAGTGGTTCTTCCACGAAACCCGTCAGGCATTTTGGACAATATTTTGTTGCTGCAAGTCTTCACCCACGCTGTTCCCTTCATTAAAAGATTGTGGCTGAAACCTACCTGTCGTGAGGTTCTTTCTACAGCAGGCAACTTGTTGGACTTTATATATATATATATATATATATATATGACCTACTGGTGGTCGCTAGTAGGTATATATAGTTAGGATTTCTTTATTAGGGATTTCTGAAAATTCTATGTTGAATAACTTTGGCGTTGATGGATGGAATTGGCTGAAATTTTCAGGAAAATGGCACATTTTGTTTCTGAGCGTCCCCTAAAAGTTTGGGGGGGTTTCGTCAAGCAGGGGCCGAGAAAAAAGGGGGGGTCCCAAAACGTGTTTTTAACATTGAGTTTTCCATAGGGCGGTTGGATTCACTTTTAGCTCGAACGGCTGAATGGATTTCTATGAAACTTGGGAAAATTGTAGAGACTGTTTGCCCGATGTGCCTTTGCTAGGTCTCAAGATATGTGCTCCAGTGGATTTTGAGAAATTAACGTTCAAAAAAATATATATATATGTGACAGCGTCCCGGTTAGCGCCCCGGTTCACGTACCAGACGCGTAACGGAACTTCGCGAGGAGAAGCGGATTGGCTCTCCGGTGACTGTCATCATTCTAAACAGTCCGGAGCGGCCGCCATCTTGTCTCTCGGTAGGATCGAGAGACAAGAGGTGGAAATAAATGAAGGGGGAAATGAATGAAAGGGGGCAAGGTAGACCCCTCCTGACCCCCTAGGATTGATGTGGGGGCTATTAAAGGGCCCCGCGGGGCAAAAAAATGTAAAACATTTTTTTTCGATTTTTCACTGTGGAAGCGCTACCCGGTACGCGAACCGGGTAGCGAACCGGGTAGCTCACCGGTAGCGTAACGGGAGTCCGCCATCTTGTGTTTCGGACGAATTTAGTCACAAGACAGAGGATAAACAATGTTGGGAATGGGTATAAGGGGGCACGGGAGACATATCCTTACCCCCTAGGTTTTCTGAGGGTGGCTGAGGAGGCCCATATAGGTAAAAAAACAGCCTTTTTTTTCAAATTTTTGCACGGTTAGCGCCCGGTCCGCGCACCGGGTAGCGTTCCGGAAAGCGTAACAAGGGGAAAACCAAGGGAAACAGTAAAATAATATTGGTGGGTTATCCTGGAGGTGACGCACCTCAGCAACGCTATAATTGATTGGATGCCACCTCTGCATGTGGCGATGCATAGTATAGTTTCCAAAACTATACTTTTTGTCTGTGCCTCGGGACAGAACTGCATCGCAATGAGGCATGTCACCAGCCTGGCATTGACCTTTTTTTGCCCTCGAGGGTAAGAAAAAAATTGCCATATAAAATGGTCTAAGCGGTGGGATTGCCGGGGCTCTTCACGCAAGAACTGCCTCGGCTCTACCTCCTCTTCCTCTTCTTCTTCCTCTTCCTCTGGGTTTGGAAGGAACTTTGCAGGTGGTCCTTCCTTCCTAGGTGGTTGTGGTGGTGGTGGTGGGTGTCCACCAGCTGCAGCTACTACAGATGCCATGACTGAACAAGCAGAAACAGGTCTTCCTCTCACAAAGATGAACGTCAGAGTGAGGAAAAAAGGTGGGGGCTTTCATCATTTGGGAACAAAAAAAATTTCTAAACCAATGAAAAGTGTTATTTTCAGGTCACATGGCCTGTTACGCTTACGTTGCGCGTCCCACTCCGCGCCCGGAGCGCTTCCGGGGTGCTGCGCTTCGCGCCTCGGGTCGCGCTCTGGAGCACTTCCGTCATAAGACGCATTACGCGGCAATGCGATATGTCGCGCTTACGTGACGCGTCACGATGTTGTTTTCGAATGCGGCAGTTGCGCAGAACGTTTCCCGGTGCGCGGATCGGGTCGCGGCACCAAATTGAGCTAACGGGAAGCTACCCGGTGCGCGGACCGGTAGCGAAAAAAAAAAAATGTATATACATAAAAAAATTATATTAAATACATAAAAAATATATTTTTCCTTTAAAAGAAGAATACATTTTACAGCTTTTGATATTTGCAATTAAAAAACCATTGAAATTCACTGAAAAAACCATAGGTTATAGACCATATATAGATAGGAATCAGCATTTACAAAACCTTGAAAATTCACTGAAAAAACCATAGGTTATATACCATATATAATTAGGAATTAGCATTTACAAAACCTTATTTTACTCACACAAAACCATTGAAATTCGCACATATATAGTTAGTTGCACTAACTATATATCGCGCACCCGCAATCCACTGCTGATGATGTCACATATTACATCATTCATGACATGGTCAGTGACATCACTGATGACATCACTGATGACATCTCAAATGACATCACTGGTTTGTAACCATGAACAAGCAGTGGATACTGCGAAACGCGTCGGTTAAGCTGGGTGCTGTAATGGCACAGAAATAAAACCTGCTGTAAACCTTCCTGGTGGAGTGCGAGTATAATTGCTTTCTCTTTTTTTTTTTTTTTTAAATATTTTTATTGAAATTTTTCCCCTTTTTTTTCCCCCCCTGAGATGAGAACAGGGCACAATAACATTCATTACAATACAAAATCATAAATAAGTATGGGAATTATACAGAGCGTTATGGTCATAAAATAATATCGATTCATACATGGTTCTCAGAACAAATCATATACTCCAAATATACACAGACTTCTATATACTAAATTCTCAATTTCAGACCCCCCCCTGGTGATCACTAATCGGGACCTTGTTTCCAGTGGACGAGAGGCTCCCATATTGCTAAGCCTAGTTTCTTGCCGTTTCTCCCCCTCCTCGCATAGATAGCTGATTCTAGCTTTTGAATAGATAATAACTTCCCCAACCATTGATGATAAGTTGGAGGGTTAGGGTCCAGCCATGCCGAGGCGACTAATAGTCTGAGGACGGCCAATGCTACGAATAGAAACTTTTCATTACCGACATAAGTCTCAGGATTGACTCCTAATAACATGACAGCTGGACTTAGTTCTATTGTTGTAGATAATACATTCTGTAGAAACTGCTCAATATCCCGTTTTTTACTATTCAGATGTGGGCAGAGTGAAAAAATATGTGTTAGGTCCGCCCCCAGACTCCCACATCTGAAGCAGGTGGTTCCCGTAGTACCCCCCCATTGAACAATTTTTCCAGGGGTGTAGTAGAGATGGAATAGAGTCTTATAATGTTGAGCCTGTAATGAAGATGAACACAACAGTTTTCTTCCCAACTCTAATGATTCTGAAAAAGTATCCCTACTTATATCCAAATCTACAGACCACCTATTTATCCATTTCTCCATATCATCTTTCTTTAACACTGTCATCTCACAGTAGAACCTCTTTATAGTACAATCCGAGCCTGTTTCTATAATATCCAACAATATATTTCTATCAAACCCCATGGGTCCTCCTTTCCTGTTTATTAGACAACTCCTTATTTGAAGATATTTAAAAAAATGTTTTGTATCTAGGGTATATCGATCCTGTAGCTCAACAAATTGTAAAATACCTTGGGGGCCCAGAATATCTCCAATCTTTCTTATCCCCCGCGACTCCCAGTCTTGGAATACAGCTCCCGAAAAAACCATACTCGGGAGTGAGGGGTTATTTTTGAGTCTAGTGTAAAAATTATATTTCCCAAATCCAATCTTTTTTGATATTCCCTTCCAAACATTATGGGCAGCCATTAGAATCTTGAACCGTGTTCGTTTATAATAACTTTCCTCCGTAAATCTTAAAAATATATTTTCCGCGTTTTTACCTAAAACCAAACCATAAATTGCAAGTGATCCTGCTTTGTCCCAGTCATCTATATCAGCCCCTCCTACCAATCCCAACATGTTTTGGAATGCGGCGGCCCAATAATACACTTTTAGGTCTGGTAAGGACCAGCCACCACGTTCCCGTGGTAGAGACATATATCTCAGTGCTCTGCGTGTTTTTCCCTTAGCCCATACGAAGCGGTTGATCATTTGTTCACATATTTACGGCAGACCACAATAGTGGAATCGTTCCTACCTGCACCTGGAGTGGCGGTGGTAGTCTCGTCGGATATACCAGCCGGGCAGCAGGCGTCTCTCATTCCCACGCTGGCGGTTCTGTGTGGGGGCAAGCTGGGCCATGTGCAGTTGCAGAGTTCCGTGGCGGCTGGTGCTGGTGTTATTCAAGATGTCAACGAGGACGCGGTGCACACTGAGATTGCTGGCAGCCTGGCGACGCCTCCTACAGGAAGTGAGGTTACAGAAACAGAGGATGTGGTTGTCCTTTCAGTGGCTGCAGCAGGGGGCGGGCCTACGGTTTTAAAGGGCCGGGAGCCTGAAGCCGAGTCAACAACAATTAAGGTAGGAAATAAACATGCAGCGCTACCTCCAGTCCTACACAGTAATAGAGATTCTGGCCCTGGGGCAGAGGGTAGCTTTGAGAGCGAGGGTATGATTGTAGCCCCTTGTGGGAACAATGAAGGAACGCAAGATGTGCAGGATATGAGAAGAGAGACACAAGTTCAAGCACATGAGGTATCGGATCAATTAAAATTAAATAGTTATATGTCAGTGGATACAAGTATGACTATTGGCAACATGAAACATGTGCAAAGTATCCCAGATCCATCTTTGGCATCTCCTGGTGAAGACATCTTTTTTACTGGGAATTATGAAGCAGATAATGAAGGAGATGAGGAGGAGCTAGATGGAAGTGAGACAAGCACTGCGGAATCCTCTATTTTAGAGTCAGAATTGGGTGATTCAGACTCCATGGTGGGCTCAGGTTCAGAAACTGACATATCCGGACTCGGGAACGTATTGACCGTCTCGGATAGCGATACTGACTCAATGGCACATGAGACAGTACAAAGAGTGGTAAGACCAAAAATTAAAAAAAGTTTAAGAGAGGAGCACAGAAAGTCAAAAGATAACGACTCTGCATATACGGGAAAAACCGGCAATCCAAGCCGCAGGAATGAATCTAAAGCACCTCGCAGAAGACAAGTGAAACCAGTTGCAAAAAAATTAATCTGGGATAACACCGCAGAGCATGGAATAGCTCAGACTGGAGTATCTGTGAACACGGAAATAAGGGCTCAGGAGTTTACCTCTCATGGAGCAGAGGGGGACCCTGGAAGGGGCGCCGCCAATTTTGAACTTTTGTTTTCAACCCTAAAACAAATCCAAACTGAGGCACGCGCTGAGAGTCACAGATCAAGCAGGAGGGCCAGGCGTGCAAATAGAAAGATACAATCCTCTCTGCAGAAGGTCAACAAAATGTACGAGGATATGGTCGGGAGAGTATCCGAGCTTGAGGTCAGAACAAGCAAACTGGAAGACGATTTCGTTAAGATGAAAGACGCTGGTGATGATAAAGACAAGACAACTGCTGATATGCTCTGGAAGCTAGAGGACTTTGAAAACAGACAAAGGCGAAATAATATTAGATTAATTGGAATTGAAGAGGGGAAAGAGGCGGGGGATGTTAGAGCATTTGTCATTGATTTGTTGAAAGGCGCATTCCCTGAGTTGGTCTCATGGGATTGGGAACATGAGATTCAAAGAGCGCACCGATTTCCGCTGACACAAAAGGATCTGCAGGGCAAGCCCCGGGCAATATTGCTCTATGTTGGTAACTTTCTCCTGCGCGAAGAATTAATCAATAAGGCAAAACCACAGGCTAAACGCTCTTATAAGGGAATTGAGTTTTTCGCCCGCCCCGATTTCTGCCACGCCACCGTGGAAAGAAGGTGGCGGATGAGACAGCTCATTACCCCATTCCATAATATAGGCTATGAGGCTTATCTTTTATTCCCGGCACGTTTGAAAGTCGGCTTGGAGGGTAGCTTCAGAGTTTTCCATTCTGAAATCATGGCGCAAGAATATCTTACTTACCTGAGAGAGAATAGGGGACGTCAAAAGCCTACACGTGGATCTCTGGAGGTCCAAGATATACAAGCTGGACCTGTCCAAAATATACCTCGTAAAAAGTAAAAAGCAACATACTCTGCTAAGCAACAAGAATGAAAAGAAAAATGAGGCATTAGGAGCAGTCTGATCGCTAAACTCCTTTTTTCCTCGTTTCTATTATAAACTTTTAATTGAAGGGTGGCTGCATAGTGGTGTATGGTAGTGTAGTTAACTACTAACTCATTTATACATATTATTCTCTGCAATATATTTTTATATTCAAGAATTTGTTTTTTTCTGCTGCCCAAATTGGTGATATGCTTTTTTAAAAGTGTAAAATCTTGAAATTACTGCTAAAAACTGCTAAAAACTATGAATCATGGTGGGGGGGAAAAAAGGAAAAGGGAAAAAAAAAAATGACTGGGTTTGTTTCTATGCCAGTGAGCATTCTGAACAATGTATATAGTTAAGGGAAAATCAGGGAGGGGAGGGTGAGACAACCCAGTGGCAAACGTCAGCCAGACATAGGTCTTATGGACCTATTTGCCTGTAGGGGGGGAGGGACCACGAGGGTGGGGCGTCTGGGGTGGGGGAGGGAGAATTTAGGGGCAGGGCACAAGGGCATTGTAATTTGTAGAGGTAATGATGGGCATGTGATGGAAAAAGTGTTTCAGTGGCAGGATGTCAAGGAAGGGATTACCAAATTTAAGTTCCATGTATTGAGTGTATTAGTTGAATTGAAGATAAATTATGTTAAGATAATGTCAAGTGATCAGGCAGTCAAAGGTTCTGTGAAAATTAGTAATGACACTTAGGTTTGTAACATGGAATGTGTGCGGTTTAAACGATGTCCAAAAGAGGTATAAGATAGGAGCTCGATTACGTCAGATGAATGTGGACTTTATTTTTCTGCAAGAAACGCATATAATGAGTGCCCAAGAGTTTTTTCTGAATCAGATGGGATATCAACTCATAGTTAGTTCCAAACAAGGTGCTAAAAATAGAGGAGTCGCTATTTTGTCAAGGAGTAAAAACTTGATAATAGGGAAAAAATTAGAGGACAAATGGGGAAGGTGGGCCATGGTAGAGATCGAGATAGATGGGGTTTGGACGACGATGGTGTCAATTTATGGATCTACACAGGACGACCCGGAGGTGTTACAGTTTATAGATTCTGAGTTAGCTGCTTGGCCCCCACAGATTATTATAGGAGGAGATCTCAATATTAACGGGGCTGATGGGTTAGGAACTGGTCAAAATAGAAGCTATAAAGGCCGTAAGAAAAGAGTTCATAAGGCACTTGTTGACCTCCTGCGTAGTAATAATTTGAATGATGTTTGGGGTATTACTAGACCACAACAGAAAGGATATACTTATTATTCTGCACCACACCAAGTTTGTGTTAGGCTCGATTACTTTTTAATTTCTAGTAATCTAATGTCAAGGGTCAATATTGATAGATTGCCAAGAATTCTAAGTGATCACAACCCATTAATTTTGGAATTAAAGTTAAAAGGAGGAAAAAGATCTAATCGGGTATGGACTTTTGAAAGAATACTTCTTTTAGAAGAGGATTATGTATTACATATGTCGAAATGGATCACTGACTTTTTTTACTATAATAAAGGAACAGCATCGGAGGGAGTTATATGGGATGCTTTTAAGGCAAGCGTCCGTGGAGAAACATGCAGTTACAGTTTTCATAAACGCAAATTGGAAGGGATACTACAAAGGGAGCTAGAGAGAGCCGTCTCAGAAGCAGAAGAACAAGTCGATAATTGCCTTATCAGAGGGGACCCAGCTGAACAATATCTGATAGATTTACTAAAAGTCAAAAGCGAGGCGGAAGGGGATCTGGCAAAAAAAGCGGCAGTACACTATACAATCCGTAGGGAAAGATGTTACGAATACAATGAAAAAGTTGGGCATGTACTGGCCATGCGTACTAGGCAGATAGCGGCAGCAGGCACGGTCAGGCAAATTAGAGATGAAAATGGCAATATACAAACTGGTTCCGAAGAAATTAGGGAAGTATTCAGGAAATTTTACCAGACCCTCTATGATCACCAATACCCTTGTAGTAGTGAAGAGATTAGTGACTATTTGGAGAATATACCAAATGAGAGGGTATCAGATGAAGATGCAGATAGATTAGAAACTCAGTTAGAAATGGAAGAGGTTAAGGAAGCCATGGGCAAACTCCCCTCAGGTAAGGCTGCCGGCCCCGACCAGATATCTCTAGAATTTTATAAAACTTTCTGGGGGGTACTTGCTCAAGAGTTAACTAGAGTGTTTCAATCTGCACAGCTTGGGCAGTCTACACCAAAGTCATGGGGGGGTGCAGACATCGTCCTGATTCTTAAGAAGGGCAAGCCGGAGGAGGAGCCTGGGTCTTATCGCCCCATCACATTAATGAATAACGATACTAAAATATTGGCAATGAGATTCGCAGAAGTAATTAACTCACTAGTCTATCACACCCAACATGGCTTCATTCCTGGTAGAGGAACAACTCATCATACTAGGAAAGTAATAACATTATTGGATGCCGCCGAAGTCACAGGGGACCCGATGGCAGTCATGCTGTTGGACGCTGTAAAGGCGTTTGATCGGGTCTCCTGGGACTATTTGTGGTACACCTTGGCTAGAGTTGGCCTTAGGGGTGGGTTTATAAAAGCACTGCAAACCCTATATAAAGAACCGGTCGCGGCCTTAAGAGTCAACGGGGGGACTACTGGCCAATTTTCTATTAAAAGGGGTACACGGCAGGGGTGCCCATGCTCCCCATTACTCTTTGCCATGTATATAGATCCACTGATCCGCAAACTAGAGCTCTGTCCAGAGATAACTCCATTGCCGACATTACTGGGACCATGTAAGATCTTGGCTTATGCTGATGATGTGGCGGTGAAAACACCAAACCCCACAGAGGCAACTGTGCACATAGAAGAAGAGGCCCGCAGATTTGGACGGGTATCCGGGTATGCCCTAAATGTCTCCAAGACTCAGATAATTAAAAACTCTGTGACTCCGTGTGACGACAATCGTGTGGTACAGGCAGGGACTTACCTTGGAATAAAAATAACAGCTGATTTAAATAACTTGGTGGAAAATAATATCGCCCCAATAATAAGCAAAACAAAGAAGGATTTGGATCGGTACGAAAATCTACACTTATCACTAGTGGGCCGGGTCAATATTATTAAAATGATGATATTGCCAAAATTTTTGTATATATTTAGGGCCATCCCACTCTTATTTGAAAACAAGTGGTTCAAAATATGTGAACAAATGATAATTGCTTTCTCTTGGTGGAAAAAAAAAATATATATATATATATATATATACATGTTGAGTGAGTGAGGAATAGCAGGTGAACTCTCTTGCCTTGAGGCGTCCTTTTGTGGTAGTAGCAGAATTATCACTCAGGGATCACGTGGAGATACAGATACAGGAGGAGGTTTATACAAGGCTTAAGGCAATCTAAATAATTACAAAAATTATTATTAAAACTGCTGGTGTTCTTGGCTTTAGTTGCAATCTTTTGTGTTTTCTACTATTAGACCAGTGAATGTTAGAATGAGCTCTTAAATAATAACCATATTAAAGTTTATTATAAACAAGTCCACCCTTGAACCTTGACCAGGAATACAGATTCCAAAATGCATGTGGATTACATCAGTAAAAACAAAATGAGAGCAAGAGTAGAGACAAGATTCAAGAGAGTGGTGCAGAGGAAGAAAAACAGGATAGAATCTACCAAAGGGAGGGAAAGGAAACAATTACTCAGCAAACCTATGTGATGACTTGCAAAGCATAGACCCACGAACAGCACCACAGCAGTGCCAAAAAAAAAAATGCTTCAAGTTTGGACAGTGAATGAGGTGGTGTGCACACCTGCATTTGTCAGCATATTCCATTGAAGTCCATCACTTTCCAAGCTTTAACAATTGCGTGCAAACTGGGTTACGCAATGCCCTCATGCAACATAAACATATGAACAAGTGGGGAGCGTGAAAATCGCGCTCCCCACCCAGACGCACTGCAGTTAGAGGATACTAGATCCAACTCATTGCAATCCATTTGTCCTTATTTATATTCATCCAGTTATTTTCCCAAAAGTTTGTCATCTTTTTCTTCTTTTCTTTAAAAAACCTTAATTTCGCATTTCACAAATCATGAATGTTGTACATTTCTTACGCTCACGTTACGTTGATTAATTACACAAGTGCATTTGTATACTATCCATCCTCTCTATCTCAACTCCCTCTCTATTAAAAAAATATATAAACCAACAATACAAGCAAAGTCATATTTCAACTTAGCACCCGTGCATCTTTCATCCCTAAATCATATACAGTTTTTTAAAAGATTATTAATGGAATGTTTATAATCATTGATTCACAGTTACCCCTGACGAAGGGCAAAAGAATTGCCCGAAATGCATTGGGTCATGAACAAAGATATACTGCTCTGAACTACTTTTTGCGTTGGATTTGTATGTACGAAGAAGCCTGGATGGGCACAAGTTGATACGTCAAGTTTCCTAAAACGTGATATGTTGAATATGTGCATTAAATCTAAAGAAAAGAAGAAAAATATGACAAACTTTTGGGAAAATAACTGGATGAATATAAATAAGGACACATGGATTACAATGAGTTGGATCTAGTATCCTCTAACTGCAGTGCGTCTGGGTGTGGAGCGCGATTTTCACGCTCCCCACTTGTTCAAGTTTGGACAGGGCACAACGCAAACCTAATTGATTGACAAAAGGAAAAAGCAGTCAAGGTGGACATTCTATATCAGTGTGGCTGAGCTGTGTGTAGTGGCAGTGGTTACCCTGAAAGTGAAGCAACAAATCCTGAGCATTATTCTCGAATCTTCAATGATACTGGAGCAGTACATAATTGCTCTTCCCTTTCTAAACAAGAAGACAACAAGCTGATTTCTAAGTTGCTCTCTCCTGTGTTTTCAAGAATCTTGAATGCATCTAGGACTCTGGATTCAAGGAGCATGGCTACTTTCATTTTCTTCAGCCTGGAAAACTGTCTTTATCTCTGGCCATTGCCTTGTTTCTTAGTGATGTCTGGGAAGTGAACTCAGCTCCATAGATTTCATTGCCCAGAATCATTCGTTTTTTTGATCAGAGAGATGTCTTTTGACCCCTTCGGCCGTTGCAATGAGGGTAAACTGATCCCAGCAATTGGATTGGGTGGAGGATGAGCTCTTTGGATCTAGCTCTGAGCTCCTTACCCAAGGGCAGGGGCGCCGGAACTAAGTGGCAGAGGAGGACAAAACTATGTGGCTGTATTGACTAAATAATGTGACAAGAGAAGGTAAATTACGTGGTATTATGAAGCACTTTGGTGGTAATACTACTTCAATGTTTTGCGCTTTACACACAAGTTAACAATAAGTAACTGAAAGGTAATTGGGCCTTTCCCTATGTGGCAGCACGTGTTTCTGTGTTTTTAGTAACTTTTGATCAGTTTGAGCTAGATTTTTTTTTCTCTTAAATGTGAGAAAACAAGCAATTAGTTGTGTGGTCTGCACAAGTAACAGGTCCACATTCAACCTCCAGTGGGAACCAAGCTCCCCATTGTAGAGCATGACTTTCTCAGGATAGCAAAGTGGAACTGTCTAAGGTCTACTCAAGAAAGGTGGTGTGGGTTCCTAATCACCAACTGCTGGCATGCAATAATAACATTCAATAAATAATTGTTGAGTCAGTGCTTTTTCTTTAAAAATGTAAAAGTATATTTATTACAACACACTAATCAATACTACACAATTATTTACAAATATACATAAGGCTGGTGGAAACACCTTTTAGCAACATTATATTTGACCCCTAGAGGGACATGACACCAAAATGCACAGTACCACACTCCCCCATGTCCAATGTAGCACAACACCATATATGGGGGCTTCAGCTTACATTAAGTCAATGTTACTACAGTTCAGGTCTAGAATCAGGTCATGATAATACTTCATTCCATCATTGAATTCGGTAACCATATTCCCTCTGCACTTACTTGGCACTTACAAGCATTGCAATCATGTGCGCACATTATCAGTAATCCTGCATTATCATTAATAAGCATGAGATCCTGCATTATCAGTAATAAGCATGACATCCTCTTCTGCACCTATTATAAGTAATCAGGCAATGCAGTAAGGTGCTCACATCATCATTGATAAAACCTTGCAGCCTCTCAGGAATATGAATTACTGTCAGCATTAACAACCCTGTAAATAAAGCATTGTCAATAAAATGTATTAAGTAAAGCATTTCTTATGACTATGGTGAATAACCCTTTTTAATAAAGCATTTTCCAACATCTACTACATATCTATGTCTTTTAAACAACTTTTAGGCCATAGAAATTGTACCCATAAACGTAGCCCCTAGAAGCCTTTGCACTCCCAGCTGCAGTGCTCCAACTCCACCACAGGGAGTGCTTAACAAATTCAGACACAACTCAGTTTGGTTAGGTCCTCTTTGATCCTCTTAACTTTGGGTCGTTCTTGGAAAGTTCCTTGAGTCTCTTTGAGGGAGCTGGTGTGCTTCTTTAGTGCCCCCTCCCTCTATATCCCTTGTTGGTGATGGTCTGCCATTGTGGTGCCAATATAGATTGTAATAACTATTTGCCAACATCAAGCCCCACAAGGCAATTTGAGGTGCTACCTCTGGAGCGTGAATACTTTATTAGCAGTTCCAGCCTCTTTCTTTTAATGCACTTGCCTTTGTCCTCCTTTATTTTAAATCTTGGGGGTGCCCAGTCCTTCCTGAGCACCCCTGTGTGCCTCTTACATTGGGAGAAGATCAGGGATTCAACCCCTGGTGGCATCACCGGCTCCACTGGCGAAGGGGCCAGCAGCTTTGTTCTTCCCTGCACATTCCTGCAGCCAATGCGATTGTGATGAGAATGGCCTACCTATCCCTCCAGACTCAGGCATGGGATGTGGGGCAGGCCCATCATCACTGCTGAGCAGGGTCAAGACTGATTTGCATATGGCTGGGTCTAAACTGGAATGGCGTGGCATACAAATAAATGATTAATTTAACCCAGATCTGTGACTGGGAGTGAATGTTTGATTGGGTCAAAATTCTATCCATCATCTCTTCTTTTTCCATTTGCCACCCTAAGTGGGAAGGGTATGCCCAGAAGTGTGTCCCGTGCTCGCTACACCACCAGATTCAAGCTAGCCTAGCTGAAGAGGGGTGAAACCCTGAAACAGGTCCTAGGATGCTTGCTTCTGGCCCAGGGAGGGCCTGGCCTGGCAGTTTGGCTGGACTGTTCCCAGGGGGAGCAGGATCAAGATTGGTTTGCATATGGCTGGGTCTAAACTGGAATGCTGTGGTGAGCAAAAAAAGATGGATTTCACCCAGATCTGTGACTGGGGGCGAATGTTTGAATGGGTCAGCATTCTGTTCTTTTTGCATTTGGGGAGGGTGCGGTTGCACTCTCCCATTCTTCATGCGGCTGTTGAAGGCCCGGAGTTGGCATGCCTAACCTGACAAGGGCAAACAACATTTCATTGACTGACTACTGTCTAAACAACATTTTGCATGGACCAGCTATATCCACATGTGCCTGTATGACTACAAGATACTTATTCAAGACACTGGATTCAAGGCACTGGATTGTTTTTTTTGTTTTTTTTTGTTTTTTTGAACTTCATGAGCCCTTATTATACACAGTCCCCCAGGGGCACAGTGAGCATTTGCACACGGTTTTTGCTCCTCGGGCACTATGAAGAAGCATCGTTTTGTGCAGACACAAGGCGGCACCCAAAATTGGCGATTAATCTAAAAAGAACCATTGACATTATTCACATTTTGGTTGGAACAGGTATACCAGTCTAAACACATGTTGTGTCTTAAGTTATTTTCTCTATTGGCAGGTTGTAATAAAACACTGTTGAATATGCTCACCTTTTGTACAATTGGTATTTGACCGTTCCTATTTTATTGCAAGGCTGAACAGTGCGTTTGTTTTCGTGCATATGTGTGTGAACAGATATCTCCAGATTTTCCAGCTGTCACACAGCAAAGTATTGACGTACCACTGCATGTGCTGCAGGCACCAGTCGGTGAATCATCTGCTTGTTCAGCTTTGGAAACTGTGGGGCAGATGTACTAACATTTTGTTCTGGGTGTGTGCCAAAAAGTGACACAAACCAGCACAAAATGTTGATTTGGAATTTACTTTCCAAAGCAAAACTTGCTTTGCACTGGAAAGCCTCCTAAAAATATCAGGAAGCAGCGCTTTGACCTGCCTGTAAATTACATTGGTTACAGGGGGTGTTCTGTGGATGGCACATGAGCGTTCCAAAGCAACCACCAAGGGTTTTGGGCAGGCGCAAAGGTCTATCGATTAACAGTAGTAGACAGGGTTTTGCAACAAAACATAATGCCTCCTTGAGCCAGGCTTTATAAGGAGAAGCGTTTTTATTGTTCCAAATCTTTTCAACTTTGCATGCGTGCTGCACTATACAGCACACATCTGAAGTAGGAAAAATGTTAAATGTTGCTGAAAATGGCATTTTGCACGGAATGGTACCCTTCCATTACAAAACCTATACTAGGCATCATGTAGATATTTTTGTAGTATTGTTCAAAGCTGTGTGCATAGCACTAACCAGCCTGAAGTGTGCTAGTGCTAGGGTGAGAGCATGGCAGTGCCATACCATAGTAAATTTGATGCCGTCCTGCTCTCTCATTTTCAGGCAACATATCACAGTAACTTCGGCAGGGCCGGACTGGCCATAGCGGGCACCGGGCAATCCCCCGGTGCGCCGCACGGGTGGAGGCCGGTTTTCGGCCCATGGGGGCCGTTTTTGTTACAGGGCCGTTTTTGCAGCATAGCTGCAAAATCGGTCCTGTACCAAAATCGGCCAAAAACTGGCCCAGGCAAAGAGCTCGGCGGCACCTTCAACCCCCCGGAGTGGGGAGGGAGGCCGGCCGAGCACTTTGCCAGGGCCGGTTGTGGTTCCCAGTCCGGCCCTGAACTTTGGTTGCTGAGTTGAGCTGGGTGACTTTAAAGTAAGTCTACTCCAATGTTCCTTACAGGATAACAACCTTCCACGACTACTTTAATTACTCATGAGATGCAGAGTTCTTCTCTAACCACCAGCTGTTAATTTGTAAAAAAATAAAAATGAATAAGTGCTGATGCTCTCTTCAAGAGGCACCTTGCAGCGGCCCATCTATCCTGTCAGCACTACCTAAACCATAATCAGCTACTAACCATGAAAGTGGGGAGAGGATGTGGTGTAATGGCCAGGGCTGCCGACTTCGAAGCAGGGGAACCTGGTTTGAGTTTCGGCGTTGGCTCAACAGCCTGTGATTCTGGGCAAATCACCTAATCTCCCTATTTTTTGTTTGAATATCTTTTATTGCATTTCTTATGTGGATTGCATTACATATCAAAATACCTTCAGTGAAAATGTATCACAACAAATCTTAATCATATAAAAATATACAATAGAGACAACAGTATGCTACTATGGTATTACTCATGCTCCATATCTTACATGTCAAATATGTAGCCTAAGGCACGTCTACCAAGGAATCGTTCTTCCAAGAAGGGGTGGGATCGCATAGTAGAGATAAGGAAAATACAATTCAAAATAAATTAGTGCCACATTGCCTAAGGTATTGAAAGGTGCAGGGGATACACGAAGCAAAAGAAATGCGAAGTGTGCATGACATTGTGGTCTGTCTAGCCATTTGCCCTAGCAGCCGATGATTCTGTTCCAAAGGTGTGTACTCATCTATGTGCCTCTAGTAATGTGCATCACCACACAGTTATAGGACCAGTGTGACGGAATCCGCTAGTGTAGTCATTGGGTAGAGCCCAAAGGGGTACTTGTACAATTCACTATTCAGAACATTGAAACTATCTTTAAAAACTGCAACAATAACATAATAGTTAACAATAACATAAAATATAAGAAATCAGAAAGAAAGAAAAAAGAGGCTGGTTGTCAATGTTGTGCTACCGATAAAGTGTCTGATGCGCGGTGTGGCTTATCTGGGAGCCAGGGGGGATATGCAGGTGACGCGGTCCGGAGTGGGGGGTGGGGCAGCGGGGAGGTGTAAAGGGCCAACAATGGTCTCAGCATCAGCAATAGGATTTCAGCACGTTAGGAAACGAGCTATCGGGATTCAGTATGCGGGCATGTCAACGCTGCTCCGCCAAAGACTTTTCCCCAGGTGGCAGCTAGACACAAAGTAATTGCACTGGCCACCCCTTGTGTTAGCCTCTCGCTCGAAAACTGGGTCAAAGAGAGTGTGTCTATGTGATTCCACATTGAGGGCACGCCCGGTGAAAGGCAGCCAAGGTGTCATCCCAGGACTGTGCTATAGGATATGCTCGTAATCCCGCAGTTTCTACCCTATGCAGTGTTATGCTTTCCGCTCTTGCCCAATTGTCAAAAGAGCAGCTCCAATGTGCCGCCTGTGGGAACACGCTATTTTTCCAGCGTTTAGTGAGCAGCAGTTTCGCCGTGATCAAACCAAGGTCCCAGAATCTAGTGGGGACTCTCGTCTGCTTCGTCTTTTTGTAGAGGCCTAGGAGGCATGTTTCCCATGTGTGTTGCAATTCCCCACCCACACTTCCAGCTAAGAAGGCTGTCACCGCGCGCCAATAGGCGTGCAGCGAGGGTCAGGACCAAAGCATGTGCAAAAGATCTGCTGCAACAAGTGCACATCTCGAGCATCCAGATGTTGTGAGCCTGAAGTAGCAATTGATCTTGTCTGGAGACAAATATGCTCGGTGTATGATGTAGAATTGAATAAGTTTAAAGCAGGAGTTGAGTGGTATGTTCGTTCCGCCAGCTAATACCACTGCCCATTCCTTGTCTGTCCACTCCCGTCCCCTGTCTACCGCCCACCTGTCCCGCAGGCGCTGAGAAGAAAATTATGTGTGAGTATGGAGGGCCTGCACGAGCCAGTGTACCACGTGGGACCCGTTACCCATGACGTGCAAATATTGTATTAGCAAATGAGTTGGTAGTTCTTCAGAAAGGTCGCCCCAGGCCCGTGTTAGCGTGCGTATGAGTGTTGGATGTAGCAGAAACTGTCCCACTGGGAGGCCTGTGTCAGTGGCTAGTGTCCCAATAGGGGCCAGCACCCCCTCCACATATAAGTCCCCTACAGTATCCACCCCAGCTTGCACTCAGCTGCCCAGCATCGTCTCTGTGACCACGCCGCTCTCCCTGGGTGTCTCCAACAGGGGCAGGATCGGAGCATACGGCCTCATGGAACTAGTGAGTTTCAAGCTTCTCATGTAGCACCTACGCGCTACTGCTAAGTGTAACTGTGTTGGACAACGGGTTTTGGCCAAAGGGTGGAACAGTGCGTGGATTTTGTGAGCGTCATGACAGTGATGTCTGTGGCGGTATCTCCCAGGTTTTTTCCACTCAGCCAGCCGGCTACCCACTGCAGCTGTGCCGCTAAATAATAAAGTTCCTAGTTGGGAACCGCCAGGCCCCCTGCATCTGTGGCGGCATATTGGGTCCTCAAAGCCACTCGGGCCGTCCTGTGTTCCAGATAAGATTCCGAACCAAGGTTTCAAGTTCTCGAAATATGCGTGTGGGGACATGCACCGAGAGGTTAGCATAGTAATACAATAATCTGGGCAGCGCTATCATCTTCGTCAAGGTGACTCGGCTAGGCACATTCATGGGGAGAGTCTTCCAGAAAGTCATCTGTGCCTGCAGGGAGGAGATCGCCCATACTAGATTGCCCTCCAACACATCCGTAAGGCTCCTATAAATATACACTCCAAGGTAACGGAACGTGGTGGGGTACCAGTTGAGCCTTTCTCCGTGGATGGTAATTTCACATTCCGGCGTGGCAGCATCAAAGGAATACAGACCAGACTTGGCCCAATTGACTTTAAGCCCGACATTGTTTCGAAGGTACGGAAGATGGTAGTGAGAGCTAATGGAAAGCAAGTCAAGTCCCTGACATAGAGCAGTAGATCATCAGCATGCAACGATACCGTGTGTAAGCCGTCAGCTAGGGGGATACCCCATTCCACGCCAGAGGTTCTAAACTGCGCTGCCAGGGGCTCCATCACTAGTGAAAAGATTAAAGGGGGCATCCCTGCCGGGTTCCTCTGCGCATGCGAATAGTATCTAACAGCAGCTTGCCTGTGCGAACCCACACTGCGGGCCTCTGATATAACAGCTCTACCATTTGGATATAGTCATCGCCTAGGTCATATTTCTGCAACACCGCCATTAGGTAAGGCCACTCTACAGAATCAAAAGTCTTTTCAAGATCGAGCACCAAGCATCCAGAGTGGGGCCACCGATTTGTGTCAAAGCTCTGTACCCTGAACAAGCGCCGGATGTTGTGTGAGGTGCTAAGAGCTGGCACAAAACCATTCTGGTCGGTGTGGACAAGGCTAGGCACCAAGGGAGCTAAACGTTGGGCCAGTGTGGAAGCCAGAATTTTTTAATCCGTGTTGAGGAGGGCCAATGGGCGGTACGATCCTAATTGGGCACCGTCGCTGCCAGGCTTCGGAAGGGAGATCAGGTTGGCCTCGATCAGCGTGGGTGGGAGGGCAGAGTCGACGAAGGCCACCTCGTAAATCCGCAATATTTCCGGAATCAAGATAATAGAATAAGCTTTATAAATTCAGCAGGTAGCCCGTCGGGACCCGGGGATTTACCATTGGAAAGGGAAAAAATGGCTGTGCGCAATTCTTCAGGCGTCAGCGGGGCACCCAGTTCGTCACTCTGTGCGTCGTCTAACCCGGGCAAGGGTACAGCAGAAAGATATTCTGTTATGTCGGTGGTAGAAGCTTGCAGTCGGGACTGATAAAGGTCCGCATAATGGTCCACAAAGGCGTCATGAATGGCTCTCTGCGTGTATGCAGTATTACCCTGTTTAGTGCATATTGATGTCACTGGTTTGGTCTGGGCGTCTTGCTTGATCAACCATGCCAGCAGTTTGCCTAGTTTATCCCCGAGGTGATGGGTGCATGCTGAATGAGCTGTATAGTTCAAGTGTCTTAGCCTGTCCAGTACTCGTGCGTGTGCCTCTCGAGCTTCTAATAGCGACTCCGCGACCCCTTCCACCGCCTCCCGCTCTTTTTGTAGCAAATCTAACTCGATGCGTGTCAGGTCTCCATCTATCTGTTTCTGCATACCTGCTTGTGTGCCTAGGCAATGGCCCCTAATGACAACCTTGAACGCGTCCCATTCGAGCTGTGAGGTGGATGCAGTGTGATTGTTTTCTTCAAAATATTGTACAAAGACGCACCGATAGCGTGTCACGGAATGGAGCATCTAATAACAGATCAGGTTGGAGCCTCCAGGTGGGTATCGGCAGATGCGGGCGCTCCCATGCTAGCTCTAGGATATGAGGGTTATGGTCGGAGTGAGTGCGACCCATATAGTAAGTGTCAATGACGTGAGGGAGCAAGTCACTCGTTAACATGTATCTGTCCAGCCTAACATCCAGTTTGTGTGGGCCCGAGTAGTAAGAGTATATCTTAGTGTGTGGGTTGCGACTCCGCCGAGCATCATGTAGATCCCATTGTAACGCCCAATTCGTCAGCGCCCTCATGGTCCCATGCACCAGTGCACTAGCAAGGGGTGGGAAGGAGCGATCGAGGGCAACATCCAGGACACAGTTTTAGTCGCCTCCCAGCACCAAAGGAACACCGTGCCAAGGTGCCAGCACCGCAGACAACAGTGCAAAGAAGTACCCCTGCTCAGTGTTAGGGGCATACAGGGATGAGAGGACAATTAATTGGCCGTCTAGTTTGCCTTGGATGACTACACATCTGCCCTCCGTGTCTACCCTAAATTGGGAAAGTGCAAATGGAGTCCCGGGCCGTACCCAAATTAATGCCCCTCGGGCATAAGCCGAATATCCAGTAGCATACAACTGCCCGCGCCACCTACGATGTAGTTTCTGCGTTTACGGGCCAGTTAAATGAGTTTCCTGCAAGAAGGCTATGTGGACGTGATGCCGTTTAGGTAAGAATAAATTTGGTATCGGCGTGATGGCGTATGCATGCCGCGCACGTTCCATGTGCATATTTTAACCGTCGACATGGTGTATCCAAGTACTCCCCACGTCCCCAACCACAGACAACCAATGCAATGCCCCTTCGAGCCACACACCTAGAGTCACAATGAAGAGATTAGCATGTATTCTCTGGGTTTGCATGAGATTAGAGACATTGAAAAACAAATCAACCAACACTTGGAACATAAAAAACAATTGAACAATGCCAAAAGGTCGACAGCAAAACATGACGTCGTCCAAACACTCTAATGAGGTAGTAAACTCTTAAGTTCAGGGGGGTTACTGAGCACTCTGCTTGACTATCACATGTGCGTCTATAATGTAAGCAGAGGATGCATCCCTCTACACAGGCTATTCGTGTTAGTCGGCGTAGTTGAAATAGTTTTACTCCTGATCAGGGGTCCCAGGGCCCCCTAGGTGCAATAGTCAGCAGCCAGGTATTGCCGGGAGGCAGGTAATGCTTCGCCACATCATTCCTTAAGTCGGTGCCGTCACCAGCATCGGTCCCGCCCAACCACTGAACAGATCTAGAATTTTCCAACTACCCCAGCAACCGGGACAGTACTCACTGTGCAACTCAGGTCGAAGATAAGGCTCAGTCTGGGGCCCAATTTCAGCTATCCGATCCCACCAAACGCCCAGCAGAGAACAGGTCCAGCAAGGCGTTAGAGGCGTCCAGAGACAAGCAAGGCTCTCCAGGCGGTCAGTCTCACCATCAGTGGATCAGATCAGCAGTCTGCGGGGTGACATCCGGTGGCTCCGTTGACATTTGTGAGTCCGGCAACCCATATATGTTTTCATCGTCACTGGGCAGCTCGCGTGGACTGGCTTCCAGGGTGGCGTCCGTGTCCAGTGAGCCACTAAGTTCTGCCACCATCCGAAGGGCCTCTTGTTGTTCACTTTGAATAGGCTCAGCTGGAGGGCCAACCTCTGTTACCATGCGCAACTTTCGTGTCGGCGATGACCTACGTCTGCGGCGGCGGCGGGGTCCTCGGAAGCGTGGCATAGGCGACGCCGTCGACACCACCCAGGGGTCCGCGGCCATTCCGGCATCCAGCCATGCCTCAACCTCCTCAGGAGTGTTAAAGAAGTGTGTTTTGGCCTGGGCCACCACTCGTAGGTGCGCAGGGAAAAGGAGGGAATACTTCAAATTTAGCTGACGAAGCCGTTGTTTGACCGCTAAGAAGGAGTGCCTCTGGTGCTGCACCTGAATTGTGTAATCAGGGAAGAACATGATCTTAGCATTTTCAACCCGGATCTCCTGTAGCTTCCTGGTTTCACACAAAATGGCGTCGCGGTAATTCAGGATGCGGATGAGCATCGGTCGGGGGCTGGATCCTGCTGGGGGCGGTCGAACGGCACCCGGTGTGCTCGCTCCACAACAAAGTGCTGCGAGAGTGCGCCATCTGGTAGTAGAGTCCGCAGCCATTCCTCCATGTGCATCGCAGATTCCCTGCCCTCCCAAGGCTTCGGCAGTCCTACGATGCGCACATTATTTCTCCGCGCCCTCCCCTTCCGCATCTTGCGCACGATCTTCTAGAAACTCCACGCGGTTGAGGAGATCCTGTACGTGTCTGTCCGGTTGTGTGACTTTGGGCGCGAGATCTTTCACGGTGGCCTTCATGTTGGTGGTGCAGTCTGTCAGTTTTTTGTGGTCAGACGCAGGTGTGTAAGGTCGATAGCGACGCCATCTATCTTGGTTTCCAGGGAGGTGCGGATCAGTTGCATCGATTCCTCTAGTCGTTCCATCGCCGCCAGTATCGTGTCAAGCTTAGAGGCTGTCTGGTCCAGGTCCGCCGGTTTCGACGCCTTCTCCATTCTCCCTTTAGTCTGTGTACCGCCAGCGCCAGTTCTCGTCCTGGTACTCCCAGGCATGGGCAATGTGACGTACGTCATGCTGGTAGTGCGCACAGTGTTCACCTCAGTTCTTGGAGAGGCCGGTCAGCCCTCGGGGCCAGGAGCGCCAAGGTACGTGGGGGTGCGAAGCAGCGCCGCTGCCAGTCTGTGCAAGTAGGTTGTGCCCTGTGGTGGGCCAGGGGGCAGGAATGCAGCATGGGTGGGATGGGGTGGGTGGGCGCCACCACCCAATGCGGCCAACACCCCCGCAGGCTCAAGCAGGTGTCCTCACCTATATCCGCGTTGGTTCCCTCAGCAGGCAGCCACGGGGTCAGGAGTAGCTGATGGCGGGCACCCCCCGACCCATCCGGCAGTTCCTCCGCTGCCGGCAGCCGCAGAAACCCCCTAGTCCGCTTCGGACGCACCACAGCAATGATCAATGGCAGCGCCTCGGCTCCACAGCCCGGAACGCGACTCCTCCGTCCCGGGGAGCGCCCGCAGCAGGTACAGGAGGTGAGCTCCCCCGGCAGCAGGGCAATGATGTGAACTCCGCAGGTCCGCGTGAGTCTCTGCACCGCCGCTTCTCGGCTCCTTGAACGCAGGCCGCGGTATCGGGGCCTTGTGGGGAAAGTCTGTCCCCGGCCTCACGTAGCTGTGGTTGCCGGCCGGAGACCAGCGAGGGAGGCAGCCAGCTAACGTCCCCCTCGATGCGGTCGAGATCGACCCCCCCGGCTCCAAATTTGGCAGGGCAGCAGAGGTCCGTCTCATACAGCTCCGCTGATAATGTGAGCCGATTCCGGATAATTAGAACGGAGTTATGGCCTGTGGAAGGGAAGCTTGACTCGGAGCTCTACCCAGGCATGTCCTACGCCATTGCGCACTTAGCCACGCCCCCATCACTTAATCTCCCTATGCCTACCAAAAATGAATGTGTCCTTAACTGGTGCTCTTTCAAAAGCACCAGTGTTGATGATTATATGCTGATGCTGGCACCGAAAACCATCTGCTCAAATTAAACACTGCTAACCACTCATTTAGGCTTAATGAAAGTCCACCAGTAATTTAAGCTGCCTTGCTTCTGCAGTAATCAATTGGGATAATTTTCATGTAACTCTAAACAGACAAAAATTATTTGTTACATTTGCTTCTTTTGGTTATTGTGATATATATCATATTTAGTCTGAGTGGTTGTCCTCTGTGGGAGAGTCATCCTATTCTCTGTGAACTCCAAATACAAAAGGCATGACCTCAATTCTTTTTTGAGTTACTTTTAATTATTCATCATTACAAAAAGGAAAGACAAAATCAATCAGTAAAAGCATTGTCACAATAAAAAAGCTGTAATTATATAACATGTATTTAAAAGCGCATATGTCTTAAAAATCTGAGTAGGTCTAGAAGTACTACTAGCAGTGACAGCTAATGTATCCCTCATATGGTTAAATACATTCAGGGGTTTATTCATGTATTTAATTCAGTGGGATCTCCCATTTCTTGTCAGAGTACTTCAACAAGGGAGTGTGTATTCATTCAGTCAGTTTCAGTTGCCTGCTTATCTTACTTGGGTGGCCATAATTACGAGACTTCTGACCTGCATAATCTCACCAGGGATTTGGGTTTGATCATTCACATCTGCCCTACTGTGTGGATTTGAGTAAGGATTTTGATTTGAGTATTTCTTACTCAGAACTGTAAGCTGATGATGGTTCATGATCTGAATGCATCTGTTACCTCTCCTTTACTCTGGATTAATGAACATTTTGGGAAATCTGTTGCCCTACCCCTGGTTTAGAGGATGGCTAGTATCCATGCCACTGTTTCAATAATTCTCTGGAAGTGTCGACTACCCATTACTTTTGTTAGAATGGAAGTTTTTTGAAGTGCTTAAATATGAGTGACTTTCTGTCTCTGCTCTAATTCCCTTCTTTGTAGTCCCAACAAGAAATATTTGAGTTAAATTGTCCTTCTGCATGTAGCTATTCATATTCATATGATTCAAGAAGATGTGAGAAATGGGGTTATTGTTTGAGGGGGATGCAACCCTACTCAAGCAATAGCCCAATTATTTTCAGGGTGTAACACAAAAAGTTACTAAATTACCATGTGCTTAACCCTCTGGTAGCTTGGCACAACAGCAGTCAAGCTTAACTTAGTGGCAATATGTAAAGTATTTAAATAGTACTCAAACAGTAATAACATGAAAACACACAAGACAAAAAAATCCCACACTAATTTAGAAAAATAGAATGAACTCTAATACATTATTTGACATCAAAACAAAAAAATTCCAATCAGTGGAACTGGAGGTATGAATTCTTAAAGTTTTTGGAATAATCTAGCGCCTCAAAGATCAAACAAACAACCGTGGACATCTATTTGCATGAGATCAGGGAAATCAAAAGATATGGCTGCCCGCAAGGGAGAGAGGTTCGAATACACAAAGTTGATTGGGCCAAGTCTTTGCTTGCAATTGGACTTAGAAGACATTTTGGGAAAGAATGACTTGGGCTGGTAAAGGTCAGCTAGGCAAGGCAGCTGGCAGTGTCCATGGAGGAGGTATCATTGTAGGGGAGCAGCTGGACGATGTCACGGTGAAGACTTCTACATTCGGACTTAGTCTCTTTTATGGAAATCGAAAATCTCCGGCGCAACAAAGCTACAGGCTGTATCCGACGAGGGATCCATGAGGCCAGATAACCTTACAAAAAAGAGTCGCTGGTTAAGTTTAGTTGCTGCAGGGAGGAATGTAGAGGTAGATACCGCAAAGTCAGGGAAACAAGCAATGCACCTTGGGCGGACAGTGAGCAGGTAGGCCCCAGTCTTCTCTCAGTTCATAGAGCAATTTTTGACAGAACATTTTTGATGTCCTAAGATTTGGATTTGGGCTATCGGAGCACTTTTAGCACCACTTCCAAGGGTCCAGGAGTGGAGGGGCACCACTTGAAATGTCAGGACTTGATCAGGCTGGATCCAGCTTCAGGTTCAAGATGGTTTGAGCCCTTTAGCCCCTGAGGTTCTGATCAGAAGGCCAGCCGACTAGCCCCTGGAGTCACTCTGGTAGTCCCAGATCCAAGCATAAAAGCAGTTCTCAAGCTGTCCTTTGAGGGCAAGGGGCAGGCTTCAGGCAGCAGGGCAGTCCTTCTAGTATAGCAGGGCAATCCCCAAAGTTAAATAGCAGACCACAGGCAGCAAGGCCATCCTCTGTAAGTCCTTTGCAGGTCCAGAAGAGTGGGTATGAGGGCCCCACTGTGTTTCCCCCTCACAGAAGTGTCTTGAATGTCCTGCCCCCCTGCCCAGGCTCCACTGGGTCTTGGGTCACAAACACTAGAGTGAGCTACTTTGTGTGTATGCTGAGGCAGCTGCTTTGAAGTGTAAGTAGGGCTGAGCACAGCTCCGCCCCCTCAGCCTGTGATGATGGCCCATCCTGTCATCACCCAGCCCCCCTATTGTGTGACTGTCTGGAAAGAATACACAACGACCAACTGCCACCCATACGTAGTGACCCAGGATACAGATTGCATGTACCAAATGGGTACCTGGACATGTTAATCTTAAAAGTACATGTCCAACTTTTTAAGGACAATGCACTCTGCCCTATGGGCTGTTTAATGGATTACAAAGGGTGTTTTAGGCCCGGTAAAGGAGTTATTTTGCCAAGTCAAATTGGCAGTTTCAAAGTGGCCCCGAGGTGCAATGGTAGACCTGAGACATGTTTGGTAGGGCTACTTCAGTGGGTAGCACAATAAGTGCTGCAGGCCCACTAGTAGCATTTCATTTAATGGCCCTTGGTATACAGTGTACCACTTTATTAGGGACTTATAAGTAAATTAAATATGCCACTCAGGTGAGGGCAAATGTTACCATGTTTTAAGGAGTGAGCACACACACTGTAACACTAGTTAGCAGTGGTAAAGTGCAGAGAGTCCTAAAGGTCAACGAAAACAAATTCAGCAAAACATGAGCGGTGAAGGCAAAAAGTTTGGTGGTGACCCTATATAGAGGGCCAAGTCTAATGGGGGCAATTACAAAGGTATTTTTGAGTATGCAAAATAGTTCTCTTTACATACTTTTGTGCATTGATCACAAAACATAAATACATAAATGGGAATACATATATACAGTTAGTCCAAACAGAAAGGGCTGTGCCCTCTTTGACTTTTTCTTATAGGGAGTTGGACATTATGGGGCAATTCACAAAAACATGTAAGATTGCATAAAGGGGTATTCCTGTAGTACTACCCACTGATTTTCTCAATCAATCCCACATATTTGGCCTCACAAAATTATGTATGTGGTCTCATTCCTAATTGTTTGACTACACACTTCTATGTCATCATTCCTCATGCACTTTAAAAATCTTCTCATGCTGTAAAGTTGTGTAAGTGCTACCACTTCCATTCTGTGCGCAATTCATAGACAATGATACAACTTTCTCATCAACCTGAACTTGTTTCATGGAAAAACCCTCTATCTGAAAACTCTTAGTGCTAATATAAATTAATATCGGGCAAATCATATATCTGTGCGTGTTCTTGTTGGATATGGTACCATTCTGATGTCCCACTTTACAGATCAACACTATGTTTCTTCTATTTCCTCCTTCCTGCCTTTTGAATGACCTCAGAGAATGTTGAGGCAGTCAATCCCTTTATTCTGTATTATGGCAGTTCAGTTACACTTAGGGACATATTCACAATGACAGGTGATAACTATCGCCAAAGTCATTTATCGGCAGAAATTTTAGCACTGCCTAACCCGATTATTATCGCTATGATAGCGGGGTATTCTCAAGCCGTACTACATGACGATGATAACAGTGAACGGCAGAGAAAACAGGCAACAACAACATCGCAATGGCCATATATATTCCTGTGTTAGCAGGTGGTACCTGTGGATCGGCACATCAGCACCGGAAAACTCCCCTCTCAACCCAAGCGATATCGCATTGCTGTGTCAACAGAGGTCCTTTCCCCGACCTCTGTACCCTCACTCTATCGAAAGACCCTGACTGCCAGCACCTACAAGTGATAGATGAAAATGCATTTACGGGTGAATGCTGAGGGGTTGGCAGGTTACTGGCAAAAGATTAATATTTCGCTTTTCGGCAACAGACACCTAAAGCAGCTGTTTCTGAAACGTGGACTAGTTATGCACCAACGAGCACTGCATTGTTTGTTTACTCCTTCTGGGTCTGTCCTGGCTTGCATTGTGAATTCCGTTGGCAACAGAAGGCAAAAATGGCGGGGGCTGGGGGTGGTGGCGGTGGGTGTTGTGACCCTCATGGGTATCGGAACTGCATGATCATTGCCTCCATGGCAACTGTGGGTCTTCAGGTGTGGCCCTTGGCTGGGCTCCCTTTCATGCTGAGGGTAGTCGTCCTGCTTAACACCAGCAAAAGGCAGGTGTACTGGTTGGTACTGCTGGTTATCCCCTGTTTTTGCTTCACTTCGCAGATCTCGCAGTTCACTGTGAAGGTGGTGTTGTGGTTTTCTCGTGTGTTTTTGCACAGGAACGCTAACTGTGCATCTCAGTAGTATTAGTTGGTGGTGTCCACCGTGGAGATAAATTTGGGGGCAGTTATTGTGGGAATACTGGTGTTGTCTGCAGTTTGCACCAGCTTGTGAATGGGGTGTTAAATCTATCTCCATTTTTGCTGCGTTAAAGTGGAGATAAATTGGAGTTAACTCCTTGTGAATATGCCCCCTAGTGTCTACACTTCTATCTTGAATGAAGACAATTCCATTTCTCCTTTAATTTAAACTTTTTACAGAAGATCTACTGCATTATAATTCATTAAAAGAAGATAGTTGCATCAATAACTTAGTGCAGCATGAAACCTTTTTATGGTTTCTGTGGTTTACCATTTCTTTTGTCTCCATTTTCGTGTACTTTGCCACCAACATTTCTTTGTAGGCATTGATCTACAGTGAAAGGTTGTCCTTATACTAAAACCTTTGATCTTACGCGTATTCTTCAGTGTCATGGTTGCTTTCTAAGTGTACAGATTTGGAATTAAGTTATAGCCAGATACTTACAACTTTCACCACTTAACATTTCATATCCATTAGTCTGATTAGGGTACTTGAACCATTCTAGCACACGAATAGCCATGAACCCATGGGGATTTCTTTGTTGTTGTTTGAAAAATGTAACGAATTCACTAGATTCCACTGAGAATCAATTTTCTCCAACTAAAACTCCTTAAATCAACTTGTCATTATGGACTGCCTTGCACATGAGGGGGCTCCACGAATCCCCTGGCTGAATTATATTAGGTAGCAAATTAAATGGATGGGTTACCCCGACTTGTATGCTAATCCTAGGCGCTATGGCCGCAGCCATTAGAGAAATTAAACAACAGTTTCTGGCCAAAAGGCAGGGAGTCAGGGAAGGATACAAGTTGACTAACCCCACTGTGACAAGGTTTGTCCCCTTGAGCTTGCTGGTCCAGCCATACTTGTTGTTTGTCACTAAAGCATACCATCGCTTTTTGCTAACCAGATTCCGATTAGCCGTTCCCAAAGGCTATACGAAACCTGGAGCACTAAAGCCCTGCTCTTGTGACAATTTCTCTGAGAAGGATTCTCTCCACTTCATCTTTTTTGCGATTTTTATGTTTCCTTACGCAAAGTGTTATACTCCCCCTGCTCAGAAACTGTCATTTTGTTCAAGTAAGGCCTGCATTACTATACCTTCAAATGCTTTCTTCTCCTATGGTTTGCTTTGGGGTTGCAAGCTTTTTAACAGGGGCAATAAGACAAGGGAGGGGCTGTTTTTGCAGTAGTCAGGCTATATATGTAAACTGTGCTTTGGGACTCACATGTCTTACCCTGTGACTGTTATATTAACTCCCTAGTCTATCTCACGAGTTAATGCTTTATTATTCATTCACTTTATTTGTCAGATTTTATGCCTACCATAATGCTCAGTGACAGCTTTTAAAACAACATGCTTTCTAACTTTATTTGTGTGTACTTTTGGTTTTTAGTTTACTGACTTGAGTGTTTTGGTTTTTTAACTGCATATTTGGGATTGTTTAATCATTGTAATTTGTATCAAATCTTTGCTTTTATGCCTTTAGTGGCCGAATAAAGTAATTTTCCCTCTCTCTTTGAAGTATGTTCCAAAATTCTGATTATTGACTATTATGTAATAACATGATAAACCCCTTCAATAGGTGCGTATTCCTGGCATTAAATGAGACATGTAGTTGCAACATTTGCCATTCATGGGCCACCACTGAGATATGCTGGCCAAATCTGCCATTTGATTAGCATCCCTGTCATTTCTGGACAACCCTGAAATATAGGAGCATATTTGACATCTGGTGTCAACACATGGGTCTGCAAGGCTGTATTTATTGCCGTAGGACAGGAGTAAAATTTAATTCTGACAAAATTTCACTTTTTGTGACAAAATGAATGTATTTCAAGGAAAGCAACAATTTTCTTTGTAAAATATGTACCTTTTTAGTACAATATATTTATTTCATTAAGTATCAAAACAGTAACAAATGTTATAATTTAATATAATTTTGGAAAATACATTTTTTTATTTTCTAACTATATTGGAAATGTAAAAGATATGACTATTATTCAACTCTAGAACATACGTTTTTATTCTTTGTTGAAATTGCTTAACTCTGTCATGTAATTCAAAATTAATAAAAGACTAGAACAAGTGCTACTCTTCACTGAAATAAATGCAATATTTGTATTATGGTATTTAATAACTTGTTATTAAAATTCATCAGCATACTATTTGTAATTATTTTTTATTTTAATTAAACATATTGTTTCCTAAATGTTTGGTGAAGGTAATTGAGTATAAAATGACTGTTAGTTTTTCGTTTTAAAATTGTATAAATTATATTAATTCTTTAAAGTCTTTATAGATATATTTTATAGTTGTTTATACATGTATTTAACTAAAACAAGTACCAGAATCATCAGTCTTATTGTATGTACTTTGGGGAGTTTGGGAAGTGAATATTTAGTATTCTAATTAAAAGGCCAACATACCTTATGGAAAGTCTTTTTTGGAAAACTGCAGATTTCCTGTTCTAACTTCAAAATCTGTAAACGTTGGAATAACTAGGGGAGTGTACATTTATTATTCTAACTCATGTGTCTACAAACATTGTGGTAATTGAATATATTTGAAGGAGCGTAGATTCACTATTCCCACTCCACCTGCAAGCTTTTGCGTAACTGTAAATATTAAAGGGAATGTAAATATATTGTTCTGCCTGTAAAACATATATAGATTGCGGTAAGTACATATGCTTAAGGGAGTGGAGATTGACTATTTTAACTCCAGGGCCAACACATATTAGATAACTGCAAACATTCTGGGGATTGCAAATATATTATTCTAACTTTAATACCTAAAAATATCGTGGTAAATCCCTAAATATATTGATCTCATATTATAAGTCCAATACATAAAAAAATTGGACTGCTGGAAAATATTTGGGGGCTGCAAAAATATTTTTCTAACTCCTAGACCTGAATATAAAAGGGTAACTGCATATATTTGTGAATGGGAAGAGTATTATTTTAGCTCCAATGACTACACACATAGGAATAACTGTAAATGTTTTGTGAAGATATGTTATTCTGAATATCACACCTAAATTCATTAGAAAAGAATATCACATAATACTGGAGCAGGCAAGATGGCGACATGACTAGGCGGCCGTGCACCTCGCTGAAACTTTTCTCCGGAGGATGTTAGATCTCTTCATGTAAGCCCTGAATGGGGAACGTGGGTGAGGAAATCGGCCGCTAAGGGAACAGACAAACAGCCCATTGGGGCCCATGAGACTGCAATAGGACAGAGGAAAAAAACATAAATGCCTTAAGAAGGATGTTGATTAAGACAACTCCATGTGGTGAAGTGGATAGAGATGAATACCCCCTGACTGAAGCTTGGCCGGCAGAAGGTAAGAGGAATAATGAGGAGACTATGGGGCATGACCTAAATTCCCCCCCCCCCCCCCCCCCAGGGAGAGACAAAAACAAGCATGCAAGAAGGATCTACTCTGGCAGCTGGGGTATCGGATATTTATCTGCACCCTTGTCTTTGGGGAAGGCACTTTCCTTTGAAGATGTTAGCCCTAAAAATACTATAGAGGCTGGAGCAAAAATTACGGATGATGTTAAAACCACAATACAAATAACCCGGACTATACCAAAGACCCAGGCACAGAGGTAGCTGGGCTGAAGGTTGAGTCTGGTAATAATTATTTATCTTTCTCGGACCATTCAAGTAGGTCTGAGGGAGAGGAGATGGAGCTCAGTGAATGCTCTTCTAGGAGAAGCTTCATAGTGAGTGCAGGAACCGATGAGAGTAATGTGAGAGAGGGGTCAGATGAGAGTAATGTGATATAGGACTTCAGAAATCTTATTGAAGGAATGTGGCAGGGTTCGGGAAAATAAAATAAATGCATCCCCAAAAAAGGACAGCCAGATTCAAAATTCAGACGAGCAAGATCTGGTATGCAATTACCCTGCTAACTCAGGCCTGGTGGGAACTGCGACGGTTGATGGGGACCCCGCAGGAGATATATAATTGAGAATGATATATCAAAGAATAATGTCCCATCGGTAGGAGACAAAGATACAGAGTCGGCGTACGCGAAGTGCCTGTCGAAAAATGCCAGCGTCAATTAGACAATTATTCAAATCATGCTCAGAATTTGCTGATAGAATGGGAGAATCAGAGAACAGAATATCCAAACTTGAAGACGAAACCATAGCTCAGAAAGAAAGAACAGATCTGATGAAAGCCTGCACTGAAGATACTCAGTGGAAGATTGAGGATTTGGAAAATAGACTTAGAAGGAGGGTTCTGATATCTGTAAATATGCAATAGAGCTCTGCAAGAAGCCTTGCCAGAGCTGACACAATGGGACTGGGACTTAGAAATACAAATAGCACATAGATTTCTGCCCTAAAGCCCCACAAGTGAGGGGAGGGAGGGTGGAGAAGGAAGGAATGCAGGGAGGAGGGGTGGGAGGGTATGGAGGAGGCACGGAGGGCTTGAAGGAATATAGTAGTAGCATACAGGATATAGGCACTGTTAAGCAGGATGAAAAGAAATACAGAGACTGTATAGATGCAATAATAGAAATAGTTAACAAGATGATGTTTGGCTGTTTCTCTCTTGGCTTATGGGGGAAAAGAAGGAAGAAAACAATATATAATGGCAGATAAAAGAGAGCAAAATCAACTCAATATGTTGCATATTAGCTCTATAAATATTTATGGTTTAAATGACAGGTATAAAAGAACCAGAGCGGCCCTGGTCTTAAGGACATTGATAGTAGATATCATCTGAATGCAAGAGACACATTTTCTATTTGGAACGAAAGAGCTGCTAAAAGAATTCGGATTAAATATTCTTGTCTGTACTAAACAAAGCGTGACCTCAAGGGAGGGTCACAATTCTTGTGAAAAACTATATCTCTGCCACATCCCACTGAACAGTAGATAATCGAGGACATATGGCAATTGTAGAATATAGAATAACTAGGATAAGTTTTACATTATGCTCAATTTATGGGGCTAACTTGGATGAGGCAACGATTGTTGATGAGTTGAAAATAGAGCTGGCCACATGGCCTATTCCACTGGTGCTGTGTGGAGATCTTAATATTTACTTAGGTGTGAACTATACGCATTACAAAGAACAGGTATATCAGGTGCGAAAACAGAATGTATATAGGGCGTTGGCATGATTGGTGTAAGATCATGATTTGGTAGATCTATGGGATAGGCACAAGACCACGGACCCGGTCTTTACCTTTTATTTCCATATGCACAACAAGATGATACACCTAAACTATTCCTTTATGACGGCCAGCGAAATCAGCAAAGTTACAATTGAGATTTCTCCCCGAGTGATATCAGATCATAATCCGGTAACCCTCGCCATACCTGTAGGGGACATAGTTAGACCAAGGAGGGTATGTACCTTTGATAGGAAACTTCTGGCAAACCTAGCATATATAGATAATATGAAAACTTAGATACACCAATGTTTAGAGATCAATAGGGGTAAAGCCCCACAAGTATAGCTTGGGAAATGCTAAAGGCAGGGATCAGGGGAGAAACTCTTAGTTTTAATTTACATCTACAGAGGATGACAAAAGGGAAGATACAAGATTTGTGTAAAAAGCTAGCAGAAGAAGAATTGGCTAAAAAATTAAGAAAAGAGTTAGATCTTCAGGAAGTCCAACTGGAAATAGCTAAAAGGGAAGCAAAAATTATCAGAATTTTAGTAGAGAAGTGGCACTGAAATATCACACTTATAAAACACAACATTAAGGGTATGGGGAAACCACAGATAGGCTACTGGCTACTTGCTAAGCGAATCAAGGCTAAAGGAGGAAGAGGATGCATAAAAGCTATAAAAAATATAATATACAAGATGACATTGTTGAAACGCCGACACAGATCGTTAAAGTCTTTGACGGGTACTATACAAAGCTATATTCAAAAGAAGTAGATACCTTGCCTAATTTATGCCCTGATTATGGGCCGAGAGAATGCAAGCTGAGTAAGGAAGATCAGACAGCTTTAGATCTTCTGATATCCTGCCAAGAAATTGTAGCTGTCAACAACAAAGGGGGGAGAGAGAGAAAATAAATTGAAATGGATTCGTTCTCCCTAAACCTATGTAAATAAACAAACAGAATCCACTCTTTGTGTTTTGGGTATATCCTTCGCAGTGGGGAACACCCTCCTTGTTTTTAGGTCCCCTCACACACCAACAGGCCCCTTGGTATCATGCTTCATCATCGGGGTCATCGTACCCCTCTACGGGGTACGGCGTGCTGCGACCTACGGATACGCGGGAGCACTTGATAGACTATGTGTGGTGTGGGTGAGGGGTATTTTTATGTGAGTGTCTAGTGGGGTTTAGAACTGAGTGAAAGTTAAAAAGGACCTGGCTCGTGGGGTGACTAAAAATTATTTAATAAGCCCCCGGGCTGGTGCTATTAAAATGAAGTGTGGGAGGTTGCCACGCAAACAATGTGCGTTACCTCCTCTCTGTGTGCGTCGACATGTTTCGGTGTAAAAACACCTTCTTCAGGAAGGGGTACACAAATCCCCACCTTACTCACGTTTCTCTAACTCGTATTAGAATCTCCAATAAAAAGTGAGAAAATATAGTGCAGGTAAAACAATGTACCTAGCAAAACGTTGTTTTTTAGTCAACTGTTTTTGAAGTTGATGAAAAAGCTTCATGAGCCAAGTGTCAGGATCTGGTATGCTATTTAGCACGATTTACCAGATCCTGACGCTTGGCTCATGAAGCTTTTTCATCAACTTCAAAACAGTTGACTAAAAAACAACGTTTTGCTAGGTACATTGTTTTACCTGCACTATATTTTCTCACTTTTTATTGGAGATTCTAATACGAGTTAGAGAAACGTGAGTAAGGTGGGGATTTGTGTACCCCGTCCTGAAGAAGGTGTTTTTACACTGAAACATGTCGACGCACACAGAGAGGAGGTAACGCACATTGTTTGCGTGGCATCCTCCCACACTTCATTTTAATAGCACCAGTATTAAAAAAAATTTAGTCACCCCACGAGCCAGGTCCTTTTTAACTTTCACTCAGTTCTAAACCCCACTAGACACTCACATAAAAATACCCCTCACCCACACCACACATAGTCTATCAAGTGCTCCCGCGTATCCGTAGGTCGCAGCACGCCGTACCCCGTAGAGGGGTACGATGACCCCGATGATGAAGCATGACACCAGGGGGCCTGTTGGTGTGTGAGGGGACCTAAAAACAAGGAGGGTGTTCCCCACTGCGGAGGATACACCCAAAACACAAAGAGTGGATTCTGTTTGTTTATTAAGAAATTGTAGCTGCCATAAGAGCTATTCTGTCTGGAAAAGCTGCAGGACCCAATACCCTCCCATTAGAAGTTTTTAAAGCTTTCTTTTTTTGACTGAGGGATGATATTTTATTAACATTCAGTGAGGCACAACAGGGCTTTATTCCACATTATTGGAAGGAAGCAAGTATAGTAGTCTTTGTTAAGAAAGATAAGTCTCATTTGCTTCTCAGCTCATCCAGGCCCATTTCCCTACTAAATTGCCATAGCAAAATATATGCGAAAGTCTTGGCAAATAGAATGAGCAGAGTCATAACCCTCTGGTTTCCCTTAAACTACACAGCTTTATCCCAGGAAGGGGAACAGTCGACCATAGGAGGAGAACGATCAAACGTTTTGATTTATTAATAAATCATAAGATGCCAATCGGACTTATACTGCTAGACACGGAAGTAGCATTTGACCGAGTGGCGGGGGTCTACCTGTGGGTAGTCCTAAGATAAAGGGGCTTCGCAGAATGGGTTTATTCAAGACTTAAGGACCTATGTAAAACTTCCTCTACCAGGATAAGAATTAATAATATGGAGTCAGACATGATTGTTATCTCCAGGGGAACTAAACAAGGATGTCCTTGCTCCCTGTTATTATTCACACTCTATATTACCTTATTTTTGACTCAACTGGAGAAGAGTGTGATTATTAAACCAGTAACTCAAAAAGGAATAGAGTACAAGGTGTTTGCGTATGCAGATGATGTGGCAGTGATAAGTCAAGATCCAATGACAGAGCTGCCAGAAATAGAAAAGCTAGCTGAACAGTTTGGAAGATATTCAGGATATAAATTGATAGTGCTAAGACGCAGCTAATATGCACAAGTCCATACTGAAGATGAACGGGTGGTTGCAGAGGCAACCTATCTTCGGATAAAAGTTACTACTGCTCTAGACTGCATGGTTGAAATTAATTTAGGGCCGGTGATTGATAAAGTGTGGTCTAAACTAGACAAGATTCATCATATGCATCTCTCATTTTTGGGGAGATGAAATGCAGTAAAGATAAATGTTCTCCCCAAAGTGTTGTATATATTTCACTCTTTACCACTGTAGATCAATAAAGAATGGTTGATGAAGCAAAAATCTGTAAGATTTAGATTTTTGTGGGGAGAAATCACCTAATTTTACATTCTACTATTGGTCCATTGTTTTTATAAAATATGCCAATCTTAATCACAGTTGGGCCACAGGATTTAGATATAGCTGAGATCTCAACAATTTATGAAATATTGCTGGGAAAAGAGGCTGAAAATTATGCAGTAAAGAACATTGAACCAAGTTATCATTAAAAAAGCAAAACGCCAAATCTTGCAGGCTGCACTAATGGCGTAGACCCAGGTTAAAAGGCAAATAGGGTTTAATAATCTACATTTTTATACTCCCACCTCAACCTCTCCTCTCCCCTCTATTTTCCAAGGGACAGTGATGGCAGAATAAAGACAAAAGGGAATGATGAAAAGAGGGGGTTTTTATGATGATAATGCACGTCTCCACTCCTTTGCAGACCTACAGATGTTATTTAACATACAACTAATTAATTTTTATAAAAATTTACAAGTTTGAGATTTTCTATTTAAAAAGATTGGAGACCTGAATTGCATGGTGAGGATCCCACTAATTCGGGGGGTTAAAACATAAGCAGAGAGTATAGATAGGACCTATATACGTGTTGCGAAATAAAACGCAAAATATTGACCTGGAGATTCAGAATCAGAAATTGAATCAAAGATTAAGATGTGAAGGTAAATATCTGAAAGAGTCTTTAGGTCTAGCTAACAAGATCATTTTCATGACAAAATTGAAAACTCAACATTTTAAACCCGTTTTTAACCTATGGGAAATGTAAAAGATGTGGCCCAGAGTAGGCAGATATTATGCACATGTTTTACTTATGTTCAAAACTGACACCTTTAATACAAGGGATAGGTGGATTACTAAGTAATATTATTCCGGTGTCAGTCAGGATTACCCCATTGATGATGATGCTGGGGGTAGTAGAAGATGAAAACGATCTAAAGAAAAACAATATCTAATTTTTATGGCTATGGCTGTAGCTAGATTATGCGTTGCATCAGACTGGCTAAAATCAGATGGGCCTAGCTTTGACATGTGAGGGTCTAGGTTTCTTGCAGTTTATAACATGGAAATGTCTCTGTATAAACTCAAAGGATATAAAAGTCAACAGGGGGAAAAGATCTGGTCTCTGGTAACAGAATGGATGGGGAGATGATTAGTAGTGGGCTATAAGTACACTACCTCGTGTTGCATAAATGACATGTATTCGGCCCTAGCACTTTAACTTGTCTATGAGTATATATTGAGTCTCTTTTTTACATTTTTCCTTTTCTATGAATTCATCATACGTAAAAACAAAGAAAGTAATTTATGGATTATGTAGTATATACCTTAATGAATTTGTATAAACTTGTCTTAACAAGTGCTACACTGAATGCTTTATAAAATCACAATAAAAAAAACAATCTTTAGAGTAGTTACATATTTTTAGGTGTGTGGAGTTGTACTATTCCAACTCTAAGGCCTATATGGCTGAGATACCCGCCACCCCCTCTCAACACAATCCCCAAGGATGGGAAACCGGAAACAGTTCTGAAGTCTTTGGAAGACGGGAGGGAGTAACCCTCCCGGCCGTATTTATTAAAATATGAAACAAAATTAAAACATTAAATAAACAGTTTCATATTATGTACAATTTCGTTACCACATTGCGATGTTTGGCTAACCTTAACAGATTCTCTAATACAAAGGTTCTCCTAGCCGAACTAACATCCTACAAAACATTTACTTGAAATCTTGAAATTGTACATCCTAACGTTTAAGGGCCAACGGCAAGGTCGTAACCGGTGTCAAGATCCCTAACCCAGAAATATCGCCCTCACTTGTGAGGGGCGGCCCAGAGGCGTACCTACAGTGCAATTACCAATTTCCCTTGACTTGACGGGGGCCCCAATAAAACTCGACGCCACTTAGAGGTCGTACGAGGACTCGTGTGAGGTATCTAGAAGGTAGCGTAGACCCCCCCCCAAACCCCACACAACTTACCACATCTGCCGTCGCAGACGTCCTGGCCCCGGGAAATTCCCCAGGAGGGGGCTGTAACCCCTCCTACCCAGGAAGGGGCCTTGACCGCCTTTCCTCTTCTTTCGGCGACCCATCCTTAGAAGGGACCGCCTCCCCGTTGAGGGGCCAATGGCCACCTCCCCCGAGCGCTCCCATCCGTGCTGGGTGAAGCCCACTCATAGGGATCTTCCAATTAGTGCTCACCGATCATGACCTTACCGCCCGACCAAAAATAAATACGACAATGCTAACTAAATGACCAAACTAACAAGACAGTAGCAACTACACTTCTATTAAAAGCATGCTTACCAATGAACACTAAAGCAGAATTTCTTTATTTGCGAAACGTAACACAACTCGACATTCTTTATTACATACTCAAAATCATCACGATAATACCACAACCTGTAAACGAAAATCAGAGTTATCCATCAACTTTATTCAAAAAACCACTTGCTGTCATCAGGGGCTGGTGGGTGGGTCAAAATTGGCTCTTCGTTCCGTCTCGAGCTCACGTGCAGCGAGGAGGTGCAGCTTCAGAGCACAGGAACAAGAGGATGCCTTCGGATCTTGCTTCTCCTTTTATCCGTCTTCAGGGCGGGCGTAAACCCGCCCCTGCCTGCCCCTTGGGCGTGGCCAGCCGCGTCAGTGTCTAGGCCAACCCACTCTAGGGCGGGAAAAGGCGCGCCCCGGCTACGCCGCTTCGGGCATACCAGCCGAGACTCGCCTCCCGCCCAAGATGGCTTCCCGGGGGGATCGTGGTACTCCGCCATACGTTCGGGGGGACCGAGTGGTCGCCCCTTTCCATATGGCTGAGATACCCGCCACCCCCTCTCAACACAATCCCCAAGGATGGGAAACCGGAAACAGTTCTGAAGTCTTTGGAAGACGGGAGGGAGTAACCCTCCCGGCCGTATTTATTAAAATATGAAACAAAATTAAAACATTAAATAAACAGTTTCATATTATGTACAATTTCGTTACCACATTGCGATGTTTGGCTAACCTTAACAGATTCTCTAATACAAAGGTTCTCCTAGCCGAACTAACATCCTACAAAACATTTACTTGAAATCTTGAAATTGTACATCCTAACGTTTAAGGGCCAACGGCAAGGTCGTAACCGGTGTCAAGATCCCTAACCCAGAAATATCGCCCTCACTTGTGAGGGGCGGCCCAGAGGCGTACCTACAGTGCAATTACCAATTTCCCTTGACTTGACGGGGGCCCCAATAAAACTCGACGCCACTTAGAGGTCGTACGAGGACTCGTGTGAGGTATCTAGAAGGTAGCGTAGACCCCCCCCCAAACCCCACACAACTTACCACATCTGCCGTCGCAGACGTCCTGGCCCCGGGAAATTCCCCAGGAGGGGGCTGTAACCCCTCCTACCCAGGAAGGGGCCTTGACCGCCTTTCCTCTTCTTTCGGCGACCCATCCTTAGAAGGGACCGCCTCCCCGTTGAGGGGCCAATGGCCACCTCCCCCGAGCGCTCCCATCCGTGCTGGGTGACGCCCACTCATAGGGATCTTCCAATTAGTGCTCACCGATCATGACCTTACCGCCACAGGCCGGATAGTTGACCGGCTATCCGGACCCCCCACAACACTCCTACCTAAAGGTCATGGTGTAACGTTTTTAGCCATGCTAAGAAGTCTCCTATGAGTAACTCATTCCCCACCCGAGACAAATGCACTCCATCCCCCAAATACATACTGTCATCATTAATACACCCATGTGAAATAGAATGCAGTGTCTTGGAACGGAACAACCTACTCACTTTGTTATTAAGCTTTCTAACAGAATGATTTAAAGCAGGAACCGATATAGCCCCCCGCCACACTTTTCGTGGGATCATATGGGACCACCCAATTGTGCACCCTGGAACTCTCCTCGCTAACCAACTTACAGTGGAAAGCATCGTCTCAAGGAGAAGTCGTCTACTAGTGGTGACCAAATCATTACCCCCAAGATGTACTATGACTACAGACGGCGGTGACCTCGACCGCCCTAGCAAACCCTCAAAAAATGATTGAAACTGGTCAATACAGAGACCGCCTCTTCCGTAGAAGGACACACTGTACCCGTATTCCCCAGCTACGTGAATCATGTCACCTGCCTTGAATACGTCTGCGGCACGTCTCACGTATGAGTGGCCCACGACCCACACCTCCTTTTTCACAGCCGGTGATGTCTGACCGCTGGCCCGGTGTTGGGTCGACTGCAAAGTCCGCCCCGCCTCGTAGGCTTGCGCAACTGAAAACCAAACAAAAACAAGAAGCGTGAGTACATTGTTACAGCTTCACAACATGTGCAACCGCACATACCTTTTATAACAATTGGAGGACCAACGCCCCACCCGTTTAACTTGTTCAACATCCAAACCCCTGGCTGTAGCTTCTGTAGCAGCCCCTATCCGAAAGGAATGGGTCCCAAACTCGCCCGGGTTCAAGCCCGCCGCGGCAATCGACATCGCAAGCACCCGCTGGAACTGAAACTTTGTCAGTGGGGTGGCGTCAGCGTGTCTCAACAAGGTCCCCCCCCATGATGCCACCCTTCGTGCTAAATAATCCTCTAGACACCTTACCGGGCACATGGAGGACCCGGGAATCCTGCGTATGATTACGCAGTCACCCATCCCACTTTGATCGGTCTTGGACCTGACAAAGGAGACCGTCATCGTCTCCCCTCTGATCTGGACGTGCTCGTGGCACAATCCTCCTGTCACATCCTGCTTGTTCCTCGCCACCAGTTCGCTTACCCGCATAGCCCCATGGAATGCCAGCGTAAAAGCGGCTCGGAATAACACTGTCTCAAATTGAGATGAACACGTAGCAGGGAGTCTGGCTAATAACTGGGCCAGCCTATCCAAACCTATCGGGCGCCTCTCGTCTACTCTGCGACCCTCAAGGCGTTGCCACCCCCGTAGCGCTTTCTGTACTACGAAAGACGCTGTCGGGTCATGGATCCCATGAGCCCTAGCAACAAAGGAAATGGCAGCCCGATGCCTCTGAGCCGTGGCCACCGATTTCCCAACCAGGTGTAAAGACATCAGAAAATTTACCACCCACTCCTCCTGGCCCCAAAGCTCCTCTCTATCAGTCCCCAAAAAGGCTAAATAGGACCGGAACGCCCCTTCATATGCCTTCCTCGTCCTGGGTGCTAAACTCTCTCCCACGAGGTTACGAAGTTCGGGGCACCGAGAGACCAGAGAGCTTCGGGAAAGGGTGCCGGCTCCGGGTCCGCTGTGGGAAGAAAACCCCAGAAAGCCTGCATACGAAAACGAGACAGTGCATCAGCTGCCTGGTTCATTACCCCTGGGACATGTCTTGCTTTGAATAACACATTCAATTGCATACACAGTAAGACAATTTCCTTGAGCAGTCTCAAAATCCATTTGCATCGTGCTGCCTGGCTATTGATACACTCGACCACGGTCATATTGTCAGACCAGAATACCACCGAGTGATCTTTGAACCCTTCGGGCCAAGTTCTCAGGGCCACTAAAATGGGGAAAAGTTCCAGGAAAGCAATGTTACTTGTCAGTCCACTGTCATGCCACCATGTCGGCCACTTTTGTGCAGACCATCTTGTGCCGAAGATGGCACCAAAACCTATGCTCCCTGCCGAATCCGTCCACAGCCCCAGCTCCTCAGAGGACACGGCTGGTTTGTTCCAGACGACTCGACCATTGAAATCCGCCAGAAATGCCAACCAAATGCGCATGTCCTGGCGGACCTCAGCCGAGAGCCTTGTGCGATGATGGCCCTCTTTCAGGCCGACCATGGCTTGAGCAATCGAACGAGAAAAGGGGCGGGCCATTGGTATAACCCTCAGGGCAAAATTCAACTGGCCAACTAGCTGCTGTAACTGATGCAGCTTGACCTTAGATCCATTTATACACATTTGCAGGGATGTCCTGAACTTTGACACTTTTTCGACTGGTAAACGAAAACAACCTTCTTTGGAGTCCAACTCGATCCCCAGAAACTCGAGGCAAGTGGAAGGCCCCACAGTCTTACCTGGTGCCAATGGCACGCCAAACTGATTCATTAAAACACAAAATTGAGCCAAAGCCTGCCCACATTCCGGATCCCCAGCTGGCCCCAGGAACAAAAAATCATCAAGGTAATGCATCACATGTTGGAAACCCGTCTTCCTTGTGAAGACCCATTGTAGAAAACTACTGAATTTTTCGAAATAGGCACAAGATATAGAGCACCCCATCGGCATACACCTATCCATGTAATAATGACCCTGAAACATGAAACCTAGGAGCCGCTGATCGGCTGGATGTACCGGGAGCAACCGGAACGCTGACTCGATATCAGATTTTGCCATCAGCGCCCCGGGCCCCAGGCGATTCAAAATGGCTACGGCCTCATCGAAGGATGCGTACCGCACCGAACACACTTCCGGGTCTATCGCTTCGTTCACGGAAAGACCACGTGGGGCTGATAAATTATGTATTAGCCGAAACTCACCCGGGTCCTTCTTTGGGACCACACCTAAAGGGGAACAAACAAAGTTAAGAACCGGGGGTACACTAAACGGACCGGCGACTCGACCTCGAGTAACCTCCTTCCGGATTTTTTCCTGTACCACGGTCGTATGCTGCCAGACCGATAGCTGATTTTTACATTTCTCTACACCTTGAAAGTCCCCCACTGGGATGCGGAAACCATAAGAAAACCCGTTCCGTAACACCCCAGCAGAAGTACGATCCGGGTATTCACTGAGCCAGGGAATCATTGCCAAAGTATCAATCGGGGTAGGTAAAGGCGCCCCTCGGACTATGTCAGACCTGTTTGGCGCCTCCGCTCCCCCCATTAACACCCGTTTTGGCTCTGCACGTGGACTCAGGATGGGATGATTGCCCACACCCACTACATTCGTGTCTAAATTTGCACGATCCCTGGGGCCTGGTACATTTACCCCTGTTGAAGTTCCAACAAACCCCCTTTTTTCCTGTATTGCCGGCAGGCCTCGAGTAATTGTCGGTACCCGCACCTGATCGAAAGGGCGTCCCCGCATACTGGCGGGAGGATTCGCCAACGTTACTCCCTACTAATGGCACTTTTAACATACCAGTCTCCTCCATTTTGGACCATGACACAGAATCATAACAATCCCAAGTTAAGTTTTTATCATGTTCTTTAGCCTTTCTAAACAGATTATCATAGCAGAACCAATGATTACCCTCATGTGATACCGAGTACCCCATGATTCGTGACTGATAAATCGGCAATTCGTGTAGCAGATCGGGCCTTCGTTCCCCCAAGATCGATGTAAAAACCCCCCACGCTTTGCCCCAATTGCCAATGTTTTCATTTACCTTAAAGGCGGCCATTTTTGCGCGCCACACACTCGGATGCATGAGATCCTTCTGGCCCTTAACATGCTCCATCTCATAGTGATCAGTAAGCAACGAGAAGATGTTTACATACTCCCCTGCCCATATCTTCTCTTTAATAGCCAAAGGAACATGCTGACCCACCCTTTCCCTACGAGAAGGTGCTGACTCATCCCTCGCAATCGGCAATGGCCGCTTACCTGAACCGGACGGTGTCTCTGCGACTGAACCTGTCCCCTGTGGCTTTTCTACTGCCGCAGCCGGCGTGGATACCTTCGCTGCTTCCCGTGACTCACGCAGTTGCTTCATCAGCACCTGCGCGTCGACAGCCGTGGCGCCCTCGCTACCCTTACCCAACCACGCTGCTAATTGTGCTGCCAGCTCGGGCGGCATATCGTCCCCGGACACGGGGGTGACCACAACGGGAATCGGATTCCCTTCCTCCGGCACGGGGGTGGGTGCCTCTAGCGGGGTACTGGGACCCAGGATATCTTCCACAGCTCTCCCTCTCCTGGGCCTCTTGTTTTCCCTCCCGGGGCTGCTCCCGCCAAAGGACGTTTCGGTCCCCCTTCCTCGTTTTCATCCATTCGCCTCTTTAACTCGGTCATCTCTTTCATGAGAACGCGCAGCATCTGGTCAGTAGTCATGCGCTTTCCCGCCTTCTTCGGCATTCTCCAACAGAGTATCTGGAAAACAAACAAGAAAGATTACAACGCTCAAAATTGGCTCTTCGTTCCGTCTCGAGCTCACGTGCAGCGAGGAGGTGCAGCTTCAGAGCACAGGAACAAGAGGATGCCTTCGGATCTTGCTTCTCCTTTTATCCGTCTTCAGGGCGGGCGTAAACCCGCCCCTGCCTGCCCCTTGGGCGTGGCCAGCCGCGTCAGTGTCTAGGCCAACCCACTCTAGGGCGGGAAAAGGCGCGCCCCGGCTACGCCGCTTCGGGCATACCAGCCGAGACTCGCCTCCCGCCCAAGATGGCTTCCCGGGGGGATCGTGGTACTCCGCCATACGTTCGGGGGGACCGAGTGGTCGCCCCTTTCCAAAAACATTGGAGTGACTACAAATATTTTGAAATCCATGAATCTTACTCCAAGACCCAAATATATTGGTGTAAGTGCATATATGAGGGGGCTGGAGATTTATTACTCTTACTCCAATGCCTACAAACATTGGGGTAACACAACATATCAGAGGAGACCATATTTCCTATGTTATCTCCAAACCTGCAAACATTAATAAATATTCAAATATTTATGGAAGTACAGATTACCTACCCTATTTCCAACTCCCACAAACACTGGATAGCACAATATATTTGGTTACGGTCAGACTGCTACTCTAGCTCCCAGGCCTACAGACATTAGGGTAAAAGAAAATATTTTGGGGCATTACATAGTTTAGTTACTACTATAACTCCAAGACCTACAAACGTTGTGGTAACTGTATATATTTAGATGAGTGCAGATGTACTATTATAAATCTCAAAATATAGAAATGTTATATTTTTGTATAAATTTAAAATAAAGAAATATCGAGGGTCCATTAGGATGACGGGCGGACTTTGTCCGCCCGTCATCCTACCGGTGTTTGGGACCGCCCGCCAGAAGGGCGGGGGTCCCGTGGGGGCTATCAGGATGTGCCCGCCACAGTGGCGGGCACATCCTGCATTTATAGCATTGTGGCGGGCGGTGCTCTCAGCACCGCCCGCCACAATGCTGGAAATGCATTTCAGAATTTGCATAAACAAAGCGGCAGGCACCACGCGGTGCCTGCCGCTTTGTATATGCAAATGAAGGGGGGTACCACAGGTAACCCCCCCATGTGCATAACCCACCCCTCCTTCACTTTGGGGGCCCGCAGGGGGCCCCCAGAGTGAAGACCGCATGCCTTTCTAAGCCCATTGTAATATGGCTGGCGGTGTCTAATAGACACCGCCACCATATTAAACATTTTCCGCCCCGGCCGCAAGGCGACCGGGGCGGAAAAGTGGCGGGCGGTGTTTTGCTCCGCCGTGGTCCCCCCAGCCATTCTAATATGGCGGGGGGGAATACAGGGAAGGATGCCGGGCGGATTGCCCCCACCAGGCTGGCAGTGGCTACCGCCAGCCTGGCGGGGGCAATCCGCCCGACATCCTAATGGGCCCCCTAATGTTTATGTCTATCACATTTGAAAATCTAACATAATTTCCTAAAACTCAATACATTTTTTGATTACTTATTTTTTCAATTTACAAATGTATGTATTATAAAAAATAACATTAAAATATATTATAATTCATATATTTATTTTATTGTTTATACTAATTAGTATTAATGTATTCACTTTAACAAAACAATACTAATACAATTCAAATGTAGTTATTCGTTATTTCAAATTCTTAAAATATTAATGTTTTAACTGTATTAATGATGATAATTTAATTTTAAAAATATTGATTTGTAAATACAATTACATAATTTAATATCATACCCCATTGCTTTGAGGTGCCTGTGAGAGGTGGCATGGCTTTTCGCAAAGATAGGGCTGCCCATAGGACAATATCCTCTATGACACTCACAACACTAAAGATCTGGGATTAGACTTACGCAAAACTGGGGACTGATTCCCTAACGGGCCCTTCACACCACTTATAAGTACCCAGATGTCCGCACCAAGGTAAGACAGAGAGGCTTTTGAAGCCTGGTAGATGACACAGTGTAACGAGCTTGAGGACTTGTGTATGAAAGATAGGTTTAGATACGTTTAGGTCTTTCGAAGCGTTCAAGTACTACTGTGCTCTGCCTAAAATAGAACACTGAAGATATCAAGATATCAACAGGTAGCAGACTGGGTTTCATCCCCAGAAATGAAAAAAGCAGCAACCTGTTCATTTACCTCATTGATGAACATATAGGTCCTGATTATAAACTTGGCGGTGCGACGCTGGGTGCGACCTGCCACCAGACCCGTGGTCGGGCCATCTGCCAGATTACAAGTGTTTCTCGTGTCTGGCAGGCTTTTTTTTACATTCCACATTCCACAGGCGGTGCCTCATAAAATGGGCACTGCAATGGGAATGCCAAAAACAGTTCCTGCACAGCATAGACTGTAAAGTTAATTTCGAGCAGGACCTGGTGTGCATGCACATAGGGCGGCACATGTTGTGCCCCCCTGTGTGCATCCATATGGCGTGAGGCACCAGGGGGCCCTATGTTTCCTCTCATCCATGGTTTTCCTGGAGAAGGAACTGCCATGGAAACAGCAGCTTAGAGAAAACTTGTAATATGTTTGGTGGGACCGCGGTGGTCCCACCAAGCACATTACTGCCTCTACTCTGCTGCACCACCACTAGGGAACGGCGGTTCTCTGGCAGCTGCGACGGGCAATGGTGGTTTGACCTCCCCTATTGTAGTAGGGCGGTCGGGAGACTACAACCACCGCGTCCCAGTGAGTCTGGAGGTCCATGGACAGCCAGACCCGTAATGAAGCCCATAGTGTAAAGTTGGGATTAGAGGCCTGCAGCAAGGGGAAAGCACAAGGCCCGGATGAGGTTCCGATTGACTTCTTCCGAACGGACCCAGATCTCTGAGTCCCTTTGCTGACAAATGTTTTTAACAAGATAGCATCTCCGGGTCCCCTGCCATCATGGAAGACGAGCCTAATAGTTTCAATTTTCAAAAAGGGAGATAAGGGAAATCCTAAAAATTATAGACCCATCTCCCTTATTGATACAACTGCTAGACTGGTAGGTCATCTCCTTTTGTCCAGGCTCGAATCTTGGGCGCATGATAGGAATTTCCTAATGTTAACTCAGTATGGTTTTCAACAGGGGAAGGGCACTGTGGATCAGTGTCTGAACCTTGCTCTCATTATGGACAAATATGTGAGGGTTAAGGGTGGGAAGCTATATTCAGTCTTTATGGATTTAACAGCAGCGTTCGACTGCATTGCCCACTCAAAACTCTGGAGTATTATGTCAGAAATGGGAGTTGATCAGCCTCTAATTGATTTTATTCGGCAACTCTACTCAGATGCTTCTATTTCCGTTCGATATGGGAGAAATGGGGAAAGGACCAGCTCTTTTAAGATCTAAGAGGGGTCAGGCAAGGCTTATACAAATTGTGTGGAGGATGCGCTGGGGAAGTGTCTTTGGATGTCCCCATATGTGACTCCCATCGGCTCCCTATCTTGGCATATTCCGATGATGCCGTACTCCTGTCTAGAACTGGGGTGGGGCTCCAGCGGTTTGATAATAGCATACGCAGCTTTTATGACTTCGCTGGAATTAAAGGTCAACGAATCAAAGACATTCATTTTAATTGCAGGGGCAGGGAAAAAAGATAAAGTTCCACAGTTTCATATGGACTCTAAGAAAATTGAAGTGGTTAATACCTTTTCCTATTTAGGAATCCTCTTCAACAAGAATCAGTCCTGGGCACAGCAGGTGGAAGGTACAGCATCGATGATGAATAGGAGCTTAGTGGCACTAAAAACATTTACTAGGCGGCTGGGTTCCAGACCCCTGGGCACCTTAAAAAAGATCTTTCAGGCCATAATAGTGTCGGCTGTGACACATGGGGCAGGTGTATGGGGCAAGGCTCCTACTAAATCGATACAGTTAGCCAAAAATAAATTCTTATAATCTTTGATCTCCCACCACAGTCATACTCTAATTATATTTCTCACATCAAATTAGACGTCCCATATATCACTGAAGTAATTCGACTGGCTCCGCTTATGCTGTGGTTGTCGATTTGGTGCAGGGACACAGTCCCCCTGAATCAAGGGATCATTACTGACCTCTTTAAACTAGAGAACCATAACAGAAGTGGTTGGCTAAGATATGTAGAGGAGGAATTCACAGCCTTAGGCTTGTCAAATCTTTTCAGGGCCCCAATGACATGCCGGGCCTTTTCTAAGAGGAGGTTGACCGAGATTTTTAAGGCGAAGGCCCAATATGTCCGTAGAGAGAGGAACTTTGCTGCGCAGATGATGTGGCTGTATCATCACACTCCCCCAATTGAGGACGGTGAGTTTTTATATCTGGCAGAGGTCCCACTATCACACCATAAATTTATTCTAACGAGATTTCGTTTAAATTTGATTCCATTAATGCTGGGGTACCCAACCAGAAGTTTCAGGCATTCTGATTTATCAACAGGCCCTTGCGACCTTAAGTCGACACAGAATGATCTGCATTTGTTATTCTTCTGTAGTTTGTATGTCCAAGAAATATTTTATTGAACCAATTTTAAAGAGTCTTCATTTTAGCCAATCCCGAGTTGCACTGTATTTTTTTTTAAATTGCTCCTGAATACATCTATCTGTTTTACAGTAGCATCTTTCCTTTGGGCGTGCATGAGGAAAAGGAAATATGGGCCCTAATATCAGGAGAAAAATGTTATCTGTTTACTGTTTATTAACTTTATGGAATTTACTTGCAATCCTGATTACGGGGGGGTCTTGCTCATAAGGATGAATTGTGATTGGTCATATTTTAATTGTTTCGTAGCTGGCTTTATATACTTTTATGATCTGTACACAAAAGATCAAATAAAGTTTTTAAATGAAAGGAAATGAAGCCCATAGTGTCAGATGTACTATTCTTTCATGCAATGCAATGCGGCAAGAGAACATGCAGCACTGTGTTCGGTGAAAGGGAGAGAGCAGAAATATGGCAAAGACAACAGGATGATGGATGGAGTGCTGAAACTTTTAAAAAACAACCCTCATCAGCTAAACTAGCATGACTCCAGTGGCATGGAGATCACGGGACCCATGCCTGGGCCCACTCTTCCCACTCGCGGTGACAAATGCAAAAAGAACAATCGATTAACAGAATGATGAATAATGTCAAACATTCACACCAGTACAGAGATCTGGGCCTAAATCCATTGTTTGTTTGCTCCCCATGCAATTCCAGTTTGAACCCAGCCATATGCAAATCAGTCTTGACCCTGCTCCCCATGGGAACAGTCTAGCCCGAACTGCAAGGCCAGGTCCTCCCTGGACCGGAAACACGCATCCTAGGACCAATTTTGGGGTATCACTACTCATCAGCCAGACTAGCATGACTACAGTGGCATGGAGAGCACTGTCCGAGTGGCCCCTCAAGGCAGCCTTCTGGAGGGGGCTATGGGGAAATTGCCGGAAACAACCACTTTTTCCTACATATTCTCCTGAATTTTCTTGCAGCGAAATTTCACCATTGAGGTAAAATTGTGCAAAGTGCACAAACTGTGTATCTTCTCAAAATAGTGAGAAGCCCTTTAGACAGTGATACAATTACCCAACTAGGCATTCTCCCGTCTGCCTTTCTGACCTGTTCACCCAAGCCTATAAAGAAGGAGAGGGTCAACAGCCTTAAATTCATAGTACAATCTTACTTTATTAATTAGAATTGTAGCAAAAGTAAACAAGTAATGGCAAAACCAAAAGGCCTGGTCTTTGGAAGCTGTTGCCATAGTTATTTTTTATTTAGATTGCAAGCATTGTCACAAAAAATAAAGGGAAGTCAAAAAGTCCACGTCTCTATGTGCTTGCAATAAATACTGGCTGCTCATGGCAAGCAGGCATGCATAGAACAGCTAAAAAATACTTTTTTGTTCTAATGCAATATACAGGAATATATTATTCTTATCAGCAGATCAAAAGATACTATTAACTTTGAATTACTGTTGGAAAACGAGGCAGTATCTGTGAGGCCTGCACAAATAACATGACTACATTTGTCCTTCACTGGGAACCAAACACCCAATTGTAGTGCCTGACTCTCAGAGGGTAGCGTTGCAGAGCAGTCTGAGGCTTATTCAAGGGAGGTGGTGTGGGCTAGTAAGCGCCATTACAGGTGCGCAGGAATAAGACTCAATAATTGATTATCCAGTCTGTACTTTGCTTTATAAATGTAAGAGTACATTTATTAAACCCCCGCACTGCTCAATACTGTGCACCAATTTACAAATATACATAAGCTATTGGAATTACTTTGTGACATTGCATAACATCTCCACCCCTCCCGCAGGAGGGTGGGATCTAGTACCACCACTCCCATGTATGCACATCATCTTGCCCCCAAATGCAGTCAGTTGAACCTTACCTGGAGCGAGGGCCCTGCGCACTAGCATCATCCCAGCGGCGACCCACCCCGTTACCTCAACCAGCATTTGAAATAGGTACACCTGCCCTGGTGACACCCAACCCTGATGGAGCATTTCCTACTGACCATGAAGTATACACCTCTACATCTTAAGGGCTATCAGTCTGGGTTCTTCATCTAAGCGCTGCAGCAAGAACACATGTTTAAGCATAAATGCCAGTACTCATTACATTTTTTGGACAATTAGAATGTGTTGCAATTACAACCCCTAAAGGCATCACAGATGGATCACAGGATTAAGCATATACAGCGCTGACACCCTAGCAGGACTGTCGAGCAACATAACTCCATTTGGTTCATGACATCACCATACACAGGTACTTCACATTACACATCTGACCTTCAGTCCCTCTGGAAGAAATAACAATAGTAAAGGCACTACAGGGGTAGTTACTCCTCTTAACCTCCAGGGGATGCTCTTCTCCATACATCCCCAAACCAGCATTTCACTCCTTGTGACAGTCCTGAGAGCACCCCCAGCTGTAGAACAAAAGATCCAGCCATGCAGATGCAGATGACTCCTTGCTGAGCCCTTGAGGGGTTATTCTTCTTAGTCTCCATGAGACTTAGGGAGGGACTTCTTCATGTTGTGCTGGGGGAGACTGCATGGCTCCAGCATCTCCCCCTGCACCCTGTCACACATGCGGTAGAGACCCCATCCCCCTGGGGCCACCACAAGCAGAGATAACGCTGGCTTTTCCTTGCAGGCCAGTCCGGGCCTGCAAGGCATTATTGAGCGCTTCTCTTTAGCACTGCTGTACAGGGGAGAGCCACGCAACTTGCACTTCTTCACAGGGGGCTGGTCCCACCCGGGCCCTTCCGTCTCGCCATGCTTGTTGGGAGGGCCAGGTCCTACCCAGACCCCCAGGTAAGTGGAAGCGACTCGGTGAGCCCACCCCTGACCACTCTGTGGGTTGTTGGGTACCCGGTCTCACCTGGGCCCCTTGCCACTCCTCTCCTGCAGGCTCTCCAGGTTGGAGGGCAGTCTGGGGAGCTCACCCCCGGCTGCCCTATCGAGCTCCCCGCCCGGCCAGCACCCTCGCGTGTTGCCGCTGGAGCCAGCACCACAGTTCTGGTCTGTCCGCTCTGGCGTGCAGACGCGAAGGACAGCGCCGATCCATCTGGTCTCAGGGGAGTGCAGTGGCACTACCCCCTCCTCACTGCAGCCCCAGGGGAGTGCGACAACACTCCCCCGTCCTTCCTCTGCACTTTGGGGCCCAGAAATGGGGTCCCGGGCCCCTGAGCCATATCTTCACGGGGAGCACGATGGCGCACCCCGGCTTGCCTTCTTCTGCTGGGCCAGGGTGGGCTCCGGGCACCACATGGCCAGTTCTTCACGGCTTTGCTTTGGGCCCGGAGATGGGGTCCCGGGCCCCTGGAGACCTCTTTGCAGGGGCACGACGGCACTCCCCGCCTCCTCCTTTTTACACGGGGCCCAGAGTTGGGATCCCGGGCCCCTCCCCCTCCACATCTTCATGGGGAGCACGACAGTGCTCCCCGGCTTCATGTTCGGCGGTTCAGGGTGGGTTCCTGGCACTCCGCTGGGGCACCTTCATAGGGTGCGCGATGGCGCACCCTGACTTCACTTCTTTGGGGGGCAGCCCCCGAGGGCACATCATGGACCAGCAGCAGAGCCCCAAGCGCTTCGCCGTCAGTCCTTCCACAGTTCAAAGGTCACCTACCTTTTGGGGGGTGTAACCTTTGCGATTCTGGACTCTTCTTGCTCCTGGTGGCTCACCCCAGCCACTGGGAGCACTGTCCTTTGCCTTCCTGGTCACCTAGAGGGTGGATTCAGCAGGGAACTGTCTTCACTGGCTCCCTGCACCAGTCTTTCACCTGGTTCCCCTCCTGGGCCTCTCTTCTCCCTGCGCAGAGGCCCCTGCTTCTGCGCACTGGTCCTGGACTCTTCTCCTGGCGCTGTTCAGGATTCTGGGACAGTCAGGGGGTTCCTCCTTCCAACTTTCCATTGCGCCAGGCTCCAGTACCCTCTGCCTCAGCAGACCACACCCAGAGAGAACTCCTCTTCCTGTGCAAGTTCTTTTAAAGATTTGGGGAGGAGCCTGGCAGGAAGTTTCTGTTTGCCCTATCACACAGCGACGCATCACTTCTCTGCACCTGCTCCCTCCTTCCTGCCCAGGCCTCTGGGTTTGTTCAAAATGGCGTCGTCCAAGGTCTCCTGCCACATGGTCTCTGAAAGTCCCTTCCCCCAGAGCTGCCTTCTCCCTTGTTCAGCTAGGTGCTTGGCACCGGGGGACAGCTGCTGATGGATTAGCCCAGTGGTTCCCAAACTTTTTCGACCCATGGCTCCCTTTATCTATTGACTGTTGTCCGCGGCTCCCCATCATGTTATTTTTTTTTTTTCCGGTGAGGAGGATGTAAGCCCAACCTCTGGAGTACTCCCATTTTTCTTCTCTTTTGGCTGGTGGCTTACCACAAAATCCAATGAATGTTCAAAAAACACAGGGACATTCCACATCACAGACGGGCTGTGCTAAAGTGGCAGGTACACAAAAACTCAAACAGTAAATAAATAAATGAGCCAGTTAGAGTTGCCACCTGACCGGTTTTAGCACCACCAGTTTTTTGATGTCCCAGCTGGTTCAAAGATAAATTTTGAATAGCTGTTATGATCTGTATATACTTCAAACGCCATATATAAATTAAGATCACTTTTAAATGTATTCTAGAGCTGTGTTAGTGGTCTGTGAATAATAACGGAAGTAAGCACCATCATGCAGTGCTGCTACCTGTTGAGCCCTGTAGCTGACACAGGAGCAGGCCTTGTTCATGAACATTCCCACTGTGAACAGTCAAACCATCAGCGCTGTGCGCTCACCTTCGAAGGGACTCATGCGCATTCATGAGTCACACATGTAAGCCAATTTTATTATAGATGAGTCAGGTTTATTCACACACGTGTGCCATCACATTCCAAAACTTTTACAGGGTGGGGAATATTTGAAGGAATGAGGGAGCGTAAGCAGGTTGGAGTCTTAATTTTTTAAGATAAGCCAACTGACAATGTAGTTTTTTGTTTGTATTTGCAGAAAAGATTTCAATTTATGCAACATAGTTCTCCAGTAATTCCAAACACCCTCCAAACCTCCACGAACACTCACAGCCAAAAATGATATGATCCCAACAGTTTGTTAGAAAAACATCTCTCATTTCTCAGTCATGCCAGGTGAAGGCTTCTCGGAGCGCTCTTAGTTTCCAAGTGAAACAGAGAAGTAGCTGCAAGGGCTTGGAAGTGCTACCCATATAGCTCAAATGATGAGAATTATAATGGTTTTCATGAGAATATAAATAAAGAATACACAGCACACACGTGTTGTACCTCCCCATTTGCTAAGCACCACCATCATTTTAGTTTATATTATTGTTGAGCTGATTAGTGTAACAAGGCGATAGAAAATGGGCATTACCCTTCTGCTGTTATCAGAGCAGGGAGTGATTTAATATTCGTGTAATTCTTTCAGGGATTGAAATGAGCAGGTCCGGTGCTCGGTTTCAAGGGAAGGACTACATGCCGTAAACCCGAGCGAACCGCACGGCGCTCACTCAGAGATTTGCAAATTAGCACAGTACATGATTAGGGTATTATTGTGATATGTATTCAGAGGAATGTTTAATTAAAATAAGCAGCTGCGCCCCTCTTCCAAGGCCTATCTCTCCATCGCATCCGACATTATTTATACACTTGAGTCACCTTCATTCACTGCATGTCTTAAGATACACATGAAGGACCCGTTGTGTGAGTGAAGGGGTGAAGAAGTCATTTGCTGTTCTGGAAATACACAAGAACTTTAAAAAACAATTTCACGTTTATAATGATTCCCCGATTTTTTGGTAGAAGCCATTGCTACAATCACTGCCGAAAATAGGCCGAAATAACGCTCGGCATTCCTGTCCTGATTGTTTGTGCCTGGCCCTGCAACACCTCACACGCTGGTTCAGACCCATTCATGGCGCTGACAAGAGAGGCTTTCAAAACTCCCTCGCAAGACATTCCCACTCGGCACATGACTTTACTGGGGCGCGCAAAGGCACATTTCAAACATGCAAATACTATGTTTTAGAACTGAGGCGCACTGATAGAACTTGCTACCAGTACCTTTCCTACATTCTCGAGAAGTGCGCGGCGCCCCAGGCGAGTTCTGGCGGTGCACCAGCGTGCCGCGGCGCACAGTTTGGGAACCACTGGATTAGCCTGTAGCTCCACCCATCTTCTCTCCTTGGAGGGAAGGTCATCAATCCAGGCTGCTGGGGTCAGCCCCTTAGCCAGGCCCTGGTTATGAGCTGACTCAGAGAAATATAACATTTCTGGATGATCCAAAAGCAGTACAAATATGACTTTGGACTCTGCAGAATACGTCTTCTCACATAGGTTACCGTGGACTTTGGTGCGTGTCTGGAATTTGTAGGCCCTAGGAAAGTAAAACTAGCCCATCTGCTCCCTATCCCCATAAGAGAATAAGGGAATAAACACTGTAAAGCACTGACTTTCTCTGGCATGTTTCTTCCCACTGTATAAAGCCCATTCTATGTCACCACCCAATTCTGCATAAGTCCTGCCACACCATTCACTTTGTAGCTGCTCCTGAACTGCGCACGCCGGGAATCTCCCCTAGGCAGCCCGCACACATGTGCACACGCATGTACACATGTGTCTGCATGTAACCAGTCCGGTGCCCCTTAGTCCATCTGCTGTGCAGCGGCCTAGTCAAGCTACGGGGACACCAGCAAAATCCACATGCCGTCTCTTTCATCATGAGGTCACTGTGGGGGAGTCCCAACTTATGAGGCTCTCCCACAGTAAAAGCTCAACAAATAGGTGCTCAAAAAAGCAAAAAAACTGGACGGCCCAGAGTGTCAGAACCACCTTCTAACAATTACTGTACCCTTAAGCCACAGCAACTTAATTTGAGTTAGGCATAGTAAGGTCAACACTGTAAATCCTCACTGTTCCTGCCTTTAGAATCTCACAGTTAACCTGCTATGTCTAGAGTATGAGAAGCACTATATTTATACCGGCGGAGCCTACGCAGTGTAAAGGTCTTACTTGGCGGCCTAGCTGTGAAAGATGCACTAGGTCACAGTGATGGTTGCCCCCACCTTTTGAGGGCAAGGAGACTTTAATTGAATTTCTCTGGCGGTGTCCACCATGAATACCTTCCAACTTAAAGAACAATCTCACCGTGTGAGGAGGTGGCGTGGTTGAGGAGGGGGCAGGGCCTCATGCTAAGAAGTACCTACGAGGCACTTTTGAATGCACCCCGCGCACATGCCCCCTCCCCCCAAAAAAAGCTTCCTGAGGCTGGAGCAGATGTCCTGGGGTGTTGTCACACCCCTTAATGGATGTAGGCAGTTCAAAGCCTTGGGAAATTAGCTGGAAAGCCACTATTTGCAGTGGTTCGCAGCTTTTTTCCCTGTCACTGTGTGATATGAGCTCCTCATTGGGAGACTGTGTGATGGGAGCCAATACCGTATGTCACACAGTGGCATTGTGTGAGTTTCAGGTAAGTGTCATGCATTGCATGGTGTACATGGACAGAAGAAATATAGATTAGACCCAAATAACAGGGAGAAAACTCCCTGCAGTTCAGTACTATTTGTCTTTTGTTTAAAGAAAACGACCTCCCGAATGGGCACTTTAAACATGGTACCCCAGATTTACAAAGAGTTGTGCATTGCACAGCAGCAGGTAAAGTTGCTGTGCTGAGTTGTGTGAACTGGTGATAGCAGAACTACACCATAGCTAAAAAAACAAAAGTGGTACAGTTCTGCTCTTTACCTGCGCTGTGCACTTTCAGCAGCATGCGCCAATGCAGACTCTCTTGCGCCATAGTTCAAGGGTGTGTGCTTTGTCGACAGCATAATTTATGTGCAGTAAGGGGTCCCTTCCTGAATGCAAACTATGCTTTAAAGCAATTTTCTATTTGTATGTGTGCTGAGTAATTTAGCCCCCATGCAAAGAGGAAAGAATTAGGAGAAATAAAAGGAGGGAGGCTCGGGTATTTGGTGCAAATCCATGCCCACAATTCTTTGTACTTATGTATTTGCATCAAAATCCATAGGTGGATCCACAGGCATGCCCACGCACCACCCATGGAATGCTCCCTAATTGCAAAAGTAACTCAAGGCAGTGCTTTGGATTGTTAGCGTTACTTCTGATTACAAATGAACACACATTGCCATTTGCATTAGTTTGTATATACGAACCTGGATTTTTACTTTGGGTCTAAATTAAAAAATGCAACACAAACGTGATGCAAAATGTTTGTAAATCCGGACCCGTCTCTGCTCAGCAAATCTGCCGTGCTGAGCTGGGAGCCCCAACGGCTCCCAATACACCACAGAGATCCCCACCAGAGAAGTTGAGATCTAAGATGACTGCAGTAAGCTAAACCATTGTCCTCTGCTTTACTGTAGTGTTGGCTTTCTAGTTGTTTCACATATTTCATCATTTGGAATGTTATCACAGATTGGAGTGTTATGTTCTGATGCTAGTGTCAGTTAGGAGCTGAGGATTGAGCTGACTAGTGACAGCTCCTGGTGGGGATTTACTAGGGATTTACCTCAGGATTATTCTTACTATCTTATCTTATATATGAACTTCCACCTCATGTCAACTTGATTAATAAATACATCTTTCTACAAGAACCTACGTGACCTGATCTTCATTTAACATCACTACATTTACACTTGGTGGGACAAAGCAAAATATGAATGAAAGTTGAACAGATCAATTGATGAAGAGGGCTCACCAAAGTCCGGAGCATGTACATGTATATGAAGCAATTTTTTTTGCATGAGGTTTGAGAGACAGCTAAAGCTATCCCTAGGCAAGACCTAAAAAAAGGAATGGAATATGCTTTCTTTACTTTTTCAACTGATCTATCATGTGGCGAAACGAATGTTGAGGGCCCACCCTGTAAAGTACATGGAGGCAAACCCCACCCCCACCCCGCCGGACCCAGTCAGGAGCTCTCAGGCCATGGGCCCGCCACCCGTGCACAATGCCGGAGGGGGCCTCCTGGAACTCTGGCCCTCCTCCACCGCAGGGGCTGCAGGGGTTAATGTTATGTCACTGGATCTATCTTTTTACTGTAATGGTATACCTAATATTGGGCTTTGCCACCAATTACTGCTCTTGACATCCATTAGAGGCCTCAGCCGGCTTTAGTTGTAGAAATTATTTAATAGTGCTTCTTCTTCTTCAGTTAAAAGCACGTCAAAACTGACCTTTTAGAAAAGAACACTTGTAATCAAAGTCATGTAGACGCCCATTGGCTGGATGCAAATTAGGGAAGGCTACAATGACGTTGGGCAAATACTGAGTTCTTGTAAACTGAATCCCCAGCAACAGAAACTGCCTAGCAAATGAAGCAATGCCATTATGTTCTATTATTAATATTGATTTACCACTCAGGAAAGAAATAATGAAAAAATAGAAAACCAAAATAAACTTGTAATTAAAAACAACAAATACCAAAATAAATTAAAACTTGTACAATGGGGTATAATGATATACATTTACAGACCGTGGGGTCATAGTGATGTAAAGAGCTTGGTCATTAAGATTGGGGGGGGTGGTATGAGCTTCAGATTTCCCAACAATCACGCTAGCACGTAATGTTAAAATACATTATACGACACGCAGGGCACATGAGAGGAGCTTCAGGGGCAGAGGAGTGCGGATTTGTATGGTTACTAAGTGAGAGAAAGGACACTATTTTATGAAATAACCAACATTTTAGCCTTTCCAAACAGGGAGAGGGACAGAGCCTGGGCGCGTTTCTGGCTGCACGTGTGAGTCCTGGTGAGATCTGACAGACACCACACCAAACCCGACTGAAAGCACCTGCACCCAACTATTTATCATAAAATAATTAAACATCTACCCCCCACCCCCTTCCAAAGCTGCTCCTATGGATATAAAGTCATTTATATTTTAGCTAGAACCAAAATACAAATGGACTAAGTGGTAAATTGCTGATCTTATTGAACATCTATAGATTTAGGAAAGCATTGGCGTAGCTAGGCCTTAGGCCGCCCGTGACGGCCCCTGCGTTTGCCGCCCCCGGTGGCCTGATAGTCAGAAGAGCGGGGGGGAGGTGCTGGGAATTCATGCAGACGCGACAGACGCAGGTAAGAGCTGGGCGGCCGCCGCCCCCAAAACTCAGGCCGCCTGGGGCTGTCCACCCCCACCGCCCCCCTCCCCTAGCTACGCCACTGTAGGAAGAAGCTGTAGGTAGTTTTGAGAAAAATTTATTTTTGGTTAGATGAGGAATGCAATATGAGCACTCTGTGTTTTAGTTCTCATAGTGCAGTGCTTATGATAGTTAGTGGGTGGGTGCAATGCTTTAATTTGTAAGAAAATTAAAATAGGTGCAGGGACTATCCCCTCATAAAAAATACTTTCTCATGACTGAACAAATCTTAATCTCTACACTCACCCTATCTAGCTCTATGACCTCAACAATATGATAACTTCTTGAAAAAGCAGATGATTCTCAGTCCCACTACGGTCACTCTATCTCAACAGCCTTACAAATCTATGTAAGGCAAACATTTGTTCCTTACACTCACAACTAGATTAACTTTACACAGCCTATGTAGGATATTTCCTACAGCCCTGTAAACCACACAAGATTGACATCAACCATACTCTCTTGGAAACTAAGGGTTTCATTTAGCCCTTCACATGCTGATTGCCAGAACAGTGGGGCAGTGGAGGAAGTGCTTTCAACAACTTTGTCATGGCCAGCCTACTGCATTTAAAGATCTAAGCCATACCTTCTGCGAACCGGAACATAAGTGATCAAAGACTGGTTTCGACCAATTTGGCCACTTCAGTTAGGTACAGCTTGCTTTCAGTTACCCAGTGAGCACTGGATAATTTATATCATTATATGCATACCCGTCACACTTAGGGCGCCATACTGAAGTAAACAAGCGAGCATTGGCAATGGCAACATGTCTAGTTTATGAATGAAAGCACTTTTTGGGTCATTGGTGGGTTTAGACACTCAATAACACATGATACATGAACTCTGTCGCTCATCTTTGCACTCATACATTCATTCATTTATCCACTGACACAAGCACAATAAGGAACTTATACTCAGCAAAATATGCCAAATAAATTATATGAATTCAAGTAGACTAAAGGAATGGCCATTTATCCCTGACAATGAAGGGCACCTATTTTCAGATGGATATGCACATGTGATCAGAAACTCCCACCATTCCAGGACAAGAACAAAAATGAATGGTGTGGACTAAACCATTATCCCATGCAATACCCTCTCAGGAATGGAAGCGAAATGTGTAAATGATGCGGAAACAGACCAATGGCAGTAGAAAGCTAGGGGATCGTTTTAACACTGCCCTGAGTAGGATGCTGTTGGGCTGCCTGAGAGGATTGTCAGGACCTTTTTTCAACTGCTTGCCGGACCCCCTGCGCGGGTCCCGCTTCGTCGTCGAGGGAGTCTGCTGGGGGCTCTGGACTCGTGTTGGGACTGCTGGGGCGTTTTCCAGGCTGGTAGTAGGGCTGCGAGCACTGCAGGGACTCCATCTACCAGGAGTCCCTGCCCGGCCAACTCGGGACACCTGGCCTGCTCTCCCTGCTAGCCCCGCCCCCCCCCCCGCACAGACAGTTTGTAAAAGGCTACTCACCTTCACCATTGTGGGATAGTTTTAACATTGCCCTGAGTTGGATGCTGTTGGGCTGCCTGAGAGGATTGCCAGGACCTTTTTTCAACTGCTTGCCGGACCCGCTGTGCGGGTCCCGCTTCGTCGTCGAGGGAGTCTGCTGGGGGCTCTGGACTCGTGTTGGGACTGCTGGGGCAATTTCCAGGCTGGTAGTAGGGCTGCGAGCACTGCAGGGACTCCATCTACCAGGAGTCCCTGCCCGGCCAACTCGGAACACCTGGCCCGCTCTCCCTGCTAGCCCCGCCCCTCCCCGTGTCAAACACTCTATATTTCGGGCACTGACTCCGCAGCGCGGAAGCGCACCGGGAGAAGCCCGGGACAAGGGCGGGACCGTCTGTGGCCATCAGGGGCCGAAGGAGGCTGGGCTGGGCCCACTCTCTGATAGTGCGTCTTTCGCTTTATTGTCATATTTTATTCCTGTGTTTAGAGAATTCTGGATTTTTGGCTTACATAGTACTATCTCTCTTAAAGTATACTGTTTGCTAAGTATGCCGTCCCCTCCAAATAACACTGCCCAAAGCTCCCCCCAGCCCGAGGCGGGGCCAGCAATTTCGGGTCCTTTAGATAAATACCCAAGACATTGATAAAGAGATCGCTTTGGCGGAGAAACGCGCCGAGCGTAGGCTATCTATTGAACTCCTTAAAATTTCCTTGGAGAAACGTTCACCTCTGGGTTTCCCGGCACTGGTTCCTCCTTTATCATCCCTAACCCTGCCAGCTGTATTAGAAACGCCTTATGCTTTTTCCCAGTCATCCGGCCTATCGGCTGACTCTTCTGTGGGAGATGATAGGACCATTCTGGTCCCTACCTCGCCTACTATACCTCCTGATTTATCCACTGGGGAGGTAAACACTGCCCAATCGAGTGCGTCACCTCCCGTGGTTATTAATAAACCGTGTACCAAAAGGAAAAGAAGTGCTGCCCCAAAGAAATGCTATCCTCCCAAACATCCCAAAAAAATAAGGAAAATTGGAATAGGCTTGCGTCCCCCTTGCGAGCCTATCGGGGCTGGCTCCGACAGGGACAAGATTGCTAAGGACGCAGTTATTCCGGCTAGTCTTGTATCTAACCTTAGTGACCCTCTAGCGATGGGACTGGCTGAGACCTCACCTTCTGCTCCACCCCTGCTCTTTGAGTTGGAGAGGCTGATGAGGTCTCTCCTGACTCCCATCGAGGAACGAGTCAAAAGACTAACTGATCGATTAGACCATTTTGAGCAGGCTACTCTAGATAATTTCTTTTCCACTAAATCCTTAATTAAGTCCCATTTTAGGACGGGGGATAGTAATAATCTTCCAAACCCAAGTGGGCAGGTTAACAGTGTGTCTGCCGCTGAGCCTCCTCCCCCTGTAGTTACTATTACAAATAGGCCTCGACCAACAGGACAAATCCCCAAGACTAATTTACATTTATCGGACCAACCAAGTAGCAATACTCCTAAACATAAAAAGCAACCTGATACTGTAGCTAAGGGTACCAAAGATAGCTCCAAAACTGGCAACCTTGTATTGAAGAGTTCCCAACCCCCTCCAAGCAATCCAACATCCTGTCCTGCTGTTTCTGCCCCTAGTCTGCCTGATACACTCCCTATGAGGGCCCCCCGTAGGATACCTCCTATGAATCTTCCCCCAGATTCTTACCCTTTCGTAGCTATCCTTACCAACGACCGCCTTTGCAGGCTGGGCAAAGAGAATCTTTCCAGATGCTAAAAAACAAGGCAATGCACTGGTTAAATACAAACAGACCATTGCCCAGGGAAGTGGACGGGTTGATAATTGAAGTAAGAAGGACAAACTGGATAGGCTGTACTCCTAAGCGCCTGGAGGGGGACTGTATAGTTGTCAATTTCCAAGATCCCAGTGTGGTACGCTCGATTACGAGGCAAAACTGGGGCATAAGCAGTGGGGGGATTGGTGTTGTTGATCTCACATTTTTCTATCCAAGACCAACAGGTATCCAACTTGGCATGGTCACTGAAGTAGGTTGTTATAACAATCTCCCCTCCCCAGGATTTGTTCCTTTCGCTGTACCCTTACAACGGGAAACTATTGTAATGTACCAACGTATAATCGTTTTGAAGTGACGACAGATCTGGGGTGGGTCTATTGACCAAATTTTGATTATTCCATGAACAACTGGGAAAATATGAATCTCTGGGATACACGTGGGGAGCTTGTATCAACCCCTTTGACTGAAAATGTGGAATCAAACGAAATAAGAACTAGTTGGGAAACTGTGTATGTGGAGGCAACATGTGGGGAGTTTACTTCAATTTCTGGGGAATTTGATAATGAGGATCTAATTACATTTAGTACTGTTGGAACCCAGGAGGTTGAGCACACTAACGAAGGTAAAAACCGAGATAAGGAGGGGTACGAAGGAATCCCAACAAGCAACTTTGGTATGTCCTCTGTAGGAGCAGTACCTAGGGATGGCTCCCGTCTAGGGAAGTTGGTTTCATGGAACATCGCGGGGTTGAGTAGCAAGCTGGCAACCCAAAACTGGATAGACTTCATTAACGGTTTTGATGAATGTCTATTCCAGGAGACATGGGCCTGCGACCCTATATTTCTTCCTGGCTATCTAAACCTTTCAATCCCGGCTAGTAGAGGTGGCAGGGGTCGACCGATGGGAGGCCTTACAATTTGGATACAGCAACGTTTACAAGTAACAGTCAAAGTGGTGGATCTGGGTTGCAAGGACATCCAAATGTTAAGAATAGCATCAGAAAATGGGGGAGGGATAGATATTTATAACATTTATGCCAGGGGTAGTGCCGTAGGGAATTCACCCATCTTAGAGGCTTTGTCCACTTTTTTGGAAATACAGTCCTTGGGAAAAAAAGTTGTAGTAGCTGGCGACCTAAATAGGACTTTCGAGCCGTTGGACAGCTTGGACGATCCCTTGGGGCAAGAGGAGGATATGCAATGGGGCGTTCCAATATTAAATCTTGCTCCGGTTAAGCGGTGGACAAAAGATATATTACAACTGAATGCCATTTGTTTGGCACAAGGATTAAGAGCCTTAAATGGGAGAACGAAGAGGGATAGGGAAGTTGCCTGCACATTCGACAATGGTCGTAACCAAAGTCGGATAGATTATGTCCTTTGTAGCCTTAATCTGTGGCAGTTGGTACACAACATGAAAATTGAGGGCAGACTGGAGAGTGACCACAATCCTCTCTGTGTGACCCACAATTGGTGGTTGGCCATATCAGGGAATCCCCAATCGAGTGATGGACTAATGCCTACTATGGCCAACGACATGCGTAGACTTAACTGGCCGAGTGTTTTGGCCAATGTAGAATCTATGGCCTTTATAAATTCTGAGGTGGATATTGCAATCACCGCTATGGAGGCTGCAAACCCTGTAATTCCATGATCTAGGGAAATAACTGACATACATGACAAGCTCTTTTCCCTTTTAAAACCACACTTCCTGAGGCCCCGCAAGACAAACAGGAAACAACCACCTAAACCAGCTAGGTGGTTTAACTAACAGTGCAGGGAAGCCAGGCTAAGCTTGGGAAGAGCAATTAGGAATAGGGACAGGGCTGCGATTAGTGGGGCTAGGAAGCACTACAAGGCTAGTATATCCCTAGCAAAAAAAACATGGGACGAAAAGCATTGGGTAGAACTAAAGGAGGCTTCCGGGGCTAAGGACTCCAGGTTATTCTGGAATATTGTTAAGTGGGGTAGAGGTGGAACTCCAGACAAACCCGATAACAATGTCACTGAGGGTGCATGGGTGGATTATTTCAAACCCCAATATGCTGAGACTACGGAGTTTAAGGATGTGGAAGCAATTTCAGCCATATTCCCTATTGGGAACTTATTTACCCCTAAAGAAACTGAGGTCGCAGTATGCACTGCCCCCGGGGGAAGGGCCCCGGGTTTAGATGGGATACCCTCTGATGTTTTTATAAACGACAAGGCGAGGTGGGCCAGGTACGTATTCCTTCTGGGAAATGCTATCGCCAAGGGAATGGCTGTCCCTGAATTATGGAAGGGAGCAACCATCATACCCATGTACAAAAAAGGGGATCGGTCCCTCCCAGCCAATTACAGGCCGATAAGCTTGATCGCCACCGTCCAAAAAGTGATAGGGAGAATGGTGGTTAATCAACTAATGGATTGGGTTGATGAGAATAATGCCCTGTCCCCTTATCAGGCTGGTTTTCGGCAGGCTACAAGTACAGTCGACCAGGTGTTTCGCTTTGCTCTGCTGCAGTGGGGGACGGTGTTGCTTGGCGAGGGCAGCCTGTATGTTGCTTTTGTCGACCTGCGGGCTGCCTTCGACCTGGTCCCAAGGAGAAAGCTCTGGGCATTTCTGAGCGAAATTGGTCTTCCGGCTGAGTTACTTACCCTGATAATGAGGTTGCACGAAAGCAACTTCGCTAAAGTCCAATGGGGTATGAATGGCGAATCATCTGCCGACTTCCCGATCGAACGTGGAGTACGACAGGGGTGTGCAATGGCCCTCCTGCTCTTTTCCCTATTTGTCAATGGGATAGTGGCTCGGATGCTGGAAGCCAGTGTCGACGCACCTTCGTTGGCGGGCCTCAGGGTTCCGATCCCGATGTTCGCCGACGATACGTTGATTCTATCCAAAACGCCGGCTGGCCTGCAGCGAGCTCTAAACATTTTCCACCTCTTCTGTGGGGAGCCTGGCCTGGAAGTCAACGTGGCCAAGACCAAGCTGATGGCTTTCACATCAAAACGTAGACCCCGGTTAAAAATACTCTTGAATAACTGTAAGCTTGAGGTGGTTACTGTATTTACCTACCATGGGATACAGATAGCAAATAATTTAAGATGGTCCCAGCATATAGAAAAGGTGGTTTTGAGGCACCAACAAATCTCGGGGCGCTTAGGGTGGAAGACAAAAAGTCGAAATCCAAGCCTATAAAACCCGTCTTGGCTGTATATGATGCCAAGGCTCTTGGGTCTGCCCTGTATGGGGCTGAGCTGTGGGGATTTGGGAATCTCCCCCCCCTTGCAGATATCTGAGAATAGGTTCCTTAGGGGAATCACAGGACTCCCGCAGAGTACACCACTTGGTCTTGATCTAGGGAGAAGATCAGTTAGCAGCCAAGCGAGGTTGCGCCCGATTCTCTATTGGAGACGCCTTTGGACTACCCCGGAGATCCGGCATTATGCAGAGGGGTTCAAGGCCATAATCAAAGCTGACACCTTTCACAAGATAGTCTAGTTAAAAAATCTCAGGACTACACTAGGTGATCTTGGCCTCTCTAATCTATGGGACAATCCGTCTGGGGAACCCTTCCCAAGTAAAAATATGATCAAAGGCTTATACTGGGATTGGGTAGATGGAAGACTCTGGAGTAAAACGAGATCTGGCACAATGACGGGGCGTTTCTTTGACGTCAAATTGTATCTTGAATTGGAACCATATTGGGACAGCATTACAAATCCAGGGGATAGGAAGCTTTTCTTCCAGCTAAGATCAGGTGCCCTCCCTCTAAGATCATTGACAGGCAGGTGGAGGAGTTCGACCACCTCTTGCTGCCCAGCCTGTGGTGCGGCAGATGAAAGTATAGGCCACTTTCTATTCTTATGGAAAGCTTACGCCACACCGAGAAGAGTATGGTTAGCTCCTGTCTGTAGTACATCTAGGGGTGTTGAAGCACTACGAATACTCTGTACCACCACTGATATGCCTATTGTTCTAGGAACAGCAAAGTATTTGGGGTGGGCATGGTCCATTAGACGGAGGGCAATTTCTACTAAGGTAAATTGATTGGAGTATTTTTTGTGGTTTTCGTGTAATCATACATCAAAGATTTTTAATGTTTATGTCTGTACAATTGTTTTATAATGTCGTATAATTAGGAAATATCTTTTTTAAACAATGTATTTTAAATGTATGTTTGTGCTTTTATGAGTATAATTCTCGAATAAAGCTTTGATGATGATGATGCTAACCCACAACCCCTCTATAAATGTACATATATTTATGTATGTGGTGTATCTATTATTTATTTTCTATTTTTTATCACAAGATCCTAGCAGACAGCTAAGGCTGTCAGGCTTTCTGAAGAGACTCTATAAAAAATGATTACAGTGGAAATCTTCTATCCCTAATGTTTGGTGGTTTTACAGAGAGGAAAAATAGATGAATTAGTGAAAGAAGCTGACTCTCTATATGGAGCACCAAAACGAGGTACACTGTGCAGAGAGCCCAGACTATCCCTAATAGTTTACATAGGCACAAGTAATAATCCCAAATGCTCTCTTTTGCGGTGGTGTGAACATGCAGTTTAGACTTCTCAGAGGGTAGTGCCAAGCATTTGTTGCACTCACAGAGGCAAGAAATGAGACACACACAAGAATAAATCAGAGAGCAATTTAGAAAAATAACACATATTTTATATAAATTTCAACACCAAGAACTTCATGATCGGTTGGTTCAAAAACTTTATTCGATTCAAACAGAGAATCATAAAAGTATACATTTAAATTACAAAACATGATTACAATTTTAATTTTAAAATGAACCATCTAAAATTGCACATTAAAAAATTAAAACATAAGTTGATACATTCCACAAATCATTTATCAGGACGAAGCATACAGACAATAGAACCTGTACTAATCACCTTAAGTCAGCAGGTATTATTTCACAGAATATTTATAATTGAAAGGCCATCATACAGCAACAAGTAAATACAGGTTCCCACAACAATGTACAGGTCTACGGCCAGGTTAGCCATACCGTTTCCTAATCTGGAGTGACACTCGTATAAAGTTTAACATGGCGCAACATACTCCAGAAGATGATAAGGATAACAAGTAGTCATAACCTTCTTTATAATTACATGGTTGCCGCCCCTTCAAAATGGGCTTGATAAATCTGGTCCTTGGTTCCTTATATAAAGAACAAAAGAGGACAACATGTATGGTGCTCTGACTAACTCTGTTATTACAAGGGCAAGGGGGCAGCCTCTCACACCAACCCCCTTGTTTAGGAAAGGCGAGAAGAAAGTGAAGAATGTTTAACCTGAACCTTGTAAGATAAAACTGCCATTGAACATGGGTTGTAAAAGTTAAGTAAAACTGGTGCTGTAGTTTAACCACACAACCTGTTGGCCTAACCAAACATAGTGAGTGTGAAGATTTCCAGTAACTTGTTTTAATTTGGGCTTTAATGTCTCCCTGGATATTTTCAGGATTGCCATAAACATGACCCAGACCTATTTTATGTAACATGTCACTGACATATGACAACCAAGGGATCTGCTTTGCATTATCAACGCTCTTACAGTCTTGGAGAATATCTCTGGAAAACTGGAGGTCCTCAGATAGCCATATTTTACCTCATAATAATAAAGGCGAGAGACGAATGATATCACTCACATAACTCATTCGACCGAGTAAGCAGTCTTCTCTGGAACAAACTCAAGGGCTTGGGCTTGCCAGCAGAAATGCTTAACGCCATAACTGCCCTTTACACGGAAACCTGGGCTAGAGTAAAGCTGGGCGACGGGTGTAGCACAACCCCGAGCATTTTTACCCAGCGAGGATTGAAACAAGGATGCGTGCTAGCTCCCAGCCTCTTTAATTTGTTTCTTTCAGATATCGCACAGCACATTGAAAAAGCCGATTGTCACCCTCCAAACATGGCCAATGAGTCAGTCGCCATCCTACAATATGCAGACGACATTGTCTTGCTGAACCAGACTCCCATTGGCTTACAGAGAGCAATAAATCATTTAGCATCCTACTTGGATCAGGTGCAACTGGAGCTAAACAAAGAAAAAACAAAAATTGTTTGCTTAGTGGATTCTAAAAAGACAAAGTTTAAATGGTCGGTAAAAGGGGCAATCGTGGAAGAGCAGCGTTCATATAAATATCTTGGCATAATAATTGAGAAGGGCATATCTCACAAGGAACAAAAATTGGCTTTAAAAGCTAAAGCCCAATCACTAATCTATGCTTACAGACTTCTACGTAAAAAACTAGACTGCCCGAACTACACTCATCTGCTGAAAGTCATGGCCGCACAAATCCAGCCCAGCCTATCGTACGGCTTAGTCACCTGGTGTGGAAAAGAAGCAAATCTACTGAACGAGCTCCAGACCAGGATCTACAAGACCGTTTTTGAGCTGCCAAAATCTGCCTCTCCTTCTCAGGTTCAACTGGAATTCGGCCTACAGCACCAGAAATTCCGGGTAATGAGTAGCTTTGTCAAACTTTGTCATAAATTCCGCTGTTCTAACCCGGACACCCTGAACAAATTATGCTGGGATGAAATTAAGCACCAGATGAACTTAGAAATACCGAGCTCATGGGGAAGCTTTTTGAGAACAGCTTTGACCGAGCTGGAACTACAAACAGCGTGGGAAAACGGGTAAGACAGAGTAAGCTTCGTAAACGCCGCAGCTAAAAAGAAATCCTTGCTGGCTGACAAAAAATCAATCTCTAAGCGCCGGCATGGGTGGACAGTCATCAACTCATACAGAACCCTAAAGCCCCAAAATTATCTATCCGCTCACTTCAGCTTGCATTTAAAAAAGAGCTTTACAAACTTCCGCATGGGCTTGCACGACTCAAAAGACCTGTATCCAACTTGGAAAAAGACCTATCTTTCCGCAAACTGTCGATTATGTGGTTTTAAATTAGAATCTGTAACTCACTTATTATGTGCTTGTCCAGCAGTCCTGGAACAGAGGAGACAGTATTTAAAATTAATTTTCAATGAGTTGAACATCCGTTCATGCAGACAAGCAGTGATAAGCTGGCTGGAAGGTGCTTCCATTATCTTGGTCTGCAGGGGAGTCAAATTCATGACAACGGTCAGAAACCTCCTACGGCAAGCAGATGGAGAGTAAACAAAATAAGCAGGATCAAAGTCACCTTCAATAGCCGACCAACAACATTAATGAATGTATGTTTACTAGCGACTATCTGCAGGTCGCAAATAGTGGTGTATGAACATTAAAATTTGGAACACTGGGGTATACACTATGCAATTATCTTTTCCAAAAGGTCCCCAAATTTTTAAAAAGAAATATACACCCTTTTATATAATTATGGAACCATGTCAAAATCAGGTGTATTTATAAATGTAATGAAATTTTTACTACGTTTTTTATGGATATGGGGGGGGGGTTTGTAATGATTTTAATTAATCAAACAATAAACTTATACAAAAAAAAAATACACTCACATAACTCATTCCCATTTCGTCATGACAGAAATTATTTGATGAACCCGATGGAATTAATAATACACGCTTTAAAAATGTGTTTTCCATTACCTGTATCATGGCAGGGCTTTCAGTCCCCCATACCCCTGCCCCATAGGTAGCCACAGACAGACACTTAGATCTATACCGGGTTTTTAGGTGTGCAACCGGTTTTTGACCTAGCTTACCACAAAAGCGGAACAGGCCTTCTATGGAACGACTGGCACTCTGAACTCGAGCCTTCATTAGTGGCGCCCAGCTCAGTTTGTTATTAAAAAGATTTCCCAGGTAATTAAAATTGTCTACCTTTTCAATGGTAAAATTGTTTACCATGAACTTCCTGGATTTTGACCCTTTTGAATCACAGACCATTGCAAAGGATTTTGCAAAGTTTACCTTCAGATCCAGGTCCAGCATGAAGGTATTAAAAGCGACAAGACAAATCTGCATACTATTTCCTGTAAGGGTCATTAGTACCGTGTCGTCGGCGTAAGAAAGCATGGGGATACTCCTGCTATTTACCTTTGGGAAATCACAGCAATGATCCAACAAGTACTTCTCCAGGCCGTTTGTATACACTAGGAACAAGAAAGGCGCCAAAATGCAGCCTTGTCGCACACCCTCGGTTGAGGGAATAGATTTTTTTTCCCCCCAATCTTCTATCCCTAATGTTTGGTGGTTTTACAGAGAGGAAAAATAGATGAATTAGTGAAGGAAGCTGACTCTCTATATAGAGCAGAAATTAACAACAAAAGAGTGTTCTAGTGCAGGTGGGATGGGGGTCTGCACTGAGCACGGGGAGTCAAACACAAGCCCATTTGGTTTGTTAATAAAGCCCTCACTCACCGACCTGGTCGGTGACTTGCTTCATCATCGGGCCCCACCGGGTGTGACCGAATGTCACCCCGGTGTGCTGCAACGCCAGAGTTACTGCGGAGCTGGTCTTGTGAGGATGGAGGGGCTATGTGATAGGTAACGTGAGAGGTGTAATGAGTGGTGATTTAAAATTGTCTTGTATGTATCAAAAAATTATTTATTAGCTGATCATCAAGAACAAAGTAAAAAATGTGTCGATAAACAAGGCCAACTAATTGGATGGTCTTGTACCGATAACATTTATGTGAAAGTGTGGTTGGTCAACATGTTTCTGCCCTAGCGGTATAGTTAACCAGGCATTCGTCAGGACCTAAAGTGTAAACCCCGGCGGTATGAGCACGCTAAGGCCCACCCGACCGTAGGCCTTGAAAGTGAAAAATTTGTGTCTGTGAAGTAAAAAAGAGGGGGGCTACACCGGCCAGGGGCGGGAAGCACACAGCCTCAGGTATCCAAAATGCGGAGACCAAAATTAAAACCTGTGAAGATAAAAGGTACAAACAGACATACACAGAGACAAACACAGGGTTAAAATCATTTGTCAATAAAGCTCATATGGTAAAGCCTGTGACTAGTGCTCAAGGTGCATGGGGGTGCACATCTCATACGCATTGGCAGAGGTGTGTGGCTCTGCCTGTGGTCTAGACAGAAATGTATACTTTTAGACTTTTAGTCGTGACTGAACAGGCTCAATGGTGTACTATTTGGAGTCTCAATAGTGCTCGTGAGCTTGAGTAATTGTGAAAGTGAGAGATGGGGGAACTGCGCTGTGATGGGCATTCACACACATCTCTATCACGCGAGCGATCAATGGGCCAAGGGCCAGTGATCATTCAACCACGAGTCATAAGAGTGAAAAAGAGAAAAAATCTCACTTCACAGGGGGTGGTAATACACCCCATAGACCTCGGGAGGGGGGAGGCAGCGCTTTTTGGCACATCCTGCAAAGGAAAGGGGAACAGAAAGGGAACAAGGGACGAACACGATCAGTTGGTTGAAAAGAGTACTTATCTCGTAAGTTCTGTAGTGGTCGCAGGCACACTCACGCCCACTACGCCAGTCTCCCGCTGATACACCTGCTCAGCCCTCGGAACCGGGTCTCGCCGATCCAGGCTGGAGGGGTGTAAGACTATTTATAGAGGGAGGTTGAGTTGAACTTCCGGGTCCGGAAGGGTTGAGTAATACGCATGCGTCATAATGGATGGAGTAGAGCGTTAACCTACTTACAGGAATCGTACCCATTTCCGGGTTGGTAGGTTGGTAGTGCGCATGTCTAAGGAAGGTCGGTTTCCAAATGTCATAGTCAGAACCCAATTATTTTAGAACAGAGGCCCAGGGAATGTCGTCATTGAGACCAGTTGTATTGGTACCCAAGCGATAAACCCATCTCTGCTCTTTTTCGAAAAGTCTTTCAGGGATGTTCGAACCTCCGGTGATTTGTTCAATCACAGTCCATCTCAGATCGTTTGTGGTATGATTATTGCGCAAAAAATGATCGCTCATTTTGGTCGTGGCTTTTTTGCACCTGATATTGCTTCTATGTTCACATACCCTCTGCTTCACTTTTCTTGTGGTCATGCCAACATAACGGAGAGAGCAGGGGCAAGTGACAAGGTAGACGACATTGATGGAGTTGCAGTTGGTATGTGCTTTTTGGTGCCAGGTTCTTCCAGGTTCAAGATCCAGGGTTTTTGATGGAGTAGTTAAATGACAGACCGAGCAATTTGCACATGGGAAATGGCCTGTAACTTTAGGGAGGTTCCAAGCGTCTGTGATACTCCGTGTCAGAGGTGCTGTGAGTTGTCTCGGTCTAGTGTGAACGAGAGCGTCCTTTAAACTGTGTCCCTTTTTAAACGAGAAGAGCGGTTTTTGCCAATCTTTTTTCGTGCTCTTGATTATTTTCCAGTTTTTATTTACCGACTTCTTTACCAGGTTCGATAAGGTACTGTAGGTAGTGACGCACGTAAGTGGTATTTCCTCAGTAGTTCTTATGACTGATTCAAGGAGGGCTTCTCGCGGTTGATTCCGAGCTCGTTTGAAGCCTTTTTGGAGGATACGTTTGGGATAGCCTCTCTGGGACAGTTTGACTGTAAGGTCTGATGATTGGGTCTTGAAATCCTCTAGATTGCTACAGTTTCTACGGACTCTCAAATACTGCCCATAGGGAAGATTCTCCCTCAATGGGCGTGGATGGAAACTGGAGAATTGCAGTAAGTTGTTTTTTGCAGTTGCTTTGTAGTGGGTTTTGGTCGTGAGAGAGGTACCGCTGTTTGAAATGACCACATCCAGGAAGACCACCTCCGTGGTACTCACTGTGTGGGTAAATTTCAAATACCTGTTGGTTGTATTGATCCACCCCACAAATTCCATCAGACGTTCCATGCTGCCTTTCCAGATGAGCAGCACGTCGTCTATGTAACGTTTCCAGAAGGTGATATTCCTCGCAAATGGATTGTTGATGGATTGGATGTGTTTAGCCTCGAAATCTGATACATATAGCCCTGCTACGCTGGGCGCAAACGTGCTGCCCATCGAGGTCCCAGAGCATTGTAGGTACAACTGGCCTTTGTAAGAGAAGAAGTTCTCTTTGAGTGCAATAGTTGCGCACTTTAATACAAATTCCTTGGGAGTGTTGTATTCCCATATGATCGAGTTGAGAGCTGTACCCAGCACCTTGATAGTTTCATCCTGCGGGATGCTGGTGTACAGACTTTCTATATCAAGGGTTGCTAGGATGATGGTATTGGGCTCAAAGGTGATGGCCTGTAGTTCATACAGGAGATTTTTCGTATCCTTTAAGTATGTCGGGGTGTTTTGGACAATGGGTTTTAGAAACTGGTCGCAAAAAGTAGACAATGGTTCTAGTAGGGACCCAATTCCTGATACTATCGGGCGGCCTGGTGGCGGCAGCCTATTTTTATGAGTTTTGGGAAGCGTATAGAAATATGGGATGATATTTTTACTAGTTGAGAGATAGTCCGCCTCATTCTTTGATAGATGCCCATTCTCTTCGGCTTCCTTAACCATGTTTTTAATCCGGTTTTGCAGATCCGGGGAAGGATCTATAGTAAGTGGAGTGTAGTTATTAGTGTCGTTCAGAAGTGCCTCACAGACCTTCTCATAGTCCTTGGTATTTTGTATGACGATACCACCGCCTTTGTCGGCAGGTTTAATGGTGATCTCGTTGTTGTTTTTCAGTTTCTCCAGCGCCTGATATTCTGCGGTGCTGAAGTTTCCATAGGTCTCAGGTTCAGAGCGGGTTTCTAGGTCCAGAAACACTGCTTGTTCGAAGGCTATAATGGCTGCTGGCACTGTGTGTGGAGGAGGAACAAAGGTTGATTTTAACCTTAGTCCCGTGTCCCCTTTCCTAGTGTCTGCATTAGGATCCTCTTTCCCTTCAAAAAACGCTTTTAGTTTTAATTTGCGAAAGAATTCTGCCAATTCGCAGTGTAATCTGAATTTATCCGGGCGGGCAGTGGGCACAAAGCCCAGCCCCTTTTCCAGTACTTTGGTCTCAGTGGTACTCAGCTGGTAGTCCGAAAGGTTGTTCACTAGACTTGCTGGTTGCTGGTCCCCGCTTGCGGTGTCTTGCTCCTGGTATGATTGCCAACTGCATCGTCTGGTTGCCAAGACACTTGGTTGGAGTTTCTTCTGTTTCTGCCTCTTCCTCTCCGGCCCCTCTCTAAAAAAGGCTGCTGGTATTGGTTTGTTGGTGGCGGTTGGTGCCAACCTGGATTCCATCCCATCATCGGAAATTGTGGATGTGGAAAAGGGAAAGGTGAGGGCCCAAACCCTGCATGTGGTGCCATAGGCCAATGGGGTATGTGGTTCTGTTGATACCGCTGGTTGCCTCTGTTACCTCTGTTGCCACGTCTTCGTCCTTGTTTGTATGAACTAGAACTTGATCCACTGCTGTTAGACGAATTGTCATCAGTAGCATCAGAATCGTTAGCACTCTTTGCTGTAGTTTTATAATCAGGATCCGCATAAGGGTAGATTTTATTGAACTCAAATTTTTTGAGATCCTTTTGGAATTTAGTTAGCTTGGCCTGTAGTAGGTTCTCCTTATATTCATTCATTTCTCGGTTAATTTCGTCCAGTTTTTTCTTATAACCGGTCACAGTAGCTTTGATGTGTGTCTCTGTTTCCTGGATTTCTATTAGTAGGGTTTCCGACAGACGCAAAGCAGTCTTGATTATTAGCACAAGCCAGTCTCGAGTGCAGTGCCATGCAATCATGGCCCAATCTTTTCGGAATTGTGCGTCATTCAGAAAGATGCGTGGAGCATTGGTTACCAGAAGGCCTCTGGGTGCCGAGTTGGAAGAGAGGTAATGTTTCATTATAGTACCGTGTAGGATCGTTCGTATACGGTCTCGCTTATTTTCGGTTAATTATTCCCACTCTGAAGTATGTGCTATAGCCTGGGAGATGGCCGGATCTGCAAAGAGGTTGGAATCTGCCATAAGTGCATCAATTTCAGCTTCAGAGAAAGTAAGTCCCAAGTTCGCCATGGTAGGGGTTGAGGGTTAGTAATATATATAGAGCACCAAAACGAGGTACACTGTGCAGAGAGCCCAGACTACCCCTAATGGTTTACATAGGCACAAGTAATAATCCCAAATGCTCTCTTTTGCAGTGGTGTGAACATGCAGTTTAGACTTCTCAGAGGGTAGTGCCAAGCATTTGTTGCACTCACAGAGGCAAGAAATGAGACACACACAAGAATAAATCAGAGAGCAATTTAGAAAAATATAACATATTTTATATAAATTTCAACACCAAGAACTTCATGATCAAGTAAGTTCTTTTTGAGATATTGAATTTTACAGGTTGGTAAAATGTTTGCTTAAATGCGTCTTTATGTGGTAATGCTTTCCTGTGGGGAAAAAGGCATATACTGCATACAGTTACTTGCAATAGGTTTTCGTGGGTCCTCTTAAGGTGGTAGGGTGCCAAGGTCCAGAGAGCCACAAGTAGTTAGTATTTACCTGTCCTGGAGCATCCAGCTTCAGAGTTGCTTGTCGAGTTGGTAGCTTTACATGCCACACCAAAGGAGGAGGGGCACCTAGAAACAGGCTGCAGTGGAGGCTTTGGGGACGAGTACAGGAGCTCCATGGGGGGCTCGGTTCATGAGGGACCTGGAAGCAAGAAAGCACAGTTGGTTTTCAGGAAGCCAAGCTGGGGCACTTGGGTGCAGACTGGCTAGGTCGGCTGGGCTTGTGCATCGCAGGCGCTCACAGTTGTCAGTCTTGCTGGTTGAGGGGACAACAAGAGGACAGCTTGGCCACTCTCAAAGTGGGTCTCTGCAGTGCTGATATCCCTTGATGGCTGCTCAGTCTTAGAGTTGTTGGAGCCCGGAATGGACTCAAACAGGCTTTGGTTGCTGCAAGGGGTCTGGTACCCTGGGTATTGTTCCTGTGCAGATTTGGTTAATCCTTGTGTCTTTTCAGTTGGTGGGGAGACACCTCTGATCTTCTGGAGCGCAGTGACCTCTTTCTGGGTGGCTGCTACATTGTAGGTACTGAGGAGCGGCAGAATAGTGGGCCGGACTTTGCTGCTTGGTGCCTGCAAGCTGCAGGGGAGTAGTTCCTCTACTCCAAGGGAGACTGTTGGCATTTTGCGAAGTGCTGGCTGTCCACCAGAGTTCTTGGCAGCTGCACAGCAGCAGTACGAGTCGTTTTGTTACGATTGTCAGGACAGGTAGGCAGGGTTTGGGGCCAAAAGCCTTCAGCTGGTCCTCAGTTCTTGGTACTTCGCTCTTCTTTATCCTCTTCTTCTTGTGCTCGTCGAATCTGAGTTCCTGGTGTCAGTGTTGATACCTAAATACTCAATTTAGGTGTGTTAAGGGGAGTGTAAGGTAGAAGCCAATGGGCTACTTACCTTTGGGGTGCCTACACCCCCTATGTGACTACTTCCTGTGGGGAGGAGGCATAACCCTGACCCAATGTATCTAATTTTACCAAGAACGAAGATGGTGTAATTTTACTTTTTGTTTTCACTTCACGTAGCCCACCTTAGGTGTGTAACCAGTCTGATAGTGAACACGTTTCCGGACTACCTAATTTTCCCATCTGTCCTTGTTTCAAATTGGCCCTGCCGGTGGGGGGAGAGGCATTTGCCTTGTCTGGGGGAAGACGGGTCGCATACCAAATGCGGCAGATGCCTTTGAAGCCTCCTGCCTTGATATGCTGATTACAACGCCTCCTGCTTGGGGGAGGTGACATCACATCCGGCCAGAGCAGGCATACTTTCTGACCTCCGAGAGCATGGGCTCACACCACCAGGGGGTCAAAAAAGTATCTTTGGTGGCAGGTTTGTTAATACCAGTCAGGCAGCACGCTAGATGTTGGTAGGTTTTCAGGGGACACCTTTAAGGTACCCTCTGGGTGCATGTCGTACTAAATCCACTACTGGCATCAGTATGGAATTATTACGCCTAGGTGTTTGATACAAAATGCCATAGGTTTCTGTGAAGCCATAATGTAGCTGGGTAACTCATAGTGTCCAGTGCCCAGTATATACACTTAACATGGTCTCCCTGTTCACTTGTACTATCAAGTAACTTAACTAGACAGCACAGGGGCATATCTTCTCATTCAGATATGACTATTGTATGTAAACCGTGCCTTAGAGCTGTAAGGCCTGCTGTATGGGTGACTTACATATATTTCATGCAGTGCATGGGGACATGGCACACAGGGTGTGTGCAATGTGGTGTTTTCACTTTTGTCTGCACCATTTCATGTAGTCTGCATGAATCAGGTGGGGGGGTCCCTTTGGGTGGCACAATACATGCCGCAGCCCTTAGGGGCCTTCTTTAGTACCCATGCCCTAGGTACCAGGGGTGCCGTTTACCATGGACTTATTGGGGTGCTAAAGGTTTTGCTAATTGTGGAACAATTGCACTGTTATCTTGTTTTTGGCACGAACAGTGGCACAGGAGATCTGGTTAAGAGGAACCCTGTGCACTTCAGTCGAAGTCGCATCAAATAACAGGGAAAAAATGGGATGATCATGTCAACAAGCATCAGCAAATGTGTTAGGTTTCGCCTATGTGATTAATAATAAGCTGTTGTCTGTTGTAAGTTGTAGCTTGCTGAGTAGCTGTACAATATAAGTTACATAAAGTCTGTTAAAGTGTTATTACTTGTTTGTGTACAAAAGGCAATTTAGTGTGCTGTTATTAGTGTTATAGTGCGGGTAAGTAATAGCAAGCAACATTTTAATGAAACAAAAGAGGGATATAATAGAATTAATTGACGTAATAGCCATATAATGTGCTTAGAGGAGTTCTGACAACTTTTGGTGCCCGTGCCACTGCACGTGTTGCAACATTCAAAACATGCCCCTAGTACCTGCAAGATAACTGTATTTGTGGCTGCCTGTTTAGTAGTAAAATATGACAACATTTGCTGTTTAGAGGAGTTATGACAACCTTTGGCCCCTGTTGATAGAGAAACCAAACATCCAGGCAAAAACAATGTAGATAGCTGGCAATAAATTAATGTAACAAATATGGACACAAGCAAAAGAAAGATTTTTTAAAACAATAGATATAGTCATACATGAAATTTTAATCACATTGATAAAAATTGATAGACATGTTCAATCAAGTACAAAATTATGTAAAAACAATAAAAAGAGAGTACAGTATTCAGTTATAGTAATCTCTAATGTTGAAGGGAAAAGTTCAAAAACTTTTGATGATTCCCACAGTTGATTATTAGAAAATAAGTTTTTTCTGCCAACGCGTTTCTACGCAGACAATGCGTCTTCATCAGCGTTTATCAATCGTAGCTTTTAATTCGATTTTTTCAAAATAGACTGGTTTCAGAGATGCAAAGTATAGTGTGCTGAATTCTCGTTACGTTGCTGTCTGTAGGTCTGAAGGCTAAGCAGTAGTTCGATAAATAAAGTTGTTCGGTTGATTACGTCCTCGTCTAGAAGGCAAAACCCCGGTTTAAATCCTTAAAGAGATAAAGAACCGGAGTATAGTCGTCGAAATGATATCCAAAGATTAAAATCCAAATATAAATGCGGATGGTACAACACGTATCAGGCTCTTTAAATATCTCATATATTTTTTTTTTTTTACACTGACAAGCCTTGCTCATTCGTGTTGCAGAATCACGCTGAGAGGCGGTACGCGTGTTGGTTTGGCCGAGGGCAGGTAGTCAAACAGCAAACCGAACTTCCAATATAAGAGCAGAGCCTGTTTTAAAAATACAGTCCAACGTGGTCAATGGCGGCGATTCCGTATTAGTATGGACTTATAGGCGTGATAAAGGTTTTGCCAATTGTAGAACAATTGCACAGTTATCTTGTTTTTGGGCATGAACAGTGGCACAGGAGATCTGGTTAGCAGGAACCCTGTGCACTTCAGTCGAAGTTGCATCAAATACCAGGGAAAAAATGGGATGATCATGTCAACAAGCATCAGCAAATGTGTTAGGTTTCGCCTATGTGACTAATAATACGCTGTTGTCTGTTGTAAGTTGTAGCTTGCTGAGTAGCTGTACAATATAAGTTACAGAAAGTCTGTTCAAGTGTTATTACTTTTTTGTGTACAAAAGGCAATTTAGTGTGCTGTTACTAGTGTTATAGTGCAGGTAAGTAATAGCAAACAAAACTTTAATGAAATAAAAGAGGGATATAATAGAATTAATTGACGTAATAGCCATATAATGTGCTTAGAGGAGTTCTGACAACTTTTGGTGCCTGTGCCACTGCACGTGCTGCAACATTCAAAACATGCCCCTAGTACCTGCAAGATAACTGTATTTGTGGCTGCCTGTTTAGTAGTAAAATATGACAACATTTGCTGTTTAGAGGAGTTATGCCAACCTTTGGCCCCTGTGCCACTGCACCTGCTGCACCATTCAAATTATGTCCCTATTGCCTGTAAGGTAACTGCACTTGAGACTGCCGGTTTGGTTGTAAAATATTGCAATATTTGGTGTTTAGAGGAGTTCCTAGAGCTTTGGGGCCCGATGTAACTGCAGCTGCTGCACCATTGAAATCATGGCCCCTGTGCCTGCAAGATAACTGCACTTGTGACTGCTTATTTAGTCGTTAAATATAGCAATATTTGGTGTTTGGAGGTGTTCTGACAACTTTTGGCCCTGGTGCCACTGAACCTGCAACACCATTGAAATCACGGCTCTAGTGCCTGCTAGCTAGCTTCACTTGTGACTGCCTGTTTAGTAGTAAAAGTTAGTAATATATAATATTTAGGGGGGTCCCTAGAACTTCTGACCCCGGTGCCACTCCACCCGCTGCACCATTCAAATCAAGCCCCTTTTAACTGCAAGATAACTGCAATTGTGTCTGCCTGCATAGTAGTAAAATATAGCAATATTAGGTGTTTAGAGGGGTTATGCCAACTTTTGGGCTCGGTGCCACTGCACCTGCTGTACCAGTCAAATCATGACCTTGTTGTCTGCAAGTTAACTGCACTTTGACTGCCTGTTTAATAGTAAAATATAGGAATATTAGGTGTTTAGTGGGATGCCGAGAGCTTTTGGTCCTGGGGCTACGGCGCCTGCTGCACCATTCAAATCATGATCCTATTGGCTGCTTGATAAATGCACTTGTGACTGTCTTGTTTAGTAGTAACATTTAGAAATAATCTGGGTTTAGTGGGATCCCTAGAGCTTTTGGCCCTAGAGCCACTGCACCTGCTACATTATTTAAATCAAGTCCCTTTAAACTGCAAGGTAATTGCAATGGTGACTGCCTGTTTAGTGGTCAAATATAGCAATATTATGTGCTTAGAGGAGTTCTGAGAAAATTTTGGGCCGGTTCTACTGCACCTGCTGCACCATTCAAATCATGACCTGTTGCCTGCAAGGAAACTGCACTTGTGCTTGCCTGTTTAGGAATAAAAGATAGCAATATTAGGTGTTTAGTTGGGTGCCTGAAGCTTTTGTTCCTGGAGCCACTGCACCTGCTGCACTATTGAAATCATGACCCTAGTGCTTGCTAGATAACTGCACTTGTGATTGCCTTTTTAGTAGTAAAATATAGCAATATTTGGTGTTCAGTGGAGTTATGACAACTTTTGGGCTTAGTGTTACGGCACCTGCTGCACCACTCAATCAATCAATCAATCAATCAATTTCAGCTTTATTCGGTGTAAATATTATCACCATAAAAGCATTCTATACAGAAAAAACAATTACAAAAAAAAGTGTTTAAAAAGAGCCTAAAACTGTAAAATATTCGATATATCAGACTACAGTACAATATTGTGTGAAAAAATGCAGTCAAACAGATAGCATGTAAATATGCGAGCAAAGGGTACAATCAGCAATCAGCAATTCATAAACAATCGGATACATAAAATACAGAATATTCAGATATAAAAAGTAATTCTATCTCCCTGTCTACTTCACAATGTAGAGAAAAAAATTTACCCTGACAAATTTCTAAAGTGCATAGTGCCATTATGTATAACTGAGCTATGTTCGAGCACATTAGGCTTCAAGCACTTTATCATATATATATATATATATATATATATATATATATATATATATATATATATATATATATATATATCGCCAGTAGGTAGTTATAGTTAGGATTTTTTACAATGCAAAATCTCAAAATTCTATTTGGAATAACTTTGGCGCCGGTTGACGAATCTGCCTGAAAATTTCCTCAAATTTGCCTCGTCGAGCTCTGGTCCTTCCCTGAAAGTTTGGGGGAGATTCGTCAGGCGGGGTCCGAGATAAAAGGGGGTCCCAAAACGTGTTTTTCCCATGTTAATTTCCATAGGGCGGTCGAACTCACTTTTAGCCCGAACGGCTGAATGGATTTCCACCAAATTTGGCAAAATTGTAGGGACTGGTAGCCCAATGTGCCTTTGCTATGTCTCAAGATATGTGCTCCAGTGGATTTTGAGTAATTTAGGTTCAAAAAATATCTATATCTATAAGCGCGCCCAGGTACGCGCACCGGGGAGCGCACCGGGCGCGTCACGCGACTTGCGCACGGAAAGCTGATTGGCTCTCGGGTGTCTGTAAACATTCGAAACAGTCTGGAGCGGTCGCCATCTTATGTCTCGGTAGGATCGAGACACAAGAGGTGGCCAAAACAAAGGGGGAAATGACCATAAGGGGGCAGGGTAGACCCCCCTGACCCCCTAGGTTTGATGTGGGGGCTATAAAAGGGCCCAGCGGGACCAACATTTTTTTTTTTCATTTTGCGTGGGGGGAGCGCCCGGTACCCGCACCGGGGAGCGTACCATGGGGAAAAAGAATGACAGAGTTTTTTAAAAATGTAGCCTTTTTTTATAATTTGGAGGTAGTTCTAAAAGAACTGTTTTTTTTTTCTTTTTGTTGTTTTTTTCAGAACAAAAACAAAACTGCTCAACTGAAGCAAAAAAAAGGGGAAAAATTAGGGCTGGGGAAGGCAGCGGTGTTCTTGCCTCTTTCATGCAATGAGCTTGATGCTCTGCTCACCATAGCAAAGCAGTTCATCGCATTGCTTGCATTTTATAGTAATGTCACTAAATACAGGTTGAATGTTCGGAATCATCTCCAATTCCGCTGCACCTCCTCTCCCTGATGTTGTGGGTCCTCCTGAAGATGTATCGGCACCATCCCTTGGGGGATTACGTGCCAGGTCTCGGACACTCTCCCGGGCATAGTTCTGGGGGTGCCTGCGTTGGACGTGGCGAATCATTGTCGAATTGCCAAAACTGTACTTCCTTTTTGGGTCTCCTCGGGAAAGCACAGTATGGCAGATTTGGCATTCTACTTTGGGAGCATTCACCTTTTTAAATCCTTCAGGTATTGAAAAAAATTTCCAAATAAAATGCTCCTTGATCTTGGGCTGAGGAGGCTCTTCCTGAATGAAGCCATCTGAGTCCTCACTACTGCTGGATGGTCTAGCTGCCATTCTTTGCACAAAATGGTAGGACAGAAAAAAACAGGTCTTGCTGTCTCCAAAGTGAAAAAAGAAATGAAGGAAATGGGTGGGGTTTTCATTAGTTGTAAAAAAAAACTGATAACAACCAATGAAAAGAGTTATTTTAAGGACACATGACCAGGGCTTTGATCATTTTGAAACCAAAACTGTCCTGAACCAATAAAAAGTGTTATTTTTAGGTCACATGACCCGACGCGCTTACGCTACGCATGCTTACGTTGCGCGATCGTATTCGCTCGAGTGCTTCCGGGTGCGCTTACGCCGTGCGTATCACGCGGACGCGGCTACGCGATACGTCACGATGATGTTTTCGTTCGCGGCAATAGCGCTAACGGGACGCTCACTGGTGCGCGCCCCGGGGCGCGCCGAAAAAGTGCGCTTTCCGGTGCGCTCACCGGGGCGCGCACCGGGAGCGCTCCAGAGCAAAAAAAAGAAAAGAAATATTACATTTCATAGCTATAGACATTTGCTATTAAAAAACTTTGAAATTCACTGAAAAAAACATAGGTTTGGGGCCTTATATATAGTTAGGAATTAGCATTTAAAAAACCTATGAAATTCACTGAAAAAACCATAGGTTTCACACCAGTTCTAGTTAGGAATTAGCATTTAAAAAACCTATGAAATTCACTGAAAAAAACAGAGGTTTCAGATCAGTTATAGTTAGGAATTAGCATTTAAAAAACCTATTAAAATCACTGAAAAAAACATAGGTTTGACACCAGTTATAGTTAGCTGGAAATTTTACTGACATAAAACCATTGAAATTCCCACGTTATAGTTAGTTGGACTCACTATAACTTGCGCGTGTAATGCACTGCTGATGACATCACATATTACTTCACTCATGACATGGTCAGTGACATCACTGATGACATCACTGATGACACCATCCAGTGAATGTGTGTCTTTCTGAAAAATAAATATTTTTATACATGTATATGTAAAGGTCGATGGAAGAATAAATGTTTAAATAAGTGTCTTAATGGATGTTTTTTTTAAAAGAAATTGATTGGTTAACTGGCTTATTAAGTGTATTTTAGTGAATACATATATTAGCAAGTATTGTTTAAATATTTAAATGTTTGTATCAGTGTTTCACTTTGTGTATGAGTGGCTGCATGGGTTGGTGAGTAGCTACATGTGTGTATATGGGTTATTAGATGTTTTATTAGTATCAGTATGAGTGTCTGTATGGTTTGGTGGGGGTATTACTTAGTACATAGATGCATCAATGACTGACTCACTGTATGTGTTTGGAAGACGGCATATGTGCAGGACTGTATGGATGGATGAGTGTGTATATGTGTGTGTTAGTAAGTGAATGACTGTCTCACTAGTGTCTTTATCAGTAACTACATATGTTGTAATCTAGTATATGTGAGTATTGATGTATATAAGTGAGTATATGTGAGAGTGAGAGATTGAAAGAGTTCTTGTTTAAATAAGTATGTGTTTCTATAAGTGATTGTTTAAGAGAGTAAGTATGTGTAAGTTTCCTTAGAAGTAAGGTGGTAGTGTGTGTATAGCTGTATATGCAAATAAATGGATATTCAATAGTTTATTTCCAAGTGTGAGTATGTGTGTGAGCAGCTTTTGGAAGACTGTCGGTGTGTTACAGGATGTATAGGTGTATCACTACATATGATGAGTGAGTATATGTATGAGTGACTATATAGAACTGTTGATGAATGAGTGGATGTGTATATAAATGGTGGAATTACTGAATTGGTTGTTGTAACTGGTATGGGTATCTCCACTTTTTTGAAAATGTTAGTTTCTATTTTTGAATATGTGTTTCAAGGGTTACTTTACAGTGAAAGGAGGTCTGTCACTCTGTCACAAGGATGGTGTCATCAGTGATGTCATGAGTGAGTCCAACTAACTATAACGTAGGAATTTCAATGGTCTTATGTCAGTAACATTTCCAGCTAACTATAACTCTGTGTCAAACCTATGTTTTTTTCAGTGAATATATATATATATATATGTATATATGTATGTATGTATATATATATATATATATATATATATATATATATATATATATATATATATATCAAAGCTCCACAATCCTCAAAATGCCCAGCCGGGTCAAAGGAAGAAAGAAGCACTCGCAAGCACGGCACAGCTCGTATTCACAGGGCAAGTTTATTTAGGACAGACGCGTTTCGGGAGAGCCCTCCCTTTCTCAATGTTTTCGTCTCACAAGACGAACGCAGCGCCATTATGAATGTTTACAAACACATATAGAAACAAACAAAGGACTGATGCTTTTTCGCAGCAAGGGGCGCCATCTTAGAGTGTCTCAATATCACAATTATAGTACTGTTTTGCTAATGGTAACACCACAAACAACAATAATGCCGTGTATCGGCTATCCTCCTGTCAACAAAAAACCCAATACTAATCTTATAAAGTATATCACAAGGTTAAGACAGTGGTATAATGTTGAAACCTAACCAACCTACGACATGAACACCGTATGTATAAAGTGCACAGGTCGGAAAAATCTTGCCGTGGATCGGCAATTGCAGCCCCTGTATGGACTGCAAAACATACAATGTGGTTACCTATTTAAGCATATCCTTCAGTATAATTTCAGTGGTGATGAAGGCATCCATCACACATCGAAAACAAAAAGCAAAAACAAAAACATACAAAACAATTCCAAAGAACCTTAGCACAAATTAGCAGAATGTCAAGTCTATGTTGGAAATTCAGTACTCAACTTGACGGGAAGTCATAGCATAGAACTGCACATATGTTCAACCCAGGCGAGAGGCCAGTTCCTCTCCCAAATTTAAGCCTCCAGGTGCTTTCGTCTCAAGGTCTATAATATAACGGGACTCGAGTCTTCTGAGTGCAAGTAATCTATTACCCCCCCTGGGATTTTCCTCGACTCGGTCCAAACAGAAATATCTGAGAAGGTTTCTATCACTGTTATGTTTAAGGGAGAAATAACGGGCCACTGGATACGTGATGTCCTTATTCACAATGGCCCGCATATGTTCCAAAATTCTCAACTTAACAGGATTGATGGTACTCCCAACATACTGTAACTGACAGGGGCACATGAGGCAATAAACAACAAAGTCAGACTGACATGACATATATATATATACATATATATATATATATATTTCCATCAAATTGCCCTGAAGCTTTTGAGAGCGCACACGACAGCGCTCTAACCTTCCAGCCATTAATTAATGTATAAATAAAAACCAGTAATTTCATACAAGCCTCAAATGTCGTTTTATCAGCAGCCCCGAGGAAGAGGTGGTGACACCTTGAAACACGTTGGCATATGAAACAAAGGTGAAGCAGGAAGGCAGGCTGCAATTAATGGCTGGAAGGTTAGAGCGCTGTTGTGTGCGCTCTCAAATGCTTCAGGGCAATTTGATGGAAATCCTAATACACAGCAGCCTGGTCGTGGAGAGCTGCACCATCGCTTACCGGTTTGAAAACGCCAACGGTGAGTTGAGGCTGTGATTCTGAACCATCAGGACAACCGGCACAGCGTTTTGCATGCAAATGAGCCTGCCCGAACATTTCACAACCTACTAAAGGACATAATGACTTGCTGAAAACTATTAAACGAAAATTTGAACTCACCAACAAAGTGTTCAAACTATGCTTGTATGTGGGACTCCAAATGCCAGGTGGCATTAAGGAAACCTGCACCTTAGACATGCCCAATGGAGGCAGGGAAATGTATAAATAAAAACCAGTATTTTCATACAAGCCTCAAATGTCGTTTTACAGCAGCCTCGAGGAAGAGGTGGTGACACCTTGAAACGCGTTGGCATATGAAACAAAGGTGAAGCAGGAAGGCAGGCTGCAATTTATGGCTGGAAGCTTAGAGCGCTGTCTTGTGCGCTCTCAAATGCTTCAGGGCAATTTGATGGAAATCTTAATACACGGCAGCCTGGTCGTGGAGAGCTGCACCATCGCTTACCGGTTTGAAAACGCCAACGGTGAGTTGAGGCTGTGATTCTGAACCATCAGGACCACCGGCACAGCGTTCTGCATGCAAATAAGCCTGCCCGAACATTTCACAACCTACTAAAGGAAATAATGACTTGCTGAAAACTATTAAACGAACATTTGAACTCACCAACAAAGTGTTCAAACTATGCTTGTATGTGGGACTCCAAATCCCAGGTGGCATTGAGGAAACCTGCACCTTAGACACGCCCAATGGAGGCTGGGAAATGTATAAATAAAAACCAGTAATTTCATACAAGCCTCAAATGTCGTTTTATCAGCAGCCCCTAGGAAGAGGTGGTGACACCTTGAAACAGGTTGGCATATGAAACAAAGGTGAAGCAGGAAGGCAGGCTGCAATTAATGGCTGGAAGATTAGAGCGCTGTCGTGTGCGCTCTCAAATGCTTCAGGGCAATTTGATGGAAATATATATATATATGAGTGAGTTGATGTGAAGCGGCGTGGTTCAGCCGCAGGAGAACGCACCGTCACTGAGTGCTGCATATCCGATAACAGGAACCGAATCGAAGAAATATATACATATCAATTTGGAGGTGCAGTCAAGAAGGGATATGGGACGGTAGCAATTGGCCTTCCCTCTGTCCCCTTTTTTAAATATTGGTACGATTACACTTTCCACCCAGGATGCAGGTAGCACTCGCTCTGGAGAGGTATTAAAAACATTTGATAAAATTGGAATCCAGAAGTCCATATCATGTTTAAAAATATCAATAGGAACCCCATCCGGTCCTGCGGCTTTGCCATTTGTACTTTTTTGTAAGGCATTTTTTTTATTTCATCTGGCATTATAGGGGAGGATGTTACTGTTTCCACTAGAATATAGTTCACATTATTACTCTTAATTTTTTTGGCAGCATCAGGATTAAAAATGCTCTCAAAGTACAATATCCATTCTCCTGGGGGGACAACGGAATCAATTTTTACAGCAATATTTTCCTGGAACAAGGTATGATCTATTGTTTTCCAAAAACAGAGCAGCCTGTATTAATTTATTCCAAGCCTCTTCACGGATTTCTTGTTTGCATTCTTTCCTTTTTATAGCTTTTTCTTAACGATATAATCCGAGCACTGTCTCTTGGCCTTAACTTCAGGGCCTTTTTGAAATGCCCATTTAGCTTTGAGCATGCCTGATTGAACCATCTGGGGTTAAGATCACAACCCTTCTTTCTCCTCTTAGAGGTCAAGTTACTTGCTATTTCAGTGGTTATACTGCAAAAAGCATTTATGACAACCCAATTATTTGAAGTATTATTAGAACATATAGCTATATCTCGCTGTTTTCAGCCTATGAGGTTTTCCATAAAGGAAGTAGGATCGACACCAGTCCACCCTTTGGTAATACCATTTATACCCTGGGTCCTAATATTCTGATCCATAGCCCTGCCCCGTTTCTTGTCGTGTTAGGCTAATCCTCAGGGTGAAGATTAGCGGGCGATGATCGCTTAAGAGGCTCTCACGGATCAAAAGTTTTTCCACCAATTCCCAAAATTTAGCTGAGAAGATAAAGTGATCAATGTAAGACAATGACCTTGCCCCCATAAATGTCTGTAAGTTGGTTACCTCAACTGGAATAGTAGGATCCATGGCAACTAAATTATATTTATAAACAGCATTATTGATTGCCTTCCCATAGGGCTCATGTGGAAAATGGGTGATTCGGACACCGAAGCGGTATCTATATCCACAAGGAGCTCCTGCTTCAATATCACATTTGTCACAATTAATATTTCCTGCCCCAAAAAATATATATTCCCCTCCCACTTCCTCCAAAAAAAGGTCCAATTCTTCTTCCATTAGCTTAATAACCCTTTTTCTTGTGTTATTAAAAATGTTATTGTAAAGGTTAACAACAATAATGGGCTGTTTTCCCTCTGGAGAAAAAAGCAAGCATTGATAAAACTCTGATGTAGTGTTGTCTTTCACTAAATTTAAAGGTGATGTAATATCAATTAGTGCAGCTAGGCCACCTTTGGCTCTCCCCATTCTTGTTGGGGTGGCACTGGTGCAAACAATTTGAAAGCCATCAATAAAAAAGGCTCAATATGCCTAGTTTCCTGAATTAAAATTAATGAGCATCCCTCCAACGTTTTTAACCATGTCTCATCATTAATTTTATTTTTAATCCCTGCAATATTCCAAGTCATAATGCAAAGGGACTCATCAAGATTTTCTGTAGAGGGACCAATATCTGGTTGAATACATTGACCAGCTACAAGCTGATCACAGATAAAAGACGGATCTTTATCATTCATCTGTGTCTCACCTGTGGCCCCCTTCAATGGATGTTCCCTTATTACTGCCAGTGACTGATTGTGCATTGAAGTATGAACCTGGCTCTGAGACAGTGTCTTACGTACCTTATTATTTGGAAACTGCAGTTAGCATTTAACTCTATATAGGTTGCCATTGGTCTAGATTTCTCAACTGGCAAGGCAACTAGCCCCCCTAACTGTCAATCAATTTAGCTGCCTCTACGCAGTGATGCATACCTATTAAACAGTGGGTCCATTGCGTTTGGATTATTCATGGGTATTGGATTTGCTGTGCTCTGTCTGGGTCTATAGACGAAACCTAGTGGAGTAGCTATTATATGCTCCTTATAGTTGGGGCCAGACTTAGTTACGTTGTTAAGAAGAACTTCCAACACATTCCCCACAATTTCTCTACTTCGGAAATTCACCACAACACAGTCACCTTTATATAGTTTTCTAGAACTGCCCACCCATTGTACCCTCCTCAGCATTATAATATTCTGATGTAGCACATTTGTACCAAGGTTAGACCTTCCTGATATCCAGTATACCACCTGGTTTTTTAATGTCTCATGAGATTCACTATGATCTGCCGGTAGTGACCTTCCATATATCCAGTGTACCATCTGTTGCATGGCTTTTTAGGATCCAAGTGAATTTTCCCATTTCATGCCCATATATAGGTACAATTCACATTGCCCTAATCAAGGCATAGAAATCATTCCTTTATTTAGACATATCCCATGCAGTCCAAATACAGGCATGGCTACTTCCACCCGTACCAAAACGTCACAACGATTTCTTGGAAAATCGGCTTAAGCAGTCAGGGACTGCCCCTTGCTTGAATATTGATTTGTCCAAGAACTCATGTACTTTACAAATGACTAATATTCCCTTGGGGTTCTTTACTGACATTATTATGCCTGACTTTATGTCAAACTAGGCACCTTCAAGGTATAAATATGCCTTAACTTGCTCTAGCAAGACACGGTGATTCGGAGCAGTTCGACTATCTACTTGCCCAACGCAGCTCGCTATAGCAAGTGCCGAAGGAAGCCGACCCTCCAGCTGACGCCCTGATCGAGAGGCTGCATTTCTCTCGGCGAGAATCCAGCTCCAGTGTTTCCAAGCTCCCCTTGCAGGGTGTTGGGAAATTGAGTCCCGAGACAAGAGATACCAGACCTCCTTCATTTTAAACTAAAGGTATGGAGCTGATTAGAACCTAGGAGAAATCTTTGATAGATTCTTGGCAAAGAAAACTAAACCTATGCTACACCACACTTACTTCCTCCCTCATACTAGACTTAGGTTAGGTACATTGGGGTAGGCGTATTTTAGAAGCACCAGTTGAGTACTTTTTGTCATTATTATTTATCTATGTATTTATATATGTTTTAGAAACCATACAATGCTCTTACAGTATTATTTTATAATATTGTTCTCGCTGTACGCATTATATTTTGCAGTCTGCATTACGATTGTAGCAGTTCACTTTACTTGCATGAGAAAGAAGACTGTTCAATAAATCCTTTTATTGAAAACGCCCGTCTCTCTATTTCTCTGTACCTCTGTTGAAACGAAGCATGCACAATTGACTGAGTGAAATATTTATCTATTGTTTCCGCGACTCTAGAGATACAATTCTTATTCTTGGGAAACAAAGTTGTCATGTTTATGCGGTTGTCAGAATTGAATCCCTTCTTGTGAATTCAAGAAAGTTCCTAGTGACCTCTGAGCTAGCTGGCACTGACTATTAAGTTTAATATACTCGATAGAGACCTCGTTGACCTCAGTCCTATGTCTAATCTATAGGATATATTTTTCCAATGCTCAGAGTCTATTGGGAATATAGGAACTACACTACACACCTGGTTTTTCAATGGATCATAAGATTCACTATGATCTGCCGCTAGTGTTGGTACATTATTCAGGATAATAACATACGGAGTGGCTTGTGGTGGAAGATGTAGCAATTCCTCAGCATTTCATTGTAGATGCCTTACTCTAATTGTTTTGTCCTTCAGATCAGATTTTACAAAACCCAGATGGGGAGCCGTAGCATCTTTATTTGTTCAATCCGATGGCCCCTAGTTACTTGAGCTGGAGAGGTATTGCTTAAGTTGTTCTCATTGGCACATATAGTAGTGGACGTGCCTACTTCTTTTGATCCGTCCGTAGGTTTAGGCATTTTAATGTTCGTATTCGAAGTATGAATGGGCAATAGTTCACTAATCAAATCTGTTAATAAGTTTACATCCCTTTGAACCAACTTGATTTCAGCCATTATACATCATTCAATACTATCTACTTTACAATTTAACTTTTTAAATAATATATCAAGTTCTTGTGATCCCTGTGGATTGTTCGGTGTATTTAAGGCCTCACTTGTAACCACCGCATTTTTCCCTCCCTTTTGTGGCTTCAATTTGACTCTACCTTTAATTGATGAATTCTCCACAGCAATATTATCCTTTAATTAATGTTGTTTTGCTTTTTTTGCTGGCAGTGATGGCAGGACAACGCTGTTTGATAAAACTGTAATTTCCAAGGGGGTTGTAAGTATGCATGGGTTTGCTGAATTACATATTTGGTCCTTATTAGTAAGTGCAGTGGGTTGTAGTAATTCTAACTCAGCGACCTCTATGGCCTTATCGCTCTCTTTGTTCATAAGAACTAGAGATTTAGGCCTATCAGATGTAGAGACCTTCAGTGCAGCATCTAGCGCAGATCTAGGGGCTGCCATCTGTTGCTCCACGTGCACTATCTCGCTAATAATCAACCCCACAGCGTTTTTCAAATACTTAGGTATTGGTGCACTCTTGGTTCGCTGTTTCTTCTCACAAGACAGCAATTTCCTTTTCCCCAAGCTTTAACGTGGGGATATTCAGTAGGAGTGAAAATATAAACTAAATAGGCTCACCAGAGTTTAGTTATGTCATGCAGCTCCCACATTGACAAGCCAAGGGATGTGGCCCAGCCCAGCCTCTGCCAGGCGCTGACGGGCGCAGACGGGCCCACCTGCGGGAGGCCTGTGATCTTTTTAAGTGCCTCCTGGCGCTTTCTCATTGCCGTTTGCGGTGTGCGCGTCACTCGGGCTGCTGGAGGTTGTGGTCCGCTGCTAGCCCCCACACGGAACCTGGAATGCCCAGAAGCTGACTCCAATGGTGATGGCGGCAACACAAGTTCAGAACAGGTAGAAAAAGTGTCCGCGCTACGGAAGCCCTTTTTTCTCCTGGCGCTTTCTCGTTGTCATTTGCGGCGTGCGTGCCGCTCGGGCTGCTGGGGGTTGTGGTCCTCTGCTAGCCCCCACACAGGGCCTGGAATGCCCAGAAGCTGACTCCAATGACGGTGGCGGCAACACAAGTTCAAAACAGGTAGAAAAAGCATCTTCTCAAATTATGACCCTGTTGTCTGCAAGGTAACTGCACTTTTGGCAGCCTGTTTAGTAGCAAAATATAACAAAACCCTTGTATAATAACTTTATTTGTAATACACAATGTTTATTACAACATTTCGAATTTTACCATAATGACCTAATAGGTTAAGTTAATGCCTTCAAAGTGCAAAGAACGGTACTGAGGCATGAATAGAAAATGCCACAAACGTCCTAAGGCTAAAGCATCTGTGTTACACAACTAAGTAATAAAAAGCAAGCATACTGTAAGAAGCTGTCTGCCTTTTCCATGGGAAGAGATCTTATCTTGACAGTGAATGGGGCTTAAACAGTGTGGACAGCTTTAATGGAAGTATCGTAAATGCATCATAAATGTGTGCAGCCAGGGGAAGTTAACAAAAATAAAATGTTCCACACCAAAGCGAATGAACGCAGTCATTCTGCCATGGGAAATGATAAGAGCCCCCTTTTAAGACATATTAAATACAAGCTCTTGCTGTGCAGGCAAAACCTAAAGAGAGGCACTTTTCTACACCACCCCACCCTACCAAAATGAAAGAGGATGAGACTAAACTTTCACAACAGGGTCTTCATTGTCTAAGGAAAAACCTGGAAAGGTCATCTTCATTAAAATGTTAGCCCCAGGTCTGGGATCTACTGTAAACTCCATTCCCTGTAGGGAGCTGGACCACCTCAAAGGTTTGGGGTTTTCACCTTCCATTTGCATCAACCATCCAAGAGGCCTGTTGTCAGTTTGCGCAAAGAAGTGAGTCCAAACAGGAATGGTCTCAGATTCTTCAGGGACCAAACCACAGTAAAGGATTCCCCTCAATAGCACTCCAAGGCTGTTAGCTGTAACCTCCTGCTAATAAAAGCAACAGGCTGGTCATGGCCATCATCCTTGGTCTGGGATAGGGCCGCTCCTATCCTGTGTTCAGAGGCATCAGTCTGAACTATGAACTGCTTGGAGTAATCAGGAACTTTAATAATAGGTGCTGAGCACATTGCTTCCTTCAGGGTGTCAAAACACTTTTGACAGCTCACGGTCCAGTTTACCTTCTTTGGTTGCTTCTTCGAGGTAAGTTCTGTAAGGGGTGTCACAATGGTACCATACCCCTTCACAAACCTCAAAGGAATGCCCTGACTTGAGTCCGGGTTGTTGGATCTTCCCAGTCCAGAATGGACAGGATCTTGGGATGTAAAGGTTGAACTTGGCCTCCACCTAAAAGGTGGCTTAAGTATACAACTGTGCTTTACCCTACCTTGCACTTGCTTGCCTTGATAGATGAGGCCTGCAACTTGCAGGGCCTAAAGGATCTTTCCAAGGTGGATCAGGTAATCCTGCCAAGTGCACTATAGACAGCAATATTGTCCAGATATGCTGCACTGAAAGCCTCCTCCCGCCTACTATATTGGGACTGTAGTTAAGTGACAAGGGTGGTGGTTATGGCATTGTTGGCTGTAGAGGGCTGTATTGGGAAGGCGGGGGGAACACGAAATGGGACTCTGGATAAATACTTCTCAAGGACCCTGGTTGATGGTGATAGGGAAACCTCCTTGGCTGAGCGTAGAGCAGAACGCCGGCGCTCAATCGAGAACATGAGAAATAGGCCACTTGTTGATACCATTCCCACTTGTGGCACCCAGGAGGGTGGCTCTCTCAACATCAGCGAGGATCTAGCATCGCAGGATGGCGTCCCGCTCTTACTGCGGGATTGTACCCCTCCCTCCACATGTTCGCCCATCGATCAGGCTGAAAGAGCCCTCCCCTCCCTAGTTCTAGTTGCACTTCTGTGGATTTATTAACCCAGCCCACAACTGCAGTGAATCCAAGGAAGCCTAGGCAGAAACAGAAAGTTGCAATAGAGACGCATGGTCCTCCCCCATTCAAGAAGTGAAGGAAACTGAGGGGTGGGCAGGGTAAAGCCAGAATCCCCCATTCCGATTTTGGGAAAGTTACAAAGCCCCCTGCCAGCTCCGATATGTCAACTGTGGAAGTCACAGAAATTCATCCATCCTTGACATTATTGCAAGCAATGGCCCCCTCTGTTTCGGGTACAAACACTATAGATCAGGACACCCATCCCCCGCCACTTCACTGGGAAATCTGGAATTCCTACTTAGATCTCTACTCCTGCCTATTAATGAGAGTATTAAAAAAGTGGAGATTAGGCTTACCATCTTGGAGACGGCTATAAGCAGTATGGTTACTTTAGCCAAGCCCCAGGCGGCAGGGGTCACCCAACCTTCAACCTCTGCTAAGCAATCTCCTAATAAAGCTTCTATAGTGCAAACTCAGCCCCCCAAACCTAAGCCACAGCTCCCCGGCAGGGCCGCCCTTGATCATCAAAGACCGCCCCTCCCAAAGCCTCAAAATATCCCAGTACCAGGTCTCGTGGGTGACCCACAGAAGGGACCGCCAAGGGCGCCCACAGGGAACACACGGGAGGATCAGGGTAGCGGCAGACTTACCAGAGCTCCTGTTACCAAAAGGCCGCAAGTGGAGATACCTCCACAAGCAGTCCCTTTTGTGGTTGTTTTGACTGGGGTCCCGCCATTAACTGAAAACAAGAGAGAGGGTTACGCTCAATTGAAAAACAAAATAATGCACTGGCTGCGCACTTATAGGCCCATTACACACAACATCGATGGGGAAATAGTGCACGTCAGGCGGCTCAATTGGTTGGGCAACAGACTTAAAGACATTGAGGGTGATCTGGTGGTGGTCAATTTTAGAGACCCGCGGGCAGTGGATTATATATTAAACTGGCCCACTGGAAGTGGAGATAACTGTATCACCCCGAGGGCTCTGACATACTTCTACCCTAGATCTGTGGTGTTTCTGCCACCCTACACAAACGGTTTGCTCCCTCCCCATCCCAACCCCCCACCCTTACCTAACATTAGGTATGCCCCTTATGGACAATACCCCGCTCAAGCGGCTGACTTCTCGGGCTGGTCTTCGGTACCCCAGAGAAACACCAGAAATGCCAACAGCAGAATGGAGCACCTGAGGCCTTTCACCCCTCTGGAGATAGGTAATAGGTTCTCGTTGCTATCGGGTTTAGAAGACTGCGATTGAAGTCTACAGTCGACGGGGGAGAGGGGTGGTTGTCCAAGTAGTGTCATCTCAAAGGGTACTGTGCTTGAGGAACTAAGGGAGGCAAGAGGAAATGATATTAGCCAGGCAGGTGATAGTAATCTACCATCGACACCATCTGGCCATATGGACGCTCTTGCCATTATTAACGAGGGGGAAGGGAGAGGGAGAAAGGGTGTCCCGGCATTGACCCCCATAGACCACAGAGATATTCATTTGATATCCTGGAACGTGGCAGGTTTAAAAAGGAAGATGGCGCTTCCGGAATGTGTAGTATTCACTGTGTTGTGCCTCCCAGGCACCTGTAGTTAGAACCTCTGTGCTTGTAAGTTCCATGCTTTGTGTGAGAATGTTGCCTTCTGGCAGTTGATAGCTGTTCCTGCCCCTTGTCGCTGTGCTTCTCCTAAGCTGAATAAACCTTGACTTCAAGCTATCCTGCTGTGCTGTCTTCATCAATACTACAAATTTGTTGGCGACGATGCTGCTTAGGAGAAGGTAAAAGAACCTGCCTTACCTCGTTTCTCCTCGTATTCCTGTGGAAAGTGTACCGTGGACCGAGTGTACACGAAGACCAACCGTTTCTAAACTCTTCTCGACAAGCCGACGACGACTAATGGCGAGATAAGTGATTCCGCTTTACTTTCTGCGCGTATTTAATTAAAATAAGGCTCAAAAGTACATTTTTATCCCCGACGAGGCATCAGAACGTCACGTTATTCCCAGCGCGAGCGTTTGGTTGCCTGCGCTACACGTCACGTCATTGGTTCCAGCGCGAGCGTTTGGTTACCAGCGTTACCACGCTCTGTTCCTGTGCGCTTCGTTGCCAACGCAACCATTTGACGCGCGCTCGCCCAGCCAAACGCGTTTCCCTGACAACCATGCCTCGTTGCGTCTGAGCCGTCCCTGAGCCTGTTCGCGCTCTGCTTTGACTTCTCCTGCTCCGGCGCGAGAAGCATTTTTAGAGCTGTGCCTTGGTCCTGAATCTTCACACGCTGGTGCCATCTGCAGGAAAAACAAAAGGATAAAGAGATTTACTTACATAAACGTGGAAATAGAAAGGAATCCACACTTTTATTGTCCTGGAAAAGCAAAACATTACGAGGTGTTTGTGTGGTTTAAACCTCTACACGTTGGTGCCATCTAGTGGTGAATAAAACTACAACATGGTCCTTATCTAAAAGAGTGTAAAGGATAATTCGAATTTTGCATACTCAACTTCTTTTGTACAGCGACAGAGTTAGTCAAGGGGAAAAACTGCATTTCAGTCAGTATGCAATCTGTTTCACCTCCTCCTCCTTTTCTGGAGACCCCAGGCAATCCTCCCATAATCTGGAAAAAATGGTTTGATGCCTTTGAGACTTATTTGGGGGCTATAGGCGCGTCAAGATATCGCGCAGAAAGGAAGAAGTGTCTGTTACTACATTCTTTGGGTTTCGAGGGTAGAGAAATCTTTAAACACTTACCCCACTTGGTAAGAAACAACGCAGAAGAGGATGTAGATGAATATACAGAGACAAGATTGAGACTTGAGTTGCGATTTGATGTCAAGCCTAGTCTTGTCGTAATAAGACACAAATTCTTCAAAAGGGAACAACTACCAGGGGAGGATGTTGAGACGTATGTTTCTAGTCTTAATCAACTAAGTGCTGAATGCGAATTTGAGGGTTTTAGAGAGCAATTAATTAGAGATCAATATGTTTGTAAGTGCTCTGATAAGTCTATTCAACAGAAACTACTAACTTTGGGAAACCCTACACTTGAAGAGACTATTCGTATGGCCAAGAGTATAGAACTGTCAAAAAAGGAAGTAAAGGAACTTGAAAAGAAATGTGATGAAGGAGTTTCCATAGTTAGAACCAAGGAGAACAAGGACAGTAAAGTGGCTTTTGGTCAACAACGTTTTGATAGAAACAATGTTCCTGGTTCACGGCGTTTTGAGAGAAACGCTTTTTCTAGAAGTGACATTTGCTACAGATGTGGAAATCCTTCTCATAACAAAAATAACAAGTTTTGCCCTGCCAGGAACTCTACCTGTCGGAACTGTGGAAAGTTTGGCCATTTTGCAAAAATTTGTCAAGTCTCAAAACAGGGAAATTCTACTTTCAGCAACAAATCCCAGAATCTGAGTACTGTCAATACAGTTGGGAATGTCTCAGAGTCCTATGGAAGTACTGGTGATGACTCTGACTCTATGAACAGCATCCAAGACGACCTTAGGGACATGGTTGTGGTGGTACGGGATGATGGTGTCATTATTGGGGATCCCTCTGATTGTGTTGATCCTTATGAAGATTTTGGTGTGGGTGACAAGATAATTACTTTGTTAGTAGATTCAGGCGCTAGAGTAACTATGATCACACAAGAATTGTTTGATGTGACTTGGCCTGAAAGGAACCTCCTACCACCTGACAGAACTCCTGTTTCTTATGAAGGGCGTAGGATAGCTCTTCTTGGTTTTTTTGAAGACATCATTCAGTTCAGGGGAAGGAGGATCTTTGGTAAAGTATATGTCTCATTAAAGGGCCTAAACATTTTGGGGTGGTTCCACCAGGGATTGTTTAAGATGATCCTTAGACCCGGTTCTAAAGAACAGATTAGTATCGAGGAATCTTGTGACAGTGTTGAGAGTTTAGCTGTCATTGTTTCAAATGACTATATCGAGAAATTAATTTCTAAATTCCCTACTGTCTTCGGGAATAGCCTTGGCATTATTAAAGGTTTCAACCATGAGATTAGAGTTAAAGATGGTGCTATCCCCATAAAACATAAGGTCAGGAGTGTTCCTTTCAGCGTGAGGGATGATTTGGAAAAGGAGTTGATGGGGTTATGCAAGAAAGGAGTCATAGAACCTATTGAGTCGTCCTTGTGGTTGTCTCCTCTTGTTGTCGCCAGAAAAAGGAATGGGGATTTGCGCGTCTGTGTGGATTTGCGCAGTCTCAATAAAAACATCTGGATTGATTCACACCCCTTACCAAAAATCACAGATTTGTTGTCCCTTACTAGAGGAGCAAGGTGGTTCACAAAGTTGGACTTGGCCTCCGCTTACCACCAGGTGGTGTTGAGTCAATCTTCTAGACATCTGACTGCGTTTGTCTCACCTTTTGGCAGCTTTCAATACTGCAGGATGCCATTTGGCCTTGCGTCAGCGGCTGCAGTTTTCCAAAGGTTGATGAGTCAGATGTTTAGAGACACTCCTGGAGTAATTGTTTTCCAGGATGATGTTTTGATTTTTGGCGAGAACAAGGTGGATCATGACTTTTCTTTGAATCAGGTTCTGGAAATCATGCAAGAAAAAGGGATTGTATTAAAGAGAGAGAAATGTGTTTTCTTAAAAGAAAAAATTGAGTTTCTGGGTCATGTTGTTTCACATGAAGGTGTGGAACCACGTCCTGGTTTGGTGAAAGCCATTGTTGATGCTTCGCCTCCTGTCGATAAATCTGGTTTAAAGTCTTTCATTGGACTCAGTGAATTTTACTCAAGATTTATCAAAGACTATGCGTCAAAAGTTCAACCTTTGACTAACATGTTGAAAAAGAATGTGCCTTTTGTTTGGGATAAAAACTGCCAAGAAATTTTCAAGTGGATTAAATTACAGTTAGTTGGGGACAGTATCCTCAAACCTTTTGATCCCAACAAAGAATGTGTTGTGACTGTGGATGCGAGTGGGTTTGGACTTGGGGCTGTTCTCACTCAGAGGAATGGGCAAATTGATAATACCATTGCATATGCTTCAAGAGTTTTGCGTGGGGCCGAGGTGAACTTCTCCGTCATTGAGAAGGAGCTTTTAGCTTGCTGGTGGGCGGTCAGGAAGTTTAATCCCTATCTTTGGGGTAGTCATTTCACGATTCGTACGGATCATAATCCTCTGGTCTCTATCTTGTCTGGAGAAAAGATTAAGGAGCATACCCCTAGGATTGCTAGGCTGTTCACAAAGCTTCTTCAGTATGACTTTGAGGTTGTTTATCTGCCAGGTTCGAAAAATGTCAGAGCCGACTATTTTTCTCGTTTTCCTTTAGCTGATAATGATTCTGAGGCTGAAAAGGAAGATGATCTTGAAGATTGTTTTGTTGCGGCTTTGGATCTTGAAGGTATGTGTGCTATCAGTGAAGTTGAGTGGAAGAAGGAGTTATTGAAGGATGTGGTACTCCTTCAGGTTGTGAATTATCTGAAGTCTGGGTGGCCTAAAGAAAAGAATGTTTCTGGTCTTTTCCAAACCTATGTCAAAGTTGCTGATGAACTCACTGTTGAAGATGGTATTCTCATGCGGTGTGGTAGGCTTATTCCCCCTGAGAGTTTGCGGAAGCGTCTGGTGGATGGTGCACATGAAGGACATTTAGGGAAAACTTTCACCAAACGTAGGTTGAGGGATGTGTTTTGGTGGCCGCAGATGGACGTTTGTGTCGATACTTTAGTTGACAATTGTGTCATTTGCAAGTCCTCAGACAAAAGTCACAAGGTTAGGTCTCCCCCTTTGGAACCCGTTCAATTTCCGGAAAGGGCGTGGGAAAAGATTGGAGTTGATCTAGTTGGTCCTTTTTATCTTTTACCTTCTTGTTCCCGTTTTGCTATTGTTGCCATTGATCATTACTCCAAATGGCCGGAAATTCGTTTTATCAGTGAACCCTCTTCTGCTAGTGTTATTTCCTTTTTGAAAGACATCTTCTTGAGAGAGGGCTTTCCTTCAGTTGTCATGACTGACAATGGTGTCCAATTTGTCAGTTGTGAATTCGAATCTTTCCTTAAACAGGGTGGTGTGACTCATAAAAAAAGTTCTCTTTACCACCCCCAGGCCAATGGCCTTGTTGAGAGGATGAACCGTGTTCTCAACAACTGTGTCCAGTGGGCCATTGCCAGCAAGTGCGTGGTTGAGAATGCTGTGCGTTCCATGTTATGGTTTTACCGTACAACAGCGCATTCTTCTACTGGGGTTTCTCCCTTTGAACTCCTGAGGGGTAGGAAACCTTCTACTAAAATTTGTCCGGGCTGGATGTCAAAATGGGTGAAGATGAATGTGATGGATGGTATTGATGATTTTGTCAGAGACAACGTCTTTGTAGCTCAAAAGAAGCAAAAAACCTATTTTGATGAACGGAAGAGATCTGCTCCCCATGATATTTGTGCTGGTGATGTTGTTCGCATTAAAAATCCTGTTCATGTCACCAAGGGTAGAAGCAAATTCTCTCAGCCACTTGTGGTTGATAAGGTCTGCGGGAATGCTGTACGTGTGAATAATAAGGATTGGTGGAACATCTGTAAAATTGTGAAGGTTAGTAGAGACGATGCTTTCCCCTGTGTTCCTCGGTCCAATTCTAGCTCTGTTTTAAACGACAAACGTTTTAGTACTGTTGATAATAATGGAAATGGCAGTAATGTTGATGCTGCCTTTGTACCAGGGCCTCGCAGGAGTCATAGAGTGTGTAAGATTCCTGCCAGGTTCAGATACTTTCTGCTTCTGTTTTTTCTCTTCACATCCAGTTGTGTTTTCTCTTTCCTTTCCCTACCCGTCTCATTTTCTGGTCTTTCTTTCTTTCCTTCTTTTCTTTTCTTTTCTTTTCCTTTCTTCTCTCCATTTTCATCTACGAATGTTTCTTCTTTTGTTTTACAGGAAAGAGGATAATGTAGTATTCACTGTGTTGTGCCTCCCAGGCACCTGTAGTTAGAACCTCTGTGCTTGTAAGTTCCATGCTTTGTGTGAGAATGTTGCCTTCTGGCAGTTGATAGCTGTTCCTGCCCCTTGTCGCTGTGCTTCTCCTAAGCTGAATAAACCTTGACATCAAGCTATCCTGCTGTGCTGTCTTCATCAATACTACAGAATGGCACACATTCATCGAGAAGTTCGATGTTTGCCTAGTCCAGGAGACTTGGACCCTGCTCCCTTTATACAAATCAGGATATACCACATATTTTTCCCCTGCAGTAAGTGGTGGGAAGGGTAGACCAGCAGGAGGACTACTGGTTTGGATCAAAATTGATCTGAACTGGGATGTTGCCACCTACAACTCTGTGTGTAGGGATGTCCTACACCTCTCCTGTAGGGGATTGGCTGAGGCGAGTAGGTTGGAACTATTTAATGTTTATGCTAGAGGGGCACCGGGGGACACATCCTCAGTAACATTAACGAGTTTGGATATAGCATTAGCAAGGTGTCCACCCTCGGCAAAAATCATAGTGGGCGGGGATTTTAATTGTACATTTGAGCCTCTGAGTGGGGACGACCCCCTGGGCACTGAGGGGGAAGATTCCAGATGGTCCATTCCAGCCCTGTCGTTGCCCCATATCCGAAAATGGTCAGCAAGGGCAATCCAAATCAACGCCCTAACCAGGGAACATAACCTAAGAGCACTCAATGGTAGGACTAATTCAGATAGGGATGGTGCTATGACATTCAATAGGCTCAGTGGCCCATCTAGAATAGATTATATACTATTAGACGTCAGACTCTGGAAATACCTTTTAGACATGGAGGTGGTGGCTACACAGGACAGTGACCACAACCCCCTTTGTACAAAACTTAGGTGGGGCAAACTAAAGGGGGTGGGGTCGTGTGCTCCCCTGAGGCTGACCAAAGAGGTGGTCCCCTATAATAGTAATCGTAGGCTGAAATGGGACAAGGCCCAATTAAAGGAAGATCAACTGGGGAGTATAAAATCCCTTGTGGGAGATCTGACCTTGAACCTGTCAGCACGGGAACAGGGACTGAGAAGCGTACCAGAGTTACCATTCGCCTTAGAAATAGCCTACAAGAATACAATAGAGCAGGTGAGCCAATATTTTTTAAAAGGGAATAGTTTTAAAGCCAACAATATACCCCCCATTTCCACCAATCCCTGGTACAATGCCCAGTGCAAGGGTAAAAGGAAAGACTTAGCAGCTGCCCTGCTCAAAAAAGATCCCTCACTAGTTAGAGCGGCTAGGAAGGATTATTCGAGGGTTGTAGCAGCTGCCAAACGAGAGTGGGAAGAAAAATATTGGCAGGATCTAAATGGGGCGGTCTCCGCGAGGAACTCAAGGTTATTCTGGGACCTAATTAACAAATCTAGGCAACAGAGTTCACAACCACTAGCCACCCATATAACAAGTCAGCAATGGGTCGACCATTTTTCTGCAGTATATGGCGGAAATGAAGCTGACCTTTCTCTAATGGTAGATACGGGTGGAGAAGGGGGATACGCAAGGGAGCTCGAGGATCCATTTCTGCCCTTGGAAGTACTAGCGGCAATTAGACATCTGACCCCGAAGAAGGCGGCAGGCCCAGACGGGATACCGGGGGACCTTCTGATAAAGGAACCCAAGGCTTGGGCAGAATTAATTGCCCTCATAATGAATTACATCGCCAGGGGGCACCCCGTGCCCGACTCTTGGAAGGGCGCTGAGGTGGTTACGGTGTTTAAAAAAGGGGCTAGAGAGGACCCTACCAATTACAGACCTATCAGCCTGATAGATGTGATTCAGAAAGTGGTTGGCAGGGTCATCATCTCAAGGGTTGGAGCCTGGATGGATGAGGAACATATCCTCTCCCACCTCCAAGCAGGTTTTCGACAGAGGGTGGGGACGATGGACCAGGTCTTTCGCTTTTTTGGGATCTATTGGAAGTCAGTTACCATCAATAGAGGTAGCCTCTATATGGCTTTCATAGATCTCAGGATGGCTTTCGACCTGGTCCCTCGAGCAAGGCTATGGGAGACATTAGAAAAGATGGGGTTCCCGGGGCCCCTTCTGAGTTTCATCGTAAGGCTCCATGAGGGGAATTACGCGAGGATCAGATGGGGCTCTCAGGGCCAGTTAACTGAAAGGGTGCCCGTGAGGAGGGGAGTACGTCAGGGATGTGCCATGGCACCAACCCTCTTCTCCCTGTTTGTGAATGGGGTGGTGGATCATCTGAGAGGGGAAGATGTCGACGCACCATCCCTGGCGGGGGAACGAATCCCCACTCTACTCTTCGCGGATGACACCTTATTGATCTCCAAATCCCCAGTGGGACTCCAAAGGCTTTTAAATCGCTTCAGCACCTTCTGTACAGATAGAGGACTCACCATCAATACCTCGAAAACTAAACTCATGGCCTTTTCACCCTCTAAAAGATTCAGAAACAATCTTACACTTAATGGGGCACCCTTGGAGTTGGTGGAATCATTCGACTATTTGGGGGTAAGGGTAAACAGTCGGATGAATTGGAAGGACCACCTGGCTAAAATGCTACTTAGCCATAAAAGAGTGTCAGGAGTGACTCTGAGGGAGCACCGGGAATCAACAAGCAAACCCGTGGCCCCAGTTATGGCGATCTATGAGGGCCAGATACTTCCGTCTGCATTATATGGCTCCGAGCTGTGGGGGTTTGAAAATGTGCCAGAGTTAGTAGCAGCGGAAAATAAGTTCTTTAGGGAACTGGTGGCTCTTCCCGTTTCCACTCCGTTAATTCCCCTGCGACTCAACTTAGGTAGGAGATCCATTAAAGAGCTAGTGCGGTTGCGCCCTTTATTGTTTTGGGTGAGGCTGCGAAGAACCGAGGAGCTCGCTAACTATGCTGCCGTATTGGATGAATTAATATTGTTAGACACCGGTAATAAGATCAGGTGGCTTTACAACGTGAGGCAGCTGGTGATGCAACTGGGCCTAAGGGATGTATGGGAGAGCCAAATGCCACCTCCCAAACCAGTGATTAAGAAGATATACTGGGATTGGGTACAGGCAGAGTCAATATGCAGTGGGGTTGGGGGCCCACTCACTGAGCGGTTTTTAAAGGTTAAGTGGACCAGGAAGTTGGAACCTTTCCTCGACCTTATAACTAAGCCTTTAGACAGAGCACTTTATTTAAAGTTAAGGTATGGAACCCTTCCGGTACATGAGTTTACCTCGGGGTGGTCTACTGCTGAGGGACCATCGCGCAAATGCCCTGGGTGCACGGCCCCGAAGGAGTCTGTGACGCACCTATTGTTTGCCTGCTCCGCATTTAAAACTGCCAGGAAGATATGGCTGAAACCAGTATGCAAGGGGTTGGGTTTGAGGTGCCATCGAATGGCTTTACGAGTTCTCACCACTGACCCAACTTCAACTGTTATGGTTTGCGGGGTGGCTAAATTCCTGGGCAGTGCTTGGCTAACCCGTATTAAGAGGCTAAAGCAGCAAACCCCGTTCTAACAATTAGATAGACGGCACCCGCTGGCCTTTGGCCCTAAGTAAAGCTGAGTTAGTATAGCTCGTTGTATCTTCATCACTTAGCTAACAATGTATTGTTGAGAAAGTTGGAATTGGGCCTATAGTAAACATCTAATGTACAGTAATCATGTAAGGTTCCATTTTAATCAGGAATTTTATTGTGTTAGGTTTTACCCCATGTTCTTATTTTTTTAATGGATTGTAATGCATAATTTGTGGAAATGTTACTCTTTTATGGTGAATTTTTTACCGAATAAAGATTATACAATGCAACAGGCTGGTCATGGCCATCATCCTTGGTCTGGGATAGGGCCGCTCCTATCCTGTGTTCAGAGGCATCAGTCTGAACTATGAACTGCTTGGAGTAATCAGGAACTTTAATAATAGGTGCTGAGCACATTGCTTCCTTCAGGGTGTCAAAACACTTTTGACAGCTCACGGTCCAGTTTACCTTCTTTGGTTGCTTCTTCGAGGTAAGTTCTGTAAGGGGTGTCACAATGGTACCATACCCGTTCACAAACCTCAAAGGAATGCCCTGACTTGAGTCCGGGTTGTTGGATCTTCCCAGTCCAGAATGGACAGGATCTTGGGATGTAAAGGTTGAACTTGGCCTCCACCTAAAAGGTGGCTTAAGTATACAACTGTGCTTTGCCCTACCTTGCACTTGCTTGCCTTGATAGATGAGGCCTGCAACTTGCAGGGCCTAAAGGACCTTTCCAAGGTGGATCAGGTAATCCTGCCAAGTGGACTATAGACAGCAATATTGTCCAGATATGCTGCACTGAAAGCCTCCTACCCAGCAGGGACTTCATCCACTAAACTTTGGAAGGTGACAGGGGCATTCTTTAACCCAAATGGCATAACACTGGCACGAAAAGCAGTGAGCACGCCGCTTAAGTTGAAAATATGGATTACATAAAAAGTGGGAATAAGGAAGAAACCTTGGTGGAAAGAAAAACGGAGTGCAACCCGAGTTTATGTGTAGATGTCAATGTTCAGCCCAGTGGAGTTTTGCACCCAATGTATTTGAGTTTTTAAAGATCAGAGAAAACACGGAAACGTGCAAGGAGAAAGAACTTGATTCATCGCTGCGAGTTTATGTTCAACAGTTAGATGGAGAGGACTAATAATGCACAAGAAACAATGGATAATGTTTTTAAAAAAAGACTGTCTTTACACCGGATATGCTGCAATTTGTTGAGGTTGATGTGGTAGCTAAAAAACTTCGAATAATGCTTCGAGACGCTTTCTGTGCAGGAGATTGTGGGAGATGTAGTTTCGGGTGGAAATTAAGAAAGTAGCGAAGAGGTGTCATGAAGGGGTGGGTTAAAGAAGGGGTGGGTCAATTGTAAAGAGGAAGTGAGGGGTTTATTTAAGACAGGTGGGAGTTTCAATAATCAGTGAGCTTTTTGCAGTTACGAAGAATGGAGGACGTTCTCCAGTTAGCAGGTATGAGCGGCCACAAAAGGGAAAGAATAGACAGGAGTCCATAAGAAAGGGAGCATATAGAAACGAATAGGCACGTCGCAGTGAAGTAGTGAACGGAGACGTTCGAGGTTAACAGAAGGCAATGAAATGCATAAGCGTAGCAGGGTGAGATTAAGGTGTAAGGGAGGTTGACCCACGGATGTTTAAAGCAAAGGGGAAAACAACGAGCGAGAATACAGAGGCGAGTAGTTGAAAGGCACAGGAAAGGGCGGGTAACCTAATAACTGATTGAGTTGCAGACTAGTGGAAATCAGACGTAAATATGGAGGGTAAATGACAGAAAACGTAACATAAGCATGATGATTTTTTTAAAATGAGTTTGTAAAACATGTTTTATTTGTTATTTGCAGTTTGATCCCTGATGAAGAACCAACGAGGTTCGAAATGCATTGGAAATTAATAAACTGCTTTGAATGAATTATGCTTCAGTCGTGTCTTTGGGATGAGAGGTTCTGAGGGCCCACCAAGACATACGAAACTTTGAAAATTAGCATTCCCTTGCACGAGAAACTGCTGAAAAAGGATTTAAAATATCAGGTTAACCAAGGAGGATTAGTGTAAAAGTTTGAGTGAAAATGGATAATGAAGAAGACTAATGATGCAAATGCAAATGGAATATAAGGCTGTTGCTTCTGAAGTGGGGCTAAAAAAAAGCCCCACAGATATGGTGTTTATGTTCGACACGTGTAGTGTGGGCTGGCACGAAAAGCAGTGAGCACGCCGCTTAAGTTGAAAATATGGATTACATAAAAAGTGGGAATAAGGAAGAAACCTTGGTGGAAAGAAAAACGGAGTGCAACCCGAGTTTATGTGTAGATAACAGTGAACTGGAAATGTCCATTTGGGGTCGATAATGCTATCTTTTCTTTTGCTCCTGGGGTCAGGTCAATCTGCCATTACCCTGATCTTAAATCAAAGGTGCTGAGAAATGTGGCTTCCCCCAATTGGCCAAGCAATTCATCAGCTCTTGGTATGGGGTGTGCATCTGTCTTGGCAACAGCAGAGAGACCTCTATAGTCCACACAAAACAAAATCTCAGCTCTGGTTTCCCACCCTTGCAATGAGGTTTGGGGAGTAAGATCACTGGACTAGCCCAGGGACTGTCAGAGGGCTCAATCACCCCTCACTCCAACATCTTGCTTACTTCAGCCCTGATGCTTTCCTTAACTTCGCGAGACTGACTGTAGATTTTGTTTTGACCGCAGTGCTGTCTCCAGTGTCCACATGCCTGCAGTCAGCTTGCTGTTGGGTAGATATGGTGTCTGAGAAGACAACTCCTACTAACCCATCTTTTGGACATAAGGAGAGGCTGTAAGCAAGAGGCTCACTCTCTAGTTTGCGAGCCTTTTCAGTGACCATCAGCATGGCGACATCAGCCCTGTCATAGTAAAGTTTCAGGTGGTTTATATGGATGGCTCTGTCAGGGCTCCTGCAAGTGCCTAGGGGAACCAGGAAGGTCACCTCACCTTTTCGCTCAAGGATAGGGTAGGGACCACTCATTTATCCTGAAGGGTCCTAGGAGCTACACGCCCCAACGCCCATGCCTTCTTCCCTGGTTAGAACTCCGCCAGTGCAGTCTTTGGGTCATACCAGAGCTTCTGGAGCTCTTGGCTTGCCTCAAGGATTTCGGTTGCTTTACCCATGTATTCAGCCATCCTTGAACGTAGGCCAAGCACATAGTCCACAATGTATTGTTTAAGCTCCTTGAAAGGTCTTTCACAGCCTTCTTTCACTAGATATAGTGGTCCAGTCACAGGATGACCAAGACAGACCTTCAAAGGAACTAAAGCACTCTCCCTTCTGTGGCACTTCTCTGTAGGCAAAAAGCAGTCGTGGAAGAGGGAACATCCCATCGCCTGAGTTTTTAAAGATGTCTCATGATCATACCCTTAATGGTCTTGTTGAATCTATCTCGTCTAGACCTTTGGTTTTGTGGGTGATATGGGGTGGTAAACTTGTATGTCACCCCACAGTCAGCCCACATGGCTATTAGGTATCCAGACATGACATTTGTATCTCTGTCTGACACTACCCCCTTAATAAAGCCCACTCTAGTAAAGAGACTGATGAGGGCCCTGGCAGCTGCAGGAGCAGTGACAGTCCTTTGGGGAATTGCTTTAGGATATCTGAGTAGGGTCCAGACTGATTTGCATATGGCTGGGTTTAAACTGGAATGGCATGGTGGGCAAAAAACGATGCATCAAGGCCCAGATCTCTGTACTTGGGATAAATGTTTGACATTGTTCAGCATTCCGTCCATCAATTGTTCTTTTTGCATTTATCACCTTGAGTGGGCGATTGTGCCTTGACAAGTGTCCCGTGCTCACCATGCCACTTGTTTCAAGCTAGCCTGGCTGATGAAAGGTGATACCCTGAAACTGGTCCCAGGATGGCGGTTTCAGGTCCAGGGAGGACCTAGCCTAGCAGTTCGGGCTGGAATGTTCCCATGGGGAGCAGGGTAAAGACTGATTTGCATATGGCTGGGTTTAAAAGGGAATGACATGGTGGGCAAAAAAACTATGGATTTTGGCCCAGATCTCTCTACTGGGGGTGAATGTTTGAAATTGTTCAAAGTTTGGTTCATCAATTGTTTTTCTTTTGCATTTATCACACCGAGTGGGATGGGTATACCCAGATGTGGGTCCTGTGCTCACCATGTGACTGGTGTCAAGCTAGCCTGACTGATGAGGGGTGATACACCGACAATGGTCCCAGGATGCTTGTTTCAGATACAGGGAGGATCTGGCCTGGCAGTTCGGGCTCTAATGTTACCATGGGGAGCAGGGTTAAGGCTGATTTGCATATGGCTGGGTTTAAACTGAAATGGCATGGTGGGGAAAAACAATGGATTTAGATCCAGATCTCCGTAGTGGGGGTGAATGTTTGACATTGTTCAGCATTACGTCCATCAATTGTTCTTTTTGTATTAATCACTCTGATTAGGACAGGTATGCCCAGGCGTAGGTCCCGTACTCACCATGCCACTGGTTTCAAGCTAGCCTGGTTGATGAGGGGTGATACCCAAAACCTGATTGCAGGATGCTTATTTCGGGTCCAGGGAGGACTTGACCTGGCAGTTCGGGCTTGACTGTTCCCATGGGGAGTAGGGTCAAGGCTGATTTGCATATGGCTGGGTTTTAACTGGAATGGCATGGTGGGGAAAAACAATGGATTTAGATCCAGATCTCCGTAGTGGGGGTGAATGTATGACATTGTTCAGCATTCTGTCCATCAATTGTTCTTTTAGTATTTATCATCGTGAGTAGGACAGGTATGCCTTAACGCGGGTCCCGTGCTCACCATGCCACTAGTTTCAAGCTAGCCTGGCTGATGAGGGATGATACCCTGAAACTGGTCCAGGAAGGACCTGGCCTGGCAGTTTGACCTGGACTGTTCCTATGGGGTGCAGGCTGGGTTTAAATTGGAATGGCATGGTGTGCGAAAAAAGATGGATTTAGGCCCAGATCTCTGGCCTGGCAGTTCGGGCTCAAATGCTCCCATTGGAAGCAGAGTTAAGGCTGAGTTGCATATGTCTGGGTTTAAACTGGAATGGCATGGTGGGGAAAAAACAATGGATTTAGATCCAGATCTCTGTACTGGGGGTGAATGTTTGACATTGTTCAGCATTATGTCCATCAATTGTTCTTTTTGCATTTATCACCCATTTTGGAAAGGGTATGCCCCGATGCAGGTACCATTCCACTAGTTTCAAGCTAGCCTGACTGATGAGGGGTCACATATCAAAGAAGGCAGAGACCCCTTAAGCCTTTTAACTGCTTCGAGGTAGTGACAATGCCTTCGACCAGAGCAGCCATTGTTTCTAAACTCAGGGAGTGCAGGGCCACACCTCCAGGGGGTCAGGAACATGCCTGTGGTGGTGTGCTGATCAATACCAGGCAGCCAGACTCTAGAGGTTGGTAGGTTTTTCGGGAAATAATATTGGCACTGGGAACCTGGTTAGCAGGTACCCAGTGGACTTCACTCAAAAGTGCATCAAATACCAGGCAGAAATAGGGGTGAACATGTCAAAAAGGGGCACTTTCCTACAATTTGGCACAACAAAAAAGTTCTTTTATCTTTTTTGCAGACTATGACTTGCCGCCTGCATGAGATATTAGATACTACTGGAGTCATGTGGTACTACTGGCCGATTATGTGAGATTTTAAAAGAGTATTGGTTGGCATTAGACTTTTTTTAATCAGTGAATTTTAAAGTGGGCTCATTTTAAATGATTTGTAGAATGTTTTTGGATTCAATTAACTGTAAAAAATGTTTACTTACTTACTTACCCCTCAGAGTATGGAATACCATGCCAAATTCTGCAGGATTATTCTGTGCCCACAAAATTATTCTCCATACCATGGGACTAATTCGTATCAGGTGGAATTCCATGAGAAGATACTGGCTGGTGACAGTAATTCGACATAAATGCAATTAATAAACTTCATATGCATGCTCTCTCAAACAATACAAAAGCTTGCGATAAAAAATGTTTATGGATGATACCAGAAGAACAAGTGGAGACTAGCGGTACCTATGCTTAAGGAGAGAGGGGGCCGCCCTTCCCATGATCTTTTTTCCATTTGAAGACTGTCTGTCAAGCTGCGCAAAATTCGGCCTGACAAATGCTGTTCTTGTTCGGGTCAGGCAGCCAGGCACTGTACTTGCGCTTCTTTTTTTCCATTTCAAGCACTAACTAAATGCTCAGGTGCTCGGCTGCTTTAGCTGAACTTTGGCGGGCTGAAGATGTCAGAACCCTGCGTGTGTGACCTCCTCAGACTGACGGATCTCTAGGTGTTCCTCCACCTCATGACAAGGGGGAGCGTCAATGTTAGCGTCAGACCTGGGTGCTTCCGTTTTAAGGTCGAAATGCCCAGGGCAGAGTGTCTATCGGTAACACTCACCACATAGTGGGGTGGGGTCAACAGTCTCACTGACTCCATCCCACTCTGTGACGAGTAAGGGACTGCCACCTTATCTTACTGGCTGACCCAGCGTCAGCCAATTAGAGGAGGTGGCAGTCCCAATCCTCAGGAACCACCCAGGCTTCCCTCACCCACCCAAGATCATCTCTGCAACCCGGTAAATGTTATTTTCTTTTTATATTTGGTGTGTTCGTGCATGTATGCGTGTATGTATGAATGTATGTGTATTTTTTAGTGTGTGCAGTGAATGGGTGTGTCTGCATGTTTGTGAATGGTGAGGGAATGTGTGCACATGTGTGAATGCATGGGTGTGAGTGAGTGGCATGTGTGGCCCACCCATATGTGCGTGTGTAGGAAGTTATGCTACATATTGTCTTCATAAGAAAAAATAACATGCATATTCAACACGCATTCAAATTAAAGTAGTGTGACAGGATGGAAGTTGAATAGTCAGTAAACTGCAGGTTAGGATTTTAACTCATGGGAAGGCTTTCAGCATTCGAAATTGGGCAATTAAGGACCATTAAAGTGGTTAACAGTAACACCAGTTCTTTTCTGCACTTAAAAATGGCCTGGGTGCATTGGTAGTTCCTACCCTACTCAACAGTACTCCTTTCATCACCCTCTGAACAATAATGGGTTTATTTACAAGCCCCTTGCGCCGCCGTTGTGGCACTTTTAATACGGGAAAAAGTGGCGTACCGGTGGCGCAGGGGGCTTGTAAACAAGCCCTTAACACCTTCGCTGCGGCGGCTATTCCGCCGCAGCGCTAAGGGGGCGGGGGCCACGCGGCGCGCACATGCAGGTGACGGAACCGCTCCATCACCAGCCGCGGTTGAGCTGTGCTGATGATGGAGCGGGCCCGTCATGGCCAGCCCGCTCAATAGAATGCCCAGCGCAGGCGTGGAATCCGCGCCGCGCAGGTGCGTCAGGCGGGCCATGACGGAACCGCTCCGTAATCAGCACAGCGCCACCGCGGCTGATGATGGAGCGGTTCCGTCATCAGCACGGAAAAGGTTAAGAGTCATGCAAGAGATTTTAAGTTATTGCACAAGGATGTCTTTTAAAAAATGTTGAAACCGGCGGCGCTATATTTTTAGGATTCAAACGTAATCTACAGGTTATTCATTCAAACACATGCCTTGCTGGTTACAAGCAAATACTTGCAGCATTCTCACTCCTCGGTGGACTGCTAACCAGGATCAACATATATGCCTGCAGGTTGAAATAGGATCTCTTTAAAATTACGGAAAACCACTGTGCTATATTACTAGGATTTGAACTTGGGATTTAATAGTTACCTGCAGCACTTTTCAGGAGGCGCATTAACCTTGTGATGTATTTTATGATTATTCAACTCACTAATCAACAGATTACACAGAGATCTCTGGAGCAGGTGCACTTAACCACATAAATCAGAGGTCACAAGTGTGAATTTTGCTTGGCCTAGCTCAGCCTTTCATTCTTCTAGGGCGATAACCATTGAACTGGGTAATGATAATATCTGTAAACATTTCAGCTAAACTGTTAGACTGTGATAAAAAAGTGGTTTGTAAAACAAAAAAGAAGTTTAAGTATGCTGTGCATTTGCACCTCCTTGTGTAACAAGCATTTGCAATGCAATCGGTCTCGCCTTTGGGACCTTATATGTATTTAGCTCTGCAGCACATTAGCCTGGGAGCTGAAACATCTACTGTTCTTTAACATGCAGGGAAAGTAAGCACCAAACTGCATGACACGCTAGGTATGGGAAAACATGGAGAGAAATATTGCCTTTTAGCGGGAAATTGTATAGTCCAAAGCTCTGTTTTTAATATAAATGCAGGGCCTTCGGTGGCCATATCACTGAAAATACAAGATTTGAATAAAATATTATTGTCTACAGGTGCTTGTGGAAGACAATTTCTATGGACTGGAATCTAGAGAATGCTAAATTGATTCTGGGATTTTTACTGACCTCTGCTGGTTGTTTTCTATCAAGACAGTGAAATAGAGCCAGTTGAACAGAAAAAAGTCCCTAAGCGGAAGCAGACAAGTCCTAGGGCTGATCTCCAGAGCCCACAAAGTACATACACATATAAGTATATACTAAAGTATATACTAAAATATATATACTAAAGTATATACAAGAGGTCTTGAATGCTCGACCTAAAAAGTGCTGCAAAAGGTCATGTCACTTATGTTGGTTTTGCTTGAACTCCGGTTTTGCTTGTAGCAAAGGTGGCAACCTGAGTTTCAAAGAGAATCGTGCATTAAAAACCTGACACAGAAACGAAACCTCTGCTCTGACTTTCCTTGAATTGCCCTCCATGATTGAGAGAAATATTTACTCTTTTTTCAGATCTGTGTCCTTGACTCCAACAACACACAATGGGGCACTGCGAACATTGTATGCAAATATAGCTTTCACACATTGCCTCTGGGTACTTATAGCAGTAAGAGGAATTCTTTTCCTCTAGCATGTCAGTATACATTATGGTCTTGTAGTGGCTGTTGCTTGGAGACAATTTTGCATGTATTGTTGTTTTTTCAGGTGTACAAAGGATTGTGCTACACATGGATAATCCTCCAAGGAAAGCATACAAGATTGCAATTTATAATGTTAGCTATAACATCAGTCCATCATAAACCGGTTTAACAATTAAGCAGAACTGGGCGACCAGCTGACCTCCTGAACTGGTGGTCGATCGGCCAGTCAGTTCCTCTGACAAGCTTGGTAACCGATGGCTCTTCAAGAACTGCTCTGGAGTTCTGGAGACGTTGGGGGCTGGGGTAGCACCAATATCCAGGACTGGATTGTACTCATGTGTTGCACCCTGGGGAAGCACTGGGGTCTGCCTTGTAGTTATGGAAAAGATTCCTTTGCCCTCTTGGTCTCTCCCCGACTCTGCCAGTAGTGGCCCTACACTTCCCCCTGAGTCTTCCCAGAACTTTCTTCGCCTGCCAACTGCTACCCTGGCTGGGCTGTGTCCTTGGTGGCCTGTGAGAGACACGTTTACGAACTCTGTTTTTGTCTTCAACAGTGTTATGCAGTTCACTCCTGTATGAATAGTCTCCCCCCCCCCACCCCCCTTTGAACCGCCGCTGATTATATCCTGAGACAAGGGGGCGGCTTCAGCTGGGATCCTTGGTGACCAGAGCGGGGCATGATGGAGCTGCGCTGAGGGCTGTGCCGTCTCCCCCTGACTTGTGGGACCCTCCACACATCCTCGGTGTCCTAATCGTGGACATGGCGGTTCTCGCTCCATCGTAGAGAGCGCTGCTTGCACCTCCCCAGTCAGCAGCATCATATTTAGAGGGATTCCTTGCTCCTCTCTTCTCGCTAAAAAGACCTCTCTGACATATCCCTACTGGTTTGGGATACTCCTCCCAGAGCCCCTGAATCCATTCAGCCACTCTTGATCTGCACCACTGCCTGATCTTAACTGGACTGGGGGGTTAGCAACCTCCTGCAATATTATGCCATGGGGTGTCCGAAAACTACAGCGTCAGCCGCGAAAACCCTGCAACCAGACCCTCCCCCCACTATTCCTGATACGCCTAAATGGGATCCACCGGATACAGCCACCGGGTACAGCCTCGCAATCCCCACAAGACAGACTGGATCAAATTCTAGCAGTTGTTGAAAGCTCTTGCAAATCCATACAGAGAGTCCTGGGGTCTTTAGTCATGGAGCTGGCCTTCCTCAGAGATGACCATCAAAAACTTGAGGATCGGGTGGCTGAGGGGGAGAAAATTCTGGTGGTACTTCAAGCTCAAATCTCTGACAATACACAGACCATTCATCAGTTGCAGGACCAGATTCACACACTCGAAGAATGTGCTGATGATGCAGAGGGTCGCTCCCAATGGGGCAACGTCTGAATACTTGGCTTGTCGGGGGTGGAGGGGAGGGGAAGGACCATCTTCAATTCCTGGACTCTTTGGGACAGATTTACAGGCCCATTGCATCACTTTTGCACCACTGTTGCGTCACTTTTGTGACGCAGCGGCAGCGTAAAAGTTGCAGCCCATTTACACCGTGACTCATCTAGGGAAATGCGTCACGTTGTAAAGCCCTGCGTCACATCATACCTGCACCAGGTATAATGTATGCAGGGTAGGTGTTCCCATGCAAAAAGCCACGTAGAATTAGCGCAGTGAAATTTACAAGATTTCACTGCGTCACTCTACACCTTCACAGTCAAAATCCCTTCACCTGCTCAGACCAGGCGTAAGGATTGACGCAGGGCATTTTACATGGGACCTACCTATGTTTTCTGGCGCATTGCTGGAGTTGCGTCATGTTTGTGACAAACTCCAACATTGCGTCAGAATTTCTGATGCATCTGTACTTCCTTGCGCCACGGTGCACTGTATTGTAAATACAGCGCATCCATGGTGGCACAAGGACATTTGAAGGTGACGCAGGGAAACTGACGCATCTATGCAGATGCGTCAGTTCCTTGTAAATCTGCCCCTTTGTTCCTTCCGCTCCTTTGTGCTTGGCTCAGACCTCACTATCTTCTTCTCATTGGAGCGACACATCGCCCCTGACAGGGCGTGCCTCGCCCTGGAACATCGCATCAGCTTATGCTGGCAAAGCTCCTGCATTACCCCGATAGGGATGCTATCCTACATGCTGCTCACTTGAAGGGTCCTCTACTGCTAGAAGACAAACATGCCATTATATTGCCGGATTATACAATTGCTGTGCAATGTCAGCGCGCCAAGTTTCTTGAGGCCAAGAAACATCTTCGACAATTGGGGTTTCAGTATTCCCAGCTATATTCCACAATACTCAAAATCATGCACCGAGGCGAGACTCACTTTTTACTGATCCCAAAGGCGCATGGAAATGGTGGACAAATGATTTGACGCTTCCTTACCACGCTCGGGGGGTCAGGACCTCTGGGCCGCCCAGACCGCAATGGAAATGAAGAAAGCTCTAACGGAGGGGACCCCCTGCCCCGAAGTCACCCACATTGGCAGCCCCAGACCTGGTGGAGTAAATAATTGAAAATTGATGACAGGTTCTGGAAGTGTACTGAAGGACTGGGTTCTTTAGGACCCAGCGGTGCCAGGGCACAACACCTGAAACCTTTGTGGGTAACCTGCTCCGGCGTACAAATGACAGAGACACTGGACACTTCCTTCGACGTCAAAGATTCAAGGTTTATTTGCTGCAGGGAACACAGATATCACGACAAGTACAACTCGTGCAACTTGGGGAGACTGCTTCAAATTGGTTCTGCGGATCGCTCCTTTTATACAGTTTTTACCCATAGGACAACATGACACACAAAGGTTTACAACCCGGTTCCCACCATTATCCCCCAGAGGGGTCGCTTTGGTCACTTTGAAACACACAAGGTCCGGAACATAAGTGCGGAAACATTTGGCGGTTCCCAACTGTAAAAACCATCTTCCCACCATTAGCGAATTCCAATCAGCAGTAAAACAGATCGAAGTAGGAACAAGGACAGGTGTAGAGGAAGACGGAGACAGTGGGGAGATCGGAAAGGGTGTAAAAGGGGAGGTATCGGGAAACACGAGATACAGGCAGTAAAGGGACGTGCCTAATGAGATGCACGGCTGAGACAATAAGTCCGTGCGGCAAGATGAGCCTTGAGCGGCGCCATCTGCCTTACAGTAGCATCCCCCTTGTCATAAAGACACTTACAAAGAACATGTGTCTTCCGAAAATATCTTGGGAGTCCCAGGGTCGCGAAGCGGACAACGTCCGTTCGCTGGCTACTTGAGGGCAAGAGACAAAATGGATGCCGTATCTAAGATGGAACCCGTGGGTACAGATGAAAAAACCCACATAACAAACGAACGGTTTAAGTTAGCACAGCGAAACTGCGCACACTTACTAAACTCGTCATTTGCGGTTCATAGATACCAGACTCGACCATATTCGTGCGAGTCGAAAACACCACTTTACGATTGTCACGGAACCTCAGACGCTCCTTTTGCCCTCATGTAGGCAAGCACTAGTCGGAATCATATTCAATATTCATCAGACCATCGAGATGTTGCTGTAGCATTGCTCTGTCCAACCGAGTCCCCTTGGTAACAGGTGGTTGTCTCATACACGTTGTAGCACAAAGGCCACATAAGGCAGGACCACACTGCACACAAGGGCAACACGTGAACAGGAACACTACAACGACTCCGATGATCATCAGAATCTTCCAACCCCAAGTCGACATCAGGCCCCAAAACCATCCAAGTAGCGTCCAATCCCCTACATCCACGTGCATGGATTCGGAGATCTTATGCAACCTCGAGATGGCTTGATAGACAGTAGGAGCATTATCTGGAATGAAAATGCAGCAACTCGAATGGATCACCTTACATACCCCACCTCGATCTGCTAAGATGACATCTAAAACCATACGGTTTTGTAACGTCATAAGTCTCTCCGCCTGAAGTTCTGTGGTGATATTACCAAGGGCACTGGCAGTAATATTAGCTGTCGATTCTACCACTCGAGTCAACTGTCTCAGGTTCCTACTATTGACCATAGGTCCCCAAAACGGGAGGAAACCCTTGAAAAAGTCTCCTGCCTCTTGACCGGCAGTATCCTCTTCGCTAATTACGCCTCGTACAACTCTAGTCTTGTGATAATCGGCATCTACAGTGAACGTCGGAGGCAACAGATTTGCAATGAAACATGAGCCCATGAAGTCAGCGGGCAACCATGCATATGCACGATCATAGCAGATAAAGTATGTACCCTTGGCTGCCAGAAACACAGGGGACGAGACCATCGGCAGTATATAATTTTCAGTGCAAGCACTTGCTCCAAGTCGGGCTTGCGATCTTCGACCACGACCCATGAGACAGAAATTACCAGTGTGTGGTACGACCCATATCGGAGGCGAGTTTTTAAGCTGCTTTTCACTAGTGAACACACTATATTCACCTCTACTTAGGACTCTATAGGCCTGTATCTCTTCTTCGGGAATAAGCGAGGGATCATAGATATCACTATCTTAATCCTCTATTGCTATCGACAAAGGTTTTTGATACGAGGTAGGACCAGAGTAGGGGGAACGTGGTTCTCGAATGGGGTGGAAACCCAGTGCGCTTCGAAACATTGTTTGAAATGCTCGAGCTGACCCTTGGGAACTATACGGTAACACCAGATATGGAATTCCCTTATCCGTAGTATGCGGCATCAACCCACACACCCAACAATTAGTAGTGTTAACCACTAACTGATGCTGATGAAGGAGCTGAATAAAGGAATTGTTGCGGAATTCTACACGTCTAGCCTGCTCGTGTTCCGGTAACATGTGAAAGGAATGAGGAGAAACAGTAGAGGTAAGATTAGAGTCAGGAGTAGGAGTAGGTGTAGCAGGTAAGAAGTAAGACATCATGTAGTACACCCCACCCGCCAATAATGCAGAAGCAGTCAAGAACAATACAAACAGTTGGAATATGAAACATTTGGTACGACTGAGTTGCTGCAGCTTGAATCTGTGGACTTGAGCTCCCTCCAAATCATTCAGCTTCGAGAATGCCATTCCCTACGACCGTCCGCAACGTTTCTTGACGCACTTCGTTCTGTGCAGCAATAGTCAATCCCTAGGAGTTCCCAGGAACCGACGGCCTTTAACCTAGCGTCAAGACCTACTGTCCAGAAGGAAGTACGCGCGCGGCCCTACGGCCTTCAATGCACAATATGTATTATATGCAAAAACAAAGTCTCTCAGCTGTAAAAGCAAAAGTATAAGGAATGAAGCTCAATATATATATACAAGAATAATTACAGTAATACGAAAGTTCAAAACTGATCACGGAAAACGGGATAATGCAGTTGTCAATACAGTAATGCAAGATCTTTTATTTGTCCTTAGTGTGAGATCGCAAAAAGTATCGGGTTTTCCCAGGACGTGTCTGCTCGTCAAACAAAGGATCCGTTGAAGAGACAGCGTCCTGCTGATCAGTTGAGTGTTCTGGTCTTGAGTCTTTTGATGCTAATCGTTCAACAGTGTCTTTCTGCTGCGCTGAGGGTTCTTCAACAAGCTGTGCGTCGCTAAAAGGCACAAACGTCGGCAATGTTTCTGTTTCAGATGACGCAATGCCTCTTCTTACCCACGGGTCTGCTGGCAAAGGGATGGGGACTCTTTTGGTGTGCGTGGCATGCACCCAATTCTTACGTCCCTCAAGACGAACGGCAGTCCTCGTGGCCAGGAGCACTTGGTAGGGTCCGGTGAACCTCGGGTCCAGGTTATTTTTGCGTGAAAAGTTCCTTGTCACCACCCAGTCTCCGGGCTGGAGCTGGTGGCCTGGACCCTCCGTCTGCGTCGGCAATGCGTCGTAAACCTGTTGGTGAATTAACCTCAGTTTAGCAGTCAAGTCATGCAGATAATCGACCAACATTGGGTACTCAAGATCAGAAAACGTTCCTGGCCTAGGAACCCCCCACACATTCGCAGGACGGCCGAACACTATTTCATAGGGACTAAGCCCTATTCGGGAGTGTACAGTCGCCCTAGTTGACAGTAATGCTAAGGGTAAAGCATCTGGCCACGAAAGACCAGTCGTAGCCTGAATCTTTGCTAACTTTAGTTTAAGGGTGCCGTTGTACCCTTCAACCAATCCAGCTGACTGGGGATGATTGGCGCTGTGGAATTTCTGGTTAATTCCAAGGCCCTTACACACACTCTTCATCACACTACCCACAAACTCACTTCCGTTATCTGACCACACGACTCTAGGCATTCCATACCGAGGAAAATATTCCTTCAATAGGATTTTCGCAGTAGACAAAGCAGTATTGTCTTTGAGAGGATAGGCCTCGATCCATCGGGAGAATGCGCAAACCACAACTAAAACGTATTTCAGGTTATTGCATCGCTCCATATGGATGAAGTCCAATTGAATCACCTCAAAGGGATACGAAGGGGGAGCAAAACTGCCAGGAGGAGTTGGGGTTCCTTTGCCAGGATTGTACATTATACATACCATACAATTCTTCACCAGACGTTCAGCACATTTCGTAATACCATCATTCTTCCACACAGGAGACAATAATTTGCAAATACCTTTCGCGCTAATATGTGCTAACCCATGCGCCATTGTCACAACGGCCAGCACATACGCATCAGGCAACATCCATCTTTTCTGATCGGTCAAATCAATCCAACAACCACTCGCATCCAACTTTCCTGTACTTTCTTTCCACTTCATCTTTTCAGTCTCGGTGGCCTCATTCTGAATTGCTTTCACACTCTCGATAGTGTCTTCACACATACTCGATTCTGTAGGCCACCTAACCGAACTCGTCACATACATTCGAGTGCTAAGGTTCCGGGCAGTCTCCTTAGCAGTCTCATCCGCAAACGCGTTACCACGACCAACATCATCCGTCACCTTACGATGCGCACTACAGTTAACAATCGCAACTTGCGTAGGCAAAGTCAATGCATCCAAAAGATCATTCACAAGCTGGCCATGCTGTATCTTCGTACCGTGCGACGTCAAGAAACCTCTCTCTCTCCACAATCGTCCAAAACTATGTGCAACGCCGAACGCGTATTGGCTATCGGTAAACACATTCACACGTTTCCCTTTCGCTAACACACACGCTCTAGTAAGAGCAATCAATTCTGCAGCTTGAGCAGAATTTTGATTCAACCTTGCAGTCTCAACAACAGTATTCAATGTTACAACAGCATAAGCAGTAGTCACATCGCCATTCGGCAACTTAAAACATGACCCATCCACATACAAAGTACCATCCGGATCTTCCAATGGGGTGTTTTTAAGGTCCACTCGACCTTTTGTTTCCTCTTCAGTCCTCAAGTAGCAGTCATGTTCTGCTACTTCATCTGACTCTGTGCTAATTGGTAACAGAGTTGCCGGGTTCAGAACGTTACAAAGTTTTATCTGAATGTGGCTTGCCAAGAGCGTCAACTCGTACCCAGACAACCTCGCACTCGTCAAGTGCTGAGTTTTCGTTCGATTCAAAAGAGTATCGACTGCATGCGGAACCATCACCGTAAGCATATTATCCATGACCAATCCTGCGGATTGTCGGATGGAGACCGCGGCTGCCGCTGTTGCTCGTAAACAACTCGGCAATGCTCTAGCTACCGGGTCCAAGGTCGAGGAAAAATATGCACATGGACGTTGCTTACCACCAAAAGGTTGCGTTAAAACACTCAATGCACAACCTTCTCTCTCGTGAACATATAATGTGAATGGCTTGCTATAGTCAGGAGTACCTAACACAGGAGCCGAACACAATGAATCACGTAATTCAGAAAAACTTTTCTGACATTCCTCCGTCCATGGTAAAGGAGTTGAAACATCCTTGCACGTAAGAGCCACCAATGGTTTCGCTAGCAATGAAAAATTTGGAATCCATTGCCTGCAGTACGACGTGATACCTAAAAAGGCACGCACATCTCTTTGGGTTGTTGGCACAGTCATGCATGCAATTGCTGCAATTCTCTCCGGGGTCAACCTCCTTCCCTCCTTTGACAATAAGTGACCTAGATAGGTTACTTCTTGACAACAATATTGGAGTTTAGTAGGTGACACCTTGTGATTTAACTCACAGAGATGTTGCAGCAACGACACCGTAGCAATTTTACAAATGTCCTGAGTATCAGCAGCTACCAATAAGTCGTCGACGTATTGAATTAAGGCCGCACCAGCCGGCAACCTAAACGCATCCAGTTGACCCTTCAAGGCTTGACTGTAAATCGATGGACTTTCACAGTAGCCCTGAGGAGCGCGTTTGAACCGGAAGCTGCGTCCACCAAGAGAGAAGCCGAAAAGGTCTCTGCTCTCCTCGGCAATCGGGATGCTGAAAAACGCATTTTTCAAGTCAATCACCGAAAACCATGATGCAGAAGCTGGAATCAGAGTCAGTAGCGCCGTGATGTCAGGCACAACGGGAAATTGAGGAACCACAATCTTATTTACCTCCCGTAAATCGATAACAAAGCGATAAACAGGTGGTTTTGAAGGATCAGTACGTTTAAGAATGGGCAGCACAGGGCTGTTGCACACGTTTCCCCGAGTCTCTTCAATAACATCTTTCTCGATCAAATCATAGATGATCGCTAACAGTGCTCGTTCACCATCAAGGGAGATACGATATTGGGGAATACGTGGCAATCGCACATTAGATTTCAACTGCACAACATAAGGGGAGATATCAAGTAGGCCCACGTCATTTGGACCTGTCGCCCACAAAGACGCAGGAAGAGAACTCAATTCCGGTGGGAGCTTATCGAGGGACAAATACATAGGGGAGACAACCCTCTCTCCTAACGTAAGCTGTACACCCGCAGGAGAACAATACAACGTTGCGTACAAACGTTTAAGCAAATCCAAGCCCAAAAGATTTTCACCACAACCCGTAGTCAAAATCAACGGAGCTTCTAGCTCACGTGGCCCAATTTTTAGGGGCAAAGGGCGCGAAACTGGATTGCTAACAGGGGCGCCGGAGAATCCAACGGAAACATTTGTTAAGCCAGACAAAGGTGCGCCAGGGAGTTTCGAATGCATGATAGAACTTTTCGCTGCACCAGTGTCCAACAGAAAAGGCTCAACGACGCCCGATGTAGCAACTGCGACGTAAGGCCCTCTCTGATCAACCGGAACCGATACCACTCCCTCTCCTTGTCTTCGGCTGTCCTAGTAGTTACAGTCGTCAGTTCCCTGATCGACGTAATAATCGTCTACATTGTACTGCGCAGATCGTCCTTGCGATGATCCACGTTGATCGAAACAATTATTAGAATTAGATGAGTTATCTGAACGATCAGTCTGAGAACCACGACCTCTACCACGTGATGCCTGCTGCGAACCACCACGACCTCCTCTAGACGAGTTACCGCTGTTACGTTCGCTCAAAACAGGACAATTGAATTTAATGTGTCCCTCCTGTCTACAATAAGCACATTGATTGTACCCTAACGAGGATCTTTGGGAGGAGGAGTCATTACGAGTTTGGGATCGGTTCGATTGCGGCTGCGATCTATTCTGTTGCGAATTATTCTGATTCGAACGTGGAGGATACGCCTGCTGAAGCAACACTTTAGTTTTCAGTTCCTTTGTCTTTTTGTCAGCACGGTCGCTCTCTTCTTTTTCTCTATTCTCATAGTATTGTGCCGTAGCCAATATCTGAGCCGAAGTAGAAACGGCCCATGCACTTTCCGAATTCTTTAATTTATTGCTCAAATCGGGCAATAAATTCGAAACAAATTTATCCACAAACAATCTCTGACCACCCTCGGTGCCCATATCCTGGCCACTATGGTCGATGAATGCTTCCTCGAACCTCGTAAAGAAGTCGGAAACACTCTCATCTTTCTTCTGCTTACAGGCTGACAATTTGTCCCAGTTTACCCTCATAGCAGGCATAAGAGTTTTCATTAATGTTATTATTCTTTGAGGGAGAGCAGCAATCAACTGTTCAGGCTTAGCACCACCAACTTGCAACCCATCCGCCGCTACAATGGCCGCCCAATCACCACCTAGTTCATTTGTGTGATTTTCCTGACGAATCTTAGCCCATACCGGTTGCGGTACGACATTGCCAAACAACATATCAATATCGGCAAGATTCATTACCGTGGCATCTACGAGCTGCGATAATTCTTTGTAATACCCTGCAGGATTTTTGCGAGGGTCAGGCAAAGATTGCTTCACCTGTAACACTTCCGATCGTTTCCATGGGAGGTGTATCCACACTCTCTGGAAATACGGCGGGACCGGAGGGGCAGCTGCGGGGTTACCCGGCATCCAAACCGGTGGAACTTCACGCATGGGATATTGGCCAGACTCGTCTGGCTGTTTTTCAATATCTTCAACAAACAACGCATGAGGTATCGGAGCGGGACGAAGAGATAGCAACCGCTCAACAGCACGTCGAACGTTAGTATCCACTATCAGCCCATTCGCGAACTGAAGCTGAAGATCAGACAGAGCGGTGAGCACCTCGTCAGGCGCATCAGCCGCTATCTGATCGTGAAGGAACTTACACATTTCGTTGAACACATATCTCTGGGTTGGTGTATTGAATTGACAAAATGTTTCGAGGACAACACGGGGTGGACACCTAAGAGGATTTACCATCCAACCCATCGCCATATTGTATAACGAAGCACGTTCTCTATTACCAGGAAGCTGACTACGTCGCTGGGGACCATCAGAACCAGCGGACCCATGAACAGGTCCGAGCGAATGAAAGAAGCTAGCCGCAAGAGGAGTAGTACGAGAACGAGTAGAGGGAGAAGCATACGATACAGGACTAACAAGAGAAGGAGTAGAAACAGTAGCAACAGCAGGGGTTAACAAAACAGGAGCAGTAGCAGGAGCAGTAGCGGGAACAGGAGTATGTGGAAGCGGAGGAGCAGTAGGAATAGAAACAGACAAAGGAGCAGGAACAGTCGGAAGAACGGGTGCAGGTTGAGGAACAGGCGGAGGAGGAATTGGTGGAAGAATAGGTACGGCGGGGACCACAGAAGCTGCGGTACCCTGTACGTACGGAGGTGGTGACTTCATGAGATAAGACATTAAAGGATCCTCAACTGGCTCTTCCTTCTTTTCCGACTCCGTAGGCAAAACGGGATAACCTTTATCTACAGTCATACGCTGTAATCTGTCAAACACTTCCTTATCCTTAACCTCCTTATCATGCTGAAACTGCTCTGCTTTCTTCACTATGGTAGCAACATTATCTCGCTGATTACGTTTAGTCTGTCTGATGTCTTTCTGTCGGGCTTCCTTACGCCACAACCGAAAGGCATCAAACATGGCCGGCCTTGACTTTCTTTCAAACAATTTAATCTCTAGGTTATCTAGGATCGGGGCCTCGAAGCTACCATGAGGTGGCCAACGAAGGTCGCCGTCCTTTTTCGTGTATTTAATCCAATAATCGTTAAAGGTAATTGGGCCTAGCCCATGCTTACTATAGAGCTCATACGTGGGAGTTCCAACCGGAGGTATCGGACACGAGTCCTCCAGTCGGGAATCCGTACCGCAAGGTCTAAAACAACTAAACAAAGTACTGCGACCAGGCATCCTGCACGCTAGCCGAGTTTCACAAACTTCAAGGGTTACGGGATTTACCAAGTCCCTGCAAAGAACAAAACCCTCGGTTTTTGGCGGCTGCAGTCGTCAAACAACACAACAAAGTACGCTAGCAAAGTGTCACCGACAAAAACACTCACACAGCGCTAACAACAAAAACACTCGCTAAAGTGTCAACAACCAAGAACTATGGGAGCGACCCACAGATACTTAACTCAAAAATCGATGGCGTCACCAGGAAGGCCCGTCAATCGTCTCGCTATACCAAGGTCTACGCCAGGCGCCAAAACAGGTCTACAGTCAGGGCAGCAGTCCGTCGCAGCCGTCCGGAGGCGGGAATCTTCGCGGGAAAAGTCTTCGGGCCACTTGTTTCGACAACAGGATCGATGAAGCGGAGTGCACTTTCCCTCGGAGATTTCACACGAAGTTCCTCACGATCGTCAGGCTTGGACCGGTACCACTGATGCAGCCCCACGTTGGGCGCCAACTGAAGGACTGGGTTCTTTAGGACCCAGCGGTGCCAGGGCACAACACCTGAAACCTTCGTGGGTAACCTGCTCCGGCGTACAAATGACAGAGACACGGGACACTTCCTTCGACGTCAAAGATTCAAGGTTTATTTGCTGCAGGGAACACAGATATCACGACAAGTACAACTCGTGCAACTTGGGGAGACTGCTTCAAATTGGTTCTGCGGATCGCTCCTTTTATACAGTTTTTACCCATAGGACAACATGACACACAAAGGTTTACAACCCGGTTCCCACCATTATCCCCCAGAGGGGTCGCTTTGGTCACTTTGAAACACACAAGGTCCGGAACATAAGTGCGGAAACATTTGGCGGTTCCCAACTGTAAAAACCATCTTCCCACCATTAGCGAATTCCAATCAGCAGTAAAACAGATCGAAGTAGGAACAAGGACAGGTGTAGAGGAAGACGGAGACAGTGGGGAGATCGGAAAGGGTGTAAAAGGGGAGGTATCGGGAAACACGAGATACAGGCAGTAAAGGGACGTGCCTAATGAGATGCACGGCTGAGACAATAAGTCCGTGCGGCAAGATGAGCCTTGAGTGGCGCCATCTGCCTTACAGTAGCATCCCCCTTGTCATAAAGACACTTACAAAGAACATGTGTCTTCCGAAAATATCTTGGGAGTCCCAGGGTCGCGAAGCGGACAACGTCCGTTCGCTGGCTACTTGAGGGCAAGAGACAAAATGGATGCCGTATCTAAGATGGAACCCGTGGGTACAGATGAAAAAACCCACATAACAAACGAACGGTTTAAGTTAGCACAGCGAAACTGCGCACACTTACTAAACTCGTCATTTGCGGTTCATAGATACCAGACTCGACCATATTTGTGCGAGTCGAAAACACCACTTTACGATTGTCACGGGACCTCAGTATACAACGTGTTTTTGGTCGTATTTGCACTCGAGTGTGTTGCGTGTGTAGTAGATTCGTACTTGTAGGTGGTGCTGTTGAAGTATAGCCCACTGTGCTCTGGGCTTGACTATAATCTCAAAAAGCGGTACTTCCCTCAGGAGTAACGTCCCTTCAAAGCACTCATATATAAATGTTCATCTTGTGTTCAATAAAGTTCATTCAAAGGTTGTAATCACGGTTTCAATCGTGTTTATTTCTTTTGATACGTGTTCATTCATTCATAAAACTCTTCAGAAAATTCCATTACAATTGTGCCCAATGCATTTCGGGCATGTGCCCTTCGTCAGGGAACTTGGGGTCCTATGGAGTAATACAAGAGAACTTTGGGTTCATTTGGCAAACGTTGCATTAAGAATCTGAACATGTATTATTGTCATGCATGTGATTCTCTTTAAATGACGTGCATGTGGAGGATTCGAAAGGACAGTGTCATCGGTGTTCGTGATTTTTCTATGTTTTACCATTTACTGTACCAAGATGGTGAAAGTGAGTTGTCTCTATGGCGGGGCGTGATAATGGTGACCCAAGTGTAATGACACTACGTGCCTGTTAGGGGCCGTGTGGCATGCGTTAAGCAACACAGTTTGTGAGGTGGTGAACTATGTGCAAAATGCAAATATTACGGGTGAAGTAAAGCGTTCTGACCTGTGACCTGCAAGGTCTCCGTACAAGGTGTGATGCTGTTCGGGGAAAAGCGATTTTTAATAAAAATTGTTTCAATACGGGTTAATATGCTGTCTACGCGGTATCTGGTATTGTCTCAAAGCTTACCGTGAGTTTCATAAAAAGTCGGCGTATCTCCAAAATACGATCTGTGTAGAAGGTTGAAAGTTGGGCCGGTATGCGAGGCCCTATATATCGACGTGCCGGATTGGAGTGGTGAGGGTCACGTGGTGGTTAGAAACATTAACGGTGATTGAATGATTGGTAATCTAGCGACGTTGGTGCTCTGTGTTGCCGGAGCGCGGGTGCTGTGTTTGGATGACGGATTGGAGTGGTGAGGGTCACGTGGTGGCTAGAAACGTTAGCGATGCTTTGATAAACGGTAACCTAGCAACGTTGGTGCTCTATGTTTCCGGTGTGCGGGTGCCGTATTTGGATGGCAGTGTGATGTGTCATATGTTGGCCGTGCTCACTATGTGATGCACAAAACATGCAAAACAAAATTGCATAGGTAACAACAATAGGTAAAAACAATACTGAAATAAGAGTAATGCTGGAACAAAAAACGAGGTTATGTCTGATACTTCATGTAAATTGACCTTTCATAACACAATGCTGGAAACAGTACTGCAATATCGTGATCAATGTGTGGTCACCATTCTAAAGATAACAACTGTATTCTACTCGTTCATTGAGTCCCTTTGGTTGTACTGTAGATAGACGGTCTATCCAGTGTAGTTCACGTCTGAGTAGGTGTTGGGTGTTGTCCCTACCAGGTAGTAAGGACATTTTCTCTAGGATGCAGAATCTGAGTTGAATCTGAGTTGCACTTCTTTTTTTCCATTTCAAGCACTAACTAAATGTTCAGGTGCTCGGCTGCTTTAGCTAAACTTTGGCGGGCTGAAGATGTCAGAACCCTGCGTGTGTGACCTCCTCAGACTGACGGATCTCTAGGTGTTCCTCCACTTCATGACAAGGGGGAGCGTCAATGTTAGCGTCAGACCTGGGTGCTTCCTTTTTAAGGTCGAAATGCCCAGGGCAGAGTGTCTATCGGTAACACTCACCACATAGTGGGGTGGGGTCAACAGTCTCACTGACTCCATCCCACTCTGTGACGAGTAAGGGACTGCCACCTTATCTTACTGGCTGACCCAGCGTCAGCCAATTAGAGGAGGTGGCAGTCCCAATTCTCAGGAACCACCTAGGCTTCCCTCACCCACCCAAGATCATCTCTTCAACCCGGTAAATGTTATTTTCTTTTTATATTTGGTGTGTTTGTGCATGTATGCGTGTATGTATGAATGTATGTGTATTTTTTAGTGTGTGCAGTGAATGGGTGTGTCTGCATGTTTGTGAATGGTGAGGAAATGTGTGCACATCTGTGAATGCATGGGTGTGAGTGAGTGTGCATGTGTGGCCCACCCATGTGTGCGTGTGCAGGAAGTTATGCTACATATTGTCTTCATAAGAAAAAATAACATGCATATTCAACACGCATTCAAATTAAAGTAGTGTGGCAGGATGGAAGTTGAATAGTCAGTAAACTGCAGGTTAGGATTTTAACTCATGGGAAGGCTTTCAGCATTCGAAATTGGTAAATTAAGGACCAGTAAAGTGGTTAACAGTAACACCAGTTCTTTTCTGCACTTAAAAATGGCCTGGGTGCATTGGTAGTTCCTACCCTACTCAGCAGTACTCCTTTCATCACCCTCTGAACAATAAGGGGTTTATTTACAAGCCCCTTGCGCCGCCGTTGTGGCACTTTTAATACGGGAAAAAGTGGCGTACCGGTGGCGCAAGGGGCTTGTAAACAAGCCCTTAACACCTTCGCTGCGGTGGTTATTCCGCCGCAGTGCTAAGGGGGCGCGGGGCCACTCGGCGCGCACATGCAGGTGACGGAACTGCTCCGTCACCAGCCGCGGTTGCGCTGTGCTGATGACCGAGCGGTTCCGTCATGGCCCGCCCGCTCAATAGAACGCCCAGCGCAGGCGCGGAATCCGCGCCGCGCAGGCGCATCGGGCGGGCCATGACGGAACCGCTCCGTAATCAGCACAGCGCCACCGCGGCTGATGACGGGGCGGTTCCGTCATCAGCACGGAAAAGGTTAAGAGTCATGCAAGCGATTTTAACTTATTGCACAAGGATGTCTTTTAAAAAATGTTGAAACCGGCGGCGCTATATTTTTAGGATTCAAACGTAATCTACAGGTTATTCATTCAAACACATGCCTTGCTGGTTACAAGCAAATACTTGCAGCATTCTCACTCCTCGGTGGACTGCTAACCAGGATCAACATATATGCCTGCAGGTTGAAATAGGATCTCTTTAAAATTACTGAAAACCACTGTGCTATATTACTAGGATTTGAACTTGGGATTTAATAGTTACCTGCAGCACTTTTCACGAGGCGCATCAACCTTGTGATGTATTTTATGATTATTCAAATCACTAATCAACAGATTACACAGAGATCTCTGGAGCAGGTGCACTTAACCACATAAATCAAAGGTCACAAGTGTGAGTTTTGCTTGGACTAACTCAGCCTTTCATTCTTCTAAGGCGAAAACCATTGAACTGGGTAATGATAATATCTGTAAACATTTCAGCTAAACTGTTAGACTGTGATAAAAAAAAAGTGGTTTGTAAAACAAAAAATAAGTTTAAGTATGCTGTGCATTTGCACCTCCTTGTGTAACAAGCATTTGCAATGCAATCGGTCTCGCCTTTGGGACCTTATATGTATTTAGCTCTGCAGCACATTAGCCTGGGAGCTGAAACATCTACTGTTCTTTAACATGCAGGGAAAGTAAGCACCAAACTGCATGACACGCTAGGTATGGGAAAACATGGAGAGAAATATTGCCTTTTAGCCGGAAATGGTATAGTTCAAAGCTCTGTTTTTAATATAAATGCAGGGCCATCGGTGGCCATGTCACTGAAAATACAAGATTTGAAAAAAATATTATTGTCTACAGGTGCTTGTGGAAGACAATTTCTATGGACTGGAATCTAGAGAATGCTAAATTGATTCTGGGATTTTTACTGACCTCTGCTGGTTGTTTTCTATCAAGACAGTGAAATAGAGCCAGTTGAACAGAAAAAAGTCCCTAAGCGGAAGCAGACAAGTCCTAGGGCTGATCTCCAGAGCCCACAAAGTACATACACATATAAGTATATACTAAAGTATATACTAAAATATATATACTAAAGTATATACAAGAGGTCTTGAATGCTCAACTTAAAAAGTGCTGCAAAAGGTCATGTCACTTATGTTGGTTTTGCTTGAACTCCGGTTTTGCTTGTAGCAAAGGTGGCAACCTGAGTTTCAAAGAGAATCGTGCATTAAAAACCTGACACAGAAACGAAACCTCTGCTCTGACTTTCCTTGAATTGCCCTCCATGATTGAGAGAAATATTTACTCTTTTTTCAGATCTGTGTCCTTGACTCCAACAACACACAATGGAGCACTGCGAACATTGTATGCAAATATAGCTTTCACACATTGCCTCTTGGTACTTATAGCAGTAAAAGGAATTCTTTACCTCTAGCATGTCAGTATACATTATGGTCTTGTAGTGGCTGTTGCCTGGAGACAATTTTGCATGTATTGTTGTTTTTTCAGGTGTACAAAGGATTGTGCTACACATGGATAATCCTCCAAGGAAAGCATACAAGATTGCAATTTATAATGTTAGCTATAACATCAGTCCATCATAAACCGGTTTAACAATTAAGCAGAACTGGGCGACCAGCTGACCTCCTGAACTGGTGGTCGATCGGCCAGTCAGTTCCTCTGACAAGCTTGGTAACCGATGGCTCTTCAAGAACTGCCCTGGAGTTCTGGAGACGTTGGGGGCTGGAGCAGCACCAATATCCAGGACTACTCATGTGTTGCACCCTGGGGAAGCACTGGGGTCTGCCTTGTAGTTATGGAAAAGATTCCTGGCCCCTCTTGGTCTCTCCCCGACTCTGCCAGTAGTGGCCCTACACTTCCCCCTGAGTCTTCCCAGAACTTTCTTCGCCTGCCAACTGCTACCCTGGCTGGGCTGTGTCCTTGGTAGGCTTTGAGAGACATGTTGACAAATGCAGTTTTTTGTTCTTGGTATATTGTGTCCGATGACGCTATGCAATCAGGGCAACATACAAACCACCGCATATCAGAAACCCACAGACAGAAATAACCTTCTCCACTTCCAAAGTTTCCATCAACCTTCTCTAAAAAGACATTTACCATTTTCACAATTGCTTCGTATTAAACGCATAGCGTCATCGGACACAATATACCAAGAACAAAAAACTGCAACTCTGATCAAATTAAAAAACCGAGGATACCCTGAGAACACACTGATACAGGCGGCTGATAGAGTACAGGACTTGAACAGGGAACAACTGCTAAAACCCACAGTTAAGGAGGATAAAAGAAGAACAGTATCCATTTAAAAAATACTCCACCAGAAGTTATCAAATCAAAAGAACAATTCTCAAAGATTGGCCTTTACTCAGTATGGAAGATGATTTCAAGGACCTATTCACAAGCCAACCAATCTTTGCGTATGAGAGAACTAAAAATATCAAAGAACTGTTGAAACAAAAGACATTAACATCCACAAAGGAATTCAAAGGCACATTACCCTGTCACAACTGTGGTAATTGCAACGCAATTATCAAAGGCAACAAAATCAATCACCCAACAAGAGGGGCCAAAATCAAACTCAGAGTAAATGGGACATGTGACAGTGCGAATCTAATCTACATGTTGAAGTGTCCATGTGGCCTCGCATACGTGGGTCAAACATCAAGGAAAATTAAAATCAGACTCACAGAGCATAAAAGCAATATACGCTTAAAAACAACCAAGTCAACAGTGGCTACGCACTTCAACGAACTGAATCACAATCCCCGTCAACTCAGATTCTGCATCCTAGAGAAAATGTCCTTACTACCTGGTAGGGACAACACCCAACACCTACTCAGACGTGAACTACACTGGATAGACCGTCTATCTACAGTACAACCGAAGGGACTCAATGAACGAGTAGAATACAGTTGTCATCTTTAGAATGGTGACCACACATTGATCACGATATTGTAGTACTGTTTCCAGCATTGTGTTATGAAAGGTCAATTTACATGAAGTATCAGACATAACCTCGTTTTTTGTTCCAGGATTACTCTTATTTCAGTATTGTTTTTACCTATTGTTGTTACCTATGCAATTTTGTTTCACATGTTTTGTGTACCACATAGTGAGCACGGCCAACATATGACACATCACACTGCCATCCAAATACAGCACCGCACACCGGCAACATAGAGCACCAACGTTGCTAGGTTACCCTTTATCCAATCTAACGGTTCTAGCCACCACGTGACCCTCACCACTCCAATCCGTCATCCAAACACAGCACCGCGCTCCGGCAACACAGAGCACCAACGTCGCTAGGTTACCGCTCATTTAATCACCGTTAATGTTTCCAACCACCACGTGACCCTCACCACTCCAATCCGGCACGTCGATATATAGGGACTCGCATACCGGCCCAACTTTCAATCTTCTAAACAGATCGTATTTTGAAAAAACGCCGACTTTGTATGAAACTCGCGGTAAGCTTTAAGACAATACCAGATACCGCGTAGACAGCATATTAACCCATATTGAAACAATTTTTATTAAAAATCGCTTTTCCCCAAACAGCATCACACCTCGTACGGGGACCTTGCAGGTCACAGGTCAGAACGCTTTACTTCCCCCATAATATTTGCATGTTGCACATAGTTCACCACCTCACAAACTTTGTCGCTTAACGCATGCCACACGGCCCCTAACAGGCACTTAGTGTCATTACACTTGGGTCATCATTATCACGCCCCGCCATAGAGACGACTCAGTATCACCATCTTGGTACAGTAAATGGTAAAACATAGAAAAATCACGAACACCGATGACACTGTCCTTCCGAATCCTCCACATGCACGTCATTTAAAGAGAATCACATGCATGACAATAATACATGTTCAGATTCTTAATGCAACGTTTGCCAAATGAACCCAAAGTTCACTTGTATTACTCCATAGGACCCCAAGTCCCCTGACGAAGGGCACATGCCCGAAATTCATTGGGCACAATTATAATGGAATTTTCTGAAGAGTTTTATGAATGAATAAAACACGTATCAAAAGAAATAAACACAATTGAAACTGATTACAACCTTTGAATGAACTTTATTGAACACAAGATGAACATTTATATATGAGTGCTTTGAAGGGACGTTACTCCTGAGGGAAGTACCGCTTTTTGAGGTTCTGGAAGTGGCTACACACCTGGGTGCAGAAACTGCTCATGCAGACATAGACAGTGGTCCTCATATCTTCTCTGCATATGGAGACTCCGACTCCTAGCAGGTCTCCACTCCGTCAACACCTTTTATCCCATTGGTGACACCTCAACAATAATTTGATGCTCGTTATCTTGTTTTTTGTTACTGAATTATTATTGAATGTCATTTTACATGCAGCTATGTTGTGCCTTTACTCCCACTCCGTGCTGCCCACTTCGCAGCTCTCCTTACCACATACATGAGGGTGAGACAAGGCTGCACCTCCCGCAAATTAGTGCATCTGCATTGCTGGGCCCCAGTATCCTATCATAACGCTTATATGGGAGCTTGCTAAGCCACCACTCATCTTTCATCATGATCGCCCCCACTCAACACAATCTATTCTTGCCCAGGTCAGTTGTGGCAGGGAGGGAACATTGTCCAATAAATTTCCCGTTGGCAGGGGGGTCAGGCAGGGTTGTGTGCTCGCACCGACCCTGTTTTGCCTCTTCGTCAACGGGGTAATTGCCCACCTGAATGGGGTCGAGAATAGTGATGCTCCCAAACTTGAAGGCAGCAGGGTGCCGGCGATTATGTTCGCAGATGACACCCTGCTGCTCTCCAAGTCGCCAATGGGGATTTAGCGAGCCCTCAATGGTTTCGAGGCATTTTGTAAAGATCATGGCCTCGAGATGAATGCATTGAAGACAAAATATATGGTCTTCAATCCTCCATCTAAGACTCGCCCTAATCCGCACATTGGAGCTAACAGGCTAGAGAGGGTTCGAACCTTCGAGTACTTGGGAATTACCCTAAACGAAAAGATGTCGTGGACGCATCAACGGGAGAAATCACAATTAAAGCTGGCCCAGATAGCAGGTGAGATCATCAAACTGGTTTCTCAAAATAAATCTTTTTCCAAGCCGGTTGGTCCCCCACTAGAGATCTATAGAGCACAGGCTAGGGGAGCGGTAATGTATGGAAGCGAACTCTGGGGCTACATGTGTAACCGCGACCTAGTAGCAACTGAGAATAAATTTATCAGACAGCTTCTATCACTTCCCCCTAGCACTCCCCTGTTGCTCATGAGACTCGACTTGGGCCTGAGACCCCTTGATGAAGATATGGGATTACGACCTTTATTATTTTGGCGCAGGATTTGGTCCGTTCCGGAGCTAGCTAACTACAGGCTAGAACTGCAGGAAATTCTTACCCTCCCAAATGTTGGGAAAATTCCCTGGCTAAACTATATAAAGAAAGAACTAGGGAAATTAGGGCTAGCTACCTTATGGTCTGACCCACTCTTATCATGTCCCAGGGTCACACGGAGGCAGCTCATGACCCAGTATCAAGAATGTAAACTTGCTACATATTTACAAGGAACAGGCCTAGGCACTCTAACAACATCATTTTTAATAACTAAGGACAGCAATAGGTTTGAAACTGTTTTAGATGTCATATCCCCAACGTCCATTAGGAAATTGTATCTCCAATGGAGGTATGACAGCTTGCCATAACGGGCCTATACTAGCAAATGGGCTGAATCTTCCCCGTCTCATTGCCCAGGGTGTAAATTCGAACAGGAAACTGATTTGCACATATTGTTTTTTTGTAATGCTTATGCGCAGGCGCGGAGGAAATGGATTGTCCCAGTATGTAAAAACCTGGGGTTCTCTCACTGTTTGCAAGCATATAGGGTCTTTAAGACCGATTTATCAGGGCATATAGTTTTTGCTTTAGCTAAATATTTGGGGATAGTTTGGCATAAGAGGAGATATCTTCTAGTTGGGGACCTATGACAAACTGCCAAAATTATAAACTATGACACTGATTCATCAGCATGTTTAATGCCTGGTCCGTATATTTGTACATTGTTCTCACATGTTTTAATATCTTTTTACTTATTTTAATACTTGCTGTTTTAAATGTAATGTTATTTGTACCTTTTATGGCAAATGTTGCCGAAATAAAGATCATGATGAATCTATTCTTACCAATACCTGGTTTGGGCGATCCGCTTGTTGGTGGAGGCTTTTAATGTTTCTGGTTGCATGTTCTCCCCTTATCCTTGACTATTTCCACTTGTGCACCTCAGAGGCGCACAACACTAATGAGATTTCACACCCTCAAGAGCGGGTTCTGAGGAAATGCAAGAGGGCGCTCATGACCTGTTTGTCACCTTATCTTAATGCTCTTACAATGGCACCTATAATATCTACCAGATTCCTCACCCTTAATGTCGGGGTATGCACATCATGCGTAAACGCTATTCCATATACTCTTATCTCAAGAGGCGCCATCCTCACATAGACTTCCTCCGAGAGACACACACTACCCTTACAGAAATATCAAGGCTCGAGAAGAAAGGGTGAGGCATACGCCAAGGGTACATTGATATGGATTTGCCGGGGAACCCCCTTCCAGGCGATATGTTGTTTTTGAGAGATGCCTCAACAGTCTCCCTGTTTTACTCGGGAGCATAAACGATCCCAATACTCACCAAGACACTTTCTGTGCAACCCTTTCCCATGTCTTTTCCCAGAAGACTCACCTCCATTGGATCCTGGGAGGAGACTACAATTGCATCCTCAAAATACAATTGGACTGCTCCCACCTCCCCCTTTCACACTTCCCCTTATGCTCAGGCAGGCTAGTACATGGATTGGGTGAGGCACTGGGAGTTAATAGACATTTGGAGAGCCCTCAATCCTATAACTTGCATATATTCTTTCTACTCCTTACCCCACGATCTGTTCGTCCGACTGGATCATATACTGTGCTCCCACACACTTACCTCCTCCTTGCAGACCACAGACTACCTAGGTCGAGTGGTATCTGACCATGATTCGCACACCGTAGACATACATTGGGGTACTCCTCATCACCCCACTCCGACCTGGAACATTTTCTAGAGTTCCAGAGCAGACAGGAGATAAAAGGCTCACATTGTAAAAGAATGAGAGCCGTCTACCCCTGTTGTCCTGAGGCTTTGAATTATTGTTGCACCCATAACTGAACATCAAATACACCCCTTTACCAAGCCAACCAGTCCAAGGATTACTCATGGAGGTGGAGTAGGGAAGAACTCAGTGGGACGTAATAGTGATAAAATAAAACGTCCCCGTGCTTTTACCTGAGAGAAAAAGTACTTTCCTTCAACAAACGCTATACTGTATATGTAAGTTTGAAAGGTGAGAGGGCAAAAATAAGTTACAGAGGTACCAGCCACTGTGTATGGGAAATAGATGGTGTTAGTGGACGCAGTCCCCATGCTAAAGTGGTGTACGATATAATCAGTGCAAAGTAGGGCTTACTGCCGTCCTGAGAACAGTGCTCGGTACATGTCTTTCAGCCCCCTTTCAGTGGTTCACTGGCGTATCCTTCCACCAGGAAATATGGCTAGGTTTGTGTAAAAAAAAAAACAACGCATAGTGTCCCTCAATGAGACTTGCTTGCAGCAAGGGCGGCTCTAGGCTCATGGCGGCCCAGGGCAGGAAGCGTAGGTAGGGGCCCCGGAAGAGGGGGTCCATGCGGGGCGGAGCCCCCCGGAGCTCAGGAAGGTGTTACAGAGCCGGAGGCCGCCAAATCCCTGCCAGGGGCCGCCACGCAAATATGTATCCATCCTCAGAGGATTATTATATTAAGGATATTTATTGGCGTGGCGGCCCCTGGGGTTTGGTGGCCCTGTGCAGGTGCACAGCTTGCACATGCCTAAGGCCGCCCCTGCTTGCAGTACACTATTGTTTTTTAGCCCATGATGGATAACCCCGTATCTGCTGGCTGATGGAAGGGGCTGCATAGCTCCTGGTGGTGTGCCGTCCTGCACTGCCCACTATGCACTATTGCGCTAACTCAGCCTTGGCTCACCGGAAGCAGGATCTCAAGACTGATTCCTGGAAAGCCACAATGATAGGTGGCACACACACTCAATACGCAATCTACTACACATGCATTAACAACACACATAAGAATCATACATGTTCCACCAAGATACAGCTAAGAATCCTGTTTCAGGGGACTAGAAAACTAATTCAAAACAGAGGATTGACTGTAAGGAACTCTCACTAAAATGCAACAGGCAAAAAGTCCTGCCCTACCACTCTAATCAATTTCTGCCACCATTGTCAGTCTGCATCAGCATAGTAAGCTGGCAGTGGTCGTATTTAGGGGAAAGGATGTGGCCTAAGGGCTAGGGCGGTCGACCTCGGAGCTGGGGAACCGGATTCCAGTCTCGGCAGGGATGCTCAACATTCTACGATTCTGGGCAAATCACTTAATCTCCCCGTGCCTAACAAAAATGAATGTGTCTGTCTGTAACGTAACTGGTGCTCATGTAAAGCGCTCTGAGACCTTCGGGTCAAGTTTGCGCTATATAAACCTCCACAAAAAGTAAAAAAATAAAGGAGGGTGGACATGTTGTCCCCTTCCAGACTACAGAGCCCAACTTTTGGTTGAAGTTCATGTCACCGGGAGCGGAGCCCTCAGCACACACTTGAGTGTTGTATGTGCTGAAGCATAAAATAAACACAACTAATGGCTGCATCCTTTATAGAGCTATGCCTAGGCCCCCTCATCTTACAGCACTATCTAATCAATGGTACAAAATCATTTAATCGTGGTTTGCTAAAAGTTAAAAATCTGATGCCATACATGATATCTATAGTGCTCCAAGTCAACATTTTGTATTGTTGGCAAATATTTACCCTTTGCAAAATATTATGGGGTTTATTGAGTTGAAGGAATTGAGAATGCCAAATGGTCAAAAAGGATCTCATAATAGGGCATTATTTAAGTTCAAGATACATCGTCTAGGTCGGAGAGAAAAGGATAAAACTGGTTTGTTTAGGTAAAAAAGGAGTCTCTGGAATTAGGAGATAGAAGTGTGAAGGGAACTAGTGGTATAAGAGGAGCTAAGATTTGCCTAGCTCTCCGGTGACATCCTAATAGATGAATCTATTGAAAGAGATATACTGAATCTTCAGTGAGACTAAGACCAGAGAGGATACGTTTGCAAGGGGGTCAGTGAACAAGTGTGAATGTACTTTCTGACCAAATACTATTGTCAGAACAGCCTTTCCATCCTTACCATCCTTTCCCACCTCCTCAATGGGATGAGTTGCAGCTCATTGTAGCAAACAGCCTAGGGGGCATATTTACAAGCCCCTATCACCACCAGAACGTCACTTTTTTTTTAATATGGTGGCAATACGGGCTTCGCCTTATTTACAAGGCAGCGTTAAGCCACTAAACATGGCTTAATACCACCTTGTAAATAAAGCCCCCTTTCACGCTATACTTAGCGTGAAAGGAGTGGGCAATGGGTGTTATGGTGGGCACTCCGCCACAACACCTATTGATTTTGATGCTGCCCCATATTTACAAGACTGGCGTAAATATGGGGCAGAGCCAAAATTAAGACCAGGCAAAACCTGGTCTTAACTCAGCGCCACGGGTAGAAATGCTTTATTTCTCCTAGTTTTTGCTTTTTTTATGTGTGCTGCACTGTAAAAACAGCAAAGGCATGCATGATTGTTTATGTACAGGAAGGAGTGCCTTCTTGCACATCAACAATCATTTTAAAAATGACGAGTTGCAACTTATATGTGTGCTGCACAAAGCAACACACATAGAAGTTACAAATTCACCATTTAAGATTGATTATCTACAGGAAAGGACACCTTCCTGCACATAAACAATCATTCCCCACAATGCAGGCACCCATGCACTAAGGTGCTAGGCTGCCTGCGTTGGCGCTAGGCAGCTGAAATTAGCACCAGCTAGGGGAAACGCAGGGCTGCTCCATATTGTTGTGAATATGGTGTGCCCTGCATTTCAGAAGTGGCGAAGTCAAGAAGGCAAACACACCGCTCCATCACTTCTGTATAAATATGCCCTTAAATGTTTCCCTGTTTGTGAATGAGGCTGTAATAAGAACTAGGGGCTGGAGAAATTAAATTGAATAAGACCCCATCTAAAGGGACTGTCGCCAAGTTATGTATTACCGCTTCGGTAAGAGCAGGTGCAGACATATAACAAATTGGAGTAAGTGCACTAATTGTGATGGTAATCAATACACCTCCAGCAGAAGGCAGCTTTGATATTGATCAATTGAATAACCTTACGAAAACATTGAAAGAGCCTAAAAATAAACCTAGTTCAGAAAACACCCCATGAGAAACTAAGATATGCATTTTGATGTTTGAGAGAAAATTTAGAACCCGCATCCCTACTGACCATCTTCTCCATATTTGGTCACCCAAATAACTAATGGTATTTTTAGAACAACAGGTTAGGAGAACATATTAGATTAGATAGCTTGCCTGTTCCCGAAGTAATGTTGGAGTGCACAACTGATTACATCCATGAATGATGCGACACCATCTGTAGGGTATGTGATTTAGGGCACAGGCAGGGTGAATTGAAAGCAGCATGGTGAGTGCGACAAGCAGCACGTGACTGAAATTGTGACAATCACTCTAGTTGAAAAGAGGCTGACACACCCGGTATGCAACCTTTACAACGCAACTTTTACCACGCAGTGCTGTTACAACGCATGTATTACAACGAAAACCATTAAAACGCATTACACTGGGGGGCGCTCTAGGATAAGGAATAGTTTTAATTTACTATCCAACACCTTCCCTAGTGTCCACGGGGACTGGAGTTAGAATAGTAAATTAAACTATTCACTATCCAGCACCCCCAAGTGTAATGCGTTGTAAAGGTTTTCGTTGTAATACGTGCGTTGTAACAGCTTGTGTGGTAAAAGCATGCGTTGTAACGTCATACATCCGACACACCACATTTACCACTGCTGGTATGATCTTGTTCACTACATCTCCAATTCGTGAAATAAGTTCAGAGTGCTCAGACATGCCTGCTGGCTATTTCCAAACATGAGGCCTGAATTAGAGTTTTGTAGATGGTCACTCCATCACAATGTCAAGGATGTCCCAACCAGCTTTATTGCAAATGCCATAGCATATAACACACTTGTAATAAGGTGGACAGGATATCCGTCACATTTGATTGAATAAACCATCTGCCAAGCTCTAAATCTGGCAATAAGGCCCTCAGTCTAAAACTGACTGTGGCACAAGAACCTAGTGGCCTTGAGAAAATACCTCATATTGGAAGGCTAACCCTCTCACTACATGATGAGGACAATGGCAACTCCAATGATTTTTTGCACATTGAACCTGAAGTTCTTTCACCCTTGCAAGAGTATAATGGTCCTGGACAAGGGAGTAGGGAAACTAGTCAAGTTCCTTGATCCCAATCTGACCCTCCAAATATTATTAGGCAGTTCCCCAAGATATGGGACAGCCCAAAGAAATGTAGGAAAGAATAGCAAACTGATTTTGAATGTAATAATCCTAATTGAACTGATGTTAATCAATTGCTAGGTAAGATTATGTCAAGAGAGCTAACGGAATGGCTAATAGTCAAGGCTGATACTGAGAGTACTAACGCAAGCAAAACATCTGATTTCACAATAGCTTAAGAGATGTTTTAAATCATTATTCTGGCATTGTGAATACTGCTGAGATGGCTCAAGAAGCTGTAGGAGCTTTATTCGATGGTTGCTGCCTAAAGTACAGTAGAAATTGAGAACACCATGCATTGACTGGCAAAACAAAATATCTCAGAATTGATTTCTTTAGCCTATCACTGTGTGGCAGTTCAAGAGCACAAGAAATAATCCACTGGATCTAAACAGACGCCTTTACAAATGAGAAGGATCAGCTGGGAGGGATGGAGATACAGGGTGAGCACAAAAAACAGAGCAGACAGGGAAGTGGGACTATGGGAAGGAGCCAAGGCCGGGGAAGAGTTTACTGCACCCTGAAACTACTCATGTTTCAACTGTGGTCAATAGAGACACTAAATGCAAGATTGTCCGAGCCTACCCCAAAACTCGCATGATCAATCAGAGCATTCTGATTTTTTCCTCCTCCGCCCCATCAATTTACAAACTTTCAGCCGAAGGGAAACTGAAAGCTCTTTGCACACTTTAATTCCTGTGGACCAAAAAGGTAGGGTACATGCAATGTGTTATTAACAGAACGCCCATCTCATCTCATGCCTTGGTGGTTGAATGGGTGCTAGTCTATCAGCTATAAAACCTCTGAATTTCCTAATTTTCCTCTCTCAAGGCAAAACAGTTGATGCCCCACTTTCCAGTGAACCTGCTATAGAAGGTCCTCATGTTTAAACTGAGCTGTACTGTATTCTGAACCATTGGAAGTACCTATATGAAAGTGCCTAATGAAAAAAATAGATATCTTTAAGCTTTGCTATAAGAAAATGTCAACTCCTTTAGTGCTCGCGATACTCTGAATATCCTACTACAAACCATGCTCAATGTTTTGGATCAAGTCCTGTCTTCATTTTGGTGCTCAACACACTACCTCTGTAGGGTGTATTTTAACTGCTGAACCAAAATCAGTTGGAACCCAGTGAAGAAGCTCCTTTGCGTACTTCCATACCCAATGTATCCTGTGGCGGAGGCAGGAACCCGCAGTACAACTGTTCTGCTGAAGCAAATGGTTTTTAGTACCTAATTTAAAGATCTGTAATACCCCTATCCTGCCTGCCAAAAAGCCTTGTAAAAACAGCTATCGACATGCACAAGATCTACATGCTACAATTGTTGTTGTTTTACAGTTTCCCCATTGTGCCAAATCCATTTTCTGTCATATAGTGTGACAAAGACCTCATGGTTCACTGTTGTTGATTTGGATTCTGTCTATATGTTTATCCCTATATATCCCAATAGCTAGTTTCTTTTTGTCTTCAGGTTCTCTGAAGAAATGAACTAAACTAACTTTTTCAAGGGTAAATAGAGTCACCTTCCATCTTTTCCTAGGCACTTAAGAAAAGACATGGACACTGGTCTTTCCAGAAGGGTCCATGCTGGATAAATACATTGATGTATCGGCTGTTTCTGCCTCTGGCGACCAATGCAAGAGTGAATCCCTGTACCTCCTCACTAACTTACCTAATCAATGACATACAGATTCAAAGGAAAAGTTGCAATCCTGTTTACCCCGTGGTCGATATCTCACTAATAACTTCAATGCCGGAGAACACCATCAGTCCACTGACCTTATCCGGTTATTCATAAGCTATCCCAACCTGTTAGTGTCTCCCAGGTGTGGCCTCATTTCGGAATAGTAGGCTATTGTAGACAGTGTATTTTGAGATACTTTTGGGGTACTCTAGCACTTCAAACCTTTGCAAGACTTCATTAAAAGAGATACCACCCAATCCTGGTAAAAGGGAGGAGGAAAAGCCTTTGTGTTGTTCAAACATGCCATTTCTTCTTCACCTGCTTTGGGTCTACTCAACTAAGCCAAACCTTCAACACTGTCCTGCTATGAAAGTGAGGGTTTTACTCTATGATTGGTGGTGCAAGACTGTGGTGGCTAAAGGAAACAAATTAAATAATATTCCTCCATCTTTGATGCTGTGGCGATGGGCTTCCACTGTGTTTGGGTGTATGACAGAATGTCGAGATCAACAATATTGATTAACATGAATATCATCTCAAAAATATTGTTTACAAAATATTGTTAATATTATTCAAAAATGTGTTTTAATAAGTTACATAAAAAATGGATATATATATAAATATATATATAATATATATATATAATATATATCTATATATTACCTACTGGCGGTCGCCAGTAGGTATATATAGTTAGGATTTTTTCTCTATGGGATTTTTGAAAATTCTATGTCTAATAACTTTGGCGTTTGTGGACGGAATTGGCTGAAATTTTCAGGAAAATTGAACATTTTGTTTCTGAGCAGCCCCTGACAATTTGGGGGGGTTTCATCAAGGGTGGGCCGAGAAAAAAGGGGGGGTCCCAAAACGCGTTTTTCCCATGTTAATTTCCATAGGGCGGTTGGCCTCACTTTTAGCTCGAACGGCTGAATGGATTTGCACGAAACTTGGCAAAATTGTAGGGACTGTTAGCCCGATGTGCCTTTGCTAGGTCTCAATATATGTGCTCCAGTGGATTTTGAGTAATTTAGGTTCCAAAAAAGATATATATCTGGGCGGAGTCTAACCACACATCTGATCTGATTGGCTGTCAGCACTTCATCCAAGAAGTGTTGGCAGCCATCTTGGGACCAATATACATGATAGCACCTCATTAAAAAGCATTGTAGTTAATAGAGGGTTTTAGGACTTTAGTTACATTATAAATCATTTGTTGATGGTACCATACTCGTTTTAGGAATTGTGGTGGGTTCTAAGGTGATTTTACCATGTGAAAAAACCTTCTGCTGTGATATCATGAATATTGTTTGAAAGAAAACTAATATCTCATGATTTTCCCACAGTGGTTTGGAAGGGGATCTATAAGCTAAACTGAAAGCATATTTTCTGTAAATTCACATTATCTTTCTCAGTCATGTGAAAATGAAGTCTGACATTCTCAGTAAAACATGTACATCCAACAAGGACAGAGACTGTCAGTTGATTCCTTTGTGTTCTACTGCAGCCTCCTAGAGTGTTCTAAAGAACAACTAGAGCGCTAACAGTCCTACTTATTACAAAGGTATGGCACACCTGAAGCCATCTTGATTGGAATAAAGTGGTAACTCTTAAAACATTTAATTTAAAAAGAAACAACATGAGGGGGTATATTTTGCCATAGAAAGTATGATTAGTGCTGCAGAATGAAAAATTAGGGCACATTTTGATTGACTTCTCAAATCCTTTTCTATTTCATTAAAACATTCTGACATGCAGTCTCCCAAAATGGCCACCAGAGACAAAAGAGCCCAAATGTAGCCCAAATATCACCCAGATGTAGCCCAAGTATAGCCCAATGACAGAATGTCCCAGAGTGTTCTAAAGAACAACTAGAGCGCTAACAGTCCTACTTATTACAAAGGTATGGCACACCTGAAGCCATCTTGATTGGAATAAAGTGGTAACTCTTAAAACATTTAATTTAAAAAGAAACAACATGAGGGGGTATATTTTGCCATAGAAAGTATGATTAGTGCTGCAGAATGAAAAATTAGGGCACATTTTGAGTGACTTCTCAAATCCTTTTCTATTTCATTAAAACATTCTGACATGCAGTCTCCCAAAATGGCCACCAGAGACAAAAGAGCCCAAATGTAGCCCAAATATCACCCAGATGTAGCCCAAGTATAGCCCAATGACAGAATGTCCCAGAGTGTTCTAAAGAACAACTAGAGCACTAACAGTCCTACTTATTACAAAGGTATAGCACACCTGGAGCTATCGTGATGGGAATAAAGTGGTAACTCTTAAAACATTTAATTTAAAAAGGAACAAAATGAGGGGGTATATTATGCAATAGAAGGTATTATTAGTGCTGCAGAAAGAAAAATTAGGGATCATTTTGAGTGACTTCTCAAATCCTCTTCTATTTCATTAAACAAATTCTGACATGCAGACTGAAACATGCACTTTGAATACCAGCAGCAGACGTCCCTGGTGAGCAGTAGCTTTACTACAGTGATCTAATGTGCAACTAGAGTGCTAACATTCAGAATTTATGGCAAATGTGTGACACATCTGAATGCCTTCTTGATGGAACCAAAGTAAACAAGCATTGAAAATGCAATAGATCTCGCCCTCGTTTAAGTTAAAGCCATTCTGTTTGTAATGAGGTGGCTTTTTAGCTTTGCTTTTATTAGTGTTTTTTCAACTTTCATGTAAATAACATGCATCTGTATGCATGTAAAGTATATGTATGCATGCATTTATGTTTGTATTTATATAGATATACAGATGATATATGTTTATATATGTATGTATATATATATATTCACTGAAAAAACCATAGGCTATAGACCATATATAGTTAGGAATTAGCATTTACAAAACCTTGAAAATTCACTGAAAAAACCATAGGTTATAGACCATATATAGTTAGGAATTAGCATTTACAAAACCTTGAAAATTCACTGAAAAAACCATAGGTTATAGACCATATATAGTTAGGAATTCGCATTTACAAAACCTTATTTTACTCACACAAAACCATTGAAATTCCATATATAGTTAGTTGCACTAACTATATATCGCGCACCCGCAATCCACTGCTGATGATGTCACATATTACATCATTCATGACATGGTCAGTGACATCACTGATGACATCACTGATGACATCTCAAATGACATCACTGATGACAACATCCAGTGACTGTATGTTTCTGTAAAGTTAAAATATGTCTTACATATTGAAGAATGAGTGGATGTATAAGTGTCTGGATGAAGGATTTAGTAGGTGCATGACTGACTGTATGAGTGAGTGATTAAATGTGTCTCACTGAGTGCATGGGTTAGTGACTAAACTGTCTTAATTTGTGCATCATTATGTCTGTTGTTCTGTAAACTGTTGCATGTGTTGATAAGTAGCTATATGAGTAACTATATGGGTTATTGATTGGTTGCCCAAGTATTTGTATGGGAGACTGAGTGTGTGTGTGGGTGGCTGGGAGGTGTATGACTCTGTGCATAGATGTGTGAGCAGTTGATTCACTAGATGTATGGTTTCAAAAGTGCATGTGGAAACAGCTGTATGGGCGGTTGACTGTGTGCATGAGTGTATTGGTGAGTGAATGGATATCTCAGTGCTACATGTCAAAGTAAGTACATATGTAAAACACAGTACATGTGAGAGTTGACATATATAAATAACTCTGCATAAGAGCCAGTGAATGTGTGAGTGGCTGTATGGATCATTGTGAACTTGTATCAGGGATTGTATAAGAGAGTAAATATGTGTTAGTATATGTTTGAAGAAGTAAAGTTTGTATAACTGTATAGTTGAGGAAATGGAGGTGTGATTGATTCTTTGCATGACTAACTAGGTGTGTGAGTAACTCCATGGATGAGTGACAGTCTGTGAGTGTCTGTTTACACTGATTGTATCTAAAGTTATATTAGATTCTGAAGAGGTTCATCGTATTATCACATGAATGATATCATCAGTGATGTGATCAGTAATGTCAAATGAGATGTCATCAGTGATGTCATCAGTGATGTCATTTGAGATGTCATCAGTGATGTCATTTGAGATGTCATCAGTGATGTCATCAGTGATGTCACTGACCATGTCATGAATGATGTAATATGTGACATCATCAGCAGTGGATTGCGGGTGCGCGATATATAGTTAGTGCAACTAACTATATATGGAATTTCAATGGTTTTGTGTGAGTAAAATAAGGTTTTGTAAATGCGAATTCCTAACTATATATGGTCTATAACCTATGGTTTTTTCAGTGAATATATATATATATATATATATATTATGTATAAATTCAAGCAAAAGATCCCGAACCTCCTACTTCGGTGAACAGAGACCAGACGAATCCCAAAAATAAGGCAAGATGATTTTATTGCAAAAGGGCAGCGGACTGACGCGTTTCGGGCGGATGCCCTTGATCACAGTAAAATTCAATTTGAAATGCCTTATTTTTACACGCTGTTGTGCACACCATGTGACATATAAACATAAACAACATACCATAAGGTGAACCAAACTCCATGAAGAGATCTTATATATTCCCTTTCTTTCACGTTGACACATTGAATATCTATAGCCACATTGATAATTCAAAAATATATCAACTTTATACTGAATAAATTCATCGATGGAAATGTATACCTGCATAAATGCAGATTGAAAAATAACAAGCTAATTAAATACAGTGCTAATGACCCAAAGTGCGTTTAGCAGCATAATGTAAATGTGCAAAATATCGCAATTGTAAACATTTGGAAATAGTGCAAAATGTTCGCATGTTAAAAGTAATGATCTATATGCTTAAAAACATACCGGAAACATAAGATTTCCTTATGAAAACTTTCTTCCTTGTGGAATGTGCAAATTTTCGCAATGTAAACATAATAATTAGTGCAACATACGCAAATAGTTTAAGCACTGTTGTAATCATAGCTAAAAAACTTTTTGTAATCATAGCTAAACAACTTAATTTCCATCAGGGACATCAAATTTAGATGGCAACCCCTCTGTGTTCTAAACCTATGGGCTAAACCCTAGGGATGTGGCTAAATATACTAAAAAGGGAAAAATAAATAACTTCCATAGTGAGGTAATTGATCCCAATGCAGCGGGATTTAATAAACCATATCTGCATTCCCAAGTGTAATAAAATAGTGACTAAAACAAATCTAATAGTAGGATCAATGAAATTAGAAAACATTTCAAATTCTTTTGATTGCAGGATAGTACTAAAAAAGGGTGGAGGCGGCCTAAGCTAAGTTGTTGTAATATCTATATTTGCCTATTAGATCATTGTCAGCCAACTCATATTTTTTCACCCAGGGACCCTACAAAAAATGGTAAAGGTCCTCTGTCGTGTTAAGTCAATTAGGAACCTTACTGTCCAGTTCTGGAATCATTTTGGATTTCAATTGTCGCAGCATCTTGTCCCTGTCTCCCCCTCTACGAGGTTTCGGTACGGAGGTGAGTACAAAATAGCTGAGACACTGTAAGTTGTTATTGTGTACACTCCTGAAGTGTCTCGCGACAGGGTAGGAGCTGTCATTGTTGACAATTGCACGAAGATGCTGCAATATTCTGGCATGCACCTGCAGCCTGGTGCTGCCAACATACCTCAGGTCACACGTGCACGCCAGAACATAAACAGCATACTCTGTTTTGCAATTGTAGCTCCCTCTGATGGACAATGGAACAGGACTGAATGGGGTGTTGTACTTGGTGGTATTTATGCCAAACTTACACGCCCTGCAACTTGAACATTTGAAAACCCCCCACCGGGGTTTCAACCAGGACGAACTTGTGAGCAATTCTGGAAATTAGTTTGATACATGTGTTCGCATGGAGGGGCCCCTACGAAAGGTAATGTTAGGATTATGAGGGAGTTGGCATGCCAACACTCCATCTGTCATTAGTATGGGGCAGCTTTTAGTCAGGATTGCTCTTATTTTTCTTTCTTGACAATTAAAAGATGTGATGAACCTGATGTTGAATTTTTCAGGATCATCTATCATCTCACTAGTAGGAGGTTTGGGTAAAAAGAGCGACTCTCTGGTCCTTTCCTTCATCCTATTGGCCGCCTTATTGAGTATTTTCTCACTATATCCTCTGGCCTTAAATCTAGCAAGTGCATCAGAGGTGCATGTGAGTACTTCCTCTTCACTGCTGCAGATTCGTTTAAGTCAGAGCAATTCCCCATAAGGTATATTATCTATGACATGACGTGGATGGGCACTGCTCGCATGGAGGGTGGAATTTCCCACCGTGCTTTTTCTATGTAGGGTGGTAGATATTTTGTTTCCCTTTAGAAAAAACATCCAAAAAATCTATAGTGTGTTTACTGATGTTATATGTAAACTTTAAATTCTCTAGATTGGTGTTAAGGTTTGTGATGAAAGTTTTGGCGCTGTTCTCATTTCCCCTCCAGATTAAAAACACATTGTCAATATAACGAACCCATAATGCCACATGCTCCGAAAATTTCTGATGGTGTTCCCCCATGAGGACCCACTTCTCCCACCAGCCAACGTGCAAGCATGCATAGCTGGGGGAAAAGCAGGCCCCCATGGCGACACCTCTCTTCTGTAGATACACATCTTTCCCAAAGACAAAATAATTATGATGTAGACTCCCGGTCACAAAGTCCAGCAGCATCATATTATGGTTATAACATTGGAAGGGTCTGGTACTCAAAAAATATTCTAATGCCTTCAGACCCGTATGATGTTCTATGCTTGTATATAAAGCTTCAATATCCAAAGTTATTAACAAGGAATTTTCTGTCCATGGGATGTCTTTGATTTTCTTTAAGAAGTCTCCAGTGTCTTTAATAAAGGTGGGTAGACTGGACACCAGGTTTTGCAGGAAATAGTCAACATATTGCGCCAAATGTTCTGCCACACTGCCAATGGCAGAGATTATTGGTCTGCCCGGGGTTGGTAAGGTTCCCTTATGTATTTTTGGTATTGCCTGGGCATGATCGGTTGTTCAATATTCAAAAACCTGAATTCTTGAATGGATATTAGGCCTTCTCTTCTGTATTTGTGGAGCAACTTTTTTAGGGTGTTCCTAGCATGATCATATTGTTTCATACATGTTTTCTGATAACATGTAGTGTCCAAAAGTTGCCTGTTGGCCTCAGCAATATATTGTTCTTGAGGCCAAACCACGATGTTGCCTCCCTTGTCAGAGCTGCAAACAATGTTCTTGTGGTCATTTTTGAGTTTAGATACGAGAGCCCAATATTGCTTTTTTTTTTTTTTGTAAAATTTTTGTTTTGAATAGAACAAGAAACACAATAAGGGCCACTGAAGTGCCGCACATTTCCCCACGCAGGGGGCACAAGCAGAAATCAAAGAGCATGGTAATCTCATAGTAGCATAGACAAGTCTAGTCCGAAAGCACTGAGCCCGAGTCAGAAGTTCGTAAATCAGTAGTTCCGCTGAGCCTATCAACGAGCATCTTACGTTGCACAGGCGAAGTACAGGGGCTATCAGGCCCATGAACCTACGTATCCAAGTCGGATATGCTATGAATCCAACAGCATGCACCTCAGTAAACCCAAGAACCAAAAGAATGTAACCCCCCCCCTTCACCCCCCGTGGTGGTGACTCCATACATACCCACATACGTTCTAACATTCATACTAGACTTGAAAGAGGTGTAGTGACCTTAAGGATGCCGGACATACAGCTGATGGTAACCCTTTAGAAAGGAAGGCAACCAAGGGGCCCCACAGGAATTTGAAGTTCTTGAAATTACAGAGGAAGATGTCCGCCATTCTTTCCAAGCTTAGAAGCTTCCAAAGTCGTGCGTGCCACAGAGAAATTACTGGTGCCTCTTTCCGTTTCCAAGCAGCGGCCAACGTGAGCTTGGCCGCCCCTAGACAAAGCCACAAAATCTTTTTGTCTGCCCGTGTCTGATGCTCAAGGCCTGGGTCACGGAGGCCCAACAAAACAGAAGCCATAGACTCCTCTATGGGATACTGAAGAATGTCCCTGATGTGCGAGAGGATTTCCTCTCAGTAAGGCCGGATCACCGGGCAATCCCACCAGATGTGGCGAAAGTCCCCGAGGAACCCACAACCCCTCCAACATCTGCCGGAGGTGGCTGGGTAAATGCGGTGGAGCCTGGATGGGCATAAATACCATTGCATAAGTGTCTTGATATGGGCTTCTCTCAGGTGTAGCGAGTGGTTAAACGTAGCCATGTCCCGCCAAAGAGCCGTCCACTCAGCATCGGAAATATCTCTCCCCACCATCTCCTCCCACTGCTCCATATAGCGAGGCCTAGGCGTTATTGCCGACTTAAGCAAAAGCTGATATAGGAAGGAGATAACACCCTTCATGGCAGACGTTCGCAGCAGGAAGGCCTCGAATGGCGTTGGGGGTCTCGTGGCTGCCTCCAGTATCCCCGGCGATGTGGCCCAATGCAACAGCTGTACATGACGATATCGTTCGGTTGGAGGGACCCGGTAGTCCCTCATACAGTTAGCAAAGGTAAGGGGGTCCGTTCCATGAAACAGGTGGGTCAAGGCCCTGCATCCCCCCTCCCTCCAGGCATCAAATGCCCCCTCTCTAAGTGCCGGCGGGAAGGCCAGGTTGAAGTGCAAGGGTGTGAACAGCGAGGGGAACGTTGTCCAACGTTCATCTGTGGCCAAGGTGTCCCATACCTTCAGTGTAGTACCCGTGGGGGTACTGATATAAGCGTTCAGTGGGCGGTCCTTCTTCGGCTTCCAAGCCAAGTCCCATACCGACCTGCCAGCCACGCTCCGGTCCATGTGCAGCCAATGTTTTTCTGATGTCTGCTGCGACCACTCCACCAGAACCCTTAGCTGCGCCGCCTTGTAATAGAGCTGCAAGTCTGGAAGTCCCACCACGCCTTCGGACCGGGGTCGGCGCAGGACTACAAAGGAAAAACGCGCCCGGCCCCCCTGCCAAACAAATCGCAGTATCTGAGTCTTGAGCCACCGAAAAAAATTGCTGTCTAGCGGAATGGGCAGAGCCTGAAATAAGTACAAATATTTAGGGAGGATAACCATCGTAGTAGCATGGATTCTACCCAGCCATGACAAAAATTTAGGTTTCCACCTTTCCAATTCAGCTCGAGTCTTTGCTAGCAGGGGCGGGAAGTTAGCCGAGAACAGTTTGCCCACTGTTGGTGTCAGGTGGATCCCCAGATAGACAATTGAACTAGCGGCCCAGGCTAGCGGCGTCAAGGGCCTCACTCGGTCCACCTCTGCCTGCGAAAGAGTAAGATTCAGAATATATGACTTGCTATAGTTGACCTTGAAGGCAGCCACCTCTTCATATTGTAGCAAGATCTCCCTAATGCAAGGCAGCGAGCGTACCGGGTCTGCTACAGAGAATAAAACATCGTCCGCGAAGAGCGTGATTTTATGTTGCTCTCCCGTGAACGGTATGCCCTGAACACCCTCATGTTCTCGCACCGCCATCGCCAAGAGTTCAATGCTCAACGCGAACAGGAGGGGGGAGAGGGAGCATCCCTGCCTGGTGCCCCTGGAGTGCGGAAAGAACGCCGACATATGGCCATTCACCGCTACTCGAGACCTGGGGCTGCAAAAATTGGCCCTCACCATGGTGATAAACTTTTCCGAAAAACCGAAAGCCGACATCGTATTAAACAGGAAGCCCCAATCCACACGATCGAAAGCTTTTTCGGCGTCTAGCCCCACAAGAACCGCCGGTATGCGGAACCTGTCCGCCTTTTCAATTAAGTGAACCACCCTGCGTGTATTATCGTGAGTCTGGCGCCCTTTGATGAACCCGGATTGGTCAGGGTGTATAATTGCTGGCATCAAGTCCTGCAGCCTATGCGCCAGGATCGCTGAGTATAATTTAGCGTCTATGTTGAGTAGCGCTATGGGGCGGAATGAGGCACATTGGGCAGGGTCTTGCCCAGGCTTTGGTAGAACCGTGATCACCGCCTCCGCCAAAGAGCCCGTTGAGGACCCGGACACGGCCATGTCATTAAAAAGGGACACTAGAAAATCACATAATTCGGTGGCATACGACTTGTAAAAGACAGCGGTATAGCCATCTGGCCCCGGTGCCTTGTGTAATTTTAGATTCTTGATGGCTTCAAGGACCTCCTCCCTGGTAATCGGGGCCTCCAACAAACCATTCCACTCTCTAGATATCTGGGGGAGGGGCAGGCGCCGCAAGTACTCCCTTTGTTCTTCCGCCCCGAGCCTGTCCCCTGCGTAGAGGTCCGCATAGAAGCGGCCAAAAATGGCCGCTTTCGTTGCATCTCGATGCTGCAACACACCCGCCGCGTCTCGAATACCTCCGATGTATTCACGTTCCCTCCTGTCCCGCAGTTGACGCGCCAGGTGCCTACCCACCTTGTTTCCACAAGAGTAAGACTGTCGTCCTAACCGCAATAGTGTGAGTTCGGCCCTGTTATTGTAATGAGCTCTCAGTTTCCCCCTGACCGCCGTCAATGGTCGGAGGGTCGCTCTCAATGGGTTGAGCTTGTGAGCCTGTTCGAGGGTCGCCACCTCAGCCTCCAGGTCCTCCCGGTCCTTCCGCCGCAGCCTATTGAGATGAGCGTTGAGACCCAGGCACGTGCCCCTGATAGACGCCTTAAAGGCGTCCCAAGTGTTGGAGACCGAGGTATCAGACGAGGGATTAAGCTCAAAAAACTCCCTAATGGCTTCCCGCAGCGCTTTATTAGAGGTATCATCCCTGACCACCGAGGCCGGGAAGTACCATTTCCGCTGTCTGGCACCAGATGATGACCAACGGAGGTGAAGCACCAGCAAACTGTGGTCCGAGACTGAAAGAGGAAGAATGGTGGCGTCAAGGACATCTCCTCTAAGAGCCTGACCGAGGAAGATGTGGTCCAAGCGGGAGTAGGAGTGGTGTACATGAGAGAAAAACGTGTAATCCCAGGAGGTAGGATGAGAAAAACGCCACCCATCAACCAACCCCAGCTCCCCGACCAACTGCTGAGATGAAGTAGAAAACACACCCGTGTCAGCCCTGTGGCCCCCAGAGCTATCCACATTCTTATCCCACACCAAGTTGAAGTCCCCCATAAGGAACAAGTGCCCCTCGACAAAGTCACCCACTTTCTGCAACAGGCTGTGTAGAAATTTATTTTGACCAGAATTGGGGAGAAACACTACCACAAAGGTGCACAACCGCCCCTGTACAAACCCCTTTACCATCAGCCATCGGCCATCCTTATCATTGCGCACCTCTACAGGTTGGAAATGCAGCGCAGCGCGGAAAATGAGGGCCACCCCTCTATGTTTCGTGGTGGCAGAAGACCTGTATATAAGGGTATATGCCCTATGCCGAAGGCGCAGCTCATCCTTCTGTGCTAAATGAGTTTCTTGGAGCCCCACAATATCCAGCTGATGGTCCGTCACATACTTCCAAACCTTCTGCCGCTTCTGCGGTGAATGCAGGCCCTTAACGTTCCAGGTCCCAATGCTAACAGGCATAAAGAAGTGATAGACCAGGACTCTCTATAACCACCCCATGATTCACCCCTCCCGCACTCAGGAGCCCTCCAGTCAAAAGTAATGGCAAAGGGCAATCCAAGATTCCCCCCCAGGCACCACCCAACCAACAAGAAGCCTTCAGTAACCTTGGCGATAAACCCTCCCACCCCGCGCCTGCCCCGATCACCCGCACATACCCCTGCCAGCCATTCAACCGAACCCCCCCGCCACCACCACGGAACCCCCATGCACCCTTCTCCCCAGACCCCCCACCCCCCAACCCCCCGCATACAAAGGAAATAACTCAACACACTGAACCTGAACAATGTCCTCATCAGCTCCAGTAGACCATAGTTCGTAAGGGCCCCTCTGGACTGGGATCAGGGCAGGGGTACCAACTCAGTGACCCCCAAGGCCACGGTCCGGGGTGTCTTCTCCAAAAGTACAATCAAACCCCCGGAGCCTAAAGGCCAGTGCCTCTCCGGCGCCAAACCGCCAGTAGGTCAGGGATCATGCCGCTCCAGAGCTTTGCTGAGAGTCTGCTAGAGTCGCCGAGGCCACCGAAGCCACCGCATCTCCCCTTTCCTGCAAGCTGGCAGCGCGGTCTGGCCGCCGCCGGTCCGGAGATGACCCGACTCTCTGCCAGGATGAAGAACGATGACGCCTCCTTGAAGGTGAGTTGCTCGCCCCCTGAGAGGGCGCGATGTCGTCCAGGCCCAGAAGATCCTTTGCCACCTGGAGAGAGCGAATCTGCGCCAGCCTATTCTGCCAGCGGAAGATGATACGGAAGGGGTGCCCCCATGAGTAGGAGATGTTGCGTTCCCGCAGGAAGGAGATCACGGGACGGAACTCCCTTCTCTTCTGTAGCGTTGAGGCTGCTAGATCCTGGTAGAGCTGCGAACGATGGTCCCTAAATTGCAGTGATGTAATAGCTCTGGCCTTATGCAGGATGCATTCTTTCACTTGGAAATCGTGTACACAAACGAGGATGTCCGGAGGGGGCCCCCCTCATCGCCTGGGCAACCCCACTCTATACACTCTATCCATCCTTATTTCCTGCACGTCTTCCTCATCTAGAATCTGCAAAAACAGGGCCTGAACATACCCACGCAGGTCCCCCGCCTCTCCGTCCCACGGCACTGCTCGGATGCGGATGTTATTCCTTCGAGAACGGTTCTCAAAGTCCTCCGTGTGGGTCTGCAGATCCAGATTCTGTTCCGTGAGACGGATGATGTCTTGCTGTAGCTGGTGCACATCGTTCGCTACACTCAGGTCATGATCCTCCAGCGTCGCCACCCTCTCGCCAATTCCATCCACATCTCTCCGCACCTCCCGAAGGTCCGGCGCCAGTTGTGCGCGGAGTTCAGAAATGTCCTCTTTAATGGAGGCGAAGAGTTCAGACATAAAAGCCTTAGTTGCAGGGGCCTCATCGTCCGACTGCTTTGACGAGCCACTAGCTCCGGGAGAGGCCGGTTGCTGCGAAGATTTAGAGGCACCATCCTTCCCCGGCCGCCCCTTACGTAGCGTGTTGGAAATTGTGGAACTCCGGTTGCAGCACGCGGCCAAGGCGGCCCCTCTCCCGCCAGAAATAAAGGCGGAAGCCGCTATGGGATCCCCTGGACCGTAGGTTGTGTGACTCTCCCCTCCGGTCAGTCCATCCAGAGGTACGGCCTCTCCCTCTCCGTCCGAGGTCCCCTCAAGATCCTCACTGCAGGCCGTTACCCGCGTAAAAGTCCTTCAACATATACTCCGTGCTAGGAGAGAGAGTGGGGAATATCCGTCGAGGGGCCCTAATGCCGGGCAAGCAAGAGTGTGCACAGTCGATGCAGGGCCTCCCCACGCATTCAGTCCAGGCCCAGGGGGCGAGCGAGACCAGCAGAACCGGAGCCGTCGGGCCCAACCAGGAAAGCCCAGTCAAAATGGCGCCGCGGGGCCTCCCGCCAAGGCGTGTGCAGTCAGTGGCCGATATAATGTCCCCTCGGCAGAAGCTCACACGTGGCCGGGTCCCGGGCCCCCTGCCATCAAAGCCCAGTAATCCCCCAGTGCCAGAACCCCGTGTCCGTAGTGCCCCTCTTTCTCCCTTCCTGAACCACAGCACGACCCCAGCTGTAGAGATCCCGGCTTAAGCAAGCAGCTCTCAGGGCGGTGTGGGCAGCACTGCTACCTTGGGCCTCCGCACACCCCAGTCCCCGGCCCCCAGCACCAACAACATCTGTCTCTGGATCTCCCCCGGGCCTGCGCTGAGAAGACCCCCGCTCCGGATGGGAGACCCCCAGGTCGGAGGGCCCAAGACCACCGTAGCACCTCTCCCGCTGGTCCGCGGTGCACTCAACTCCAGGGCCCGGCCCCACCTTCTCGCTGGGCCTGCGTTCCTAGGGCCGGCACCCCTCGCTCCACTCCGTCTCCAGCCGCACCTCTCTCTCCGGCCGGTCTGACTCACCCCGGGCAGCAGGAGATCGGGTCACTCCCCCGATGGCCGCTCTGGTGCCTCCGACCTCCCCCACGGGCGGCCGCTCCCGGCGGCTCTCGGCTCCCTCCGCCGCTGGCCTCACCTCCTCGCTCCGGGCCGGCGGTACCGCCTCCCTCCTCCGGCAGACTCAGGCGTCCAGGGCAGCCGCTTCCCAACAGGAGCCGTGCGCCTCGCTCCCCGCCAGGAGCCAGGTAGATCGGGAGTAATCGAGGCTGTTGTGGAACTTCTCCCCTGCGAGTCCAGATGCCGTCGAACTCAGGAGCCGGCCTCTCCCTCACGCGAGGCCAGTGCTTACAGGCCGCAAATCTCCACAGCTCCTCCGGCCGTTGCAGGCGCCACTCCGCCCCTCCGACAGCACCGGACCGCACCCCCAGGTGTCGGTGACCTCCGCTGGCCTCCGGAAGCTGGTCAGCCCACCCTGGACCGTGCTAGACAATGCTGAGCTAGTTTGGCGCCGGAGAGGCACGAAAGAGCGTCCTACTCCGTCGCCATCTTGGCCACGCCTCAATATTGCTTTTCTTTACTCGTTTTGATTCTTTTCCGGTGTTTCACCTGGTGGTACAATTTCTTCAGATCTGATGTCACCACCTCGTGAAAGGAGTCTATGGCATCTCTAGGCATGGTCAGTATGACGCAAGATATGGGTTTAAACAGGCTCATGCCCGCGCCCATTTGTTCAATTTCCACTTCCACCAGTTCATGTTGTGTGGACATAATGGGGTCTGTGCTGGTATTTAAATTGCCCATTTGTTGCAAGGCCAATAATGCTTTTACATCCCGGGCTTCAAGTGTTGGAACCGAAGGTTCTGTGTTGGTCACATTGGTATTGTTTAGTCCATCTTTGACGTTAAAGAACTTGCGCAATTTAAGTTTGCGTATGTAGCGAAAGACATCGATCCTAGTAGAGGTATAATTGAAGTCAGTGAGGGGGCAAAATGATAATCCTAGGCTCAGTAATTGGTTTTCTGCTGCTGTTAGTGTTGTAGTTGATAGGTTCACAATAGTGTTATCTTTTATTTTATTTTCCGCCAGTGTTGTTTCTTTTTTTGTTTTTGTTGTTGTTTACATTTGTATTTTTTCCGGCGTACTTTGCGTCGTCTGTTGATTCTGGCCCTTTTTGTTACTGTGGCTGCCGCCGATTTCGTGGGCGCAGAGTTTGAAGACGTGCATTCACTAAAAAATCTACCTCTTCTCCTAGATCAAGTACCATTTGAGCCCCCCTGCACTATATATAATCAAGAAAATGAGAACTGCGCACTCAGAGGGAAAGTAATAATCAACAGGGTTAATCCATAATACAGCTACGCGTTTCGACACTCGGTGGTATCTGAGTCACACGATCGTGCGCATTTCTCATTTTCTTGAACTTGGAACATTTTGTACCGGCTTGGGTTTCTGCCAGAATTGCGCCAACTGACGACGGGATTGATCCCAGAAGGACCCACATCTTGTAAAATATATATATATTTCTTGTTACAGAAAGAGCAATTGGCCTACTTTAAGAGCAACATGGGGAGATCAAACAGTAAAACTCCAGGCTTGGAGGAGCGGGGGAATTATCACGGAGGATGAATTCCCAATCGTGAAAAAGGAGCATCCAGTGGTACCAACCTTTTATTTGATCCCCAAGGTCCACAAGGATTGTAACATACCGCCTGGGCGCCCTATAATATCTGCCATTGACAGTTCCCTTGAGAATGTTTCTAAGTATATAGACTTCTCTTTACAGGATTGGGTCAAAGGACTGGGGTCATATGTACAAGACTCAACAGATTTCATTCGCAAAACAGAACAGTTGGAGTGGGGTCCAGACTTTTTGCTAATGACCCTCGATGTATCATCATTATATACCTCAATTGGACACCGAGATGGTCTCAAGGCGATTGAACATTTCCTGAACAAACGTCCTATATATTATGGGGTGCATAACAAGATGCTGTTGTCCATGATTCAAATGTGTTTAGAGCAGAATTTCTTCTTGTTTAACAATCAAATCTACCAACAAGTAAGGGGTGTCGCCATGGGGGCCTGTTTCTCTCTCAGCTACGCATGTTTACACATGGGGCTGTGGGAGGAACAGGTCCTGGCGGGGGATCTGCGTATAATCATGGAGCAGCATGTGGTCACCTACCTCAGATATATTGATGATTTATTTTTTGTTTGGAGAGGGACGGAGGAGGCAGCAATTCAGTTTGTCAACAGCCTGAATGTTAACAGCTTAAATTTACAATTTACATCATGCATTCATGCAAGGACTGTCAGCTTTCTAGACATGGAAGTCAATATTGAAAACAACCGCATACAAACTAAACTAAACTATTTAGAAAGCCCACTGCGGGCAATACCATCCTGCATGCAGCAAGTCACCATCCACGCCACCTGATACGGAGCATCCCTTATGGGGAGATGCTGCGTATCAGGCGGATTTGCAGCAGTGATGAGGAATGCAAGTTGGCACAGGAAGCAAGTAAGTGTAGATTCCTTGCAAGGGGATATTCTAGGGGCATAATTGAGGCTGCTCAGAGAAGAACACAGCTTATATCCCGAGAAAATGCGCTGATACTTAAAACCAAGGAGGTGGATACAACCCCGGCTGGGGAAGAAATCAGACCTCGCATGATTGTAACATATAGCCGACAACATTCTGCCATTAGAAAAATATTCAGTCAGAATTGGAACCTCATATTGGGTGATCCAATTATTGGTAGTAAGGTGTTGAACAAACCACTCCTCACATTCAGGAAATCAATATCTATGGCCAGATCATTGGTCAAAAATACCTTGGAACCGCAAATTTCAACCACTTGGAAGGCCCTAGGCAGAGGTTTTAGGAAATGTTCGCAATGCAAGGCGTGCAAACACGGGGTAAACAGAACAAAATACGCTGTCCCATTCTCACAAACACCTAGAGAAATTACCAAGCGCCTAAACTGTAAAACAGACTATGCAGTCTGTGCTGGAGTGCACTTGTGGACTCAGGTATGTGGGTAGTACTCGCCTGCCGGTCCACAAGCGTGTGCTCCAACACATTAGAGCTATTAATAACAAAGACCAGGCCTACCCTGTGGCTAGGCATTTTGAGCATGAGCATAGTTCCAATCCTATACATCTGTCCTACTTTGTAATTGATTCAGTCTGGCCAATGAAAAGAGGTGGAAATAGAGATGCGAGGCTTCGCCTTCTCGAAACAAGATACATCTTGGAATTAGATAGTAAGCAACCTCAGGGGCTGAATGCAACAGAGGATCTTTATACTTGTTTGTAAATTTTTGTTGATTTGCTACTTGTTGGTCCTCGTTTGAGTTGAATCCTAGTTGGATTTTCCTGTAGTGTTTACAACTATGCAAGGATATATTAATAACCTTGATTTATGTAGTCAGGAATAGTCCACTAATGGATTCACTTCAGCATAGCATAATGAGAAGCTTCTGGTATCAGGGAATAGGGAATTTCAATTGCTAGTTTGCACTTTCAATGTGGTATTTACATGTATTTGATTAATTGGATTATCAATATTTATGTGCCTTTTTTTTCTCCCCATATGTGTATTTAGAGAGCTTTACAGTTAAAAGAGGGCAACCCCGGAACGTTATCTGGGGGATTTACCATCAGCTCTATTATGAACTATTAGTTATTGTTTTTAAGTAAGCAATTGCACTAGCACTAATGAAAAAAAGTAATTATGCACCCACTTTTGTTTGCCGATAACAAGAAAACAACTAGAAATGACGGCATTTTTTCTCAGGGTTTTAGCCCACTTGGGCTTTATTGTATACAATGTTCATTGTACATTCGTTGATGTGAAATTAGCAGTGAGACCAAAAAATCGTATGAATTAAGTGGAGGTTCGTTTTTATTATTCCCACTCATTGGTTTAACTGTATTTATACAGAAACAATATCAGAAAGTGTGTTTTAAAATATTTAAATACGTATTTATATATTTTATAATTTGGTCGTATGTGCATCTAACATTGTATTGTGAATTTGCATTCTGATGTAACACATGTGAACATAGTATTTTTCCCATGTTGTTGATACCCTGTTTGAAAAATTGCGCGCACATTTGCACTTTAAATATCGGCATTGGCTCTCAGCAACTCGCCATGTGATCAAGCTTTGTAAGAGGCGAAACGCGTAATGGCGGCGGCAGGCTTGCTGGACAAGAATAAACACCTCGATTAAGCACTGAATTTGGGTCTGTTCCTTTGTCATTGGATTCTAGGGCTGGGGCGGCTGCTTCAGCTGATGTGGCGAATTTACTTGCATATATATATATATTCACTGAAAAAACCATAGGTTTCACACCAGTTATAGTTAGCTGGAAATTTTACTGACATAAAACCATTGAAATTCCACGTTATAGTTAGTTGGACTCACTATAACTTGCGCGTGTAATGCACTGCTGATGACATCACATATTACATCACTCATGACATGGTCAGTGACATCACTCATGACATCACTGATGACACCATCCAGTGAATGTTTGCCTTTCTAAAAAATAAATATGTTTTATATATGAATATGTAAAGGTCAATGGAAGAATAAATGTTTAAATAAGTGTCTTAATGGATGTTTTTTTTAAAAAAAATTGATTGGTTAACTGGCTTATTAAGTGTATTTTAGTGAATACATATATTAGCGAATATTGTTTAAATATTTAAATGTTTGTATCAGTGTTTCACTTTGTGTATAAGTGGCTGCATGGGTTGGTGAGTAGCTACATGTGTGTGTATATGGGTTATTAGATGTTTTTTTAAGTATCAGTATGAGTGTCTGTATGGTTTGGTGGGGGTATTACTTAGCACATAGATGCATCAATGACTGACTCACTGTTTGTATGTGTTTGGAAGACGGCATATGTGCAGGACTGTATGGATGGATGAGTGTGTATATGTGTGTGTTAGTGAGTGAATGACTGTCTCACTAGTGTCTTTATCAGTAACTACATATGTTTTAATCTAGTATATGTGAGTATTGATGTATATAAGTGAGTATATGTGAGAGTGAGAGATTGTAAGAGTTCCTGTTTAAATAAGTATGTGTTTCTATAAGTGATTGTTTAAGAGAGTAAGTATGTGTAAGTTTCCTTATAAGTAAGGTGGTAGTGTGTATATGGCTGTATATGCAAATAAATGGATGATCAATAGTTTATTTGCATGTGTGAGTATGTGTGTGAGCAACTTTTGGAAGACTGTTGATGTGTTACAGGATGTATAGGTGTATCACTACATATGATGAGTGAGTATATGTATGAGTGACTATATAGAACTGTTGGTGAATTAGTGGATGTGTATATAAATAGTGGAATTACTGAATTGGTTGTTGTAACTGGTATGGGTATCTCCTTTTTTTTGAAAATTTTAGTTTCTATTTTTGAATATGTGTTTCAAGGGTTACAGTGAAAGGAGGTCTGTCACTCTGTCACAAGGATGGTGTCATCAGTGATGTCATGAGTGATGTCACTGACCATGTCATGAGTGATGTAATATGTGACGTCATCAGCAGTGCATTACACGTGCAAGTTATAGTGAGTCCAACTAACTATAACGTGGAATTTCAATGGTTTTATGTCAGTAAAATTTCCAGCTAACTATAACTGGTGTGAAACCTATGTTTTTTTTCAGTGAATTTAGGTTTAAAGTATTTTATTAAGGCATAAAAAACACGGGGAGGGGAGCAGGAGGTCAGGCAAACATACATTACAAAAAGCGAAACGTTGCAGCGAGTCAGCAGAAGAAGAGGGAGGCAGGGTGCCCCAGAGGGTAACAAGGCAAAAAACATGAGGCAGTAAGGCACTGTAAACAACCCCCCATAGGCCCCCACTCCCGAAGCAAGGCCAAGCCAAAATAACACTCTGCGGCACAGCAAAAAAGAAGCATACCACACCACCAGCCCCTCGACCCCAGAAAAGGAGAAGAAAGAAAAGCAAAGAGGAAAGAAAGGAAAACAACACCCCAACATCCCCGTCCGAAAGCAGCATTAGAAGTACATAGCCCCACTCCCCTCCCCCAGCCCCCGGTCCCCAATCCGCACAATCACTCCGCAGCAGGCGCCGGTGGAGTCAGCCTAAGGAGGCGCAAGTACCGTGGGCACGTCAGCTCGCGAAATTCCGTGGACAGCAGTGCCAAAAAGGGATGCCAGAGCTCCTCGAACTGGTCAACATTCCCAGCCACCGTTAGTGATATCTTCTCCATACCCAGTACCTGCCAGAGCCTATGCAACCACCCAGTGATAGAGGGGGCAGTGGGGGTGCGCCAGAGGACAAGTATGTTCTGAACGGCTGAGCCGAGCGCAATCGCAATCTGCCTGCCCCTGCGGGATTTCAGCGGGTACATCAAGTCATTGGGGAGGCCAAGCAAGACATACGCGGGGAAGCGCGGGAGCTCAATCTCAAAATGCCTATCCACCTCATCTAAGACTTCCTTCCAGTAGGCCGACAGCACCGGGCACTCCCAGAGAATGTGCGTGAGGGTGCCCTCCTGTCCGCAGCCGCGCCAGCAACCCTTATCGCCTAGTTTGCGCATCTCGTAGAGCCGCTCCGGGGTGTAGTACCAATAGGTGGACACTTTAGTGAAGGTTTCCGTCAGCCCATTTCAGTGAATTTAATGGGTTTTTTAAATGCTATTTCCTAACTATAACTGGTGTGAAACCTATGGTTTTTTCAGTGAATTTCATAGGTTTTTTAAATGCTAATTCCTAACTATAACTGGTGTGAAACCTATGGTTTTTTCAGTGAATTTCAAAGGTTTTTTAATAGCAAATTCCTAACTATATAAGACCTGAAAGCCCACAAGGAATCTCCAGTATGCGCCAGGTGACTGCATTGCCGAGAGGTGTAATGAAGCCACGACCCTTTTTACACCTCTCTGCAATGCAGCCCCCGTGCATGTTTGAAGAGGGGGAACTAATTCCCCTTGCATACTGGGGGCCCCTGAGGGCCAACTAGCCCTCCTGGAACCTCCAGTATGCACCAGGGGGCTGCATTGCAGAGGTGTAATGAGGCTATGCCCCTTGTTACACCTCTCTGCAACGCAGCCCCCTGCCGCGTTTGCAGAGGGGGAACTAATTCCCCTTGCATACTGGGGGTCCCTGGGGTCCAACTAGCCCACCAGGAGCCTCCAGTATGCGCCAGGGGACTGCATTGCAGAGAGGTGTAATGAGGCCACACCCTTTTTATTACACTTCTCTGCAATGCAGGCCACTGGCCCGTTTGCAGAGGGGGGACTAATTCCCCTTGCATACTGGGGTCCCTGGGTCATATCTGCCCAAACACTGATATTCCGAACGATTGAAAATGACTTTTCTTGAGAAACATTTGGATTTGGATTATCATGTCCTATACTTTGGAATTTTTGAAAGACTGACTTTGAGGATGCTATAAATTACTCATGTCTGCCCGAATTGTGTGGGTAAAATTGATACCTAGTCACTTTGAATAAGAATGTACTTACGCCTCGTCTAACATTTGGAAGAAATATCTAGTTATATGACAACAGGATACCGACATAACTTGAAGGAAATAAGAATGCCCTGAAGAAGTTCTGTTGTACAGAACAAAACGTTTCGGCTGACTGTGGTACATAAACTTAAGGAAAATAAAAGCATTTGAATATACACCAAGATTCAGCGCTTCAATAAGGACTCTAAGTGATATGATTTGATTGGACTCATTGTGCAAGTGGTGCTGTGCCAAACTTTGGAATATTCTCCACTACTCTCTACTACTTACTCTCTCCTACTCCACTACTCTCAAATACTCACTCTCTACTACTCATTCTCTACTACTCTACTACTCTCTCTCTACTACTCACTCCCTACTACTCGCTACTCACCACTCCCTACTACTCACTATCTACTACTCTCTACTACTCACTCTCTACTACTCACTCTTTACTACTCACTACTACTCTCTACTACTCACTCTCTACTTCTCACTCTCTACTACTCTCTACTACTCACTCTCTACTATTCTCTCTCTACTACTCACTCTCTACTACTCACTCTACTACTCACTCTCTACTACTCTCTACTACTCACTCTCTACTACTCTCTCTCTACTAGTCTCTACTACTCACTCTACTACTCTCTCTCTACTAGTCTCTACTACTCACTCTGCTACTCACTCTCTACTACTCTCTACTACTCACTCTCTACTACTCTCTACTACTCACTCTTTACTACTCTCTACTACTCACTCTCTACTGCTCTCTACTACTCACTCTACTACTTACTCTCTATTACTCTCTACTGCTCACTCTCTACTACTCTCTACTACTCACTCTACTATTCACTCTACTACTCTCTACTACTCACTCTCTGCTACTCTCTCTACTACTCTCTACTACTCACTCTCTACTCTCTATTACTCACTCTCTACTCTCTACCTCTCTACCTCTCTCTACTTCTCTCTCTACTAGTCTCTACCTCTCTTCCGCTACCTCTCTACCTCTACCTCTCTACCTCTATACCTCTACCTCTCTACCTCTCTCTACACTCACACATATACACATATATAAATATATATGCATATGCATTTATATATATGTATGTGTATGTATATATATATATATATAAAAAAATATATATAATTTTATTTTTAAACAGCTACTTTTATTTAAAACTGTCATTCTTTTTCCCCATGGTACGCTCCTCGGTACGCTCCCCGGTGCGCGTACCGGGCGCTCCCCCCGCAAAAATCGGGAAAAAAAGAATTTTTGTTTTTTGGCCCCGCGGGGCCCTTTTAAAGCCCCCACATCAAACCTAGGGGGTCAGGGAGGGTCTACTCTGCCCCCTTATGATAATTTCCCCCTTTGTTTTGGCCACCTCTCATGTCTCGATCCTACCGAGACACAAGATGGCGGCCGCTCCAGACTGTTTAGAATGTTTACAGACAACCGTGAGCCAATCAGCTTTCAGTGCGTAAGTCACGTGGCGCGCCCGGTGCGCTCCCCGGTGCGCGTACCGGGGCGCGCTTACAGATATATATATTTTTTTGAACCTAAATTACTCAAAATCCACTGGAGCACATATCTTGAGACATAGCAAATGCACATCGGGCAACCAGTCCCTACAATTTTGCCAAGTTTGGTGTAAATCCATTCAGCCGTTCGGGCTAAAAGTGAGGTTGACCGCCCTATGGAAATTAACATTGGGAAAACGCGTTTTGGGACCCCCCTTTTATCTCGGCCCCCGCTTGACGAATCCCCCCAAACTTTCAGGGAAGGACCGGAGCTCGAAGAGGCCATTTTGAGGAACCGACGCCAAAGTTATTCCAAATAGAATTTTGAGATTTAACATTGAAAAAAATCCTAACTATAACTACCTACTGGCGACCGCCAGTAGGTAATATATATATATATATATACATATATATATATATATATGTCAAACAGTTCCCAATTACACCGTAGAAACAGATAACAACCAGGACGCGGACCACACTTCAAGTTTCCAAAATTAAGGTGCTTTATTCTCCCATCAGACAGACATGACGCGTTTCGTCCGGTTAACCCGGACTTGATCACATGGCATGTCGTGACCACCACAGTGCATATATACTGTTTCCAATTAACTTCAACTCCTCCCTTCTTTACAAAGGATATAGAAAACAGACTTTGGAGATTTATCTAAATATAAATATAAATATAAATAGATACATGCAATTTAATAAGTGTATAAATACAAGAGTCTTTCCCTCCACAGATATGAAAAAAACGGAGCGAAAATTTGGGACATATATACAATTAATAATGCAAGGTGCTACAGACATAATGGGCAAGTGCCCGTAGTTACAAAGGAGAATATATCCTATGTGCACCGTATATAATTGACAAAAACCGTCCTATTTAGCATATAGTCCAAAGCTGAAAAATAACAACAATAAGGAGCTCATATAAAAGGAGAAAACAGTTAAATATTATAATTTGTTTAAATAAACCCACATAGTGCAAAATAAAAATTCTAATCAATATTCGAATCCTTAATAACTGATAAGAAGCAAATTTCATCAATTTTTCACATCATATTCAATGACAATATATAACAATATTTCATATGTCCAACAGTAATATAACCATTTCTGTGTCTCTTATCATTCACCTATTTAAGGTGAAAATGCTTAGTGCAAAAAAAACAAAGAGAATCAAAGTATCCAATCATGAATACAACATATTCTCATATCTTATTCATATTAGTTACAATTAATAAAATTATAACTATAACATCCCTCTTTCTCTCAGTCATATAGTGTCTCAATATCTGAATGTGTATATAAAGAGGCATCAGCGATATAAAAGTGGCAAGTTGAATGAAAAAGGATCAAAATATGGCCCTGATTAAATTTTTTAGGACAGTTTGTACGCCAAACCCACACAACATAACTGTCCATCTATGTGCAAATAGCAAAGCGCAAACATTCCACCCAAAAGACACCAGATAAAAACCAGTAAAACCAAAAAATTGGTAAAACTCGTTAAAATCCAATATAAATAAGGTAAAATATGCCCACAATACCATCTACACATATAAAAGCTCTAAAAGACAGTTATAAAATCTAGACATAAAAATCATCCATAGTGCAGAAAAATCAAGTAAAATTAAGATAGCAGCAAATATATAACAGATTCATAATATTTCTAAAAGTTCCGCTCAGAAACATTTATAAGAAATTGTATAAGTCTTTCCCTGTGTTTAATCCATTCGGTATCATAGTTTCAAATTGCAAATTGCATGATATATCGACTTTCCAGCTGTCTAAGTTTTTTTATCCCTGTTACCTCCTCTTAGTTCTTTGGGCACCGCATCTAATACAAAATAAGTTAAATCATTAAGATTATTATTATGTACAAGTTTAAAATGGCGGGCCACAGGGTAGCTGGCGACCGAATTTACAATAGCTCGTAAGTGTTGTAAGATACGATTAGCCACAGGTAACTTTGTGCTGCCTATATATTTGAGTTTGCAAGTGCACTCGAGGACGTAAACAGCAAATTCAGTTTTGCACGAAATTAGACCTCTCAATTGATATAATTCTGTAGAGAAAGCATCTTGAACTTCCCTTATATTAATGCCAAATTTGCAAGCTCCGCACGAGCTGCATTTGTAGAAACCTTTCCTGTTAGTTAGCCAGTCACTCTTGATATTTACTTTAGTAGCTACCTCCGGCATGGTTCTATCTAAAGAGTCCCGCATAGAGGGAGCTCTTCTATAGGTAATACTGCGGAAGTCTTCAATTTCGGGTGCCACGGTTATATCAGATTTAAGAATTGGCCAATTTTTGGCTATTATCTGTCTTACTTTCTTATGTTGGCAATTGTAAGCCGTAATTAATCTGATAGGTACTTTTTCATTAGCAGTTTCGATATTACCTTCTAACTGGGTTTCATTAGGCAAGGTTATAGGTGTCTCTAATTTAAGTAATGCTTTCTTGAGATCTTCCATTTTATATCCTCTAGCTATAAATCTCTGCACTGCTTCATCTAGGCAAACCTTTAAGTCCTCATCATTGCTGCAAATTCTTTTAATCCTTAAAAATTCCCCATATGGGATGCTTTTGATAAGATGTCTCGGGTGGGTACTGCTGGCATGAAGAATGGAGTTACCCGCGGTGGCTTTCCTATGAAGTTTGGTGTTAATATTGCCTTTAGAAATATAAACTCCACTCTTTCCTTGCTTATGTTAGCAGTGAATCTGAGATTCAAATCATTAATGTTAATTTCATTAATAAATGTTTGTGCTGATTCTACAGTACAGAGCCCTGCCAAATGACACAGACATCATCAATGAATCGCCACCAAGCAACTACATTATTAGAGAAGTGTTTTTCCAGGATGGGCTTTAGGACATGCTCCTCCCACCATCCCACATGTAAACATGGGAAACTTGGGGAGAAGCATGCCCCCATCGCCACACCCCGGAGTTGCTGGTACACCACTGCATTAAACAGGAAATAATTGTATTTCAGACACATATCAATCATTTGCAGGATCATTTTGTTATGTTCATGGTTTTTGATCTCACGTTTAGACAGGTAAAATCTTACTCCTGCTAGACCCTGTTCATGCTCAATACTAGTATACAGGGCACAAATATCCATGAAAATAAAACAGTACTGCTCACACCACACTATTTTGCTAAGTTTCTCCAAAAAATGACCTGTATCCTTGATAAATGAGTCAAGGGCTTCCACATAGTTTCTAATAAAAAAGTCAACATATTTGGAGATAGGTTCCATCAATCCTCCTTGCGCAGATATAATGGGGCTCCCTGGCACTGGGTTGATCTGTTTATGTACCTTTGGCAGGAAATATAAAGTAGGAGTAATTGGATAATCTGTTTTTAAAAAATTGTACTCCTCTTTATTGATGAGACATCTCCGTTTCCAATGGGCTAGTTCCTTGAACAACAGTTCTTTCACAGTTGTAAGTTCTTTAAAAGTAGCTTTTTTATAGCAGCCCACATCATTTAAATGTTTATTGGCCTCTTCAATGTACATAGCTCTTGGCCAGAGAACTATGTTTCCACCCTTGTCCGCATTTTTTATGATAATATTGTCTGCATCTTTAATTTTTTTCATCAGTTTGGTGTATTGTTGTTCTTTGAAACTTCTATTGGGTTTTCTGTTGCTCATGTCTCTGTTCAATTGCTTGAGGTCATCAATAACAACCTCACTGAAAATATCAATAGCATCACGTGGCATGATCGGCACGAAAGTTGAAGCTGGTTTGAATGGGCTTTCTGCGGAGCATGTACATATAATGCCCATATCCCTCAGTTCTTGTTGAATATTTTCATATTCTCTAGCCTCTGTCGTATCAGCCAATGCTTGTACAGTTGTTAATCCTGCAATGTCAGAGACTTGTAATTGCATGCTGGGTGTATTAGAAATAGTGATGTCCGTTGCCTTCTCATTGGCTTTTTTTAATTTATGAAACTTTACCAACTTTAATTTTCGGATAAATTTGAAAACATCAATTCTGGCTTGAGTGTATTGAAAGCCGGTTTTAGGGCAAAAAGAAAGGCCTAAGGAGAGTAGTTGTAATTCCGTAGCATCAAGATCCAGGTCACTCAAATTGATCACTGTATTCTTCATATTATCATCATGCTCCGTTACTTGGGTAGTTGTATTTTCCCTTTCCCTCCTCTGCCTCTCCAATTGCCTCTTGCGTTTCCGCCTCTGGTTGCGACGTTTGTTGCTCTTGGATTGTGCGGTTTTTGTTGTGTCCCCCTCGAGCGTAGGGAGTATCTGCGATCTTCCACCATAAACCCCAACTCTTCTGAGGGGGTGAAACTCGCTTCATTTAGATTAATCCCCATCTCATCTATGGAATCCGCACTACTGCTGCTCATTTAGGTAGTGGTGGAGTTGATGTCATCAACAGATGGAATTTCCGTATTGGCATTACCTGTAGCTGCCATAGCTGTTTTAGGCAAGAGAGCTTTTCTTTTCACACTATCAAATTTTTTCGAGAAGGTGAATATTTTTCCAGTCTCATAGTCATTTTTGTCTCTTGCAAATTTGTAAATCTTTCTGTTCTTGATGACATCCTGTTGTTTATCCAAACGCCTATTGATATTCTCCTTCTCCTTTTTAATGAGCTCTTGTTCCTCAAACGCTTCCAAATCTAGTAGGACTGTGTCTATTTCTTTTACTATTTCTGCTCTATCGATATCTGCGTACTTTATGAGTAAACAAACCATATTCATTGATGCATCCAGAATGTTAGTTGCCCATTCCTTTAATAATTGGCGATTCGGTTTTTCAAAAGAGGGTGCTATCAATACTCTTAACCCCCTGGGCACTCTTCCGGCTTCTTTATACTTCTGCAGGGACTTGCTTTCCCACCATTTGGTAAGTTCCGATTTTTGTAATTTTTCCAGTTTTTTAAAAACGTTTTTAACATTAGCCTCTTTTTTGTTTGTTTGTGAATTATCATTTGTTTTGCTCTTATCCGTTATACCAACATTCGAGTACAATGCTTCAGGCATTGCCTCGCGGTCACGAAGCACGCCCGCTGCCTCCACCATAACAGCGTTGATGGGAAAAGAATCCTTAGCACCGCAGCTAACAGTGGATGCGAAGTCGTCGCAAACAAAAGCTGTCTAATTTATTTTTCTGCTCTTACATATTTCCTCTCCCGTAATTGTCAATATGAATGCAATACGTGCTATGCGGTTGTCGCTCACCTTTGAACTGCCCAGTGAAGTCGCTCTATTTGCGTGAAATGGATTCTTTGATCCTTTTAGTCTTTCCGCGACTTGAACACTCCAGGGGAGTCCCCGGCTTCAGCGTATACCGCGAACGCACTCAGTTGCAAGAAATTGCTTCTGGGGGGCTGGCTCACTTTACTCCTTCCGAGTCATCCAACACGCATGGAAGGGTCCTTCCTCGCGTGTTGGATGACTCGGAAGACGGGGACTTAGCCAGTCAATTTGAATGCCAAACAGTTCCCAATTACACCGTAGAAACGGATAACAACCAGGACACGGACCACACGGCAAGTTTCCAAAATTAAGGTGCTTTATTCTCCCATCAGACAGACATGACACGTTTCGTCCGGTTACCCCGGACTTGATCACATGGCATGTCGTGACCACCACAGTGCATATATACTGTTTCCAATTAACTTCAGCTCCTCCCTTCTTTACAAAGGATATAGAAAACAGACTTTGGCGATTTATCTAAATATAAATATAAATATAAATATATACTTGCAATTTAATAAGTGTATAAATACAAGAGTCTTCCCCTCCACAGATATGAAAAAAACGGAGCGAAAATTTGGGACATATATACAATTAATAATGCAAGGTGCTACAGACATAATATATATATATATATATATATTACCTACTGGCGGTCGCCAGTAGGTAGTTCTAGTTAGGACCTAGCTACCATAGGAAATCCGCAACATTCTATTGGGAATAACTTTGGCGCTGGTTGAGGAATTTGCGTAAAATGTTCCCAAATTTTGGCCAGCTCCGCTCCGCTCCTTCCCTGAAAGTTTCAGTTGGATTCGTGAAGTGGGGGCTGAGAAAAAAGGTGGATCCCAAAACGTGTTTTCCCTATGTTAATTTCCATAGGTCCGTCTGACAAGTCTACAGCCCGAACCGCTGAACGAAATTACACCAAACTTGGCAAAATTGTAGGGACTGGTACGCAGATGTGCCTTTGCTATGTTTGTTGAAAATTGCTCCAGTGGTTTTTATGAAAATTAACTTATAAAACACATATATATTTATAGGCGCGCTCCGAGCGCTCACTGGTACGCGTACCGGGGAGCTCACCCGGCGCACTACAGGAGTGCGCGAGCGGAAAGGTGATTGGCTGTCGGATGTCTGTCAACATTCTAAACAGTCCGTAGAGTCCGCCATCTTGTGTCTCGGTAAAATCGAAACACCTGAGGTGAAAATAAAAAGGGGGAAATGATTAAAAGGGGGCAGGGTAGACACCCCCTGACCCCCTAGGTTTTCTGAGGGGGGCCTAGAAGGACCCTGAAGGACAAAAACAATATATTTTTTTTAATTTTCACGGGGTAAGCGCTGGGTGCGTTCCCAGGTGCGCTCTCCGGTACGCGCACCCTGAGCGCACCACAGGGTAAAAAAGTGAAAGAAAATAGTTTTAAATAAGAATTTGGATTGCTTAGAGGTAGGGTAGCTCTAAAAAGAGCTGTTGTGTTATGTGGGTGATTTAGGTACCTACAAGTAGGTACTGATGTAGAGTCTAAAATTCAAGAGCAAAACTCTGTTCTCCTCATCTGAGAAATGTACATCGTCTCCTCTGTAGATATCTTGCATGTTGTAATGCAAGTTATTGTGCTATATTCAACTCATACCATAGTTTCTTAGGAAAGCAGAAACAGATCCTTTTGGGACCTCCTGAGAAGGTCTAGGGGGTGAGGGGCACTCTATCCTGCTCTCTTTTCAAGTTTTGAAGTATTACATTTCACTCTCTTCTGAAACTACACAAGAGGGCGGCGATAGGGTGCATCAGAGACAGACAGTGAGAGAAAGGAAGCAGGAGATGAAGAAGAGATGTCAAATATACATTGGTAAAAATACAGTGGGAGAAGGGCAGTAAATATGAGTAAACTTACTATGTAACATAAAAATGTTGCACTCTATACTATAAGTATTACATTATACTACAATCACTTCGCTTTTACCTCATAAAAAAGAAATAAAAATGAATAATATGTCAAATAATTTTTAATTTGTAATTATGAATTTATTGTTCAGATTTCTCATAATTTAATAGAACTTGTAGCATGTCCTCATCTGGTATTTCATCTTCATTCATATATTTAATCTCCTCATGAAATTTGTTCAATGATGTTTGTTGGCATTCTATTTCATCCAAACATTCAATTAATTCTTCATCTAGAGATTGATTAAAAAATCTTTTAAGTCATCTTCTTGTGATGAAATTGTGCTTTCAATATCCATGACATTTTCATTTTCAAGATATGTTGTAATTTCAAAAGAAATTTCCTTGCTCTCCTCCATTTTAATTTCAAATTTCTTGCTGTAAATTGCAGAAAAAAGTATTCACTTTCATTTATCGTTTTTGGTAATATATAACATAAAAGTAGCTTAATCAAGTATTTATTTCTTTAAAATTAATTGGGCAGTGTATAGTATCAGGCAGGTATTAGAAATATAAAGCACTGCATGAGATGAAGCCTATCTTAATCCATAATTATAACAGAAGGACTGTAAATAATTAGCAGAATACATTTTCCAAATTATCTTAAAGTGTACAATATAGTTCCCCTTACAAATTAACAACTCACCTTTTTGAAAGTAGAAGAGTAAGTACTGTGTATTTGAAAGTCCAGAAATTGAGCAGCCAAAATTCCTCTCAAAAGTACCTCTGACAGGAGTATCACAAAATGGCCGTGTTTTCCTCTCATTTAAGATATATACATAACCAATCATACTTCATCACATACAAATTCAAAACGTAAGTTACATTTTGATTGGTTCTAATTTTAAATAGTTTCAAATGTGTTTTCCCCATGCAGTTTTCCATAGGACATTTAGATACGGCTACAGCCTCATCGGCTGAAAGGAATTACACCAAAGTTGGCAAAATGATAGGCACTGGTATGTAGTAGGGCATTTTGCATATTTGTTTATAATTGCTCCAGTGGTTTTTATGAGACTAACAGAGAGAGAATGGTTTTTATCAGACCTTCTCCTTTACTTTCCTTCCTCTCTCTTCCTTTCCTTCGCTCCTTCACTCTATTCCCTTCCCTTACTTTCCTTACTCCACTTCACTAACTCCTTCTCATAGTCCCTGTGTCCTCTTAGTTCTACACTCCCCGTCCTTCATTCTCTCTCTGTTAGCCTCATTCTCTCCATCCCCTTAGTTTCTCACTCCTCCTCTGTCACACTCACTCCCTATAACTCAGCCATACTCCCACACTCACCTTCTTTCAGACCTTCTCCTTTACTTTCCTTCCTCTCTCTTCCCTTCTTCTGCTCCTTCACTCTTTTCCCTTCCTTTATTCTCCTTACTCCACTTTACTAACTCCTTCTCTTACTCCCTGTGTCCCCTTAGTTCTACACTCCCCTTCCCTCATTCTCTCTCTCTGTTAGCCTTATTCTCTCCGTCCCCTTAGTCTCTCACTCCTCTTCTGTTACGTTCACTCCCTGTAACTCAGCCACACTCCCACACTCACCTTCTTTCAGACTTTCTCCTTTACTTTTCTTTCTCTCTCTTCCCTTGTTTTACTCCTTCGCTCTTTTTCCTTCCCTTACTCTCCTTACTCCACTTCACTAACTCCTTCTCTTACTCCCTCTGTCCTCTTAGTTCTACACTCCCCTTCCCTCATTCTCTCTCTGTTAGTCTCATTCTCTTCATCCCCTTAGTCTCTCACTCCTCTTCTGTCACGCTCACTCCCTATAACTCAGCCACACTCCCACACTCACCTTCTTTCAGACCTTCTCCTTTACTTTCCTTCCTCTCTCTTCCCTTTTTTCGCTCCTTTACTCTTTTCCCTTCCCTTACTTTCCTTACTCCACTTCACTAACTCCTTCTCTTACTCCCTCTGTCATCTTAGTTTTACACTCCCCTTCCCTCATTCTCTCTCTGTTAACCTCATTCTCTCTGTCCTCTTGGTCTCTCACTCCTCTTCTGTCACGCTCACTCCCTATAACTCAGCCATACAGCCACACTCAACTTCTTTCAGACCTTCACCTTTACTTTCCTTCCTCTCTCTTCCCTTCTTCACTCTTTTCCCTTCCTTTATTCTCCTTACTCCACTTTACTAACTCCTTCTCTTACTCCCTGAGTCCTCTTAATTCTACACTCCCCTTCCCTCATTCTCTCTCTGTTAGTCTCATTCTCTTCATCCCCTTACTCTCTCACTCCTCTTCTGTCACGCTCACTCCCTATAACTCAGCCATACTCCCACACTCACCTTATTTCAGACCATCTCCTTTACTTTCCTTCCTCTCTCTTCCCTTCTTTCGCTACTTCACTCTTTTCCTTCCCTTACTTTCCTTACTCCACTTCACTAACTCCTTCTCTTACTCCCTCTGTCCTCTTAGTTCTACACTCCCCTTCCCTCATTCTCTCTCTGTTAGCCTCATTCTCTCTGTCCTCTTAGTCTCTCACTCCTCTTCTGTCACACTCACTCCCTATAACTCAGCCACACTACCACACTCACCTTCTTTCAGACCTTCTCCTTTGCTTTCCTTCCTCTCTCTTCCCTTTCTTCGCTCCTTCACTCTTTTCGCTTCCCTTACTATCCTTACCCCACTTCACTAACTCCTTGTCTTACTCCCTCTGTCCTCTTAGTTCTACACTTCCCTTCCTTCATTCTCTTTCTGTTAGCCTCATTCTTTCCATCCCCTTAGTCTCTCACTCCTCTTCTGTCATGCTCACATCCTATAACTCAGCCATACTCCCACACTCACCTTCTATCAATCCCCCTACTTCACTTCCCTTCCTCTCCCGTCCCTTTTTTTGCTCCCTCACTCATTTTCCTTTCCTCTCTCACTGCACTCCACTTCACTCACTCCTTTTGTATTTGTTAAGAATACAGCTCTTTTTGGAGAATTGGAGGTAGTTCTAAAAAGAACAGTTTTTTCCTTTTTAGGTTTTATTTGTAAACAAAAACAAAAACAGGGAATGTCAAACTGCTCAACAGGAGCAAAAAAAAGTAAAAATTAGGGCTGGGGACGGCAGCGGTGGTTTTCATGATACTTTGTTCTCCGTAACAAAGCATTTCATCACAGTCCTTACATTTTATAGTGATGCCATGAAAAACAGGCTGAATGTTAGGTATCAGCTGCTCAGGTCTCCCTCTCACGTTTGATGTAGTTGGTCCTCCAGTAGATCTTGAAGCACCATCCCTTGGGGGATTTCGTGTCAGGGCCCTGACACTCTCCCGGGCATAGTTCTGGGGGTGCCTCCTCTGAACATGCTGAATCATTGTCGAGTTTCCAAAACTGTACTTACTTGTAGGATCACCCCGTGAAAGCACAGTTTTGCAAATTTTGCACTCCACTTTTGGAGCATTCACCTTTTTTTCACCTGGTGGTATGGTGAAAAACTTCCAAATAAAGTGCTCCTTCACCTTGGGCTGAGGAGGCACCTCCTCAATGAAGCCATCTGAGTCCTCACTGCTGCTGGGTGTTCTAGCAGCCATTCTTTTCACAAAAAGGAAGAACAGAAAAGAACAGGTCTTGCTGTCTCCAAAGTGAAAGAAGAAGTGAAGGAAATGGGTGGGGTTTCCATTAGTTGTAAAAAAAACTGTTAACAGCCAATGAAAAGAGTTATTTTAAGGTCACATGACTTGACGCGCTTACGCTGCGGGCACCGAAGGGCTTCCGGGGGCGCTTACGCGGCACGAACGTAGGCGCTTCCGGGGGCGCTTATGCGGCACGTATGTAGGCGCTTCCGGGGGCGCTTACGCGGCGCGTCTAAATGACGTTTTGCTAGCATTACGGAAATATGTTTAAAGTTATAATACGGGTATTTACAATCAAAAATACTACTTTTATAAGTATGCTACTGAATGTCTTGCATTAATTTAGTTAAATACATACTTTTTTTTTTCGCACGCGGCAGTAGCACTCTTGCTGCGCTCTCAGGTGAGCTTACCGGTGAGCGCACCCTGAGCGCCCCAAGACAATATGATAAAAAAAAACCTACATGAAAAATACATTGAAAAAATTATTTTTATGAAAAAAAAAATTAATAGTTATAAAATACAGGTAATAAAAAAAAATCAGTTTAAAAATCGTAGGTTACAAACTCAATATACAAAGGAATTAGCTTTTAAAAAACCTTTGAAATTCACTGAAAAAACCATAGGTTTCACAATTGTTATTAGTTAAGAATTAGCATTTAAAAAACCTTTGAAATTCACTGAAAAAACCATAGGTTTCACAATCGTTATAGTTAGGAATTAGCATTTAAAAAACCTTTGAAATTCACTGAAAAAACCATAGGTTTCACAATCGTTATAGTTAGGAATTAGCATTTAAAAAACCTTTGAAATTCACAAAAAAAAACATAGGTTTCACACCAGTTATAGTTAGCTAAAAATTTTACTCATACAAAACCATTGAAATTCCCACGTTATAGTTAGTTGGACTCACTATAACTCGCGCGCCCGCAATCCACTGCTTCTGATGTCACATATTACATCATTCATGACATGGTCAGTGACATCACTGATGACATCACTGATGACATCTCAAATGACATCACTGATCTTATCACTGATGAGATCATCCAGTGACTGTGTGTTTCTGTAAAGTTTAAATTTGTTTTACATATTGAAGAATGAGGCCCTCGATGGCCCTGGGGACCACCACCCCCCAGGGCCAGGTCCTACAGTGTGCCTGGGTGCCCCCCCCCCGGGATACTGCTATTTGCTATGGAAGGGCGGGAGCCGTGCGGCTCCCGCCCTGTCAAGCAAACTCTGCTTTGGATTTTGGAAGCGAAGCAAGAGCAGTTTTACTGCTCTCGCTTTCAAAATGCAAAGCAGATTGCTTTTCCACATGGGGAGCTGCATGTCAGCAGGTCTCCGTGTGGAAAAGCAATGCCGGCTCCCACAGGAGGCGGGGAGCCGGCGGGACCGTGGGAGCATTGGGGCTCCCACCACGGTCCCCAACAGATAGGGCCGGCCCGGGGCTAGAAGTGGCCCAGGAGGAGGGCCCCCTTCCCCCAAAAAAATAAAAGCCGGCCCCGTGGGATGGGGCCCCCGGGGCTAATAGAGGCCTCAGGAGGGATGCCACGCAGCCCCCCTCCTTAAAGAAATAAATATATGTGGCCGTGCCCCGGGGATGGGGTCCCCGGGGCCGGAATTGGCAACAGGAAGGGGTCCCAAGGGGCCCCCTTCCTTTTTAGAATTTTTTTTCAATAAAAAAAGTGGTCAGGCCCTGGGGACCGCAGGAGGCAGGGAGCCGGCGGGACCGTGGGGGCATTAGGGCTCCCCCGCGGGCCCCAATGGATAGGACCAGCCCTGGGGGATGGGGTCCCGGGGCTAGAAGTGGCCCGGGAGGGGGGCAATGCAGCAACCCCCCAAAAAATAAAAATAAATAAAGGCCAGCCCCGGGGGATGGGGTCCCTGTGGCTAATAGAGGCCTCAGGAGGGGGGACATGCAGCCCCCCTCCTTAAAGAAATAAATATAATTGGCCATGCCCCGGGGGAGGGGGTTCCCGGGGCCGAAATTTGCCATGGGAGGGGGTCCCACGTGGCCCCCTTCCCATTTAGATTTTTTTTCTTCATAAAAAAAGGGGTCAGGCCCTAAGGCAGTGATTCCCAAACTGTGCGCCGCGGCGCCCTGGTGCGCCGTTATGAGGAGCCAGGGGCGCCGCGGCACGATGTGGGAAAGTGCAGGGCAGCGCTACATACTGGGGAGAAATGCCGTCAGCAGCACTCGCTGTTGGAGGCCATCTCACATTTCGTTGAAGTGCTGAAGAGGCTTCAACAGCTCCTCCCAGACCTGCAGTCTGTCAATTAGCCCCATTGTCATTCTGTCTGTGGCGATTATCTCACACAGAATGACAATGGGCCATACTGCAGTTACAGAAGCCTAGAGCGGCGCACGGCAGGATTGCATTACCTTGGGGAGACCACACGCCGTCTCTGTCCCTCTCCATCACACCCTGTCCTCTGCCCTCTCCATCACACACCGTCCCCCGCCCTCTCCACCACATGGCGTTTCTGTCCCTCCCTGCCCTACTCTTGCTTGTTAGCAAAGGTGTGGTTCTCTGTTGTACTGCACCGCACCTCTGCTCTTCTTTATTATTGCGTCCATCGCCTCTCCCGACTCGAGTGAAAAGGAAAGATTGATGAGGGAAAAGTAGGGCACAAGGGGAGAGAGAAAAAAGTTTGACATAAATGAATAAGGAAAGGTGAAAGACCTGAAAGGTGCAGTGCAGGGTAGATGGATATTAGGGTTAAGTGCTATGTAGATGGCAGGACATTGTTTTCCATCCGGCTTCTGTGCAAAGGCCACCATATGAGTAGATGGGAGTGAGAGTAACAGAGTGACAGAGAAAGAGTGAGTGCGACCTAGGGGTTGGAGAGAGAATCGTAGGTTCTTTAAAAAACCAAAACCTAGATAGATGCCAAGTAAGAGAAACATATGCCTTTAGAAAATAACTTAGAATCTAAGTGGAACCGGACTTTCTGTTTTTTCTTTGTTGATTTAGGTTGTCCTATAATGTTATGTTGCTTATTTCATCACTCTGGGGAGGACCCCACAAAGTCATATTATACCCAATAGAGTCTGACAGAGTCGGTGCACTATGGTTACTTAGTAGCTTTTGGTACTGTGGGTGCAGGGTGAGGGGCCTGGTGGAGAGCGATGGGTGGGTGCATGGTCAGGGGCCTGGTGGAGAGCGTTGAGTGGGTGGGTGCAGGGTCAGGTCCTGGTGGAGAGCTTTGGGTGGGTGGGTGCAGGGTCAGGGGCCTGGTGGAGAGCGTTGAGTGGGTGGGTGCAGGGTCAGGTCCTGGTGGAGAGCATTGGGTGGGTGCATGGTCAGGGGCCTGGTGGAGAGCGTTGAGTGGGTGGGTGCAGGGTCAGGTCCTGGTGGAGAGCTTTGGGTGGGTGGGTGCAGGGTCAGGGGCCTGGTCGAGAGCGTTGGGTGGGTGCATGGTCAGGGGCCTGGTGGAGAGCGTTGAGTGGGTGGGTGCAGGGTCAGGTCCTGGTGGAGAGCATTGGGTGGGTGGGTGCAGGGTCAGGGGCCTGGTGGAGAGCGTTGGGTGGGTGGGTGCAGGGTGAGAGGCCTGGTGGGGAGCTTTGGGTGGGTGGGTGCAGGGTCAGGGTCCTGGTGGAGAGCGTTGGGTGGGTGGGGGCAGGGTTACGGGCGTTTACTACGTCATCTGATTCAATGCTCCCCAAAAGCAGCACAAGGCCCTCTACCAAGTATTCTTTTGCAGTTTTATATGGCGCAAACTCCACCCGAAGGCATCAGAGCGCTTTACATTAGCACCAGTTGCGTTGCAGACGGACACATTCATTTTTAGGCATGGGGAGACCATCATGCTTTTGAAATGGTGCCATTGTTCCAGGTGGCAGCCCCCTCCATTGGGTGGGAAGGGTGCAAGGGGGTGGCCGAGAAGGGTGCAAGGCAGAGGGGAAAAGGGTGCAAGGCAGAGAGGAGAAGGGTGCATGGTAGAGAGGAGAAGGGTGCATGGTAGAGAGGAGAAGGGTGCAAGGCAGAGAGGAGAAGGGGGCAAGGCAGAGGGGAGAAGGGTGCAAGGTAGAGAAGGGTGCAAGGAGGAGGGGAGAAGGGTGCACGGCAGAGAGGAGAAGGGTGCATGGTAGAGAGGAGAAGGGTGCATGGTAGAGAGGCGAAGGGTGCAAGGCAGAGAGGAGAAGGGTGCAAGGCAGAGAGGAGATGGGTGCAAGGCAGAGGGGAGAAGGGTGCAAGGTAGAGAAGGGTGCATGGAGGATGGCAGAAGGGTGCACGGCAGAGGGAGAAGGGTGCAACGGGGAGGGGGAGAAGGGTGCAAGGTAGAGAAGGGTGCAAGGTAGAGAGGAGAAGGGTGCAAGGCAGAGGGGAGAAGGGTGCAAGGCAGAGAGGAGAAGTGTGCAAGGCAGAGAGGAGAAGGGTGCATGGTAGAGAGGAGAAGGGTGCATGGTAGAGAGGAGAAGGATGCATGGTAGAGAGGAGAAGGGTGCAAGGAAGAGGGGAGAAGGGTGCAAGGTAGAGAAGGGTGCATAGTAGAGAGGAGAAGGGTGCATGGTAGAGAGGAGAAGGGTGCAAGGCAGAGGGGAGAAGGGTGCAAGGCAGAGGTGAGAAGGGTGCAAGGCAGAGGTGAGATGGGTGCAAGGCAGAGAGGAGAAGGGTGCAAGGCAGAGAAAAGAAGGGTGCAAGGCAGAGAAAAGAAGGGTGCAAGGCAGTGGGGGGAATGGTGCAAGGCAGAGGGGAGAAAGGTGCAAGGCAGAGGGGAGAAGGGTGCAAGGCAGAGGGGAGAAGGGTGTAAGGCAGATGGGAGAATGGTGCAAGGTAGAAAAGGGTGCAAGGCGAAGGTGGAGTAGGGTACAAGGGGGAGGGGGAGAAGGGTGCAAGGTGGAGGGGGAGAAGGGTGTAAGGCAGAGGGGGTAAGGTTGCAAGGGGGATGGTGATGAAGTTAAAAATGTGCCCCCCCCAAAACATTTCTGCGGATGCCCATGATCAGAGCCCACCTCACGTAAACTTCTTGTAACGCCACAGAGCTCCTTGAGCCTTTCTCTAGCCTGGTTACTTTTAGTGGGAGTGCTTTATGCATTGAGATGTACTTTATAAGATCTTTGTGATTGCAAATAAAGTTTTATGACAGTGATGGCTACTCTCTGAATCCTTCATCACGTCTAGACGTGATTCTTCATGTAGACCAGTGGTTCCCAAAGGGTGCGCCGCGGCACCCCGGCGCGCGAGTAAAAAAATGGTGGGGAGCCACAGCCAACTGCCAATTAGGTCAAGGGAGCCACGGGTCAAAAAAGTTTGGGAACCACTGCCCTAAGGGATGGGGTCCCCAGGGCCCAAAAAAAGGAAAAAGAAGAGGGGCCACACAGCCCCCTGTCTAATTTTTTTTAAAATAAGACCAGCATCGTGCCGGAGGCCCCACACCCTCCCAGCAACACTGCAACTGCGCCATGTGGCACGTTTTAAGTTGGGAAATTAAATCCCCTTCAATACTTGGGGTCCCTGGGGGCCAACTAGCCCACCAGGTACTTCCAGTATGCGCCACAGGGTTGCCAGCTCTGAGGCGCTTAGTGGAGGTACCTGGTGGGCTAGTTGGACCCCAGGGACCCTCAGGACTCAAGGGGATTTAATTCCCCAATGTACAACGCACCAGGGGGCGCGTTTGCATAGTAGTGCAGGGAGGGGGCGTGGCCTGATATGACAAGTGTGCAAACGCGCCCTGTGAAGCATTTTAAGTTGGAGGATTAAGCCCCCTTCAATCCTAAGGGTCACACACCGCCACTCATCCATGCAGTTACTCACACACCTAGTCAGTCATGCTAAGAATCAATCAATCAGACTGCTGTTTAGTCACCTATGCAATTATACATACACCACCTCACTTATTCATACAGATACTAATGCATACTTACTCTCTTATATAATCAGTGATACAAGTACACACTCATCCATACAGCCAGTCTCACAATCACTGACTATCATGTAGAGTCATTTATATACTTCAACTCTCACATACACTTGCTTTTACACATGTAGTTACTTGGGCATGTACCACTGAGACATCCATTCACTCACCAACACACCCATACACACATTCACGCACCCATACAGCTGTTTCCACATGCACTCTTGCACCCATACACCCAGTAAATCAACCACTCACACATCTATGCACAGAGTCAGAGACCTCCCACCCACCCACACACAGACTCAATCTCCCCAAAAAATACTCAGACAACCAATCAATAACCTATATAGACACTCATGTAGCTACTGACCAACCCATGCAGCAGCTTGCACAACAACAGACAGACTGATACAGACATTCACACAGTTTAGTCACTAACCCATGCATTCAGTAAGACACATGTAATCACTCACTTATAGAGTCAGTCACGTACCTACTAAATCCTCTATCCAGACACTTATACACCCACTCATTCTTCAATAAACCTTGGAATATATATAAAACATATTTAAACTTTACAGATACACACAGTCACTGGATGATGTCATCAGTGATGTCATTTAAGATGTCATCAGTGATGTCATCAGTGATGTCACTGACCATGTCATGAATGATGTAATATGTGACGCCATGAGCAGTGCATTGCAGGTGCGAGAATGGTAGTTAGCTGAACTAACTATAACGATGGAATTTCTATGGTTTTGTAAGAGTGAAATGTCCAGCTAACTATAACGTCCCTGAAACCTATGGTTTTTTCAGTGAATTTTTTGAAGTTTTTTTTAAATGCTAATTTCTAACTATAACGTACCGGAAACTTATGTTTTTTCAGTGAATATATATTTTTTTTGGGGGGGGGGCGGGAATATAAAAACAATGATTTAACTATTTAACAGATGTATTTAATTTGAAATATTAAAGGTTATAATTAGCAAACACATATATAGCAATCATAAATATCTAACCTATTTCAAATATTAAAATTAACATATGAAAATAGTTGTATTTAATATTTTAAATGTGTGTATATATATATATATATATATATATATATATATATATATATATATATATATATATATATATATATATATATATATATATATATATATATATATATATATATATATTCACTGAAAAAACCATAGGTTATAGACCATATATAGTTAGGGATTAGCATTTACAAAACCTTATTTTACTCACACAAAACCATTGAAATTCGCATATATAGTTAGTTGCACTAACTATATATCGCGCACCCGCAATCCACTGCTGATGATGTCACATATTACATCATTCATGACATGGTCAGTGACATCAATGATGACATCACTGATGACATCTCAAATGACATCACTGATGACATCACTGATGACAACATCCAGTGACTGCATGTTTCTGTAAAGTTAAAATATGTCTTACATATTGAAGAATGAGTGGATGTATAAGTGTCTGGATGAAGGATTTAGTAGGTGCATGACTGACTGTATGAGTGAGTGATTAAATGTGTCTCACTGAGTGCATGGGTTAGTGACTAAACTGTCTTAATTTGTGCATCATTATGTCTGTTGTTCTGTAAACTGCTGCATGTGTTGATCAGTAGCTATATGAGTAACTATATGGATTATTGATTGGTTGCCCAAGTATTTGAATGGGAGACTGAGTGTGTGTGTAGGTGGCTTGGAGTTGTGTGACTCTGTGCATAGATGTGTGAGCAGTTGATACACTAGATGTATGGGTTCAAAAGTGCATGTGGAAACAGCTGTATGGGCGGTTGACTGTGTGCATGAGTGTATTGGTGAGTGAATGGATATCTCAGTGCTACATGTCAAAGTAAGTACATATGTAAAACACAGTACATGTGAGAGTTGACATATATAAATAACTGTGCATAAGAGCCAGTGAATGTGTGAGTGGCTGTATGGATCATTGTGAACTTGTATCAGGGATTGTATAAGTGAGTAAATATGTGTTAGTATATGTTTGAATAAGTAAGGTGTGTATAACTGTATAGTTGAGGAAATGGAGGTGTGATTGATTCTTTGCATGACTAACTAGGTGTGTGAGTAACTCCATGGATGAGTGACAGTCTGTGAGTGTCTGTTTACACTGATTGTATCTAAGGTTATATTAGAGTCTGAAGAGGTTCATTGTCTTATCACATAAATGATTTCATCAGTGATGTGATCAGTAATGTCAAATGAGATGTCATCAGTGATGTCATCAGTGATGTCATTTGAGATGCCATCAGTGATGTCATCAGTGATGTCACTGACCATGTCATGAATGATGTAATATGTGACATCATCAGCAGTGGATTGCGGGTGCGCGATATATAGTTAGTGCAACTAACTATATATGTGAATTTCAATGGTTTTGTGTGAGTAAAATAAGGTTTTGTAAATGCTAATCCCTAACTATGTATGGTCTATAACCTATGGTTTTTTCAGTGAATTTTCAAGGTTTTGTAAATGCTAATTCCTAACTATATATGGTCTATAACCTATGGTTTTTTTCAGTGAATTTCAATGGTTTTTTAATAGCAAATATCAAAAGCTGTAAAATGTATTCTTCTTTTAAATGAAAAATATATTTTATATGTTTTTATTATAATTTTTTATGCATCTGCCAAACCCTGACCTCTTAATAGTGCACTGTGGTGGAAATGATTTTGGGACTATGACTGGGGTTGGTCTGGAAATGCTTTTAAAGGACACCTTTCATCAATTGATGACACTTTTTCCCCAAACTGCCTTGGTATATTCCAATATATGCCAAAGACAGAAATGGAACTGTTCCAACCAATTTTGTCCACAATTTGAGAAAGCACGGAAACGTGAATAAATCTGTTTGTGCTTACATGAGAGACTTTAGAATGGGTTCAATATACAACAATAACTTGCGTTACAACATGCAAGACATCTACAGAGGAGATGGTGTGCACTTCTCAGATGAGGGGAATAGAATATTCCTCCTGAATTTAAAACTGTGCATTGGAACCTACTTGTAGGTACCTAAATCAGCCACAGAACCCAATAGCTCTTTTCAGAGCTACCCTACCTCTGATCATTCAAAACGTTTATCTTTTTCTAACTTTTTTCACTATTTTTCACCAAAGTACGCTCCCCGGTTCGCTTACCGGTGCGCGTACCGGGCGCTCCCCGCGCAAATTTTTTTTTTTTGTGGCCTATATGAGCGTCCTAAGCCCCCCTCAGAAAACCTCAGAAAGTGTCTACCGTGCCCCCTTCTACCCATTCCGAACATTGTTTCCCCTCCATCTTGTGTTTCAATTCTACCGATACACAAAATGGAGGACTCCCGTAACGCTGCCGGTACGCGTACCGGGACGCGCACCGGTGAGCGCTTAAATTAAATAAGGAAAACGTTTTCAGATAGTTACATACTGTCCCTCTATAAGAGTTAGTCATCGAGAAAGACTTAATTATTTAAATTATTGATTGAGTTAGGCTTCTGTGGATTAATTATGAATTTACTTAGGCTTCATCACAGGCACTTTTTAATAGTTCTACTTCCTGCCTGAAACCATGCACTGCCCAAAGATTACTTCACTGTTAAAAACTCACAAGCACCTGTCTGAACTTAAACCCAACAGTGCCCTATCTCCACTGATATATTTTTTTATGCAATTTACAGCAAGAAAATGGAAGCACAGCAAAAAGAAAATACAATTTCATTTGAAATTAAGATTGAAAGCAATCCAAACCAAGAAAAAGAAGAACTAGACTTTATGGATGAATCAGTAGACCAATAATTATTAAAATGTGCTGAAGAATGGGAATGTGATTCTTGGAATGAAAAGGAGGACATTCCTGATGATTTAATGTTACAAATTCTCTTAGATTTTGAAAAATCAGAACAATAAATTTAAATTTTAAAAGTTAAAATTGTTTGAGACATTATTCTTTTTAATATGAAAAATATGAAATAGTACCCAAAAAGATGAAATATAAACTGAGACTTAAAATATACTGTGCAACTTTTTTGTGTTACATAGTAAGTTTGCTCATAGTTACTTCCTTTCTCCCACTATATTATCTCCAATGTGTATTTAACATCTCTTTATCATCTCCTGCCTCCATGTTCTTTCTGCTTTCCTCACAGACTATGCTATGAATTCCATATACCACAATAACTTCTGAAACAACATGCAAGATATCTACAAAGGAAACGGTGTATATTTATTTTTAGACTCTGCATTGGTACCTACATGTTGGTACTTAAATACATTTTTTTTAAAAAAATACAGCAAAAAGAACAATCAATAAACATACAATATTTGAACATTCTTTCATTCTTTTTTCCCTATATTACGCTCCCCGGACCGCTTCCCGGTGCGCTTACCGGGCGCTCCCCCCGCAAAAAAAAAACGATAATAAAAATTATTTTTTTCCCCCGTGGGGCCCTTTTAAAGCCCCCTCAGCAAACCTAGGGGGTCAGGGAGGATGTACTCTGCCCCCTTATGCTCATTTCCCCCTTTGTTTTTGCCACCTCTTGTGTCTCGATCCTACCGAGACACAAGATGGCGGCCGCTCCGGACTGTTTAGAATGTTGACAGTCACCGGGGAGCCAATCCGCTTCTCCTCGCAAAGTTCCGTTACGCGTCAGGTACACGAACCGGGGCGCTAACCGGGACGCTGTCACAGATACATATATTTTTTAAAACGTTAATTTCTCAAAATCCACTGGAGCACATATATTGAGACATAGCAAAGGCACGTCGGGCAAACCATATCTACAATTTTGCCAAGTTTCGTGTAAATCCATTCAGCCGTTCGAGCTAAAAGTGATTCCAACCGCAATATGGAAAAATGAATGGGAAAAACACGTTTTGGGACCCCCCTTTTTTCTCGGCCCCCCCTTGACGAAACCCCCCCAAATTTTTAGGGGCTGCTCAGAAACAAAATGTGCCATTTTCCTGAAAAATTCAGCCAATTCCGTCCACAAACGCCAAAGTTATTCGACATAGAATTTTCAGAAATCCCATAGGAAAAAAATCCTAACTATATATACCTACTGGCGACTGCCAGTAGGTAATATATATATATATATATATATATATCATCTTGTAGGCTTGCTGTGTAAAGGCTACTTCTACCAGGTATGCAGGTGCCCAGTCACAAGCGCAAGTCCCCGTACATATGCCAATAAGTATTCAAACCGGAAAGATGATGGGCTTTCTAGGGTATATTTACAGATGCAAAATTTATTCTGTGAAACAACAGTGGTCTGACGCATTTTTGCTCAGATGCAAGCCTTTGCCAATGAAAAATGCCACCCACCACCTTTCAAAATAAATAAATCAGTTTCATAGACATGGAAGAGCTGGTTCAAAGTTCCGTGCAATGCAAATTCATATAATTTCAAAAGATTAAATACAAATATTAAAGGCCTGTTTTGACACATTCACAAAGCGGGGATTTCACATTTGTCAATTAATTAATTGGTGAAATATTTAAAAAATGATTATTGCTCATACAACGATTTCAAGAGAAATAGAAAATATATTCTGCTTATGCAAACATCAAAAAGAAATACCCTCCAATACAAACTGCAAAGAGTCACAGATCAGTCTTAATTCTCATAGAGCGTGCTATAGTAAATAATTTGTATTTGAAAGATATTTATCACAACTGTGTTTATATTGTCATAATGATAAAAGAAGGATCTTCCATTGCATTAGATAACACAGGGTAAAATTCCCCGATGCGAAAAACAAATAATGTGAACTAACCCTTGTGTGAAATGAACTTGTAACAGATGTGAATGCCAAATGGAAGGGCAAGCTACAATTGGGGTAAAAATATGATGCAGAGTTTCATCAGTAATGTAACCCAAGTGGGCACCCTCAGTATATATATTTCACAGGAGTATATAGGTAATCAGTGTTCCACATAAAATGTCAATGTAGCCCACATTGCATATATAGTGAAGAGGACTTCTGACCAGATTATCCCTTAATACCACTCATGTAGGTAAAATGAAGTCACTAATGTATTTGGGTAAGTGCATAGATGTACAAAAGCATTCGTTATTTTGAATGTTCCCATTTTCATTGTTTCTCAGTACGCCCTATGTAAAGCGCTCTGATACCGTAGCGTGGGTCTGGTTCGCGCTACATAAACTCTAAAAATAAAATAAAATAAATTTCCTAATTGCGAATCGCATTTAGTAAATTGCTCATCGGAATGTACAATAGTAGTGGTGGGTAAAATAGCTAATCATTATTTTGTCGGTATGCTATTCAGGTAACTGTATTCTGTGATTTCCTAAATTGTGAATCCGGTTGAAATTAATGACTGTTGCATTTTGGCAGCGCCTAATGACATCATAACCAGGAAGTGGTGTTCAGTAGGAAAGAGTAGTGTGTGAATTCTGGAGATTGGGGACAGTATCCAAATAATATCTAATTGTCTGTTTGCCATCCACCCAAAAAGACAAACATTTCACAAAAGAACCCAGAAACACAAAATGTAATTTTTTGAAAAAAAGCTGGAAATATTAACAGAGAAGTGTGTGGGTCACCATGACATACTCTTTTGAAAATCATGCCTCACAGTGCCGAAAGCCAGAAAAACAGAACAGTTAGGGGCCTATTACGATGCAGCCCGTAAAGGCTCCGACCAACGGACGGAGCTTTCCGAGTGGCATCGTAATCGGATTCTCGGTTTACTCTCCGACCGCCAACTTACCATGCTGGCGGTCAGAAACTAAACCGCCCGGTCATTTCAGCTGGCTTCTGACAGGCTCAAGGAGCTGTTGGTCAGTTGGAACAGGCTCGTAATCCCAAAGGGTGGGCCTTTCTGCCCTTGCGATTAGATGCATGGTTTCCGGCATGGTTTCCATGCTGGCCTGTCTGAAATGAAAACCATGTCTGAAAGCGTGTTTGGGGGTTCCCAGCAGGGCCCCCTTGGGTGTGCAGCCTCCGGTTGGGCGCCCAGAGGGCAGCTATGGTGTCCCCCTGTTGATCCCCTTACCCCGTGGCAGGCCCCTTGAAGTTCCTGCCACTGGGTGCAGGGATGAACAGCACCTCCCATTTCTCTATGGGAGCATGTATCATGGCTGGTTTACGGCCGTAATGCATGCTCCCCTAGGGAAATGCAGAAATGCGACCGAACTGTGTTCAGTCGCCTCCTAATTAGGAAACGGACCACCGACCAGAGGTCGGTTGGTCCCAGGACCAAGACAGTGTGGATTGGAATCAAGTCCGCCCGACATCGTAATTTTCCCCATGGAATGCAGTGCAAGAGAAAATCAACTCTGATGGATTCATCCATCGAAAAAATCTGAAAAAGATGGTGCGATCTAAGATCAAGAACAAAAGAGAAGGTTGCAAGCTGTCTAAGTGAGCCTGAAGCTACTGGAAGAGGCCCTAACCCCCATCAACTGCCATTGAGGAGAGGGTAGAACCTACTCTAGAACCAGAATCAGTAGTTGGATTCGGTACAATTGATACATATGGCATTCCTGGAACCTCTCAAGATAAGTGTAATATAGCATTGTTACTTTTATAAATGTATGTAGTTAGGCTTTGTGAAAACATGTATCCATTTTAAAAACATTAACACTTCTTGTGTATATATAAATATAGAAAGTAATCAGTATATTTGTGAAACTTAAGAATGCAGTGCATCTTGGTAGATGTAGTGAAAACACATTAGCTTGAGGTTAAGGAAAAAATAATTGTTGGTCCAAATATGCTAACTTTGGTCCAAACATTAACTATTAATATCTTTTCTAAGAGATATCCATGCTCATAGACGTAATGTGTCAGAAACCTAGGGACATGAGAAATATCACATGCACCTTAATAAACCAAGTGATCTTAACATCCAGCACCTCAAGCTGAATCTATAAGTCCCAGAGTCTCAGAGCATACGCAGTCAGTAGTTGAAGTTGAAGTTGAAGTTAAGGGTTTTATATAGCGCTCGATCACCATGCGGTTTCTTGGCGCTGGGGACGGAAAGGCCCAGGAAGGAAAAGGAGGAGTTGCTTAGGGTGAAAAGGCGCAAGAGAAGAGGAAGGTCTTAAGGGCTTTCCGAAAATCAGAATAAACGGAAATAGATCTGATGGAAAAGGAAGGGTGTTCCAGAAGGGGGGAGCCAGGGTGGAGAACCTCATGCCTCCATATTTTTTCCTCCGGAAGCGGTGAGCGCATAGGAGGAACTGCGAAGATGAGCGCAGGTCTCTAGAGAGGGCATAAGCCTTAATTTTGGAGCTGCTAAAGGCAGGAGCAGTACCAGCCAAAGCCAGAAAGATCGTGCAGCCCATTTTAAATAGAGATCGCTCAAGAATGGGCAGCCATTGCAAGGTTTTTAGCAGCGGAGTGACGTGATGGAACTTGGGAAATTTGTAGATCAGTCGAGCAGCCTGATTTTGAATGAGTTGTAGGCGTCGGAGTTCATATGCTGGAACACCTACATACAGGCCGTTGCCATAGTCGAGGCGTGAAATGATCATGGCAAGAAGGATGATCTTCAGGGCAGGAAAAGTGAAAAATCAAGAGATGTTTCGTATGGTCCGTAAAGTCAGAAAGCATGAAGAAATCAAAGTACTGATCTGGAAGCACATAGTGAGGTCATTGCTGACTTTTATTCCTAGGGTTTTTACAGAAGTGGAGGGTGAGAGGGGGGACCAAGGGAAGGGGGTCAGAAGGTTGGGTTCCAGGGACTGGGGGAACCGCCTGCAAGTACCAACTCGGTCTTGTCAGGGTTTAGTTTTAAATGATTACCGTTCATCCAGTCACTAATAAAAATCATGATAGTTTGGAAATTGAGAATTGAGGCTGGGGAAGGAGAAAGGTTAAAGATAAGCTGGAGGTCATCGGGGTAGTTGAATACCGTGACCTCCATTTGCTGTAGTGCGGATATGAGGGGAAGAATGTAGAGGTTAAAAAGGAGAGGGGAAAGAGAGGAACCCTGGGGAACCCCGCAGTGGACGGATCGGGTGGGAGCGGAAAAGCCCGCCAGTTGAACAGCCTGTGTACGATTCTCAAGGAAGGAGGTGAGCCAGGCCAAAGCGGGTCCTCGAATGCCAGCGCCCCTGACACGGTCGAGAAGGATGGAATGGTCGACCGTGTCAAAGGCGGCGGACAGATAGAGGAGGATGAGCGCCTGAGGGGAGTTGGTGTCAGCACTTCCTCTGAGCTCATCCAGGACAGCGAGGACAACAGATTCTGTGGAATGTAAGGGTCGGAAGCCTGCCTGGTGAGAAGCTAAGAAGTGACTCTCCTCGATAAAGGCGCTAAGGCAGGTGGTGATATGGCTCTCCAAAATCTTTCCCAGGAACGGAAGTAGGGAAATGGGGTGGAAATTGACAAGAGCAGTGGGATCAGCACCTGTTTTTTTTAGTATGGGGATGACTTTGGCTGATTTAAACGAGTCAGGGACAATGCCCTGAATAAGAGAGTTGTTTAGAAGGGTTAATGGGGGCTCAGGACAGGTGGAAAAGATCTCTCTCAGGATGTGGGCCGGGCAGCTGTCAGAGGGGGATCCTGATTTAACTTTCCTGAGCAGAGTAAAAAGACTTCCTTAGAGATCGGGGTAAATTGATCTAAAAAACAAGTGTTCAACGGAGGTTGGGGACATAGGAAGGAAGGGGCGGGCGGGGAAATGTTGAGCTTAATGATGACGATTTTCTCAATGAAGTAATCATTGAGGGAAGTGCAGAGGAGTTGTGAGGGAACTGGCTTGGGGGTGACTCGGTCGGAAGTGGCTAAATCGTGAACAATGGTAAAACATTTTTTAGATTTGTTTGCTGCAAGGAGAATCTTGGAGGAAAAGTATTCTCATTTTGCAAGAAGGATAGCTTTCTTATAATCATGGAGTAAGGTGGTGTATTTTAATTTTAAAACAGGGCAGTAGCCACGCCTCCAATGGCGCTCTGCCTGTCTAAGTGCAAGTTTTGTGACTTTGAGCACGGTATTAAACCATCTGTTAGCCTCGTGAGGGCGGCAAGTTCTAACCCGTTTAAGGGGGGCCACTTGATCGCAGGTAACAGAGAGCCAGCTATTGATGGCGGCAGCCTGGAGGTTAAGAGAGACGTCAGCTAAGTTGGGGGGTGAAGCAGAGAGGGAAGAACAGAGTGTGGCGAGATCCACATGGTTCCTGTTACGGGCCCAAGTATTGCTAGGGAGGGGAAGCTTTGCGGCCATAGTTATGTCATTGGAAAAGGAAATGGTAAAGTGGTCAGACCACGGACAAGGGAAAACTAGGGGAGTACAGATGGATAAATTGCTTGACCATACTTGATCCAAAGTATGGCCATAAGTGTGAGTGGGGGAGTGTATATGTGAGGTGAGATTCAGGTTGCAGAGTGATTCTGTAAAGTCTTTGGACATACGGTCTTCATGAGGATCGTTGGGCCAAAAGTTGAAATCACCTAAAACTAGGACAGAGGAATTGTTGACCATCAAGGTGGCCATCAGCTCCTGTATTGCGGAAATAAAATGGGGCATGGGTTGGGGAGGGCGGTAAAAGAGTGCACAAGTGAGTGGAACCGCAAAGGAGGTGGATCGAGCGACTAAAAAGTCAACAGCGGTGATAGAAGGGAATGATAGAAGCTGGAACTTGAGGTCGGAGTGGGCAATTAAGGCCACCCCGCCTCCAACCTTCCCTTCTGGGCGGTCGGCGCGCAGGATGTAGTATGAGTCGGGGAGGGCCACTAGGACATCAGGCAGGGAATCAGATGAGAACCAAGTTTCTGTGAGAAATAGGATATCGGGTTTGACCGTGTCTAGAAAGTTGAAAAGCTCCAGCTGGAGTTTAACCGCTGAGCGGGTGTTGAGAAGAAAAGCGGATACTGCAGGAGGGGGACAGAGGAAAGGGGAAGACGGGGAGAGGGTATCGGGAGTGACAGGTGGTACTGGGAGGTTAGGTAATCCAGATTTCATGGGAAAACTAGAAGATGTTTGTGCAACAAAGCACCAAGCGTATTACCCAGGATGCTGTAGTGAGGCCAAGACACCTGCGGGGAAGATGTGCAGCTCACACTCACCGCGTTGCACACACACAATCCCCACAAAATGTGGGAAATGCTAATACTGATAAAAATTTTGAACTCTTTGGAGGCATCAATGCTTAAAGTTCAGCTCCTCCAACAAAAATACATCAAGATGGTCAGTTGAAAACTGACGAACATAGTGAAAAGCATTAGATTTGGGGTTTTAAAATCTTCCTAATTAACTTGCTGAAAACCAGATCGCCATGAATAAAAAACATCATAGTTATATAGGTGCAACGCAGAATCTATGTCTTGAATTAAATCAGCATAATATGAGTCAAAAGGATAGGGAATGTCAACACTCTGTAAGTATTGATGGTTTAAGTAGGTCAATTAATTGCCTTGCGCACGCCACACCCACATTGTCATGCCGTACTGTCAGCCTACAAGTTGAAAATGACCACTACAGCGGAGATGTAGCTTGAAGCGTTAATCAAATTACAAATGCTTTAAAAACATTGCAAACCACGTAAATTACATGTGGCACACAACTAGTAGGTGCTGAACATGAGGATCAGTCCAGTGTCAGCAGCATTTCTGCTACAGATATTATGACTCTTCTTGAAACCAGGCATTGCAGTGCTGTTGGGGGGAATGCAGGAGCTACAACATCGTCTCGTAGCAAGCGCGAAACATAGAGAATGTTGTTGTCATTTGTTAGTTTTTATGCCTGTAGATTAAAGACACGTTTCTCCTTCTGTTTTACATATGTGACTTGCAGTAATGTTGCATTGTTTTGCTTACATTCATTACTATGCTTTATAATAAAGGTAGATTATGGTTTACCAACTACAAATCATATTTATTATTATGCAAAAATGATTTTATAAAATGTAAACTTCCCCTCAGCCGTCTGCTGCTCTTGAGTCATCATGGCGTAGTGGTGGTAATTGCTTTTCCTCATCTTCATAAGGCACTGACTCAGACACCCTAAATTTCAATCCTTTCTGAGTTGCTATATTATGTAGAATTGCACATGTTGTAACAATTTTACAACAGATTTCTGGAGAATAATGTAGGACACCAACACTCTTATGGAGACATCTAAATCTAGTTTTTTTTAATTCCAAAGGTACGCTCTTTGACACCTCTTGTTCTCCTCTGTGAAACATTGTAACACCACTCGCTCTGTGTAAAAGGGTTCAGATAAGGATTCATTATCCATGGGTGCAGGATGAAAGCACTATCACCTCAACATAAATGTAAATATTAGCACACCAAACACAAAGTTTATGAAGGAAAATGTAAAAAGTTAATTAAACACAATTTACGAAATAAATAGCCATCTTCATAATCTCCTCTTTGTAGCCTTGTGTAAATGCCCCTGTGTCTAAACATAAATGAATCATGGGTGTTCCCTGGATAGTGTGCTGCTATATCCGTAATTATATTTTTAGCCTCACACACCACTCGTATACTTAATGAATGTGTATTTTTCGGGTTAATGAATAAATACTCAATGGCAGATGGTGGGTAAATTGACACGTGTACAATCTATGTCCCAAATCACATGTGGAAAATTGGTAATACTATAAAAATGCAATACTTGTGCATTGTGAGGAAAGTAAATGTGAGCATTTAGTTGCATTAACACAGCATCTAGAAATGCTCAAAATGATTGAGATTGAAAGCTCTGTGACACCCCACCAGCTGCAGTTATTACACCCTGGTAACTACCTGAAGCTAAGACGTACAAGGAATATAAAAACTACACAGGGGTGGGGATAGAATTACCATGCAGTGTATTACTCTCAAGCTGTGGTTTTAAATCAGCTATGAGTTTCATAATTTCAGTGCTACTTAGGCTGTACTTCATATAGGTTTCTTTTGTGTAGGGGAAGTGTTGTACATCAGAGGGGTTACATTTACTCCAGGCTGTGCAACAGTAAGGAAAGCATTGGAATGCAGAAGGGTAAGATTTACTATTCACACTCCAGTCTGTGCAGCAGTAGGGATAGTGGTGGACTTCAGAGGGGTAGGATTTACTATTCCCACACCAGTCTGTGCAGCAGTAGGGATAGTGGTGGACTTCAGAGGGGTTACATTTACTATTCCCACTTCAGTCTGTGCAACATTAGGGAAAGCATTAGACTTCGGACGGGTAACATTTAAGTTTCCCACTCCAGTCTGTGCAACAGTAGGGAACATACTTCACGTCAAACACATTACATATTAGAATAACCCTACTACTTTAGACCCAATATAAAACTCTCAATATGGACATTATTAATTAACCCCCAAAAAATCTATTTATGAAATATACAATTCAATTAAATAATTGAAAAGATTATTTAAAATGTATTAATTACTTACCAATTAAAATGTTTATTTATTTATTTATTGCTTAATTAACTTACCACCCTATACCCCCACACGTCTAGCAGCCCACACTTAAAATTGTAAATAAAATAAATAAGTATAACACAATTTACATAATTGATAATCAACTAACTAACAATTAATAATTATTTGTTAATTCATTATTAATAAGTAACGTCCCACCCTACACCCCTACAAACCTAGCAATCCACACTAAAATATGACTAAAATAAACCAATACTACATAATGTATATTATTAATTGTCAATTAAATATTTAATAATAAATAATTGATAATTAATCATTACTTAATGTCTCACCTTATATATCCCTACAAACCCAACAGCCCACACCTAAAATATAACTGAAATATACATTTATTGCACAATTTACATAATAAATACTCAAGTCAATAATGAGTAATAAATTAATAATTCATTGTTAAATAATTGTTATCTGATTAACTTCCCACCCTATTCCCCTACAAACCCAGCAGCCTGCACCTAATATATATCTATAAATATAATTATTACACAACTTACATGATTAATAATCAGTTAAATAAGTAATAATACATTAATAATTAATTGTTCATTCATTATTACTTAATTAACTTCCCAACCTACACCCCTACACACTTAACAACCCCCTACAAGACTATAAATTACTATTAGCAGTTAAATAAAAAAATATAAAACACTTAAAATGTCACACTTTATTTAGAAATATGATTAACAGTTATACACATAAAGATAATTTAGAAAACGATATTTTTTACTACTATATTGTTGAAAACGATATTAACAACAACAATATTCTTAATAACATTACTTAGCTGAAAAAAACCGAAATTCTTGACAACAGTATTTCAGCATCATGATATTTTTGTATCAAGATATTGTTTTTTCGATATTTCTGTATTTTCAACTCGATATTTTGCCTAAATACCGTGTTGTAGAGTGCAAATTTGAGTGTTGTCTATACTTATCCAGCTTCTCTCCAACTGTCAATTCTGGAGAACCTCAGGTTGATTGACTGTGATTCTCTGGTGCCTATTTTTTCTTTTGTCAGTAACCCCTCTTAGACTCCTTTGGGCTGTGAGAAGATTTCTTTGACACCTGTCACCCTGTCCCTTTTGTTTTGCTGTGGGCGCTCAGAGACAGAAGGAGAGAAAAAACATGTGGGACCTTCCTTATTTGGAAAGAGACAGTATGACTCAGATCCACACCCTATGTTTAAAATGCTGGGCTACTTACTGGTATCCGAGACCTATTGGCATCTCACAGGGCCTATTCGGGCCCTAGTATATGCAGTCCAAATGTTACTTTCAGAAATTGCTAGTGAAGAATTCTGCATTAAAAAAAATGCAAAATACTACAACATGCACACAAAAAATTGCATGACCCAGGTAAAATCTGATAGCATCTGGTAAAAGTAGCAGAGTGAGTGTTTCTTGTAATGTCACAATTTATGGAGAATTGTTTCTCTCCAATTGGTGCGCTATAAAACAGATGTAAACAGAGTTGGACTGGCCCTTAGGGCAATCGGGCAATGGCTGATGGGCTGGTTTGAAAGATCAGTGTGTGGGCCGGTTTCTCAGCAGTTTGTGGAATGGTTTTATGGCCAGGTGGGCCAGGTTTACTGTTGATTTCCCTAATATTATGATCACAAGCATGGTCTGCAGCAAACACAATAAACATGCAGTCTCCCATACCTTCAAAAATACTCATAGAGCGTTTCTTTACATGGTCAAAACTGGGCTGATTTGCAAACATTGGTTGTTTTTTTAGCTATCTGGTTCGCTAATTTTGGTGCCCGCGCCTATCTTTTCTCCCAGTCCGACCCTGGATGCAAAGCCTGCTCATTATCTACTGCTCTTGGAAAATGATCTGTGGCAACCCGGTAATCCTGAAACCTGGGTATACACCAGTGGCGGCCCTCACGCATCGGGGGCGGGGTTGGGACAGAGGTTTTTAAAAAAAATTACCTAATTGACGCGTCGCTCCTCATCCGTCATATCTTCAGGCCAGAGCAGGGAAGCAGGAAGCACCCGGCTCCCAGGACCCCCATAGCCAATCACAATGCTGCAATGCAGCATTGTGATTGGTCTGAGCGCCGTAGTTCAGTGCTCAGCCGGGGACTGGGGGCCTCAGCATGTTCTCCACCCAGGCTATAATGCAGCCTGGGTGGAGAACATGCAAAGTGTGCATGAATGTTTGGCCGGCCCTAGACGGCTATCCAAGCATTCATTCGCACTTCAAGTGGGGAAACCACTCTTCCCCTGCCCTGATCTAAAAGCAAAGCAGCTCAGCCATACCCGCAGAGCTGCAGCAGCAGGGAAACATAAAATGATAATAACAATAAGTTCTTATCCTCATATGTTTCCTTTATTTACACTGCTAAAAAGTAGAGGGGCGACGCTCCTCTGCCTTAGCAGGGGAGCCGCCACTGGTCAAAAAACACAGTTGAACCCTTGGGGGAAGCTTTAAAGCCTATGCTTCCTGGCTTCGTAAAAAGTGTATACATACACCTATTATTTTATTCATATTTTATATGACCACACAAGGGGGATGAAAGGGGAAGAAAAAGACAGAAACACCACAACAAAGGGAACAACCATGAACTCGCAAGAGTGAGATAAAGGGGCATTGAGAGTATCTGGTGGTGGATTAAAGAAGTAGGAGATGGAATCAAGACTACGCAGTCCAACATTCAATTTTGCCAGTTTCGGGCTTTAGTGCAAAGCTTTGGGCATCACAACTTAATCCTTTACAAAGTAAGCACTGGACCCACTCAAACAGAGAACTGTAAACACAAAAGAACTCCACATAAGCCAACCACCTAAAGACCAGCCTGCGCCTGTCAACTCCTCACGCAATCTCTTCCATCCACCCATTCTCTTTATTGCCTTCTCTCCATTCTCTCTTCTCACTCTCTGATTGCTCTCTCTCTACCTTCCCTGCTCACTCCCTATCTTTCTGTCCATCTTGGAGCCTCTCATGCCAGCTGCAATTAATCCACGGAAGCTGAGGAAAGGCCCTCAAAGGGCTCCAGCCTACTAGGGGAACACCAATAGAATAAAAGGACTTCCAGCCCTTTCTATTAGTGTGAATCCATGGGGCTAGAGTTAAACATAGAGTCAATAGTGGCTCTCAAATTCAGAACCATTTATTACTGTGCAAGGTGGTAAAAGATAGCTGATCAGGTGTTTCAACTATTTAGGACACCAGTCAGCATAAAATATGACAGTGACCATGAGTTAAATTCACATTTCCAGTGCTCACCTTAAGTGATCTGGATCAGCCTCTATCTCTTTTGCAGGTTATTTTTCATCCTGGCCTTCTCTCTCATGCTCTTTATTTGCACCATTCACTATCTTACTTTAGGGCAAAACATGAATATGAAAAATGTGTCCTGAACCCCATTTTCTGCCAGTAGCGGCTACTCTTATGGAGAAGTGGTAAGGCGGATGGAAGAGAAACACTAACAAAAAAAGACAGAATTATGAATATATAAAATAGCACTTGCCTGTTCTGACGGCCGCTGCCTTACTCCCAATCTTCGCCTCCCGTCCAGGAACTTCTACACACTGCACATGCTCCCAGGTGCCAACCCCAGCACTGCTCTCATGCTGACAATACTATTCCCAGCATGAGAGGAGCGCTGGGATTGGTCTCAGCGCCCTGGTTTGGCAATCAGACATGGACTGGGAGCCTGTGTTGCTTCTGGTAAAAAGACAAAATATCGAATTCAAAATATAGAATTACCAAAATATCGAAGTCAAAATATAGAATGGACAAAATATCAAAAGGACAGAATATAGTGGTGAAAAATATCGAATTGAAGGTAAGTAATTTAATATCGAATAGTAATTTTTACCCCTACGCTATCCAAACCTTTCCCTACTGTTGCACTCTCTGGAGTGGGAATAGTAATTTTTACCCCTACGCTATCCAACGCTTTCCCTACTGTTGCATTCTCTGGGGTGGGAATAGTAATTTTTACCCCTACGCTATCCAATGCTTTCCCTACTGTTGCACTCACTGGAGTGGGAATAGTAATTTTTACCCCTACGCTATCCAACGCTTTCCTAATGTTGCACTCACTGGAGTGGTAATTGTAAATGTTATATTTATTATTTAATTACATTTAAATTACTTTTAAAACATTATTAAAAAATCGATATTTTGACTAACTATATTTTTTAAAACTATATTTTTGATTCAATATTTTGTACTTACCTGTTTGTAGATAGGAATTCGATATTTTTGCATTCTATATTTTTTCTTCGATATTTTGGTAATTCTATGCTTGTGAATTCGATATTATGTCAGTGATCCGTTACTTCTACACCTGGCTGTACAACACAGCTCTGGTTGGAGAAAGGCTAAGTGCACATGACGGTTTGGCAAGCCCCAGACAGCCGGCCAATAGGCATGTGCACTTAGCAGCGCCCACCACTCCCCCCTCCTCGTGGAGCTGCTGCTTCACTATGGATGGTACAAAAAGGGGGTGGTGATGGACGGAGCATCTGAATCAATCAAACACTCACACCCAGTCAAAAGATCTGGGTTTAATCCATCACCGTTCTTTAGCCCACTCTGCCACCCCAGTTCAGACATGGCTATATGCAAATCAGTCTGACCCTGTGCCTCATGGGAACAGTGCAGCACCCGAACTGCCAAGCCATGTCTTCCCTGGACCGGAAACAAGCTTCGAGGACCGGTTTCTGGCATTCCAGCCGTCTTCAGCCCGGCTTGCTTGAATCCAGTGGCAAAGTGAGCAAGGGACTCACGTCTGAGTATACCCTGTAACACTTATGGCGGCCAAAAGCGGTACAAAAAGGGGGTGGTGATGGCCCTGCCCCTCCCTCGGCTCGGCTGGCGGCCAGCAGGATGAAAGATAAAATGATAATAACATTGTTTTATTTTCATTTTATTTTTGTCCTTTGCCAGCTTTCAGCAGGGGGGCAATGCTCCTCCGCCATAACGGAGAGTTCACCCCTACTATCTGCACGCAATGGCCACCAGTTGCACAAATTAAGCATGGCTTCATTCTAGTGCCTGTTTACACTTTTCCATCTTGATATTTACTCCATGATCAGGTAAAGAGCCTAGTAAAGGAAAAATAAACACATTTCATTTTAACATGTAGGAATATTATTAAGTGGAAACATATTCAATCTGTTCTGTATATGTGCAGCATATTAATCCATGAAAAACGCCACAGTCTGTGGATTCCCTGAGTAGCATTGTGTCTCTTTCCCCCACTGTGGTGACCAAGATCATGTCCAGGTTTTGCCACTTTGGAGACAATCTCGGTGGAGGCAGATCGGCCAAGACATCTGGCTGATAGACCAACACACCGCTGAAGGAAAACAAGGAAGATGTTAGTCCACTTTCCAAGATGCCTGATTAGTCACCATCTTAGATAAAAAGGTAATCCTTGGAATGTTTTGGTCCAAAAGAAAGATATTGGTTTGTGATTTGTACCTCTGGTTTGTGGCCATTTCCGACCATCATAGAGCCCAGAACGGTTCACTCCTTTTACATGTCTTAAGACGGTGTGATGAGAGAAAGACAAATGGTGTTTGTACCACAGAGACCAGAAGTAGGCGCAAATTGTTCAACAGTTTAACTTGACTCTCCATTTTTGATAGGTTTATGGATATTGTAGGACATAAGCAGATTTGTATGTATGTATGTGGATGTACAAAGCGCAAACCTAGAGACAGAGGAATGGAGCACTATATAGAAACGATAGGATGATACTCATGTGTTGAGATAGGAAGAGAGAGGGCAGGTTTCTGGTGTAAGGGCGCAGTCACAATAAGGGAGGTAGGTGAGTGGCTAGAAGTATGATCGGGGGGGGGCGGGTAAGAAAGTGGGTAGAAGTTACTAGCACAGTTGGGTACATTAGGTAATATGATGATTAGATGCAGCTTGAAGAACAGCATCACTTTATATTTTCTGAAGAAGATGAAGGACTGGGGACTTAGGGACTGATTTTCTTTGGCGGACACAGTTCGATCCATCCCATCAAGGAGCTTGAGAACATTACCCCCGCCACCCTGATGGACCACCAACCACCATATTTAGAGATGACCGCCAGTCCAGTGGGTATCTCTTTACGTTGAATGGAAATGCAGTCACAGCAGTTCCCTTTAAGGTTCAACAAAGTTTGAGGGATGACCACCCACCGTCAGTTATACTGGCTATTCACCAAAACTTTGAACATCTTTTATTTTTTAAAGCAAACTCCAAAAGCATAAAACACACATACCATGGAAGTTCTCTCCCATGGTGTGGGGGTTATTATTGTATTTTCCTGCCCTCACCACCAGGTAAGGACAGAAAAACATGGACATTACACCATCTATCCTAAATAAGGCAGGTGTTATGCCCTTCCTTCAACACCCCAACTCAGTGGGGCTGTCAGAAGAAGATATGCATCAGTGGAGCATATGGGAGCTCCGCCAGCAGGAAACTTACTGCACGATTGTCTCTAAAGGAGGCGAGAAGACTGAGAGTTTGGATGACAGAGTACTCGGTTGCGTTTGTAATGGAGCACCCTGTCCACCAAACTGTAAATCAGGCCCTTAGATTGAGATGGGCAGTAGCGGCCGGTAAGTTTTGGAGGGAGGGGGCGAACGGGACACACACATGCACACATAAACATAACACTCACAGCCAGGCATTCACACTCACGCACACACACACAAACACATCAATTTACAACACTCATTGCCCAACATTCATACATACATGCACCCACCCATCAAACATTAATTTAAAAGAAAACAAAGTACATACTTACCTGCAGCCAGCTCTGCCTCAGAGGTTCCAGGAGGTTTGGGACTGCTACCTTCCCCCATTGGCTGACCTAAGGTCAGCCAATGAGGGAAGGGAGCAGCCCCAACGTTATCACAGAGTGGGATGGGGTCAGTGAGACTGCTGACCGCACCCCACTCTGTGATGAAGTGTCACTGATTGACACTCGACCCTGGGCGCTTCAGGGCTTAAAACTGAAGCACCCAGGTGCGAGGCACTGAAGAGAGGGCCTCAGGAACCTTTGCTAATCTGAGGACGTCACACCCACAGGAGCTGTGACTTCCTCAGACCAGCAAAGTTCAGCTCGGGCAGCCAGGAGCCTGCGCATTTTGCGCATGTCTGGCTCCTGGCTGACTGAACTGAAAGTTAACAGAGTCTGTCCGGCTGACCTTTGTGCGCCCTGACAAACACTGTGAGAGGCAGAAGATGAAGGGGAGTGGCCCCTCAGCCCCAATCGACCGGCCGCCACTGGAGATGGCGTTCCAAACCCTTAAGATGTAGCAGTAAAGGGCTTGCCATTTGTTTTTTCTACTTCCTGCATTCTTGAACTATAGTCTAGAGATGCTTATGGTGTGTGTGGTGTGGGTTGCACCACATGTCTTGATGATGGCTGCTGGTAGTGTTATAGATGCCCTCCATAGGTTTATCCATGGTCTTCTATCAACTGGTCTGTTTAGCTGACACGTATCAAATGAGATGGAATCAAATGAGGTGGAATCAAATTGAGGGAGGAGTCAAATGAGGTGGAATCAAATGGAAGGTGGAATCAAATGGAAAGTGGATTCAAATTAGGTGGAATCAAATGCGGTGCAATCAAATGGAAGGTGGAATCAAATGTGGTGCAATCAAATGAGGTGGAATCAAATGGAAGGTGGAATCAAATGAGGTGGAATCAAATGAGGTGGAATCAAATGAAAAGTGGATTCAAATTAGGTGGAATCAAATAAGGTGGAATCAAATGAGGTGGAATCATGCATCCACATCATGTGACGGGATGCACAAAGGTTACTATGTGTGCATGATGGCTGGCTTCTGATCAAAGGTTTATGGTATTCCGCGTGTTTTGGGATAATTCTTTTTTTTTTTAAAGTAACCTTTTATGATTTAGCCTTATGCTCTCTTTCTTATCTCCTGCATACTTCCGAATAATTCTTTCGCAAAATATTTGGATAGTAAACATTTGCGGAAAGAATTAGTAACTTTATATTACATCAAAATATTGACAACTGTGTCCAAGGAAATGTGTGCTCATATTTATTAATTAGAGACATCTGTTCGGAGGTTTACAGAGTCGTTGTGCTCTGTTTATTACTGTCTGTTTGTAGTCCTAGCAACAGCTGGCCTTGCCAAGTGACTGCGTAGTGTCACTGGGCTCCTATTTAATGACCAGTGTGTGATATGCCAACCAATATTATTTAAGAAGTTAATGAAAGGCCTCGCTGTGAGGCCAGACACTAATGGGTGAATAAATGATAAAAGGCCCTTATTATTTGAAGGGTGTATTAAATGTTTAAATTAGAGCTAAACAAAAGTAAATTTACAATGAAATATCATTGATATGTTTGATCAACGAAAGAAGTGTTGTGATGCATTACGTCTGTCAGTCGTGGTATGCAGGGGCATTGCTTCAGGGGGTGGGCGTGTTTGGGGTATTACAGCACCCTAGTAAATGTCCTTTCTGATAAATAGTCAGGGCACAAGTCCTAAAAAAAGATGTGGGGGGACGCTCACGTCACGACAGGAAATAACATCACAAAAGGTGGCTTGCACCATCAGACTCATTGTTTCCCCTCGCTCACCCCTTAGATGCGATTGTATCAGAGAAGCCAGCGCGTGAGCAGCCTTCTGAATGAGCTCCGATCTCGCCCCAGAGAGACCAAAGAGTGAATGTGTGGCTCCATTTGCTCCAGTTATCGAGCTGCCGGTAAAATAAGCAGGGACACACCGTCCACCCGCGTGGTACTCCGACTCGAGCCCTGTATAGTTGAGTACAGGTGTTTTCAGTTGTTATTCTGAGATGTCTTTCGGATTTCCCCCAGACATTTGACATACACACAGACAAAAAAAACACACACACTCACTCTCTCTGTGTATTGAAAATCCTCACAAACAGTGACAGCCGGCACAGATCAGAGGTAAGGGTGGCGGGAGAGGGGGAGGACGCAGGAGGGCGGGGACGCGGTGGAAGATTGTGTTTTCTCTCTTAGTACTCCTACCAATCTGCATTCTTCTCCCTTTCCACTGCCCCTGAGGCCCCTCTAATGAACGCTGCCTGGCGTATAATGTATTTTAAATGATATGCCAGCCTGAATCTGAAGAGCACATCCCCTAATCTTACTGACCAAGCCACACCCCTGGTGGTCTGCCTCTAAACAATATGATATTGGGGTCCTCATTACAAAGCTGAGCATTAGTGATTATCGGGTGGTTGACATAGCTTCCCGACGGAGGGAGCTACAAAGTGCATAAGCAGTGGCCTAAGGTTTACACTGAGGAAGGGCAGCCACAGTCACCGCTCGTGGACAGTTGAGTTGCTCTGGTATTATTTTAATAAGGGAGCGCCCACACAAAATGAGGGCATGCCCACGACTTCCCGCGTTGGCTGCAATATGCAGAATCAGTATTACACAGTTGGTTGTTAGAGCCCATACACCACCCAGGGTTATACAAGCGCTTTCTTAGTGTAGTGACACACATTGTGGGGCAGAGATGGGATCAGGGGACCTAATATATCGGAGGAGGGGTCACAGAGGCCATCTCCACACTGGAATGCCACATGGCATTTGTGTAGCAATGGAGCTTTGGGTCCTGTAGCCATTAAAGTAAATTGTGCACAAACCCTCTTCCACTTAAGTCGACCCCCCTCCCCCCTGGCTCCATTGGCTGAGCCGTAAAATGTAACCAAAACCTGGGACCATAGGGCCCCAAACACACCAGGACCCCGCTGCCCCTGTTCCTCTGTTGATAGCTACGTCCCTCACCTTTCTGCCATAAAGAGAATTTTTTCTTTGTAGTCCAGTCTATGCAGAGCCAAAATGGCGAATAGGAAACTCATCAGCTTAACCAGTTTTCCCAGTGATAGGGACAGAGAGAGACTGCTGCATGTAATCCCTCCCCAGCACACCACAGATACTGTTACTGCTAGGATAATGTGTGCACGGAGCTGCTGGGGCATTTACTCCTCCCAGATGTAGAGAGCCACCCGGGCTCTTCTCTAAAATGTAACCACTTTTCACGCATGCAAACACCCCTCGGGGCGGGCTCGTCCCCAGGGGATAAATGTACGGCGGAAAATCGCTCGGGTCTTCCGGCCACGAAAGTTAAAGCACTGGCGTCGTGTCTTCATTTCAGCGCAGTAGCGGCCTAGTTCCACATGACCCTGCCACACTACATTGGCGACGAGGCTTCGCCGCCTGCCCGGATGCCTGCTTGGAGCTTGCGGAGCCCACCTGCGCCATTCTGCTCCATCTGAAGCCTACAGCCGCTTAGTGGCACGCAGCGAGCACGCTGAGCCCACCCGCACTGCTCTGCACCGGCCGACGTCTGGAGCTCCCTGGTGCCTCTGTGGGCCCTCGTGGCGTCTGTGGCCCACATCGCCTGCCCCGCTACAGGTACTGCTGTGCCTGTGCCCTGTCCAACGGGAGCGTGTTCAGCTGGCGGCGCTCGCTGCGGCTGCATCTACCGGGGTTAGGCACCCCCCCTTCCGCTCTCTGCGCTGAGCATGTCTGCAAGGAGCCTGGTGCTCTCACCTCCTGCCTCCCTGGTGCCCGTTCCAGCGTCTGGGCCCGTCTGCCAGGCCCCGGATCCCTCACTGGCCTGACAAGCTGCGAGGCCCCCTGACTGTGCTGCTCCGCCAACTGCCTACTCAGCACCTTAAAAAAAAGAGACATTTAGAAGGAATACAGAAAAGGGGTGAGAGGAGCAGGAATAAACCCCTGGCATCTGAAGGACAGTGGAGAGAATAGGTGGCACACTGGGATAAGTAACAAAACTGTGCAAGACTGACAGAGGCCTGGTGCACACACTTTTCCCCTCCTGCCAGCCAGCGCCAAAGAGTAAAACTCTACCTGCACGCCTTCACAGCCACAGAACAGTCCGGTGCACATGGCCATGCATTAATACGTACACCCGACCACAGTTCTCTAGCACCCAAGCCACACCCTCGCATCTGCGCGCAGTCACACGGCCATGATGAGAATCCCACCGACGGCTGGTGAGGCCAGCCAACAAGCCAGAGGAAGCATTCCAGATAGGGGTGCCAATGCACCACCTCCCAGGGCACAACCACACGGCGGTTGCACCTCTACCTCCCTTTAGTGAAGCCTCAGACCCTGCCACAGCTGCACCAAGATGGAAAGCGTGGGTTGGACGGCTCAATCACTACTTCAAAGGGACAACAGAAATGGATGGCACAGTGAAAAGGTGACTCCTCATCTACTACGGAGGCTTGGAATCTGTGACCCCTTCAAGACGCTCCCCAACAAGGGCAATGATGAGGACTACGAGGCAGCGGTCGCCGCGCTCAACAAGCACTTTGACCCTCAACTCAACCCCGACTTCAAGAAGTTCAAGTTCCGGAGGGCGTCGCAGATGGACTCGGAGTCTGTCGACATGTTTGACGCAAGGCTGTGCCGGCTGGCCAGTGCGTGCACATTCACAGACCACTGGGAGGAGATACAGGAGCAAATCATCTTGGGATGCCGCTCCAAACTCCTGCGGAAGCTGATCCTTCGTCAGACTGGAATCTCGCTGGACGAGATCCTGGTCCTGGACCGCTCCCACGAGCTGTCAGATGTCCAAGCGGAGGAGATGGAGGTTGCCTTACACACGCCAGTTGCTACCTCACATGCGCCCAGTCACCCGCCGATCAAAGAAGAGAAGGTTGAAGCAATCCAAAGATGCCCCAACACAGCTCGTCAAGCACCAAGGCCACCACCGGGAGGGCAGTGCGGATACTGTGGAGAAGACCACCCAGCGACAGACGTCTGCGGGGCGAAGGGGAAGACATGCTCCCACTGCAGCAGGCTTAATCACTACGCCAAAGTGTGCCACGGCAGACAGTTCAGACAGACTCCGTCGAAGCCAAGGGGCATGTCGCAGCGTGCTTGCCAGATCTCCCTCGATGATCCACTGTCGACATCGGAGGCTCAGCAGCAGAAACGGTATCCGGTATTTGAAAACGATAACGATGAGGTGTTTGTGGTATCATGCGTCAGCAGGACGGACCACCTCCAATGTGCTGCGTCTCTGTTGGAAGCATGGCAGTGCAGGCCCTCATCGACACCGGCACCTCTATTAACGTGATGGACTCCAAGCAATACGACTGTCTGTCAACACGGCCCCCACTGGCACCCTCTAGAGCCGGATCTACATCTACGAAGGGACTGATCCACTTCCTCTCCGAGAAGTCATCCAGGCAAAAGTTGCCAGCGGAAAATACATCACAGACACCAAATTCCACATCTCTGAGAGAAGAAAAGGGACACTTCTCAGCTGCCACACATAGCGGAAGACCTGGGTCTCGTTTTTTGTTGCCAACCAGGTCCATGATTCACACGCCGCAGCCATTCTGAAGGAGTTCCCGGCTCTATTCACAGGACTAGGGAAACTCAAGGGCAAGAAATTCATACTCCACATTGACCGCTCTGTGAGACCAATCGCCCTCAGGCACCGGAGGGTGCCGTTCAATCTTCGCCCACAGGTGGAAGAAGAGCTGAGAAAACGTAAAGATCTCGACGTGATCGAGAAGGTCTCAGGCCCCACCCCCTGTGTGTCCACGCGGGTCGTGGCTCCCAAACCCAAGCAGCATGGAGCCATCCGGCTCTGTGTGGACATGAAGCTACCGAACACCGCTGTTAAAAGAGAACGCCACATTACCCCCACCATGGATGATATAGTGGCTGACCTAAACGGGGCCAAATGGTTCTCCACACTGGATTTGAACGCCGGGTATCATCAGCTGGAACTTGAACCAGAGAGCAGGTATATCACCACATTCTCAACACATGTTGGCCTCCAAAGGTACAAAAGGCTCAGTTTTGGGGTGTTGTCGGCAGCCAAAGTCTTCCAAAATGCCATCAGAGAGACGCTGTCAGGGCTGCAGGGCGTGATTAAGCTCAGTGATGACATTTTGGTATTCTCAGACACGTTAGAGGACCATCACAATCATCTCCAGGCCACCCTGAAGAGACTAGAAGACTGCGGATAGACCCTTCACAAGTCCAAGTGCTCGTTTTACCAAGAATCAGTCGACTTCTTTGGATATACCTTCACCCGGGAGGGACTGCTAGTAGATCCCAAGAAGGCCGCAGCCATCCGAGCAGCCAGCACACTGAAGAACCCCACAGAAGTAAGGAGTTTTCTCGGCATGGCCACCTACTGTGGGCGCTTCATTCCAAACCTTGCTGCCATGTCAGAGCCGCTCCGGGCCCACACACGCAATGATCAGAAGTGGGAGTGGACTGGGATCGCCCACAAGGCATTCAATGACATCAAGGCAGGACTGCTTGATATGACAGTAATGGCCTACTTCCATCTGGGGTGGTGCACTGAACTGATCGTCGACGCCAGCCCAGTGGGTCTGGGAGCGGTCCTCCTTCAAGAACACAGCCCTGAGGTCTGGAGGCAAGTAGCCTACGCCAGCAAGGCCCTTACCGACACAGACACAAGATACGCCCAAATTGAGAGGGAAGCCATGGCCATCAAGTGGGCGTGTCAACACTTTCACCTCTACCTATGTGGCCAAGAATTCCAGGTTGTGACCGACCACAAGCCTCTACTCCCGCTCTTCGCAGGCTCATACAGACTGGCGCCCTCGAAAATCGAGCGATGGGCATTACAGCTGCAGTCTTACAACTTCAAGATCATGTTCCGTCCCGAGGCCCACAACACAGCTAACTACTTATCATGCCACCCAGAGTGCACATCACCTCCAGACCCGTCAACGGATACATGCAACGCTGAAGCATTCATGAAGATGGTGTTGCACGGAGCATGCCCCACAGCCATCACACTCGAGGAGATCGGCTGTGCCACTAAAGAAGATAAGACACTGTCATGGGTGAAGGCAGCACTGGAAAACAACGGATGGGCACACTTTATGGATGGAACCCGCCCTCTCCGAACGGAGATCAGCCACACCTGACAACAGCTTTGGCAAGTACACCACAAACTTAGGGGCTCATTAGGATTGCGGTTAATCTGCATCCTCCGGGCCGGCGGAAGCCACCGCCGGCCCGGAGGATGCGGATTAACTGCTGCGGACTGAAAAAAGACCCCCCCGCCAGATTAGGATGGCCGGGGGATCTTTTTTCCGTCCGCCGCTTTTCCGCCGCGATCGCCTTCCGACTGCGGTGGAAAAGCTTTAACATGGCTGGCGGTGTCTATCAGACACCGCCAGCCATATTAGGATGTCGGCGGTCCTATGCCTTTCCATGGCGGCATTTCCGCCGTGGAAAGGCATACAGACTTTTCTTTGGGGGCCCGTTGCGGGCCCCCAGGGGTGAAGGGGGAGTTGGGGGGTGCACATGGGGGGTACCTATGGTACCCCCTGCTTTTGCGTGCACGATGCGGCAGGCACCACGCGGTGCCTGCAGATTCGTGCGCGCAAAGGAAAACATGTTTTTTAACATTGTGGCGGGTGCTGCTTCAAGCAGCACCCGCCGCAATGTTAAATATACAGGATGTGACCGCCAGGGTGGCGGTCACATCCTAATCAGCATGGAGGGACCGCCGCTGCCCCTGCGGACGGTCCCTCCTCCTCTGGGGTGGCGGACGGAGGCAGGTCCGTCCGCCATCCTAATAGTTCCCTTAGTGTGGGGGATCAGGGAGTTATTCTGAGAGGACACCTGATTGTAATTCCAGAAAGGCTCTGGAAGCGGATTCTCACACTGGCACATGTCGGCCACCAGGGGATGGCCAAGACGAAAGCAAGGCTGCAAAACAAGGTCTGGTTCCCCGCAATGGACTCCATGGTGGAAGAGATGGTGAGACAGTGCCATGCCTGCACAAACACAGGAGGAGATCCGGCGCTGGTGATTACTGAAGGACTGAGTGAGACCCCCTGGGCAAAAGTCAGCCTGGACTTCAGGAGCTTCCCCAATGGACGTCACATGCTAGTCATGGTTGACTCGTTTTCGAAATTCCCTATTGTGGAGGTGGTGGCGTCCACCGCATTCACTCACTTGAAGAGAGTTCTAGACAAGACATTTGTGATGATGGGGCTTCCCAAGGAGGTCAAGTCAAACAATGGTCCGTCATTCCAGGGCCAGGAATTCCAGGAGTACCTTGAGAGCAAGGCGATTCGTCATTGGAAGATCACAACGCTGTGGCCTCAAGCCAATGGGGAGGTGGAACGGCTGATGCGGACACTGAACCAAGTGCTGCGCATCGCTATGGATCAAGGTGAGGATGCTGAGACAGCTCTGGACCAATTCCTTGGGGCCTATCGCCAGACGCCCCACAGCACCACCAAATGTGCCCCGTCTCATCTGTTGTTCAAGGGGCCCGTGAGACAGCGTCCTGTCAGACCCGATGTGGGAGCCCTTGGAGCGAGACAACGAAGCGGTTCAAGCCAGAAGGGAGAAGACAAAATGTAAGGCAGCGAAGCCCATTGGGCACAAGAGCCCCAGCTAAAGGTGGGAGACCAAGTGGTGATCAAAGATCGACACCCCGGTTGGAAGTTCCGGACGCCCTACAAGCCGGAGGTGTGGACCATGGTCACTGCTCGGAGAGGACAGCACTCCGTCATGAGAAATTTGTCTAGCTTCAAGAAGACGGGCCAGAAAGAGTCTGGCCAAGAAGAACTCGATCATCCAGAGACCACTCCAAGTCTCTCCCCACCTGCCTCGCCAGGTACATTGAGTCTGTCGCCGGGGGAGTCCAGAAGTGTGAGTGAAGGTAGCGTCCCCATGGCTGGGTCGGCCTGTTCTGGCGAAACGCTTGAGTCATCCCTGAATGTTTCGTCCAGCACAGTGTGGTCAGTTCCAGCTCCGGGAGCCAGAGTTATGGTCTCCGGCCGAACCCTACGACAAGTCAAAGACTGAAAGACTTTGTGTATACGTCTCCATGAACTGGTGACCCTATGGTCGGTTACTAAAAGAAAGGAGGGATGTAGAGAGCCACCCGGGCTCTCATCTAAAATGTAACAGCTTTTCACGCATGCATACACCCCTCGGGGGGGCTCATCCCGAGGGGATAAATATACGGCGAAAGATTGCTCGGGGTCTTCCGGCCACGAAAGTAAAATTACTTGCGTTGTGTCTTCATTTCAGCACAGCAGCAGCCTAGTTCCACGTGGCCCCGCCACGCTACACCAGCCTTTTATGAATTTTAATTATAAAAAAAGGAGGTTTGATACAAAGCCTTTTAGTTACCGTTGGAAGTCTTGAAAAGTACTGACCCAGCCCGAAAATCATATATTTCAGATGCAAATCTGATAATACGTGCCAGACGGTAACCTTGGGAAGGCTAGCGTCTCTCCTTGGAATTCACAACTCCAGGAAAAATGTTGATACCCTGAATTAAAACTGCCCGGCCTTTTGTCGGTTATGCCTTTAAAAAGCTCACCTTTCGACCTTGTAAAGAGTTCATTAATACTGTACTAACTTTATTTGGAATGCTTTGACTAGTTTTACTTTCACACTTTCAATGGCTGTACCCTGGCTTTAAAATGTACATGCCACTGCACTACTCTCTTAAAACTAATGAACTTGGCAAGGTCAATAAGTCTGGCTTTTTAAAAAAATTGACTCGCCTCTTCATTGATTGGCAGGTGAGTGGATGGAAGTGGGAAAGATTCAATTAATAGGTGAGTGAGTATAAAGATGATTGAAAGGGTGATTGAGGGAGTAAATAGACTGGCAAATCACTTATACACTTACTCAACCGTTCATCCATCGCTGCAACGATCAATCCATGCACTGACCTCGTTCTTCCATTTAGCATCCAAGTCCCTAATCACACGCTCATTGAACCATATACTCACTGATCTAGCCTTTCCGCCGGCTATTGATCCTTTCTCATATTCACTCACTCATCCACACAGCCATGTATGCAAGCTTCCCAATCCATAAAGAATATTTCGAAATAGTAAGAAACAGACCTTAGGTGCTTTCAATGCTTGTTTAATATTTTACTTTTGGGTGTTTTGAAACATTGTTAGAACTTTTCAGTAAAGGAAAGCAAAATTACACTTATCTTTTAGAAAAATAAGATTATTTACTTGCTCATGTACTTATTAATTTTCCTGCTTTGAAAGTAGGAATTGCACCAATGTTTGATTTTTAATCAGATTGTTGGTTTTTATATGGGTTAAAATAGAAAGGGCGTCCAATTTTGAAAATATAAATGAGATACTTGTATTAAAATTCAATGAAGTAGCCGAAGCGAAATGGCATAACATTATCATATGGAGCACATTAATAACTTATCACACTGTTACCTTACCAGTTAATAGGGTACTGATATTTTGAGTGTTGAAGTGCAAGATAGTACATCACCTCTGCACTGATGAGTCAAGTGCCTACCCCCCTGCATCTGATGAGGCATTCTCCCATAACTCCTGCATCGGGCTCAGACGGGTGAAGCAGCTCATGGTGTGTTCTCCAACACCCGCTTAGTCTCTCTGGTCCCACACGTGCCCCAACATTTCCTACCGCAACCTCATGCTCACATATGATCCCTCAGTGCTGCCTCTAAAACTGAGATGCGGGCTACTCCCTAAGCACTGGCGCCTCATACTTGCTCCCACCGTTGCCTCCTCTTTCCTGGGGAGAAGTGTTAGATCATGATGCTTCTCCCATGCGCACTGCTGCTGCCCAGGTCCTCAGATGCTCTGCGGTCATTGCCTCTGCCCTAAGATGGTGTAAGGAATATGAACATGGTCATGGAAGTTAGAGGTTGAGAGGCCAAGGTGAGCAGGGAGTAGAGGTAGAGGTTTTTACAACCAGTTTACACCAAGTGTAGAATTAACTCAACAAAGGAATTGATTATTTTATGTAAAACTCCGCCAAATGAATTTGTTTGTTACAATTTTTATAAATGTTTAAAATCATTCTTAACTTTGTATTAGTTTGGGGGGGCGTGGCTTGGACGCCGATCGGGATGGCGGCGTGAGCTCGTAGCTCCGCGCGGATTCCCGCTAATTCTCCTGTTTTTCGGGACCCTAGGCGACCCGGAGGCGACGCTCCTGCCCTCTGAAGTGAAAGGGGACAGCTGGACGTACTCGGTGAATCGCAGGGGGACTGCTGGCCCCGAGGAGATCGAGGAAGAGGCGGCCGAGGTGTAGACCGGGGTGTGAAGAAAATGGCGTCGCGGAGGTCGGACGGTCCGGAACCTCAGCTCTGAGTCCGGCTGTCGCCAAGCGGAGAGGGACCCTGCACCCGACTGCCTGACGCATTGGGATTGGCGGCACGAAGCCTTGAGATCGGGGGACGCTGCCCGATTCACCCAGGGGACAGGGGGCCCTCGGCGGCCGCCGTCCCGTGACTCATCCTCCCCCCACCGGCCTAGTGGGGGTGACGGAACGGAGCTCATCCGCCTGGTCATTGCTCCTGAGACCCTTGGCGGTGACATTGTACTGCCTGGTGCCCGGTACTCGGCACGGGCCCACGAGAGCACCCACAGTACGGGTGGCCGGACCTGTGACGCAGCGCCCTGATATGGCGGCGATCGGAGGACCGACGCCTGGGAGCCGCGGAGGGGACTCGGCGACGTCGACCCAGCTGAGTGAGAGTCCCTCCCCGGAGCTTGACCAAGAACAGCGGCTGAACCGGCGCTTGGATGCCATCCTTGAGGCGATCACCTCCACCAAGGAGGCGTTACATAATGACATTGCCCAAGTGGCCACGGGCCTGGGGCTGCTACGTGCGGATCACGCGAAGCTGGCGGATCGGGTCAAGGATCATGACCAACTGTTGCTGGACCTGAAGCCCTCGGTGGTGACGGCGGAGCACAGGATCACAGACATTTTGGCCCGGCTGGACACTCTGGAGCGGAGGGCGGAGGATGCCGAAGGTCGAAATAGGCGGAACAACGTGCGGGTCGTAGGCCTGCCGGAACGGATTGAGGGGGAGGATGCGGTGGCCTACATGGAGAACTGGTTCCGCACTGTGGTGGCACCGGAGGGGCTTACTCCATTCTTCACTCTGGAGCGGGCCCACCGGGTGCCCGCTCGCCCGCCGGGGCTTGGCCGCCCCCCCCGTCCGATGGTGGTGCGGCTCCTCCATTACAAAGACCGAGACCTTCTCATCCAGCGGGCCAGGATGTCGGGCCCTTACGGGGTGGAGAACAGCAAGGTGACGATATTTCCGGACTACACGCAGGCGGTCCAGAAGGACAGGGCATCGTTCCTTGCTGTGAAGAAGGAGCTCAGGGAGGAAGGCATTCAGTACTCCTTGCTCTACCCGGCCAAGCTGCGGATTATCATGGATGGCACCACACACTTTTTCCACACTCCGGACGAAGTTTGGCACTGGCTTGAGTTATACAGAGCGGGGACGGACAGGACACACCAAAGTAGGCGAGACCAGCCCAAGCAGCCCCGGGTGCGGCAGTCACAACGTATCAGGTCCCGCAACAGGCGCCAGCGGGAAAAGAGGGAGGCCCAAATGGCGGCGGAGAAGAGGGACGCGCTTGCGGCGACGGCGGCCATTACAGGGTCGCGACAGAACAGTGAACGAGCCGAAACGGACTCGGGAGGAGAGGGCAGCAGAACAGGAGAGGAACTTTCGGAGGCAGAGAGCCAGAAGGGGCCGCCAGTGACCCCACAGACTTCGGATGATATTATTTGCGGCTAAGATAGACTTTGGTCTTGATCGGGACTTCATGGTAGGGTGATATCCTGTTGCTGGAGGGCGGGTTGCCGGGTGGGGGAGCGGAGTGTATCAGAGGGGATGAAGGGCGGACGCGGGCTCCGCTGGCTGGGGTCGGCGGCGACTCACCCCCCCTAGGCCCTTAAGGCCGACTGTGGTGGAGACCACAGGGTAAGTGTGCGACAAGTTGGTTCAAGGTTTGGATGGGGCGGCCATTGGGTTCGTGTGCTCTGTCCTGGGGAGTGGGGGTTGGGGAATGTTTCAGTTTTGGGGGTTCCGGGGTTGTTGGGGGGGGGGCAACTGCATTGGGGGGGTCATGGACCGTTGGAATCTGAATTGGACTGTATGGACTTGGAATGGGGACATTACCTAATTTGAAATGCCTAACGTGGAATGTCCGGGGGCTGCGGACTATGGTGAAACGTCACAAAGTGCATGCATACCTGGTACGCAGGGGGGTTCAGATAGCTATGCTCCAGGAGACTCACCTCACTAAAAAAGAGTGCGCTGCCTTGCAGAAAAGATGGCGGGCCAGGTTTTTGGCACCACTTATTCAGCGTATGCCAGGGGGGTCTTGATCTGGGTGAGGGCGGGGATCCCCTTTCAGGTGCTGAATCAGGTAATAGATCCGGATGGCAGGTTTGTAGCGGTGGAGGGGAGATTGTATGGACGGGATGTGGTTTTTTGTTGTGTTTATGCACCAAACACTGACCAGGGCCGATACTTTGATAGCCTCTCGGGGTCCTTGGCCTCTTTCCTGGCGGGTCCGATGGTACTAGGGGGGGACTTCAATTCAATTACGGATGTGGCTCTGGATAGGTCCCATCCCCCCCTGGTAGACTCTCCTGTGCGCAGGCTGGCCGCGCACAGGAAGGACTGGCAAGAACGGTGGGGGTTGCTGGATGTCTGGAGGGAGAGGCACAGGGGAACCAGGGATTACTCCTTTTACTCCGCTTTACATGATTTACACGTTAGGATTGATGCGGTGCTTTGTGGGGGCTCCCTAGCACCTTTGATCACCCATGCTGAGTACCTTGCTAGGACGATATCTGATCATAACCCCCTGTTGGTGCATATTCAATGGCAGAGGGAGCGCTCTGTAATACCAACATGGCGGCTTCGGCCGGAGACGCTAGAGGATTCTGTGTTCGACGATGCGGTCCGGCAGGGCATTGATAGTTATTTCGGTGTGAACGAAGGGACGGCGACGAGCAGGTCTGTTGAATGGGATGCAATGAAGGTGGTGGTGAGAGGAGTGTGCCTGGGTAGGTTCTCGAATGCCCGAACGACTGTGCTGAATGACTTAATGAAAGCGGAGGAGACTCTGAGGGACCTGGAACGCCGCAGGCCAACTAGGCCAGATCTACAGGCCCAGTTATTGGACGCGAAGGAAGTGGTAGCCGCGGAGACGGAACGTTTGAGATGTTATGATTACAGGCAGTACATGATTAGGGCGCACGCAGAACGGGACAAGGTGGGTACCCTTTTGGCAAGATTAGCGAATCCGGAACTTAGGGGTTGCCCGATCCTCAGCATTATTGACGCACAGGGAGAGATGGTGTACTCTCAGGCAGCTGTAGTGGACCGCTTTCGGGGTTACTATGAGGAATTGTACCGGAGTCAGCTGGGAATGGGGGTGCAGGACATCGTGGAGTACCTGGGGGAGAGACCGCTTCCGGTCTTGGACGAGGGCGACGCGAGGGACCTGGGTAGCCCGATTACGCTAACGGAGATTCGAGTGGCTATCAAACATATGGCCCGTAACAAGACACCCGGGGTGGACGGCCTCCCAATCGAGTTTTACCAGCACTATGTTGACGCTCTGGCGCCCAGGCTGCTGGTGGTGTATACGGAGGCCTTCGAGAAGGGGGTGTTGCCTGCCTCCATGCGGGAGGCCCTGATAGTGCCACTCCTCAAGCCTGGCCGAGATGCCGCGGACGTGAGGTCTTATCGTCCACTGTCCATGTTGACGGTGGATTACAAGATCCTGAGTCGCATCCTGGCCACTAGATTGGCCCCGCACATGACGGGCCTGGTGCACAGGGACCAGGCTGGGTTTATACCCACGAGGAGCACGGCGATGAATATCCGCCGCCTAGTGGGGATAATGGACGCCATCTTGGAAGGGGAGGGGTCGCCGGCGGTACTGTCCGTGGATATTGAGAAGGCCTTCGATAGTTTGGAATGGCCTTTCCTGGATGGAGTGCTGGAGCGGTTTGGCATGGGCGATGGGTTTCGGAAGTGGACGAGGGTCTTGTACAACTCGGCGACGGCGAGGGTACGATTGGGCGGCCTGGTATCTGCCGCGTATCCGGTGGGCAGGGGAACACGACAGGGATGCTCTCTCTCCCCTTTATTGTTTGCCCTGGCGATGGAACCCTTGGCGGTCCACGCGAGATCCGGCGACCGTTACGCGGGAGTAGTAGGGGATGGGCAATGGCATTACATATCGCTTTATGCGGATGACTTGCTCCTGTACCTAGCAGACACCTCGGGGGCACTGGCCGGAGCGATGGACCTGCTGTCCGAGTTCGGCCGATTATCGGGCCTTAAGGTCAATTGGGCGAAGACCTGCGTGTTTCCGCTGAGAGCGGGATCACCAGCCCCTAGCCGCGACCTGGGAGTGACGTGGGAACCCTCTTGCATCGTCTACTTGGGTGTCCGTATTTACCATTCGGCCGCCGACCTCCTGGAGGGCAACATTGGCCGTTGTGTCCGGTCGCTGCGGGGTAGCCTGTCTTTCTGGTCGACCCTCCCGCTGACAGTCCTGGGCAGGATAGCATTGCTGAAAATGGTGGCGCTCCCCCGCTTCCTTTATTATTTCCGAACGCTACCGGTTTGGATTCCCCAGGGAGTGTTTAGGGACCTGCGGTCAATGATTATTGGCTTTTTGTGGGGGCATGGTCGCCGCAGGGTAGCCTTGAACACGTTACTTCGCCCCAAGCTGGAGGGGGGCATGGCCGTGCCCGATCTTGAGCTATATTATTTAGCTGCGCAGTTGCAGGTCCTAACGCAGAACGTAGCTAGGGTGTTCCGGGGGCCGGAGGTAGACCGGGGTCGGGGGATACAGCGCCACGTGCTGTCGTACATCATTCTGCAGCAACGGCTCGAATTACGGGCCCTCACCATGGAGGAGCGGACGCTCCGGCTGTGCTGGCAGAGGAGCCTTCGGAGAGCGAGAGTATCGCGGCCTTATGCCCCGGAGATCCCGATCGGGATGTTGACAGCTTTGCCGCACGGAGGGGACTGGTCCCCGCTGATGGTTTGGGAGGACGCGGGGCTGCAGGTGGTGGGTGACTTATATATAGATGGGGCGTTGGCACCGTTCGACGTACTCCGGGACCAGTTCGGACTGCCTGACGGGGGCTTCCTATTGCACGCGGCTATAGTGGCTGCCGTGCAGAAGCACTGGAAAGAGGGGCTCCTGGAACCCGCCACGACTATGGCATGCCAATATGTGGTGATGGCGGCTGGTACATTCAAAGCGGTGACGTGCCTCCATAACAGGATGCTGAATGATGGGCTGGAACCGCTCCATGGGCTCAAGGCTAAATGGGAAGAGAGCGTTGGCCGGCCCATTCCGGATGCGGCGTGGGGCCATATCCTGCGACGCACGTGGAAGGGCACTAGGAACGCGCGCTTTCAGCAGGTCCATTTTTATGTGCTCCACAGGGCCTATCTAACTCCGGAAAAACTACAGCGGCACTTTCGGGTGCCGGATGCCTGTTGCCCCCGGTGCTCGTCCCTAGGGGCAGACATGGACCACTTGTTTTGGGGGTGTCCGCAACTGGGGACTTATTGGGCGGAGGTAGGGGGACTCCTGAATGAAGTGACTGACAGGGAGGTAGACTTCGACATGGCGACATGTCTATTGCTCTGGTTCCCGCATACTAAGAACACCAAGGTGACCAGTAAATTTATAGATCTGGGTCTGATATTGGCACAAAGGGAAATATCGTGGCACTGGAAGGCCAGGGGGGGTCCCTCATTGCGTAGATGGAAGAATGAGTTGCTGCGATGGTCTGACTGCGAGAGCGTGCTCCGGATGAAGCAAGCAGTGAAGTTGGGGAATGAGAGGGCTCTTGATGCAGCGCGTGCGTGGGAGTTAGTGGTACAGGCTCTGCGAGATGCTTTGGTTGAGGATGAGGACGGTGAGGACTAAGCCGCTGGACACCGCGGGGCAACACAGAAATATGACATCGCGCACTGTAGTGGAACCATCCAGTCTAGCAGAGCGAAGCGCATACCTTAGCAGTTGCCAGGGGGGGGGGGTGTTGGGGGGGTTAGCGGTAGGGGGGTTTGGGGAGGGCCGGAAGCCGTTGGAGGGTTGCTGGTAGAGGCCTCGGACCTACAGGGACGGGGGTATTGGGTGGTGGGCGGATTGGTTGGTTGGCACGGCCTGGCACGGAGGCCCGATTAACCTAGAGCAGGCCCGAAGGGGGCGATTACGCGGAGACCTCGGAGATGGCTGATGGGACTGTTGTTGCGGGTGGGGGGGTAAAAGCAGATACGTAAAACGACCTTTCGCCAGGGTCCCAATGGGACGTACACTGTGTTGTGCTCCTCCGGAGCGATCTGATATGCCGCCCGGCCTCCGGGATGCGGGCTGAATGGCTGTGTACAAATGTGAACTGTTACTGGAAGGGGGGGGGGCCCACATGTGTACTGGCTGATTACTTTTTTCCTGCTGTTTATAACTCTGCAATAAAAATATAATTTAAAAAAAAAACTTTGTATTAGTTTGATAATTTTAACAAAATGGTGTAAAAATAAGAGTATGATGCATTTAATATTTGTGGTTCTCAGTCGAGTACCAAATCAAATAAATAAAATTAAACTTGCAAACTAGAGGTAAATCATGGGGACTGTGCTTGATCACCCAAGACTCTCAATGGCTGAGTGAGTCCAGTGCAGGCCAGATGGCACTCGGTCCTGAGGGCACCACAAATGCTGTATGGCCATAGACACTGGGGGGGGGTGAGGGGGGCTTATTTACAAGTCCCTGCGCCGCCGGTCCGTCGCTCCTTATATTGGAAAAAGTGACGCACTGGCGATGCAAAGCGGCTTGTAAATAAGCCCCTGGGTTGCTACATTGATTGGAAGGGCTACATTCTGGATCAACAATTCTGGCAACATGCATCGTGTGTTTGTGGTGGTAGGAGAGTAGCTCACCCTCTATAGACTAAATTCAACTCAGCTGAGGGTTAGCCCTTCCAGGGTTGGATAATCCCCACTTCTCATATTCTCGTGAGGTATTTTCCGCACAATCCCCAGACTATGTTATGTTATGCTATGTTATGTTATGTTACCTAGATTTATATAGCCCGCAGCTGCCCCAGTGAAGAGGCGTCCCAGCGCTGCAGCATCAGAATAACAGAACTAAAAACCAAGACAGTAAGGCGCCAGAAACAGGAGAGAGGACAGGAAATGACTAGGCAGAGGGAAAGAGGACTAGGATCTGGTAAATGTGTGCTTGTTGTAATACAGAAGGAAGTTGTGGCTATATCCATTGCTTACGGTGGCATGCTCCGAAATTGTGTCATTGCCTACCTTGTCTTTACACAAGGTGACCTTTCCAGACTTCATCATCACACTTGCACAATTGTACCCATGTATAATGCATCTTGACTCTCGTGTTCAGCTCTTATTGGTGGTTACTGCTTTGGGAAATTACATACCAAGAATTCCTACAAGCAGATCCAAGGTAAAAATAATCCACATTGAAGTTTATTTTTTTCAGGTTCAATCGAAGAGCCCATTCTCCAGCATCCTTCTCACTCTTCTGTCTGCAACTGACTCGCCAAACTGGCAACCATAAGTCAGTACATAGGAGAACAGAACTTGAACGGTGCTCATACTATGCACATATACAAATGATGCAAGGCATAGAATACAAGGCCCCGCATACAAAAAAGCATTGCAACAAGGGCTTGCAAAATCCTATAACAATTTACAAGCTACAACAATGGCCTTACAGTAACCGTCGATTCTTTAAGTCTTGTGGAAAGTTCATTTTTTCATCTTTAAATGTGCTGACACTTGAAGGTCTGTGTTGTAGTTGGAGGCCATGATCTTCACACAGGAGACTGTAGCCACTCATAAGGGAGGTAAGGGCCTGATGTACAAAGATTACATTCACAATCAATGGTCACAAGTTGTTTGTTTTTGCAAATCGACCTGCCTACAAATAGGTTAGCTCACAAAATACCTAATCGCAGGGGGATCACACAACAACCTTTCTAAACAATATTAATTAGGCAGGTCACCGTTTGGGACCTCCCCCAATGATTCTCTACAACCACAGGAATGTTGGCCTGCAAAGCACCACAGACCACCATCCCTGTTCTTGCTCCAAAAAAGGAAAACGTTTTTTTAAGCTGCCTGGGTTTCTTAACGTAAGGCTGCTTTAAAAATAAAAAATGTTTTTTTCAACAGAGAAGGAACTGATATGCCTTTTGACTTCAGGACCAATAGGATTCAGTGCCCAATGAATGTTTGTGCATAGGGACCCTCTTTTCACTCTGGTATTCCTACAACATATACATTGTCCATGATTTAGAGTATGGAGTTTGAAGGTTACCCGTTGAGGTGGTGGAGGGAATTGTCCCCGCCATCCCGTGGGACCTCCACCCACCATATTTAGAATTTTCCATCAGTTCTGTGGACAACTTTAAACATTGGTAGGAACCACCAGCAAGGTGGTTCCTGTCAGTGTTGCAAAAGCTTGATGGATGTCTCAATCAAACAGGCTGACTGTCCAATAAACTCTGAAAAGGTTTTACATGTTCCAAAAACAAACTCTCAAAGCAAGAGTTTGTTTCTGGAAAAAGTTGAACTAATGCCCCCCCACACCATGGGAGTTTTCTCCTATGGTGTGGGGGGCATTCTGGGGCATATTATCAAGGGGGTTTATCTACGCTTTTTTGGCTTTAAAAGCCAAGAAAGCGGAGATAAAATTATCTCCCTATTACCTAGCTGTCGCTAACACCAGTTAGCGACAGCTAGTAGGAGATAGCGACCATCTTCGGCCCCACTTTGCATGTCAGTGATATTTATCACTAATGACATGCAAAGTGGGCGTGCCAAGATGTTAGCGACTGGAAACAGTCGCTAACATCGCTATCTCCTATTACCAACTTTTGGAGATATTCGCGCTAAGCGCGAATATCTCCAAAAGCTAACACCTGCCCTGAGCAGTTCTTAGCCATGTTATCCAATGGTAGGTGGATAACATGGCTAAGAGCATTAGCTCGGTAATGCATGAATATCGCTGACTTTTCAGCAATATTCATGCATTGCGGCTGATTTTTATCGCATTTGCGATAAACCTTGGTAATACCAAGTTTTATCTGCGATAAAAATCGCCTTAGCTCGGCGATAATTTCTTCACGCTAACCAAGCAATAGCGATAATTATCGCTATTGCTTGGTAATATGCCCCTCTGTTTTCTTACTGTCCCTCTCTGCTAGGTTCTACCTAGCGATGATGGAAAGCACAAAAAGCCATCTCAACACACATCCTAAGTAGGGTGGGTAGTTGGATGGCTCACCTTTGAAGTTCCTTACACCATCAGACTGTTGGAGGAGTATATTGACCACGAAGCTGGAGTAGGCTCTGTTGTTGACATACTTTCAGTCCACCTTCCTCTAATTGAGGTGCGTGGACCGACAGCATGGTACAGAGGGCACTCTGTCGCTATTGTAATGGAATACCCTCTCTTTCAAACTTCAAATCAGCACCATTGTTTCTCTAGGATCTTCCTTCTGTGTCTTTGGCTCTCTAATACCTAAAATGAAGGTCTGATGTGGGTTTCTTAGGTGCTTCCTGGTGTTGCTTAACATTAGTCATGACTTCCTTCAGCCCTTCCTCTGTTGCCCCAACTCTCTAAGAGAGTTTCCTTAAGTCCGTAAGCAAGAATGGTAGGTCAATGTTCATGGTGTCTGTCTTGTTTTCCAGTGCAGTTTTATAAACCACTAATGGAACTACTTTGAGGGTGGTATCATCTTCCTTGTGGGTGTGGATTGAGCTCCATGTGTTCTTTTAGTGATGTCTTGATAGTCCTTTGCACTGACTGGGTGAATGTGCATTTGTCCAAACAATTAGATGGGTGCATTGTGACTCCCTCTCCTTCCCCATTATTGACATTGTCTATTGCCTTCTGTTCTTTTTCTGAGCAAGCACGCAATGTTTGATTTGTGACTGTTGTTGTTTTGGGGTTTCTTTTCGTCTTTATCAGTGTCCTATCTGCAGGAAGGAGCTGAGGATCAGTCCTCATCCCTGGGTCGTGCTAATTTGAAGGGTTTTGTAATTAGCATTTACCAGTGAGTTTACTGCTGACTCTTTATCATGAGCCTTTCTTTGCACACATTGTTTGTCAATCGTTGATGATGGATCGGATTACTTTTCAGCCAAACATTGTTCCTTTTGTGTTCTACTGTCCTCAACTTTGTTGCTATCACATCATTGCAGCAAGTGGTTTAGTGCAATAGATAAAATATATCCTTCTCACAGGTTGTGCTTCTTTCAGCATATGGGGCTTGTGTGGAGCTGTACTACTGTGCTACTACATCCAATTCTCACAAATAATCGATGTAAAACGTACCCCTCTTTCGCACAGTCTAGTCACTCTTCTTGAAACAGGTTCCCCTCACATCACTCGCTGTCCCTTGTGAGAGTCATCTGGAGACCTTAAGTTCTCACTCTAAGGGAACCATTGCTCCACTCACAATTACCACAACCAATGATCCTAGTCTGGCCCTCTTTCCACTCCATGCTTGCGTCAAGTGCCTTTTGCATCTGTTCACCATCCGCACCTGTCATTCTCAGATTGTCAAGTAGCCCAGGCAGTTCTCTCCATACTGACCATCACATTTTCTCAGGTGAAGAAAAAAACAGAAGTAGGGGACACCTATTTCTGCTCACTGGCACCAAACCTCCCCTTGTCTGAAACCTCATTTATGAACCTGATCCACCTCTATTGGTACCCTCCATTTTTATAAATTGAGTGCATATCCTCTTTAGACCACTACAAATGTCAGATTGCGTTGAGAGAGTTCATCCGAACATGCACTAGCCCTGATGGCAATAGGACTGGAGTTCAAGATTAGTTTGAAGGAAAACCAGTACAGGGCTGAGCTGGTGACACTGATGAATTAAAGAGTGGATAATAGAACATGGTGATCCACGGTGTTAGAGGTGACCCTGCCAGTAGTGGGGTTTCTAAAAAAGAAAGAAAGTGGCATCACACCAAATTTAAAGCATGAGGGGTAGTTGCCAGATTTGAGTGAATGATTAAAAGAACACACACACACATTGATATCCTCTATTTCAAAACCCTGTACTGATGACACTGTAGCTTGATTTGCTAAGGGTCTGATAGTGTTGGCCTCATATCCTGAAAAGGCAAAGTCCAGAGCAATGGGAAGCACAGATCAGCAGGCAGAGTAAATGGCCTTAACAGATGTTAGTACGGTCAAGGAGGTTAGAATTTAGGAGAAGGGCAGTGAGCCCTCCCTTAGTTAAGGAGTGGGGGCAACAGCAAGGTCCATGAGCTGAAGGTGGCACTAGTGGGTCAACTTAGGGACTGTAATGGTGCTGAAAGTGAAGTGCATACTCAAGGTCGGACAACCACAGTGGTGCAAAGAACCTAAGGGAACCAAGAGTCCATATGCAACATTCCTAGCAATTAGATCCCCTGATCCAAATCTTCTGTGTGGCAAAAACTTGAGACCCCTAGCCAATAATTACAATACAAAGCACCTTGAACATCCCTCCTCCCAACCAGAGTATTTGCTGTTTATGATAAACCAAACACAACTGGTGGTAGAGGTTACTCTGCACCCTTCCAGTTAGTGGTACCGGCGGTGCGAGTGTAGGGCACTGACACTGGCAGTGGGTGATTACAGCAACCTCCCACTGAAATAATGTGCCCGTATATTTTTACCAATTAAGCACTGGGATATGCTAGTAGATCAGGTTATCCACAGAGAATGTAAGGTAATAGACTAAGTGCTAGGGTAGCAGGCTTGGGTAGATCCTCCTAGGTGAGGAGTGGAGGCAAAGGGTTGAGATTGGGTAGCAGAGGGTGAGTCCTAATGGGGAAGGATGATGAGGGATTGGATACTGCAGAGGCTAGTGCAAAGGAGGAAGGGTAATAACTGCTAATGACAATTTGGATAGTCGACAAATCACGTTTAATGTTTCAGGGCAGAGAAAGCACTGTCAGAAAGATGCCATTCAGAGTACAGCACATCCTGAGTCTGCATCTTATTCGCCCACTTGCTGTCTGGGTGCTACTGACAGGCTTCTGCTTTGCTGAAAGCACAGCATCACATTTACCCTTTCAATGCTTTTGAGATATGAATTTTAAATGTCCTGCATGATGGACGCTCTAATGCCTGACACTGGTTCTGCACGGTGCACTGTAAGCAGTCACCTGGAGGGAAACAGAGGTATAAAAGAGAGCCACCAGCTTGTAAGGTGGTTGGCGTTGACCACTTCCCCAAGCCGAGACCTTCTTGCTCTCATTTACTGTAATGGGTGAAGGAAAGCTGATGCAGTAGATGCATGAAGCAATGTGGCCCAAACAAACACTACTCCGTGGTAGCTTATCCAACCAACTAGAATTAATTTAAATTGGTGATGGCCTTGTTCTGTGCATGCATGTCTGTGTATAATATGTCTTTTAATGACCTTGCACAGTTATTTGACTCTTTGACTGTATTTAAGAGCTCATTTCCTTCCTCTTCTTCAGTTAGAGGGAACCATGGTAGACCACCATTGAACCCACTGCTGGCAGAGGCAGCACTGAATGAAATGCAGAATCCTTCCTGCCACCAGATTTTGGCTTTTTTATGCATTCAGGACCTTATTTATGATGCTCTGAGTCACATTTACGCCACCGTTGTGTCACTCTTTGTTACGCTGCGGCAGTGTAAATAATGCACCCCGTTGCACCATATTTACATAGTGACACATCTAGGCAGATGCGTGACTCCGTAAACCCCTGCACTACATTATACCTGCGTCAGGTATAATGTATGTGTATGCAGGGCGGGCGTTCCCCCACATCAGAGCCTCATAGAAGTGGCGCAGTGAAATCTATAAGATTTCAGTGCGCCACTTCTAAGACGCTACTGCGTCAAAACCTTACATCTGCCTCAAGGCAGGCGTAAGGGTGACTCAGGCCCTTTCACATCGGGCTTGCCCCCTGTAAAAGGACACATTGCTGGAGTTGCGTCTGTTTTCAGACACACCCCACCAATGCGCGTCACTTTTGTGCCTACAGATACGTCGGTAATACTGACGTATCTGTGACTCCTTGTGAATGATGCGCAGTACTGTAAATACGCTGCATCCATGGCACACTGAGAAGCGTTGCATCACTGTTTTGTCGCATAAATGTGACACTTCTCATAAATAAGGCCCTCAAGGTCTGCCCCATTTAGGCCAGTTCTCCAGGTGTTTGTTTTTACTGCTGTGTATCCGCTGTGACAGGTATGGGGACCTCAACAGGGAAAAACTTATAAAATGCTCTCACAGGTAGAGAGAAAACTCTATATTTGAAGTCTGTTGTGATTTTGTTTTTCAAAAACAACCCCCCACTTTTGGGGAATCTCTTTGCTAAACACTATCAGCTCTTGTAAAAATCACCAGTATGTTCTCTGCAATGAACTGAGTGCTGGGCACTTTGTTGGCTGAAAGGTGTGTAAATACACATGACTAAACTGTAAAAGTACTTTCAATCAATCAATCAGGGTTTTATATAGCACGCTACTCACCCGGGGTCTCAAGGGGGGGGCAGCTCCGGATCAGTTGAAGAGCCAGGTCTTGAGGTCCTTCCTGAACGTGTGCAGGGACGGGGAGCGTCTGATGTTCACAGGGAGTGTTCCAAGTCTTGGCTGCGATGTGGGAGAAGGCTCTCCCACCTGTTCTGTTTCTGCGGATGCGGGGGACCTCTGCCAGGGCTAGGTCGGCGTATTGGAGGTTCTTCTTGGGTGCGTGGAAGGATAGTCTTTCGTTGAGGTATTTGGGTCCGATGTTGTAGAGTGATTTGTAAGCATGGGTGAGGAGTTTGAAGGGGACCCTCTTCTCGACGGGGAGCCAGTGGAGGTCTCATAGGTGTTGGGTCATGTGTTTGTGACATGGTGTCCTGAGGTTGAGTCTTGCTGCTGCGTTCTGGCTGGTTTGTAGTTTGTGTAGAAGAGTTCTGTTGATACCGGCATATAGTACGTTGCCGTAGTCCAGTCTGCTGGTTTTGAGTGCGTGGGTGACGGTTCTCCTGCAGTCGGGAAGAATCAATTTGAAAATCTTGCGGAGGATACGTAGGCAGTTGAAGCTGGTGGAGACAACGGCGTTGATCTGGCGGTTCATGGAGAAGGAGGAGTCGAGGATGATGCCGAGGTTTTGTGCATGGTCTGTGGGGGTGGGTGGACTCCCAAGGGTGGTGGGCTACCAGGTGTTGTCCCGGAAGAGCAGGGTCCGAGGATACGGACCTTGGTCTTCTCAGAGTTAAGCTTCAAACAGCTTTCTTTCATCCAGGCTGCCACATTCTTCATTCCTTCCTGCCAACATTGGGGCCGCAAGGTTGAAAATATGTCCAGTTAGGAGACCAGAGAGCAAAATTAATTATTGCCATGATCTTGAAATGTGTCTCTGCTCTAAAGAGATACATTCGGCTGAAAGAGAACTTTATTCAGCAGTTACATTTCTCTTGTAACATTGGTAGATTACTAACTGAGGCCTAGTGCTGGCGGATGAAACGAACAGTGTAGCATTCACACAGATTGAATTGAAGCAGACAATGCTGTTAATTAATTGCAATTTTGAATTTTGTGGATAAGTAAGAGAAGTAAAAACATGTCACTTGTTCCTTCCAGGAGTGAATTTAATAGAATATGTTTGCACCATGAACATGGGTTTTGGAGAATGCCCTGTGCCACAAGAGGAAGCTGCCAACCTGAGCTCTCTGTCCAGTTAACTTGGAGTGCAGGACCTCTTAGGTAGGGGAACTTGTTGGTTTGGGTGAAACAGGACCAAGAGCCCGGGCCTGATATCTTATTATCACTCTAAATCCCCTAGATGTGTCAAATACCACTAGTCATATGGTCAAGGTGCGTATTTATTCAATGTAAAAACACACAGGTCCACATTCAACACAACCAAAAAGGTGTAGAAAATAGAGAGAGTTCCTCACGGTAGTAACACCCGAGGGGGTTCCCGGCTGACAATTACCGGTATACCCACTTCTCATCTCTGGCCACTCTCTCTATGTGAAAAGACAGAGGTGCACAAGAACAAATAATCGTGCATACATGAGAATAGTGGTGAAAAAGACAGTGACGAACATATAAACACTGATGTGAAATGTTGTGTACATAAACAAACCCCTAACCAGACAGAAAAATAAGGCAGGGTTTTGCTGGCTATTCGTTTTTATTCTATTGCTGCAAAACCTGCCAGTTAAAAATGGTTAGTTGTATACCATACTTATTATATCCTCAAGCCAACATGTTTCATCGCTCCAATTTTCAGCGATTTCATCAGGGCATTCGAGGGGTTATCTATTCTCAGTCTTCTCAATGGAAACAGGACCTGTGTGAATAAAAACCCAGAGTACTAAAAAGATTGTACTACCCACCTTTAACTGAGTGGTGTATCGATGGCATTATCAGTGCACCAAACATCAACATACTGATCAAACATTTACCTCAAGGGTGCTAAGTCTGCACGTACCGGCACCCCTCTGTGGAACTCCGTGTCATGTGATCAGGTGTCCAATAATGGCTAGAAGTTGTCTCAGCCACCTACATGTACAGATTGATAAAAGTAAGAATAAAACAGACAGTGACATGGTCGGGGCGTTATCGATGTATACTCTGGCTCACATTCACTCTGCAACACCACTCGCCCCCTGCGCCAGCTGGCGAAACAAATCACTGCAGCTAACAAACTGCCATCATGATCGCTAACAGTGAGTATCGGATATTTGATCCCACTTCTCAGACCAACAAACATCAGCAATTGTGCTACTGCCTATGACCCCAAAAAAAGAAAGGAGAAGGCTGAATAGAGCCTCGTACTGCCAATTATATTCATGAAAGAACTGCGTGAACCGAGGTCCAGCATTTACCCATGGCGCTTTGTGAAACATGTGTCCAATTATCATTAAGACAACAATCATTCTCTCATGCGTTGATGGAAGAGGGTCCATCATTCACTCGAACACTATCTCAACTTCATACTCTTACTGTTGCCGTGTCCCTTCGGCGCTTCTGACGATCCTCACGCCACGTAGCTGTGAGGAACTGGAAGTAGCCGGTGGGGCACGTGACTCCACCTCCCACGTAGCGCGGCGCGGCCATCTTGGAATGGGCTCATGCAATACAACACACGTGATTTACAGACTTATGTGCAGTTGTGGTCAGTATTACATTGGCCTTACCACCCGCAAGGTGAAGATACGTGTGCAGGAACACCTAGTGATAGGCACTGACCAGCAATTTTGCAACTTCCCCTATTTATATACTGGGAGTCCTTTTTTCGGCAGGATCAAAATGTGAATTTCACAAATATGACGAGGATAATTCGATCTCTATTTCTACTCCATTCTTAGGCACTGTTGCATTGTCCGAATGTTTAAAGTTTGCAGAGCTTGTTTACATATAAAAAACTCCCCCATTGCCAGTAATATACTGTCTCTCCAACCTGGGAATTTGTAATAATAAAACACTGGGCTTGTGCTGGGTATAGGCGGTAAACGATATCCAAAACGGCACATACCAGCACGAAAATGATTACATACTGTGTGGGGCCCTGTTGGAAATTGACAGCGTAATCGGGACACACAAACGGAGCCTATTCCAAGATGGCCGCGCCACGCTACGCGGGAGGCGGAGTCACGTGCCCCACCGGCTACTTCCAGTTCCTCACAGCTACGCGGCGTGAGGATCGTCGGAAGCGCCGGAGGGACTCGACAACAGGAAGAGTATGAAGCGGAGAGAGTGTTCGAGTGAATGATGGACCCTCTTCCATCAACGCATGAGAGAATGATCGTTGTCTTAGTGATAATTGGACACATGTTTCACAAAGCGGCATGGGTAAATGCTGGACTTCGGTTCACGTGATTCTTTCATGAATATAATTGGCAGTACGAGGCTCTATTCAGACTTCTCCTTTCTTTTTTTGGGGTCATAGGCAATAGCATAATTGCTGATGTTTGTTGGTCTGAGAAGTGGGATCAAATATCCGATACTCACTGATAGCAATCATGATGGCAGTTTGTTAGCTGCAGTGATTTGTTTCGCCAGCTGGCGCAGGGGGCGAGTGGTGTTGCAGAGTGAATGTGAGCCAGTGTATACATCAATAACGCCCCGGTCATGTCACTCTCTATTTTATTCTTTCTTTTATCAATCTGTACATGTAAGTGGCTGAGACAACTTCTAGCCATTATTGGACACGTGATCACATGACACGGAGTTCCACAGAGGGGTGCCGGTACGTGCAGACTTAGCACCCTTGAGGTAAATGTTTCATCAGTATGTTGATGTTTGGTGCACTGGTAATGCCATCGATACACCCCTCAGTTGAAGGGGGGTAGTACAATCTTTTTAGTGCTCTGGGGGCCTTATTTATGAAGGCCTTGCGCCGCCGGTGCGTCACTTTTTCCCATGTTAAAAGTGACGCACCGGCGGCGCAAGGCCTTCATAAATAAGGCCCTGGGTTTTTATTCACACAGGTCCTGTTTCCATTGAGAAGACTGAGAATAGATAACCCCTCGAATGCCCTGATGAAATCGCTGAAAATAGGTGCGATGAAACATGTCGGCTTGAGGATATAATAAGTATGGTATACAACTAACCATTTTTAACTGGCAGGTTTTGCAGTAATAGAATAAAAACGATTAGCCAGCAAAACCCTGCCTTATTTTTCTGTCTGGTTAGGGGTTTGCTTTTGTACACAACATTTCACATCAATGTTTATATGTTTGTCACTGTCTTTTTCACCACTATTCTCATGTATGCACGATTATTTGTTCTTGTGCACCTCTGTCTTTTCACATAGAGAGAGTGGCCAGTGATAAGAAGTGGGTATACCGGTAATTGTCAGCCGGGAACCCCCTCGGGTGTTACTACCGTGAGGTACTCTCTCTATTTTCTACACTTTTTTGGTTGTGTTGAATGTGGACCTGTGTGTTTTTACATTGAATAACTACGCACCTTGACCATATGACTAGTGTTATTTGACACATCTAGGGGATTTACAGTGATAATAAGATATCAGACCCCGGCTCTTGGTCGTATATTTGGATGCGCTTTCGAATAGGTGAGGCTTCAGTTGATTAATTATTGTGTGAGTGGGGGGCAGCCTTACCTATCACCTTCCCCCTTAACCCCTATAGATTGTTGGGTAAAACAGGACCTATGGTTGAAAGCAGTTACAACATTCGCTGGAGACCTCTTCTGAAAACTTGGAAATATTTGTTACAGCGAAGAACATATATTCCTTTTAAAAGTTCAGTATGGATACCACACATCCACATTGTGAGAAATCTTGAAACTCAGGCTTCTGGACATACCACAAACAGTGACATGAAAATTTACTAATAATTATACCTGTTAGCTGTAGTTGACCAAGATGGCCCACAAATTGCATCCGAGCTCCTGAAGATCAAATCCAGATGCACTTTTTGGGTTTTGCGTGGGCTGAGCATTTATTTGACTAACGTTATTTTAACGAGAGCGACCTTGTCTTGCTAGAGAGTAAAATCTTTCTGAGGGACAAAATCCACATTGCATCTAGTCTGCGTTGCCTAAAAGAGCAGCTACGGGTGGGGTTGGACTTGATCCTGGACATTATTATAGAAGATGTATTATTTAATTTAAAGCTGATTATTCCCTGCTTGTTTGCAGGGCTCAATAAAAACATATCAAAAAGCGTCAGCTAGTGCACATTGCATCATGTGCAATTGTGGCCTCACATGCTGAAATCTCAGATGGGACATAAAATCGATTTCACCACCTGTGCTTTCTGGTGGAAGAATCCCCAAATTCCTCAGGAAATCCATAATTTTATCTCATAACCAGACAACTCTCCTGCACATCATGCTAGAGAACTGGGTAACACTACAGTACTGATAGGTGTGCAGCACACACAGCCACAAGTGTGGCTGCAGTGCAGATTTTTGCTAATACTCTGTAAAATAATGGAATACAGCATGTGGGTACCCCTCAGAACATACACACTATAACGCAGAACTCTGTTTCAGCAATATGGCCCTTTGTGCTTTACGTTGTTTATTTGTAGTGGTCTAAATAGTTTTGGGTTGCTTCATTTTCTAGTATATGCAGTAGACCTTTGTACTCTACTATTCCTCTGTGTCTCTTAGAGTATATCCATTCATATCCCTTCCTTATGTATATAGAGATAACTCTAATCACTAGTATATGCAGTAGACCTTTGTACTCTACTATTCCTCTGTGTCTCTTAGAGTATATCCATTCATATCCCTTCCTTATGTATATAGAGATAACTCTAATCATTAGTATATGCAGTAGACCTTTGTACTATCTACCATTCCTATGTGACTCTTAGAGTATTTCCATCCGTATCCCTTCCCTATGCATATAGAGATAACTCTAACCACTACTATATGCAGTAGACCTTTGTACTCTCCACCATTCCTATTTGACTCTTAGAGTATATCCAGTCGTATCCCTTCCCTATGTATATAGAGATAACTCTAATCACTAGTATATGCAGTAGACCTTTGTACTCTCCACCATTCCTATGTGTCTCTTAGAGTATATCCATTCATATCCCTTCCTTATGTATATAGAGATAACTCTAATCACTAGTATATGCAGTAGACCTTTGTACTCTACTATTCCTCTGTGTCTCTTAGAGTATATCCATTCATATCCCTTCCTTATGTATATAGAGATAACTCTAATCATTAGTATATGCAGTAGACCTTTGTACTATCTACCATTCCTATGTGACTCTTAGAGTATTTCCATCCGTATCCCTTCCCTATGCATATAGAGATAACTCTAACCACTACTATATGCAGTAGACCTTTGTACTCTCTACCATTCCTATTTGACTCTTAGAGTATATCCAGTCGTATCCCTTCCCTATGTATATAGAGATAACTCTAATCACTAGTATATGCAGTAGACCTTTGTACTCTCCACCATTCCTATGTGTCTCTTAGAGTATATCCATTCATATCCCTTCCTTATGTATATAGAGATAACTCTAATCACTAGTATATGCAGTAGACCTTTGTACTCTACTATTCCTCTGTGTCTCTTAGAGTATATCCATTCATATCCCTTCCTTATGTATATAGAGATAACTCTAATCATTAGTATATGCAGTAGACCTTTGTACTATCTACCATTCCTATGTGACTCTTAGAGTATTTCCATCCGTATCCCTTCCCTATGCTTATAGAGATAACTCTAACCACTACTATATGCAGTAGACCTTTGTACTCTCTACCATTCCTATTTGACTCTTAGAGTATATCCAGTCGTATCCCTTCCCTATGTATATAGAGATAACTCTAATCACTAGTATATGCAGTAGACCTTTGTACTCTCCACCATTCCTATGTGACTCTTAGAGTATAGCCATTCTTATCCCTTCCCTATATAAATAGAGATAACTATAATCACTAGTCTCTTCTCTGTGTGACTTTACATCTTGTACATTTGCAATTTTTTTCTGTGTGTATCTTTTATGTAACACATGTAATCCTAAATCCTTATGTTTTGCAACTGGTTCTTATGTAAAGCGCTCTGACACCTTCTGGCAAAGTTCGCGCTATATAAAATCGCATTAAATAAAATAAATAAATAAATAAAATAAACTATCTGAGGCCCCAAATGCCTCTTTGACAAGTTTACTAATCCCATAGCGCGTGCCTCAGAGCGAGGCAAGAGCTAGCAGCGAAGCAAAGCCTCAAAGTGAAACAAAAGTGTTGTTTTCAATCAATAAAAATCTTCAGATCGCGTGCAGCTTACTCGTTGTATGCCGACTGACTCCTGGGATCTAAAGAGCACACGTCATCCTTGAAATAAACAGGTTAAATAAACTCTCTTCTTTTAACTTGATTGTCTGACTTCCCTTCACTTCATTATGCTGCTTTACTTAATTAACGGTGCTGTGTTGCTAACCTTCATATTGCAATAACTGAAGTTTGTTCACTGAATCGGATTTAATGCTGTGACTCGGATTTATTTAAGCAATTTTTAGTTTCACAAAGTTTCTATTTCTTTAATATCAGATGTCCCCTCTGACGTTGTTGGAAAAAACGGATGTCCTTCATAGATGTGGTCAGCCGGGAGACAAAGCACAAGCAAAGCACCAGAAATGTATGATTTTATTAAATACGAAAGCTTACCCTAGAGCAAAATAAAGAGGGCAGAAAACAAGCCTCGCACAGAAATGCTCCTGTGAAGGCGGTCTGAGTTCAATAACTATTGAAGTTTTATTGCTCTGAATGCCAGCATATGAGCTGCCAGCCTGGGAAGAAGAAGCAAAGAATTCTCAGAAAGACATCATTAAAGTCCTTTGGAATCCCCCACTGCACTTGATGAATAGTCCACTGACAGGACACAGCACAGAGCCATATTAGTTAATTTGCTATGGTGCAGAATCAAAGGAAAATACATTAAAAAGTCATTATAATCTGTCTTCCCACCTCCAGAAGATGTGTCCTTGTGAATATTCATCCAGTTTACAAAACTGTTTATAGCTTTGCTCTGAATGTCATTAGATAGAACCTTAATTAAATGGAGGAAATTCCCTCCCAGGTAATAATTGCTTATCTTTTGGCAAAATCAAGTGAGGAATGTGATAGATGTGAACATCTTGTTCCAATGTTCCAATGCCAAAGTCAAAAGCATATGTTGGAAAGTTCTCAGTCAATCCTCATTTATTGGCCCGCTTTTCCCTGGGTAGAATATTCATAAATTTTTAATTAGTAGAGGGGAGTAAAAAAGGAGTCTTACTTTCAAAGTCCTGTTCTGCAACTCCGTGGAGCAAACAACTCCGCATATTCAAGGGAAACTTCAGTCACCATAATATCAAGAAAACCTTTGAAGAAGACCTCATTTGTGAGATTTTGGAAGCCCTAGTTAGTTACTTTCGCTCAAAAGGGTAATTTTATTGTACATCGCATATACGGCCCGATGTAGGTAATCCCAGATTACCGATTCTTAAATACCGAATCATGTATGATTCGGTATTTAAGAACTGGCAATCGGGATGTAGGTAATTTTACCGAATTAATTACCGAATCGGTATGATTCGGTAATTAATGAATCGGTATTTACCGATTCTGTAATTGCCATTGATTCCTATGGACCTTGAGGCCCATAGGAATAGGAATCAATGTCAATTACCGAATCGGTAAATAACGATTCGGTAAAATTACTGAATTTGCAAGGGGGACAGGGTGTCACTTTGACACCCTGTTGCACCCCTGATTCTGGCTTGTGTGCCATGTGGCACACATAGGCACAGGTGTACATGCATAGATGTGCATGTACACAGGACTTCGTTATTTACCATGACATAGTATGTCATGCTAAATAACGAATTCTTAAGGGCCGGTGGCACTGTTTTCAGTGCCACCTACATCACAAATTTGAGATTTGGTAAATTTACTGATTCTGTAATTTACTGATTCGGTAAATTTACCGATTCTGTAAATATACCGAATCAGTAAATTTAAGACCCCTTACATCTCAATCACCAAATACCGGTCGGTAACGGCCGAAATCGGCTTGAAGATACGCTTGAAGATCAAAGGTGTTAAATAACAGGTTCTGAAGATCCCACCAAATCATTTTTCCTTGTTCAGGTCATTGTGCTGAGATTTGCACACATCACCAGGTTGTTTGGGTTGGTGCAAATCCATTTTTGGAAGAATTTGATGATGCTCAAAACAATTCTTCGGCAGTGCCTTGGAAATCTTTCTTCACAGCAGAGATGCAGTATCAGGGGGCGCTAGAGGGCGCACGAGCTGAATGTCCGCACTCTAGTGTGGCTCCGGCTGCCTGGCATTCCTATCCTTCTTTTCATCCTTTAAATCTGCGACCACCCGCCCGAAAACGAACTGAGGGATTGATATATCTCTGCTGCACACTCTGTCCGAGTTTGGTGATCCTACGACCTACGGTGACGGAGTTAGACCGCGGTTATTTTGGAGCGGAAGGGACCGCGCGCTGAGACCTCGCTGGCGGCGGCATTGGAACTCACGCAACGCCCAGGACTGACACGTGGCGTGTGGGCCGCGCTACGCCACGCGCACCTCTACCACGCGAGCCTGTACCCCTCGGCCCCGGCTGTGGGATCCTGCCTCAACGGATTGCTTTCTATGCCGGAAACATTCTGTGTTGCAACTGGAATTGAAACGGCCAACACTTGACCACTGGAAGTCGGACTCAGTCCGCCACCGTGTGCTGCCCGCTCGTGAGATCCCTAACAGAGCGGCTTGGAACCACGGTGCGCTTGCTGCTTGCCTGGCATGGGGAAACCAGACACTCGGCAGCCCAAGCTGCAATTTGAACCGGCAACGCAAAAGAAGGGGACTAAACAGACAGGAGATAGCACACTGCCGAGGAGCCCGGCGGCGGAGGTGGCCCCCATGGTCCCCGAGATAGCAACAATGCTGCAAGAGATGCGACAAGGATTTGCCACGGTGGTGGACAAGGTAGACCGACTCTCCGCCCGGATGGACGGCATCGTCCAAAAAATGGATGTACATGAAGAGCGGTTGACGGAAGACGAGCGCCGCATATCCGAAACGGAGGATGCCACGACATCGCAGGCCACGCGGCTCTCTCGCATGGACAATGTGTTGCGGGTGATAGCCGCCAAGAACGAAGAATTGGAGGCAAGGAGCAGGCGGAACAACGTCCGAATTACAGGAATTCCGGAATCCACAAACACGGGGCGGATGGAGCTCTATGTTGAACGATTGCTCATGGCCACGGTGGGGGAGGAGGCCCTCTCCAAACAGTTTATAGTGGAACGGGCCCATCGCTCCCTTGGACCTCAACCCCAACCGGGCACTCCGCCGAGGCCCATCATAGCACGGCTGCTCAATTACCGTGATCGAGACGCAGCATTGAAAGCGGCCAGAACGAATCAAAATCTCGCCTATGAGGGAATATCCTTTTCCATCTACCCGGACTTCACTCCGGTTGTCCAGGAACAACGCAGAAGGTTTCTGGCTGTGAAAAGGAAGCTGAGAGGGTTGAATATTGATTATGCATTGCTTTATCCCGCCAAGTTACGCGTGACCCACCAGGGCACGCAACACTTTTTCTTGAACCCGCAACAGGTCGAAGATTACATTAAGACCCTGCCGAAAAGAGACAAGAGAGCTGCACAGGCGGATGGCGGACATGACTCTGGAGCGGAATGAATTGGATTGCTCACTTTATCTTTGCTGGTTTATTTGGATTACTTCATTGGATTGCTGCTCCTGACATGGCCCTCAGGAGTATAGGGCTGGGTGGTGCTGCAGGCCCTGTAGCATGCCAGGCCCCCACCCCCCCATGCTCTCTCACTCGCCCGGACAAAGACGGTAAGAATGGAGGAGACTGCGGTGAGGAGTGGCGGGGGTGGACGACGGTGCACCTCTAGAACCCCGAGCGGGTGTACCCCACTGGACTTGCTAAATGCACTTTTGCTGTTGTGTTGTTGCGGGTTTGATCGGGGAGGGGGGCGGGCACCGGGTACTGGCGAGTTGGGGGGCGCTTCAGTGGGCGGGGGAGGGGGGGAGTTCTGCAGGGGGTACGTTTGTGCCGGCCTGGTCCATGGATTTCACTGTCCACGAGTTGGGCCTGTGGCCCCGAGTCATCGAGATGCGATTGCCAACTCCTCTTTATGTGTGTAACTGCACGAGACGGGGAAAATTGACTGCTGCATGGACAGCTAGGCGCGGAGGCCTGCTTGTTGAACGGCGAATGTTGCGATTTCTAGTATTGAACACCTGGGTTTGCATTGGGTTTAAGGTTTTGTTTTGTTGTCGAGCATGTGCACTTTTACCTCATCGAACCTTCTGCCCATTCCGGGGTGGGCTGGTCCACTGTTATTGATATGAAGGGGAGGTCCATAGACCGCTGGTTGTGGTGGACCGGGCTGATATGGGACACTGATACTGTTGGCTGTACGGACTGTTGGTTCATATTGATTATTCTTTTATATGGTAAACTCTTGGGATGGGGGACACCTGCCTGAATGTTCTTACTTGGAATGTGCGGGGCTTGGGGGATCATCGGAAGAGGCGGCACGTTCTGGGTTATTTAGACAGACATAATGTGCACATAGCCTTTCTGCAGGAAACCCACTTTGCACCCCACAGGACACACACCTTTGGTAGCAGATGGGCTTCATGTACTGCATTCTCATCGTATTCTTCCTATGCCCGTGGTGCTGTAATATTGGTGAAAAAATCTACTCCCTTTCATATGGCTGGCATGAAGGCGGATACACAGGGGAGATATTGCCTGATGTGGGGTAGATTGGGGCGTGTGACAGTGACCCTTGCATGTTGTTATGGCCCTAATGTGGATGACCCGCAATACTTCGAAACGCTTTGGGCTGCTATACTGGAAACGGGGTCGCAACACATAATATGGGGGGGGGATTTCAATGTTACAGTGAATCCGACCCTGGATCGCTCACACCCGGCCCCACACCACTACACGAAGGGGCGGGAGGTGCTGCGCGCCATTTTGGAGGAGAACCACCTTGTAGATGCCTGGCGCGCACACTGCGGCCCGAAGGGGGAGGGGACGCATTTCACGGCACATGCTAAGTCCTGGGCCAGGCTTGATTATTTCTTTCTGACTACGCACCTCTATGCCTCTGTCACATGTGCACGACACCTCCCCAGGACATATTCAGATCATGCCCCGGTTCTAGTCGCCCTGCGTGGGGCGGAGCTGGGCCCCCCTGTTACCGCGTGGCGCATGCAGGCTGCAATGCTGTTAGATGAGGAATTTAGGGAGGCACTGCGCGAGGAATGCTTGGATTTTTTTAAAAGAAATAAGGGCTCTGTAGATGCAGTGGAGACTATCTGGGATGCCTTCAAGGTCACACTGAGGGGTTTCTGCATTGCGAGGGGCTCTGGGGTGCTTAAAGCGATCCTGACTCGTTTGAAGGCACTGGAAGCAAGACTGGGTAGGGCGGAGGAAGCCCTCCGCACGCACCCTACTAGTGACACGCTGGCGGAGATCAGAGATTTAGTTACTGAGTATTCTGAAGAGGCGGCGCGCGAGGCGAAATTTAGACATAAATATTGGGTGGCGCGGAAATACGGGGAAGGAGAGAGGCCTGGGAAAGTATTGGCTGCTACGGTCCGGCTTTTGAGGGCGCCTACTACTATTCTGGAGCTGGAAACTGCCGAAGGGCTGCTGCTCCGAGACTCCACGCAAATACTTAACAAATTTGTGGGCCATTACAATACTCTGTACACCTCTAGGGGATCGGGGGGGCCACCTCTAGACGACTATCTCGCGGATGTCGCGCTTGGGTGGCTAAGCGACGCTCAGCGGGCCTTTTTGAGTGCCCCGTTTGAGCTTGACGAGGTCAAAGAGGCGATCATGGGTATGCAGTCGGGCAAGGCCACGGGACTAGATGGCATCCCTGTTGAATTTTACAAAACATACATTGAATTCATGGCCCCGGTATTGCGGGAGGTATATGAGGACGCCCTGGAGGTGGGTCATCTCCCTGCATCCATGAGGACTGCGCTGATCATCTCCCTACTCAAGCCCGGGAAGCCTGCGTCGCACTGTGACTCGTACAGGCCCCTCTCTTTACTGACGTGTGATGTGAAAATACTTGCTAAGCTTATTGCCACTCGAATTAGTCTGCTGCTACCAAACCTTATCCTCCCAGATCAGGCGGGCTTTGTTCCAGGGAGGGCTACGTCCCACAACCTCCGCACATTTTTTTCTGTGTATGACTCTGTGCATGAGGATCTGCCCATGGCGGCCATCTTTCTGGATGCCACCAAGGCATTTGACTCACTAGAGTGGGACTACGTCTTTGGGGTGCTGAACCGCATGGGATTTCCGGCCATCTTCGTTTCCTGGATAAAACTACTATATACACGTCCCGCGGCCAGGGTCCTTATTAATGGGCAGCTCTCCCCAGAATTTGAGATTTCTAGAGGGACCAGGCAGGGGTGCCCCCTATCCCCCCTGCTTTTTGCAATCGCCACGGAACCCCTAGCTGCTAAACTGAGGCAACACTATAAGGATAGCGCGCTACGTTGCTTCCAGAGACAAATCCTCATATCCATGTACGCAGACGACATCACACTGTATGTCCGACACCCGCGAGACAACCTACACCCCTTACTTAGGGAATTCATTAGGTTCGGGGCCCTCTCGGGAGTGCAGATAAACTGGGCCAAATCTTGCATCTTCCCCCTCACGGCATCCACACAGGCCTTCCCAATGGAATACCCACTCACTTGGACTGAAGGCGACTTTAAGTACCTTGGTATTCACATCGAGAGGGACCGAGAAGCACTTATGAGGGCGAACTATGGCACTGCCATCAGTAGGATCGGTGACCAGGTTTCGAGGTGGGTGACGCTCCCCCTGTCGATGGCGGGCAGGGCTTCCCTGATTAAAATGATTGTGCTTCCGCAGCTGCTTTATCTATTCCTCAACATACCCTTTCACCCTGGTACATACTTCTTTAAAAGGCTTAGAACTGAAATGCTTAAATTGGTGTGGGGTGGGAGACAGTCTAGGCTCAAATGGGAGGTCCTGACAAGGCCGTATGTGCGAGGGGGTTTCGGAGTGCCTGATTTTGAGCTATACTTCCGAGCGGCCCAAGCGCACTATGCTTACTTCTGGGTGAGGCAGCCGAGGTACATGCCGCAACTGGCTGCGGAGCACTGGCTGGCGCACCCCACGCCTATAGAGGGAGCTCTGTACGCCATTGTGGAAGGTAGGGATAAGACCCCGAACACTTTGTCTAGCACTATCACGGCCTGGTTGCGCATTTGTGCCTCACTAGGACTGCAGTTCCTTTACGCTCCACGTATGCCCCTGACATATCACCCGCAATTGCTGCTACTGCAGGAAACTGGCTTCCGACACCTACTATCTAAAATCCATGTACACACGTGGGGGGATTTGTATCATGATGTCGAGTTCCGCACCAGAGATCACTTATTTGGTGCCATACACCCTACCTCGCTGGAGGTCTTTTACTACATGCGCCTGCGGCACGGACTGCAAGCCCTCACACCTGATTTTCCGCGCGAGCCACCTGTCCTCATACCCCTACAACACATACTACAATTAGAGAATCCGTGTAAGCTAGTGTCCACGCTGTACAGATCAATCAGAGCCCACATTGACTACACCACGCTTCCTGCCAAGGCGAAATGGGATCGGGAACTGCCTGCTCCCCTCACCGATAAACAATGGGAATTTAGCTTATTACAGACAGAACGTATCTCATCCAGCAGCAGGTATAGAATCATCCACTACAAATTTGTGCATAGATTGTACTATACCCCGGCTCGCTTACGCAGATTTGGCCTGCGAGATAATGATAATTGCGACCGGTGTGGGGCCCCTGGGGCTGATTTCCTACATCTTGCTTGGGCATGTGCCAGTGTACATCAGTACTGGGACCAGGTGTTTCAGGCCCTCTCTACAATGATAAACGTTACGGTGATGCCGACTCCTGAGATGGTGCTGTTGGGCTGTGTGGAACCCCTGCAAGCGGCTCACCGCAAATATGTTGCGTTAGCCTTGTTGCTGGCCAAGCGGAGGGTGGCCTGTAGATGGGGCAGGGGGAGGGCGCCCAAATTTAAGGAGTGGATGAGGGACCTGGTGTACTGTCAGGAACAACTTCACACATATGCAGAGTTACTACCGCTCTCATCCAGGCCGACTGATATCTGGGCCCCGCTGCAATGCTACCTGATAACGGAAGCTTCAAATGAAGATGAATTGTAAGCTACAGTGATGTTCTAGGAGTGGGGAGGAGGGCGAGATGAACTGATGCGGGGTAGTCTGCAGCTCAATGTGCCTTGTGATTGCACTATGCACTTTGCACCCTCTGACCTGTCCCTGGATTTTTCCCCCCCCTCCTCCCGCCCCCCCCCAGATGTTTCCATTCTTCCAGATACCGTACATGTCCGTAGGCCACATGGTCGCCATGAGGGGATGTCCCCCTCTCCCAATATATGCTTGTTTGTGGTGCACTTGCTTACAAAGTTGTTTTGTCCTTTCTAAATGTTCTTATCTCAACCAAAAACGTCAAAAGTGAGACGCATTTATATGCTACCTATACGTGTACTGTTACTTCCGATATTGTACTTATATGCAGCTCTACAACGCAGGATTGACTTCTGACCATTGTTCTATCCACGATTTATGACATATGCTATAGCAGCCGGCCTCCGGGTTGTGGCAGTATGCTGTGTATACTTAACGGTACTTAATAAACGTCTTGCACCAAAAAAAAAAAAAAAAGAGATGCAGTATCAACTGATGTTCTCATTGACTAAGAGATATACATATAAATTAGGGTGTACAAAGGCACAAGGTCTGCCTAGTTAAGAAGGTAGCTCTGTAATATATCCCCGTCTGCCAACACTGATTAGGAGTCACCAAACTCATCAGAAAACCAAAATTGATAAACAGAAACAGCAAGGGGGTATAACTGGATGAGTTCGTGGGCCTGCTTCTGGTACACCTTGGACTCCTGCAGGAGAGCTTCATCTAACCTACCAATCTTTGGGAAAACCTTCAATACATATCTGTTCGAGAAAACCTCTGGGCCCACATTTACTAATATTTCATTCAATTCAATGCAGCAAGACAACGTGTCGCACTGTGTCAAACGGAGAGAGCAGGAATGCACCATATTTACTAAGATATGGCGCAATTTTGCTCTCTCTGTGCGCTTCTGTGCTGAGTGCAATTTGGCGCCTAAGCAGGCACTCTTGTGCCAGGGTGCTAGGAGGCCTGCATTGCAGGCATGATTGTGTTTGAGCATGAAGGGACGAGTATTTTCCCCTTTTTATGTGTGCTGCAGAGTGCAGAGGGTGGGAACTGGTATCTAGTTCAATGTGCTGAAATAATGTTACTAGTTTGCATGCAGTGTGATTTATTAGCGTCTGTAGACTGCAATGCAGTCGGACAGTGAATTTAGGAAGCACTGACATTTTGTGAATTAGAGCACAAGTATGTAATACAATTTCATTTGTTAGTGTCAATGAGATGTGGGAATGTCTGGGTGGTTAGTTCCCTAGACAGAAGAGTATTGTGGGGGGATAATACTCCTTGGGTGCATACACAGAAATGAACGCCCCTCTGGTGTAGAGGATGAAGTTCACCAGGATGTAGTGCAGAATAGTGGGAAAATGACCCCAGGAGTTCAGTGCGTTAGTTCAATGTACCTAGGATACAATCAATATCACAAGGAGGGACAAGGGCTTGGTAGGTCCAGCACACAGGCCCTAATCTATAGTAGAATACACAGTAGTATGCGGTTCCTAGGGGTGGGGGGGATTGGAAAGAAAGGGGGGGGAGATGGGTGTGAAGTTCAGGCGCTAGATGGAAAGGGCATAGTCGCACTGGAAGAGCTCCTTTAAGGAGCAAGGGCCCGCACACACCCCAAGGGGTGTCATGCTGCATCATAGGACAGTTCCTTGTTGGGCCGGCGCTGTAATGCCCAACGGGCTCCTCAGGGGTGCTCTTTGCCGGAAGTTCTTTTCTGGTTGTGGTCGTGAAGCTAGGTGTAATGAAGGAAAGTAGAAGTAAAAGAAAGTGTTTTGTGATTTAAAAATAGCTACAAGGAACTCCAAGGGTAATTTTATCCTCTGGGTACCTGTGCTATGTGCTAATGAGTCATGGACTGAATGGGGGAGATTATACCCGCTTTGGTCTAGATAAGTGTGTGTGGTGTGTGAAAGGTCGATATGTTTCTTGCCCTATAGTGTCCAAATGGATCTCTTGCAATTCTTCAGGACCTAAGAGACATCTACTACTCAAGGGGAAGGTTGTTCATGGGTATTGTACAAAAGTAACTTCCCTGTTAGTCTTGATTCAAAGGTAATCCCCAAAGTGTGAAAGTGTGAGATGTTAAAATTGGTCTATCTTATTATGAATATGCACCACATTTGAGGAATGTGACAGCCCCAACTGTGGAAGGCCAGGGTAATCGCCAATTAAGTGAACGAGGAAACTTGACTTAAGATCCTCTCTGTGCGGGACCTACCCGCACCTGGCTCGCACAGGACCTAGGATACAATGTCATTGGTTAGTTTCACAAGAATATAGTGTATATTTCAAGTTTAGCTTCACTGGAAGTTATGTTGTCTGTAGGGTTAGATACTTTATTCAGGAAATTAATGTGATGGATTAAATGTCCTGAAGCTATACCCAGAGCAGTCCATTAGTGTCCCTTGGAAGCAGTGCAACATTGGTTGCTCATTGCCAACAGGCCTCAGAGTAGTGTTTGGGGGTTATGATGCCAGGATGCAATGCACTGTGGTAGGTTAGTTGGGCAAAGGTCCTGCTTAGACATAATGATCTGTATTGGATCAATGTCCCTAAAGTGCAGTATAATGTAGTTTTATATCACCCATAAGGTGCAACCTGGTGTCCTGGTATTCCTACCAATCAGTGCGGTAGTATCCATACTATGCAATGTTAGTGTCTCTAGAGAGCAACACAGTTGTTTAGTGCCACTAGAATGTAGACCAGTGTGGTTGGATACTGTCACTATAATGCTCTGCAGTGTGGTGGGTTAGATCCACTACTAGATATTGAAGTAAGTTGAGTTTGGACCCCAATATACAGTGCAGTGTGATATGATAGTATCCATAGTTTGCAGTCTGATGGGTTAGTGTACCTAGGATGTAAAGCAATAGATCAATCAGTGTCCGTAGGTGCAGTGCAGCACGGTGGGATAGCATCACCGATATAGTGAGATGTGTTAAGTTAGTTTCCCAAACCTTAAGTATTAAGTATTTGTGCAGAGTACTTTATTAGGTCTGACCTAAAGACAGCTTTAGCTGTCTTACAACCTCACCTTTTCCCAAAAATATCATAAGATAAATACATACATATATAGGAGCTCCCAAGCAACACTATTTCATCACTGGTCTCATTAACATGCCACTTAAATGATGCTCCATCCAGATGGTATCGATCAACAGACCAGCTTACCTTGCACATGTGCACAAACACCTAGAACATAGTTCCCCAAAGAAGAAATAATTGTTAGACACTTGCACTTCCTAATGACTGATAATCCCTATGTATAGTGGGTTACATCAACTATTTTGAGAACTCTCAAGACATTTATTGTAAACTACAATGTTCATGCCTCACTATACACCAGTTTTGGTATATTTATTTATCCAGCGGAAAACGAGCACAAGTCATTAAAGCAACTAGATAACTAGCTACTAACTATAGTAGCTATATATAGCTGCAACTAACTATATGCAGATAGTTAGCTTGAAGCCACACCCGCCGCCCACAGGATTGTAATTGACAAATTTAACAACTTGACTTGAGAGATCAGTCAAGTAACTACAGGGGAAACTGAGGGGCATATTACGAAGCAATAGCGATAATTATCGCTATTGCTTGGTTAGAGACAAAAATTTACCGCAGCGCTGCGGCGATTTTTACCGCAAATAAACCTTGGTATCACCAAGGTTTAACGCAAATGCGGTAAAAATCGCTGCAAAGCATGAATATCGCTGAAAAGTCAGCGATATTCATGCATTAGCGAGCTAATGCTCTTTGCCATGTTATCCACCTCCCATTGGATAACATGGCTAAGAACTGCTCAGGGCAGGTGTTAGCTTTTGGAGATATTCGTGCTTAGCGCAAATATCTCCAAACGTTGGTAATAGGAGATAGCGATGTTAGCAACTGTTTTCAGTCTCTAACATCTTGGCACGCCCACTTTGCATCTCATTAGTGATAAATATCACTGACATGCAAAGTGGGGCCCAAGATGGTCGCTATCTTCTACTAGCTGTCGCTAACTGGTGTTAGCGGCAGCTAGGTAATAGGGAGATAATTTTATCTCCGCTTTCTTGGCTTTTAAAGCCAAAAAAGTGGAGATAAACCCCCTTGATAATATGCCCCTGTATCTCTTGTGAATTCACACCCACCAAAACATAAACAGCCAAAATAAGCTATCTAATTGTAGTAGTACTTACCAGTGAAGAAAAGTGCCTATAAACAGTAGGGTGTGATCACAAACAAAAGCAAATCTAGCAATTTATTGAAATCTGCAATTTTGACTCGTTATTATGAACCAGCTTTGGCAAATTGTTAATCATATGGAAAACAGGCACAGATGATAAAAATTGAAAAAGTGTTTTTGTAAATGTATATAATAAATCTACATCTCCTCAGCTTGGTCCAGGCCCTTTGGACCATTTGCTTCTGACTTGAGCTGGAGCTCAATTAACAACAAGTGGAACTGCAGCTTTGTGAAAATATTTCAGTGTTTGTGCAGTTGACTTATAAGGGACACCGTAGGCCAGATTTATCAAAATGCCACAATGCTGCTGTGCCGTGCTGCATGACAGGGAGAGAACAGGAATGCTCCTTATCTATTAGTATTTGAAGCCTTCCTGCTCTCTCTCTCTCTCTCTGTGCTGCTGCACGATTGCTGCTTAGAGCCAAGAATTGTTTTTTGTGCAAGAAAGGACTCCTTCTTGCACTAAAACACTCCTTAGATGCATATTCCTCTTTCTACATGTGCTATAGAATGCAGCACACATAGAAAGAGGAAATAACGAGGAGAAATGAAGATATTTCTCCCCGGTACGCCTCTCTTGGAGAGGCATTCCATTTTGACACAATCCTAGGTGTACTACACTTAATAAATCCGGGATTGCCTCAAAATCCATGAGTGGATCCATGGAAACACCCACGCTCCACCCATGAAACACCTTTCCAATAATAACGCAAGACATCAATTGGCACCTCCTTTCGTCACTCTGGATTTTCTAAGCCATGCAGAACCTTGCAAGGTGGTCTTGCGTGGCTTGGTAAATCTCACTTAAGCAATTGTGTTGCCTTGCGGGACACAAGGGCAACACACGGGCTTAGTAAATCTAGCCCAAAGTAAGGACTAGTGGAACTGCAGCATCATATAAGAATTTCAATGCTTTTGCATCTGACTCAATAGGGACACCTCGTAATGATTAGTGGAACTGTTGCTTCATGTACGAATTTCAAAGGTTTCACATGTGACTAGAAAGAGACACTCAGTGACGACTTGTAGAACTGCAGCTTCATTAAATAATTTCAATACTTTTGCATTTGACTTTTGAGGGACACCTAGTGATGACTATTGGAAATAAAGCTTTTCTTTTCTTTTGTCCTCATTCGCCAATACCCATAGTATGCAGACCGTCTGTACATTCCCCTTTCCAATAGGCTAGGATGACATGGGCTCTTCCCTCGGATTCTCTCGATACCTTCAGCCCAAAACCCGGAGGCGTCTGTTCCCAGATCGAAAAGCCACTTGCCATCGATTTGGGGAGGTTAGGTATAACTCCAGATTGATCAAAAGACCCCGTGGACCCTCTTGATGCCCCATAAACCATGGGCATTGGTCCAAGAAGTGTGCAGTTGTCATAATCATTGGACCACAATAAAAGAAAGAAAAAAAATCATCTCCACTGCAACAACAAGTCCCAGTATGCAATCTTTTTCCTGCTACTTACTCTGGACATATCCATTTTAGATGTTTCATACAAAGAAGTCAACCAGTCCGAGTGTTTGGGAGGGGCAGGATCTACACAATGTCTACAGATTTGTCTTCTTGCCAGTAAAATTGAATAGAATAGAAAGAGTCTAGCTGGTAGGGGTGGATTGCTGCCTAACGAACAGTATGATCATCTATGGCAGGAATCTTTCAAAATCCCCTTTAACATAGTGAAACCAGTATGGTTGAGGAAGAATCACTTATTCACGGCTCATCGTGCATACCTATCCCCTCTCAGGTTATCAAAAATTGTTAAAGGTTCACAAGTCGGCTGTAAAAAATTTGGATTGGTAGAAGCCTCAGACCTCCATATGTTTAGAAACTGCCCTTCGATTCAGGCATTCTGGGAAGATTTACAAAAAAACATTGGAGAGTATACTGGGAGTGACAATTGTAATTGACTTAACACTTATAATCTTTGGCTTACATTGGAAATGCAGCTTGATGCATGAATTTAAATCTTTACCTTTTGATTTGGGAGGGACACCTAGAAACGGCTTGGGGAACTGCATCCTAATGAAAGAATATTAAGGCATTTGCATTTGACTTGAGGAACACCTAGAAACGACTAGTGGAACTGCAACTTTGTATAAGAATTTCAATGCTTTTGCATTTGACTTGTGAGGGACACTTGGGTGTAGATTTACCAAGGACTTGCATAGACCTTGCTGACTCAAGTCGTCGCAAGACAACGCAAGTCCTTAACTGGAATTTACAAAGCCACACACAGGATGGATTGTGCAGCTGTGCGTGTCTTAGTATAATATAAGTAATCCAATGCAGAGCATAATGGTGGGTTGTATTACTTTGCGCCACGAAGGCGCTTAGTCGGTGGAGTATGAGCATTTTCACAACTCCACCCATGGAGTTTGGCACATTTTGAGATTTACAAACACTTGTCAACCTGCGAATGTGTTAAAAAGGTGTGCCGCCAAGACCCAGGCATAACAAGGAGAATATATTTATTTCACCTTGTTCCTTTTTTTTCCTATGTGTGATGCATTCGGCATCACATATAGAAAAAGAAAATGCCTCTCAGGATTGTTTTTAGGCAGGAAAGTGTCACCTCCTGCACAAAAACAATCCTGCTGGTAAAGTAGGCACACTTGCAGCATGACGTACAGATGCCTACTCTGGTGCTAGGCTACACACAATGCACCAGTGCAAGTAGGAAGCAGAAATGCACCATATCTAAGTAGATATGTTGCATTTGTGCTCTCTCCTTTTTATGCAACAAAGCACATCAAGTTATCTTACTCCGTTACTTTGCAAGAAAGATTAGAAAATCTGGGCCATAGTAACCACTAGTGGACCGGGAGTGTCATGTAAGAATTTAAAAGCTTTTGCATCTGACTCAATAGTGTCACCTAGTAATGACTAGTGGAACTGCAGCTTCATGTAATATTTCAATTCTTTTGCATTTGTCTTGTGAGTGACACCCAGGAACAACTTGTGGAACAGCACCTTGACAAAGAAATATAAATGCTTTTGCATTTGACTTGTGAGGGACACCTAGTAAGGACTAGTAGAACTGCTGTTTCAAGTAAAAACGTATTCTTTGCATTTGACTTGAGAGGGACGCCTAGTAACCACTAGTGGAACTGCAGCTTCATGTCGGAATATCAATGATTTTGCATCTGACTCAATAGGGAATCCTAGTAATGACTAGTGGAACTGCAGCTTCATGTAAGAATTTCATGTCACTCCCTTTGTTTGAATTTTGAATTTTCTAACTCCTCTGTTTTGGTTTTTAGTGCTAAATTACATCTAGGTGCTACATCTGAGATGTGTCCCTCCAGTTTTGAGGAACCCCAAATACCAGGCAAAACACAAAACATCTCTTTGCTTTCTTTTTCTGGTAGTGAGGTCAGTTCTATCCCAGAGATAACCCATAGACAGGCCATTGACATACAAACAAAACCTGAACCACTGACCCACATATTTCCTGATGTGACAATGTCCTGTGACTCAGTGCATGCTCTTGATTTAACTGCTGCAACTGAAGTCAACCTCCCCACTGAGAAGAAACAAAATCCTGACCCCTTCTTTGCTGTTTTGCCTTCAAGCACACCACATATTGAAAAGTCAGAAAATGATAGTACTGTATGCACTGATGCACCTGTACCACCTGAATGAGTACTCATTTATATAGCGCGTGATTACCCGGAGGCATCCCAGCGCTGCAGTGGTCCCATTCATCCCCCGAGAGATTACAGAAAAAGGAAGGTTTTTAGCATTTTCCTAAACCTTGGGTGGTTCTCCTCCATCCGAATAGGGTCCGGCAGGTTGTTCCAAAATTTGGCTGATTGGACAGAAAAACGTCTGCCACCCATGCGGCTTTTCCTTATTCGTGGAACTGCCAGAAAGTTCTTACTACTAGATCTAAGGGTCCTATTGGTTTGGTAAGGGCAAAACAGAGGTTGAGTTAAACCAGGTCCTGTCTTGGTCAAGGCTTTATGGACAATGGTCATAGCCTTAAATTCGACCCTTTGTTGTATTGGCAACCAATGGAGTTGCCGGAGAGCTGGTTTGGCAGAAGTTCTACGAGATATCTTTAAAAGCATCCGGGCTGCACAATTATGTACCGTCTGTAGAACCCTGAGTGTTCCTAGTGGTGCCCCTAAATATACTGCGTTTGCATAGTCCAGGCGCGTTAGGATCAGGGCCTGGACTAATATCCGCCTTGCTTCGAACGGAAGCAGTCCAATGATTTTTCTAGGAGATCTCATCAGGGCGTAGCAGGTCGCTGCTACCTTCTGAGCTTGCACCAAAAAGTTAAGTGCTGGGTCCAACCAAAACCCCTAGACTTTTGATTTTCTTTTTGTGGGAAGGGGGATGACCCAAAATAGTAGGCCACCATCCGTCCACCGCGGAGGGAGCATCATGCCCAAGCATCATGATCTCCGTCTTTGTTCCATTAAGTTTCAGGAATGAAGCATCCATCCACTCACGGACCTTGCTAAGGCAGGAGGAAAGTTTATCATAAGATGACATCTGGCCAGAAAGGGTGATGATAAGCTGCGTATCATCAGCATACGTCACTAGTTGCACCCCCCAAGGCAACACCACCTCAGCCAGAGGCCTCATATAAATATTAAATAAGGTCGGGCTGAGGGATGACCCCTGGGGAACGCCACACTGAAGATGCGAAGGTGGAGAGGAGATGTCATCATCAAATACTAAGAAAGTCCGGTTGGAGAGGAAGGATTGCAGCCATTTCAGCGCGGTCCCAGTGACACCCACATCACCCATCCTTTGAATCAGAATAGAATGATTAACGGTGTCAAAGGCCGCGCTGAGATCTAATAACAGTATGGCTGCACAGCTGCCTTCATCTACAATCCTTCTTGCTTCCTCAATAACTGCCACCAGGGCCGTTTCAGTGCCTTGTTTGCACCTGAATCCGGTCTGGGTTGGATGCAATAAGTTCTGGTTTTCTAAATGGTTGGAAATCAGGGAGTTGACATATTTTTCAGTAAGTTTACTAATTGTGGGCAGCAAAGAGATAGGGCGAAAGTTAGCCCAATTGTCAGGGTTGAGATTGGGCTTCTTCAATAGCGCCTTTACTCTTGTGTGTTTCCAGTGGAGGGGGACTGCCCCAGCTGAGAGATAGTATTGATCACCTTCTTAATCACCGGGGCCACAACATCAGAGACCAGATTGAGAATGGTGGGAGGTGCTACATCAGCCGGTGAACCTGATTTAAGGTTACTCAAAAGTGATTGAACCTTAAGGCAGTCAAGAGGGGAAAATGTCTCATGGAGATTTAGTTCTGAACTAGGGGGCGATGCTGATATCCACGGGGTATCACGGAAAGTGGAGTAGATGTCTGTTATTTTTGATACAAAAATATTAGCTAATTCCCTACAGTGTGTATTGCAAGACAAGGATCAGCAATGGGAGTAGGTGGGGTGACTAAGGACTTGAATATTTTAAAAATTTCCCTGGAGGAGCTGGAGGCAGAGGTAATTTTTTCCTGATAATAATTGGATTGAGTAGATTTGATCGCTTTTTTATAGTTGCGTAGAGCAGTCCTATAGCTATCCTTACTGGTTTTAAGGTAATCTTTTCTCCAGAGCCTCTCTTTCTGTTTACAGAGTTGTTTAAGGGTTCTAAGCTCTGGAGTGTACCAGGCTTTTTTGTTTGCTCCAATACAATGGGAAAGCTCCACCTTAGGTAGAGTCAGGTCCAGTGATTCCTCTAGCCAATGATTATAACAATTGTTTGCGTCTGAGGGGTCATTACTAATTTCAGGTATAGTTTCTAAAAGATTGAGTGTCCATTTCTCAGTTACTAATTTAGACCAAGGTCGCCTAGTTTTTTTTACAAAACAGGCCTGGCCTGTCTGTTTCTGGCGAGTAAGGGAAAAAGACAAAAGAGAATGATCAGACCAGGGGATTGAGGTAGAATTTATAAACTCGAGCGTGCTTAGATTAGTGTAACAGTGATCCAGTGTGTGTCCTGCTTTGTGTGTAGGGCCGTGAATAATTTGTCTAAGTTGGGCTGTGTTTAATGCTGTCAACAGGTTCTGACAGATCGGGGTATCTGATTTATCTAACTGGATATTGAAGTCTCCCAATACCGTAAAATTGGGGGTGTTGCAGGATAGATTAATGACTGAACTTAACAGATCTTCACAGAACTGTCCGGTCGCCCCTGGAGGTCTGTAAACCAAAAGCCCTGAAAGCGAGCATGTAGAAGAAAGAGTGGCTGAGAACATCATACACTCTGCCCCAGGGATGAGGACGTTCTCTATTCTACAGCTTATAGATTTTTTATGCACTATGGCAATCCCTCCCTCTTGTCCATCCATCCGATCTTGCCTTACCATAACATAATTCGAGGGGAGGGCCCGAACAACATCACGGTCGGAGCCGTCATTAGTCCAAGTTTCTGTGAGGAAAAGAACCTCAATGTCTGAGTCCTCCAGTAACAGGGAGATCTCTAGGGCATGTTTAGGTAGGGAGCGGCAGTTAAGCAGAGCCAGTGAGAAAGGGTGTTGCTCAGGGGCCATTATATCTGAGGTGAAGTGATAATGGCAGCCCGAACAAGACTCATGATCCTCATAGGTGTCTAACAGGATACAAGTCGGCCCGACCTTACCTCTTATTGTCAGGAGTTGGTTTCTGTCATATGAAATCAGAGGTCTGTTAACAAGCAGAGGAGCAGGGGGGCTGGCCCCTGGGCCCGGCGTGGCCCGGACGAGCCCAGACGGGCTTGCCTTTGGCGCGCCGCTGGCACGCCCGCTGCGCGGGCGAGATCCTCCGTTCATTTTATAAGGGATAAAGGGCGGGAAGGCGGCCTGACAGCTGGTGCGGGGATCAGAATTCCCTTACCTAAAATGGCGTCACTCCGTTTTTTTCGCCGCCCCAAAACCTTAATCGTTCTGGGCGGGTACCAGGGTTCGAGCCCAGTGAGTGCCAAGAGAAATCCTCAGTAGTAAAAACAATTTACATACACAGTAAAAAATCACTAAGGATTGTGAAAATTATAAACAGATTTTTACACAGCTAACCCCCGGCTTTCCGCTTTAGGGGACATGAATTAAACACAATGGTCTGTGCTGGCCCGCTAGCGAGGCTTAAATACCCCGGGCAGGAAGGCGGCCTGACAGCTGGTGCGGGGATCAGAATTCTCTCACCTAAAATGGCGTCACTCCGTTTTTTTCGCCGCCCCAGAACCTTAATCGTTCTGGGCGGGTTCCAGGGTTCGAGCCCAGTGAGTGCCAAGAGAAATCCTCAGTAGTAAAAACAATTTACATACACAGTAAAAAATCACTAAGGATTGTGAAAATTATAAGCAGATTTTTACGCAGCTAACCCCCGGCTTTCCGCCTCAGGGGACATGAATTTAACACCTTTAATTAACACCTTCTAATCCAGAAGAAAATGAGAACATTTCCAAAGACCATGTGGTCTCTTACCTGTTTGCTCTGACTAAGACATGTGAACTGCCAAATGGTAAAGGGAGTCTGATCATCACAGACACAAGCACTATTCTGAGCCATCCCGAAGAAAGAACTTCAGCATGTTTTAATGTGCAAAGCAACTGTGAAGATTTCCCTACTGACAACAAGGAATCTACTGTTCAAGGGCCATTGCCCTTTCCAGAATTTAAAGCCTACCATCCTTGTGCCCCTTTGCCATCAGCTTGTCTGCTTTCAGAGTCTCTAGAATCCTCAGCAGGCCTGCCATCTGAGCCCGAGCCTGCAGCCTACCTGCTATCTGAGCCCAAACCTGCAGCCTTCCTGCCATCAGTACCGGGGCCTCCAGACTACCTCCCTTCAGAGCCCGAGTCCTCAGCCGGCCTACCTACGGAACTTCAGCCTGCAGTCTGCCTGCCTACTGAGTCCAAACCTCTGGCCTGCCTGCCTACTGAGCCTCCAACCAATTTGCTTATAGAGCCGGCGCCTCCTAAAAGTCTGTTTATGGAGCCAGAGCTTCCAAAGAGCATGTCTGTAGAGCCAGACCCTCCAGGCTGCCTGCCTCCAGCACCAGAGCTTCCAGGCCGCCTGCCTCCAGCACCAGAGCTTCCAGGCCACCTGCCTCCAGCACCAGAACTTCCAGGCCACCTGCCTCCAGCACCAGAGATTCCAAGCCGCCTGCCTCCAGCACCAGAGCTTCCAGGCCGCCTGCCTCCAGCACCAGAGATTCCAAGCCACCTGCCTCCAGCACCAGAGCTTCCAGGCCGCCTGCCTCCAGCACCAGAGCTTCCAGGCCGCCTGCCTCCAGCACCAGAGTGGAGGAGTGTGGCTCACTGATTAGAGCGGCAGACCCTGATGCAGAGGTCTGGCCCGGGACCAGGGTTCAATTCCCGACGCAGCAGGGTCCTGAGCCCAAAAATGTCCACGGACTCGATAATTTTCGCCTCAGTGCCTATTCTAATCATGGGGTCCCACGCTGCAACTCTGGGCAATAGCTTGCTTAATCTCCACTACGGCGGCCCACCCGCTGCGGGATGCCTGGCTTTCACCTTGGGGATGCCCAATAGGGGTTATCTCACAGGGAAAAAGCCAGGACGGGTTCCCAAGGCAAGCGCCTTGATGCCTTCGGGTGATTCGTGCGCTATATAAGTCGCAATACATTTAAATTTACAGAGCTTCCAGGCAGCCTGCCTCCAGCACCAGAGATTCCAGGCCGCCTGCCTCCATCACCAGAGCTGCCAGGCTCCCTGCCTCCATCACCAGAGCTGCCAGGCTCCCTGCCTCCAGCACAGAGCTTCCAGGCTCCCTGTCTCCAGCATCAGAGCTTCCAGGCTCCCTGTCTCCAGCATCAGAGCTTCCAGGCTCCCTGCCTCCAGCATCAGAGCTTCCAGGCTCCCTGCCTCCAGCACAGAGCTTCCAGGCTGCCTCCAGCATCAGAGCTTCCAGGCTCCCTGTCTCCAGCATCAGAGCTTCCAGGCTCCCTGTCTCCAGCATCAGAGCTTCCAGGCTCCCTGTCTCGCGCGTCAGAGCTTCCAGGCTCCCTGCCTCCAGCACAGAGCTTCCAGGCTCCCTGCCTTCAGCACCAGAGCTGCCAGGCTCCCTGCCTCCAGCACAGAGCTTCCAGGCTCCCTGTCTCCAGCATCAGAGCTTCCAGGCTCCCTGCCTCCAGCACCAGAGCTTCCAGGATCCCTGCCTCCAGCACAGAGCTTCCAGGCTCCCTGCCTTCAGCACCAGAGCTTCCAGGCTCCCTGCCTTCAGCACCAGAGCTTCCAGGCTCCCTGCCTTCAGCACCAGAGCTGCCAGGCTCCCTGCCTCCAGCACAGAGCTTCCAGGCTCCCTGTCTCCAGCATCAGAGCTTCCAGGCTCCCTGCCTCCAGCACCAGAGCTTCCAGGATCCCTGCCTCCAGCACAGAGCTTCCAGGCTCCCTGCCTTCAGCACCAGAGCTTCCAGGCTCCCTGCCTTCAGCACCAGAGCTTCCAGGCTCCCTGCCTTCTTGCCTTGAGCCTCTATTTTGCCAACTTTTTGACCCTGTGCTTCCAGTTTCCCAGCCTTCAGAGGTCTCAATACATATACATTCAGGGACTGAACCCCCAAAACCAGAGACAAAACTCTCAACATGTAAGCCTCAAGGGCCTGGGTCTCCTGCATACCTGCTTCCTAAGTCTCCTGCATGTGTATCTTTTGTATGTTTTCCTCCAGGGCCAGAACTTCAGGTCTGCTTGCTATCACCTCCTTCATTTTCAGCCAGTTTTCCTTTGACCTCTGTGCCTCCTGCCAATCTGTTACCTTCTTTTGACCCTACAGTCAATCTGCCTTTGTTTTCAGAGTGCTACTCTAGCCTGTCATCATCAGGACTTCAAACACCTTTAATGCAGGCTTCTAATCCCCTGTCACTGGATTTGGACTCTTCAAGTTCTACCTTCAATACTGCTGTTAATTTACAGACTATTATCCAACCTTTCAGAACATCACAATTTACCTTCAGTCCTCTGATAGCATGCACAGAATCTATGATGGAAATTGACTTAATTCTTAGGAGAAAATGCTTTGGATCCAGTTCCAGACTCCGGGAGACGGTCTTTGGAGGGGGAGTACTGTCACGATTCGCTCCCTGTGCTCTCGTACCCACTACCAGGGGGAAGCATAGTGGGACTTTCTGGTCTTCTAATAGGCTTCCAGACCCTCCCCTGCATGCATATCCTGACTTCCAGCCATTCGGATACTTATTGGGAATTGACATCCATTCCCAATCCATGCCGGGTTTTGTGAAAGCCAGCCTGCTTATAGTTGAAGCCAGCTTACTCATGCCTGAAATTCCATTACCCAGAATTCCCTGCTCACTGCTTTGTCTCCACCCCTTCAGGCCAAGGATGGGTGGAGGAATTCAGCTCACCTGTGGCTGGCTGCTGCTAGCCTGCTCACATCTGATGCATGTGATTACTGAGAGCTCTTTTAAGCCCCAGCTCCATTCAGCCCAGTGTATGTCATTGTAGCTGTTTACCAGTGAGACCGATCCTTGTTTCCAGGGTTCCCTGAGCTTTTGCTATTCTTGTTTCCAGTGTTTCCTGAGCTTTAGTTATGCCTTGTTCCTGACCTGCTGCTGTTTTTCCTTGTTCCTGAATTAGCACTGCCTGCAGTGCTACCTTGATCCCTGAACCTTAGTATTCCTTGTTCCTGAACTGCAGCAGTTTACCTTCTCCTGAACGAGCACTGCTTGCGGAACAACCTTGTTTCCTGAATTCCCGAGCTCCTGAGCTATAGCTATTCCTTGTACCCGACTTAGCACTACCCACAGTGCTCTTGTTTCCTGAGTTCTTGAGCTATAATTATTCTTTGTTCATGTTCCTGGGTTTCAGCTATTTCTTGTTCCTGATTTGCATTGCTTGTATTGCTCTCTTGACTCCTTGTTTCCTGAGCTGTAGCTAATTCCCTGTTCCTGAACTTGCACTGCCTGTAGTGCTGCCTTGACTCTTAAAGCCTTAGTAATTCCCTATTCATGTACTAGCACTGCCTGCAGTGCTACCTAGACTCCTGAGCCTTAGCTCAATTCTTGTTCCTGCCCCAGCACTGCCTTCTATGCTACTTTGTTTTCTTGATTCCTTAATCTGCACTATTCTAGTATACCCTTACAGCCTCACCTTCTGTATATCCCTTACCTGCCTCTCTTCCCAATTCCTTGGTTCAAGTTCCTAGTTTGCTTTCTTTCTATTCTGATTTCTTGCTTCTGTTGCCTTGTATGTGGGTTACCTGCTTTCTACCAAGTGTACCCCGTCATTTCCTTCCTTTCCTGTTAAGCACTCCTCCTTGCTAGCTCCTTGTCTATTGTGCTTGTGTTTAGTTCTACCCTCTTGCTGTTACTGCCTTGCGTGTTCCTGTTTGATTGCCAGGATCCGTGGGCACAGCTGACAACCTAGGTGGTGTTTCTTGTTCACTGTGAGTATTGTCTTTGAGTTACATTTATAACATCACCGTAGGTATAAGCTCCACAGACCCTGCCTTTGCATGCATATCCTACATGTGGGTATTTGCAGTCAGTATCTGTAACAGTAATTGTGGGTGAGAAACGTACTGAGCTTCAGTCTTACAGTGTGGAGCTCCTGAGTGCTTTACCCCACACTCCCCTTTATTGGTATGCTCTATTATATAAATGTCCTGTGCGTCCGTCCTGGGTATAGTTAGTCTGAATGCTAAATTGCCTTGCGAGTGCCCTTTCTTTCTGAGTCTTACCCATCTTGTTCACTTGTACAGGCATCCCCTTTGGATCCCTTTTTCTCCTCTGACTTCCTGTATGATCTTGGGCAGTGCTGTACTCCTCTTTCTGTGTACGTTTTCTACCCAGTTTCCAGTCCTTGCCCAAGTCCCTGACTGTGTTCCCCACATAGTCCCGGACAGTCCCTGACATTTCAATACTTTTGCATTTGACTTGTGAAGAACATCTAGTAATGACTTTTGGGATTGCACCTTTTTAAACTGTCTATGTAATCCAAGATGTTTGTCATCTTCTTTGGTATTGATCTTCATCTACTGTTAGACATGTGAGCCTTAGAGTGGTCTTCCCCCAAATGTTTTGTCTTTCTCCTCACTATTTTTCTGATTTGTCCTTTTTGTTGGCCTTAGAACTTTGCACTTTACCACTGCTAACCAGTGCTAAGATGTGTGTGCTCACTCCTTACAACATGTTAACATTAGTTAATCCCCAATTGGCATATTTACATTTCCTCTAAGTGCCTAGTAAGTGGTACTTCTTGTGCCCAGGGCCTGTAAATTAAATACTACTAGTGTGCCTGCAGTACTTATTGTGCTACCTGCTTAAGTAGCCTTGTAAACCTGTCTCAGGCCTGCCATTGCAGCATGAGTGTGTGTAATTTTAAACTGCCATTTCGACCTGGAAAAATCAACCTTTTGCCGGCCTAAACCTTCCTTTTTAATACATTCAAGTCACCTCTAGGGTAGGCGCCAAACTGCCCACAGGTTAGGGTGTAATGCATTTAAAAAGTAGGTCATACACTTTTAGGTTTTAAATGTCCTGATAGTGAAAAACTCTTAAATCTGTTTTTCACTATTACAAGGTCATCCTCTCCCATAGGATAACATTGGGGTTACCTTATTATATTTAGTAAGAATAGCCTCCAAATAGACTGGCGTAAATAACAAGGACCCCCTGTTAGACAACTGAATTTGTTATACAGGGAAAATAGACAATGTAAGAAAAAGAAGCGGTTGGATAACGTAGCCAGGGAGAAACAACATGTAGGAAGCACAGCAACCAATTAAAAAGTACAAAATTGAATTTATTTATAAGTATACATATTCATGGTAAAACATATTAACTCAAAAACAGAAACACCAAACAATTTGAGAAGACAGTTGATCAAATGCAAATAAAATATTTTTCTAACACAATTACACAAAAATTCATAAAACAGTGGCGGACAGAAATAGTCATCGACGCGCGTTTCGGCGTTTTAACGAGAACACCTTCCTCAGGAGCCACGTTAAAATCAGAAAAACATATGTAAAATAAATTAAAAACAAACAGAGGAGTATTTCTCACTCCTATCATTAATATAATGATACATATGTATAAAACTATGCTTATGGCTGTGCTTACAAAACACTTCCTCCCTACTTATGTAGCTATACAATATAGCTGCACAAGGTACAAACTAAATATTTTATATTTGAGCAGTGTTATATTATTGGGGTAGTGCAACACCTGAATTAATGCCCCCCATTAAATTGAACTAGTACAATGAACTACTATTGCTCACAATCAGAGATAAAGAAACCATGAGCATTCTTATTTAGTTGTTTTCATACCTGACCAGGGAGAACATGGGATAAATGCTCACTCTGTATTCCTTATGTAAATATCACGGATGGATAGAAATATATTTTCCTTTCATCTAGGCGCAGTCACATTTCACTCCACGAAAATTGTAATCTAGAGTGATAAGAACATCACTATTGAGGATACCTCACAGTTCTAGATGCCCTATTTATGTAGTGCCAGAGTATGTTGAACCTATTTTTCTTACCAGGGTAATTGATGCATTCGTGATTTCCACTGAAAAAAGCACTATAGAATAACTCCGGTGCTTAACTGTGTCAATCGGCCATCGGGTCTTAGTGCTGGGAAGGAAAATCGATAAGAACATTAGTTGTTCTTCTATATGTTAAAACTGCAACTATGCCGGACTGTTATGGGCTGTAGGTATCAAAATCTTACCAAGTATTGAATCAACATGGGAGATTGCACCTGGGTAAACGAAGAAGCCTCCGTCAATCTTCGGTACTGTTAATGAAAGACCGGACGGTATTTGTCAATATGTGCTAAAGTAGTTAGGTTTACTGAAACAATTACGCAATTGAGGGTAACAAAACTTACCGATTATACGCAAAGGGATAATTGCAAATATAAGAGAGAGGGCGCCAAATTCAGGATATCCACTAGCGTCCCTTATTAATGTCTTCGATACTGTGGGCAAAAAATAAAACAAACGCCCTGCAATTACTTTCAGATGTCGGGCGCGAGTGCGCTGTTACAAGGCAAGTTCAAAGGAGGGCCTGCACGCGCTTGCAATTACTCTCAAATGTCGGATATGATTGCGCTGTTATGGGGCAAGTTCAAGGGGGGGGGGGGCCTCCTACACGTGTCGGATAAGATTGCGCTGTTATGGGGCAAGTTCAAGGGGGGGGCCTGCACGCGCATACGAAATAGCGTAAATGGTCAAAGCAATATCGTAAGTAACCGTGACAACGCTTACCGATTCTATCTCACAGGAGCTTGATACTTATAGAAAACGAGGGAGCCGCACTCAGAATATATGCTAGCCTCCCTTGGCAGGTCTTCAATGCTGTGGGTGAAAGTTCAACAAATCTATATTTACTCTATAATATCAGGATGATATAATTTAACGGCACTACTGCGGGGCAAGATATGAAAGGTGAGGTTTTCTATGTGCTTACCGAGAATGCCTGTGGACGAACGTTGACATCAACCTGCGGGCGCCACCTTCAACATGTGTGTTAGCGTCCCGCAGCCGTTGGAAAAGGTGGTTAACCTAGCCAATTGTTCCGCCCTTACTTAAATCCTTCTGACTTGTGCTGATGTGTGGAATCGTCCGAGCCTCTGCTTAAAGGGAAAGTGTCCCGAATTTCGAAAATCGGCGGATAGTGTATGTGAGGCATATCTTAAAGAGCCAGGGCAGCAATTCACAGCATGTGTTGTGACAATATGGGGGCGTGTCTCCCGAATAATGAAATCAATCTCAATAATAGTGAGATATACATGGTTTAACAGTCATGACAAATATTTGCAGCGGCTAAGGGAAGGCGGCGAGTGACAAGGTGGATCCCTATTTGTTACGTAATGGCCCGCCACTATATCTCCTAATGCTGGTAATAGCAGTGTCCTCATATGCGTGATAGTCTGCATATGGACCATAGACATACTATATAATGAAATTGTTGGACCTTTCTAGACGGGGGAGAATTCCCCATTGAAAAGATATCCGCTTTGAGAGTCAAATCACATTGATGAATCCCATAATTTTTTTAAAAAGTACGGAAGAAAATGGGATAAAACAATAGTGGGTGTGTTTCCATCATTGAGTTGGAAAGAAAAATAGAAGGGTGATGCGAAAGGCGCCTTCTTTGCCTAACAACATAAACAGTCCCATGTAACTTTTGGGAAATGTTCTAACTATTTCAAGGACTATGCCACATAGGGGATGATCTTATGAAATTCTAAGGAGATTTATTTGATGTTCCTATTTAGAGACAGATGGCGTTCTCCCAAGGAATCTCATTGTTTAGTCCCCTTTTGTGTGTGTCCAGAACAAAAATCCAAAAGACTTCGCGTTTTTTTCGGATAGCGCATCCTCCTTTACCGTCTGGGGTTTTAATTTTTTCCAGGATGCGCCAGTGTACATCTTCCGGTCTACGTTGTAGATCAAGAAAGTGCTTTACTAAGGGCGCGTTCAGTTTCTGGGTTTTAATGGCTGATCTATGTTCGGTGAGACGTGTTTGGATCGACCTGCACGTCTCACCAACATAGCCCATGCCACATGGGCAACTGATGAAGTAAACCACATTTGTGGTTTTACAGTTCCACAGATCAGTAGCTTTAAAGGTGGAACCATTGTGGGTAAATGTCTCGCCGACCATGATGTTTTTACATGATTTGCAAGAGGAGCATGGAACTGTGCCCCGTACTGGTAGATTCGCTAATAGTGATCTCTGGGTCTGATTTCCATTAGGCAATCTGGAATTAAACTTAGAATGAACTATTTTATCTTTCAAATTCCTATTTCTCCTGTGAGCAAATAGTGGTTTAGTAAGGGCAGACGTGGAAGACGGGTTGCAATTCAAAATATGCCAATTGGCATTGATGATTTGCCTTATACGTTCATTCATGGTCGAATGAGTGGTAACACACACAATTCGATCATTCGCCTGATTTTCTTTGGGGGTCAGTAACGCGTCTCGATCGAAAAATCGAGCACGTTTGTAAGAATTCCTTATTAACCTGTGCGGGTAACCGCGATCACAAAATTCTTTGGGCATAATTGCTGCTTGCTTGTTGTAATCCGACAAATTCGAGCAATTCCTGCGGATCCTGAGGAATTGGGAAAAAGGAATGCTCTCTCTTTGACATTTAGGGTGGAAGCTACTGAAATGTAATAAGGTATTTCGAGCTGTTTTCTTCACAAATAGATCCACCTCCAATTTATTGACATTGATTTGGATTAAAAGATCTAAAAATTCAACTTGGTTTTCATTGTAGTGTGCAGTGAATTTCAGATTGCTGTCAGTTAGATTAATCCACTCCAAGAATTCCAAGAGAGTGTCTTTCCCATTGGTCCAGATAAAAAAGATGTCGTCAATATATCTGGAAAAAGCAAAGAAAGTAAGCACGGCGCACAGCTGTTGGTTGAGATCAAAGGTTTGTTGAAAAATTGAAGAAGATTAATCAATTTAAGGTGCTCCTTACAGGTGACGCAACTGTCCAGGTGCGTCCAGTAGGATTATGGGGTTGAGTGCGTTACTGGGGTGTAAGCGCATCCCTGTGGTGGGCACACTTTTGTGGACCTGTGTGTAACAACAACACAGGTGCTTCCAGAAAATGTAAAGTTCCAAATCTTTAGAAAGTTTTCAAAGTTTTAATTCGTATTTCCATAAGTATATTTCATATATGCTTCATATGAATAGATTAACGATGGTTTATGTCATCATCAAACATGAAAAACGCTCCAATGCATTTCGGACCAACCGTCCTTTTTCAAGGAGCACTGCAACAAAGAATATACGAAAGGCAAATAAATGTATGTCTTTCTATCACAATCAAACAATAAGGTGACTGCATGTTATTGTGCCAATTCGTGAAAATAACCTCATGCGCCCTTACGAGGGAAAACGAAGATCGAGTACAAAAAGGATCGCCCATACGTGAAATTTAGGGTGGATATAGTGGAGGTGATGGCCGTGTTCAGGACGTTTAAGTTCGGAAGATACACAGAGTGCTGACTGGCGTGGTTCCCGATGCGGAACGTATAACGCTAAATAGGATGAAGTTAGGAAAAGTGAAAGGCGGCTCGCGGGAGCATGCAGAGTGAGAATAAAATAACACGGTGACTTGCAAACAAGCAGGACTTACTTGGGGAAACGTAGGTTAGATCGCATAGAGCTTCGGTTCAAGTGGTAACACCCTTCGCGGAGTGTGAGCGGAGTTTTAGTGAACCGGTAGCGGAGTCATAGAAATAGAAGAAGGGTTAAAGTGAAGAGAGTGCAAAACGTGGCCATCTTAGAGTGGTGTGTAGTGGAAACGAGTAAGGGTACAAAACAGTGGAAATGAATCTAAAATTCTGAAACATGCAGTTACAAAAGGCACACAGCAAAACAAGGTGAAGGTGCATCACAGTATGCCCAAGTAGCCATTTATAAGTAACAGCTTAGTTCTGTGCGGTCATTGAGACCAAACGGTTTTTGAGATTGTAGTCTGTACATCCACGATGTTTCTCGTTGTAAGAGAGTTTTGTTGTTGTCTCTCCCTTCAATCTTTGGGACAATTTCCAACACTAGGTACTTAAGCTGTGCCACATTATGGTTGGCTTCATTGAAGTGGATGGCAATGTTGGATTTGATGTTCTTAGTTCTGATGTTAGACTTGTGCTCGTTAAGTCTTGTCTTGATTTTCCGACTAGTTTTTCCCACATAGGTTTTGCCACATGGGCATTTCAGAAGGTAGATCAAATTTGCGGAATCGCACGTGGCATCAACGTTGAGCTTGATGTTAAACCCTCTCATGGGGTGGCTGACGGTGTTACCTCTGATTACATTATTGCAGTTGCTGCAATGGTGACATGGACGTGTGCCAGTATGATGTGTTGGAGTTGCTTCAGTGTCACTTTTTGACAGAATCTCCTTGAGGTTCATTGGTCTGGTGTAAGCAAAAATAGGGGGATCTTTAAATAGTTCACCAAAATCTGGTTCAGAAGAAAGTATGCGCCAGTGTTTAAGGATAATCCTTTTGTATTTGTTGCTAGAGGTAGAGTACCTCGAGACCAGTACCATTCTCTCATTATCAGTTTTAGGTTTGTTCTGCAGAGCTTCCGTGCGAGAGATTGTTGAAGTTCGATCAATTGCTTCCTTCAGGATTGATTCTGGGTAACCCCTCTCTCGGAATCTGGATGTCATAGATAGAATTTGGTTAGTTCTAATGTCGGGGTCAGACACGATCCTGGTGACCCTTAACATCTGGCTGTAAGGTAAGTGTCTCTTGAGGGAATGTTGGTGGGAGCTGCTGAACAGCAGAGCATTATTGCGGTCGGTGCTTTTCCGGAAGAGGTTTGTTTGTATTCCCTGAGGGGTGATTTTAATGAGCACGTCCAAGAATGCAATTTCATTGTGATTCAGAGTCCAGGTAAAGTCAATTCGGTCGTCTTTAGAGTTGAGTTCTGTAAGAGCCAGTTCCAAGCTCTCTTCCGTGTTCTTCCAAATGAATAGCAAATCGTCAATGTAACGAACATAAAGTTTAAGGTTGTTCATCCAAGTGTTGTTTTGGTAGATGTGGTTGTGTTAGAAATTTCCCATGTACAGGTTGGCGTATGTCGGCGCCACGCAATTGCCCATGGCCATCCCGGACATTTGCAGGTACCATTTCTCTTCGAATTTAAAATAACTGTGATATAAGGTGTATATCATCAGTTCAAGGATGAAGGGTTTCAGGGAATCGTCAGTGTTGGACTGAAGTGAAGCTTGTTCAACAGCATTAATCCCCCCTTCATGGGGGATAGAAGTGTATAAGCTTCTTACGTCTGCTGTGCACAAAATGAGTTTCTCATTCTCAAGAAGTTGGAGATTAGACAGTTTGTTCAGTAGTTCCGTGGTATCCTTGATGTAGCTGGGTAGATTAGAGACCATGGGCTGAAGGTAACGATCGATGAATTTACCGGTCGGTTCGTGTATGGAACCTCTGGTGGATACGATCGGACGGAACGGAGGGTCCGTTAAATTTTTGTGGATTTTAGGCAGCATGGTGATGGAAGGGCTGCGGGGATGTTCTGTGATGAGGTATTTTTTCGTTCTTTCATCAATGATTCCATCAATGGTGGCTTTTTCAATGATGAGGAGGAGCTCCCTTTTAAACTCGCTGGTTGGGTTTCCATCAAGGGCTAAATAGACATTAGGGTCCATGACATGTTCCCTGGTGCGTTGGTTGTATAATTCTGTGTTTAAGATAACAAGGGCACCTCCCTTGTCAGCTTTTATACACTTAATTGTTGGATTCCTTGCGATGTTTTTTAAGGTGTCCATATCTTTATTGGTGATGTTCTTGTGGGTTTTTTTTCGGCAGTTCAGTTTGGAGATGCCCTGTTTCACCAGGGTCTCGAAGGTATCAATACTTTTATGGCTGACAGGTGGTATGAATGTGCTTGAGGGTCGTAAGCCCTTAGGTTGATCTGGTTTGGAGTCTACTGCTGAGAACATTGTAGATTCAGCAGTAGACTCCAAACCAGATCAACTTAAGGGCTTACGACCCTCAAGCACATTCATACCACCTGTCAGCCATAAAAGTATTGGTACCTTCGAGACCCTGGTGAAACAGGACATCTCCAAACTGAACTGCCGAAAAAAAACCCACAAGAACATCACCAATAAAGATATGGACACCTTAAAAAACATCGCAAGGAATCCAACAATTAAGTGTATAAAAGCTGACAAGGGAGGTGCCCTTGTTATCTTAAACACAGAATTATACAACCAACGCACCAGGGAACATGTCATGGACCCTAATGTCTATTTAGCCCTTGATGGAAACCCAACCAGCGAGTTTAAAAGGGAGCTCCTCCTCATCATTGAAAAAGCCACCATTGATGGAATCATTGATGAAAGAACGAAAAAATACCTCATCACAGAACATCCCCGCAGACCTTCCATCACCATGCTGCCTAAAATCCACAAAAATTTAACGGATCCTCCGTTCCATCCGATCGTATCCACCAGAGGTTCCATACACGAACCGACCGGTAAATTCATCGATCGTTACCTTCAGCCCATGGTCTCTAATCTACCCAGCTACATCAAGGATACCACGGAACTACTGAACAAACTGTCTAATCTCCAACTTCTTGAGAATGAGAAACTCATTTTGTGCACAGCAGACGTAAGAAGCTTATACACTTCTATCCCCCATGAAGGGGGGATTAATGCTGTTGAACAAGCTTTACTTCAGTCCAACACTGACGATTCCCTGAAACCCTTCATCCTTGAACTGATGATATACACCTTATATCACAGTTATTTTAAATTCGAAGAGAAATGGTACCTGCAAATGTCCGGGATGGCCATGGGCAATTGCGCGGCGCCGACATACGCCAACCTGTACATGGGAAATTTCGAACACAACCACATCTACCAAAACAACACTTGGATGAACAACCTTAAACTTTATGTTCGTTACATTGACGATTTACTATTCATTTGGAAGAACACGGAAGAGAGCTTGGAACTGGCTCTTACAGAACTCAACTCTAAAGACGACCAAATTGACTTTACAAGAACCCCAGTTTATCAGGGAGACCCGCAACAGGCAATATTGGGGGCAGGGGATGTAATTCCCATTTTTAACCTGTCCTCCAGAGAGTTGGATGGTTTTACTGAAGCCTTGTTATCAAAAGGACTATCTTTTGTTCCCCATTCGTTTGTGAATACCTTTGAGCTTCATAAAGATATAATTGCATTTTTCAGGAAAATTAGACTCAAAAAGTTCTTCCAAGACAAAGAGGATGATATATATGATTCTACAATACAGAGACATAATGAAATCTCATTACCCTCCACCTTCACCCCTGGGTTAGAACAGTTGGGGCCAGAAGTTGCGGCCTTTGAGCTGGTTGTAATGAAAAAGTTGGAAAAAACTTTAGAATATATCCCTAAACCTAAATATAATCTCAGTATGAATGAATCACACGCCCTCAAAGAACTTACAAACAATAAAGAATTAACGATTAAAGGAGCGGACAAGGGAGGAGGCATCGTTGTCCTTAATTCTAGTGACTACGAACAAAACATGAAAAGAATGTTAAGTGATAGGTCCACTTACCAACAGGTAAAATGTAATCCCATTAACACTACTATCAAAAAAATCAGCACTCTAACTAATGATGCTCTATCTAGCGGTGATATCAACACCAAAGATCACGAATTCTTAAATACTAATAAATTTAAAACTGCCTGTATTTATGGTCTTCCAAAAATACATAAGAATCTAGAAAACCCCCCGTATAGACCGATAGTGTCTACCATTGGCACCCCTACAGAACCACTTTCTAAATTCGTTGATCATTTCCTAAGACCTCATATTACAAAAATCAAATCTTACATAAAGGACACTTGTCACATGATAAATAAAGTAGAAAACTTGGATATCACATCTGGAAGGGACATACTTGTGACCCTTGCTATAGAATCCCTCTATAGTAACATTCCGATAGATGAAGCGATTAGAGCAACAGACTGGTTTATAGATAAACATAACATCAGATGTCCCAAGAAATTCTTAATAGACTGTCTGTTTATTGTCTTAACAGAGAATTTCTTCGAATTTGGTGAGGATACCTACCGCCAACTGAGAGGCGTAAGTATGGGGGCTTCAGTTGCTCCATCGATTACCAACATATACATGTCCCGGTTTGAGGAACGCTTCATATACAATGAAGTAGCACCTTTTTTCGAGTCAATTTCCCATTGGTCCAGATATATTGACGACATCTTTTTTATCTGGACCAATGGGAAAGACACTCTCTTGGAATTCTTGGAGTGGATTAATCTAACTGACAGCAATCTGAAATTCACTGCACACTACAATGAAAACCAAGTTGAATTTTTAGATCTTTTAATCCGAATCAATGTCAATAAATTGGAGGTGGATCTATTTGTGAATAAAACAGCTCGAAATACCTTATTATATTTCAGTAGCTTCCACCCTAAATGTCAAAGAGAGAGCATTCCTTTTTCCCAATTCCTCAGGATCCGCAGGAATTGCTCGAATTTGTCGGATTACGACAAGCAAGCAGCAATTATGCGCAAAAAAATTTTGTGATCGCGGTTACCCGCACAGGTTAATAAGGAATTCTTACAAACGTGCTCGATTTTTCGATCGAGACGCGTTACTGACCCCCAAAGAAAATCAGGCGAATGATCGAATTGTGTGTGTTACCACTCATTCGACAATGAATGAACGTATAAGGCAAATCATCAATGCCAATTGGCATATTTTGAATTGCAACCCGTCTTCCACGTCTGCCCTTACTAAACCACTATTTGCTCACAGGAGAAATAGGAATTTGAAAGATAAAATAGTTCATTCTAAGTTCAATTCCAGATTGCCTAATGGAAATCAAACCCAGAGATCACTATTAGCGAATCTACCAGTACGGGGCACAGTTCCATGCTCCTCTTGCAAATCATGTAAAAACATCATGGTCGGCGAGACATTTACCCACAATGGTTCCACCTTTAAAGCTACTGATCTGTGGAACTGTAAAACCACAAATGTGGTTTACTTCATCAGTTGCCCATGTGGCATGGCCTATGTTGGTGAGACGTGCAGGTCGATCCAAACACGTCTCACCGAACATAGATCAGCCATTAAAACCCAGAAACTGAACGCGCCCTTAGTGAAGCACTTTCTTGATCTACAACATAGACCGGAAGATGTACACTGGCTCATCCTGGAAAAAATTAAAACCCCAGACGGTAAAGGAGGATGCGCTATCCGAAAAAAAACGCGAAGTCTTTTGGATTTTTGTTCTGGACACACACAAAAGGGGACTAAACAATGAGATTCCTTGGGAGAACGCCATCTGTCTCTAAATAGGAACATCAAATAAATCTCCTTAGAATTTCATAAGATCATCCCCTATGTGGCATAGTCCTTGAAATAGTTAGAACATTACCCAAAAGTTACATGGGACTGTTTATGTTGTTAGGCAAAGAAGGCGCCTTTCGCATCACCCTTCTATTTTTCTTTCCAACTCAATGATGGAAACACACCCACTATTGTTTTATCCCATTTTCTTCCGTACTTTTTAAAAAAATTATGGGATTCATCAATGTGATTTGACTCTCAAAGCGGATATCTTTTCAATGGGGAATTCTCCCCCGTCTAGAAAGGTCCAACAATTTCATTATATAGTATGTCTATGGTCCATATGCAGACTATCACGCATATGAGGACACTGCTATTACCAGCATTAGGAGATATAGTGGCGGGCCATTACGTAACAAATAGGGATCCACCTTGTCACTCGCCGCCTTCCCTTAGCCGCTGCAAATATTTGTCATGACTGTTAAACCATGTATATCTCACTATTATTGAGATTGATTTCATTATTCAGGAGACACGCCCCCATATTGTCACAACACATGCTGTGAATTGCTGCCCTGGCTCTTTAAGATATGCCTCACATACACTATCCGCCGATTTTCGAAATTCGGGACACTTTCCCTTTAAGCAGAGGCTCGGACGATTCCACACGTCAGCACAAGTCAGAAGGATTTAAGTAAGGGCGGAACAATTGGCTAGGTTAACCACCTTTTCCAACGGCTGCGGGACGCTAACACACACGTTGAAGGTGGCGCCCACAGGTTGATGTCAACGTTCGTCCACAGGCATTCTCGGTAAGCACATAGAAAACCTCACCTTTCATATCTTGCCCCGCAGTAGTGCCGTTAAATTATATCATCCTGATATTATAGAGTAAATATAGATTTGTTGAACTTTCACCCACAGCATTGAAGACGTGCCAAGGGAGGCTAGCATATATTCTGAGTGCGGCTCCCTCGTTTTCTATAAGTATCAAGCTCCTGTGAGATAGAATCGGTAAGCGTTGTCACGGTTACTTACGATATTGCTTTGACCATTTACGCTATTTCGTATGCGCGTGCAGGCCCCCCCCTTGAACTTGTCCCATAACAGCGCAATCTTATCCGACACGTGTAGGTGCCCCCCCCCCCCCTTGAACTTGCCCCATAACAGCGCAATCGTATCCGACATTTGAGAGTAATTGCAAGCGCGTGCAGGCCCTCCTTTGAACTTGCCTTGTAACAGCGCACTCGCGCCCGACATCTGAAAGTAATTGCAGGGCGTTTGTTTTATTTTTTGCCCACAGTATCGAAGACATTAATAAGGGACGCTAGTGGATATCCTGAATTTGGCGCCCTCTCTCTTATATTTGCAATTATCCCTTTGCGTATAATCGGTAAGTTTTGTTACCCTCAATTGCGTAATTGTTTCAGTAAACCTAACTACTTTAGCACATATTGACAAATACCGTCCGGTCTTTCATTAACAGTACCGAAAATTGACGGAGGCTTCTTCGTTTACCCAAGTGCAATCTCCCATGTTGATTCAATACTTGGTAAGATTTTGATACCTACAGCCCATAACAGTCCGGAATAGTTGCAGTTTTAACATATAGAAGAACAACTAATGTTCTTATCGATTTTCCTTCCCAGCACTAAGACCCGATGGCCGATTGACACAGTTAAGCACCGGAGTTATTCTATAGTGCTTTTTTCAGTGGAAATCACGAATGCATCAATTACCCTGGTAAGAAAAATAGGTTCAACATACTCTGGTACTACATAAATAGGGCATCTAGAACTGTGATGTATCCTCAATAGTGATGTTCTTATCACTCTAGATTACAATTTTCGTGGAGTGAAATGTGACTGTGCCTAGATGAAAGGAAAATATATTTCTATCCATCCGTGATATTTACATAAGGAATACAGAGTGAGCATTTATCCCATGTTCTCCCTGGTTAGGTATGAAAACAACTAAATAAGAATGCTCATGGTTTCTCTATCTCTGATTGTGAGCAATAGTAGTTCATTGTACTAGTTCAATTTAATGGGGGGCATTAATTCAGGTGTTGCACTACCCCAATAATATAACACTGCTCAAATATAAAATATTTAGTTTGTAGCTTGTGCAGCTATATTGTTTAGCTACATAAGTAGGGAGGAAGTGTTTTGTAAGCACAGCCATAAGCATAGTTTTATACATATGTATCATTATATTAATGATAGGAGTGAGAAATACTCCTCTGTTTGTTTTTAATTTATTTTACATATGTTTTTCAGATTTTAACGTGGCTCCTGAGGAAGGCGTTCTCGTTAAAACGCCGAAACGCGCGGCAATGACTATTTCTGTCCACCAATCAATCAATCAATCAATCAATGACACTTATAGAGCGCGCTACATACCCGTACGGTCTCAAGGCGCTGGGGGAGGGGGGGTGCCGCTACTGCTCGAACAGCCAGGTCTTCAGCTTCTTCCTGAAGGAGAGGTGGTCTTGGGTCAGGCGCAGGTCGGTCGGGAGGGAGTTCCAGGTCTTGGCGGCCAGGTAGGAGAAGGACCTTCCTCCTGTAGTCGCTCTTCGGATGCGGGGGACGGCGGCGAGGGCGTGGTTGGCTGATCGGAGGTGGCGTTTGGGGGCGTAGAAGTTGATCCGGCTGTTGAGGTAGCTCGGGCCTTGGTCGTGTAGGGCTTTGTGTGCGTGGGTGAGGAGGCGGAAGGTGATTCTTTTGTTGACGGGGAGCCAGTGAAGGTCCCTCAGATGTCCGGAGATGTGGCTGGTTCGTGGGATGTTGAGGATGAGTCTGGCTGAGGCGTTCTGGATCCGCTTGAGTCTCTTCTGGAGCTTGGCGGTGGTACCGGCGTAGAGGGCGTTGCCGTAGTCCAGTCGCATGTGACGAGGGCCAGGGTGACGGTCTTCCTGGTCTCGGTGGGGATCCGCCAGAAGATCTTCCGTAGCATGCGTAGGATGTTGAAGCACGCCGAGGAGACGTTGTTGACTTGCCTGGTCATGGAGAGGGAGGAGTTCAGGATGAAGCCCAGGTTGCGTGCATGGTCTGTTGGTTTGGGTGCGGTGCCCAGGGCGGGAGGCCACCAGGAGTCGTCCCAGGCGGAGGGTGAAGAGCCCAGGATGAGGACCTCCGTCTTGTCAGAGTTCAGTTTCAGGCGGCTGGTCGTCATCCACTCGGCTACCTCTTTCATCCCTTCGTGCAGGTTGGCTCTGGCGGTGGCGGGGTCGTTGGTCAGGGAGAGGATCAGCTGGGTGTCGTCGGCGTAGGAGATTATGCTGAGGTTGTGTTGGCGTGCGATGGCCATGAGGGGGCTCATGTAGACGTTGAAGAGGGTGGGGCTCAGAGAGGATCCTTGAGGGACGCCGCAGATGACTTCGGAGGCCTCTGACTTGTACGGTGGTAGGCGGACTCTCTGTGTTCTTCCGTCGAGGAAGGAGATGATCCATTCCAGCGCCTTGTCCTGGATTCCGACGTTGCTGAGGCGCTGTACTAGGGTGCGGTGGCAGACAGTGTCGAATGCCGCGGAGAGGTCTAGGAGGATGAGGGCCGCTGTTTCTCCGTTGTCCATCAGGGCTCGGATGTCATCGGTGGCGGCGATGAGGGCGGTCTCGGTGCTGTGATTGGCTCGGAAGCCGGACTGTGAGGGGTCGAGGGATCCATTCGTCTCGAGGAAGGCGGCCATCTGCTTGTTGACGGTCTTCTCGATGACTTTGGCTGGAAACGGAAGGAGCGAGATGGGGCGGTAGTTCTTGAGTTCGGTGGGGTCCGCTGTTGGTTTCTTGAGTAGAGCGCTGAGTTCGGCGTGCTTCCAGCTCTCAGGGAAGGTGGCGGTGTCGAAGGATGTGTTGATGATGTCTCGCAGGTGGGGTGCGATGACAGCGTCGGCCTTGTTGAAGACGTGGTGAGGGCAGGGGTCGGTCGGTGATCCGGAGTGGATGGAGTTCATCGTGCGGATGGTGTCTTCGGTCCTGATCGGGGTCCAGGCGTGGAGGCTGGTGGTGGGGGGTGGTTGTTCGGTCATGGTGTGCGTTGGTTGGTTGTTGAAGCTGTTGTGTATGTCCGCGATCTTGTTGTGGAAGTATGAAGCGAGGGAGTTGCAGAGGTCTTGCGATGGGGTGATGTCGTTGTTTCCTGCGCTGGGGTTGGATAGCTCTTTCACGATGTTGAAGAGTTCCTTGCTGTTGTGTGCGTTGTTGTCCAGCCGGTCCTTGAATGCAGTTTTCTTGGCGGCGCGGATCAGCTGGTGGTGCTTCCGAGTGGCCAGCTTGAGGGTGGTCCTGTTGTCCGGTGTAGGTTCCCTTCTCCAGACTTTCTCGAGGGCTCGGCAGTTCTTCTTGGAGCTCTTGAGTTCGTCGGTGAACCACGGGGCTTTCTTGCTGCCGGGTCTGCTGGGCGGGGTCCTCAGCGGGGCGAGCTCGTCCGCGCAGATGCTGATCCACTTCGTGAGGTTGTCGGCGGCCTGGCTGGGGTTCGCTGAGCTGGCAGGAGGGTGCTGGCTCAGGGAGGTGGCGAGCTGGTCTGCTGTGATCTTGTTCCAGCTTCTGCGGGCGGTCTGTTGCTGGTGGTGGTGGGTCGTCGTTCTCTTGAAGGTGAAGTGGACGCAGCTGTGGTCCGTCCATTGAAGCTCTGTGGCGTGGCTGAAGTCGATGTCTGTGCTGGAGGAGAAGACTGCGTCGAGTGTGTGTCCGGTGAGGTGGGTGGGGGTGGATACCAGCTGCTTGAGTCCAAGATTGGCGAGGTTGTCGAGCAGGGTGCTGGTGTTGCGGTCGTAGTTGTTCTCCAGATGGAAGTTGAGGTCCCCCAGGAGGATGTAGTCAGCGGAGGGGAGGGCATGCGGGCTGACGAAGTCGGCTATGTCCTCGCTGAATTGGGTGCGTGGTCCCGGGGGTCGGTAGATCAGGGTGCCTCTGAGGGTGGTGTTCGGGTTGGTGTGGATCTGGAAATGCAGGTGTTCGGCGCTGGTCAGGGTGTTGTTGGTGCTGGTCGTGAGACGGATGGTGTTCCTGTGGATGATGGCGATGCCTCCTCCCATCTGGTTGGCGTTGCGGTGCCTCCGGACGATCTTGTAGCCCTCTGGGATGGTGATGGCGAAGTCGGGAGCTGAAGAGGCATTCATCCAGGTCTCCGTGAGGAAGGCAACGACAGGGGCTGTGGTGTCGAGGAGGTTCCAGAGTTCGATGGCGTGTCTGTGGACGGAGCGGGTGTTGAGCAGGATGCACTTGAGGTGGGTGCTGCTGGTGTTCGACTTGGCGGGTGCTGGTGCGAGGCAGGTCCAGATGCAGGTGAACTTGCCGGCGTGGCAGCTGAAAGGTCCGTGGGTGCGTCGTGGTGTGGCTTGGTGGCATTCTGGGAGTCGGCCGGTGTTGAGTGCGATGAGGGTGGCGGCGGAGTACGTCAGGCGGGTAGGTCGGGGTCTTCGTGGGCCAGGGGTCCTGGCGCGGGTCGCGATCCGGTCGTGGACGGGCGCAGAAGGGCTTACCTTTGGCGCGCCTTCGGCGCACAAACGGCGCACCCGCTGCGCGTGACCGCTGCGCGTGACCGCTGCGCGTTCGCACGGTCTCCATATAAGGCCAAGTGCGCGGGTGGGCGGAGCAGCTGGGAGGCGGGAGCGGGGAGGGTACAGAAGAGAAAAAGGGGCGGGGTAATCGGCGGTGGCGGGAAGCGGGGAGGGAGAGCGGAGGGCGGCGAGGTAGACGGTCAAACAGGAAGGAAAACGTCAGCAAAACACCACAAATTTACAAGGAAACAAGCACAAATTTAAGGCAAAACAAGAGAAAAGCAGTCAGAAGCGCGGACTACGCCGCTCGGAGGAGGGGGCGTGGTCAGCGGCAGCGAGGCAAACAACGAGGCAGTGTAGGCAGGGCAAGGGGCACACGCAGCAGCTGGTGGCCGTGCGGCGCGGGGGTGTCCCACAAGTGGGTCACACTCACCTGCATCGCACAGTCTCCATATAAGGCCAAGTGCGCGGGTGGGCGGAGCAGCTGGGAGGCAGGAGCGGGGAGGGTACAGAAGAGAAAAAGGGGCGGGGTAATCGGCGGTGGCGGGAAGCGGGGAGGGAGAGCGGAGGGCGGCGAGGTAGGCGGTCAAACAGGAAGGAAAACGTCAGCAAAACACCACAAATTTACAAGGAAACAAGCACAAATTTAAGGCAAAACAAGAGAAAAGCAGTCAGAAGCGCGGACCACGCCGCTCGGAGGAGGGGGCGTGGTCAGCGGCAGCGAGGCAAACAACGAGGCAGTGTAGGCAGGGCAAGGGGCACACGCAGCAGCTGGTGGCCGTGCGGCGCGGGGGTGTCCCACTGTTTTATGAATTTTTGTGTAATTGTGTTTGAAAAATATTTTATTTGCATTTGATCAACTGTCTTCTCAAATTGTTTGGTGTTTATGTTTTTGAGTTAATATGTTTTTACCATGAATATGTATACTTATAAATAAATTCAATTTTGTACTTTTTAATTGGTTGCTGTGCTTCCTACCTGTTGTTTCTCCCTGGCTACGTTATCCAACCGCTTGTTTTTCTTACATAGCCTCCAAATAGAAACAGGTAAACAGTTACTTTTTATGTCTTTGGAATTGTAATGGAAAATTCTCTTTCATCGTAAAGTCGGATTTCAAAATAAAATTTTGAAAATTCCACTTTTAGACAGTTGGGATTTTCCTGCCTTAGCCATTTACTGATAGTTGGCCTTTGTGTATTCCTCCCAGACAGCCACACACAATAGAGATCTTAAGGGTGCCTAGATCGGCCATCACTGGCAGGATGAAGGGGTGGATTTGGGCACTGCTCCACTTACACTTGAATAGGATTTGTCCTGCCTTCACACAAAGGATTGAATACCCCCTATATTTAGTCTGGAGCCAGGGCAGGGGAGACAGGAAACCTGAGCAGTTCAAAGGGAATTCACTAAAGGTTTCCCCCACTTCAAAAAAGGCAGCAGGTATAATTACTGCTCCTCAGACACCAACTCTTCAGTACACTTCTGGACCTGTGGAAGACTTTCCAAGAAAGAAGGATTGTTGTGCTGCTTAAAGGACTGCCACTGTGCTGGACTGCTGCTCTGTTGCCCTGTTGTCTCCTTGTCTGGGCGAGAAAGCCCGGAGTTGCAACCTGTACCCAGAACTACCATATTGACCCCAAGGGCTAGTCTCTTGTAACCTGCATCTGGACTCTGCAAATGTGAGTCCTACACTGCAAGTGGTGGTACACCAGTCCTGGAGCCTTCGAAGTGAGCCAGCCCATTTGTGAACCTAGCAGAACCAACGCATTTCCTCCATTGTGCAGTGTAACCCTGAGCAGAACTGACATATCACTTCTGCTGCGTGGACACAAAGAGTTTGCATCGCCTTTATAGCCCTCAGCCTCATGGGAACTGTCACTGTGAGATGCATCTCTGACGCAGCCCCTTGTATTGCAAGCTCCTCGTCGATGGTATCCTTGATGATGACGCAGGACTACCCATCTCAAGTCCGGTAGCATTTTCAGTACCAGCTGGGTTGTGATGCAACCTTGAGGCAGTACTTCGCACGCAAGCCCCCTTGTCGACGGTGTCCTTGCCTATGTTGCAGGACCTTGCATTGCAGCTCCTCAGAACCTAGGCTGCGAACACATCTCCAAACAGGGCGCATCCTCAACATGGAACCGTGCAATTCTCCAAAACCAGGATTTAAAATACTTGTGTTTAGCGGGCCTAACTGTGTCCCAGTAGCTGGCCCTCGTACAGCACGACAAAATAGCCACAGTTATCGCTTTGGTTTTGTTTGTTGCTATATTTATTGAAATAGTTAACATTGCATATCTCTGGTTCTTCTGATTGGATTTGAGTCATTATGTTCTTGTTTCATTTAGTAAAACTTGCTCTATCTTTCAAATTTGTTGTGGAATTATTCTTTTGTTGCGTTTTCACTGTATTACTGTTTGAGTGCTGCATAAATGCTTCACACATTGCCTTTAAGTTAAACCTGACTGCTCTGTGCCAAACTACCAGCTGGTTGAACACAGGTTAATTTAGGGTTTGCTTGTGACTTCAGCCTGATACGGATTGTGGTTGCTGCTTGAGTAGGGCTACACCCCCTAAAAACAGTAACCCATTTTCTTGACAATGAAGAATTAATACCACTTTAGAATTAGGGGCACCATACTCTTCCGCAAAAACAATAAGAGAGTAAACGCTGTAAATCTTTCCTGGCCAAAGCCTTGCTTGCACTATCTCTAGAAGACTCCGGCTCTCTCTTTTCTTCTTTCTAATTCCACCAGGGTGGAACTGGTCATAGCGGGTCCCGGGCAGAGGGGTGGGGGCCGGATTTGTACCCATGGGGGCCGATTTTGTTACAGGGGGGTGGTTTTGCAGCAGTGCTGCAATATCGGCGTCCTGTAAGAAAAGCGAGAGCGTGCTTCTCACTAGCACCCCATTCTACCCCACCCCTTAGCTGCAGTTATTAACAAGAAAATGAATGGGCTCATTTAGACATTGACAGGTTGAAGGCACTAAAGCTTTACTGTGCAGGTGCTGTGTTCAATGTCCCTACATGACAAAGTTTCTCATTTCTTAAAAATAAACTCCCAAGGGAGGAGTACAGTTTGAGAAAAACAAGAAAATAAATGTAGGCCGGGGACTCTTATGTCCCTTGGTTGATGGTCCAATGTCTGTCAGGTCTTAGGTCTAATTTTGTCTATGACCTAGTCAAGAGAGACTCTGCCAGTGAAAGGATGAATTCCATCCAGCTCAAAATAGAATTCGGGAACTGCAAGTGTAGTGGAAAGGGTACTAGGTCACATCAGTGCAGAGTACCCTTTTCACCAAAGTCTAAATAAGGCCCCAACGTCCTTCAGTATTAGAAAAGTCATTATGCATCACGCTCTTCAAGTAACACAATTAGGCATCAAAGGTTGAAAGCATTTCCTAGTATATAGTACTAATAAGGAATTTATTTTTCCATGAGAATGAATAAGAAATGTGGGTCTTTGAAAAGCATCTTTAAGTATGCAGATATCATTCAGGAAGTTTTGGGTAGGGAGATACTCAGACAAGATCTCGCCTGTGCTAACTTCCTTGTAGAAGAGCTTGACGCGCCCTTCGTTCCTTCCTCATTCAAACTCCACACCTAGTGGCTTGTGCATATAAAAACAATCCAATAAAACTGTTTTCATGGTCATGCCCTTTTACTCCCCCTGCACTATAAGCATCCTGGAGCATAGAATTTTCTTTCTGTAAATTGTATACAAGGGATGCTATTAAGAAATGGATTGTTGGACTTGGCCCTTCTGGCAGGTTCACCCCTAAACTTTTTGCTTTGTGTTTGTGACCCAGTGGTAGTGATTTTTGGTCTTGCGCACTTTAGCACTGTGGCGCAGTGTAAAGTGCGTGCGCACTCTGAGTGCATGTGGTGAGATAGGCCTGCCCTCCCATAGGAATGCATGGGGAATGTATGTGTCCCTGGTAGTTCCTGATGCGTGGGGTGTACGGGCTCGAGTCTGGTATGTGCGGACTCGTGTGATTGAATGCTGAGAGATGATGTATGCGGCATGTATGTGTCTAGTGTGGAAGTGCCACTTCTAGACATGGCTGTACGTGTGCTGTGAGGGTGCTGGAGTGTGATTGGCTGGAGCTGGCTGGCCAGCCTGGCTCCAGGAAGTCTGTGTGGGTCTGCCCCGGTGGTGAATGGAGAGATTAGCATGCTGATGTGAGGGAGGGGCTGCACCTGGTTCCTGAATAGGGCTGGGCTTTTCCAACACAATGCTGGCTCCGCCCCCTGTGGTGCGACTGATGACCCTAGCCTGCCTGGTGAATGGAAAGGGTGGCTGAGGTAAACACAGTGCTCCAAAACCAGCTGAGACTAGTTCTCACCCCACCCTGCACCTGAAGACAAAGGGAAAAGGTGTATAAAAGAGGGGCTGTGACCCCATAAAAATGTTCTTGTTCCCAACTTGAATCCTACCAGGGGCATGCTGCTGCTGGGGCCCGGGGGAAGGCTTGCCTCCCTGGGCCCTGCCCAGCCCCTGGACTCCTGAAGGACTTTGCTGGACTTGTGGACCGTTACCTTGTGCCCTTCTAGCGCCTGGGGAGCGCTGTATCTGCATTTGCCCGTGTTGATGGCAGGAGCCTACCCTGCCTTATGCCCGCATTTGTACCCTTCTAAAATCGGGTGCCTACCCCAAGTTTTCCCGTTTAATTGCTTCACGGAGGGAGCCTACCCCTCCTTTTGCCAAAGACGAGATCACCGCTGCGGCCCTAGCTCTCCCTGACCCCGGAGAAAGGCAGCCGCCGGCATCCCCACCCGGCCGCGCTGGGATTGGCCCAGCCGGATGAGCCTTCTGCCACGTCATAGGGGGAGGAGCCGAGGAAGCAGGAAGCGGCAGGAGCCTACTCCGCGCTCCTGCCTTGCCGAGATGACCGTCGCCGTTCCTCCCCCCGGGGCTCCCAAGACCGAGGGAGAGCCCCGGGGAGCGAGAGGATGCCGCAACACCCGAGGAGCAGGAGCTCTCCGGGGAGCCGCCGCAGAGCGCCGCCAGACCCAGTGAGTGCGTTAAGAGAGAGGAGGGGCGTCGGGGCACATTGCCGGTGCCCGCCCCTCCCCTCCAGTACGAGTACTTTGGTGCAGAGAGGCCCGTGAGGCCTCACGTAATGCCGAGTCCCTGAGAGGGACTCCGCCTACCCCCTACATTGCTTTTCGAGCCCCGAGAGGCTCTACCCGCACCATTGTTGTTTCGAGCCCGAGAGGCTCCCAGCGCCGCATTTGTCTTACGAGCCCACAAGGGGCTCAAGGCGCTCCAAGAGTGCACCCAGTGGAATTTAGTCCCCCAGAGAGGGACTCCAACAACGCCGCAATTGTTTGTCTAAGCCCAAGTGTCAGGATTGAGAGTAGCGCAAGAATACGCAAGCGCCACTAACCTTACTCTGATGGCCAGCAGAGACGATAGACGATAGCCCTTCCGACTCCGCTCCGCACAAACCCCTACAATGGAATATACCCACTGTTTGAGCCTGTACGAATAGGGGCCGGGAGGTAGATTGACATCGGGGAATGGCACGTCAGGTATCGTCTGGTCGTTACACCATGAGGTTACTGGTACAGGGACACTGCAGGCAGAGGAGGAGACAGAGAACAAAAGATTAGTTCTGCAGCAGAACTTACATGAACCCAGGATTCTCCCCCAGTCTTCCCTACTCACCAGTTTATCCACCCCATGTATCCTTAAAGGAATCCTAAGCAAAGTACCAAAGTAATAGTGTAACCAGAAGTACTGAGGAGTTAACGTCACTCCTCTGTCTACCAGGTCGTAACCACAAAATACTTCTTTGTATTACGAACTACAAGCGTGGAAGCACCACGCCTACAAGAACCACAATCCTCCTTGTGGAACCAAGTTTTCCAAGTATCCGATAAGGTCAGTAGACACTGACAACGAACACAATTTTTCCCCGCAAAGTAAACAAGAAATGGCGGCAACTTTGATACCACTTTAAACAGAAAAGATACACAAAGAAGAGGAGGCGAGCCCGCACTCCTCTGGGTACTTGCACGACTGGATATGACTCGGAACAGAGAATCTCCAACAGGGTATCTGACCACGCTGGCTGTTCATCGGCGTCGTGCAGATCAAGGTAATGACCACGCTGGCTTTTGATCGGCGTAGTGTAGAACAGGTTAACAACTGACCACGCTGGCTTTTGATCGGCGTCGTCCTCAAGAATCCTACTCGAAGCGAGAAGGCTCATCCACTATGAGCAATTACAGAACACGATTGACAAGCCCCGTTGTGTTCCGAAGGTGGAGCTTATATAATGTCCTCCCATTTAGCCAACCCCCAGCGCCGGATGGCCTTCTGGGACTTGTAGTGCTTCCGCAAAGGACTGGAAATACGGAATCTTTTACCTTTGGCCTTGTCGATGGTAGCCATCGCTACAGAACCCCCTCTCGTGGGCCGCCGTCCCGGCGGACGTCCCGGCTTCCCTGGAAACCGCTCATGGAATTGTTCTACCAAATCGGGACAATGGAGATGGTCCAAGGGTTCCCAGGTCCTGTCTTCGGGACCGAACCCTTTCCAATCCACCAGGTATTGTATTCGGCCTCGGACCAAGCGAGAGTCCAGAATAGCACTCACTTCATATTCTTCGTGGCCCTCGATTTCCACCGGAAGAGGACGATCAGGTAATCTCACACTCGGAAGACACGGACGTAGGAGCGATACATGAAAAACAGGATGAATCGTCCAGGATACTGGCAACGAGAGTTTCATGGCTACAGCGTTTATCCTCTCACAAATGCCATAGGGACCAACATACTTAGGTTTCAATTTCGTAAGTCCCTTAAGATGCAGGTTACGTGTAGAAAGCCACACCTTGTCCCCCACCTTATAATCAGGTTCAGGAGTACGCCTCTTATCAGCGAATGTCTTCTGGGTTGCTTGGGCGTTTTCGAGATTGTTCCGAGCCTCGATCGATCAGAATAGCCCGAAGATGAGCATGATGTTCATGAATGGCAGGGACCAAAGATTCAGCCGGCCATTCAAGGGGAAGCATGTTTGGATGGAATCCATAGAGGCAAAAGAAAGGGGAACATCCCAAGGTGGTATGTACAGCGTTATTGTAGGCGAACTCCGCCAACCACAAGAGGATGGTCCAATCTGTGGCGTTCTGTAGCGAGAAACAACGCAGGTATTGCTCCAACGTCTGATTTAGACGTTCCGTTTTACCATCCGTTTGCGGATGATAGCTTGATGAGAGTCGAGCATCGATCTGCAAAATGGTACATAGAGCCTTCCAGAAACGGGAGGTGAATTGTGTCCCCCTATCTGTAATCACCACTCTCGGCAATCCATGTGGACGGACGATGTGTTGGAGGAAGACTTTGGCTAATTCACTGGAGGAAGGCAGTCCAGGCAATGAAATGAAGTGTCCCATTTTCGTAAGATGGTCAACTACCACCAGCACGACCGTTTGTTTTTCACAGGGGGGCATCTCTACAATGAAGTCCATGGACAGCGTGTGCCACGGTTTGGGTGGAATCGGTAACGGTTGTAACAGTCCCGGTGGTTTGATGTGACTGGCTTTCCCCTGGGCACAGACCGCACAGTTCTTCACGTATTCTTTGGTATCAGCTCTGACACCAGGCCACCAGAAGGATCGTTCCACGTTAGCGATTGTTTTGTAGATGCCCATGTGTCCACCTAGAACAGAATCATGCGCCCATTCCAGGACTTTGCGTTGCAACGCAGAGTTGGGGACATATAAGGCATAGAAATGATAGGCCAATTTATCCTTTTCACATCGCTTGTCGGGCTCTTTCTGTACCCAAGCAGTGATATCCTGGTCCGTTAGGGCGACTCGAACGTCATCCAGAAAATCTTCAGAGGTGATCAAGGCTATAGCTATTTCTGGTGGTTCGACCCCTTTTATAATGAAAGGGGGTTCTGTTGAGGTTGCCGCTTCTTCCTCACCCAACCTGGAGAGCACATCTGTTTTTCCGTTACGAGTTCCCGGTCTGTATCTGATCACGAAATCAAAGTCTGAAAAGAAGAGGGTCCACCTCAGTTGTCGAGGAGTCAAGGCCTTCGCCGTCTTTAAGAACAGTAGATTGCGATGGTCTGTGATGATTTCTACCGTATGTAACGCTCCAAGGAGGTAATGCCTCCATTCTTCGCATGCTCTTTTGATGGCTAAGAGCTCTTTGTCGGTTATCGTGTAGTTTATTTCACACGGGGTGAGCTTCTTGGAGTAGTACGCCACCGGGTGGAGGTGACCAGAGGTAGGATGGCGTTGAGACAGGACTCCACCTAGAGCAAACTGAGAAGCGTCAGTTTCCAACACAAACGGCATCTTGGGGTCTGGATGACGAAGGATGGGAGCTTGTGTAAACTTCTCTTTGAGGAGTTGGAATGAGGTTTCGGCCGCCTCTCCCCATTGGAAAGGAACATTTTTTCTCAAGAGGGATGTGATGGGATGGATGATTTTGGAGAAATCCTGTATAAAACGCCGATAGTAATTGGCAAAACCGAGAAAGCTTTGCACAGATTTAACGTTCCGTGGCGTTTTCCATGTGATGATGGCATTCACCTTACTCATGTCCATGCGAAATCCGTGAGCGTCAATAACATACCCCAAGAAGGCTACCTGTTGGACATGAAAAAGGCATTTCTCCAGTTTGGCATACAGGGAGTTTTGTTGGAGCCTTTCCAGCACGATTTTCACATGGGTAATGTGATCTGATAGAGACACCGAATAGATTAAAATATCGTCTATATAGACCACGCAAAATGTCTCCAAACACCCCCTTAACACTTCGTCCATAAAGTACTGGAAGGCGGCTGGGGCGTTGCAGAGGCCAAAAGGCATCACTCTATATTCGTAGAGACCAAACTTAGTTCTGAAAGCAGTCTTCCACTCATCTCCTTTCATTACGCGGACCAGATGATAGGCCCCTCGGAGATCAAGTTTTGTAAAATAGCGCGCACCTTTCAACTGATCCATCAACACCGGGATTAGGGGAAGAGGATAGCGGTTCTTGATGGTCACCCTGTTAATGGCTCGGAAGTCGATACATGGTCTCAATTCCTCGCAATCCTTCTTCGGTATGAAGAACATGGGTGACGAGGCCGGGGAGGTGGAGTGTCTTATGAACCCAGACGCTATATTGTCCTCGATATAGGTTTTGAGGTACAGTGTTTCCTTTTCGGTCAGGGCATACACCCTACTGCAAGGGATGTCTGCGCCCGGAACGAGGTCAATCCGACAATCGTAGGTGCGATGAGGAGGTAATTGGGTAGCTTTTTGTTTGTCGAACAAGGCATGGAAGGACTTGTATTCTTCTGGTAAAGTGGTGGCACAACAAAAGGAATCAACTGTACCTTCGCTTGCCAAGAAGGTAGCGAGCGAGGGAACAAGGGGGAAGTCTTGGTGTATGCCTTCTCGACAATGTTCCTTGCAATACTCGGATGTCATACTCACGGTACGGGAAGCCCAGCTCACCAACGGATTATGTAATGTCAACCAAGGCATACCTAGAATGAGTCGGAACTGAGGGGCATCGATCAGGTCGAACTGGATGTATTCACAGTGATCCTCACTGAATCTCATTAATAGGGCCAGCGTATGGTAGGTGACTGGGCCTGAAGTTAGTACTGTACCATCCACTGTTTTAACTGTTTCAAGTATCGATTTCTTTTCACAGGGGATACCCATGCGGAAGGCATAGGTCTGGTCTATATCATTTCCGGTAGCCCCTGAATCTAATAAGGCATCTACCCTTACAGGATTCTGATTGGTAACCCATAGAGCAACATTCACATTCATATGGGCGACTGCAGGGTGTAAGGTATTGGCTACAAAAGGGGAGACCGTATCTTGAGGTCGTCTCGAATCAGAGGTCTCTGTCTGATTCAAGACCGTCAGTTTTCCGCCGGCTCACTAGAACTAAGAGCAGCCTGCCCTCGGGGAAGGGGGTTTTTCCCGGGAACGTAATTCCTAGCTCTGCAGTCATTAATGAAGTGCCCCCCTTTGCCACAGTATAAGCAGAGTTTAAGCCTCCGTCTCCTGTCTCTTTCTTCCCGGGTGAGAGGCCCACGGATTCCCCCTATTTGCATGGGTTCCGGTCCTTCTGGTGTTCTTGCTTTTTCTTCTACCCCCTGTCGGGTTTTAAATAAGGGGTAAGAGTATCGATAATCCCCCCCTTTTCTATCCCCTTTCCGTTCCAGCAGCCGGTGATCTAGTTGGACTGTCAGATCTATTAATTCCTCACAGGTAGTAGGTAATTGCACCACCTGAGCTAACACATCCTTTAGTTCTCCCCTGAGTCCTTGGTAAAACAAGGAGATTCGTTTCTGAGCCGGCCAATCTGTTTCCACGATAAGGCGGTTAAAGGTGGTGATGTAGGACAACAGATCTTGGGACCCCTGTCTCAAGGTCATTAATTCGTGATCTAGGGACAACATGTGAGACTTCCTATCAAACAATTTCCGGAGTTCTATGCAAAAGGCAGAGAAATCATGTAAAACAGGATCATCTTTTTCCAATAAAGGGATAGTCCAGCTGGACGCGTTCCCCCCCATATAGGACATCAGAAAAGCCGTTTTGGATGCTTCGTCCTGAAAGACCATAGGTTTGCATAGAAAATGCAGACGGCATTGATTCAGAAAGGTTTCAAATTTCCGTGGATCCCCATAAAACCTTTCGGGAGGAGCTAGGGGTATCCCATGATTTTGGATTATATGGACCGTCGGGGTGGCATCGGCAGAAGTGGAAGGGGCTGCTAGCGAACCCCCGGGTTGGAAGGAAGGAGGCGGCTGCAGAGTGGCCGGTCTAATCAATGGTTTCACCACAGGCTCTCTCATGGCAAGATCTGACACGTCTTTACGTAAATCAGAGATCTCTTTATACAAAGCCTGGTTCTCTATCCGGGAATTCTGGACCTCCTGCTGAAGGCCTGCAAAGCTCTCCAACAAGGAGGTGAGAGTAGCATTCGTATCCATCGTCTAGGCTGGGCTGTATTCTTAGGCTTGTCAATCTGTCAGGATTGAGAGTAGCGCAAGAATACGCAAGCGCCACTAACCTTACTCTGATGGCCAGCAGAGACGATAGACGATAGCCCTTCTGACTCCGCTCCGCACAAACCCCTACAATGGAATATACCCACTGTTTGAGCCTGCACGAATAGGGGCCGGGAGGTAGATTGACATCGGGGAATGGCACGTCAGGTATCGTCTGGTCGTTACACCATGAGGTTACTGGTACAGGGACACTGCAGGCAGAGGAGGAGACAGAGAACAAAAGATTAGTTCTGCAGCGGAACTTACATGAACCCAGGATTCCCCCCCAGTCTTCCCTACTCACCAGTTTATCCACCCCATGTATCCTTAAAGGAATCCTAAGCAAAGTACCAAAGTAATAGTGTAACCAGAAGTACTGAGGAGTTAACGTCACTCCTCTGTCTACCAGGTCGTAACCACAAAATACTTCTTTGTATTACGAACTACAAGCGTGGAAGCACCTCGCTTACAAGAACCACAATCCTCCTTGTGGAACCAATTTTCCAAGTATCCGATAAGGTCAGTAGACACTGACAACGAACACAATTTTTCCCCGCAAAGTAAACAAGAAATGGCGGCAACTTTGATACCACTTTAAACAGAAAAGATGCACAAAGAAGAGGAGGCGAGCCCGCACTCCTCTGGGTACTTGCACGACTGGATATGACTCGGAACAGAGAATCTCCAACAGGGTATCTGACCACGCTGGCTGTTCATCGGCGTCGTGCAGGTCAAGGTAATGACCACGCTGGCTTTTGATCGGCGTAGTGTAGAACAGGTTAACAACTGACCACGCTGGCTTTTGATCGGCGTCGTCCTCAAGAATCCTACTCGAAGCGAGAAGGCTCATCCACTATGAGCAATTACAGAACACGATTGACAAGCCCCGTTGTGTTCCGAAGGTGGAGCTTATATAATGTCCTCCCATTTAGCCAACCCCCAGCGCCGGATGGCCTTCTGGGACTTGTAGTGCTTCCGCAAAGGACTGGAAATACGGAATCTTTTACCTTTGGCCTTGTACATGGTAGCGATCGCTACACCAAGAGGCTCACAGCCCAAATTACTTGTTTGGAGAGCCCAGAGAGGCTTGTGGGGCCATTTCTTTACTCAGAGTCCAGCGAGGCCCCCCCATCATCTACAGCTGCCCAGCACTTCGTGGGCAGCTGCCACGTTTAGGTCTTGGCGCAGTGGTGCAACCTGGACCCTGGACTTTTGATGTAAGTTCTGTGCTAATGTGATTCCTGCAAAGTGTTCTGTGCTACACCTCTGAATGTGTGTTTGTGCATCATGTGTTCTTCTTTGCTGCACCTCTGAATGTGTTGTAGATGCATCATGTGCCTTGTTCCCTACACCTCTGAATGTGTTGTGATACATCCTGTGTGATATGCCTATACCCCTACAGGTATTGTGATACTAGATGGTTGTTCTCTTGCTAGTACAGGTGTTGCTAGTGAAGCCCAGGTTCCCTGTGTAATATTCTCCTAAGGTGGTTAGGGTTGCATAGGTGGTGCTTACCTGGTACCAGTAGTTACTGGTTGTGTGCTACATGATTATTTGGTGTTTAACTATCTCCAAGGGCTTGATACTGAGCTCGCCCCTGACCAGAGTTCCAGGACCAGTGGACTCTATTGCGCCTTCTCTGACAAATTGCTGGGACTTGTCTGATCTCCTTGGGCCACTGGGGCCTCGCTGAAGTGTGCCTCGCTCACTTCCCTCGGCAGCTCGTGCCCGGTCGCCCGTCCAAGCCTCGAGCCGCACCGCTCTCCCCTGAGCTGCGCCGCTTCGCTGGGCCGCCCGCATCCTGCCTCCCCCTCCTCCTCTGAGCTGCACACATTGGTCGCCCCAGACAAACGCTTGTAGCTAGCCGGCCGCCCGCTCAAGTCTACTAAGGAGATCACTTGCATTATCCCGCACAACCAGGACGGAAGGTACTGTCCGTTAGGCTCTATGTTTTAAGTTCTAGGCCTATAAGTATTGTATTCTAAGTTCTAAAAGTGCTGATTCCTGACAGTGGTCCAGGTGGCCCTGTCTTGTACATATCCCCAGTAAATTCTGCCCGTGCCTGTTGGCACATTGTAAAGTGTGTGTTTTATCTAATGTGTTTTGGTATAATACAAAGACTATTTTTATATGTAACCTTGTGTGGAGTTTCCTTTGGGTGTTGTTGCTGGGTGCACGCGTAAACACTTAACCTACATAGCCTCCAAGCTTAGCCTTCCTGCTCGCGCCACGTTACCTAGAGGGTGAGTAGGGGTTATCTTGGCGTGTAACTCCCTTGCCCTGACTTGGGAGTGGTGGTCTCTGACTGACTTTGGCGCAAGCCCTGGCCAGCCAGGGATCCCATTTCTAACATGGATACTAACAAAGTAAAATGTAGACTCCTTTTGTAGTAGGCCAGTTTTATTAATCATATTTGTCCTAAAAAAAGAAAGCGATAAAAGCTGAAAGCATTTACTAGTAGTTAATATTGTTAAGGAACACATTTTATCTCGTCTATCTTCATAAAGCATGACAAAGAAACGTTTAGGATCCTGCAGAGGATTCTGGGAATGCAGATATTGCAGATAGAAAAGGGCCTGCAGACGTTCTTTGGTATGAAAGCATTTTCTATGCAATGTATTCTCCCACAAAAACAAAGCTGAAAGCTTTGCCTAGTAGATAATAGTACTCAGGAATGCACTTTTCCCATGAACCTATAAAAACACGGTTTGCTAGTGGGCAAAGCATTGTGGCTATTATACAAAGGATTACAGATCCACAGAAATGCTACCAAAATTGAGACAGTTTCAGTATTAAGGGAGTATGAACACAGTTGCTAGTTCTTAATACTATCATGAAATGTGTGCTTCCAGTGGGAATAAAAAAAGAAGTGTTCTGCAGTTTGGCAATAAATTCCTAATATGCAAATACAGGGGCAGATTTACAAGCCCCTTGAGCCGCCAGCGCGTCACGTTGCGTGAGGCACCGGACACACAACCTGCTGAGTGATATTTACAAGCACACATAAAGCAACCCTACGTGATTTTACATGTGCTTGTAAATATCTCCTCTCTTCATGCAACACTTTGTGTTTTAGGGGTGTGACATGGGTGTTGCTGTGGGTGTTCCCATGCAACACCAATAGGAACCTTTTCCTGCACAAAAACAATCTCCCCACAACGCAGGTATCCTTGCACCATGGTGCAAGGGTGCCTGCACCGGCGCATAGCAGCAGTTTGTGCGCCAGCACAGGGGGAAGCATAGAGATGCAACATATTGTTGAAAAAATGTTGCATCCCTGTGCTTTGAAACTAACGCAGTGGCACACTGTTTAGAGGATTGTGGGGCTGCAATTCCTGTCAAGGCTTTTCCCGCTTTGCCACTCAGAATTAGCAGTATTGACGAGTTTAGGGGCGGATTTAGAATTTTTTGGATGGATATGACCCACCAAAAAGCATCTTTTTACTCGTCCACAGCCATAACTCCGCCTGGCGTATTTAGAGTTAGCTCACAGTAATCATTACCGTTAAACCTCCGCACATGAGGTGGTGGAATAAATGTATAAATAGCCAAACCCTGACCAAAATGACCCTATGAGCAAGATGCCCATGCTCCTAGAAGGCGTATCTGGCACTGCTAGATGAAGAGCAGCATAATCCCAGACAAAATAATAGTTTTAAATAAGCACATCGTTTAACCTCAATGCTAAGAAATGTAAGATTAGAAAAATAAAGTTAACAAATTCTAATGTTTTTTGGCCACATGTTTCATTTTACGCACCCATATCAATCACTTACTGCTGTTATTTTCACAAACAAAGAGGTTTCAGAAACATAACTGTCAGAAGTATTTCACCACTTAGGCTGCGAAGGCTGAGAATAACAAGATGCTGCCTATAGGCACCCTGTGGAAATAATTGGAACAACCCAAATTGTCTGATTGATCTGGGCTGGAAGGCAGTCGTAGGGGACTTAGGTGGCTGCTATACATGGTAGAATTGAGAGCTGACATGTTTGAATCTTCTTACTAGTTTTTACTTTCCATTTACTGTGGCAAAACCAGAGCCCCACTGACAGCCCCCAACATCATCTCCTGTTGAATAGACAAAGAAAGGCCAAATGGAACCTCAGCGAGCTGGAGACAATTATTCGCGGGTGTAGGATGCTTCGTGCTCCAGACACGCACTTAGTCCCTCACTTGAGGTAGGGCTTCTGGTGAAAAAGAGGATCTCAAATGCTCCAAGGGAGACACTCAGTACGAGACACTGCCTGAAAAAGGATCATGGCAAGAAGAGAAATGATGGAAGCTGGTTTGAAATGGCTAGGCAACTATTCACTTCCGGTAGGTAAGATATTGACCTCATTCGAAGGGTGATGATGTGCTCAATCCACATACCTTTCTTGAAGCCATCTCTAGCCATGACAAAGAGGTATTGATAAAGCAGGAGAAAAGGGGTCAGGGTTGCAGGATTTTCTGTTGTGCTTCCAAGCTAATCTTAGTAAGTTCTGGTAGGTTTCCTTGGTACCCATGGCAGTAAAGGTATACCAATTTACCATAAGCAGTGGGGAAAATTGGGGGGGGTCCCATACATCTCTCCCTGTATGTCTAAAGGACCCACATCAGGAACAGATCAACCTGCGTGATTCAACAGTTATATCCTTAGAGTAAGCACACACGAAAAATAGACCGAACAAAGTGACAAACATAATGGTAGAAAATATCACAATCAAAGTATCAATGTAGAATATGGTCACCCTAAAAATTATGAAGAGATAACACAGTATATTTGAGAATTGTATATCATACTGTGTCTCTGCTAGTGCGAATTGGCACCTAAAGAGTCCTGCCATTGTGAGAGGTGTAACACATTAGTGCATACCGGTCTGTTAATAAAGCATTAAGCCAGTTGGAAGTTATCGGGGCTGCCAACCCTGTCCCAATTATAGTAGTGGGAATCTTCATCATTGGACATATCAACGGCTTGTCGGTTTTTAACAAATTGCAGATTCGAACTTGGTCCGCGAGGCTCATAACAGCAGCTAAGAAGCCAAGTAGAGTTTTAACTAAAAAGTTAATTGTCGTTCCAATAATTTTAACTAATGTATCCCTTTTAGAAAATGATTCTACTGCTTTTATATTGTGAGAGTTTTTTATTTACCAACAATAAAATTCTTAGTGCATACCGGTAGGGTCAGGCTGTTCCTGCTCTCAAGGACAGGCTCTGTCTGTGAGTGCCCAGCTTGTTATCTGACAGCCTATTTGTAGAAGAAACAAACTCTGGGTGCCAGCATGTGTGCTTCTCTGACTAAGTTGCACTAGTTGTTCTGTTTCCCAGGAGAACAGTGAGGTGTCCCTGTGATTTGTGGTATTCCATTACATCGTTTATATGGAACTTACTACCTCTGTGTAGTGCACCAAAGCATTTGCCTTCATGGGCAGCAAGCTACACCATGTAGGTTGTGTGGTTGGAGGGTGCTGGGTTTTTAATCCCATGTGGAAAGTGTTTCCGTGTCTTGCTTGATGACCATTGAGGTGCAGTTATCGTGTTATTGGATGCAGCACTTAGCAGTGCAGTAGATGAAGAAGTGTGAGAGAGGGAGATGTGCAGTTTATGGTTCTCAGTCAGCAGCCAGCTTCTATCAGCTTTACAGGTCCCTGTATAGTATTTGTTATTTCCATAGTCTTAGCTAGTTACCACATTGGGTTGTCCAACCTGATATTTCTTTTGAGTTTTTTGTCTTGAGTAGGCAGAGTTGGAGAGAGAAGTGGTGGGTGATCTGCTGGGGTGGGCTTTGTTGCAATCATCCCATATGCGAATGCAACAGGAGATGTAAAGAAGCATTCATATTATGTAACTAGTTGGCACCTGCTGTGGTGGACCAGATGAGAATCCTCCGATTGACCAGCATTATGTGACAGATTTCTTCTTTTATTCCATGGCTAATTCGTGTGGGCGGCTAGTTTATTTGCTGATACAGTATTGGGTGATATGCAAGACCAACTGGTTGTTCCTCGCACCAAAACAGTGTCATGGGGTGACCAACGCTTTTTGGTGGCGGCCCCCAGACTTTGGAACACCTTGCCTCTTAACATCCGACAAAGTGTTACACTGCTCCAGTTCCGCAAACTTCTGAAAACCTGGCTTTTCTCTCAGTAATCTTTTTCTCATCCGTCTAATCTGTTCATTCTCTCATCCCCCATTTCTTCTCAGTTAATATTGGTTTTTAGCGCCTTGACGCCTAAGGGTATAAGCAGCGCTTTACAAGTGTTAAAAATAAATAAATAAATAAATAAATAAATAAATAAATAAATAAATAAGACACATAGCATGTGTCTGTGAAAGAGGATTAAACTACAGTTGGCTGCTGACCACTGAGTGTTATGATATGAGGATTTGAAATCCAAAGGCTACCTGTCTTTAAAATTTCCCACAAATCCCTTTAAATACACAATGCTGTAGTCCAATGTTTATGAGGTGTGAGCCTCCCACTGCCATCATTTCCTGTCAGAGACCAATAATGCAATTTCAGTCTTGAAGAGAGTAAGGTAGATGATTCTCCGGAACCCCTGCACAATGTTGCTATATTTATTCAATGGCAGTGCGAACGTAAAAACATTGAAATAGCTTTATTTCTAAGTTAAATGTTACAATTCTCCTTCTGGATTTGGTAGTGTGAGAGGTAATCCTTAAATCTATATTGCTTCATAGCGTCATATTTGCAAATCTTGTTAGTGCAGAGAAAGCCCAAATGAATATCAATTTAGTAGGAGGTCCAGAGTGGCCTCATAAATGGCCCATCAATGCTTAGGTGGCACCCCCACATTTGCACCAGCCTTAAATGATCAGTGCATTTGTGAGACGATATGGCAAATTAACAGTGCTGTGGTTTTCATTATATCACACCTCACAATAGGAGCCTGTTGGTATGCCAAATTGTTAGAGCAGTGGGATGTAAACAGGGACTGCACTGTGACTGAAGGGAATGCCAATTTCAAACAGACATAAATGACTGAGGTCTATTTGGCAGCAGGCCTATAATGTTAGCAGATGTGAAAAACATGAGTATTTTCATTGTTATTGCAAGAAGGTCATTGTCATCAAATTTACATAATACATCATAAAAGCACTAATTTCCTTTTGAACAGAGGACAGCAATATATACTTTCAAAGAATAATTTAACATATGCAAATTCGAGCTGGTCTCATCAAATAACTGTAATCCATAATTCAAAAATCCATAATTCAAAAATCGAATGAACAATCGCCAAATTTTTTCCCTCTCTCATGAGTATACATGAGTTTCCGAAAGCAGAATTTCTTTTGGACCACCAGGTAGAGGGGATGGAAATCCTTAGAGTCTGGCAAGAAGACAGCACAAAGTTGTGGAGCGAGCAGCATGTGAGAGTTGTTGAACATGCAACTGCTCACAAACAGACTAGCCCATTTGGGACTGGGGGTACCAGCAGCACGTGAACGCTGGTGAACACACATCTGGCCACCAAAAGATTAGTCGCTTTGGAACAGGGATTTCAACATGATTTAAACTCATGGAATCACTGCATCAAATTATCAAGGGCAACAAAGAGTTTCTCTATTCATAAAAAAGTTGTTCAAGACTCTAAACAAGTATAGCAGTGGGAAGAGGGGGGCTTGATTTGTTCTTGTAGAAGAATAAGAGCACAGTAGGAACCATCCTAAGAAATATTCCTTCAGCATTACTAAGACCCTCCCATGTTCTCTCCACAATACTTACAAAGAAAGCTGAGATGGAAGAGCAGTTGAGACTGGTTTCAGCATGATAATACTCCACCGTGGAAAAAGTATTCTACAAAACAATCCACAGGCAAATTGCTTACAGGATCTGTGGGAAAAAGCATGAACCCCCAAATGCCAAGGAAGGATGATGGCATATGCTTTGCAGGCGTACTTGGGACAGAGAAAATCATTTTTGGTACCCTTCAAGTAGACATGAAATCTTCAAGATCGGAGGTTTAACAAATGCACAGAAACCTGTGTACATTTTGAGAGGCAGAGGGAATAATGTTGGTAGAGGGCTGAGTAATCACATTAATGGCGAAGTCAGGAAATTCATATAAACTTGCAAATCCTACGGTGGGGTTTTGGGAGGTGATATAAACCCACTATTAAATGTGTTCATTGGTCAGTAATGAGGTCCAGAGACTCCAGGTTGGGTGCTATAGAGTTTGTGCTGGATTTTAGCAGCTCATATGGGTTAGGTACATGCATGTGCTCCTGAACCTTTGAAATGTTTGATCACACCCACATTTTGCCACTTAAAGCCCACAGGGCAGGTGTAAGAAAGAGGTTTAGTCATTGTAATAGTTGAAAAGGATTTAGGTCCTTTTCAAGTAATAAGTCTATAATATTTAATCTACTGGGAACTAAGCACCCCATTATAGCACTTGACTCTCTCAGAGTAGCAAGGCTCAGATGCCCTATGCCCATTATCGAAGGCGTGTGGGCAAGAATCCGAGCTCACAGGAATGCAAGAAACTACACACATTGAATCATTGTCTAGTCAGTGATTTTACTTCTATGGAGTAAAACTATTTTATTATGCACACACTAAGTATTTTAGAAATATAAACATGATGGCACCTGGAAATACCTATCTAACACCCTCTTAACATGTCACACTCCTAGCGAGCCCTGTTATCTAAAAACAGACCTCCGCCCCACAAATAATAGACACAATATAATTGGGTTTAGATATCCAAAGTCCAGCCTACTGACTTTGTCAGGGTGACACCTTCCTTTATGAAAAGAAGAAAATGTGTCTAAATAAATCAATGCAACACCCAATACAACACCATTAAATCAACTAGCAATGGTAATATCTTACAATGACATTCATTAGGAAATGTTATGCCTCACTATGAACTATATAATTTTCAGTAAAGAAATGTTGCTTTCAATAACTTTTACGTTCATTTTTCTTCTACCTTTACACATACTACAACACAGCCGTATTACTACCATCAGACTAAAAACCCCACTTGCAAGAGTGCTTGAAATTGGTTCAGAAGCCTTATCAGGTCAGTCTTTCTACTGAGCTCCTTCTCCTACCTGACAGCTAAGACCAGGAACACCCTCCTTCTGCACCTTAGAGTCTCACCATCTCTCCAGCAGTTCAGGAAGGACCTCAAGACCTGGATGTTCAATCAATAGGAATGGGCAGGTGATCCTGGAGCATGGTCCCACAGAACCTAGATACCCTCAGAGGTGAAGTAACTGCACTTTGCAAATCCAGATTGATTGGATGAGAGACTTATAGCGACACATCACAGATCACTTCACAGGCTCCTAAACAGCCTTCTTTCTTCAAATTGTCAAGAGCACACTTCTCACTTTTTTGGTGGTGCCACTGCACTCATTGGGCACTGACAGATCAAAATGCAAATGTTTTAAGCCTGTAGAGGTGCATATGGTGTGCTACTCAGCCCCAGCACATTGCAAGCCATGACAACTTCTGTGGTGATCCCCAGGCCCGGTGAGTGCCTTTTTTTCAATGCAGTCTCGCATCCTGTCTTTTTTTTATTTTGTAACCTAAGTACCAAAAAAAAAAACCTCTTTGGACTTTATCTCAGAGGAAAACTAAAAATAGGAGCAGGAGTCCTTGTTTACTTTCAGACAACCTGAGGGGGGTGGGGGGGGGGGCTAAGAGAAATGCTTGTAATTTTATTTCCTGAAACAGTTTGATTATTTGTTTTAGTCGCCCCTTCTCTCAACCTTTGCATGACAAAAATCATTACTTACGAAAAGTACATGTCCATCTCAGGTGTTCTTGACATCTGATCGGGCCTTCTTTTTCACTAGCTGTCAAACCGAAAGGTTCCCAAAATAACTACCACTCTTCTTGGTTTTATGGAATTTTCAGACAGTTTCGTTCTTTCTTGTCTCTGAATCAGAGAGAATCAGTGCACCTGCTGTGCCAGTGTCAAAATTCCAATTGTTAAGTTCTAGAAAAATGTTCTTAACAGAATTCACATGAACGCCTAGGGGATCATTTCCTTCCACACCTTCTTCTAGGCCCAGGACTCTCAAATTATTTTGACGTTGATGATTCTCAAAGCTCTTGAGCTTCCATTGTATGTCTCCTAAACATAGCTTGTGATCTCCCAATTATTTTCCAGCCTGAGATATCTCAGATTCAAAAGCCTGAGTGCGCTCTTCAACTTCTTTAACTCTATTCATCATTTCAGAACTTTGAACATCATTATTGTCTGCATTATTTTAGTTGGTGTTCTGGTGTGCTGTCCTTCCTTGCAAGTTTGCTGACAATGAGGTGTTATAAATTTGAAAATTGATCTCCACCAAAGGCTATGGAATAGTCAAGGATGTATTAGTAGATGGCTCAACAGGCAGATATCATAAACCCCTTATTTTAAGAGACCTGTGGAAAAAATAGCCCCAGAGTGGCACTAAATAAGAACATGGGGGAGGCTAATAAAAACGACTAGGCAAATAAGGATCACCAAATTAAATGCTACAGGAAAAGCTATAGAAAGAGCTTAGAAGAATAGCCTGGGCAGATAAGGAGAGTACATGCACTAAAGGAATTGCCTCCCTGAGATCAGGAAATACTAAAGGCTTTTGGAATAAAGTGAATAGAGTGTTGGGGCGACCAAAAGTATTGTAGCATCCCCGGACCCTGAAGAATCATGTGTGACTTTTTTAAGGGAGCTGTATAAGCTTAAAGAGGTAGATAAGGGAGGAGTAGGGAGTCGGCAGGTTGGTGCCCCAGAACAGGAGGCAGTGGATAGCCACTTGATTCCGTTAGAGGTGGGTATAGAAACCATTATAAAAGGCATAAAAAGCTCTACGCCCAAAGCCCTGATGTCCACTCCTCCGATATAATTCAACTTAACCCAAATTTGTGGGCCCAAGTCCTAGAACTGGTATTTGGAGCAATAATTAGTGGCCAAGAGATACCAGAATTTGGAAAGGATGTAATGGGTTCGAGCTGTATATAAAAGGGAAGCAGGACTTACCGTCTAGCTACCGTATAATCATGCTGCTAAATATTCCCAGCAAGGTATATGCAAAACATCTACTGGGGTTGCTAGAATATTGGGTAAGCAAGGCTAATATCCTCCCAAGGGTTCAAATGGGTTTTCATAAAGGCTATTCAACAATGGATGACTGTCGTATATTAAATCTTTTGGCTGAAAAATATGCTTTTTAAAAGTAGCAACCTTTGTATGTAATTCATTGATTTGTCAACAGCGTTTGACACTATTAATAGGCCTATACAGTGGGAGAAGATGAGGAAATGGGAGTGCCTACTAGGCTTATTAAAATTGATTATCCGAGTACACGAAGGCTCGTGGACTAGGGTTGAATTGGAGGGTAATGGAGTATTGACCAGAAACATTGATATCCTTACTGGATTGAGTCAGGGGTCTATGATGCCCCGCTTCTGATCTCCGTATATATTGCGGAAGCCATGGTAGGATTAAGCTTAGTTCGATAATTTCTACCAAAACTAGGTAACAATGCCATTCCAGTAATGATACAGTTTTGCTGGATCTTCCATTGGTTGGCCTGTAGATGTTTTTGCTGAGTATTGCAAGTTCAAATATTTGAAAATGAATAAGGATACGACTAATGTAATGGTCTTCTCAAAAAGGAGGGTACAGAAAAAAAAGGTTTAAGTGGTGGCTAAATGGCGTCCCAGTAGAAGCGGTAAAGGAATATCGCTATCTTGTCCCTCTTTAGATACAATCTCAACTTTGTGCCTCATATTGACATCCAGAAGGGGCGGGTTAAGTACATTGTAGATGCTTGAAATAGGAAGGACTCTGTATTGGGCTATAAATCCATCTAAGTGCTTAGAGCAGTGTTCTTCAATCTGTGGGGCACGCCTCCCTGGGGGACGCGACACCTTCCCAGGGGGGGCGCAGTCCACTTCAATCTGACCTTTGTTCCCTGCCTCCCTCCGTTGTGCAAGTCTTCTTGGAGGATTCTGGTATGTGGAAGGGGGAGGGAGGGGAGATCGATGGGGCAGGTGGTGCCTGTTCTTTTGTAATGTTAACTCTCCCAGGAGGGGGTTAATTCACAGAGCTGACAGCTTCAGCTGCAGTGGGAGGCAAACAGTCTCCTCTGCTAAAACTGAAAGCAAACAAACAGACACGCTTTCAGTTTTAGTAGAGGAGACCCCTCCCTCCCACTGCAGCTGAAACATTTCAGCTCTATGAATTAACCCCCTCCTGGGAGAGTTAGCTCTTCCCAGAACAGAGACAAAGTTTCCAGAGTTCAAGTCTCGGCAATGAAGCTGAACATCCTGTGATTCTAGGCAAATAACAATCTCCCCGTGCCTAACAAAAAAAAATGAATATGTCCTCATGTAATGCAACTGGTGCTATGTAAAGTGCTCTGATACCTGATTCAGGTCAAGTTCGCGCCATATAAAACTCAGTAAAATAAAAATGAAAAGTGGGCTCTGGCCCAGGACCCCAGCCTTTCAAAGGGGGTGGGAGTGTGGTGGGGGGGGGGGCTGAAAGAGCCAGCTCTATTCTACATTGTCTTGCCCTCATGACCTTGAATCATTTTAAAACACAATGTTGTAAATAGCGTTTTTCAATCATTAATTTTTAATGTGTAAAAGTATATTACAGAAATTTTGCAGACAAAATGTGTTTATGCGTCATGCGACATCCATATAAAAAGTTTATTTTAGATCACTACATGACCTCACACATGAGAAATAGAAGGGTGTGACATATTATTTGCAGTAATATTAGTGAACTGCTGTTGTGTTACATACTGAAAACACACATCACTATCCATGAATGTCCGATGTACACATATTTAGTATTTGACCAAAGAAGGCATGATAGAGCTGAGACTAGACCATAAAATCAAAGCTGGTCCGAACAGGGGCCCCAAAAATACATTTGGCTCACAGGCCACAAAATCCTAAAAGTTTCATTTTAAAATTACACAGGCAGGTGCGCAAAATGCCAGCCAGCCATGTGTTGTTTAAACAGCCTGCAAATTGCGAAATATGGTTATAAATAAGAAGTAAGTATTCATTTGTAATGTTAACGAGCTCCCGGTCCCCCCTTCTATTTGTTGATTCATTTGTAATGTGACTTTTTTATCTTTGTTCCCTTTTATTATCAGTCATTGATCATTCAGGCAGCTCTAGAAAACAATTAAAAGTTCTTTCTATTTATATTTGCTGTTCAAAGTATGCACAGACAAGTGCTGAAAATACAGCTTTAGGTGACTACTTATTTTGATACCATCTGTGACATAAAAATGAGCTGGCAACCCTACTCATAAGACTGGAAGTTTGTTGAGGGATCAGCACATTATTTATTTCCTCCACCCTGATCCCTGGTTACTGCCATAATATCAATAGTTTAACCTCATTCGAAACCCTACGCTGCCGTCAATAACATGCTGAGTTACTTTAAGTGTCTGGGAATGCACCCTGCATTCAGACCACTCACTCCTCATTCAAGCCCTTTACTTTCACTCCCACCCAGCACTCACACTGACCCCGATGCACTCACACCATTCACCCACTTACCCTCCACTCACAGTGATCACTCTGCACTCACACTGATCACCATGCACTAACACCATTCACCTGCTCACCCTGCACTCACACTGATCACCATGTTCTCACACCATTCACCCACTTACCCTCCACTCACAGTGATCACTCTGCACTCACAATGCACTTGCGCTTTTCACCCTGTACCTCACCCTGCAGTCACCCAAGCACACTACTCAACCTGCACTTGTGACACTTCACTCACCTGTCCCCCTCACTGTTCAATCTGCAATCTCACTTCAATAAGCCCACCACTAACCATACATTCATTCGTCCCACTCTGCGCTAACATGCGCATTCAAACTCATATGGTCGCCTCACTCACCCCTATACACAAGTATGGGCATGTCGTGCCCTATTAAGGTTTTCTTCCTAAATTACAAAAGGAGACATCTAAATGCACTACAATCCAGCCTTCCAGGCGCCCCTTGATAGAGACACTTCTGTTTTTACCCTGATGGACTGGAATAATTCCTAAACAGATTCTTGCAAATACCGTTTTGTTTGATTTCTTCTTAATGTAATTGATGTGAGGGAGTCTATTACTATTTGTAGAGAAATGTGTTTGTTTTATGCAACAACCATAAAAAAGTTAACCATAAAAAAGTTAGATCCAAGCGGGTCCTCACATATGAGAAATTGGAGGATATCACAGATATTATTCACTATCTCTGAATATTATCTGTAAACGATTTTAGAATTTTGACTACAGTGCCTGTGCACCATTAGTAGCCTGGCTAAATAGGGTATGGCAGAGCTGAAAATAAATCATTTAAACTCAAAACTGTACTGAACAGGGGCCCCCAAAATAGTTTTGGCCCAGGGCACGCAAAACCCCTAACATGTCCCTGCCATCACAAAGTCTGTCAGACAACATTACTCTGAAGTAAACTTGACAACATCATTAATTTATTATTAGTTCTATTTTTTTTAAACATAAGCCTGACGGGTCCCAAACCCCCACTACTTCAGGCAAGCAACTTCTCGTACCACTAAGGAATTCTCAATGAGGGGTTTGTTCAGCGCCTTCCCTTTCAACTGTCTTCGGATCCATAACTGGTTGGTGGGCAATTATCCCATTATAATGCTGCTTAAAGCGTTTGTTAATGATTTCTAGAGAAGATTTCTTTCTCGTGTACCAGCTCTAGGCTAGGGAGTTCTCGAACCATCTGACAGCACCGTCTCCCCTTACAGTCCCTGTCTTGGCTGAAAATGTCTGCAGAATTTTCAGCTTTGGGAGAAACTGCTATCAAAACTCTCTTGACTTTCAGCTCGTCCTATTTATGTGAGATTGGGTTCTCAGCACTTGCGGTATTAAAGACTAAGTTCGTTCAAGACTGGATGTGAAGTACAACCTGAGGATGGCAGTAGCAAAAATCCATCCACAGATTGACCGTCTCTGAAAAACAGGCACACCTGTTACAAGAGCGGACGCGCTTGGTAAGGCGCTAGCTGCTCTCTACGGAGCGCCCTGCTTGCTAATTTGCACATCCTTGGATCTAATCATTTTATCTTGCTAAATAAAACTGCACTGGTTTGCCATTTGCACATATCGCTGTCATTGTTTTAAAACCTTGGGAGAGCTTTTACTCCCTTAACTCGTTTTTAACTCACTGTTGGGGTGTTTATTTATTGCATCTCGTTAAAAAACGCTGGTCTTCCGCCCGTTCCACCACGGCTGCTGCCGCTTGAGTGGAGGGCTTTACTGACCTATAGCTGTGCTCCTCTTGGAGGCGGGCCTTCCTGGGTGATTACTATTTGAGGGAATGGCGGCGCTGTCGCGCAGTGGACGCGCGCTGCGGGCGCGCCGTGGGTGCGCCAAAGGCGAGCCCGTCTGCGCCCGTCCGTGCCAGGTCGGGCCCAGGGGCCAGGACCTCTGCCCGTCGGGTGGTCTACGCTAGGCAGACCCTACTGCGTTTGGAATCTGAGGCCCGTCCACTGCCTGTTAAAATACTGTCGAAACTTAAGCGGGAAGGGCTCTTGAGACCGCATGTAAGCTCTAAGCTGGTAATCAGGGCACCTTCCCTAGCGTCTCCGCCAAAGCAGGGGTGTAGGTTCTCATTACTCAACACTCGCTCATTACAGAAGCACTGTCTGGAGGTCTTTTCCCTCCTACAGGAGGATAACCAAGATCTTCTCTGTGTCACCGAATCCTGGCTTAATGAATCTTCGACGCCGGATCTGGTGGCAGCCCTGCCACCCAATTTTTTCGCCATCCATGCCAACCGTCCAGATAACATTAGAGGGGGGGGGTTGCTATCCTTTTTAAAGACACTCTGAAAACTGCATTACTTTGCTCAGAGTGTATTGAAGGGGCTGATGTCCTAGGCATGAGGCTCTGCTCCCCTACAGACTGTGTGGTTTTCCTGTAAGTATATCGCCCGCCTGGTACATCAGCTAGGTTCATGGAACCTTTCTTGAAGGTGGTGCACCACCTTCGTTTCCGCTATGAAGGACTGGTGGTGCTTGGTGATTTTAACTTCCACTGGGAAAGAACCCCGAAAGATGGTCAGATTCAACAAGTGGAAGAGGTCCTAGTATCCCTAGGTCTTACTCAGCTGGTGGGAGAACCTACACACGAGAGGGGTCACACGCTAGACCTGATTTGGTCTTCCTGTCCACTCTTAGCCCCGCTCGTGATCTCCCCTTGTCCCTGTTCAGACCACTACTTGATCGAAGGTCACTTCCCACTTTCCATAAAACGGCCGGAAGTTAAACCAGACTGGAAATGGTTGCATAGCTGGAACCAGGTCAAGGCTGCAGATCTGACAGCTATTCTAACACAATCTGACTATCCCCTGCTGCTGGTGGATAATTTGGAAAGTGAAAGCACTGCCTTGGTGTCTACACTTAAAGAGGCTATTGAGGTAGTTGCTCCAGCCCATAAAATTAGACTGAGGGACAAGGGCAAAGGAGCACTGTGGTTCAATAGTGATCTTAGAGAAAAAAAACAAGTCCTTCGCAAATGCGAGAGAGCTTGGCGTAAATCTCGCTTGCCTACTGCACGGGATGCCTATACTGCACAATTTGCAGTTTACAAAAAAGCCATCCACTTGAGGAAAGCTGATTTTTATTAAGCTGCTATCTCGGAGGCGGTCAACCCGCAGAAAGAAGTATTCAAAGTCTTGAATGATCTTCGAACAGTGAAAGGTCTAAATCCGACCTTTAATCTTAAGGATTGTCAAGACTTTCAGGCCTTCTTTATGAATAAGATAAAGGACCTGATGGTAGAGATCAGGCAGACCCATCACTTTAATTGCTCTATTGAGCCACCCCTTATCTCCCCGAGGCCAATATTGGGCTCGCTGACGGGGCTGCCAGCCCTCACAAAGGAGTCTCTATTCACTATAATGAACCGGGTGGAATCAGGATCCCCAGCAGACCCCTGTCCGCCCAAGATCTTCAAGCTGGGTTGGTCTGGTATGGAGGACAAAGTCCTCACCCTGTTGAACCGCTCCTTAGAAGAGGGACTTGTTCCCTCTAACTTTAAGGAAGCACGGGTGGTCCCCCTCCTAAAAAATCCTGGTGCCGATCCTAAAAACATAACCTCATAAGTGCTGCGCCAGTCCAACGGCACCACTACCTCGGGAGTGCTGCCGTCGGCCGTTGGACGTTCCAACTGCACCTGCGCAATGGAACGGTCAGCACTGGAGCTGGACGTTCCATAGCTGCTAAGGTGTTAAATAACTTTAGGCCAATCTCCCAGCTACCCTTTCTTGCTAAGATCCCGGAGCAACATGTTTTGCACTCTCTCACAATCTTCGTAGAAAGTAATCATCTTCTTGAGGCTAATCAGGCAGGTTTCAGAGCGCATCACAGCACGGAATTGGTGATGCTTTCCGTGCTGGATGACCTGAGACTGAAGGCTGATAAAAAAAAATCCATGTGCCCTGGTCCTTCTGGACTTATCCGCGGCATTTGATACCGTGAATCACTGTCAACTTCTGTTGCGGGTTGAGGACCTAGGGATTCGGGGTACAGTCCTGGCCTGGCTGACCTCCTTTCTTAAAGACCGCTCACAACGAGTCCAACTGTCTGACCTCATGTCAAATCCAGCTAAGTTGACATGTGGAGTGCCCCAGGGTTCAGCCCTTTCGCCCTTGCTTTTTAATATATATCTTCAGCCGTTGATTGCAGTCCTGAACAAGATCGACTGCAGGGTCTACAATTACGCCGACGATACACAAATTCTGATCCGGATCGAACACTCACCTGCGGCCTATTTGAGAATGCAAGACATTCTCAAATTTACGATTAACTGGATGTCGGACAATTGTTTGAAAATCAACCCAGACAAAACGGAAGTCCTGGCAGTTACCACAGCAGCCAACCCATGGAGTGATCTGTTCTGGCCAGCTGAATTAGGGCCATGTCCAGTACCAGCGGCAGCAGTAAAAAGCCTAGGAATCAAAATTGATGCCCTGTTATCCATGACACAGCAGGTGTCGGCGGTTTAGGCACCTGTGTTAGTCTACTATGCCAGCTCCGGAAACTATCCCTACTGCTGTCCGTTTCCACCCTTAGGCTGACTGTTTCCGCTCTGGTTCTGGCGCGGCTGGATTATGGTAACTCCTTATATTTGGGGCTACCAAATAACCTTCTAGCCAGACTCCAGGTGGTGATGAATGATGCGGCCAGGCTTATTTTTAATAAGCCTAGGCGTACTAGGGCAACGCCCTTACTTCAGGACCTACACTGGCTGCCAATTGCTCAAAGAGCTAAATTCAAGAGCCTTTGTATTGCACATAAAGCCGTCCATGGCTCAGCCCCGACCTACATCAAGGATCGGCTGACTAAATATACACCAAACAGGACCCTTCGGTCTACTAAGGCGTGCAACTTGATGTGCCCTAGGTTCAACCTGGTATCCAAGGGCGGCAGAGCATTCTCAAGCACGGTCCCCCGAGCATGGAATCTTCTTCCAGCTAAACTGAGGAAAGAAACCAATCTTCTTCTCTTCAGGAAAAATCTGAAGACGGTGCTCTTCTTGGAAGCATGGGGCCACTGTAGTGGGTGGCGTGGTGTTCCTACCGGTGTTGTGTGCCCACTGTTAGCGCTTAGATACCTCGGGTGATAAGGCGCTTTACAAACTTATAATAACATAACATAACATAACATAACATAACATAACATTTATGTTGGTGGTGTTATTATCAATCCATGTCATATGTAAAACAAAGCATCCTAGTAAAAACAATTTGCACACACTTTATCTTGGAAAGTGGTGTTTCGAGCTGTGTAATAAACCTCTGTCATTTCACCACACCCACCCACTCACAAACCTGCAGTTTACTAAACACTCTTATTGTATTGAATGTTATTAGCTGAATATGCCTGGAATGTGCGCGTAGCAGTCGAGTCCAGAAATTTCTGTCACGTGGTGGGGGGGCCCAACATCTAAACAAAATTCAGCTGGGGGGGCTCAACCTACAAAAGTTTGAAGACCTCTGGCTTAGAGAGACATACAATGCTAAAATCATTAGTTTGTTGCTGTGTGGGTGTGAGGTGCTGCCTGTAAAAGGCTTGAGGAGGGTGTAAACCATAGAAATGAATGTCTGGAAGAAATGGCTAGGCCTTCCCGGAGGAACTGTAAACAGTGCCCTGAGGCTAGAATTGGGTTCACTAGTGTACTATTTAAGTACAAACAGGGACTCCTTAACTACTGGCTTGGTCTCCTTAGAGCTGACAAGGGCTCCTTACGGCAATTCATAAAATCTTGTCTGCAGGAGAATTATGCTGACCGGAGGGTGGCAAATCTACTTGATATCAAGGTATCCCTAGATGTTGTTGTAGGGGCTGAACTTCAAGGGCTCTCTGCTGCACAACAGAAATAAACATTAAAGCTTTTAGCAAAAGAGGGCTCCAGGAGGTGTGACATAGAAGATATTTGTAAAAGAGATAACTTGTATCATTTAAAGGAATCCAGCGTGGGGGGCATCTTCAGCCTTACCTGAGGGATATAAAAAGTCCTTATACAAGGAGGTGGACCTTGAAGGTTAGGTTGGGGCAGCCGCTATACAATGAAAGATAGCTAGGCAGACACGGTCAGACATAGTTAAGTGTCCCTTTTGTCAAAATATACCATTAACCTTTCTGCACTTACTCATAGCACTCTCATGTTTGGATGCCAGTAGAAGAAAATTTCTGTTACTGGCTTTTAGAATGATACAGGTCTGCCATACAAATGATTTCATGATACTAATTCTATCTAACATTGGGCCATCAGCTAAAAGAGGGAAATTGGGCTTGGTCTTTTGAAAGGAAGTTATTATTGGAGATGAGTGTCCCTTTGTACACTCGGTATCGTTGTGCTGCATTGCTTTGCCAAACTGCCTAATTATTATTGCCTGCTGTGTGCCTGGTTGCCGCTTTGATTTATTTGCACTTTTCGAATTGTAATTTGTTGCTTTCACTGTGTCAGCGCGTTGACCCTAGCGCTCCGCTGTGCTCCCCCCTCCGCCTCCATTTTGTTGTTGTTGTGGTCCTCTGTAGCCCGCCCCGCCTCCCAGCTGAGCCGCCCTCCCACTGACTAGAACAGCGCTCCCTTACCTGAAAGCGCCGTGACTCGCTCCTCTCCCTCGAGCTGAGTGGTCGCTCCCCAGTGTCCCTTTGTACACTCGGTATCGTTGTGCTGCATTGCTTTGCCAAACTGCCTAATTATTATTGCCTGCTGTGTGCCTGGTTGCCGCTTTGATTTATTTGCACTTTTCGAATTGTAATTTGTTGCTTTCACTGTGTTTGCGCGTTTGCCCTAGCGCTCCGCTGTGCTCCCCCCTCCGCCTCCATTTTGTTGTTGTTGTGGTCCTCTGTAGCCCGCCCCGCCTCCCAGCTGAGCCGCCCTCGCCCCTCCCCCTCCACCATCCATATATGACAGTTACTCCCGCACGCAGCGTTCACGCGCAGCGACCGCGCCCAATCCGCGCCGAAGGTGCGCCAAAGGTAAGCCTGTCTACGCCCGTCCGCGCCTGGACCGCGCCCAGCGCCATACCCCCTGGTCCTCGCATTTCCCAGCCCTCCCGCATTACCTACGATGCCACCACCCTCCTAGCCCTTAACCCCGGCCGTCCCCCCAACTGCGTCCAAGCCGCTCCTGGACACACCCATGGACCTTTCTCATGCTACTCCTGCAAATTCTTCTGCACCGTCAACCACTCCGCTACGATCACACCTCAGATTCCCGACACCAACCATCTACAATGCATCTTGCTCAACACCCGATCGGTCCACAGGCACGCCATTGACCTATGGAATCTACTAGACACCATCTCTCCGGACGTCGCCTTCCTTACTGAAACATGGATGAACGCCTCCTCCGCCCCAGACATCACCATTGCCATCCCAGAAGATTATAAGATCATACGCAAGGACCGTACCGGCCACACAGGAGGAGGAATCGCTATCGTCCATAAGAAATCCATCCAAATCTCAACCAGCTCTGACGTCAACCTCGCCAACTCTGAACACCTTCACTTCCAGATCCACATCGACCCCAAGACCACACTCAGAGGCACCCTCCTTTACAGGCCTCCAGGACCCCGCGCACAATTTAGTGAGGACATCACGGACTTCATCACTCCACACGCGCTCCCCTACAAAGATTACATCCTTCTAGGAGACCTCAACTTTCACCTTTAAAAGAACAACGACCGCAACTCCACCACCCTGCTGGACAACCTCGCCAACCTCGGACTTAAACAACGGGTCACTTCCCCCACCCACATCGCAGGTCACACTCTCGACCCTATCTTCACCTCCAGCAATCATGTCTCCTTCAGCCACACCACGAATCTCCTTTGGACTGACCACAGCTGCGTTCACTTTACCTACAACAAGCCCAAACCCAACAACCACCCCCAACCAACTCTGCAAAGAAACTGGAACAAAATCACCATCGAACAGATCTCCTCATCGCTTCTTCTAAACCCCCCAGCCCACTCCTCAAACCCCGACCAAGCCGCCACCAACCTCACCCTATGGCTATCCAACAGCGCCGACATCCTAGCACCACTGAAAAAACGACAAAGCAAACTTGGCAGCAAGAAGGCCTCATGGTTCAACGATGATCTTAAGAAATCCAAGAAACTCTGCCGCTCCCTTGAGAAGGCCTGGAAAAAAGACCCAACCACCAGCACCAATGACGCCTTCAAAAACGCCTCCCGCATACACCATCAACTGATCCGAAAGGCCAAGAAAACCGCCTTCAAGGAACGACTAGATAACAACGCCCATAACAGCAAGGAACTTTTCAACGTCGTCAAGGAATTTACCAATCCCTCGGCCAACTCTAACGACATCACCCCCTCTCAAGCCCTCTGCGACTCCCTAGCCTCATTCTTCCACAACAAAATTGCAGACATCCACAACAGCTTCGACAACCTACCCGGAGACCAACCCACCCAACCATCTGCTGGACCTTCACCCCCCTCAATCATCCTTAATGATTGGAACACAATCTCCACTGAGGACACCATCCGCCTGATGAACTCCATCCACTCAGGATCCCCCACAGACCCATGCCCTCACCACATCTTCAACAAAGCAGACTCCATCATAGCACCGCACCTCCGAGACGTCATCAACTGCTCCTTCAAATCCGCCACCTTCCCGGAAAGCTGGAAACACGCTGAACTCAGCGCCCTTCTAAAAAAACCCACAGCGGACCCCACCGAACTCAAAAATTACCGCCCCATCTCGCTCCTTCCATTCCCGGCCAAAGTCATCGAGAAAGCTGTCAACAACCAGCTCGCCGCCTTTCTCAAAGCCAACAAATCCCTCGACTCCTCACAGTCCGGCTTCCGAGCAAAACACAGCACTGAGACCGCCCTCATCGCAGCAACAGACGACATTCGAACTTTACTGGACAATGGAGACACAGTCGCCCTCATCCTCCTCGACCTCTCCGCAGCCTTTGACACAGTCTGCCATAGCACCCTTCTACAGCGCCTCAGAAACATCGGAATCCAAGGAAAAGCACTGGAATGGATCACCTCGTTCCTCACGGGAAGAACCCAGAAAGTCCGCCTCCCACCATTCAAGTCAGAGGCCACTGAAGTCATCTGCGGCGTACCACAAGGATCTTCACTCAGCCCCACCCTTTTCAACGTATACATGAGCCCCCTCGCGGCCATCGCCCGCCAACACAACCTCAACATCATCTCCTACGCGGATGACACTCAACTGATCCTATCACTCACCAATGACCCTAGCACCACCAAAACTAACCTACACGAAGGAATGAAAGAAGTAACCGAATGGATGAAACACAGCCGTCTGAAACTGAACTCTGATAAAACAGAAATCCTCATCTTAGGTACCTCCCCCTCCGCATGGGATGACTCTTGGTGGCCAGAAGCCCTTGGAAAAGCACCCATCCCGACAGACCACGCACGGAACCTGGGCGTCATCCTGGATTCCTCACTTTCAATGAACAGACAAGTCAACGCCGTCTCCTCATCCTGCTTCAACATTCTTCGCATGCTCAAAAAAACATTTTGTTGGATCCCCACCGAAACTAGGAAAACGGTCACCCACGCTCTGGTCACGAGCCGACTGGACTATGGAAACACCCTCTACGCCGGGACTACCGCTAAACTCCAGAAAAAACTCCAACGAATCCAAAACGCCTCAGCCAGGCTCATATTAGACATCCCGCGTAAAGAACATATCTCTGGTCACCTGAAAAACCTCCACTGGCTTCCCGTCAATAAGAGGATCACTTTCCGGCTCCTAACCCACGCACATAAAGCACTCTATGAAATCGGACCAGAATGCCTCAACACACGACTGTCCTTCTACACCCCCTCCCGCCAGCTTCGATCTTCCAACCAAGCCCTTGCCACTGTACCTCGCATCAACAAGACCACCATGGGAGGTAGATCCTTCTCCTACCTGGCAGCTAAAACCTGGAACTCACTTCCCACTTACCTTCGCCTTACCCAGAACCACCTAGCATTCAGAAAGCAACTTAAAACGTGGACATTTGACAAGTAATTCCCCTCCCCTCCTTAAGCGCCTTGAGACCCTCTGGGTATGTAGTGCGCTATATAAATCCTTTGACTTGACTTGACTTGAATTTATGGCTAAGATAATTCAGGAATTCTTTAAATTCAACAGAGGATCGGCCCCGAACCAAGTCGTTTGGGATACTTTTGAATCTATAGTTAGGGGATAAACTCTTTCTTTTTCTAAAAATAGATGGAAAAAAATATGGGCTAAACATAAAAATGACTTTGACTTGGTCACATTAGCTGAGCGAAAATTAGCTGAGATGATCAGACTCGGTTTAGACTCAGCCGAAGCTCAGAGAGACCTCACTATTAAGAGGGCTGCAGCCTATGCTAATATTGCCGACCAAATAGCGTCAAAATATGTTCAGCATAAGAAGGAAGCATACGAATTTAGCGAAAAAACTGGCAGAATCTTGGCTAAAAGATGAAGGCAGAAAGTAGTTTTTAACGATATTTCTAAGAATATTGATTTAAATGGGGTGCTGCAAGAAACTAAAGAGGGCGTTCTAGAAGCTTTTCAAAGATTCTATCAATCTTTGTGTAGTGTGTCCCCGGTAGAGTCGTTAGGACTCGATGAAGGAGAATATCTGAAAGAATAAGATACCAAGGTGCTTTCGGATGTGCAAAAAACGTTACTATCCGCTCCCATAGTTTGGGAAGAAGTAGTGGCTACTTATTAGTTCTGGCTCTTGGTAAAGCTATGGGCCCCGATAGTATTCCACTCAAATTCTACCGTACTTTCAGGAAAATACTTAAAAGCGAGTTAATAGAGATATGCCAACAATCTTTCTTGGGTAAGCCTCCAGATTCATGGTCAGAAGCGATCATCGTAATCTTTAAGAAAAAAGGGAAAAAGGATGCTGCTCAATACAGACAGCAAGATTTATTCAAAGGTAATTGCCAACAGGCTGAATGATCTTATGCCGGGCTTAGTTTCTAAAAGGCAGCACAGGTTTATTAGGAATAGAGACACAACAGATCATGTAAAAAAGATTGTTTCCCTGCTGGACTGGTCACAGGCTACTAATTCCCCCGTTGCAGTGGCCCTGTTAGATGCAGAAAAAGCATTTGACAGGGTGTCTTGGAGGTTCTTGTGGTCAGTCCTAGCATGGAAGGGATTTCCTACGGAATTTATTAAGGCTATACAGACATTATATGTTCAGCCAAGAGCTGTAATACATATTTCGGGTAGACTTTCAGGGAATATTGCAATAACTAGGGGGACGAGACAAGGTTGTCCGTGTTGCCCCTTGCTATTTGCTCTTTACATTGAGTCTTTTTTAAATACTTTAGAAAGCAAAGTGGAAATTAAACCAGTTAAGATAGACAATTGTGCGTACAAAGTATTTGCGTACGCAGACGACATTGCAATTGTAACATCAGATATTAGTACTGCATTACCTAGAATAGTAGAAGCAGCCGATAAAGTTGGGAGATATTCAGGCTATAAATTAAATGTCACTAAGAGACAATTAAATCATTCAGAAGCAGGTTGTCCGAGTGACATAAACTTCGAATCAGAAGCTATATATTTAGGTATTAAAATTTCAGCTAAAGTAGAGGATATTGTTCGTCTAAATTTGGATCCAATAATAGTTTCCGCAAACAAGACGCTGGAAAGGATTAATAATCTTCATTTATCTTTATACGGATGTAGCAATGTTCTTAAATGCTTATTTTTCCCACATTTTTATATGTATTTCGTACAATCCCTCTACATATTTCAACTTCTTTTTTTTCCCGTATTGACAGAATGTGCTCTAGGTTTTTGTGGAGCTATCGCTGCACGAGGAGAGCTCTTAAATGGTGCATGCTACCTAGATCTAGAGGGGGATGGGGGATACCCAATTTCCGTTTATATTATTGGATAGCTTTATTACAACATATGGGCGTGCTGTTTTTACAGGATGACCCCACGGAAGAATTTGCCAGCCCGTCTATTTACGAGATGTTATTGGGCGGAGAGGCTCGGCAATGTCTAGTGCGCACAATTGAATGCAGTTATTATAAGAAGACAAAATTTAAAGTTATCTGGACTGCTTTTGAAATCTGGACGAAAATAAAAAAGAAAATTGGCCTACATTCTAATTTGAATTTTTATACTCTGTTTAAAAATTGCCCTCTATTTCTAGAAGTCTTTAGAGATCAGGTCATGGTTAGATGGTATCGAGCCGGAATTTGTCAAGTGGGAGATCTTTTTCAGGGGAATCAGTTAGCTTTGTTTGATTTTTTGCAACAGAAATTCAAGCTACCTCGAACAGAATTTTTTTAATATCTCCAGCTTCGCAGTTTCTTGGAACAGAAAATAACTCAAAATCTGATTATACCTAATAGAAATAAGGCTATAGAAGCAATCAGATTAAGATCCAGAATGGGTCCTCTGTACCAGCTATTTATTGTAAAGTCAGGGGATGATCTCGCGGCTTGGGAGGCAAAGTGGTAAAGTAAACTAGGGATAGATCAAATTAATATAGAGAGAATAATTGCATTATCTACAAATGTTCTATTTAATGGGCCTCTAAAGAGCAAACATTTTATGTCTATCTTTTATCTATATTATACTCCTGAAAAATTGGCAAAGTGGAACTCCACAAGAGGGAATAAATGTAATCGTTGTCAGGAACTCGCAGCGGATGCGTCACACATTTCACTGTCCTAAACTTAGTGACTTTATTAAGAACGTGGAATATTTTTTAAATCACAGTTTAGATACCGATTGCAGTTATCTGCGGAGCTGGTGATTTTTTGCTTACAAGGAGATCCGGCCAGGCTCTGGAATGAAGCGGAAGAAGGGTTTATTTTTATCTGTATGTCTATTTTCCGATTATGTATAACTACCCAATGGCTTGACCCAGACCCACTGATTTTTCATAGCTGGCAAGCTAGATTATTGTTCATACATCATCTAGAATCTGCGGTTTATAAATCTAAGGGCAAGAGAAGGAATATGATGGGTTTTGAAATTGTGGTCACCTTTATCTAATTGGATATGAACATCTACATTTTTAACTATACTATGGTTTATTGACATTAAGTTGTGATTATGTACATTTTTTTCATAACGGCACTAAAAAAGATGGACTGTGTAATATGATTGTTTATGTATTTCTGTCTGCTTGATGATATAAAATTTCAATAAATATTTTTTTTTAAATGATACTAATTCTAAGATGTGATATATATAATTGTGCTATTCGGTAGGGAAATTCCTGTCCGTTGTTTTTTTTTTTAGTTCAAAGAAAAATTTATTAAGATAACTGAATAATGGCAACATAATATACAAAGAGAAAACAACAGGAATAGCATGAATATTAACTGAGAGCATTATAAAAAAGTGTGATGAAATAAAATGAGGGGAGGGATAAAAAAGAAAGGGAGGATAGGGAAGAGAAAAAAGAAAGGGAGATAGCAATGAGGCTAAAACTTTAAAAAGTACAATCATTAAAACTACGTAACATTAGAGGCAATGCACAAATATGCAGATAAATAATCATTAATGAATAAGAAGGAACAAAAGGTTATTCAAGGGGGTTTCGAAACTTCTTGTTGAACTGGGGATAGGTGAAAGGAGCGCTTGGCACATGCATCTAGGTAAAGGGTAACGGGGAGCCATAATGCAAGCCTTTTCGGAGCCAGGGAAGTGGGATAAACAAATGCAGTATCTAGTCTGTGGTTATAACATACATTAAACCACAAAGCTTTAAAAGTAATGCCCTTGGAGTCTTTCCAATTAACAGTAATTTGCTGGAACGCAACAGCCAATAATAAATCAACAATATGAACATTTGCATCAGCATCAATCCAAGAAGAGGAAAGTGAACCAAGGAAAATGTCAGTGATAGAAAAGGGGATGGAGGTATGGAAGATAGAATTGATTTGATTCCAGACTTTAGTCCAGAAAGCATGCGTAGGAGGACATGTGAAAAGCATGTGAAAGAGTGTGGCATTGGGGTTAGAGCAAGACCAGCAAAGGTCTAAGGTCAGGGGAAAACGTTTGTGGAGGAGAGATGGCGTGTAAAGAAGGCGGTTGTAGAGGAAAAAAGGGTTTGCGTGAGAGAGGCTGCCCTGGAAGATTTGCGAAGTTTGGTCCATATTTTGTCCCACAGGGATGTGGGCCACGAGACACCGAGATCAGATTCCCATTGCTCCTCAACTTTGGATTTAGGCCTAGGTGATGGAGGATCGTAAAAGGAATGGTATATGGAGGAAGCTGATGGGTTAGAGCGTAGTTGAGTGTGCAGAGAAGAGACGGGAGTGATAGAGGGCGTAGTCGAATTAGAGGTAGAGAGAGAGTCATAGGCAGACATAACTGCATTTTTGAGTAGGGTGTATTTATGAACAAAGGAGGCAGGGAGAGAGAAGAGTTGACGAAAAGTTGGAAAAGGGGTGAAGGCAGATCCAGTGAAAAGTTGGGAGACCCAGATTAAACCACGCTGCCGCCAAGTTTTCCAGTAAAAGGGTTTCAATTTAATAAGAATGCTATTATTATACCAAATCGTGGTGGCAAGAAGTTCTGTAGTTGAAGACGGAGGAGCCGGAGTAAGGGCTAAAAGTAGTTTCGCGGTATGTTTATGAATTGGACTGGACAGGAATTGGGGCTTGCGCGAGAAGGATAAGTATTCAGCAAAGGTAAAAGGAGGAAGAGAAAGGCGTTCAAGTTCAGCCCATAGAGGAAGGGGGTCCGCAGGGTCTGTAAGCCAAACGGTTGCCTGTTTCAGAAGGAAAGCTTTATGGTAAGCAGGAAAATTTGGGAAGTTAACCCCACCCTCCGATTTGGGGAGGCGGAGACGCGATAAGGACATACGCGATTTCTTACCAGACCATAAAAATACAGAGAGTATGGAATTTATTTTAGTGAAAAATTTGGCAGGAATGGAAATCGGTAAATTAGAAATGGTGTAAAGGACAATTGGGGACAACATCATCTTAATAGTGTCGAGACGACCCCACCAAGAAAGGTATAGGGGGTGCCACCTAGAAGTAAGGTCAGACAATTTTTGAGAGCATTTAGTAAGGCATAATGAAATAGTATCTGGGACAGAAGGAGTGATGTACAAACCGAGATATTTGATATGAGCTGGACTCCAAGTGAAAGTGGATGCAGCAAAATCGGGTTTAAAGGTGAATTTGGTGAGAGGCAAGATTTCGCACTTATCACTATTGAGCTTATAACCAGAGAGATGGGAGTAAGTGTGGACTTCAGCGAGGAATGCGGGGATAGAGACAGACGGATCCGAAAGGAAAAGTAAAATGTCATCCGCATAGGCAGCTAGTTTAACTTGCGATTGAGCAAGAGGGAAGCCATGAATGTTCGGATTTTGACGTATTCTGGATAAGAAAGGTTCCAGGGCGAGATTAAAAAGAAATGGGGAGAGAGGACAGCCTTGTCGGACGCCTCTATTGAGACGGAAAAATGAAGAAATGAGACCATTGGCACACACCGCTGCTCTAGGGTTTGCATAAAGGAGGGATATAAGGGAAATGAAGTTAGGGCCAAATCCAAACCATTTTAACACGGAAAAAAGAAATGACCATTCTACCCTATCAAATGCCTTCTCGGCGTCCAGGGCAATAGCAGCTAAGGAACCATTGAATCGTGGGGATTTAGATAAGACATTAAAAAGGAGCCTGGTATTGTCGGAAATAAAACGACCCTTAACAAAACCCGATTGTTCAGGACCAAGGAGATCTGGGAGAAAAGGATCAAGTCTAATGGCTAAAGATTTAGCATATATTTTATAGTCAATGTTGACAAGGGAAATCGGTCTATAGTTCTTGCAATGTTGATGATCCTTGCCCTCCTTCGGTATGATGCAGATGTAAGCATCTGAAAAGGTGCCTGAGGAGGCATCGCTGGTCTTGAAGGAATCAAGAAGGTGGAATATTTTGGGTAGAAGAAGGTTTGCAAAGTGTTGGTAAAATTCGACGGTGAAGCCATCTGGACCGGGAGCCTTATCCTTTTTAAGTGAATGAAGTGCAGTGCGGAGTTCGGGAATGGTAAGGGGAATCTCAAGGGAGGTCAAATCAACATGAAAGGTGGAAGGAGGGTGTATGCTGGATAAGAAAGTGGAAATAGAGTGAGCAGAGGGTTGAGTGCCAGAAGAATAAAGTACAGAGTAGAAGTGAGAAAATACCTCCAGGATGTCAGCATCTTTATGTTGCAGTACTGAATTGATATCAAAAACAGACTCCACATTCAACTTATTTTGTTTGACTTTCAAATAATTGGCGAGAATTTTCCCCGCCTTATTTTTCCCACCATAAAATTTCGAACTGGATTTCAGGAGGTACAGGGAAGCATCATCAGTGGATTGTTTATTATAATTCATTTTTGCAGTGATGAGAGCTGTCAGAGTCTCCTGAGTATGAGAGGTATAGTAGGAGTGCTCTAGGAGTTTAATCTGAGACAGAAGATCATTAGTGCGTTGACGAGCAATTTTACGTTTTGCCGCAACATGTCTGAGGATAAAATCTCTAGCAGCTGCTTTGAAAGCGTCCCAGACAGTGTGAGCAGGCAAGGATGGGGTCTCATTAATAACAAAAAAATCATTGGTGAATTCAATAAAGGAGGTGGTAAATTTGGGATCAGTGAGGAGGGTATTGTTGAAGCGCCATCTTTTAGGACCGCTGGATTTGGGTAAAAAATCAATGTTGACCAGGACAGGAGCGTGATCAGAGAAAACAATGGGACCAATCTCCGCTTGGGTAAGGGATTGGGAGATATGGTGGGAGAGAAATATATAATCAATACGGGATTGGGAGTGATGAACCGGGGAGTAGAATGTAAATTCTTTGTCGGTTGGGTGACAAAGTCGCCATGCATCAATTAATTTGTGCTGGGAAATGGCGTGGGCAAAAAGTTTATGGGATTTATTAGGAACAAATGAAGATTTGGAGCGCCTATCCAAAAAGGGGTCCAATGGTAGGTTACAGTCACCTGCTAAAATGAAATTGTCATCTATGCAATCAGTGATACGGGAAGCAAACGCTTTCCAAAAAATTGGATCTCCACCTGTAGGGGCATATACATTAAGCAAAGAGAAAGGGACACCTTTAGAGGAAAGTCTGACAAATAACCACCTGCCCTCAGGGTCAGAGTCAGAATATAGCACTGAATGAGTAAAAGATTTGCGAATTAACAAAACAACACCATTTCTTTTGCCATCACCAGGGGCAGAAAAAACCGTACCCACCCAACCTCTTTGGAGTTTAGCAGCCTCACTATCAGTTAAGTGGGTTTCCTGTAAAAAGGCAATGCCAACATTGAATTTAGCTAAATGAGAAAGTATCTTTTGCCTCTTAATGGGCGAATGTAAACCTTTAACGTTCCAAGAGACAATACGAACTGACATTAAGAAGGTATGAAAGGGGATAGTGCAGAGCAAAAGTGAAGGTAAGCCTCAAAAAATCCGAGAAGGAAACAATGAAAAAAGGAATGAAGGTAGGAAAATGTAGAGAAGAAAACAGGCAGAGAAGTGCTAAAAGGAGAGAGCATGAGATAGAAAAATGCGATAAGAAGAGAAGAGAATCGTGTTGGGAAAGTAATAGGAAATTGTTGAAGAGAGAAAATAGTAAGGAAAGGAGGAGATAGAATAGAAGTTAAAGAAGACATGTAGAAGTGACCGAAGAAGGAGCAAGAAAGTAATAGAAATGATGTCTGAAGGAAAATGAGAAGATAGGATACAAAAAGAAGAGAAAAGCAAAGCAAGACCGGTCGAGAGAAAATAGAGCTCTGAAGAACTAGGAAGAACAAGGAAATGATGAAGACAAAAACTAGCGGAGATGCAGGGGTCATGTCAACAATGGAGAAAGAAAACATGGGGCAATACTTACAAGAAATGATGAGGGGTGGGTTTTCAAAGGACAGGAGACAAAAGGGAAGTAATGGAGACGTGAGGAGGGGGGAAAGGCCAACCAACGGAGGACAAGCTGACGGGGTCACGGGACGTCCCACCGGAGGAACATGACGGAACACAATGAGACGATCTGTGAGAAAAAGAAAAACAGTGAGATTAGAACAAGCAAACGATTAAATAACAGGAAAAAGCGTGGGATTGAACAGTTGGAGAATAAAGATAAACCAAAACGAGCTGGGACCAATAAGGACCCACAGTAACTGAGGAGCCTGTGGAAAAAATAACATAACATTATAAGAGCAACAGAATATCATAAATTCCAGGAAAGTCAGGATATACTAGCAACAGAGTCACGGTGGAAATGAAGAAGAAGGCCTAGAGAGTTCCATATCTGCCGGACCGCAGGAATTGAGGAAACTGCGAAGTCGGAGAGGATCTTCAAAAGTCATAGTCTTGTTGTTATAAGTGACTTTGAATAAACAAGGGTGAAAAAGTCCATATTTGGCTCCAATGGATCGCAGTTCCGCTCTCATGTCAAGAAATGCTTTGCGGCGAGAGGCAGTAGCTTTGGCATAATCCTGGGCAATAAACAAGGTGGAATCCGACCATTTCAAATGAGGTATTGCTTTAGCTGCGAAAAGAACCTTCAGCAGATCTGTATACTCAAGAAAGTACATTATGACGCCTCTTGGCTTTGTCTCAGGAGAAATACTGGAAGGAGCTCTACCCAGCCTGTGTGCGCGCTGTATGTTAAGAGAGGTGCCTTCAGGAAGATGCAGGAGCTTGGGCAAGAAGGACTTGAAGAAGGCAATGGCGTCAGTCCCCTCACAACCTTCCTTCAGGCCGTAAAGACGAAGATTATTGCGCCTATTCCTGTTTTCAAGGTCTTCCACCTGCCTCTGGAGGGTTGTGAGTCTTACATCCATATGCACCGACTTGGTAGCGGCTTCCTGGAGAGTTGACACAGTCTTTTCCACAGCAGAGACTCTGGTGTCCATTAACGACCAGTTGTCAGTCAGAATTTGAAGCTTTGAATTGGTCTCCTCCATAAAGGGGCGTAATGCTCGTATTTCCTCAAGGAGAAGCTCCATGGAAACAGCAGATGGTGACTTTGGGGGAGACGGAGGATTGTGTTTCAACCTCTTAGGAGTAGTTCTCGTTCCTGGCAGGAGGGGGGCGTCTATATTGAGAGAAGATTCGCAACTGGAGGAGCCCGCAGAGGCTTCTAATTGAGCCAACGCAGTAAATAGCTTTGAATTTTTAACAAAGTTGCGTTTAGGGGTTTTGCCAGGACCCTCCGCCATGGTAACGACAGTGAAGAGGGATCCTCAGGAGCGAATAGAGCAGATATACACCACAGGAGTGAGGAAAGATCAACAAAGTCAATTATAGGAGGAGGTGGAGTGAAATCCAGGACATGCCAAAAAAAAAAAAACATGATAAAGAAATATGCGCAGTCTGAGCAAAACCAAGTGAATATCAGAGATGGCAGATCAATAAAGTTAGTAGATAGCGCAAAATGGCCGCCAAAGCTGAGGAAAGAGCTGAAAATCGAATAAAAACGGAAAAAACTGTTCCATAAGAAAAATAAAGTCACCTTTCAATGTATTAGCGAAGCGCCGTCATTTCCTGCAATTTTGGGCTGTTTAGTTGAAGTACGCCCGCTGCAACAGGCAAAATGCGCAGTGAACGCGCTCTTCAGGGAGGCGCCGGCAGAAGCATCAAAATGGCGGTCGCGGCGATGTCAGAGCCGCGGCCGAAGCAGAATTGAAGCTACCGGGCGAGGACGAGGAGCCGGAGAGCAGCGAGGTACTGTTCAGATGCCTGGAGTGTTCCGCTATCGTTTGCGGTGCAGCATGCCGTTAGGGAAAGGCTAGAACCGCCAAGAGTCCCCGGTGAGATCGGAGCCTCACCCCGATGCGTCCATCCGTCTTGGGCGCTTAGCCACGCCCCCCCTGTCCGTTGTTTTTAAACAGTTAATTGAGCAGAGTGGTCTTCCACACTAGTGATATGAAATAGTAATACTGACATCCTCGTGCCTGTGAGCCTCTCTGGACAAAGTCTGCCAAACTTTCCACAGTATACCCCCCCAGACAAGAGCAACAAAAGGTAAGGTTTCATAGATTGCTGCCTTCTCCTCATTTGAGCAGGGCAGCCAAGCTGAATTTTAAATCTAAAAGGAGCAGCATAAACCACTGGTGCAAAATACAAAGAAAGTGGTAGAGGTATATAATCTACACTTCAACCATTGGAGGAGGGAGAGCTTAGAGCAGAAGAAAGGCAAACAAATTCTCAGGTGGATGACATTTTGGATGTGATCCTTTTTTAAATTTTTGGTAGCTGTGGGGTACCTGCAGGTAGTATGCAAGGTTATATTTTGTGGATCTTGGATGAATGGATGTCCATGCAGGGAGGGTGAGGGGTCTGAAGATTTCTTGGTGGGTAGCAGGATGTGGGGGAGGGTTACTTTGGGAAGGGGGAACACTGAGAGGGGGTAATTGAAAGTGGAGGAAAAAAAGAAGAAAAAATATGTTTGTCACTGTGGTACCTTTGTATATAAAACAGGCATCAATGTTGATGATGTGGTTGGAAAACCAAGGTATTGTAGCACTATGTAAGAGCTTAAGTGAACATATTATCATGTTATATTAATGAGTTAACTCTTATTACCAAGAAGAAGGTATTAAAGTAGGTGTTTAGCAATATACAATCCGAATTGATTTGCCTCCAATATGCTCCTATAGAAGTAAAGGATCATCAAATTGCTCAATAATCTGGGTTTTCAGGTGTTAGCCTGCACAACACAGCAAGTGTTGAATAGTTATTTTAACTAGACCTAATCTGTTTGAAGAATCTAAAAAAAGTAGATTCTAAAAGAAGACTGGTAATTATCCAAATTAAACCAACACAATTTCTGTTAAATAAGTGTACACTACATGGTCCAAATCAAGATGAGTCAAAAATGTTTGATTTATTAGTCAGTGAGTTGCTGGATTGGGGGCCTCCCTGATAACCTGTGAGGATTTTAACTGTACTTTTGACAGTACATACACTCAAAATCCATGCAAATGAAGAATGAATAAAAATTGAACTGCCGCCCATAAATTAATGTGCCTTCATGGTCTAGTAGATTGTTGGCACACACTCCAACTAGCTTCTCTGGTATACTCATTGTCCTGACACAATACAAAATATATTTGAGTTTCAACCATATTCTGGGCGATAAAACAATACTAAATCATATATTACCCAGACTAATTTCTGATCATACTCCAATTGCGATTTAGATCATGGTTTCCAATATTCATATGCTATTCTATAAATTAGCATTTGAAAGATCACTTATGCTAAACACATCTTACATACATATTACACAAGATTTGACTCCGAACTTTCACGGACTCACTAGCGCCTTGGAGCCTCGTGTTTTGCTGCTTCCCTGCAACGCCTTGCCGGACCCGCTGCGCGGGTCCCGCTGCGTAGCGCGACTCTTTTCGAGTAGGAGGAGAAGGGGGAGCCTGTCTTCTAAATCACCATCAACCCTTGGACATCGGCAGGGCTGCGAGCTGCCTAACAGGGACTCCAGTGACCAGGAGTCCCTGCGTGCACCACCTGTGGCCGCTCTCCCTGCCGGCACCGCCCCTGACAAGCGGAATCAAAAGTGAGCGTTTTCCCTTGCCTTGTGGGATACTTTCACGGACTCACCAGCGCCTTGGAGCCTCGTGTTTTGCTGCTTCCCTGCAACGCCTTGCCGGACCCGCTGCGCGGGTCCCGCTGCGTAGCGCGACTCTCTTCGAGTAGGAGGAGAAGGGGGAGCCTGTCTTCTAAATCACCATCAACCCTTGGACATCGGCAGGGCTGCGAGCTGCCTAACAGGGACTCCAGTGACCAGGAGTCCCTGCGTGCACCACCTGTGGCCACTCTCCCTGCCGGCACCGCCCCTGACAAGCGGAATCAAAAGTGAGCGTTTTCCCTTGCCTTGTGGGATACTTTCACGGACTCACCAGCGCCTTGGAGCCTCGTGTTTTGCTGCTACCCTGCAACGCCTTGCCGGACCCGCTGCGCGGGTCCCGCTGCGTAGCGCGACTCTCTTCGAGTAGGAGGAGAAGGGGGAGCCTGTCTTCTAAATCACCATCAACCCTTGGACATCGGCAGGGCTGCGAGCTGCCTAACAGGGACTCCAGTGACCAGGAGTCCCTGCGTGCACCACCTGTGGCCGCTCTCCCTGCCGGCACCGCCCCTGACAAGCGGAATCAAAAGTGAGCGTTTTCCCTTGCCTTGTGGGATACTTTCACGGACTCACCAGCGCCTTGGAGCCTCGTGTTTTGCTGCTTCCCTGTAACGCCTTGCCGGACCCGCTGCGCGGGTCCCGCTGCGTAGCGCGACTCTCTTCGAGTAGGAGGAGAAGGGGGAGCCTGTCTTCTAAATCACCATCACCCCTTGGACATCGGCAGGGCTGCGAGCTGCCTAACAGGGACTCCAGTGACCAGGAGTCCCTGCGTGCACCACCTGTGGCCGCTCTCCCTGCCGGCACCGCCCCTGACAAGCGGAATCAAAAGTGAGCGTTTTCCCTTGCCTTGTGGGATACTTTCACGGACTCACCAGCGCCTTGGAGCCTCGTGTTTTGCTGCTTCCCTGCAACGCCTTGCCGGACCCGCTGCGCGGGTCCCGCTGCGTAGCGCGACTCTCTTCGAGTAGGAGGAGAAGGGGGAGCCTGTCTTCTAAATCACCATCAACCCTTGGACATCGGCAGGGCTGCGAGCTGCCTAACAGGGACTCCAGTGACCAGGAGTCCCTGCGTGCACCACCTGTGGCCGCTCTCCCTGCCGGCACCGCCCCTGACAAGCGGAATCAAAAGTGAGCGTTTTCCCTTGCCTTGTGGGATACTTTCACGGACTCACCAGCGCCTTGGAGCCTCGTGTTTTGCTGCTTCCCTGCAACGCCTTGCCGGACCCGCTGCGCGGGTCCCGCTGCGTAGCGCGACTCTCTTCGAGTAGGAGGAGAAGGGGGAGCCTGTCTTCTAAATCACCATCAACCCTTGGACATCGGCAGGGCTGCGAGCTGCCTAACAGGGACTCCAGTGACCAGGAGTCCCTGCGTGCACCACCTGTGGCCGCTCTCCCTGCCGGCACCGCCCCCTGCCCTCCCCTATTTCCATCGGGTAGGGCACCCGCGGCGCGGGAGCGCGCGGGGCGAAGACCGGGCAAAGAGCGGGCCGTTTGAGGCTGTTCGAGGACTGAGTGGACTGGACTGGGCCAGCCCTCTAGGTCCCAATATACGGGCTTTATCGTCATCACTAGACACCATGTCATCCCGGGAGTACAAGGAGAGGGCTGCAAAATCTAAACTAAAAAATGGAACCCTAGACGATTTCATTACCAAAACTCATTTTGCCATAGATAATGAGATTGCCAAAATGCAACGTTGAGTTTCATCTGAACTGGACGCTGCAAGGAGGCTGTCACAGGAGTTAGCTGCGGCCAAAAAATCCTCTTTAGGTACCATTGCCTTTGCCAAAACCCCTGACCCTTCCACCGGCCAGCCACTGAAACTGGTTGAAACAACTGCAGACATCCACCAGCCAACTGTTCCCACTACACCCATACCAAAGGAGATCTTACCATCACCATCATTATCCCCTAACTCTTTAAAAACACCTATGACTGGGTTAATAGAGGAAACGAAGGAGTGTAAAAAAGGTGTGCCGGTGTTGGGTTTAAAACTAATATCTACAGAGCAGACTGGAGGAATTCCTGAAATCAAACAGCGAGGGCCAAACACTAAAAGGAAGCGTGGTATCCAAACATCATACGCTAGGAAAAAAGTAAAGGTTGCAAAGTCCCAATTATCCACCAAGTTGCCATCTCCGTCCCCAGCGATTAATACACAGCCTTCTGACCTCATATCAGAGGTTGATGTAGACTCGCTGGCGATAATTCAAGATAAGGATAAATTGACAATAGTGAAGGAAAATAATGAGGGACCACTTTGTGTTATAAATGGGGAAGATGTTGAATTCCTGACTGTAGTGTGGGAGACGCTTAAAAAGCTTTTACATCCCTTCGAGGATAGATTATCACAGATAGGATCCCAACTCTCCAACATTGAAAAGAACTTCTCGCATCCAGGGAAAAAACCACCTTGCAAGGAAGATAAAGATCTAATGGTCGGATTCGAGAAACTTATAAAAAGTCTACTGAATCCCCTGATGGAGAAAAACCAAATAATAAACTCAAAATTAGATCAACTGGAGTTTTTAACATCTAAGAACATCGCCCTATTGGAGAGTCTGGTAGGAAATAAAAAACAACCAGTTTCCACTGTTGGCAAGACTAATAGTAATAATACCAGTTTAGGGAAAAAGGGCCCGAAGACTAACCTGATACATCAATCTCCATCTGTAACACCTGTAGATTCTAGTGGTATTACCGCTTGTACCACCCCCTGTGCAGTACCAGCACCCTTAATAAAAATCAAGCAGGGGAATACATTGGGCCATAAGCCAAGTAACTCGCTGGTGGTAACTACACCGGTTAATACATCTGCGCCCGCCCCGATTAACACTGAAGTGAAAGAAACTCCGTTGAGCAAACCTCAGGCCCCTAGTAAAACCCCATTACAAGGTAGACAGATCTATGTAAATATACCCCCGGAGTCTGCCCCTTACATGGCAATCCTGACAGGTGTTCCACTAATCCCAGAGAATAAATATGAGAAAAACGAGGACCTCTTAAATAAAACAAAATGTTGGCTAAATACAAATAGGCCATTGACTGAGGATACTGTTACAAAAATCCTAAGTGTACGGAGGGTCCCCTGGGTTGGACCAAGTAAAAAAGACTTGGAGGGCGATTGCATCCTGATAAACTTTAGAGATAACTGGGTCAAGGATATTATTTGTAGTAAGGCTAGGTTTGGGAGGATGGGGGATATTCAGTGTGTGGGTCTTGAATATTTCTACCCCAACCTCTATCAGACTATCCCTGATCAAAATCCCTTCCATCAAGGACATAGCACAAATGGTAGATATCAAACGGGTTGGACACATAACCTGAATATGAATCAAGGCCCGCATCACTATTATACCCCTTGGCACGAGACAGTTCACTTCATGGGGCCACCAAGTATGGGCAACTTTACACAAGTCCCTTATAACCCACGAAGACCAAGGTTTAGGGGCACAGACTATCCTGGTTGGTTCCCAAATAATAACTACAACAACAACATCCCATTGAGGAATCGCTTTGACCCTTTAATGAACTTGGATGAGGTAGACTGACTACCACCCAGGATCAAAGACATTGCATCTTCCACTCTGAATGGGGGAACGAATGAAGAACCAGGGATATGCATTAATGATGGTGACCTAGTGCAGGTAACTCTTGAGTGCGATAACGTGAATGCTGGACATCTGCAGATAGGGACTGCTGTTATGCCAATGGTTAACATCGTTAAGGGCCATGAAAGGAATAGGTTACCACTGCTCGAACAAAATACCACTGTCATAAGAGATGCCATGGGAAGTAATCATGGAATACAAGGGCCTTCATCATCATCATTAATATCTCTACTGTCCTGGAATATTTCCGGAATAATAAACAAACTAGAAGATGAGATATGGTTAGATTTTGTGGAAGCTCATGGAATTCTGTGTCTACAAGAGACATGGTCCAGGACCGCTTGTGACATCGAGGGCTTTCAAACATTTGCTGTCTCGGCTGTCCCATCCACATCGGGGAGGGCAAAAGGTGGAATAATGACAGCGTTGTCAACAAAATTACAGGAGCTCAAAACCTCGATACTGGTAGAGACAAATTGGTACCAAGTGCTGTTATTGGAACATCTCTTCCCTGAATCAGTGTTACTAATTAATTGGTACTATAACATCTTTAATGGATATGATACCTCAATAATTCAAGGTTTGGAGGATGCTTTGGGTAAAGTCCGCAGTAGGCACCCTTCTTCGCCTCTCATCTGGGTTGGTGACTTTAACTGTACATTGTGCAATCATGGAGGATCGAATGTATGTGGTTTAGAGGATTTGAAGGCCCAGCCCCTAAACCATTTCAGGCATACACCACAGGGGGATGCTTTGAATAATATTATCATCACAAATGACTTGTGTGTAGTAGACCCCTGGTCTCCTCCAGACACTCTGCATATACCAACTTTTCAGGGTTTGAGGGGGGAGATGAGTACAATTGATTTTGTTTTGGTATCGAGTACCTTTCTTAAGTATGTGGAAAAGTTGGAGGTGGTGGCAAATCCAACTAGTGATCATAACCCTTTAATGTTATCACTGTGGGTGCCAACAAAAGAATCACCAAGGACTTGGGAACAGCCGATCAAGTATAACAAAAACCAGGGTGTTACTCTGAAATGGGGGAAGGTAAATGTGTCTAAACTGGAGGAAGATATTGTTGTAAATTGTAAATCTGAAATAGAATCATGTTTAGCACCAGGATCTGACCCACATAAGGTCCTAGAAAGTTTTCAGAAGTTGTGTTGCCATGTAGGAGAGTGCTTAAAAAAACCCAAAGGGAAGGGAGGCCAAAAGGCTTTTAGATGGTTTGACTCCGTGTGTTCTGCCACACATCGATCATTGAAATTAGCTCTATGTCAAAAGCCAAGAAATAAAGAGCTTGTAAGGATCAGTAGAAAGGCTTATAGGGACGCTATCACAAAAAGAAAGCAGGACCTGAAAGGCATGGCTTGGGACGATCTTGAAAAGGCAGCAGAACTAAAAGACAGTAGGCTCTTTTGGGAGGTTATCAATCGTCCCCTTTTTAAGAGTGATAACAAGGAATCTATAGTTATGCAGGTCACTGCTGAACAATGGGTTCAACATTTTAGTAAGATTTTTAATCCCAATTCTTATGCAATAATGGCAAGCATCGAAGGGACAGGGGACCTGGTGTCACCTCCCTCGGCTTTGACCCTCAGCTCTTCAATTACATTGACTGAGATTGAGGAAGCCCTAGGGAAAGGAGCATCATTAAAAGCCCCAGGCCCAGATGCTGTCCCTCTGGATCTTTTTAAGTCCAATGTTAGTCTGTGGGCACCCATTTTATTGAATGTTTTCAAAGCTGTAGTGGTTGGCCGTATCCCTGGCACATGGAAGGAGGCAACTGTAGTGCCAATTTTTAAGAAAGGTAATAGGTCTGATCTTTGTTGTTACTGCCCGATCTCTTTAATAGATGCCTCATGCAAAATTCTGGGCAGGGTAATCTTGGCAAGATTAGAAAGTTGGGCAGATTCTACTGGATTGATAGTTGACTCCCAGTATGGTTTTAGACGTGGAAAGGGGACAAATGAGCAGTGCCTTAACTTGGCACTGATCTTGGGCAAGTACATGAAGGCCAAAAAATTTCCTGTACATCTAGCCTTCATGGACTTGACAAGCCCTTTCGATACTGTTTGCAGGCATAAGTTGTGGAGGATGATGAGCGACATGGGCTTTGAGGAACCTTTAGTCACATTGCTCCGTAGGTTACATGAAGCAACAAATGTATCCATCAGATTTGGCACTGGAGGGGAAATAACGAATTTGATACCTTCTACTGAAGGTGTGCGTCAAGGATGCATCTTGGCGCCTTTCCTCTTCTTGGTTTATACAAATGGATTAGAACAGTACCTACTAAATCAGGGCTGTGACTTCCCAAAAATTAATGGTAAAAGCATTCCCATGCTTTCGTATGCGGACGATACTGTCCTAATGACATTGACAGGAAACAGCATGCAAGTGTGTTTAGATGCATTTAACAAATTCATGCTTGATCTTGATTTAAAGGTAAATTTTGAAAAATCCTTTGTAATGTCTTGTGGCCCAAAGGGGTCATCCATTAGGAAGTTTGTGGTAAACAACTGCATAATTGGGAAAGTGGGAAATTTCAACTACCTTGGTAATCTGTTTGATAGTAAACTAAGTTGGACACCGGTAATGAAGGTCCGAGCCCAGAATATGACAAGGGCGATAGAGGGTATTTTCCGCTTCTGTAGCAAATTGGGGCAAAAGCACATCATGCATCTCAGAACCCTTTATACCTCAAAATGTTTATCTGTAGCTACTTACGGGGCAGGGGTGTGGGGGACTGAAACGCCTGCTGTGATACAGGTGGTGGAAAATAACTTTATAAAAAGGGTCCTATCAGTTCCAAAAAGCTCCTCAAACACTTTCTGCCACAATGAAATCGGCATGGTCAGCGTTTCCGATACAATCCGCTTGTCCCCTTTACTGTTATGGGGTAAAATTTGGCAATCTGAAGACCTGCAACTAACTAAGGATATTATCACTGATTGCATGGCTTTAGAAAACTCAAAACAGATCCCCTGGTTGTCTTATGTCTGTAATATGTTGAACAAAATTGGACTTGGTTCTTATTTTAACAACCCTGAAAAAATCGAGGGGAATTATAAGGTGGACATAAAGGCAAAGTATCTTTTGACTGGGGGAATGTGTGACATTGATCCGCATTCGGTCCATCACTTGTTGTTTCTGAAGTCACTGAACCAGCCTTCTATGGATAATGTAATTGATAATGGTACTGCTAACGCCTGTAAACCCCAACCACAGTTCTATTTAACATTTACCCTAAACGCGCAATGGCGATTCCTTTTAACAAGGTTTAGACTGGAGATTCTCCATTTCTTACTTGCCTTTCCGAAACAAGGGGGTTGGTGTGAGAGACTGCCCCCTTGTCCTTGTAATAACAGGGATAGGCAAAGTACTTTACACCTGGTCCTTTTTTGCTCTTTGTATAAAGAGCCAAGACTCCGGTTTATTAAACCAATCCTGAAGGAGAGGCAACCTTGTACTTATAAGGAAGGGTACGAATACTTGTCATCACTATCCACTGTGGAAATCTGCTGTGCAATGTTAAATTTCATTAGAATCTCACTAAAGATTAGGAAGAACTATGGGTAGCACCACATGTATAGAAATTTCTTAATTGAAAATCATTTTCTGTATTTTCTCTTATTGTTATCATGTCTTTTTATCAATTATTGGTATAATTGTGTTTTCAATTTAGCATTCCTTTTTAACACTATGAGGCAAGATGAATTGTTTATTCAATACTTTTATGATTCATTTTATGTATCGAATAAAGTTTTTGAAACGAAACGAAACGACTCCGAACGTCATGAAGGAAAATATGGTTAGTGTCTACATTTTCGTGGTTTGAGATTCATTTATAGCAGGGCTGGGAGACCAGACCCTGAGCTGCACTACAGGCACAGAGATTACAGTATGTGCTGAGAATATAGAGGCTGATAGGCAACTTGCAAATTTAGACTATCAATACTTAAAAACAATTATAATTAAAGGTATTATTGAAACAGCTATATTTGAATGGCTCTCCTCAGTCAAAGCCAAGAAATGAAAGACACATCATGATAAAATAGCTAGGAAATATAAGACAAATAAAACGTAGATGCATGAATATGGTAGGTAAAATCTTCACTGCGTAGATAAAGAAAAATATTTTGAGGAACTATGTATAGATAATTAAGGAATCACATGCAAGCTCTATGAGTGGCACTTAAGCAATTATTGAGGTACTTCAATATTTATATCAACATCTATATTGGAAGGATCATAACCCTATGCCCTAGGACATTAAAACATATCTATAGTTGATTTATTTAGAGGAACTTGTGATTGAAGATGGGGCTACCTTAATTCACCCATATGCAGTGAGCAAATAGATAGGGAGGTGGTGGCATTACCAAATGGGTAGGCAACTAGGAAAGATAGAATATCGCACGCATTCTACAAAATATTTCCACATACCCTGATGCCTTATCAAGTAACTCTATTCCAAGAAGTATAAAATAATGTTAAGCCTGACTCCTGGTTGCTAACAATTATTATATTGTTACTCAAAAAAGTCCCCAGATGATCCGGGTTCCTATAGGCCAATCTCACTGATTAATGTTAATGCTAAATTCTATTCAAAGGTCCTAGACTACAGGTGAGCGGTGTCATTTCCAAAATGACTTCCTCTTGGCAACATAGCTTTTTACTTAAAGCGACCAATTTGTTTTTTAGATGTGGCAAAAGAGCTTAGGAGACCAATAGTAATGATGCTGCTTGACTCTGAAAAGGTATTTGATAGAGTCACATGGACATATCTGTAGCAAATCCTGCACAAAATGGGTCTAGGTGGTCATTTTATCACTGATATTAAATCACTAGATGATTAGCCAATTGCTAGAATATGCATGATGAATCAATTTCCTGATCAGCTAACCATAAGTATGGGTACCGACAAAATTGCCCCTGCTCTCCTCTTCGCATTTAGAACTATACCGAAGTACATTTCAGGATGCCACTGCAGTTCTCTCAATAATCTATAATCATGTCACAGCAAAGGTCTTAATATATGATATAGCAACTGTCACTTCCGATTCAGACAATGTCATTCACAAAATAGTCAACCAGGCTATTCAGTTCAGGGCTATCTCAGGTTAACACCTAAATAAGCATAGAAAACTCAGATTCCTGCTAATTTATATTGCCAAAAAATTATCAAAGTATTGCTGATACAGCAATAGATCTGTCAGTCACACTTTGCATAAATATATATATATTATTAACACACATTAGAGCACCATTGCGGGGAAGTTAAAACAGGATCTTAAGCTATAGAATTATTTGTCTGTCAGCCTTGTAGGGCAAATTGTCACATTTTAAAACGTCTCATTTATTTATATGCATTATACTCTATGGGCCTGATTACAATGACGGTGGGACTGCAACAGACAGCCTGTCGGTGGTGGTCCCACCGCCATTGTAATGAAGATTCCTGTCTGCCACATTAGGATGACGGGTGGTTGTGTGGCGGTCATGGAAACTAATTGCCGCAGATCCGAAGGCCTCAAGGAGCCCGTCGGACCGTCGAACCATCGTGAGGAAAATTAAATTTTGGCCATGTTGTGTTCCCTAACGCGTACCCCACCGACTCCATGTACCAGCTTAAAGTGCATGTAACTTCCCTCCTGTGCCAGCTATGAAGACGCAAATACATTTGCGTCCAACGTCAACTTGTCCTCTTTCAGATCCACCATGAATGGATTATATAGTCCGTTCCTAAGTATGCTATGCCACCGTCTTTTTGTAGTACACTTTTCACTTTTTCCTGCTCTAGCAAGAGTAGGCCCTGAATTCCTGCCATCTGAACCTCTTTTGTGGCTCCTGACTCTGCCCAGGCTACCTCTGTACTCGTGAACTCTGTCCTACTTTCAGCGCGGCCCCTCGCGCTCAGCTCAAGCCTGCTTTCTGCCAAGACTGACTATAACCTTCGAGTTATCTGTTCCGCTCCCCGAGAATACATTCCTGCCTACTAGATCCTGTAAACATCCTCTCCAGCTGCAGAGCCAAAAGGGCCGACCTGTCTCAATGCAAGTAATTCATAGCCTCCGTTGCCATGCTTCCATGGAAGGCCCCGTGCCCCCACGCTTCACATGTAGACACTCAGGCGCTCATACACGCATCCACAGTTAGCATAGAATAGCTTCTGCCCTAGAGACCTTTCCGCCCAGATAGTATAGTTCCTAAACATCAGATATCAGATATGATAGAAGTACAAGTTGATCTGACATGCCAGACTTCTGTCTCTTTCCGTCAGTGTAAATGTCAAGACCCCTACACCCCGTCAATCACACGTCATGCAGCTGCGCGCGCATCCAAGCTTCCGATTTCTGCTGACATTGCAACATTCTGTTAGCACCACCCCTTGGTGCCACCCACTTGCGTCACCTATCAGTGACGTTTCTAGCACACACCTCTAGTTCACGCCTAGTTTACGCCTCTTGATGATGTATTGGTACCACGTGTATACTGTTATCTTGTCTTCTCTCAGCTGTTACGCCTCTTACATTGAACCTTATGATGTAAATCAAGTATATAAGCTATGTATTGTCAATAAACGAGAGCGCGCTCATCTATCCCTTCTGACACCCCTGTGGTGGTCAGAACATGATATCCTGATTCCTTTATGAGGAATAAAACCCTTAGAAACTCTAACACCACGGACTCTGTTTTCTTTCCTTCTGATTGAGTTATCATTGATTAAGTACTTACCTGCATAGAAATTAAGAGAGTAAATTAATTATTTACGTCATTTTGGCGCCCGAACAGGGACCCCTCCCCCACCTCACGCGCCGGTAGGTGCGTTGCAATCCGTGTCCCCTGCCATCAGTTAGACGGACCACACGTGTACTGGCAGGATTTCCTGCATCCCCCTCTGACCCATGGAGGTGACGAAGACTGTGATCAGTGCCCAGACGAGGCGGTGAGGAGTGCGGAGGATCCCGACCAGAGCCCAGCCGAAAGAAGCAAGGTCCGAGGTGTGAAGAGGCCCACCAGTTTTCCGAAGTTTTCCGAAGTATTCCGAAGTTTTCCGAAGTTCCGAGTCGAGTCCAGTCGAGTTTTCCGAGGCCTTCTGTTTCCGTGCTTCCCGGTGAGTACCATTGCTGGGTCGTATCTAGACGGGTTTGGGTACGCAAGTCCGGTCTGCACTGTTTTTAGGCAGTGTATCTGTACTGTTTAGCAGTATATCAAGCATTTCGAATTTCTGCACTGTTATACCAGTGTATCCGTACCGTTGAGCGGTACATTCAGTATAGGGGGTAGGTAGTATGTCTTCAATGTTTTTATGTGATTAATGTTGTGGTATGAATGCGACTGTTTTATTGTGTATTATTGTATTTCTTGTATCAACTAGCAACTCGTATCAAGGAATAAAGATCTAGCGTTCAGTAATAAGTAAGCAGGATGCCGTTCCTCAGCAAGTTAAAACAGATCGGAACTAGGAAAGGGTTACTAGAGGAAGAAATTCCTATCCCCCCTAGGGACACTCCAGGCAATTTTATGTATCAAAAACACGGCATAGATGCCATATTATATCTAGATTTATGGGCCGATTACACCAAGCACCTAGACGAAAGACACAGATGGCCTGTTACCGGAACATGGGATGCCGAGTGCATCATGAGGGTAGAAGAAGCATTATGGAAAAAGAAAGCCAGACAATCTCAGAAGGACGCCATAGAGTTTTGGCGTAAGGAATCACGTAAGCGTGCTGACAAAGCACTCCGTAGAGAAGACAGACTTAAAGAATCAGATAAAGAACGAGAAAACGAATTAGTTACTGAAGGGATCCGAGTAAAAACAGAACAAATAGACCGTGCCCGAAATAATCTTGTAAACGGTATGTATCTCGTAGCAGATGGCACATCTGAAACTGAATCAGAAATAACGAAAAACTTACCGACACCATTAGTTCCGACTAAAGTAATGCATAAAACTACTAAAGACATATTCCTGAATTCATATCTAGAGGATGTAGCACCAGCTTATACCAATCTGCCTGTTCGTGCCCTGCCTACTGACAGGGATGGGGGTGGCACTACGCCCCCAGATCCGGTTCCACCGGTACCGCGACAGACCTCCTCTGTTCCGCCAGCTCCGCCACTTCCCCCACTCAAGACGGACCTACCGAAACCAGTGCTACCTGATCTTACTAAAAGACAAATTCAAGTCCAGATACAGACTCCGCGGAGAGATAATGCCCAAGCATCCGCCTCAGGAGGTGCGACAGCGGGTCTACAGACCCCGCCACGGACACACAGATTGCATTTAAGGGACACACAGAATCCTTTCCAGTCTCCCTACTCATCCCGGCTTGACGCATTTAAAGATAGGATGTCAGTTTGCAGATATGATCCGGTACCCGGAAAAGACGATCTAATGGTATTAGCATCACTCCGATTGAGATCTGCCACCGATAACTTGCTATGCTATGTAGGAATGCAGGACATTCTCGACAGGCTATATAAGTTCGTACTGACAGGGAAAGACCCCGAAAGTGTCAAAGCTGCCATGCATAGACAGAAAGTTGGCATCCAAGCACAGATATTACGATTTTTCATAAATTGTGTGATAAGAGAACGAGACAGGCCCGAGACAGATCAAAGTGAGTTAGACACATTAAACAAGTGGGGTCAAAGTATAGCAGACGCAAAACATGACAAGGGGACTTGCATAGCCAGTATGTCCCAGAAAATCAGAAAGGCAGTATTAACTGCACATCAGGAAGGAAATGATAAAACTTCCTCCGAGGAGGAAGACGAAGATGAAACATCAGGAAAGTCTACAGATATAATAGCGTATGTAGGTAAGGGAAATTACCTTAGGAAAGGCATCCGTCCAGAGAGCAAGAGAGTCCTTTTCTCTGCTTTAACAAATCCGAATTCTTCAGAACATCAGTTCCAGGAAACTGATAAAAGGCTTCGAGATCGAGTAGGGTACCATGTACTCAATTCTATGGATGAACAGGAACTAGCCCGGTCAGCCGTGTTGTGGGCCGAAAACCCAGACATATACAATGATGACACGTTAGTGCAGACATTCTTGAACCTTTCCCCGGAAGAGCAGAAAATAGCAGGTGTATACATGATTCAGCACCTCCTCATCAAGTTCAGAAACCATCATTCTGATCCAGGTCCCTTACACGAAACATTAGAAGCACTACTGATGGATAGATGGAGAGGTTTTAGTACCAAATTAATACAGATAATTCTAGAGCAACGACGTAAGTATTACAACTTCTTGAGCTCTGAATACGTTCCCGCCCCGCCTCCAGAAAGAAAAACGTACCACATGCAATGCGGTGGTGGCATTGAAAGTCAGAATCCCTTACGAGAAGTACATCCAGTTATGGGTGAGGATCATACCCTGAAGCGTGTGTATGTTCACACACCACTGACTAAGTTAGAACTATTAGAAATGAAGAAATTAGTTCCGTGCCATGATAAAGACCCTGCAGGTTTTCACAGAGAGCTTAAAGACATGTTACTGATGGGAGATTACACGTATGATGATATTATGAAAATGTTAAAAGTACTGTTGCCTACGGGCATTTACGAGAAATTAAAGGAGAAGGATTGGGAAGTGGGAGAGTCAAAGATAGCATGGGCAGAAATAGAAGACGAAGAAAAGAAACGAGTCCCAGGGGTAGGCCTTGGGGATCTGACTAGAGCATTACCAGGTTTAATAGTACAGGTTCTGCCAAGATTATTGACAACTAGAAAGGAAGATTGGGACGCAATTTCGTCCTGCAAACAGAAACAAGATGAAGATACTAGTGACTTTTATTCAAGATTCGAGAAATGTTTCATTATCAATAGTGGCCTAAAAACTAGTAGCGAGTCATATCCACACCTGTTTGTAACAAAATTAGTAGAGAACGCACTACCACTAGTCAAAAATAGAGTGTACAAGGTTGAAAGTACTTGGCAGGCAAATACGCCATCACAGATGTTACAAATGTTACAATATCACCAGAACAGAATTAGGGAAGAACAAGATCAGGAACAGAAACGTATGAAGGACACAAAAATGAAAATGTTAGTAGCTCAGACGATTCCCGCCGAGGGTCATAGAAAAGGTGGGGCCCAGACCAATCATTCTGCCGCTCCCGTTAAAGGAACATGTAATTATTGCAAGCAGCCAGGTCACTATGTACATGAATGCCCAGTCCTGAAACATAACATCGAGACAGGTAAAACTAAAGAAAGACCGCGTCCGCCTAGACATGAACAGGGTCATCAACAGACCTCACAGAACGAACAGCCAATGCAGAATACACAGCCTATGCATGATCAGTCCCATACAGTACAGACAGTAGCAGTACCCCAGCCACAGCATGCTCAGACACAGCCCGCTGCCGCAACCCGACAAGTATCACAACAGATGTACCAGTATGCCCAGTCGGCATATCCAGACTATCAGCGTTATACATGAAACAGCCTAGGGAGGGAAAGTGATTTGCCTCTTATTGAAATTCCTGTAGATCAAGAAGGTCCTTATGTACATAGTCACGTATTAGGAAAAGACAGAAAGTTTTTAATTGACACAGGGGCAAGTCGCACTACTATAAGTCATAATGAAGTTCCAGGGGCACCCCTCTCAGGCTCACAGAATGTTTCCCTTGGTTTTTAAGGACAGCCTATTGTAAATGAAGTATCAGAACCAGTACCACTAGCTGTGGGTCCATTATCTCGTGTTACAGATTTGTTACTTACGAAATCATGTCCCGAAAATCTGTTAGGAATTAAAACACTGAAGGCTCTAGGAGCTATAATTTGCTGTTCCCCGGAGGGAGTCAGACTCTTTCTACGGGATTTCAAGGGTCATTATGTTCTACGTGACTTTGATGTCAGATTGAAAAATGTACCAGATCACTTATGGGCAAAAGGCCCAGCTGATGTAGGTTGTATGCATATCACACCATACCGTGTTACACTCAAGACAGGAGTTGTTTTACCCAGAATCAGACAATACAAGTTACCACCCGATGCTACAGTGGCTTTACTGAAAATCATTGAAGAGCTTATTGCCCAAGGAGTGGTCGTAGAGACCGACTCCAATATCTGTAATTCACCTATCATTCCAATTCTTAAACGTACAGACCGCAATGCACCGCCAGTATACCGGCTGGTGATTGATCTTCGAGAACTGAACAAATGCATTGTACCACAGTATCCTGTGGTCCCCGATATCTCCTCCCTGTTAACTGCTATTGATTCAGAAGCAACGTTCTTTACTGTAATTGATCTCAAGAACGCCTTCTTCAGTGTACCTATTGACCCGGAGAGCCAATATCTCTTCGGATTCAGTTTAAATGGACGAAGTTTCAAATTTTCCCGCGCACCTCAAGGATTTACAGAAAGCCCTAGCATCTATAGTCAAGCACTGAAAAGACAACTAGATTGTATCCAAATGCCAGTTAATACCGCTTTACTACAGTACGTCGATGATCTGCTGATCACCGCACGAAGTGAACCCGAATGTGAACAAGCATCTCTGATAGTTTTGCATTTCCTAGCCGACAAGGGACACAAGGTGTCTCCTTCGAAGCTACAATTCTGTGTTCAGCAAGTTGTGTACTTGGGTCACTTGCTGTCCAAAGTGGGGAGACAGCTCACTCCCGATCGCATTCAGTTAATTGTAAACATGCCACGACCCCAGACGCAAAAGGAAGTGCGGGCCTTCATAGGCCTCACCTCGTACTGCAGACAATGGATTCCTCAATATGCATTTCCAGCTAAACCACTCATCCAGTTAACGACACAGGAGGCAGCGACTTCGACTGTCCTCCCTTGGACTCAGGAACACACACAAGCCTTTGAGGAATTAAAGAAAGCTTTATGCCAAGCACCAGTTTTAGCAACACCATGTTACAGCAAACCGTTTACACTCTTTGTTACAGAACGTGACGGTACAGCATTGTCTGTCCTCACTCAAGATCAAGCAGGTTCACATAAGCCTTGCGCTTATTTTTCAAGTACATTGGATTCAGTAGCACAGGCACTCCCTGCATGTTTAAAGTCAGTAGCAGCAACAGCGTTAGCAATCAGACAAAGCGACTCAATTGTTTTAGGTCATCAGTTAACAGTACAGGTTCCACATTCTGTAGAGGTTCTGTTAAACAGAACCCAGACTCAACACTTGACTATAGCACGACTGACAGGTTACGAATTGACATTATTCCAGCCACACATAGAAATCAGACGCTGCAGTATCTTGAACCCAGCAACATTGTTACCTACAGTTATGACAGATCCAGCTCCACATGATTGTATAGAGATTATTAATGCAGTAACAAAGCCCAGACGAGATTTAACAGATGTTCCATTGACAAATCCAGACCTGACACTTTATGTGGATGGTTCATGCATGAGAACAAGTACAGGAGAGTTAGTGGCCGCATATGCAGTGACCACTGAAACTGAAGTTAAAGAAACACATCGTATTGATACGCTGTCTGCCCAAGCAGCAGAGCTCATCGCTCTGACCCAAGCCTGTATTCTAGCGAAGAACAGAAATGTTAACATATACACAGATTCCCGTTATGCGTTCGGAGTCGTACACGACTTCGGCATGCTCTGGCAAGAACGAGGTTTTCTGACCTCTCATGGTACAAAGATACAGCATGGTCCTCTCATTCAAGCACTGCTAGAAGCAATACATCTGCCTTCAGCCATTTCAGTCATGAAGTGTAAAGCACATACTAAAGCCACAGATTCTGTTTCCCAGGGTAATGACCTGGCAGATCAGACAGCAAAACATACAGCACTGACTCACACTCAGACAACTGACACGACAAAGATAACAGATCCGACAAACTGTATGACAGTCAGAGATCCCACACTAGATGTTATTGACATTCAGACACATGCTACTGCAGACGAAATAAAGAAATGGACCGAACTAGGAGGGATCCAGACAGATCAAGGTTGGATGACGAAGGGAAAATCTACATGGTTTCTCCCTGACTCTATGGTTCAAGTCATGATAAATACAGCACATAGTCCTGCCCACCTAGGAGAGAAAGCAATGCTAGACAGTTTGCAAAATCTCTGGAACAATAAACACTTACGAGCAGCCGCAAAACAGAAAGTGCGTACTTGCATGATCTGTTGTCAGTTCAATCCAGGTAAAAGCGTCCCTGTAGAGCAAGGTGGATTTCATCCTCCCGATCACCCTTTTGAAGTCCTCCAGATGGATTATATCCAGATGGACCGTTGTCGAGGATTTAAATATGTTCTCGTAGTTGTCTGTGCTCTGTCCCGCTGGACCGAAGCATACCCAGTCCCAGATTACACTGCTCCGACCACTGCCAAACAGTTGGTTCGTGAATTTTTCCCACGGTACGGCTTGCCTCGTGTCGTGTACTCAGATAACGGTCAGCCATTCTCATCCGAATTAATGAGGCAAGTTTCCTTGTTACTGGGATACCAGTGGAAGTTCCATTGTGTCCGACACCCAGAAGCCGCAGGCCTTGTTGAGAGGCATAATCAGACATTAAAGATCCGCCTTGCCAAAATATGTCAGGACAAAGGGGTCGACTGGATAGTCGCCCTGCCAGTGGCACTATTCTATATGAGAATGGTTGCCCATTCGAGATCAGGGCTATCTCCGTACGAAGTGGTCTTTGGCAGACCACCGAATATGTGGGGGACGCCCATTCCTAAAAAGATAACCGATGTTGATTCTAATATGTTGACAGATTACCTTGCCTCCTTGATGTCTGCACTCCAATCATGTCGTTCACAGGTTGCCGCAGCCTTCCCTGACAACACCGATGTGAAGGAGCATGACGTCCGCCCCGGAGATGTTGTTTTAGTCCGAAACTTCGACAGGAAAAGTCCGTTGGAGCCCCGCTGGAAATCTCCAAAGACCGTTCTACTCACTACAAAGACCGCAGTCAAATTGGAAGGAAGAAAGGGGTGGGTCCACCTAAGCCATATCAAAACATTCCCAGGACTGAAACCGGAACAAGACACACCCACCCCCACCAAAGACTCTGATAACAAAGACTTTTCCGAATCCAAACGAGAAAAAACTCCTCAAGAACAGTACCGTATGAAATTACGATCTAGCAAGTCAGACAGTTTAATTGTTTAAGTCCTCCCCTAGGTGAATCGGTTAAATAGTTTCTGACATGTATCCCCTAGATCGAGTTAGAGAGAGAGAGGAAAAGAAAAGAACATACTGCAAATCACTTCGTAGTCACTGCATAGTGACACTAATAATTATGTTTATTCTCAGTATATTAATTATTATTGCTAGCATCTTGTTACCTATATACTATCCTATTTTCAAGCGTGAACAATCTGCTTACAATGTCTCTGCTGAACACACTTTTAGTGAGTTACCTCCTCATGAGCTTTCCTACAGACTCGCGCTGCGCAACAATACATTCATTAGTATGTTACATCATTCTCATCAAACTAACAATGCTACAAATTGCTGGATATGTGGCCGACTCCCTCCCTACCAGAATTACAAGGGAGCCCTGCCTCTTTTTCCGTATCCGTTCACTCACAATGGCTCCTGTGGAGCATGGTTTAAGATAATTAATTCTTTAGATCCCGACATTGCTGTTTTCGATGGGGGTTGGGTTTGGGGAAACCTGAACTTGGTCCTACTAGACGTCTGTTACCCGGATAAGGAGGGACTCCCCATTAGAATAGGAACTGATCTAGAGAATGAAGTATATGGATTAGGTAATTATACAATTAGCCTTATGATTCTTACTGTCGAATCCGAAGCCGCACCAGTTCTACCTATTATGTCAGTACTGCCAGTCACTGGTGAATTATGTATCAAGAAGAAAGGTTCAGTACACTTAGGTCATAGTAAATGCACTACTGTGGTCGAATTCAGTGATGATGGAAAATCATCTTTCAAAGCTATCAGTCACTCTTACTTTGTTTGTGGTCATACCGCATACATTCGTCTACCTCCAGATTGGGATGGTACCTGTTACATTGCATTCCTTCTGCCACCTGTTTTTCTAGCTCCTTCTGATTACCATAGAAATAGCAATCTAGTAAAGAATAGACCCAGAAGAGATACCCCCCTTGTCGACTACACAGAAACGGCATGGGAACAGTACACTGATTTTAATAAAGGATTCTTTTTCTTTTTAGGCCCTGTCCAGAATAGTAAATTAATACGCAGATTAACTAGAACACTTGAAGCCGTAGTAAATGAAACTACCTCCGCCTTAGGTAACTTAACAGAAGAGCAGTCCGCTATGCGGGTTGTTGTCCTTCAGAATCGTCTTGTAATTGACGTCATCTTGGCAGATAGAGGTGGAGCCTGTAAGGTCATCGGGTCAAGCTGCTGTGTTTTCATTCCACAGAATGCACCATCTGTATATCAAGCTATCACCCGTCTTCATAAAATTGCAAATCAGATACATCAGAATCCAGGCACCTGGACTTGGTCCGGTTGGTTCTGGACAACGTTAACAGCTTGGGGATGGAAGATCCTATCCTTCCTAGGCATTGGCCTAGTCCTAGTATTCAGTTGCTGCCTGTGCCTACAGTGTGGGCCAGCGATTTGTGGACTATGTGCCACTTCTTGCATTGAACATTCCAGTTTTCACTCAAAACGTAACCGAAAGAAAGAAGAACAAATGATGTTACAAGAACAGACTGATCGATTCATGAGGATCGATATTTCATGAAGGGTCCGTAGGGAACAAGGAGGGAATGAGGAAAATTAAATTGTGGCCATGTTGTGTTCCCTAACGCGTACCCCACCGACTCCATGTACCAGCTTAAAGTGCATGTAACTTCCCTCCTGTGCCAGCTATGAAGACGCAAATACATTTGCGTCCAACGTCAACTTGTCCTCTTTCAGATCCACCATGAATGGATTATATAGTCCGTTCCTAAGTATGCTATGCCACCGTCTTTTTGTAGTACACTTTTCACTTTTTCCTGCTCTAGCAAGAGTAGGCCCTGAATTCCTGCCATCTGAACCTCTTTTGTGGCTCCTGACTCTGCCCAGGCTACCTCTGTACTCGTGAACTCTGTCCTACTTTCAGCGCGGCCCCTCGCGCTCAGCTCAAGCCTGCTTTCTGCCAAGACTGACTATAACCTTCGAGTTATCTGTTCCGCTCCCCGAGAATACATTCCTGCCTACTAGATCCTGTAAACATCCTCTCCAGCTGCAGAGCCAAAAGGGCCGACCTGTCTCAATGCAAGTAATTCATAGCCTCCGTTGCCATGCTTCCATGGAAGGCCCCGTGCCCCCACGCTTCACATGTAGACACTCAGGCGCTCATACACGCATCCACAGTTAGCATAGAATAGCTTCTGCCCTAGAGACCTTTCCGCCCAGATAGTATAGTTCCTAAACATCAGATATCAGATATGATAGAAGTACAAGTTGATCTGACATGCCAGACTTCTGTCTCTTTCCGTCAGTGTAAATGTCAAGACCCCTACACCCCGTCAATCACACGTCATGCAGCTGCGCGCGCATCCAAGCTTCCGATTTCTGCTGACATTGCAACATTCTGTTAGCACCACCCCTTGGTGCCACCCACTTGCGTCACCTATCAGTGACGTTTCTAGCACACACCTCTAGTTCACGCCTAGTTTACGCCTCTTGATGATGTATTGGTACCACGTGTATACTGTTATCTTGTCTTCTCTCAGCTGTTACGCCTCTTACATTGAACCTTATGATGTAAATCAAGTATATAAGCTATGTATTGTCAATAAACGAGAGCGCGCTCATCTATCCCTTCTGACACCCCTGTGGTGGTCAGAACATGATATCCTGATTCCTTTATGAGGAATAAAACCCTTAGAAACTCTAACACCACGGACTCTGTTTTCTTTCCTTCTGATTGAGTTATCATTGATTAAGTACTTACCTGCATAGAAATTAAGAGAGTAAATTAATTATTTACGTCAATCGGACCGTCGGAGGGAACTTCAATCCCTCAAATGGTGGTGGTGCCTGGCAGGCACCGCCCTAGTGATTATGATGTCCCTCCCCGCTAGCCGTTTCATTGCAGTTTACCCGCCATGAAAAGGATGACGAAAAGGGACATTGGAGGGTCCGTAGGGAGCCCCTAGGCACTCAGGGGTGAGGGTTTTGAGGTGCTCCCCTACATATCACTGCACCATGTGGCAAGCACCACATGGTGCCTGTCACGTAGAGCAAGGATATGCGTAATGTGTATTTTTTGTACTGTGACATGTGCTGCAGCCCGCAGCACCCGCTGCAAAACAAAATATTGACTTTGTGACCGCTGAGGTGGCGGTCGCATCCTAATGCCTATGGCGGGACTGCCGACAACCAGTTTGGCGATCCAATTTATGAAACGATGGCGGACAGACGAAAGTCCGACCGCCATCATAATGAGGCCCTATGTTTCCAACTTTTGTGTTTCCATGAGATTGACTTGGTTTCCTCAAGATTCATGTAGGGATATAAATGCCCACAAAGAGCATTTAAATATTTAAAGATACCTAAAAAAGAGGTGATTTAGGCCTATCCAACCTGAAACACCATTACTATGCAACAATGATAATCTGTATGAGCATTCTTATAAATCCAGATATTATAACCCAGTCAGCTGTAGTTGGCTTGTCATCTATCTACAATGCAAGCTTGGGCATAAAGGCAACGTTTTTTTTAAATAAGATTTTGCAAATCTAGTTACTCCAAAAGACTGGATTTGAAGTAATCAAGACCATAATTCCATTACGGAAGCAGCTGGCATGACATTTCCACATAACCCCATTGAACCTTTTACACCTCTATCCTCAGCATGTCTACAGAGAGACAGCAAGTGGCCACTATTATCTGAATAGGTCAATTATTCAAACACAACTCCCCCTGATCACTTTTTCCAGTTTCAAGAAGAATTTGAACAATCAGATCAATACATTTTAAACATTTTTACAAATGAGAGACTTTTTCTCTAGACAAGACCAGACACAAATCAATATTTCAACAGGATCTCTACAACTCTCTAGCGGACCATTTTCACAACAAGATATCAGCTATCTACAAGAATTTCAAGTCACAGCCCACTGACCTTCACACACTCCTCCCTCCATCTGAAACCTCTCCCTATCAGCCACTGACCGCATGGTAACAGCTCACCACACAGAACACCACAGCCATCATGAACTCCATCCACTCGGGGTCACCCACCGACCCCTGCCCCCACCAACTCTTCAACCGCGGAGGCAAGGACATCAGCTGACACCTCACCATCAGTCTCAATGCATCCATCAACACATTCAACTTTCCTAAAGCATGGAAACATGTAGAGGTCATACCTCTCCTCAAGAAACCCTCCAAGACCCCAGCGAGCTCCGGAACTATCGACCCATCTCACTGCTCCCTTTACCTGCCAAGGTCCTTGAGAAGACCATCAACCAGAAGCTCACAGAACACCTAGAGAGAAACAACCTGTTTGAGCCTCCCAATCCGGCTTCCACACCAACCACAGCACTGAGACCGCCCTGATTGCTGCCACTGACGACATTCGCATCCTCCTCAACAGAGGACAATCCGCAGCCCTGATCCTGCTCGACCCCTATGCAGCATTCAACACCGCATCCCACCACACACTCATCAAGTGACTGTACCACACCAGGATCCAAAGAGACGCCCTCAGATGGATTGCATCGTTCTTCACAGGATGAACTCAGAGAATCCACCTACCGCTCTTCTCCTCAGAACCCAAGAGCTCTATCTGCTGCATCCGTCAAGGTTCATTGCTCAGCCCCCCCTCTTCAACACCGACAAAACACCTCAAGCTGACATTGTCAGAACCCACAACCTCAACTTGACATCTTAAGCTGATGACACCCAGCTGATCTTCTCGCTCTCAGCAGACCTCATCACCATGAAGACCAACTTCCACAACTGCATGAAGAACGTCACAAACTGGATGAAGACCACCTGCCTTAAACTCAACACTGACAAGACCGAAGTGCTGATCTTTGGCAACAACACCTCTCCTTGGAATGACACCTTGTGTCCAGCCGAACTCGGGCCCACTCCCACCCCTGCCACCTCAGCATCATCCTGGACAGCAAACTCACCATGAAGTGAAAGATCAACACAGTCTCCTCCACCTGCTTCCACACTCTCCGCATGCATAGACAAATTTTCAAATGGCTCCACATCGACACGTGGAAAACCGTCACTGAAGCACTAGTCACCAGCCGGTTGGACTATGGCAATGCACTGTACACAGGAACCTCCTCCGAACTCACGAGGAGACTACAAACGATACAGAACTCAGTGGCCAGACTCATCCTCAATCTGCAAAAACTGACCCACATCAGCCCACACCTAAGGTACCTCCACTGCTTCCTCGTCCAGAAAAGATGTCAATTCAAGATACTGGCACATGCCTACCAAGCCCTTCTCAACCTAGGATCAGCATACATCAACAAACGCCTGAGCTTCCACCAGCCTTCCAGAGACCTTCACTCTGTCTCCCTCACCCTCACACAGACACCGGGTATACTCCCATCCACAGCAGAGGTTGTTCCTTCTCATACCTCACTGCCAAGTCCTGGCACGGCCTTCCCACCCTCCTCCAGACAGGGCCCTTGCTGGCAGATTTCAGGAAAAGACGCAAGACTTGATCATTCGACTGAGCTCTGCAAGTTAGCACCTGGATACCCCTATGGCTGATTATTAGCACTATACAAATAGTGCGTGATTGATTGAATATTTTACTTCACGTAATATTCAACAATTCACTCTGTGGGATTAGAGCATATTATTTATCTTTTACAATACCTGTGCTGATTATCTTCTACAACAGATTAATTACTGGCAATCAAAACTCAATCTTAATTTGGATTTAGGCAGCTTTCAAAAATCTCTACCATATGGGCTTGATTTACATTTATCAGCTAATCTCAGAATGCAATATTACGAAACACGATTTCATATGTACTATACTCCATGTAGATTAAACAGATGGAGGTGGAGACATTATTCGCCATCCCCAATGTGCCAGCAAGAGGTTGTAGAGATACTCCACATGTTTGCGAGTTGTCCCAGTCTACCCAACTTTTGGATCGCAGTATTTCAAAAGCTCTCTATCATATTCGCTATCCAAGCCATTTAGTAATGATTGAGATTAACAATATTCATGTAGAACAGCAGAAAACATTCATTGTCACAATTGTTCTTGCAAGGATTGTTATAGCATTAACATGTGAAAATGTGGATTCACCCTCTGTTAGTCAATGTTGGACTCAATTGTAACATGTTTATATATGATATATTTGTTATATAAACAAAGAGGTGCAAAGGTAGAAGAAGAGGTCAAGAGATCTGGGTTCTGTGGATGATTGAATTAATCAATAATTAAAAGCCCAGGTTGATGTATATATATATATTGAATTCATTTTGAAAAATATACAGCCAGCTTGATGGAGCAAAGGTTTCTTTTCTTGCTTATAGCTCAGTTTTCTTCTTTCTGCACTCTTTCTATAGACATATATAACCTTTTAATGATTGTAAGATGCCAATTAATATGGAAATTTAAAATGCAAATCTTTTGTAATTAAAAAATAGATTAAAAAAACCTCTCTAGGGCATACAGAATGCGACACATACTGGGGCCTTGTGAGGGTCCAATTCGCTTTGGCGAGGCAGGAGCATGGAGCTTTCTGTTTTCACTTGTGGCAGCACAAGCGGTAGGAGATGGCATGGGAGCAGAGGAGGCACATTGGAGTAATTGCGGGCCTGGGTTCTCTGGGAGTTGGGTCTTAAGGGGTGCAACAGTGTTCCACCAATCTTCCTTCAGTCGCCAGGGAATGTATAATGTTGCAGTGCGACTGCGCCCTTTCTTTTCTTGGATTTCTATTGGCATTAATTCCTGGAGGAATGAAGGTTACCGGGGATACTAGAAATAAGCAGGGTGGCACACAGGCCCCCACAACAGCAAAAATCTCATGGGAGCTTTGTATCTGAAATTTGGTCCAACTAGGTCATCTGGGGGGCTGCCCTATGGCCAATTCAGGCCAATTCAACACATTTTCTGCCTTTTGGTATCCTTTAGCCACCAGAAAACTAGTCAATTATTTAGCATCTTGGTCTCTAATAATCACTTGGCTTCTAACGATATACTTCTTCTTAGTTCCCCTCACCATTGATCCAGAGCGCAGGGACTGCCCTCTTGCCCATTAGCTTCTGGCCAGACCCTGCCTTCTGTCCATCACCGGTGTGCTCCTCAGTCTGGGGTCACCTCAAGCAACACCCTGAAGCCCACAACAGAATACCCTCTATGCCTGCACTCCTCAGGTCCCATCGCTTCCTTTGGGCAGGGTAGCACTCTGACAAGAGTTACCTCTCCACAGACCAAGTCCTCAGAAGATCCGGGGGAACCCTTCTCCCCCAATTTCAAAGCGGAGCCCCAACTATGATTGGCTCCAGATGTCTTGCCTTCTTCCCTTTGTTCTCTTTTCAAGGCCTGGGCGGGACAATTGTGATTGTCTCCAGATGACTTGCCTTCTTCCCTTTGTTCTCTTTTCCAGGCCTGGGGTTGTGCAAAAAAGTGGTTAGCTCATGCAAATTCCGTCCCCACCCATTCCTCTCACAGGAACAGGCCCAATCACTGGCAAATGGCTGCATTGTGTAGGAGGCCTTTGATCCTCTGGCTGGCGAGCCGAGTAGTTAACTTGGCCCAGTGGAGGGGTAAAAAAACAGTAATCTAATTAAGAGCTGTGTAAGAGATATATCAAATCTTCAAGAGCCAGACAGCATACACATAAGAAAAAATTGCCTTGAGTCTGCACTCAGGACCAATGTTTATGGTAGGATTTGTGTGTCACCATAGTTTATAGACCTCCAAAGTGCTAAATTGTAGTTGGTGCACATTTCTCCCTTACTGTACAATGTAATAAAGCACCCACCATTTTCAGTGAAGAGCTGTAGACTTACACCATGAATGTCCATTCATATTATAAGACCTAAACCACATCAGCACCAATCCCTGAAGATTCCCTTGTGTGACAGTCTACCTCTGCACATATGCTACTTTGAGCTGGGTTGTAGCCCTACTCATGCTGCCCCCACAAGGGGGCACATGCCCATTTTCAAAGGTAGTCAAACCAGAGCCTCTAACCCCAGCTGTTCATTAGTGGACCCTGTTTTAAACCACAGGAACTGGCAACTAGCACTACCAATCCACCTTAAGTCTACAGTGAGTGAGACTCGCTCACAGTAAAGACCCAAGAGCTGAGTAGGCCAAAAGAAAAAAATACAGGGGAATAAAATGGTCAGAACTCTTTGTCATACAGCTCGGAAAACATAGGGCATCATTAACATTCATTGACACTGATAACTCTGTAGTGGCCTGCTCCATAGAAAGTTTTAAAGTTATAAACTTTACTTCCTACTGTTTTACTCTGATAATAGATGTTTTCACATGGTTCTTTTTTGAGTGGGTACTTGACTAGGCGCATGGAGGCTCATAGACACACAATTGTAATGCATCTTTGATGTTTTGGGGAAGTGCAAAGCTGGGAAAACATCAGCAGTACCTGGTATAACAGCTATTCTTTTTGTGAGGAGCATTGAAATTTCTCCTTCTGCGTTTGATTTCATGGGGGTTGCAACAAGGATTACATGCTTAGATTCCTCAAAGTATCTCTTCAAATTTCCCAGCTATTCTTCCTTAACAAGATCACCATGACTTTCATATGCAATTCAGGCAAATGTCCATCTAGTTTGCATGATTTTTCTTCTTCATAGTCCATTTTGACAAATGGTAGATGCCACTTTTTGGACCTGCCAAGAAGTAGCCTAAGCTGTTTGCCAGAGTTCAGGTAATCACAAAAAAATTCTAAGCAATACATTCCTGCTGATCATTCTACTGAATATCGACCCCCAGAATATTGTGGCAAAAGAAAAATAAAGACAGAATAGGGAGTGACAAATAAACGAAAGGTAAGTGCATATAGGGAATCATAGGTTTACTATTCCTGACTCCATATCTATATACCTTGAAGAAATATGTACCACATAGGTACATATAAGCGGAGGTCGGTATAAAAAAACCTAGACTTACTTACATTTTAATTTTATTTCTATATGCTGTCCTCAATATTGTGTAGGTTCAGTATTCTTGGGGGTCAATATTCAGTGTTCCTACCATAAATCTACTCCAGTAGTGTAGACAGTTGTGAGATAATCTCTACTGAACCTATGGTAGGCATGGCACAAGCAGCAGGCAGCCCCCAAAGAAGTATGTGAAAAGTTCAAGCAGCACCAGAAATTTCAAAGTAAAGAACACAACACAATAATATTTCAAAACCAATTTACAAAAATGGAGAAAATTGTATTGAGCAAAAAGACACCACGATCATAAAAATAGGTTAGGAGGAACTAGAAATATGGATTTTTAATTTTTAAGGCACAAAAGTGCCTATAAAGAAGTCAAGTACTATGGAAAAACAACAGTTCCTGGATCTAGGCACAATTTTAGACCAACAGTGATGGAGCGGAGATCAGATACACCAAGCGGGTTGTTCCGGTCACATGTTTTACCTTCAGACTTAGGGCCTGATTACAATGTCGGTCGGAAACTAAACCGCCCGACTCCTTGTTGGATTCGGTTCCAGCCGACTCACAGTCTGCAGTTCCGCCCGACCGATTATGATGCTTCTGAACCCCGTTCAGAAGGACTCCCATTGACTTCAATGGGAGCCTGTGTTCTGACCGACAACACAAGCTTCTATGAGGAAAATGGGTGTCTGCGGAAAACCTTGCACCCAGTCACGGGCACCCCAGGGTGCCTGCCACACTGTGCATTGGGTACCCCCTCAACCCTAAACCGCAGGACTCGGGATGAAGGGGAGCCTGCTAAGGGCCCCCAAAGCCAGCTTCCGACAGCCTTTGCATGTCAAACAGACCGAGTCAGAAAGGCTGTTGAAATCTAACATCGTAATCGGTCGGTCTGAAACGCTGTACATTGGTCTGTACGAATCGGCACTGACCAACTCAGATTCTCCAAATGCTGCTTGGAACCGATTCTGAATAACCAAACGGTTCCCCTTCCGACCGCGAGCATTGTAATTGGTCGGTCGGAATTGTTTCTGACCGAGTCAGGCGGATGGGTTCTGACACTGTCTAGGGGAATATGACTGTCGGTCTGAGGCTTTCTGACTGACATCGTAATCAGGCCCTTAGTATCCAACAGCTAGGAGGACGTATTCTCACCAGTCATGCAGCCCCTTTTCACTCAGGGCTTCTGGGCACCAGATCTCTCTCTAGCCAAAAGTTAGGCTTTTAATCACTCTTAGGCGTATTAGGGAAAGGTCGAGCCAGGCCTACCAAGTGAAATCGTTTTTGGCTTTTCTTTCACTGTGTGGCTACACTAACCCCAAAATGTAGTGTCCCTAATTTTTATACTACAGTTCCCTTCCCTATGGGGTTACAAGGTAGACTTTAGATGTGACTTCTGAATATATAAAAATAAGATTTTTCAACATGGAAAAGGCAGTTTTCCCTGTCACATGTCACTGCAGTGCTTTAAAACAGCAGCCTAGCCACACCACATTAGTGTTCCTAGCAAAAATATATTTTTGTCACATATGTGGGTGGTGTGAATACATACTGAAGCTCACATAACATTTAGCTTTCCATGCCATAGGCGCACTTAAGGTGCCATTTGCAATGGACATATAGGGATGTTAAATAGGCCAAATGTACAGCACATAATTTAGAGGGGAAGCACAGACATGTTATTCTAGTGCCCTGGATCAGCATCAGTTGGAGAGAGCAGCTCTTGATGTGAGGAGCAATCATCCATGCTGGGGTCGATGGATAGAAATAGCCTGCCAGAAGTCCCTAGTTAGAAACTCTTGAAAGTAAGTTCATGGGTAGCGTGGGCCATCAGGACTACTCCTGATACTTAGGAACCCTCACTAGGGGAGGAAAAGGACTCTTCTTTAGACAATTGCCGCAGTATTCCTGTGTGTGTAAGACATGTTCGTTGTTAAATAAGTACACAACATATGTTCAGCCAAGGCTTCAATGAACCCACAAGGGGAATTAGTAAAGCCCTTACAGTGAAAAAGCTAAATATCTTAAACACCAAAAATACTCCTACACCTCGCACTCAAGCAGGCACATGCTATTGGAAGAACACCAACTCTCCTGAAATAACATTCATACACTACCTGAAGCACTCATGCGCCTCTCACTTGGGAAAAGACACACACTATAAACAACACTCACATCCCTCAAAGCCTGCAGCCTGGAGGATACTCGCTTGCTGTTGTCGCAGCTAAGACGTGGAACGCCCTTCCCCTCTCCCTGAGATCAACTGAGAATTTTGTTTCCTTTAACCACATGCGCGCTAGGGTTATTTTGGTGCTATGCTGAGATTTTAAAAAACCCATTGTTCATGACGAGCTGGGCTCGTCATCAGTGTTTGAGGAGGCTACACCATGACGAGCCCAGCTCGTCATCAGCCTCGAAGGGGTTAAGAAAGCACTAAAAACTCATCTTTTTAGAACAGCCTATTAGTGTTCTTTTTCCTTTAGCTGGCCACTTGCTTGTTTTTTCCTTTATCGCGCCAGGACACTCTGGTAGTAACGGAGCGCGTTATAAAACAGCAAATAATAATAATAATAATGCTTTCACATCCTTCACAGACTAGCAATTAAAGACAACTGACAACACTCACAGCCTTCACAGACTAGAAGTCACAAATTACCAGAAGCACTCTCACACCCTTCAGAGAGTAGTAGCCACACTACCAGAAACACTCTCATTCTCCTTGCAAATTAGCAACAAAGTCAATAGATCTAGCTGATACCTGAAGTTCATCTTCTATGATTGGTGAGTTTGTGTGTGGGTTGTTGTGGATGGGCAATGCAATGGGTGAATGCAAGAATGAGTCAAAGGGTGGATGAATAGATGAACAAGGGAAAAGATAAGCGATTGATTGCATGGCTGGAGAGATGAGCGAGTGCATGGATAGAAACACCCAGGTACTTTATGTTATAACCTACATGTTGTTGCTTTGCCACTGTCTGTTTCTATTGGTGGAGATGAGAGTTGTGGAAAAGATAAGATGTTAAATGCAACAAATCTTCTGCATTCTATCTCCCAATCTGAAAAATAACTTTTGTTTTTACCACTTCCAAATGAGTTCAAATCTGTGGATCTGGATTCTGGTTGAAGAATGTTATAAAATGTTATGATTGTGTGAAAACTGCTACATGTCCCAGTACCTCAAACTGTAAATGTGTATAATGTAAAAATAAATGTGTGTGCTGTACCAACTTACTGAATGGCCGCCTCATTAGTAATGTCGGAAATAGCTTTTGATGTTTTAAAATCTGGTTTCAACTGGATACTTCACACAATACTGTTGTATGCGCAGCGCATTATGCTTTCCGGTGGGTTATGTGGTGTTACATTTTATTATATTATTATAATATTTGAACTCATGCAATGTTGGTATTTGTTGCAGCCCAATATACCGGAGGTTTGCAGATGGGGAGTGCATCCTAAAGCTTGGAGCATTGTGGAACTGTATTGAATACCCGGCTGCTTTGCCGGGGGGATTGCACCACCGCATGGAGTTATAGCGGCCCGGCGAGCCCTAAATGAGGAGCCTTGACATCGGCCTTTCTGCTGGGCGTTTACTTTGTGCAACGGAGGCTTCAACACATGAGAAGCCCACTAATGGCGATATTGTTTTTTGTAATTTTGAGATGACAGCGTGAGTCCTTATTACGAACTCTGGTGCTATAGAGACTACGTATCCCAGAAGGCAACTTTTTGATCATGTGAGCCCCCCAGCTGTGGGCAATAAAAGAAACTGGTGATGTGATGCTTAGTCTCTGCCATTTATTTGCTGCCACTCAGCCTGTGACCAAGGACAGAATGATTGTCTGAAACGCGTAAGGCATAATATTTGAACTCATGCAATGTTGGTCTTTGTTGCAGCCCAATATACCGGAGGTTTGCCGATGGGGAGTGCATCCTAAAGCTTGGAGCATTGTGGAACTGTATATATATATATATATATATATATATATAATATATATATATATATATATATATATATATATATATATATATATATCCGTTCCAACTCCTACTCTCGGCAAAAGTGCAGAGTCCTCGACGTAGGTACAGACCACAAACACTGCGAAAAGTTCAATTCAAGGGTGGTTTATTGCTCTTCTGTCCCCAGCATGACGCGTTTCGGCTGCAACACGGCAGCCTTGATCACATGACTAGAAAGAACCAATAAATGTGCTTATATACTGTGAATGCTCCCAATCAGACTTAAATGCAACATAAACATGGAAAAAATACTTTGTAAAACGGAGCAGTTATTTACAATTCCATCGACAATATACAATGGTCCAAGTGCAAAAAGGCGAGTTCATTACTTGATAAAATATCTATCAATGAAAACACATTGCAAGGCAAATAAATATATTTACAAACTATTTACAAATAAATATATCATTTATACTGATGCCTATGGAAATAAAGTGCATTGCCCATTATATTCCTGATTTTGCTCCAATCCATGTATTAAAATATTATAAAGTTGCAAACAGTCTTAAAAATAGGGAACGTGCAATATATGCTATTTTAAAGTGCTTTTATAGTGACAATGTGCAAAATAGTGCTTGTTAAAACTGAGTTCTCTACTCTGATTTATTCAAGGGGATGCATTGGGGGTGGCACGTTAATTTAATCTCTATTAATGAAGAGTTACATGCCACCCTCTAACAGAAGTAAATGTGTGTAATGATTACAGTGACGTCAAAAAACCTTTTAAAGACAACGTGTGTATTAAGGCTCAATGGAAACATCATGGCATAGTGCCCAAATATCTAACATGAAAAGCTACACCATGGGGTACATCTCGGGGCCCAACAGGAGTTATAGGCTAATATTATGGCATAGTGCCCTTTACATTAGTTCAACGGGCAGCTTAATCCCAACGGATCCTTATTCTTGATTGAAGTGACAGGGTGGCTGATAAACCTTACTGTACTGTTCCCTCTAGAGGAAACAATAAAGATCCTCCCCTGTGTTCAAACCGTTTGGGATTCTGGTATCGAGTAATATGATATATTTACTCTCCAGTTGCCTTAACGCTTTCTCCCTGTTGCCCCCTCTGATGTTTTTCGGCACCGCGTCAATGATGAAATATCTCAATTCATTTAAGTTCTTATTGTGGACCAATTCAAAATGCCGGGCTACCGGATAGTTGCCATCTGAATTGACCACAGCCCGTAGGTGTTGCAGAATGCGGTTAAAAGCCTGCAGTTTGGTGCTCCCAACGTACCTGAGTCCACAGGTACATTGGAGCACATATACTGCAAAGTCCGTGCGGCAGGTGAAATGATCCCTGATCTTAATGGGAGTAGGGTCAAAAGCAGAGCAATACTCACTGGTGTTGACACCAAATTTGCAAGCCCTGCAAGATATACATTTAAAAAAACCGCATTTGTTGGAGATACGATAAGGTTTAATTACTACCTCCGGACTAGATCTAACCAACATGTCCCTCATGGAGGGAGCTTGTCTAAACACCACCCCTGGTTCAGCTGGTATGATGGGGGCCAGAGTGATATCAGTCTTCAAAAGGGGCCAATGCTTCTTCAATATCCCTCTCACTTTTTTGTGGTCATCATTAAAGGTAGTTATGAGGCTGATGTTGTTAGTCTGGGTCTCAACCTCACTCTCAACTGGACTCGGGGTAACAACCCCAGCAATAGATGCTAGATAGTTATCTCTGTCCAGTTGGTTGGCTCTATCTTTCGCATCTGATAAGAGAGCCACATCATATCCTCGGGCACGAAATCTTTCCAGTGCCTCTTTCTGGCATCTTTCTAAATAATATATATATATATATATATATATATATATATATATATATATATATATATATATATATATATATATATATATATATATATATATATATATATATATAAACGGGTCCTCACCAAGGCACTCAGAGCAACGTTCAGCCACGCTACCTTGAAGAAAAACAGCAGGACCAGGTATTCCGTGAGTTGATATTTTTTATTTGGCAACAAACGGCAGCATAACGTTTCGGCCTCTCACAGGCCTTGATCACATATATATATATATCAATCAGCTCCAAGGAATTCCCTCAAAAAAGGAATTGGCCGCACTCTTGTGGTCTTTTCAAAAGTTTTATTCACGCTTTAACAGGACGTGTTTCGGCGGACTGCCTTTTTCCCCTGTGTTGCAAACAAACAAAAACGCTTCCCGCCATTTAAAGCAAACAGCTGAGGTACATTTTTTTCTTTTCTCCTCATTACTACGTTAATGGACATGAAGAGCAGACAAATTAATCGCTCCCACTCCGGGGGCCATCTTGAAATGTGTTCATAATCATTATTTACATAGCATATCTCAAAGTAAAAGAGAATACCGAAAGCAAAATAATGATATATTTTGATTCAAGTCTACGTAGTTTATGTATTCTTTCACCACCACGCTCACTGGCAGGAACGTGGTCGATGCAGAAAAATTTGAGGGAGTGACCGATCACTATTGTGACTCTCAGAAAAGTGCCTGGCCACTGGATAGGTCGGGTCTTTATTCTCAATTGCACGGGCATGCTCTATGTGGGCAGCACAAAACTCCCCGTACACAAAAGGATTCTTCAACATTTGCGAGCAATTTGAAATCAGGACAATACATATCCTGTGGCAAGACACTTCAAAACAAAACATAGTTCCAAAAGTCAGGAGTTGAAATACTTTGTAATAGACTGTCTGCCAGCAAGTCGACGAGGGGGCAATAGGGAGGATAAACTGCGCCGCTTAGAGACCCGCTACATACTTGATCTCAATACCAAGCACCCCTTTGGACTTAACATCACAGAAGATTTGTATACATGCTTGTAATGGGTCCCCCCTCAGGACTTCAACTGACTGAAACTGATTATAAAATGAAAATGACAATAACAATATTACCAACAGGGAATACACTGAATTTAATACCTTTTTTAGTGGCACTTTTCAGATAAATATTTATTGACTGATATTTAATATGTATTTATTCAAACTTTTAAAATTTGTACTTGTCCATGCATATTTTTACCATGAGGTGTATGTATTGTAACAATGAATTTCATTCTTTTAGCCTTTATGTAACCATTTTAAGCTTTTAATGGATTGCCGTATTTATGAGGTTCTGTTTGTTGACACATATCTAGATATGCATATTCATAGGTTGTATTGTGATGATGTAATAGTTTATGATTCCAAATCCACAATGCAGACTTCCGCATATATTCAATAATATACTCCCTAGAACTAGTTTGACTAATGTGTCATGGGAGGATTAATCTGCCTGGTATGTGTACCGTCATTCTAAAATCATATCACCACAGTCAGAGAGGGAGAGTTTGAAACATCCCGGGTCACTACTGGTATTCATACCGATATTTCAACTTTGCTGCTAAACCCCCACACCTTAAGCTTTGTTGCACACATAGACGTTAAGTTGTCAAATAACCCCCAAAAAACTTACAGAGAGCAATGGGGCTCCATTGCCAAACTAAGGGGTTCTTCTCTGCCCAAAGGCAACTAACTAAATTTGTAGCGCTGCTTTGTTTACGATTTTATGTAAATAATCTCCATTTTTTGCACACCCCTATTGCACTATTCACCGTTTTTTACCAGGACATGGTTTTAAACTATTTATCAATACAACTATTTTGCACATGTTTTTAGCTACGTAATATTTACAGCGATCTATTGATGTATTTTGGAAACGTTTGGATAATGTATTTGTAGTGTGCACTTGAAAACTACAAAACTCTTCTGTTTCTATCGTAGGCTAATACATGTGACCGACTGTTTCAAATGTATTTAAACCAATGTCCTGCAAGAGCTGTGTCATGTGATCAAGCGCTCGTAGAAGCGCGAAACGCGTCATGACGACTAGGAACACCGAGGAATACATCAATTTTGCACTTATTTTTGGATCCGTGTCCGTATTTGCTGTCTGGATCTTATCAGCGCCTATATTGGATTGTCCTGGAAAATATATATATATATATATATATATATATATATATATATATATATATATATATATATATATATATATATATATATATATGTGTGTGTGTATATATGTATATATATGTATATGGTCTTTTCAAAAGGTTTATTTACGCTTTAACAGGACACGTTTCGGCTGGCTGCCTTTTTCCCCTGTGTTGCAAACAAACAAAAACGCTTCCCGCTATTTAAAGCAAACAGCTGAGGTACATTTTTTTCTTTTCTCCTCATTACTTCGTTAATGGACATGAAGAGCAGACAAATTCATCGCTCCCACTCCGGGGGCCATCTTGAAATGTGTCCATAATCATTATTTACATAGCATATCTCAAAGTAAAAGAGAATACCGGGAGCAAAAATAACATTTCAGTGCATTGATAATTGCAAATTAATATGTTTCGCTCTTTGTCCTTTTAAGTAAATCATTTGCACATAATTGAGCCCTGAATGGGCAATTAATTCAGACTTTTTTTTTTTTTAAAACCTTTATTGTGCAGTAAGGATGGTACAAATACGGGCCTACAACCGTCAGGCCGGCCACAATACGTTTATGCACAAAAAGCAAACTATACGGTCCCCCAGCGCCAGCAGGCAATATAGCGTCAATTAACAGCAGTTACACTGAGCAGAATCCTGTCGCTAGGGAAAGGAGCAGTGAGGTTAAGATTTTAAGATTTTTAGTCTAAAGATAAATCAGTGAAGAATAGAACCAAGGAGTACTGAGTCCGTACATTTACTTCACCACATGGGCAGGCAGCATCCAAAAGGAACAACAATAATAAGGAATCTCCCATCAATTCGGCAGTACAGTACATAACAACAGGAGAGTCAGCTAGCATTTACGCACCACCCACAGTACTACCCGCACCCCCTAAACCCTTATCGCAGACTCAGGACGGAAAAAAGGAAAAATCATAAAAGAAGATCATACATAGGCACCATAGAAACTTAACTAAAACTAAATATTACCCCCCACCCTACACACATGCAGAGGCTACGGCCTGCCCCCCCCCCAGCAGAGTGTCTGTCGCCCCAAAAAACCCGAAATTTAGGAAGAGAAGAGAAATAGTGAAAGGAAAGAAGGAAAAGAAGAAAAATTCGCCAGTGATATAGGGAGCAAGGAGAAAAGTCCATCCCTGGGCTCCCATGAAAGAACAGTCGAGGAGGAGGGCCACATTGTACACGCTCGGACACCGCCGGCACATTAAACATTCTACACCCCAATATCAATTACTAGATAACTTCACCAGAGATATAACCATTGGGGAGAGTCAGCAAATAATACACAGTGTCACATACACAAATCAAGTCTCTCCTTGCCTCCACCCGCCAGTATATTAATGCAGCGAGGGGATCACCTAGCCCTGGCCTGATCTAGGAGTCATTCTGTCACCCAACCAACTTGGCAGTCTGATGCAGTCCGCGTCGACGAAGAAACATGGCCGCCTCGAGGATGGGGGAGGTGCACCAGCGCTGAGGAAGCTTCGCCTGTCCCCCGTAGATAGTAGTCCCCCATTAAAATGCACTTCCAGGGCATACAGGCGACAAAAGCCACGGAACGAAGAGATGAAACTATTCAAAGAAGGAGCAGGGGACAGGGCAGGAGAACAGGCTAGCGATGAACTGCGCAGCGAGGCTGGTACACGAGGCAGGCAGCCAGTCGAAGAACAAAGGGGAAACATTGTTGCAGCAACAGTCTCGACTAGTGGCAACAATTCTTCAGAAGCTCCAGCAGTGGTTCTCTCGATCGACACAGTAGCAACAGGAGGTAGCGATGGGCTGGCAAACTGCAACAAAGTCAGTCCCGGATCCTGTCGGGGGTGAATCCCCTGCGTTCGGCTCTCAGCAGGGATACATGCATCAAGTGTCTCAAACAGCACATTGTAGGTACGCCGCATCTCCGACCGCACCTCACCCATGATCTTCATCACATCCCTGTAGGTGCATTCCGGCTGTGATTCACGTGGTTCTCTACTCACGGAGGAAGGTTCAAATACGGTCCCCTGCGCCAATGTGCACTCGCCTCCCCAAGAGGAGGACACAGTGCCATCTCCACAGCGCTGGTGATCAGGCATCGCCATCTTGTCAGCAGTCCACGGGGTGCTGGGAGGGGGAGAAACGGGGGCCTCGGGCCCCGATCGGGAAATGGATGTTTTCCCTGCAACAAACTGCACCCCCTCCTGTGCGCCGCGGAAGCAAGGGGCAGCCGGTAGTGGGGTAGGTGAACAGGGCCGTGTGGAGCTCACCGGCAGCCAGCACAGCAAGGAAGAAAGCCGACCGGCATCATGGCGGCCGCAAACAAAGGAAACCGTGCGAGCCCTCTCATATTCGCGCCGGAGCTGCTCCGTGTGATCTCGGCAGGGCAGTGAACGCAGGCATGGGCCAAGCAGCAGACGGGTGAAAGCACTCCCTCGTTGTAGGCAACCGCCGCAACAGAATATTCCCCCAGGGCATGCGAGGTCCGGCAGGCGCTGAGGAGCGGGATCCGCCCAGAGCTCGCGACTCCGGGCGGGCGGAGAGGTCAAAGGGACACCGTCAGGATCGGCTCCGTGTCCCGCACATTTCGGGCGAAAGAAACCCCAGGATAGCAGTCAGGATGTAGGCGCGGGTCTTCAGAGCCGGCGGAGCCGAGCGACCACACGTCCGTTCAGGTCGCCATCTTGGCTCCTCCTCCCTAATTCGGACTTTTAAAGAGAAATGCTTAAACAAAATTGTGCCCTGGATGGGCATATATACAAATCACAATTCTAAATTTGATTTTCAACAGCAACAGATGTGGTCTTTAACAGTAATGCATTGCAGACTAGTCAATTCATATTCAATGCCCATGATTAAATATCTCAATCAAGTAAACAGTCCTCGATATCCACATTATTCAGAAGCATATCATATACTGACAATCATGATGCTAAACTTTCAGTGTCATCAGAGCCCTGTTATCCCGAATGTATCTCTAATTCTTCTTCTGAATTAAGGCCAAAGGGAAAAATTGTGCATAGATCGATGATATATCTTGATTCGAGTCTACGTAGTTTCTGTATTCTGTCACCACCACGCTCACTTGCAGGAACGTGGTCGATGCAGAAAAATTTGAGTAGTGACCGATCACTATTGTGACTCTCAGAAAGTGCCTGGCCACTGGATAGGTCGGGTCTTTGTTCTCAATTTCTCTGGCATGCTCTAATATTCTCTTCTTTACAGGGTGTTTGGAAATACCCACATACATTTTCATGCAAGGGCATACCAGGCATATATATATATATATATATATATATATATATATATATATATATATTCACTGAAAAAAAACATAGGTTTCAGGCACGTTATAGTTAGAAATTACCATTTAAAAACACTTTAGAAATTCACTGAAAAAAAACACAGGTTTCAGGAACGTTATAGTTAGTTGAACATTTCACTCGTACAAAACCAGTGAAATTTCGCTGTTATAGTTAGTTTAACTAACTATAACTCGCGCCCCTGCAATGCACTGCTGATGACGTCACATTTTACATTATTCATGACATGGTCAGTGACATCACTGATGACATCTCAAATGACATAAATTTTGACAATGCCCCCGGGACCTGGCCCACCTGGGGGCCTCATTAAAATAAAGGCTCTTGCCCCCCACACTTTTAAAAAAAAATTAACACAACCCCGGGGAGGTGGCGGTCCCCGGGGCAGCAAGGGGGGACCCCCCATGCATTTTTTTAAAAGAGCCCTGGGGAGGTGGCTCAGGGGGCTGCGTGCCCCCGCACATAATCAGCATACCCCAGGGAGGTGGTGGTCCCTTGGGCTACGGGGGCCCCCGCGGGACCCCGCTATTATGTTTTTTACAATGCCCCCAGGACCTGGCCCACCCGGGGGCCTCATTAAAATGAAGCACCGGAGTCCATGCTTCATTTTTAAAAACATTTTGGTGGGATTCACAACCTCGACGTAAATTCCGCTGAAATTATTTTAAATAATGCTTTTTTTGGCCCTGGGGGTCCTTGTGGGACCCCCTGAGCAGGCCTAGGGGGTCAGGGTGTTTCTACTCTGCCCCCTTTTCTTCATTTTTCACTTTGTTTTTATGTTTTCTTGTGACTCGGTTCTACCGAGTCACAAGATGGCTGCCAACACTTCCTGGTTTGGAGTGTTGGAAGCCAAGCAAAGAGAAGCTCGTGCCCGGGAGTGTTCACAAACCTTCCTTGGTGCTCAAATATTAAAACTTTTTCTTTTTTAAATTTCTCAGGAACTTCTGAACAGATTTACACCATTTAGAAAAAGGCTCTTTCTGAACAAAGACCTACCTTTTATGCCAAACTTGGTGTAATTCCGTTCAGCAGTTCGGGCTGTAGCTTTGTCTAAAGTTTCCTATGATAATTAACTTGGGGAAAATGCGTTTTGGGACCCCCCTTTTTTCTCAGACCCCGCTTGATGAATCACCCTGAAACTTTTAAGACAGAAGCTGACCGGAGCGGCCCACTAGTTTTGAAAAATTCGCGAAGATTCACCGACCGGCACCAAAGTTATTGGAAAAGAATAAACGCTTTTACTATAGAATGTAGGTCCTTATTATAACTACCTACTGGCAACTGCCAGTAGGTAATATATATATACATATATATACACATATATATATATATCCAGAGGATCGTCACACTGCAAGAATGAATATTGATATTGATATTTGACCCAGAGGGTGAAGTAGTGGAAGAAATTTACAAAAAACCCACTCCGATTAAGAAGAATATCTGCTAAAATAAAGAAATCAAGATAATCCTCATACAGTCGAAGATCGCCAATTTACTAAAGCGACCAACCCACAGCTAACCGGAGTGATTTTAATTCATATACTGTCCTGAAGAAGGTGACGACTCAAATCACCGAAACGCCGCGTCGACATATTTTGTGTGATAAATTCGTTGCATCAGAATATTTTTAATGTATTGCTACTCTGTGTGATAAATTGTTGTATCAAATGTTTTTAATGTATTTTATGAATAAATGTGAAAACTTGTGTTAAAAGTTGGTATGAACAGATAATAATATCTAAAAATAAAAATATTTTTGTAAGCAAAATCACATCTAGTGTATACATCCTCATCAATTTACTAATTGCACTGGTATTTAAGATCATGTTTATTTAGGCTAGCTACAACTGATTGTGAATTTGTCAATCTGTATGCAACTTTAGATACGTTTGTTGGCTCACCCTGCGTCCTTTTCCTGAACCCTCCAGAGACTTAAGTTTTTTCTTTGAATATATGAAAAGGGATTTCTTTCTTTTGCTTGCACAAGTGACGCTATCAGCAGTGCATTGCGGGCGCGCGAGTTATAGTTAGCTCAACTGACTTTAACTGGGGAATTTCTCTGGTTTTATATGAGTCAAATGTCCAACTAACTATAACGTCCCTGAAACCTATGGTTTTTTCAGTGAATTTCTAAGGTTTTTTTAAATGCTAATTCCTAACTATAATGTCTGTAAAACCTATGGTTTTTTCAGTGAATTTCAAAGGTTTTTTAAATGTAATGTTAATTTCATATTTTAATATTTATGAAACCTATATTTTTTCTAATTATTTTTAATATTTTACAACTCTATTATCCTTTTTTTAACTTTAAAAATTATGTAATGTTTTATATCTTCCCCAAAAAATATGTATATAATTTTTTTGTGGGTGGGAGAAAACTACAGTCCCATACCAGTAGTCTACCAAGCTCGATCAGCATGCGAATCCTATTCACCACATTTAAATGATGCGCATTTCGTATTCGACAGGTTTGTGGCACTCCGTCCCGCGTAACAACATATACATATGAGGTCAAGCCAGCTGCTACTTTGGTATGCGACGGGTACGCACTACCAAGCCGCGCATTAAGTCATATATGTATGGGGTCGCGCCCGCTGCGCATTGCGTATGCGACGAGTGCACGCTGCCACGCCCTGAGTTACGTCATAGACGTACGGTGTCGCGCCGCGTATGCCATTCCCTCATTTTTTTGTCTCAAAACTATAAATAACTTTATAGTGTATATGAGAGCAAGCGATAATTAAAAATATTTTAAACATTTATATATTTGTAAATGCAATAAACTTATATTATAGTAAATATATTTTCTCAAAATCACGTCGGGTGCGGTCTCCTTGCCCACTGGGTACGCGATTGCCATGGGACCATAAAAAAAAGCATTTCATTAGTTCATAACATTTCCCATTGTAACAGTTGGAAAACACCACTTTAGTCAATCTCTGTACTGCATTTGATGAGACACACCTCTTGTGCTTAGAGAGAATTTCTGAACATTTTGCAATGCACACATATCTTACACTACACACAACATGCAACCATCATCTTCATCAATATTCATACCTTTTAAAGTAGCCTTCCACCTGTGATAGCCATACACCTAAAAGTTAAATAACTGAAGTTTTCTCCACTACCAGAGTTAACATGGTTGCATACGCTGTCCATAGCACAATGTAATGTAGTATGGCCCTGAGGCAATATCATACATAGATAATGAACACATGGACACAGATGGATAGTGGAAGTTGGTACGGGCACGTGCGCTCGACTCCTTTTTATTACCAGCGTCACATATCCAGTGACGTCTGTACTGGATGCGTGTGGGGTGAGTTTAAAGCAGACCTTCGAGAATAGTTCCTGTTAGCATCAACTACAACAGTAATCATTGGATCACACACAGAGATTCAATATTAAAAGAATCAATCATTTGTGCTAAGTAGGTAGGGAGGGACAGTAGATGTGAAATAATACAGAAAAAATTCTATCGTAAAAGAACCACAACTTGTGGTATACTGAGACACAACCACTAGATCTGAAATAATACACAAAAAGATTATATCATAAACGCTCCATCAGTTCTAGTGCACTCACATAGCCAAATCAAAAGCATTCAGCATGTACATGCGGGCGGGCCGTACTAGGAGCAACATCTGTTGCCATCAACACTGCATCATCCGCAATAGGGACTTGATATGAATTGTGAACACTGCTGCCTGCAGTGTAAGCCAGACAGAGCGGTCACCAAAGGCCCACAGCCACGTGGCATTGACTTGAGCTTCACAGTTTGCAGTAGGTGAAGCAAAAAAAAAGCATGTGCGGACCCAGCCATCATGCGTATGAGTGGTGCAGACAGAGCGCACTGCAGCAATGTCTTTTCCTACAGGACTGCTTCATCTACAATACCGACTCAATCTCAAATTTTCTTTCTGCAGTGTAGGCCACAGAGAGCATTCAGCAAGGGTCCACAGCCAGCTGGCATTGACTTGAGCTGCCCAGTTTCTCATACGCAAACCAAAAAAAAAGCGTGTGCGGAGCCTGTAATGATACGTATGCATGGAGCGCACTGGAGCAATGTCTTTTCCTACAGGACTGCGTCATCTACAATACCGCCTCGACCTGAATTGTGAACACAGTTGTCTGCAGTGTTAATTGAAGGCCGTACTCACGCAGACATCCATGAATACTTTTTCTCACTGCCTCTTCACAAAATACAACAACATAAATCACATAAAACTCTGCAATAAATAAATCAGAACAATTTGAATTCCGATTTCTGCTGTCCACATTCTAGACTATTCAGTGTTGCTTTCCACTTGCAAGATAAATTTGATCATTGTACTAAACCTCTAAGTCATCTAAAAAAATGTCTTCAAGCAAGTATACTAAAAGGATAATGTGTATATTTCAATAGACGTTGTAGTTACCTGACTACTGGATTCTGTAATTAAACAATCACCACTCGATTTGAATTCTGAACACTTTTGTCTGCAGTGTAGGCCAGAGAGAGCGGTCAGCAAGGGCCCACAGCTACGTAACGTGAAATTGAGCTCCCCAGTTTGTCATAAGCAAAGCAACAAAAAGTGTGTGCAGAGCCTGTAATGATACGCATGCATGGTGCAGAGTGCACTGGAGCAATGTCTTTTCCTACAGGACAGCGTCATCTACAATAGCGACCAGATCTGAATTGTGAACACTGCTGTCTGCAGTGTTAATTGAAAGTAGTACTCACACAGACAACCATGAATACTTTTTCTCACTTCCTCTTCACAAAATACAACAAAATAAATTACAGAAAACTCTACAATAAATAAATCAAAACATTTCAAATAGCGATTTCTGCTGTCCACAGTGTAGACTAGTCAGTGTTCCTTTGGACTTGCAAAATGATTGTGGTCATTGTAGTAAACCTATAAGTCATCTAACAAAATTTCTTCAAGCAAGTGTACTAAAAGGATATTGTGTATATTTCAATAGACGTTCTAGTTACTTGACTACTGGATTCTGTAATTAAACAATCACCACTCAATCTAAATTGTGAACCCTGCTGACCGCAGTGTAGGCCAGAGGCACTATTCATTAACTCCTCACAGCCACATACCATTGAATACGAAAGCATGGAGCTGGTTGCACCAGCTCGGAGGGGGTACACAGAAAAAATCACAGACTTGAACTTCTAACATCCACAATCATAGAATCAAGACCCCGTTTCACTGTTAGGACCTGCTGTACCGCGGGGTACTCCACCGACTGGTGTCAACCAAGCACAATAATCATGTGCAACAGTTAGCTACGCAAGCACAGAGTCTGATGCACCTCAACGGAGGGAGTTCTATGAAAACCAAGCAATAAGTAATAACGGACATCTTCCATTGTCTTCCAGCCCACTACAGTAAAGATTTGGGGGGGAGGGGGCACGTACGCGCTATGTTTTCATAATCTTTCTTACTGACTGTACTATCATGGTTACGTCCACTGTCTACTTCACTCAATAGACCATAAGTGTATGTTCACATGTACATGTCTGTGTTCTGCATACTCAAGTCTGTACGGCACATCCCCTCAACACTTTGCATTGTATACTTTTATAATAGAGAAACACTTCCCACCTTTGCACATACTTTGCTCCCATCTCTTCCCGCATTCTGCATTGTGTGGTAGAGGTGCACTGGCATAGCTAGGGGGTGCGGTGGGGGCGGTCCGCCCCAGGCGGCAGTATTTTGAGGGCGACGGCCGCGCTGCACTGGCCTGTTGCGGTGGCCTCTATAATTTATTTGGGGACACTGACTGACACTACTGTCAGTCAGTGTACCCAAATAAATTATAAAGGCAGCCGCAACAGGCCAGTGCAGCGCGGCCGCCGTATTAAGGGCAAGCACCCCACGTCACGTGGACGCGCTGCCTGCCGTCCGAATCATTGCCCTGAGGGGGTGGGATCACTGCAGGAAGCAGAACGTCAAAACCGAGAGGTCGAAGCTGGGGACCACCGACCATTTAGAGTGTGTGTGAAAGGAGCGCAAGGGCAATCAAGACACGAGCTGGAGCTGGACTCCAAAACGGTGAAAACCTTTTTCTTGATATTAAAAAACACTCTGCATAAAAACTTAATTGAAGAATCAATAAATGAGATGGGCATATAGCTGTGTAGTTCGATTCTGTTGCTTTTTTTTTAAAGAAATGGGAGTATAATAGATGTTGACCAAGATGGAAGAAAATTAGCAGTGCCACAATTAATAAAAATATTTGTTACAGCGGAGCCAAAATGTCCAAATTACATCTAAAAATATCTCAAGGAACTCTATTGGGTCCGGGGATTTTGCCAGATGGGCTTTAATGAATAGCAAGTGAAACGTCATCAATATCAAGTTGATCTTTATGTTCGGCATCTGGACTACATGTAGTGTATGAAACACAGATAAGATTGTTGTAGCGGTAGATCGACTGAAAATGAGATACTCAATGTGAGCCCTGAATATGGGTGCTTATTAGCGTTGCAATGCTATTTCTGATTTTAATGATTCAGAAAAGGGGGTGGTGATGAACAGAGTGTCTGAATTAAGCAGACCACTCTTACCCAGTCCAAAGATCAGGGCATGATCCATCACCGTTTTTTAGCTCACTGCACCATCCCAGCTCAGAACTTGGCTATATGCAAATTAGTCTGACCCTGGCCCACTGCATCATGGGAACAGGGCAGACCAAACTACCAAGCCAATTCTTATACTGGGAAGGAAACAAGCTACCGGGGACCGGTTTCTGGCATTTCAGCCGTCTTCGGCCCGGCTTGCTTGAATCCTGATGGTGCAATGAGCTAGGGACTCACATCTGAGTATACCCTTCCACGCTTATGGTGGACAAAAATGATTCAGAAAAGGGGGTGGTGATGAACAGAGTGTCTGAATTAAGCAGACCACTCTTACCCAGTCCAAAGATCAGGGCATGATCCATCACCGTTTTTTAGCTCACTGCACCATCCCAGCTCAGAACTTGGCTATATGCAAATTAGTCTGACCCTGGCCCAGTGCATCATGGGAACAGGGCAGACCAAACTACCAAGCCAATTCTTATACTGGGAAGGAAACAAGCTACCGGGGACCGGTTTCTGGCATTTCAGCCGTCTTCGGCCCGGCTTGCTTGAATCCTGATGGTGCAATGAGCTAGGGACTCACATCTGAGTATACCCTTCCACGCTTATGGTGGACAAAAATGATTCAGAAAAGGGGGTGGTGATGAACAGAGTGTCTGAATTAAGCAGACCACTCTTACCCAGTCCAAAGATCAGGGCATGATCCATCACCGTTTTTTAGCTCACTGCACCATCCCAGCTCAGAACTTGGCTATATGCAAATTAGTCTGACCCTGGCCCAGTGCATCATGGGAACAGGGCAGACCAAACTACCAAGCCAATTCTTATACTGGGAAGGAAACAAGCTACCGGGGACCGGTTTCTGGCATTTCAGCCGTCTTCGGCCCGGCTTGCTTGAATCCTGATGGTGCAATGAGCTAGGGACTCACATCTGAGTATACCCTTCCAAGCTTATGGTGGACAAAAATGATTCAGAAAAGGGGGTGGTGATGAACAGAGTGTCTGAATTAAGCAGACCACTCTTACCCAGTCCAAAGATCAGGGCATGATCCATCACCGTTTTTTAGCTCACTGCACCATCCCAGCTCAGAACTTGGCTATATGCAAATTAGTCTGACCCTGGCCCAGTGCATCATGGGAACAGGGCAGACCAAACTACCAAGCCAATTCTTATTCTGGGAAGGAAACAAGCTACCGGGGACCGGTTTCTGGCATTTCAGCCGTCTTCGGCCCGGCTTGCTTGAATCCTGATGGTGCAATGAGCTAGGGACTCACATCTGAGTATACCCTTCCACGCTTATGGTGGACAAAAATGATTCAGAAAAGGGGGTGGTGATGAACAGAGTGTCTGAATTAAGCAGACCACTCTTACCCAGTCCAAAGATCAGGGCATGATCCATCACCGTTTTTTAGCTCACTGCACCATCCCAGCTCAGAACTTGGCTATATGCAAATTAGTCTGACCCTGGCCCAGTGCATCATGGGAACAGGGCAGACCAAACTACCAAGCCAATTCTTATACTGGGAAGGAAACAAGCTACTGGGGACCGGTTTCTGGCATTTCAGCCGTCTTCGGCCCGGCTTGCTTGAATCCTGATGGTGCAATGAGCTAGGGACTCACATCTGAGTATACCCTTCCACGCTTATGGTGGACAAAAATGATTCAGAAAAGGGGGTGGTGACGAACAGAGTGTCTGAATTAAGCAGACCACTCTTACCCAGTCCAAAGATCAGGGCATGATCCATCACCGTTTTTTAGCTCACTGCACCATCCCAGCTCAGAACTTGGCTATATGCAAATTAGTCTGACCCTGGCCCAGTGCATCATGGGAACAGGGCAGACCAAACTACCAAGCCAATTCTTATACTGGGAAGGAAACAAGCTACCGGGGACCGGTTTCTGGCATTTCAGCCGCCTTCGGCCCGGCTTGCTTGAATCCTGATGGTGCAATGAGCTAGGGAGCTAGGGACTCACATCTGAGTATACCCTTCCACGCTTATGGTGGACAAAAATGATTCAGAAAAGGGGGTGGTGATGAACAGAGTGTCTGAATTAAGCAGACCACTCTTACCCAGTCCAAAGATCAGGGCATGATCCATCACCGTTTTATAGCTCACTGCACCATCCCAGCTCAGAACTTGGCCAGATTGTGGTCCATATAGTTTCATCCATAATGGTCCTACATACAAAATTGGGTCAAGAGGCTATGCGACATAAAGATGTAATCAACCATCAAGGCGCAGCCATGCCCCAAAAAAAGTAGGTAATGAAACTGCTATAGGGGAATTATTTTCATCCGTATTAATTAAATCATAATTGGAAATAAAGTTACCTAACATTACTTACATGGAATCATCACATACAAAGTATCCAGCGGCTTAGCTAGGGGGGTGCGTTGGGGGCGGTCCGCCCCAGGCGGCACTATTTTATGGAGGGGGGCCGTCTAGCCCTGGACTGTGTCATGTATGTGCATGTAACTTGCATGATCCAGGTAACTATTAGCGGTGATACTAGGTGTCTCTCGGACCTCTTTCAGGTGCCTGCCGTCCTTTTTCCCCAGTGCCCCCCCAGCACCCCCGCCAGGGGCGGCAATCTGAAGGCTAGCCCCGGGCGCCACAAGCTCTAGCTACACCCCTGTAGAGGTGCCATGCTATGTTTGGTTTGTATACATGGCTAGCCACGGTTCCCACAGTACGTAGTGTTGTTGTGTCTGCTAGGTGTACATGTTGTTTGTCCTGTTGCATGTGATCATATAAGGTAGAGCGTTTATTCACGAGCAGTGGTTTCTCCTATTTACATATCGCTGTCTTAAAGAAGATACAGAACTTTTTCTCACAAGTGAAAAGTGCAACCACAATGGCACTCATTCATTACTATCCAAGAATGCCCAACTGCACGACGCTTCTAAGCTTACAGCCCCCAATCTTGCATGCTTTCTTAAAACCATGTCAACTCCCACAGTGAGCCCAACATTCACACAGCTTTCTAACAGCCCTTATCTGCCTCTCAATAACAGGCACTCCTACAGAATATGAGCTGGCATACCGTCTGTGCTTACAGTTTCAAACTGAGTAACTTCCTGTGGCAATGTCTACTCCCACCCACCAAAAAAACTCCCAAACTTCAACTTGACCTTCAAAACCTACTTTGAAAACAGATTTCATTAAACTAACCAAAGTGAAACAGCTTTTGTTCAAAACAGAAGTGTCCCTCACTTCTGCAAAATAAATTTATCGACTGCAGATAACACGAACTTCAAGTAAAATACAGTCCCTTTTAAAAACGAACCTCCCATTACACTTCGTGAATTGTTACACAATTTACAACACATCTCACACTCAAGGACTGGCACACTTTTTTAACACGGTCTCCTCCGGCCCTCTCACACTCTTTCAAACTGTTTTTGGTATAATACCAGACTTCATTTATTCAATCATCTATGGAATACCAGGAACAGTGCCCATAATTCTCGCTCTCTTTGCGGCCATCCTACTACTATTTTTGTTTCTAAAGAATGGCTGCGCTCCCTGTGCTAACAACAAAGTCTGACAGAATACGCCTCTACGCAAAGCTACATCAATACTGTAAAAAAATGTACCAACTTTTTGTCTGCCTGCCTCTATCTATTATCCGAGCCAGCTACAACATGACATTTATTTACACATATGCAATTTGCGTACATCCATCTTTTTATTGCAAAACTTGCCCATTAGACTGGCGAATGGATCTATGCCTTGCCAACATCCCAACAATCGCTCCCGATATCCAGCAAGTAATGGAGTATCTTGAAAAAAATGAACTTTATTTTTCAGGCAGTGGAGCAATGGCGGATGCAACGCAAAAAGGTATCGTGGCGGAATGGGATTTCTGCGCAGCCGCGAAAGATCTCCTGCAACGTGCGACGTTTGACAACATCGCAAATTGCCTCCCAATTCAAATTGCCGCTTCAACATTCGAGAAACATTACTGTCCCTTCGAGGATATGAATTGGATTGCTTCGATTTTCTCACACGATGGCAACAATGACCTCTTGGACTTTTACGCATCTCAAGCCGCTGAAGAACATCCGGACTGCAATCTCCAAGACTTGTAAGAAATTCACATTATTCTTGGATTGATTTTTTCCAACTTTTTTGACTTTTTCCTTTAATTTTTTTAGTACACTTAAATTGAACTATTTTCTTATAATGACTTTCTAAGTATGCTCATGCATACGAACTCTGTTTTCATTATTGCCCCTTACGTCTCCACTCTAACCAGGGATCGGTGATGTATGGCCTATGCAAATACGCTATTTACTTGCTAAATTAGCCTAAACCTAACATCCATTTTGAAACCATGTATATTCTTTGTGCATACGTCTCTCTCTGCCTGTCTGTTATCGACAAAGCCCTTTCACACAAATTTACTCTTCCTCAGCCTGTGCTCACAAGCTGGCGATCAAGATAAAAAAAATACATTGTTTAGGAACTGGTTGGCACAGTGTGGTAATAGTATCCTACCTTTATTTTCATTATACAATTTAGTCATTCATGTCTAATAGCTATTGTTCATGTCACATGGAACTGTAACATGTAATGTGGAATTCACTGGTGCAGGAGCTTCAGGTTCAATACAGCAGAAGTGGTTGGAGATTGCCTCAGCTCGATGCCTTAGCTCTCTGCACAAGAATTATTTTTTGAAAGAACTGAAGACAATAATGTATGGTTTGAACAGAAAGGTACAGAATGTGCTTCTCAGAAGCGCAATGTTTGTATGCCTCTTCAAAGTTCCAATGTGGGTAGAACTATTACCAATTCTGACACGCACCAGATAGAACCTACTGTACAACAGATTCCTGACTGTTCTACTGTTGATAATTTTGTGTTACAAAAAAACAATACCAGGGTACCTAAAAAGTGTGATGATTACATTTTGCAAAATCTTTTTTGTTTTTAGTTTTCCTAAAGGATACACGTGGTAATAGTATCCTACCTTTATTTTCCTAATAGAATTTAGAGTCATTCAACTCTAATAGGTATTGTTGATGTCATATGGAACTGTAACATGTAACGTAGAATTCACTGATACAGGAGCTTACGTGTGAATCAAGCAAAACAACTTAGAGTTTGCCTCAGCTGGATGCCTTAACTATTGCACCAGTGGGTCCATTTATGACACTTAAATAAAGACACTTTTTATATAACTTTCAAACTCCATCGCTTTATTACACATAGCCACTTTCTTACACACACCTGATTTTACCATTTGTCGTCTGTGGCATTGCAACATTCTGCATTATATTCTTCATGAATATTTCTTTTTACCTGATGGCTAAAACACTCCATTCGAGTCTTCAGACCGGTAGGGGTTAGTAGTTCGCTCCCTACTCCCTGTATAGTATAAACGCATACTAACACTACTTACACAGGTATGGTATTGCGGCCAGTATCCTACAGCTCCCACAGCACATTACTTTACAGCAATCAGCTCACGAATTACACTCACAGTTTCATCCCCGAGTCTCCAGAGCGGTAGCAGTGAGTAGTTTGCTTCCCACTCCCACTATAGTCTAAACGCATACTAACACCACCTGCACAGCGATGCTACAGCGGCCAGTTTGCTACAGCGCCCATAGCACTTCAGTTTACAGCACTCAACTCACAGTTTAGGTGCACGCTTTCATCCCCGAGTTTACCGGCACCTCACCTCACCACCATCTCACTCTGGGCAAAACACCACTTTCACACCGGTAAGGGTAAATACATTGCTTCACACTCCCTCTATAGCACAACTAACCACCCTACAGAGCTCACAGCGCTCCTACCCTCCTCTTTCCTACTGCTTTCTCCTTACTCGCTTCAACTGAATCACAAAATTGTGGCCAACACTTCCTAGTTGCAACTTGCAACCGCTTGCACCGCTCGCTGCCAATAAGCAGCAAGCTTGTGCTCATAATGCCTGAGCCAATCAGATGGCACAATTCCCAAATATCGATATCTGTAAATTTCAATATTTCTCCAAAACTACTGAACGAATTTACACCAAATAAACAAAAGCGTGCTTTCTAGACCAAGACACTTCTCCCTGCCAAATGTGGGGTAATTCTGTTCAGCCTTTCGACCTGTAGCCTTGTCTAAAGTTTCCTATGGAAATTAACATGGAGAAAACACGTTTTGGGACCCCCTTTTTTCTTGGCCCCCCCTTGAAGAATCATCCCCAAACTTTCCACATAGGAGCTGATATGAACAGAGAATTTGTTTGGAAAATTTCATGAAGATTCATCAAACGACGCCAAAGTTATAAGCAAAACAAAAAATGATCTACCTATAGAAACATGGTCCTAACTATAACTACCTACTGGCAACTGCCAGTAGGTAAAATATCTATATATTTTGCCAGACGCGTTTCGGAAAAAAAGTCATTCCTTAATCATCGGCATATCTCCGCTTCTCGCACGACTACAGCACTCTATTTAAATTACCTGCCCTCCAATGGGCGCTCGAATGAGTCCCCAGACCAACCTGGGAAATGTAGTGCCTTCAGTCCGCATTAGAACCCAAATGGGTGGAATAAAATTAATTTCAAATCAGCCCCCAGATGAGCAGAAGATGTCAACTGTGCCCATAATCCACGGGATGTCTTCCCCACGTATTGGAGCATCGAAAATTCTGCGCCTCCTGGCCCCGTGAGATTCACTGGGTGGTGCAGCTTCCCACGCTCATGGCCAGTTCGTAATAAATCAATTCACAATGCTTCTGCAGCTCGGGAGCGCACTCGGACGCTCTCACACGACTACAGCACTCTGTTTGAATTACCTGCCCTCCAATGGGCGCTCGAATGAGTCCCCAGAGCAACCAGGTAAATGTAGTGCCTTCAGTCCGCATTAGAACCCAAATGGGTGGAATAACATTTATTTCAAATCGACCCCCAGATGAGCCGAAGATGTCAACTGTGCCCATAATCCACGGTATGTCTTCCCCACATAGTGGAGCGTCGGAAAATACTGCGTCCCCTGGCCCCATGAGATTCGCTGGGTGGTGGAGCTTCCCGCGCTCGTGGCCGGCGTGTAATACATCAATTCACAGTGCTTCTGCAGCTCGGGAGCACACATTTGGAAGGTAGTCATCCTTCTTTTGGGCATAGTGTTCATCTTAATAATCAATTCGCGTTTCGGAAAAAAGTAATTCCTTAATCATAGGCATATCTCCGTTTCTCGCATGACTACAACACTCTATTTGAATTACCTGCCTTCCAATATATATATTTCAAATTAATCACTTCAAGAAAGTACTAGCTGTGCTGTTCTGGACCATACCACATTGAATCAATTTCAGTTAAGTTTACGGTTTATCAATATCTACAGGTATAGGTAAGTGACTCTCCCAGACCATCACTTTCATGACAGTTTGCCTATCGTTGGTCTGGGATGATAAATCTCAAACTAATAATTATTGAAATGAAAGCACTGCTCTTATCAGTACCAGTGTTATGACAACCTTAAGCTAAGCATGCTTTCTTAGTGGAGGCTGAGATTTCAAACTTTAATCTATATGGGCATAGCTTCGGGGGGGGGGGCGGTGTTTAGGGTGTTACTTCCCCTACAATACCTGCATTTTCTGATAAATAGTTGGGGACAGGTGCTTTCAGTCTGGCATTGTAAGATGTCAGTCGGATTTCACCAGGAATTATTGTGTATACACAGAACAAAGCGCACACATACTCTCTCCCTTTCTGTTTTGAAAGTCCTCAAAAATAGTTGCCATTTTACAAAATACTGTTTTTTTTCTCTAAGTACTCTTACCAATCTGCATTGCTCTCCCTTTCCTCTACCCCTTAGGCTCCTCTCATGTTCCCTGCTTGCCGTATAAAGTTGTTAAATATTATATGCCAGCCTGATTGTCGGAAAATCTGAAGCTCCCCCCCTTTCCCCTCTCCCCATCTTACTGACCAAGCTACTCCGCTGTTGATCTAGCAATAATATTATGGCGACATTTACCACTCCACAACTTGGGGGCATATCATCAAGGCCCCCGCGATAAAATTATTGCTTCTTTAGCATCCGTTTTCGGACGAAAAGCGGCGATAATTTTATCACACTATCATCAAGCAAGTGCTAAACTGCTTTAGCGCTTGCTTCCTAGCGTTAGCGGCGGTTTTCCATTACACCTTGCATGTCAGCGATAGATATCGCTAATGACATGCAAGGTAGGCGTTCCTCACCTAAACGTAATGAAAACGGTCGCTAACACAACATCGCCCTATTAGCAATGCGGCCCAGGACCAGCGAAGCAATAAAAAAAGAGCGCTAACCATGCTTATTGCAATTACTTTACGCTTGGAAAAAAGTTTACTTAGGCATACTTTCAATGGGAGGTGGATTGTTAGAATAAGAACATACTTGCATATTATCAAGCTTTTTCTTATCACTATTTTTTTTTTGCAGGATTTCTCCCGCTATCACCCGATCTCTGGATTTTACATCGCCTGTTAGCGGCACGTTGATAATATGCCGCTAACAGGGCGATGTACTCCAGCAATAGAAGGCGATAATTATCGCATTTGCTCGCTATTATGCCCCCCGGTTCCTTATCTGAGAATTGTATGGGCAGAAAGTGGAACAAATGCCTGAGGTAATTTACCATTTCCTATCCAGTTATCAGTTAGGCCTATTTTGGCCCACATTGCATATTTAATACATTAAATAACAACATTGGGTGCAATGGAAACTGTGATTGAAAAGAAGTGGATGTCAGTAGCTCCATGGGAATTGAATGAAAAACCCCATAACATGTAAAATTAGCAGTTGAAGGACTGACTTCGGATTAATTTAAAAGGCTCTTTGATTTATAAATCTTTTCAACTGACAAATTTAAAAAAAAACATAAATTGAAGCCAAAGAGGAGACCATCATCCAATGATTTTCTTTTTGCATTCAGCTGGTGAGAAACGCTATGTCTCTTGTTGTACAAGGTCTGGCATTCCAGGGTTTTGACCCCTGTGGTCTGTAACATAACTCCTCTGCATGTGAGCTGACTGCTGCTATTAGCACCTAGACCATCTGTCCTGGTCTCCTGATCAATTTCATCATCATCACTTAGTGGGTACTGTATTGCATTGAAAATATGGCCCCCTCTTTGCAATTGTACATAACCATCATTTTGAGCATTACTTTAAGCTGGTTGCTGTGTACTCATCATCGACTCTTGTGATCATGCATTTGAGGGGGGAAATGTGATGGACGGACTATTTGAATTAATCTCAGCTACTGGTGATTACTTGGGCCACATTCCAGACCATCAATTTCACCCATAATCCTAACTCAGTAAAGGAACCAGTCATATGCACATAAACCTTGGTCCTGCACGAATGAGAGCAGTCCAAGTCAAACTATCCGGGCACGTCCCCTATGAATGGAAACATAGGTTGGACCTCGTCAGTGTGCGTTCGGTTGAGTCCTGTTGCTCATTAAGCATGAGACCCATATCTGGGTATGCCAATCACTTGGGAATAAAAGTAAGATCAAGGACAGAAAGCTTGAATTACTCTTAGCCACCTACTAGTAATTACTCTGGGACACAATCAAGTCTGTCACTTGTTATGCCCACCATGCCACCCCTGAACATACATCTTAAATTACATTTCTATGTCCCACACTCGCCTATGATGGTTTTTCATGTGAGAAATTGATCTAAGTGCCCTAATGTACCAAATACGGTCCTCCCTGGCATTGTTAAAACTAAAAGGGCCATCCAGTGAAAGATGTCACAATACATCTCAAAACCCCAGCTGAGATCATCCAAGAAACCAACATCCTAGAGTGGCTTTAGTTGATTATTGATCGCCATTATTGTTAAACACCCTTTTGAGTGCATGCTAAAACCAGTGAAAATTGATGACTGCGAAGCAGGTGAATTTAGTATCAAATTGACTCAACACGAGGCAATCTCGGGCATCCTAATATACAGACCTCCTGGCTCCCTGGGCAACTTCCGAAGTAGTTTACTAGAAGGGGCTGCTCAGACTGCGATTAAACACAACAAGGTTTTGGTGTTGGGTGACTTGAACCTACACCTAGAGGATCCCTTACAGAAGGAGGCAGAGGATGTTCGGCTTGTTCTACAAGAACTACAGCTCAATCTGCTAAGCGTTGCAGCTACACATCAGAGGGGTCACTGCTTGGACCCTATCTTCGCCAGTTGGGACATGATAAAAGCATGTACCCCTTGTCAGCTCCCTTGGACCGATCACTTTCTGGTCCCTTTCCAATGTTTTTATCAGCCTGCTAGGTCTACTGAGAATGGTATGGGAAATATTATGAGACGCAAATGGAGACTATACTCTCAAGAAAACTTTATAGGTGCCATCCAGAAAGCACAACCATTATGTGCCACGGACAGTGATCAGGCAAAAAAGGAATTTAATCTACTTGTGACTGCCACTCTGGATGAGCTAGCTCCCATGAGCAAGGGTAAAGCTAGAGAAGGCAGACAACGTACTGCCCCTTGGTTCACTCCTGAACTCCAGCAAATCAAGTCTAACTGCAAAAAACTTGAAAGGAGCTGGAGAAGGAACCCGAGTGAACAAGCAAAAAACAGTTATAGCTCAGTACATCGAAGCTACCAGTATGCGGTGCGCAGAGCCAAAGCCAAATACTTTCATACACGCATTGAGGCTGCCGAGAGCTCCTCGCGCGAACTGTTCAAAATATATAAAGAAATATCTTTAGTCTCTAGCTCTAACACCCCCACAAAGACCACTAAGGAGGGATGCAATAGAGTCGCTGACTTCTTTTCTAACAAAGTTAAAGCGATCTATGCCTCCTTCTCTCAACAACCAGACAAGGGCATAGATTTTATAGCAGGCACTCCTTCTGCAGCCCCTGAGTACTCATTACTAACTTTCGAGGTTCCCACAACTGACAAGCTGATAAAGATCTGTCGAAGTGTGAAGTCTGGTTCCCCCAACGATCCGGCTCCGGCCTGGGTCATTTCAGAGGGCCTGATAGCCCTGGAACCCCACATCAGACACGTCTTACAAACCTCTTTTTCCACTCAACAAGTCCCTATGGAGTGGAAGAAGGCCATAGTACTGCCAATAAGGAAAAAACCGAATGTAAGCATGGAGGTGCTGGAAAATCTCAGACCTATCTCCTTATTGCCGTACGTGGCGAAGGTGGCTGAGAAGGTGGTCAACGCTCAGCTTACAGAGTACCTGGAGAAATGGAATCTACTCCATCCCTCACAATCAGGATTTAGGGCGGGCTACTCCACGGAGACGGCTCTCCTACGAGCCACGGAGACCTTAAGAGCAGGGGCAGATGCAGGTCATACAATGGCCCTGATTATGCTCGACCTAAGCGCGGCTTTTGACACCGTAGCGCACTCCATCCTGCTACGGTGTCTGAGCGAAGCCGGGGTCGTTGGTCCTGCGCTGTGCTGGCTGCAGTCGTTTCTTACTGAAAGATGTTTCCAGGTACAGCAAGGGACATGTCGATCAGCTGAGATGCCTCTAGATCAGGGAGTGCCTCAGGGCTCTGCTCTGAGCCCCACTCTTTTTAATCTATATATGGCCTCCCTGGCGAAAGTTGTACAATCATTTGGAGTGGAATTGGTGTCGTACGCCGACGACACCCAGCTGTTGATCTCCCTATCGCAGAACACCTCCAACACCCCCACCAACTTTAAATCCTGTATGCAGGCACTAGCTAAGTGGATGGATTCCCATTGCTTAAACCTCAATGGTTCTAAAACTGAGGTGTTGGTGGTGGGGGGTAAAAGCGAAAACTGGTCCGCTGAGTGGTGGCCTTCATGCCTGGGCCCTACTCCTACACCTTGTGAGGAGGCTAAGAATTTAGGAATTTGGATGAACCCCTCTCTTTCATATGATGGCCACATAAGGCGTCTTGTGGGCAAATGTTTTGGAGTACTAAAGACCCTGAATAAAACTTTAGACCTCCTACCCTTAGCGGCCAGAAGGACACTAACACAGGCACTGGTGACCTCGCGGTTAGACTATGGAAACATTTTGTTCCTTGGGGCAACCGAGGGCAGCCTAGGCCGCCTTCAAGTCATACAGAACTCAGCCGCCAGACTGGTGTTAAGAAGACCCAGGAGAGCTAATTCACAAAAGGCGCTGGATGCGCTTCACTGGCTGCCTGTGAAGAAACGTGTGTTGTTTAAGTGCCTCCTCTTCTGTCACCGTATTGTCTGGGACAGATCGCCCGCTTACCTAAAGGATTTAGTCAGCCGATATGAACCCACTAGGACCCTCCGCTCGGAGGGTGCCGGCCTACTGACAGTCCCCAGGATAAGGAAGGCTAGAATGGGTGGACGATCGTTTGCTCTCCAAGCAGCTCAACAATGGAACATACTTCCCCCTTCTCTGAGACTGGAGAGCAGTGAATCGCGGTTTAGGGCCATGCTTAAAACACATCTATACACTGCGTAGATCGTAGGCTCTCGTGTTGCTCTCTGACAGCTTTAGCGCGGGGACACGCCGTGATGGCGTTACTGAGCGCTCTATAAGCTCTTTTATTATTATTATTATTAAGTTAGATATGGGGGCTGGCTAAAGAGAACTGTTTTTTTGTACAGGAGAGGACTCCTTTAAAGGTGTAGTACCTTAGATATATAATCGGGGCCTTGCTGTAGTTTAAAACATGGATTTCAGCTCTCCAAAATTCCTGTGGTATCTGATGTGGTTACATGACCCCTCAGACCCCTGAAGGCACCATCGTTTTGGCCCCTTTGGCGGCCCGTAGTGTCTCAACAGTTTCATATTTGTTGCTAAGAGAAGGAGAAGAAATTAGACCCAAGAAGCCTCAGATCCTGCTTTAGCTTGTCGGTCTGCCCCTGCATGACAGCATGGGTTGCTAGTGCAGTGCCAGGGTTACCAAAGGGCAACTTCTGCCCACAACCACGTCTATGGTTAAAGGGGCAGATTTACAAGCCCCTTGCGCCTCTTTAATGCCGCCGTTGCGTCACTTTTGTGATGCAGCAGCGGCGCAAAAGATGCACCATAGTGCGGGGTATTTACAACGTGACGCATCTGGGAGATATGTCATGTTGTAAAGCCCTGCACCAGAAGGAGGCGTTCCTGCGCAGGGGGGGGGGGGGGGGGGGGCGTTCCGGCAAAGGGACGCCTCCTAAAAGTGGCTGAGTCAAATCTACAAGATTTCACTCAGTCACTTTTGTGCCCACGCTGCGTCAGAACCCTGCGTCTGCTTGAAGCAGTCGTAAGGTTTGACGGAGCATTGGACAGATAGGGCCCCCCAGAGCATTGCTGGAGCTGCGTCGCGCTTGCGACGCAATTCCAGCAATGCGCCACCTTTACGGCACAGATGCGTGAGGCATCTGTGCCGTTTTTGCTCCATTGTGCGCTGCATTGTAAATGCGGCGCACAAATGGTGGCGGAGCTGCGGTACACAATAAGTGGCGCATTCCTGCTGATATTCAGGGATGCGTCACTTATTGTAAATCTGCCCCAAGTGTGTAATGAGAGTGGTTTGAAGAGCACTGAAGTGTAGGAGTGGCTAAGGGGCGTGCTGATGCCTTTGCCTCAGTTTAGCACCTACAGCTGTATGAGTGTGGCTGGCAGGCGCAATGACACCTGTGCCCCGTGGTTTGATGAGCGCTGTGCACCCCAATTATGCTGTGCTTTGGCCCCATTATCCTTGCTTGCATGGGAGCCCAAGGTACACTTTCTCAGGGGCGTGGCTTCAAAGGGTTTGTTTGGGGTGTTGCATCCCCCTGGTAAATGTACTTTCTGATAAATAGTTGGGTACAGTTGTTTTCAGCAGTTATGTTGAAATGTCTGTCGGATTTCACCAGGAATTTTCACATATATACAGACAAAAACACACATAAACACTCTCCCTCTCTGTTTCGAAAGTCTTCAAAGGTGTTGGTCATTACAAAATATTGTGTCTTCTCTCTTAGTACTCCTACCAATCCGCATTCCTCTCCCTTTCCACAGCCACTTAGGCCACTCTCATGAATATTGCTTGGCGTATAATGTATTTTAACATTATGTGCCAGCCTGATCGTTTGAGAATCTGAAGCAACCCCCACCCCAAATTGCTACTGACCAAGCTACGCCCGTGCAATTTCTACTTGTCTGCAACCAGAAAACAGGGGTGTAGCTACCTTTTGTGCAGGAGGAGCAGTGGCACCGGGACCCAGAGCGGCCCTTTGAACCTTGATTAATTGTTTAATTACTATCTAGCAACAAAGTGGTCATTGCGGTTGCTTGCACCAGGGCCGTGGCATCCTTGCTTCGCTACTGTCAGAAACACTCCATACTAGTCCTTTAGGAAGCATAATGTAAGTCATTGGAGTCAGTGGGCCTCATTTATGAGGCTGTGCATCACTTTTACGCCGCCGGTGCGTCACTTTTTGTGACGCACTAGCAGCGTAAAAAATGTGCCTTGTTGCACCATATTTACAAAGTAACGCATCTAGGTACATGCGTCACTTTGTGAACCCCTGCGTCACATTATACCTGCGCCAGGTATAATGGCCCTCATTTATGAGGCCTTGCGTCAGTTTTGCGCTTCCGATGCGTCATTTTTTGGGGCGCATTGGAGGCGTAAAACATGCCTCCTGTTGCGCACTATTTACAAAGTGATGCATCTAAGCAGATGCGTCACTTTGTATACCTGCGTCAGTTATAATGTATGCAGGGGGGGCGTTCCCCGACAAAAAGCTTTGTACGAGTGAATCAGTGAAATCTATGAGATTTCACTGTGTTACCTCTAGGACACCGTTGCGTCAAATTATTGCGCCTGCCTCACAGCAGGCGTAAGACTAACGCAGGCTCTTTCACTCAGGGCTTGCCCCATGTGAAAGGACGCATTGCTGGAGTTGCGTCACTTTTTTGACACAATCCAGCAATGCCTCACTTTTGCGCTTACAGATACGTCAGAAATACTGAAACTCCTTGCGACATGATGCATCATACATTAAATATGACGCATCAGGTATGTTGCAAGGAGTGCACACTGAGAAGTGACGCATCGCTGCTTTCACGCAGCGATGCGTCATTTCTCATAAATGATGCCCAGAGAGTTTCAAAGAAGTGTACACCGCTGCGTCACTGCGCAGTGAACAGCAATACCCATTTCTAAAGAGAAGGGCCCTCATTTATTAAAAGTGTCGCATCGCTGCGTGAAAACAGCGATGCGTCACTTTTCATTGCGCCCTCCTTGCGACATGCTGGATGCGTCATATTTATAATATGACGCATCATGTCACAAGGAGTTACAGATACGTCAGTATTTCTGACGTATCTGTATGGCGCAAAAGTGACGCATTGCTGGAGTGTGTCACAAAAGTGGCGCAACTCCAGAAATGTTATGTTATGTTAAAAATTCTTATACCGCGCACGTTCACCGAAACGGTTTCTTGGCGCTCATAACAGATGCGGAGCGAGAAGGCCGAAGTTTACTCAAAGGCAGCTTTGAAGATGTGTCCTTTCACATGGGGCACGCCCCATGTGAAAGGTCCTGCGTCAGTCTTATGCCTGCTGTGAGGCAGGCATAAGAAATTGACGCATTTGTGTCCTAGAAGTAGCGCAGTGAAATCTCATAGATTTCACTGCGTCACTTCTACGACCCTTTCTTGCGTCAATAAGCCTCCCTTGCATACATTATACCTGGCGCAGGTATAATGTGGCGCAGGGCTTTACAAAGTGACACATCTACTTAGTTTCTTCACTTTGTAAATATGGCACAACCAGGCACATTTTTTACGCCACTGGTGCGTTACAAAAAGTGACGCACCGGTGGCGTAAAGGTGACGCACAGCCTCATAAATGAGGCCCAAAGGGTTCAAACGTCTTTTTTACGCAGTCTTATCAAAGAGCGCTCTCACAACGACGCGTGGTAGTGTTGAAAACCTGAGCGAAATTAAAGACCGAAGTATTCTGGCAGATAAATGACCTTTCATTAAAACGTCGTAACCCTTGAAATGTGAAAAATAAATGTACGTGCGCAGATACTACAAAGAGGCCGCTACGGCGGCGCAGGCAGCTGAAGTGTTAGCTGCGTTTCATTATCTCAAGCGCTGGCCCAGATTGCAGGCTCCAGGAATAGTATCATCAAACGAACAGCTATCACTGGCGGCAAGCACAGACGCCAAATGAAAGCTCTGCTCACGCTGGCAGCCCTGATCACAAATTGTATGGTTCCATCTTGGTCTATAGATTTATGGATGGGTAACACTGAACAACAGGGATGCTTTTCACATAAGGGCTCCGGTTGATGTGAAATATGCGAGAGCAAAGCAAGGGCGCACCTTTGTCAGTAAAATTGAGCGGGGGGGGGGGGGGGGGGGTGTTGAGCTTCAGATTTTGCAACAATCACGTTGGCATATAATGTTAAAATACAATATACGAGGGCAGGGCGCATGTGAGGGGCTTAGTGGGCAGTGGAATGAAGAGGAATGGAGATTGGTAGGGGGCACTAAGTGAAGACTTTCAAAGCAGAGAAAGGGGAGGGTGTGTGTGGTTTTTTGTGTGTACGTAAAAATTCCAGGTGAAATCCAACAGAGACCTCACCATATCCGAATGAAAGCTCTTGTACCCAACGATTTACCACCAAATACATTTATTAGGGGGGGGGGGGGTGTAACACCCCAAACAGCTCCCTGAAGCTATACCCCTAGAGCAAAGTGCATGTTGTCTACGATGGCACTTAGAATTCGGAGGTGAACTGCATCCCTGTTATTCACTATTACACGACTAAAATGTTTTTTATGCATGGACCCACAAAATCATCTGTCACTGCTTTCCACCAATCCTGCTGAAGGAGCTGAGAAGGAACAGGAGACATACATAACATTGCTTCCCTCTCTGTCCCAAGTGTAAAACAAGAAACCTTATCTCCTGACACCCACCTGCCACCCTCTGTTCATTCCTGTGTTAAAAGCTGTCAGTCAATCACTTATTGATCACACAGGTGTCATGGCACATATTGAATCCCTTGAGGGTTTCTCTGCCCATGTGCCTTGCTCTGAAAATTGTGTCATGACAAAAAGTGCCCCTTCATTTGCATTGGCAAACACACTCTCTTCCCCATGAAGAAATGAAGCGATGTAACACCTCGTCAGGGGTAGTACTCACTGTATAAATGGAATGCCCCATTCGCAGTGCCCCAGAGTGGTGCACTTTCACAATTTCTGAATACTCAGCCTTGATTTCACACTAGGGGCAGTTTTCCCTGGTGCAAAAACGGAGTATATGCGCTGATGCACAGTTATGCTTTATAAGAGGAGAGAAATAAAGCAAAAAAAACTATTTTGCTCAAATCCATATAAGATACAATTTGTACACCAGTGCATTAACCGGCACTCATGCCAACTCACAAGGTGCCACACTGTCATATGATATTGGTGCTCTTCAGATGGTATAAGACAACCAGCAAACAGTCAATATCACACAATAAACACAGTTGAGCTGGAAAACACTCCACAGAGTGGAGAGTTCGAGCTCATGGGAACAGTGGAACAGTGGCAGGCAGTAGGCATGGATCTGGGGTGGCAGGGCAGGGGGTGAGGGGGTGTAAAAAAAGAAAAATACACTTACCTCATCTTCGCTCTCTCTCACGCTGTCTCTCCTCCGTCGGCCAAACAGGAAACAGGCAGGCTCCCCTGAGCCAATCACAATGCTGCAATGCAGTGTTGTGATTGGCTACCCAAAGCCACCTCTAAGGTAGCCACCTCTAAGGTAGCCATCTGGGTGCATGTCAGCCTTTCTTCACCCGATATTCATGTTAGGGGAGAAAAGACAAGTTGTTTAACACCATACTCAACATATTTGGGTGCCACCGTAAGGGAGCTAGCAACCCAGGTATGCCTGAGCACTAGTCCCATGTTAGCCTATAGCCTCTCTATCACTTATAGTGCACTTTAATGGAAAAGTCACAATAGAGACATGTAAGCTTCCAGTCTCCTCTGGGGATATATCTTTCTCCAGCTGCTCTCTATCCCTTTCTTCTAAAACTGGATAAGGAGTTCCGAAATCTAGTCTAGATGGTATCTGACTGGCCTCTTGATCATATAAATTTTGGTAAAATCTTTGAAAGACCCCCATTATCTCACTTGGTTCAGTGTAAACTATTCCATTCTCTTCAAGCTTCTTTATATTATTCTTATTGAGATCTTGCCTTATACGCAATGCCAGCGCCCTGCCAGCTTGCTCTCCTGTCTCATATCTTTTAGCTCGTGAGGTCTGGTATTCTCTAGTCTCTTTTTGTGTAAATATTCTTAGAGCATCCCCTTTAATCAGCGCAATAATTTTAGCTGTTTCCCTCCCATCATTACCTAATCCTATTTCTTCTATATGCCGATTTTCTGATTCTGTTAGCTCTAAAAGGAGCGTTTCAAGCTTCTTTCTGTCCTCCTTTCTTAGTCTTGCGGAGCAGCTAATGATTTCCCCCCTTAAAGCTGCTTTAAAAGTTTCCCAAACCCCATTCCTGGACGAGCTATATCTATTTATTTCAAAAAACTCCTTTGCCCACTGTTTTATATGTGTAACAAATCTGTCATCGTTTAGAAGTTGCTTTTCAAAAGTCCATTTAGTTGTCTTTTTAGCTACATTACATACTCTATATGTCATTATCAAGGGGTTATGATCTGAGACTAATCTTGGCAATTTGGTAATTTTAACCTTCCCTAATTCACCCGTAGAGATAAAAAAATAATCTATTTTAGAAAATTTCTGAGCTGGAAATGAAAAGTATGTGTATCCTGGGTCTCCAATAACTTTTTCCGACCATACATCAGACAAACCATGCGCTACAAGAACTTGCGGCAGGTAAAGCTGCAGGCCCAGACGGGATACCTATTGAGGTATATAAAACTCTAGGGGAGGAATTATTGCCTATAATTCTAGATCTTTTTAATGGAATAGTTTGTTCAGGGAAGATTCCAGATTCATGGAAACAGACTAATATCGTGGTCTTCCATAAAAAAGGTAAACCGGAAGATAATCCAGGCTCTTATAGGCCTATATCTTTGATAAATGCAGACACTAAACTGTATTCAAAGGTGTGGGCAAAGAGGATGGGGGGAGTCATTGGGCAACTCGTCTCTCCTTGGCAGCATGGGTTTGTCCCGGGAAGGGGTACGACGGACCACATCTCGCGGGCAATTTCTATGTTCGATGCGTCGGCTGCCACGGGGAGGGAGATGGCCATGATTCTCCTGGACGCTGAAAAAGCCTTCGATCGAGTAGTCTGGAAATTCTTATGGGAGGTTTTGCTCAGTAGAGGGTTTGGAGGAAAATGTATGAAAGCTATAAAAGCCATGTATGAAGATCCAGTAGCCCGAATTACAACGATGGGGCTACAGTCAGATGAAGTGGCAATTAGGAGAGGGACGCGCCAGGGGTGTCCCTGTTCCCCTATACTTTTCGCTCTGTACATAGATCCACTAATTAGAAAAATTCTGGTTTCAGATCAAATCTCTCCGGTTATTCTCAATGGTCATGCCACTAAAATATTGGCCTATGCAGATGACTTGGCGATAACAACTACCAATCCACAGATGGCCATGACAGAATTGATTCAATTAGCTAAAACTTTTGGGTCTCAATCGGGGTACAAGTTAAATGAAGGAAAAACTATAATAATTAGCACTAAGAGTATATATAAGGCTGATCGAAGCTATGTGGATTCTGCAGTTTATCTGGGGGTGAGGATTAATGCGAATGTGGAGAAAATTGTACAAGAGAACTATGTACCCTTGATAACATCAATAGATAAAGAGCTGAGAAGAATAGACGTCCTACACCTATCAATAATCGGTAGAGTGAAGGTTTTGAAGATGTCTATGTTCCCTAAAATTTTGTATCTTTTCCGGGCCATACCTTTACTTATAGATGAGAGTGTTTTTAGGAAATTGGAAGTGGTCTTCTCACAATTTCTATGGCAGTATGGGAAAATTCGAAGATCTTTAGCTAAACTATCAGCTCCATTGGAAGGTGGGGGTTTGACGGCACCAAACTTGAGATTATATCATTGGGTCTGTCTAATACTTCAAATGAATGTTCTGTTTAAATATGATGATAGTGATGTCTTAAATATAATAGATAGAACTCCAACAATATATGAATTATTAGTTGGTAGAAAAGCAGTGGGTCTGTTTACTCGAGAAATAAACTGTAGATATTTTAAAAGGAGTGGGAGCAGACTGATGATGAGTGCCTGGGGTTTATGGAAAGCATTAAAGAGATATTTGAAGATTCCGAAAATCAATTGTATTATAGATATTTGGCATGCAAACCCTTTTGAGCATCTAGGGCAGAATAGAAATAGTAAGCGATGGAAGGAAGCGGGGATTAAGTGTCTGGGTGATGTTATGGTAGAGGATGAAATATTGGGCTTTGATGTGCTTCAACAAAAATTTGGCATACCAACTAACCAATGGTTCTTATATAGGCAGCTAGAAGAAACAGTGAAGGCTGTTAGACCCAGGATTCGGATTCAGGAGTTCAACCCTATTCTGAATTATGTGAGGAATGGTGGTAAGAAGATAAAAACTGGCTACATCTTCTTCAGGGCTTGGGGGATGATATTGGTCGAGTTGAATCAGACTGGGCGGAAAGAATTAATGATCCAGATGTGGATATTGATTATGTTCTTGCAATGAATAAAAAGGTGTTAAGAGCTTCGAATTTAAAAGCACAGCATTATAAAACTATTTTTAATTTATATTATACACCTGCCAAACTGTATAAATGGGGTAAGAGGGATAATGATAGATGCCCCAGATGTGACCAAGGACCAGCAGACTTACCTCATATGTTTTATAAATGCCAGAATTTGAATCCGGTCATTATGGAAATTGAAAGATTTGTAACAGGGTTGTTAGAGGAACAGATCACCTTATCCTCTACTATGGTTTTGATTGGTAGGGATGCTAGTCTAAGGCTAGAGTATGAAGCGGAAGCCTTTATTTTCATCTCCATGGCTGTTCTGAGGATTTTAATTTCGGCTGGGTGGAAAGATCCGGTAGCCCCCACCTTCCAGTTGTGGATAACTAAACTGCTGGGAATACACAATAGTGAGGAATGTTTGTACGAGTTTAAAGGAAGAAGAATGAGGGAATTGGGTTTGAAGATATGGGCTCCGCTAAAAAAATGGAGAGAAAATAGATGAGTAAGAATGTAAGGATCATAATGATGAGATTTAAGTTATTATTTATATGTTAGTTGCATGTCTTATCGTCTGATTAGGTTGAACCTTTTTGACTGTTTATATTTCGTTGTTTTGTGTACTTTTTTGAATATCTGAATTGTATTTTGGTAAGCTATGTATGTATGTATTCTTCTTTTGTTGCCCTGAATCTTCTCAATAAAAAAAAAAAAAAAAAAAAATGTAAGCTTCCAGTCACATATCTAGACTCGTAATATACTGCACCCTGACTCCTGGGCTCAAGAGGCCTGCTCTAGAGTTGACCGACATATACTGAAAGCAATGCTGGGGCTTTGTCTCACATAGTGAGGGCAAAGTCAAATTGTAGCAGTGAACACTGTACTGCAGTCTGCAATGGCAGGCATGCTGTCCTTAGTTTACTTGGGTCACTCGGGGTGGCACAAGTGCTGTAAGCCCTGAGTACCTCCTTCACCAACCATGCCCTGGGTATCACAGGTACTCTTACCAGGGACTTATAAGTAATCTGAGCACTTGCCAATTAGGGATGCCAAATACACATGTCACGTTAGGGTAAAGACCGCTGGCACTGGAGTCTGGATATCAGGCTTAAGTGTGCTGTCCGAGTCGAAAAAGAGCATTTAGCAGTTCAAATGGGGACAAAAAGTGGAGAGACATTTCCAAACAGTCCAGTTTCCTACATAAACTAACAAGACATGTGAATACCTGCAATAGATGTTCTTAGCAGAAAATTGAGATCAGCTTTATGCAGCACAGTGAAATACAGGCCTACTTTGGACAAGTTAAGACATTAACTTCAATGGTGCACATTTAATATACGTGTACACATTAAAACACAAATGAGTATACATTTCTGATGCATTAAGGTTCACACTATATGTAATAATCAAGAAGTCATTATAATATTCAATGGTAAGTATAGCTGAGAACTACATTTAAATAAAAAAAATGAAATAATAATGCACACATTACATTAATTCATTGTTGTTTCGAGCAGGATTATATTAGATGTATATATGAGAAAGGGTTCAATCACAGTTTAAATTCATTAAATGTTATTCACACAAAGTAGCATTTAGAAAGTCACTTTTCATCTCTTTAGGTGCATACATTTTCTACTAAATAAGGATGATTCTTAATTTGTCACAATTAATTAAGGCAAGACTTACATTAAATTGTTAAATGCTACATGAATCATGTGCTAAGTGCTCTTTCATACTGTGTTTTCTGAAGTGTCTGAGGGCCATATCTATCAAACAAATTCGCATTCGCAAAGGCCGAAATTCGCAGAATTTCGGCCTTTGCGAATTCGAATTTGCTAAATGGTATGAATAAAGCAAAATCTGGTGCAAAACAAGGAATCGCAAAATTTGCGATTCCTTATTTTGCAATTGCATTTAAGGTTCCTTAAATGCAATGTATGAAACAAAAAAATGTGCAAAATGTCCTTAAGGAATCGCAAATTACCACCTACTTCTAGTTGGCGGTAAGTTGCAAATTCCTTGAAAAATGCACATTTTTGCATTTTTCAAAGTGCCATGTGAAGCACATACATGCGCTTAGGGCATGTATGTGCGCCACATGTGCACCCATGCATATTTCGGGGGTGCAACAGGGTGTCCTTTGGACACCCCTGCACCCTTGAGATTATTCTCAATTTCAATTAGCAAACTGCGAATCGCAAATTGAGAATAACTTCCCATTAATTCCTATGGGCCTCCTGGCCCATAGAAATGAATGGGAAAGTATTCCTTAATTGCAATTCGCAATTTTGATAATCGCAATAAAGGAATTTTATGAAATCGCATAAAAATGCGATTTTGTACATACATACCTATTTGCGATTCTCAAATAGCGATTTCTTAAAAATCGCTATTTGATAATCGCAAAACTGGATGATGATACATATGGCCCTGAGACATTTGTGACGTGTAGAGGGTGGGCAATCTTTGCGCTGCACTAGAAAATATTTTAGAGGCCTTTGTGTTTTTTTTGGAGGGGGGGGGGAGGAAATGGGTCCTGAGACAATAGAAAACAAATCCCACCCTCTCTTTCTGGACCCACCCTTATAGAGATGCTTAGGAAGTGAGGGACCCTATCCCCTTTGCATGTCCCACTCCTCTACTGCCACTCATCCTCTACTTCATTGTAACATTTTTAAAAGACTGGCAGGTTCATAATGGAGAACACAATTGCAAAACTATTAACAATATTATATAACGCATAATTTACTAGCAATTCATTTCATTTGTGCAATTAAGATTTTAAAATGAAAAAGCTAATCTATGGACCAGAATTGTTAAAAAGTTAAGTAAATTGATCTTATCTTAATTTTGCATATTTTAAAAATATCAAAAATTTATTTGTGTTTAACGTTAATATGTAAATAGAGTAAACATTAATGCAGCTAATTCAGTTTTCTTCAGTGTTGCCATTGTTCAACAATGCTATGGATTGCAGAAAAATAAGTGTGCTCCTTTCCCTATTATGCAAGAGACAGAAGAAGTGACAAACAGCGTTTGTTCCATTTTTTGTAGCCATGCAACCCTAATGCGACCAGCCTAAGACATGCAGTACAAGAGGGGTTTTTCTAGGCAGGCACAGAGAAAATGTAGATTTTATTAAAGACTAGAAATGCTTTCAAAATATCATCCAAGACACCACTGTCTATTTTCTTACTGATCTTCTTGAAATAAATGACCTCAAACAACTCTTCAAATGAACTAACCCATTGTAAAGGCTCCATTGTAGATGCTATAATCAACTAAAATGAGCTGGTCTCACTTCGATCCATCACACCTATCGACTGGTCAGACCACCATCTCATTCTGTTTAATATCAAGATCCACCTCAGATCTCACACAGCCCCATCCAACAAAGCTACGCACTGGGCTAGGAAGATCAAACAAATTCCAATAAGGGAATTGGAATCCAGGGTCTGGGCCCAACTACAGTATCAACCTCTCGCTCTCACCGCTGAGTACCTCACCACCCACTGTAATACAGCGATGATTGATGTCCTTGATCGAGTGGCACCGCTCAAAATAAAACAATCTAGAAAAATGCAATTGAAATCCTGGTTTAACTGCAATCTGAACAGTAATAGGAGACAACTCAGACAGTCAGAAAAGGAAATGGAGAGAGTACCCCTCTACAGTCCACCTCTCACTCCTCGTATAAAAAACACATCTTTATAGAAAAAGCCAACTTTTTTCTCAACCAAGTTTTTCACCATAATTAAACAACAATCTACCCTTACCTCCCCATACGAAACAACAGCCACTGACGAACACTGTGAAGAAATTTCCAACTTCTTCACTGATATAGTAGCAATCATTGAGCAATCCATCATCCAAGTCAAAATCCTGTCTTCCATACCAACCCACCCCACTAACTAACATCACTTCATGATTGCCCCCACTCCAGATGTAACTAATGACCGAAAGGCCCCAAGAAACACTAATGTCAAATGTGTCCTTTTTCAACTGAAAAATTATGCTAATTGGTCTGACTCCAAAGTAACCCATTACAGAAAGTGAAGTCTTCGATATAATTACAAACTTGAAAACCACATCCCACACCAATGATCTCCTCCCATCCACATTAGTACAAAACCTCAACCATATCATCGCCCCATTCTGGGCAAAAATCATCAACACATATCGCTCCTCAGGACATGTACCTGACTTCCTCCAACTAGGCCAAATCACACCCACACTCAAAAAACCATGGGCTCACCCTAATGACCTCAATAACCTCAGACCTATCACTAACCTCCCACTCCTAGCCAAAACAATGGAGAAATGTGTCCTTTTACAACTCAAGCAACATATAGATGAATTCCACCTCCATGAATCCTTCCAGTCAGGATTCAGGAAAGGCTGTAGCACAGAAAGTGCTATGCTCAATAGGTCGGATGACATTCACAGATTCTTGGATGAAGATGATACATGCCTCCTAATCCAACTTGACTTGTCGGCAGCTTTTGATACTGTAACTCATCCAGCATTAATTGAGACACTCAAGAACCACACTGGTATCAATGGCACAGTCCCTAGGTGTTTCACATCGTACCTGCAATATCACTTGCAACAAATAAAAATCAACGACTGTCTCTCAAAACCAACACTAGTTCCTTATGGTGTACCCCAAGGCTCAAATTTCTTCCCATCCCTTTTCAATCTGTCAATGGAACCTCTTACTGTTATCCTGAACTAAGCAAGGGTCAAATATCACTTATATGCGATGACACCCAACTTTACTACAATATTAATCACATAGTGACATCATACATCTGAACGAAAAACTAATCAAGATACAAACTTGGCCTAACACCAACCACTTAAAGTTAAACCCCAACAAAACTTAACTACTACTTGTCTCCCCGAAAAATGACCCTCTACCAATCCAAAATTGGCTCACGAACTTGGGCGCCCTAAATTGTTCTCTTACACTATCCAACTCATCACTCTGGACAAAAACTTGTCACTGAAGGACCACATCAACAACTCAGCTGAAGAAGCGCGATACACTCTTAAACACCTCAAGAAAATCAAACCTTGTATTCCGCCTGATGATTTTAAGGTGGTAGTGCAGTCTCTAGTCCTCTCAAAACTGGATTATGGAAATGCCATCTTCACAGGAACTCTGAAAACCCACCTTGCCTCCCTTACAATAGCTTTCAGCATGGCTGTCCAGCTACTAACAGGTTTTAAATGATTTGAGTACATCTCACCAGCCCTCAAGAACCTAAATTAGCTTCCCATCGAAGGAAGATGTATCTGCAAGACTGCTTGCATCACCCACAAAGCCCTTCACACTCACAACCCAAACTACCTAGGTTCCAAACTTCCAAAGCAGGAAGAGCCAGGGCTCTGAGAAGCTCCAGCTCACTTCTTCTCATACCTCCCAAACTGAAAAAAGAATCCTTACCGACTCGCTTATTCTCTGGAAATGCTCCTAGGATCTGGAACTCCTCCCTAGAGAAATCCCCTGTAACCCACCATTTTCATGTTCTAAACTTGATCTTAAATGCCTACTGCTCAAAAAATACTTTAATACTCAGACAAACTGAATTATTTTCTCAAAGATGACACCCAATCCTACTAGACCCTTTCAGGTGGTCATTTGATTGTTTAAGCTTCTTCTATGTCATTCACGCCATTAAAGGGTGCTGTTCTAATGTTCTCATATTGTATCTACCTTGACTGCACAATGCTTTTCTTGGTCTGTATATATGTATATACTTCAATTGAACGATCCTGCATTATATGTAAAGCGCTCTGATACCTTCTGGTCTAGCTAGCGCTATGTAAAACCCTATCAATAAATAAATAAATAAATACTTAATACAAACAGACTTACAGAATTTGAAACCTGAAACTAGGTGCCTGATTTAGATCTCAGATGATGGGTTACTCCGTCACAACGGGGACGGGTATACTGTCTGCCGAAACAGAAATCCTATTATTTGCTATGGGATTTAAATATTGGCTAACAGGATATCTGTCACCACTGTGACCGAGTAACCCGTCCATGAGATCTAAATCACGCCATAGGTATTACCACACTCATTCCATCTTTTGCTCATCATAAACATTATAAAGGAGAATGTTTTCAAAAATCATAAAGTAGGGGGAGGAGCTTCGCTGCCAACCAAGATGGCCGCGTGAGCTCGGAGCTCCGAAGACCTCCCGATCTCCCGAATTAATCCTGCTATCTATCCTGTCCCACGATGGTGGGAATCGGTTGCTGAGCCGGGCCTGATGCGGCCCCCGTTCTCGGATTGAAAATCGGACATTCCTAGCCTCAGTTGTGTCGACGGTCCCGGAGGCTCCTCCCGCACCGCTTGTGCCAGGGTGGATCGTAGCGGTGTCCATACGGAGTTCCTCCCTGCCAGTGCTTCTCCTGCCCGAGGGGTGCACCTGAGCTCCGATCGCCTTGCTGGCTGATCCTGATTTTGGACCCCGAAATCTGTGCTGTGTGCGCTGGTGATACCCCGCTGGACTCTCTCGCCCCCGGTGTCCCCCCCCCCTGTCCTGCGGTTGCCAACATGGCGGGCAAGGGTGGCTCGGATGCGGGCAAGACTCAACGGATCAATCGGAAGCCGTCCCAATCCCAGTCTACTATTCCCGAGCGCTTTTCCCAGTCTAAGGGATCGCCGGCACAGGTGGTTCGAACAAAAGACTCGAGGAGGGATGAGTCGCCGGACGATTCCGAACTCACACTCAGGGACGTCATGGGTGCGATATCGGGGGTGAGGACGGAGGTGCACACACTTCGCGAGGAGCTATCCAGCAAGGTCGACTCCCTAAAAATCGACCTGAATCTCATCAGGACGGACCTTGGGAAAACTAACGACCGGGTGAAATCTTTGGACCTTAAAACATCCAGCCTGCTCACAGATGTCTCGGACATCCAGACGGAGGTGCGCACTTTGAAACAGGCTAATGGCGTACTGGCGCGTCGGCTGGACGAGTTCGAAGGCCGCGCGCGTCGCCAAAATGTCCGTATCACCGGAGTGCCGGAAAAGGCCGAGGAGGACTCTGCAGAACTCTTTGTGGAAGATCTGGTGGTCAAGCACCTACAACCGGGGGGCCTGAGCAAATTCTTCTCGGTAGAGAGGGCCCACAGGATTCCTGGTGGGCCGCCCAAGTCGGGAGCAACCCCGCGCCCCATCATTGCGAGGCTGTTCAACTATAGGGACAGAGATGCAATTCTACAGGCTTCGAGGACCGCGGGCCCTCTCCATTTTCAGAACTCGGAAGTAAACTTTTTCCCGGACTTCACCCAGGCCGTTCAGAAACAGCGGCAGAGCTTCGCCGGGGTGAAGCGGAGACTCAGGGAAATGGGCCTACGGTACTCAATGCTATATCCTGCTAAGCTTCGCATTGAGCGCGACCACCGGACTTTCTTCTTCGACTTTCCTGACGACGCGGGACACTGGCTCGACACCCTACCCCAGGAACGACCTGAATCAACCGACCGGACGGAGGAAGCCACCGGAGGAGCGGCTGCACAGGAGTGATTTCTTGACTATTTATCTCCCGAGAACTGGGGAGCCGTGAGGTGCTTCGACTTTAGACATTGATATGTACATTGACTCATTCTGTTATTGATATGGGGGGTGACGGGAGGGGATGGGATGCCTCCTTTCTCCTTCGTGGGCTTTTTGTAGGTTAGTTTAGGGGCGACAGGCACACTGCTAGTTGGGGTGGATTTTAGTCTGATGCAGGGGTGCAGGGTGGGGGGTAGTTGGGATGTGTGGTTTTGTATTTTTTCTTTGTCTAATTTTTTCTCCTGGCTGAGGAATTCTTGTTACGTTGTATCGCTGCACTGGGCGCTGATGTGGGGGGTGTGGGGGGGGGACGCGGAGAGTCCTTGATGATGGGGGGTAAACTGCTTCATTTGCTGAGCTGGAATGTCAACGGGTTGGGAGATCGTATCAAGAGGGGTGTAGTGTTGCAAATGATTAAACGGTGCTCTCCAGATATAGTATTATTACAGGAGACCCACTTGGTGGGTCATGCATGTAAGGCCTTGAATAGACGGGGTTACAAAATGGTGGCTCACGCAGGCTTCTCCTCGGGCTCTAGGGGGGTGGGCATATTGGTGCGCGCGTCCCTTCCGTTGGAGGTGGAGTCTGTGCTGGCTGATGATAGAGGCAGATACGTGGCTTTGGTGGGCAGATGGGAGGGCCGCACGCTAGTTTTGGTTTCGGTTTACGTACCCCCGGGGTTGCAGGAGACCACATTCAGGGACTTGGGGGGCGCCATTTTGGGTCTTCCCGAGGGACTGTTATTGGTGGGTGGAGATTTCAATTCAGTTGTCTCAGGGGAACTGGACCGTTTTCCTCCCCGGGATCTTCGCCCTTCCCAGTCTTGGATGCCTGGCTTTGTATGTTCCATGGGGATGGTTGATTGTTGGCGTTTGCTCCACCCTACACAGCGACAGTATTCCTTTCTCTCGGGTGCTCACGGTAGCTTCTCCAGGCTGGACTACGTCCTGGCCCCGGCGGCCCAGGCGCAGTCCGTTTCCACCGCGCGCCTCCTGGCCCGGGGTATCTCGGACCACTCCCCGGTTTGGATTTCGTTTGACTTCCAGGTCCCGGCGTCCTCGCGGGTAGCCCCCATTAACCCGTGGTATTTTCGCGATCCGAAAACCCGATCTCTCCTGGTCAAGGCTATAGACCGGTACTTTGTTGAGAATACTGGCTCCGTGGCCTCGGCCGTCTCCTTATGGGAGGCCTTTAAAACTGTTCTTCGTGGCGAGGCCTTCTCCCTGATTGCGGAGGCACGCCGCCGCCGCGATGAGGACGTGGTGCGGCTGGAGTCTGACATTGCAGACCTCAACGCTCAGCTGGAGCTGGGCCCGTCACCCGATTTGGTCCATGCCCTCTCGCTTAAGCAATCCGAACTCCGGGCCACGGCTACTGATGCAGCGAAGGCCTTAAGCAGGGAACAGCAAGGAAGGATCTACGATTCCGGTGATAAAGCTGGGAAGCTCTTGGCCTGGTTGGATAAGCGGGAATTGGCGTCCCGGGTGGTCCCGGAGTTGGTGGGTGAGGACGGCTTAACCTTGACGGACCCGGCGGCTATAGCCGGGTCCTTCGCCGAATATTTCGAAGGGGTATACACCTCCGCTACCTCTCTCCCGGAATCCGCTTCGGCCTCCTATCTGGAAGATATTGACCTCCCCTGCCTATCTGATCTTGACCGGGAGGACATGGACCGAGACCTGTCTGATGACGAGGTTGCCCTGGCGATTCGCTCGTTACGATCTGGTAAAGCGCCGGGTCCGAATGGTATCCCGGTGGAATTGTACAAGCTAAGGGCTGACGCGCTGGCTGCACCGCTGCGCACGATGTTCCTCGAGGCCCGTGAGAGGGGGGAACTCCCCCCAGACCAGAGACTCGCCACCATAGTGGTGATCCACAAAGAGGGGAAGCCGCGGGACCTGCCCCGGTCTTACAGACCCATCTCACTGCTAAATGCTGAACCCAAGATCTTAGCAAAACTGTTGGCCAACCGGTTGGTGGGCGTGATCACGGACCTGGTGCATCCGGACCAGTCCGGGTTCATCCCGCACCGGAATACGGCGCTTAACTTGAGGAGACTCCACGCAGTTCTGGCACGTGCCCACTTGCTTCGCGACCCGGCGGTTCTGGCTTCCCTTGACGCTACCATGGCTTTCGACTCCCTTGAGTGGGATTACCTGTGGGCTGTCCTAGCTAAGCTGGGCTTCGGGCCTTCCTATATTGGATGGGTCCGACTGTTATATTCTGCACCGATGGCTAATGTCGCCGTTAACGGTAGACTTTCAGCTTCCTTTGCGCTGCACAGAGGTACCAGACAGGGCTGCCCGCTTTCGCCGCTCCTGTTTGCGCTAGCGCTGGAGCCCCTGGCGGCAAGGATTAGAACGCACCCCGATGTTTCGGGGATTACGTGGTCGCCCGGCTTCGAGGATCGAGTGTCGCTTTACGCGGACGACATCCTCCTTTACCTTACCTCTCCTTGTCGCTCGCTCATCGTGGTTTTTGACCTGCTGGGAGTCTTTGGGTCGTTTTCGGGGTTGGTGATCAATTGGTCCAAATCCTCCCTATTTACGGTGTGTGGGGACACCCCGCGCCTCCCCCGTGGGTGTTCGATTCAGGTAGCCCAACAGGGCTTCCGGTACTTGGGCATCTACGTGTCGCTGGACCCTCGTGCCCGCTACACACGCAATCTTTTGCCACCGCTAGAGCGCCTGAAGAGGGATGTCGAGATTTGGAAGAAACTGCCTATCTCCTTGATGGGCAGGGCGGCGCTGTTTAAGATGATGGCGCTACCCCGCTTCCTATATGCCCTGCAGAACTCGCAGGACCCGGTCCCGGCCAAGTATTTTGGCGAGATCGAATCCCTGCAGCGGGCACTGCTGTGGGATGGACGGCCGAGAATATCGTTGTCCAAATTGACCATTCCCTGCTATGACGGTGGTATAGCACTACCGGATATGCGGAGGTACTACTGGGCGTCCCAGCTCGCGGCGGTCAACCATGGCTTCTATGGCCCGGCGGTTAGTCCGGGCTATGCTATGGATCGATGGCTAGTTGGTGATGGCAATTACTACAGAGCTCTCTACTCCAAATCGTTGGACCGCCGATTAACGGGCCCAACCAGAACGATGGTACATGTATGGCGCACGGTGACGGACACCCTTGGCTGGAGGGATAAGATCACTTTGGCCACTCCCCTGTATGATTCTGATGTGCTGGGGAAATTGTGGAAGACCAAAGGTTTTGACCGGTGGGATACCATCGGCATATCTAAAGTGGGTGACATGGTTGTGCGGGGCAGCATCAAGTCGTTCGCCTCGTTGCAACACGAGTACCAGCTGGCGCCGACGGAATTTTTCCGGCACGCCCAGCTTAGCCACGCCCTCTCCCCTCACGTCACTGACGGCGATGCCATCCCTGAGTCTTCGCCCCTGGAGGATCGGGTACTGGACGGCCATATGCCGGACAGTGCCATTTCCTTGACTTATAAGAAACTGATCAACGTGAGGGTGGACTTGCTTGAACGGTTGCGGATGCACTGGGTGAATGACGGTATAGAAATGGATGATGAGGAATGGCAGTCGGCGGCCTCCTCCCCCAGAGAGGTGGCCATATCGGCGAGATTACGTCTGGTCCAGCTGAAAATCCTTCACAGGGTGTATGTTACCGGCCCCAGGCTCATCCATATGGGGCTTTCCACGGATGGCCTGTGTCGGCGGGGTTGTGGTATGCTTGCCACCTTCCTGCACATTATCTGGGAGTGTCCTGGTGTGGCCCGATACTGGAGGCGAGTGCATGAGGTGATGGAGGAGGTGACGGGTGTGGCCCTACCAGCCGAGGCTCGACGTTGCCTCCTCAATGTGTGGTGTCCGAATGACTACAGTGTAGCCCAGACCCGATGGGTAACCTTGGGTAATATGGTGGCCAAGAGGGACATTGCCCAGAAATGGGGCGCGCCCGCACCCCCGTCCCTTAGCCTCTGGCAGAACAGTATGGACTGGTGCATGGTGCGGGAGAAAACGGTGTATGTGGCCAGGGGCAAGCCCAGAATGTGGAGATCAGTGTGGGGAGCCTGGAACTCTTATCGGGGCGATTTATGTGAACCCCCGCCTGAACCGGAAGTGGACGTCCAGCCCTCCCCATAGAATGCTACCCTTCCCGTGACTCCAGACAGGTCATCCTGAAATGGGAACCCCCCCCGTAATTTCGTACTGCAAGTGAATCCTTGTGTTGAGTTGGATGTGCGGCCCCCGGCCCCCTCCCACTGTGCCCCTTTACCATGCTTGCTCTGTCCTCGGCCAATTCTTTCTTTACTTTTTCTTCTTTCTAACTTTTTTGTGCCTCGGCACTTCGTTTCTGGTGGCCTTTCGGGGCCCTTCTCTCTTTTATGGTTTCTAAGTTGGTTCCTATTGAAAATTAAACCTGACTGCTTCTGCGTGCTGTTTTGTACATGACTCTATATGCCACTTTAATGCTGCCTGGCCTCCGGGATGTACGGCTGAATAGCGGTGTACTTTTTCTACAAATAAAGGTTTTTCAAAAAAAAAAAAAAAAAAAAAAAAAAAATCATAAAGTAGTTTGGTTTTATAACAATGTAGGAATAAACATGAGAACGTCCACTTTTCGCTGGGTAGCTACCTGAAAATCTAGAATCTTTAGTTAAAGTATTAAGATGTGTTACACTGAAATAATGCACAGTGACAGTACAAAATAAGAAGGTAAACTTGGGCTTGTGATTTGGGTTCATTGTCCCTTTCTCGTACGGCCTGATTTACAAGCAATTGTTTTTTTACGTCAATTTTAAACCTTCCTTAATCCATAATAGATGGACCTGATTTACAAAAGTTCTGTTAATACTTAGAGTGATTTTAAGATTAAGAGAGATGTGCACATTCCCTGGATAAGGACATTCTTAACATTGTCTTTTCTGGCCCAGGACAGTCTGAAAACCATTGTACACCTGGAAAGATTATTAGCCTAAGGACATGATTTACTATAGATATGATGTACTAAGGTTTTTCACTATCTTAACATTGTCTTAAACAAGCAACAAGACTAATTTTTAGAGGGTACAGTCCTCAAGACTATCCATCCTTTAGATAGGCATAACTCAGAGAATCAAATTAATTTCTTTGCTGTCCAAGTCAACCACACTCTGGTTTTCATTCATGGCAAAACGACACTTAGATTAACAGATACTAGCTACAACATCCAACAAGCATTGGCAAAGTCATACACACACATATATATATATATATATACATTTATCTATATATATATGTGTGTGTGTTTCAAGTTTATTTTATTTATGTTTTGGAACTCATAACAGAGGTCCACATAAAATCACCAAACATTAGAATGCTACCCTTCCAGGAGGGAACAATTAATTTGTGCAAAAAGCAAAACTTAAACACAGGGAAGAGAATCTTACTCCAGAGAACACTATTTTGTTTTAAAACAGAAATAGGTAACTCGTCCGGGCCCATAGCTCCCGAGGAACGCATGCCCTTAATAGCCAATTCTATAACCCTTTCGGAAGGCGGGACAAGGAAAGAATTATTCTCTTTCGTTCTGTCGCGAACGACTACCATTCCATTTCCGGCATACAAATTCAAGATGTATTCTACCCAAGTTCGTTCTTCAATCGGGACTGGTAAGGATCTAGATCTTACACCACAACCTTCCCCAATGAGCGACCAGAATAATCTAGCTTGGCCGCTAAAGGCAGCCTCCCGCAGTTTAATCCATACTGAGTCCTCGCTTTCCTTTTTTAATTTGATTTTCAGCCTTTTCCTCCTCCTTTTTAAAAGAGCCAATCTATGATATCTTAGAGAACAATGGCTCAAATACTGTTGTCTTATATAAGTCATACACACACACATATATATATATATATATATATATATATATTCACTTAAAAAACCATAGGTTTCAGGCCTTATATAGTTAGGAATTAGCATTTAAAAAACCTTTGAAATTCACTGAAAAAACCATAGGTTTCATGCCTTATATAGTTAGGAATTAGCATTTACAAAACCTTATTTTACTCCAACAACACCATTGAAATTCGCATATATAGTTAGTTGGACTAACTATATTTCGCGCACCCGCAATCCACTGCTGATGATGTCACATATTACATCATTCATGACATGGTCAGTGACATCACTGATGACATCACTGATGACATCTCAAATGACATCACTGATGACATCATCCGGTGACCGTATGTTTCTGTGAAGTTTAAATATGTTTTACATATTGAAGAATGAGTGGATGTATAAGTGTCTGGATTAAAGATTAAGTAGGTGCGTGACTGACTGTAGGAGTGAGTGATTAAATGTGTCTTTCTGAAAGCATGGGTTAGTGACTAAACTGTCTGAATGTGTGTATCATTATGTTTGTTGTTGTATAACCTGTTGCATTTGTTGATCAGTAGCTATATGAGTGGCTATATGTGTTATTGATTGGTTGCCCAAGTATTTGTATGAGAGAATGAGTGTGTGTGTGGGTGGCTGGGAGGTGTGTGATTCTGTGCATAGATGTGTGAGCAGATGATCCACAAGATGTATGGGTTCAAGAGTGCATGTGGAAACACCTGTATGGGCGGTTGACTGTCTGCATGGGTGTATTGGTGAGTGAATTGATATCTCAGAGCTACATGTCCAAGTAAGTACATATGTAAAACACAATGCATGTGACAGTTGACATATATAAATGACTATACATGAGAGCCAGTGATTGTGCCAGTTCTTGTATGGATCATTGTGTACTTGTATCAGTGATTGTATTAGAGAGTAAGTATGTGTTAGTATATGTTTGAATAAGTAAGGTGTTGTATGTATAACTGTACAGTTGAGAAAATGGAAGTGTGATTGATTCTTTGCATAACTGACTAGGTGTGTGAGTAACTCCATGAATGAGTGACAGTGTCTGAGTGTCTGTATACACTTTGTGTATCAAAGTTTATATTAGAGTGTGAAGAGGTTCATCGTATTATCACATGAATGATGTCATCAGTGATGTCATCAGTGATGTCATTTGAGATGTCATCAGTGATGTCACTGACCATGTCATGAATGATGTAATATGTGACATCATCAGCAGTGGATTGCGGGTGCGCGAAATATAGTTAGTCCAACTAACTATATATGCGAATTTCAATGGTTTTGTATGAGTAAAATAAAGTTTTGTAAATGCTAATTCCTAACTATATAAGGCCTGAAACCTATGGTTTTTTCAGTGAATTTCAAAGGTTTTTTAAATGCTAATTCCTAACTATATAAGGCCTGAAACCTATGGTTTTTTAAGTGAATTTGCAAGGTTTTTTAAATGCTAATTCCTAACTATATAAGGCCTGAAACCTATGGTTTTTTAAGTGAATTTGCAAGGTTTTTAAAATGCTAATTCCTAACTATATAAGGCCTGAAACCTATGGTTTTTTCAGTGAATTTGCAAGGTTTTTTAAATGCTAATTCCTAACTATATCAGGCGTGAAACCTATATTTTGTTTCAATAAATTTCAAAGGTTTTGTAAATGCTAATTCTATTAGCGGATAACGTTTATATATGTTATTATCCTTCTGGGACCACCTGAGCAGCCATCTTGTTTCTCAGGAGAAGTGAGGCACAAGAGAGCACAAAACAAGAGTGGAAAACGCGGAAAGGGGGGCAGGGTAGAGACCCCCTGACCCCTAGCCCTTCTCAGGTTGTCCCAGAAGGACCCCCAAGGGCAAAATTATTATTATTTTTTTTTTATAAAATCGCGTAAGGCCTGAAACCTATGGTTTTTGAAGTGAATTTGCAAGGTTTTTTAAATGCTAAATCCTAACTATATATGGCCTGAAACCTATTTTTTTCTCAAAAAACTTCAAAGGTTTTGTAAATGCAAATTCTATTAGCGAATAACGTTTTTATATGTTAATATCCTTCTGGTACCACCTGAGCAGCCATCTCATTTCTCAGTAGAACTGAGGCACAAGAGAGCACAAAACAAGAGTGGAAAACGCAAAAAGGGGGCAGGGTAGAGACCCCCTGACCCCCTAGCCCTTCTCAGGTTGTCCCAGAAGGACTCCCAAGGGCAAAAAAAAATATATATATATTATTTTTTAATGAAATCGCGGGGTGCGTGTACGGTACGCATACGTACGCGGACCTGTACGCGTACCGTGCGCGCACCCCGTGATTTTTTCATTTTTTTTTTCCACCGGTAAGCGCTCCCCAAAAAAATGTGGGAAATAAAATTACATAAAAACCACTGGACAGACTTTCACCAAATATAGAATAGACCCTACTACATACCAGTCCCTACCATTATCCCACATTTGATGGTATTCCATTGAGCCATTTGGGCTGTAGCCCTGTCTAAATATCCTGAGGTAAATTACATGACAAAAACACATATGAAAGTGTTAGAATTTTCAACCAGTTAAAATGTTACTTTCATATCCTACTTTTTTTCATGACATTTGATTTGTTATGCACATGAATATAAATGAAAAATGAGAGGGAAACACGGCCATTTTGACTACAACTACCTGAGATACATCTTTAAAACATTTCCTCATTTATCTTCATCACCTTTCTATAAGGTAAGTTATAAATTTGTGAAGGGGCACTTTAAGTTCATTTGTAAAAACGTTTTCTGACAGTTATTTAATGTCCCTCTGTTATAATTACAGATTCAGATAGGCTTCTCTGTTATAGTTATAGATTGTATTAGACTTCTCTGTTATAATTATGAATTATATTAGGCTTCTTCACACACACTTTTTTATATTTCTACTTCCTACTACCTCCAATTTATAAAAAAAGGCTACATTTTTTGAAAAGTCTGTCATTCTTTTTTCCTCCTGGTACGCTCCCCGGTGCGCTCCCCGGTGCGCGTACCGGGCGCTCCCCCCGCGAAAATCAAATTATTATTTTTTTTTTTGCCCCACGGGGACCTTTTATAGCCCCCACATCAAACCTAGGGGGTCAGGGGGATCTACCCTGCCCCCTTATGGTCAATTCTCCCTTTGTTTTTGCCACCACTTGTGTCTCGATCCTACCGAGACACAAGATGGCGGCCGCTCCGGACTGTTTAGAATGTTTACAGACACCCGAGAGCCAATCAGCTTTCCCCACGCAAGTCGCGTAGCACGCCCGGTACGCGCCCCGGTGCGCGTACCGGGGCGCGGCTATAGATATATATATTTTTTTGAACCTAAATTACTCAAAATCCACTGGAGCACATATCTTGAGACATAGCAAAGGCACATCGGGCTACCAGTCCCTACAATTTTGCCAAGTTTGGTGCAAATCCATTCAGCCGTTCGGGCTAAAAGTGAGTTTGACCGCCCTATGGAAATTAACATGGAGAAAACACGTTTTGGGACCCCCCCTTTTATCTCAGCCCCCGCTTGACGAATCCCCCCCACATTTTCAGGGAAGGAGCGGAGCGGAGCAGGCCATTTTCTTGGAGAAATTCGCGAAGATTCGTCCACCGGCACCAAAGTTATTCCCAATAGAATGTTGCGGATTTCCTATGGAAAGTAGATCCTAACTATATATACCTACTGGCTATCGCCAGTAGGTAATATATATATATATATATATATATATATATATATATATATATATATATATATATATATATATATATATATATATATATATATATATATGTATATATATATATATAACCTACTGGCGGTCGCCAGTAGGTAGTTATAGTTAGGATTGGCTACCATAGGAAATACGCAACATTCTATTGGGAATAACTCTGGCGCCGGTTGAGGAATATGCGTGTTATTTTCCAAAATTTAGGCCAGCTCCACTGCGCTACTTCCTAGGAAGTTTCGGGGGGATTCGTGAAGTGGGGGCTGATAAAAAAGGGGGGGTCTCAAAACGTGTTTTCCCCATGTTAATTTCCATAGGATGGTCTGACAAGTCTACAGGCCGAACCGCTGAACGGAATTACGCCAAACTTTGCAAAATTGTAGGGACTGGTACGCAGATGTGCCTTTGCTATATTTGCTGAAAATTGCTCCAGTGTATTTTTTGAAAATTAACTTCAAAAACACATATATATCTATATGCGTGCTTCGAGCGCTTACAGGTACGCGTACCAGGGAGCGCACCCGGCGCGCTACGGGAGTGCGCGAGCAGAAAGCTGATTGGCTGTCGGGTGTCTGTCAACATTCTAAACAGTCCGGAGAGTCCGCCATCTTGTGTCTCGGTAGAATCGAGACACAAGAGGTGAAAAAGAAAGGGGGAAATAATTAAAAGGGGGCAGGGTAGACACCCCCTGACCCCCTTGGTTTTCTGAGGGGGGCCTAGAAGGATTCTTAAGGGCAAAAAAAAGTGTTTTTTTTTTAAAAAAATCGCGGGGTAAGCGCTGGGTGCGTTCCCGGGTACGCTCTCTGGTACGCGCACCCTGAGCGCACTACGGGGGAAAACAGTGAAAGAAAATAGTTTTTAATAATAATTTGGCTTGCTTAGAGGTAGGGTAGCTCTAAAAAGAGCTGTTGTGTTATGTGGGTGATTTCAGTACCTATAAGTAGGTACTGATGCAGAGTCTAAAATTGAAGAGCAAAACTCTGTTTTCCTCATCTGAGAAATGTATACTGTTTCCTCTGTAGATATCTTGCATGTTGTAATGCAAGTCATTGTGGTATATTCAAATCAAACCATATTCTCTCAGGAAATCAGAAACAGATCCTCTTGGGACCTACTGAGAAGGTCTAGGGGATGAGGGGCACACTACTCTGCTCCCTTTTCAAGTTTTGAAGTATTACATTTCACTCTTTTTGGGAGAAGGGAAGTAAATGTTGCACTCTATACTATAAGTCTCACTTTATAACACAATCATTTCGCTACTATCTCATAAATTACAAATAGAATAATAAAAAATGTCTCAAACAATTTATAATTTCTAAATATAAATTTATTCTTCAGAATTTTCATAATTTAAAAGAACTTCTAACATTAACTGATCAGGAATTTCCTCACCAGAAGTCTCCATACATGAGTCCTGGAACTCAATATAGTTCAAACATTTGATTAATTCAGCATCCAAAGTCTCATCATTAAAATCCCCCATTCCATCTCCTCTCAAAAAAAGGTCTTCTTCATGGATAATGTTATCAACAGGATCATTCAAGACCTCAATAAAATTCGCCTCAACAAAAGTCGCAGAAATGTCAAAACTATTATCAACGGTGTCCTCATTCAGATCCATATTCTTTACAAATTTCTTGCTGTAAATTGCAGGAAAAAAAATCACTTTAATTTATCGTTTTTAGTAATAAATGATATAAAACTAGCTTCATCAAGTATTAAATTCCCCTTACAAATTAACAACTCACCTTTTAGAAAGCAGTAGAAGAGTTAGCACTGTGTAAATTTCACACCAGAAATAGAACACCAAAAATTCCTCACAAATGTACCTCAAAGAGTACTATCACAAAATGGCTGTGTTTCCCTCTCATTTTTCATGTATATTCATGTAGAAAACCAATGAAACTTCATCACACACAAATTCAAAACCAAAGAAACATTTTAATTGGTTCTAAATTCCAAAAGCTAATTGGCTCTTGGGTGTCTGTAAACATTCTAAATGATCTACATAGTCCGCCATCTTGTGACTCTGAAGAACAAAGACACAAGAGGTGAAAAATAAAAGTGGAAAACGTTGATAGGGGCAGGGTAGAGACACCCTGCCCCCCTTATGTTTTATCAGGGGGGCCTAGGTTGACTCCGAAGAGCAAAAAAACGTTTTAGTTTTTAAAAAAAAAAATTCGCGGAGTAAGCTCAGGGTGTACGCACATGGGCGCTTACCGGTACGCGTACCCTGAGCGCACCACGGGGAAAAACAGTGTAAAAAATTAGAGTGAAAAAAATAATTTAGAGTGCTTAGAGTGCTGTTCCCTTACTCCGGTTCCCTCACTACCCTTCATTCTCTATCCTTTATTCCCCTTCCCCTTACTTTCATCCCCCAGTCACCTTCTCTTAGTACCTCTGCTTCAGTCCTGTTCCCCTCTGTTCCCTTTTTTCGCTCCCTCATTCTTTGCCTTTCTCTGACTCATGTTACTCCGCTTTACTCACTCCTTCTCTTACTCCGTCTGTCCTTTCACATCCTCACTCCTTCCCTCACACATGTTATAGTTAGGAATTAGCTTTTAAAAAACCCTAGAAATTCACAGAAAAAAACCATAGGTTTCACAATCGTTATAGTTAGGAATTAGCATTTTAAAAAACCTTTGAAATTCACAGGAAAAACCATAGGTTTCACACCGGTTATAGTTAGCTGAACATTTTACTCACACAAAACCATTGAAATTCCCACGTTATAGTTAGTTGGACTCACTATAACTCGCGTGCCCGCAATCCCCTGCTGATGATATCACATATTACATCATTCATGACATGGTCAGTGACAGCACTGATGACATCACTGATGACATCTCAAATGACATCACTGATGACATCACTGATGACATCATCCAGTGTCTGTGTGTTTCTGTATAGTTTAAATATGTTTTACATATTGAAAAATGAGTGGATGTATAAGTGTCTGGCTGAAGGATTTAGAAGGTGCGTGACTGACTGTAGAAGTGAGTGATTAAATGTGTCTTACTGAATGCATGGGTTAGTGACTAAACTGTCTGAATGTGTGCATCATTATGTCTGTTGTTGTGTAAGCTGCTGCATGTGTTGATCAGTAGCTATATGAGTGGCTATATGGGTTATTGATTGGTTGCCCAAGTATTTGTATGTGAGGCTGAGTGCTTACCGGTTTAAATGGACTGTCACCGGCTCCCTTCTGGCGAATATCCACATTATATATATATAAAGTATTTGCAACCACGATCTCATTAACCCAATAATGACACCACAAATGAACTGGATATATCCATAGAAACAAACCCAAACTTCGTCAATTCCAATCCACACAAAGCAGGCACAGACTCGACGATGTTTAAAGTGCAAAACATTATTTATTCACTGATGCCCATGACACGTTTCGGCCCTGCACGCTGCAACATTTTTTCTACCTTTACATCCTTCCATCCACGTGATTGCAATAAAACAAACTACAAAGATAGCAGCAACTGAAAAAATACTATGTCTTTGAACAAATAGCGGTATATCATCCAAATGGGACTTAAAATCAAGGACTTAAAATCTGCACTTACTTTATGCAGTCTGACTTATCAAATCACCTGTATTATTTGAATATTCATTCAGAATCATGAATTACCATTTGTTATTCAATTCACATCTATAAAAGTGACATGTGTCAGTGTCATTGTTTACTGTCACATGCAAAACCTTTTTGCAATATTAACATTATTATCAGCATAGTGCTATGAGAACCAAAAATATTTTGAGAATTTTCAACTCGTCTTTGTATTGGTGCCTCAAATATAATGAATCACTGAACCCCACATCACTATCTTTCATGGTACTATTGTCCGCAGTGAATTAAGATACATATTGTTGTCGTATAGAGTACCTCAGTCATGAGTTAATCTCTATTGTTGGCACTAATCTCCATTGCTCACTAAAGTGCTAGAAGTTGAAAGTGCTAGCTGAATAAAGTGCATAGTGGAAGAAAGTGCATAGTGCAACAAGGTGCATTTAGATGGAAGAAATAATGCAATTTAATTGTTGTGCTCCAGTAAACAATTTCTAAACATCCATGATAAATGATTTGAACAAAATGTACTCATTATAAAAAGCGAAAAAGCCATTAATTTGTTTGACAAGGGATATTTCATAGGGACCATACTGTTTTCATAAATAATTACTAAAAACAGCATTAAGAAAAGATGTAATGATTGCTATTGATTCCCTGATTGAAAATTCATTAAACATTTATGAAAAGTATCTAAAGAAATGTAATAGAGAATTCATTGAAATACATAAAAAATTCATTAAATATTTAGCAAATCTCCACTGGTATTAAACCCATTGGGTACTTTTGAATCCAACTCTAAAATAAAGTGAGTCTCCAACTGCTCTAACATTTTTTATTGGTTGCCACCTCTCCTCAGTGCTGGGACAGCGCCTATGACAAAATACTTTAAACAGTCTAGGATGTTCTCATGAACATGTTTAAAGTGGGGTGCCACCGGATTTGTGGGGTCCGAGTTTACAATTGCCATTAAATGTTGATAAATTCTCACATGCACTTGCAACTTTGTACTACCCACATATTGTAGACCGCAGGTGCATACTAGAACATATACCGAAAACTCCATCCTACAATTGAAAAGGCCTTTCAAATAAATCGGTTTAGAACTGAATGCCGTGATATAGTTCAAAATATTTAACCCCAAAGTGGCATGCCCTGAAGGAATTGCATTTAAAAAAGCCTGTTTCGGAGGATACCCAATTTGTTTTCTTAACTACTTCTGGACTGCTTCTGACTAATGCTTTTTTCATAGAGAGAGCTCGACAGAATGTTAAATTCGGTTTATTGGGCAAGAATTGACCCAGAGTGGAATCAGTGAGTACTATCGGCCACTGGCTATTGATAATCGATCTGATCGCTCCTTCTTGTACACAGTATGTGGTGATCAGCCTAATATTAAGATCTCAACTTGATCAGTAAGGCAGGGAGTAACTGTTGAGTCTGAAACATTGAGTGTAGGAAACAGAATAGAATGTCTAGATTTTTCATTAGCCTTTCTCATTGCTCGATTCATGACATTAACTGCATAGCCCCTCTTAATGACACTTTTTTTGCTTCTTGATGGCATACCCTTAAAGCCCCTTCTGAGCTGCAAATTCTGTGTAATCTCAGCATTTCTGTGTATGGAATGCTATTAATTAGATTTTTCAGGTGAAAACTAGATGCGTGTAAGGTAGAGTTTCCTGCTGTCTCTTTGCGATGTAGTCTAGACTCTAGTTTGGAAGCCCTGACATAAATTTGTACATCCAAAAAATTAATGGATTGCGACTCAATGTGTGAGGTAAATTCCTAATTCAATACATTGTTAATGATGCGTTCCACAAAATTACTTGCAGTCGCCTTACTCCCATTCCAGACTACAAACACATGATCAATAAATCGCATCCAGGTTACCACATGTGCATACCAATCTCTATGGAAGACCTCCATGAGTACCTGCTCCTCCCACCAGCCCACATGTAAACATGTGTAGCTGGGGAAGAAGCAGGCTCCCATAACAACTCCCCTTAGTTGTTGAAACACCTTATTACCAAATAGAAAGAAATTATTCAACACCAATCAATCATTTTTAAAAGCCTAGAATTATGGTTAAAAACTTGAATACGTCTTTTCTTGAGATAATATTAATCTGCTGTTATACCATCTGTTAGACCTGGGGTTCGCTAGTTGGCTGAGGTAGGTACCTTAGGCCAAATAAGGACCCTTGCTTCCACGTCAGGGAAAGGAAGGACAACTTCTCAGATAGCCCCGCTCACTCCCTCGGTAGCTTGGCATGAGCAGCCAGGCTTATCTTCAAGTCCAAGGGGTAAAGTATTTGCAACCACGATCTCATTAACCCAATAATGACACCACAAATGAACTCCACACGAGTTTCATAAAAACAAATACAAGTTTATATGAAAAGATATACAATGAGACCACACAATATAAATCCAACATATGTGTATTTGTAATATTCCTCCTGGCGGGTTATTAAGCCAGCCAGACCTTGTAAGGTCTGGCGATATTAATAAGCAATTCTAAATGATCCACTGCAGTCCTAATACAATGCTATGCAGTTCGTAATGCAAGAATCAGGCACTTTGCAATGTAAAAATAATGCAGTTCGTTATGCAACAATCACGCAGTTCGTAATGCCAAAATAGAGCACTGCGTAAAGCAACAATCAGGTAGTTCGTTATGCAAACTAACGCAATGAGTAATGTAACAATCAGGTTGCCGTTATGCAAAAATCGCACAATGCGTAATGCAACAATCAAGCAGTTCGAAATGCAGAAATAATGCAATGCGTAATGCAACAATCAGGTTGTTCGTAATGCAGAAATAATGCAATGCGTAATACACTAATCAGGTAGTTCGCAATGCAGAAATGCAATGCGTAATACACTTCAGGTGGTTCGAAATGCAGAAATAATGCAATGCATATTACAACAACCAGGTAGTTCTTAATGCAGAAATAATGTAAAGTGTAATACACTCCAGCACTGATCACAGTGCCTTAGGCCGTATCTCCACCACTCATACTGACTCGCGGTCAGCTTCCGTCAACAGATGACCCGACACAGGTATGATGTAAACCAAAAGTACAGCTCTGCACTCTGGCCTTGGTACTGCCACTCCTTGGCAAGTATGGGCTGTGATACAAGCCGAAGCAGAGGCTCGCGATGCAGGACTGGGAGAGGCCGAGCGCGTCCCTCTCCGAGCCCCCACCCTGCCCCAGACGGCGACACACGTTACCTATCTTCTTCCTGCAACTTGGGCCTCAAATGCAATTTTGTGGATTCCGGGCAGTGGAACTCGGGCCCTCCCTCGACGGGGTTGGCTCAAGGTCCCGCTCTGGCAACTGCAGGCTCAGGCAGGCGGCTAAGCTCCTCTGGGGCTGCAGGTCCGGGCCGCTGGTGCTACGAAGATCTCAGGCTGCAACATTGCTTACACACACACAGCGTAGCCTCACTTGAGCTTCAGTTGTGGAGGATCACAGGGCTCTCCCCACAACAGTCTCAGGCCGCACAAAGCACACACACACAGCGTCGCTGAGACTCACTTGAACTCTGGGTGCACAATGACAGGGCAATCCTCACAAAGGTGCCAGGCTGCACCACGCACACAGCGTCGCTGAGACTCACTTGGACTCCGGGTGAACGATAACAGGGCAATCCTCACGAAGGTCTCAGGCTGGACAAAGCACACACACAAAGCGTCGCTGAGACTCACTTAGACTCTGGTGCACAGGATCATAGGACAATTCTCACGAAGAGCTCAGGCTGCAAAAAGCACACGCACACAGCGTCGCTGAGACTCGCTTGGACTTCAGGTGCCCACGATCACAGAGCAATTCTTACGAGGGTCTCAGGCTGCAAAAAGCACAAACAGACAGCGTCGCTTAGACTCTCGTGGAACCTTTTGTGTTACTGAGTTTCCGCTACTGGGAGCCAGCTCACCTCGGGCCTTTGGGGGTAATTTACTTCCAGACACAGCAAAGTCCTTGCAAGGAGGGGGGCACAGCACACAGAAAAGTCCCTTTAGCCTGTCCTTGGTTAAAGCAGCAAACTGCAGGCCAGCCTCAGAACACACAGCAGGGGTCAGTCCTTTCCTTCAGTCTCTTCAGCTGTTTCTTCCTTGACAGAGGTTCCTCTTGACCATGAAGTAGGTTCAATCCTTTTCAGTCTTGATCAATCCATTTCTCCAAAGTTCGGGGGCTTCAGCTCGCATAGTTATACCCCTAAATGTCTTCGAAGTCTTTGTGTTCAGGGGGGCACTGCCCCCTGTTCAAACCAGTTCAGGATGCCTCCCTGCCAGTGACACCTTCTTCCTTTGATTAGTGGAGGTCTGGATTCTCAATCACTCAGCAGGAGATGTGACCATTGTTTTATGGCAGCCACCCAGGCCTCTTCACCTCTAGGGGCTACTCCTCCCCCCTACACTCTAGATGCAGGTCAGCGTGTTGCTGTCTCACCTCCTCTGCTGGGTCAAGACATTCCCCAGATCCTATCACTTTCAAATCCAGACAGTCAATCCAAAACCAGGCAGAGAGACACACAAAAATGTTGGAGCACAAAAACCCAGCCACTTCTAAAAGACCGGTTTCTAAACACAGAATGCAAAAACCACCTTCATAAAAAGATGTGTTATCACAATGTGAGTTCAGGCACACTAAAAGTCACCTCTACATCTTAAGCCTTTGGGAAGATAGGCTGGAAAACCTATTACACAGCCTCCCCATTCTGTCCTATGGGCAAGATTGCCTTTCGACAGTGAAAAACAAAGTGGAGAGTATTTCACAGTCAGGACATGGTGCACACCGTAGTACATGTCCTAACTTTCACATGCACTGCACCCTGCCCAGGGGGGTACCTTGGACCTACCATAGGGGTGTCTTATGTGCATAGAAAGGGAAGGGCAATGCCTGGAAAGTTGGTGCTCTTGTAAGGACAACATCGCAGTTTAACAAACTGCGCGCAGGTACTGCAGTGGCAGGCCTGAGTTCTCTCTTTAAGGCTACCTGTGTGGGTGGCACAATTAGTGCTGCAGGCCCACTAGTAGCATATGCATTACCAGCCCTGGCACACATAGTGCACTCTACTAGGGACTTTACTGGTAAGGCAAACATGCCAATCATGGACAACCAATTACCATTAAACTTTATACAGGGAGCACTTGCACTTTGACACTGATCAGCAGTGGCAAAGGGCCCAAAGCATCTAAGTTGTCAACACTATGTCAGAAAAAAGGTCTAGGGGGGTAGCAAAAAGTTTAGGGAACTTTAGCCAAAAAGGGCCAAGTCCAACACCATCCATATGCTCAATGCTGGTGTAAAGGGAGGTTATGTCCATAGTCATTAAAACATAATCATTTGACCAGGATATATCATATAGTTTTTTCAAAAAATCACATTTGTCCTCGATGTAAGATGGTAACTGGACCACAAATTCTTGGAGGAAATAGTTTACATATTGTGTCAGCTTCTCAAATAGACCATTTCTTGCTGATATAATCAGCCGTACGGGTACTAGGGACATGCCTTTGTGAATCTTTGGCAGAAAATAGAGTACTGGCATTACTGAAAATTCATTATTTAGAAATTGATGTTCCTCCTTAGAAATCAAATTCTCATGCTTCCACCTATTTAGATCCTCTTTTAATTCACTTTTAATTGTTTTCACATGTTGTATGTTAGATCTTTTATAACATATAGGATCATTGAGGTGTTAGTAAGCCTCCTGAAGGTATTAATTTCTTCACCAGAGTACCACATTGCCTCCTTTATCGGATTTGTTGATTATTACTTCAGAGTCTTTTTGCAATTTACATATTAAATTATGGTATTGTCTCTTTTGATACCTATACTTTCTGAAAGTTTTCTTAGTCTTGCAATTGAGCACCTTAATTTCCTCCACCACTCGCTCACTAAAAATGTCCACCACATCTCTTGGCATCATCAGCATAAAGGTTGATGCAGGTTAAACGGACTCCTAGATGGTTCTGAGGGATCGATGCCCTCATCACGGAGAGCACCTTGAGTTGATCCTGTCATATCATTGATCTTTTCTTCCTTTTGCAACTCTTGTAATGTTCGTAGTAACGGAAAGTCTGATACTTGACGGTTTTGTGGGTCAGTTCTTACAGACTTTGATTCCCACGTGGTATGATTGGAGGCTTGTTTAATTTTAAAGAATTTGAAGACATAAATTTGTGTCTGACTGTAGTTGAAATTACTCTCAGGACAAAATGTGAGACCGAGTGATAATAGTTGTATATATTTATATATATATTTTGCAGCCATATTCAATAACGTTCCTGCCTCAAATGTGAAGGGGAATCAATGTAACCAGAGTCTATTGCTTCTGTATCACTGTAATAAAGAGGTCATTGCTTGTCTTCACAAAGTAAGGGCCGGATGTAAAAAAGATTAGCGCTTCAGGTACCAGTGGTAAACAGTTTAAAGACCATCAAAAAGGACCTTTCCTATGTATGAAAGTCCATTCGATTGCTATATTTTGTGAATTGAATAAGTAGCAATTTCTTAATTTATCGACTCCAAATAGCAATTTGTTATTAGGGATTTCTTCATAGTGAATCTTTATAAATGTACGAAGGATTCACAAATAGCCACTAGTCGCAGAGTGGTCATTTTGCATGCTCAATTTGCCACCAAATGAAATCAGGAGGTAAATTGGTTCAATCTACATAAGCAATCACCAGAATACACCAGCGGCGTTCATAATGGCAGCTTTCGGTGTGATGGCTAGGAGGAGGATGGACTACGTAGGAGGAGAAGTCAGGAAATCAGTTTTGGGGGCAGGGGTGGCCTCTTTCAGCAAAGAGTTTTGACAACTACAGGCTTAGTTATCAGGTTACTTTGGATATAATTGCTGTACTTAAACCTTGGATAGAAAGAAATACTTTTAGAAGCAACACCATACCTAAGAATGTGTAAGTACTGTGCTCACTACACCTCTTGTTTAAAAAAAATGCTGTACGCACCCATTTTGTATCCTTTATTCTCTTTTCTTTTCATAATTGATACATGGGTTTTAGTGTTTTTATTATCTATGATCTGCATTTCCAGGATTTGTTTCACCGGATGTAGTACATCAAATTTGTAGAAGTCAATGATGGCTACTGTAGCAAGCAAGTTTTGTGGATATTTTATAGGAAACTTTTTGTAACAATTTGTGTCAATTGATACAATAAAACAATTCATTCATTCATTCATTCACTTCACCTCTTTGCCTCTGGTCGTTATGAGGGTATAATTGCTGTGGCAGATGGTGTTTCCCAAAATTTCCTATCTAGATTTAATAGGCATTTTGTAGAGGTCCTCCTATCTAACATTAATAACCATAACATTTTTTCTAACACTCAACAGGATTTAGAACTGACCAAATTACATTTACATTCCCAACAAATAATATGATGTATTGATAGTAGTCGTATAGCCATATGCCCACCATCTGCTAACGAGTATTTATTCAGAAACAGGAAATATACTCACTCATTAAGCATAAAGGTTGTGTGTGATGCATCACTTATCATCACAGACATAGAAGTAGGTTTCCCAGACAGCACCCATGACTCCTACATGTTTAAACACAGTGATATTTACATTCATCTAGCTAGAGGAGATTTTTGTGATGAATATTTACTTGGTAAGCATATGAATAGTCATTTAGAAACAAGAAGCCTGGGTTCTTGGTTTGAATATTTAATACCACATTATGTTATAGGTTACAGTGCTTATGCAATAAAACCTTGGATGTTAACATTATTTCTAAACCCAATCACCTACAGTGAGCGAAGATACACTAATGCTCACAAAAGAGCATGCTCTGTACTTGAGCAACAGTTTGGAGTTTTGAAGGGAAGATGAAGGTGTCTCCATTAGAGTGGCAGTGCATTGTAATATAGCCCTGAAACCTCCTGGAAGACTATTGTTACCTGTGCTGTGTTGTATAATAGCAAAAACAGCAAGGTGATGGATGGAATGCTTGAATTAATTTCAACCACTGGCAATCACCCGAGCTGCAGCCTAATCCATTCTTTTTCACCCACCTTAGTTTGGACAGCCACATGCAAATCAGTCTCAACCCTGTTCCTCATGGGAACACAAAAGCTGGAACTGACAGGCCAGTTCCTCTCTCAACCAGAACACAAGCAACCCAAGGACCAGTTTTGCCCTTGCTATGGGCTCTTCAGGTGGGTATAGCATGGTTCCAGTGACACAGTGATCCTGGGACCCACGTCTGGGTATACCCAGAGCACGTAGGGAGTCAAATGCAAAAACAACAAGGTGATGGATGGCATGCTTGACTTAATCTCAGCCACTGGCAATTGTTTGGTCCCTGCATTTCAATCCATCGTTTTTCGTCCACCATGCCACCTCAGTTTAGATCCAGCCATATGCAAATCAGTTACTATTTATGCATAATACTTACTAATAAATATCTGCAACACGTATTAACAGTTGTGCACCAATACAGGATCACACACAACCATTTACAGAAGGGCAAAATGTCAGACCCTATGGTAGGAAGCGTAAATTTAAAAAAGCACATCCTAGGTGGCTGAAAGTTGCCTTTCCCACTGTGATTTCAAAAGGCTGTGTAGTGATTGGATACACACCTTAAATAAGCATTGAGGATTGATACGGGGTCCTTGTGTAAAGGAATCCTAGAGGCTACAAAGAAGCTCAAAGCCAATATTTTGGCCACAGAGGGAAGATACTAAAGGAAATACATCAGTAAATCTTTTGGGTGTCTGGTAGCCATTAATATGTCTTGCTGTGCTGCTGAAAGATGTAGCTGTATTCACATAAATATTTAAAATTGAGCGTGGGTCAAATTTTATGGTAAGCAATGGAGAAATTTTTTGAAGAAATATGGATAAAAAGAAATGCGAAGATGAGGAGGACTGAACCCACCACTTCGCGATCAGTGAACATACAATCTGCACCTGAGCTAGGCAACGACATAGGTACATAGTCGAAGAAGTAAGCCTAAAGCGAATGAATTCTTTTAGGCATTCTGATGCCTGAGGATGTCTTTTTGTTCAGGTTAAACAGCAAAATACTGGACAGCAAGACTGATGCATTGAAAACGAACAGCCAGGGCAGGCTTTAGCACTGGCAACACCCGGTGCGAAAATCTTTTTTGGTGCCCTCACCACCCCTGACCTCCTTCTCCACGGATTCCCTCGCTACCACCCTCCAACAGTGCCCTTCACCTCTCCAAAGCCCCCCTCTCACATATAGTTTATTTGTTTTATAGCGCTACCAGTGCAGGGTGTCAGAGCACTTTACATCACACACTCGAGATACAAAGACAATGAATCATTTGTGTGTAAATTAGTCTATAGAAAATGTTTCTTAAAACAGCGAGGATAACAAGGTATAGAAATCACATGTGATCCCTATCAGTAGGCAGTATATTTCAAGAGTGTATAGTCTGGAGAAGCACACACTCATAATTTAAAACGCTCCACAGTGGTTGGGGGTGGCTTTACTAATAGGAATGTATTTCTACCTAAACTTGCCCCTTTTAACTACATTAGGTTAATGAGTTAATGAAAGACTGAGGAAAAAAGCATAATATTTTAACTTATACCGTGCAGTTTGCACACAGCTCATTGATGACAGTTATGCACCACTGTGCTTTATTAGGATTTTAACTTATGAACTGCACGTTACAAAAAGATCTCTGTAACAAAAGCAGTAATCCACTGAGCTATCCACATAAAATACAGTTGTGTGATCTGCATGGTACACGTTCTTTGCAGCAGACATAATGATCCCATGCTCTACTTTATGATGAAAGAAAACAGATGATGGACGGAATGCTGAATTAATCAAACATTCACCCCCAGTCACAGATATGGGTTAAATCCATTGTTATTTTGTACGCTACGCCATTCCAGTTTAGACCCATCCATATGCAAATTAGTCTTGACCCTGTGCCCCATGGGAGCCGTCCAGCCCAAACTGCCAGGCCAGGTCCTCCCTGGACCAGAAACAAGGATAATGGGACTAGTTTCGGGTTAACACCCCTCCACAGCCAGGCTAGTGTCATTCTGCTAGCGTAGCGAGCACGGGACCCACGTCTGGGCATACCCTTCCCACTTAGGGCAATAAATGCAAAAATACCAGTGGATGGAATGCTGAATAAATAAATCATTCACCCCAGTCACTGATCTGTTTTAAATCCATATTTTTTTGGGTGCTACGCCATCCCAGTTTAGACCCAGTCCTATGCAAATCAGTCTTGACCCTGTGCACCATGGGAACATTCCAGCCCAAACTGCCGTGCCAGGTCCTCCCTGGAGCAGAAACAAGCATCATGGGACCGGTTTCAGGTTAACACCCCTCCACAGCCAGGCTAGCTTGAATCTGGTGGCGTAGAGAGCACGGGACCCACGTCTGGGCATGCCCTTTCCACTTAGGGTAACAAATGCAAAAAAAACACAGATGAAGGACGGAATGCTGATTTAATCAAACATTCACCTCCAGTCACAGATCTGGGTTAAATCCATAATTTTTTTGCACTCTACGCCATTCCAGTTTAGACCCAGCCATATGCACATCAGTCTTGACCCGGTGCCCCATGGGGACAGTCCAGCCCGAACTGGCAGGCCAGGGCCTCCCTGGACCAGAAACAAGCATCCTGGGACCAGATTCGCCGTAACGCCCCTCCTCAGCCGGGCTAGCTAGAATCTGGTGGCGTAGCGAGCACAGGACTCACGTCTGGGCATACCCTTCCACTTAAAGCAACAACAGCAAAAAGAACAGATGATGGATGGAATGTTGAATCAATAAAACATTCACCCTAGTCACAGATTTGGTTTAAATCCATATTTTTTTGGGTGCTATGCCATCCCAGTTTAGACTCCGCCATATGCAAATCGTCTTGACACTGTGCACCATGGGAACAGTCCAGCCCAAACTGCCAGGCCAGGTCCTCCCTGAACCAGAAACAAGCATCCTGGGACCGGTTTCGGGGTAACACCCCTCCAAGGCCAGGCTAGCGTGAATCTGGTGGCATAGTGAGCATGGGACTACGTCTGGGCATACCCTTCCCACTTAGGGCAACAAATGCAAAAAGAACAGATGATGGACAAAATGCTGGATTAATCACACATTCACCTCCAGTCACAGGTCTGGGTTAAATCCATCATTTTTTTTCACGCTACGCCATTCCAAAACTGTGGTTGCGAAGTGAGCTAAAGAAAGATGATGGATTCAACCCAGATCAGTGACTGGAGGTGAGTGTATAAAAATTGTCAGCGCTCCATCCATCATCTCCTTGTGTTTGCTTTGTTCGCCCTAAGTTGCTAGTGTATGCCCAGGGATGAGTCCCTTGCTCACTTTGCCACTGGATGCAAGCCAGCCTGGCTGATGAGAGGTGTGACCCTGAAACTGGCGCCAGGATGCTTGTTTCCAGTCCAGGGAAGACCTGGCTTGGCAGTTCGGTCTGCAATGTTCCCATGAGGCACAGGGTCAAGACTGATTTGCATATGGCTGGGTCTAAACTGGGGTTGGGAAGTGAGCCAAAGAATGATGATGGATTTAACCCATATCTATGACTGGGCGTGAGTGTCTGAAAATGTTCAGAGCACCGTCCATCATCTCTGTGTGTCTACTTCATGATGAGTCAAAACTGCCACTAGACAATCTCTCTCCAGTAATAGTCGCCATTAATCACCAGAGGTATCTTGGCATTTTTCCAAAACTGTGGTTGCGAAGTGAGCTAAAGAAAGATGATGGATTCAACCCAGATCAGTGACTGGAGGTGAGTGTATAAAAATTGTCAGCGCTCCATCCATCATCTCCTTGTGTTTGCTTTGTTCGCCCTAAGTTGCTAGTGTATGCCCAGGGATGAGTCCCTTGCTCACTTTGCCACTGGATGCAAGCCAGCCTGGCTGATGAGAGGTGTGACCCTGAAACTGGCGCCAGGATGCTTGTTTCCAGTCCAGGGAATACCTGGCTTGGCAGTTCGGTCTGCAATGTTCCCATGAGGCACAGGGTCAAGACTGATTTGCATATGGCTGGGTCTAAACTGGGGTTGGGAAGTGAGCCAAAGAATGATGATGGATTCAACCCATATCTATGACTGGGCGTGAGTGTCTGAAAATGTTCAGAGCACCGTCCATCATCTCTGTGTGTCTACTTCATGATGAGTCAAAACTGCCACTAGACAATCTCTCTCCAGTAATAGTCGCCATTAATCACCAGAGGTATCTTGGCATTTTTATTGTTTAATGAAAACTGTTGGACACACAAGGGACTATCAGCCTTATTCATGAAGGGGTCGTTTTGCGAGCCCCTAATAGCGAATCATAGCTAACGCCCCTCCTCAGCCGGGCTAGCTAGAATCTGGTGGCGTAGCGAGCACAGGACTCACGTCTGGGCATACCCTTCCACTTAAAGCAACAACAGCAAAAAGAACAGATGATGGATGGAATGTTGAATCAATAAAACATTCACCCTAGTCACAGATTTGGTTTAAATCCATATTTTTTTGGGTGCTATGCCATCCCAGTTTAGACTCCGCCATATGCAAATCGTCTTGACACTGTGCACCATGGGAACAGTCCAGCCCAAACTGCCAGGCCAGGTCCTCCCTGAACCAGAAACAAGCATCCTGGGACCGGTTTCGGGGTAACACCCCTCCAAGGCCAGGCTAGCGTGAATCTGGTGGCATAGTGAGCATGGGACTACGTCTGGGCATACCCTTCCCACTTAGGGCAACAAATGCAAAAAGAACAGATGATGGACAAAATGCTGGATTAATCACACATTCACCTCCAGTCACAGGTCTGGGTTAAATCCATCATTTTTTTTCACGCTACGCCATTCCAAAACTGTGGTTGCGAAGTGAGCTAAAGAAAGATGATGGATTCAACCCAGATCAGTGACTGGAGGTGAGTGTATAAAAATTGTCAGCGCTCCATCCATCATCTCCTTGTGTTTGCTTTGTTCGCCCTAAGTTGCTAGTGTATGCCCAGGGATGAGTCCCTTGCTCACTTTGCCACTGGATGCAAGCCAGCCTGGCTGATGAGAGGTGTGACCCTGAAACTGGCGCCAGGATGCTTGTTTCCAGTCCAGGGAAGACCTGGCTTGGCAGTTCGGTCTGCAATGTTCCCATGAGGCACAGGGTCAAGACTGATTTGCATATGGCTGGGTCTAAACTGGGGTTGGGAAGTGAGCCAAAGAATGATGATGGATTCAACCCATATCTATGACTGGGCGTGAGTGTCTGAAAATGTTCAGAGCACCGTCCATCATCTCTGTGTGTCTACTTCATGATGAGTCAAAACTGCCACTAGACAATCTCTCTCCAGTAATAGTCGCCATTAATCACCAGAGGTATCTTGGCATTTTTATTGTTTAATGAAAACTGTTGGACACACAAGGGACTATCAGCCTTATTCATGAAGGGGTCGTTTTGCGAGCCCCTAATAGCGAATCATAGCTATTCGCTATTAAGGACTCGCAAAACGGTAATCATGTAGGAATCGCATAATAAAATGCGATTCCTACTGATTCCTTATTTGCGATTAGCAAATTGCTAATCGCAAATAAGGAATAACTCGCCATTCATTCCTATGGGCCAAAAGGCCCATAGGAATGAATGGGGAGTATTCCTTATTTGCGATTAGCAATTAGCTAATCGCAAATAAGATTGCGATTTGAAGGGTGCCAGGGGTGTCCACAGGACACCCTGTAGCACCCCTCAAATGAAATTTCACACAGGTGTTGCACACACACATGTCCAAAGGACATGTGTGTGTGTAACATGCAACTCAGAAAAATGCATTTAAATGCATTTTTCTGAGTCATCGCAATTTACCGCGAGGTCTGACCTCGCGGTAAATTGCGGCAAGAAATTGCGAATTCGCAAATTTAAATTGGATGTTGAATTGCATTTAAGGAATCTCTAATAGAGATTCCTTAAATGTAATTCCTCGCACATTTGCGACATCGCAATTAGCGATTTTTGCATTTGGGATGCTGAATCCCAAATGCAGAAATCGCACTCGCAAAGGGCCGGATTCTCAGAATCCGGCCCTTTGCGAGCCGATTTAGCCTTCATGAATAAGGCTGAAAGTAGCATATGCTTATAAACCTGTGAGCTTTTTCTAGGTACAGCACCCGCACCCCCTCCCTCGAGCTCAGCACCAAGTGAGGCTGCACCCAGTTCACCAATCTAATGCTGCCCCTGCTAACAGTGGCGACACACAGTTGTTATTCATTTTAACTGCAGAGAGGCGGATAGCTGTTTGTGGGAGCTGTCGGGTGCTTGCAAGAAGCAATGATAATAAAAAACAAGCCACATTTTTAGAAAGAAATTAAAAAACACCCACGCACAGTGTCATATTTTGTGTAGGAAATAAAATGGGTATGGAAGAAACAGGTGTGCAGCGTCGAACTGCCATCTTAAAACTCTTGTATACACACGTTGCCAGGGAGTCACATAACAAGTCTACTGTTTGGCAGAAAAAAAGAGTTTGTGAAGATAATGATCTCCATTAGGTCCTGTATCGAAGTTTTAAGCTGTTTTAGTACTGGTGAAAGAGTAAAACTTGCAACAAGGCAGAGCAACTAAAAGACAGCAAGGCTGGGCGGGGGAGGTGTTGTTATGAACTTTAACCAGCTCAGATGGCCACGTGTCAGCGCCCTTGCAAAAGTAATAAATAAAACAATGTCATTTTTAGAAAATAATATTTGAAAAAAACACATACGTTGTCTTACCAGCCCCGATACTGAAGTGGTCTATGCGACTTATGTGCACATTGTGTGCTAGCAAAAAGCCATATTTAGCAGTGAGGGCAGCCAGAGCCTGAAGGGTGCCCTGATTAAGGACCCAAAAATCACATTAAAATCCATTGTGTGATTGGGAATATATAGCAATTTCAACCACAGGTCCAAACCATTCTGGGTAAGAAAATGTTTGAGGAAGGATCCACGCAAGCCACACATCTTTGGACTCCCCCGAGTGTCTAGTTTTCAGAACTGTCTGGGTTTGGTAGGTTTCCGTAGCTGGCTGCCGAGCCCGAGACCAAAACTGCAGGTGACCCCTCCTTGCAAAACCAGGTCGTTTTGTGATCGATAATTTAGATGACTCAACAATAAGTTTTGGGCCCTTGCCTGTCAGGGGGACTTGACCCATCGACACAAGTGAGGTAGCATTTTATTGGGGCGACCTGAGGGAATGCTGAGTGGTATGAAATTTGTGCCGGCACCGTGATCCCACAATTTTCTGATACAGAAATGTGAGGAAAACATGATTTTTTTTTGCTGAATTTGAGGTTTGCAGGGCATTCTGATTACGAAAAGGTTGGAGGATTCATGCATGCCAAACCTCCCTGGACTCTCCCGGGTGGATATGTCTGGGTTTGGTAGGTTTCCCTACATGGCCCCTGAGCCCGGGACCAAAAACACAGGTGACCCCCTTGCAAAACCAGGTTGTTGTGCGATAGTTAATTTTGAAGTCTCCACAATAAGTTTGAGCCATTTCCTGTCAAGGGCACTAGGCCTAGCAACACAAGTGAGGTACCATTTTTATCAGGAGACTTGGGGAAATGCTGAGTGGAAGGAAGTTTGTGGCTCCCCTCGGATTCCAGAGCTTCCATCACAGAAATGTGAGGAAAATTTGCTTTTTTGACTATTTTGAGGTTTACAAGAGCTTCCATCACAGAAATGTGAGGAAAATTTGCTTTTTTGACTATTTTGAGGTTTACAAGGTATTCTGGGTAACAGAAATAGGTGAGAGCCACACACGTCACCCTATCCTGTATTTTCCTGCATGTTTAGTTTTAAAAAATGTACAGGTTTGCTAAGTTTCCCTAGGTGCCGGCTGAGCTAGGGCCCAGAATCCACAGCTAGGGACATTGCAAAAAAGGGTCAGTTTTCAATAGAAAAATGTGATGGGCTCGATTCGCAGAACTAACTTAAGACAAAATCCGAAACTTACTACTTTTGGAATTCACAGAAGTTAGGATTTTGTCTTAAGTTTGTCTTAAGACAGACTTAAGACAGACTTAAGACAGACTTAAGTTAGTATTTTGACTTAATTTCCTCCTAAGTCTGTCTTAAGTCTGTCTTAAGACAAACTTAAGACAAAATCCTAACTTCTGTGAATACCAAAAGTAGTAAGTTTAGGATTTTGTCTTAAGTTAGTTCTGTGAATCGGGCCCAATGTGCCCACATTGCATTTTGGGCAGTTTCCTGCTGCGGGAACTATGCCTAGCCAAACAAGTGAGGTACCATTTTTATAAGGAGACTTGGGGGAATGCTGGGCGGAAGGTAATTTATGGCTCTCCTCAGATTCCTGAGCTATCAATCACAGAAATGTGCGGACTTGTTTTTTTTTTTGACAAAGTTTGAGGTTTGCAAGGGATTCTGAGTAATTGAACCTGGTTAGAGCCACACAAGTCACCCTATCATAGATTCCCCTGGCTGTATAGTTTAAAAAACTTTTACAGTTTTTCTAGGTTTCCCATTGTGCCGGCTGAGCTAGGGCCCAAATTCCACAGCTAGGCACATTGCAAAAAAAGGGTCAGTTTGAAAGAGAACAATGTGTCCACGTTGTGTTTTGGGCCGTTTTCTGTTGCGGGCCGTAGGTCTACCCAAACAGGTGAGGTATCATTTCTATCGGGAGACTGGAGGAAAGCTGGATGGAAGGAAATGTGGGGCCCCCCTCACATTCCAGAGTTTTCTATACAGAAATATGAGGAAAAATTGTTTTTTTACTAAGTTTGAGGTTTGCAAGGGATTCTGGGTAACAGAGACTGTTGAGAGCCACACGAGTCACCCTATCTTAGATTCCCCTGGTTTGATAGTTTTAAAAAATGCATAGGTTTGCCAGGTTTCCCTAGGTACCATCTGAGCTAAGCCCCAACATTTATAGTTAGGCATATTTTAAAAAAAGGGTCAGTTTTCAGTGGAAAAATGTGATGTGTCCATTTTGCGTTGTGGGCCATTTCCTGTCACAGGCACTAGGCCCACAGACACAAGTGAGGTACTATTTTTTATCAGGAGACTTGTGGAAATGCCTGGTGGGTGGAGGTTTGTGGCTCCATACAGATTCCAGAGCTTTCTATCACAGAAATGTGAGAAAAATGTGCTTTTTTTACACAGTTTGAGGTTTGTAAAGGATTCTAGGTAACAGACCCTGGTGAGAGCCACACAAGTTACCCCATCCTGGATTCCCGGATGTCTAGTTTTCAGAAATGCAAAGCTTTGCTAGTGTTCCCTAGGTGCTGGCAAAGTTAGGGTCCAAAATACCCAGCTAGGCACATTGCAAAAAAGGGTCAGCTTTCAGTGGAAAAATCTTATGTATCCACGTTACTTTTTAGGTCGTTCCCTGTTGCAGGCACTAGGCCTACTCGCACAAGTGAGGTACCATTTGTATAGGGAGACTTGAGGGACTGCTGGGTGGAAGGAAGTTTGTGCCTCCCTTCCGATTCCAGAGCTTTCAATCACTACAATGTGAGGACAATGTGTTTTTAGACATATTTTGGAGTATGCAGGGGATTGTAGGTAACAGACCGGTTGAGAGCCACACAAGTGAGCCCATCCTGGATTACCCAGGGTATATAGCTTTAAAACATTTACAGGTTTGCTAGGTGCCTCCTGAGCTAAGCCCTAAAATCTACAGTTAAGCACATTGCAAAAATAAGGTCAGTTTTAAAGGGAAAAATGTGATGTGTCTATGTTGCATTTTGGGTCATTTCCTGCCCTGGGCATTTGGCCTACCCACACAAGTGAGGTAACATTTATATTGAGAGACTTAGGGGAACACATAATAGTCGAACAAGTGTTATTGCCAATTGTCTTTCTATGCATTTCTGCCTTACAAATGTAAAGCAGTGTGTAAAAAAAAAAGTCATTTTGAAAAATGCCCTCTATTTCACATGTTAGTATAAGTATCCACAAATTTAGAGATGTGCAAATAACCACTACTTTTAAACTCCATATTTTGTTCCCATTTCTTAAATACATAGGTTGCCTTAGTACCTATTTATCACTCTTTATTTTTTACCAAGTTAATTACAGTATACCTGGAACACTGAAAGAGCTGTTATTGGCCAAAGCTTAATTCTGTCCTCTTGAGAAATCCTAAGCTGCTATGCAAGGGGATACGTCCGGGTGGAGCAATGATCTAACATCATGGAATTAGTCAGATGTGCTGACCTAATAGAACCCTCTACTTCTACTTTTAAACCCTTGCACAAGGGAGAGTCTCTGAGAAGCAGTGGGAACTGCAGAAGACAAGAAAGAGAGGTCCACTAAAAATCGATAGCCCAGGGAGAAGTGGGACCTGTGGAAACAGCCTATGAGGGGCTAGACTTACCCTGGCTCAACTTGCTGCTCTGTGGTCACCTCTGCAGGAGCTGAGAGAACGCAAGTACCCGTCTTTCATACATGTTGCTGCAGTACTGCAGGTGAGAGGAAGGTAAAAGCCAGCCCCCTACTGGCACAGAACATGCAGTGCCGAGATTGAAGCTCATCATCATGGTCACATATTCCTGGCCTTTTACATGACCCCCTAGCAAATATCCGGGTGGAGGCATGGTCACCCTCCTCTTAAAAGTAAAAAAGTGTGTGTTTGTTGGAAAACAAAAGAAAATGAAAAGAGAAGAGAAAATCCTTTGCAGCATGACAAATGAAAGTGTAGCCTTGGATAGGGAAGCAGCTGATAACTCTATTCTGGGTTTACCTTAAAAATGTGTTTATTTGAACTGAAATTGAGTGATATTTGGCTCAACCACCACCCACACTTAAGAGATTACAAGTTCTATTTGAATGTACACAAGTCATACGCTAGGCTGGGTTATTTCCTTGGTACTGGGGATGTCTTAGCAGTAACACAGTCGATAGAGATTGAACACCTCTCATTATCCAACCAGTAAGCAGTTACGCTAGACCTCTCCCTCCCCTTCAGGAGCATAGGCCGCAGTCTTGGCGGCTGCGCTAAACGCTTCTCCACAGACCAGAAGTAATAAAACAAATAGATGGCACGATTAAGGGATATATGGAAACTAATGATTCCCCAGAGGTCTCAATTGCAATGATATGGGGTGCATTGAAGGCCATGATAAGAGAGGAATTGATTGCTATCTCTGTTGCAGATAATAAGGAACGGAGGGACAAGCGGGAAAAGGTGAGCAATAAACGCACAAATCTGTACACTGCATATGGAGTAAGAGGCTTCCTCGCTTCTATGCAATATTTCCTTGCCGTCTCTCACTGAGGAGGAATGCTCTGATCTCGACTTGGATATCACAGCTACGGAGGTTGAAAAAGCCATTCACGACTTACGTGGGGGGAAAGGGTTGGGCCCTAATGGTTTGCCCATCGAGCTGTTTAAGCTCACAGCAGACAAGGCGCACCCTATCTCACAGTAAAAGTAGGGATCAGAGGCTTCCCAATATTGTAGTCATCCACAAAGCGGGTAAGCCGGCCAACAGGTGCTCCTCATACAGACCCATCTTGTTCCTTAACTGCAAAGCTAAAATTCTAGCTATGGTTCTTGCCTCCAGATTGCTCAGAGTTCTTGCCCGGCTGCTCCATCCGGACCAATCGGGATTCATGCCTGCCAGAAACATCTCCCTCAATTTCCGCAGGCTCCACTGAGTGCTGTGCTGAGCCAACACAGTCAGAGAAGAGGCCGTTGTTGTATCCCTGGATGCTGCTTCAGCATTCAATACCATCTAATGGCCCTACATGTTCTCAGTCCTCCACAAACAGGGTTTTGGCCCCAAGTTTACCAGCTGGGTTCGGCTTTTATACCACCAACCACTTGCCCAAGTGTTAGTCAATAACAGGAAGTCCACAGTCTTCGCTCTCAGTAGGGGCACAAGACAGGATTGACCCTTGTCTCCGCTTCTCTTTGCCTTGGCCCTTGAACTTCTGGCAGCATGGGTCCACCGGATCCCGTTATAAGGGGCCTCAAATGGACGTCTGAGTGGGAGGACCGCATATCATTATATGCGGACGATATTTTGCTCTACCTAGCCTCCCCGGCTGCTTCCCTTCTAGACATATTTCAGGTGTTTTGTAGATTTGCTGGATTTTCAATAAAATGGACTAAATCTGTACTTTACATCCTCTGTGGCAAGAGGCCCACACTCCTGCGGGGCTGTCAATTGCAAGAAGCAGAGGATGGTTTTAAATACCTGGGGATCAGGGTCTCTAAAGACCTGCCCAGATTCTATGATCATAATCTCCTGCCGCCTCTTGTACGTCTTAAAGCAGACGTCATACATTGGAAGTCACTTCCACTGTCCCTCCTGGGGCGCGCAGCCCTATTTAAAATTATGTCCCTTCCTAGATTTCTACATGCGCTACAAAACACTCCACATCCTGTTGGCTCCACGTACTTTGGAGACCTCAATAGCAAGAGCATGGTTAGATAAGACACCCCCGGGAATGCAGATATGGCTGGCAAGCTTATTAGCTAGCTACAACCTTGAGAAAGCAATTTATGCACGTAAGGGGAAAAGGGGAATAGGGCTAAAAATCTGGGAACCCATAGCGAAATGGAAAGAGAGTATGGCACTGCAGGATAATGTAACATAATATGAAATATAGGTTCTATCAATTTTTTCTTTTATTTGCTGCTTAACTTGTGCTTTATTTTATTTTGTACTGTTCAATCTCAAACCAGATAATGTAAATTATGAATGTAAAGATGTTTGGACAATGTACAAATGTATGATATGTAATACAATGTGTATATTGAGAAAAAGGGGGGAAAAATAAAATATGTTAAAAATAAAACGTAATTTGGAGACCTCGACTGCATCTTGCGGGACTTGTTGTGGAAGGGTAAACCACCTTGTATTGCAACACACAAACTTACGCTGGGGTGGTTTGATGGGGGTATCGGACTCCCGGATATAAAGAAATACTACTGGGCATCACACCTCGCTGCCATCAACCAATGTACGTATAGGCCGCAGGATGATCCGGCCTTTCAGATTGACAGGTTGCTCCTCCCGGGGGGAAGCTGTGAGGGAGGTCTTTACATGTGGTCGTTGCGACCTCCTCTGATAGGCCCGATGAGACATGTGGCACATGTGTGGAAAGCGGCGACCAAAAGCCTGGGTTGGGAGGGGAGACTCACGAAGGCCACACCACTCTGGCATAATGAGCAGCTGGGCAGGTTGGTTTGTTCAAAGGGCTTCGATCGCTGGGACCTGATAGGTATATCTAGGGTGGGTGACTTGTGGAAGGCGGGTGGAGTGGTCCCATTTTCAGTGCAGCAGCAGGAGTACGATTTAGCCCAGTCTGAACACTTAAGGTATTTCCAAATAAGACATACCTTATTTGTGGTTCTTCCTAAGGGTAGTGCACTCCCAGAGTTCTCCCCACTCGAAGACAGGGTTTTAGATGGCGACCTACCTGAGAAGGCCATAACACTTATTTACAAAAATTAATCAATAACATGACAGATCTCCTGATTCGTTTGAGGGCTAAGTGGGACCCCAACGTGGCGGGACTGGATGATGAAGAGTGGCTGGCTGCGGTGGCCTCCCCGTGGGAGGTGGCCATCTCATCCAGACTCCGCCTGGTGCAGCTGAGGCTTCTCCATAGATCCTATTTGTCTGGACTCCTGCCGGTCACCTTGGGGTACAGTTCAGATGGAGGCTGTGCTAGACAATGTGGGCTGGAAGGCACCTTTATCCACATCCTGTAGGAATATACATTTATTCAGATATATTGGGAGGCGGTAGTGCGCTTGATGGAGGAGGTGTTGGGGCAGCAGATTGACTGCAATATAGAATTGGCTCTCCTGATTGTGTGGGGCCCCAGTGACCTGAATTCCACGGAGTGAATCTGAATTACTTTGGGACTGATGGTGGCAAAAAGGAACATTTCAAGATTGTGGAGGGCTCAGAGACCACCAAACATTGTAGACTGGGACAAGGATATAGGCTGGTGTATGGTCACGGAGAAGTCGATATATGAAGCAAAGGGGTGCCCGAATAAATGGACGCAAATATGGGGGCAATGGAATTGCAGGAGTGAGATTTGTGCACTGCCGAGATCGAGAGAGTACACTCTCACAGAGGCCTAACTGCATTTAACAGTAATTTGTCACTGCTATTCTGTACTAACTATGCTTTCATGTATCACTTGCAATTTACCAATTATTGCCAACCTGTGTACAACTTGAATGCTCATATGTCATGCCTTGTTTTCAATAAAAGAGAGTTATAAAAAAAACACAAAAATTAGAGCAAATACACCATCGTACTGGGCTTCTAGAGTGTGGCGCCAGTTGGAGGCGGCTAGGAAACAGCTAACTGGGTTAGACGTAGACAATGTGGAATGCTCACTTTTGCCCTTCAAACATTCCTTCTACATGGGGGTAACATGTGTGGCAGATTGTTAGCAAACAAACTTAGGGGACAGCACCAGGCCAATGTGGTGGAGACACTGCTAGGCAAGGATGGGACAGTGGTGATGGGGGAGGAGGCAGTGACGGAGAGGTTTCGACCTTTTTATAAGGATGTCTACTCAGCGCAGGACCTCCCAACCCAAGCTATGTCGGAGTATCTGGAGGAGGCTAATGTGACACACTTAACTGAGGGACAGGCCGAAGCTCCGGAGGGCCCCATTAGAATTGAAGAAGTCATATCCGCAATTTCCAGGCTTAAGTTCCATAAATCCCCAGGCCCGATGGATTCTAAGCGGGGTTTTATAAAGTCTTTTGCACTTGGTAGCCCCCATTATCACTAGGATGTTCAATGCGACCACCAGCTCCGAGACACTACCTCCCTCAATGAAGGTGACGATGGTCGTGGTCATAGCAAAACCTGAGAAGGATAAGCGCCTGTGAGGGTCCTACAGACCCGTATCGTATTTAAACATGGAGTATAAGCTTTTTACAGGGATCCTTGCCTCTCTCCTTGCCCCAAATATGCCTGGGTTAGTTGACCGGGACAAGTCTGGGTTTATCCCAGGCAGACAGTGTGCAGATAATACAAAACGCAGCTTCTATCTTATAGATAAAGCAGCCCGCTCCCAACGAGAGGCGATGTTCCTCTCTATCGATCAGGAGAAAGCCTTTGACCAGGTCCACTGGCTATACCTAGAAGTGGTGCTGGCAAGGTATGGATTTGGAGATCGGTTATGAGAATGCGTACCAAGTGGGTATGGAGGACCAAGGGCTAGGGTTAGGGTGAATGGTAGGGGTTCTGGATCTTTTCCATCGCACACAGTACACAGCAGGGATGCCCCTTATTCCTGCTACTATTTGCACTCTATAAGGAGCCATTTGCGCAATGAGTACGGGACGACTCACTTATTGCTGGTATGATATTTGGAGGGGAGGTCCTACCGGCATTCCAGAGAGAGGCAGAAAGGTTTGGGGCAGTCTCAGGATTTTAGATTAACTTCGCTAAAGCTCAGGCACTGAGCCTAACGGTAACCGTGCTACAAGGGAAGTTCTTGCACAAAATCACCTCATTAGATGTCAGTGGACTATATTTTCTCTTGGAATACAGCGTGCACCGACCATATCTGAAGTAGTAGAGGTCAACAATAGAAATTTAGTTACGAGGTCCAGATGGGCATAGCAAGATGGTGTCTCTTCCCTTTGTCCTGGCTTGGTTGTATCACAGCATTGAAGATGGTGGTCCTCCCCAGGGTTCTCTATATGTTGTTGACCCTATGGCAACCACCTGGGTCGTTGCAGACTCTACAGAGTGCCTTTCAAACTTTTGTGTCGTTGGTAGACGCTCTTGAATGCATAAGGAGCTTAATTGTCAGACTCCAGCAGAGGGAGGGTTGGGCATCCCTTGCATCATCAGATATTTCAAGGCGGCACAGATTAGATACATCGTGGAATGGTCGCGCCTGGAGTCGGAAAATAAATGGCTCTTTATGGACAAAGCATTGGCCGACGGGTCCATATGGAAAACTCAATTTCTGGGACGTTCGCAAAGAACTAGTCTCCACCTATCAGCGATCACCTCACCCACCCTCTGAGCCTGGAATGCCCTAGTCAAAATAAACAGTCACTTGTCGTTTCATTCCCCCCTTACTCCAATTGTCAGGATCCAGACTTCACCCAGGGTTTAAGAGAGGCATCATTCCAGGAGTGGCTGAAGCCCAGATGAATATTGGTGGGTCACTTTTTTGATAAAGATGGCCCTATTCCATTTAGCACTCTGAGGGTAGACAATGCTATCAGGAGAGGGAAAGATTTCACCACACGCAGATTAGACAATGGGTGATGCAGACGGAGATTAAGGAAGCAGCCCAACAGCCGCTGACACATTTTGAGAGGTGGCTACTAAGCAAAGAGTCAGACCGACATTTAGTGACAGAACTACACAAGATCCTATCAGAAAGGGTTTTAGATGGGAAATCTACTTCTCAAGTGCGTTGTGAACTGGAACTTGGACGGGAACTCTCCCTCCAGGAATGGCAAGATATATACTATATGGCAAGACACACAGTGACCAATACATCCAGTATAGACACTGCAAGGAAAATTGTTACATATTGGCATTTCAAACCAGAGCGCCTTCACAAAGGAAATCCAACACAGAGTGAGAAGTGCTGGAGATGTGGGGAAGCCACTGGGTCACACATACTATGGAAATGCCCCAAGCTACCTCGCTTCTGGGAGAAAATCCTGGGTAAAATTGATCTGTAGTTCAACACTCAAATACCCCATTTCCGGGCGTACATAGTGCTGGGCCTACCCAATGTATTGACATACCCACTCAAATACAGAAGAGGCAGACATATGGCATTGGCAGTCGGGGCAGCCCACCAAAAGATATTGGCCCTATGGGGCACAGATAGGAATCCAACCAGAATGGGGTGGCTACCTCTCATTTGGCATGTGCTGGGGATGGAAAGGTTATCCTCTACATTGAGAGACCAAGGGGACACCTTCCGGGAGGTCTGGCGTCCATTTATTACCCAGCTATCCCAGGAATTCACAGAGCTTACCTGTCCTAAATATCTAAAATTACTGCGATTAACTGGAGATTAGAACGTTTTCCTATGAGGAACATTCTAGTCACCTTAGATACCTGCAAATAGCTATGTATTAGGTCACGGGCACCCGGGGGCGGGGGTCAGGGGGGGAAAGGAGTTGGGAGTATGTTTTCATGTTTCTTTTCATTTTGTCATAAGTTGCATTGATGTCTGACCAGGAGGAATGTTGACGCTATGTCGGTGAATGTGTGATTTGCAATATCCTCTGCGCTGCAACAATAAGAACAAATTTAGCACAAACAAATTTGTCTATTTTTTCACACAGTGCCTGAAGTGGGTCAACGTGCTGCCAACTGCCTTAAAGCTCTTAGGGGACTCTATTAATTGCACTATAAGTTTATTCTGTTCACTGCAAGAGTGACTGGGGGACATTTTTTCCTCCAGTTTCAAGCATTCCTGGAGGTGGATATTAGCCTAGAGGCTCTGGTGATGTAGAAACCTTTTTTGTGGGGTCCCATGGTTGCATTGCAGCCAGTTTAAAAGTAGATATAAACAAGACATACTCTGCATTATGTTGAACGTTGAAAACATTATTGCCAGGCAAACTGTTTTTTTTTTAATATATTTTTATTGCAGAGTTATAAACCACAGGATACAATTAGTCAGCCAGTTCACTCGTGACATCCCCCCCGTTCAATAAAAAACCCCAATCGTACACAGCCATTCAGCCCGCATCCCGGAGGCCGGGCGGCATATTACTCCTTTCAATAGGAAAACATCACGGTGCACGTCCCATAGGGACCATGGTTGAAATGTCGTTTTACGTATCTGCTTTTACCCCCCCACCCTCAACATCGCTCCCGTCAGCCATCCCAGTGGAAATCAGTGGTACCGCCCATGTCGGGACCTGCCCTAGGCGCTATGGTGCTGTCATGCCTGGCCGCTCCCCCCAGCCATTCCGCCCTCCACACAGTACCCACCATCCTAGTAGATTCAAGGTGCCCTGGCGGGCTACCATCCAATGGCTTCCGGCCCACCCCAAACTCCCATTAACCAACCCCCCCAAACCCCCCCCCCCCCTGGCAACTGCTAAGGTGTATGCCTCGTCCTGTCGAGTTGGATGGATCCACTACAGTGCGGGTTATAATACTTTTGTGATCGCCCCGCGGTGTCCACCGGCTTAATTCTCACCATCCTCATCCTCTACCAAAGAATCACGCAAGGCCTGCACCACTAACTCCCATGCACGCGCCGCATCCAATGCCTTCTCATTCCCCATCTTGACAGCCTGCTTCATCCGGAGCACACTCTCGCAGTCAGACCACCGCAACAATTCATTCTTCCATCTACGCAGTGAGGGTCCCCCCCTAGACTTCCAATGCCACGATATTTCCCTCTGCGCCAATATCAGACCCAGGTCAATGAATTTGCTCGTCACCTTGGTGTGTTTTGTGTGCGGGAACCAGAGCAGCAGGCACGCCGCCATATCGAATTCCACCTCCCTGTCAGTCACTTCGTTCAGGAGTTCCCCTACCTCCGCCCAATAGGCCCCCAAGTGCGAGCACCCCCAAAACAAATGATCCATGTCCGCTCCCAGAGACGAACACCGTGGGCATCGGGCATCCGGCACCTGGAAGTACCGCTGTAATTTCTCAGGAGTTAAGTAGGCCCTATGAAGCACATAGAAATGTACTTGCTGAAAGCGCGCATTTCTCGTGCCCTTCCACGTGCGCCGCAGGATGTGGCCCCATGCCGTATCCGGTATGGGCCGGCCCACGCTCTCCTCCCATTTAGTCTTGAGCCCTTGGAGCGGTTCCAGTCCCTCATTCAGCATCCTATTATGGAGGCACGTCACAGCTTTGAACGTACCTGCCGCCATCACCACATATTGGCACGCCATAGTCGTTGTCGGTTCCATGAGCCCCCCTTTCCAGTGCTTCTGTATGGCAGCCACCACCGCCGCGTGTAGGAGGAACCCCCCGTCGGGCAGCCCAAACTGGTCCCGGAGCGCTTCGAACGGTGCCAAAGCCCCGTCTATGTATAGGTCGCCTACTACCTGCAGTCCCGCCTCTTCCCAATCCAGCAATGGGGACCAATCTCCCCCGTGCGGCAAGGCCGTCAGCATGCCGATCGGGATCTCCGGTGCATAAGGCCGCGTCGCCTTCGCTCTCCGAAGGCTCCTCTGCCAGCACAGCCGGAGCGTCCGCTCCTCCATGGTGAGGGCCCGCAACTCGAGCCTCTGTTGCATGATAATATAGGACAGCACGTGGCGTTGTATCCCCCGATCCCGGTCCTCCTCTGGACCCCGAAACACCCTAGCCACGTTCTGTGTAAGGACCTGCAACTGCGCCGCTAGATAATACAGCTTGAAATCGGGCACAGCCATGCCCCCTTCTATCTTGGGGCGAAGTAGCGTGCTCAGGGCCACTCTACGGCGGCCATGCCCCCATAGGAAGCCAATAATCATTGACCTCAGGTCTCTAAAGACCCCCTGAGGAATCCAGACAGGCAGCGTCCGGAAATAGTAGAGGAAGCGGGGGAGTGCCACCATTTTTAAAAGTGCGATCCTACCCAGAACCGTCAGCGGGAGGGTCGACCAGAAAGACAAGCTGCCCCTCAGTGCCCGGACACATCGACCACTGTTGCCCTCCAATAGGTCCGCAGTTGCGTGGTAGATGCGAACTCCCAGATAGGTGAAACAAGATGGCTCCCATACCACGCCCAAATCGCCGCCGGGGTCTGGCGATCCCGCTCGCAGCGGAAACACACAAGTCTTCGCCCAATTGACCTTAAGACCCGACAGCCGGCCAAACTCCGATAACAGATCCATCGCTCCGTCCAATGCCCGCGTGGTGTCAGCGAGGTACAGGAGCAAGTCATCCGCATATAGCGATATATAATGCCACTGCCCGCCGCTGGCTATCCCCGCGTACCTGTCACCCGACCTCGCATGGACCGCCAAAGGTTCCATCGCCAGAGCAAACAATAGGGGGGACAGAGAACATCCCTGTCACGTGCCCCTGCCCACCGGGTACGCCGCAGACACCAGGCCGCCCAAACGCACTCTCGCCGTTGCCGAGGTATATAAGACCCTCGTCCACCTGCGGAACCCCTCGCCCATGCCAAACCTCTCTAACACTCCATCCAGGAAAGGCCATTCCAAGCTATCAAAGGCCTTCTCGATGTCTACGGACAGGACCGCCGGAGCTCCCTCCCCGTCCAAGATGGCGTCCATCATTCCCACTAGGCGGCGAATATTCAGAGCTGTGCTCCTCGTGGGTATAAACCCGGCCGGGTCCCTGTGTACCAAGCCCGTCATGTGTGGGGCCAGCCTGGTGGCTAGGATTCGGCTCAGAATCTTGTAATCCACCGTCAGCATGGATAGCGGGCGATAGGACCTTACATCCGTCGCATCCCGGCCAGGCTTTAGGAGCGGTACAATCAAGGCCTCTCGCATGGACCCAGGCAATTCCCCAGCTTCAAAAGCTTCCGTATACACCACCAGCAGCCTGGGAGCCAATCTGTCCACATACTGTTGATAAAATTCAATCGGCAGTCCGTCCACCCCGGGCGTTTTGTTACGGGCCATATGTTTGATGGCCACCCGTATTTCTGTGAGCGTGATCGGGCTACCCAGCTCCTTCGCGTCCTCCTCGTCCAGGACCGGAAGCTGCCTCTCCCCCAGGTATTCCGCAATGTCCTGAACCCCCATTCCCAGCTGACTCTGGTACAATTCCTCATAATACCCCCTAAAGCGTTCCAATACCGCTGCCTGGGAGTACACCATCTCCCCCCGCGCATTACTAATGCTGAGGATCGGGCAGCCCCTGAGTTCCGGGTTAGCTAGTCTGGCCAAGAGGGTGCCCACCTTGTCCCGTCCGCATGTGCCCTGATGATATACTGCCTGTAGTCATAGCATCTTAAACGTTCCGTCTCAGTGGCAACCACTTCCTTCGCTTCCAATAACTGGGTCTGCAAAGCTGGCCTAGCCGGCCTGCGGCGCTCCAAGTCCCTCAAAGTCTCTTCCGCTTTCATGAGTGCGTTCAACACAGTCGTGCGAGCATTCGAAAACCGACCCAAACACACCCCTCTCACCACCACTTTCATTGCATCCCATTCAGTGGACCTACTCGTGGCCGTGCCCTCATTCACTCCGAAATAGCTATCAATGCCTTGCTGGACCGCGTCGCTGAACACAGAATCCTCAAGCGTCTCCGGCCGAAGCCGCCATGCTGGTATCACTGAGCGCTCCCGCTGCCACTGAATGTGTACCAATAGGGGGTTATGATCTGAGATAGTCCTAGCCAGGTACTCCGCATGGGAAATCAATGGGGCTAGGGATCCACCGCAGAGCACCGAATCAATCCTAACATGCAGATCATGGAGAGCAGAGTAAAAGGAATAATCCCTGGCTTCCCTGTGCCGCTCCCTCCAGACATCCAGCAACCCCCATCTATCCTGCCAGTCCTTCCTGTGTGCGGCCAACCTGCGCACCGGGGAGTCCACCAGGGGGGGATGGGACCTATCCAGAGCCACATCCGTGATCGAATTGAAGTCCCCCCCTAACACTATCGGGCCCGCCAGGAAAGAGGCCAAGGACCCCGAGAGGCCATCAAAGTATCGAGTTTGATCAGTGTTCGGCGCATATACACAGCAGAAAACCACATCCCGTCCATACAACCTCCCCTCCACCGCCACAAACCGGCCATCTGGATCCACGACTTGATTCAGCACTTGAAAGGGTATCCCCGCCCTCACCCAGATCAACACCCCCCTGGCATACGCTGAGTAAGTGGTGCCGAACACCTGGCCCGCCATCTTTTCTGCAAAGCAGCGCACTCTTTTTCGGTGAGATGAGTCTCCTGTAGCATAGCGATCTGAACCCCCCTGCGCACTAAGTATGCATGAACTTTGTGACGTTTCACCATAGTTCGCAGCCCCCGGACATTCCACGTCAGGCATTTCAAATCAGGTAATGTCCCCATTCCAGCTTCGTACAGTCCGATTCAAATAACGAAGGTTCATAGCCCCCCAATGCAGTTGCCCCCCCAAACATACCCAGAACAGAAAAACTCCCCAAACCCCGCTCCCCAGGACAGAGCACACGAACCCAATGTCCCCCCCCATCCAAACCTTGAACCAACTTCTCACACTCTTACCCTGTGGTCTCCACCACAGTCGGCCTTAAGGGCCCAAGGGGGGTGAGTTACCGCTGACCCCAGCTAGCGGAGCCCGCGCCCCGCTCCTTCATCCCCTACTAAGCACACAGCCCCCCCACCCGGCATCCCGCCCTCCATCAACAGGATGCCACCCTACCATGAAGTCTCGATCTAGTCCCAATACAGTCTCAGCCGCAAAATATGCCATCCGATGTCTGTGGGGTCACTATCGGCCCCTTCGAGCTTTCCGCCTCTGAGAGTTCCTCTCCCGTCCTGCTGCCTTCCCCGCCTGAGTCCGATTCAGCCAGTTCACTAGTCTGTTGCGACCCCGTAATGGCCGCCGTCGCTGCGAGTGCATCCCTCTTCTCCGCCGCCATTTGAGCCTCCCGTTTCTCCCGCTGGCGCCTGTTGCGGGATCTGATGCGCTGCGATTGCCTCACCTGGGGCTGCTTGGGTTGGTCTCGCCTACTTTTATGCGATCTGTCCGTCCCCGCTCTATACGACTCCAGCCACTGCCAAACTTCATCCGGAGTCTGAAAAAAGTGGGTAGTGCCATCCATTATGATCCGCAGCTTAGCCGGGTAGAGCAAGGAGTACTGGATGCCTTCCTCCCTGAGCTCCTTCTTCACCGCTAGGAACGATGCCCTGTTCTTCTGGACCGCTTGAGTGTAGTCCGGGAAGATCGTGACCTTACTATTCTCCACCTCATAAGGGCCCGATATCCTGGCCCGCTGGATGAGGAGATCCCGCTCCTTGTAGTGGAGGAGCCGCACCACCATCGGTCGGGGGGGGGCGGCCAAGCCCCGGCGGGCGAGCAGGTACCCGGTGTGCTTGCTCCAGAGTGAAAAAAGGAGTAAGCCCCTCCGGCGCTACCACAGTGCGGAACCAGTTCTCCATATAGGCCACCGCATCCTCCCCCTCAATCCGTTCCGGCAGGCCTACGACCCGCACGTTGTTCCGTCTATTGCGGCCTTCGGCATCCTCCGCCCGTCGCTCCAGCGAGTCCAACAGGGCCAATATGTCCGTGATCCTGTGCTCCGCGGTCACCACCGATGGCTTCAGGTCCAGCAACAGTTGGTCATGGTCCTTGACCCTGTCCGCCAGCTTCGCGTGATCCGCGCGTAGCAGCCCCAGGCCCGTGGCCACTTGGGCGATGTCTTGGTGCAATGCCTCCTTGGTCGAGGTGATCGCTTCGAGTATGGCATCCAGACGCCGGTTCAGCCACTGTTCTTGGCCCAGCTCCGGGGAGGGAATCTCGCCCAGCCGAGTTGATGTCGCCGGGTCCCCCTCAGCGCGTTCCTCGGCCATCGGCCCTCCGGTCGCCGCCATTCCAGGGCGCTGCATCACAGGTCCAGGAGCCCGTTTTGTGTCGGCGCTCGTTGTTCAGTGCCAGCCCCCTGGCACCGGGCAGTGCAATGTCGCCACCGATGCCCTCAGGAGCAATGACCAGCTTGACGAACTCCGTTCAGCTGACCCCCTCGGAAGCCTGAGGGGGGAAGGATGATTCTTAGGGCGGCGGCCAGTGAGGGTCCCCAAGGTCCGGGCGAGGCAAGTCAGCGTCCCCTGGTCTCAGGACACAGCACCGCCGCTCCTAGTGCCTCGATCAGCCGATTGCAGGATCTCTTGCCAGTCGGCGACAGCTTGGCTCAGGGCTGAAGTTCGGGGCCGTCCGACCTCCTCGCCGCCATTTTCTTCGCACCCTCGGCAACACCTCGGCCGCCTCTTCAACTCGGTCTCCTCGGGGCCAGCAGTCTCCCAGCGACTCTCCGATTGTGCCCGGCTGTCCCCTTACACTTCAGAGGGCAGGCGCGTCGTCTCCGGGTCGCCTAGGGTACCGAAAACAGGAGAATTAGCGGGATTCCGCGCGGAGCTGCGAGCTCACGCCGCCATCCCGATCGGCGTCCAAGCCACGCCCCGTATTGCCATGCAAACTGTTGACAGTAAATCACTATATATATATATTTTACTGTGATTAAAAGATGGATCTATATTGAAGTTTTTCAGTGTTTGTTTGCACTGTGTTTGACTCTATGTTTTGACTTTAGTTTTTGCATTGATACCCTGACACAGCCTGTAGGGCTGACTTTTAATTAATGCACTTCTCATGTTGTGCTGGGCTCATAGATGGGGAGGTTATGATCTTTTAAGCCTTAGGGCATGCTGTGGCTCCATCACAGTGCTTCCATGAGATATTAGGGGGTCACCTGACCTGTGGGACCTATCATTAATGTGTGCCAGCTGTTTTAGTAATCTGCCACTTTGTTGCCCAAGGTTTTCCAATGATCATTGATGTATGCACACAAGATACTATCCATGAGACAGCCTTTTGCCTTCCTGGGCAAGTATGAACAACTCATAGAAAGAAATACAAAGGATCTGCAAAGGGAGAAGTGTGACCTCCTCTTCACAGGAAGGCCAAACATGATATGGCAAATGGTAGGTATACAGAGAAGGGGCTGCTTTTTTGTTTTTGCAGAAAGGCTGGCATCTGGGGCAGAGAAGGGGAAGCTGCTGCCAAACTTGTTTTTCATAGAGTGCATGTAGCCCCAGGTAGTCATGCCTGAGATCCTACTGTGTTAAAAATGGGCACAGTGGTACATTCTAGGATAGCTAGATGCCACACTTCACAGAAAGTTGTCAAAAGGTAGGAGGGGCCTAGTAGCCTGATTGGCTAGTTAGCTGCCCCAACACCCTGAGCTTGTAGTGGCCATTAAAGTGGCACGCTTGCAAGCAGATCTCAGAACACGTCTGTACTAAAATGTGGACCAAAGAAGGATTGCCCTGCTACTGCCTAGACCCAGAAAACAGAGGCTTCCCCAAGACTGGCCTGCACCTTTTGCCCCTATGAACTTTATTCTGAGCAAGGGTGCCAAAAAGCCCATGCAGGAGAGGAGACGCTGACATGATTAGCGGATCCCAAGGTCAAATGACCTCAGCCACCACAGCAGCATCAGGTAGCCCCTGACGGTCCTGTGGCCACTTGAATAGGTTTTACAATGAGATGAGTAGAAGGAGAAGGAAGGTGCCAGCTCTGACCACTATTTGATATATATCATCAAAGATGTTTTGTGTGCTTATTGCAGCAGCTTTTTTTAATGTACTGCATGAGTTACAAAGATACATATGTCTCGACTGCTTTGCTGAGCCAAGGTAGGTTAGAGACCGGTCTAAATCTGAATAAAAGATCCAGTTGAAGGTATTTTTTCCAGAAGGATTCTGATTTAGCTTGATGCATGATTGGTACAGTTCTGGGAAGAGTCCTTGGGAGAGGGAAAGGTTGACCATGGACCACTACGAGAAAGCAAATAATTGGACATTTGAATTTGATGGAAGGTAGGAGTTCCAAATGGTAGTTGGTAAGCTTAACTGTTTATTAATCAATGAGGTCCCAATGTTGGTTGGTAGGCTTGCAATGTTTATTGAACACAGAAGGCTTTCTCTCTGCTTATGGGGTGAAAGAGCTTCAGGTATTGATAGTTTTGGGAGGCCGTATTCCATATTAGATCAAAGTGGGAGAGAAAGTGTGTCTGACAAACCAAATTTTTTATCCAAAGAAGTAAAATAATACATTGCATTTGTTTATTGAAGGGCAATGAAGGGATCTGGCCAAAAATAATGGTGGAAAAGTGGATGTAATGGGAACAGGATTTAGCTGAATTATGGGAGCAATCCAATAGCAATTATATTGACTGCTATTCCCTAATATAACTTAAACGTGTAACTAGTCTATACATGTAATTTTCTCTTACATTTTTGAGTAACTTTATTACTGTGGGCTGTTCACTATTATCTGAATTTTGAATAAAAACATTTAATTAATTAAAAAGATTTATAGAAACCCACTTGCAGTAAAAATATATACATACATATTTTTATGTATTACAAAGTACAAAATTGTATTTTTAAATTTAACTTAAATTTATTTAATTATGGAAAAATAGTGACATTAATTTTAAATTACAAAAAGGCATCCTTTATAAACCCATCACAAACCCAGTGCTCCCACTTACCTTGCAGACAAGCTCACAGTCTTGGCACATCCGCAGCTAGGACATCATAACACTGGAGATTAAGTGTAAACAAGGAAGAGCAAGGTAGAGGGCCTTTTCTATTTATATACCCAACACAAGAAACAGGAAAGTTTTGTTCCTGCTTCCTGCTCCATGTCAGAAGGTGGTAGTCCGTGCCCTTCTAACATCTTGGCTGGGCTATGCTAATGCGTTATACTGGGGTCTACCTCTGTCCCAACGGAAGAGACTCCATTTGGTGCAGGATGCTACAGCCAGGCTCCTGCTTAACATCCCGAAGAACACCTTAATACATGTCCATCTTAAGGAGCTGCACTGGCTGCCTATTCGGCAGAGAGTGAAGTTCAAGGGACTGGTGTTAGCCCATAGTGCTTTCTATGGCCTAGTTCCTATATAACCAATAGACTCTCACATTATCATATATCTACAACTTGGTGTTCTGCAGATGCTTTGCTGGTGGTGCTGCCTAAGAATAAGAGGCAAAAATTGGGAGGCACCTCTTTATCTGCATTGGCTGCTGCGGGCTAGAATGCCTTCCACTGCACCTTCATGCTACTAAGGATGCTGGTTCTTTTAAACGTGGCTTTTAACTGTGCCTTTCAATTCTTGTTCCACATGTGAGCTCAGTGGTCGACAAACCTGTTGCTCCAGGACGCTCTATTGAGTAGCTGTGCACTTTACTAGTGCCATTTGATTTGCTTTAATTTGGAACAACATCCCCCTAACCATCAGGGACCCCCCAATGCTGCTTTAATTTAGGAAACAGTTGAAGGGCTCCATTAAAGAACATTACATTCCTGCTTATAAAACTGAGCTGAAATGCTATCATAAGGCGTGTGCTATAACTAGAGCCATCCACGTCAATAAATCCATAAATGAAGCAATAAATACATCAAAAACTCTGTTCACTGTGGTGAAGGAGCTCGCTGGTTCTCAGACCACAGCTACACTTCCCCAATTATCCAATGCGAAATGCGACGAACTTGCCCAATACTTCACTTCTAAAATCACGAGTATACATCAGGATATCCTTGCTCAAATCAAAAATCCTGTTCTCCTCACCTCCCCTCAGACTAAGAACATGCCCACCAACTCTTCTGGGGCACCTCTGCCTCTACTGCTGTCGTGGCCAGATCTCTGCCCGGAAACTCTTTCAGAAATACTGAGCAAAATTAAATCAGGTTCCCCGTTGGACCCATTGCCCGTCCCCATTCTGCGTTCTCTGAACTCTTCACATCTATCCACTATCTGTAAGATGCTAAACCTCTCACTCACTACTGCCACTGTTCCTAGTTGTTGAAAACATGCCATGGTCACCCCGTTACTGAAGAAACCACAGGCAGATCCAAAAATATCCGCCAATTATAGTCCCATTTCTTTATTACCGGCATTTTCGAAAGTTTTGGAACAACACATCCACTTCCATCTTTCAAAATTTGTGACAGACAATAATCTGTTACATCCCTCTCAATCGGGATTTCGCCCTGGTTTCTCTACGGAGACGACCCTGTTGGGCGTTACAGACAACTTGCGTCTGCTTTTGGATCGAGGTGAAACAGTTGCGCTGATCTTGCTCGATCTCAGCGCATCTTTTGATACTGTGTTACACAGTATCCTTCTCAAATCCCTTGCTGCCGTTGGCATTGACAACAAAGCATTGCACTGGCTTACATCTTTTCTGTCTGACCGCACTTTTCAAATTTTCTCTAAGTCATCATCTTCTAAGAATCACTCCTCTCCCCATGGGGTACCCCAAGGGTCTATTCTTAGCCCTCTGCTTTTTAATGTATATGTCACACCTTTAGCTTTTGTTGCACAATGTTCGGGACTAAATCTTTTCTCATACGCCGATGACTCACAAATTGTTTTTTCACTCTCCCAAATTGATCCCACGGCCCCCTCCCCGCTGCAAACTGGACTCACCAAGATAGCCGAATGGATGAATAACAACCTACTCAAGTTGAATGGCGGGAAGACGGAGGTCCTGATTCTTGGCAACAAACCTGATCTCTGCAACCTGACTCATTGGCCCACTTTCATGGGTCCCCTTCCAACTCCATCTGAACAAGTACGAAACTTGGGAGTTACTATCGACAGAGGCCTCACCATGAAAGATCAGGTCAACAGAGTCACAGCCATCTGTTTTACCATCCTACGATGGCTGCGTAAAATTTTCTGGATGATCCCTAAAAACACCCAGAGATCTGTCGTGAACGCCTTGGTGACCTCCAGATTGGATTACAGAAACGTACTCTATCTGGGGTCTCCAAAGGCTGTCACACGTCGCTCACGTAGTTCAAAATGCTGCAGCTCGGCTCCTCTGTGGCAGTCGTAAACGTGACCACATCACAGAACGCCTGAGAGAGCTACATTGGCTTCGTGTTGAAAACCGGATCAAGTTTAAAGCGCTGTGCTTTATGCACAAGATCAAAGCCGGATCAGCACCCCTCTACCTCCAAGCCCTTGTCAGTCCTTACCTTCCACCTCGCTCTCTTCGTTCTTCATCTCACCATCTTTTTAATGTACCAAGATTCAAACTTACCAGAATGGGAAGTAGTTCCTTTTCGAACTTAGGGCCCAGACTGTCGAAATCACTTCCACTGGCCCTACGGATGGAAAATAGTCATACGCGATTTCGCAAAGCAGTGAAGACCTGGCTCTTCGACCTCTAATTCTTCTGTCTCATGTTGTTGGTCTGTCTCTTAGCGCCGGGAAACCCTTTTGGGTAGCTGTCGCGCTCAACAAAATCAATTAATAAATAAATAATAAATAAATAAAATTACATTCCAATGCATTAACCCTTCAGAAACCAGCTACCTCACCTGCATGCTTGCCTTTGCCCATGTACAGTGCTTCATCGCCTTTTAGCAAGCTTCGGGCTATACAAATAGCAAATAGAAATATACATACATACATACATACAGCCAACCCATAAAGTCCAATACATTACTAATGACATTTCCCACCCATGTAATGTGCATGATCAGTGTAGCTACCAGTGCCTCTTTTTGCTCTGCAATTGTGCTCTAAAACTTGATTTGTTCATCCCCAAGCAATAGTCTGTGCAGAGAGCCAGGCATTAGAGCCTTGGGGACTCGCAATGGACCTATCACGCAATGGTTCAATTTCTGAACATATCAGAAGAACAGGTGCTGCATATGTACCAGCTGGGACATTGAAACCATCTTTAGCATCAAAATGTGCTGATGTGATGACGTGGAGCCACACTTTGACATGATTGTACTGAGAGTGTTCCTGATTTTTCAAGCAGTTCTTTTGAGTTCATAGGACTGGCTGATGGGTTTCCCCAGGGTTTCCCCAGACATTATTCTGACATTATTCTAACGTATGTGGTGGAAACAATAGTGTGAACCCAAGATCTACCCAGTTATTTTGCCAAACAGCAGTATTCAATGATTGATGGATTGCCCTACTCACCGAAGGACATGGCACAAAGGTCGATAATATGTCATTCATTGCATATCCAACATACTCTCAAAATGATAGTTCTGTGTAACAGTGTCTCATCAATTTGATGTCTCCTTCCCTGAGTGAAATAAGGTTTGGGATCTGAGCCTGACAAGTAGCACTATAGGGTGGGCTTTTTGGGGGTTATCTGCAGAAAAGGGTTTCAGTTTTTGGTTAATTGTTAGGTGCGCAGTACGATATCCCCCACAGTATAACCGTATTTTTTCATATATCAGCAAAGACTGGATGAGTGATGATGATAGGGTAGAGCCCAGGCCATGCACAGGTATGAGAAGCAGGATTCGCTGGCGTTGAGATCAGAATTAAATCACAAACCCTAAAAACGGAAGTGGGAGTTACCTACACAACGGAGGCATTAAGTTGCATCCAAAACCGCATGTACATGTAGCATTTCACTTTCTGTCTCTCAAAAGAGATCCCTGCAAGCATCGTTCCTGTACTCCCCTAATGCTTCCTTTCCTAATGGTTTCTTCCCAGACCTTATTCACACCTCCATTTCCTCTTGCCTTGGAACGTTCCATGACTCAGCTGTCAAGTGGCAAGGACAACTCTCTTTGTTGACTGCCTGAGACTAGCCTAATGTTGGTGATAATAAAGCTTCTAGAGACTCCTTTTGATAGCAGAGCGATTTATCTATACTACTATTATAAAGGAAGAACTTTGAGGCGGGTAAACTCGGGAACCACAGCGCCAATCCACACACCCGATACATCGTTGGAATCCTCAGGGTGTGCAGATGGACATAGGCTATATAAAGTTAAAAAATACATTATATTTCAAAATTTTACATTATAAAAAAAGTAGTCCCCTCAAAGTAGCGCCGGCCGCGACCTGCGTGCTGACGTCAGGAGCACGGGGAGGAGCGGCGTCCAGGAGCGGCGGACATGGCACGGGGAGGAGCGGTGACGAGCTGCGAGGAGCGGTGGACTGAGGAGCGGCGGCTGAGGTAAGGCAGCTGGAGTCGGGGCAGGTGGGGGACGGGGTGATGTAAGGCTCCAAACTACCACGATCACGCTCATTAGTTTTACCTCAAACACAGCTCAGGAAGTTCAACTGCAGAGCGCCAGCGTTTCAGCGTTTCAGCTTTAAGGGTCATTAGGTTGACACGCGGGCATTATGTTACCATGCTGGAATCTCGGCACGCCGAGCTCCGTCAAGGGTAAACCCCGCTCAAAGAGACCCCACAGGTGAAAGTGATCCGTCAACCTCGGAGCCGTGTTTAAATGTGACCTCTTTTCGTGGTAGTTTTCATGTGGACGGGGAAAGCAAACAGCCCGAAGCGCACTGCTGTGACTATCATATGTCGCCTTTTTAAGGCTCCAGGGGACAATGTCGGTGCAGGCGGGGGTCGGGGCAGGCGGGGGACGGGGAAAGCAAGCAGCCCGAAGGAAAGCCAGGAAATATTGTTCGGTTTATCCCCACTCTAAACACATGGAAATGGTAATTTCCAGGCGAAGGCTGGAGTAATAGCTGCAATACAGTGAGACGGTTTTACATTATAGTGCACTGCTGTGACTATCATATGTCGCCTTTTTAAGGCTCCGGGGGACAATGTCGGGGCAGGCGGGGGTCGGTGCAGGTGGGGGACGGGGCGGACGGGGGCCCGAAATGCTGGACAATGTTGGGGCAGTCGGGGGAACCCTGATTGCTCCCGGACAAGGTCGGGACGGGCTGCTAGTTTACAATATTACATTGTCTGTAGGGCTGTATTGGCATGTTGCATCACAAGCCAGATTGGATAGGATTACAAACGGGCAGCCCATTGGTGACTGCAATGAGTTTCACCATTTCCTGTAAATGTTCCTGCCATATTTCTTCATATACCACAGGGAAGTTAAACGTGACTGTAAAGTGGCACTGGCAGGGGTTTATTTCCTTCTCATGTATCTTATTTCCCTCACATACTAGGTGCCTTTTCTTGAAAAAACAAAATAAACATACCGCTCAGCCGCACCGAGCCCTTTTTGGAAAAACATATATTCAAATCTGCATTTGACTCTGGGGCACTTGCGCTCATAATAATGGCAAGTGACCTGTTGCCATGCATTGGAGATATGAGAATAATACATGAAGGTGCAAACGACTTTTATATATGTCTTAATGGCGCCCTTTGTGCTCTTCCATTTGGTTTGGACGAACGTTCATGTCAAACTGCGTAACTATCACCCCCACCATTAAATTCCTTTGCCGCTGAAGTTCCCTCCGTGCTGTTTTATTTTGGCAACTGTCTGAGGAGTCTCCACACTACAGACTGGTGCACCTCAGGGGAACCCCGTGTGTGAGTCTTCTTAGGAGAGATGATGATGCTCTCCCACACTGAATACTAAGGGGCATATTTATGAGCTCCTCGTGCCTCCGTAGCATCACTTTTTGTGACGCTCCAGTGGAGCAAACCACCAAATCATATTTGTGAGGCCACGCAAAGCCACTTTGCATGGCTTTGAATGGCCTCATAGATATAAAGTAAGGCAAGGCAGCGCGAATCACTGCTTTGCCTTACTCTGCACTAGGGAGGCATTCCATGGGCGTTGCGGTGGATGTTCGAATTGCTACAACCATGGATTTTGACGCTTCTCCAGATTTACAAGACCATGTAAACTTGGGGATCTGCCAAAAGTTTTCACCTTCCCATGGGAGGCACAACAAGGAGAAATATATTTATTTCTCTAGGTCTTTACCTCTTTCTATGTGTGCTGAATTCTGCAGCACACATAGAAAGAGGAAAAAACCTCCCAGGATTGATTTTGTGCAGGAAGGTGACTTTACCTGCACAAAAACAATCCTGCCAACAACATAGGCACTCTTGCACGATGGTGCAAGGGTGTCTGCGTTGGCGCTGGGCTGGCAAAATGGCCCCAGTGCAGGTGGAAAGGACAGGAATGCACCGTATTAGAGAAATATGCAGTGTATTCCTGCCCCCTCCTGGTGCTGCAGGGCACCGCAGGAAGATAACATGCTGCGCTGCCCTGCGCCACCATTCTTACAATAATGCCCCTAAGAATTTAGCCCTCAATTAATTCTTGCACCAAGCCCTGGAAATAGTATGATATTTTCTGCAGTATGTAGGTGTGGCATGGGCAGCTGCCAACAGATTTTCCTATATAGACGGAGGTCCAGCTGCACTGGATCCACTGGAACTCCTTTATGTTTGCTTATTTATTTAAATAAATATAAACATTACATGCAGTAATTACTGGAATAAACTTTCACAAACATTAAAGTGAGTAAAGTAAAAATAAAGGGCTCTGTGAACATTACCATTGACTCTGTTTTAGGTTTTTCCATAACGGATTGCAAACATTTATCTAGCGATAGCAATAGCTCTGTACGGTGGAGGACGAATACTGTCCACAGAGGATAAACCAGTTCTGTATTTTTTAACTGGTAATCTTTGTTGTAGCCACTCTCGAGGGATGTGCATAGTTTCCCACCAGAAACGCACCTAGTGGGTCCCTGCAGCAGGCAAAAGATCCAGCTATCACAGACTCCTTTCTGAGCACGAAAAATCTGCCCTGGCCTGATTATAAGTAAAGTGGACAGGGTTTTCGTGGACAGGAAGTGATGGCGTTCTGCTAATATTAACGTAATAGTGTGAGGGTAGAAACTATTTGGTATGGTGCTGACAGGAAAAGGGGAGACCCTACAACCCCTTAATCTGTGAAGGAGAATCAAAACACAAATACATATAGCAACAATCCCGCACACTCATACAGTATATTATTACATCAGGTCGACGTCGTGTAAAAGCAAGCGGAACCAATCCAATGTTGAAGTTCTTCGATTTCTTTAATTGTTCATCACAAAAAAGGACACACAGCCAGACGACACATGTTTCATCAGAGAAACAGTGTTCTCCAACTCTTCAGGACTGGGAATGATACAAAAAATCACCTGAGGACAAGGTATAGGATCACAATGTCTGCAAAACATATCTGCCCACAGTGGTGGAGAGCGAAAAACAAAAGAACAACACCAGTGTGGTATTGGGTTCTCCAGGCCTACATACTCCGCAGAATACCCACTACACCATAAGAACTGTTGGCACGGAAACTAGAAAATGTAAAAGACAAGTTTATTAAGACCCCATGGGGTGGTGGTACATTCCTACAGCACCCTTCGGTAATGCAAGAAGTATCACACCGAACATCGGTGCAAATCCTTCTTTTATACAGTTTTACAGTAATAAAAAGGTAGGCGGTACACATTTACAGAGTTTTAGGTACATATATGGTCATTTTTGGAACACAGCCAACTCATGGGAGGAGCTATAACACCACTGGTCAGTTTAGTGGAACATTCCTAAGGGATGACTGGTCAATCTGATCTGCGCATGTGTGAGCTTGACCATTACTAAAAATAGCCTGTTGCTGGGCAAACTCGAGTGGTCAGTGGTACAGAGGAAGGACAAAAGGGCATGCTGACCACGAGGCAACGCATTCTCTAAAATGGCCGCCGATACATACAAAATGGCGTCCAACAACTATAGTCAAGATAAGCGAAAAGAACGTGTAGCAAAGCTCAACGCTAACCCGATCACTGTCAAATTACGACAGACGACCCTTTTAGCGTTTAGCTGAAGCTACCTCATAGTGGACATAGTCGGGGTACTCATCTTCAATATCAATAGACATAATTTGTGCTACTTCTTTATGAATCATTTGTTCATGTTTAGCAAAGGCTCGTCTGGATGGAATACAAGCAGAAAGGCACATGGAGCATAATACAGGGCCACACTGGATACAAAGACATAAAAAGAATAATATCCCAATTATTACACATAGAATCGTCAGCAATTTCCAACCCCAGGTACTAAGTATTGACCAAAACCACCCCGAAAACGTCCATGTACCATTATCAGGATGTATCTCAGCAGCAATTTTATGTAATTTGGATATGGCATCATAAACAGAAGGTGAGTTATCTGGCACATATACGCAACAACTACTTCCAATAATACGGCATGCTCCTCCACGGTCAGCTAATACTACATCTAACACCATCCTGTTCTGGAGCGTTACAATTCTAGTTATCTGAAGCTCCTCAGTTAAATTTCCTAACGCAAAAGCAGTATCATTGGCAACAGCTTCTACAACATGAGTTAACCGTCGTATTTTTTGACTATTCAGAGCAGCTCCAACAAAAGAAAACAGACCTAAATTAAAATCAACATATTGTTGCAATGCAGTGTCCGTTTGGTCTATATCTTCAAGAACTAATGCTCTCTTTACTCTATTCAATATAAAATCATGGTAAAGTATGTAGTTGTTATGATACATAGGTGGGGCAATAAACACAGGGGGTAATACAAAAGATACATAACATGTTCCTAACCATCCTATAGGGAGACGATGATAGCCTTTATTTCCACATATAAAATACGTATTTCGGGAGGCCACAAATGAAATGCCATTTGGAGTGTCAAAGGTAAGAGTGGTGTTACATTCACTTCTGCCAACTGGGATTGTACCTTTATTACGAACACAGAGATCAGCTTTAGTATCGATAACAGTAATTACATGTGAACTAGACATGTTGTTATAAACTCGTGGTGCCGACACATTGTCGGGGCGATACTCCTCCCATTCAAACTTAGTTCCTTCAGCTCGCGGATAGCCATCTCGATCATTGTAACATATCTTATTGAGTCGAAAGAGCAGCCCCCCTTTCGTTGGCCATCGCAAAGTGAATAGGAGTGTATACCAGGCATGACAAGAGCCATTATGGGAAAACGGGAGTGGGATAAGCGGTGTGCCTCCTTTCTTTTGATGTCCAGGCAACATCCCACATACCCAGCAGTTCGAAGTGTTAGTCATATTGTGGGTGTGATGCAGAATCTGAATAAAACTATTGTTCAAGTAAGTTTGTCGGTGTCGCTCTTCATGATAAGGCAGAGTAAAATGGAAATCGAATCGGGGTAGTTGGTAACAAATGTTCCCGTGCGGGTGCCACAAGTTCTACTACCCAAGCTATCACAGCTATCACAACAATTGTCAAAACAAATAATACTGCACCAAGAATTCTCTTGTCTCGCACTGCAGAAGATGCCATAGTTCAAAGTTCAAAATATCTCAAAAACACAACTAAAAAATAAAAATATGAGTGCTGAGCTCCGAGGTAGCCGTTGGTTTCTTCTCCGAGATTCAAGACGGGTGTCGCTACAGTTGGCAGAACAGATCCCCCCCTTGACATACCCGGCTTCCGTTTCACAAACCCCAGAGCGGTAACTCAGCCAGTCTCGCACAAAAAAAAACTGCTTATCGTGGTCGTAAGTTGTATCTCTCTCTTCCAGAAACAGTGTGGTCCGGGAAGGCTCCCTCCGTTTCAGTAGACGTTACAGCTGGGCTCTTCTCCTTGTCCAAGATGTCTCGATAATCAGACAGCACAGTTGGGCTCACCAGATCCGGAGAGACCCGGCAGCAGTGAGTAGAGTGCACCCACCGCTTCCTGTTAGTGACTCGCACAGCCGTACGAGTTGCGAGCAGTACCTGCTCGGGGCCACGCCACCTCAGTTCCAGGCTGCTTGTTCTCTCGAAAGAACGGATCATAACATGATCCCCAGGACGAAGATTGTGAGCCTCTCCAATGGAATTGTCGGGGAGCGCTTCTCGAACCTGTTGGTGAATGGAAAGTAAATAATTTGTTAATCGTGCCAAATAATCATTCATCATTATACAAGGCACATCATGTAACAATCGAGGCTTAGGAACTCCCCATATATTCATCGGCCTTCCAAACACCACTCCATAAGGTGTGAGGCCAGTTCGGGAATGGGGCACTGATCTGATAGATAGTAATGCCAATGGCAGGGCGTCTGGCCATTTCAAAGATGTGGATGCCACAATCTTTGCTAGCTTTAATTTCAGAGTAGCATTGTATCGTTCAACAAGACCTGCTGACTGAGGATGGAACACAGCATGAAATTTCTGCTGGATTCCCAATCCCTTCATCACGTATTCCACAATTTTCCCAACAAAATGAGGACCATTATCGCTCCACAAAAATTTACAAACGCCGTATCGAGGGAAGTACTCTTTGAGCGAAACCTTAGCTGTTGTCAACGCTGTATTATCTTTCGTAGGGAAGGCCTCAATCCATTTACTGAAAGCACACACCACCACTAGGACATACTTCAGGTTATTACAACGCTCAAGCTGGATGTAATCCATTTGCAGTACTTCAAACGGTGCAGTAGGTGGAACAAATCCTCCTTTCGGAGTATACGTCCCTTTTGCAGGATTGTGCTGTAAACATATCAGACAGGTCTGTACTACTCTCTTGGCCGTATTGGCAATCTCAGGATGCTCCCAGACTCGCGTTAGCAATCGAGTAATTGCAAGAGCTCCAACATGTGCCAATCCATGTGCCATTTGGACCATCGCCTGCAAGTAAGCTGCAGGCAATTTCCATCTTTCCATATCTTTGCTTCGCCAACAACCCTCGTCATCCAGCACTCCCTCAGCTGCCCAGGTTGCAAGCTCGGCTTCAGACGCTGACTTCTGAATGTCTAATATCTCCTCTCTAGCATCATGCCATCGCTCAGCCTGTGATTTCACCACATACATTGGCGAGTCATTTCGGGACATAGCCGTTTGTCTTGCTATACTGTCTGCAAAAGCGTTACCTTGTCCCACTTTATCAGTGACCTTTTTATGGGCACTGCATTTGATTATTGCCACTTTCTTTGGACAAAGTAACGCATTCAAAAGATCACGCACTAGTTCTCCGTGCATGATCAATCAATCAATCAATCAATCAAAGACATTTATATAGCGCACTACTTACCCGTAGGGTCTCAAGGCGCTTGGGGGGGGGGGTGCCGTTACTGCTCGAACAGCCAGGTCTTGAGCTTCTTCCTGAAGGAGAGGTGGTCTTGGGTCAGGCGTAGGTCAGTCGGGAGGGAGTTCCAGGTCTTGGCGGCCAGGTAGGAGAAGGACCTTCCTCCTGTTGTCGCTCTTCGGATGCGGGGGACGGCGGCAAGGGCGTGGCTGGCTGATCGGAGGTGGCGTTTGGGAGCGTAGAAGTTGATTCGGCTGTTGAGGTAGCTCGGGCCTTGATCGTGAAGGGCTTTGTGTGCGTGGGTGAGGAGACGGAAGGTGATTCTTTTGTTGACGGGGAGCCAATGCAGGTCTCTCAGATGTCCGGAGATGTGGCTGTTTCGTGGGATGTCGAGGATGAGTCTGGCTGAGGCGTTCTGGATCCGCTGGAGTCTCTTCTGGAGCTTGGCGGTGGTACCGGCGTAGAGGGCGTTGCCGTAGTCCAGTCGGCTGGTGACGTGGGCCTGGGTGACGGTTTTCCTGGTCTCGGTGGGGATCCACCAGAAGATCTTCCGTAGCATGCGTAGGATGTTGAAGCACGACGAGGAGACGGCGTTGACTTGCCTGGTCATGGAGAGGGAGGAGTCCAGGATGAAGCCCAGGTTGCGTGCGTGGTCCGTCGGTTTGGGTGCGGTGCCTAGGGCGGGGGGCCACCAGGAGTCATCCCAGGCGGAGGGCGAGGAGCCCAGGATGAGGACCTCCGTCTTGTCTGAGTTCAGTTTCAGACGGCTGGTCGTCATCCACTCGGCTACATCTTTCATCCCTTCGTGCAGATTGGCTCTGGCGGCGGCAGGGTCGTTGGTCAGGGAGAGGATCAGCTGGGTGTCGTCGGCATAGGAGATTATGTTGAGGTTGTGTTGGCGTGCGATGGCCGCGAGGGGGCTCATGTACACGTTGAAGAGGGTGGGGCTCAGCGAGGATCCTTGAGGGACGCCGCAGATGACTTCGGTGGCCTCTGACTTGTACGGTGGTAGGCGGACTCTCTGTGTTCTTCAGTCGAGGAAGGAGATGATCCACTCCAGTGCTTTCTCCTGGATTCCGACGTTGCTGAGGCACTGCACTAGGGTGCGGTGGCAGACAGTGTCGAAAGCCGCGGAGAGGTCTAGGAGGATGAGAGCCGCTGTATCTCCGTTGTCCATCAGGGCTCGGATGTCGTCGGTGGCAGCGATGAGGGCGGTCTCGGTGCTGTGGTTGGCTCGGAAGCCAGACTGTGAAGGGTCGAGGGATCCATTTGTCTCGCGGAAGGCGGCCAGCTGTTTGTTGACGGTCTTCTCGATGACTTTGGCTGGAAACGGGAGGAGCGAGATATGTACTCCATGCGAAGTCAAAAATCCACGCTCTCTCCAGAGTAGGCCAAAGTCATGCGCTACTCCGAAGGGGTACCGGCTGTCTGTGTAGATATTCACACATAGGCCAGCACTCAATTCACAGGCTCTTGTCAAAGCTATTAACTCTGCTGCTTGGGCCGATTTCTGTGGTATTCGTGCTGTTTCTACCACTGTCTTAAGTGTCGTGATCGCATATGCTGCAGAAGTTGTGCCATCTGGCAGCCTTAAACACGATCCATCAACCCACAGTTCCCCATCCACATCTGGAAGTGGCGTATCCTGTAAGTCGACACGACCCTTTGTTTGTTCCTCAGTCAGGAAAACACAATCATGGTGTTCTTCCTCCTGGCCCTCAGCAACCGGATACGGCAATAAAGTGGCAGGGTTCAGGGTAGCACATCTCTTTAGTGTGATGTGTGGCGCCAACAGTGTGAGCTCATATCCTGTTAAACGTGCACTCGTGAGATATTGTGTTTTTGTTTGATTTAGCAAAGCGTCTACCGCATGGGGAACTAGCACCAACAGTTTGTGTGACAAAACTATTCCCTCACTCTGCCGTATAGCTACTGCTGTTGCTGCAACTGCTCGAAAACACCCGGGTAAACCTCGTGCCACAGGATCAAGTATTGCCGAGAAGTATGCACAGGGCCTCTGCTTATCTCCGTGTGTCTGCACTAACACCGACAATGCACACCCATCTTTCTCGTGCACATACAGCGTGAAGATCTTTGTGTAACCTGGTGTACCTAACACTGGTGCAGAACAAAGGGCTTGTCTCAATTGTTCGAAAGCAGTATGACATTCATCTGTCCATTCAAGAGGCATTGGTGTAGTTTTGGACAATAACGCTAACAAAGGTTTTATAATGTGTGAAAACCCCATTATCCACTGTCTACAGAAGGACGTTAAACCTATAAAGGCACGCACATCTCTTTGAGTGCGGGGGACTGGTGTATCTAATATTGCTTGAATTCGATCAGATGTTAATGCACGTCCCTCCTTAGACAAAAGATGACCGAGGTAGGTCACCTTTGGTCTACAATATTGTAACTTTTTCCTAGAAACTTTATGATTGTTCTGAGCAAGAAAAGAGAGCAAAGCAAGAGTGCTCTCCTCACACTGTGCATATGTGTCTGCAGCCAGTAAGATATCATCAACATACTGGATAAGAGCTACTCTGGACTGCAAATCAAAGGAATCAAGCTGTCTTTTTAAAGCCTGGCTATAGATGCTAGGACTTTCTGTATAGCCTTGAGGAACACAACAAAATCTATACGATTTGTTATTTAACGTAAAGCCAGATAGATATCTGCTATCGGGATGGAGGGGAATGGAAAAGAAGGCATTTTTAAGGTCAATTACAGAAAACGTGGTGGCAGTAGGGGGAACCAAAGTAAGTAAGGTGGTGATATCAGACACCACCGGGTACTGGGGCACTACAATTTTGTTTATTTCTCTCAAATCAATAATAAATCGATAGACTTTGTCGTCAGTGTCTTTCTTTAGGATCGGAAGAATCGGACTGTTACAGACATTGTAGGAAACTTCCTCCACTACTCCTGCAATAATCAAATCCTGAACAATGTGCGTCAGGCAATTTCACCTTCTCTAGATATCTTGTACTGGGGTACACGTGGCAAAGACACTCCCTCCTTAACAGTTATTCGAATAGGCGGAATGTGCATCTGTCCCACATCCGTGTCCGATGTAGCCCATAACGTGTGTGGGAGAGAGGCTAATGCTTCAATTTCCTGCATGGTACATAGTCTTCCTACATCCGGATAATTGTCATTCAAAATAACCCGCACTCCTTCAGGGGCGCAGCATATTGTTGCTCGAAAATATTTAAGCAAATCTATGCCCATAATATTGTCTGGGGTATGAGGCGACAATAAGAATGGGCACAGACCAAAGAATCTGTCAATGCAAAATGTAAGAGGTTGTGACAGTGGGCTTGGAGAGGGTGTGCCATCGAACCCTATACATGTAATCGTTTCGCCAGACAGGGGAGCCCTTGGAACCAAGTTTTTAGACAGAGCACTGCGAGTAGCTCCTGTATCAACCAAAAACTGATCAGTAGAACCCAAAACGCCCGCTGATACATATGGACCTCTTTGATCTACTGGCACTTCAACCGATTCCACACCCCATCCTACGCAATCCTATGCGTGCACATAATCCTGAGACTCCACGTTCTCACCCTCCGATATCTGGTACTGATTCCGTCGATCAAAAGTATTACGATCATCCTGACCACGACCTCTCGCCTCAAACCTACCACGATCACTGGCTCCACCTCTCGCTCCCGAATAACTATTCCGTGTCCTTCCACCTCCTCGACCACGCTGGCTACGTTGCTCACGAAGCACCGGACAATCTTCAGCCCAATGCCCAAACTCTTTACAGTATGCACATTGGTCCTCAGCAATGTCAGTACGACCATAAGACATACCATACCCTCCTCGCCTGCCTCTATCATTCCCTCTTGGCTGCGTAGCACGAACCTGAGCCAACATCACCTTCGTCTTCAACTCCTTCGCTTTCTTATCTATACCCTCTTTAGCCTCTAATTCCTGCCGCTCATAATACTGAGCCATAGTTAACAAAGACGCAGGGGTCGCCGTGGTCCAGGAACTTTCACTAGTTTTCAATCGCTTTGCAATCTCCGGCAGGAGATTAGCCACATACTTATCGACAAACAAATGCCTACCCGTATCATCCGTTAATAATTGCCCACTGTCATCATGAAACGCTTCCTCGAAACGTGAAAAGAAGTCAGATACCGACTCATCCTGTTTCTGTTTGCAAGAGGCTAACATAGTCCAATCAATCTTTTTAGGGGGGACAAGCGTTTTTAATTTATTCAAAATAGCTGTTGGGAGATCTAGGATTCACTGGCAAGGCTTACATGCAGGCTCCCTGTCTAAATCAGCTTGAGCTATTGCTTTCCAATCCGCTCCTAAAATCGTTTGGTCATCAAACTTACTAATTGCTCTCCACATATCAGGGGGCAGTATTAACCCAAAGAAAAGATCAATATCAACTAGTGTCATAACACAGGAAGAAATAGCCCCCTCCACTCCTTCATAAAATGCGGCTGGATTTTTACGTGGATCAGGTAAAGCATTTTTCAATGCCATAACATATGCTCTATTCTAAGGCGTGTACACCCAATTATATATAAAATACCCTTTTGCATCCCCGGACAATTTATCATCACTGGTACCTTGCCCTTTGGGGGGAACATACAAAGGTGCGGCTTCGCGCATAGGCATAACATGAACTTTAGAACTCTTATCTGTTCCAAACATAGAACACTGTTTGGATGACTCCGTCGACCCCGGCGCAGGCACGTCTGCTGCTTTTTGTGCTTCCCGCAATCTGGATGCCTCATCCCGTAGCTGGACCAACCATTGGAAAAAACCATCCGCATCTGCAATAACAAATAAACCTTTACGCATATTCTCACGATGAACTGATATGTCCTTAGGCTCTAGAACATCTGAATATTTCCTAAATCGTTCTACAACTTCATCTCCAAAAGCACTTAAAAAATACAACTGCTCTCGCTCTGGCCACTTATTTCTTTCAATGTTAATCTCTGACATAGTTATTTTATTCAAATTAAGCTTGCGAGCAAAACTGCGCAACTCCGCAGCTTCACTAGCAGTTAACCTTTTACTCTTACTCCCTTGACCATCGTCGTCCGAGTCCACGTCCGGAGCCGTAGGCGAAACATACGGAGGCGGGCACCGATCTAATAATGGAAAATCATCAATTTCATTAGTAAGGACAGGATAAAGCGGACGCCGAATAGGAAATTGACCGCTCGTTTGCAAATTACGTTCCCGTGTCTCCCTCTCTTTCTTTTCCTGTAACTCCTTCTCCTCCAGCTGTAAAGCCTTATCTCGAGCAGCCTTGCGCTGCTCTTTTTCCACCAAGGCAATCTCACGCTTCATTCGTTCACGCACTGCTTTCTCCCACATTCATACACAATCAAACATATTTTGTCTAGACCTGCGCTGAAACAAACATTGCTCCACAAACTGAACCTTTCGTAAATCAAACGACCCATGTAGTGGCCATTGCAACTCGGGATCAGATTTAGTGTATTTATTCCATAATTTACTGTACAATATAGGGGGAAGGCCGAATTTTATATACATCTCTCTATTGGGAGTCCCCTCTGGGGGAGCCGGCTGGGATTCATTTAATCGATAAGTGGTACCATTTCCAAGACAGCACATTCCCCGGAGTGTGCTTAAAACAGCCATGTTCAAAAAGTATCACGGAAACGCGATACCACAAAAATGGCACTTACTATACTTCACACAAATGTGCCGCTCAAACACAAACAAAGTTAGAGAAATATCTCTACATGCCTGCCTATGTGAAGTGCACTACACATATAGTTCAAATCATAGCATCAAATGTTAGCTAACTCAAAACATATTCATAGAACCACAGTAAGCGTCCGCAGACTACCTTACCAATCACAAGCTTACCAAAATCTCAGATATCCAGGTTCCAACTGCCAAGGTCTGTGATCGAATCACCCAAATCGGCACTGTACGACAACTCGAACGAGTAGGATCTCAGTCGAAGACCGGCGCCACCTGGAAGGTCAGATCAGAAGGAAAGGAAGAAAACACCGTGGGTGCCAAGACTCGGGTCACTCAAAGGCAACGGACGCGTCCATGGCGAGTTTCCAATCCTTCGTCACGACCTCTCCTTCGGGCATCCGAGTCAACGATGAGTCCCTTCGTGGTCGCCAATTTGTGGTATTGGGTTCTCCAGGCCTACATACTCCGCAGAATACCCACTACACCATAAGAACTGTTGGCACGGAAACTAGAAAATGTAAAAGACAAGTTTATTAAGACCCCATGGGGTGGTGGTACATTCCTACAGCACCCTTCGGTAATGCAAGAAGTATCACACTGAACATCGGTGCAAATCCTTCTTTTATACAGTTTTACAGTAATAAAAAGGTAGGCGGTACACATTTACAGAGTTTTAGGTACATATATGGTAATTTTTGGAACACAGCCAACTCATGGGAGGAGCTATAACACCACTGGTCAGTTTGGTGGAACATTCCTAAGGGATGACTGGTCAATCTGAGCTGCGCATGTGTGAGCTTGACCATTACTAAAAATAGCCTGTTGCTGGGCAAACTCGAGTGGTCAGTGGTACAGAGGAAGGACAAAAGGGCATGCTGACCACGAGGCAACGCATTCTCTAAAATGGCCGTCGATACATACAAAATGGCGTCCAACAACTATACTCAAGATAAGGGAAAAGAACGTGTAGCAAAGCTCAACGCTAACCCGATCACCGTCAAATTACGACACCAGGGACGCGTGGAAACCAATTAATCAAAACCTAAAAGAGAAAGTAGCCCACAACATATAGTGAAGCCGAATGCCCATAGGTTTTACTACCAATAGATCAGAGCTTAAACATCAACAGTTGATGTAGTAAATACGCCACCCCTCCACGGTGGTGTTATTGTCAGCATTAGTTAGGAGAATACCTAGGGTCGAAGCCCACTTTTCTAATGACCCAAATTATGGGGTGAAACGAGGCAGGTTCCTGCATGTGACCACCGAATGTAAAGGAGCTCAAAAGTGCCAAGAGCTGAATCTAAACAAAAAAGGCCCAAAAAAAGGGGTGTAAAGGAGAACGGGGTATCTCTATGGCTGGACTCAGAGTCAGTGATATCTAGGACAACATTAGAGAAGAGAGGCAAAGTTGGGGGGGTACATATCCTAGCTATACCAAAAGGCCAAGGATGCAAACAAATCTTGAAATCAAAGATCGGTAATCGGAGAGACTAAGATACTAGTGTGAATCCTTACCCCAAAGCCGGTGATAATTCCAACCCGGTAGGGTGTGCTAGTTCTCGGTAAGGCGATCATCTCTCAAGAATCAAAAGTGCGAGCTGTAGAAAATAAAGGGGGGGAGAAAAATAAGGGAAAGAAATGTCAAGGGATTTGCGGATAAACTAGGGAACGTGTACTTAATACGGTGGAATTAGACAACCTTACTAGTAGGTGTCTCTGAAGGCGGGTGCTATGACAATTACTGGGTTAAATGAGAAACCCCAAGGGATGGGTGACACTTGATTTCCTTTGAAAACTCTGATCGCATCTTCACGGTAAACTAATGACTATTTTGACTTCATGATGAGACACTTGATTCTTTATAAATAAATAATTACAAAGATAACGTAGCGTTCAGAATCCAAATTAAAGCCAAAATTTCAGCGTTCCACGTGCTCATGTTAAAATACCACACAAGGTACATCTTGTAGGTATAAGTACCTCATCTATTCAAAAGATGCTGTGAATCGGGACGCCAGTACGGGTGAGTAAGGGGGAATTTCCAACAGCAAATATTACCTGGATGGTAAAGCACAACCATAAAAGGAATTTTGAGAAAACGTACTCAAAAGAACACGTATACCTCAAATCTATATCCAAACGGTATTGTGCAACTTACATAAAACAAAGTGATCTAATAGCCCGGATCGGGCCTGGTAATGTACGTGTTTGTGCCTTCCGATACTCTGTGGAGAAAGAGAAGGGTTGTCAGTACGGAGAATGCCGTGCTGCACGGCGATAGCTAGTTACCAGGAATAAAGTTAAGTACAAAGGAAAAACTCTGTAACTTACTGTGCTCTGTCAGGGTGCTGGCGTCCTGGCGTCTGTAGTACAATCCAGGTGTGAGGTTGAAAGCAAACCGGAAGTCAATATATTAGCGGACTTAGCTGCAAACACTAGACTGTGAACTCCAATAGTATGCGAGCGTACGGAAAAGAAAATGGATGCGGACTTCAGTCCCACGTTATAGTGATACGTAATCAAGGTGGATTATAAGGAAGTCCACCGGTTTAAACTATTCTCCTAGCGTCTCCTAATGGGTGAAGCGCCCGTCGAATGCAGGGGCAACCGACAAAATATCACCAGAATATAATATGTCACGGGCGTGATAATAAAGGGTAATGTCCACAATTCTAAAGCTAAATCCCGTAAAAATAATCTAAATCGTACTGTGACTACTACCCGGGTCGGACAGTGAGTCAATAAGGGATCGAGCCCCAAGGGTATCACGACACAAGATAATAGGGCAGACAGCAGGAACAAAATTGCTCACACATATATTGCGAGAGGAATGAAAAAGGACAAATGGTCCTGGTGACGACCTCGGCCAATGCGTGGACTCACTTCACCATGAAGTATAGGGAGAATAGCGAAGGTGGAAAAGTATGACGCCAGTGGCCACACCAGTGCGATAATAGTTCAAAATCAAACATCAAATATATCTTTATTTAGATATAAAAGAAATATCTTTAAAAGAGAATTTCAGGTTCACATTATTCATAACAATAAAACGGTACAAGCAATCAATTGTTAAAACTGCTCCCCTGAGCTACGAATCCATACATAAAACAACCCCATGCACGTGAACTACTATTTAAACCATTGTTAGCATTGTTTGCCCAGTACTTTGGGGTTATTTAAAATACATTGATTAATTTAAAACAGGTAGGGGTAAAGCAGTAACAGGCTATTTTTGTTTAAAATTACGATAAGCATGCTGAATCAGATTTGTCAGTCTTATGTTTAAGTCTGTATTATCTGGGCTCAGTGCTGCAGTAATGGCTTGCCTACAGGTCCGAACACCCAGCCGATTCCATTCCCCCCTCAGCTTAACCCTGCATTGGAGGTCGAAGGCGGGACAGATGCAGACCACATGCAGTAGCGTTTCTGCTACTTCGCCACACCCTCTGCAAGTTGTGTCCTCCTCCACGCGACGCCAAGGGGGTAAATTTTGCAAGAATCGCCAGTCACCCATTCTAATAGTGATGAAACTGCGTTTTAAGTACAGTGAATAGGGACTGGAAAAGTAAGTGGCAGGGGTTAGCCGATTGTAGGAATTAATAACTGCCCATGCATGGCTTCGTTTTGAAAACAGTGCTTTGTCAGTAATGAGTGATAGCGATCTTACACATTTTTTGATAGCAAGCTTAAATGCAGACTGACTAGGATTGAGGGCCCAGAGGCCGTCTGCTGAAATTTGTTGGGTATAGTCCTTAAAAAGTCGACCAAATGATCCTCCTGGGTTTTTCTCAGTTATTTCTTGCCAAACTAGGGACTCTAGTGTGCCTGGATTGGATTGGATTGTCGTAATTTGTGGCAGAGGTTAAGAAATACCCCAATACAGGAAACATCATAATTCAATAACCCCATCTCTAATCTAATCTGTGAAGGGGATGCGGAGTATGGCAAGTGGAGAATCTTTTTATAAATTTTAATAGTGTGCTGATTTAGAGCTCTGTTCATTTTTCCCTTAAAGATCCCTATGCCATACAACAGGGTGGGGCCAATTTTCGCTTTCAAGACTTCCAAGAGAGGAGACAGCGTGGGGCCTGAAAGGTTTCTTGAAAGCTTAGTCAATGACACTGCAAGCGTCGTTGCTTTAACTGCAATCTCTTTACGCTGCTTTATAAGGTTGCCCCTGGAGTCCAGATGGACCCCCAGGTATTTGTACGACTGGCCAATGGCGAGGCTGTTGTTATTAAAGGACCATCCGCCACCGGTGTATCGCTTCTTCCCGAATGGGACAACCTGAGTTTTCTTCAGATTGACTTCTAGTTGGTTCTTGATCGTGTATTGCAGCAGTGTGTCAAGCAGCCTTTGCAACCCCACCCTGGTGAGGCTAAACAAAGCCAGATCATCGGCATATAGAAGATTGCTCAAAGCCGTACCTCCTACTTTTGGCGAGTGGCTATTTACGCCGTCCAGGGTACTAGACAAATCAGCAATGAACAGGTTGAATAGGAGGGGGGCCAGCACGCATCCCTGCTTGACCCCTCTCGTTGTGAAGATTTTTCGTGAGAGATGCGTGCCGGACCCCAACTTCACTCGAACCCAAGTGCGTGAGTGCAGTTGGATAATTGCATTCAGTAATTTGTCAGGGATTCCCCACTTCCTCAGCTTTTCCCATAGGGCCTCCCTGGGGACCCTGTCAAAGGCGGCTTTAAAGTCGACAAAGCAGCAAAACGCAAACCTGGGTGTTAAAAGGTCTTTGTCGGCAATGGATGACACCACTAATAAGTTGGTCATGGTCCCCGAGTTGGCAGTGATCTCGGTTTGGTTCATTGGCACCCTGTTATAATCGTTTGCCCATTGCCTCAGGTCCTCCAGGAGGAGCCCTGCATAATGTTTCGCCTCAATGTCCTACAGGGCTATAAGTCTATAGTTGTTAGGGACAGCTCGCAAGCCTGACTTATAAATCGGACGAATAATTGCACTCCGCCACGAGTCTGGAATTGTTGCGGTTCTCAATGCATAAATAAAAAGATTAGTTAACAATCCAGACCAAAAAGTTATGTCCGATTTAAACAAGTTCTGTGGGAGGCCGTTAGGACCTGGTGCTCCTTCTTGTCTAGCCTTTGTCACAGCTGGAGGTAACCCTGTCTTCGGTCACCTGATGAGCCTCGTCAGAGAGTGGTGTTGGGTCGATGGGAGTGCGCCCTTTAATTCCAAGACCGGGACCCGATTCTAAAGGCAATCCCTGTCCTGCTGGATCTTGATGGGCTTGTGACTTGAAATGATCCGTAAGATAGATTGCCCATTCTGCTTCTTGAATATTTGCGGTTCCAAAACTTGAGGAACTCGAGGTTGATTGTTTGGTTAGGGCCCAAAATTTGGCGTTTTTCCTCTTACTCTCCCACACCAATTTGCACCAGAACTGATTTTCATATGTGAGCTTGTCCTTGGTGATCGCCAACCTGAAGGCGTTTTGAGCTCTGTGATATCTATTTAAAATTTCGATGTTGCCAGGGAATTTAACTAGTTGCCGTAGCGCGTTGTTCCTTGTCTTTTTAAGTGATTTTGTATTTAAAGATGGTGCAAACTTGCAAGTCTGAGTTCGACTGTGACCCTGGAAAACATCCGGTCAGGTGGGAGCAAAGCGACGTCCATTTAGCAGTTGGTGAGGCGTCTGGGTTGTTACTACTGTTTGTAAAGTCCTTACACACTTGTAAACTTTTTGGGCCAGTGTCGTCGCTCCACTTCAAACGCTTTAGATTTTCAGAGTATATTCCCTGGCAGGCTGGGGGTGCTAGTTTATGCGTCCCTGGTCTTATGTTGAGGGAGAAGACCTGGGGCCTGTGATCGCTTTCAGTGCGTGGGAGAATACTAAAGGTGTCTAGGTAGTGTAGAAGATCAGCGTTGCAGATGGTGTAATCCAAGTGGGAATATTTACTGCCATTTGACCAGGACCAATTTGGTGGAGTGTCCCCTGCTGACCTCCCGTTCATTACCAGATAGCCCGCACTATAAAGCCTCGACACGCAGAACTGTCCCAGTTCGCTGTGGGATTGATTCAGCGGCCTGGTTTGAGTTATGGCCTCAATGATGTTAAACAAAGAGGGCTCATCAGTGTCCGCTGTTATTCCCTGAAAAAGGGTTATTGTTAAAGTCCCCCGTGGCGATACAATCTGAATTTGGGTGCTCAGCGGCTATGTTGCTCATAATTTCTGTGAGGCGAGCCAGATGGGTGTTTTTGGTGCGAGAGCTTGGATTAATATATACATTTAAGAGGAACAATGGGCACTGGTTTCGCCATCGATTGATTTTAACCCCTAGAATCCAGTCTTCTTTGATGGAAAGTCATTTAATTGTGCCTTTTAAGTTTGTTGATATATAAGTTGACAAGCCGCCTTTAGCATGGCCATGAGGGCTATCCCTGAGGGCTGGATTCCAAAGTTCAATAAACCCAATGATAGGGTGGCCATCGGCTGCCCAGGTTTCCTGCAGGGCTATTACTGTATGTTCACATAGGATGGAGAGGGTTACTTGATTCTCAATTTTGTGGTGAAGACCACTGATGTTCCAAGAGCATGTTACAAAATTCGCGTGACCTTGGTGTTCGTCTATAGTTGATAAGGCTACTGGCCGCGTTGGTCCATCCAAGGGTTTATTTATCTTAACCGCGCGCCCTGCCACAGGGATTCATTCTGTACTTTTGTTTGACAAGATCGCGGGCAACCACTCCCAGCCTTGACTGAAATCGGCTTCAGGAACCTCTGTTTGTGAAAATTTACAATGATCTTGTGGACCTGATGCGTTTTTTAGGATCGAATATGGTCTGGCGTTAACGGCCAGTCTGGTGCTCGCAACATGTTGGAGTGATGGTGAATGAGTTAGCAAGGTGGTAGGGTAGCCGGGAATAGTGTATGAATAAGCTCTAATGCCCCAGTTTCGCAGGGTGGTCTTGTGGTCCAGGAAGGCTCCCACCCAGGTGGCTGGCTTAAAGGACACCAAGGTTGCCTCAGATGGTTGGCTGCCTCTAGGGCAGCGGTCTTCAATCTGTGGGGCGCGACCCCCAGGGGGGTCGTGGAGTCCTGGGAAGGGGGTCGCAGATTCTGCAGTGTGCAGTTCCTTGCATTGGGCTGAGGGTGCTCACGGTGGAGGCCTGATTCACACCGAGGTGTGAAAAACATCAACGCCTAATTAAGAAGTAAAAGGTCTTTGGAAGACCTGTCAAGAACTTGGGTGTGACAGTGTGTGTGTCCCTGAAGCTGTTACAGCCACATACACGAGCTGGGGGGAGCTGGGGGAGGTGGGGGGGGGGGGGCTGGGGGAGTAGCTGTAGTGTAGCCCTTTGAGTTCAATGGATGTTATGCACCTGGAGCTGTGGGTCCCGAGACACGTCCCCCACCCCCAGCAGGGAGGCACAGAGATGCCCTCCCATGAGTGGGAAAGAAGAAGGAAGACGATGCAGAGAGATACTGACCCCCCCCTCCCCATGAGAGAGGCACAGAAAAGGTGGGTGGATGAATGATGGGTGGGTGGATGGATGGATGAAAGGCTGAAGGATGGATGGATGTGTGAAAAGGTGGGTGGATGAATGATGAGTGGATGGATGAATGAAAGGGTGGATGGATGAATGATGGATGTATGGATGGAAGGATGAAAGGGTGGATGGATGTGTAAAAAGATGGGTGGATGAATGAAGGGTGAATGGATGGATGAAAGGGTGGATGGATGAATGATGTATGAAAGGGTGGATGGATGAATGATGGGTATATGGATGGAAGGATGAAAGGGTGGATGGATGAAGGATAGATTGGTGAAGGAAAGATGTATGGATGGAAGAATGAAAGGGTGGACGGATGAAGGATGGATGGATGAAAGGGTGGATAGATGAATGATGGATATGTAAAAAGATGGGTGGATGAATGATGGGTGAATGGATGGATGAAAGGGTGGATGGATGAATGATGGATGTATGGATGGAAGGATGAAAGGGTGGATGGATGAAGGATGGATGGATGGGAGGATGAAAGGGTGGATGGATGAAGGATGGATGTATGTATGAATGGGAGGATGAAAGGGTGGATGGATGAAGGATGGATGGATGTATGTATGGATGGGAGGATGAAAGGGTGGATGGATGTATGGATGGATAAAAGGCTGCCTGGATAAATGATGCATGGATGGATGTGTGAAAAGGTGGGGGGATGAATGATGGGTGGATGGATGAAAGGGTGGGTGGATGGATGTATGGATGAAAGGGTGGATGGACATATGGATGGGAGGATGAAAGGGTGGGTGGATGGATGAAGGATGGATGGGAGGATGAAAGGGTGGATGGATGAAGGATGGATGTATATATGGGAGGATGAAAGGGTGGATGGATCTATGAATGGATAAAAGGTTGCATGGATGGATGTGTGAAAAGGTGGATGAATGATGGGTGGATGGAAGGAAGAGTGGATGGGTAAAGGATGGATGTATGGATGAAAGGGTGGATGGATGTATGGATGGGAGGATGAAAGGGTGGATGGATGAAGGATGGATGGGAGGATGAAAGGGTGGATGTATGAATGGATAAAAGGTTGCATGGATGAATGATGGATGGATGTGTGAAAAGGTGGGTGGATGAATGATGGGTGGATGGAAGGACGGGTGGATGGATGGGTAAAGGATGGGTGAATGGATGGATGATGGATGTACGGATGGATGTGTGAAAAGGGTGGATGAATGATGAGTGGATGGATGAATGAAAGGGTGGATGGATGAATGATGGATGTATGGATGGAAGGATGAAAGGGTGGATGGATGAAGGATAGATTGGTGAAGGATAGATGTATGGATGGAAGAATGAAAGGGTGGACAGGTGAAGGATGGATGGGTGAAATGGTGGATGGATGAATGATGGATGGATGGATGGATGTGTGAAAAGGTGGGGGATGAATGATGGGCAGATGGAAGGATGAAAGGGTGGGTGGATGGATGGATGGATGAAAGGGTGAATAGGTGAAGGATGGATGTATGGATGGGAGGATGAAAGGGTGGGAGGATGAAGGATGGGAAGATGAAAGGGTGGATGGATGTATGAATGGATAAAAGGTTGCATGGATGAATGATGGATGGATGTGTGAAAAGGTGGGGGGATAAATGATGGGTGGATGGAAGGAAGGGTGGATGGGTAAAGGATGGATGGAAGGATGAAAGGATGGATGGATGAAGGATGGATGGAAGGATGGAAGGATGAAAGGGTGGATGGATGTGTGAAAGTGTGGGTTGATGAATGATGGAGGGATGTGATGAGGTCTAACAGGCGCATTTATGGTTGTCAAAAGTTGATGATGAGGAGTACCAGTTTCTAGAAACTTTTGTCAGAAGGGGGTCCTTATGCCTAAAAAGGTTTTACAAGGGGGTCTCGGCATCAAAAAGTTTGAAGACCTCTGCTCTAGGGGGAAGGAACTCTACAGATTCGATGTGCTCCGAGGCCAATCCTTCAAGCCCCGGAATGCCCACCACCAGTTTTAGTATGTTCGATCTATTGAGGATGTCTTAGCGGCCCTTGGGTTTGTATTCTGGGACCAATAGGAGCTGATGATGCGGAGGGTCGTTTTCATTACGCATGCTCAGACTTGATCATTTCATTGGAGAACTGGCCTACATCCAATTCATGCTTCTGTTGCATCTGCCGTTGGGCGGTCTTCGGCGGATGTTGTGTGAGACTAGCTGAATTTACGTATTTGTTGTAAATAGTTTTTTTAAGAGTCATTCTAAATGTGTCGTTGACCACTCCAAGTGGGGTTAAACCCGATGCTGGATTAGTTTTTCCTTGTTTTGTCATGTGCCTCATTGGATTTGCCTCGTTGATTTCAGTGGTTTTTGTCCCTTGTATTTCTATTGCTATGCTGGGCTCGTCTGTGACTGTTTCCGTAATTAGTTCACTAGAATCAGGGGCGCTCATCATGCCCTGTTGGTTGTCAGACCCTGGTGTTTCTTCTTAAGAATTCGCCAAGGGTGATGGCGCGCTTGTCTCACTTAGAGGCTTGTTGTTTACTGGTTTCTCAAAAAGGGGAAAGAACTTCCGGTGAGCCGTATTGACGCTTGCCCTAATTTTGTTTCAGTTCTTGCGCTGTCGTTTACGTTCTCTCTTACTGCACGGTGGAGGGAGAACGGGGGGTTCTTCCAGAATAGGCCCATTAGAAGGCACTAAACTAGCCTTTAGCCCTGTAACTGGAAAATGCGATAATAGTTAATAAAGGCAAATATTGGTCAAAGAAAAGAATATATAAAATGCCATGCAAGAACTGGGAAAGTAGATAGTACAGAGTGCCACCATATTAACACAAGGGTGCTACTATCCCATGCATATTAGGTGTCAGATCTTCATAAGGTTTGACTGTACCAATCCTTATTCTAAAGTTATTACTATCCCAGTATATCATTGTACGTACAAAATCGTATAAGAGTTTACAACATATACTCTACACATTAATGAAAAATGTGTAAGTACTATCCATCACATTATTGCAAGAAATTCGTAGGAATGAAACTAAGTAATGCTCTGACCGCAAGAGTTACATGTTGGTTTGTAAGGTCATCAAAGTGACAATTGTATAATCTTAAGAGTTGAAACATCGTGAGGCATGATAAAATGAGCTCAATTAAAGTAGTGAGTATTATGACCATACATTAAGAATTCTGTGAGAGATTTACAGCATGTACTATACACCATGAGTCAAGTAAACCAGCACTAAACAACATATTGCTGCGGAAAGGTTCTGGCAACGGGCACATGTAAATGGTCTGTGGACAAAATCAGATCAAACAATCGCAATTGATGCTCCATATTGGAATAAGAAGCATATGTTCCCCAGAAAGATGGAGCTTGACCTAAATGGAATCATATACACCCTCTATACCTATTTGTATCTGCCCCTCATATGGTACTATGAGGTCATCCAGAAGACAATTGTATAATCTTAAGAGTTGAAACATTGTGAGGCATGATAAAATAAGCTCAATCAAAACAGTGCCTCATATGACCATACATTAAGAATTCCGTGAGAAATTTACAGCATGTACTATACACCATGAGTCAAGTGAACCAGCAATAAACAACATATTGTTTAGGAAAAGGTTCTGGCAATGGGCACATGTAAATGGTCTGTGGACAAGGTCATATCAAACAGTCACAAATGTTGCTCCATATTGGAATAAGAAGCAAATATTCACCAGAAAGATGGGGCTCAACCTAAATGGAATCATATAAACCATCTATACATACTTATATCTGTCTCTCATATGGTACTACAAAGTCAACCATATTGCAAGGCAAGACATATTTGTCAGTGAAGTTGCAGTTTGGATGCATCTGTGTACATTGTTTGGTGAGACTAGTCCCCCAAAAAGTATTGCATCTCAGAATCGACGTTCAGGCCATGCTCTACTGTGTGCAAGCGCATGATCCACATGGCTTCCGTTCTCCTGAGGTGCAATTCCTTATTGCCACCCAGCAGACTCCGCTGTATCTATTCAATTCCAAGGAAACCAAATTCTTTCCGTTGACCTTGTGTGATGCATGATGCTGCATGTATAGTCACCGGATACCTCACGTCCTGTTGGTGTAAGGCCCTAAGATGCTTGCCAATTCTCTCTTTTAAAGGCCTGATGGTGCTGCTCACATATTGTTTGCCACATTTGCATTCAATTACATAGATCACAAACCTTGTTGTGCAGTTAATATTGGTTCTGATCTCATAGCTCTTGTTGTTACAACCATTAAATGTTCTGAGGTTGTGTTTGGCCCACCTGCACACACCACAGAAACCACATTTGTGGAAACCAGTGGAGTGGGGGGTAAGCTAAGTATCCATATTACCAGTTCTGGGGACCGTAGGCCTGAGTCTGTTGCGTAGAGTTCTTCCCCGTCTGAAAGTGATCTGTGGCTGTCTAGTAATGCAACTGGTCAAGGTGTTGTCTGATAGAAGTATGCCCCAGTGTTTCTTTAGACTTTTACGTAGGGTGTGGCTTAGCTCATTGAAATCCGTTACCATCCGAATCATCTGGTTGTTCGCACTCTGTTTGACTCTAGTTTGTAAGGTAGCTTCTCTTCTCATTTTAGAGATTCTGTTCTCAGCTTTTTTGAGATGGGTTGTCGAATATCCCCTCCTCTGAAATCTTGTCTTCATATTCTTTTTTTTTTTTTTTTGTGAAAACCTTTATTGTGCAGATAAAAGCATACAAATACGGGCCTACAACCAGTCGGGCCGGCCAAGGTACATTATGCGAAGCACATGAATCAGTAAGGAGGTTCCCCGGCAGCACTCAGCATTGTGCAAGCAATTAGTACAGTCTGAGAAAAGCTGAGCACGTCCGCTGAAAACAGGATCAATGAAGGTTAATTTTATAATAGGGAGTATAGCAGGATCAATTGCAGTTAAGACATAAAGGCATCAACAAAAACGGTTATCAGCTACAGGTCACTTCAATCAGGATATAGACGCCATATTACAAATCTGTGCCCACCGTGGCCCATCGCCTGTCTACCAACCACCTAAATATCATACTGATACATAACGGAGGGACCAGAACAGCAACAGTGCTTACAATCATCCTCTATACTAACCTAAATGATAAGAAAAAAAAGGGGAAAGGGGGGGGAGAATATTATAAGAAGGAAAAGAAAGAACGCCGCGCTGATGCACGCGCCTCACAGCGATAAAGCGCGCAAAGCGGTCGAGGGTCCCGCTTTCGGGGGTTAGGGCGCGCTAGTCATAATATATGTGCAATCAGTACCGTAGAAATGAAGAACAGCTCGCCCCCCATCCCCACCTGCGATCACACCATGGGAGACACGCACAGACACGGCGCCCCGATAAAGGGATACAAACGAGCCATAGAACGAAGGGAAAAGGAACCGAAGAGAGACCCTGACCCACCCACCCCACCCTGCACCCCTGCAGAAGGCTACGGCCTACCCCCCCAGCAGCGTGCCTGTCGCCCTAAATAGGAAACCCGAAATATAGAAAAGTCAGAGAGAGGGGAAAGAATAAAGAAGGTGAAAAAGGAAAAGGAAACCAGGGGGGGGAAGGAGACCATCAATCGAGTCGTTCGGCCCCTGCCCCCCGCCCTCCCACACATTCATGCAATATCAAAACGAGATTGACACAGCCTCAGGTATCATAAGCCCTCAAAGGGATCGTCAATATTATCGTGATTGGGGGCATTCCTCATCTCTATCCGTTAACCAGTAGTCCTCCGGGTTCAGCCCGGCTCACCCCTGTCCTTTCCTAGTCATCGCCACCATACGTGATAGAGTAGTGGGCAGCGGGTGTAAACCAGAGGACCCCGGCAACCAGCAACAAAGCAAGAACTGTTTGCGGTAGTCCAGATTTTCCATTAGTGACAACAGGAGCAGCAAACCGCAAGGGTGCAGTCTCGCCGCGCAGGAAACCAAAGTCTCCCCCTCAAGGTAACAGCGGGACCTCACCGAAGTAGATCGAGTCGGTAATCCACGTCGCTCCCCGAACACTCGAGCAGGACCGGGCCCCAGCGTGGAACCCACATCCGCGCCCTCCACAAACAAAGCTACCTGAAGATCCGGGGCCGCAGGCGTAAAGTCCTGGTGATGCGCGGCGGCAGCACTCCCCGCAGCAACTGAGGGGGACGAAGCATCGCCACTCGAAGTTGAGCCGCGTTCATGAGAGACGGCCCAACAAACAAACCGTCTGTCTTGCACAGGGGCGGCGGGGGCCATGGCCGCATGTAAGGACTGCAGGGCGTCAAGTACATCGACAAGCGTGGGCTCACGCTCACAGGACCAGGCCCCCGTGCACTCCATCAACACAAGTATGCCACCCTGAGTAAATCCGTGACCCAGGGCGTCGGCTGCCATCTTGCAGGTCCAGCCGCGTCTCCACATGCCTCAACTTCTGGAGCGGGCTCTCAAGCAAGGCCACCGCCGGAGCTCACTCGGGCCCCAGAAATGGCAACCTGGGTGCAGAAAGGAGAGCCACCGAAAGGGGAGTCCGCCAGCGCCTCCGCCTCATGGGGGCACACGCCGATTCCGGGCGCAGGGCATCAAGATGGCCGGCCTGCGCGGTCTTCCCCCATCCACGGTGTGCCGCGCTCTATCACGGGGCCCACCGGCCGCAGGATCGGGTCCGGACAGTCTCGTCCGGCATAACCGCACAACGGCCTCTCACAGCCGGCCCTTCTCCTCCACCAGGGGCCGCCGCCTACACCGTCACTCCGGCCGGCCCCCACAGGCAAGTCTCCGGTCTCCACGCCGCGAAGGCCCCGGACCAAGCAGGAGCACAGCTTCGGATCCGCAGCTCGCAGGAGCCCCCGGGTCAGACGGTGAGTACAAGCATTGCTTCACCTTTCCGTTTCTTCCCGAGTGTGTCGTCTTGGGGCAGGATGCTTGTCAGGATATGTGTGTTGGGCAGGAAGGCTGGCGGAGCCGAGCTACAGTGCGGCCATCACGGTCACGAGCTTGGCTCCTCCCCCACCTGTCTTCATATTCTTAATGCATTTTTGAAATTCAGCTTCATCACTGCAGTTGCATCTGGCTCTGATGTACTCGCCATAAGGGATGGAACTGATCTGATGTATTGGGTGGTGTCTCTCTGCATGTAAGACAGAATTGCACGAAGTGCTTTTCCAAAATAGACGGCTGTTAAGTAGGTCCTCTTTGATATACAATTCGATATATAGAAAGTTAATGTTGGTATTGCTGTATTCCATAGTGAATTGCATTCTATAGTCGTTGGTGTTGAGGTAGTTACTGAACTGGTGCAATTCTGATTGAGCGCCTGACCATACTAACAGGCAGTCGTCAATGTAGCTGCCCCAAAATATGATATGGTCAATCCATGGCGCTCCCTTGTTATCCCAGATCCAGTCAATCTCCAGGCAACCCATGAATAGACAAGCAAAGGAGGGTTGAAATTTTGACCCTATCGCGACACCCCTGATATGTCTGTACCACTTGTTGTCAAATAGAAAAAAGTTGTTATACAAAATAAGACTCATCATAGTGGTCAGCATTTCATTGTGTAGCCATTAGGCAGCAGGCCAATTACTGAGCATTCGTGTGATGGCTTGTAAACCCAGTTCCGGTTGCATACTGGTATAGAGTGATATCACGTCAAGCATTGCTAGGAACATTCCTGGCTGCCATTCTAAGTCTGCAAGGAGACTCAATATGTGTTTGGAGTCCTGAATGTAATTGGCCAAATTGTGCACCAATGGTCCCAGAAAAAGGTCAACATATTCAGACCATTTCCCAGTTGGGCCACCAATGCCCGATACGGTCGGTCTGCCTGGTGGAAAGGCCTGCTGTTTATGGACCTTTGGCAAAGTGTAAAGGCAAGGGTAGGTGGGTCTGAATACTTTCAGGTAGGCATGTTTGTCATCATCAAGAAGGCCCTGGTATGCCAGTCTGCCAAGTGGTTATTGATCAGAGTGCCTAACGCGCCCATTGTGGTTGATCATTTCATAGCAAGTATCGTCATAGCATAGTGTCATAGCAAGTATCGTCATTCAGTTGCCTGTATGTCCTGTATACTAGGAACACCACACACATTACCCATAACTGTATTGTTGACTCTTATTGGCAGTAGGATTACAAGCGAAAAACTTCTTCAGCTTGAGCCCTCATACAAATTTAAATAAGCCCACCTTTAATTTGCATATGTCACCAGACTCTCGTGGGTTGAAACTCAGCCCCTTACCCAATAGGGAAATCATATCAATATTAAGCTCCTTCGAAGAGAGGTTAATCACCTGTAGGTTGCTATCCGGTGTATCTACTTGTTCCTCTCGTTGCCCGATCTGAGCTTTTTTCTGTATTCCTCTTTGTCTACCCCTTTGGCCTCTGCGAGTTTTGGATCTACCCCTGCGCCTATGCCTGGAGTTCTGTTCCCCCTGCGAACAGTCCAGACCTCCAGTAAAAAAGAAGATACTGCGGTGTTGGTGCCATTCTCAGCTTCACTATCACTTGAGGCTGGTGCACTCATGGAAGTAGAGCTAGAGGAGATAGAGATGGTGTCTGCCCTGGGTGTCAAATCTTGTTTAGTGCTAGTTTGGTTCAGAGAATCATATTTTCTAGCGTAGGTGAAGATCCTCCCTGCCCTGGCCTGATTCGCTGGAGATTTGAGAACGTGTATACACACTGAACTGGGATCGGGAGTGGGTTTTCAGCTCAGTTACCCAGCTTTGGGTACATACTTGAAGATGTCTTGCAGCTCACTAGTCATCACTTGGACTTATACCTGCCTGAACCTTGTAGCAGTGGTGCACATTTAGGGCCTTATTCAGAGTATGGCAGTCCTAGGCACGCCATACTCACTGTGGTGGTCTGGCCACCACTGCGGGTCCGCCCGCTATATTTCGAGTGTGGAGTTGGGACCGCCACAGGACAACAGCCTCCACCGGGATCCAGTTTACTACACCAGTGGCACAGCAGAAAGGTGCAGGAATATGCTGGTGGTGCAACTGCAGCACCGCCGAACATATTCCGAGTTGCATTTCCAATGCCCATTTAATGGACGGCCTGAAAAGGGTGTTGGAGATGCAACTAGGGGGCCCTAACAGGGCCACCTGCTACTTCTGAGCCTGGAGGTGCATGCGGGGGCCACATGTTGTGCCCCCCTGGAATTGCACCCCCATTCTGCATGGTGTGGCATGCACAACATGGTGCATGCCACACCATGCAGGAACGTGCTGCAGGCACTGTCATTGTGGCAGTCTGCTGTTAAGGCTCTCCTATGAGCCTAACACAGCCAGTGCCCTTAGACCGCTGCAGCATGGATTCAATTCACCAACGAGCCAACTTCCGCACAGCCTGCCTCACACATAAAGCCCTGCATACAGGCAAACCAGAATACCTGGCCACCAAACTCAAAAGGGCGGGTCAAACCAGGAACCTCAGAAGCTCTAACACACTACTAGTCATCCCTCTGAAATCACAGAAACGCAATACCTCAAATAAATCCTTTGCGGAGAATGCTCCCAGGATCTGGAACGCCATCCCCCCCCCCCCATATCAGAATGACCACCTCCTTCCCGGAATTCAAATCGCTACTCAAAGCCCTCTTCCTTGAACGCTCCGGTGCTTAACGGGAACCCCACGCCTGATGGTGAAGTCCGATATTTCTCTGGATCTAGAGCCAATTGACTTGCTCTTGAACTCCGTCCCATATTGCGCTCAAGTTGCTGTTTTACAGACTCTATTTCCTACCTGTTGTTCCTGATTCCTGTTTTTCTATGTTTATTTTTCCTGTTGCATATCTCTATTTGCTGTGAAGCGCTCTGATACCCCCGGGTCCAGCTAGCGCTATACAAAACTTCAATAAATAAAACAATAAATAAATTAAAAAAAGTCTGAATACGGCGGGCGGGTGCTCCACGGGCTTGGCAGTCCTCTTGGGGGCGCTGCGTTCACAATCTTACAGGAGGACCGCCAAACTTGCAATAAGGCCCTTAGTGTGGATTTGGCATGCCTCCTCTGACCTTGCCCTGCTTGAAAGTCCCCAGCAAGCTCAGTGAGTCCTACATCACTGTTATGATTGTGTTCTATCCTTCACCATGAGATAGGGGTGAAATGCTGAAGAATAATCCTTGATGACCACAGATGTTCACAAACTTCTGCTGAGGAGCTCACACGGAGCAGTCTTAACAGGGATGGGCTGACCAAGAGATGAACAGCTGCAAGTGCAGGTGAAATATTGGTGACTCAGTCTGCTAAGGACACCCCCCTCTGCATTAAATGTGTGATATGCTTGCTAATTTCATGTTTTTTCTTTGACCACGACAAATGTAGCAGTCCACACCCAGCTGCTTAGGATACTAATTGGTTCCATTGTCCTTTATGGTCAGCTCTGAGATGCGAGTGCAGTGGTTATGACACCTGAGGTCTTGCAGCATTGATGGTCTCCACAAAGTCCAACACATAATTGATGAAACATTGCCTCATTGCTTGCAAGTAGTCTGCATACTGTGGTTGCCATTGTGTATTGCTTGTGTTTTGTGTTCATCTACTCGATGTTTGTGAACTCTTAGTGAAGTATTTCAGGGTTCCCAAGGCCTACACGCTCCAGAGAGTACCCACATATACAAAAGAACTGTTGGCACGGAAGCTGTAAAAGGCAAAGAACAAGTTTATTAAAACCCCATGGGGTGGTGGTACACTCAAACAGCACCCTTCGGTATTGCAAGAGGTATCACACCGAACACCGGTGTGACCCCGTTTTATATACATTTTGGGGCAATAAAAGACAGGCGGCACAAGTTAAAACACAGTTTTAGAGACATATATGGTCATGTTTTGGAATACTGCCAGCTCATTGGAGGGTTTCAAACCCGCTGGTCAGTTTGCGGCACATTCCTGAAGGTTTACGGGTCAGTGAGAACTGCGCATGTGTGGCTTGACCAATACTAAAAATAGCCTGTTGCTGGGCAGATGAGAGTGGTCAGTGGAACGGACAAAGGACTAAAGGGCACGTCGGCCACGAGGCCGCTCATGAGCTAAGATGGCCACCACAGTATTCAAAATGGCGTTTATCGTATACAGCTAAGTTAAGGAGGACAACGTGTAGGTTCAGCTAATCATTAACACGGACGGGCCAATTACGACAGACGACCCTTTTAGCGTTTAGCTGAATCTACCTCATAGTGAACATAATCTGGATGTTCGTCCTCGATGTCAATTAACATAATTTGTGTCACCTCCTTATGTAGCATCATTTTGTCGTAAGCAAGAGCTCGTCTCGATGGCAAACAGGCCGATAGGCACATTGAACACAATGCAGGACCACATTGGATACACAAGCAGATAAAAAACATTGCTCCCACAAGTATACAGAGAATTGTCAACAGTTTCCAGCCCCACGTTGCAATCATGGACCAGAACCATCCAGAAAGTGTCCAAGTTCCATTGTCCGGATGTATTTCGGCAGCTATTTTGTGCAACTTGGAAATCGCATCATACACAGATGGAGAGTTATCAGGCACGTAAACACAACAGCTGCTTCCGATAATTCTACATGCCCCCCCACGATCAGCCAAAACAACATCCAGCACCATCCGGTTTTGGAGGGTGACAATTCTTGAAATCTGTAGTTCCTCGGTAATATTTCCCAGAGCAATGGCAGTGTCATTTGCAACAGCCTCGACAACGCGAGTCAGCCGTCTGATTTTCCGACTGTTCAGTGCAGCCCCCACAAAGGAGAACAGTCCCAAATTGAAATCCACATACTGTTGCAACGCAGTGTCCGTTTGATCAATGTCCTCTAAAGCAACAGTTCGCTTAACTCTGTTCAAAACAAAATCGTGGTACAGAGTATAGTCGTTGTGATACATCGGAGGGGCAATGAATACAGGCGGTAGCACAAACGATACATAACATGTGCCCAACCACCCCACTGGAAGCTGATGGTACCCTTTCGTTCCACAGATGAAGTAGGTGTTTCTGGATGCAACAAATGAAATACCATTCGGGCTGTCAAACGTGAGAGTAACGTTACATTCACTTTTCCCCACTGCAATCGTGCCCTTATTTCGGATACATAAATCGGCTTTTGTAGCAATAACATTTATAACATGAGCATTTGATACATTCACATTTCTCTGATTGCTGTAAATTCGTGGGGCGGATACATTATCAGGCTTATACTCCTCCCATTCAAAACGTGTACCCTCAGCCCGTGGAAACCCATCCTTGTCATGGGGACATTCTTTATTTAAGCGGAAAAGCACCCCCCCTTTGGTTGGCCATCTCAGGGTAAAGAGGAGGGTGTACCAGGCGTTGCAAGACCCATTATGCGAAAACGGAAGTGGAATAAGCGGGGTGCCCCCTCTCTTCTGGTGCCCAGGCAACATTCCACACACCCAGCAATTAGAAGTGTTGGTCATATTATGTGTGTGGTGCAGAATCTGAATGAAGCTGTTATTTAAATACGTTTGGCGGTGGCGTTCTTCATGAAAAGGCAATGTAAAGTGAAAATGTTCAGACGGTGCCGGGGTAGTCGGCAGCAAATGTTCACGTACAGGTACCACAAGTTCGACTACCCAGGCTATAACAGCTATCACCACAATGGTAAAGACAAAAAGAAAAGCACCCAGTATTTTCTTATCACGCGATGCCGTTGGTGCCATAGTTCAAGAAAGTTTTGTGCAAAGTCTCAAATTCACAGTTTCTCACAAATAGTCTCTGATACACGTACGTGTATACCTAAAAAAAAGAAAAATGCGGTGCTGAACTCCGAGGTAGCCGTTGTTTTCTTCTCCGGGCCAAGACGGGTGTCGCTACTCTGGCAGAACTGATCCCCCCCCCTTGGAATTCCCGGTTTCCGTTTCACAAACCTGGAGCGGTTACCAACCAGTTCAAAAAGGAACAAAAATCTTCTTTATCGCGGTCGTAAATTGTAGCGCTCTCTTCCAGCAGCAGATTGGTCCGGGAAGGCTCCCTCTACTTCGGCCGACGTCACAGCTGGGCTCTTTTCTTTCTCCAAAATCTCTTTATAGTCAGTCAGCACAGCAGGAGTCACCAGATCCGGAGAGACTCGGCGACAGTGTGTCGAATGCACCCACCGCTTCCTGTTGGTCACTCGTACGGCGGTGCGGGTCGCCAGAAGGACCTGCTCGGGGCCCTTCCACCTGGGCTCCAGACTGCTTGCTCTTTCAAACGAACGGATCATCACATGATCCCCAGGACGAAGATCGTGGCCTTCTCCAGTAGAGTTGTCAGGGAGCGCTTCTCGAACCTGTTGATGAATGGAGAGCAAATCATTTGTTAATCGTGCCAAATAATCATTCATCATAACACAAGGCACATCATGTATTAATCGCGGCTTGGGCACTCCCCAGATATTCATGGGGCGGCCAAACACCATCTCATAAGGCGTAAGGCCAGTTCGTGAATGGGGTACTGATCTAAGAGACAGTAGTGCTAGCGGCAACGCATCTGGCCACTTCAATGATGTAGACGCCACAATTTTGGCCAGCTTAAGCTTCAACGTTGCATTGTACCGCTCGACCAAACCTGCTGACTGAGGGTGGAATACAGCGTGGAACTTTTGCTGAATCCCCAACCCCTTCAGTACATATTCCACAATCTTTCCGACAAAATGGGGCCCATTATCGCTCCACAAAAATTTGCAAACTCCAAAGCGAGGAAAGAATTCCTTAAGCAACACCTTAGCTGTTGTCAAAGCCGTATTGTCTTTCGTGGGGTAGGCCTCAACCCATTTGCTAAAAGCACACACCACCACTAAGACGTACTTCAGGTTATTGCAGCGCTCGAGTTGGATGTAATCCATCTGGAGGACTTCAAACGGTGCAGAAGGTGGAACGAACCCTCCTTTCGGAGTATAGGCCCCCTTTCCAGGATTGTGTTGCAAACATACCAGGCAGGTCTGCACTACTCTCTTTGCAGTATTCGCAATCTCGGGATGTTCCCAAACTCGTGTTAAAAGCCGAGTGATTGCAAGAGCTCCAACATGGGCCAGTCCATGTGTCATCTGGACCATCGCCTGTAAGTAAGCCGTAGGCAATTTCCACTTCTCCATGTCTTTGCTTCTCCAACAACCCTCGTCGTCTAGTACCCCATCTGCTGCCCAAGCCGCAAACTCAGATTCTGTAGCTGAATTTTGTATATCCCGTATCTCTGCTCTAGCATCACTCCATCGTTCAGCCTGTGATTGTACCACGTACATGGGGGAGCTAGTTCGGGACATAGCCGTTTGCCTTGCTATGCTGTCTGCAAAGGCATTTCCTTGGCCCACCTTATCCGTAACCTTCTTATGGGCACTGCACTTCACTATCGCTACTTTTTTAGGGCCAAGCAGCGCATTTAGGAGATCACGCACTAACTCTCCGTGCATAATGTGTTCCCCGTGTGATGTCAGAAACCCACGTTCCCTCCAAAGAAGCCCGAAGTCATGGGCCACTCCAAAGGCGTACCGGCTGTCTGTGTATATGTTCACACATAGGCCAGCACTCAATTCGCAGGCTCTTGTTAAAGCTATCAGCTCTGCTGCCTGAGCCGATTTTTGTGGTATCCTAGCTGTTTCTACCATCGTCTTAAGAGTCGTGATCGCATATGCTGCGGAAGTCATACCATCTGGCAGCCGTATACACGATCCATCAACCCACAGTTCCCCATCCACATCGGGAAGTGGCACATCCTGTAGGTCAACACGACCCTTTGTCTGTTCCTCGGTCAGGAAGACACAGTCGTGATGTTTATCTTCCTGACCCTCCTCGGCCGGATCAGGCAACAGGGTGGCAGGGTTCAAAGTAGCGCATCTTTTTAACGTTATATGTGGCGCTAAGAGTGTCAGCTCATATCCTGTAAGTCGCGCACTCGTGAGATATTGGGTCTTAGTTTGGTTTAGCAGGGCATCTACTGCGTGGGGGACTAACACCAGCAATTTGTGTGATAACACTATGCCCTCACTCTGTCGTATGGCTACTGCTGTTGCCGCTACTGCTCGAAAACACCCAGGCAGCCCTCGTGCTACAGGGTCCAAAATGGCGGAGAAATATGCACATGGTCTCTGCTTATCCCCGTGTAACTGCACTAATACTGACAATGCACACCCATCATTCTCATGTACATATAATGTGAAAAGTTTTGTGTAGTCTGGTGTTCTGACGTAAATAATTAATTTACTCTCTTAATTTCTATGCAGGTAAGTACTTAATCAATAATAACTCAATCAGAAGGAAAGAAAACAGAGTCCGTGGTGTTAGAGTTTCTAAGGGTTTTATTCCTCATAAAGGAATCAGGATATCATGTTCTGACCACCACAGGGGTGTCAGAAGGGATAGATGAGCGCGCTGTCGTTTATTGACAATACATAGCTTATATACTTGATTTACATCATAAGGTTCAATGTAAGAGGCGTAACAGCTGAGAGAAGACAAGATAACAGTATACACGTGGTACTAGTACATCATCAAGAGGCGTAAACTAGGCGTGAACCAGAGGTGTGTGCTAGAAACGTCACTGATAGGTGACGCAAGTGGGTGGCACCAAGGGGTGGTGCTAACAGAATGTTGCAATGTCAGCAGAAATCGGAAGCTTGGATGCGCGCGCAGCTGCATGACGTGTGATTGACGGGGTGCAGGGGTCTTGACATTTACACTGACGGAAAGAGACAGAAGTCTGGCATGTCAGATCAACTTGTACTTCTATCATATCTGATATCTGATGTTTAGGAACTATACTATCTGGGCGGAAAGGTCTCTAGGGCAGAAGCTATTCTATGCTAACTGTGGATGCGTGTATAAGCGCCTAAGTGTCTACATGTGAAGCGTGGGGGCACGGGGCCTTCCATGGAAGCATGGCAACGGAGGCTATGAATTACTTGCATTAAGACAGGTCGGCCCTTTGGCTCTGCAGCTGGAGAGGATGTTTACAGGATCTAGTAGGCAGGAATGTATTCTCGGGGAGCGAAACAGATAACTCGAAGGTTATAGTCAGTCTTGGCAGAAAGCAGGCTTGAGCTGAGCGCGAGGGGCCGCGCTGAATGTAGGACAGAGTTCACGAGTACAGAGATTGCCTGGGCAGAGCCAGGAGCCACAAAAGAGGTTCAGATGGCAGGAATTCAGGGCCTACTCTGGCTAGAGCAGAAAAAGTGAAAAGTGTACTACAAAAAGACGTTGGCATAGCATACTTAGGAACGGGCTATATAATCCATTCATGGTGCTTCTGAAAGAGGACAAGTTGACGGTGGACGCAAATGTATTTGCGTCTTCATAGCTGGCACAGGAGGGAAGTTACATGCACTTTAAGCTGGTACATGGAGTCGGTGGGGTACGCGCTAGGGAACACAACATGGCCAAAATTTAATTTTCCTCATTCCCTCCTTGTTCCCTACGGACCCTTCATGATATATCGATCCTCATGAATCGATCAGTCTGTTCTTGTAACATCATTTGTTCTTCTTTCTTTCGGTTACGTTTTGAGTGGAAACTGGAATGTTCAATACAAGAAGTGGCACACAGTCCACAGATCGCTGGCCCACACTGCAGGCACAGGCAGCAACTGAATACTAGGACTAGGCCAATGCCTAGGAAGGATAGGATCTTCCATCCCCAAGCTGTTAACGTTGTCCAGAACCAACCGGACCAAGTCCAGGTGCCTGGATTCTGATGTATCTGATTTGCAATTTTATGAAGACGGGTGATAGCTTGATATACAGATGGTGCATTCTGTGGAATGAAAACACAGCAGCTTGACCCGATGACCTTACAAGCTCCACCTCTATCTGCCAAGATGACGTCAATTACAAGACGATTCTGAAGGACAACAACCCGCATAGCGGACTGCTCTTCTGTTAAGTTACCTAAGGCGGAGGTAGTTTCATTTACTACGGCTTCAAGTGTTCTAGTTAATCTGCGTATTAATTTACTATTCTGGACGGGGCCTAAAAAGAAAAAGAACCCTTTATTGAAATCAGTGTACTGTTCCCATGCCGTTTCTGTGTAGTCGACAAGGGGGGCATCTCTTCTGGGTCTATTCTTTACTAGATTGCTATTTCTATGGTAATCAGAAGGAGCTAGAAAAACGGGTGGCAGAAGGAATGCAATGTAACAGGTACCATCCCAATCTGGAGGTAGACGGATGTATGCGGTATGACCACAAACAAAGTAAGAATGACTGATAGCTTTGAAAGATGACTTTCCATCATCACTGAATTCGACTACAGTAGTGCATTTACTATGACCTAAGTGTACTGAACCTTTCTTCTTGATACATAATTCACCAGTGACTGGCAGTACTGACATAATAGGTAGAACTGGTGTGGCTTCGGATTCGACAGTAAGAATCATAAGGCTAATTGTATAATTACCTAATCCATATACTTCATTTTCTAGATCAGTTCCTATTCTAATGGGCAGTCCCTCCTTATCCGGGTAACAGACGTCTAGTAGGACCAAGTTCAGGTTTCCCCAAACCCAACCCCCATCGAAAACAGCAATATCGGGATCTAAAGAATTAATTATCTTAAACCATGCTCCGCAGGAGCCATTGTGAGTGAACGGATACGGAAAAAGAGGCAGCGCTCCCTTGTAATTCTGGTAGGGAGGGAGTCGGCCACATATCCAGCAATTTGTAGCATTGTTAGTTTGATGAGAATGATGTAACATACTGATGAATGTATTGTTGCGCAGCGCAAGTCTGTAGGAAAGCTCATGAGGAGGTAACTCACTAAAAGTGTGTTCAGCAGAGACATTGTAAGCAGATTGTTCACGCTTGAAAATAGGGTAGTATATAGGTAACAAGATGCTAGCAACAATTATTAATATACTTAGAATAAACATAATTATCAGTGTCACTATGCAGTGACTACGAAGTGATTTGCAATATGTTCTTTTCTTTTCTTCTCTCTCTCTAACTCGATCTAGGGGATACATGTCAGAAACTATTTAACCGATTCACCTAGGGGAGGACTTAAACAATTAAACTGTCTGACTTGCTAGATCGTAACTTCATACGATATTGTTCTTGAGGAGTTTTTTCTCGTTTGGGTTCGGAAAAGTCTTTGGGATCACAGTCTTTGGTGGGGGTGGGTGTGTCTTGTTCCGGTTTCAGTCCTGGGAATGTTTTGATATGGCTTAGGTGGACCCACCCCTTTCTTCCTTCCAGCTTGACTGCGGTCCTTGTTGTAAGTAGAACGGTCTTCGGAGACTTCCAGCGGGGCTCCAACGGACTTTTCCTGTCGAAGTTTCTGACTAAAACAACATCTCCGGGGCGGACGTCATGCTCCTTTACATCTGTGTTGTCAGGGAAGGCTGCGGCAACCTGTGAACGACATGATTGGAGTGCAGACATCAAGGAGGCAAGGTAATCTGTCAACATATTAGAATCAACATCTGTTATCTTTTTAGGAATGGGCGTCCCCCACATATTCGGTGGTCTGCCAAAGACCACTTCGTACGGGGATAGCCCTGATCTCGAATGGGCGACCATTCTCATATAGAATAGTGCCACCGGCAGGGCGACTATCCAGTCGACCCCTTTCTCCTGACATATTTTGGCAAGGCGAATCTTTAATGTCTGATTATGCCTCTCAACAAGGCCTGCAGCTTCTGGATGTCGGACACAATGGAACTTCCACTGGTATCCTAATAACAAGGAAACTTCTTTCATTAGGGCAGACGAGAATGGCTGACCGTTATCTGAGTACACGACACGAGGCAAGCCGTACCGTGGGAAAAATTCACGAACCAACTGTTTGGCAGTGGTCGGAGCAGTGTAATCTGGGACTGGGTATGCTTCGGTCCAACGGGACAGAGCACAAACAACTACGAGAACATATTTAAATCCTCGACAACGGTCCATCTGGATATAATCCATCTGGAGGACTTCAAAAGGATGATCGGGAGGATGAAATCCACCTTGCTCTACAGGGACGCTTTTACCTGGATTGAACTGACAACAGATCATGCAAGTACGCACTTTCTGTTTTGCGGCTGCTCGTAAGTGTTTATTGTACCAGAGATTTTGCAAACTGTCTAGCATGGCTTTCTCTCCCAGGTGGGCAGGACTATGTGCTGTATTTATCATGACTTGAACCATAGAGTCAGGGAGAAACCATGTAGATTTTCCCGTCATCCAACCTTGATCTGTCTGGATCCCTCCTAGTTCGGTCCATTTCTTTATTTCGTCTGCAGTAGCATGTGTCTGAATGTCAATAACATCTAGTGTGGGATCTCTGACTGTCATGCAGTTTGTCGGATCTGTTGTCTTTATCGTATCAGTTGTCTGAGTGTGAGTCAGTGCTGTATGTTTTGCTGTCTGATCTGCCAGGTCATTACCCTGGGAAACAGAATCTGTGGCTTTAGTATGTGCCTTACACTTCATGACTGAAATGGCTGAAGGCAGATGTATTGCTTCTAGCAGTGCTTGAATGAGGGGACCATGCTGTATCTTTGTACCATGAGAGGTCAAAAAACCTCGTTCTTGCCAAAGCATCCCAAAGTCGTGTACGACTCCGAACGCATAACGGGAATCTGTGTATATGTTAACATTTCTGTTCTTTGCTATAATACAGGCTTGGGTCAGAGCGATGAGCTCTGCTGCTTGAGCAGACAATGTATCAATACGATGTGTTTCTTTAACTTCAGTTTCAGTGGTCACGGCATATGCGGCCACTAACTCTCCTGTACTTGTTCTCATGCATGAACCATCCACATAAAGTGTCAGGTCTGGATTTGTCAATGGAACATCTGTTAAATCTCGTCTGGGCTTTGTTACTGCATTAATAATTTCTATACAATCATGTGGAGCTGGATCTGTCATAACTGTAGGTAACAATGTTGCTGGATTCAAGATACTGCAGCGTCTGATTTCTATGTGTGGCTGGAATAATGTCAATTCGTAACCTGTCAGTCGTGCTATGGTCAAGTGTTGAGTCTGGGTTCTGTTTAACAGAACCTCTACAGAATGTGGAACTTGTACTGTTAACTGATGACCTAAAACAATTGAGTCGCTTTGTCTGATTGCTAACGCTGTTGCTGCTACTGACTTTAAGCATGCAGGGAGTGCCTGTGCTACTGAATCCAATGTGCTTGAAAAATAAGCGCAAGGCTTATGTGAACCTGCTTGATCTTGAGTGAGGACAGACAATGCTGTACCGTCACGTTCTGTAACAAAAAGTGTAAACGGTTTGTTGTAACATGGTGTCGCTAAAACTGGTGCTTGGCATAAAACTTTCTTTAATTCCTCAAAGGCTTGTGTGTGTTCCTGAGTCCAAGGGAGGACAGTCGATGACGCTGCCTCCTGTGTCGTTAACTGGATGAGTGGTTTAGCTAGAAATGCATATTGAGGAATCCATTGTCTGCAGTACGAGGTGAGGCCTATGAAGGCCCGCACTTCCTTTTGTGTCTGGGGTCGGGGCATGTTCACAATTAACTGAATGCGATCGGGAGTGAGCTGTCTCCCCACTTTGGACAGCAAGTGACCCAAGTACACAACTTGCTGAACACAGAATTGTAGTTTCGAAGGAGACACCTTGTGTCCCTTGTCGGCCAGAAAATGCAAAACTATCAGAGATGCTTGTTCGCATTCGGGTTCACTTCGTGCGGTGATCAGCAGATCATCGACGTACTGTAGTAAAGCGGTATTAACTGGCATTTGGATGCAATCTAGTTGTCTTTTCAGTGCTTGACTATAGATGCTGGGGCTTTCTGTAAATCCTTGAGGTGCGCGGGAAAATTTGAAACTTCGTCCATTTAAACTGAATCCGAAGAGATATTGGCTCTCCGGGTCAATAGGTACACTGAAGAAAGCGTTCTTGAGATCGATTACAGTAAAGAACGTTGCTTCTGAATCAATGGCAGTTAACAGGGAGGAGATATCGGGGACCACAGGATACTGTGGTACAATGCATTTGTTCAGTTCTCGAAGATCAATCACCAGCCGGTATACTGGCGGTGCATTGCGGTCTGTACGTTTAAGAATTGGAATGATAGGCGAATTACAGATATTGGAGTCGGTCTCTACGACCACTCCCTGGGCAATAAGCTCTTCAATAATTTTCAGTAAAGCCACTACAGCATCGGGTGGTAACTTGTATTGTCTGATTCTGGGTAGAACAACACCTGTCTTGAGAGTAACACGGTATGGTGTGATATGCATACAACCTACATCAGCTGGGCCTTTTGCCCATAAGTGATCTGGTACATTTTTCAGTCTAACATCAAAGTCACGTAGAACATAATGACCCTTGAAATCCCGCAGAAAGAGTCTGACTCCCTCCGGGGAACAGCAAATTATAGCTCCTAGAGCCTTCAGTGTTTTTATTCCCAACAGATTTTCGGGACATGATTTCGTAAGTAACAAATCTGTAACTCGAGATAATGGACCCACAGCTAGTGGTACTGGTTCTGATACTTCATTTACAATAGGCTGTCCTGAAAAACCAAGGGAAACATTCTGTGAGCCTGAGAGGGGTGCCCCTGGAACTTCATTATGACTTATAGTAGTGCGACTTGCCCCTGTGTCAATTAAAAACTTTCTGTCTTTTCCTAATACGTGACTATGTACATAAGGACCTTCTTGATCTACAGGAATTTCAATAAGAGGCAAATCACTTTCCCTCCCTAGGCTGTTTCATGTATAACGCTGATAATCTGGATATGCCGACTGGGCATACTGGTACATTTGTTGTGAGACTTCTCTAGTTGCGGCAGCGGGCTGTGTCTGAACATGCTGTGGCTGCGGTACTGCTACTGTCTGTACTGTATGGGACTGATCATGCATAGGCTGTGTATTCTGCATTGGCTGTTCGTTCTGTGAGGTCTGTTGATGACCCTGTTCATGTCTAGGCGGACGCGGTCTTTCTTTAGTTTTACCTGTCTCGATGTTATGCTTCAGGACTGGACATTCATGTACGTAGTGACCTGGCTGCTTGCAATAATTACATGTCCCTTTAACGGGAGCTGCAGAATGATTTGTCTGGGCCCCACCTTTTCTATGACCCTCGGCTGGAATTGTCTGGGCTACTAACATTTTCATTTTCGTGTCTTTCATACGTTTCTGTTCCTCGTCCTGTTCTTCCCTAATTCTGTTCTGGTGATATTGTAACATTTGTAACATCTGTGATGGCGTATTTGCCTGCCATGTACTTTCAACCTTGTACACTCTATTTTTAACTAGTGGTAAGGCGTTCTCTACTAATTTTGTTACAAAAAGATGTGGATATGACTCGCTACTTGTTTTTAGACCACTATTGATAATGAAACATTTCTCGAATCTTGAATAAAAGTCACTAGTATCTTCATCTTGTTTCTGTTTGCAGGACGAGATTGCGTCCCAATCTTCCTTTCTAGTTGTCAATAATCTTGGCAGAACCTGTACTATTAAACCTGGTAATGCTTTAGTCAGATCCCCAAGGCCTAACCCTGGGACTCGTTTCTTTTCTTCGTCTTCTATCTCCGCCCATGCTATCTTTGACTCTCCCACTTCCCAATCCTTTTCCTTTAATTTCTCGTAAATGCCCGTGGGCAACAGTACTTTTAACATTTTCATAATATCATCATACGTGTAATCTCCCATCAATAACATGTCTTTAAGCTCTCTGTGAAAACCTGCAGGGTCCTTATCATGGCACGGAACTAATTTCTTCATTTCTAGTAGTTCTAACTTAGTCAGTGGTGTGTGAACATACACACGTTTCAGGATATGATCCTCACCCATAACTGGATGTACTTCTCGTAAGGGATTCTGGCTTTCAATGCCGCCACCGCATTGCATGTGGTACATTTTTCTTTCTGGAGGCGGGGCGGGAACATATTCAGAACTCAGGAAGGTGTTATACTTACGTCGTTGTTCTAGAATTATTTGTATTAATTTGGTACTAAAACCTCTCCATCTATCCATGATTAGTGCTTCTAATGTCTCGGGTAAGGGACCTGGATCAGAATGATGGTTTCTGAACTTGATAAGGAGGTGCTGAATCATGTATACACCTGCTATTTTCTGCTCTTCCGGGGAAAGGTTCAAGAATGTCTGTACTAACGTGTCATCATTATATATGTCTGTGTTTTCTGCCCACAACACGGCTGACCGGGCTAGTTCCTGTTCATCCATAGAATTGAGTATATGATACCCTACTCGATCTCGAAGCCTTTTATCAGTTTCCTGGAACTGGTGTTCAGAAGAATTCGGATTTGTTAAAGCGGAGAAAAGAACTCTCTTGCTCTCCGGACGGACACCTTTCCTAAGGTAGTTTCCCCTACCTACATATGCTATAGTGTCTGTAGGCTTTCTTGATGTTTCATCTTCATCTTCCTCCTCGGAGGAAGTTTTATCAGTTTCTTCCTGATGCGCAGTTAATACTGCCTTTCTAATTTTCTGGGACATAGTGGCTATGCTAGTCCCCTTGTCATGTTTTGCTTCTGCTATATTTTGGCCCCACTTGTTCAATGCGTCTAATTCACTCTGATCTGTCCCGGGCCTGTCTCGTTCTCTTATCACACAATTAATGAGGAATCGTAATATCTGTTTCTGAACGTCAACTTTCTGTTTATACATGGCAGCTTTAACACTGTCGGGGTCTTTCCCCGTCTGTATGAATTTGTATAGTCTGTCGAGAGCTTCCTGCATTCCTACACAGCATAGCAAGCTATCGGTGGCAGATCTTAAGCGCAGTGATGCTAATACCATTAGATCGTCTGTTCCGGGTACTGGATCATATCTGCAGAATGACATCCTATCTTTCAATGCCTCAAGCCGGGATGAGTAGGGAGACTGGAAAGGATTCTGAGTGTCCTTTAAATGCAATCTGTGTGTCGGTGGCGGGGTCTGTAGACCCGCTGTCGCACCTCCTGAGGCGGATGCTTGGGCATTATCTCTCCGTGGAGTCTGTATCTGGACTTGAATCTGTCTTTTAGTAAGATCAGGTAGTACTGGTTTCGGTAGATCTGTCTTAAGAACGGGGGGTGGCGGAGCTGGCGGAGCGGGAGAGGTCTGTTGCGGTACCGGTGGAGCTGGATCTGGGGGCGTAGTGCCACCCCCATCCCTGTCAGTAGGCAGGGCACGAACTGGCAGATTGGTGTAAGCTGGTGCTACATCCTCTAGATATGAATTCAGGAATATGTCTTTAGTAGTTTTATGCATTACTTTAGTTGGAACTAATGGTGTCGGTAAGTTTTTCGGTATCTCTGATTCAGTTTCTGATGGGCCATCTGCTGCGAGGTACATACCGTTTACGAGATTATTTCGGGCACGGTCTATTTGTTCTGTTTTTACTCGGATCCCTTCAGTAACTAATTCGTTTTCTCGCTCTTTATCTGATTCTTTAAGTCTGTCTTCTCTACGGAGTGCTTTGTCAGCACGCTTACGTGATTCCTTACGCCAAAATTCTATGGCGTCCTTCTGAGACTGCCTAGCTTTCTTTTTCCATAATGCTTCTTCTACCCTCATGATGCACTCGGCATCCCACGTTCCGGTGACAGGCCATCTGTGTCTTTCGTCTAGGTGCTTGGTGTAGTCGGCCCATAAATCTAGATATAATATGGCATCTATGCCGTGCTTTTGATACATAAAATTGCCTGGAGTGTCCCTAGGGGGGATAGGAATTTCTTCCTCTAGTAACCCTTTCCTAGTTCCAATCTGTTTTAACTTACTGAGGAACGGCATCCTACTTACTTATTACTGAACGCTAGATCTTTATTCCTTAATACGAGTTGCTAGTTGATACAAGAAATACAATAATACACAGTAAAACAGTCACATTCATACCACAACATTAATCACATGAAAACATTGAAGACATAGCTAACTACCCCCTACACTGAATGTACCGCTCAACGGTACGGATACACTGCTGTAACAGTGCAGAAATTCGGAATCCTAGATATACTGCTAAACAGTACAGATACACTGCCTAAAAACAGTGCAGACCGGACTTGCGTACCCAAACCCGTCTAGATACGACCCAGCAATGGTACTCACCGGGAAGCACGGAAACAGAAGGCCTCGGAAAACTCGACTGGACTCGACTCGGAACTTCGGAAAACTTCGGAAAACTTCGGAAAATTGGTGGGCCTCTTCACACCTCGGACCTTGCTTCTTTCGGCTGGGCTCTGGTCGGGATCCTCCGCACTCCTCACCGCCTCGTCTGGGCACTGATCGCAGTCTTCGTCGCCTCCGTGGGTCAGAGGGGGATGCAGGAAATCCTGCCAGTACACGTGTAGTCCGTCTAACTGATGGCAGGGGACACGGATTGCAACGCACCTTCCGGCGCGTGAGGTGGGGGAGGGGTCCCTATTCGGGCGCCAAAATGACGTAAATAATTAATTTACTCTCTTAATTTCTATGCAGGTAAGTACTTAATCAATAATAACTCAATCAGAAGGAAAGAAAACAGAGTCCGTGGTGTTAGAGTTTCTAAGGGTTTTATTCCTCATAAAGGAATCAGGATATCATGTTCTGACCACCACAGGGGTGTCAGAAGGGATAGATGAGCGCGCTGTCGTTTATTGACAATACATAGCTTATATACTTGATTTACATCATAAGGTTCAATGTAAGAGGCGTAACAGCTGAGAGAAGACAAGATAACAGTATACACGTGGTACTAGTACATCATCAAGAGGCGTAAACTAGGCGTGAACCAGAGGTGTGTGCTAGAAACGTCACTGATAGGTGACGCAAGTGGGTGGCACCAAGGGGTGGTGCTAACAGAATGTTGCAATGTCAGCAGAAATCGGAAGCTTGGATGCGCGCGCAGCTGCATGACGTGTGATTGACGGGGTGCAGGGGTCTTGACATTTACACTGACGGAAAGAGACAGAAGTCTGGCATGTCAGATCAACTTGTACTTCTATCATATCTGATATCTGATGTTTAGGAACTATACTATCTGGGCGGAAAGGTCTCTAGGGCAGAAGCTATTCTATGCTAACTGTGGATGCGTGTATAAGCGCCTAAGTGTCTACATGTGAAGCGTGGGGGCACGGGCCTTCCATGGAAGCATGGCAACGGAGGCTATGAATTACTTGCATTAAGACAGGTCGGCCCTTTGGCTCTGCAGCTGGAGAGGATGTTTACAGGATCTAGTAGGCAGGAATGTATTCTCGGGGAGCGAAACAGATAACTCGAAGGTTATAGTCAGTCTTGGCAGAAAGCAGGCTTGAGCTGAGCGCGAGGGGCCGCGCTGAATGTAGGACAGAGTTCACGAGTACAGAGATTGCCTGGGCAGAGCCAGGAGCCACAAAAGAGGTTCAGATGGCAGGAATTCAGGGCCTACTCTGGCTAGAGCAGAAAAAGTGAAAAGTGTACTACAAAAAGACGTTGGCATAGCATACTTAGGAACGGGCTATATAATCCATTCATGGTGCTTCTGAAAGAGGACAAGTTGACGGTGGACGCAAATGTATTTGCGTCTTCATAGCTGGCACAGGAGGGAAGTTACATGCACTTTAAGCTGGTACATGGAGTCGGTGGGGTACGCGCTAGGGAACACAACATGGCCAAAATTTAATTTTCCTCAGTTCCCAACACGGGTGCGGAACAAAGTGCCTGCCTTAGCTGTTCAAAAGCTTTCTGACATTCATCTGTCCACTCAAGAGGCATTGGTGTGGTCTTTGACAATAATGCTAGCAAAGGTTTTATGATGTGTGAAAAACCCATGATCCATTGCCTACAAAAGGATGTCAACCCTATAAAAGCACGTACATCTCTCTGCGTACGGGGGACTGGTGTATCCAAAATCGCCTGAATTCGATCAGATGTTAATGCCCGCCCCTCCTTAGACAACAGATGACCAAGGTAGGTCACCTGGGGTCTACAATATTGAAGCTTTTTCCTGGAAACCTTGTGATTGTGTTGTGCCAAAAAGGAAAGCAATGCAAGTGTACTCTGTTCACATTGTGGATAGGAGTCGGCGGCAAGCAAAAGGTCATCCACGTACTGGATGAGCGCAACGCCAGACTGCAATTCGAAAGAATCTAGTTGCCGTTTCAAAGCCTGACTATAAATGCTAGGACTCTCAGTATATCCTTGAGGAACTCGACAAAATCTATATGATTTATTATTGAGCGTAAAGCCAAACAGATATCTGCTATCTGGATGAACAGGAATAGAAAAGAACGCATTTTTTAGATCAATAACAGTAAAAGTGGTGGCCGTCGGTGGAACCAGAGTAAGCAAGGTCGTGATATCAGACACCACTGGATATTGGGGAATGACAATTTTGTTGACCTCACGCAAATCAATAATAAATCGATAGATCTTGCCATCTGAATCTCTTTTAAGGATCGGTAGAATAGGGCTATTACAAACATTATAAGGGACCTCCTCCACCACCCCTGCAGAAATCAAATCCTGAACAATATGTGTCAGTGCAATTTCACCTTCCTTTGAGATCTTATACTGTGGTACTCGTGGTAGAGGGGCCCCTTCCTTAACAGTAATGTGTATTGGTGGAATGCGCATCTCTCCCACATCCGTATCTGATGTTGCCCACAATGTGTGCGGCAGGGAGGCCAAAGCAGGGATATCCAATATGGCATAAAATCTGTCGGGCTCAATACAATCGTCAGGGTCGGGGTAGTTGTCATTCAAGATAACCCGCACTCCCTCTGGAGCGCAACGTATTGTTGCTCGAAAATATTTAAGCAAATCAATGCCCAGGATATTGTCTGGGGTATGAGGTGATAACAAGAATTGACCAAAGCTAAAATATTTGTCAATGCATAGTGCAAGGGGCTTGGACAATGGGCTGGGGGAGGGTGTGCCATCGAACCCTACACACGTAATCATTTCGCCAGACAGGGGAGCCCTCGGAACCAAGTTTTTCGACAGAGCGCTACGAGTAGCTCCCGTGTCGACTAAAAATTTATCAGTAGAGCCCAAAATACCCGCTGTTACATATGGACCTTGCTGATCTACCCGTACTTCAACTGATTCCTTACCCCATCCTACGCAATCCTATGCATGCACATAATCCTGGTGTTCCACATTCTCTCCTTCCGAGATCTGATATTGATTCCGTCTATCAAACGTGTTTCGTTCGCCCTGGCCACGGCCCCTCTCCTCAACCTGTCTATGATCACCTCCGCCACCTCTCGCTCCCGTATAACCTCCTCTTGACCTTCCACTGCCTCGACCACGCTGACTACGCTGTTCACGAAGTACCGGACAATCGTCGGCCCAATGCCCAAACTCCTTACAATAAGCACACTGATCCTCCGCAATGTCCGTACGACCATACGACACATTTCCTCCACCTCGTCTACCTCTATCATTCCCTCTGCTCTGTGTTCCCCGAACCTGCGCCAACATCACCTTCGTTTTCAATTCCTTCGCCTTTTTCTCCACACTTTCTTTAGCTTCCACCTCCTGCCGCTCATAGTACTGAGCCATAGTTAACAAAGACGCAGGGGTCGCCGTGGCCCAGGAACTTTCGCTTGATTTCAATCGCTTAGCAATCTCCGGTAGGAGATTAGCTACGTACTTATCTACAAACAGATGCCGACCCGTATCGTCTGTTAAAGATTGACCACTGTAATCATGAAAGGCCTCCTCGAAGCGCGTAAAGAAATCTGAAACCGTTTCATCATGTTTCTGCTTGCATGACGTTAACATGGTCCAATCAATCTTTTTGGCGGGAACAAGCGTTTTCAATTTACGCAAAATAGCTGCCGGGAGTTCTAGGATTAGCTGACAAGGCTTGCATGCTGGTGCCCTATCTAAATCTGCAGCATTTATTTCTTTCCATGTCCCTCCCAATATTGTCTCATCATTATTTTTACGAATCTGCCGCCACATGTCAGGTGGTAATATCAACCCAAAAAACAAATCTATATCTACAAGAGTCATCACACAAGACGATATAGCCCCCTCCACCCCCTCATAAAATGCCGCTGGATTCTTTCGGAGATCAGGTAAAGAATTTTTAAGTGCCATGACATCTGCTCTATTCCATGGTGTATATACCCAATTATACACAAAATATCCCTTCGCATCCTTTGACAATTTATCATCATCCGTACCTTCCCCTTTTGGTGGAACATACAAAGGCGCGGCTTCACGCATAGGCATAACATGCAACGCAGAGCTCTTATCTGAACCACGAAGAGAACACTCCTTAACCGCCCCGTCGTTTCCCGGCTCGGACTCCTTTTTCCTCCGTTTCAGTTCCTGTCGTAAACAAATTGTCTCATCCCGTAGCGCGATCAACTGCTTGAACAGGTCATCCACATCTGTAAGATCAAAATCACCTTTAGCTAAATTCTCACGATATACCGACAAAGCTTTAGGCTCTAACGTTTCAGAAACTTCACGATATGCATTTACAACTTCATCCGCTAAAGTGGACAAGAAATACATTAATTCAAGATCCGACCACCCCTGTTTCTCCGTTACCAACTGTTCCTGGGTAACACAATGCTTATTCACTTTACGAGCCCAACTGCGCAAATGAGCGGACCTCTCCGCAGTAAACCTGAGAGCCGATACCCCTTTCTGGCTCACTTGAATCTGCCCATCATCCTCGGGATCCGCGGTTGGAGCCGTCGGTGAAACGTACGGAGGCGGTGACCGATCTAACAAAGAAAAATCATCAATTTCATTATTAAGGACAGGATAAAGCGGTCGGCGAATAGGAAACTGACCAGTCGTTTGCAATTTACGTTCCCGTTCCTCCCTCTCTTTCTTCTCCTGAGCCTCCTTCTCCTCAAGCTGTAAAGCCTTATCCCGAGCAGCCTTGCGCTGCTCTTTGTCCGCCAAGGCAACCTCACGCTTCATTCGTTCACGCACTGCTTTCTCCCACATTCGCACACAGTCAAACATATTTTGCCTGGACCTACGTTGAAACATACATTGCTCGACAAATTGGATTTTACTCAAATCGTATGACCCGTGTAGGGGCCATTGCAATTCGGGGTCGGCCTTGGTGTACTTATGCCATAATTTACTGTACATAATAGGTGGAAGGCCGTGCTTGATATACATTTCCCTATTTGGTGTCCCCTCTGGGGGAGCCGGCTGTGATTCTGCTAACCTAATTGATGCATCATCTCCTAAACAACATATTCCCCGTAGTCTGCTGAAAACAGGCATGTTCAAAGAGTATCACGAAAGCGTGACACCAAACCAAATGGCACTTACAGGTCTCCACACGATTGTGCCGCTCAAAGGGAAAAAAAACAAAGTTAGAGAAACATCTCTACATGCCTGCCTATGTGAAGTGCACTACACATATAAGTTCAAAGATCACAAATTCAAAATGTTAGCTAACTCAAATCAAAGTTCACAAAATTCGGCGAGCGTCCGAAGACTACCTCACCGATCACAAAGCTCAGGATTTCAGTAAGCGTCCGAAGACTACCTTACCGAACACAAATCTCAGGACTTCAGTAAGCGTCCGAAGACTACCTTACCGAACACAAATCTCAGGACTTCAGTAAGCGTCCGAAGACTACCTTACCGAACACAAAGCTTACCAATTCTCAAAAGTCCAGATTCCAACTGCCAAGGTCTTGTAAGCCAAATCAGCCAAACGGCACTTTCTCAGTGAAGCGGACACTCGAAAACTCAGTCGGAGACCGGCGCCACCTGGAAGGTCAGATCGGAAGGAAAGGAAAAAACACCTTGGCAGCCAAGACTCGGGTCACTCGTGGCAGTGCGCGTCCATGGCGAGTTTCCAAGCCTTCGTCACGACCTCTCCTTCGGGCATCCGAGTCGCCGATGAGTCCCTTCGTGGTCGCCAATTGAAGTATTTCAGGGTTCCCAAGGCCTACACGCTCCAGAGAGTACCCACATATACAAAAGAACTGTTGGCACGGAAGCTGTAAAAGGCAAAGAACAAGTTTATTAAAACCCCATGGGGTGGTGGTACACTCAAACAGCACCCTTCGGTATTGCAAGAGGTATCACACCGAACACCGGTGTGACCCCGTTTTATATACATTTTGGGGCAATAAAAGACAGGCGGCACAAGTTAAAACACAGTTTTAGAGACATATATGGTCATGTTTTGGAATACTGCCAGCTCATTGGAGGGTTTCAAACCCGCTGGTCAGTTTGCGGCACATTCCTGAAGGTTTACGGGTCAGTGAGAACTGCGCATGTGTGGCTTGACCAATACTAAAAATAGCCTGTTGCTGGGCAGATGAGAGTGGTCAGTGGAACGGACAAAGGACTAAAGGGCACGTCGGCCACGAGGCCGCTCATGAGCTAAGATGGCCACCACAGTATTCAAAATGGCGTTTATCGTATACAGCTAAGTTAAGGAGGACAACGTGTAGGTTCAGCTAATCGCTAACACGGACGGGCCAATTACGACATTAGGTTGTGAACCTTTAAAATCATCATTGATACAAAGTAATCCATTTTGGCATGAAGAATGCGATGCCCTCCGAACTGTAGCCATTTGCGATACTTGTTACAGTATCCATACCTGAGTTCAGTAATTCACTGCTATGAGGAAGCAATAGAGAGTAACAAGAATTCGAAGTTCAGTAATCCATTGCTATGAGGTAGCAACGCAGGGTAACAAACACAGGGCCAGATGTAGGTGGCCGTTTCAGGCCATTTACCGACCGGTAACGGCCGATTTTGGCCGTTACCGATCGGTAAATGGGTGACAGGTATGTAGGGGGCAATTTTTTACCGAATCGGTAAAATAAAAATTCGGTAAATTTATCGATTCTGAGGCACCCAGATGTAGGGGGACTCTTCTGAGTCCCAGAGGCCTTACCGAATCGGTATTTTACCATCAAATCCAATTTGATGGTAAAATACCGATTCCAGTGTGCATGCACATGTGTGCATGCACACCTATGCCATGTGACAGGCAGACCTGCCCTTAGGGCATGTATGCCTGCCACATGGCACCCGAGCCTGTTTGGGGGTGCCAGAGGGTGTCAAAGTGACACCCCCCTGCACCCTTGTGAAATTCGGTATTTACCGATTCGGTAAATACCGAATCGGTAATGCCCATTCATTCCTATGGGCTTCAAAGCCCATAGGAATGAATGGGCATTAGCGATTCCGTATTTACCGAATCGGTAAATACCGAATTTTTCCTATTCGTTATTCCAGCACATCTGGAATACCTACATATCCACCCCTCAGATTTACCGATTCTTAATTACCGAATCGGTAAAATTCGGTAATTTTCGGTAATTAAGAATCGGTAAATCTATTCTACCTACATCTGGGCCCTAGTTACTAACTGCTTCTATGTCATAAAGGACTTCCAGGCTGCTTTGGCTGGGATATCTGAGAGCCTTTGAGAGCAGCACTGGAAAGAAGGGAGCACCGTTGCGGCCCGTGGAGGGAGTTCCGTGGAGCAGAAAGGCGGGGAGGGGCAGGGTGGGGGGTAGTAAATACAGGAATACGGATGATTGGAGGTAAGTAAACAATTAAATAAATAAAACGAATTTCATTGTGCACCCTGCATCGCAAAATACGATGCAGCGCGCACATGCCTTTGTTTCCCCTCCATTGCTTATGCATCTAGATGTGATGCTCCAGATAGCTCCCTGCTAGGATACGCAAACAAAAGGAAGCCTCAAGGCACCTAAAATGTGCCCTTTGGTTAACGCCCAGATTGAATTTAAAATACCAAAGCCCCCTCTGCGCTGTGTCCTGTTGTCTGAAAATTACACCAGGATGAGTGCAGCATATTTCAGTGGGGTCCAACTTCTTGGCAGGGTGTACAGCGCCCATCCTGTGAAAAGAGTGGGTAGACTTGTGCCCTGAATATCATAGAGAGGCTATCGAGGGACAAAATATCAAAAGTTAAGGATGTATAGATTTTCTATACATAATTCTATAACAAAGCACCTTGAAAATACCTATATGTTCAAGATACATATATGTGGAGTTAAGAGTAGTAAATCTATACTTCCCTGTATGCCGTTTTGGATATGTTGTCCCTTGATATTTTGCCCACCATATTAGAGTGCCTCGATACTGTTGTACTCTATTGGCCACATGTATCAAGCATTTTTGTGGTTGCAAACAAGCCGATTGTGAACGCAAAAAATCCTTTTCACATGTATCAAACTCTATTTCGCGTTTTGTTAACCTGTTACTGAATCACAAAATGGGTTTGCGATTCGCTATTTGGAAAGGGCGTTTTTAGTGCGTCCCTTCCAAATACCGAATCCTAATGGTATGTATGAAAGTTTTGTGACGATGAATGCGGTCACAAAACATTTGCATTTTACCAACTACTTGAAGTAGGGGGCAACCCATTTGCAAATGGGAAGGGTCCCCAAAGGACCCCTTTGGTAAATGGCAGCGACAAGTTTTTTCTAAGCTGGCAGTGGTCCCACGGACCACTGCCTGCTCTTAGAAAATGAAAAGAAAACTTTCCATTTTTCTTTTTTAAATGCTACTCGTTTTCCTTTAAGGAAAAAGGGCTGCATTTAAAAAAAGGGTTTGCCGTATTTAAAAGCATTCACGGACATGGTGGTCTGCTGAACCCAGCAAGTCACCATTCCCGTGATTTTAGAGATTCCTAGGGTGTCACAAATTGCAATCTACCTCATTAATGTTCATGAGTTCATTTGCAACTCTTATGGAATCGTAGAAAGTGTTCAACATATTTGCGTACATGCCGTTTTGAGATTTCCAAATTGCGGATCGCAAGGATTCGCAATTAGGAAATCTCAAAATGGTTCTGTGATACATCTGGCCCTATATTCCAGAGTACAATCATGAGAAATGTATTATGGCTAGCCCTAATGTGTTTTTGTGCTTATAAAACGTTTAGTGCTATTAAATTATGCACATTTGTTAATATTGCCTTTTGTACATTTACTAAATTTGTGCGCCCATTTGCTAGAACATTTTGCACGTGGGTGCAATCTACACATGTGGGGCCTCATTTATGAAAAGTGACGCATCGCTGCGTGAAAACAGCAATGCGCCACTTTTAATTGCGCCCTCCTTGCGACACCAATGACGCGTCATATTTACAGTATGACTCATCATGTTGCAAGGAGTTACAGATACGTCAGAATTTCTGACATATCTGTAGGCGCAAAAGTGACGCATTGCTGGCGTGTGTTACAAAAGTGACGCAACTCCAGCAATGTGTCCTTTCACATGGGGCAAGCCTCATGTGATAGGACCTGCGTCAGTCTTACGCCTGCTGTGAGGCAGGCGTAAGATTCAGACGCATCTGAGTCTTAGAAGTGGCGCAGTGAAATCTCATAGATTTCACTGCGTCACTTCCATGACCCTTGCATACATTATACCTGGCGCAGGTATGATGTGGCGCAGGGGTTTACAAAGTGACGCATCTACCTAGATGTGTCACTTTGTAAATATGGCGCAATAAGGCACATTTTTTGCGCCACTGGTGCGTCATAAAAATCGACGCACCGGCGGCGTAAAAGTGACGCATGGCCTCATAAATATGGCCCGTGGAGCGCATGTAAAACAGACAAAGTGCCAAATCAACTATTGCAGTGTATTTTTTGCTCGGAAACAAGTCAACTAAGAAATACACGTAATTGGTGTGAAAACGCTCACTTTTCCATGTCGCGGCCGCTATGAGAGTTTAAAGCAGACCAAAGACATAAAAAATTCGAGATATATATAATCCACTTTTTGAAGCCTTATTCGAGCCTTTATTTGATTGCACCACATTCAATAAATATCACGCTCGTTGTGTTGTCCTGGAGCTCGGCCCTGGTACCAATTTACTGCACAACACTGAAAGGTTATGAAACCAAGGGGGAGCCGAGCCCGCCAAAAGGGACAGAGCAATTTTAAGATCTTTTATTCCTTTACGGTTGCCTTTTTCCCTTGACCCGCTCAATACTATTGTGAAATCGATACTGTGCGAGCTCCTGAGAACAGGCAGCGTGGCTGGGCAGAGGCCGCAGAGCACTTCCACAGACATGGGAGTGAATTATTAATGGGCGGGACGCTGCGGAAGGTGAATGCTCTCTCTGTGGTAGGAGGGAGCGTCCTCGCGGACAGAAAAGTTATTTTTACCACAGTCAAGAGCATCGGAAACACTATGCTATTTACCTACACCATCTTTCCTTGAAAATACGCGATTTAGAATTCAAATTGTATGTTTTTTCATCTTTTTCAAGGATCAAAGGCTCCAGTTCTTGCGGAAAAGTTTTTAATTTTCTAGCATCTCGACAGGGAAGAACTAAATTGCTTCTAGGCGCTCTAACATGGACTCGGCAAAAAGATATGTGATAATTGCTAGGCTATTTGGTTTTGGGTTCATAGGTGTACAGCTGGTCTTGTCTGAGTACTGGGGTGAATGTATGACCTTGTTCTGCATTCTGTCCATCAACTGTTGTTTTTGCATTTGTCACCATGAGTAGGACGGGTATGCCCAAACATGGGCCCTGCGCTCTCCATGCCACTGGAATCAAGCTATCCTGGCTGATGAGGGCTGAAACCCCAAAACTGGTCCTAGGATGCTTGTTTCCAGTCCAGGGAGGGCCTAGCTTGGCAGTTCGGGCTGGACTTTTCCCATGGGGCACAGGGTCAAGGACTGAGTTGCATATGGCTGGGTCCAAACTGGAATGGCACGGTGAGCAAAAAAACGATGGATTTAGGCCCAGATCTCTGTACTGGGCTGAATGTATGACATTGTTCTGCATTCTGTCCATCAATTGTTGAGACCAATGGGAGGAGCCCTCTGGACATATATGTAATGATAAAGAATGGCAGAAAGCTCTGGAATAGCCCAAATGGTTTACAGCAATGCCCGCTTTAAGTTTATTCAATTTAATCTTTTACACAAAGCTTACCTTACCCTGTACAAACTCATCCAGATACATCCCAGTGCTATGGATGACTGTCCCAGGTAGCACCACTACCCTGCTGACTTCTGGCATATGAGCTAGACTTTCGTAAAAAAAAGTACTCCCTTTCTGCAACGATGTGATGCATGCAGATTGTCTCCATAGTGATGGACAGAGCAAGGCTGGAGCATGTAAAAACCTGCTTGCTGGCTATGTATCCCAAACACAGGAATGCCAAAGTTGAAGCGAAATTCAGTCATTTGGTACTTTTGCTAGCTAAACAAGCTACAACTATGCCATGGAAATCCTCACCCCGTATGGTTAACATGAGAAAAAAATGTCGAACACTGGTCTGAGGAAGAGAGGAAGGCAGTTCAATGGAGGTGAAGCAAGGGCTGAAACAGCTCAGAGCAATGTAATGGAACAAGCTTCTACAGGTGTTAAAAGAATATGGGGAAGATGATGAAAGTGGTCTTGATGCTTACAATGCAATGTCTCTGTGTCCGAGATACTATACACTAATCGGATGTATGACGTTACAACTCATACTTTTACCACGCATGCCTTTACAACGCGGTATTTACAGCGAAAACCTTTACAACGCATAGTGCTTTAGGGTGCTGGATAGTGAATAGTTTAATTTACTATTCCAACTCCAGTCCCCGTGGACACTAGGGAAGGTGTTGGATAGTAAATTAAACGTATTCCCTATCCTAGAGCGCCCCCCAGCGCAATGCGTTGTAATGGTTTTCGTTGTAAATACCGCATTGTAAAGGCACTGCGTTGTAAAAGTTGCGTCGTAAAGGATGTTTCCCACACTAATTTGATGGCTCAGAGTACTCCTAATGTTTCTCGGCTCAGGGCACACTCTCTTACAAATCTTAAACGGTACATTTTATACCCCACTCAAGCTGTATAAGTGGGGCCCGAGGGACACTTCGGTCTGCTTCAAGTGTGATGCATCTGATGCTGATACAGGATACATTTTTGCTACCTGCGTTTCTATCATACAGTTTTGGCATAAGGTATTTGCACTGATAAACCAACTTGCTAGGAATACTATTATACCTGATCCAAAAATGTGTTGTTTTGACCTTCTCCTGATGTCCATGTAGAGGTTCCTGGTGTCTTTTTTTCAGTAACTTCTGCAAGACTTGTGACTGCCCTTACTTGGCCTAATAAGGAAGCTCCTGGTCCCCTTCCTGCTGGAGGAAGTGAATATTTCTTTGTGGCCTGGAGCTAGCAATAATTGAAAATCATCCAAGCTGCTATAAGCTAAGAAAAATGTGGGAAGCAGTCAAAGGGCGCTCAGGAATTGTGGGGGTGAGACAGGGACTGGAGAGTCGAGCAGGGCTGGTGGTCCCAATGCACGGGGGAACCCTGGAGGCAGTCACGTTGTTCTCTGAGGGGCCGGGACTGGGCAGTGAGTGTTTTACCAGGAGCAGGAGTGGGCAGGAGCCTCTTCTCAAGCAGCAGGGTGCTGAGCCACCATGCCTTTCCTTGCTCTGCCAGGTGCAGACCTGGCAGCTGCCTTCCGTTCCCTCTGGTACAGCCCCCCCATATTGTTGTTTCGGGGTCGGTGGAGGAGTACAGAGCAGCAGAATGCCCAAAAGCGACACAGTCATTCTGGTGGGCTGGACTTACTCAGACATTGGACCCCCGAGAAGCACCAGCAAGCCAAGAACAGGGTAAGCTATGGAGCCAGGATTTATGCTCGCTTGTGCGGGAGAAGCCAGCGAGTGGCATCGACATTGCTAAGAGGTTTGAATGTAGTATATTTTCCACTAAAATACCACCAAGAATTTCTAAAAGACAAACTGAGAATGTACCAGTAACAAAAGATACAATGTCTGCTTATTTTTCGAGGTCGCGGTCTCATCAGGTTATATGAATCAATCCTTTGTTTCCAAACGACTACAAAATATTTTATGGAAAGAAGTAATTTGTCACTCCCATACAATAAATAGTGTCTTAGGGGCTGATGCATCAAGGTAGGCAATTGCGATTCCTTAATTGCAATTGTTAAGGAATTGCAATTATGGAATCGCAATTGCCTATGCATGTAGGAATCGCTAAAAAAATTGTGATTCCTACACATTTCTTAATTGCGAGTCGTAAATTGCAAGTCAAGATTAAAGAAAGGCTTCCCATTCATTTCCATGGGCCTAGAGGCCCATAGGAATGAATGGGAATTGCATGCGCAATTTGCGAGTACCCAATAGGTACTCGCAAATTGTGCAAGCAATTTCAAGGGTGCCAAAAGGACACCTTGTTGCACCCCTGAAATATGCATGGGTGCACATGTTGCTCACGCTCAAGTCCAAGAGCATGTGTGTGTGTGTGTGTGTAACATGGAACTTTGAAAAATGCACTTTAGTGCATTTTCAAACTTTTCGCAAATTACCATCAAGTTTAAATTGATGGTAATTTGCGATCCCTAATTGCAAAATCGCTATTTGCACGATTGCATCATGAATTGTATTTAGGGAATCGCAATTTGCGATTCCCTAAATGCAATCGCAATTTAAATAATCGCACATTTTGCGATTACTAAATTGCGATTTTCACATTTGGGATGATGCATCCCAAATGCAAAAATACCAGTCGCAAAGGGGCAGATTTGTTTGCATGTGGACCTAAACTTTCTTAAAATAATAAATATCTGTCCTGCCTCGTGTATTTCTCGGGTTTGGCCGTTCCACCCCGACCCCACCCATCCCCCAAAGTATTTGTGATCAGCTTATCGAAAGGTAACTTACTCGGGCAACTGGAGAGGCCTGATGTGGTGCGGTACAATCCTCTGCAAGGATCCCATAACGGGACAAACGCAAGAAGAAGTCATCCACTCCCTCCTCAGGTTGTCAAGAAGAAACTTACCTGTAAAATGTCCTTTAAAAATACATTAAGGCCCAATCCACATTTCCTTTGCTGACTTTACAGTTAAAGTCTGTCATTATTAATAATGCACTCTTAATTTCCTCCTGCTTTTTGGCGTAGCAGTGGTATTCAGTATTCATAAAAGCAGGAGGCATGCACATGTACAGGATCAACAGTCAGCTATTAAGGAGTGACCCTGTGAATTCAGTTCTAATCTCATAGTATGAAGGCTGGCTTGGTATTACCCCAGTGTAACATACCATTCGTGGCATCTCAATAATATATTATGTGCCTAAGGCAACATGTGAGATACGTTTTAAACATCATATTCCATACTATGCACTCTTCCTAACGAGAAATCTACACTATGGTTACACACACTACCCCTATTAATGGATAATACATTTAAATAAAAAATCACAATAGGACTATAAACGAGCTTCCCTGGGACATAGTGGGTGTTCCTGTCACTGTACACTATTTGGTAGTTTGGTTATTTTGATGTAATATGAAATAAATTGTTGCTTTGTGGTTTTATGAAGAGCTGTGCTGGCCCAGCTCAATGCAGAGTGCCTATTTTAGGCACCTGACGTGCCCAAAGCAACTTCATACAACCTGATATTTCCAGGTTCGGCGGTGAGCCATCAATTGTGTTGATAATATGGCTCTTGAAGTGCAAATATGTGACCTACTATGTTTGACATTATTCCGTACATGCTATAATTCTTCCATAAGCGGGAATGGGAGAGCTGAAAAGTTCTTCACTAGTGCTTAATTGTTGCAACTCCAAATTGGAAGGACTTGCCTTAAAACCTTGTTGAAAAAACATTTCTTAGGCAGGCTGCCTTGCTGGGTCGGGTGGGAGCCGCGTAGATGCTTTGTGGGGTGGAGACAGTTTGGGCGAGGAGCTGTGTCAAGTTAGCCCTGGGGGTTGGGATGAATTTATTAGGTTTCACTCGGGGGTGTTTGCTGTGTCCATTGAGATGGAGGTAACATGCTTTGTGGAGTTGCTGTGTCTCTCCCTGTCTCCGGTGTGTTGTATTTTGGGGTAGTAACCTATGTGAAGGCATATTTCTCTAAGTGAGGCGCAGTGTCGCTTCATTCATCTAGTGTACTGTACTTTGGTAGTATCTTATCTTCTAGGAGGTAGAGGACCTCTATCAAGACTGGGTGTCACCCATCTTGAGGCATGACTTGTTTCACTGAGGCAGGATTTTGTGATGTACTGGACCTGCTAGCAAGTGGTAATGCACACTGGTAAGATGTTGACAGTTCTGTGAGAAAACTGGTGTCCCTTTGCCTCATATATGGTTCATGGAAACCAGGTTGTGGATCCATTCCCTGGGTGATATGGGGTACCGCTGTACCCACATTGAAAACACACACACTATGAAGGTCACAACTCACAAAGACCTTGAATGGTTAATTGAAATCGCTTTATTGATACCATAACTACAATTTCTTTATCAACCTTCTTACTTACTCATATTTGCTTGAAAATGCACCATTTGACCACTCTTTTTTCAAAGTTTTAGTGGGGGGAGAAACCACCCGACCCCAACCCTCCTCTTGACACTCAGGCTCACTCACTACGCTCGCTCACCACAGGGTACTCATCACAAACTTTACTTTTACACCCCACCACTTTCTAATGTCACCAGCCACCACTGATATATACAATAAATTGCCTAACACCAGTGTATTATTGCTGTACGTATATAAACAGTTCAAATAAATTGTTACCATAGGCGCAAAAGAGTGATCGAATGCTTGTGAAAAATGTACTGAATATCTATGCATGTTATTTAATTAAGTCTTTAGACAGTTACAATTTTAGGAACAGTCATTTTATTTTTGTCGAATACTGAGAAGCCCTGTGCCCACTATACAAAGTAAGTCTGTTCAGTACCGCCTGAAATATTCAGTTAATAATAAAGTAGATCCATGAGAAAATTGTGCGTAATGTCACCATAGAACAATGGATTCGAACAGATAACACTTGAAGTTCAATCTTCCTTTCTTGTTGGAATATGTCTTGTCTCTTTTTTAATTGAGTCTGATGCTGAGGAAAAACTGCTAAACTTATAAATGACCCAAAAATCGAGAAACCATGAGAAATATGCACAAATAAAATATTATACAAATATTAGTTACTGCATCGGAAAAGCATGCAGAAGAGTGTAGACTAGACAAAAACATATTTATTTGAATAACGATTTTATTAATCAGCATTGATACATCATTTGATCATGCATTAGAATGTTAAAGTGAATGTACTAGTGTGTTATAGAATCTCTTAACCATCCCTATGAAATGTTATTATGCATAAAGAATTAATGAAACTAAAGTAAATTAGATGATATTATGAATGTTTATTGAAGGGTTTCTTTCAGAACTTATGCTTTGCTGTTGTGAAAATGTGCACCAAGTGAGAAAAGAGAAAATGGTGCTGCACCTCTGTACTAAAAGCTAATGCTCTGAAACTTTCAGAGAATAATCTTCACATATCTACTAATGCAAAGTCTTTGAAACGAGAAAAACATTTTGTGTTTTGAAATCATTTTACATGTTGGTACTTTCAAAATGCAGTAATATGTCACAGCTATACTAGTTATTTGAAATGAAACTAAATTGATTACCGAGTGAAACTAAACTGAAAAGAATGTTTATATCTACTTTTCCCTTATGAAATGTATAATTCGATTAGTTTATTTTCTTCACTTAAATTAGCCTAAATCCATGTAGGCCTGCCCACATTCATGTATTTTCCTAACTTTGCTTGATCCTATTCACATGGTAAAGTTTTATAAGCTTTCAATAAGAAGTGAAACTATGTCTTATTTCCAGAGTTCCCACTTGCATACTAGGACTTTCAGCTACAAAAATTGTTACATTGGGAAAATCTGTATGAGAAACTTGAGCTCTCTGATGTGCCTTGACTAAAGACTCATTGTTTGAAAGTTTCCCATACGTACGGGATGATCTGACAAATCACGTAAAGAGACCCATCTCTTCCTACAATATGTGTCTTTTTTATTGCGCATGACAGTCACCATATTCAAATTGACCAGTGTACTTAGTGGTATGAGCCAGTGAGGTGACTAAGGAGGTGTTACCCTGGAACTTGAGGATTATATTATACAATGATTGATGGAAGCTGTATTCTTATTACTAAATACAGAGAAAGAGCATACAGAGACACTCGTCCTTTGCGGACTTCCTTGATTAACTATTCCTTGGATCCAGACTTGCCTTTTGCGGACTCCAGACTAATGCATACGCTGTTTGCACCTTGGTGGTCTCTTTCCCTCAGGGGAGACTCCTTTGAGCTTGCATAGCTCATGTCCCTTCCTGAACTTTCCAGAGCTTTGGTCACTTTGTGGCAAACCCGACCTAATTTGGTTGTTCTGCACTTTTAAATCAAAAGCTTAAATACTTAATGTGCTTACCTTTTAAATCTTGATAAAGCTAACTAAATCAAACTGCCTCTGTCCCACCATGGTTCATTTCCATTAGACTGTGCATTTCAGTTTATTTATTGATGACTGGAAGGCTCAACTAGGGAGATCTCTGAATATTGAGTACTAATATAGCTTTAACTGAAGTATTGGTTTGTATGATTTTGGCTCGATTGAATTTCTTCAGGAGATTTGGTCTACCAGTCCTAATTCTTTACTTGTATAGTGAAGTCCTGAGAGTTATATATATGAATTTGATTATCAGTTTGTAGAACATTTATGCAATTTCTGGGCCTCATTGGATGCCTGATTGAACCACCCCTATGCAACCTCTCTCGGCACAAAGCAAGGTCCATCAGATGACCAATAGAGTGTTTGATAACCAGATGATACAAATGGCCCATAAACGCTACAACAAGTCTTTTTTCACTGAAGCAGCATGTGATGTTCCAACCAGATGTCCTTCAATGCCCAGGTTAGGCATGTCTAGCATTCAAGAAAAGGAAGATCAGTCTCAACTGGATAGTAAATATACTAAAAAAATACTGTTGATGGGAGGCGATTTACAGATCGAATCAGACTAGAAGCAAAGAATGGAATATGAGTCACTGTAAATATTATTTTATAACTTGAGATTGAAAAGGGTGCTTTAGGCAAACCTACACAAACTTTTACCCGAAAGCAATTGAAAGCCTGCAGTCATGCTCTTTTCGTAATGTCTTTGGATTGTGGAAGGCCAGTAAAGACAAGAGGGATAGCGCTATCACTGTATATAAGGGACTGTAAAGTGATGGTCTGTATATAAGTTGTTGTCTTACCTGTAAGTAGGACTTTTTCAGAATGTTCCTGTTTTTGTTAATGAGCCCTTGTACAACACACAGTTACAGGATTGCAGCTAAGTTTGTCATTGTTATTTACATACCTTACCTCCCTAACTACCACAATTTGTAGCACTTGAAAGTATTATTTTTTAACACCAAATAAGATATTTATTTTGTGCATCGGTGAAATTTATAATATTGTTTGCATACCAAAACAAAAAAAAAATGAAACAACAACAAAAACAAGTACCCTACGTATTTGTTCTCCAGAATAAAAATCAACACAGGAGTGTATGGGGGTAGAAGCAATTTGGGACAGGAAACAAGTCAACTAAGCCCCCCTGAGAGTAAAAGAATAGTAGAGTAGTCTACAAGGAAAAACTCTAGGTCTCATTTAGACTATGGCACACTTCCCGTCATCCTCTGCCGACCGTGCAGAATAGTGCTCGCCATACTGACCGATCTCTGCCAGAGAGGTGAAGATGTCTGTGACTTCAGCTGAGCCTCCACTGAAGGTACTGACATTTTGCTGACAGGCTATTATGCGCAAGTCGCCTTCTTAACAAAGGTTTTTGTGTTCTATTTTTAAATTTCGATAGTGGGAGTTTTTTTATACAAAACAAAAACAAAATGCCCTTGATACGCTGGGAGTAATCCCTTAGCATTTGGGTGACAGCCTTTCCCTAGGTGTCCAAAACAGGAAAAGTGTACGATGGAACAACTGCCCTAAACAGGATGCACGTTCTGTCTTACATTGTCCGACCATCTTACAGTAGCAGATACGCCATGGAAGAAAGGTCTAAATGAGGCCTATGGGCCCGATTCACAGAATGAACTTAAGACTCAATCCTAAACTTACACCTATTTTGGTATTCACAGAATGAATTTACTACTTTTGGTATTCACAGAAGTTAGGATTTTGTCTTAAGTTTGTCTTAAGACAGACTTTAGACAGACTTAAGACAAAATTCCTAACTTCTGTGAATACCAAAAGTAGTAAGTTCATTCTGTGAACGCCAAAAGTAGTAAGTGCATTCTGTGAATACCAAAATAGTAGTAAGTTTAGGATTGAGTCTTAAATTCATTCTGTGAATCGGGCCCTATGACACCTGACTGTATGATATCACAACTGAGAAAGAATGTACATCAGCCAAGGTAACTGAGTTCACCGTTGGCAGGGTGGATCCACAATATTATAGATGGGATATCGAATGGTCACAATATCGTGACTGGAATATCAATGATTCAAATATCGACATTTAAGTATGTTTAGATTTTCTATACCTAACTCCATATCTGCGTACCTTGATGATACATATATATCTTCAAGGTAAGTAGATGTGCATCTCATGCCAGAATCACCTCCCCTGGCAGCTCCGTACAACACACAGTGAAGGCTAATTTCCAGTCGAGGCCGGCACAGTTAAGAGCAGTGGGGCAGGGTGGGAGCCGGGCAGGGTGGGGGGGGGGGATCGGGGTAACAACATACAACGGGATGAGTTAAATTACATTTTGAAAAAAATACAACCATTTACCTTGTGCTTGCCGCATCGCCGAGCGCAAGGTAAGTGGTTTTAATTTTTTTAAATGTAATTGAACTTATCCTGTCGTATGTCGACTTCCCCAACCCGCCCCACCCCGCCCCACGCTCCACCCCACGCCCCGCCCCGCCCTACGACCCATCCCACCCCGCCCCACCGCTCTTAACTGTGCCGGCAGCACTGTTAATTTCGGAATTCTTTAAAAACCTGGATGTTCGGGATCACTTATTAGGGCTGGTTGCTTGTGGTAGTTTCCTAATGAGGCTACCTATCTCTTAGCAAGCAACCTGCCTTAATCACATAGAACAATGCTCAAGAGACTCATGACACAGGTCACCAGCACCAGAAAAGATACCAGTTTTGTCAGAATGGTTAAAAAGAGGAGCAAATTGTTATGTTGACACTGTGCCCGGGAAGTTCGGCCCAATAGACTTTGTGCCTAATATTCAGATTTTTATTTATAGCAAGAGAATAGAAGGCAACATGTTTGGCATTAAGGAAGACTCCTGAATCAAGTAAAATACATAACTAAAAATTGACGTGAATCATGAATTCATGAAAGGGCCTTCAATGTTTTTGTGCAAGGTACTAAAGCAATTGACACGTTGAATAAAAATATCTCTATGTAAATCCATGCATTTGCAGTGAAATATAATGTTTTAAATCGCAGCTGTGCTATTGCAATAAGCTGTCTAAACTGTTTTTTTCGTAGGCAAAGAACGGTGATCATGAAAAATGAACTTAATTACTGTCTATTCTATGATAGAATGTAATCCTAAAAGGCTTTGGAAAACAAGCATTTGCAATGCAATAGGTCTCGCATTTGCGAAAGTTTAGGCTATTGGCAATGCCTTTTATTTATCTATTTTGCTAATTAACATTAAAAAAAGCATTGCCATTTACTTTTTTTTTTTTTAAACAATTTTTATTCATATTTTTACAACACAGTTTTTAACCCCCAACCCTCCCGCCCCCCCAACCCCATGAGGACATGTACACTTATTGTTACATACATAGGTATTAAAGTACACGAAAATGAACTTCTTAAAGAGGGAATAAAGGAAAAAAAAACACAAAAACCTCAAAGCTTAATGCACTCTTAATCATACATTTCCTCCTATAATATTTCAGTGAAACCACAATACTGTGTTGTCAAAAAGCTGGATTGCGTTATTTAATCATTTAAGATTTTAGCATTTATCATTTATCAATGGCTCTTCCAATTACTCCGTTCAATGCACCTGAATCCAGTCTAGCAGAGGTGCCCAGATTTTCATGCCTCTCTTCCGAATATTGCGCCCCTTTTGTTTATAGATGGCAACCTCGAGACTGCATGTCGCAAGTAATCTAGCCTTCCATTGTGGAAAGGATGGTGGAGTAGGATCTAACCAGGCTGATGCAACGCACAGCCGAAAAATAGCCATTGCAACGAAAATCAGCCCTTCTACCTGTCTAGGACGATCGTTACTAGAAATGCCCAACATAACCTCTTCGGTTGTAATGTTAACCCTAGCATGGGTAATGTCCGAAAGAAAACCAGATATTTCATTTATTACATTTGTTAGGATATTACATGTGGTGAACATATGGATAATGTCTGCAGCGGGAAGCGCACATCGTGGCCATGTAGTGCCTTTACCAGTCCCCCCACTTAGCAATTTTATACGGGTGTAGTATAATGAAAAATATGTCTTGTAAAATTGCGCCTGTAGTTTTATGGACATTACGCAAGTGAGTGACAAATCATATGCAATGAGGGGGATACTGGATGGAACTTCAAGTTTAATCTGCCATGCCGCCCCATGTTTGTCCATATCATCTGGGAGTAAGGCGTTAAAGTTTTCATAGATCTCACCAATTCTAGGGGGCATGTTACTGCATAGATTTTCTATAACGTGGCATGTTTGGAATTTAATACGGACACCCCCCTTCTTTAGTAGGAAATCTCTCACCTGAAGGTATTTAAAAAAGTCCCTATTGTAGATATTAAAGTCTTTTTTTAATTCATCAAAATATTTAATTCCCTGGGCAGTGAAAAAACAACCGAGTTGCCCAATCCCTAATGCACACCATCTCCGTATACAGGAGTCATTAAATATTTCTGGGAGATGCGTATTCTGTGACACCGGTGTGTAATGTGAAAATCGGCCTAGACCAAGTAGCTTTTTAACCTTCCCCCAAACTTTGACGACACTAGAGATGGTTTTGAATTTCACTTTTTTAAGGTGATCATCATTAACATGTCGCCAGAGACATTCCCCACGATGAGTTCTTGAGGTGTGGGAATATTCAAATCATCTGGGTTAGTAATTGGTAGTCTTATGCTATAGTTCATTACCGGGGTCCAGTAGTAAAGCATGAAGTTAGGTAAAGCCCACCCCCCACGCTCTCTTGGTAATGTTATCCATTTGAGTGCTCTCCGTGGCCTGCTATGACCCCATATAAACCGTGAGAACAATGTGTCTATATTCTTGAATACAAGTGGTGGGAATTCTAAACATATCGCCCTAAAAAATTTCAAAAACTTAGGAAAAAAAACCATCATCACTAGATTAGTTCTACCTCCAATAGATAGATGCAAGTTGTCTAAACGTGACAGTTCTCTCTTAGTGTGCGACAAGAGTGGCTCCAAATTATTATTAACAATGTTACCAACATCAGCACTGATACTAACACCCAGATAGGTCGCCTTATCAGTTATTCTCGGATCTCTCATCACAATCTTAGTGTTGAGCACAATCTGTGTCTTACTGGAGTTTAGCTTATACCCCGAGACTCTACCGAAAACTTGTGCTTCGTTTTCTATCCGATTCATAGCTTTTATAGGATCCCGTGTGACAATGGCGATATCGTCAGCGTACGCTAAGCATATTGTTTCTAAGCCACGCACGCATATAGGGGAAATTAGCACATTCTTTTCGAGGCTGTGTATAAACCCGTCAATATAGATGGCAAAAAGGAGGGGCGAACAGGGGCACCCCTGCCGTGTCCCCCTGTTGATGTTAAAATTGTCGGATAAATCCCCATTGATCAGTACCCTGGCACTGGGATTGACATAGAGCTTTTGGATTGCTGTAATATATTTCATTCCGATGCCACAGTTCAGCATGGCGGCCCACAGGAACTTCCAGGAGACCCTATCAAACGCCTTCTCTGCGTCAAGCAGTATAAGCGCCATAGGGTCTCCTGTGTAATCAAAAAGGTATATAGCTCTTTGCACATGGTCAGTCGTCGATCTACCTGGTACAAACCCATGTTGTCTTTCAGAGATATTTTATGGATCTGAGGGGCCAGCCGTGTTGCTAATAATTTAGAGTATACTTTGGAATCCCCATTAATCAGTGTAATTGGTCGGTACGACCCCATTTCCTGGGGTCTTTGTTTCTTAGGGAAAACTATTATTTTGGCAAGTGACCAACATTTTGGTGGATTCCCACCATGAAAGATGTATTGAAAAAGTTCTGTCATGATAGACCTGAGCTGTGGTGCAAATTTGATATAAAACTCAGTCGGGATCCCGTCCAGGCCTGCCGCTTTCCCAGTAGCTAGGGAGTTCATAGATAGTAGAATTTCCTCCCAACAGAGTGCGCTATCTAAGATTTCCTGATTTTCTCTTCCCAAACCCTCTGTAACGAATGGATCTATATAGCTCATGGGATCCTCACATTCATTCTCATCCTCATGATACAGCTTCTGATAAAATACTTGAAACGTCTTTCTAATATCGGCCGGATCCGATTTCAAACCAAGCACCAGATCCTTAATTGCTTTAATTAGAGTACTGGATGTCTCTTCCCGGGTTCTAACCGCCAAGTGGTGTCCCACTTTCTTGCTCAGTTCATATGTACTTTCCTTGCGGGTAGTTGCTCTGACAACTGCTTTCTCAAGTAAAATTTCAGAAATATAGTTTTTAGCAATTGCCACCTTGTTCACCTCCCTGTCTGTTACCTCACCATCCTGTACTGCCCTGATCAGATCTTCTTCTGCTCTCCGCAGATTTTGTTCTAAGGACATCATTTTTTGTCTTTCTACATTGTTGCGTCGGAATGAAAACCGCATAGTTTCACCCCTGACACAGGCCTTCAGGGTATCCCATACTGTTTCTATTGTGGTGGACCCCAGATTATCCTCCAAAAAGGCCGGAATCCAGTTTCTCATATACAAGCAATATTCTTCGTTATTCAATAGCGCCCTTTAAAACGTCCAACTAACAACTGTGGGTCTATCAACCCCCCCTGTAATGGTAAGATCAAGTGGGATGTGATCCGAAAGGATTCTCGGGTGTTTATTTATTTGGCAGATTGATTTTAGAGTACTGGACACAAGCATGTAGTCCAGTCTTACATGCCTAGAGTGAGGATGCGAATAATAAGTGTATCAGGATCTCCCGGGTATTTCTCTGACCACCCATCTATTAAGCCATGGAGCACACACATATCTTTCAGAGAGTGTTATACCTTTCGTTTCCTACCTTGATATCTAAAGCTTGGGTCGGATGACCAATCGGTAGGTAAATGAATGTTAAGATCTCCACAAACAATCACAGGGAGGGGCCAGTGTACCAGTTCGTTGGAGATCCTATTCAACACTTCTGGGTCATCACTAATACTGCCATACACAAAGCATAATGTCAATTTGTTTTTCCCTTTATTATAACAACACTCAGTTATCACATAACGCCCAAATTTCTCCGCAATTGAGCGCGAGAACTGGATCCCCCCTCCTTTTGCCAAAATGGCCACCCCCCTTGTACGTGACCCCTGAGATGTAGCTGAGATAAGTCTATATCCGAGTGTTTTCAATAGGTATTGCTGTGACCCCTCAATGTGAGTCTCCTGGAGACATATAATGTCTGCAGCAGATAGCTTAAGTCCTTCTGCCACTTTCTGTCTTTTCTTTATATCATTCGGGCCGCATATGTTCAGAGAAAATATTTTTAATTTAGCCATCCAAATCTTGCAGGATCACCGGATGAATAAAATGCGAGCCCTGAACACAGCCTTTCCTCCTTAGTCTCCATTCCTTTTTCCCCCTGTATACACCCTGTGTTCCTTGTGAAAATCCCGGTCCCTGTCCCCCTCCAGCCCTCCCCCTCCCTCCCCCCCCCACCTTTATTGAAGCTGCCAGGCTCAACTTGAGCCTGTGTGATGACGTCCGACTAACCTCCCCCACACACCATCACCCTCTCCTATATTCTGTTCTGCACCCTGCCTCACCTCAAGAATCAATGACATTCCTGTATTATAAGCCCATCTTTAACACCATTTGAAGCTATCTCACAAAAACTAGGTAGTAGTGTTCTCAAAGGAAACGACCTCACTATTCAATAAAGCATATGTAAATACTGCAAGAAATATTTAAATGCGTTATTCAAGAGCTATTAATATCAGTTTCAATTAGGGTGCTAAAGAGCCTCAAAGCACCTACTACCTCGAGGTGTTGTAGGGTCACACTGCTGTGAAACCAAAATGAGGAAAAAGAGATGAGGTTCTAATTACAGCACACCTTACAATCAGAATGTTTGAGTCATGGCTAAAGTAGTACACCCTCAGTAGACAAATGTCTCTACTGTACATAACATAAGAAGAATGTAATAGGGATAAAAAGTAAACAGGGGTCAAAGGCAGTCCGCAATAATTATAGAGAGAATCCTCTTCAGATTTCGTCAGATCATTCTTTATTAGTGTTCATTATTTCTTAAAAAAGATCTCCCAGCACGTAAATCGCAAACACGTGTTTTGTCTCCCACAGAGACTTCATCAAGGCAAAAATTGTGTAGTTCCTGTTGCTCTGCTAATCAGTGAAGTGGAAAAAAAGGAGTCTAAACATGGAAAATTTGATCACGTGGAAGTTGAAAATGGACACCTCCAATTTTAAAGATCCTCCATAAATGCGAGGAGTGAGTGCGAACTAGAGGTCTATTGCCAAAGCGATGATTCTTTAGATTGTCCAAAATATACAAGACATAGCCACACCAAATTCGTGTGTTGGAATCAGTAAGTAAATCGCAGCCCTAAACTCATTCGTAGTCCGAATCAGATAGGTTAGCCACAAACAAATTCTTATAAGTAGACATACAAAAGCGGCTAAAGTGTTTTCAAGATCCAGTACTATGGCTTCCGTTTCAAACAGCAAAACTTATCCTCAATTTAGGACCTATCGGGAGTTGCAACCTTGATATGTTGCAAACTTGAGAAACATCGGACGAGCTCAGTCACTTGCTCGGACCCGCGGTGTCCATTTTCAACTTCCACGTGATCAAATTTTCCATGTTTAGACGTCCGTTTTTCCACTTCACTGATTAGCAGAGCAACATGAACTACACAAATTTTGCCTTGTTGAAGTCTCTGTGGGAGACGAAACACGTGTTGGCGATTTACGTGCTGGGAGATCTTTTTTAAGAAATAATGAAGACTAATAAAGAACCAGGATGCAGGAGTGGCTTGAAGAAAAAGATATTTTATCTACAATGCAATATGGCTTTACTAGAGGAAAGGGAACAATTGAACAAGGCCTAAACCTTGCCCTTATTATGTCAAAATATATTCATGCCAAAAAGGTTAATCTGTACGTAACATATGTAGACCTCAGTTCTGCCTTCGATTGTGTGAGGCATGACATCCTGTGGCAAATTTTAGAAGATATGGGTTAGATATTAGGATTAGAACTTTTATTAAAGAACTTTACTCGGGGGCTGGTGCGCGGGTGAGGTTCGGCAAGGGAGGGGAATGTTCCAACTTTTTCCCAATACGTAGAGGAGTAAGGCAGGGGTGCATTCATGCACCCCTGCTTTTTAATTTGTATATAAATGATGTGGGAACCTTGTTAACAGAAAAGTACAATCACTACCCAGTGATCAAAGGAAAACCCATACCCATACTCCTCTACGCCGATGACGCGGCTATTATGTCACAGACTAAGAGAGGCCTACAAAATGCAGTAAATACATTTTCCGAGTATATGCATAATAGGGGACTATCTATAAACGTCTGTAAGACTTTTACCATGTCGTGTGGCCCAAGGAAAACCAGAGCTCCATGTAATATAAAATTGGACAACAAGTGTGTCGAATTAGCAGACATTTTCTGTTACCTTGGGGTACATATGGACAGACAAGGTAATTGGAAACCGGCAGTGAAAGCAAGAGCTTTGGCATTTACCAAAGCAACAGGAGCTTTACTAAATTTTGCAAAGAAGATTGGATCAAGGCCACCAAGGGAGCTTCTACAAATTTATAAATCTAAATGTGTCTCCACTGGTACTTATGGGGCAGGGTTATGGGAGACACAGTCTGTAGAAATTATCCAACGAATAGAGAACAAATTCTTAAGGTACGTCTTGGCAGTCCCGCCCAGCACATCAATATATGTGCTTCATGCGGAATTGGCCATGCAACATATCTCCGATACTATTAAGATGGCACCAATTTTATTGTGGCATAACATCTGGACTAATCCCGCCACAAATCTCAACAGAGCGATAGCAGAGAATTGTCTGCAATGTAGTGGGGTAAAAAACATCACGTGGCTCACCTACGTTAAGAACTTTTGCACTGATATTGGTTGCCCAGAATATTTCTCTAATCCAGCTACTATGGACTTTGTTTCCAGATCCGCGTTAAAGAAAACCCTGACTGAACATTGTGAATCAATCAGATGGAAAAGTCAAAGGGCTAAGACATCAGTTAGAAATCACGATGAAGTAACACTGCATAGAAAAATCCAGCTGTATCTTACTGTTGACCAACCCTTTTTTTATCGCAGAATCTTAACATCCTTCCGATTCGAAACATTTTTTAGATTTATAACCCTCCCAAGGTGTAATGAATGGTCCAAAGATAAACTAATTTGCCCCTGTGATAAACTGTCAATTCAATCCAACATTCACTGCTCTTTATATTGCACTCTATACGTACATCCAAGGCGACAAATATTAAGGCCCCTTCTGTTAAAATGGGACGTAAGAAAATCGAGAGAAGCCTATAATAAATTGCGATCCTTGGAAGAATACTATACGATTAATACTGTAATGATGTACTTAAGAGCAATAATGAAACTTAGACGGGACATTACGCTAGAATAAGCCACATTATACTGTTGATCCAATGGCTCTGATCGAGCTTAGGCTCAATTCATCATTGAACACCTAATTCCCACATGTTGTTCTAATATCACCGTATACATGGATTTTTAATAGTGGCTTTTCCCTTTTTCTTTTTTATTGTAATTGAATGATTTTTCTGTTTTACTTTTATGATTGTATGTATGCTTTTATGAATTGTTCTTAACATTTCGAATAAAGCTTTTTGAACTTGAACTTGAAATAAAGAATGATCTGACGAAATCTGAAGAGGATTCTCTCTATAATTATTGCGGACTGCCTTTGATCCCTGTTTACTTTTTATCCCTATTACATTCTTCTTATGTTATGTACAGTAGAGAAATTTGTCTACTGAGGGTGTACTACTTTAGCCATGACTCAAACATTCTGAATGTAAGGTGTGCTGTAATTAGAACCTCATCTCTTTTTTACCATTTGAAGCTAGTAATACCTCATATTGATTCCTTCATCGAGTCGCAGGGCATAATAATACATACGAATACATAGTAATACATAGTAATACAACACGAGAGAAAAAAAAAAGAGAAATTATTTTCTTTTTAAATATCAGCGTAGCCACACTGTATCTGCTCCATTAGTCAAAAAGTTCATCATTATTATCTCCCCCCTGCCGCACTGTTCTTCTCCAGGGTAATATCTTTTAGGGCCTGCTCCGCCTGAATTTCTGAAGTAAAAAACATAGTCTTGCCCTGTGAAATTACCTTTAGTTTAGCAGGGTTTTGTAGAAAGGCTAATGCCCCAGCTTTTTTGAAGGGTGTTATCAGCTGCCGTAAGCGCCACCGCCTCTCTACAGTCGCATGAACGAAGTCAGGTTTATCAAAAAAAGAGAGCTTCCCCAGTTTAGTTTCTTGTTGAGCCTTGCCAGATCATAGACCGCTTGTCTAAGCAAAAAGTTGCCGAAAAAAAACAGGATAACTCTGAAAAACGCTGGGTCTCCTCTCGAGTGTTTAGGCAGTGAGAAAGGGAATCTATGCACCCGCTGAATCTCTGTGTCCCAATCCCAGTGTGTAAGCTCGGGAAACAAATTTTTAAAGAGATCAATTGTGAATGCCCTGATGTCATTCCCCTCACTCTTTTCCGGAATACCAAGGATCCTAAGGTTGTTTCTCCGTTGGCGATTCTCTGCCTCTTCCATTTTCCACATTATATCCTTGACGGTACTATCCTGAGAGGTCATCTGAGTTTTGAGGTTTTCTACTGTATTCTCACGAATTTCCGTGCGGGTTTCCACCATACACAGTCTCTCAGCGATGTTCGTACAAGTTTTCCCAACCTTACGCACTGCACCTTGGATTTTTTTACCAGCGGCTCAGGCAATCCGACTTTCCACTTTGACTTATTTTTGAAAAGAGCTCAGGGATTGAAATATCATTGCCAGTGTTGGTTCCGAATTTCCATCGTAAGTATTGCTTTGATCCTGAATTTTTAGCAACTTTGCGCTCCATGTGATTGAGTCTTTCCCCTCTGCTGTGCAAAGTGGTGCGTATCCGAGTAATCCCATCTGAGGTCTTGCTCTTCTTCTGTATCTTCTTGTGGTTTTGATCTGTGCCCTCCTGACATCCTTTTTGATCTTATTATTTTTTTTGGCTGTCTTGTTGTATTCCGTTACTTGTTGAGGACTCCTCACCCCCCCTCTCTACTACTAGCACTAGAAAGGTGAGTATCTTCAGACCCCCCAGATTCCTCATTCACCGAGTAAAAGTTCTCAACCGGGTCTGGGGATGCATAACCTGTTTCTGTCTCAGTTTCAGTTTCCGATATTTCGACGTTACTAACACTGCCACCGTTAATTGCGTCGATCTCCTTGATCATTTGTTTTGTTGCCATTGGATTATTTACTCCATCTGTTGCCTCCAATGGGGTATCAACCAATTTATCCCCCTTGTCAATTACATTACCAGATCTATTGCTTTCCGAGCTTGAGCCCCAGGATTTTTGTACAGAACTACTGGTCACAATACTCGTATCTAAAGAGTCTGTAATGTTTCTTTGGGGGTTGTTAGCTTTACATGGCATCAATTCATCCTGCATGCGTGTGTTTGGTGTGTGTGTGTGTATGTGTGGTGTGTGGGTGTGTGTGTGTGTTTTTGTGTGTGTGTGTGTGCTTACAAGGGAGGATGTACACTAATGGTGAGCCATTTACAATGCCAATAGATCAAACTCTTGTAAATGCGAGACCTATTTCATTACAAAGAAGTGGGCAGACAAATTCAATAACAGTCTCAGGTCAGCATCAGAAAAGTTGTCTGTAATACATGACAGAAGACAGAAGTTATTGCCCAAGAGAACTCAACAGCTGTATTAAATTTCTTCTTTGAAACATAATAGGTTGAAACAGCTATGCTACCCAACATGCAATTACAGTGGAGCGAACTGATAGGTCAGTGGGGCTGTTGGCATAGATCTAGGTCTAGGCGAGTCAGTGGGGCTGTTGGCATAGATTCTGCTGTGGGATCTATTCAGTTGTTATTGTTGTACTACCTTAGAATTTCCACCGGACACTGGAATCTGTGCTGCAATTTTTATAATAAATTGTCATCTTTAATACGGTATTGGCGCTCTCTTTTTCCTGCATCTTATAGTTTACGAACATGTTTTTCTGCTATGCACTCCTCAGTCTAACTTATTACTTGTAACCTTCACAAGATTATTTAATAAAAAAACATTCACCACCAGAAAAAATTAAAAGACTGGCCAACCATTTTTTTCAAATGTAGAAACACAATTTAATACCATTATTACTCAACTAATTTTGTATTATAAAACTAAATATATAGAAATGTGACGGAATAGGGCTCTGTAATTACAATCTTTCAAGTAAAAACAAATGCCCTTTTGTTACAGAAATTCCATAAGTTTAATATGTACTGTTTAACAGTGCAGGCATACCCTTTCTGAACATTAACATCAAAGCACCTCAGAGGTATTGGTGTCATGAAGAATGAGACCTGTGTATGAGTGCTGTACAGAATGCAACCTATTTGAAGGGGTCGTCAACCTCACAACCTGTGAATGACTGCCATGCAGAATACAACATTTGTACGGGTAGCACGCAGAAAGTTACTCATGTATCGGTGCCATGCAAAATGCAACATATGTGCGAGTGTCATGCAGAATGTCACATGTACTGTTGGCACGAGGAAGTTTGATGTGCAGTCTGACATTCCTGTAAGTAGTCAATGCAGCAGCACGGTGCAAATCGAGATAGTAGCACATATGCACAATTCAGGCATCAGAACAAATACAGAGTGTTGTGTTTTTAACAATACTCAGCTCAGTCGTCTCCTCCTCCTGTCACTGGGAGCCTGGTGGAGAGGCCGCGAAGGCTGTGCCTGCGCACTGCAGAGTTCACGGAAACGCCAAAGTTGTAGGGCTCACAGCCTGGCCGGAGACAGTGGGCTACAGGCCACACTGCCAGGGCACCACAGGGCAATTTGAAGACACTGGGGAGGGTGGGGCGCAGCAGGGAGGGGGACATCTCCCACCCCACAAGCAGCAGTCCGCCAGAGGGGGAGGGCAGCCCTGCCGGGTGCTCAGATGAGAGTGTCATACAAAGAGGAGGAGGAGGTGGAAACGACAATGAAAAGGAAACTGACGGACGGAGAAATTACACCCAAAAGAGACAACAGACATGCGGAGCGGCACAGACACCCAGAAGGTGACTGACAATCATTGAGTAAACTGACATCTAAGGGTTGCTGACATACAAAGAGCAACCTGAATACTAATGGAGTCATTATGATGACGGGCGGACTTAGTCCGTCCGCCATCATACCGGGACCCGGGACCACCCGCCATAAGGGTGGAGTTTCCGATCAGGGCATTAGGATGCGCCCGCCACACAGGCGGGCGCATCCTGTATATGTACCATTGCGGTGGGCGGAGCAGAAATCCCTGTCCGCCACAATGGTAAAAGTGCAAGTTGTGCTTTTCTAAGCGTGACATGACAGGCACCGCGTGGTGCCTGCCATGTTGCACTTAGCAATGCGGGGGGGACGCCACGGACTCCCAGGAGGCCCACAAGGGCCCCCCGCAGGGAGTCTCCACATGCAAACAAGCAAACCAGAAAGCAGCTCCACATCTGGGCTGGGGAGGAGACCTAGGAGGGCGAGGGCTGCCCGCGCATGCGCGGTACCTGTAACTTTCGCGTGCCCTGAGGCTCGTGCCCAGTGGTGGTGCGTGCAGCCGGTGCAGGTAGCGCCTGTCCCCTTCCGGGGCTCCCGTTGTGAAGAGGGAGCCCCGGCGCCAGAGAGGAAGTGCGGGAGCTGAAGTCCCGGGAGAGCGGCAGATAGCAGTGCGGGCTCCCATGCCTAAGGAGAGAACCCCACGTTGTGATGGTAGAAGTATAGAGTTGCTGGAGTGCTCCGGAAGCGCGCCACAGCCAGCCGCCGTTCACGAGGATTCCCCCCCGCAGACCGGGTGAGTGGGGGATTCTTCATTTGTGCCGATAAAGGCACAGTGTCAATGATTATTTCCTGAGCAGGCCCGCAAAGCCCGCTCCAACGATGGGGCGAGTATTTTAAAAAGAATAAAGTGAAAGTGAAACTGCATGCTGCATGCTGGCTTGCGAGGATGGAAGGGGGACAGGAGATGTGCGCACTGCGTGGCTACAAGCGCGTACACCTGCTCAAATCGCCAAAAGCTATGCGCGTGCCCATCTCCTGTCCCACTTCCAAGGCAAGTCCACAACAATAGATCTCACTGGCGACAGCGCTTCGCGCTGCGTTCGCCAGGTGAGACCTAAAAAAAAAACTGGGGCAAGACATGTTGGGTCATATCACATAAAGGGACCACTCGAAGAGCTAATTTAAGATGGAGCTGGCCCAATTTGTTGAGCTCGAACAGCAGTATTTTGCCATTTAGACAAGATAAATGGTTCTAGCACTTAAACTTTGCACTGCAAGTGCTAATATAAGACACAGTGTGGGCCACATTTTTGGGATGACTGGTGTCTTAAATAGCTGAAGAGCTGGAGCAGCGCTATTCAAATACCTTAGACAGTGTTAAATGAATTTTAAAGGCAGGTGCTGGTTTTGGCTAAATATCTTGCAGCATTTGTTGATATAGTCAAGATATAGACCATACCACAATAATATAATAGGATACACAAGGCAGCAAAATACATCTAATACATAACAGGGCGGCAGAACACAGAAAAACAGTCAAAACAGAATGCAACACAGCTACCACATTCCAACACAACCCCACATTGCAATTGTACAGCACAATGATGCCCCAACACAAAAAAGCAACATCACTCATCACCATCACAACAAAATGACACACAATAAAGATGCACAAATCTTTGCGCCACACATGACTACTTCTAGAAACCTGGCTTCCTAATAAAGGTAAACGGTGTTTGTACCAAACGCTGCATTCACTTGGCCACACACATCAAATAGTGCCTGTCAAAATGGTTTTTGTGAACCAGCCTCTTGACTTTAAAGAAATGTTCTGCTTTCTCCAAAAATGCAGTAGCATTTATTGGCATCTCAAAAGTGAGTTGCACAACATAATAGCATTATGCAAGACAAAAGAGCAACCAACAACAATAAAACAGTGCAATACAACAACACAGTCAAAACACAACAATCACAGCAAAAAACACAATATACAAAAAGCATACCACAACAAAACAACAAAAGACATATGCACAAATATTCTTGTCACACATTATCACCGCCACAGATCTGCTTACATAATATCATGGTAAAAGGTGTTTCCACTAATCACTGGCTTAATGAACACCAAGGACACGTAAAAGCACAAGCCAAGAATGTTTTGTGATCTGGCTCAACATGTTGTGTAATATAACCCACAAAATTCTGTTTCACATTAAATCCAATGACTAGCACTGAAAATTGTGAACACTTTTGTTGAACACCAAAGACTAAGATACTCTTGAGAGATTCTATCTGATTGCACCTTAGATTCTGCAAAACTGTGGGGCATATTATCAAGGGGGTTTATCTCCGCTTTTTTGGCTTTAAAAGCCAAGATAGCGGAGATAAAATTATCTCCCTATTACCTAGCTGTCGCTAACACCAGTTAAGGACAGCTAGTAGGAGATAGCGACCATCTTGGGTCCCACTTTGCATGGCAGCGATATTTATCACTAATGACATGCAAAGTGGGCGTGCCAAGATGTTAGCGACTGGAAACAGTCGCTAACATCGCTATCTCCTATTACCAACTTTTGGAGATATTCGCGCTAACCGCGAATATCTCCAAAAGCTAACACCTGCCCTGAGCAGTTCTTAGCCATGTTATCCAATGGGAGGTGGATAACATGGCTAAGAGCATTAGCTCGGTAATGCATGAATATCGCTGACTTTTCAGCGATATTCATGCATTGCGGCCGATTTTTATCGCATTTGCGATAAACCTTGATAATAGCAAGGTTTATCTGCGATAAAAATCGCAGCAGCTCAGCTGTAAATTTTTGTCTCTAACCAAGCAATAGCGATATGCTATTGCTTGGTAATATGCCCCTGTGTTTTTTCGCAAATAAATGTTATCTTCTGTGGGATTCCTGTTTTATCTATGTATGATCATTTGTTTCAATGCAGGTTTTCCTCTGTGCAGTAGCATTTGCTGTTCCAAAGAAGAGGTCATTAAATCCCCAGGGAGAGCATGTAAGTGACTGAAGGATAGCCGCAACTGGATAATGACTACACTAAAAGTATTGTTAATGGAAGCCAATGGTCAGAATGAATCAGCATCAACATGTCAGAGGCAAAGAATGGATTATGAGTCACCAGGACAAATCAAATTATATCTTGAGAATGAAGAGGGCACATCTGGCAACTTTTGCTGAACTTTTAACAACTCTTATTTCAGATGCTGGAGACAAAGGGATGCCTTGTTTCTTAACAACGGGGCAAATGAATGACATAAAATCTACAGTTAACAAAATCACAGCCTTCTGACCGCCAGCCCCCAAGATGCAAAGAACAAAAATGACTTTTTAAAGCTGCTGTTCACAATGTGTGCTTAGCGAGTCTTGAGTTGGAAGGAGGAGAGGTCGTGAAAGTGACATCTCCCTCTTCCCTTTAATTTGTATTGCCAGATGTTTGGCATCCATTGTGGTCACAAACCATTTATCAGATTTCGACTCGAAAAAGGGGTGGTGACCATTCGCAAGATGGAAAAAGGGGAGTAGCTTCATAAGGTGGTATTTGGGATGTTACACCCACCTAATAATTGCATTTTCTGGTAAATAGTTGGGTACAGGTACTTTCCGTCGTTTATGGTAAAGTGTCTGTCAGATTTCACACTGAATTTTTACATAAATACAGACAAAAATGCACCTGCACTCTCTCCCTCTCTGTTTTTACAGTCTTTAAAAATGTTAGCTATTTTAGAAAATATTTTGTTTTCTCTTAGTACTCCTACTAATCCACATTCTTCCCCCTTTCCAGTGGCTCTTAGGCCCATCTCATGCACTGTGTATGTCACATCCTACTATTTAACATTATATGCCAGCATGATTGTTGGAAAATCTAAAGCTCACACCTCCCAATCCTATTGACCAAGCTACGCCCCCCGATGGAAGATGTACAGTATAGCACCTTGTGGACTATCGCGTTAAAGGGAACAGACAAAGGTCCAGGGAACTGCTGCTTGCTTCTCATATGTGAACTTGGGTGCCCTGCAGATGGCCACTTTCTGAGCTGCTCCACGCATGGCCGCTTCTGCAAACTCACCAAACTATTATTTTAGTGCCTTGAACTCTTTTAAATCACATTGGATGGCTGAGCACCTTTCAAAGGGAACTAGTATTAAGATTTACAATAATGATTCAGCCACTCTTGACGGCCTTCCTCCCCCAGGGACCTACAGCACTACCGTTGTTCTTGCTGGTGTCAATTCACGTGCCTTGACCATTTGCATATTCCCCACCTCCCAATCTTAAAAAACGCAGAGACTCTGGTTCCCAAAGAGTGCTATTGCTGCCACATAATAATTTCTGTAAAATGGCAGGCTGCCTCCAGAATATCTAATTGGGGGTCACTTCACCCAGATAGGAAGCCCGATATTCCTTTCAGTCTATTCCAGATTGCAACAGTCCATAATCCCTCTTGTTGACAGCCCGCAGGAGAGCCATCCAGACCCTATGGAATGTACTCACGAAAGTAGATATCCTTTGCTGCCATTGGGAGCCCACTTCCATTTTGGACTGGCTGGATACCCCCAATGACATCACGCAAGGCTTAGGCTGCTGAAATATTTGTGTACAATGCAATCTTTGAACTGTATGAAAAAAATGAGCCCCCCAGAAGGCCTTCTAAGCTTACTACCCCCAATTTTGGCAATTTTCGCAGTCCCAGTATAGTGTTATCATGCATTGCATTTACCATGATGCATTGGGGCAAATTGAGTGCTGGGATGCGAGGCAGTGTGCTCCCACCCTCCTCTTGTTTGAAAAGGCTCCCTTGAGCTACTGAGCCAATGAGCTTGTGTTGATGCACCTGCACCCAGTGGGTAATACAGAGACCTGACAACACTTTGGGCAGCATTTTCAGCACCCCGTAATAACTTGTTGCTCTCTACTGATGAAGGAATTAATCCAGAAACATGTGTCTAGTGTTACACAGCACAGGCTGCCCCAACAAGGGTTAACAATGAAAGACTGCTACTTAAGTGGGTGTTATCATGCACTTAAGGGAGTAGCTTCAGGGGGATGTTTGGAGTGTTACATCTCATTAATAAATGTATTTTCTAATAAATAGTTGGGTACAGGCGCTTAAAATCGGATAGGTGAGGTGTTTGTCAGACTTCACTTGGGAGTTTTACATGCACACACTTACTGACAAAAACACACATAATTTTTCTGTTTTGAGTTTAAAGAACCCCTAACAATTCACACTCTTCTCCATGTCCACTGCGCTTTAGTCTCCCCCATGCCCTGCTTCTCATATGCTGTATTTTAACAAGATTTGACAGTGCTATTGTTGGAAAATCTACAGCTCACCCCCAATCTTACTGACCAAGCTACACCCATGCATGCACTGCATTTACCATGATGCATTGGAACAAATTGAGTGCTGGGATGTGATGCAGTGTGCTCCCACCCTCTTTCTGTTATAAATAATCATGGCAACCCATGGTACTTTAACCTCTTCGAGGCTCATGACGAGCAGAGCTCGTCATGAGCCACAGCGCTCCAGTGCTCATGACGAGCTCAGCTCGTCATGAGCCGTGGAACGCTTGCATGGGGGGATAATTCCCCCGCTGTGCTGAGCGTTCCACTGGAACGGGAGTGGCCGTGACGAGCTGAGCTCGTCATGAGCACAGGAGCGCCGTGCCTCATGACGAGCTCAGCTCGTCATGAGCATGGTGGCGCAGTGCGTGCCCCCCTCCCCCCAGCACAGCGGGGGATTAACCCCCGCAGCGAAGGGGTTAACGTAGGCTGTAATTCTGCGGACCTGCGCTCTAATTTCAGTGACTCTCCTGGACACAGCAGTTTAGCCCTATAAATGGCTATTAATTATGAGATCAATTAGTAGAAAAATACTATTTCCTGTGATTTTGGAACGGGAAGCAACACATTTATTTCCTTTTACCTCACAAGAACACAAAAAAATGAAACGAGGGAGCACCACAATCCACTCCCAGAAAATTTCAAATGTCAGGGTCTAAAGCCTCACAACAGCTTTTGTTCTCTGAAGAAATACAAAACACTAAGAGAATTGTTAAAAAGTTCAACAACAGATACCTGAGCTATTCATGGACCACGGCAATACTTGAAGCTCTTCAAAAATGTCTGTGGAACTTGCCTCAACCGAGCGTGTGGAAATGTTGGCATTTAAGCTACAGATAGACACCTCTGAAAAGAGACTGATGGATCTAGAGAAGAAAATATTAAAGGGACCAGATTAGGGCTCAGAGCTATGGAACATTCAGAGAAAAGTTGCTGAATTGGAGGACAGGGGTAGGAGGGACAATGTATGTGTATTTGCCCTGCCAGAAAGAAAAGAAGGGGAAGATATAGGGCCTGATTTAGATCTTGGCGAAATCTGTCCTGCTGTGGCTTTTTCAGTGGACTTCCTGCCCACCGACTTGATGGTCGTCCTGCCCTGCTTAGAATTTGGCTATTGCAATGACGAAACACCGCAAAAGTGGCTGTCGGAGGGAGGACAGGCATGTTTCACCACTGGGCCAATCACGATATGCCTTCCCATTGACACAATTGTGGCGGGGAAACCTCCACACCTGAGTTGGTGGAAGGGGAAGCATATAAGGCACAAACCCACCTTTAGTCACCTTCTAACTTCCTATTCCACCACTGACCAGATCCTTCACACCCTGGCTCTTCTGCTGCTGACTGATCACAATGCAAATCAACCCTGTCATCGCCGGAACCAAAGATAATCTTCCTCATTACCTGTTACCTGTTTTCACTTGGCTGTTCACATATTCTCTGGACTCGTGCAATATTAAATTTCTCCCCAAAAAATAGTACACCAATGTGCAATGCATATGTCCCTAATATTAACGTTTAAGAAATTTAAAGTAGCACACCTGTATAACCACATTGTGTTCATAAATCAGGTCACAGCTGCAGTGCAAAAAAAAGGACACTTGCACAAAAAAGGATATGAAATCAAAATTCAGAAACTCGCCATGCAGGTGTGTGGAAAGCTGTGCTTAATTTGAGTCTGTGTATTTTGGTGCTCAGCACCGGCACTTAACCATCAACACTGGCGCTTTTCATGGGCACTAGTTAAGGACACATTCACATTCATTTATGGTAGGCAGGGGGAGATTAAGTGATTTTCCCAGAGTCACAAGATAAACTGTAAACTTCACCTCATAGATTACCTGGAATATCGATGGCAGTACCAAATCTGAAGCACTCTACATATTCATCCATGTAACATTTCCCCTTGTCTAGTGCAAGTCCTGTATTGTATACATTATCTTTCTTCACATCATAGTACAAGGTGAAATGCATATTTGTACATAGTTATCAGTAGTCAAGGTGAAACAAACACACCTTGTAGTAAAATATCCTTAAATAATGTCTCAACATCTATTTGAAGGTGCTAGTGTCCACTACTATGTTGACTGGCTTCACCTCATGTCAAATCACCATCATATCTCATGTGAACCAGTGTATGCACTTTACATAGTAGACATTTAAAAAGCATTTTAAGCAGTAATTCCTGTCTTAATGCTAAAGAAAAATAGGTGTTACACATTTTACACAGAAACATTGCTAGGTAAAGCTTGGTGAAAAGAAAAATTGTGATTTATTCAAAGTGAAAAAGGTTGCAGCTACTATGAAACTAGGCAAAGGCCAGTCCATAAGTGTGCACACAGTCTTGCGCACAACAGGAGACCCTCCCCGGGAAGAGGTACTTTGTGGACAGAACAGGCACTTCAAAGATGTTACTTGGGAAGCGGGTGTATGGGATTGAGTTGGGAGGGGTGCCCTTGGGTTTGGGAGGGGGTGTTTGGGAGGAGTGGTTGTGGGTTTTGGGGGTGGTTTTGGGAGGGGTGGTCTTGGGTTTGGGAGGAGGGTGTGGTTTTGGCAGTGGTGGCATTGATTTTGGGATGGGGCCTTACCCTTTTTAGGGGTACCTTGGGGTGAGTAAGGTATTTTGAGTGGTGGTTTGAGAGGTTAAAGGGGTTGGGTTGGGGTGGAAAGAGTAGGTGTGTGTTTGAGAGGGTAGGGTGTAGCTGAGCTCAGGGTAAGGGCAGACATAAGATTTTTAGGGAGATAATGGGTAGAATGGTCGGGAGGAGAGTTGGGATTGGGAGGTAGACGTAGTGGAAGTGTCTGTTGTGCATATGTCTGTTGATGTTGTAGGTGTCTGTGGGTGTGGTGTATTTTGTGAAGATTTGGGTGTGTCTTGCTTTCTTGGTGTGTGTTGTATGGGTGAGTGTGGGTGTTCCTGTTTTTTGGGTGTGTGTGTTGTGGGGGTGAATGGTGCGGTCATGGTGAATGTGTCTGTGATGGTGGGGGTGGTGTCTGGGGCTGTGTTGGTGGTGGTGGATGTGTCAGTGGAGGTGAGCACAGTGTATGTGGGTGTCCCGAGGTGGTGAATGTGTCTGTGATGGTGGGTGCAGTGTATGTGGTTGTGCTGGGGGTGATGGATGTGTCTGTGGTGGTGGGTGCAGTGTATGTAGTAGTGCTGGGGGTGGTGGATGTATCTGTGGTGTGGGTGCTATGTATATGGTAGTGCTGTGGTGTTGGATATGTCTGTGAATGTGTCTGTGGTGGAGGAAGCAGTGTCTTTGGTTATGTTGAGGGTTGGGGTGGTGTTTGTGTTCAGATTCATGGCTCTGTTTTTGTATTGTTTGCATTTGTGTGTGGACGTGCTGCTTGTGTCTGTGTGAGTGGGTGTGTGCAAAGTTGAGAGCGTGCCTGGGAATGGCCTGGGAATAGGGAATTTGGATGGGGTGAGAGGTGGGGCACAAGTTTAAGATGGTTGGAAGTCTGCAGTCCGTGATTAAGCTAGACCTCTGTGGGTCAGACATAGTGCAGTTAATTCCTTCTAAGTAGGCTACCATGTGTTGCAATTGGCTGCCAAGCACCTGGATGGCATTCAGTAGTGCAATCTGGACTGTGGAGATATTCCTCAGGAGGTCAGTAGCCACCTCACTCAACGCAGCCTGGGGTACAGGGGGTGAGGGGCCTGGAGCGAAGGAGATCCCAGGCCTTCTAGCGGGCCTGGGTAGCCCAACTGGGGGGGGGGGGCAAGAGGGAGGGTGGAGATGTTACTCTGGGTGGCAGCAAGGATGCAGGAGTAACTGTAGCTGTTTGGTCCACCACCACTAGGGGAGTGCTTGATGGAGGAGGCCTCCTAAGAAGATATGGAGTCACGGGTGGCCTCTGTTGCACGCTCCTCATCCTCCAGGCCACTGCGTCCCTCGGTATCGGTACTAGAACCACTTTGGCCAGCTGCTTCCACCCAACGTTGGCAACTTCTCCTACTCCTAACCTGGATGATGCTGAAATGACATATGCAATATTATGATTGGATCTGTGTAAACAGAACAGAACATGAACTTTGACCACAAAACAGTTGCCAGGTTTTCAGATTTTACCTGCTTCAAACCTCTCAACTTTAGTTCTACATTACGAAAAAAGCATGCGTGTAGGCAACATTTTCACAAGACACTTGGTCACAGTTATGTCATTCCCCATAAGAGCTCCCATATTATGTATGATGTTGTCTCTTATCCATTATTATGTCTCTCCTGGAACAGTTCCACACCTCAGAATAGTGGCCTATGTTGTTCAGAATAGTGAACTGATGTCACCAAAAACAATATACATAAACAATACCTTTGTGCTGTGTATTAGGCAGGCCCTAATATCTAGATCATTATCATTATCAATAAGTAAAGTATGAATCAATGTCTTTCAACATATACTGCAATGTTGTGCCAATATTATCTAAAACTGAAAACAGGTTAGCTTTGTTTGGACATTTACCAATGGAAACACTCACTTCAAGTCACTAAAGTATATGTAAAGTGTCAGAAATTATACATGAATTCTGTGCTGACGGAGCTTAGCAATGTATCACATACTATGACTTATGCCTTGAGTAGCGCGCTTCACAAACCCCTGATTGATTGATTGATTGATTGATTGATTGATTGATACTGTCAACATTCCTATGCTGTTTAAGACAGTCTGAAACTAATATCTGTGTGGATTGACAAATGACGTCTACAACATAAGTAAATACATATCCCTTGAAACATTTTTAATACACTTCAATACAGAGCAAAAGCATCTTCACATTTAAGTCCTAAATATCTCTAGTTATTTGAACTTTGTTGTATCTTTGTACAATGGTTTCACTGAATATGCTGGTTTTCAATATACTCAAAACATTATAGAACATCACACTAATTAGTACATACAAAGATTCATATATGATATCTACTTCAAGAATTGAAATGTGAACCACAATATGCAACACATTACACTTTTATACATTTCAACATCTGTCTAAGGAGCCATGATTTTGGCCTGATTCTGAATTCTCCTGATGGGATACTCATTCATATATGTGATGGCACATTCCATCTTCCAAAATACCTTTAAGTCTCCCATTTTACCACATCATTAATAGTTCATCTGGACATGACAAAGGACATTGATTAATGGTTTGGGATATTTGTAACTTTACACCTGGGCGGAGGTGTACGCCCAAAAAAGAAGAAGTCGCCCCTACACTCAAAATACAGAAACATCATCCTCGGAGAGTGACACCACAAACCGCCCGAGAAAACCAGGACCAACACGACCAGGAATAACAAGTGAACAAACGCCAAGCACATCTACCAGTTCACTGAATACGGATTTTTTAGAACAGGTCGTAGAACCCGACGATCCCGGAGGAGCAAAACAAAAAATAGCCCCGCCTCAAACAAGGAGTGTAACTCAACCAAAAAAAGACAACAAGAAAAAAACGAATGCCAACTAGTCATAAACATATCTGATCACTCTTTCATTGAACAAGAGATGAGATTACTGCAAAAAGGCACTTCTTTTGTACCAACAACACAAACAGATTTACTTGAACTGGAAGTCAGCACATTTAAATTGACCAGGAAGTTGAAATTACGCCACTTCTTTACAAACATAATGCCAACAGTAGGAGAAAAAGAACAGATCCTTTAATGGGCCTTAAAACATCCAGTTCTTTCCAGGCTCTCCAGAGCCATAAAACAATTGATCTATTTGAACAAATGGTTAAAAAAGACCTGTTATCGATTAACTTCATGAAAAACAAATACAAGAAAATCACACAAAAAGATCGTGACACACTTAGGAAAATAGCCAATAACCAGGATATAACTTGCATAAAGGCAGACAAGGGTGGCGCCCTAGTCATTATGAATTCAACCATGTATCACCAGAAACTCAATGACCATCTATCGGACGATACTACTTATTTACAACTACCAGGCAACCCCACCATTGAATATACGAGGATCCTAACAGAAATAATCAACAAAGCAGTAACACTGGGCGTGATAAACCAAAAAACAAAGAACTTTCTGTTAAAATCTTACCCAAGAAGCCCAAACATATATGCTGTACCCAAGATTCATAAAAATCTCATGGATCCTCCAATCCGACCAATAGTATCAACCCGCAAAAGTATACATCAACCAATAGGTCAATTCTTGGACCATCACCTGCAAACTATTGTTCAATCTCTGCCAAGTTACATCCGTGACACTACAGATTTTCTGAAAAAACTTGAAGATATCCAAATGGATCCAAATGAAGAACTATGGTTATGTACCGCTGATGTAAACTCATTATATACAACCATCCCACATCAAGAAGGTATAGAATCTATGGAACAGGCTATTTTGAAACTTGAAGTGGACGAATCAATGAAAATATTTTTGATGGAATTAGTTATGTTTACTTTATATCATAGCTAGTTCACATATAAAGACAACTGGTTTCTGCAGCTAGTGGGTACTAGCATGGGAAACAGCGCTGCCCCAGTATACGCTAACATCTTTATGGGGGAATTCGAACAGGCCAACATTTGGTCAAACACCAAGTTAAAAATCATCTAAAAATGTATGTACGGTTTATTGATGACCTATTCATACTTTGGAAAGACACACGAGAGAATTTGGAACAAGCTTTAACAATGCTGAACTCAGCCAATCCCCGCATTCAATTCACATGGACCATAGACTCCAGAACAATTACATTTTTGGATGTTCAAGTCACTCTTCAAAACAATCAAATAATAACGGATATTTTCCGCAAACCAACTGACCGTAACAACATGTTACATTATAGTAGTTTCCATCAGAACTCGTTGAAAAAACATTTACCAAAATCCCAGTTACTAAGAGTCAAACGAATTACTTCAGATCCCAAACAGACAAAAATAAGAATGGATGAAATGATTGACCGCTTCAGAGAGAGGAAGTATCCGGAGGAATTACTAACACAAGCCAAAAATGAAGTAGACACATTGGAACGACATACCTTGTTACAACAATCCAACAAGAAAAAGGATAGTGATCGGATGGTCATAGTCTCCAAATATTCCAACGTCAGCACAACTTACAAAAACATCATACTCAAACATTGGCCAATGTTAGAGTTAGAAACAGACTTTAAAAACATGTTTAAAGCGAGACCAATATTTGCCTACACGAGGAGTAAAAACTTGGGCGAAATCCTTAAACAACCTACGGAATCATCTTTCATGTCAAAAGGAACCAGACCTTGCAACAATTGCAATAATTGTCATAATATCATTCTGGGAAACACGATGACACATCCAATGAAAGGAAATAATATTAACCTTAAAGTCACAGCCACATGTGACTCTAACAATCTCATTTACCTTCTCAAATATCCGTGTGGAAAGGTTTATGTTGGAAAAACAGAGCGCAAACTAAAGACCCGCATAAATGTACATAAATCCAACATTCGCACCAAGAATTTAAAATCATCAGTGGCAACACACTTTCTGGATATGAAACACAACATATCCCAACTAAAATACATGGCATTGGAAATCATTCAAAAAGTAGAAGGAAGAGACAATAACAGGATGCTGTTACAACGAGAAAACTATTGGATTTATAAACTGAATTCGACCAAGCCATTTGGTCTAAATGAACGAGTGGAATTTTCCTGTTATCTATAGCACCGATGTTCATAGCATTATATATGCCATTATAGTTCTGATCCAAAACCTGCATGAGGATCTCATATGTGATTCAAAAATTGTAAATCGAATTCTTTGCAACGTGTTTTTTTTAAAGCAATGCCTAGAACGCACTTTATTATGTAGTTTGCCTTCCCTCACAATAGTCCTTTTTTTATCTCACGATTCCCACACTCCCTAGTCCGCTTTTTAGCTCTCTTACCCCTGACCACGTGACACATACTCTTCCCGGCTTCGATTTTAGAACGCCGAGGATACATTTCCGGTAACACTCAGCCGTCACCGGCGTCCGGAATTTTGCCGAAATACCAAGTGATGTAAGTAAATTTGAAGCCCAGGCATCGCTTTTAGCGCGCAGTTACATGTATTTAACTGGTATGCTACCGAGACGCGAGGTCTCTAGTCGGATTGTTATTAACTTTCCCAGCGCCACATATACTTTCACTCACATTTACCGCGCACAATGAGATATTTCCAAGTCTGATTTATACTTGTGTTATATGTTATGCCACTTTTGAATTATATGTCACTTGAACAGGTCATGTTTACATGTGCATATCGGGATTTCTTAGGGATTAAGGAACCTTTATTCATGTGATATTGTTTACTTATACTTATGCGTGTATAAAGAATGAGGGTTCCAATGTAATGTTGTCTTTATTCTAGATGCTCCCCGATGAAGGGCGAAAGCCCGAAATGCATTGGAGTGGGATCCAATTATTTGTATCTCTGAACTTGGAATGTTTTTGAAATACTCCCAAACAAATGAATATGAAATGAATACCATTTTTTGAGAAGCAATTAAAAACAAATCAAAATGATGCTACTACTTTTCTTGTGAATCATTTGGAAGAATACACCAGAGTGAGTGCCTTAGGGATGTTATCAATGACCCATTGATCACACTTATTTAGTATTTGTAACTCTGTCACCATTGTGTACACATTTCTGTCTGTGTTTCGTCAAACAATTGTAGGCCTATCTCAATTATTTGACAAAAAGCAGACTGCCGTACACACACATTTGTGTAGCAGTAAGACATCATGCAAATCTGTCACTGTTTAACATGTATGAAACAGTAGAACTGACGCAGAACGCAATTTGGATATATTTTGATACCAATATGTAGCCATCAATTCTACGGTCACTAGCCATTTTGGGTTACATACTCACTCTGGTTTGTGTAGAATCCCAACTTACCAATGCAACGGTTGGTATATACACTTTATTATAAGTGCCTAGTATGCTATGTCACCTGTAAAAGGACTAGCATGACATAATCCACATCAGTGAAGGAGCATCACACCTGACACAATAACGGCTATTTGGATGTGCCTGATGACATCAAACTTCATGATGTGTATGTAGAGTTTAGGCATCCGTGTGTCTGCTCAGAACAGTCTGTTGGTTGTGAGCAGGAATCAGTTGGGGTCATTACTCAAAATCCCCAGACAAAGCATATCATCATACACCTTGTACAAAACTTACACCTCCAAGAACTCTTCTTGAGTATTGGACATGGGTCACCCGGAATGTTGATGGGAAACATCCAGGCTGTAAAAAAAAAAGGGTCATGTAACATGTGTAACTCTGATAAGAACTTACCCCCTTGTTGCTGCTGTTTGATCCTCAACTGCCCATCAAGCTCCGGATAGGCCACCACAAGAATGCGGGCAATTTGGGGAGTCAGTGTGCAGCGGCGCACCCCTCACACATTAGGAGGATTTCCCAAGCTGGACTTCAGTGATCATACTGGTCCAGCATCTTAGGTCTTCCCACCTCTTACAGCAATGGATGCTGCACCTCTTGTAGACCACCAGGGTCGGCACCTTCCTGGCAATGGACTTCCACATGTCACGCTTCTGATGGTTGTGGACCTGTCTGGATACATCAAAGGAAAGCACAAACAATGGTATTGTGACTTTTTGGTTTGTCTGTATTGCTGTTACAAAAATTGTCTACAGCTATCAGTAGCATAACTCATAAGTTAGTATACATGTGTATTGCCATAAACACTTCAATAGTGACCTGTTGCCCATCCTCATCCCATGTCATGGTCTAAACACACACATGTGTGCATGTGACATCATATAGCCCAGGGAACACTACATAATCTGTGTTGTGACCTAATTCTGATCAGTGCAAAAGAATACGAACTACTGAAGGTTAAACATTAATAATTATGGCACAGTGAATAGTGGCCACTGAGGATAAGGGTCCTGTAGGTTAGACATGGCATTCTTTGAAAGGCAAGTCAATTGAAAAGAAGTGTTAGCTCCAGAAGTCAGGAAACTCTCCATTTCAATTGTTGTCCATTTAACAGCATTCAGGGGCATATTTCAAACACACCCAGAGGAGAGAAACAGCAGCAAAAGTGGAGGAGATTGTGATAGCAGCAATGTTAGGAGGCAAGTGAGCTTTTTTTCCAACCGCCGCGTACATTTACATGACATATCCGATCTTCAGCAGAGACGGACACAGCCATTGGCTTTCTACCATTACGTTCACCAATGTTAGCCTATAGCTGTGTCCGTAAGAGAATTTATTGCCCACTGTGCTATTGACTTCCGCCTCCACTGTCTGATTCTAAATGTCCTATTGGTGAGGTCAGGCAGCCATCATTTTAGGAGTTTAAACTAGTGTGTTAGTGACTTTTAGGTGCGTCACCACCACTCCGAATGGGGTCTAGTCTGGTTATCTAATCACACTTCGATAGACATTTATTTTTTGAAAATAAATATTTATGTGTAGTGTGTTACTGTGCTTAACTGCAATATTAGGGTGGTGTTGTGTACATCTCCATTGACAGTATTTTTGGAGGGTAAAAATGTGTAAATAATACATTTGAAATGTATTATTTACACATTTAGGGGCCTATTACGATTGCGGATTTCCCGCATCCTCCGGGCCGGCGGAAGCCACCGCCGGCCCAGAGGATGCGGGAAAACCGCCGCGGATGCTTGAAAGACCCACCGCCAAATTAGGATGGCTGGTGGATCTTGGAATCTGTCTGCCGCGCCTCGGTTGCCTTCCGACCGCAGCGGAAAAGCATTAACATGGCTGGCGGTGTCTATCAGACACCGCCAGCCATATTATGATGGAGTAGAAAGTATGCTGTTCCACGGCGGCTTTTCTGCCGTGGAAAAGCATACGGACCTTCACTTCGGGGGCCTGTTGCGGGCCCCCTGGGTGAAGGGGTGTGGGGGGTGCACATGGGGGGTACCTATGGTACCCCCCTGCATTTGCGTGTACAAAGCGGCAGGCACCGCGCGGTGCCTGCCGCTTTGTGCACGCAAATGCCGTGCATGCATTTTTAACATTGTGGCGGGTGCAGCTTGAAGCTGCACCCGCCCCAATGTTAAAAATAGAGGATGTGACTGCCACCCTGGCGGTCACATCCTAGTCTGCATGCTGCCCCTGCGGACGGTCCCTCCTACTCTATGGTGGCGGACGGACTCAGGTCCGTTCGCCATCATAATCAGCCCCATAGTTTTAAGATTAATATCAAGGCCATAAATGATACTTGAACTGGATAAAGGACAATAAGCAAATATTGGTTCAAAATATGTAGTTAACCATATACATTTTGTCAAAATACATGACTTATGTGTTACTCATCAAATATGTTGCTGTAGATGATGTAAAAAAATGTGAACCCTGGGAGAGTGTGGAGACGACAGCCACCATTGTACTGCCCATTTCCGGACCTTGCCACATGGAAGAAAGGGATATAATCAAGAAGTTCAGGTTGAATAGGCAAACTATACTGGTAGTGTTATGTCATCACCTGAAGCCAGATCTTTAGCCTCACAACAGAAATCCCACGTCTATTACACTAATTGTGAAACTCATGTCAGTACTAAATTTTGTGGCCACAGGATCCTTCCAATACACTGTGGCAGTATCCGGTTGTATGTCACAACCAACTTTCACTGATGAGCTACAGAAAGTCCTCCCTTCAATGATGAGGCACATCAACAGCTTCAGCCAGTTTCCAAGGCAGCTGGATTTAGCCAATATAAAGGGTGTATTCTACGGTTTGGGCTGCCTTGCCACATGTGGTTGGAGCAATTAATGGCACACATATTGCCTTAGTCTCACCACACAACAGAGAACAGGGCTAACGATATTGAAAGGGGAGAGGATGCAGCCTTATGCCTAGAGCAGTCGACCTCGAAGCTGGGGAACCGGGTTCGAGTCTCAGCAACTACTCTCACCATCCTGTGATTCTGGGCATATCACTTAATCTTCCCGTGCCTAACAAAAAAAATATGAATGTGTCCATCTGTATTGAAACTGGTTCTCTTGTAAAGCGCTCTGATACCCGATTCCTTGGGTTTAGTTCGGGCTATATAAAACCCTTAAAAAAAAAAAGAACTTCCATTCAATCAAGGGACAAGTTGTCTGCTTACCATATTTGTACATCATAAGCCACTGTGCCCGTTTCCCCGGCTCTGCCCATGATAACTTTGTACGACTGGACTACGGGGCAGCCCCTTGCCCCTGCAAATGTCACAACTTGAACCTGAGAGGTCTTGGCTTGGTGGTCAGTACAATATTTTTTATATTGTTTGTGGTATTTCTAGTTACATAATCTGGAACTGTGTTACTTTATTTTGGCCCTTTATTTGTCTTTTAGCTAGGAGACTCAGCGAATCCCATCAGACCATGGTTATTGGCATTACTGAGGAATCCAACAACGCCTACGGAAGTACACTTCAATGAGATCCAAGTAAGAACACGAGGGCCAGTAGAACAGGCTTTTGGGCTCCTAAAGGCCTGTTTTTTTGTCTGGACAAAACTCTTACAGCCCTCCTCTACTCACCCGCTGAGGTGTGCCAAATCACCATGGCTACTGCATGCTCCGCAAGATTGCCCTGCAATGGCCCATCCCTTACATCCCAGAGGATGGAGTCCATGAAGAGGCTCCGGGTGAGGATCCTGATATGCCAAATAAAGATGGCAGTGGTAAAGAGGAAGGAGTTTATGTCTAGATATCATTGACAACTTCTTCTCATGAGTGTAAGTATACCCTGAGATGTAATGTCTTTCACCGTTACACCTTTCTTCGAGCTCTCCCTAGCGAGAGACACTAGGGCTGCGAGCGTTTTTTATCAGAATTTACTTGCTAGAATTTGTACTTGTAAATCTGCATTTTAAAAGCTAAAAAAGATTGTTTTTATGAATTTTACTGGGGGGCTTCTAAATAGAGAATCTTAATTGGGAATTTACTAAGGTACACTGACACTTCTTCCCACGCCTATGCTCTCTTTCCCTGCCTCGCCCAGCCGTGTTGTTTGATTAGGTGCTGGCGGCGGCGGGCGCCATCTTAGGTGTGGCTGGGGGCTGCGCTCTAGTCGCACCGGACTCCCGCCCTCCCAGGCTATTTAGGGCTGCTCTGTAAAGCCCTCGCTGCCTTTCTTCGAGCTCTCCCTAGCGAGAGACACTAGGGCTGCAAGCGTTTTTTATCAGAATTTACTTGCTAGAATTTGTACTTGTGAATCTGCATTTTAAAAGCTAAAAAGATCGTTTTTATGAATTTTACTGGGGGGCTTCTAAATAGAGAATCTTAATTGGGAATTTACTAAGGCACACTGACATTTCTTCCCACGCCTATGCTCTCTTTCCCTGCCTCGCCCAGCCGTGTTGTTTGATTAGGTGCTGGCGGCGGCGGGCGCCATCTTTGGTGTGGCTGGGGGCTGCGCTCTAGTCGCGCCGGACTCCCACCCTCCTCACACCCTATATAATGTGTCACACGGCCAGACGGCGCAGCGGGCTGGCACAGCGGACGCGCCGGATGCGCGCCGAAGCCGCGCCAAAGCCAAGCCCGTCTGCGCCCGTCCGCGACCGGACACGGCCCAGGGCCACACCCTCTGTCCCTGATGGCAGAATTACCTGGAGCAGGAGCGACTTAGTAAGTTTCACCTCGTATACTTGTACCCCAGGCCTTCATAGTATAAGGGTTGGGGAGATCGAAGGATGCAAACATTGCCAATTCCATTTTAGTACCACGCTTACTGACTCCAGGGCTAGCGCCTCCTTGTTGTCCTGCGGCCTGATCAATGTCAGATCGCTTAGCTGCCATAAACACGATGTATATGACCTTCTCACTGATAAACATCCCGATCTGCTGTTCATCACTGAAACTTGGCTAGAGGCCAATTCTGATCCTGATGTTGTCCAAGCCTTACCAGACGACTATCAATTGGTGCGCCTGGACAGACCCGTAGGCAGAGGAGGGGGAATTGCGATCGCCTTTAAACAGCAATGGGTCTGTAAACTCGAACGAGTTAATTTGGCAGGTTGCGAGGCAGGTGTCTTTAGCATAAACATTGATGGGAGCACGACGATTAAGGGTCTGCTAGTTTACCGCCCTCCAGGACCTATGTCCAGATTCAAAGGCAACCTTTTAGAGTGTGTTACTGAATCAGCGATCAGGAGGGATAAGTTCCTACTGTTAGGAGACTTAAACACACACCTTGACGACTCCTCCGATAAAGGAGCGGTGGAGTTCCGGGATGAACTTCACACCCTACAGCTGGAACTAAAGGGGCTGCTTCCTACACACAACCGCGGGCACTTGCTTGACCCAATATTTGCTAACTGGGAGGATGTCTCAGTTGATGCCCCAGTGCCCCTGCCTTGGAAGACCATTTCTTGGTCCCATTTGCCATCTTCCTGCCTAAATATAAAGCCAACGCCTCCACCCCACTCAATTATCCTCGGCGCAGGTGGGCAAGATTCTCCCTGCGAAAGTTTAATACGGCCCTCACTGCGGAAGGTCCCCCAGGAGGCAATGATGTGAATACAGCGAATAGGTTGTTCAATGACCGTATTATTGCTGCTCTGGACTGCTCAGCCCCGCTGGGACGACCTACCAAAGGGGCTCAGAGACAAAGAACGGCTCCCTGGTTTGGCGAGGCGTTGCGTTGCGCCAAAAGGGACTGCAAACGTGCAGAAAGGCAGTGGAGAGTGGCATACGACGACCGGATGAAAGCGGCCTATCTCGCGAAGAGACGCGCCTATCACAACAAGATCAGGATAGAGAAGGCCACATACTATGCTGACAGAATCCACGAGGCAGAGAACTCGTCTAGGGAACTGTTCAGCATATATAAAACTCTGGCTACCCCAAAAACCTCTACTTTAGAGGAAGATCACTCAGTAGCAGCATGCAATCGCATTGCGAACTACTTTGCAGATAAAGTGTCTAAGATCTACTCTGCTTTTCCCCACACACCTCCTGTAGCGGAAATGTCAGCAGACTTATTGAGTGATGAAGCCGATCAAAATCTGCTACTTGATTTCACCACCCCTTCACCGGTGGATTTAGTTAAAATTTGCAGATCTGTCAAATCTGGCTCCCCTCGGGATCCCGCCTCCCCAAAAAGGCTGGGAGACAGTCTGGAAACACTAGAACCCTATATCAGACACTTGCTAGATATCTCCTTCCTATCCAGCTCCATACCAGAGGACTGGAAACAGGCTGTGGTGCTCCCCCTACGTAAGAAGCCCAACATTAGCTTTGAGAAGTTAGATAATCTTCGCCCCATCTCCTTGCTGCCTTACTTTTCTAAGGTAGCGGAGAAGGTGGTAAATAAGCAGCTAATGAAATTTGTGGAAGAAAGCAACCTCCTTCACCCTACGCAATTCGGGTTTCGGCCGCGTCACTCTACGGAGTCTGCCCTCCTTAGGGCTACCGAAACCCTCAGGCAAGGTGCAGATGAGGGACAAACCATGGCCTTAATCCTTCTGGACCTCAGTGCGGCGTTCGACACTGTAGCACACTCCATCTTGCTACAGTGTCTGAGCAAAGGCGGGGTGAGAGGGGCAGCACTGAAATGGATTTACTCATTTCTTGCAGGCCGAGGCTTCCAAGTAAGGCAGGGCGACCATTACTCTGAGCGCATCTCTTTGGATCAAGGGGTGCCGCAGGGCTCGTCCCTGAGCCCAACTCTTTTTAATCTTTATGTTGCCCCGATTGCTTCCTTGGTTGAGAGTTACGGCTTCCAAATGGTGTCATATGCCGACGACACGCAGTTGGTCATCTCCCTATCACGCGCGCCCGGTCCCTCGGCGGACATCTTCAGAGCTTGCATGCAAGACCTCGCGGCCTGGATGTCCGCCAATTGCCTCAAGCTCAACGGAGGCAAGACCGAGGTACTGGTGGTGGGGGGAGGCCAATCGGCGTGGACGTCGGCGTGGTGGCCGTCGTGCTTGGGTCCAGCACCCACCCCTTGCCAGAAAGCAAAGAACTTGGGCATTTGGTTTGATTCTGACCTTACCTTTGGTCCCCAGATCAATCAGGTGGTTGGATCTTGCTTTGGGACCCTAAAAAGTCTCAGGAAGGTATTAAAATTCTTACCTATCAGAGCCCGCCAAACCCTGGTGCATGCACTAGTCACGTCTAAGATGGATTACGGCAATCTTCTCTACTTGGGAACTCTGGAGAAGAATTTGAGCCGTCTTCAGGTTCTCCAGAATGCCGCTGCCAGACTAGTGCTTAGACTACCCAGAAGAGCAGGCTCCACAGCGGCCCTCCGGTCTCTGCACTGGCTCCCGATCCGTAGCAGGGTGGAATTCAAAGACCTGTGCACGTGCCACCGGATCATCAACGGGAGAGCTCCGCTCCCTTTGAAAGGATTGCTGACACCCTATGAGCCGTCTCGCTCTCTGAGATCTTCCGGCTCAGGACTCCTGGCAATTCCTAAGGTGTCCAGAGCCCGGATGGGTGGAAGATCTTTTAGGCACCTCGCAGCATCCAGATGGAATAAGCTATCTATGGTGCTGCGATTAGAACCTTCAGAAACAATCTTTAGAGCCAAGCTGAAGACTGCTTTATTCACACAGTAGTTTTTCTGCATTTGTAAGTTCTGGCAGGTATCAGCTCCTTAGCGCGGGGACACGCCGCTATGCGTCACCAAGCGCTCTATAAAACCCCCTAAATAGAAATAGAAAATGTGGTTATGAGAGAAGTATCTGGTGGTACTTTGTTGGGAAGGACAAGATCAGGGAAAATCAGGCCAAAGCTGTTTGTTGATCAAAGTGTGGACACATTGACTACTGTATTCAGTTTCATTGGTTATTACTGATTGTTTTGTGAAACTGTCCTCCAAAAGTTGACTTTGTAAAGTGGCCATCAGCTTCTGTGTGATTGGTAATGTTTATTTATGATCTGTTTTAGGTTCCTTCACCATGCCATCTTCATTTGGACATTTCCGAGTTGTAACATTTGCACATTTGCTGGTATATTGTGCTGTTTCCAAGAACAAAGGCACCTGGGTTGATCCTGGGAAATGTGCAAAAATGTAAGGTATGAGCGCACTGTCGTTTAGTTAGAAGTTTATATTTTCAGAAAGTTAGTTTCGTCAATTTTGCAGCGTGCAGAAACAGAGTGGCGCCTCTTGTCGTAGGCGTCTTAACTGAAAGTCACAATGTCGTGCTCCCCATCCAACTGTGAGAGCATCCCCTGTTGCACAGCTTGTAAATCCTTCTGGCTATCCCAGAGTTCCTCCAAATATTAAACCAAAAAATATGTTTTACTTCTTTCGAATTTATTTCATTCTTAAGCTTTTCAAAAGTTCATTTTTCTTTCATGAATCATTGTTTTTTTGGATTATAATCACTTTCAATACATTCGTCCAATGCATTTCGGTCATAGCTGACCTTCATCAGGGACAATCAGCTGAAACAAGGTATAAAAATGCCAATCAATGAATAGTTAAATTACCGTTTACAAGCATCTAATCAAACAAACATTGTGATAAAAATAGTGTTCAAACGTGATAAACCTAGTGCATAGGTGCTATGTAACGTGCATATCAAAAATAATGCCAACTTGGCACTCACTTGTGCTCATGTTCATCAATCCTTCAATAACGCATGTACTGAAAAGTACGACATGACTGTAAAGTAAAATAACATTGAGCAACTCACTTTAACTCTTAAAACAGTTTGCTGTTTTCAAAAACCACTTTATCGCAATGTTTCTAAACTTACATTTCTGACGAAGAAACGCCTTTAGCTGTCTTCCTTAGCTTAATCCAAATTATGCCAGAATTAGCGGGGCATCTGTCCTATAGCGTTACATTTGATAACAACGAAGTGGCCTCAAATAGAATGATGAGTTCTGATTGGCCTGAACTCCGATCACATGATTGGAAAACCGGCCAATGAGGAGGTTAATATACCCACTGTTTAATCTGACACTCCGCTTTGTGGACAATAAAGTTTACGCGTATCCAAATAATTGAAAAATAATAATAAAGATTTAACAAAAATTTAGCAAAAATCATAACGTAATGAGGACATGTCTCATGAGCTACTGGGTAAATGTACAGACGTCCATACGCATAGGCTAGGCTGAAGCACCAGAGTGCCTAGTTCTAGTTACAACTAAAAAGAGTAAACCATTATGCAATGTCATAAGTGTAAAGGTAACAAGTGAATTCAGTACGATCATTGAGTCCAAATGGCTTATGGGAGTTCAGAAGATATATCCAAGTGTTTTCCCTTTGGAGGAGAAAACGATTGTTATCCCGTCCTTCTATTTTATTAATTGTTTTCAAAATCAAAAATTTCAGTTGGGACACATTGTGTTTCTCTTCTTTGAAATGTGTGGCCACCGTTGATTTCACATTTCCAGTTCTAATGTTCGACTTATACACATTAAGTCTTATTTTTATTTTGCGCGTGGTCTTCCCCACGTACACTTTCCCATAGGGACATTTTAACATATATATTGCATTTGCTGTATCACAGGTAGCGTTTACATGCAACTTGATAGTGTGTCCTTTCATCGGATGCGTCACTGTGTTCCCCCTGATGATGTTATTGCAGTGCCCACATTGTAGGCAAGGTCTCGTTCCTCGGAAACACGTTTCTTTTGGACTTTTTTGTTTCAATATTTCCCCTAAATTTTTTCGCCTAGTAAAGGCAAAAATCGGTTGTTGTTCAAAGGCTTGTTCAAAATCAGGTTCCGCTCGTAGAATGTTCCAATGGTTTCTGATGATCTTTTTGAATTTATAACTCATAGTAGAGTATTTAAAAACGATTGTCATCCTTTCTTCTTTCGCCTTAGGTCTTGTTTTCAGTAGATCCTTCCTAGGTATGCGACTCACTTTCTCTATGGATTGTTTTATTAAATTGTTTGGATATTCACTGTTGCGAAATCTTTCTCCCATAGTCTCCAATGCGTTCTTTACCTTGTCTTCATTTGAGATAATTCTTTTTGCTCTCATCATCTGTGATATAGGTAGATTTGCTTTTAATGGTTCCTGATGAAAGCTATGGAAATGGAGAGTATTATTCCTGTCCGTTTCTTTGCGATACATTTCTGTTTCTATTTTCCCTTGATGTAAGTTAACTCGAACATCCAGAAAAGTGATGGAGGTTTTTGATATCTCCCAGGTCAATTGTATTCTCTCATTTTTGGCATTTAATTCAAACAGTGCCTTCTGTAAAGTTTCTTCTGTGTTATTCCATAAGATAAAAATGTCGTCAATGTAGCGTACTATCATTTTTAAATTGTCTGTCCATATTGGGTTGCTCAAAATTAGTTGTTCTTAATATGCTTTCATATATATGTTGGCATACACTGGGGCGGCACAGTTGCCCATCGAAGTACCTACCAATTGTTGATACCATGTGTCATCCATTTTGAAATAGCTATGATAAAGTATGAAGACTATAAGTTCCATAAGGAACACTTGCATGGATTGGTCATAATCCGTAGATAGAATAGCTTCTTTTATAGCTTCGATACCTTCTCCATGAGGTATAGCAGTATACAAAGATTTAACATCGGCAGTACACAGTAGCAATTGTTCGTTGGTTGTTATCTTTAACATATCCAATCTGATCAAGAAATCTGTGGAATCTTTAATGTAGGTGACCATTTTCTGTACTGTGGGTTGCATGTATTTATCTATTAGTTGTCCTGTGGGTTCATGTATACTGTTTTTTGTCGAGACAATAGGACGTAACGGTGGGTTGAACAGATCCTTATGCACTTTTGGCATCATATAGTATGTTGGACTTTTAGGGTTAGTTTTGACTAGAAAATTTCTGTTTTTCTCTGTTATTACTCCGTTTTCTTTTGCTCTCCCAACGATTTCTGCCAATTTGTTTGCAAATTCTTGGGTAGGATTGTGATTTAAGACAGCATAGGTGTTAGTGTCTGCTAAATGCTCTTTGACTTTATTTTGGTAAATAGCCGTGTACATCACCACAAGGCCTCCTCCTTCATCTGCTTTTGTGCAAATGATGTCCTCATTATTGGCAACTCTCTTTAATATGCTCATTTCCTTGTTAGTCAAGTTTCTTTTGATCTTTTTTTCAAATTTGATCTTATTCAAATCTTGTTTGACCATTGTCTCAAACAGGTCTAATGTTTTATGACTTGTTGGAGCCATAAAGGTACTCTTGGTTCGCAATCCCTTTAATTGATCAGATGCTGCAGTGGATGGTTTGTCTGCCACGTGGTCAAAAAAGTAGCGTAATCTAAGCTTAAGCATAAGTTTGAAAAAACTGATTTCAAGTTCCAATGAATTTGTCTGGGTAGTAGGGACGAAAGAGGTGCCTTTTTGTAGCACCATAAGTTCTTGATCTGTCAATTTGTGCTTGGAGATATTAATGACTAGGTGTTCTTGCCGACTGTCTTCTTCTTTTCTTTCTCTTTGGTCTTGGTTGTGACACTTCTTGTGTTTGGTGGTTCTTTTTCTCCCCTGGATCGTCTGGTTGGGCTGTGCCTACCTCTAAAAAAGGCCCCTCCACAGTATCTGAGACTATAGAAGTGGTCGGTTTCTCTGCTTAATTCCTCCCATCCTGAGTGTTTAGTTGATTCCTTTGCTTGTGTGGATGGTGTTGTTTTTTTAGATGGATAGCTCTTATTGAATGGTGGTTTATTGGATGCATCACTTCCAGACGAGGAAGTATCAGTATAAGGGGTATATGGGCGATTCCTTCTCCTTTGGGCGTACACATCCGCCCATGTGTACACCTCCCCTAGTTTGTAGTCCAAAGTGTCGTGTTTGAACTTTCTAATCTTGCGTTCATTGACTTCTAGCATTTTTACAGAGGGAAGGCTACAGGGCTATGCGACGCCCTCTTGGTATGCGTTGAGCTTTATGGTAGCGTATCAGCGTGCTAGCGTGAAGTTTCTGGTTCACGTGGCGTTTGGATATATAAATTAGTTGTTTGATGTTTTGAGCCTTGGTCCTACTAGACGACGTCTGAGTCATCTCTTCCTGTATTAAAGAATACATTCTAGAAGCTTCTCCTTCTTGAAAAGCAAATGTATCTGCCCTTGCTTCTGTGCTTTTGCTGATTTCCTCAAACTGCATTGTTGCGGAAATGTTTAATCAGTCACTCTTGTTTGAAGTCTATTGTTCGTGCTGCTCACCTTTGGGACAAGTGGAATACGTACATTTGCAAAAATGTAAGGTATGAGCGCACTGTCGTTTAGTTAGAAGTTTATATTTTCAGAAAGTTCGTTTCGTCAATTTTGCAGCGTGCAGAAAAGCTTAAGAATGAAATAAATTCGAAAGAAGTAAAACATATTTTTTGGTTTAATATTTGGAGGAACTCTGGGATAGCCAGAAGGATTTACAAGCTGTGCAACAGGGGATGCTCTCACAGTTGGATGGAGAGCACGACATTGATCCTGGGAAAGACAGACACAGACATTGGATGTACAAATCTTGTACCAAGGTAACTTGAACTGTGATTGAATAGGAGATTTGATGATTGCATTGGACTTGTTCTCTGTTACGTATTGCCCCTAAAGCAATGTGTGTTCCATCATTTGCTCAAAACACATGAGATAGTAGAGCCAAATCATGATAATCTCCCTTCACATTGGTAACATTCTCATTGTGTACAAAGTGTATATAGGTGTTGATGTGTCAGATCATTGTGGTACATAGGTTCTTGTGGCACACCACTGAAACTTGGTTGTGACATTCCATCAGATACTGAAACTGTGGTTTGTAATGATCCTGTGTCTACAAAATGTAGTGCTGCCATGGTTTTGTCTCTTGGTGTTATTGATATGGGATTCCTTATGTGAGCCAGAAGATCTGGCTTCACCTGATGGCATGAATCAATAAAAATTTGCCTACGCTATCTCATTGTTTTGGACATATCTCCTTTTTTCCATGTTGGCAAGGTCTTGAACTGGAAATGTGAAAACGTTTGGCCAAATGGGATAAACATAGTAGTTGATGATTGGATGGTATGACATTTTTGGCAGTCATGTTTGGGAACTTGAAATAAACATTACCTACTTACAAATCATTTATATTTACACATTCAGTTGATGTTTTGCCATTGTCAAGTTATGATGGAATTAAACAAATGCATTGATAAAGTTGAGATCTACAACACCAGTCTATGACTTTTTGACTTGTGAATTTATTGTAATAAATGTGATGAAATTAAAGTGGATGATAAAAAGGGTGAACAAAACAAATGCAAAGCAAAAATTGAAGAAGTCACTCATGGTGAATGAAGCACGGTTGGAGAGCCAAAATTGTTTGAAGTCCAATGTCCAAAATACTACTGGCATCAGAAAGTCAAATAGTCCACAGAGTGAATGGTAGGCACACACTGGAGAAAATGATCAACCAGGTTCCTTGCTGGCGGTGGCAGAGGTCTTGCCATCCTCACCTCCTGGTGATGTGGGTGGATGCCCCTGACACGGGAAGACGAGGATCCACAGGTGCAGGGGCTAGGGGATGCAGATGGTTCTTCCGGTGGCAGGGCCTCCCTTCCTGTGGCTTTTGCCAATGTAGATGGCTCAAATGTTGTAGGAAGATGATGTCCTAGAGAATAGGAAGGAAAGCCAATGTGACTTTTACTTGTTGCCCTCACACACCCCATGGGGTGTAATGCTTTATCATAGGGCAATTGCTCCTCGTCGGGCCGGTGATGCAATGCCCTATGGGTCCCCTGAAGGGTTGCTTTTACGGAGACCTTTTGATTATTCACTGTATGATGAGTGCGAGGTAGTGCTCATGAGGTGGTGAGTGAGTCTAAAAATGACTAGAGGATATCAGTGCTACATCAATTTAATGAATGGATTCCTCTGTCATGAGTCAAAAACTAAACTGTGTGACTGCTGAAGGGTTATAATGGCCCTAGGTAGCTATGACTTAAATGTGTGTAAATAAAGTTTTATATTAATTAGGTCAACATGTTTTGCACCCTTGATGATCTCAAGAGGAGATCCCCGGTGCTTCTTCAGGACCAAAGAAAGAAAAACGGTAGAAAGTAATTTGTTTATGATGGCCTCCTAAAGATGAAGTAGTGCCACCAATTAGATCCTTGTAATGATCCCATCTCAATGAACTTAGAGGTAGTCCCGTTGGGTCATGAGAGAGGGTGCGTATTGTCAATATGGTTTAGGCCAAAGCCACATGGAGCCGCACCTACCCATCCTCTAATACGCCCGTAGAATTGTTGCTGTAATGTAAGCTGTATTCTATTGAGGTAGGTCTGTGGGTTTTTTAGATGGTTGTGCAAGATTCTTTATTTCTTGAGCCAAGGCCTGTGCTTGAAAATAGTTCTTAAAGTCAGAATCACATGTTTTCTGAACACAGGTTGATATGATCAGATGCTTATGGTCAGAGTTACAAGTTAAGTGAAAACATCCAACCAGCAACCAGGGGTTATCAAATGGTTGCGGGCTTGAGCTGTTAGGAGGACTCTATACGAATCACTTTGGAAATTGGACCGCTTAAAATATTTGAAGCTCCGAGCGAGCACTTGACGTGGCACCAGGCACCTATAAGACCCTCCTGAGTACTTCAGACCTAACAGCTCAAGCCCTCAACCAGCCAAGAACCACGGGTTGCTGGTTCACACCTAGAGAAAGCCCCACACATGCGCACCAAGAAGGGGGTGAAACACATGTTAGCTGTCCTCACTTAACTTGTAACTTTGACCATTAGAATCTGATCACATCAACCTGTGTTCAAAAAATGTGTGATTCTGACTTAAGAACTGCTTTCAAGCACAGGCCGTGCCTCAGGAAATAAAGAATCTTGCGCAACCATCTAAAAGATGACGTTTTTTTAAATCACCTGCTAGTAACTATACCACTGGCATGTAACACTGAGTGCTCTAAGGTCACCCATCATATGTCAGGTTAATTTTATTCTGTGTGAAATGCCTTCTTTTGTCTCCCCATCCAGGAACACAAAAGCACAACACAGGTATACATTTCCTTTCCATCCTGCCTTGCGAATGCAACATAGAGGAATAGGTATCATGTAGATAGTTTTCTGTAAACCTATATAACTTGACACTGGTCCTGAAGAATCGCCAGTCAATCTGACACCCAGGCGAGAAACATGTCGACCCAGTCACACATTAGGTTAGCCTTGTACTAGGGTACATTACTTCCCTACAAGCCTAGTCCTGATTCAAATTTTTAATTGGAGTTAAGGGACCCCTAGAATCAATTTGATCCTGGCACCCTTGACCCCATTTTAATCACCGTCACGTCTACACTATCCTGGCCCCACACCCACACTTCACCCATACGGCAGTTGGAAAAAGATCTCCGCCAAAGAGCCTCTCTTTGAGGTGTTGCCCGTTGGGTATTGCACCGCCGACCTTACAAGGAGCACTGCCAATGATGAAGGATGACACTCGCAAGGGTGTGTGAGGCCACTATATCCAACCAAATGGATGCCCATCTGTAGGTACTCTATTGTGCCCTACAGCATACTCAACCTGACACCGACCGCACTCGCACTCTTTTAGGAACGGCCTGGTACTCCTTCTTGTACCTGATACCCCTGGCGAACTCCAGGTCCGGACCTACTACTCTAACCAGCGAGTGGTGATTTCGCCTCACCTTGCACATAGAGAGATCTCTCTGTATGCTCCCCCTCTCTTTCCCCTTGTTGTATACATTGACTTTGGTGTACCTATTGAATTTCAAAGAATGCACAGGATGCGTAGCAAGAAAGTAAACACCTACCTATCACACCAGATCAATATTAATGTGTTATTTCCACCATCAGAATATTAAAATAACTCGTCAAATGTAGTATCCTTTAGGAAGAATACTATGTGTTTGGGCAGTGGTCAAGCCCACACCTCAGTTGACACATTTCACAGATAACTTCCATGTCCACCACTTTCACTGTGACCCCTTACTGTTAATGGCCTCACTAGGTTTGTCTATAGAATAAAGTGCTATGTTACTTAGGATGGAAAAACCTGGATGTAGCCATGCTACAAGTATCTTATCTATCTCTCACAGAAGCAGACAAACTCTACTGTGATTAGATTGGAAACAGCCATAGCAGCATCAAGCTTAACATCCCTCTAGTTGAATCATTGTCATCATCATTACCACGAAAGAAGGGGTTGCCATCTTCTTCCATAAAACTCTAACATTAAAACTGCATAAGACCTGGTATGCCAAGTTCACATGACAATGATACACTTATATAGTGGGTTCTATTTGAGCGTCGAAATTGGACAAAACAGGTGTCTTCGTTAAACAATAGAACAGTGACAGAAACTGGGCATGGGAAAACAATAATTGTGGGAGACTGGAATCTTTCCATTAATCCAGTTCTGGATAGCTTTGGCTGCCCATAATTGCAGCATTAAAGAAAGGGGTAACCTACAAGATAGTATGACTCATTACTGAACTTGATCTCCAATGACAGGTCCCAAAAACAATGGACACAAAGCTACCAAAAGGAAAGAAAAAACGAATTTTCAAATGTTATTTACCCCTGAAGGGAAACAGCCATTACAACGCGGGCTTTAGACCGCGCTACCATTACGACGCAGCAATCACAATGCGAGTCGTTACAACGACTTGCGCTGGATGGTGCTATATACGAAGGAATAGCATGATTTACTATTCCAACACCTTCCCTACTGTTACGTGGGCTGGAGTTGGAATAGTAAATTATAATATTCCTAAATCCAGCACCTCCAACGCAAGTCGTTGTAACGACTTGCGTGGTGATGGAAGCGTCGTAATGGTAGCGTGGTGTTAAAGCCTGCGTTGTAATGACATACATCCCGTCTGAACAAAAATTCATTGAGTTCCTTTCAAGTATTCTTGGCTGCAGTAAAATCCTACCTTATGTGCCTAATGATGAGAGTGCAAAACTGCCACTTCACGAAAACCTGTCTTGTAATCGGAATTCGATACACTCACCTGGAACTACTGTGCTAGTTCCATGACTGCTATCCTTCAATCCATTACAAAGAAAGCTATGAACTCTATACTATTCTTACAACGCAAACAGAGAAAGCTCTGCAACGCATTATATGCACCGTTATACACATGGTGAAAAGGCTGGTCATCTTTTGGCTTTCCAACTTAAACAGTGTGCAGTTAAGTCCAATATTTCTGATATCTATAGTAATGTCAATGTGCTATTAACCAATCCCAACGACATAAAGGAATCATTCCCTACCTTCTATTCAACACTGTAAGCATTGGTGGCTGTAGCAAATGTTACAGATGAGCAACAATTACTTTATGGTCTACAACGTCTTTAACTATCACAGGAGGTTAAGAAAACCCTTGGAAAAGAAATCTCTGATGAGACACTTATGGAAACAATAAAAAAGATGCAGATGGGAAAAACCCAAGAATAGGTTGGATTACAGGGAAGATTTTATAAGATCACAGTGCCACAGTTAATTCCTCTTTTGGGGAAAATGTTCAGAGAATCCACACCACTGGAAGGGTCTCCAGCTGAAATCAACAGGGACTTCATCTCATTGATTACCAAACCAGATAGTGACCCTACAAATTATGGAAATTACGAACCACTTTCAATAAACAATAAGGATATCAAAATATTGGCTACGATCCTGGCAACAAGACCTCAAAAAATATAATGTCACCAGTACACAAGAACCAAATCTGATTTGCTATGGGGATGCTTCTCTCACAACAATATGCACACATCATCTAATTTAATTTTGTTGTCCAGACATGCTGCAGACAAGAGAGTAGCCATCTGTCTCGATACTGAAAAATTATTTGATCGAGTAAAGTGGAGCTACCTCCTTCGAGTGCTTGCCAGAATGAACACTAGGCTGACCTTTCTGAACATGATGAAATAGTTTTATCAAAACCCATCCGCCATTGTCAACTGCAATGGATATCCATCAGCATAAATCAGTACACATGGAGGGACAAGACAAGGCTACCCTCTGTCTACTTTACTGTTCGTTCTCGCTCTAGATCCCTACCTACTGACATGACACCACTCAAATGACATTGCAAGCGTCAACATGCCAATCAGTAATATGAAATCCATGCTCTATGCAGATGATATTTTACTGATATTGACCTCTCCCTGTACTTTAGTTCCAGCACTTATGGATTTCATCTCTCAATTTTTTTAATTCTCCACTTACTAAATCAATTGGGCTAACAGCGAGGACCTACCAATGACATTACATAAAGCAGCACATTCTCTGCAGGGCCTGACAATCAAATGGGTTCAAAGTGAAATAATGTACTTGGGCATCCTAACCAGCAAATGATCTCCATCTCATAGCCAGAAACAATTTGGCAGTACTATTGACACACTGTCTGGAATGTACCTATATCCAGCTAGGGAAAGTGACAGATTGCACCATCCAATGTGGACATTTACCACATGGCCCAACACCTAGTGCAATGTACTTATCATCTCCACCTGGATCTAGAAATACCAGACTGGATGCTACTCAAGAAACACCTACAAGGCTGACTCAAAGGGCCTGTAATTGTCCACAAGAAATCTCTTTCTCAAGAGGCCAAACATGACCCTACCCTGGTGGATACTGTTAGGATGTGGACACCAGGGCATAAAGCACTTAAACAACATCTGCTCTTGCATCTACAAGCACCCCTGTGGTGCAACCCAGGAATTCAAAAGTTCCTCCTCTGGACACAATCGTTGCGACAAGAGAGACCCACTTTGGAACACAACACTTCAGGCAAGATTCTTAAATGTTTTCTAGACCTCTGTGCAGAAATTAAACTTGACTCTAACCATTTTCTACAATATATACTGTTGAAGACATGCCTTAATAATAAGCTGCCTAATTGTCCAGATACGCCAGCTAACCCCACTTTATTCGACTACCTGAAAAAATGGGGCACCTATAGGAAACTTGCCATTGACATAGATGACATTTTGGTTGATGGCCTGTATTCCAAACCAACACTGAACTACCTCTGTACCAGATGGCAACCTCTCTTGCAGAAATCATATAGTGAGGAAAATTGGTCTGAATTACTCTACTACCATGATAGGACCACTAGAAAGCCAGATTGAAGTTCAGTATCTTCATAATTCTTCACCACTGGCATTGGTTCATAATTGGACATGATGCAAATTCCATGGTCAATCCTCACACTGTAATCTTAAAATACGAGCGACCCACACATTCCACCCGCACAAGATGTGGGCATCACAAATCACAAAAAAACATGATTAGACTCTGCACTGGTAGTGGAAAAATGTTGTATACTATGCCACTGGAGAACGAATCTACCTCCCCTGATAACCGAATGGTTTGAAGCTATGTCAACAGTGACATTCCACCAACGTATGATTTATAAGCTTTGTGACCAATTCCAGGTGTTTGCGGGAACCTGGGGACATATTTGAAATGGACTCAATGGCATGGGCGTCTGCAGGGGGGGCAAGGGGGTGCACTTGCCCCCCCCCCCCGCCCCCTGGATGGCCAGTGCGTCCGGTGTGGACCCAGTCAGGGCCGGCCCTAGTCCATCATGCTTTTGAAATGGTGCCATTGTTCCAGGTGGCAGCCCCTCCATTGGTTGTAAAGGGTGTAAGGGGATGACCGAGAAGGGTGTAAGGCATTGTGGAGAAGGGTGCAAGGCAGAGAGGAGAAGGGTGCAAGGCAGAGAGGAGAAGGGTGCAAGGCAAGTGGGGATAAGGGTGCAAAGGCAGTGGGGTGAAGGGTTCAAGGCAGAGAGGGGAAGGGTGCAAGGCAGCGGGGAGGAGAGTGAAAGGCAGAGAGGAGAAGGGTGCAAGGCAGAGAGGAGAAGGGTGCAAGGGGGATGGTGATGAAGTTAAAAATGTGCCCCGCCCCCTGGAAAAATTTCTGTGGACGCCCATGCTCAATGGTGATGCATACTATCTGCCTGTGGAATATGCATCACAGAGCTATGAACTGTTACGGAGACTCATGAGACTGGTATATCATGTCTTTGTCCCTTTTCCTAGACTATAATTTTAGTTGTATATCGACCATTATAAATGTTCGCCTTCTCTAAGCACCTGTAGCTGTTAATGGATAGGTAACGCTATTTATTATATTGTCTCTTTAGCAAATACACTATATGTACACTAGTGCCAGAATTTCAATGTTTTTCTACTGCACTCCAAATGGAGTTTGTTGTTTTGGAAACCCAATAAACAAATTTAAACTGAGAAATAAAGATATCTTATGATTAATAATGAGTGGTTTGGTATTGCTGTCTATGCTGCATTAAAAGGCAGTCATTCTGTGAATCTGAAACCTCCTTCAGTGCATTCATAGCCAATTCAACGGAATTTGCAAAAAGAAGCCTGCCTCGGTAATATTACTGTTAATTAATGGTGAATTGATGGCAAAAGATTCTGCAAATGCGACAAAGGCTCATTTTGTGGTACAATGGGTTTGCAACCTTTCGAGCACCAAATTAAGGGGCAGATTAGGATTGCGGTTTTTCCGCATCCTCCGGGCCGGCGGAAGCCACCGCCGGCCCGGAGGATGCGGAAAAACCGCAGCGGACGCACAAAGAACCACCGCCACATTAGGATGGCTGGTGGGTCCTGGTTTCTGTCTGCAGTTTTTCCGACGCGGTTGGCTTACAATCGCGGCCGAAAAGCCCTAATATGGTGGCGGTGTCTCTCAGACACCGCCAGCCATATTAGGATGCCCAAAAAGAAATGCTTTTCCACTGCGGATTTTCCGTCGTGGAAAAGCATACGAAGCTTCACTGCGTGGGCCCGTTGCGGGCCCCCTGGGTGAAGGGGGGTGGGGGGTGAACATGGGGGGTACCTATGGTACCCCCCTGCATTTGAATGCATTTTTAATATTGCGGCGGGTGCGGCTCGCCGCAATGTTAAAAATAGAGGATGTGACCGCCAGGGTGGCGGTCACATCCTAATTGGACAGGACGGAACTCCGCAGGCCATGCGGAGGTTCCCTCCTACTCGATGGTCACGGACGGACTCAAGTCCGTCCGCGATCATAATGAGCCCCTATGTTTGGGTTGCAAAGCAGTCGGTTTGATTCCAGAGGCCCAATGTCCCTCATTTGTGGAGTATAGAGATGGTCAAGAGGGGGAGGGAACAATGGATATATGTGATGCCACAGTGAGGCGTGCTACCATAGAATTTACCTCATGTGTTCTTATATTCTTTTATAGTTTCCTCATCAGTCTTGTTTTCCTGCCATTGACTTATAATGCTCATCATTTGCAGCACTTGAAACTGTTGACACATGGCACCACATTAGATAGTTCACCGGTAAATAAGAAACAAGAAATGATAAAAAGGCATAGACCATGTATTGATTAATTCATGTTCACCCAGTCACTCATCCACATAATCAAAGTCACAAACGTAGAAAAATAAGAGAGGCATCTTAGCTTTTTTTATATCCTATTTTTTTTCTATATTAATCTCTACCGAATTTCTGCGTAACGCATTGGCATCAGAGGCACAGACAACTAACACATTGATGCAAATGCTGCACTTGCAAGACAAGTGGAGATGAATTACCTAATGGAATTCGGCTAGGCCTGACTGCAAGTGGGTCGGGTTTACTACACCTGTTTTTTAGGTCGAGTATTCGAGCCTTCTTGTATATACTTTAGTATATACTTATATGTGTATGTACTTTGTGGGCTCTAGAGATAAGCCCTAGAACTTGTCTGCTTCCGCTTAGGGGCTTTTTTTCTGTTCAACTGCCTCTACTTAATTGTCTTGATAGAAAATGACCAGTCGAGGTCTGTAAAATACCAGAATTGCTTTCTGCTTGTTCAACTGCCTCTATTTAACTGTAGTCATAGAAAACGACCAGTAGAGGTCAGTAAAATACCAGAATGGCTTTCTGCTAAGGGACTTCCTTTTTTAAATTTTTCTAGCAACTGCCTCTATTTAACTTTCTTGATAGAAAACGACCAGCAGAGTTCAGTAAAATCCCAGAATCACTTTAGCATTCTCTAGCTTCCAGTCCATAGAAACTGTCTTCCACGAGCACCCATAGACAATAATATTTTTTTCAAATCTTTTTTTTTAGTGATATGGCCACCGAAGGCCCTGATTTTATATTAGAAAGAGAGATTTGGACTATACCATTTCCGGCTGAAAATCAATATTCCTCTCCATGTGTTCCCATACGTGGCGTGTCACAAGTTTGGTGCTTACTTTCCCTCCATGGTAAAGAACAGTAGATGTTTCAGCACCCAGGCTAATGAGCTGCATAGCTAAATACATATACGGTCCCAAAGGCGAGAACAATTGCATTGCAAATTCTTGTTTCAGGTGTAGGAGAACCTGACTGGATTTTGCCATGTGTAATTTCACACAGCGGCTGCATCAGCAGCTAAGCCTCATTTCTCCGTTTCCCGTGACTGAAAACACATTCACGTTCCCTCCATTGCTTTCCCAAGCTTCTATCTCAGCCTCCACCACACCTAGTGCTAATAGCAAGTGCTAAATGAATGTGATAAGCCCTAAGAAACCGGGAATTCCCTGCGGTATCATTGAGCAGAAGAAATTGACCCATATGGTAATTCCTCATTCCATGGTGTTTAACTTGTAATTGTATGGTGCTTGATTGGATTCACCACATAGTAGCAGTAAATTTGCATGCAGATTTTGAGTGCGGTAAATCCGCCCCAGTACCATACAACTCGCAGTAAAGCCCTTAGTATTTTAAAATAACAGAGGGAAAATCTTTATGAAGTTGGCTTCTTAAAATATGAGCCTGGAACTGCTCCTAAGAAAAGGTGTCTCGTAAACGGATGACTTACAACTAGACATTTAATTAATTCAAGTTCATCTGGAATATCCAATTAGCTGACACTTTCTAAAGACAAATTACAGGAAATAATAGAAATGTTGTGCGTGTAATGTCAAGCAGTCCTTCAGAGCCTGGTAATTGGCTATTAATTGCAGTGTATTGAGAGGAGTACACGAAGTACAACTCTCTCTATTACAAGTAAATGAAGGCATGTGACCTCAGAGCTCTCCATTAACATGCAGGTTGGCAGTTTGAAGGATACCAAGGAACATTGATTGCCTTTTTAATGGGCCTTTCGTCATTTCAGAACGACATACATGAGACAGCTGAAATCCAGCAGTATGACAGAAGAGAGGAATGACGGGGCATCAAAAGGCTTGAAGCTAGTTCTTAGTTGTTAAACAGGTGCTAGGCCACAGTTTAACCCGTTAACCGCGGCGGTAATTCCGCCGCGGTGCGGGCGTTTCCGTGCACGGGTGGGGCCGCGTCGGCCATTGGCCAACGGCAGCACTGGGGAGGTAGTGCTGCCGTCGACGAAAGGCCGACGGCAGCAAGGAAAGGGTTAAATCCGGAGCACCACGTAGGCCCACATACTTAGTAAAAGAAGACACTGACACACGTTAGTGAGGGTACTAAACTGGCCCTGAGCACGTGCCTTCAGGCCCTGTTAGCAGACTCATGTCATTTGTGATGCCTGTATTGGATGGGTGTGGGGTGTGTGTGAAGGCCAGCCCACAAAGGAGTGGCTGGTAAACAAGTCCATACTGGGACACTAGAACGTGTCCAGCAGAACACTACATTCATCCCACACAAGTCCAACCTGTGGGAGAAAACAACTGTAAAATGAACACCACAGGGTACTTCCGTAAGACATGGGGCTGATGGCACAGACTGCAACAGGGCATCTTCACCTGCATCCATAATTTAACCCGAGGGGCATGAATGCTGACTTGGATACATCAGAAGGACTTTGGCAGCATACCAGTGTAAATGTGTCCATGTTCTGAAGCTGTTGCACTCCGCTGATGCTGAGAACGACCTGTTGGTCTCAAAAGTTCATCAGGAGTGTGGTTGGAGTCCATTGCGAAGGCCCACAATGGTGTTGCTTGATCCTCTGAAGAGAGTCTTAGCATGCTGCGAATAGCTGGAGTCTCCATTAGATCGCTCTGCCATCTTCCTGGAATCCACTGGTGGAGCAACATCAAGTCCATCTCTCATGCTTGAGGGAGTCCCCTTGGTTGGGTTGCCACAGGACTGCTTGTGGGCAGCGCTGGGGCTGCATGTTTGCTATGTTGAGGCAGTTGCAAGACCACCAAGAAGCCGCTGCTTAGTCACTCACACACCTCGGAGGTAGATGGGTTCTGGTCAAGATGTGCTCTCGCAACCGGGATCCGGATGTTATGTTATGTTATGTTATGTTATAAAAACGCTTATATAGCGCATGGCTACCCCAGCAACGAGGCGTCCCAGCGCTTGCAGACAAGCCCAATTACATAACATCCAGAGGGATAAGATAGAGTACCTGCTCAAAAGGAGCCCTAGATAGAAGAAAACAGCCAAGTTTTAGCATGTTTTCGAAACTGAAGGTGATTAGTGATGGAGCGCACATCCAGAGGAATAGAGTTCCAGAGTTTTGGAGCCAGGAACTTAAAAGATCGGCCTCCAGCTCTGCACTTCCGGATCTTGATGGTACAGGCAAGGGAAAGATCTGCAGAGCGGAGGGCACGTGGCGGGACATAAAAGGAACAAATTCCTTGCAAGATTTGGGGACCTAAACAATGCAACATTCTGTGACTAATACACAAGGCTTTAAATTGAATGCGCTGTTTAACGGGCAGCCAATGGAGTCTACGTAAGACCTGAGAAATATGGCAGCGTTTAGGCAGACCGAACAAAGTACGGGCTGCAGCGTTCTGGGCTCTTTGTAGTCTATTAACGACTGTCAGATTGGACCCAAGCATAAGAACATTACAATAGTCTTGATGGGATAAGACCAAAGCTTGGACAATTGTCTGACGGATGGAAGGTTCAAAGAAGCCGAGGATAGGTTTCAGAGAGCGCAGGCGACCATAACAAGTACCAGCGACTCTTTTTGCGTGGGAATCCAGGGTGAGTGCGTCATCTAGAATCACGCCCAGATTTTTAACTTCTCTCTTGGGCGTGGGAGGGGGGGCCCAATGTAGGGGGCCACCACTGCTCATCCCACTTTTGAGTATCAGTGCCAATAAGGAGGACTTCAGTCTTAGATGAATTTAGCTGAAGGCAGTTCTCTGTTAGCCAGCTGGAAATGGCCAAAATGTCCTCTTGAAATTTGGCTTGATCTCCCACGGTGTTATTAGAAAAGGTAAAAATCAGTTGCGTATCATCCGCATAGGATATTAATTTGATGTTACGTTCCCTGGCCATTATGGCCAAGGGGCGGACATACACATTAAACAGCGTGGGGCTGAGGGCAGAGCCCTGTGGGACACCGCAGCCTAATGGATAACTGCTGGATGAGTATGGGGGAGCGTGAACCTGGAAGGAACGGTCAGATAGAAATGACACGAACCAATCCAGAGCTTCATCTCTGACACACCTATCTCCCACAGTCTCCTAAGCAGGATCCCATGGGAAACGGTGTCAAACGCCGCGCTCAAATCCAGCAGCACCACAGCTGAGGTGCTGCCCATGTCCTGTGCCACCCTTAGATGTTCCATAACTGCTAATAAAGCTGACTCCGTGCTATGTTTAGCACGGAATCCATTCTGAGACTCCTCCAAGATCCCGTTAGTCTCCAAGAAACCCGTCAAGATGGAATTTACATGAGCCTCCGTAACTTTGGCCAAGTACGGAAGCAAGGAGATAGGCCGGAAGCTTTCTGGCTTGGAAGAGTCCAGGGTGGGTTTTTTTAGCAAGGGGATCACCTTGGCGTGCTTCCACGATTGCCAGGTGAGCAGGTAGTGACTGATTCATCAGATTGTCATTGATGCTTCTTGTCAATTGGTATGGCAAAGGTGTAGGACTCTAGTCCGATTGTTCGATACTTCAGGGGTGGTAGTGTGAACGCACTTGAAATGGGCTGGCATGATGGGGTTGCCACCTCTGAGGTGTACCTGAAAGACAGGTGGTGATGACTTGCCCGGATGGTTGCGAGTCTTCTTTCTTGAGTCGTCGACCACCGGGAGTGATGGTGGCCAGGTGTTTCCATTACCTTTGGGGAAGCATCTGCATCCTTGTTCCTGTAAAAATGTTGTGAGCTGCTGAGCCATCGGTGACTGTGTCTGGAAAGACACGCTAAGACGAGTGAGGCTGAGACTCTGTTTGCACATGCTTGCGGCGAACTCTTGGATCTCCCGCCATATGGTCGCCAGGTTGTGGGATGGTGGCAGGCAGCTCCTTGTTTGTCTTGTGGTGCGAAGCAGTGCCAGTCTTCCTCCTCCACTCATTCATTAGTTTGCATCCATCTCCCCCTATTGCTCCAACTTTGATGGCTTCTCAGTGTCAGTGTTCGTTTAGGTTTCCCTTCATTGTATACATGCTATGCTGTGTCTCTTGTCTTTACTCACTCTACAGGAATAGTGGACGCTCTCACTAAATCAAGCTCTGTGCCTTCCCTTAGAGCAGTAAACAGGCATAGGTAAGTGCAATATCAATAACCTTACTATTGTGGATCTATGACAGAATTTCGACAGACAGAATTTCGACCTACACATATATCGACGCAATTATATATCGATGGCAAGAATATCGACGCCCTATCTACAACATAGTAAGTACCAAAATATCGAAAAAATAATATCGATGTTAAAAATATCGTTGTTAAATATATCGTTTTTTTTCTGTTTAAAAAAACATGTAAAATAATGTAAATAATACTTATAAATTAATTAAACATATTTAAACATATTTAATAATGTTAAAAATAAATAAATAATACATATTTAATAAAAAAATAAATACAAATTAACAGAACATATATAATATATACTTAACAATATTTTTTGTTAATTATTTCAATTATTTATAATCTTTAAAAAAAATTAAATTACTAATGCATTTACATACATAAATTAATATAATATATAAATAAATATATATTTAAAACATAATAATTAAATAATTCTATATTTTTTAAGTTAATTAAATACAACATTATCTAAATTACTACAAAATATATAAAATACATAAATAAATAAAACTACTATTTAAAGTATAAAAATAACTACAGTAATAAAAACATTGGATAGCGTAGATTGTAACATTTCTATTCCCAATTAAGAAAATTAAATAATAGTGAAAATGTTAAATAGTGTAAGGGTCAAAATTACTATTCCAACTCCAGAGAGTGCAACAGTAGGGAAAGCGTTGGATAGCGGGTGGGTAAAAATTACTATTCTCACTCCAGAGGGTGCAACAGTAGGGAAAGTGTTGGATAGCGTAGGGGTAAAAATTACTATTCCCACTCCAGAGGGTGCAACAGTAGGGAAAGCGTAGGATAGCGGGTGAGTAAAAATTACTATTCCCACTCCAGAGGGTACAACAGTAGGGAAAGCGTTGGATAGCGGGTGGGTAAAAATTACTATTCTCACTCCAGAGGGTGCAACAGTAGGGAAAGTATTGGATAGCGTAGGGGTAAAAATTACTATTCCCACTCCAGAGGGTGCAACAGTAGGGAAAGTGTTGGATAGCGTAAGGGTAAAAATTACTATTCCCACTCCAGAGGGTGCAACAGTAGGGAAAGCGTTGGATAGCGGGTGGGTAAAAATTACTATTCTCACTCCAGAGGGTGCAACAGTAGGGAAAGTGTTGGATAGCGTAGGGGTATAAATTACTATTCCCACTCCAGAGGGTGCAACAGTAGGGAAAGCAAAGGATAGCGGGTGGGTAAAAATTACTATTCTCACTCCAGAGGGTGCAACAGTAGGGAAAGTGTTGGATAGCGTAGGGGTAAAAATTACTATTCCCACTCCAGAGGGTGCAACAGTAGGGAAAGCGTTGGATAGCGGGTGGGTAAAAATTACTATTCTCACTCCAAAGGGTGCAACAGTAGGGAAAGTGTTGGATAGCGTAGGGGTAAAAATTACTATTCCCACTCCAGAGGGTGCAACAGTAGGGAAAGTGTTGGATAGCGTAAGGGTAAAAATTACTATTCCCACCCCACCCTATTCCCCTATAAACACACAACACGCTCCAGTACTAACACATAACATTTAATTGAAAATTAATTATCAATTAAATAATTACTTAATCAATTGAAATAATTAATTGCAAATAATTTTTTAATTAAAAATTAATATATACATAAAAATATAATAAATTATTTGTAATTAAATCAGTTCCCACCCTATTCCCCTATAAACCCACAACCCGCTCCAGTAGTAACACATAACATTTATTTAAAAATTACATTAATTACCAATTAAAGAATTCATTTATCAATTAAACAAATTAATTACCAATTAATATTTAATTACAAAATAAAATATGCTTAAAAATGATTTAATCAATTACAATTAAATTACTTCCCACCCTATTCCCCTATAAACCCACAACCCACTCCAGTAGTAAAACATATAATTTACTTATAAATATACATAAATTATCAATTAAATAATTAATTAATCAATTAAAATAATTCATTGCCAATTAATATTTAATTACAAAATAAATTAATCATTAAAACATATTTAATTAATTACAATTAAATTACTTCCCACCCTATTCCCCTAAAAACCCACAACCCGCTCTGGTAGTAAAACATATAGTTTACTTTTATATATATTTATTTATATAAAAAAATTAAACACATATTATAACAATTAATTTAAATACTTAACTAAAATTTATAACACATATTAGTAAATCGAAATTACTTACATCGATATATATGCTATCGATATAAGTAATTTTGATATTACTTACATCGATATATATGCTATCGATATAAGTAATTTCGATATTACTTACCTTGTTATGTTATGTTATGTCATAAATGTATTTCTATAGCGCACGGCTACTCCGAGGAGTGTCCCGGTGCTTTATCGAGGCGGCTCAGAATAAAACAACATAACACCAACACAGACAACAATCTGAAAAAAAGGAAGAAATAGGAATCCTAAAGATTAAAAAGCCACGTCTTCAGGCCTTTCCTGAACAGGAGCAAATTCGGAGAAGATCGCAGCGCCAAAGGCAGGGTATTCCACAACTGAGGGGCCCTCAGGCTAAAGGAACGACCCCCGTGCGTGCCTTCCTAATTCGAGGCACCATGGCCAGAAACAAAGACTCTGACCTCAGTGATCTAGTCGGACGGTAGAAGGCCATCCTGCGTTGTAGATACTTTGCTCCCGCACCGAATAGCGCTTTATATGCCAAGGTCAAAACCTTGAACAGAACCCGCTTTCGGATGGGCAGCCAGTGGAGCGACTGCACCAGTCCGGAGGCTCTCGCTCGCCTATGAAGGCCGAAAATCGCGCGGGCCGCAGACTTCTGCACAACCTGCAGCCGCTGAGCAAGATAGTCCGGGAGACCTATAAAAAGGACGTTCGCATAATCCAATCTTGAGCCCACTAAGGCTTGCACGGTGATCTTCCTATGCTCTTCTGTGAGCAAGGGTAGGAACTTCCGGAGCATCTTGAGTATCCCATAGCAGGTGCCCGTCAGACCCTGAATATGTGGAGCCAACGTCAGACTATTGTCCAACTTTACTCCCAGATTTTTAGCCACTCGCGATGCCTGGGCAGGGGGGCACATATCCATGGGCCACCACGCCCGCCAGTCAGGGTCAAGGGAGCAGCCGAAGAACAGCACCTCCGATTTGCTGGAGTTGGCCTTAAGGCCGTTCCGCTGAAACCAGCTAAAGACCAGCTCCAGACAACCCCGGATGTTCTCTCCATCGAAGGCCTGATCCTTCCCACATGCAAAAAGCAGTTGCGTGTCATCCGCGTAGGACACGATCCGGGCCCCAAAAGACTCCACAAGTGCCGCCAAAGGTGTCATAAGGATGTTAAAGAGGGTCGGGCTCAACACAGAGCCCTGGGGGACCCCAACTCCCAATGGCGGCATCTCGGCGGAGCTCGGAGAGACCCAGACCGTTTGTCGGCGACCCTCAAGAAAAGATGTAAACCAGTTGAACACCGTCCCCCTCAGACCGATGTCATGTAGTCTGGCGAGGAGCACCTCATGGGGGACGGTGTCAAAGGCCGCCGACAGGTCAAGCATGACCAGCATGGCCCTACCACCAGCATCCAGAGTCTCCCTGATGATCTCCGACACCTCCAACAGTGCCGTCTCCGTGCTTAATTTAGGTCGGAAACCGGACTGTGAAGGGTGAAGCAGATCATTGGACTCTAGATAGCTGGAGAGGACGCCATGGACATGCTTCTCCGTGATCTTAGCCAACGCTGGGAGAAGGGAGATCGGCCTGTAATTGGCCAAAACCTCTGGGTCCGAACCGGCCTTCTTGAGGAGGGGAATCACCATGGCCCTTTTCCAGGGCACCGGGACCTTCCCCACACTAAGAGACAGATTCACAAGTGGATTGACCAGTGGGTTAACCACGGTAGCCATCTTCGCAAAAAATTTGGCCGGACCGGGGTCTAAAGGCGAACCCGATTTCAGGTTGGCCAAGAGCGCTAGGGAGGCATCAATGGAAATAGCAGGAAACTCTGCGAGAACCGCAGCCGGCGCGGACAACCGTGCCGGTCCTGTCCCCACACTTGCACCCTCGCCTGCAGACTCCATTGTGAACGAGTCCTGGATAGATTTAATCTTATCCGTGAAGAATTTGGCCAAGTCACAGACCCACAGTTCCGATGGAGCACCTTGGGGGAGGTTAGATCTGGGGGCCATAAACTCCCTGACCACCGTGAAAATCTCTTTAGAAGAGTTGGAGGCGGCATCAATCCTCCTCGCCAGATAGTCTCTTTTCTCCCGGAGAATATCCTGATGGTATGATTTCACCATAGACTTATAGGCCAATCTAGCCCCAGATCATAATTGAGGCGCCATGCCCTCTCCGCAACCTTACACTGGCTGCGGGTAGCCCGCAATGCCTCAGTGAACCACGGAGCGGAAACCCTCTTAACCGTCTCCCGCAGGGCCATTGGGGGGGCCAGGTCATTCAGCCTCTCCACCAACCATCCCTGCAGGGACTCGACGTCCTGTTCTAAATCGCCTATAAGGGGGCACGGGTGATCCACCGCGGCCTGGGCTAGCAAATCTGGCGTGACCTTAGGGTCGATATTCTGTCCATCGATATTCTGGACATCGATATTCTGTCCCTTCGATATTAGCAGCTCGATATAAGTGTAGGTCAAAATTAAAGATTCAATATTTTGACTGAGTACCTACTATTGTATATTAATTACTAATGACTAACTCACACATTTCCCAGGGACAGTAAACAATGTTTACCGCAAATTTTTTTCCCCGCAGGGAATCACAACGCGGTCGTTACAACGACTGCGTTGTGATTCCGCATACCATTACTCCGCAAGTGGGAACAACGACTTGCGGAGGGAGGGTAAGGTGTTAGATTTAAAATCCAACACCTTCCCTAGTGTCCGCACTGACTGGAGTTGGAATAGTAAATTATACTATTCCAACATCCAGCGCCCCCCTCCGCAAGTCGTTCTCCGACTTGCGAAGTAATGGTATGCGGAATCACAACGCGGTTGTTGTAACGACCGAGTTGTCATTCCTTGCGGGGAGAAATACCGCGGCATTACGACACACATTCCCAGGGACTGATGTGTTTAGCTGTGAGTGTATCTCAATGTCTTACCTAGGCCTTGCTTTGTTCTCATGCCTCCCAAGGCCTTTCCACTGGATCACTATATGCTCCCTAGTGCTCCTGAGGTTTTGAATTCAGGGAAACCTGAGTTTGTGGTTGCAAGTCCTTATCAATACTGGTGGTGAACGCAATTATTGTGAAGAAAGATGTAACAAGATGATGTAATATGCTACAAAATGGCCTTGAAGAAAAGATGGGTAATGTTGAGAAAATGTGGCTGGATGCTTGCCAACAATAAATTCAAGTATTAATGAGTTTACTTTAGAAAATCGTCAGGTCCACCATGTATGGAGCATCAAAGCTTTAAGCCCCACAATTTTTGGTGGCTGCACGAAAAACTGTGCTTTTAGCCCTAGAAATACCCAATGCATACTCTAAGGCAGTGGGTGGTGCAAGGAGTTGCCATGAGGTAGAAAGATGATAGCCAGCGGTAGTACATGCTATCCTTGGATGCCACTAACCCCCAGATGCATCAAGAACCCATTTTGCTATTCCTTAATAGCAAAAAATAACGATTCGCGATTAAGGAATAGCAAAATGCAATGCATGAAGAAATCCCTAAAAAAATAGCGATTTCTTAAAATTCCTTAATTGTGACTCGCAAATTGCGAGTCTCAATTAAGGAATACCTCCCCATTCATTCCTAAAGGCCTAGAGGCCCATAGGAATGAATGGGAAGACATTCTCAATTTGCGATTCGCAATTAGCGAATCGCAAATTGAGAATGGGATTTCAAGGGTGCAGGGGTGTCCAAAGGACACGCTGTTGCACCCCTGAAATTGATCTGTGCACATATGTTGCGAACACACATGCCCTTAGGGCATGTGTGTGCGCAACATGAAACTTTGAAAAATGCACTTTAGTGCATTTTTCAAAGTTTTTGCAAATTACCATGAAGTTCAACTTCATGGTATTTTGCGAGCCCTATTAGCGAAATCGCTATTTTTTTAAACTTTAATGCAATGCATTTAAGGAATCTCAATTTGAGATTCCTTAAATGCAAGTAATCGCAATTTTGCGATTTCTTAATTTGCGATTTTTGCATTTGGGATGATGCATCCCAAATGCAAAAATACCGGTTGCAAAGGGGTAGATTCTGAGAATCTGCCCCTTTGCGAGCGGATTTTACCTTGATGCATCTATGCCTTAATCATGTTGCTGAAACTCAATAAACCTTTTCGCCTGTCAGTTAAACTTGTATTTCGAACCAATGTTCATAGTTGTTTTAATGAGCAACAGCTGCTATCAATATGCATTGTGACACAGAATTTTATGTGTAAAAATTAACATGATAAACACTTAATGAGTACTGAGCATCAACAATGGCCTGCATCAGGTCAATATTAGGTGTGTGTGCAGCTTTCATTACTTGAGACAATGCTCAGATCGGTCAGGTCTGGCCTCGACGGAGGTTACAGAGTTTTCTGATTTCCCTATATTTAGGCCTTGGGACGTTTTTCCTCGCCTAATGACAGCATTTCCACACAAGTGTTACTTGGTGCTGACAATTGATGAGTCCATTTCTTGCAAGTTAAGTTTAAAATTATTTTCCTTGTGATTTTGAAATGGGATGTACCTTTTGTTTGTCGAAGTAACTTACATTTTTGACCTCACCTCAGAGTTGTAGAAAACTGAAAACCACAGGTAGTATCGTGGTATTCAGGAGAAAGGCAGCAATCTCACAAAAGAAAAGCTTTGAAACCTTGCATCCCCAGCTCATTAGATGGGAGCCGCCCTTGTAAGTCTCCAATTTCACAGCTAGGCTCATCTCTGATTCCTGCAAAATAAAAAATAACAGTGTCAGTGAATTATTATTTTTTTTATTTCTTCAAGAAAAGTCATAATCTTCTATAATTTCCAGTTACCAAACCTATGTAGTAGGGCAGTATGAATGTTGGGAGCTAAGAGTGGTTGAGGAGAGGACTCTTCCATTCCCTCCTGATAAATGGACGCAAATTAGGCACATATTCCTAATGATTTTAATGTATAGTGTTGGCAGTATGTCCATAACACAACAAATCCTAATTAAAGCTTTACTAAGATAAACACTCGGTTAGTTATTTGTTTAAAAACTATAAGAAGGTGAGCCCACCTTTCACAAGCTACCTTCGATTCTATAATCCACCTCTTGATTTCCTTGTAGATCTTGTGGCATGACATCTTTAGTCAGCCAAAATGTCTAAATAATTTCTCCTTTTTTGAAATTTATACCACAAAGAAATTACATTGTGTACTTTAGGGCCATAATCAGAAATCAACCAGCAGAAAACAAACAAATGTAAAATAACTTGTATATATCTGGGAAACACTAGCTTGGCTTTCATCCATTTCATAGCTGCCCTTGCCATTAATATACATCATGGTTTATTTTCAGCAGTGAAGCCCCTCTCATCAAGCATGTTGGTGATATTCTGCGTCCTGCTAATTCATAGTTAACCTTGACAAAGATGGCCAATGATCAGGATGTTGCAGCACTTTGCAGTGCACAAATATCTGGTGCAAATTTAAGTCCAGGCTGCACTTAAAGCGGATGGACCTTTAGTTCTGACTAACGCTGGCACCGAAATCAGTACATTTGAATTACGTGAAACACATTAGCCTCACAAAGACAGCAGCCAATATTAGATTTGTAAACCATAAAGGTTTAAGAAAAGATTAGAAGTCACAAGTTCGAATCATCAAATAGTTGTAATTCGGTAGTCAATACATGAATGTATTAGTCAATATACTTCTAAGCAATTTAAAATCAGAAATGCAACGGCAAATGCCTATAAATTTGCCTCAAAATAAATCAAAGACGACTGAACTTTCCATAAAGAGAAACCCTACCCAACTACACATTAGGAAAAGTTAGTAAAGTCAGGAGAACCAGGCAGAATAAGTCAACATGGAAAAACTCTGAAAGGAAGTGTCTATGGAGCAAAGACTTGTCCAGCAAGTGGGGAAGGCATCTGCCCAAGAGTCAAGCTAAACTTATTTGGGCAAGGGGAAATTCATCACATCTAAAGGGAGCTGGAAAGGCATCTGTGTGCGAGTCTGTGTTGCATTAGTTTAAAAACACATTTTCATCATGTTGCTACACTTACACATGATTGCTATTAAGGGCTCATGTTAAAGGTTAAAGCAAATTCTGGTAAAGCGGGCTCATTACTTTCACAAGATAAAGTACAAGGAAATCTCGGCTAAGCGCCCTTTAGCTTCAGAATCTGCAACATAAGAAAATACTCTCATCCAAGTTGTTCTCTTCACATCAGCTTGTTAGTGGCTACTTCGAGAGTGCATAAAACTAAACATTCACATGCGAAAATATCAGTAAATTAATACAAATTCTTCTAAGGCAAAGCTCATTGTCAAGCTTTTTTATTCACAAAGGTGACCCTTACAGATATCAAACCCATAAAAAGAACCGAGGTGACGAGCGGCAGCCATTAAACAGAAAAAAAAACATTGATTTGCTTAAGCACAAAACATTAATCAAAATAATGTGAGAGCAGGTACAAATCCGTTGACATGATTTCTACCCCCATCCCATAAAGATATTCAAGACAGACTGGAAAGTGACTGAACCTGTGCTGCTTTAAAAAACATAATGCCACAAGGCCAACATATTTTAAACATTTATTACTCCATGGATCTAAATTTAGAGATTGAGAGATAGGTTCTATGACTTACTGCAGTGGTTCAGAAATGCACCAGAGCAATGGCAAACAAACATACTTGTTCAAGATGGATGCCACGGCATAGAAATAAATATGTGCTTAGTTGAGGCTGGAATGAATTGGAGAAGGAGCAAAACAAGAATGAAATGAACATATGAGAGAGAGGGTGAACATAAATGTGCTCCTTTTTGTGAAAATCTTTCATTCGGCATCTGTTAAGCTTATTAAAGCCAATGCCTACCACTGTATCCCGATCACTGGCATAATATCGATCCAACAAATATTGATATACACAAATATTGGAAACTTAATATCTATATACACAAATATTAGAAATGTAATATTGCTAACAAAAATATCGACTCTGTGTACTTCACTATTAAAATCACTAATATCGAACACGCAAATATCATTTACTAAAATCAAAATTACATATATCGTTAAAAAAATATCGGAAATATGAATTCCTAATGAAAAGTGTCAAAAAAATTGATTAACACTATATTGATCTCAATATTATCGCCAACTTAACTAATAAACCCTTAAAAACATACTAAAAAACTATTTTAACTTAAAACAATTATTTCAAATAAACCCAAAACGTATAAAAAACAACTATAATAAAACAAAAATATATATATATTACATTAACCTAAAATTAAACAAACGTCCCCCTAAAATCGTACTCCTCAAACACATTTATCAAAAATACCAAAATAATTATTAATAACTATAACCAGATTAACACATTTATTAATATAAATTAATGTAAAAAGACAATATAACTCATATATACATAAAACAAATGATATATTATACTACAAAAATAAAACATCCATTTGTGTTCACCAAACATGAACTCAACTGATAAAAAGATCAAAATATACTAAACCAACCATTAAACTGACACTATGAACAACTTTACCCAATAAAATCAAATAAACAACTAAGCCAACAATATAAAAGGCACACTAATTAAAACAACTAAATACTCTAAAGGTAATAAACACTGCAAGAGAAGGAAACTCTGCCAGATTCGCACAAGAAAGTTTTAAAGCAAAATAAATCATGTCAACAACTACAAATTCAAATAAGTAATGCATATATTTAAACTAAAAGTTACTGTTATTAAACTAAAATATGTATTCTAAAAATCAGTATTAACACAATCTGTAGCTTTTAATTGGTCACATAGACTAACTAAAAAAAACTAAAAAAACGTTCAAACCAACAAATTGGCAGAATATATAAACTATAACAAAGCACCAAGAATATATAGTATGATAAGTATGCTTAGTTATTAATTTAAAACCCTCTCGACCAACTCCCTAAAACTAAACTTAACTCCCTGACAAACTTGCAACAAAATACCATATTTAATGAATATAACTTTTGATTCTCTTTTAACTGAAAAATCAACACCTGCTCCATGTCAAAACGAGGTAAAAAACAGAGCTTCAAAACCATGCAAAACATCTCAACAAAACATGCAAGTAAGTTAATAAAGAAAAAGTAATCATATTTAAAAAAATATTAATAATAAAGAAGCAAAAGTCAATTAATAATATATATATATATATATATATATATATATATATATATATATATATATATATATATATATATATATATATATATATATATATATATATATATATATATACATATATATAGTCACTTGAAAAACCATAGGTTTCAGGCCTTATATAGTTAGGAATTAGCATTTAAAAAAACATTGAAATTGCTCCTATATAGTTAGTTGTACTAACTATATTTCGCGCACCCGCAATCCACTGCTGATGATGTCACATATTACATCATTCATGACATGGTCAGTGACATCACTGATGACATCTCAAATGACATCACTGATGACATCACTGATGACATCTCATTTGACATTTTCAAAAAATTTCAAAGGTTTTGTAAATGCTAATTCTGTTAGCGGATAAAGTTTACATATGTTATTATCCTTCTGGGACCACCTGAGCAGCCATCTTGTTTCTCAGGAGAAGTGAGGCACAAGAGAGCACAAAACAAGAGTGGAAAACGCAAAAAGGGGGCAGGGTTGAGACCCCCTGACCCCCTAGCCCTTCTCAGGGGGTCCCAGAAGGACCATCAAGTGCGAAAAAATTATTTATTTATTTTTTAATCGCGGGGTACGCGCACGGTACGCGTACTGTACGCATACTGTGCGCGTACCCCGCGATTTTTTCGAATTTATTTTTTTCTTTTTTTTGCCCTTGGGGGTCCTTTTGGGACCCCCTGAGAAGGGCTAGAGGGTTGGGGGGTCTCTACCCTGCCCTCTTTTCGTGTTTTCCACTCTTGTTATGGGCTTTCGTGTGCCTCTTTTCTCCTGAAAAACAAGATGGTGGCCAACACTTCCTGGTTTGGACAGTTTGGAATGTTGACAGTCGACTGCCAGCCAATCAGAAACTCGCTCACGCACGTAAGGGTATGCGCACGTACGCGTACGGTACGCGTACGGTGCGCGTACGGTGAGCGCATATAGATATATCATTTGCTCAAATTAAATTTTCTCAACAACTACCGTAGGGATTTTCACCAAATATAGAAACGGCACTACTTCATACCATTCCCTACCGATTTGCCAAGTTTGGTGTAATTCCGTTCAGCCGTTCGGGCTGTAGCCGTGTCTAAAGGTCCCATAGAAAATGCCATTTGAAAAATTTCAATTTAAATTTTCTCAAGAACTACTGTAGGGATTTTCACCAAAAGTGGCAAATGCACATCTGCATACCAGGCCCTACCATTTTGCCAAGTTTGGTGTAATTCCATTCAGCCGTTCGGGCTGAAGCCGTGTCTAAAGGTCCATATGGAAATTAACATGGGAAAAACACGTTTTGGGACCCCCCTTTCGGCCCCCGCTTGACGAATCCCCCTGAAACTTTCAGGGAAGGAGCGGAGCGGAGATGGCCAAAATTCTGGAAAAATTACAGGCAGATCCCTCAATCGGCGCCAAAGTTATTCCCAATAGAATGTTCGGAATTTCCTATTGTAACTAGGTCCTAACTATATATACCGACCGCCAGTAGGTAATATATATATATATATATATATATATATATATATATATATACTGTTAAAATGACAGAAGAGTCTAAATATATCACTTGATTATTAAACCATATGGGCTACTCCTACAGCCATGAAAATGCATCAACAGAAACCATAATGTGGAAATACACTAAATATTATTCTACGGGAGGGCGACCACAAAAGATAATTGTTTAATAAATATAAAATAGCACAACCACCCCCGAAATATTAGAGAAATATAAGTCAGAGAAATCTTACAAGATATAAGCGAGGCAAACACTAGCTTCCAGGAACCTACATGCGAAATCCTGAAAGACGTACTGCCCAAAGTCCCCATATATGTAACAAGCCAACTACCACCTATCCCCACTTTAAAACACTTAGGGGTATATTCACAAGAACGTGTGATAACTACTGCAAGAGTAGCGTAACGCAACTTTCAACATCGCAGCCTATCGCGGGAAAATAACCCCGTGTCAACGTGGAATTCACAACAAGGTGGTAGCATGCGAAAGACACCAGATAACGGGGCAAATGTCTGCGTGGAAATCAACGCCACGCCACAAAAATGCTGTACGCGAAAAAACATGTGATGAGGCCAACTGCACGACATAAAGTAGCGAAATCCAGTCACAGGCCTGCTAATCCTACACGTCTGGCGGGACAATGCACCATAAAAACCACAGAAAAAATACACCACAAACAAGCCAAAGCATGTAGCAACATGGAGGCACCCTGACCCAGCGCAGGGGCCTACTCAAACCCCACATCCCTCACAGACCACCAGCAAGGAACAACGGGGTCGGTGAAAGCCAAGGAGAAGAGGAAGAGGAAGAAGGGGTGCAGACCGCAGGAAAACAAGACCAGCGTCACAGAGGTGACAGAACACTACCACCAACTGACCCACAAGCAGAGGAATCCAGCACCCCCTAACAGTCACAATGTACACTGCCAAACATTCTGCATTCAAACTAGCACAATGCACCAACTTATATGCCAACACAAGGGCAACATGTACCTCCCCTTCACATCGCAGAGGGGCACACAACAACTGCAGCAGAGCACATAATGCAACGCTTCAGTGATGCCGGAGAGCACCACCACACCGTTGACACCGACGCCCTACAACAGCCCGTGGATATCCCATGCAACCCCCCACCAGGACCCGGACAGCCAAGATACTCAGAGGAGAACACCAAGGCTGCAACAGACCACACAGCAGGAAGCACCCGCAGGCACAGTTGGCTCACGACACTTCACCCACCCACACATAGCACCCCAATGGCATGTGTCAGCACACCAAAAGGAGGGGGCCCAACATGTGTGGGAGGAGGCTGAATCTATGGAATGCGAACCAGGACACATAGGTAGGAGTCTATCACCCTACAGGGCCCACCCACACCCCACTAAGGAGACTCATGCTGCCATAGAGCGCATGCAGATGCCCATGCACATGCACAGAACCACGTTCAGGGGCGCGCAATTAGCAGTCACACACCCATGTTGGCTGTGCGTACGACGGCCCTGGCCACTCCCCTCACGAATGACGTGGATGACGACAAAGCTACACATCCAAGCCCCAACCCGCTGACTCCGGTGGCATGTCTGCATCTGTGGTACACCGCACCATGTAAAGTCGTAGGGCCCAGGGCCCACATGCATACTACAAGACCACAGGGACACATGCAGAGATCATGTTGAACTGGCTACGGACACATGTGCCCGGCCACTTTATTGACAGGGCCACATGTACAGTGATGCCTGTGTGTGGTGTGAGTGTAAGCCAACCCGCACGGAATGTCTGGTGTTGGCAACCACTTGGACATTGGACACCAGTGCAATGCAAACAGAAAATGAATGCAATACAGAGTCAACTGATGAGCAACATGGTGTGATCCAGATAAAGTCCAGAGGACAGCCAACATGCAAACAGAAGTGTCCGTGAGTCACAGTGCACTGGGCTGTAGACACTAGAGATGAGCGTGCTCATGTGCAGAAAAAGTCTCGGATTGTGTCCCTTCGATATATTCCTGATGCAGATGCAGTGGGATTTGTCAGACCTGCATCATATTAACCATCAACGTCTCAGGGCCCCCCACTGTTTGAGGTGATATAGCTGCGCAACCGCTCCACAGCACAAAACAAAATCAGCTACAGACAATGACCTGCGGTGCACTGAGTCACTGGCACCTGGAGTGCTGAGCAGGGTAACAGGTCAATGATGGCATCCACGACCAGCTTGAGCAACCACGAAGTCTGTCTGGACCACCGCTTTAACTCTGGCAGATGGCGTTTGGAGGTGGTCCTTGCGGTGGTGGCGTGTGCCTCCTGCGGTGATGCGTCGCCCGAGCTGGTCTGGACTTGCTTTGGTGTGTGAGCCCTGGTGGGATGCACTTGGGCCCGGAGGCTGCGTACAGTGCAAGGCCACAAAGTCCTGGCATTGATGAGCCTATGTCTCCGGAGAAGGGGTCCCGATTTGACCAGCACTGAGTTAGTGGCCCCCGATACACTGCGGTCGGAACAGGCACCCAGCCACGGGACGGTGACTTGCGGTCCAGTCAGATGGGCCATGCGACCTGAGCGGGTAATCATCATTGTTCGAGGTGTATGTTTCGGAGTGTTTCGTGGGACAGTGGAAGGTGTCCTCCAGGGCAAGAGGCCAAAAGGTTTGATTTTATCAGTAAGCAGCAAATGGAGGAGTGAAATGTGACAGCCCGTTGCCACCACCAATTCCGTATCAGCTACATGGGGGTGAAAACTTCCCCCTAGGCCAAAGGGTCAGACGCCACCACTGTTCGACCTGAGAGTGTCCATGAATGTCGGGGAAAAGACTTAGTGGCACTGGGGCTGAGTGGGGATGCAGCCTGCGATGATGCCGGTACACTGATATGGACTCTGCCATTGCTGAATCATGACTCTGTGACCTACTGGACTGCAGTGTAGGCCATAGGCAGCGGTCAGCAGTGGCCCACAGCCATGTGTCTTTGGCTCACAATGCACAGCGCTAGTGACACCAGGGCAGTTGTCGGTAGTGTACGAACACCTCCGTAACAATGATCCTTTTATCTCCGCCAAGTTGCAAGGTGATATCCTCTTAGGCCTCTCCTTGCGTGCAATGATGTGTAATCTGCCTTTGCATACTCGATGTTCAGTTCCAAATCAGTGGCCTACTTGAGCACAGCCTAGGCCAAAAGCAGTGTAGGCCGGAGGCAGCGGACAGCACTGGCCATTCACCGAGTGTCGCTGGCATGGGTTGGTGGCCCCACCGGCCTGCGTAGTTGAGGTTTAGTTGCACCACATGTTCGGTCACCGCCATGACTGTGAACCGGCTTTCATCCAGACTGAGCCGCATCTTCCTCTTACTCCTCTCCGTGCGTCCACTGGTGTGGACTCAGCCAGTCGTTTCGCAACTAGGTGCTGGATGTGAGACCTACTTGTCCGCAAGGTTGTCCTTGTCCCTCATCCACGGTTCGCCGGATGGTGTTGGACAGGGTTTGTGACAGCACGGCTCACCGGATGGCGTTGGACAGGGTTTGTGGCAGCATGGCTCGCCAATGGCGTTGGACAGGGTTTGTGGCAGGATGTGTCGCAAGATGTACATATGGAACTATGCCTCACTGATCAAAGGGAGTCTGGTGCTGTGGCCGCTGTCCCGGATTTGGGGTCAGTGCCATTCAGGAGCCAGGACACAGTCTCACATAGGGGACCCACTGGGCCGCAGAGGTCGGCATTAGAATATGTAAATGAGAAAGGAGTAATGTGGGCCAGCGTCTGGGGGACAGCGGTGGTCTGAAAGACTGGCCGAGTCATGGGCCTCGGGCCTGGAGCTTACATTGGCACGTGGTGGGCACATGGTGACACACGCAGGTGTAGGATGCTGATTAGTGTGGCCTTGCTGCATAGGGTCGCCCTGACGGGTTTGTGGTCCAGCGGGCTGGGGTATGGCAGGCGCACTGGATCTCAGGCAACTTCGCTAATGAGGATGGCGTCGGCCTCAAGGCAGGGTGAGTGGCGCCGCCCTGGCTGAGACGTTGGGCTTTCCAGAAGAGGACAATGACCAGGGCTACATGCTTTTCATTCACACCCCTTCGCTGGCCTGGTGTACGCCGGTCCATCCCACTCTGCTCATGCTTATGGGTGGGGCGTGACAGGCAACATTTCCGCAAGGACCCCCACTGGCTGGGGTGACATAGTTACGTCCACTGTCCACTACACTGCAGTCACCATAGGTGTATGTCGCCGTGGATATGGGTGTGTTCTGCATACTGCGGTTTGTTCAGCTCTTTGCCGCCACTCTTGGCATTGTGTACTTTCCCAATCATGGTTCTACGGCATCCTCTCCCAACATTCGTCTATTGTGTGGCTGAGGTGCCATGCAGTAGATGGGTCATGTTCACGGCTTGCCCAGGTTACCATTTTGGGTTGTTCTATCGTGTCTGGTCGGTTGGCATGTTGTTGTGCATCTTGGTTGTGGACTTGTGGCATTTGCATTGACAGAGATGTGGATTGCATAGTTGTGGAGTTGAGGTGAGTGGGGTGTTAATTTGGAAGTAACCAAGGGGCTGTGCATTTCCCTTTGTGCCATCCTGGGACGGCTGGTTGCCGTTGGACTGTCGGAGGGAGAAGGGATCATCCACACTGACTGTGTATTTAGAGGCGACATTGGTGAAGGTCCCACAGTGAGACCCTCTGGGTATGTAGCGCGCTATATAAATTACTTGACTTGATTTGACTTGACTTGACATTGATGTGTGACATGTGCTTCCTGTTGTGCTGTGTGTGTGTCTAGAGGTGGCACAGGTGGGACATGTGTGCCGTGGATTGCCCCTACACGTGCGTGCATCTGGCTATGGCGTATGGTCCTTGCTTGGTCTCCTGTGGTTCCTGCGCATTGTGTTGGCCGTACGGGGCCTGGGGTGCCAGGGTGATGATGATGTGCAGGACAGGCGTGGGGGTCTTGGATGCGGATGGCTGTGAGACTCCGCCGACTCTGGCAGGTGTTGTTTGGGGTATGCCAGGGGCCAACAGGTGGTGCAGAGCCAGCAGCTTGGTGTGGGGTGGGATGTTGGTTGTCCGCTGTGTTGGTGCTGTAGGCCTGTTAGGCGATGATGCCAGGCTGCGTAGGATGGTTGTCCCTTTCAGCCTGTAGTGGACAAAATCCTCAGATGTTGGGCCTGTGAGGCAGGTGCATTCCCTGGTGGGCCCTGTCTTTGTCTGCACTGCCTCTGTGGTGGCCCAGGGGGGTGTGCCGGGTGGGTGTTGTGGCCCTCTTGGGTGTCTGTGCTGCATGATGAGTGGCTCCATGGCATCTGTTGTCCTTCCAATGACGCCCTGGGCAGGACTCCCTATTGTGGTGCAGGCTGCCGTCTGACTTTACGCCAGGTCAAAGCAGGTGTAAAATTCCTGCTGCTAACACGCCTTATCGCATGTTTTGTGTTCTTATCGCCGATCTGTCTGGTCGTTGTGAATGTTGAGGTTTGTTGTTATTGCGGCTTTTGTCACGGGAACACCTACTCTGCATCTCATTAGCGATCGTTGCGGGGGTCCTCTGTGGTGATGTTGTTTGCAGCTGCCATCACAGGAAAAGTGGTCCTGTGGGCTGTTAGCACCTGCTTGTGAATGGTGGAGTAAATTTCTCATGACTTTGGCTGTGATAAAGTGCAGTTATTTCCGCGATAGCTCCTTGTGAATATGCCCCTTAGTAGCACTCACTAAAATTTCCACCAGCACCTAGAACGTATCAGACATAGATATACCTGGCCATGTAAAGATATCACATATTGAGGAAACCTTTGTTTTAATTGACAAATTAAATAATGAAGAACGAATCCTAATTTTTTCACAGCGAACAATTAAATAAAACATAGCCAATGCCAAACCTGGATGATGGATGGGACCTTAAAAATGAGTCCCAAACCATTCAGACAGATATACACCATAAATGGAGAATATGAAAACACCAATATCCTTTTTGTATATACTTTACTACCAAACAAACCAAGTACACCTACTATGAACTCCTAAATTATATAAAACAAACAAATAACTACTACCCCCAAAATATAATCATAGACTTTTAACAAGCTACAATTCAAACAACTCTAAAAATATAGTCCCAAACAGCAATACAAGGCTGTTACTATCATTTTGATCAAAGTCTATGACAACACCTACAAAAACGTACGCTAACAGCCCAATTATAATTTTGGCGGTGCAGCACCGGGTCTGCCCACTGCTGCACCACCAAAGCTGCAGTCAGACCGGCGACCAGATTAGGAGTTTCCTCCTGTCTGACGGGCTTTGTTTTTGATGTTCCCAAGGCGGTGCTTGGAAAATGGGAACCACAATGGGAACACCAAAAACAGTTCCAGTGAAACCGCCATGAAAACCGAGGGGGAGAGAAAGCTTGTGATGGGCTTGGTGGGACCATGGCAGCCCTGTCAAGCATTTTACTGCCTCCTGACTGCTGCAACACCACCAGGAAATAGCAGTTCCTTGGTGCCTGTGGCTGGGGTGTGGCGGTCCCACCATCCATATCTAAATAGAGCAACAGGCACCGCCCCGCTCAGGAAGTCTGGCAGTTCATGAACCGCCAGACTCGTAATCAGAGCTTTACTATTCCCCCTCCAATCTAAACCAATTTGAGAAAGGTGTTGGACACTAAAGGGGGGATATTTGCTATTCCTACTCCAATCTAAACTAATTTGGGGAAAGTAATAGACACAAAAGGAGTAATTCTTACTATTCCCACTACAATCTATATTAATTTGAGAAAAGGGGTTGAACACTAAAAAACTTCAAATATTATGAATCCAATTTACATTAATACGTATGTATTTTATTATTAAAAAATTTACATTTTAAAAATACAAAATTACTACTAGACATTCTAACATTTCAGAAAATAACAAAATGATAAAACACACCTTTTTAAACCACTAACCTTTATATAAAATAAATTGACTGAAAATAAAATCTGTAAATTATAAATTTGATTTAAAATCTCAATATTTATTGACATTTTATACTATTTACACACGTTAAAAATCCAATTACATGAATTTCAAAAACCAAAATTATCAATATAAATGTTATAAACGTGTTATATTTTAATATTTAAAAAATCTTAAATTTAAAGTCTTTAAATTATCCAAATATTTTGAAGGTTACTACAATTAAAATGTTATACAATTATATTACTAGTGTTTATTTGAACATTTAAAAAAAACAAATATTCAACTTAATGCAAATGTTTTCTTTTTAAATATGTATATATATATTCAGAAAATATCAATTAAATTAAATTAATTCCATTAAAAAATATATTATTTAATATATCTTTTTTTTATAAAATACTATTATAATAAAAAATATTTTAAAATTTTAAAGAGTTTACATATCTTTCAAATAATTAGCTTAAACATTTAAATTTAAATACATATTTTTTTTAAAAACTCCCCACCCTTATTCCTTAGTAACCAAATATCCTGCTGCCAAAAAAAGCTTCAATACTTATTGAGAAACATTAACACAGTTAAAAAAATACTTTTTTTTTAAACAAGTCAAAAATAAAAACAAATTAACAAAATCATAAACACATATAATAAAAATAAATACAATACATTACATACTAATTAACACTAAAGAATGATATTATATTCAACAATATTTCCTAAAACAATATTTTTCACAACAATATTAAAACAACACAAAAAATGATAATTTTACCTTTGATTTTCCTGTCCACAATATATTTGAAGTCCCCATATTCTTGATATTTCAGTATCTTGATATGTTACATCCGATATTTTGTCCAAACAGCACTGTATCCATGAGAAGATGAGCAACAATATTTCCCTCACCATGTTGCTAGTTTGATTCTTAAACAAAAAAAACAACAACAAAAAAGTGTTATTGTGCCCGTGACCAAAACACTGTTCCATGAAACACATTTGAGTAGGGGAACCGCTCTTCCCATGTAAAGCTCTTCACCTTAGTGACTGAGCTGTTGCATCACCGTCAATGAATGAATGAATCGATGATTACCTAGATTCAGCAAGGATTACATTGCACCTAAGCATTATCAGGATATTCCCTAGTAACCTGGAAAAAGGCATATGTCAAAATATTATGGGGGCAGATTTAAGCTTTCACTGAAAATGTCATTCATTTCTTCAACAAAGGTACAGAGAGTTGGCCTGGAGCCAGGGTGTGGCTACCCAGATGGACTGACTTCCTTTAGCTAGAGGGCTAAATTCTGGCATTGTCCTTGCAGTAGTTGTGATTAAATGCATCAGATTTTCACGTATGTACACTATAACCACCGCACTTTGGGTCAGGTTACAAAGTTTTTTCCACATATCAGCATTGTTAATATTGTTTTAACATTTTAAGCAAGGAAAGGTTACCCTGATGATTAACAAAGATTTTGCCTGACTAAAAAAGGCCATTTCAAAAACACAGAGCTCTCAAGTTTCCCAAAACCCCCAAGTCGATGTATGAGGAGCTCAACCAGTTTTACGTCCTTGCTTTGCATTTTGGGATTTGGCATCCTGATTTTGCAGTTGAATTCCGCTTTGTATTCTTGGGCAAAAAGTTCCAGAATGCAAAATAAAAAACCTGGACTGGATGAGCTACTTAGGCATGACCGGAGACAAGTGAGAACTCTGAACTTGGAAAGAAATGCTTGAGAGGTGCTTAAGCCAGGGCGAAACCATAACAAAACATGTCCATAGGACCTGGTTGAACACATATGAGTAAATCGGGGCCTATTAGCCTGGTGTGTATAGCAGCACTCATACCTAAGTATTTGTCCAATCTATTTCAGAGCTCTCAGAAAATCCCAGGGCCATACACGAGTAGCTTGTCCAATCCAGTTTTGTTAGCTTTACATTCTGGGACTTAGTCATGATTTTAAAATGAGATGAACACAAGTCCAACTCCCACGTTGAAAGCTCAGTTCTTAGCTGGATGATCTACTTGCACATGGGCCTGAGAAACTTGAAAGCTCTACTATCTAGTTCCCAAATGCAAAGGGTGAAACATCATGCTGGCTTTGCTGTACCCCAATCTATTTATTCTAAAAATAAATTCCCTCTCAGTTTCTCTCTTCCGTGCCTGGTTTCTTACCCAAGGTTGTAATATACATGTATCATATTTGGATGTATGATGTTACAACACATGCTTTTACCACGCATGCTGTTACAACGCAAGTATTACAACGAAAACCTTTACAACGCATTACACTTGGGGGTGCTGGATAGTGAATAGTTTAATTTACTATTCCAACTCCAGTCCCCGTGGACACTAGGGAAGGTGTTGGATAGTAAATTAAAACTATTCCTTATCCTAGAGCGCCTCCCAGTGTAATGCGTTGTAATGGTTTTCGTTGTAATACATGCGTTGTAACAGCACTGCGTAGTAAAAGTTGCGTTGTAAAGGTTGCATACCATCATATTTACTGTCCCTGTTTGCATCTGGGACACCAGGTCTAAAGTGCATCATGATGCAAACAGGGACATTAAATATAATACATGTATAATACAGCCTTGGGTGTAAAAGCAGGCCCTGGAAGAGCAAAACTGAGGGGGCATTTGGTATTTAGAATACATAGATTGGAGTATAGTGCACCCTATTACAGATAATGTGTTACCCCCAGGGCAGCCCGCAAACTCCCTCCTGCCCTGAGGGTATCACATTATTGAAAGGTGAACCAGCTGCTGGTCTGTCTTTCAGGATGCAGAGAGCACAGGCCTGTTTTTGAAAAAGGAGCAGTGATCCTTATGGCGGTAGATGCAGTGAGTGACTGCACTCACCTGCAGAGGTATACCAGGCAGTCCTTTCCTGCCTTGCAATGGTCACCCTCGAGGGGGTGCACTGATATGTGTCACCTCATTGTGGAGCTCAGTCAGTGGGCTGCCTTGCGACCTCTTTGGATGTTCAACTGCGTCAACTGCGTCCATAATATGTCACTGTACAGAGGTAGATTCAGGGCCGGACTGGCCATAGCGGGCACCAGGCGTTTCCCCAGTGGGCAGCTAGGGTGGGGGACGATTTTGGGCCCCTGGGGGCCGTCTTTGTTATAGGGCCATTTTCGCAGCATAGTTGCAGAATCGGTCCCTGTAACAAAATCGTCCGAAACCGGCCTTGGCTCGGCCGCTCCCAAGGGGGTCTGAGCTCCTAGTCAGGGCCAGTTTTGGTTCCCCGTCCGGCCCTGAGTGGAGTGTTTCCGTCTTGTATGGGGCCAGGCCCCCTTACAGATGATGGAACGCACGCCCCTTAGAATCCTGCAGCTGTTCTATGTGCGCCAGCGTGATGTGTATTCCAGAATGCATCACACAAGCATGTCCGGCCACTTCTGTAATACCAAAGTGCCAGGAGGTGCAGAAAGCGGGTGCACACACGCTGTTTCCACCCCTGCGCCATATGTAAATCAGCCCGTAATTGTCCTGTGGCTGCTCTGACCTCATGTGGTGCTGCGCAGACCCTCAAATGAAACTATTAGGAGAGAGACCAGCAGTGTTTGTTTACATTGAGTAGGTGTCAGCCCGGCCTCAGCTCATCCGAAGTTAACTCGGCGCCACTGACTGACGTGCAGGTACGTTTTTTTGGCAAACTGAAATCAAATGACTTTCACAGGTACTTTAAAAACTGTAATGAAGTTCTGTTCTGTCTGGTTATCTGCAGCGTCCAATTATTTAACTGCGATAAGCTCCGGAGCTCTTTAATATCCAATATAAACACAATAAATCTTCCACTAATTGAGTCAGCCACAGGGGAAGGGAACAGGAATCAAACTTTGCAGTAACGTCTTTCGAAAGCTAATGTTAGGGACCTTGGTGGTTTGACAGACTACGACACATCATTCTCTGCAGCTGCGGGTTGAAGCCTGCTTGTTTGGCAGCCTGTGTCTGCTTTTTGCCAGTAGGGACCGCATCTAACAACCGAGCAGCCTTTCAGACTGTGTTATGTGTACTCTTTCCTGCTTCAATGTGCCAAACTTTAGCAGGCCCCACCGCACAAACCATTACGCGTGTGCCAATGATTTGGCTTCGCATTAACAATAAATTGATTCACCAGGTTTGTTTCCCTGACAGCGAAAAATGGGAGTGAATGAGTACATGAGTGATGGAGCACGAGTGGGTGAGTGAGCGAAGCCAGCCAGCCAGTAAGTCACTGAACTTCTATAGCACGCTTTGCGCCAACCATGATCTGTAGCATATGTTTGTATCAAGAAGCAAAGTCTTGGAGCCTTATTTAGAGGAAGGTTGTAGAAAGGAATCCAACACAAATATGATAAGTTCTCTAAGCACACCAATTGTGACGTAATCACCGTAGTTGATGTCACTAAGAAGCTGACATGCTTCAATTGGAGTCACCTCTGGCTCCTCCATCAGCTCTGCCAAGGTCTGAAGTTCACTTCATTAAACATTTTGGTGGAAAGAGTCTAGGATGGTTGGTCCAGCTCCGTGTTTGGTGGAGTTAACTCATAAAGATCTCCACAGCAATGGTGGCAGAATTTCAAGAAAATGTAAGTGTAGTGTCCCTGGTATGATGGTAAATATAGCAAACACAAAGAGATGATGGACGGAGCGCTGAAACTTTTCAAAAACTCACCCCAAGTCACAGATCTGGGTTGAATCCATCATCATTCTTTAGCTCACTTTGCCAACGCAGTTCAGACACAGCTATATGCAAATCAGTCTTGACCCTGTGCCTCCTGGGAACAGTCCAGCCCGAACTGCCAAGCCATGTCTTCACTGGACTGAAACAAGCATCCTGGGACCGGTTTCAGGCTAACAGCCCTCTTCAGCCAGGCTAGCTTGAATCCAGTGGCAAAGTGAGCAAGGAACTCACGTCTGGGCATACCCTGCCAACTTAGGGCAAACAAAGCAAACACAAGGAGATGATGGACTGAGCGCTGAAACGTTTCAAACACTCACCCCCAGTCACAGATCTCGGTTGAATCCATCCTCATTCTTTAGCTCACTTTGCCACCCCAGTTCAGACACCGCTATATGGAAATCAGTCTTGACCCTGAGCCTCATGGAAACAGTCCAGCCCGCACTGCCAAGCCATGTGTTTCCTGGACTGGAAACAAGCATCCTGGTACCGTTTTCGGGCTAACAGCCCTCTTCAGCCAACCTAGCTTGAATCCGGTGGCAAAGTGAGCAAAGGACCCACGTCTGGGCATACCCTGCCAATTTACGCAGATCTGTGACTGGGGGTGAGTGTCTGAAAAGTTTCAGTGCTCCGTCCATCATCTCCTTGTGTTTGCTTTGTTCGCCCTAAGTTAGCAGGATATGCCCAGACGTGGGTCCCTTGCTCACTTTGCCACTGGATTCAAGCTAGCCTGGCTGATGAAGGGTGTTACACAGAAACTGGTCCCAGTATGCTTGTTTCCAGTTCAGGGAAGACCTGGCTTGGCAGTTCGGGCTGTACTGTTCCCATGAGGCACAGGGTCAAGACTGATTTACATATAGCTGGGTCTAAACTCAGGTGATAAAATGAGCTAATACATGAAGATGGATTCAACCCATTTCTGTGACTGGGGGTCAGTGTCTGAAAAGTTTCAGTGCTCCATCCATCATCTCCTTCTGTTTGCTTTGTTCTCCCTAAGTTGGCTGGGCATTCCCAGACGTGGGTCCCTTGCTCACTTTGCTACTGGATTCAAGCTAGCCTGGCTGATGAAGGGTGTTACCCATAAACCGGTCCCAGTATGCTTGTCTCCGGTTCAGGGAAGACCTGGCTTGGCAGTTCGGGCTGGACTGTTACCATGAGGAACAGGGTCAAAACTGATTTGCATATAGCTGGGTCTGAACTGAGGTGGCAAGGTAAGCTAAAGAATGATGACGGATTCAACCCAGATCTGTGACTGGTGGTGAGTGTCTGAAAAGTTTTAGTGCTCCGTCCATCATCTCCTTGTGTTTGCTATGATGGTAAATACCCCTGCATGTTAGGGAAGCTACAAGTAGGAACTCAATTTGGACTATTCTCAGAGCCTCAATTTGATGGCACAAATTCTATTAGCACTGACACATTTGTGGATTTTCTGCTGAAATGTTTCTCACTCTAAAGGGCATATGTACAAGGAGTTAACGCCGCCTTAACGTCAGTTTTTTAACGTCATGGCAGCTTTTTTTTAAATCGCTGTATTTACAAGTTGCCGCTAAACGCAGTTAGCGGCAGTTTTCCGGCATAAGCGTAAAATTTTAGGATCGCCACTTCTGTTAGCAGGATTTAATGGAAATGGGATGCAAGGTAGGCGTTCCCGTGCAAAAACTGTAGCTAACCCCACTTTGCAATAGTTACAAGGAATTCCTTGTATGGTGCAATATCAAAAAAACTGCCTCTAACTCCAGTTAGAGGCAGTTTTTAAAGACCAGAAAATAACTGGTCTTAAAAATGGTGCAAACACTTGGGACCTCATTTCAGAATGTTTTGGTGCTGGATAGCACTGCAAGGAATGTTGTTGCACTGCCCTGCAACAAAACTACAGGGCAGGAAAGCGCACCATCAATAAGATAGGACACATACCTGGGCCTCAGTCATGAAAAGTGTTTCAATGCTGCGACCAAACAGCATTGTAACACTTTTCACTACGCCCTTCTTGTGACACCATGGATGTGCTGTATTCACTGTACAGCGCTCAGGTCACAATTAATGACAGATACGTCTGGAATCCTGAAGTCACGCATTGCTGCAGTTGTGTCACAAGCATGACGCAACTCCAGCAATGAATGGGTCCAGCCTATCCCTGTGGCACTGCGTCACCCTTACGCCTGCCATGAGGCAGAATTATGATACTGACATAGTGGCGTCCTACAATTGTTGCAGTGAAATCTGATGGATTTCACTGTGCCACTCCTATAAGGCTTTGTTGGGTGGGAACGCCCACCCTGCATACATCAGATCTGATGCAGGTATAATGTGGCACAGGACTTCACAAGGTCCCACATATGCCTAGATGCATCCCTTTGCAAATACAGTGCAACGTGGTGCAAGAATCACGCTGCAAGTACATCAAGAAAATTATGCACCAGCGCGGTGAAACTATAAAACGTGGCTCATGAATAAGCACCCCGTCTTTTTTCCCTACATTGGCGCATAATGCTTGCCATACGCCAACGCAGGCACCTTTGGGCCATGGTGCAAGGGTGACTGGGTTGCAGAGTTGATTGATGTTGTGGCTCCATCTCTTCTTGAGACGTCTGCAGGTGGGGCTGGACCAGTGGAGGGCCAGAGTGAACCAATTGGCCGTCTTGGAGTGTTGTTTGCATGGTCTTTTCTTGCGGGGTGCCAGGGTGTCGGCGCAGTTGGAGATCCATCAGTGGAGGTTGAACGCTGTGGTGTTGGCATCTGTAAGCGAAGGCAGAGTGGTGGTGCTGCGGGAGTTGCCCGTAACTTCTTCAGTGGCCTTGATCCAACTGTGACAGGGGCAATGATGGTGATGGTGTACAGTGGGCATGGTAAAGGTATATGTAAACACTGATGGTTGGTACAGGAGAGTTCCTGCTGGTGGTAAAGATGGGCCTCAGCGTGTGTCCGGCTATGTGGGTTTGTGTGGTGACTAGCTGCTTGAGTCTGATGTTGGCGAGGTTCCCCAGGAGGGGGTTGTGTTCTGGTCACTGGGGATGTCCAGGTGGATCTTGATGTCCGTGAGTAGGATGTAGTTGGTGGATGGGAGAGCCTGGGGTGGGATGAGGCCTACAATTGCTTGGTGAATGGGGGTTCGTGGCACGGAGGGCAAGTAGATGAGGGTGCCGAGGAGGGTGGTGTTGGGGTTGGTCCTGATCTGGAAGTGGAGGTGTTCCATGGTCACCGTCGGGTCATAAGAGTCCGTGGTCAGCTGGAATGTGCTTTTTCAGACAATGGCAATGCCTCCTCGGGCCGCATGGGGTGGTCAGTGCAGGTGAATTTGTAGCTGTCGTGGATAGTGATGGTGATGTCCGGTTCGGAGCAGAGGTTGGGCCAGGTTTCCATGAAGAAGGCGATGTCTGAAGAGGTGGTGTTGAGGATGTCCCAGATTTCTGTTGTGTGTTTGTGGAGGGACCTCACTTTGAGAAGGATGCAGTTGAGCCGGTCCGCTGCACTGTTGGTCGGCTGGGCGGCAGGAGGTCCTGGTGTGCTGATGTGGCAGAAGGTGCGTTTGCAGTTTCGGCAGGCATAAGGTGCAAGAGAATTCTACAGTTTTGTTTGATGGCAGGAGGTGTGGCGTCCAGGGTTGATGGCGATGAGGGTGCTGGCATCACAGCTTTGATGTGTCCAGGAGAAAGGGTCCTTGGTGCTGGGCGTGGTCCAGGGGCGGACGTTGCAGATGGGCCTGCCTTTGGCACACCAGTGGTACGCTGACTCAACATGGCCGCACTGCAGCTACCATTATGTAGTGCTGCAGGGGGGACTGGACAGTTGGTAGGTGGGAAATTGGGGAAAGGACACCAGAGAGGGCGGGGGCGCAGGAGGAGCTGGAGTTGCAAATATATTTTTAACAAATTCTTAGCTTGAGGCCGGGTCCTGTGTCTTCTGTGCTCCTGCTCTCCTGCGCCTGCTTCCAGGAACAGGAAGCAGGCAGCCAGGCTCCCTCCCCTAAGCCAATCACAATGATGCAATGCGGTGTTGTGATTGTTCTTGAGCGCTGTGACAAGGCGTTCAGCCAGAGGCTGGAGGGGGGCATGTTCTCCATGCAGGCTGTAAAGCAACCTGCAATGCAAACAGGGATGTGCGCCTGGCTGCTTTGGGTGGACTGAGAAAGCCGACCAAATAGTTATTGCGCACTTGGGTATGCATACCACTCTGCCCCTGCCCTACTTCATGAGTAAAGCAGCCCCACCCACCCTCACACCAGCAAAGGAAACTTAGCATGAGTAGAGTACATCAAAAAGTTATCATCATGTTATGTTTCCTCTTCTTGCACTGCTTGAAATCAGTGGGGGCGACACTCTTCCGCCATAGCGGATGAGCTGCCACTGGGGGAGCCTCACGCACAGGTGCTAGGCCTGAGCCCGACTCGACCCCCAGGCCTCCTCCACTATGCGTACCACCTTCTCCACACCTGGACATTGACACTCTGGTGCAATCCGCTGCACTCTCTCCAAATCTGTAACTCAGCCAGCAGGAGCCTCAGCCAGGTGGGATTTCACAAGCCTGGGTACAGCAGTCGCCGGCAAGTTCGCTGGGGAACCTCCCGATGCAGGTAATGCAACAGGGCCCCCTTAAGCGTGAAGTTACAGCGCTCCCGCTACACAAGTTTGGCACAGCTCAGGGGCCTCACTCTCCACAGTATCTGACCAGCGCACCATAAGGGCGATCACCGCTGCAATGTCTACTGCCATGGCCCAGCACCTCCACAGCACCTCTGCATCCCACTCCAGGTCCCAGGCACAGGCCCAGCGAGGCCTCCAGGCCCTGGGGACTGTCTGTGCTTTTAAGGTTTTGGATGCCATGGTGTTGCAATGAGTGCACAGTGATAGCTGATGCATCACTGGTGTTGCCCATCAATGTTCCTCTTTTCATGATTGTAGCCCTGAATTTCCTCTTCCCCAGGGACTCTGGCAGTTGGGGGCTTGGGGGGGGTTGTTAATCTGTGCTGAACTTGGCCCTGGCTGCTCCTTTATGCATTCTGTTGGTTTTGTTTCCTATTTTTCATTGGAGGTGGACTTATAGGCTATTTTGCCTCTAGAGGCAAAAAAGGCACGTTGGGCTGACTAATGTGAGTTTGTTTGCCGCTAATAGGCCTTTGGTCAGTTTTCGCCCACTAACCTCAGAATGTGTATTGCCTTCACGCTAGTGTTTGCAGCAGTTTTCACCACGGCTACCTGAAACTATCGCCATGTGGTGATGTATTGTAAATACATAGCTAACCATGCGATTGTTTTTGGTGATTGAAGCGTTAAGAAAACTGCTGCTAACTAGCGTTAGTGTTAGTTAGCAGCAATTCGTGTAAGTATACCTCTAAGTATCATCTTCCATGGTGCACACATCCACTGTTGCTGAGAAACATCCTCCTCTCTTGTGGACTGATAGATTTTTTATAACTTCCTTGGTGGAGGTTGACTGCCCACTAACATGCCCACTAACATGCACGATAAACCCAAAAACATCTGCCAAAAATGACTGATGTTCCATCCTCCATCTTTTTTTTCCCCTTTTCATGTAGAGTTCAGAGATCCTGACAGGGAAGCGACTACTGGGTCAGCCATTGGGGAACAATTACAGCAGACATGAAAGGAGTGGAAATGGCATCAAGAACCCACCCATATTCAGAGCCATTTCCAGTGGCAGGGTTTCTGTCGTGTCCTGCCATGTAAACCAGAGTGGGCTGAAGAACGGTGATGGATTAAACCCAGATCTTTTGACTGGGTGTGAGTGTTTGGTTGATTCAGATGCTCCGTCTATCACCACCCCCTTTTGTACCGCTTTTGGCCACCATAAGTGTGGCAGGGTATGCTCAGACGTGAGTACCTTGCTCACTTTGCCACTGGATTCAAGCAAGCCGGGCTGAAGACGGCTGGAATGCCAGAAACCGGTCCTCGGATGCTTGTTTCCGGTCCAGGGAAGATATGGCTTGGCAGTTCGGGCTGGACTGTTCCCATGAGGCACAGGGTCAGACTGATTTGCATATAGGCATGCCTGAACTGGGGTGGCAGAGTGGGCTAAAGAACGGTGATGGATTAAACCCAGATCTTTTGACTGGGTGTGAGTGTTTGATTGATTCAGATGCTCCGTCTATCACCACCCCCTTTTGTACCGCTTTTGGCCACCATAAGTGTGGCAGGGTATGCTCAGACGTGAGTACCTTGCTCACTTTGCCACTGGATTCAAGCAAGCCGGGCTGAAGACGGCTGGAATGCCAGAAACCGGTCCTCGGATGCTTTTTTCCGGTCCAGGCAAGATATGGCTTGGCAGTTCGGGCTGGACTGTTCCCATGAGGCACAGGGTCAGACTGATTTGCATATAGCCATGTCTGAACTGGGGTGGCAGAGTGGGCTAAAGAACGGTGATGGATTAAACCCAGATCTTTTGACTGGGTGTGAGTGTTTGATTGATTCAGATGCTCTGTCTATCACCACCCGCTTTTATACTGCCATGTAAACCAAGGCATTCCCAAATTGAAAAGTCTTGAAATTCCTAGCATGTCGGGGACATAAGTTATGGTATTTTGGAAATGGACTCCAGTTTGAGGGTTCTGTCAACTTAGATTGTCAAACCAGTGTCATGGGTAATTCCCCTGAAACCATTTCCAGCAAGATACACAGGAGCCACTTCAGCAGAATATTGTCTTCATTGACAAAAGACAAATTTAAATTTGACAGCCCAGCCATAGTCCACAGTACCAATCAATGCCAAGATACCTGAACATTCACGGCAGGCATACCACATGGACCAAAAACTGCTTACACATTTTTTACCCAGGATTCCTGCTTTGGAACCCTAAAGAGTATTAGGACATACAGTCTAAGGTGAAAGAGGAATGGGAAGAGACACAATGTAGATGTGTCAGCAGAAGGTTTGCTCGTCAGCAGTCTGGGTGATCTGCTGAATCTGCCTGAGTGAATGGTTAGTTGTTTCAATATAGCCATCCTGTAAAAGAGCACAAACTGTCAGACAACTCTAAACACTTTCTATCCCAACAACTCTATCCCACTTTTCTCTGTAGACTGATTCTTCCTATCTGCGCCTCTCACAACATCTGTTTCTCTATTGCACCTGCTGAAGCTCTGTGGCATCTGCTTGTAATTCAAATCTGGAGAGAACAGCACTATGGGCCCGATTTATAATTTGGCGAGCCGCTGGTTCTTCCACCAGGGGGACAGAGTAGATTACTACATCCCCCTGGTGGAGGGACTGCTCGCCGAATTTATAAATGGCCATTCACCTGGTGATCATTTATAAAGCGTTGGCAGGAAACACTGTCACTGCTGTTTCTGTCAATGCTTTTTGCTGTTTGGTGCACGGCTCAGTCAACATTCACCAAAGAGTTTACTTTTTTATTTTCTGAAAGAGAATCCTAAAACAGAATTTTATTTTTGAAATAAAATGCCCCTCTTGCCATGGAAGTCATCTCCCATAGTTAGGAGGGCATTGTTTCTATTTTAATGTCTCATGATGGACATTGAAAAAACAGCTATATGTCCGCCCATCCTAACTGGGTGGTCGGACATATAGCCATTTCTCTGATGGCACTTACTCCGCTGGGCAGTCAGAGACGTTTGGCTATGGCGCTGATGGAGTAGTCACCACTGTAACCAAACCTATGGTCCCTCGCATCTAAATCAGGAGTATGGACCATTGTGTTGCAGCAGAGTATTCTTACCGCCAAGATATAAATTGGGCCCTATTTCACAATCTGACTTTCCACAATCCCACTTGTATGTGGTCATCTAACCTTTGAATGTCTTAGTCAAAGATGATCTGTCATTGATGCGCTCATTTGTTTTGTGTTAACTTCACACACAGCTTCACAAGTGATTCATCAGTCCAGCACACAATCTGCAGCCTAGCTTCAGAGGAGTGTTTAGGATGTTACACCTTGTAATATATGTATTCTCTATTAAGTGGCTGGGCCTAGTCGAGTTGTGCATGGTGAGATCGCTGTGTTGGATTTCACTGTGGATTTTTGTTCTCACACACATGCATGCACACACTCACATACATATACTCTCTCTCTCTCCCTTTATCTATCCCTATTTCTCATGATGTCAGTCTATTTTTTTGTTAGTAATTTTACAGAATATTATCTACTAAGTACCCCTAATAATCCACTCTCATCCCTCTTTCAACTGCACCGTAAGTACCCCATACAATGCTTGAGAGATAATGTATTTTATTAGAATATACCACCTGATAGAGTGGAAAAGCTGAAGCTCAAACCCCTACAACCTTAGGCCAGATTGATAAACTGTTGTGCAGCACAGCAAGTTCACACAACACAATGCAGCAAGACATCTTGTTGAACGGTGCTGTGTGAAAGGGTTAGGTAAGGAATGCACCATATATACCAATATGTGGCGCATTCCTGCTCTCTACCTGTGCTTGTGCACAATCTGCTGCCAAGTGCCAACGCAGGCACCCTTACACTATAGTGCAAGGAAGCCTGTGTTGCTGGCAGGATTCTTTATGTGCAGGAGGGACACCTTCCTGCACAAAAACAGCCTTCTGAGGCATTTTCCTCTTTCTAAGAATGCTGCAGAAGGCAATACAACTAGAAGGAGGAAACAAGTGGAAACAAAGATATTTCTCCTTGTTGCATCTCCCCTGGGAAGGCATAGAAGACATCAAGGGCCCTATTAGGATGGCGGGCAGATTGATCCCGCCAGGCTGACGGTAGTCACCGCCGGCCCGGAGGGGGGCAATCCACCCGCCATCCCTATACAAAAGACCCCCCGCCATATTATCATGGCTGGGGGGTCCGCGGCAGACGGAAAGACCGTCTGCTGCTTTTCCGCCCGGTCGACATGTCGACCAGGCAGAAAAGGGTTCTATATGGTGGCGGTGTCTTTCAGACACCGCCAGCCATATTAGAATGTGTCTTAACAGATGCCTTTCCGTGGCAGCATTCCCGCCACGGAAAGGCATGTAGAGTCTGCTTGGGGGGGCCCATTGCGGCCCCCAGTGACTCTGGGGGGGTGGGGGGTGCACATGGGGGGTACCTATGGTACCCCCTGCAGTTCCATGCACAACAAGGCAGGCACCACGCGATGCCCTAATGTTGTGCATGGAAGTGCACAACATGCCTCCCTGACATTGTGGCGGGCGGTGCTGAGTGCACCGCCCACCACAATGTTAGGGATGCAGGATGCGCCACTGTGGTGGGTGCATCCTAATGGCACATACGGGACCCCCGCCCTTATGGCTGGCGGTCCCTTGTTACGATAGGATGGTGGGCGGACTTTCCTAATGTTCCCCTCAAATTTGGTAAATCTTGGAAGGCGCCAAATTCTATGGGTGGATGCATGAGATCTCCCAAAAGGGGGGTCAGGCTGAGGAAAAAGAAATTTTACATGGCCAATGTGTCCCCTGCGTGTACCCCAACGTTTAGTGTATGTGCATGTCACACATGCATTTTCCCTCTATGGCCTGCAATAATGATGCCTCTGCATTTACGTCCCACATTAGGATGTCAGTTATCAAGTCTTCCATGAAAGAAACGTTAATTTTGCATTGAGGCCCATGTGGCCCATGTGTTTGCATTGTGCACTTTTAAAATTGAGATGAACCCAGGGAGGCGCTAGGGGGCGCACAGCGGAATGGCTGCCTGAACCGCAGCTCCGCCGGGCGATCACTTACAATGTGATCCATTGCCGCTTCAGCCCCGCTAACACGCATTTCACGGCCATCCGCGTGTGGTGGAAGATGTGGGGCATCAGCGGACCTGGAGAGACGCGGTCACTACCCCTGCTTTTGGGACAATTGCTGTGGCGATTGTGGTGAGGACGGCCTGCCTGACAACATGGCCGACGGCGACTTGCGGACCTCAAGCTAGCACGGCGGACTCAGAGTGGAATAGACCTGCTAGCCCAACGTCCACAGCCCGGGGGTAAGAACCTGCTACCTGGCCCAGAGTGACTGTTGTGTGCCGCTTTCACCCCCCGGGAGCTGCCGGCTGAGTCTGCCATCACCCCGAGTAGCGCGCCTGACAACATGGCGGCGCCTCCTGTTGAGGTAGCGGTAGCTTCGTTCTCGCGCCAGTGAACCCGAGCTCAGCGGTGCCGAGCTCGCTGACCGGCGAATCGGCGCAGGGAGCTGCTGGACATAGCATTGCTGGGCGTGGGAGCTCAGAGACTGCTCGTTACCGGCGCCCCGTCACCACACAATCTGGCGAGCCGGGGAGAGGTTTCCTGATCTAACGGGAAACTCCAGCAGCGGGAGATCGCACTCCCTTGACTGGCTGACCGAGGTGGGGTCCCCCCGGAGGCACAAGCGCGCCCTATCGCCTGAGTTCACACGACTGCTGGCATCCTCTGGTCACGTCCCTCCCATAGCCCGCATAACCTGGCACAGGGCTCCTGGCGGCATCTGAACAGTTGCAGATTTAATCCCACGTGCAGCTGCTTGCTACCATTGCCGGGGAATCACGGCGACAGCGGTAAGAATAACGAGGGCGTCTGGGCCCACATTGCGGAAAGTGAAATCACCGACGGCCACAATGGGGAAGCCGGATAAGCAGCAGCCAAAACTTTCCTTTGATAACAGAAAGGCGACGAAGCCTGCAGAGGACATGACGGAGACCGGCGGATCCTCAGAAACGCCGCCAAATAACAACATAGAAAAGATTCTGTTAGCAATTCAATCGAATCTGCAGGACATAAATGGCAAGCTGGACAATCTGACGTGCAGGGTGGATGGCATGGCCGCTCGACAGGAAAAACATGGCTAACGTCTGGACGAGGCGGAAACGAGGATATCGGCCGTTGAAGACGAAGCGCGAACCTCCACCACTAAATGTGCGGGAATGGAACGGATCCTGGAGGTGATTAAAGCAAAGGAGGAGGATTTGGAAGCGCGCTCGAGACGCAACAACGTGAGGATCACAGGCCTGCCGGAATCGACCAATACAGGGCGAATGGAGCACTACGTCGAGGGTTTATGTAAGGATCTCTTTGGTGCGGAGGCCCTATCGCAGATCTTCATTGTGGAGAGGGCCCACAGGTCGTTGGGCCCCAAGCCACCGCCCGGCGCTACACCCAGGCCTATTGTGGCGCGGATTCTCAATTATCGAGACAGGGACACGATCCTCCGGCTCGCAAGGGAGAAGGGCAAAATCACCCATCAGGGCAACTCTCTGGAGTTTTACCCGGATCACACGGTCGCTGTTCAGCAAGCGCGTAAGGAATACACCGCAGTGAAGGCGAAGCTACGCGAGTTGAACATTGGCTACTATATGCTATATCCTGCCCGACTTCGAGTGGTGTGGAAGGAGAGGACGATCGTGCTGGCGACACCCAAAGCGGCCCAAGATTTTGTTAGGAAGATACAGCGCGAGGCAAGGTCGGAGTCCCAGAATGATCAGCACAGAGACTCGGACTGAAGCTGCTGGTGTTATCCGTCGTTGGACAGCGGTGAGTTTTGCGGTACAGATGGCTACCATAGACTGCTACATGGCCATTCTCAGCCATACTGGGCTGCGCCGAATGGTGCGAGACTCCTGAGGGCGGGGTTTGGACGCTTTTATTCAACCATGGGCATTGGAGGGGTTGTGACCTGATGGGGTGACAAGGGCTGGAATACACTCCTGTCCTGAACTGTGACCTGCACCCGTGGCTGGCCCTTGCTGCCACGCTCTTCCCACTGTGAAGTTGGTGGCAAGGCCACGTTAGATTGTTCATTTTTCTGATGCTAGGGACGTTTGATCAGGCCCTTCTACATAAGTAGACTCGCAGACCCGCCTGTCGGGTGCAAAAGGGCGAAGGAGGCGGGAGAACATTTTACACTACGCTGCAGCCAAGTTGCGGGGTGTAGACTTACAGATGAGAAATCGTGCCTGCCCGCCTCCGTTTACCTAAATACATGGGATCATGTAATTGCTGTCTGTGGAGCGAGCTGACCTCTGGCCAGCACGAGACTAGCTTCAAGCATATTCATCTGTTGACTGTGGGATGTGGATACTTTTCCCTTATGTCTACGCCACTAATTGCACACATATGGGGAGTTGGAGTGGGTACGTGGGGACTGTGGATCAATGGACACATGTATTGCGACTATGTTCAGTTTTCCTAGTATCGCCTGCACCCGTCCACCGGGTGAAGGGTTGTGCTCCTGGTGGTCCTCCATGAGGGTAGTACCCAACACGAGTTCTTAGAATGGGCACTGAATTGCTGGTTGTGTGGTTGTGGGATTTGTGCTCTGAGGGGATATGGCTTCGGCAGGTTGGGGTTGCTGGAGTGGGTGGGTTTTGGGGGGTGTTTAAATGTTTACGAAGACCGACGACATTGCAAATGTACACATTCTTGAGTTCTCCACGGAGTGGGACTGACGTTAATGCGTATGTTCATTGTACTGAGTGTGGACAGGCACCGGGTATGACACTTGAATGTGCAGGGATGAGTTGTATTGCATTATTTACGGATGCCAGGTTCTGAAAGGGAGGGCAGGCTGGGCCTAAACGTTCTTACTTGGAACATACGGGGGTTCTCGCGCCCTCAGAAAATTAGACAGGTTTTTGCTAGCCTTACCAGATGGAACATTGATATAGCATTCCTGCAGGAATCACACCTCGCACCAAACACTCACGCTACATTGGGGTCGAGATGGGCAGGGTCATCATACAGGGCCTCATACTCCTCCTACTCCCGTGGGGTGATTATTTTGATTAAGAAAGGGATCAACTTTGAGGCACAGCACGTGACACAGGATCCCTCTGGTAGGTACGTGCTTGTAACGGGTACACTAAGGGGACAACACGTGACACTCCTTAATGTATATGGACCGAATACTGACGCACCGGAATTCTTTCGGGACGTTTGGGGACATTTGCAGAAGCATACCAACACACACATGTTATGTGGGGGGGACTGGAACGTGACACTGCAGGACGGACTGGACCGCTCCTCACATTCATTGGAGCAACACAAGCAGTCGAGACTGATGGTGGGTCACATGAAGGGAGATCTGGCTTTAGCGGATCTTTGGAGGCTACAGCACACCGACGCGCCAGGCGCCACACACATCACCGCGTCTCACAATAGCTGGTCAAGACTAGACTACTGGTTGGGTTCTAAGGACGTGGCGCTGTGGGTTTGTAAGCTACAGGTGCTGCCATGCACATTATCGGACCACAACCCGGTCCTGCTGCAGTTAGACATTCCTCATTACACACCCCCCCCATTCCAATGGCGATTTAATTCCCAGGCCCTTGCAGACCCGATATATGTTGACACCTTGACAAAGGCGATAAAGGACTACTTCGAGATTAATTCACAAACTACGGAGGACCAATGTCTTCTCTGGGAAGCCTTCAAGGCCACAATCAGAGGTGTCTGCATAGGAACTACCATAGGGGTTCTCAAAACCATCAGGTGCCAACTTCGCCGCTGCGAGAAGCAAATAAGGGACTTAGAACTGCTGTATGAGGCAACGCAGGATATTTCGCTGCTGCCCACGTTACGCGACTTACACACTGAGCATGCAGATTTTGTGGCGTCAGAAATTAAATACTTGGACCGCAAGCATGCGGCCAGAGCTTTCGGGGAGGGGGGTAGACCAGGGAGTGTACTGGCGCGGAAAATATGCGAGGGGCGGGGACAATCGGCGATACTCCGAGTCAAATCTGGGGAGGGTGTATTAAAAACACACTCCACGGACATATTGAACTGCTTTGTGGACTCCTTTAGCATGCTATATCAATCTCAGCCCTCAGCGACAGCGGAGGAAACGTATGACTACTTGCATGATGTGGCGATTGGCTGGCTATCGGACGCACAAAGGGAATACTTGGCTAGGCCCATCACGGTGGAGGAGGTGGCTGAGGTGATCGCTTCGCTGCCAAATGGCAAGGCACCGGGCCCTGACGGGTACACGTCCGAATTTTATAAAAAATTTGTGGATGTCATCGCCCCCTACTTGGTGGACATGTATGGTACCTCCTTTGAGAAATCGTTGCTCCCCCCCACGCTGAGGGAAGCGCTGGTCATTGCACTCCTGAAACCGTCTAAGGACCCGGAGGAATGCGATTCCTACAGACCTCTGTCCCTGATAAACGTAGACTCGAAAATCCTCGCTAAAAGGCTAGCTGTTCGGCTATCCCCTTTGATGACCCGCCTGGTCCTTCCGGATCAATCGGGATTTGTTCCCACCAGGTCCACCTCGCATAATACCAGATCCCTGTTTGCACTCTCGCACTACCTGCGACCCTCGGTTAGAGCGGTGGCTGTCATGCTTGACGCTGCGAAAGCGTTCGATTCCATTGAATGGCGTTATATGCTCACCGTCCTTAACAGAATGGGTTTCCCTAAACGGTTTGTCCAGTGGATCTCCTTGCTATATACGCAACCGTGTGCAAGGGTCCGGATCAATGGCTATGTTTCAGCTCCGTTTGGCATTGAACGGGGCACGCGGCAGGCCCCCTGTCCCCCCTGCTCTTTGCGCTGGCATTGGAGCCCCTAGCGTGCATAGTGCGACAAAACTATAAGGAATCGGCTCTGCAATTTATGGCCAGACCGCTCCAAATATCGCTCTACGCAGACGATATGCTGCTATATGTTTGTGACCCTGAGGTTCATCTAAACCCGCTGCTTAGAGAATACATCCGATTCAGGGGACACTCGGGGTTAACGATCAACTGGTCCAAATCCTCAATCATACCTCTCACCGATGCTACAACGCCCTTTGAAGTTGATTACCCGCTGGAGTGGCAGCAAGATCCGATTCGCTACCTGGGGGTCATGTTTCACAGGGATCCAGAGGAAGTCATGCGAGCAAACTATGGAGTGGTACTCTCTAAACTGGAAGATAGGATCCGTCGTTGGATCCATTTGCCTCTATCGCTAGCGGATAGAATCGCGATCGTCAAAATGAACGTGTTGCCCAAGCTGCTGTACCTTTTTAATAACATACCCATCACGCCAACGCGAGAGGTCTTCCGCCGCATAAAATCCCTGACGCTGACCCTGATATGGGCGGGTAAACAAGCTCGTATTGATCTGCAGACACTGACGCTCCCGTTTGCGCAGGGCGGCTTCGGGGTGCCTGATTTTCTCCTATATTACCTCTGTGCCCAGGCGCAGTATGCGGCGTATTGGTACCATGAGGTCCCCTATCTCACCCACACGGCTTTTGAGGAGGGTGATGCCCATCCTGTCCCCCTATCTGCGATCTTATCACACACCAGACCACCACTACATACAAAGGATATAAACACAGTAGACACCACGATTAAAGCATGGAACAAGCTTGGGCAGTTGGCTCACAAAACCCCATTATATGCACCGGGCATGCCATTACAATATCATCAGGCGCTGTCCGTCACCAACGAAAAGGTGGGGATGTCCTTGCTGACTCGAGCCGGGATAGACAAGTTGGGTGACGTGTTTCAAGGAGGCACGTTCTTAGGCATCGAACAATTGGGTTATATCCAAAACCAGACTCCTATGTTTCGTTTCACGTACTATAGGCTAACCAGGGCGTTGAGGGAAAATTACCCGACATTCCCAGCGGAACCGGAATGCCTAGCACCTCTACAACTGCTGATTACTACACGAGACCTGTCACATTTGGTGTCCAGACTGTACACTGCTGCGCAATCAGAAATAGCAGGGCACACACTTAAGGCTAAGGGGCGGTGGGATGCGCTACTAGATGCTCCATTAACAGATGAGGAATGGCAAAGCTCCTGCGCGTTAACGCAAATACTGACGCCCAACGGAAATCTGAGAATTATTCATTTCAAGTTTATTCACCAGGCCTACTACACACCGACAAAACTGCTTAAATTTGGGTTGCAGGAGGAAGACAGGTGCAAGCGTTGTAACAGGGAGGGTGCGGACTTTGTACATCTGGCCTGGGCTTGTGCGAGGGTAGCGGGGTACTGGGAGGAGGTCACCGCCACACTAACGATCATGTTGGAGGAGGAGGTGCAGTGCACGCCACAGGTCTGTTTGCTGGGTATTGTACCCCAATTCAGAGCGCTGAAACGCAAGTTCTGTACAATCGCCTTGTTGTTAGCAAAAAGACAGGTGGCGCAATGTTGGCACAGCCGTAGGGTACCGACGAAAAAGGTGTGGCTCCATGACATGTCCACATGCAGGGATAAACTGCAAACATATGAAGAGCACTTACCGGTAAAATCAAGACCGAAGGACATGTAGTGTTTCTTAACTGAATTCCTAAGCTCATTGCAGGAAGGTGAGGAGGACTAGCTTGTCTACTGGTTATATTGGCGTGGGTGAGGTTTGGTACGCAAGTTCATGTCTGATGGAGGTTGCCTTAGAGGGGAACCGGTGCCACTGTTACATTCACTGTCTAGGTTGTGTGTAAGGGCAATGTAAGGTCTTAAGTTGGGGGATGTTGAATTGTTTCTTCTCTATAAAAAGACAAAATGTAAGACTCATATCGACTGTCTGCTAGGAGGCCTACGGAGGGCGTGCAGGGCAGCTCTGCCTGAAGTTTCTACACTAATCTTCATGGCAAACTTGTTGTTTATAGGATGTCCATCGTATCGTGGCGAGCCGGCCCTAGGGTTGTAGGCTCATGCTGTGTAATTTGCTTTGTGTTAATAAAGGTCTTACGCAACAAAAAAAAAAAAAAATCGAGATGAACCCATTTTGTGGCTCAGCCTGAGCCAGTCTCCGAATTAGGGTTTCAGGCCTCCAGACACTCTGAGAGCTGCAGCTACGTATCCCTGACCTCGCATACTTTTGGCTCAGCCGAGAGAGGCCCAGCACAGGGTGCCAAGACAGTATTTTGCACAACAGTTATCTGCTTGCTCTACAGAATCATATTCCTGCCTGGTGAAGAAGGTAAACAGAACCCGTCTGCAGAGATAGGGCCTAGCCTTTCTGTCTCCGTTTAAGTGATCTGCAGAGCTCGCAACCATAGAAAGCTCAAGGCCCCCACGCAATGAACGAAGAAATATATGCCCACACTGGCTCTTGGTGATGAGCGACCTTTGCTTCAGATAATACATCCCCGGACTTAAGATATCAGATAATACCAGACGTGCTGGTCGCCCTGACACTGAAGGCCTCCCTACCAGACCGAAAGTCAGCTCCCCCCAGTTACACGTCAATTACACGTCATGATCAAGTTGCGCACACAAGTAGGGCAAAGTTCCAGCTGGCCATGCAACCCCCCTCCATGTATCCACCCACCTATGACTCACCTATGACTCCTCAAGTGAACGCCCTCATGCACGCCTACATGCTCTTATCTCTCTTTCTCTTGCTCTGCCTGGAGCGCTCCTCCCTATGTACGAGACTGAATGTATAAATATTGTACTCTGTGAATAAAGTTTAGAAGACCCTTCCTGAACCTTATTGGTGATGGAACCGATTCTCCCCTAACTCGAGTTATTGAAATAAAGCCCTTTTGAATCGGACACCATGGACTCTGCCTCTCACTTTATGCATGACCTTTTGTTTATTTATAGAAATTATGACAGGGTAATACTTTATTTACCACAAGGCTTTCCACTAGAAGAAGGAGGGGGAAGGGAAAACTAGAAAGGAGTTCTCTCAAGGCCCCAAAAATAACTCACAGGGGAAAGCGACACAGCCCCAATCTGACCAAAAGAAGAAAAATGGGTTTGTGGGAAAGAGGACTGGTAAATTAGCACCTAAGTGATATGAGTGTTACCAGTTTGGGCATACAGAGGGAGATGCCAAGTACCCCAAGAGAGTCCAGCCCCCCACAGGTGGGTGTACTCCTGGGTTGGTCAGTGTAATGTTTAGGTAGCAGATGGTCCCAGTCAGTGTGGGGAAGTCAGCTGAGGTTACCCTAGTGTCCCTGGGTGGCAAAGAGATGGTGCCCAAAGCCCACATGACTTCTAATACTTCCAAGTATAGGTAGTAGGTCAGCATCAATGGGCAGAGGGTGGAGACTCTGAGAGACACAGGAACGAGTATGACTATTGTCAGACGTCATCTGATGTCCTCAGAGCAGGTGATAACGTATACATTCCACCAGGGGGTTGTAGTGGCAGACAATTGTGAGAGCCACTGCCCAGTAACTCTGGTTCCCTATGAACGGGGGGGTCCTCAGGGTATCTTAGAGAAGTCGAGATCCCTGCCATGGTTGTGGATTGCTTGCTAGGAAATTATCTGGAGCACACTACCTGGAAAGATGTGGAGCTCAGGTCACGCCTGGAAATGTTTGGGTTACCTGAGTGGTTCTGCATGACCACACGGTCCATAGCTGCAGGTAGATCCCCAGATGACTGTCTACTGCTGTGGCCTTCTGTATACTTCATGAAAGTCTTATTTGCTGTACTTGGGAGGACTGCTCTGTTGCCCAAAGCAGGCCTTGCACCCTCAGAGGCCGACCCTGCTTCTTGAGCCCTGTTCCACTGCTTGAACTCCAAGGGCTACTTTGCTGACCTCCTAATGAGAGCCTCAGGGACAGGAAAGGCTTCAAACATCTTGAACCGGCACTTGGACCCAGCCTGAGTGAGTCCTGCCTCTCGAGTCCTGGACCCTTGGTGGTGGTGCTAAAGGTGACCAGATAACCAAAATCCCAAACTTTGGGACTTAGAAATTTTTGGGGCTAAAAATGTTTTAAGAACTGAGAGGAGACAGGGACTTACCTGGTTGTCGATCCGTTGAAGGTGCATCTCCCATCCGCCTGACTCTGCAGTTACTCCCACTACATTCTTCTCCGCAGCAGCAAACCCTGTTCAGCTGTCCTTCACAGAAGGGGTATGCGGCCTCATGGATGCCTCGTCAACTACAGCCTGCAGCATCATAACGCTGGAGATTTCCGACTTCCAAAAAAGAGACTAAGCCCAAATGTAGAAATTTTCACCCCAACTCTTTCAGCAGCTCCCTCATGATGATGCCTCTCCACAGACACCGTCTACAGCCTTCCCACACTGAACTTTACCTTCCCAGGCATTTTCTACAAAATTTCTTCAAAGTCCGAAATATAAGCGCTGGCCGGGACCAATCCACTTCTTGAATCCGAACCACATTCCATCGCAGTCCACCATATTTTTCGATTTTGATCAGGTCTCGCGCGACTAGAGAGTGGGTGAGAGGGGCAGAGGCAACCACATGAACAGTACACAGGAGGAGAACACAAGGGAGACAACTGAAAAGCACACACTCTTGTAGAGTGTTTAAATTGAAAAAAGTAGTGCATGATAAAAAGAACCCGTGGAAGTTTGCAAAAAATGCCCAATTCCTGGCTCCATACAACTTGCTCTCAATTATAGTACTTTACTCGGCACAACATGTGATTGTCTCTCTCATAGAGGAACACCTCTTGTGCTTTTCCTGACATGAGCTCTTTTTGGCCCTTGATATGACTTTGTTGTAGAGCTAAAAGAGTGTGTTTTCATAATCGGTGCAGCCCTACTTTAGCGTCCTCCCCAGCCTGGGTACTCTCCTTTACCTACTCCACACACGAAGCTTAGTATAACACGTCTTTATTCTTCTGCGTGTAATTATGAACTCAACATTCTAAACCTGAATGCAGTTCACTATGCTCTAATGCTTACCTCATAGTCCTACTGAGTCAATCAGGAGCCACAAGGGTTCCGTCATTACAAACTCACACAACACTACAGTATTGTTGACTGCTTTGTAAACCAGGCAGCCTGCCTAATGCCAGTAAACTTTTACACTCAATCACTCACTAACCAAACCTTGACAATCTGGGGTCGAGCCATCAATTTTGTTCAAAAAGGATTCAGATTGGTTTCCGACCAATAGAAGATATACCTTATTACTTGCGCCTTAGTCACATATTTTTCAAATTTTATGTTTTTACAAGGTGTGGGTGAAATAGCAAAATATTGAGATTGCAAGATATGTGGCACTTTCCTCCCCTCTCTCCAGCTCTTCAGACAATCAAGCTGCCAAGCCCGGGGAACTATCGTCCAATCAGCTTGATTGACTCTATTAAAAAAAATCGTTGCCAGGATGGTCCTGGCAAAAATTCTGAGTTGGATTGAGCTGGAGGATATATTACCTCCCCTTCAAGCCGGGTTCAGATCCTGCATTAGTACCATCGAACAGGTCCTCAGGTTCCAACTGATTTATTGGAAAATAGTCAGCTTAGGTGGTGGTACTCTGTTCGCCGCCTTTGTAGACCTTAAGTCAGCTTTTGACTTAGTTCCTAGGGTCAAATTGTGGGGGGTGTCAGGAAACTTGGAAATGCCCCTGGCCCTTTTGAATGTCGTGATTAGGCTCCACAAGGCTAACTTTGCACAAGTTCGTTGGGGCAAGCAAGGGCAGGTCACAAATAGATTGACAGTGTCACGGGCTGTCAGGCAAGGGTGCGTCCTAGCGCCAACCCTGTTTTTGTTATTCATCAACAGGGTTGTGCAGTATTTTTATACCTTCCCGACAGACACCCCTTCCCTGGGTGGCACCAAGTTTCAGCTACTCATGTTTGCGGATGACACCCTCTTACTATCGCAGACACAGGTGGGCCTGCAGGAGCACCTGAACAAGTTTGAGGAATTTTGCCACGATCATGATCTACAGGTTAATGTCACCAAAACCAAGTTCATGATTCTTAATAAGGGAAGACCAGTGGTTGGCAAAGTCACGATGAATAATATTAAGTTTTTTTTTTTTTTTGTTTTTTTTTAGAAACCAAGAAGGTTAATTTTCAAAATCAAGGCTACTGTATAAGGTCTAAGATCAATCAAGAGGCATGGTAAATCAATGCAGGGAATTTCCTCAACAGGAGAATGAAGTCAGGGCAAACGTATTTAAAGTCCAAAGTCTGAGACAATTCCACAAGAGTTTAGTCTCCAGAGTTGGGGAGTCAGAAGACTGGCCCACCTCCAGAATGTACTATTTTTATAGAGGAGTTCAAAATAGAAATCAATGGAAATTGCACAGTCAGTATCAGGTGGGCAAAGCTAAACAAATCACATTTCAGAATTAATCAACATCTCCAATTGCCACCATTCTAGCACTATCTTTTAACTGAAGATCAATGTGCCTGTTAGACCGGTCAGCCTTAAGGTAATCTTCCCCCATACATTTTGCCTTCATCCCTCCTATTTTCGCTGATATAATTTTTTTTTTACTAAATTTATACTTTATTACACCTTCAAGTCACATACACAGCCAGCATCGCCTACAACCCGGAGGCCGGCGGCATCAAAAAATCACCCTCCAATCCCTGGGTAAAGGTAAGTTACACAGCCGTAAAGACCAACAGCCCGAGGGCCTGGCGGCGAAACTGCAGGTGTGGAACAAGTGTGCAGAGGCAATAGTTCATAGCAGCTACATTTGGATGATCACAACATATAAGCAGGATGCACACCCCACAACGCCAACAAAATCAGACCCAGGTGCAGCTAGGCGTGCCAGATTGGCAGGATCGAAATAGCCACCCGGGAAGTACTGCGTATATACCCAGAGTCGAGGGCATCACCAACGGGGACCCAGGGAAAGGTGTAGAAAGGGGAGGAGACCCCCCAGACAATAACAAACCCACCCACCCCGAAAGAAGAACAAGCCAGACTACCTAAATCCGTGTCCACCACCCACTTCCCACTCTGCACCACAACCCTGGACCCCTCAGCTGGGCTAAGGGAGGTAAGCAAATGCCCACTAGGGCGGGATAACGCTCTGGGAAGGGGACAGCGGTCGCCACAAGCCAGAACAGCCGTCACAAGCAACCCCCAACACAAAACACCACAAAAATCAGGCACGACTCACCACACTGTCACAACATTAAGGCCTTCAACTGACACACTCCTCATCCATAGCTGACGCAGCCCCCTCCTCCTGTAGCACATCCAGCTCCACACTCTCTGGATCCGACTCACCATCCTCTTTCGAACTTTGAGACTCCCTAAACAAACCCCAAAAGTTTTTGGGTCTACTCATCGGAGGTAGGAGTTCACTATACACCTCCGATTGCGTGCAACAGTAAAGCAAGTCTGTTTCCCATCGTTTTTTAGTAGGGACTGGCCCCCGCATCCAGCACAGAGCTATCAGCCGCTTTGCTGTCAGTAATGCCATGTCCGCAAGTCGCCGCATAGCCACAGGAAGAGGTTTTGAAAAACCGAGTAAGGCGAGCGCCGGGTTAGGCAAGATCACCTCACCAAGGATAGCGCTGAGGTCCGCAAAGACCTCTACCCAGTACTTATGTATGGCAGGACAAGTCCAGGCCATATGGAGAAAGTCTGCTGTGTGAAAGTGGCATCGCTCACACTCCGCCGACTCCCTCAGGCCATACCTGTGCAACCTCTCGGGCGTGTAGTAGACACGCTGTAGGAATTTAAAATGCACCAGGCGGTGCCTACCGTTGAGCGAGATTTTCCTAGTATTAGTCGCACAATAACGCCACATGTCGTCTGAGATGGGAGATTGGAGGTCAGCCTCCCAGGCCAGGCGGGCCTTGGAGGGGGGATATTGCCGTTGTCTATCACCCAGTGACCTAAGAGCTGTGATCAGTTTGCGAGATGAGGGGGTCTTGATGACATAGGTGAGTTCCGGCATTTCCGGCGGTTCAGCTAGGTCCGGGCCTAAAACGGCGAGGGCCGCTCTACGAACCCTGTGGTACTGAAAACTATGAAGCAGCGTTGCCCCGGGACAGGATTGAAGGACCTGCTGCAACGTTTTCAGAGTGCCCTTTGAGAAGAGATCTCCCATGGTAACAATGCCTAGGTCACGTAGCGCCTTCAGGACGCCCTTCTCCGTCAATGGAGCCAACCAGGCCGCCCATTCTACACGGAGCAAAGGTGAATATAGCAGCGTGCACTCACGGGAGCCAATCAGTGCGTGCCAAGCATGATTCGTGGCAGCTATGGAGTCCAGATTGCCGACCCTTCTATCAGGTGGATAACATACTGTCGGCGGAAGCGGGACGGGGTCTGCGAAGAGTCGCTCCAGTTTCACATGAGGGATACCTGGATCCCCATGAATCCACGTATGTAGATGTGCACCCTGAGCAAGCCTATAGTATCGCTCCAGGTCTGGAGCCCCAAGGCCTCCCTGTTCGTACGGAAGGGTGAGCGTCTGCCACTGCACCCGCGGCTGTTTGCCCCCCCACGCCAGGCGGACAAGTGTCTGGGTAAGTTGCCGGAAAAAGGCTTTGGAAAGGACTACTGGTATATTCACGAATAGGAAAAGGAACCTGGGGAGCACCACCATCTTCATGAGTGCAATCCTGCCCATAAGGGAAAGCGGGAGCCTGGACCACACTTCGACATCATCCACCAGTTTGTAATAGGCAACTCCATAATTCTCGCGTATCAGGACCTCCGGGTCCGTATGAATGCGTATCCCTAAGTAGCGGATAGAGTCCGTGGTCCATTGCAGGGGGTACTCCGAGTCGAAAGGGAGCGTCACCGACGTCAGGGGCAACGCCACTGATTTATTCCAGTTGACACGGAGGCCCGAAAGAGCCCCGAACCTCACCACCTCCCGCAGAACCGCAGAGAGGTTAGTCTCCGGGTCCCGGACATATAGCAGAGTGTCATCCGCATATGTTGAGATACCGATCTGGTACGTCGGAAAGTTTATCCCTTCAAACCGATGATACTCTTGTATAGCGCAGGCGAGAGGTTCCGCTACCATGGCATACAGCAACGGAGAGAGGGGGCAACCCTGACGCGTGCCCCTCCCAATCTCGATGGGAGCATTGACCAGGTTACCTATCTTTAGCCTCGCAGTGGGTTTGTAGTATAGGGCTCCCAACATTTGTAGAAACGGTTCCCCTAGGCCGAACTTACGAAGGACCCTCAGCATGAACGACCACTCAACAGAATCGAAGGCCTTCTCCATGTCCAAGAAGATGGCCACAGCTTTGTTTTCGTGTTTGACATGCTGGATTGTGCCTAGGACCGTGCGGATATTATAAGTGAGATTGCGTGAGGGAACAAACCCAGCCTGCTCCGGAGCAACTAGGTCCGGGACCAGCAACGCCAAACGAGTCGCAAGCACCTTAGCATACAGTTTCGCGTCCACATTTATCAGCGATAGCGGTCGGTAGGAGCCACACTGATTAAGGGGTTTGCCAGGTTTCGGGATGGTAATAAGCAACGCCTCTCTCATGGATTTCGACATGCTGCCCTGTTGGCAAATGTCATCGAACAGGAGCATCAAGTACGGGACCAGTTGTTCCTGAAAGGCCTTGTAGAAGGACACCGTGAGACCATCCGCTCCAGGAGCGCTACCAGATCTCATGCCCCCCAGCGCTTCCGTTACCTCCTCTTTCTGAATGGGGGCCATAAGAAACTCCCTCTGCCAGTCGGCCAGGAAGGGCATTTGAATGTAACTCAAATAGTCGTCGATTTCGTCCTCGAGGTGTGCATCCCTCGAGGAGTAGAGGGCAGTGTAGTAGGCATGAAATTCCGCCAAGATATCCTGCTCCTCCGTAACCACCGCCCCAGCAGCTGTCACCAACTCCTCGATAACCAATGGGGGCCTACTGTTGCGCATAAGTTTAGCTAGGAGTGCACCAGGCCGCTCCCGTTCCCCATACACGCGCGCCGTCGCGTATTTGCCCATGTGTTTAATTTCCCTGTCCGCTTCCTCCTGAAATTCATCTAGCAAGAACTTAAGCTTGACCGTATCAGATGCGTCCCCCGAGTTCACCGCCTGACTATCCAGATCAGCGAGCTGCGTCTCGAGCGACTGCAGGCGTCTCCTGATAGCTTTGAGCACCCCAGAATGCTTCGCCATAGTCATTCCTCTTATGTAAACCTTAAATGCGTCCCAGAGAACTTGTACGCTGTCCACGGAGCCCACATTGGTTGCGAAATAGGCCTCTATGTCTTCGGCGAGTTCCCCTCTGAAAACCTCATCCAAGAGGGAGTACGGGGGGAACCTCCACGTAAAGGGGGTATCCTCCTGGGAGGAGCCACCAGCAACAAGAGCAAGGGCGAGTGATCAGACAGCGTGCGCGGGAGAACTGTGCAACCCTTAACCATATCTAGCAAAGAGCGGGAAACAAACCAATAATCTATGCGTGTATGAATGTTGTGATAGGCCGAGTAGTGAGTGTACCCACCCCGCCCGAGTGCCTATGCCGCCACACATCAAGTAAATCAAGTTTCACACATTCCGACAAAAGGAGGGACGCGGAAGCTGCAGGGGGCCTAGGGGGGCCCGCAGATCTGTCAAGGTCCAGGTTCAGCACCAAGTTAAAATCCCCCCCCCCCCACAGCATTCTAGAGCCCACAAACTGCCTGCAGCTGTCAGCAAGCGAAGAATAGAACTCCGGGGAATCCTAGTTGGGGCCATACACATTCACCAGCAGGAGATCATGATCCTTTCCAACACAACGTGCAACCACAAACCTCCCTTCCGGGTCTACCGCCACCCGGGTCAGCGACAGTCGGGATTTGGGATTAGCCCATATGAGCACCCCCCTAGCATGCGTTGTGAACCCCGCAGCGACACAAGCGGGGCCAAGGCCCCTCACTTGCAACATAGGGCTGGAAAGCGGCAGATGTGTTTCCTGCAGTAAAGCAAGGTCAATGTGATGGCGTTGCAAATAGGCTAAGACCTTCCTGAGTTTGCGGAAATCGTTAAGCCCCCTCACGTTCCAGGACAGCAATCGCAGAGAGCCCAGGGAGCTCTCCGCACTCAGTGATTCAGCAGTCGACATGGCAGTTTAGAAAGTAAAATGTCGCAGAGCAGATAGTGTGGCAGACACAGTGCAGTAGTCGGCAAAAACAAACCCCCCACCCGACGAACCCTGAACCCCAAACAGCATGGCAGCAGCAATACACAAACACAACTAACAACCACCCACCCACAGCCGACCAACCCCAACCCGGTCAGACAGAGCATAGCACTACCCACCCTGAGCCCACCCGAAACACCCCACTACAAACCCAGGACCCCCTAGAGGGTCGGAAAGCCGAAAGCTCAGGGGCAGAGGTTCTGGCCAGACCACAATACTCTCCAACAAGGGCCAGATACAGTCGTTGCTCCCAGCCCCACCCCCATTGCGTTCGGCACCCCACGTAAGCCCCAGCAGCAGAACAAGCAGAGTAGTGAATAAACAGTCCCCACGTGCCACCGGGAGCACCCCCCCGATAACAGAAGGAAAGCAACAAAAGTTCGAGCCCCAAGTCGTGGCACCACCACGAGCCAGGCAATTCAAGAGTCACAACCAAAATGTTATGGTGGCAAAGGAGAGACACAGTGAGAACTGGAATGCAATACATACAGTCGCGGTGAAGTAGCCAAGCCAAGCTACACAGCCAGGGACAGTTCAGCCCTGACCCTCCAAAGATACAGCTTCCTCATCCTCCGTACGCTGATCCCTCGGGCTGTTGCGCTGTTCTTTGGCCAATTCCTTAAGCGATTTTTTCAGATCAGCTGGGTCGGTGAAAAAATGCGAATGTCCTTGTTTATTGATCCGGAGTCTCGCCGGGTATAGCATGGCATAGTCGAGCCCCATGTCTCTCATCTGTTTCTTGTAGGGGGCGAATCGCTTCCGCTCCTCTTGCACCCTAGCTGTGAAGTCAGGATAGAGGGAGATGTTCATTCCTCCAAACTGCAATTCCCCCTTCTCCCTCGCCAGACGGAGGGCCAGGTCGCGGTCCCTGTAGTTCAAAAGTTTTGCAATGATTGGTCTCGGAGGGAGGCCAGGCTGCGGTTTGGGACCGAGAGTGCGATGGGCCCTCTCAACAATAAACATGGGGGAGAAGACCAGGGCCGTTTCTAGGTCTTTTGCCACCCTAGGCGAGAATTGAGAAATGCCGCCCCCTCCCTTTTACTACCATCACTCTCTCCCCCTGTCATCCAGGCTAGAAGAAAACCCCATCAAACATTAAATACCACTAAAATTTACAACAAAATGAACACTGAAAACTGGACCGGCTGTTGGATGTCTCAGCTTGTGCTCTGACTCTCAACCAGACTGCACTGCCTATCCTCATTAATTTTCTGACCCCTCTCACCCAAGACTGAATTGCAAATGGCTGGAGTGGCTTAGTGGGTGAAAAAAAGGATGAATTTGGATGATGCACCATTTAGTTACCAGTGGCTGAATTTAATAGAAAGATCCCACCCCTGCCTTTTTTGTTTTTCCCTGTGAGATGTTCGAGTATGATGGGTATTCCCAGACCTAGAACTCATGCTCAGGTTGCAGTATGACTTAAGCTGCTTCTCACTGAGGAAGGAGGCCCTTTAAGGCGACACCAGTGCGGGGTTACTTGTGTTCTCATATAGGTGGGATCTGACCTATTAGTTCAGACTGGACTGCTCCTATTAGAACATGACTATGTATGTTTTGAATACATCCAGCCTCAATCTGTGTGGGGATTTTGGGCTATTTGATCAATTGGTTTCAAACCCAGATTTGTTTCCAGCGGATGAGAATAATTCAAACATTTCATTCATAAACTTTTTCTTTAATGATGTCTTGGCTATGATTAAATAAATATACTCTTGAAAACTGGGTAACGTTTCTGCTGGAAGGAGAACTGCTTTGTTGGATGTCTATATTTTTAAAAGCATTATTAGTACCTGTGGAGAGTGAAAAATTGGCACCCGAGGAAATTGTCTTTATGAAGACTGTGCAGAAAACACGTTCCTTTTAGTACTTGCACCTCGAGGCCTGGGCGTCCACAAAGGTACAACGATTCGGAATACAGATTGTCACTCCCACTCACGCCTTTCAGTCCACCTTAATGAGATTATAAGGGAAAGGTTTCTAAGACATGTTTTTTCTCTTTCACTAGTTGAAAGGGAATCATTGACCCAGTATGGTATTTAAGCGATTTGTGTTCACTTTTATCATACACTTACGAATTTATCAAATGCAATAACTTATAAAAGCAAATTTGTACTCAGAATTATGCCCAAGTCTGAAATGCTTTCACAGGTGTGTGTATTTAATATACTCGATGTTGTTTATTTTCGTTTTCATTTTTAGATTGATATTATATATTTTTTAGAATGTGAATTATGGAAGCATTTTCAACAGAAAATGCCCTGTATACCTTATCTAGATTCAACAAAAGACCAGGAGAACATCACACTCCCTGTGACCCCAATAGCATCACAGGGTTGATCTCTTGTACAACTCTTCGCCCCTCAGCAGTTTCCTATTAGCAATAGAGGGGCTAAGGTAAGTACAATGGCTGGAACCTACAGAAAGTAAACAAGATTCTTGGGGCGGCATTAGGAGTGTTCATTCGAAAGGAGCTTGCAATTCCTGTTACTGTCAAGTCCACTGGGAGGTCCTCTGTTCCTCAGGATTGGTTGGCTACTAGCTGAGTCAGGGGTGCCTGAAGGTACCCCTGACTCGGCTAGCTATTGAAGCTCAGAGTTAGTACCAAGGGCCTGATACAAGGAAGGTGACAGGGAAAGGACAGGTGGAAGGAGACTTGAAATAATTAGTTTGAAAGTTACTACTATTTCCAGCCCATCTCCAGCTCCCAAGAACCTCTGTATATTACGTGCTAAATAGTCCATATTTTCCTCAGCAACTGACATAAACTCATAAATAGCAAGTTCTGCATGTTCAAAAGGCACCCTCGCTTACGAATTAAACAGATATAAAAATAAATGTATGCTGTTTGTCCCTCACAGCAGTTTTTAAGACCTTTACTATTTTAGAACTATATTGCTGCCCTTTTAACACCGTCATCATGAGTTAGCTTTATTGGATTGCATCCAAAGATAAACGTGTATTTAAGCAGTGCACATATATTATAGAGTAGTTGGTGATTTGAGGTTGTCGATCTAGTCCTTCTCATTTCAACATGCAGCCCTGACTCTCCGTTTAAACTCAAACCCACGCTGTATCAACAATGAATGGCCAGTTTCAGCATATCATGATTTCAAGTAAAACAGTTGTGCAATCTGCCGGTTTGAGAGCAATTAGCACGTGCTGAAGGAGGGAAACGTTAATGCCTGCAGGAACACATAGGTGACGGGGTCATGTTTAATATGTGACGGTATTCTGTTGCCAGGGTATCTCGGTTAATTAGCAAAGTCATTTTGACAAGATTGCGTGTTTTTTCTTGAACTGTAGATTAAACCCACTTGCTGAATGTACAGGGGATTCCCAAACTCGAGTTTTTGCCGCCCTCCCCCTTTTGCCACCCTAGGCAGCCGCCTAGTCCTGCCTAATGGTAGAAACGGCCCTGGAGAAGACGTCCTCCCCTAGGAGCTTGTGAAGCAACTTCTCGACGAACAGTTCCATCTTTCCGGTGTTGGTGGATTCCGCAACCCCCGTGATGCGGACGTTGGAGCGCCGTGAACGCGCTTCCAGATCCTCCGTTTTGTCCTGTATGACTTGGAGGAGGCGGCCGAATTGCTTACGGTCCTTATCCCACTCCGTTTGGGCCTCCTCCGCCTCCGTCAGCCTACGCTCCGCCATGTCCAAACGTTCCGCATGTTTGTCCACCCTCTCGGACATCCTGTCCATACGGAATGATAAGGCGTCGATTTTCGAGCCGATCGCTGACATGCTGTCCTGCAGGCCTTTCTCCATGGCGCCGAGCATTTCACGAATGTCCGCACAGAGCGAGCCTTCCGCCGCCTGTGATGATGTTTCCGGAGGAGCACCCTCCGCGCCCTTCGGCCTCCGTTGCTCAAACGTGAGCTTCGGCTGATTTCTGTCCCCTTTCCCCATGGCAGAGCTCACAGAATATGTGCCAAGCAAGGAGCAAGAGGCGGCTCGATGTAGGGGGAGAGCCGGGGGGAGCGAACTCCGCGAAGCAGTCCGGTGCGCAGCAAGGAATGGAGGTCAAAGATGGCGGCCGCGAGCCGCGTGGCACAGACTAGTCCAGGGGGAGAAATCCAAACTCCAGACTCGGTGCAGGTCACACCGCAGGGTGTCGAGAAACGCCAGTACACACCAAAGCACACAGCCCAACACCAGTGTCTCTCCAGTCCTCAGGCCGATCAGAGTAGCGGCGGAGCCCGCCAACCGGCAGCCGTAGGGCGCAACTTCCCGCGGTCCGGTCCGTAGGCCACTCCGGGGAGCCCCAGGTCTCCACCCAGGAGTTGCAGCAAACACACACGAGGCAGAGGGGCAACAGTGAGCCAGCACTGGCGAGGATCGGTCCAGAATCAGCACAGGGTAGAAGGCAGTCCGGCAGATCGGGGCCACACAGCAACCTCACGCCGCACGTAGTGTTACGTAGGGCGGGCAGCCCCCAAGGATAGTCCGCGGATTGCGGCCTGGTCCGCAACTCCAAACTCCGCCGGTCCGTTGATCGATGCCACCACCGATTTCGATCAGGAAAGGTGCCCCCAGCAGCCCTAGGGGTCGTAGAAGCAAAATCCGCCCTCGCTGAGGACAGTGAGGCGCCAAAAAGGATCAATTTGACGAATATTAAAGGGGCTCAGGCGAGGAGCTCAGCTCTCACACGTCTTGCATGGACGCCAGCAAGCTCCGCCCCCTTCAATAATAATATTAAGTTAGAGCAGATAAATGTAATGACTTATTTGGGGATTGTTTTAGAGAGTAAACTGAGTTGGAAGCCCCAAATAGACTCCCTTTCCCTTAAGTTTGCCCAGCTTTCAGGGTGTTTGGTCAAAGAACAGAGAATGTCCCAGACCAAAAGGGTTGGCCCAGCTTTGAAGATCTACAACTCCAGGATAGGTTCAGCGATCCTGTACGGTGCGGACCTCTGGGGTTTTGCGGACCTTTCCCAGTTGGTCAAAGTTCAAAACAAATTTTTGAGGAATCTTACAGGTCTTCCCTGCTCTAGTCCCACGAAACCGTTGTTAATGGATTTAGGCTGCCACTCCATTGATGACATTGCTCGTTTTAAACCAGCTGCTCTATGGTGGAGGATCTGGACCACCCCCGAACTAGTCCCTTACGCTAAGGCAATTATGGATGTTAGATCCATTCTGGGTTCGGGAAATATACTTTGGTTCAAGCAAGTTAGATTGCTTTTGGAGTTTATGGGCCTGGGAAACCTGTGGACTGACCCCACCAATAATCCCTTCCCACCTCAAAAAATTATTTAAAAGCCTATACTGGTCTTCAATAAGCCAGAAACATATCAGACAACTTTTGTCCACCTCTTTGACTGGTATGCTCCTTGAGCTTAAAAGTGAGCCCTCCCTAGAAGGCTACTGGGATACTATCAGCAGGTCCAGCGACAGGAAACTTTACCATCAGTTAAGGGTCGGCTGTCTTCCTATTAGATCATTTACTAAAAACTGGAAGGGTCAGGAGACAGGTTCCTGTTGCTGGTGTACCGACCATAGGGAAACTATCGGACACATATTCTTTGAATGCCCGGCATATGCTGCCCCCCCGGGCCATATGGCTAAAACCCATTTGTCATAATATGGGCACATGGTTGGGATCTGTAGCCTTAAGGATCTTGAGGTATGACACGAGCAAACCCATTGTAATTGCTGTTGTAAAATTCCTAGGCTGGGTGTGGATTATTAGGGCCAGGCCGCAAGCAGTGTAGTGATTCCACTTACCATTTATCCTGACCATATTGATTGTATTTTTATTCTTTTAAATGAGATAACCATCTCTATTTTAAAGGCCTGCATTTCTTTTATAAGGCTCGTATAAATTGTATTTTAACTTCTTTTATGAATTGTTGTATGTCTTTTTTCATGATGTATTTTATACTGTTCACGTCTTTTATGATGAAGCATTCGAAATAAAGGCATTTGAAATTGAAATTGATTCAGATTGGTTTCCAACCAATAGAAGATATACCTTATTACTTGCGCCTTAGTCACATACTTTTCAAATTTTATGTTTTTACAAGGTGTGGGTGAAATAGCAAAATATTGACATTGCAAGATATGTGGCACTCTCCTCCCCTCTCTCCAGCTCTGCAGACAATCAAGCTGCCAAGCATTACAAACACACTTTTATGCCATAGTGCAAGGGTGTCTGTGTGAGTCTAGCATAGGTTTTGTACTGGGAGGATACCCTTCCAGTACAAAAGACTAAGCTTTGATAAACTGTTAAACTTTTATACTTTGTAATATGTTGGACAGTGAAGCACACATGCAAGATGAAAAAGAAAGGAGAAATAAAAGGATCTCTTTTTTTAACGCCTGCTTCAAAATGGCTGTATTTTATGGCACGAAACACTGTCTACTATTGTTAGTAGATAGGGTTTTGTGTCAAAAATCATGGGTGGTAGCATGGGAATGTGCATGTACCACACATGTAACACCCTTCTGACACAGAGTAAAGCAAAGCAGAACTGCATGTTACTTTTAGGCAACTTTACAGTGCAAAACATGTTTAGCACTATAAAGTAAATTCAAACATTTTGCACAGGTTTGCATCACTTTGAAACAAAGTACCTTTTCACAACTAGTCCTGACTCTAATCTTTCCTTGCCCAAATTTAGGAACTCGAAAAAGACAGTGGAAGCCAGAGCAGTGCTGGTGAAATACAACGTTCCTGTAACAAACGGATCCTGCTGAACGCAAACTATTTATTTAATGTATTTAATGTGTCAATATTTAAGTAAATCTTTTTTTTTTACCAAAACATTCTGTTCCTTTCAAGCGAATCTTGGCTTTTATGCATTCTTGCCCTTGTCTAGTCTTTAGTCTTGTCCAGTCTTTTTTTTATTTATTTTTTTTATATCGTTACACCAACACTGCCCCTAATCATCTATTGGTGAATACAAGGGGAGTTTCTCATTATCTTAGTTCTTACCAGTCAATTATCTCCATTACACCCTTATCTTGCCCAATAATTCCTTTGTTTCTGGGGGTATCTAGCCCGTAGGCTGTTTGGCAGATTTACAATCATGCCTGGAATTATTATTCCGCTTTAATCATTGGAATTAAAAAAGAAAAAACAAAAACAAAAAGAAAAAGAAAAACAAAAGAAAACAGAAAAGGAGGAGTTCTAGTATATCATCTAGAGGTGATATATTTTTCCCAGATCTCCCAGTATATCATTCTTTTGGATTGTTTCCCTTTTCTATCTAATCTACTGGTTTTTATTACAGAGTTTAGCCAGTTTTCATGGACTGGTGGTGCCGTTTTTATCCAATTAATACAAATTTCTCTTCGTGCCAACAGGATCAGGACGAACAATAAGCTTTCTTGATGTTTATTTAGCCTAATCAAATTTGGTTGAGTGGTACAGTGGATCCCAAAAATAATTAAAAGTGTACTTACAGTTATAGGTGTTGCCATTACTGCAGTTAGTGTCTTACCAATCTCTTGCCAATAGTGGGTAAGTGCTGCACAGCCACAAAACATGTGAATATCATCCACCTTTTCTTCACCGCATTTGCGACATGATTTTACTGCTGTGCCTTTAAATTTTGATAATCTTTTGGGTGTCCAATATGCTCTATGTATAGAAAAAAGATGGTTTATGTTTAGGGCTGCGGGCTTTACACACAACCAGCATTTCTCTACTGATTTTTTCCAAATTTGATTTAGATCCATAACTTCATTTGGTAGGTCTTTTCTCCATATTTTATCCGGTATAGTTAAATCTTCTTCGCCAGAATCAATTAGAGCCCAATACCATTTTGAAACTTCTTTTTTTATTGCTGTTTCTTTTATCATTTCTACTTCTAGATTGTTCGGATCTATTGCTCCTTTCTGGATAGTAATGGCCCAACTGCTCAGCTGATAATATTTAAACTTTGAAACTTTTCGTTCTGTTATTATTTGCAGATGTTCCCAAGATATTAAGACATTTTCAACCAGAAGTTGTCCCCATTTTTCAATTCCGGATTGTCTGAGTGGGCTAGATAATGAATCCTTTAAGCATTCTGGGGCGCCCGGCGAGTCCCATATTGGGGCCATACTACTGTAGTAAGGTATCTTTATAGCATTTCTTATCTGGCTCCAGAGCTTAACGGCGTTGTTTAAGATCTTCAGTTTTACTTTTTTGAAGAATTTTGGGTGACCAAATTTGAAAAGGAAATAATCTTCTCCTTTTGTTAGATGTTGTAAGAAATTTGGGTAAGCATGATGTTCCTTTAGCATGGCTCTGAAATGTTTAAATTGAAAAGATCTATAATATTCATATATATCAGGGCTTGCTATTCCACCTTGTTCCTTCTTTCTCCTGAGTTTGTTCCATGAGATTCTTGTACTTTTTGCTGACCAGATAAAACTAGATATTTCTCCTTGTATTTTTTTTAGGGCTTCTTTTTTAAACTCTAACGGAATGGTATTGAAGAGATAAGTACATTTGGGAATAATTGACATTTTTATTGCATTGGATTTGCCTAGAAAACTTAACAGCAGACCTGACCAGATTTTAAGGAGTCTTCTCATTTCTTTAACCACTATGTTTAGGTTTAGTTGTGGTATTTTTTCAAGGTCTTTTGTTATAGTGATGCCTAGATATTTTATTTTGTCCTTTAAGAAAGGTGAATTTGGGTTAGTGTTCCAGCTCATTGCCTCTGTTTTATCGTTGTTAATCAGATATCCTGAAACCTTGCCAAATTTATTCATTGCATCCTCGATCGCTGATTTGGAGAGGTTGTAGTTGTCAGTAAACACCATTAGGTCGTCTGCATAAAGTGCAACTTTCTTTGTCCAGTTTTGATATTTATAGGGTGTTATGAGTGGTTGGTTTCTAATAGAGCAGGCCAAGGGTTCGATATACAGATTAAAAAGTAGCGGCGACAAGGGGCAACCTTGTCTAGTGCCCCTCTGAATCTTGATGTTATCAGTGAGGTTCCCGTTTACTGCTATTTTCGCTCTTGGGTTTGTATAGATTTCTTTCACCATATGGCCAAAATTACTCCCTAGTTTGTTTTTTTCTATGATTTTATTTAGGAAGGCCCAATTGACGCGATCAAAGGCTTTGGCTGCATCGTATGTAACGATCGTTAGGGGAAGTTTTTCGCAGACAGCAACATCGATTGCTGCCACAAGTTCATGCGTAATTTCCTGAATTTGTCTGCCCTTTATGAAACCCTTTTGATCCGAGTTAATTAGTTTAGCCATAACTTTTGATAAGCTTTTAGCTATCACATTTATAAACAGCTTGTAGTCACAGTTGAGAAGTGATATCGGCCTATAAGATTCTCAATTCTTTGGTTTTTTTTCTGGTTTTAATATAATACTAATCGCCGCATCATTCCAGGAGTCAGGTATCATATCATGTCCCAGATAAGTCATATTCATTATTTCTGTTAGGTGTTCAATTAATGTTTCTTTTAGTGCTATGTAGAATTCATTAGGCAGCGCATCCGGTCCTGCAGCTTTTCCTCTCTAAGAAAAGTAAAGTTCAAAAAATCAAGATTACACCATCTCTGAGATCATATTTTAAGGTGCAACAAGTGGTACAAGTAAGAGGAGGGGGTCAATTTTTAGCGACTAATACAATCAATACAGCAAACACAGCGGACACAGCGTCTCTGTCAGTATCGGACCCTGACAGGCAGTGTTTTAGCCCAACTTCCGAAGAAGAAGTGGAGGAGATCGCAAGTGAGGAGGCAGTAGAGAGAGTAGATATGCAGTTGACCTCGACTCCGAACGCTACCGCGACCCTATCTCTGACACAATCAATACAGCCAACACAGACAAGCCAGACATCTCAACCAGTACAGCCATTACAAACATGCTCCCTGAGCACCCCGCGAACGCAGGAAACAGAAATAGTTAATGATCAAGAAATTGACCAAGAAACACAAGAAGATGCTTCAGGGCAGGAAAATATGGACCATTTGGGTAAAAATAAGACAGAAGAAATGTTGGAAGTGCACATGGATAAAATGATAGACAAAATATTGGGGGAAATGAGAGAAAAATTCTCAATCTCGGAAGGAAATCAGAATAAAATACAAGAAGTCGTTGAAAACCTAGATCAGAAACTAAACGATTTAGGGGTCAGAGTTACAGCGGTCGAAAATGAACTTGGTTCCTTAAGTAAAAAGATAGACATAAATCAAAGAGAAATAAGACATCTAAAAGACAGCGAGAAAGTCATCAAGGAGAAACTAGAATCTTTGGAAAACCAAGGAAGAAGAAACAACCTTAGAGTGCTGAATGTCCCTGAAAATTCAGAGGGATCTGATATTAAAGCTTATGTTGTATCTCTCCTAGAAGAATTTCTTCCTTGGACGAAAGATTTCGATTTGGCTGAAGATATTCAACGAGTCCATAGAGACCCACTTAGAAAAAGCAAGGAGAGAAAGGCCCCGAGGAAAATCTTGGTAAATTTCAGAACCTACTCTCTGAAAGAAAAAATATTGAGGGAGGGACTGAAATCTGGGAATTTTAACAAATATAATTGGTCATTTCGTATACGATCAGACATCTGCAAAGCTACACAAGACAGGCAATGGGAGCTGGGGCAACATATGCAGGAACTGAAAGCTTTGGGAGCGAACGTACAATTGAAATTTCCAGCTGCCTTAAGAATAATGTGGCGAAATAAAATGCACAACCTAAGGGAGCCAAAAGAGGTAGAAAACCTCATTCACCTAATAAAAGACCAAATCGAAATTGATAAACTAAATAAGGTATAATGCAGTAATGCAGTAACTGAAGGAACAAACTTCAACACAACTTTCTTAAAACTGTAGGACCCAGAAAATCTCGAAAAAAAAAAAAAGGAAAACACATATACATATATATAAATATAAAATTGGGGGAACAGCTGTAGCTGGGACCTTAACATAAAACAATGTACATAGAAATAAGAAAAAAACAAAAATATATACATATAATGGGAAGCGCCTACGTAATAAAGAATAAAGAATAAATTACCTGGTGAATCGGAGCACGAAAACGGGTGTAATAACACCTGAAAGAAGAAAAAGGGAGGCTTCCTCAGGGTGGGAATCTCAAATCACACTGCATCACAAAAATGCAAATCTTAAATATACACGGGTGGGGAGCAAGATAGGGAAAAAAAATTTAATCCTCAAAATTGGAATATAAAAGGAATAGTACGGGAGTTAAATGGCTGCCTCAATCTCAATCCCACAACAAGAAATAACAACATAAGATGACAAAAGAAAAAATTATAAAAATTCTAAATTTTAACATGGAATGTTAACAGGCTTAGAACTCCTACAAGAAGAAGAAGAATTGTGGAATACTTGAAAGAAATAGAAAGTGAAATTATTATTCTCCAAGAAATACATCTCATAATTTCAGAGTGGACTCAATTGGTAAAAAATCTCCATTGGATCGGTTCAAGCATACATACCTCACAAGAATGAAACATAAAGGGGGTAGCAATCATTATAAAAAAATCCCTAAATGCTAAAATAGAATCCAAAGTAGTTGACAGCAAAGGAAGATGGGCGGTTGCAAAAATTAGGATTGAGGACTGTATAATCACAATTGTGGGATATTACGGTCCGAATAGGGATGATACAGCGCCTCTCCAAAAACTATACTCTGAACTCTTAACATTTTCAGCTCCGATTATTATAGGAGGAGATTTCAATATTATAGAGGACCCTAAAACAGATAGAATGCCCCCAACAAAACAAAGGAATCTACCAAAAATGAGGGAATGGCTAGGGATCTACAAAAAAGATCTAAACCTGGAAGACATGTGGAAGCTAAAAGGAGAAATAAATTACCCGTACACCTTTCATAATAAGAAATTAGGTCAGTAAAATCCAGAATAGATTTTTTCTTACTGAATAATTCTCTGCGAGTTAATATAAAAAGCATTGAACACCTACCTACACACTTATCAGATCACTCGGCGGTACAGTTAACTTTATCACTTCCACAATCCCTTCTGCCTACCAGATGGACGGTTGATCGATCAATCCTTAGAGATGAACAAAGTGTGGACCAGCTTATGTCAAGTCAAGTCAAGTCATAAAATTTATATAGCGCACTACATACCCAGAGGGTTTCAAGGCGCTTGGGGAGGGGAGGGGGATTATTTGTCAAATATCCACGTTTTAAGTTGTTTTCTGAACGCTAGGTGATTCTGGGTGAGGCGAAGGTAAGCGGGGAGTGAGTTCCATGTTTTGGCAGCCAGGTATGAGAAGGATCTGCCTCCCATGGTGGTTTTGTTGATGCGAGGGACAGTGGCGAATGCTTGGCTGGAAGATCGAAGATGGCGGGAGGGGGTGTAGAAGGACAGTCGAGAGTTGAGGCAATCTGGTCCGATGTCGTAGAGTGATTTGTGTGCGTGGGTAAGCAGTCGGAAAGTAATCCTCTTATTGACGGGTAGCCAGTGGAGGTCTTTAAGGTGGCCAGAGATGTGTTCGTTGCGTGGGATGTCTAATATGAGCCTGGCTGAGGCGTTTTGGATTCGTTGTAGTTTCTTCTGTAGTTTGGCGGTGGTACCTGCGTAGAGGGTGTTTCCGTAGTCCAGTCGGCTCGTGACCAGAGCATGGGTGACTGTTTTCCTTGTTTCGGTGGGGATCCAGCGAAATGTTTTTCTGAGCATGCGAAGGATGTTGAAGCAGGATGAGGATACGGCGCTGACTTGTCTGTTCATTGAAAGTGAAGAGTCCAGGATGACGCCAAGGTTCCGTGCGTGGTCTGTCGGGATGGGTGCTTTTCCGAGGGCTTCCGGCCACCAGGAGTCGTCCCATGCAGAGGGGGATTTACCTAAGATGAGGACTTCTGTTTTGTCTGAGTTCAGTTTCAGACGGCTTTGTTTCATCCATTCGGCGACTTCTTTCATTCCTTCGTGTAGGTTAGTTTTGGCGGTGCTGGGGTCCTTGGTGAGAGAAAGGATCAGTTGAGTGTCATCCGCGTAGGAGATGATGTTGAGGTTGTGTTGGCGGGCGATGGTCGCGAGGGGGCTCATGTATACGTTGAAGAGGGTGGGGCTGAGTGAGGATCCTTGTGGTACGCCGCAGATGATTTCAGAGGCCTCGGACTTGAATGGTGGGAGGCGGACTCTCTGGGTTCTTCCGGAGAGGAACGAGGTGATCCATTCCAGTGCCTTTCCTTGGATTCCGATGTTTCTGAGGCGCTGTAAAAGGGTGCTGTGGCAGACTGTGTCGAAGGCTGCAGAGAGGTCGAGGAGGATGAGGGCGACTGTGTCTCCATTGTCCAGTAGAGTTCGAATGTCGTCTGTTGCTGCGATGAGGACGGTCTCAGTGCTGTGCTTTGCTCGGAAGCCAGATTGTGAGGAGTCGAGGGATTTGTTGGCCTCGAGGAAGGCGGCAAGCTGGTTGTTGACAGCTTTCTCGATGACTTTGGCCGGGAATGGAAGAAGTGAGATGGGGCGGTAGTTTTTGAGTTCGGTGGGGTCTGCTGTTGGTTTTTTCAGAAGGGCGGTGAGTTCAGCGTGTTTCCAGTCTTCTGGGAAGGTAGCGGAGTTGAAGGAGCAGTTGATGACGTCTCGGAGGTGCGGTGCTATGACGGAGTCTGCTTTGTTGAAGATGTGGTGAGGGCATGGGTCTGTGGGGGATCCAGAGTGGATGGAATTCATCAGGCGGATGGTGTCCTCAGTGGTGATTGGGTTCCAGGCGTTGAGGGTGTTAACGGGGGGAAGATAGTCAGCTGATGGTAGGGTGGGTTGGCTTCCGGGTTGGTTGTCAAAGCTGTTGTGGATGTCAGCAATCTTGTTGTGGAAAAAAGAGGCTAGGGAGTCGCAGAGAGTTTGAGAGGGGGTGATGTCGTTGGAGTTGGCCGGGGGGTTGGAAAATTCCTTGACGATGTTGAAAAGTTCCTTGCTGTTGTGGGCGTTGTTGTCGAGTCGATCCTTGAATGCTGTTTTTTTGGCTTTTCGGATCAGTTGGTGGTGAGTACGGATGGCGTTTTTGAAGGCGTCCTTGTTGCTGGTGGATGAGTCTTTTTTCCAGGCCTTTTCAAGGGAGCGGCATAGTTTCTTGGATTTCTTGAGGTCCTCGTTGAACCATGAGGCCTTCTTGATTTTGTGTTGGCGTTTTTTCAGTGGTGCTAAGGTGTCTGCGGTGTTGGATAACCAAAGGGTGAGGTTGGAGGCGGCTTCGTTGGCGTTAGAAGAGAGGGCTGGGGAGGTTTGAAGGAGCGATGAGGAGATCTGTTCCGTGGTGATTTTGTTCCAGTTTCTTTGTAGAGTCGGTTGGAGGTGGATGATGGGTTTCGGCTTGTTGTAGGTGAAGTGGACGCAGCTGTGGTCAGTCCAGAGGAGCTCCGTAGTGTGGTTGAAAGAGACATGGTTGCTAGAGGTGAAGATGGGGTCGAGTGTGTGACCTGCGATGTGGGTGGGGGAAGTGACCAGTTGTTTAAGTCCGAGGTTGGCGAGGTTGTCTAAGAGGGTGGCGGTGTTGCGGTCGTTGATCTTCTCAAGGTGGAAGTTGAGGTCTCCCAGGAGGATGTAGTCTTTGGAGGGGAGCGCGTGTGGGGTGATGAAGTCAGTGATGTCTTCACTGAATTTTGCGCGGGGTCCTGGTGGTCTGTAGAGGAGGGTGCCTCTGAGTGTGGTCTTGGGGTCGATGTGGATCTGGAAGTGGAGGTGTTCGGAGTTGGCGAGGTTGGCGTCAGAGCTGGTTGAGATGCGGATTGATTTCTTGTGGACGATAGCGATTCCTCCTCCTGTTTGGTCGGTGCGGTCTTTGCGTGTAATCTTATAGTCGTCAGGGATAGCGATGGCGATGTCAGGGGCGGAGGAGGCGTTCATCCATGTTTCCGTTAGGAAGGCGACGTCTGGAGAGATGGTGTCTAGTAGGTTCCAAAGGTCAATGGCGTGCCTGTGGACCGAGCGGGTGTTGAGAAGGATGCATTCTAGGTGGTTGGGGTCGGGAATCTGTGGTGTGGTCGGAGCGGAGATGTTGACGGTGCCGCTGAATTTGCAGGAGAGGCAGGAGAACGGTCCATGGGTGCGTCCTGGAGCGGCTTGGATGCAGTTGGGGGCGCGACCGGGGTTAAGGGCTAGGAGGGTGGCAGCATCGTAGGTAACGCGGGGGGGCTGGGCAGTGCGAGGGGCAGGGGGTCTGGCGCTGGGCGCGGTCCAGGCGCAGACGGGCGTAGACGGGCTTACCTTTGGCGCACCTTCGGCGTGGCCGTAGCGCGTGGACGCTGCGCGTGGGACCATCTGCCATAAATGGACAGTGGAGGGGGCGGAGCGTGGGAGGGTCAGCAGGGAGGCGGGATCAGAGAGGCGGGTCAGGGGAGAGCAAAGCACCAAATGGCGGGATGAAAGTGAAAACAAACAGCGAAGGCACGAAACAATGCTCGCCAACAAGCTATCAGGGGCACTTAAATCCTGCACAATGTGTACACTTCAAGCGCTATCCACAGAGCAACCAACCTTGGAAGCGTTACACAACACAGATGTAAAGAGAAAATACACAGCGCTAATTCAGTGAGCACAGTTGCGATTCCTAAGCGCTACACGCTAATGATATACAAAGTGTAATAAGACTAGTGAAAGAAGCACAGAGCGTGAGGCAGATGATATAAATGCAGTTTCAAAGGCTCTGCAGGAGCGAGAGCTTCAAAGCGCGACTATGCACAGAGCGCGAGGCAGCTGATACAATTAGGTTTCTAAAGCGCTTCCAAAATGAGGGCTTCAAAGCGCTGCTATGCCGTCTGAGGCTACGATACCAGGTGCAGTCGGGAGGTCGAGGGTGAAAGAGGCTTCAGCTGCGGGCTGTAAGGGCTGCAGATAGATCGAGCAGGGAGCGTGGGGGAGCAGCCGATCCGGACAGAATCCAGGCGGTTACAGCTGGGCTTGGGCTGAGGGGAGTCAGCTATTCGTGTGTGGGAGGGTCAGCAGGGAGGCGGGATCAGAGAGGCGGGTCAGGGGAGAGCAAAGCACCAAATGGCGGGATGAAAGTGAAAACAAACAGCGAAGGCACGAAACAATGCTCGCCAACAAGCTATCAGGGGCACTTAAATCCTGCACAATGTGTACACTTCAAGCGCTATCCACAGAGCAACCAACCTTGGAAGCGTTACACAACACAGATGTAAAGAGAAAATACACAGCGCTAATTCAGTGAGCACAGTTGCGATTCCTAAGCGCTACACGCTAATGATATACAAAGTGTAATAAGACTAGTGAAAGAAGCACAGAGCGTGAGGCAGATGATATAAATGCAGTTTCAAAGGCTCTGCAGGAGCGAGAGCTTCAAAGCACGACTATGCACAGAGCGCGAGGCAGCTGATACAATTAGGTTTCTAAAGCGCTTCCAAAATGAGGGCTTCAAAGCGCTGCTATGCCGTCTGAGGCTACGATACCAGGTGCAGTCGGGAGGTCGAGGGTGAAAGAGGCTTCAGCTGCGGGCTGTAAGGGCTGCAGATAGATCGAGCAGGGAGCATGGGGGAGCAGCCGTTCCGGACAGAATCCAGGCGGTTACAGCTGGGCTTGGGCTGAGAGAGTCAGCTATTCGTGTGTGGGAGGGTCAGCATGGAGGCGGGATCAGAGAGGCGGGTCAGGGGAGAGCAAAGCACCAAATGGCGGGATGAAAGTGAAAACAAACAGCGAAGGCACGAAACAATGCTCGCCAACAAGCTATCAGGGGCACTTAAATCCTGCACAATGTGTACACTTCAAGCGCTATCCACAGAGCAACCAACCTTGGAAGCGTTACACAACACAGATGTAAAGAGAAAATACACAGCGCTAATTCAGTGAGCACAGTTGCGATTCCTAAGCGCTACACGCTAATGATATACAAAGTGTAATAAGACTAGTGAAAGAAGCACAGAGCGTGAGGCAGATGATAAAAATGCAGTTTCAAAGGCTCTGCAGGAGCGAGAGCTTCAAAGCGCGACTATGCACAGAGCGCGAGGCAGCTGTACAATTAGGTTTCTAAAGCGCTTCCAAAATGAGGGCTTCAAAGCGCTGCTATGCCGTCTGAGGCTACGATACCAGGTGCAGTCGGGAGGTCGAGGGTGAAAGAGGCTTCAGCTGCGGGCTGTAAGGGCTGCAGATAGATCGAGCAGGGAGCGTGGGGGAGCAGCCGTTCCGGACAGAATCCAGGCGGTTACAGCTGGGCTTGGGCTGAGGGGAGTCAGCTATTCGTGTGTGGGAGGGTCAGCAGGGAGGCGGGATCAGAGAGGCGGGTCAGGGGAGAGCAAAGCACCAAATGGCGGGATGAAAGTGAAAACAAACAGCGAAGGCACGAAACAATGCTCGCCAACAAGCTATCAGGGGCACTTAAATCCTGCACAATGTGTACACTTCAAGCGCTATCCACAGAGCAACCAACCTTGGAAGCGTTACACAACACAGATGTAAAGAGAAAATACACAGCGCTAATTTAGTGAGCACAGTTGCGATTCCTAAGCGCTACACGCTAATGATATACAAAGTGTAATAAGACTAGTGAAAGAAGCACAGAGCGTGAGGCAGATGATATAAATGCAGTTTCAAAGGCTCTGCAGGAGCGAGAGCTTCAAAGCGCGACTATGCACAGAGCGCGAGGCAGCTGATACAATTAGGTTTCTAAAGCGCTTCCAAAATGAGGGCTTCAAAGCGCTGCTATGCCGTCTGAGGCTACGATACCAGGTGCAGTCGGGAGGTCGAGGGTGAAAGAGGCTTCAGCTGCGGGCTGTAAGGGCTGCAGATAGATCGAGCAGGGAGCGTGGGGGAGCAGCCGTTCCGGACAGAATCCAGGCGGTTACAGCTGGGCTTGGGCTGAGGGGAGTCAGCTATTCGTGTGTGGGAGGGTCAGCAGGGAGGCGGGATCAGAGAGGCGGGTCAGGGGAGAGCAAAGCACCAAATGGCGGGATGAAAGTGAAAACAAACAGCGAAGGCACGAAACAATGCTCGCCAACAAGCTATCAGGGGCACTTAAATCCTGCACAATGTGTACACTTCAAGCGCTATCCACAGAGCAACCAACCTTGGAAGCGTTACACAACACAGATGTAAAGAGAAAATACACAGCGCTAATTCAGTGAGCACAGTTGCGATTCCTAAGCGCTACACGCTAATGATATACAAAGTGTAATAAGACTAGTGAAAGAAGCACAGAGCGTGAGGCAGATGATATAAATGCAGTTTCAAAGGCTCTGCAGGAGCGAGAGCTTCAAAGCGCGACTATGCACAGAGCGCGAGGCAGCTGATACAATTAGGTTTCTAAAGCGCTTCCAAAATGAGGGCTTCAAAGCGCTGCTATGCCGTCTGAGGCTACGATACCAGGTGCAGTCGGGAGGTCGAGGGTGAAAGAGGCTTCAGCTGCGGGCTGTAAGGGCTGCAGATAGATCGAGCAGGGAGCGTGGGGGAGCAGCCGTTCCGGACAGAATCCAGGCGGTTACAGCTGGGCTTGGGCTGAGGGGAGTCAGCTATTCGTGTGTGGGAGGGTCAGCAGGGAGGCGGGATCAGAGAGGCGGGTCAGGGGAGAGCAAAGCACCAAATGGCGGGATGAAAGTGAAAACAAACAGCGAAGGCACGAAACAATGCTCGCCAACAAGCTATCAGGGGCACTTAAATCCTGCACAATGTGTACACTTCAAGCGCTATCCACAGAGCAACCAACCTTGGAAGCGTTACACAACACAGATGTAAAGAGAAAATACACAGCGCTAATTCAGTGAACACAGTTGCGATTCCTAAGCGCTACACGCTAATGATATACAAAGTGTAATAAGACTAGTGAAAGAAGCACAGAGCGTGAGGCAGATGATATAAATGCAGTTTCAAAGGCTCTGCAGGAGCGAGAGCTTCAAAGCGCGACTATGCACAGAGCGCGAGGCAGCTGATACAATTAGGTTTCTAAAGCGCTTCCAAAATGAGGGCTTCAAAGCGCTGCTATGCCGTCTGAGGCTACGATACCAGGTGCAGTCGGGAGGTCGAGGGTGAAAGAGGCTTCAGCTGCGGGCTGTAAGGGCTGCAGATAGATCGAGCAGGGAGCGTGGGGGAGCAGCCGTTCCGGACAGAATCCAGGCGGTTACAGCTGGGCTTGGGCTGAGGGGAGTCAGCTATTCGTGTGTGGGAGGGTCAGCAGGGAGGCGGGATCAGAGAGGCGGGTCAGGGGAGAGCAAAGCACCAAATGGCGGGATGAAAGTGAAAACAAACAGCGAAGGCACGAAACAATGCTCGCCAACAAGCTATCAGGGGCACTTAAATCCTGCACAATGTGTACACTTCAAGCGCTATCCACAGAGCAACCAACCTTGGAAGCGTTACACAACACAGATGTAAAGAGAAAATACACAGCGCTAATTCAGTGAGCACAGTTGCGATTCCTAAGCGCTACACGCTAATGATATACAAAGTGTAATAAGACTAGTGAAAGAAGCACAGAGCGTGAGGCAGATGATATAAATGCAGTTTCAAAGGCTCTGCAGGAGCGAGAGCTTCAAAGCGCGACTATGCACAGAGCGCGAGGCAGCTGATACAATTAGGTTTCTAAAGCGCTTCCAAAATGAGGGCTTCAAAGCGCTGCTATGCCGTCTGAGGCCAATACTTTGTAGACAATGCTGTCGGAACATCAAAAAGAATAACGTGGGATGCTTATAAAGCGGTAATAAGAGGTAAGCTGCTTAGCTTGGGAGCACACAAGAATAAAACAAAAAAATTGGATATTAATAAGATGGAATTGGAAATCAAAGAAGTTGAATTACAGCTAGAGTGTGGCATAACTCAAGAATCAAGAGAAAATTTAGAAGAGAAGCGACGTAACTTAAAGGAGAATCTGGTGGACTACTTGGAGAATATAGTTAAAGATAAATGGGAGAACAGCAAACTAGCAACTCATGAATATGGAGAAGGCTGCGGAAAAATGCTAGCCTGGAAAATGAAAACGGATCAGTCTAGAAATAATATATTAAGTATTTATACCCAAGACCAATTATCAATCTGCTCAGATGATGTTTCAATAAGGCAAGAATTCTCAATTTTTTTTACCAAAATATATAGAGAAGACATAAATCCATCAGATGAGGACATTAAGAACTACCTTGAGAACGTTCCCCTTCCAAGCTTGACAGATGAAGAAGTGGATTCCTTGAACGCTGAAATTACACCAGAAGTCTTGTCCAGTCTTTGACGTTTTCTTAGAATGCAGTCTACTAGATCATGAAGGGCTTGATTTAGAGTATAGTGGATGGTCACGCAAAGGATCGGTGTGCCAACATTTTACTTCTCTACATTGACCACTGGCTTCTAAAGTTCGGATTTTGAGTTCACTGCTGCCTGTATAAAGCAGTGCAGCAGACCCTACATTGTGTTTACCAGACCAAGAGAATTTTTATTGTGTGTTAAAGTGTGTTCTAGTCCAACCCTAAATGAAGGACAGCACCCGTACTTTAGTTTCACACAGTGGCACAAAGGGGAGTACAAGGCTGGGACCGTCTAGGGTCCTGTACTTATACTTTGGGTAGCACAGGCCTCTTTTCTACACTGCTGGCATGCTTAAAAAAGCCAATTGGTCTGGAGTCAACTGCTGGCTTTTTGGCTTTATCAGTGCTTATTTTGTTGTAATCTTAGACATTTTGGTTGAGTGAGCTGCTGGACTATCACAAACACAAAAGAAAGAAAGTGTCTAAAAACTAAAATATTTCTTGGCCTCAAAAAGAGCACATTGCCATCATAGTTGCTGGCACTGAAGGGAACAGCTTTGTGTGTGGTTGTGCACCTTGTGAAGTGACAGCATGCTGTCACTAACAGTGAAGTTAGCCAGTCGCTAGAGTGAGCTCGCCCATTACCCACCATGATCTCTCTGGGGCTTCGATGCACTGCACAGGGGCGTAGTTTGGTCAGTAAATTTGGGGGGGGGGAGCTTTGGATTTTTATTAATCATGCTGGCATATACTGTTAAATGCCATGATGCGACACGCAGAGTGCATAAGTGGGGCCTAAGAGGCACTGGTAAGGGAGAAGAATGATGATTGGTAGGAGTACTAAGGGAAAACAAAGGTGCATATTCTCAAGAACGTGTGATAACCATCGCAAAAGTAACTAAACAACACTTCTAACAGCGCAGTGTATTGCTGGAAAATTACGCCGTGTTAACCAAGCATTCTCAACACGACGGTACAATGCGATAGTCTCCAGATAACGCATCAACTGTCACCAATGAAATGAACGCTACACCGCAAAAATGCTGCGATGAGGCCTATCGCGATACTAAAATCAGCGAAAACCAGCTACAGACCTGCAATTCAAATGCGTCATGCAGGAAAATCAACATAAAAGTAGAATAAAAACTGACAAACAAATGCCAAACAACAGCGAAGCACAATGAATGTTGCCAGAGCAAGTATGGAGGAATCCCACAAGCCCCTCGGAGGACCTGCCTGGGACTTCGGGGTCAGGGAAGGCCAAGGAATAGAAGAGTAGGAAGAAGCGCTTCAGTCCGTAGGAAAACCGGATCCTGATAACGGAGGTGGTCGAACACCATCAACAACTGTTTGTCACCTCCACTGTGTCATTGGCAACAAAAACTGGACTATGGCAGTCCATCGTGGATTAGGTGAATTCAGTGGGAGTGCTGAAGAGGACAATGGAAGAGGTCAAGAGGCGCTGGAATGATTTCAAGAGCAAAACCAAGTTGAAACTCGCCAACAACCGGAAAGCAGCATTGCAGACTGGAGGTGGGAGTCCTGCACCACAGGAGGAGCTGGATGACATGGAGGAAATGGTGTCCACAGTCATCAGTGGGGAGACGGTGACTGGATTTGGGGAACCAGACACTGCTCAACATGACCGGACACAACAACAACAGGGTGAGTAACAACCAGAGACTAGGGGGACGGGGGAGATGGCCACAATGTCACACATGCACAATTGAGCTGAGCACATCTGCGGACAAACCATGCCCCAGACCCCAACTCCCACCAAGAGACCAATGTACCCAAGTATGCAACATCTCAGCACTGTACAAGCACAGAAGGCAAAGGCACATCGAAGAAAAGGGATAAGGGACAGCAAAACAGAGCAGCAGCGGCCACACCCCCGAAATGCAGCATACACACATAACATGCAGAGCACAGCAACACTGACAACAATGTGGCACAAACCACAACACGTCCACAACAGAACACAGGACACAACTGGTGCCGACTGGGTGTGGACACTGGCCAATCACAAGTGGCATTGCAGAGAAATGTGAGATGACAGTGTACAAGTACAAACACACACACATCTGTTGTCGAAATGTCCACAGTCCCCCATCAAATAGGCAGCTCCTCCCAAACAGCTATGATGTACACAGTCATGCAGTCTGCGTGTAAACATGTACAATGCGACAACACACATGTGAACACATTGTCAAACTGCATCTCCCCCTCACATTGCAGAGGGACAATTAACACCTCCTGCAGAGCAGCCCGACCCTCTGTTCTCTGATGATGAAGAGGACCACCACAGCTTCGACTCCGACGCCCTCCAAGTGTTCATTGAGAGCCTCCGCAGCCCACCTCCAGGAGCAGGCAGCCTAGCCGCAATGAGGAAACCACAGAGCAGGCAGCATCCACCACCACAGCTGCCTCCCAGGACCCCCACAAAGAACACATGGCCTTCTAACGCCGTATGTTGAGATGCCAGGAGCAGCTGGCTAAACAGTTGCGGGTGGGGTTCGACCGCATGGCATACAAACTGGATGCCATACGTGGGTGTCTATGTCCCATCAGGAACCACTCACAGTCCCTAACGGACACCCACAGTCTGCTCCATGCTCTCCAACGAACCATGGCTGACATCGCCAGAGTCCTAACTCAGAGACAAGAATGACTGACTAGTCAGAGTGGCTCCAGCGAGCTCGCCCGGGAGGTGGGAAACATGCGGAGGTTCATGGAGACCATGGAGCGGGCAAATGCGGAAAGAGAAGCTGCCATGACTGCACACCAGCGAGTGGTAGCTGGGTTCCTCAATGACCTCAAAACCATCCTCATGGCATTGTGGCCACAAGGCCTGGCACTGATGCATGCTGCTGCTACCACTCCATCCACATCTCCACCCCCTGAAGTGTGAGTGCCACACAGTGCGACAGACATTCCCCCTCTGGCCCCTCAGGTGTCACTGCCACGCAGTGCTGGAGAAAGACCAGCACCACCCACACTTGAGGCACATGGATAAGCAGAGGACAAAGATGCAGATGAAAGTGCCATCGTGGTGAGAAGGACGCAGTAGCATTCATCTCCGCCATCTGGCCGATTACAGATTGGTTCTGCCCTCTGCATCATCATCTTTCACTGTCCCCCGATACACTCTGCGACACTCTCCTTGGACCTTGCAATGGACTGTCATATTCTGTTTGATCTGCAATGACACAGCAAACAGACTACAGACTGTACTCTTTGTCAGTTCCACCTGCCAACTACCTGGATTTCAGGTGAGTGGTTCAACAAACCCAACACTCTTCCTCTTCCTTTGGACTTCTCATTCCCTGAAGGACTCCGGCTGGCCCTCCAAGGGCCAACATTATGAAGTGGGGTTTGCATGGCCCTGTACTGCTCCAGATGCACCACTCCACTGAATATGCATTAAACATTCTGAATCACACAGATGTGTCATGTCTATTGTCTTTCATGTGTGGTAGTATTGATGAATGTAGGGTCAGTGAATTTCCGCTACATCTATGTGGCTCATGTACTTGGACTTAGGTCACAGGGTGACACATTGCCGAATGTTGTCCGGGTGGTGCTAAAGCAACAACAGCGACACAAGCATTTGTTTCTTCCTTGTCCAGCCCCATATGGAACCACTCCCAGAGCCCCGGGTTAATTGTTCAAACCCTTATGCTAGTCTGGCATACGCCAGGCCAATCCACTACGCTTACGCTCCAGGGGGGGAAAACAACGCTACATGTGCCAGGACTTCCCTGTAGTGATCTACTGCTCACAGGTCTAGTTGTCAACATGCAACGGCCACTCCCTCATGGCTGGGGTACACCCAGACCACACCCATTCAGCACATGCGTCACAGCACATATGACCCTGCCAATGAAAAGGGGCGGGCGCCCGTGCACGATGCCATTTCCAACCTCTCTCGGGGTGTATCCGTGTGGTGTGCATGTAGGCATGGGGGTCCAGGAGCCTGCACCATCGCATTCCGCAGGCCCGGAGGTGACATGATGGCATCAGCACCACGATACCCAATCATAGAGGGTCCATGGCAAGCGGGGCACAGACTTGGTGGTACCGGATACACTGCGGCCGGCACTGGCACACCGCCACATGACTGTGACTTTCGGTGCACTGAGGTAGAGGCACCTTAAGTGCTGAGCGGGTGTGCAGCCTGCGATGATGCCCCGTTCGGCTCAGGTTTTGTGTACACTGCTGGACCGCAGTTTATGCCTGAGCCAGCGCGCAGCACGGGCCTACTGCCACGTGGCATCGTCTCTTGGATCACAGAGTTAATGGCACCTATAAGGCGGAGCGGGTGTGCAGCCTGCGATGATGCCGGGTGCACTGTTATGTCCTCAGCCATGGTGAAATCAAGACCCAGCACCAACTGTGAGACCTGGTGGCCTGCGGAGCAGGGCTGCATGATGTGGAGGGTGCTATGTCCGCAGGCCCGGGCTTGTGGATTGCATTGGCACGTGGTGGGCCCTCTTTTCTACATGCCGGTGGCGGAAGGTGAGCAGTGAGGCCTGGGTGCACAGGGGTGGGCATGCACCGCTGGGCGGCGGGAGGGGCTGGGGTGCAGCTGCCTAGGTGCGCAGGGCCGGGCATGCACCGCTAGGCAGCAGGAGGGGCTGAGTGCAGCTGCCTGGGTGTGCAGGGGCGGACAGGCAATGATGTTGTGTGCAATTGTATGTACCTTGCCATTCATGTATCTGGAATTTGTTTCAGATGATGGGTCCGTCTCAGATGTGAGACCTGGTGAAGTGCACTACATACCGGCACGTGGTTTGAGACACACCGGTGGCAGCAGGTGAGCAGTGTGGTCTGGGTGCACAGTGTCAACTCTCTCTCTCCCTGTCCCTCTATTCTTTTCTCTGTCTCTCTCTCCCCCACTCTGTACGGATATCTCTCTCTCCCTCTCTCTGTCCATCTATCTCTCTCTCCCCCTCTCTGTCCGTCTATTTTTCTCTCCCCCTCTCTATCTGTCTATCTCTCTCTCCTTCTCTTTCCCTCTCTCTCCTTTGCTCTCTCTCTGTCCCTTAATGTGTGCAGGACACACCTTCTCATCAGGATTTTTGTCTTGCAGGCTGTGACCTACGGATTGTCCTGAGGGGTGCCGCCATGTGTCTTCATTTCTGTTCTGTGTTTGCTTTAATACATTGTCATTTGTTGCTACGAAGGTGAATGTGTGATGCTCATTTTTGTGTCGACACATTCATGTAACCAGATGTGATTGTGCGACATCAGGCGGAATATTTGGTACATGATTCCGTGTAGTTGATTTGGCATGTCTTTGTCTGGGTGGGCGCCGGGAAGGGGGTTCTGGGGGTGGTGGGTGTTGTGGCGCTCTTGGGTGTCTGGGCTGCAAGATCAGTGGCTCCATGGCATCTGTTGTTCTTCAGGTGTGGCTCTGGGCTGGGCTCCTGTTTGTGGTACAGGCTGTGGTCCGACTTTACACCAGGTCAGAGCAGGTGTTAGTTTCCTGCTGCTAATGCGCCTTATCGCATTTTTTGTGATCTTATCGCCGAGCTGGCTGGTCGTTGAGAATGTTGCGGAGTGGTGTTGTCGCTGCTTTTTGCTCGGGAACGCCTACTCTGCATCTCATTAGCGATAGTTGGGGGGGTCATCTGTGGCAATGTTTTTTGCGGCGGGTATCGCAGGTAAACTGGTGCTATGGGCTGTTTGCACCAACTTGTGAATGGGGCGATACATTTATCGCGACTTTGGCTGCGATAAAGTGCTGTTAACTCAGCAATAGCTCCTTGAGAATATGCCCCAAAATATGCTGTAAAATAACAAAAAATGTTGTATTATATCAATGGCACTGTTTGATATCATACTTTCAATAAAAACGATTTAAACATAAAATAACTAAACATTTTTAAGACTTTCAAAGTAGAGAGGGAGAGTGTGAGTGCATTTTTGTCTGTGTTTATTTAAAACTTCCCTGTAAAATGTGACAGACACCTCACCATACGAACTATAAGTACCCGTACCCAACTATTTACCAGAAAATACATTTATTAGGTAGGTGTAACACCCCAAATACCACCCCATGAAGCTACGCCCCTGGCACTGTGCAGCTGAAACGAAGACGCTAAAATACACTGTTCGCTGGAAGTGCTGACACAAAGCTGTGTCTCTCCCCTCCTTCGCAGAGCACAACCTGCATTTCAAATCGGGGCCTTAGTGTGAAGTTTATTGCTTGGCTGTAGAGCTACCCGCTTAGGAGCGACTGGTAAAATCGCCTTTATTAAAATACCAGCTGTCTGCAATTTAACCAGCACAGTCTTTTGAAATGGTTGTAATTTTAAACGTTTTAGATACATCATGTTTATGTACCTGCTTTTAAAATAAAGTAACAAATAAAAAATAAATAAAAAAGGGGTAATTTTCTATGATGAACATCTGCTCATTAAGTGATATTTCCTTTATGCAGAAGCTGAGGTGTAGCTGTTCCCACTTTAAACAGCTGTGCATTTTTTGATGGCTAAATCAATAGTTTATTTTTAACTGGATACCTGACTGTTGCACTGTTTCTTTATTCAAAATATTGTTTCACTCCATAGGTAGAAAGCAGCGAAGGTTATGGGTGGATGAAGATGTGGAACCTAAAGTTTACTCTTTAGAACTTTAATGATTTTAGAAGGCATATTTGTATTTTTGTTGATAATTGTATGGAGCAAATGATACTGGTATTAGTGCTAGCAAAAAACAGAAATTCTTTGCTTGTGCCATCAACCAGATAACATTAGGAGAATAGTCAGTATCATTAGATTTGGTAATGGTAGCTGTTAGAAACAGGATTATTATATTGGAGTGTGACTAACCACCTCACAGAATAATCATAACCCTTGCCAGGGTGAACCCTCAAAGTCATCAAATTGACCTGAATTTAAACCCCTGGTAGCTCTGCTGTACCAAAACATACAGTTGAAATAAAAAACAATAAAAATCCCAAACTGAATTAGAAACAGTGAGTAACATTTAATCAACAAAATGACATAAAAATGAAAAAATACATTAAGGCGAACCAGAGATATGAATCTTTAAAGTACTAAGTAGGACTAGAGCTAAGGTCTATAAAGTAGTAATGATAGTCGATGCTCGTGGTAGACCAGGCTTAGGTGCAATTTGATGCTGAACGCGATGGAGCGCCAGTTAGATAAGCCAACCAGGCTTGTCTTACTGAATGATTTTAACTTCAGATTTTTGTCCTTTTAGTCCAAATCCATCACAGGTGCACACTTCTAAAGCCCCCCCAAGACCTCAGGGGAGATCTTCAAAACTTACAGGATGTGCGCCAGAGGCTAAAGGAGGGTCCAGCCCTGGTCTAGTTGCCATTGATCACCTGGGCAGTTGCATGAAAAGCCTCTCGTAAAATGTATCCTTGTAGCTTGAACAGGAGGTCAGTTATGTGACCCTTGAAGCCCACATCTTTGTCCTGGGCACAAGAGAGAGCAGGTTGAGTCATTCAGCGCACTTCTAAGGGAGTAGATAGCAGGTTCAGTCCTCTTATCTTCCTCAGGTCCATGAGTGTTCTGAATTGGGTGCCTAGAGGTGCCACATTTATCCTGTAATGAGCTAGTAAGTGGGAATGACTACAGGGCACACTCTAACCAGTGTGGAAAAACACGCCATTGCCAACCATACCCACGTCAGTCATTTTCAAGATAACGAAAGAATTCAGCCATACTAAACTTGGGCTCTGATGGCGACAAGGGGTGCAGGGAGTGTAATCCTATTGTCCTCCCACCTCTAACACTAAAATCCAGTTTGTGGTAGTCAATGTATCCACAATAAACCCAGAGACAGACGTTTGGAAGTACACAACTAGGATTTTCAACAACCAGACTGTGGACACACAAGAATTGTTTTAAAATCCAATTTCCTTCCTTTGAAATCCTAGTGTTATATGTAAAAACCCAGAGATTGAAGTCTGGTGGGACAAAAAGCAGACCCTTCAGGAACCAGACAGAGGATACGCAAAAATTGGTGTGCCATCCTTTTTCCCTTCTGTTCAAGTGCCTCCCCGCCGTTATCAGTAAAAACCCAGCAGACCTGTCAAGCAGAATTTGACATGTAAAAAGAATTTGGCACTGTAATGTCAAAAAAGATGCTAGCTGCCCTCATCCTACATATTCTGTCAGGTTTAGAGGTGCAATCCGTGCTCATTCAGGTCAGCCTATAGTTTGTTCCTTGGAAGCATTTTGCACCTTTTTCACACCTATTCAAATGCTAATTACTGTCTGGCAGAAGTGGGAAAGCAAATGCTACTTCAGCCTCCTGGAACTTCAGGCATGGAAAGGTCACTTTCTAAAAGTTGATTTTTCTTAAAATGTATTACAAATCTGACGTCCCAATTAAATTGGATTTTTAATATCTATTAAAATTGTTGCTTATTTTTTAGCTAATCCCATTCCCTAGTTACAGTATTAAGATTATACTATGTACTCTGGTTTTATATATAGGGCAGCTAGGCTTGCCAAACTGTAAACAGCTTTTGGGTGCTACTCACTGCAAGGGCATGTTAACATTACATTTCTACATATCCCACTTTTTAAAACCACGCACCTATCCATGTGGGTGACAAGACCTACTTAGGGGTGCCTTATTAATATTTGAAAAGGAGGCTTTGGTCTGTCAAAAGGGTGAATTTTGAGTGAGCGGATTGCACTGTTTAAACTGCCACAGTAAGGCTACAATGGTAGGCCTGAAACCATATTTTACACTGTTACTGTAGTGGATTGTACAATAGGTGCTGCAATCCACAAGTGGTATACCGGTCCTGGGCATACTTGGTACCATATACTAAGAATGTATAGGTTAGTTAAATATGCCAATTCAATTATGTTTTAAGGAGAATCACATGCACTTTACTACTGGCTAGCAGGGCTAAAGTACACAGAGTTTTAAAGTCAGCAAAACTATAGAGTACAGCACAAGGTGAAAAATCCGGGTTGACTTTTAAAAAAAGTCAGGTTTCATACACAGGTTGCCCCGAGCCAAGAGCTAGGTTAAACGAATGAATCCCTTGATGGCCTTTTCTGATCAGACGATAGAACATGGGTACTTCATAACCTTTCCTGTTTCACCATCTGTTCTATGCCACTCTGAATCTACCTGTACTGCTCTGTCACATGTGTCTCAGCTACTAACTGTGTCCATAGGAAAATCCTTCTACCCACCCTACCTGGGAGGCAACTAAACCTAGCTTCCTCACAGATGCATCCAAGTGGACAGACAGTACCACCATGGCCAAACAAGGTATGCAACCCATTCTTCCCCCTAGGTCATACTTCTGTCTTGAGTCAAGGGAATGTTCTCCACAAAAAGTGAGCAACCAACAGAGGCCACTGACAGCTGTTAGAGTCAGGAAGCAAGGCCCCTGGCCATCCTCTGCCAATCTAAGACTCCAATCTAGGGCCTTGGTAGGCATCACCTCAAGCCGTGGGGCTGGCAAGGAGTCCCCTACTTGCTCCTGAGGTATCTCTGGCCTCTTAGATTTCTCAGAGCGGAGAGCTGCACCCTTAGGTGCTAGACAGCCTCCTTCCACTCTTTCTTCAACCATCTCAGGGGTGTCACCCTTTAGATAGCCTTTCAGTTCAGAGTCTGTACCCTGAGACTGAACAGGCATTTGGCATTCCAGGACTAGCAGTGGGGACATACAGTCCCTCTCAAGGGTGACTCACTCTGTCTGTGTCATGTATTGTTCTGCCTGGCACAGTTTCCTATCCTCTGTCTCTGTGGCAGTGCAGGCAGCACATCCAAGTTAGAAGTGACCTCACCTGGGTCAGTTGTGAGGTACCCTCCTCTCAGATCAGGTAAACCCTGACCTAATGGTGCTCCCACTGTGGACGACATACATCTACTACCCCTTACTCTTTGTCTGGGCCACAATACCCTCTGCTTAGGCAAAGTACCCCAAGAAATCTGTGGGTTTGGGGTGCCTTGGGTGACTTCTCCACTCTACTCTATTCTTGCCAGTAGGAGCTCATTGCCAAGGATTTAGTCAGTGAGCATCTGTGCTCTGATAATGTCTCTCCTATGGGCAAGTATCTCTTCCCATTCTAAGGATACTATGGCCATTAGGTGGAAAAAACCTTATCATGGGCCTGGGTCTCTCAATAGATCTATACTGGCAATTATTGTTCCGGGGGAAACCAGCCATGCTACTGTCATGGTCTGGCTTGCACAAAAATCCCTCAGAGCAGTGACAGGGACCCCATTCACTGTGACCTCGGGGTTGTTGTGGCTACCACCTGCGGGATCACCAGCTTACCTTCTGGGTCCACCTCCCAGCTAAGGGAAACCTTTAGATACTCTACCCTTTCTACCTCAAGATAACCTCCCCCAGGAGCTACTGTGGGGTGTCTTCCTGTGTGTGGCTTCCTGTGGCACACTAAGTCTCCTCTTGTGTCCAGACTGGAGATAGTTATAACACTGGATTGGTTGAAAGAGGGCCCTCGACTTCCACCCATTAAAACTTTCCCTGCTCTGCTTTAAAGGGGAATGAGAACCCTTTCCCTACAAACTCTATTGGGACACTTTTGGGAACTTCTCTGTATTTTACTAGCATTTCCCCTCCCTCTGTGAAGAAGATCCGGAACCACCCTTCTTCTTGTCACTCCCTGGTACCTTCCTGGAGACTCTGGTGCTGATCCAGAGGTCAGTTTCCTACCCAAGTTCTTTGGATGCAGTTAGTTTGGAGTCACTCGGGTGCTGGTGCAGCTTTGTAGAACAATTACACAAAATGTAGTCCTTCATTATCAAATTATAAAGCCTATTTTACTCCTTTACTTTGCTTCCCTTCACTCAACCATTCAGTGCCATACCAGATGAATCCACAAAATCTACCCCTGACAGATTTGACTGCCTCTGTATAACCTGAACTGTTACGCCAAAACCGGTCCCAGGATGCTGGTTTCGGGTTCAGCGAAGACATGGCTTGGCAGTTCGGGCTGAACTGTTCCCATGAGGCACAGGGTCAAGACTGATTTGCATATAGTTGGGTCTGAACTGAGGTGGCAAAGTGAGCTAAAGAATGATGATGGATTCAACCCAGATCTGTGACTGGGGGTGAGTCTCTGAAAAGTTTCAGTGCTCCGTTCATCATCTCCTTGTGTTTGCTTTGTTCTCTCTAAATTGGCAGGGTATGCCCAGATGTGGGTCCCTTGCTCACTTTGTCACTGGATTCAAGCTAGCCTGGCTGATGAGGGATGTTACCCTGAAACCAGTCCCATGATGCTTGTTTCGGGTCCAGGGAGGACCTGGCTTAGAAATTCAGGCTAGGCTGTTCCCATGAGGCACAGGGTCAAGACTGATTTTCATATAGCTGGGTCTGAACTGAGGTGGCGAAGTGAGCTAAAGAACAATGATGTATTCAACCTAGATCTGTGACTGGGGGTGAGTGTATGAGAAGTTTCAGCGCTCCCTCCATTATCTCCTTGTGTTTGCTCTGAACTGTAGGCTATACTTTTATGGGTTAGACCAAACCTAGTGATAAAGATTTCCTTTGTGTGGACATACACAATCTGGGCAGTTACGTGTAGGGCCAATAAGGTATTCTTACTCACAATGTGTGTGTCCTTTCACAGATGTCCCCCAGTCCCTCTCTGGGGCTCTATACATACACAGGGCCACCTCATATGCTACAAACCACTTCTCCAAGCTATCCCATCCACACAGCTATGTACCACAGCTTAGAGGATGCAGATTTCTATTACTTCTAATAGGCATTTCATTGTTGATGCCACTATAGTCATAGGACTCAAAAGTCCTTTGGGACCTCAAATCCAGCTCTCAATGGGGCTGATTCACAGAACTAATCTAAGACAAAATCCTAAACGTACTACTTTTGGTATTCACAGACAGTGGCGGTTTCTGTGAATGGGCGTCAGGGCTCCGCCCCCTTTACATTTACAACAATTAATGAATGCCAAATAAGCAATGCTAAATCTGACCAAAAAAAAGAAAACAAATCTTTTTAATTAAAATTATTCTCGCACTCACTTGTGTAAGGGGCAGTGACATGTACAACAGGTAGTGTCTGAACCACTCAGCGTCACTGCGATGTTGTTTGCTGATAACACACACTGACTAGTGTGCAGCACGCTCACGTGACTCACAAGGCTTTCACTTTGCCGGTGTACCATCGTTTTGATCTCCCCATCTGAATGATCTCCCCTTAGCATCTGGGCATGCGTACTTCACTGCTCTTGCCCATTTGCAACAATACAACTTTCTCCCCATCTGAATGATCTCCCCTTAGCCTCTGGGAATTGTACTTCACTGCTCTTGCCCATTTGCAAAAGTCTAACTTTCCCCTGTCTTTCTGAGCTCCCCCTAAAAAATCTATTTCATTTTTCCTCTCACCCCTCTCAAAACTTTTCCAAGCTGCAGTCATACCGTGCTCACTCATGTCTGCAAAACGATCAGTAAAATGATTATTAGTTTCTTATTTTGCTTTAGTTGCCAGGTGAGTTTTTATTCTTTTATTTGTTTTAATGTTCAAATTGTTAGCCTTTCTGTTGCTTGAAATCATTATCTGTAAAACGAATATTACTTTCTTATTTTGCTTTAGTTGCAAGGTGAGTTTTTAGGTCTCGCCTGTCGATGCGCATGCGCATCGAGCAAGCGAGACTATGGGGGCTTATCCACTCTTTGTCCAACTTGCAAGGAATCGTGGCGATTCCTTGCAGTGCCCGTGACTTTTAAGCTCAATGCGCATGCGCATTGAGCTTAAAAGCGCGTGCACGTGCCCCCAGCCGCCTGCCTTGCCTACTCTCCCGCCCCCTCACTTCTTGATTGCACGGCCGCTAGGCCGTGCCTCCCTACTCTCCTCCCACTCTCCTCCCACTCTCCTTGCACGGCCGCTAGGCCATGCCTCCCCTACTCTCCTCCTCCTACTCTCCTCCCCTCGCCGTCTGTTCCCGCACTCCTCCCACACCCCCGCTCCGCCCCCTCCCCTGCCTGCCATGTCGCGTCACACATTGCACCGGATGCCTCCCTCCTGCTCCTCCCCCGGTACATGCAGCAGCTCCAAGAAGCCCCGTTGTATCGTCACCATGGCCTCCCCGGTGGCCGAGGAGCCCTTCCCGCTCCACGTACTTCTTCCCAAGAAGGAGACGGGTGCCGCCGGCTCCCGCTCCCACATCCCAGAGTACGACGGCTTAGGGACGGTTATTGCTGTGCTCGACACTGGCGTGGACCCTGGGGCGCCGGGTATGCAGGTAACAGAATGTGCATTAAAAAGCAGGGACTAGAGCAGATGTAGCGGGTGCAGCTGCTCCCACCCTTCCTTACATCCGTGATCCTTAAATCATGAACAGAAGAAGCAACACACGGTTCTGGCGACTCTGTGCCCTGCAAGTCCCTCCCCTGTCCCAACTCCTCTGCCTTTTCAGAGAGGGGCCGGCACCGTAGCACCATGCTGATCCCGCACAGCTGACTTCAGGCATGTCACATCTTTTAAGGTGAACACAGCAGTATCAACATTGCAAAGATTAATGGGCGTCATAAAATTAACAAAACAAATGTTTTATTTAATTTAAAAAAAACGCTACTGCGCACATGAAATATTATATGCAAAATAAGCCTCATATTTCTTTCCGCAATTCTTTCAACGTCACTTTTCTCTATCTGTGTACTGGTGCAAAATTGTGTTTATAATTTGCATGGGGCAAATCTATTTTATTCACTTACTACTGCAAGCCGCAAACCACGTTTGTGCACTTGTGCACCAGTGCAGTGCACCAGCTGCAGTTGCTATTCAGTAGCACGCCCTGGCAGTCCATGCTTTCACCTAAGCGGGTAAGCGGCCCAGTTAGGTGGTTAAAGCATGTGTCAATCGAGCAGAAACCCACACAAAGCTCGGTCATTATCAGCACCGCACCAGTCATCTGCTCTGGTTTGAGGTTCCGCACTGCGCCCTCGTCAGTGTCGGGGGTCTGCACATCCAGAGGCTTGACATTTCTCAAATGGAAATTTGCGTTGTTTACGGTCTCCCTGTACCATGTTAGCCAGGATGCGCAGAAGGCAGCTGCCCCCTATCACCGGTGACGTGCCCAGCCCATCAGCTGCAGAGCACTGCTACCAGAGGACTCTCACGGGGTGTCGTGAGCAATGTGTGGCCGCAAAAGTGCGCTTCATAGCACCAAATTCAGCATACAAAGCGGGGGGTGCAGAAAATAAACGCAGGGCCCCAGGCAAACAAAGGAAGATTGAGCAAATAGTAGGCTCACACAGTCACAGGCCTCCCTTATCTGACACAGTGCAGAAAACGATAGATGCAGGCTACCATAGCACACCCTGATGGCATGCAGACGAGAAATTCTGGGGTGTGAAATCCAGGCATTAGACAGCACTCTCCATACACATGGTCAGCAGCATGAAGGTCTCATCAGCTCAGCCACATCTTTCTCCACTGGAAGAGGTGGGCCCCCACATTGGCCGTAGCAAAGCAGGGAACGCAGTGGAGAGCAAACATGGAGCAGGCCGTTTCTTTCCTTCCCCAGTTTGTTTCTTTTTTCCTGTTCCATTTTAAACCTATTTAACAATTCTTCCCTTACTCATCGTTTGTTCGATCCGTGTGACTTTGCCGACTTACACCTCCCCTCCCTACTTTCTGCCCTGGCCCCTCCCCCTCTCCTTGAGGTGAGCTCGGCATCACCCTCGCTCATAGCCTCGAATCCATCACCCTGCTTCCAGTATGCACACCCCGAGCACGTCCTCGAAACACATTTCCATTCTGTCCATTCCTATGCATCATTCATTTATCACGCAGACACCTCTCAGATCCGTTTCAAAGCCAAACTGCAACTTTCTTGCACTCTCACTCCTCCTCACTCACCCTCAAACCCTCACTCACCCTCAACCCCTCACCCTCAACATCAACCCCTCACCCTCACTCACCCTCACCCTCACTCACCCTCACCCTCACTCACCCTCACTCTCACTCACCCTCACTCTCACTCACCCTCAACCCCTCACCCTCACTCACCCTCAACCCCTCACTCACCCTCACTCACCCTCACCCACCCTCACCCTCACTCACCCTCAACCCCTCACCCTCACACAGTGCAATAAGTCTCGGAGCATTTGAGTTAGAGCTTTTAGAAATGTTTATGGCTTTTTTTTTTTTTAATTCTTTAGCATTGGCTACAGGAAACAAAAATGCTAAAGATTTTAAAAAAAAAACCATAAACAATTCTAAAAGCACTAACTCTAATGCTGCGAGACCTATTGCATTTCCAATGCTTGTTATTATTTTATTTGTTTTAATGTTCAAAATGTTAGCCTTTCTGTCGCTTGAATTTCTAGATTATACCTGGCGCTTTTTGTCTGATGTTGCCAGTAATGTGAGCTTATTGATACTTTTTAGTCATGTCGCATTTTAGACAGGTGACTAAGGGGGGTCCCTCTAATTGGACTTTGGCTGCACCATTGATCTTGGCCCGTTGGCCCCCCTTGCGCTACCCCATAACCGCCCCTTTTCTGCAGAGGATATATGATGCCCGGTACGGTTGGGCAGAGCTCAAGTGGAAGGATGGGCATTGTGCTGACTACCCTGGTGTGCTGGTTGGCGGCCCAGGTCAATGTCCATGCACTCTAGTTCGAGTGGCGCCTTATGCTCTGGAGTGACAGAGGTCTACAGAGCCTGTGACTGCTACTACGAGACTTGCCCACACCTTACTGGACTGATGCCTCCGCTGTGTGGACTCTGATTGGGATAGTGCGTGAGAACTTTGTGTGACACCCCTGATGGGTTTTGTGCGGACTGCGCTGCAACAGTGAGGCCTGGGCATTCTTCCTTGTTTGGCCACTTTGCTGCCCTGTAGTGCTTCACATGTTGGTGCCTACCTTCTACACCACGGTCAAATATCGCTGCTTTAAATGGGCCCAGAGAGTATGGGCAGAGGGAGGCCCCCCCTCCCCACTACCACTGGTGCCACTCTGCCTAGTGGACACCCAGGCTGGCTGGTGGGCTTTCCCCTGTGAACAGGTTTGAGGAGCTGCTTGGGGCCATTAAGGACGTTAAGGCTACACTGGTCCAGAAACCGGGTGCCCCAACAATCAAAATGTGTTTTCTTAGGGCTGACTAGACAAAGTTGAGAGGTGGCATTGAATCTAATGCATCTACGTTGGCTGGTCTGCGTCCTTCAATGATGGACATGCAATTTCAGTTGAAGGCACTCCAGGCGGAGCTGGCTGTTTGAAGCTGGGCAAAAGATGTTAAGGGTCGCTAGAGGTGCAATAACTTTCGCATAATTGGCTAGGGGCCCCAACATGGACCTTTTTCTTGAGGACTGGCTGCTTAATAAAGTGCTGGATGAACGGAGGTCCACTTTCTTCTCAGTGGAGCGTGGACAGAGTCCCCGGTCGGTCGCCTTCCCCCATGGCTTTTCCTCAAACAGTGGTGGTGTGCCTCTTCAATAATCTGTACCACATCCTACAGGTTGAGCACATGAAGGTCCCAGGGAGTCTCCAGGGAGTCTCTTAACCTCTCCTAAGCTCCTTTCCACAGTCCTCTATTCATCCCTGCTGCCAATACAGCCCTGCCCTGACAGAGGTTTCCGACCTGACGACCAGCAACTGATCACTTCTCTGCATAGCCCAGGGAGTCTCTTAACCTCTCCTAAGCTCCTTTCCACAGTCCTCTATTCATCCCTGCTGCCAATACAGCCCCGCCCTAACGGGGTTTCCGACCTGACGACCCGGTGTCTCAAACAGCACCCAGCACCAGCCTGCTTCTGTTGCTGCCCAGAGCCCTTCTACCTGAATCTACAGGCCATGAGCACGGGTCACCTAGCAAGCCCCATCGCACAGGTTTTGTGGAGCGATCTAGTCTCTCGCTCCAACTCTGAACCCAGTTTGTCTTCCAGGGTAACTCGAGATATGTCTAAGCTTCCCATGATGGGGTAGTTCTGGGCCCAGACTGGAACAGCTTCCTTATGGGTTGTGGCTGTTATCTTGGTGGTTATGATATACCCCTCTGTATGATTATTTAGTGTACAAAGAATACACTCTCCTGCCCTTAGCAAACGTCTCCGCATCCTGGTGCTTGGGCCCTCTGGGGAGAGGGGGGAGGAGTTGTCCTAACGGCTAGGGCGGTCGACCTGGAATCTGTGGAACTGGGTTCAAGTCTCGGCAATAACGCTGAACATCATGTGATACTGGGCAAATTAGTTAATCTCCCCGTGCCTAACCAAAATAAATGTGTCCTAATGTAACACAACGGGTGCTATGTAAAGCGCTCTGATACCCGATTCGGGTCAAGTTCGCTCAATCTAAAACTCGGTAAAATAACAAATAATAATGTTTAAAAATCTATGTTTTGCATCTTTTTTCATGTCAACCGCACTACTTCACCTATCACGGAATCATGTCTGTAGACCTGGCTGGACCTGAGGAAGGTAGTGAAAAAGAACATGGTTCCCTGGAATAATTCAGTGTTTGCAGAGTGTAGTCAGAGGTCGCATATCAGAGTAGGTAATCAGAGGTTCAATGTCTCCTTAGGATATAATGCTTATCGTTATTATACTTGCTGCAGGCAATCTAGTACAAACACATACTACCTAATTTCTAATTTATGTTAATTGGTGCAGTTCCTGCTTTTTAAAAAGTAAAATCCCCAGTGTCTTCATGTTTACAGCACACTACCAATTGTCAGGCTATTGGTTGTTGGTATGCGGTTACATCCTGGACTAATAAACCTATGCTGTTTACCTTTTGTGAGGCTAATAATTACCTCCCCAATACTTTGTGTTCACTAAATATACCAAAAGCACAAAACATGCTGTCTGCCATCACACTGTCTGCTTTTGGGCTGAGGGTGTTTTAGGGTGGGAGGGGGGGTGAACAGCTGTGAGCAGCTAGTTTGTGATTATTTGAAGTGCAAGGTCTTGAGGTCTTTTTTGAACTGGTGTAGTTTTAGTTTTTTGCTTTGGTGTAGTTGGAGTTCATTCCAACTCTTGGCTGCGAGGTAGGAGAAGGATCTTCCCCTTGCTCTTGTCCTGTAGAAACGAGGGACGGTGGTTACTTCAAGGTCAGTTGAGCTGATGTTTTTTTGGGAGGGGTTGATGGAGGTTAGCTGATTCAGCTATTGTGGTCTGTTGTTATGAAAGGCTTTGTAGGCATGAGTGAGCACCTTGAAGGTTATTATTCTTTCTATGGGTAGCCAGTGGATGTTGTGGAGGAGTTGGTTAATGTGGTTGTGTCGTGAAATGTCGATGATGAGCTGTGGCGTTTTAGAGAGTTTGGAGTTTGCGGAGACCGTTGCTGTTGTCCATTCTGCTTGAGATGAGTGCATGGGTGATATTTTTCAGGAGAAAGCGTTATCCACTTGAATGTTTTGCAAAGTATGCCGAGGTGTTTGAAGCATGCTGAGGATACGGTGTTGATCTGGCTATTCATTGTTAGTGAGGGGTCAAGTATGATGCCAAAGTTGCATGCCTGGTCTGTTGGGGTTTTCTAAAGGCGGATGGCCATCAAGCATCCAGGGTCAGGGCTGATTTGCATATAGCCATTGTCTGACCTAGGGTGGTGTGGAGGGCAAAAAACGATGGATTTAGGCCCAGATCTTTGTACTGGGGTGAATGTAAGACATTGTTCTGCATTCTGTCCATCAACTGTGTTTTTTGCAATTTTCACCCCGAGTGGGCAGGGTATGCTCAGACGTGAGTCCCAGGCTCTCCACATCACTGGAGTCAAGCTATCCAGGCTAAAGAAGGCTGATAGCCAGAAACCGGTCCTTGGATGCTTGATTCCGGTCTAGGAAAGACATGGCTTGGTAGTTCGAGCTGGACTGTTCCCATGAGGCACAGGGTCAGGGCTGATTTGCATATAGCCATTGTCTGACCTAGGGTGGTGTGGAGTGCAAAAAAACGATGGATTTATGCCCAGATCTTTGTACTGGGGTGAATGTAAGACATTGTTCTGCATTCTGTCCATCAACTGTGTTTTTTGCAATACAGGGAAAGGGCAGGCATGGAGCGTCTTCTTTACAATACTGTGCATTCTTGTCCTTTTGCAAGCACCTGAGCACAATGGGCTGCCTAGTGCCAATGCAAAAGCAATCAACGACCTCTGGCAGACCTATATTTAAACCATAGCCTATAGCTGATAAGCACCACACAAGAAAACAGCTAATTAATTCTAAAGAAGAATCATTTAGAAATGGCATATTTTATTGAAAAACATTATTCTTTATTTTTTGTTTTCATTTACGAAAATGCACATTTTTGTATGCTAGGTTGAATTATGGGTATGATAGGAAGTGTGAGTATTGCACACCTTGTATGAGTCTGCTGGTGTATGGTGTTGGTAAAGAAGTCATAAGATTTCAAATGTATGCATTTATGCAAAATTTTTGTTGAACTATTTTCATAATGTACTTCTGTGATCTGCAAATTTAACCATTTTACAAACGAATACTCACTTTTCATAAATGAAAACAAAATAATAAAAAATAATGTTTTTCAATAAAAAGGTGTATCTTCTCGGCACATTCTGAGGTTTACCAATAATGGTAAATCTAGGAATGCATCAAAAACCATAGGAGTTGCTTGAGAACACCCACGCAACTCTCATGGAATGCCTTCCCAGGGCAGAGAAACGCAACGCAGCAATTTGTACAGGTTGTGTTACTCCTGATTTATCATGCCACACAGACACACCCAAAGTGGCCTTGCTTGACTTGATAAATTGCTTTTTAGGGTTTGTGTCATGCTTGCACCACGTTCTTGGTACAAATGCGATGCAAACCCTTCATAAATAGCCGCATTGGTGCATAAATGGGGAGAACATCTACACAAATCACGTACCACTGATAGAGCGCGCGGGTCACCCGGGTCACTTAGATTACCAATTTTCCCACGCACTGGGCCCTGGCGTGCATATGATGACAGTGTTTTGCAAATGAACCGGGTGAAACCTCTATCACGCTACTATCAGTAATCGGGTGGGTGACTCTTACACCACTCACTATTCATGTACCTGACTTACCACAGGCACATTACTCCTGACAGATCAGGAGCTAGCAGTGGACAGGTGATAAGGGTTTTCCTAAAAGGGAGAAAATTCTGATTTACACATTTAATACCTTTAATATTACTTTAATGTATAATGACCACAGACACCTTGATGGTTTTAAGGGTTTTATATAGTATAAGTTTAGAACGAAAATGCCATTACAAGTAGGCAAATGCAAAGCAATACATCAATAATTAAAATCAGAACTAGGATGTAACTATGGAGGAGAGTGAGTATCATAGAGTAAAAGGGAACACTATAGGGCATGAATCATAATGAATATTTATCTAATACAGTTTAATCTAGGGCAAGGACGTGAGGAAAAACCCTAATGTGTGACCTAATAATTTTATACTATTTCCTAAACCTTATGCTATCTTTCTAACTTCACGGCAACCATACTAAGGGAAAGGGAATAAGTGGAACAAGCTAGATAAACAGTCGGGTTTAACAATGTCCTATAGGAAGGGTAAGAGTGGAACATTTACTAATTATCAATTGCATGAAATTACATTCAAAGGAGATATGGAGAATATCACAGGCAAGATTGCTTTAATCAGAGGAGGAAAGTTGAGGGTATAGTATAGACAGACACCTATGTCAATATTTACCTAGGTGAGAATGAGGACTAACCCTGGCCACGGGTCAGTTGGGAAAGAACGGGACAAGGACCCTCAAGGATTCAGGAAATATCAGAAGGTGAGCAGGTACAGCTCATGGACAGTCAGGACAGGATACCCCTCAGGTCTGGGTCAGGACTGGGTTCACCAAGGCACGACCAACCCCTCACAGCATCGGATGCAACGCCAGCGTTACCCCCTCTTCTGCACGGAATCCGCCAATAACCCCGATTGGGTTTTCGAATCTCCCAGCAAAGTGCTTCGCTTAGCACTTAGGACTAATTTCCACCCCTCGGAGTTTGTGGAAAGTTTCAGGCAGAATGCTCCGCAGCACTCTGTATCAGGCACCTATAGAGTTCGTAGGGTCAGTGACAGGTCTGCTACTCGGACAAGTCGGACAATTTCTCTAAGCTAAGCTAGGCTATATATACAGTTTTAAGTCCTCAAGACCACCCATAAATGTTGCAAAATGACAAAGTCCCATCTTCTGATTGGTCAAGGGAGGTGGTTTAAGACATTTGTCACCACCTATATTTCTATTACGTAAGTTCACGTGACATTACCCTCCCCCTAACATCTGGGTTCCCAGGCATACGTGTGGGAAAGTACAATAGTGAAGAAAAGGTTTGCAACATTGTTGCGCATTTCAGAATAAAAATAGCACATCTTCAAGGGCAAAGGTGCGCCTGGAAAGGACAGTCCCCTTTTCAATGGCCAACTGGCCAGGTTCCATTGCTGCACGTCCCAGATCTTTGATCACGTGATGAGGGATACGTCAGCTTCAAAATGGATCCCATCCCCGCTTCAAGGCCCTCATTTACGCGGTACATGAAAAGTAAGCGAAAACAAATTAATAACACAGAATAAAATGAATACACTGTACACCATGACCAACTACTCTTAATCCCTTATTTTATAATACTTATAGCATTAAGAGTTAGTGCAGAAAAGATGCATAGACAAAAGCGGCTTAAGATAGCATGAAGCATGATTAGTGACAAGCGGCCATTTCAACATCACTGCGCATGTGCGAACTTTTCCCTCCAGATTGCGAGTGCGTCACATCACATGGGTATGACCGACGCATGCGCAGACTGGATTTCTGCAAAGCGGCCATTTTATTAATGTGCAAGCTTGATTACGATGAAAAAACACATAGGCAAGCCTCCTAGGGACACCCGTGTGTTGGGGAAATACAAATAAATGACAAACAATCGGAGTTAGTACAGTTATGATTTAGGCGAGGTTCATGAAAGAGAGCAAGTCGCGTTACGTGCGAATCCTTGCTCCATCAATCCCCTCTTTGATGATATTTACTATCATCACTACACATGAAAACAGATGCCAACTTCATTCATCCAATTCATCCATCTCAATCTCAATGAACTTATTGTTGAGCTTTCTCTCCGCCTCTCTGTGTGTATGATTGTTCTTTATTTTCTTATATATCTGGTTTCTTAATTCTTCTAATTCTAATTCTTCAGCCTTTCGCTTTCCTCTTTTATTTACTATATATTTTCTGCATTTCTGGCATTTGCAACAGATAAAGATGATCAGAACAATCAAACCTATTCCAGCTATTGGCATCAGTATTTTCCATAAAAGACTTTTACCTAAGTTAGAGAACCAACTACCTACAGAGGAGAGACCATCAGTCAGTCTCTTCCAGGCACTGTCAACCTCTAATGGTTTGAGTTCTTTTTCCAAATTAGTAATGTTTCTTATATACTTCTTAATTTCGACACTTTTATCAGGAATGTAAGTGCAACAATGTTGTGCCCTCAGCATCCTGCAGACTCCGCCCTCTTTTGCCAATAAGGTATCAAGAGCAAGGCGATTCTGTAAAACCATTGATCTGATCGCAACCATTTCGGTATTGATCATCAGAAATCCAGCAGCAGTGTCAGTTGATAACCGATCCACTACTGTAGATAATTTGCAGATTCTATGAGTATTCAGAGCTACCCCCATTCCAGGTATCAGTGCACTAAAAATGTCACCTATAATTTCTCCTACACTTTCACGTTTTCTACGCACTAAGCCATTAGTAATCTCATTGCTTCCAGCTGCATTGTTCACATGGTATATTTTCGGAAAGACAATGCCAAAGTAGCAGCTTCCATACCAGTGATCCGGCAATTTGAAACAAGCCTTGTTTCCACATATATAATAAATTCCTGGAAACACAGGTTCTGACCCATTTTTGAAACCCCAACCTCCAATTACCTTGTAATTATGTTCACACTCGCTGGAACCAATGAATACATTGTTATAATAACTAGTCTTTTCTCTATGAAGACAGAGTTTCCCTTTCCGTTCAAAATCCAGCAACAGAGCAGGAGTAACTTCGCTTTGTGAGGTGTTATCCATGTTTTCTGCCCATCTAGGGGTTCTGTTCTGTTCGTCATTTGCCTTTTTCTGAAACTTTTCCCTTCTCTTCTCTGCCATTTTCAAGAACATTTTCTCTTGTGCATGTAAGGAACACGTCAAGTTGTCTCTACGAGCTTCATTCAGATCTATGTCACCTATAGTCAGGAAATATTCCCCCATGTAGCGAGTCACTCCACCAAGTGTATGTACAAGGTTCAGATTCCCTCTAATAGGAAGTTCTGAAAAGATAACGTCAGTGTTTGAGTAATAATACTGTAGAGAGCTTCTATAGAACAAGCTAGCTAAAATACTACAGGAAATTCCATAGGTCAGGGGTAAATGGTGGTATGTCACGCCTTCAGCTACTGAAGTAGGTAGCATCATGCAGACATAGCAATCTTCTATTTCCATAGCTTCTACATAGTGCACTAAAAGGTTTGCGAAAACATTTAAGTGTGTCCTGTTCTTCATTTGGGGATAATGTAGTTCTCCCTCATCTGATGCTTCTAAGTCAGGTCGAGTATGTCTCAGACTCATTGCATTGTCACGTCTTTCTACTCTTCGTGGTGTTTCTTCAGTATGTACAACTTCTGCGTCTTGTGTCGTCAAGTCTGTAGGATACATGTTAGGGTCTTTGCTTATCATAAAAGGTATAAACACTGTTAATCCTATCCATATCATTACTAGTACCACTACACTACAGATGCATATTTTACAGCATGTCTTGCAACAGCTAAATCTGGACCTTCCAGTGACATTTGAATCAGACATTTTATCTTACAGGTGGCGTTTTCCAACCCCTCTTCGTTTCTTCTCAGCAGAAGTTTTACTTCGCTTCACCTCAAGGAGGGTCTTCGTCAGAACTCCGATCAGCAATGGACCCTTCGTCGCTTTTGCCACAAGCTTCGGGCTCATCAATTTCTTCCAACACCAAATAGGTCCACTCAGGGCTACGATACAGTCTGTTCTGTTTCTTTACTCTGCTGCCCTTTCGGATGGACTTTCCTCGGGCTTCTTTTCCTTCACTTTCAGCCCTTTTTCGGTCCTTTAGTTTTTCTTCGACTGTTTTTATTCTTATTCTTAGTCTTTTTACATATCGGGGTTCATCCTTCTTTTCGATCCTGTTTGTAGTCGAGGAAACTTGCTCTTCCTCGTGAACTCTTTTGCTTTGTCTTCTTTGTCGCACTATTGCTTCAGCAGTGTCTTTTTCCCTTCCTGTCTGACTAGTTCCAGGTCTTTCATCTATTTCTTCTGCCTGGTCCTTAAGCTGACCTAGTTCAGGTTTAGACTGTATTTGATCTTCGTTTGTTAGTGATTCACTGGACTCTTCTTCCTGAACACGTTCATCTATTACTAACTGGCCTTGTTCATGCTCTTCGATCTCTTGATTTTCTTCCGCATGAACTTCTGCTTTGACTACTATCTGTCCCTTTCCATTCTCCTCTGTCTCAGGAGGAGGAGTGTCGATGACTTGTTCTGTCCCTACTTGGCCTATTCCCTGATCAGATTTTATGATGTCTTTGATGATCTGACCTTCTCCTTCTTGTTCTGACTCACCTGCACTGTCCCACTCACTACCTAGGTAAGAGTATTTTCTGGTTCTTATTGGATCAAGAACCTGATCATCCGCAGGAAACCATTCAACTTCTTGACTTGTGCCTGGTAGTTCGATGTCAGCGGGATCCGGACCCTCTTCTGGAGTCTCCTCAGCTGGACCACCTTCGGCTTCTGTCGCGTTTTCTCCAGTCACCTTCTTCGTGTGACTTGCATGGATCCACTTTGGTACACCAGCACACTTCACAGCAGTTGTGGTGACAAGGATCACTTGTCGAGGCTTGCCCCACTTCGGTTTAAGGCAACTCTTCCGGGTATGTTTCTTCAACACCACCCAATCACCTGGTTTCAGCTTGTGTGCTGGGGTTGTAGGCCATTCGACAGCAGTCTCTCCAATCTGGTGAGAGATAGAACGCACTTGGTCACCCAACTGCCTGCAGTACTCTAGCACCATATCATCAGAAATACTTAGCAGTTTGTGTCCAGGTACCCATGCTTGTCGCATCATTCTTCCCATCAGCACTTCATGGGGGCTCAAGCCTGTCTTTCTGTTTGGTATACTTCTCAAGCTCATCAGCACCATGGGCAAAGCTTCTATCCAGTTCATTTTTGTGGAGTCACACAGTTTTGCCAACCTGGACTTGAGAGTGCCGTTTATCTGCTCGACTATTCCAGAAGCCTCTGGATGATAGGCACAGTGCAGCCTTTGCTCCATTTTGAATGCTTTGCAGAGTTCTTTTAGGACTTTGTTTGAAAAATGTCCACCTTGGTCTGTTTCAATTGTCTCAGGAATTCCAAAGCGGGGGATCAGTTCCCTAAGTAACAATTTAGCTACCGTCAGGGCATCATTCTTCTTTGTTGGATAAGCCTCCACCCACCGGGAAAACAAGCAAACTATGACCAGGACATATTGATATCCTTTGCACAGGGGCAGTTTTATGAAGTCTGCCTGCATCCTTATGAAGGGACCTTCTGCTCTCCCAATGGTACTTTGTTCCACTACTGTCTTCTTTCCTGCATTGAACTGTTGACACACTAAACACCTCTGACAAAGTTTGTCTGCTGTGCTCCTGAATTTTGGACTGTAGAACACCTTTTCAAACATTCGGCACATGGCATCCCTCCCAATATGTGTTGGTTCATGTATTATCCGTGCCATTGCGGTAACCAGTCGTTCAGGTAGTACAGGCATACCAGTCACGTGGACCACAACACCATCTCCTTTCCTGGGTTGACATTCATCCTGCCTCCACATGTCCCTTTCTTTCTTGTCTGTTGTCTGTTGTAATTCTCTCAATTCATCCCACGTTCCCAATCTTTCAAACAACATCAGTTGGCAGCTGCTTTCACCTCCCCATAATTTAATTAGGAGGGACATTTTGTGTTGGGCGCAGTACTGGGCAATTTGGTCAGCATATCTGTTTCCGGCTGTCACCTCGTCATTTCCAGATCGGTGAGCCGCACACTTGACCACAGCCAATTCTTTGGGCAATTGGATGGCTTCTAGTAAGTTTTGTACTGGTTTCCCATTTCGGATGGGAGAACCTGAGGAAGTCATGAATTCTCTTTGCAACCAGAGCTGGCCGAAGTCATGAACAACCCCATAACAGTACTGACTGTCAGTATAAACAGTTACTCTTTTGTTTTTCCCAATTTTACAGGCTCTTGTTAGAGCAATGAGCTCCGCTACTTGAGCAGATTTAACTTCGCAAAGATAGGAAGCTTCTAGGGTCTTTTCCAATGTGACTACAGCATAGGCAGCACTCAAACCTCCATTCTCATGTCTCAAGCATGAACCATCCACAAACATTTTGAGGTCTTCATCAACCAAGGCCACTTCTCTGATATCAGGACGGGGTTTTGTGCTAAATTCAGTCAAGTCTATGCAGCTATGGTCAATTTCATCTCCTGCCTCTACATCAATGGGAAGGGGCAATAGAGTGGCGGGGTTTAGAGTATTACATCGGGAGATTATTACATTTTCTGCACCAATGAGAATCCTCTCATACTTAGTCAGCCGACTAGGGGTGAGATACTGTGTCTTGGTTCGGGTGAGCAAGATCACAACTGAATGTGGAACAAATACAGTGACAGGATGTCCCATCACAATGTTCTCACTCTGCTCTAGGCTTGTACAGGTAGCAGCTACTGCTTTCAGGCACCCAGGTAATCCAGCAGCCACTGGATCTAGGGCGGCTGAAAAGTAGGCCACGGGACGTCTAATCAGACCATGTTCCTGGGTTAGGACCGAGAGCGCACAATTGTCTCTCGTGTCACAGAACAATTCAAAGTTCTTGGAATAGTCAGGCATCCCTAAGGCTGGAGCTGTGCACAGACAGTTCCGCAATGTTACCCAAGCAGTCATGCATTCATCATTCCAACAAACTGGGTCTTCCGCTCCTTTCTTTGTCATGTTAATCAAGGGTTTAGCTATAGCCGCGAAACCCACGATCCATTGTCTGCAGTACCCAACAACTCCTAGGAACATTCTTACTTCTTTCTGGGTTACTGGTAGTGACATTTCTCGAATTATTTTAATTCTTTCTGTAGTGACTTTCCGGATCCCTTTCTCTATCTGGTGCCCCAGATATTTTACTGAGGTTTTGCAGAACTGTAGTTTGTCTGGTGAGACCTTATGTCCTCCTTTTCCTAGGTGATTCAGCAAGGCAATGGTATCAGTGACACAGTCGTCTTGACTTCTAGATGCTACCAGCAGGTCATCTATGTACTGTACCAGGACAGACTCTTTAGGCAGTACTAAGGATTCAAGACATTTCTTTAGAATCTGGTTGAAAATCGATGGACTTTCGGTGTACCCCTGGGGGACACGATTCCAGACATAGACCTGGCTGTTGAATTCAAAACTGAAAAGGAATTTGCTTTCTGGATGCAATGGGATGGAAAAGAACGCATGGCACAAGTCTATGACAGTGAACCATTCCGCATCCCAAGGAATTTGATACAGTATTACTGCGGGGTTTGGCACTATGGGACAGCAAGGTACTACAATTTGGTTTACCTTGCGCAGGTCCTGCACTACCCTATACTTTCCGCTAGGCTTCTTAATTCCGAGTATGGGTGAATTACAGGGACTGCTCATCACTTCCTGAATGATGTTTGCTTTGAGCAATCTGTTTAATTCCTTAGCGACTCCTTCTTTCACTTCTGCACTCATTTTATACTGTTTGGTATTTGGGTATACAGCATTTGCTTTTATAGTTATTTTAACTGGGTCTACATTTGCCATTAAGCCTACATCTTTACCAGTAAAATCCCAAACTTCAGGTATTACGCTTGATTGCAGTTCTTCAGGTAGACTTTCAATGGACGTGGGCTTAATTTCTGTGTCGGGCCTTAGTAACATCAATTTATATAGGCCATCTTCATCTGGGGTCTGGATTTCAACACCATTTGGTGAGCAAAAGATGGTGCAACGCATTTTGCATAGCAAATCTCGTCCTAATAGGTTTACAGGACTGGAATCACAGACCACAAATCTGTGCATTTCCTTGAAATTTCCTATGGAAATTTCCATAGGTTCTGTTACCGGAGTACTGATTATTTGATTAGAAACTCCCACTACTTGGATAGCTTCTCCCGAGAGGGGTAGGTTAGGAACGTCCGCTGTTCTCACAGTGGAACGGGTAGCACCAGTGTCCAACAGAAAGGTGACATCTGTCCCTTCAACCTTTCCTTCAATGTATGGTCCAGTCTGGTCTACCGGTAAGGAGGCGCCAAGCACGCACTCCTTGTCCTCCCCTCTCAGGCCCCGTCAGTATTGATCATCACAGAGAAAAGTATCATTTAACAGGTACTGTGGAATGGGTGCATTTCTTTCATTCTCTCCTTCCCACACTTCGACCCTTTCATTCTGTTGACCCTGATTCCTATAATTCTGTCTAGGTGCGCGTGGCACCGGGGGTTGATTTACCTGCTGTTGGGTCTTTCGGATCCCCTCTTTCTGCACCTGTGGATTTAAACCATTTACGGGGACATTACCAGCCTGCAATTGCGGACATTTATCTCTCCAATGTCCCATGTGACCACATCCGTGACAGGGGAATTTTTCCATAGCCTCTTCCCTACTCATTTTTACCCGGGGCCTGCCTCCACCCCCAGCATTCGGATTTGGAGCATTATTACTGTTAGTCATTTTACTTAACTGTTTTTCTTGTTGTTCAGCTAATTTCACCTGAGCCCACATAACTTTCTCCTTTAGGGCTTTCTTTTTGTTCTCGATCTCATCTTCGCAGTATTTGGCATATTTGAGAACATCATCAATGGGTTTCCCTTGCCAACTGATTTTGTTATCCCTAATCCACTGGGATATTTCAGGTCTCAATCCTAACACGAATCGATAACAGAAATGTGTCATATCCTTCAGGTCCACATTATCGATTCCACTGTAAGTTTTGAAGACCTGCAGTAACCTTTCATAATAAGAGTGGACTGATTCATCACGCTCTTGGGTAGTTCTATCTATACGGGTCCAATCAGTTTCTTTTGCGGGCACCTTTTTCTTGAGGTACTGTATGACTTGCTCATACTTCCTCATTACTTCAGGTGCGGGAGCTCCTGTTATCTCGTCTCTCGCATATTCTTCGCTAGGCCAATCAATTTCAATTTTGCAGTCGGTCCACAAATCTACAGGGACCACAATGTCGAAAAAACCATCCAGGTCTTTCAGAAGACATTTCTGAACTTTTATGAAGCGTTCGACCTGTCGGTACCAATCGACTGGTTTCTCCCGTAATTTTGGAAAGTCATTGGTAAATGATACTATATCTTGTCTGGACCAAGGGACATGGACATATTTTCCCCCTGGGACTTCTCTCATGGGACATAATTTTTCTGGTTTGCCAGCTTCTTGTAGGACGTACTCAGCAGTCCGTGGTCTCTCCTTGCTATCCTCCTTTTTCTTTGCCCACCTGGCTTTCCACTTGTCTAGATCTCCCCATTTCTGTGCTAAGTTTATCAGTTCTTTAATCTGCGTCTTCTTCCCTGCGGTATTCAGGTTTTCTAGATCTTTGTCTGAAAATTCTACTCTGTAGGATTTCTGTAGTACTTTGGATCTGCTGATATCTATTCCCATACATACTGCCGTGTCCATTAATTTGTCATAGTATATTTTTGCGTTCCGAGTAAGGTGTTTGCACATGAACAACAACTCATCTTCCTCCCGGACATTCAATCGTTCTAAACCCACATTCCCTGCGCTCAGTTCCTCTAGCTCTATTCTTAGCTTATAAATATCTAGTGGTTTCGGATGAGGGGTTCCCTTTTCTAATTCTCGGGTCCATCTTTCTATTTCCTCGGGAGTTACCACTGTCGCACTTGAGTTCCTGATGAAGACTCTATTAGTACATCTTTGTTCCCAGTCTGAGTTCTCATTCGAGACATACTAGGTCCCTGCTCCCTATTAGGCAGATCCATCAAGGAAGCCATGGACTCACATTCACTTGCTTGGTCATCAATAATGAGTGGTTCCCTTCTGGGCGGGGGCATCATCGGGGTTATGACTGGAGTTTTAGGAGTATTCATTCTGTCCCCATATAGAGGAAAAACTGGACCAATGGTTACTGGAATTGTCAGGGCTTCAGGATTTGGATTAATCTGAGCTATGGCATGTATGAGATCATTCCGCTGTCCTCTCAGGGCATCCCTTTCCTGCTCGTGTAATACTCGATTCATGGGGGGATCCTGTATCATTTGGGGTACTAGAGAAGGATATAAATTCGGAGCAGATGGAGTGGATAAAACTGATCTTTCCTCACCAAAGGGGTTGTAATTCGGGACCACGGAGTCGGGTCTACCAAATCCCTCTCCTCCCGCTCTTTTCTGTTCTATCCCTGTGGAATCGGCTTCACTAGTGCTTCTTCCTCCTGAAGGTCTCAATGGAGTAGTTAAGTTTTGAGATCTGGTGTCTTCATTATAAGGCGGGGGACCTTTCATAAATAAGTCCTCTAAGAACTCATCTTCCGATTCACCCAGGGGCATCATGTGTCTGGTTTTCTCAGTACATTTCTTCCCTCCCGCCATTTCATTAGCTCCGAACATGGGGAATAACCCTTCTACCATCATATTTTGTCTCCACTGTTTCAATTTCTGCTCCTTGGTTTCTTTTACCATTTTTGGATACCATCGGGTCACTCCTTTGTCCATCCGGGGTCTGTCTCGCTCTAGAGCCTCAATTTCCCATTCCTCTAAAGCTTCATACTGGGTTAATCTAGGTCTGGGATGTAATTCATTCATTCGGGTCCTTAGGTTAAATAGGATTCTCCCGTTAAAAGTACCATCAATGGGAAAGTCTAAAACTCCATCCTCCGCGGTGTACTTTACCCAGTTCTCTAACCATACACAGGTATGATACCCTTTTTCTAACATCATGAAAGAGGCTGGAGTATTTGGCGGAGGAATGATCACGCCCTCCCTAGTTCGTACGGGTTTGTCAGTTTTGAAGAAATTCTTTATTTTGCTGACAAATGACATTTTTCTCTTTCCTCCGTACATGTTGTGAGGTCTGCCTTTGCTCATCAACTCTTTATGACACCCTAGATTTCGTGGATCAGGCAGAAAATCAGGGTACCACATACACCGCTCGTAACAATCTATAAGCTCGGTGCGGAAAATTTTTACTTCATTTGTGCTTCCAATGCTAGCGCGACTCCAATTTCTTAACAACCAATCAGTGCAGAGGTTGCAAAGGTTCTCGACCAATGGGTGTGCGGCCTTTTCGCGAGACGCGTTCTCACGCTCAGGCACTCACCCCTCCCTTACAATTTCGGCTTCACTACACACCCGCTGGTTTAACCAATACCAGCGCGGCACGGAGTGACGTCAGAGCAGCCCTTCGACTGTCTCCCTCCTTTACGAGGTAACGGAAACTTTGTATTTTCTCTAAGGTGCTATTGTTAATTTTAGTCAACAACGTGTAACATTCGCCATTGAGTAGGAGTGTTCTAAAGAGATAGAAAGTTCTTCTTTTACTGCAAGTAAACCACTTCTGTCTACTTTTCATACACTTTGGATAGACTTCTCTTGCCTACCCTCACGCAAGCATTAGAAAACCTGCTATTACCCAGTCTCATCCACTTCTTTCCGGGATATATACTAAGCCTGGGGTTCGTCAGCGTTTCCCTTTGCTATCATACAAGCTCCGATGACTCTATTACTCCCTTAGTGTGACCCTTACTAGGTGATATCAGACCAAGGTTTCTCTCAGCAGTCCCGTTACTGTCATTCATACAGTTTTCCGAAAAAGACCTAATTAGCGCTTCCAGTTCCACTTGAACCATGCACTAACCTTTCCTCCCTACAAATGACCTCAGAACGCGATGGATTCTACTCACCATCCGTTATACAATTCCCCGGGGATTTCGGACAACACTCAACAAGCACACACAATTGGTTAATAAAACATATAATATTTAGCAGCAATACATATATAAAATTATTTAAAACAATTTTGAAATCGATTTCTTTTGCAAAAAAAATATTTAGTAACACAATCAATATTAAAAAAAACAATTTTGGGGGGGCGTGGCTGGCAGCCGAACATGGCGGCAGCATAGAGGACTAGCTCCGGCGGGGAAGCGACCTCTCCATCTATCCGCACGATAATCCGTGACTGTTTGTTACCTCCAACGGCGGCACCGAACGCCCGGGACCGGGCGGGACTGGCGGCAGGTCTCCAGACGATAATCGAACACTGAATGCCGGAGTTATCGTCGAAAGTTGAATCGACCGGAGCCTAGGCCCACCTCCGGGCCCTCAAGTGCTAGCTGTGTCCGACCGGAAGTGCAGCCTGCCTGGCAGCCGCAGACAGGAAGTGGTCGGTGCAGGAGCCCCACGCCCAGTAACGGTCCTGTCCTGTGTCATTCGACTCGCTCTCTCCAGCGACGTCTCATTGGAAGGGTGGCCGCAAACTACCGAAGCCACCGACCACACTTTGCCCGACAGACCGTGTAAGAGTCTAACTTTTAACGACAGAGGTCCTTCCATCCGGCACCGGGAGCAGCGCGGCAACAGCCCGTCTACCTGGCACCCCACCGGACCGACGAACTGTATTCCCTCCGTGACCGAACGATGGCCGGGAAAGGTGTGAAAGGCGGCACAACCCAGACTCGTATTGACCGCTTCACCAGCGACAGGACCGCTTCCCCTCCGGCGGAGGGAAAAACTCCCCCTGTGAAACCAGGCGAGTCCGGGGGGCCGAAGAAGGCGACACTGGACGATATCATGAAGGCTCTCACTCAGGTCCAGGCAACGGTGGGCTGTATCTCGACAGAAATCACCCTAATCCGCGCTGACTTTCATAAAATGGCGGAAAAGGTAGGCTCTCTGGAGCTCGTCACGAAGTCGCTGGTGGAGGATGTCTCGGAACTGCAGACGGCCATGGAAGCGGTCATGGCCGAAAACAAGCACCTTAAGGACAAACTCGACGACCAGGAGGGCCGCTCCAGGCGAAACAATGTGCGCATTCTTGGCGTTCCGGAGTCAGAAGGTGTGAGGGCTACGGATCTCTATGTGGAGGAACTCATTAAGACTCATCTTAAACCCAAGGGCCTGTCGGCCTTCTTTTCTGTGGAGCGAGCCCATAGGGTCCCGGGTGGTCAACCGAAACCAGGGGCCGCACCGCGGCCGATCCTAGCGAGACTTTTTAACTTCCGTGACCGGGACATCATCCTGCAGGCGGCACGTATCTCGCCGCCGGTGAAAATTCTTAACTCAACGGTAGCTTTCTTCCCGGATTACACGGCGGAAGTGGCCAGGCGGCGAAAGACATTCTTGGACATTAAAAGAGAACTTAGGAAACGGGAACTCCCATATTCTATGATCTTCCCAGCCAGGCTTCGGGTGGTGGCGGAAAACAGAACATGGTTTTTTGATGACCCAAGCACTGCGCGAGACTGGCTGGACGGCTGGCGTCCGGCTTCTCACTCTCGTCGCCCTGGACGGACTAAGACCGGCTCGCCTCACTCTGATTCCACCGCTGCAGGTGCCGAGGGTACGAACAGTGGCAGAAGCTCTCCGATACGAGACGAAACTGCTTTGAGTCCGGAGGTGGACCCTTGACCACATGTGTGCACTGTAAAAGTTTGGTACTGTGGCTGGAACCGTCATGGACACTGGGCCGAGGGCCTCCGTGGAGGGAATGAGGGGCCGCTGATTCCGGAGCGCTCCTCACCCCCAACGAGCAAGTAACTGTGTGTTTTCTTTGGGGTGGGATGAAGCACTCTGCTAGATTGGGGTGGCGGGCAGTTTGGAGTCCGTGTAGCAGGGAAGCAGGGAGGGTGGGGTTGTTGGGAATGGGGGGGTTGTGTTGGTTGTTTAATTTGAAATGTTTGGCTCAACTTCTTGTCTTGGAACTGCTAGTGTTCACGCTTGACCGTATTCCTTACACCGGGTATATCGCCTCTGCTCCTCGATCACTGTATCGGTACTCACACACGCTTAGTTACGATGGCCTGGGGTTTTCCCTATTTGTTATGCCTCCGCCCCGCCCTCTGGGGCACTCAACTGTCCGATTGACCACAATATGGCGGATCCCCCGCGGCCTGCTGTAGTAACGCATGACACTGGGGTGGGGGCGGTACCACCGCTTCGGGTAGTGTCCTGGAATGTGCGGGGGTTGGGTGATAAAGTGAAGAGAGGGCTGGTCCTACAATGTATTAAGAGACTGAACTGTGATATCGCCCTCCTCCAAGAGACACATTTAGTGGGGGTTGCCTCCAAAGCCCTGGATAGGAGAGGATACCGCATGCTGATACACTCAGACTTTACTTCGGGATCCCGGGGAACTGGGATATGGGTAAAAAGGACGTCACGTTTCATTCACCACTCCACAAAAACAGATCAACATGGCCGCTTCGCGGCGGTGTGTGGACAATGGGAGGGCGTGCCCGTCAACGTGGTGTCTGCGTACATCCCGCCGGCGCTACATTCATCGGCACTTCCGGCCCTGGGTAAATTTCTTTTGGAACTCCCGGAAGGGGATTTGTTAGTGGGCGGAGATTTCAATGCATTGGCTGATTCTGATATGGACAGGTTCCCGGCTCGCCCCCTCCCTACTGGCCCAACGAAATTCAGGGACTTCTTAGAGGCACAGGGTCTGGTAGACATTTGGAGGCAGCTTCACCCTACTGATCGCCACTACTCATACTATTCCTCCACTCATGCTTGCCTGTCGCGCATAGACTATTTCCTCACACTGGGGGGCGGTAAACTCACTTTTGACAATGTACACATCGCACCACGGGGTATTTCAGATCACTCTCCCCTGCTCGCTACACTGTCCTGCTCTGCCACGGCCCGCACGCGTCTCTTTCCCATCTACCCTAGCTATCTTAAAACTCCCCCGATCCGAAAATCCCTTAGAACTGCCACTAAACTTTACTTCCAGGAGAACTCCGGGTCGGTGTCCTCGCCGACGGTTCTCTGGGAAGCATACAAGACGGTGCTCAGGGGCCAGGCCATTTCGACCATAGCCGACCATAAACGCAAACAGAAACTGGAAATGGTCGAACTGGAACTGCAATTAGAACAAGCAAATGCGACCCACATGGCCACACCGTCAGAGGCCACCAGGCACGCGCTGACTCTCTGCCAGCTAAAACATGACGACTTTCTCCGCCGTAGGGTGTTGGAGCGGATCGAATCAACGGCATGCAGAGTTTATGATGTAGGCGACAAAGCCAACAAGTTGCTGGCTTGGTTGGACAAAAAGCGGGATGGAGGCAGGCATATCCTGCAGTTGCAAGACCACACGGGGACGCTTCACACGCACCCTCCCAAGATAGTTGACCTCCTGGCAGACCACTTTCAATCAGTTTACACCCCAGAAGTGGTGGTCACGCCGAGACAGGCAGAACTGGCGCTCCAAGAGGTTGAGGTGGAGGGGCTAGCGCCGGAGGCGCAAACCGAGCTGGAAGCGGATCTCACGGTGGAGGAACTCCGTATGGCGATAGGCGCACTGCACACGGGCAGAGCGCTGGGCCCGAACGGGATCCCAATCGAATGGTTCCAAACGATGTCCGACACACTGGGCCCACCGCTACTGGCCATGTTCGAGAACTGTCGTGAGTCAGGAACGCTGCCATTGGATCAGCGCCTGGCAACGATAGTAGCTATCCCAAAACCTGAGAAACCTCCAGAATGTTGTGCGTCCTACCGCCCGATCTCGCTACTCAATGCAGAGGCGAAGATCCTGGCGAAGGTGATCGCTAATCGACTGACCCCACACCTTGGCCAGCTGATCCACCCGGACCAATCCGGCTTTATGCCTCACAGGAGTACAGCATTAAATCTCCGTAGAGTACACGGCGCGTTGGCGCGTGCGCACTCCTTGACAGAGCCAGCAGCCATCCTGTCGCTGGACGCCAGGATGGCCTTCGACATGGTGGAGTGGCAGTACCTGTTCGCAGTCCTGCACCGGATGGGCTTCGGTCCGAAGTTCCTATCCTGGATCCGACTACTCTACACAGGCCCAGTAGCTCACGTAGCGGCCAATGGCCATATCTCTCGTGCGATCTCCTTGGCGCGTGGAACCCGCCAGGGCTGCCCCCTCTCCCCATTACTGTTCGCATTGGTCCTTGAACCCCTCGCGATCGTCCTCAGAACGACACCACTGTTGAGGGGCATCAGGTGGACGGAGACCTGGGAAGATAGAATATCACTGTATGCGGATGATATGCTGGTGTACATATCGGCACCCGAACTGAGTGTCCCGATTTTACTGGCGCTTTGCGACAAGCACGGTGCGGCCTCAGGTTACACAATTAACTGGACGAAATCGGTCCTTTATGTACTGAAGGGCCCTCGCCCAGTCCTCCCGGACCATTGTCCGTTGGTGGTGACAGATGTTTCCTTCAAATATTTAGGTATCCATGTCACTAACGATATGACCGTCTTCACCAATCGAAATCTAGCGCCCCCCCTCCTCCGTTTGAAGGCAGACGTGCGGCACTGGTCGTCCCTGCCGCTCACACTTTTAGGCCGCGCTGCGCTGTTCAAAATGATGGCGCTCCCGCGCTTCCTATACGTCTTTGAGAATGCGCCTGTCGTGATTCCGCCCTCCTACTTCCAGAAGATTACCGCGATGGTTACCACTCTACTTTGGGGTGAGCGTCCCCCGAGGATAGCACACCTCAAACTGAACCGCGGCTGGTACGATGGCGGCATTGCGCTACCGAACGTACAGCTTTATTATTGGGCGTCCCAACTTAAGGTACTTAACCAATGGATCCATGCACCACACACTGACCCGGCGTATATGGCGGACAGGGCCCAACTCGGGACACAGAGTCTCCTGGCCCCCCTCTATAACCATAGTCTACTCAAGAACCTGATTGGCCCCACTAAACACACAATCACCCTATGGTACAGGGCACTCACCAAGCTACAGTGGAAGGGAGTCATTACGAAGCTTACCCCGCTTTGGGACACTAAAAAACTGGGCTGCCTGAGGACCAGTAAAGGGTTCACCCAATGGGACAATATAGGCATTTCTACGGTGGGGGACCTCTGGACGTCCACTGGGGTGATACCATTCGAGCAACTCCAACAACAATATGAGCTGAACCCCACGGAAACATATAGGTACGTCCAAATCAGGCACGCTCTCCTGGCGGTGTTGGAGCCGGGAACCACAATCCCGGAATCCTCGCCCCTAGAAGACCGGCTCCTCACGGATTACATGCAAACGAAAGCCACCTCACTCACCTACCGTAAATTGCTGAACAATCTCCCTGACCCCTTACAGACCCTGCGAGAAAAATGGGAGGATGCGCTGGGCGCTATGGATGAGACGGACTGGAACGCTGCTGTAGCATCCCCGAGAGAGGCTGGGGTTTCCGCAAGGTTCAGACTCATACAACTGAAAATACTGCACAGAACGTACTACACGAGGACCACCCTACACAAAATGCACAGGGCTGACTCCCCTCGTTGTCTTAGAGGATGTGGGGAGGATGGCACACTACTGCACACGTTGTGGGGCTGCCCTCTCATTGCCCGGTACTGGCAACAGGTCATGCGCACGATTTCCCAGGCCCTTGACACTTCCCTCACACCCGAACCGCGCCTCTGTCTTCTGAATGTTTGGGAGGGCACTGATCTTAACCTCAGACAACGGCAGTGGGTTACAATTGGAACAATGATGGCTAAGCGTGATATCGCACAGAGATGGGGGGTGGCTGAGTTACCTACCTTGTCGCTATGGTGTCAAAATATGGACAAACTGATGTTAACTGAACGAACTGTCTACAAAGTGAGAGCGAATCCAAGGAAATGGAACGGGGTGTGGGAGGCCTGGAATAGATATAGAGGGGACATGTGTGACCCGCTTCAGGAGGCTGAAGACGAAGACTCGGAAGATGAGGAGGAGGTGATTGGCTAACCTGTGGGCTACCACGGGGCAAGACTACTACTGTACTCATATAGTGGGAACTCCTGCTCACGTCCTGCGGGGGGTGAAGGGGTTAGGCCTGGGTGGGGGGTCGGTGTGTTCTACTAGCGTATTCTGTTCTATATTGCTTCGCATCTAAGCGCTATTATTGAGCCACTTTGTTTGGTTTGTTTCTCAAACGTTTTATACATGGAACAGTTAACGAAAAAGTTATTTAAAAAAGTAAAACTTCATGACTCCGATGTTTTTCTCCTGATGGTCTGCCGTATCATCCTCATCCTCTGCTGCCGGACCGAAGGGTTGTCGGCTAAATAGCTGTGTATTGCTACGGGACATCATGTTCCTTTCTCCTGTCATGATTACTGTGTAATTGTCTTGTTGTTAAATGGATGATGAACATCAATAAAAGTTTTTACACCAAAAAAAAAAAAAAAAAAAAAAAAAAAAAAAACAATTTTAGCAGCACATTTATTTTTCACGGTTTATTTTCTAACTATCTTATCTACCTATCTTACTAGTCCTAACCATTCCTCTGCTTACCAGAAATTACTGATAGAGCGTGCGGGTCACCCGGGTCACTTAGATTACCAATTTTCCCACGCACTGGGCCCTGGCGTGCATATGATGACAGTGTTTTGCAAATGAACCGGGTGAAACCTCTATCACGCTACTATCAGTAATCGGGTGGGTGACTCTTACACCACTCACTATTCATGTACCTGACTTACCACAGGCACATTACTCCTGACAGATCAGGAGCTAGCAGTGGACAGGTGATAAGGGTTTTCCTAAAAGGGAGAAAATTCTGATTTACACATTTAATACCTTTAATATTACTTTAATGTATAATGACCACAGACACCTTGATGGTTTTAAGGGTTTTATATAGTATAAGGTTAGAACGAAAATGCCATTACAAGTAGGCAAATGCAAAGCAATACATCAATAATTAAAATCAGAACTAGGATGTAACTATGGAGGAGAGTGAGTATCATAGAGTAAAAGGGAACACTATAGGGCATGAATCATAATGAATATTTATCTAATACAGTTTAATCTAGGGCAAGGACGTGAGGAAAAACCCTAATGTGTGACCTAATAATTTTATACTATTTCCTAAACCTTATGCTATCTTTCTAACTTCACGGCAACCATACTAAGGGAAAGGGAATAAGTGGAACAAGCTAGATAAACAGTCGGGTTTAACAATGTCCTATAGGAAGGGTAAGAGTGGAACATTTACTAATTATCAATTGCATGAAATTACATTCAAATGAGATATGGAGAATATCACAGGCAAGATTGCTTTAATCAGAGGAGGAAAGTTGAGGGTATAGTATAGACAGACACCTATGTCAATATTTACCTAGGTGAGAATGAGGACTAACCCTGGCCACGGGTCAGTTGGGAAAGAACGGGACAAGGACCCTCAAGGATTCAGGAAATATCAGAAGGTGAGCAGGTACAGCTCATGGACAGTCAGGACAGGATACCCCTCAGGTCTGGGTCAGGACTGGGTTCACCAAGGCACGACCAACCCCTCACAGCATCGGATGCAACGCCAGCGTTACCCCCTCTTCTGCACGGAATCCGCCAATAACCCCGATTGGGTTTTCGAATCTCCCAGCAAAGTGCTTCGCTTAGCACTTAGGACTAATTTCCACCCCTTGGAGTTTGTGGAAAGTTTCAGGCAGAATGCTCCGCAGCACTCTGTATCAGGCACCTATAGAGTTCGTAGGGTCAGTGACAGGTCTGCTACTCGGACAAGTCGGACAATTTCTCTAAGCTAAGCTAGGCTATATATACAGTTTTAAGTCCTCAAGACCACCCATAAATGTTGCAAAATGACAAAGTCCCATCTTCTGATTGGTCAAGGGAGGTGGTTTAAGACATTTGTCACCACCTATATTTCTATTACGTAAGTTCACGTGACATTACCCTCCCCCTAACATCTGGGTTCCCAGGCATACGTGTGGGAAAGTACAATAGTGAAAAAAAGGTTTGCAACATTGTTGCGCATTTCAGAATAAAAATAGCACATCTTCAAGGGCAAAGGTGCGCCTGGAAAGGACAGTCCCCTTTTCAATGGCCAACTGGCCAGGTTCCATTGCTGCACGTCCCAGATCTTTGATCACGTGATGAGGGATACGTCAGCTTCAAAATGGATCCCATCCCCGCTTCAAGGCCCTCATTTACGCGGTACATGAAAAGTAAGCGAAAACAAATTAATAACACAGAATAAAATGAATACACTGTACACCATGACCAACTACTCTTAATCCCTTATTTTATAATACTTATAGCATTAAGAGTTAGTGCAGAAAAGATGCATAGACAAAAGCGGCTTAAGATAGCATGAAGCATGATTAGTGACAAGCGGCCATTTCAACATCACTGCGCATGTGCGAACTTTTCCCTCCAGATTGCGAGTGCGTCACATCACATGGGTATGACCGACGCATGCGCAGACTGGATTTCTGCAAAGCGGCCATTTTATTAATGTGCAAGCTTGATTACGATGAAAAAACACATAGGCAAGCCTCCTAGGGACACCCGTGTGTTGGGGAAATACAAATAAATGACAAACAATCGGAGTTAGTACAGTTATGATTTAGGCGAGGTTCATGAAAGAGAGCAAGTCGCGTTACGTGCGAATCCTTGCTCCATCACCACTACCAAACATACCACTCAGCAAAACTAGGTTTTAAAACAAGTGCAAACAAATTTCAAATGCTCTCCCTTGCTCTCTCCGTTCTTCTTTTCTCACTTTCCTCTCATGAAATCTTATTCACTCACTTCTTCCTTTCCCTCTACTAGCTTTTCCGCTCCAATAATTGGTTTGGCACGTTTCTGTCAAACTGTCCCCTTGAAATGTTTGATTGTTTGAGCAATACTGATTCAAAGCATTTATGAAGCCCTTTCCCTTTCACGACAAATAGTAAGCTGCTGCCCCTGTGGGGAGACTGAACTAATAGAATGCATCAGAGGCCTGAAGTTTACTCACTTCCTGTGGCTGCTGTCTTGCCACAGAATGTCCCAACGGCTGCAGCTGATGGAAAAATATGGTGAAATTACCATTTTACTCCTTTTAAAAATTCTCAATGATTGCTTGAATGAATGTGTTTTACTTGATATATCCCTAAAATAACTGTCTGTTTGGCATAGTTATCACAGAAATAGTGCTGAATATTGCTCAAAAGACACCATTTTTGAAAAATCCCCCCCCCACCATCCCACCATTAAAAGAACGGCAGGCTTCGCTTTTCGCTTGCTCACTTGCCAAAATTCATTGACTGCTTACGTGACACTTATCTTAAATTCCACAAGCCTCCTCTACAAGTGCGCGCTTGGCAGTGGGCTCTGATTTAGCATTCCTTAGGATAGTCGTCCAAGGGTTTTTAGTGAATTTGACATCATCGAGAATGTAGTTTGAATTAAATCTTAGCGTGTTCACCCTGCATATTTAGTCAGATGGAAATATTTTAAGAATGCGGCATGGTTTTGTAAGCCAAAGTCCTACCGTTTCTGACAGCATTTTGTTGTGTTTGGGAAGCAGTAAACATTCCTAAGTTAGTCCAATGTTATTAGGATTAGTCTGGTGCTCTGGAGCAAGCAAAACATTTGATGCATGCACTTCAGTTTCTTTGTGGTAGATTAAGGTAACTGAAGTTAGATGTGATTGTTAGCGGGTTAAGGGGAGACATGTGAGTTCATGCAAATGTTTGGTGGTGTTTATATGGAAGTTAGAGTAGGTAGTTTGGACAGTGGACCACTCTATTCTCAAGCACCAATCCAAATATCACCAAAAAATATTTGAATTTTGAATAAACTAGCGTGCAATTTTCACATGCTCACTGTCCAAAGAGCATATCCAAACACTAGGAAGAAAGTCTATATTTTTGTAGTAGATGAAAAAGCACCGCTGCGAAAGTGAGTCTTTACAGTTCCTAAGAGATTAGTAAATCGTTGAACAATTCTCATTATTCAAAACGCTGATTCGTGATAATTGAAATTCAATCTGCTTTTAATAATCCAATTTTTAAACAGCAGCCAGCGCGTTTCGTTCTGTCACCAGAACTTCTTCAGGGCTGTGAATTATAAAAAAGACATACAAAAACCACAATAAGTGCCATAGGTAAAACCAACACATGCACATAAATATATAGTTAAATTTTTTTAAAAAATGGTGCACATCCATATGAAAATAGCTGTGACTAATATAGCATTTGTTCATATTAAACATAGTATAACCTCAGTGTTGACAAAAAAGAGAATATTTGCATGTTCCAAGTTGCATAACATTAGTTGAACTTTTTAGGTCTTATTACGTTTTTACCATAAAAACATTTCAACTTCATTGGGTTTGGTTAGGTGTAATGTTTCCTAACCATTTCCTGTGAAAGAGATTACATTTTTTGTATCATAATCACATATATCAGCGCTTTTCTTGTCTTTTTGAAAATCAAAATATTGTAAGCTGTGGGGACTCCTTCGCGCAATATATCATATTTCAACATATCTAAAAATTAAGTTGAATAAGATCCAAACTATAAGTTGGCACTAGGGCATAGTGATACTTGAGACATTTAAAAGGAGAGAGCATCACGAATTTTCCATAGAGATATCATTATATATACCCCGCTGCCAGAGGGAGCAATCAAAACCTGCAATTTGCCCAAACCGATGTTCAATCAGTTTAACCCAAATTTTTCTTATTCCTCATAACACATTGTAAACATATGTCAAATCATTTCATAGAACATTTTTTGTATTCTTTTCTTTGTTTAACATTTAACCAATTTGCCCTAACTAGTGCAACATATACTATTTTTGTTTGCATAGAAATATATCTCACTCGTTGTCCAATGGTGAACCGATAGCAGGGGGAAACTACGAGCAGCCAACCCAATATGATGCATTATCTCTGATGAAAGGGGCCTCAAATCGTAAAACAACTATATCTCATGGGAGCTTATACCAGACACCATAGTTGACTTTATAGTCCATCTATTGTAACACAGTAAATTAATTTATATTATATATCGTAAATTTTATCCGCATATCTTCTGTGAGAGGAATCAGAAGTAACATAAATATTGTTCCTACCGCAATCGATATCAAGGCGTAGAGTGTTTCCAGTCCAAATTTCTCACAGAGATGTGTGTTTTTTCTTTCTATGTTGGGTTGTCTGACAGCGACGAACCCGTATCTTTGAAATTTTATTTTTCAACAGTTTTCAAGTTTAGAGAGAACATATTGGTTCCATAAGGACCCAGGTATTAACCCTAAACTGAAAATAGATATAAAAAGGGGAAAATGAGACATAAGGGACAATTTTATCCCAAATCTCACCTATACATGTCCAAAATAATATCTCTTATACATGCAAGACCAAGACATTCTCCAAAGTCAGGGAATGTTTCTACCATCAGGCATAGACATCAAACCGGCATACCTTCTTATATATGGAAAGAAATTTTCTTTTACAGCGTTCAGAGGGTCCCTCTTCTGTTCTCGTTTCGAATCCTGGAAAGGTATCACCTTAAGGCAGTTGCCTAAAAATAGTAAAATGTATATGCCAATTAATAAGTTATTTTGGCATGTGCTATATTATAGTATACGCTGCCTTATGCTTGACAATATCCCTCTGCGGTGTGCTAGACAAGTTATAAATCAGTCATAGCAATGTTTAAAAATAGATATAATGTACCCTGGTTATATACGTGCATGCATTCGCCTTCTAAATGGTGTTGTAAGTCCTATGTCGCTTTTCCGGTGGTCGAGTTCAAAGCAAAGTGTCTTAACAAACGTGAACGCAGATAGAAAGTGAACTTGAATGCCCGACATAGATGTATGTGATAATAATATAAATGGGGGCATACCGCCACTGTTTAGATAAAACACCCATCTTGGTCAGCAGATGTATTCACCCAAGAATGTAAAAAGCCAAACCTATCATTACCTGCCATGTAAAAGCACTATTCCTACGTGTAACAGCTACTTCGATCAAACAACACACGTTGTTCTTGGTCACATCGCATGTTATCGTGTCCAAAGTACACCAAGAATACAGTTAGCGGATAGGAACGCAAAGAAAACATATAATAAAGAACTTTGTGTCCCACGTTGATATGTTTGTTAATAGCCTGCCATCACTAAATCTCAAACCACATGTTAGTACTTCGAAATGGCGTGTAAGTAATTATCCGTTCATGCGGTGGAGGGAAAGTTTTGAAAAGGACCCCCTTTTCCCCAATGGAGGAAGCTATTCTCAGACACATACCTGTTGGGTTAGTACGTAATCCCCCTAGCAGCGTCTCAAAATCCAAACGCGTTAGTCCGATCCAACTATGGAAAAGCGACCCGCCCGCCATGGGATTTAAACAGGAGATCCCGCGAGTCACGTGTGTTCGAAAATGCACCAAGCGTAGTATACCGCGGGCTGCACCACAAAAGGAGCCGCCATCTTAGCCTAGTCATGGCGTAGCGATAATATAAAGAGAAATGTCTAATCGAACTGGATGCGACACGATAACGAAAGATAATTCTAGGTATATATTGTGTTCCTAAGAGATGGCGGCATATTTCAAAAATATAAAGGGCAGTACATGTCCTTAATTTTATTAATGTTCTCTATTCCTTCCCGTGACGCAAAACAAATTTATTTAATTAGGATGGCTGATGGTTAGAAACTCCCGGGCAATTTAATTTGGTGGCTTAATATTTTAATGCCTGAGGATATCAAGCGGTTCGGGCAAAAATGAGTAGTGAAAATCGCAACAATATCAGTTAAATGGAAACAATGTATGTGCTATGTTGGTGTATAGGGTTAAGCCAAATGAACTCACCTCATTTCAATGCAAACGAAGGCACGTATAGCACTTCTATTTTGGGAAAAGGAAGGTCATGTGAGTTCAAATAAGGCGGATGTATTATTTGGGCAGAGAGGGGAAAAAGGTAAAGTATTACAGGGTATGACTACTTGCAGTGACGTTATAAGCGAATATCGTAACAAAATTCCAAATGAGATTTACCCACATCAAATTAATTAGAACAATTTTGCTCATTCTATCACAAGAAAGAATGCCAGTGACAAAAGTATATTGATATCGTCCCAAGAGCATTGTGTACAGCAATACCCTATAAATTGTTCATAAACATGAGACCCATGCCATGAAAGGAGAAGTCGTGAAACTTCTAAACACATATTTACATTACACATATCAATGTATATTGGTTAAACATGTTACATGTAAACATCAAATGCCAAATCATTGCAAATGATAGTGCATTTCATCCTTTACGACCATTAAAAATGAGGATCCAAGAACACGTGCGTGCCATTAAAAACTATGATTTGAGATATCCGATGACATACCACATGAGAGAACACCACAAAGACAACAACACAATATGGGTTCAGGGCATTGATCAAGTACCCCCACATCCTAGAGGTGGAGACCGTGAGCTTACCCTACGCAAAAAGGAGGCATCTTGGATTTGCCGTTTGAGGTGTTTAGAAAAAGGTCACAATACTGAGGATGAAATGCACTATCATTTGCAATGATTTGGCATTTGATGTTTACATGTAACATGTTTAACCAATATACATTGATATGTGTAATGTAAATATGTGTTTAGAAGTTTCACGATTTCTCCTTTCATGGCATGGGTCTCATGTTTATAAACAATTTATAGGGTATTGCTGTACACAATGCTCTTGGGACGATATCAATATACTATTGTCACTGGCATTCTTTCTTGTGATAGAATGAGCAAAATTGTTCTAATTAATTTGATGTGGGTAAATCTCATTTGGAATTTTGTTACGATATTCGCTTATAACGTTGTCACTGCAAGTAGTCATACCCTGTAATACTTTACCTTTTTCCCCTCTCTGCCCAAATAATACATCCGCCTTATTTGAACTCACATGACCTTCCTTTTCCCAAAATAGAAGTGCTATACGTGCCTTCGTTTGCATTGAAATGAGGTGAGTTCATTTGGCTTAACCCTATACACCAACATGGCACATACATTGTTTCCATTTAACTGATATTGTTGCGATTTTCACTACTCATTTTTGCCCGAACCGCTTGATATCCTCAGGCATTAAAATATTAAGCCACCAAATTAAATTGCCCGGGAGTTTCTAACCATCAGCCATCCTAATTAATTAAATTTGTTTTGCGTCACGGGAAGCACATTAATAAAATTAAGGACATGTACTGCCCTTTATATTTTTGTAATACGCCGCCATCTCTTAGGAACACAATATATACCTAGAAATATCTTTCGTTATCGTGTCGCATCCAGTTCGATTAGACATTTCTCTTTATATTATCGCTACGCCATGACTAGGCTAAGATGGCGGCTCCTTTTGTGGTGCAGCCCGCGGTATACTACGCTTGGTGCATTTTCGAACACACGTGACTCGCGGGATCTCCTGTTTAAATCCCATGGCGGGCGGGTCGCTTTTCCATAGTTGGATCGGACTAACGCGTTTGGATTTTGAGACGCTGCTAGGGGGATTACGAACTAACCCAACAGGTATGTGTCTGGGAATAGCTTCCTCCATTGGGGAAAAGGGGGTCCTTTTCAAAACTTTCCCTCCCATGCATAAACGGATAATTACTTACACGCCATTTCGAAGTACTAACATGTGGTTTGAGATTTAGTGATGGCAGGCTATTAACAAACATATCAACGTGGGACACAAAGTTCTTTATTATATGTTTTCTTTGCGTTCCTATCCGCTATTTTCTTGGTGTACTTTGGACACGATAACATGCGATGTGACCAAGAACAACGTGTGTTGTTTGATCGAAGTAGCTGTTACACGTAGGAATAGTGCTTTTACATGGCAGGTAATGATAGGTTTGGCTTTTTACATTCTTGGGTGAATACATCTGCTGACCAAGATGGGTGTTTTATCTAAACAGTGGCGGTATGCCCCCATTTATATTATTATCACATACATCTATGTCGGGCATTCAAGTTCACTTTCTATCTGCGTTCACGTTTGTTAAGACACTTTGCTTTGAACTCGACCACCGGAAAAGCGACATAGGACTTACAACACCATTTAGAAGGCGAATGCATGCACGTCTATAACCAGGGTACATTATATCTATTTTTAAACATTGCTATGACTGATTTATAACTTGTCTAGCACACCGCAGAGGGATATTGTCAAGCATAAGGCAGCGTATACTATAATATAGCACATGCCAAAATAACTTATTAATTGGCATATACATTTTAATATTTTTAGGCAACTGCCTTAAGGTGATACCTTTCCAGGATTCAAAACGAGAACAGAAGAGGGACCCTCTGAACGCTGTAAAAGAAAATTTCTTTCCATATATAAGAAGGTATGCAGGTTTGATGTCTATGCCTGATGGTAGAAACATTCCCTGACTTTGGAGAATGTCTTGGTCTTGCATGTATAAGAGATATTATTTTGGACATGTATAGGTGAGATTTGGGATAAAATTGTCCCTTATGTCTCATTTTCCCCTTTTTATATCTATTTTCATTTTAGGGTTAATACCTGGGTCCTTATGGAACCAATATGTTCTCTCTAAACTTGAAAACTGTTGAAAAATAAAATTTCAAAGATACGGGTTCGTCGCAGTCAGACAACCCAACATAGAAAGAAAAAACACACATCTCTGGTGAGAAATTTGGACTGGAAACACTCTACGCCTTGATATCGATTGCGGTAGGAACAATATTTATGTTACTTCTGATTCCTCTCACAGAAGATATGCGGATAAAATTTACGATATATAATATAAATTAATTTACTGTGTTACAATAGATGGACTATAAAGTCAACTATGGTGTCTGGTATAAGCTCCCATGAGATATAGTTGTTTTACGATTTGAGGCCCCGTTCATCAGAGATAATGCATCATATTGGGTTGGCTGCTCGTAGTTTCCCCCTGCTATCGGTTCACCATTGGACAACGAGTGAGATATATTTCTATGCAAACAAAAATAGTATATGTTGCACTAGCTAGGGCAAATTGGTTAAATGTTAAACAAAGAAAAGAATACAAAAAATGTTCTGTGAAATGATTTGACATATGTTTACAATGTGTTATGAGGAATAAGAAAAATTTGGGTTAAAAAAATTTGGGTTAAACTGATTGAACATCGGTTTGGGCAAATTGCAGGTTTTGATTGCTCCCTCTGGCGGCGGGGTATATATAATGATATCTCTATGGAAAATTTGTGATGCTCTCTCCTTTTAAATGTCTCAAGTATCACTATGCCCTAGTGCCAACTTATAGTTTGGATCTTATTCAACTTAATTTTTAGATATGTTGAAATATGATATATTGCGCGAAGGAGTCCCCACAGCTTACAATATTTTGATTTTCAAAAAGACAAGAAAAGCGCTGATATATGTGATTATGATACAAAAAATGTAATCTGTTTCACAGGAAATGGTTAGGAAACATTACACCTAACCAAACCCAATGAAGTTGAAATGTTTTTATGGTAAAAACGTAATAAGACCTAAAAAGTTCAACTAATGTTATGCAACTTGGAACATGCAAATATTCTCTTTTTTGTCAACACTGAGGTTATACTATGTTTAATATGAACAAATGCTATATTAGTCACAGCTATTTTCATATGGATGTGCACCATTTTAAAAAAAAATTTAACTATATATTTATGTGTATGTGTTAGTTTTACCTATGGCACTTATAGTGGTTTTTGTATGTCTTTTTTATAATTCACAGCCCTGAAGAAGTTCTGGTGACAGAACGAAACGCGTTGGCTGGTGTTTAAAAATTGGATTATTAAAAGCAGATTGAATTTCAATTATCACGAATCAGCGTTTTGAATAATGAGAATTGTTCAACGATTTACTAATCTCTTATGAACTGTAAAGGCTCACTTTCGCAGCGGTGCTTTTTCATCTACTACAAAAAAAAGTTAGAGTAGGTAGTGTTGAGTTGCAGGGTTATCACTTTCCAATAAAGGTGAGATCTTTATCTTAAGTGGACTGTGGGAAATTTTCAGAAAGTCAATGGTGATAAGGGCAAACATAAGCGTGTGTTAGAGGAAGTTGTGCTCAGAGTAAAGATGCACACAGAGGATGGAAAGGAAGGTTAGAGTCATTTGGAAGGAAAAAGAAGAGGAGACCCTCAGAAGTGTTTGTTTATGGCCTGAAAATGGCTTGCAACCTACGTAAAGTGGTTTGATGAAAATAGAGGCTTCCAAATGCATGAAATAAAATGCAAGCCATGCATCAGGACATAAACAAAAACCCCAGGCCTGTTCAGAGATGTTTTAAGGCATTGGCAAAGTGGGCTCAGCTCCTGCCCATGGCCCCAGAATTTCATGGGTCCCCTTATAGAGCCAGCTATGTTCTGCTGGGATTCCTGCCCTGATGACATTGAATAATTCTTAAACAAACTGTTATATATACAATTTTCCTTTAATTTATTTTGCATGTAGGTGGTGTGAGAGGTTATTATAGAAATGTTTCAGAGAAATGCTGTGTTTGTTTCAAGAAACATATATATAAAAAGTTTCTTTTAGATCAAAACAGGACCTCTCATGTGAGAAATGTGAGGTCGTCACAGAAATTTTTTGCAGTAATATTAGTGAGCATTATTCATGTCAAAACTAGAATATAACAACTGCTTTATCAACCTTCTTGCTTTCTTAAATATGCTTGAAATTCACCATTTGCCTACTCTTTTTTCAAAATGTTCTCCGTGGAGAACCCCCCCGAACCCTCCTTGTGGCTGTTAGGCTCACTCGCTGTGCTCGCTCGCCACAAGCCACTAATCACAGACTTTTACTCTCACCACTTTCAAGTCTCACCAGCCGTCACTGTTAACAGAAGGCATTTAGTAGAAGAAAAGTTAGGATTCCTAACATTACTACAACTAAACTGAGACAAAATCCTAACTTTACGACTTTCGGTATTCACAAAAAGGACAACCCCTCAGGCTCCTTCTTGGACTGTTTGTTCGGCTTCCGATCAGTTTCCTTGCACATGCTCCTCAGCTGTGGTTCTCCACGTTAGGCAGATCCACCTCAATGTTTCCAAAAAGATAAGGTGCAAAAACTGAGGGCAAAAATGAGTTCAGGAGAAAATCAAAATGACCCAATTTAGACCAAGAGCCAAAATGTTAATTTCTGCTGTCACTTTAAAAAGGGATTTTTAATTTAAACGTATTGTGCGGCATTCAAAATACAAGTCATGGATTCCACCATTGACAACCAGAGTAAGAAATTGGATTATCATATGGGGGTGGGTGACAACCTACCTCAAAGAATGTATCACACTTTTCTCAGGGCAAACAACCAAAGACATAACCTGAGCTCAACCCACTGACATCTATGGCACAGAGGCGACAGGCTTAACTTAGGGCAGCAGGTAAAATAAGTATGCAGTACTGAAACAGTATTAAAGTTGAAATGCAAAACAAACAAATCCATAGACCTGGCAAACAGCATCTGACATTCAAGTAGGATTTGATATTGTAATGTAAAAAGGGACGCTCACGTAATGTAAAAAGGGACGCTCACAGCCCTCCACCCTACATATTCTTTCAGGCTGAAAGGAGTCATCTCTGTCCATTCAGGTCAGCCTATTATTTCCTCATGGAAAGCATTTCACATCTTTTTCACACCTATTCAAATGTGAATTACTGGCAGGAAAAAGTAGAGGAGCAAATGCAAACTAGACCTTTCAAAACATCATGCAGGGAGAAGGTAACGTTCTAAAAGTCACTTGTCCTTAACATGTGTTTAAAGTCCGACTTCATGACTAAATTGGATTTTTAAGAACTATTTAAATAGTTGTTTCATTATTTTTCTACCAAGTCCCATTTCCAAGCTACAGCTTTAGGATTTTATTCTGTACACTGTTTTTACATAGGCAAGCTCAGCCTGCACATTGAAAAATACATTTTGGGTGCCAGTCATGGTAAGCGTATGGTAACATGACAAGGATATGTAAACATTAAAATACTTTTCACCTACTTTGAACGGTAGAACACAGGCAAAGGTTAGCAGAGGTAAAGTGCACGGAGTTTCAAGGTACCAAAAATACAGATATATGCAAAAGTGAAGAATTGAGGGTGACCACACAAAAGAGGAACATTTCCTACAGGTACAATTGTTTCATACCGGCCTTAGAAGTAACAGAAATGTATTATGAAGTGCTTCATGTCATTATTATTTTTTTAGAAGTTTTTTAATGAAACACTTTGCATTGATGTTACAGTCAGTGCAGGCAAGAGAAGGGAGTCTTTAGAAGGCAGGGATAGAAGAGGTAGAATGCATGCAAATTCGAGGTGAGGCACCCCTCTTCAGTATCACTGCATTGCAGTTCTTGTTGGTGCAAGAGGTCAGGCAAAAGATGAAGTGTTTAGCCTTTAAGAGTTTTCTAAACTGTAGGTTGATCAGCTCTGCTCTTAGGATAAGGTTCCAAGCATTACAGAGTTTAGGTGCCTGGATGCCCAGGGACCTAACTCCATGTTTTGTCATTTGATGGTGTAGTTTGATGATCAAAGGTTCAGTGCTGGAATGTAATGTGGACCAGGAGTTGAAGATACTCAGGACCTTTATTCATTTTAGCTTCATGGATAGTGCTAAGAATATTACCTATTATCCTAGATGCTACAGCAAAGCACAGTGAAGATTTTCAAAGGCAATTTTAAATGGTCATGCTTCTGGGTGCTAAGGCATAGTTTGACTGTATGAATTAGAAGACATTTCAATCTCTCCATGAATTTTCGCAGAGCCAAGTGCAGCCCACGTTACAGTAATCCGATTACGGAGGCTTTCATTAGTGCCACTTACTTCAGCAATAACATGGGCAGCAATGAAAGATCTTTACTCAAGATATTCCTACGTTTCGAACTTTGAGGTATTATGACAGTGGGGGTTCAAGGGCTCGGATATTGTAAAATTAGGCGTGTAGTTATCTGACACTTCTTGCACCAGGATCCCTAGGGGAATTTTCTTTAATCTAGTGAAGGTGTGGTCAAGTCATACCAGAATGTTGGGTTGCATCCTGAGGTTTTTGTCCAGTTGGATATAGAGTTACGCATCGCTAGCAAACATCTGAAAATGTACCTATTGATGCTCTAGGATGTGGTCCATAGGAACATGTAAATATTGAACGGTAAAGGCTGAGAAAGATGTCCCTTGTGGGACAACTCATTACACCATTTGTACTGAAGAGTCCTCTAATCCAACGCACCATCATTGGCTTCTGTAATAAGGAAGGATCCACTGTAAACCTCTGGCAGATCACTCAGCCATTCTTTGGGACTTTGCAAAAGGATCTCATGGTATCTTAATCCGATACTAGTTCAAGAGTATTAATACCCCTTGCTTCCCTTCATCCAGTGTGCTGATGGGCTTTTGCCTCATGTTAGAAATTACATAAATGCTAGTTATTATTATTGTCAATGCACAAATCGTGTAGTTCAGAATTTTCTCGTTTTTATCGATACCAATAACTGCTAAACTTCCGATGTTACAACTTCTCCAGTAATAGACATAATTCAATCAATTGTGGAGTTGTTTGTAAGGACTTGCTTGGCCATGATGAGACTGTTGTCAATGCCCTACCTAATTCAACGATCGCACGTACAATTTTAATGAACTTTGCTGACTATTGAATCAAAGAGAGGATTTTGACTAAGGCCCTACATCAGAAACAATTCCCTGTAAATGAGGTGTCAAAGTGTCAGATTTTTTCGGATATGTCAGTTTGTGAAATTATTGCTTCTTTTTAAAGCCCAAGGGGCGCAGGCCTCAATAGCTCAGCAATCAAAGCTTCGAGTCCTCATAAGAGGGAAATTCCACATGTTCTCCTCAATAGAAGAAGCCCAGGGTGTGCTGAAAGAGATTTCATCTGTGAAATGATAATGTATTTTATTGGATTTCGTGGCTCTCGAGGGTCGGGGGAGGAGAGGGAGTCACCTAGGGTGCGGTTCCAAGGCACTCCATTGTACGAAGGGGAGGGTAAGATTTTGCTGGTGGAGGTTATCCACATTTCCGGGGAGGAGTGTTTGGGGGCTAGGGAAGGGGTTTAAGAGCAGTAAAAAGAGCTGTGGCAAAGGGAACAAGGAAAGGAAAAAGCGGGGTTTTGAATTTGAATGAGTATCATGGCTGTTTAAATCAGAGATATGGCTAGTAAATGTTGTATTATGTCGGTAAATGTGAATGGTATGCTAAACAAACAAAAATATGAGGGCTTATAAGATGGCTGACCTCCTTCATGCCCCAAGTTCAAGAAACACACCTTAAAACAAATTCACCTAAGCTCTTCCTGCCTAGAGCATTCTCAGAAGCTTTTTTGTTTTGGCAGGGTTGGCAATGAGAGGAGTAGCTATCTACTTCCCAGGAAGTATAGCTTGGGAATTTGTCCAAGTTTGGAGAGATCCCCAGGAAAGATGGCTATGGGTTATGGTGATATTAAATGGGAATATCTTGAACTTTGTCAACTACTACGGTCCAATTATGGATGACGTCTCAGCGCTGGCAAAGATCAATGAGCTGCTTAGGGGAGTCCCTGGTCAGATCATCTTCAGTGGGGATTTTAATTATATCCAAGACTTTAAAAAAAGATACTTCTAATAAAAACCAAAAACAACTGAAACCAGGACTAAAAAAATCTTTGATGCCATATTACTTGATAATCAGTTGATAGATCCATGGCGTAAAGCTAACCCGGTCATAAGTAATTACACATGCCATTCTCGCCATTTCAATACGGCATCACGTATCGATTTTTTTCTTAACATCTCGGTCCTTGAATAATATTGAGATCGAAATCGGGCCTAATGCATTTTCAGACCACTCCTTTATTCAGCTTGATCAAGAAATCAAAGAGGGGAGGAGGGAGAGATCCAGGTGGCAGATGGATCGTCTTCTTCTTCAAGATCAACAATGGGTAAAGGGTTTCAGAGAATGGATTTTAGAGTATTTTAGGATCAATGAGGGGACGGCAGAACCGTCCTCAGTATGGGGGGGTTCAAGGTAGCTGTGTGCTGGCATATGATTACCTCCTCAGCCGCCCGGTCAAAAATACGACATACTACAACAGCAGAACTACAGTAGGCAGTCGAAAGTGTTCAAAATTTGCGTAATGCGTCTCAAAGAAGTCCGCTTGAAAAAGCTAAAAAGGCGCTAAGGGAATTTTTTCTATTAGAAGAAATTAGTTGTTCCCAAACCTTTCAACTACGAGTGTATGAAGAAGTCAAATTGTGGGCAAATTGTTAGCTCGGTCCACAAAAGCCAAACAGAGGTGGTAGACTCAAAAAGACCAGAGCTGTATCGACAAGTAGGGATGAGATTGTGCAAGCTTTCATGGAGCATTACCAGCAGCTCTATAAATTGAGGGGCAGATTTACAAGCCCCTTGCGCCGCTTTTACTGTACTGTTGCGTCACTTTTGTGACGCAGCGGCGGTGCAAAAGATGCGCCATGGTGCGGGGTATTTACAACGTGACGCATCTCCCAGATGCGTCACGTTGGGTGGCAGCCCAAATGCATACAAATGTACCAGCAGACACCTGACTAGGACCAACCAGCAAGCCCAACTAGGGAAGCAAGGGGGAGCAGCAGACTATGCCAACTCACTGCCCCGCTACCACCCTGCCCCAACCACCGCTGCCAGAAGTTCCTTCCTCAACTCCAGGCACCAAGCTCCGTGCTGGTAAAGTTGGGAGAGGAGGGAGTGAGGAGGCGGTGTGGAGCTGTGGACTGAGCAGGGGCTTTCCAGACCTCTGCAAGCCATGCAAAAACCTAGCTGGGCTGCTTCTGCAGCTCACACTCTGCAGCAGACTGCTAAAGCTGCCACGCTCAGGTACACGCTCGCTCGTCACTCACCCACTGCCGCCGTCCGTGAGTCTTGATGCTCTGCTCCGCTCAGCAGGGCCGAACTGGGGACTAGAAAACGGCCAAGGCAAAGTTCTCGGCAGCCCCCCCCCCCCCCCAACCACCCTGAGGGGAAGTAGGGGGTGCGACAGAGCTCTTTACCGGGGATGGTTTTCGGCCGGTTTTGTTACAGTGCCGATTTTGCATCAAAAAAAGCCCTGTAACAAAAACGGCCCCCAGAGGCCGAAAACTGGCCCCCACCCTTGCAGCACACGGGGGGTTGCCCGGTGCCCGCAATGGCCAGTCGGGCCCTGCCGCTCAGGCGGCGTGGGCAGGGGTGAAGGCCTCAGAGAAGACTTCCGGGTGTTTCAGTTGTGTTTTTGGCAGCCAACAGCAGCTTGTGTCTTCGGTGTCCTCAGTAAGCAAGTTAAAGAATTCTCACTTTGATATGTGAAATCATTCTGCGAACGCCATTGATGGGCACTTGTTATCTCAACCTTTGTGTGCTATCCAGATTCAGGAGGGAAATAGGTCTTGATTCCCCTCTAATTCTTTTCACTTTCTTTCGGAACTTCTAGAAGGTTTGAGTGCTTTATGTGTACCGCCAGTTGCACGTTCTGAGCTGTTTGGCATTCTTGATACTTAACTTGTTAATTTCAGATAAATATAAGATTGAAAAAGGCAGTGTAACTGCTGAAACGCGTCTCTCTTTGGTGTTCCAGCACCTGGGGCGAACTGACTCAATAAACAGGTTCCAAGGTCCTGACATTGAGTGCCGTTCCCTTTCTTGTAATGAAGGTTGGGAGATAGTGTTTCTAGCCCTGGCGGAGCGCTATATTTCAGGCACCACCAGCAATCAGGAAGCACGCCAGTATACCGCAACTTAAAAAAAAAAATATATATATATATATATATGCGGCAGAAGGACGTCTTGTTGAAAACTGGCATCAAAGACAAGGCAACCCCAGAAACTGGTGCATTATACATTTATTGTGGTTGGTAATGGCCCTAAGGTGCTGGAGTATTCTTTTATACACCTGTGGTCTGGTACTTCCAACGTAACACAGACCACAGGGACATTCCAGCACATACACTGCGTACTCCGTCCTGCACGCCAACTTGTGTTTAATACGCACAGGTCTGCTACTGAAAGGAGTGGTGTATTCAGTTTTACTGATTCCATTCCTGCAGGCCTTACAAGATGAACATTTGAGGAAACCTTTGCTACTGTTTAACCACGAGCCTGTGGTTCTAATTTCTGGGCTGCTCGAAACCAAACAATTATTCATAGTCCTGGCTCTTTTGTAGGCAATACTAGGAGAGCTGTTTACCCAAAACTAGGTCACTGGTGATAAGTGCCCAATTTCTTTTCACAATACTCTGGATTGTTCGATGCTGACTGCTGTACGTAAAAATGAGCCTGGTCTCACTTTGTTCAATACTGACTGTATTTCTCTTACTGCTGATAGTGTTAGCCAATAGCTGTGACCTACCCTGAGAATTGGCTCTACTCATTGCTTTATCTATGATCTCAGTTTTGTAGCCTCTTCTCAGGAACCTAGCCTTACAAGCCATTTGAGCCTCTCTACAATCTGAATCTGTGCTGCATATTCTCCTAATGCAGAGCATTTCTCCATATGGTATTCTGCATATGAAATGGGCAGGGTGATGACTAGCAGCACGCAACACTGCATTTCCAGCTGTAGGCGTACGAAAAAGTTTTGTCTCCAATTTGTATTTACAAATAAATATCTCAACATCCAAAAAACAAATAGATGTGGCACTAATTTGACTGGTGAACCCAAGATTAAAATTATTCTCATTCAAACTTTCTATAAACTGTTGGGCCTCGCATTCCAAACCGTCCCAGATTATTAGAAGGTCATCGATATATCTCATCCATCTTATCACTTTGGAACTCATAATATTCGGGTAGTTGGGTGTGAGGACCTGTTCCTCCCAGTATCCCATATGCAAACAAGCATAGCTGGGAGAGAAGCAGGCCCCCATAGCCACTCCCCTGACCTGCTGGAACAGTTGGTTGGCAAACAAAAAGAAGTTGTTCTCAAGGCAAAGACTGATCAGTGATAAAATCATTTTGCTGTGTTCATTCAGACAAGAGGGTCTCGTGCTAAGATAGTATTGCACGGCTTTTAAACCATCCCTGTGGTAAATACTCGTATACAGGGAAGTAACTTCTAGAAATATTAACAAGTAGCTAGGTTGCCATGTAAAATCAGCTAATTTCCTTAATAAATCTCCTGTGTCTAAAACAAAGGATGGTACATTTCTGACGTATTCTTGAAGGAAAAAGTCTATATATTTGCTGACATTCTCTAAGATGCTATTACAGGCATAAATGATGCGTCGGCCTGGAGGCTTGATACAGTTTTTGTGTATCTTCGGAATAAAGTATATAACAGACATGACTGGATGTTCTTTCTTCATATACTTAAATTCCTTCATTGTGATTACACCCATGCTCCTCCACGCCATCAACTTTGTGTATATACCATTCCAAGCCTGCTGCACTTCACTCAAGTTAGTCCTCTTGTAACAGTCTCTATCATTAAGTTGGCCAAGTGCTTCGTCCAGATACATTTGTCTCGGCCAAAGTACCACATTGCCCCCTTTATGGGACTGGCAAATGATGATATTCTCATTGTTCTGTAATTTCTTGATCAATCTATGATATTCAAAATTTCGATAGTGGTGTTTTTTGGAAATCTTGGTTTGCTTTAGATAAAGTGCCCTGAGTTCAGGAGACACCTTATCATGAAACACATCTATATTGTCTTTAAGCATAAGAGGACAAAAAGTAGATTTAGGTTTAAAAGCAGTAGGAACAGTCATAGTATTTCAACCCCAACCGGGACCTGATGGTGTTGGATCAGATTCATTCTGCATTTCAATCAGCTCCTGCAGCAAATTAGAGTCAGGTACTGACAGTGGAGGTGAATTCAAAACTGGCATGATAGCTGGTATTTGGTTCGCCGTTCTGTGCAGATGGTGGTATTTGCGAAGTTTGAGCTTGCACACATATTTAAAAAAATCAATTTTTTAGTACCAGCATAATCAAAGTTGCTTCTTGTACTGTAAAATAAGCCCAATCACAATATTTTGGTTTCCTTAGATGTCAATGGCAAGTCTGTCAAATTTACAACCGTTTGCGCACCTCCTGCCGGAGACTTACTTGCGTTTCCACGGTCTCTGCAGCTTTTTGGTGAAGGTTTTGTTGGTTGCGTCGTCGTTGCTTGTTGCAGCGCCTCCTTGCGGAGCGTTTGTTATTGGTACTTTGTTTGCATTGACACCTCGAGCACCAGAGCATAGGGTCTGTTTTCGATCTTGTTGGACCACTTCGAGCTCCTGTGCCAAGGTGAATTTTCGAAACCCCAACCTCTGTAATCTCTGTAACTCACTGTCAGATTCACTATCGATGTTGGAACTCAAATCTGAAATAGAAGAGGCTTCAACAGTTACATCACCCGCTGATTGCATTGCAGTAGTGACCTTGGCAGATACTTTGGGAGAGAGGGGTGGGGGGAGAGTGAGCAGACCCAAAAACCATTGAAGTGTGAAAAAGGCCGCTTTATTGGAACAGGTGCACATTTACAAATACACACACTCGGCAACCGCCTCACAATCTAAATCACAACCCAAGTTTTTGTTCGTTTTTATTTCAAACCCCAAACCCCGCCCCCACCCCACACCCTCCATCACACCCACCCCCACCCGTACATACCCAACACAAAACCATACAAACCCCAATAACATTATAACATTATAACATCACCTAACAAATATAAAATATCACATCTCCGACTATAAACCAACTGATCATATCCCCCGACCCATATTCTCCGAACCCCACCTCAATCAGTCTGAAAAATCCCCAAACAAGATCCGATTACAACTAACGGGTCCAAACTTGGCCCAAAAATGACCATCACATAGCAAAACCGCCACGCACCTGTCCCAAGCGACAAAAGAACAACGTAAAACCCCATGAACACATGTTTCAAACAGCAGCCAAACAATTAAATAAATAATAGAAAAAATCCCTTAAAAAGAGGGAGGGAGGGGGGGACAAAAAATTCTAAGCTCAACGGGCCACCAGGTCACCAAGCCTAAAATGGTGCCCGGAGCAAGGAGCCCCGCCCATTTATAGGGGGACGCACAATACAACCAAAACCAGCCCAAAAAACGCCCAATGGAACCTGCTAGAATGAAAACCCCCACCCAGATCTCCCTAACCGCCCGGGGGAGGAGACCTCCCGGGGGTCGGCTGCCCTCCCCCAAGCCCCCCTTGGGAGAGAGGGGTGGGGGGAGAGTGAGCAGACCCAAAAACCATTGAAGTGTGAAAACGGCCGCTTTATTGGAACAGGTGCACATTTACAAATACACACACTCGGCAACCGCCTCACAATCTAAATCACAACCCAAGTTTTTGTTCGTTTTTATTTCAAACCCCAAACCCCGCCCCCACCCCACACCCTCCATCACACCCACCCCCACCCGTACATACCCAACACAAAACCATACAAACCCCAATAACATTATAACATTATAACATCACCTAACAAATATAAAATATCACATCTCCGACTATAAACCAACTGATCATATCCCCCGACCCATATTCTCCGAACCCCACCTCAATCAGTCTGAAAAATCCCCAAACAAGATCCGATTACAACTAACGGGTCCAAACTTGGCCCAAAAATGACCATCACATAGCAAAACCGCCATCCAGAAAGCAGTGGGGTGAAAGACTGATACGGAAAGAGCCCCACCTTTCTGCCCCCCACACCGACCTAAAACAGGGGGGGGGGGGGGGAGGGGGGTCGAGGGAGAGCACATGAGAAAAAAAGGAGGGGGGGAAACCAAAAACCACAACACCGACTACCACTTATTCACCAACAAACTGTTGCACAGCCAAACAGCGGGATAGAACCTCCCGCAACTCCAGCAGATATAGGTCCATACCCATACGGGACAAATGGACACCGTCCCCCCTAAAAAATTCCACCGCATCATATTTAATGTCACTATGAACAATGCGACTGAAACCCAAGTCCCTACAAAAACGGGAAACCTCCAGATTCACTTTCCTCCGGGATTTATCCACCGCCTTCGGTTTCACCGCATACCTCCAAACCCCCGCGGCACCATTTCCGTCCAAATGACATGACAACCCGACCACTGGCCGTGCAATAAGGCCAAATCCTTTTTAATTGCCCGGAGCAGGACAACCCCTTTAACAGAACCCATGTCATTTTCACCCAAATGAAGCACCAGAACATCCGGGCAAACCCCCCCTACCAACCAAGAATTCAAGGCAGGGATAAGTTCCTTTCATAACATACCCCCCCTACCCTTCCAAACCACATTAAACAAACGATCATTGAAACCCAACGATGATCCAAAATAACTCTGACGAGCTTGAACTTGAGCTCTCTTAACGAAGGAATGGCCCACGATCCAAACTGTAATGTAAGCAGCCCGGGGACCAGCCACAGAACCTGTAAAAGAAAACAGAATCAGACAGGCAAAACAGATGAAGACGCCAGCGCTCCAGCAGCCTCATCACGAACATAGCGCCGAAAACAATTAGAAGTCCAGCGCCCCAGACCCATGATGTCCTCCCTCGACCAGCCCCTGTTGAAAGCCTCCGTGGCCGCACCAATCCGAAAGGAGTGAGTCCCATATAAAGACCCATCCAAACCAATATGTCGCAGCGCTTTACGCAGCACCATGCGCAGTTGATAAGTTGTCACACAAGAACCATTAGCATGGCGAAAAACTTGAAGATCCAAAGGCCCACCCGACAATTTCTTCCAACAAATAGCCCATTTTAAAGGGCACGTTTCCGGAGGTGAAACCGACTCCAACCAGACACCCTTACCCATACTCCTCTGATCCGTTTTGGAGTGTGAGAGCCAGATGTGGACCCCCCGCTCCGTTATCTGAACATCCCCCCACATAAGGGCAGGGGAGGACCTGTTGCCAAGCAATTCAGACACACGAAAGGCTCCAAAAAACATCCACACCATCAACGTGGCAAACAAACACGCTTCCACTCGGTCAGTACACACAACCGGGAGAACAGAAATAACTTGAAACAGCCTTTGCCACGACAATGGGGATCGCAAAGTGCGAATAGCACCACTCTCTCTAGACCACCCCTCCAACATTCTCCTACCCAACTCCCCAGCTGACGGGGAGTAACCCCACAAAAGCTTACCCATGAAAGAAACACCAGCCAGTTTACCGGAAATAGTAATTCTAGACAACTTCTTATCCATCAAAACCAAAATGAACTGTACCACATCCTCCGACCGTTGCCAATCCAGTTCCCGCCAACAAGCACCCGACTCCAAAAATTCCTTCCAGGCTAACTCATACGCTGTCCTCGTGGAAGGAGCCAGGGAACCTAAAACCAGGTGAAGGACCCGGTGTTGCCTACCGTCCACAGGTGGTCTGGCATGAGAGTCGGCTCCTCGTCTGCCTCCAAAGCAAGCCCACGGAATCTCTCCCACTGTGAACGAGACAAAGCATCCGCAATGTCATTGTCCACGCCAGGAACGTGCAGGGCCCGAAAACAAATATCATGTTTCAGACAACCTAACACAAACACTCTCAGAAGCTTCAAAATCTGGGGATCTCTGGCCGACTGTTTGTTAATCACCTGAACCACAGCCATATTATCGATCCGAAAGAGGACCTTTTTGTGGGCCAACTCCGCCCCCCACAGTGTGACCGCAACAACCACAGGAAAAAGTTCCAGAAAAGCAATACTTCTACCACCATTCTTCCATTGCATGGGCCACTGATGAGCACACCACTTTCCTTGCCAGTAGAGACCAAAACCCTCACTACCAGCGGCATCAGAGAAGATCTGTACCTCCCAACACCAATCCACCTCCCAACACAAAGGCACACCATTGAAGGAATGTAAGAAGAAGACCCACATACGTAAGTCCTCTTTCACCCCCGCAGACAGTCTCACCCTATGATGTGGAAGGGAATGACCAGACAGAGCTCTGCCCAACCGCCTACAGAAAGTCCTACCCGCCCGAACCACTCTGCAGGCAAAATTCAGGTGTCCCAGCAAAACCTGTATCTCTCTCACAAACACCTTCTCTTTCCCCAACATAGTTCCAACCAGCTCAAGCATTTTCTGTTTCTTGTCCAATGGAAGACGAGCCTGCATCAAATGAGAGTCAAGCTCGATCCCCAAAAAAGACATGGTCGCGCAAGGACCCATGGTCTTCTCCGGGGCCAATGGCACACCCAAGTAACTCATCAATGATTGAAACGATGTGAGAGCCGCTTGGCAAACCAACGAATTGGCAGCACCCACAAAAAAGAAGTCGTCCAAATAGTGAGTGACAAGGTCATGGCCACTCTGTGTAGTAAACCACCATTGAAGAAATGTGCTGAAAGTTTCGAACAACGCACAAGACATGGAACAGCCCATTGGCAACGCCTTGTCCACGTACCATTTTCCAAGGAAATGGATGCCCAGAAGACACCAGTCTTCAGGATGGACTGGAAGGAGCCGAAATGCGGATTTGATGTCGCATTTTGCCATCAGAGCATCAGGGCCCGCAGAGACAACCAGCTGCATGGCTACATCCACCGATGAATAAGATACCGATGCAGCTTCAGTGTCAATGAAATCATTCACCGACCCACCTTCAGGCCACGATAGGTGTTGAATCAGCCGGAACTGACCAGGCTCCTTCTTGGGGACTACACCAATAGGGGATACAATTAGGTCCACCAGAGGCCAATCATCAAACGGGCCAGCCATTCGACCCTCACTTACTTCCTTGTCCAATTTCGACTGTACAATGTCAGGGTGTTTACTCGCTGACCTCAAATTCTTGGACCAACGTCTCAAACGTGGTCCCTCATACCCCAAACGAAACCCAACCTGGAAACCCAACAACAAGACTGACCGCAGCTCGGCAGGCTCGTAGTCCCGTAAAGCAGCGGCCAATCGAGTAACATTAACCGGTGTACGAGCCTTTGGGCCCAGCACCTGATGAAGACTTCCCTCCCCTGGGAGCTGGGGGTTGCTGTGGTGGCACGAAAGTTCCTGAACTCTGTTGGGAACCCTGGGGTCCTGGAGTCCTAGGACCCCAGCAACGGGATAACGGATGACTCTTCCTCCCACATTGTGAGCATTCGTGACGGAATTTACAGAACTGTCTAGTACAGGTCCCGGTATTAAAATCCCAACACGTGCTGGTAGGCGACTGGGAAGTGGAGATGGCCCCCACCCCTCCCCGGGTGGGACGGGACTGAAAGGGACGATATAATATAGGAAGACCGCTGGCTGTAAAAATGATTTTACCAGAGGCAGACGACCCCATCGTTTGCTGCCAACGGTCAGAGTCCAACTCACCCCATTTCGCCTCCGGATCCCAAGCCATACGTGCCCTAAACTCCTCATCATATTGAGCCCAAGCATAATCATTCCTAGTTAGCTGAGCCTTACGGATAACATCCATGTACTTAAATAAGGACACGCAGCGCTCAGGGAACTTCTCACAGTAGACGCTGGCAAAGATTAAAAAGGACGCCGTCCAATTTTCTATAGTCAAAGGCACCTTAGGGCGTTTTGCCAATTCAAACTCCTCCTCCTTGGAACCCTCTTTAGCACGAACCTCCCTGTGGAGCAATTTCAACAGTTCCACATACTCACCATTCCATATCCTTTCCTTCGTACTGAGCATCAAATGAGCCCCCAAAGGCTTCGTAACACCCATGTACGGCAACTTTTTGATTTTAAGTTCTTTACTGTGAAGTACATTTTTCGTAGTGCCCAAACCAACAGTGGACGTGCCACTATCCACCTTTTCACTTGTATTGACATCATCCCCGTTTGTACCTACACCTTGATCTCGTACAACACGTCCCTTATGTAGTTTGCCATCCTTTTCAGTAGACATTAAATCTACACCAACACCAATAGACACCATATTGGGCCGCACGGCCTGAACCACATTCTCACCTGGACGTAAAAGAGGCGGTTGACTGGCTTCCGTCCTCCACGCCGTCTGTGAACCGTCGTCCGCCCTCCGAGGAGCCCTCACCGCGGGGCCGAGCACTCGTGGCCTGGACGATTCCACACGACTCCGAACCACTTGGTCCTGTAACATATCACGAGAAACATTAACATGCCCCCCCCCAGACACCAACTCACGAACCTCGCCCTCTTCAGGGCTATCCTCATCATAATCTAAAATGAGTGATTCCTCCAACTGAGGGGGGGCAGGGACAACAACTGAAGTCTGCCTTGACTCCACCGTGTTTGAACGACCATGGGCCTTACCAGCCCTCACTCTGGACCTAGGCGGGGAGGACGACTGAACTCGTCTATACATCCCCCCACCAGAACTACTGACAACCTGTTGACTGCCAGAAAAAGATAAACCAGTAGTATAACCACCACGTGGCACAAGATAGGTCGTACGTAACCCGCTCCCATGTACAACGCTGGAATCCACCGCTGAGGACGGGAAGGTCGTGCCGGACCCGGAGGCACCGCCTATGTTGAAATCCCTCGTTGGGACCATCGAGGTTGTAGTAAACCTGCGTGTGATGGCCGCGGCGGGATCCCTCGAAGGTATGGGACGTGCCGCGCTAGGCTCCACCCGCACTTCTCCTCGGCGTACCCGGGCTGCCTGCCGCCCTGCCAAGTCTGCTGCCGAAGGTCGAGCTTCTTCCTGTAAAGAAAAAGGCCGGACTGGTGTGCCGGGTCCCTCACAAAAACCAACTCCATGTGCAGAAGACAAACCGCCAACAGTAAAACCGCCACCCCTGCCAGACACCATAAAACTTCCAGAACTAACAGCACTCTTCCTTTTTAAAGCATCGCAAAGCCGAGGAGACGGCGGACAAACCTCTTCATCCGAGCTACCATCCAACACAGCCTGAATAATCCGCGAAGCAGTTCCCTGAGGTTCCCAATCCTGAACCCCCCTAACAGCAACAGCACCCCGAGATGCAGGCCCCGAAACCACCTTCTTACCAGGACACTGAAACTCCCCCGCCAGCCTATAAAAAGACCCTTCTCCATCCGCACATTGCCGAACAACATCCTCTCCACTCACTACCCCCCCGGTAGGAAGGTCTCCCACCACCTCCAACTGACGAAAACCCCCCACCGAGCCGCCCGCGTCACCCAAGTCCCCACCCGGTATAAGCATGTCAGACCGCCCAACACCCTCCCCCAAACCCATCTGGGCCCATTCCCCCTCCCCCAAAGAACTGCAACCCCCGGACACCGCTTCCCCCCCAACAGATCCCGAGGGAGAGAACAATAACGGACTCTGCATATCCCTCCCCACCGAACGAACAAGCACTCCACGGCCCTCAGGCCCTCCAACTCCAGGATCCGATACCAAAGGACGCGCGATGGGCACACCTACTGCACCACCGACAACCGTTAATGGCACCTGAACCACATGGCGGCGTATAACGCTCAAAGGAGCGACCACCTCCTGCATGTCCTGACCCGAAGCACCCCGTAACGGTTGCTGCGCCACAGAAACCACATCCAAAATGGCCTCCGCCCGCCCCACCTGTGTGACGTCAGTCCCCACCCCCGCGGAGGCAGAAGCCGAACGCCGCGTGCAACCACGTTGCCTGGAAGCACGACGGCCCCGCAAAACGGGAGCAGAGGCTGCTCTTTCCCGCAAACCCACCTCGGAAACCACTCCCTCCACAGGCGGAAAACCACCTTCCCCAGCCACTTCCAACAACGAGGAATCCAAAGAAACGGCCGGATCAGAAGAACTAGCATCACTCCCCCGCCGGGCCCTAGAACCCGCCCGCCGAGTCCTGGGACGACCCCGCTCACTTACCCCATCCTGCCTCCGACGTTTCGGGGAGTAACATGCTGCCACCACAGCCGACACCCTCGCAGAGGCCTCCCGCTGGGGGCGCGGGGTCTCCGTCTGACCCCGGTCGCCAATGACCAGGTCCAAACGCCCCGCCTCGCTAAGTAGGCGAATAGCCTCCAACACTCGGTAATCTTCACCAGACATGACCACGAATCAGAAAGCACAAGGAAACAAGACAAAAAATTCTAAGCTCAACCGGCCACCAGGTCACCAAGCCTAAAATGGTGCCCGGAGCAAGGAGCCCCGCCCATTTATAGGGGGACGCACAATACAACCAAAACCAGCCCAAAAAACGCCCAATGGAACCTGCTAGAATGAAAACCCCCACCCAGATCTCCCAAACCGCCCGGGGGAGGAGACCTCCCGGGGGTCGGCTGCCCTCCCCCAAGCCCCCCTTCTGGTTGGCTTTGAGGTTATCGTATTATTTCGAAAATGTAAATATTTGACAGTGTTTATAGTCCAAATGGTCTCGCTGAAATGTATATGCTTTGCGCTTTATTATGACTTCCTCCTCCCGTTTTAGGCGTATGATCATTTCTTCCTGATATTTCACTATTAAGGGGGCACTTGGAAGTTTGTCAATTTCGCTGTTCAATCTGTCTTTCTCCGCAAGAAGTGCAACCCGGTCACTCTCTGCGTATTTAATTCGTATCTCTACTAACCGCCGGGAGGACTCTAGGTTGCACTCAGCCCATTCCAGTAGCATGCGGGGGTCCGGCTTTTCATATGAAGAGCCAGCATAATTCTTAAGCCCCGTGGTACCCTTCCCACCTCAAGATAGCCAGTGAGAGAGCAATGCTCCCACCATTTTGCCTGCTCCGATTTGCTTGTTTTTTCTAATGCTTTGAGTAGCTCTTTTAAATTACAGTGTGTTTCCTGCAAAGTGCCTGGAGTCACAGTTTCTACATATTCCCCAGCCGGGGAATCGGCAAACATGCCTTTAGCTGCTTCTACACGACCCTTTAACATGTCTGCGGACATGGCGTATCAGTGAACAATATTTACTGACAAAGCCAATTTCGTCTTCAATCACTATCTCGTACGGAATTTTGCACACTCCACACGGGACTGTCTGCAGAGCTCCGAATGCGTGCAGGTACTAACGGTGCAACTCCCGTCCTTGGCCAGCCGAACGCCGACCTCCGACCTGGAACCACTCCGTCAAACTTCCCCGCCTCACAGCCAGTGCTTCCGCTCTCCCGGGGCAACCACGGCGTCTCCTGTTCAGAGCATAAAAAGGGGATACCAAAATGGGATCCCTGCTTCTTGCCGCACGGCCCAATTTGTGGAGGGGTTATCGCCAATTTCGAGGAAGCACTCTCGAAAATTATTCGCGGCAGAAGGACGTCTTGTTGAAAACTGGCATCAAAGACGAGGCGAACCCAGGAACTTGTGCGTTATAAATGTATTGTGCTCTACACCATACCGCCATAACGCGTTTCAGCCTAAGGAGGCCTTGATCACATGACAACATTAGAAAGGGCGGAGTGCTCCTTTTAAAGTGATACATGCCAAAATGTAAACATTGAAGACATAGGCCTAGATGTATCAAGCAGTTTGCGATTCGTTAAGGCCGAAATTCTGCGAATTTCGGCCTTAACGAATCGTAAACTGAAATTTTGCATCTTTTGAGATGTATGTGTAATTAGCAAAATAAGGAATCGCAAAAAATTGCGATTCCTTATTTTGCATCAGCATTTAAGGAATCGCAAATGTGCGATTCCTTAAATGCCATGTATGAAGCTTTTTTTTTTTGCGAATTGAGGTTAAGGACTCGCAAATTAACACGAACTTGAGGTTCGTGTTAATTTGTGAAATCCTTTAAAACAACAAAATATCACTATTTTGAAGGTGGCATGTGGCACACATACATGCCCATAGGGCATGTATGTGTGCCATATGCACACACATGTAAGTTTCAGGGGTGCAGCAGGGTGTCCATAAGACACCCCTTGCACCCTTGAAATAATTCTCAAATTGCGAATAGCAAATTGCGAATTCGCAATTTGAGAATTACTGCACATTCATTCCTATGGGCCTCCTGGCCCATAGAAATGAATGGGAAAATTATTCCTTAATTGCGATTAGCAATTTGCTAATCGCAATTAAGGAATATTAAGGAATCGCTAAAATATAGCGAATTTCTACATACATACCATTTTGCACTTCTCTAATAGCGATTCCTTAACAATCGCTATTAGAGAAGTGCAAAATGATTTCTTGATACATCTACCCCCCACTGTCTTAATCCCTGATACATGCAGACATTTGCAAACATATTGTACAGAAAACCACAGGTTTCGGTGAATAATATCACATCTAGCAGCAATTTAGAATAAATATAAAACATATAAATCCATAAATAGATATGTTAAAATATAAATATTCCTCGACATTGCTGATATATATATATATATATATATTTATTTATCAAAAACAATGTGCATGAAACTAGAAACTAACATTAACAAAAGGTTGTCCTGTATATCAGTAAACACAATTAAAGGTAAGTAGGTAGGTGGAAATAAAGTGGAATTCCCTAAAAAGTATATGGAAATGATTATGCAAAATGATCAAGCACCATTTTGTGCTTTTTGTGTAAAATGCATCCTCCGTTTCTATTTGGTGCCAAACATATTTCACAATCACACTTGACACAAACAACAGTCCTCCACTTTCTATTTCTTCATGTTCCTTAGCTCACGCACCCAAAATAGTGCCAGTGCAAGGGAAATAGCAGTAATGTGCCCTATTGACTTAAATGGATCACTGACAGAACATCGACAAAATATCGAGAGGACAAAATATCGAGGTCAAAATATCGACTGCAAAAATATCGACTTCCTATCTTCAAACAGGTAAGTACAAAAATATCGACTCCAAAATATCGAGTGGAAATAATATAGACTGTCAAACTATCGAATTTGTTAAATGTCTTAAAAGTAAATTAAAAGTAATAAAATAATACATTAAATTAATTTAAACATATTTAAAATACCTAAATAAACGTAAAATTGAGAAATAATTAATGTACCTTTTAAAAAATATATATTTTTAATACATATATATATATATATATATATATATATATATATATATATATATATATATATATATATATATATATATATATATATATATATATATATATATATACATAATATTTACAAAACATATGCAATATTTTTACCGTAGGATAGCGAAAGGGTTACATTTACTGTAACTACTCCAGTGAGTGCAACAGTAGGTAAAGCATTGGATAGGGTAGCGGTAAAAAATACTATTCCCACTCCAGAGAGTGCCACAGTAGGGAAAGCATTGGATAGCGTAGGGGTAAAAATTACTATTCCAACTCCAGAGAGTGCGACAGTAGGGAAAGCGTTGGATAGCGTAGGGATAAAAATTACTATTCTCACTCCAGAGAGTCCAACAGTAGGGAAAGCGTTGTATAGCATAGAGGTAAAAATTACTATTCCAACTCCAGAAAGTGCAAAAGTAGGGAAAGCGTTGGATAGCGTAGGGGTAAAAATTACTATTCCCACTCCAGCTAGTGCAATAGAAGGGAAAACATTGGATAGCGTAGAGGTAAAAATTACTATTACCACTCCAGTGAGTGCAACAGTAGGGAAAGCGCTGGATAGCGTAGGGGTAAAAATTACTATTCCCACTCCAGTGAGTGCAATAGTAGGGAAAACGTTGGATAGCGTAGGGGTAAAAATTACTATTCCAACTCCAGGGAGTGCAACAGTAGGGAAAGCGTTGGATAGCGTAGGGGTAAAATTACTATTCCAACTACAGTGGGTGCAATAGTAGGGCAAGTAAATACTTCTTATTTAAATATAAATAATATAAATAGTAACACCAATTTCGAATTAATTAAAATATTTTACAATTGTGTAAAATATATTAAATAATCAATTTAAAAAACAAATACAAATTATTTAATAATAAAAATACCTACTAATAGTAATTCTATGTCAGGGAGCGGAGGCGAGGATTTTGCTAGTCCTTTCTCCATTTTATTGGACAGCAAGTTAGTAGTAAAAGAAAAAACATCACATCCAGGACTACCCAAACCAACATGGCAGCGGTAGCCCTGGTAACCTAACAACCAATCAGAGTCCAACAGTTCGTATATATGGAGTCCCAGCTGTTAGTCCTTCCTCTTTCTCCATTGCTGCCTCGGCAAGATAAGTCACGCTCTTCATATCTTTGTCGTGGCAGTTTTTTGTGTGATTGTTGACAGCTTTATTTGATAGTGATTGTTTGTATTTGACTTTGCCTTATTGTAGGCTGTGTTTTTATAACGCGGTAGGCTTTCAGCCCGAGCGTTCATTCTTCGCGCGTGCGCGATCTTGGTGTCGGCTTCTGACGCCGATCAGCTGTTCTCCTCAGCGCTCTTCGCGCTTGAGTAGAAACGCGCTGAGGCACTGCGCTTCTGTCATTTTTCGGCCTCTTCCCTCACACTGACGCCGTTTTAGACGGCAAGAAGTATTTTTCTGACTGAAATTTTTTGAATTTAATTATAATTCCTGTCAGAATTTTGGTGTTTCAGGTTTTCTATTGTGTTAGCCTGCCTGGTACCTGTGTGAAGGGATTTCCCCTTGTATTTAGTTGGGGTGTTTGTGTATGGGTACCAGTTTTTCTGCTAATATGCAGTCCGGTCCTTCAACTGTTGAGGTGGTGGCTCCTAATGTTCAGCCACAACTGACCCCTTTACACCCTCCTGCAGAGGTTGACAGGCTTCTCTCTTCGGCGATAGCCCAAGCTCTGGCACCTCTGCAGGACAGTGTAAACAGACTGTCAGCCCATGTTTTTAAGAATGATACTGGTGTTTTTGGGGACAGTGGGGCAGGGCCCAGTGGTGTTCCGTGTGCTCTACCACGTACGGCCAGGAAGCGTGACGCGGGGCACCTGGAGGGCTTCAGTAAATTATCTGAAGTGTTTCGTAAGAGTGCGCGCACGCTTAGAAGCGCACCCTACCGGGGGGAAGACTCACCCGGAGAGACTGGTGGTTTTGCCACCCAGGACCTTGACCCGGAGGAAGGGTTCCCCATTGAGGGAGATGATGAGGAGGACGAATACGTAGATGAGGATGAGGATGCTTCCTCAGAGGATTTTTCTGATGTGAGCAGGTCTTGGCGCCCTAAGCCCAGTGCTCCTAGTCTTACGGAGGGTGATCTTGCGCCTCCTAATATGTTTGACCCATCTACTATTGTAAGACCTAGGTCATCGGAGTGGTTTCCTGAGCAGTCTACTGCTGATTATGTCGCAGCTAAGCTTCGACAGCCTTTACCTCAGGATGTCCGACTCCGTCTGCGCTCTGAGTGCCCTCGCCCTTCCCTTCCCTTTAGAGTGGCATGCACCCCTGAGATTGATCCCAAGTTGTGTACCTTCTTTGCCAAATATATCAAGGACCCTAAAAAGGGTATTGATAGGTCATGGAAAGCCTGTCAAGATAAACTCCTAGATGTGGTGGGCCCTCTCACTAAAATTATTGAAACGGCCCAACGTTCTAAGGAGTCGGGCTTACCGATGTCTGTTGATGACGTTGCTGGTTGGTCGCAACGGGCAATGTGCCTTCTTGGCAATGCCAATTGCGCGCTTTCTGCAGAACGGCGACGTTCCTTACTGCTTAAGATTGACCCGAAATTAGGGGAGTTGTCGTCTTCGGAGGCAGGCCCTATTGCACAGGGTGCTTTGTTTGGTGACCCCTTTGTTAAGGAGTTGGGGAAGTTTGTGGCAACCTTTTCGGCTCTGGACAAGGCTCAGGCTTCGATGAAAAAATTCTTCCCCAGAAAGGTTTTTGGCGGGGCCGGCAGAGGCAGGGGTCGCTCTTCCGGCCGTCAGGTCCAGCAAGGCCTCAATAGAGGCCAGTACAAACGAAATAACGGCTGGAATGATGGACGACAGGGTACCTTTTACCCCTCCAGAGGAGGCAGAGGCCAAGGCAAAGGACGTGGTGGATTCCAGTCCAACTCCAGAGGATTTAATGGTAAGATTTCGAATCATCTCTCTGGTTCAAATGGGGGGAAGGTTAGCGTTGTTTCCCCAGGCCTGGGCGTCAATAACTTCAGATCCTTGGGTGCTGGAGACGATTCAGGGGTTTCACATCGAATTCTACGGTTACCCTGTTCAGCTTTCTCGTCCTCGTCCTCTAGTGTTTTCTGTCTCAGACCAAGAACTTGTCGATTTAGAGGTTCGGGCGATGTTACAAAAAGGCGCCATTATCCCCTCGGCGCTTCACCCAAACGGTTTCCTCAGCAACATCTTCCTGGTGGAAAAGAAAGGCAAAGGGTTCAGACCAGTAATCAACCTCCGCTCCTTCAACGAGTGGCTGGTTTACAGACACTTCAAGATGGAGGGCATCCATCTTCTGAGGGACCTTTTGTTACAGAACGATTGGCTGGTTCGCTTGGACCTGAAAGATGCTTATCTTTCGGTTCCAATCTTTCCTCCTCATCGTCGATTCCTGCAGTTTCTGTGGAGGGATCAGGTTTACGAATTTCTTACGCTTCCCTTTGGTCTTTCCTCAGCACCTTGGTGCTTTACCAAACTCCTGCGCCCGGTGGTAGAACATCTCCGGACCCTGGGGATTCGTCTGATTGTTTACCTGGACGACATTCTTTTAATGTGTCAGTCCAAGGACCTCCTTCTTCATCATCTTCAGGTTTCTATAACCCTCCTTCAGTCTCTGGGATTCATCATCAATGCCCAGAAGTCGGACCTCTTTCCCCAACAGGAAATGACTTTCCTTGGCTTTCTGATCATAACTACGGATGCGACTCTTCACCTTCCTTCCGAAAAGATCTCCAAGATCAAGAAGGAGATTCGCAAGGTTCTTCGGCGGGATCGAGTATCCCTCCGCCAACTGGCCAGGATTGTGGGCTTACTCTCTTCATCGATCCAGGCCATTTTTCCAGGCCCTCTCCATTACAGGGCTCTTCAGAGACTGAAGGCATTTCACCTCCGCAAGGGTCTTACTTACTCGGAACTGATTTCCTTGAATCTGGAAGCCCGATCGGAACTCCTCTGGTGGTTAGATCACATGGATGCCTGGAACGGGAAGGCGATTTTCGGTTCCCGCCCGGATCTGGTGATCGAGTCAGACGCCAGTCGCCAGGGTTGGGGCGCCCGTTGCGGCTCCCTCTCGGTGGGCGGCAGATGGACGGAGGAGGAACTTCACCTCCATATCAACTGTCTGGAGCTCCTTGCGGGCTCGTTCGCGATCCGCTCCTTCACCTCGACCAAGGTTTCGTGTTGTGTGCTTCTTCGGATGGACAACACAACTGCGGTCAGGTACATCAATCGGTTGGGAGGCACGCACTCCAAGGTTCTAGCGGACCTTGCGAAAGACTTTTGGAACTATTGCCTTCTTCGCCAGATCTCTGTCACGGCGGAGTATCTCCCAGGCGATCTGAACACTGTTGCGGATTGGCAATCCAGGAATTTCCGGGATGCCAGCGACTGGAGACTGGATCCTTCAGTATTTCAGAGAATTTCGGGCCTTTGGGGTCTTCCAGTAATGGACTTATTTGCGTCCAGATGGAACGCCCAGCTTCCCCGTTTCTACAGCTGGAAACCGATCCGGGGGCGGAAGCAGTGGATGCCTTCCTACAGGACTGGTCCCTGTTTCCAGCTTATGCGTTTCCCCCCTTCCTTTTCCTTCAAAGGGTGGCGGCTCAAGTCCGCAGGCAGAGAGCTTCTCTGATTCTGATCACGCCAATCTGGAGAGCTCAATGCTGGTTCCCTTCTCTTTTGGAACTATCCTGGGACAAACCTCTTCGGCTTCCGTCGTTCGACCACATTCTGACGGATCCATTGGGTCACCCGCATCCGCTGGTTCTCCAGGGCCATCTACGTCTCATGGCATAGGGGATTTCAGGGGACGTTGGTCTTGTGACTCGCTTTCGAGAGACGCTGAGCTCCTCATTCGGGGAGCCTGGGCTCCTAACACCACTAAGTGGTGTAGATCAGCATGGAACAGATGGGTTCGTTGGTGTGTGGGAAAACACCTGGATCCCATGGGCTCCTCTGTCACCGACGTGATTAACTTCCTCGCTGATCTTTTCAAAAAGAAGTTGGCGTATAGCACCATTAATTCTTTCAGGTCGGCAATTTCTGCTGGGCATGCCCTCGTTGATGGCTCTCCGGTTGGTGAGCACCCTTGGGTTTGTAAACTCCTTAAGGGTATTCGCCTTTCGCGCCCCCCAGAACCTCGTTATTCAGGTTTGTGGGATGTTAATGTGGTCTTGAATTTTCTAAAGTCCTGGCAGGATAATCAATACCTTTCCCGCAAGGAGCTTTCGGCCAAATTAGCGATTCTCCTCTGCTTGATATCATGTAAACGTGCTTCAGATGTTCGTGCACTGGACGTGTCAGCCAGGGTTTTTACCCCAGAAGGGGTTACATTTACTGTTTCAAGAAGAACTAAATGTAATACCAGGTCAGTAACTTACCCGGCTTTCCCAGATTCGCCAAAGCTCTGTGTTGTTCGTTGCCTTAAGACATATGAGGATGTTACTCTTGAGCTCCGCCCTCCGGGCGAAAGACAATTACTTATAGCGGTTAAGAAGCCGTTCAAGGCAGTTTCCTCTCCCACCATTGCCAGATGGGTCAGGTGGATAATGTCTGAAGCTGGAATTAGCGTCACTGACTTTGGGGCTCATTCCACTAGAGGTGCAATGGCTTCCAAGGCTATTCAGGTAGGTGGACGCCTGGAGGATATCATGAATGCAGGGGATTGGTCCTCAGATTCGACTTTCAAAAAGTTCTACTTTAAGCCAATCCATGAGGCTGCTTCGCTGGTGGTGAGTAGGCTTTGAACAAGCAAAATCCTCGCCTCCGCTCCCTGACATAGAATGAGAAATTTCCTAGTTACCACAAAGGAAAGTTTCAATTCTATTCAGGAGGCGGAGGCGAGGATTTTCCCACCCAGGCTTTATCGAGCCTGCCCTCCCGTAACTGGACTATGATTTGTTACTTCGTCTAAGGGAGTATACCTTTTTTCTGAGTTTTAATGTTTTCATTGATAAGCTGTGCAATGTTGATTAAGTTCTATCTGCATTTCGTTCTGTTACTCCATTGCAATGTTCTTGAATTCTTCGACATTGTTCTGGACGAGATATTATTATTTTGTTCTCTTCCCTAGGCTCCGATCAAAAGACGGACTAGTGGTTGGATGACTTCTTCCCTGCGGCAGCTCCCACGAAAGAGGAAGGACTAACAGCTGGGACTCCATATATACGAACTGTTGGACTCTGATTGGTTGTTAGGTTACCAGGGCTACCGCTGCCATGTTGGTTTGGGTAGTCCTGGATGTGATGTTTTTTCTTTTACTACTAACTTGCTGTCCAATAAAATGGAGAAAGGACTAGCAAAATCCTCGCCTCCGCCTCCTTAATAGAATTGAAACTTTCCTTTGTGGTAACTAGGAAATTTCTCATTATTTACCTATTAAAAATAAAATAACTAACAATTTAAAAGTATTTTTAAAAATTAACTCAAATTTTTTATTCAAAAATGTAATTACGTACAATTAATACTTCACAAGCTATTCCCCTAAAAACACACAACCCACTACAGACATTAATTTATTAAAAGTAACATAATTATCAATTAATCAATTACAATACATTTCAAAATATATTTTAATTAATTACAAATTAATAATTAATTTACGATCAATTCTAAATAAATACCAATAATTAAAAAAACGTATTAAAAAAATTATAATTAAATTACTTTACACCCTATTCCCCTATAAACCCACAACCTGCTACAGAAAATAATTTACTAAAATTAACATATTTATCAATTATTGAAATAAATTTAATCAATTATATTTTAATTAATTGTCAATAGATAATTAATAAACAATGAGTTCTAAATAAATACCCAAAAATCAAATTACATATTTAATTAATTATAAGAAAATTAATTCCCACCCTATTCCCCTATAAACCCACAACCCACTACATAATAAAAATTCATAAGAATAGCATATTTATCAATTAATCAATTAAAATTAATTACCAATTATATTTTAATTAATTGCCAATTAATAATTAATTAATAATTAATTCTAAATGAATACCCAAAAATTAAATTACATATTTAATTAATTATAATAAAATTACTTCCCACCCTATTCCCCTATAAACCCACAACCCGCTACATAAAAAAATTAATAACATTAACATATTTATCAATTAATCAATTAAAATTAATTACCAATTATATTTGAATTAATTGCCAATTTTCAATTAATTAACAAATAATTCTAAATAAATACCAATAACTAAAATAACATATTTAATGTATTATAATTAAATTACTTCCCAACCTATTCCCCTATAAACCGACAACCCGCTCCAGAAAATAAATTACAAAAAATAAAATATTAATCAATTAATCATTTAAAATTAATTAGCAATTATATTTTAATTACTTACCAATTAATAATAATTTAACAATTAATTCTAACTAAATACCAATAAATAAAATAACATATTTAATTAATTATAATTTAATTACTTCCCACCCTATTCCCCTATAAACCCACAACCCGCTACAGAATTATATTACACAAAAATTAAACATTTATTTATTTTATTTATTTATTTATAGAGTTTTGTATAGCGCGGACAAGACCCGTGGGTATCAGAGCGCTTCACATGTGATATAAATTACAGACATTATGAAGGCAATTGTAACAACATATATATATGACGTATAAGACACTGAGATAAGTTGTAAGGGGTAGATTACAGACATTATGGAGGCAATTGTAACAACAGATATATATGACATATAAAACGCTAGGATAATCTGTAAGGGAGATTATAAGTAAGAGTTCTTTCGCCCATCCAGTTAGTAGTAGGAGGTGGGTGAGGTATGGTTATATAGTTACATTAATATTAACTTACCTTAAATTCAATATTTTTGTTGTCTATATTCTGTCTAGTCGATATTATGTCCATTCTATATTTTTGATTAGATATTATTGCTATTCCAGTCGATATTAAATTTTTCTAGTCGATATTTTTGTAGTCTATATTATGTCTAGTCGATATTATGTCTATTCTATATTTTTGACTCGATATTATGTCTAGTCGAAATTAAAAACTCGATATTTTGACTAGTTACCGACTTAAATAAGGACATTCCTGCCCTTTCTCTGTCACACAGTGCAGCGCTGCCAGGTGACTTGGCGTGCTGCGTGACTTGGCCATAAATATGGCCCTAAGTCAAGTAAGCACCTGTTACTTATCTGAACTTGAAGCACTCACTCCATCACACAGTACCTGGATACTATGTCCAGGTACCAACACCAAGCAGTAATACTGTATCACGATAAGCAGATGGGCCCTAGTGAAAAATAAGATTTAAAAAAGTAACAAAGTGTTACTGGGTTCCCAGTAACTAAAATTAACTTTGTACCAATTAACGTGACTCAAATCTGTTATGTCCTCCGGTTCCATGCAGTATTAGTTTCTCCATTCTTGGTATAAGGGACTATGGCGGTGAAAAGGTATACATTTTCAGTGGCGGCTCGCGCAGGTAATGCTGTGGGACGGGGCTGGGTGGGGGGGTAGTGGAGTGTGACATACGACGGAAAAGTGGAGACTCTGCAATGCTGCAAGCTCAAAGTGCTTTCATTTATTTATTTCCTTACTCTCCACTTTCCTGTCGTATGTCACACTCCACTACACTCGATGCACTCGATGACCATGGACAGTGCGACTCGATGAAAACACAGTGCTGCATCATACAGGGGTTCCTCGAAGCAGGTTCCATTGACGGCGTGTATTGGTGCCAAGGTTCACCACCATCCGTGGTATCAACGATAACGCGCCACCTCCTCGACTCAAGTCCTCGGCATCTTTTCCCCATCCAAATTACTTCAGCGTGACCTGTCTGAGTCCTGTAGCCAGCCTCCCCTCCATCGCAATCAGTCTGAACTTTGGATTTACCCCGGTCTAGCATGACCTCAAGTAACCTTTTAGCTCTATTGACTATTTTTGGTTTATTCTTTAAAAATGTATAACTCCGGTTCTACTTATTGGATTTTTGCCATTTTGGTCTTGATTTTCTCATAAAAATATTCTCTATTCTTCTAAATCTATGTGGAGTCTTTTTGTGGTGTCTTTATTGTGTTACTGTGTGTGTTGCACAAATACTTTACACATTGTCTCCTTAGATAAGCCTGCCTGCTCTGTGCCAAACTATTAGTGGATGAGCACAGGTTATCTTTTAGTGTGTATCTAGCTAGCTTACCCTGACTGGAGAGGTGGTTTCTGCTTGGACAGGGTGCATACCTCTGCCAATCAGAAACCCCATTTCTAACAGCTTGCAATGCAAAATTCCTGAAATTACACCACTGCTTGGGGCATTAGGACAATTGCAACCCCTGTTGACAAACTTCCAAGCAACCCCTGTTCATTCTAGCTAACCATCAAGTGATCTCTGCTTGACTCAACTATGGGCTAGAAAGAATTTATACCCTATCATCTTAAATCAGAGACCTAGGGTCACATGTACAAGGAATTCTGTTTGTGACTTCCTAATTGTAAATCTTTGCGATTCGCCATTAGGAAATCACAAACAGCAATGTACTAATGTGTCCCAGACACGTTTAGGGATTCTCTATGGAACGACCTCATCAATATTGTTGAGGTAGGTTGCATTTTGCAACCCATTGGGCTGTGGGACCCCTGCTTGCTCTAAAAAACATTTAAGCATGCATTCACAAAGGAGAAGGGGTATCTTGGGGACCCCAGTCCCGTTTGGAAATTGGTTACCACCAAATTGAATTTGGTGGTAAAAAGCAAACGTTTTGCAAATGCATTTTGGTCCCAAAACATTTGTGCAGGACACAGCGAGTTGTTATTAGGAATTGACGCCCTTAACACGCTTGTAATACTGAATCTCAAAACCAAAATTGTGATTTGGTAACAAGTTACTGAATCACTATTTGGGCTTTGTACATGCCAAAAAGCCTTTTTGTGTTCGCAAACTGGATGATTCTGTAAATCGGCCCATTTGCGACCAGCTAAAAGGTTTGTACATGTGACCCTTAGTCTAGCATTTAGAAAAAAAAACTCATATCTCTTTCTGAATTCTTCTTTCCTGTGCAGTTGGCAGGAGTATTTAAAAATGCACTCAAAAAGACTGGAGGACTGTCTGTGTGCAAGAGGGTTCTTTAACAGCGTCTTACTTAATACACGGAAAATAGCAAGAAAGCATGTATCTAGTGCCTAGTTTGTCACTTGTGAATTGTTTTAATAAAACATTTTGTTTGGTTTTCAAAGAGGCATAAGAAGAAACAAATGCCAGACATCAGAAAGAATGTTCACAATAGTTTGATAGATCGCCATAGGTGGGAGGCAGGGCCGACTCCCCTTCCTCACCTGACCGTCCTATTCCAGAATTGGAAAGTCAATGAAGAAATGTTTCTTTCTCGGAAACTGGTTTATCATTAACCATATATAATAGTTCCAATTCCCCCCCTTTCCCCCATGGATTGGAGTGCTTTTGTGGGCATCCCTTGTCTGACAGTTTGGCAACTTCAAAGTCATACAGTGCTCCATTCCTCCAAGGAGTGGGGTCCTCCAAACAAATGGCAATATCATGCTTGGCCAAGTCCAAGCCCAACCAGATAAGGGCAGATTTGCATGTGTTGAAGTCAAGGTGTAAATCAATATGTAGCAGTGTGAATTCAGGCTCATCTGGCACTTTCCATCACAACACTACACTTTACTCAGTGTCAGGCTACCCTCCCAGGTAACAGCACTATCAACAAACCTGCATAACAGTGTGTCAAGGACTTCACTCCAAAAGGGCTAGATTTTAGGACAAAACCAGACAGTATGAATGAGGTCCTCCATATGGGGTAGTGCAAGACAAGACAAGACAGGATCTTTTTTTCAGATCCTTTTTATTGACATTTTATATAACCAGTTGCAGAAAAACATGAAACAATAATCGCATTGGTCATGAATGGCTGGGTTGGAGACATGGTGTGAAACAACCAGGAGCAATATCCAGCATGTTTCGGCATAAAAGCATTTAAGATATTAATCAGGCAGTAGAAGTCACCATTGATTGAGGAAAGGTGTTCAATAATCACAGGCTAAAGCGTTATAGCAAGAATAAGACTGTCAGTCCTCAAGATGTGGTAGCCCAAGTAAGAAATAAATGAGAAGCCTAAATGAGCAGCCGGAGAGTGAAGCTAAGAGGAAGGAGACCCTGAACCTATTGCGTGGGAGGGCAGGTGAGAAATGGAATATGTGGGGTATGGCCACTCGATGGGCAATGCGATATGGAGAAGGGAAATGAATTACTGTTCTCATGTGAAGGGACAGGGCTGTCTCAGAAAGGATGGGAGGTATTCAGGGTCTAGAGCCTTCTTCGTCTAGAGCATCAGTTATCATGTCTATCAGACTGTCCCATTCAGTGGTAGTGGTCGGGCATCGATTGAAACCTCTAGCATCCTCTCTGTAAAGTGTCATGTTCGCAGCTGCCACCCATAGTTGTAGCAATCGGCACCATGATGCCTTGGGAGGAGAGTGGGCACTCTTCCAATGTAAGATGATGTTTTATTAACACGCAACAATCCAAAATTAAGAAAGTGGGAAGCTTTCTTGGATTTTTTAGATCACTTATAAATGCCTAGCGTGGCCCAAGAGTCTATCTCAGAAAGTTTGGGAACTGTCCCAAAGTGACTGATCACCTCAGTTCAGTATGTACATAGGCAGTCCCAAAGCCTGAATTTAAATCTAGGTGTTCTGATGTTGAACGGAGCAAAGGAGTCTGAGGCCCTGGGGAATATTCGACCTGTACGTGCTTGTGTGAAGTAAGCTCTGAGTAGTATGTAGAGTTGTATTAGCTTCTAGCATTGCAGGAGACTTTCTGTGGATATTCTAGAGTCCTAGCCCATGATTTGTCATGGAGGGCCCTACCAAAATCAGCCTCCCAAGTGTCCAAGTGGCTTGTAAGCAAATTTGCATATGGGTAATCAGGTTTCATTGAGCCAAGTGATATGTTTACGGCCAGAGCTCGAAGTATGCATGGAGTTCAGCAAATCATGTGTGGGTGGTTCTGTGTCGACTATGGACCATGTCTGTCTGAGGGCACTCCGCATCAGACCATAGGTATGAATTTGGAGACCAAACTGCTCCACAAGATCCAGGAACAGTAGAATTTGGTCATCCTGAAATAAAACGCTCAAGGTATAATGCTGGTCCATTCCCAGAAATGTAACTAGAGGCCCTCTAAATGTCCCACAGGTTTGTGCAGGCCTTGAAGAGTTATCGTTGGAGCATAGGGGACAGTGAGTTTGGTAACCAGTTTACCCAAACCAGGTAGAGTAAATCCACCGAAACAAGAAAGGGAAGATCCGTCCCGGGGCCACTCCAGGAGCTGAGAGCACCAGTAACCCACAAGGGTAAGGGGTGGTCCAGAAGTACATGTCTCATCAAGGGATAGTCCGCTAACCAAGGGGTCATCCACTTGAACTCGGCTGCCAGACAGTAATATTCAAAGTTCAGGGTGTCAAACCATCCCTGCTCACCCAGGAGGCAGGATTGATGCTAGACAAACTCCCTTAGGAGCTTGTCTAAATCCTGGAAAAATGTCTGAGGGAAGAACACCCGGAAGTTAGCAAAGTGGCGAGGCAGCATTACCATTTGGACCACTGCATTGCATCCCATTACAGACAATAAGAGTGTCTGCCAAAAAGTAACCTGTGCCCATTGGAAGGTAACTGCCAAGGTCAGGTGTCCATTCGAGAGGTCCGAGCTAGAATGAAAGATATGTCTGCCTATGTAAAGAAAGGAGACTCTTTTCCAGTAAACTGGCCCTACTTCCAAATTTAACTGCCAAGAGGGAACACAGGGTTGAGTTGGAAAATACATAATTGATTCCAACTAGCACAAGGACCTGACCACCCTAAACCCATGAGAAGGAACACAAAACCAGAACGGTCGCACACAAGATCTTTAAGATATACTTAGACATCATCTGCATAGAGAGAGATTGCATATGTTTTATCTGGGAGGGGAATCCCCCAATCTTTCCCACCCTGGCATGCTGGGTTTGCTAGAGGCCCCATAGCAAGCGCAAACAAGAGGCGTGAGAGAGGAAAACCCTGACTAGTTCCCTTGTGCACTGAAAGGGATGCGGTTATGTGTCCCTGGGAGTGTATTCAAATTGTGGGATCTGTATACAGAATCTGGATCAGCCGTATCATGCAGGCTCCAAAGCCAAAGTGAGCCAAGACAAGAAAAAGTGTCTAGGATTAGTTTTCCAAGTCTAGGACAAGAGCAGCAGCCCTAGGCCAATTGGATTGTACCGCTTACATGATTCTTTACAGCCTGCAAATGCTTAGTGTTCCTACCCAAGACAAGCCCATTTTGATCCTTGTGAACCAATTGTGGAAGCAACTGTTTTAGGCAGGTGGCCTGGTGTTTGCTGAGGTTCTTGTAATCCACATTCCTAAAAGCTAGAAGATGAAAAGAGGCAAGGTCAGTTGGGTCACGCCCAGCTTTAATATAAAGATCAAAGTAGCCTCCTGGAGAGTGGTGGGGAGATGGCCAGCTTCCAAAGCCACATTCTATTTCCCAACTAACTTAGGTGCCAAGGAGCTGGCAAAGGGTTTGTAAAACGTGTCCCAGTGTTTTACCAGCAGACACTTAATGATTGGCCCTTTGATATGTTGAACTGTAATGGGGCATCAATCTCTAAACAATCAATTGTCGCTGGTTGGGGAAAGTGGATCGTGTCAAGGACGGAACTCATCACAGATGGGGTGGTAGCTGATGGTGAGTTATAGAAGACTCAGTAATAATGGAAAAGCGGCTGTGGATAGCTTGTTGGGAGTATTCTAGTATCCTTTCACCGTTTCAGAGTGCCCCCACCGGTCTTTGCTTTGATTCATTATTAAGCATTCATTAAGTAGCCATTCTAGTAGGTGGCCAGATTTATCCCCATCCGAGTGCGGACGAGTTGAGTAAGCCGAGTAATCTAGGCAGAGCATGTGCTTCACGAGGGTCACCTCTGTCTTGTACAACTGGATAAAGGATTACAAAAGAATTGTGTAATCCACTGCTTGTCTCTCCTGAACCGCAAAGCCAGGTCCTTTCTGAATCCAACCCAAGCAACCACAGACTGGGTTTTCCCTGGTTGAGGCTATCCAGATGGGTGTAGCTTGGTTCCAGTGAGCCATTGTGCCACTGGAGCCAAGCTACACCCGAATGAAGAGTCACAGTTGGTGCAAAAATGTTCTTGGATTGCTTGTATTCTGGTTTAGGAAGAACCTGACATAGCAGTTTGGGCTGAACTGTTCTTATTTGAGCAGTGTATAGGCCAAATTGCATCGGGCTGGGTCCAAACTTAACTGACATGGTGGGCAAAAGAACAATGGGTTGGAATGCTACACCAAGCGATTTTCAGGGGTTAAACCTATTGCAAGCATCTTTCCATCACCTGTAGCGTGTTTGATGTACCACCCTAAGTGGCCAAGGGTGCGCCCAGACGTGGGTTCCTTGCTCACTATGCCTGTGGAGCTAAGCTACTCCAGACTGAAGAGCCCCAATTAAGGCAAAACCAGTCTTTAGATGTTAGTGTTCCAGGTCAGGAAGTTCCTGCCTGGCATGTAGCACTGGACTGGTCTTATTGGAACAGGGTCAAGAATGATTTGCATGTGACAGGGTCCAAGCTGGGTAGCATGGTGGGTAAAGGATTAAGGGTTGGAATGCTACCCGAAGCGATTGCCAGTGGTTTGATGCAGGGCAAATATCCTCCTATCAACCTTTGTGTGTTTTATGTACAGCCCTAAGTGGCCAAGGGTGTGCCCATATGTGGGTCCCTTGCTCTCTGTGCCACTAGAGCCAAGCTACACCCGACTGAAGAGCTCCAATTGGGGAAACTGTTCTTGGGTTGCTTGTGTTCCGGTTTGGGGAGAACCTGTCCTGGCAGTTCGGGCTGGCCTGTTCCTATTGGAGCAAAGTCAAGACTTATTTGAATATGGCAGGGCTCAAGCTGAGGTGGCATGGTGGGCAAAAGAATGATGGGTTGGGATACTAGCCAAAGCGATTGCCAGTGGATGGGTTGGGATACTAGCCAGAGCGATTGCCTGTGGTTATACTTATTGCAACCATCCCCCGTCAGCTTTTCTGCATTTGATCTACAGTGATGAGTTAACCAGTGGTTTTGTTTGGGTCTCGCACTTTCATTCACACAAAAAAGTATGAAAGCACTTTCATCAAAAGGGCATGTATAATAAATGGAACCTGCTATTTCCCTTTCTTGAGGAGGAGGATGGGTGGGCATAAACCAAGTGGCGGTAGGTCAAAGTCAGCACCACACCTTGTTCATCCAGCACATCCAGGGCCTTGAGTCAGTCAAGTAATATGACCAGGTTAATGATAGACTAGATGGATCTTTTGCTGAATTTGGGATGCAGACAAAGAGGCCTTTTCATGCCATTTTGGATTGTTTGACACAGCCTTCCCTCCTTGTCATAGATGGTTCCGTGAGGAGTGAACAGCTGCTGGAAAGAATACACCCATGGAGGTCTCATTTCTCACAGTCATTCTACTGATGCCTTTTCCTCTCTAGGGCAGAGGCATGGGTGCCTCTATATAGATATATTATGTCAGCTGCAAGTACACCAACAACAACCATGTGCTCTCCAGACGCGGGAAACGAGGACTATGCTATGAGGCCTTGCCATGAATGCAAGTGCAGGGTCTCCTGGCTGTTCCAGAGGATGGGATTCAAGCAACCTGAGTGGCCAGTTACACCTCTCGATAACAGCAGAGGGTGCCTGGATATTGCTGATCTAGTAAGGCAATTGTCATTGCTGGAGTAGCATTCTATGGCAGCCAGCAGGATTAATGCAGGGAGGGTGTTTTGAGTAGGAAGCAGAGTCACATTCCATACCCACATTTCACTCTACCTGCATTTATGTATGTAGATGCTCATGTAACATATTTGGAGGAACCCACACCAATTGGTATATTACAGAGATGAAAAATAAGGAGAAAAGGGCTTTTGAAGATGCATGTGGGAGATAAAGGACATGCAAGTTCAAAGAGGTATGTGCTAGGAAGAGAGAGATTGATTGAAGGAAATTATCATAAAAAGAGAATATTCACAAGGTTAGGTGATTGACAGAGAAGCATCTAGTACAACAGGGTTTAAAGAAAGTGCCAGTGTAACTTGTAAAACTAAAACACATGAATTTCAAACAAAATTCAAGGTTTAGAAGTCCAGAAAACGTGACAAATAGTGTGGCCGAAACAATTGAAAGCTTGTGCATGCCAGTTGAAAGAAAATGCTACAGGACCTCGACGACCCCCCCACCACCACTACCACCAGCCCCCAACTAACAATTCTGTCAGCAAAAAATAATTTTATTAATCCTGCATAATCGCTTGATGATCAATGCAAATGTCTAATTTTTGCAATCCATGTCAATTGGCAGACACTCACTGACAAATTGAAGATGGACTTCAAGGCGCATGCAAGCAGAGGGGGTCAGCGGGGGATGCTGAGGATCACCATTGGGAGCAGTAAGAAACAACTTGCACTACCTGCTCTGTGAATCAAATGAGCAATTCAAATTCGTTTTATTCTTCACAGCAACTTTGCCAAGCTCTGAATCCATAATACAGCAGAGCATTATGAAAAAGGGCTATTTTATCATAGATAAAGCAATGAAGGTAATTACCAGGCACACATCCACTGCAAACATTCAGCTCTGATGACGTATATCTGGAGCACATTAGGCATCTGTTTTGTCTGGATACTGGCAGCTTAGAAAGAAGGGGTCGTACTTCGGTGTTGATTGGAGGCAGATATCTCCTGTTGTCTGATCAGGTTTAAAGTGCTGTGTCACCATTGAGAAATTGTTCTTTTCAGCCTGATGCACCCTAATGCCAAGACAGACACATTTTCTTCAGTACTTAAGCCAGTTGAAAATGTCAAGTTATTGTGTGTTTTATTAAGCAAAGCACTGTTAGCAGCAAAGCAAATACAGCTGTTGCTATTGTTCTGCACATTGACATTTTCCAGCTTCCACTTTTTTGCAGCCCCATAGGAAATAAATGCACAAACAAATATCCAGCTGGAGAACTTCCTACAGAAAAAAAACACAATACCTTAGAGTTAAAGCAAAGATGGTGTTGCCATCCTTCCAGGAGTGTATGGTGGTAAGGATCAAGTGGTTTGAGGACCCAGGGCATTCATGTACCAAGTACACCCACTTAAATTAGATTAACTAGTAGTAACTTCATCCATGTGTGGGGAAGCTGGGATTTTCATCTAGATTTTCTTACTCATCTCTAGAATCCCAAACCAGGTCGACTGGACCTTTTTCCCTGTTCTAGAAGAATAAAGGGAAGATTTACAACAGCTTTGGACAACTTCACCATCAAATCCAAGTTAAACTCAAGGGGCTACTGACTACGAACTGAAGTTTCAAGGATTTCTTACAAAGCCAAAAATAATTGAACATACAAACATCTCAACAAGAGGTTCAGAAAATAAACTGGCACTAATACAAACATAATTCTATGCAAGATTCTCAGACGACTCAGAACAAAAAGCAAAGTCAATTCGAGTAACATTAAGCAACCAAGAACAGTCCCTGCTTGTAATTTGGACTGCATTTACAAAAAGGAAAAAGAAAGTGATTAGTCTGTCCCTACACTATTCTAAGGTGACATCCCTACATAACATTCCCTTCAGACAAGAGTAAAGGTGTCAGCGGTGAAGATTTCCAAAGAAGTACATTCACTTTCTTCCAGCAAATAGTCTAACTATCAAACTCGTTCTAAGATACTCCTTCTTACACCCCACTCTGCCCTAAGTTTCGCAAGACTCTCTCTCTACAGCTTTCTACATCCTGCTCTGTTCGTTCCCTAACTAAGATCTGCTTTCCACCCTTGGGAGCTGTCCCTAATACAAAATCCCTAAAACAGTCGGCACACTCAGAGGTACACCCCTCTGGCAGGTGAAGATCTTCGGATTTTTCCAGTATGGCACCTTCCCATCCAACGTCCGTTGGTGTGTCTTTGGGTCCCAGGCACCTTCCTTGCTAAATGTTGCACTCCCAAATTCTTTGGCAGCTTTTCTCCATTCGCGCCTACTATCCTAACTCCTAAACAATGGACTCTTCTACCTAACGAGCCTTGTGGCCTTGCACCTGCAAACTGAAATAAATGGGAACATCTCTGCAAACATTCGAAGTTACAATTCAACATTTTGCTGAGGACAGCTTCTTCCCCGAAGAGAGAAAATCTTTCCTTCTCGACTAAAGCTGACAAAAGAAAATACCGTTAGGCCTCTACTGGCTTCAGCATAGCTCAGGCCCTTGCACTTTCAAATGTGTTTCTAACACAACATGAAATTACATTTTACTACTTCAACACGTTAATTCTACTTTCAATGTGAGTACTAGCTTTTGTTCTAAAACCTACGTTAATTTACTCATTGATAAACATATATTTCAAAAGCATTTCATTAGTGATACAACATTTCACAGATGGTTTCATTCCTGTATTAGGCAACACTGCATTTCAATTAAAACTCTACATTAGTCTCTGGTTTATAAGCACATCCACATATTAGGGGCCCGATTCACAGAATGAACTTAAGACTCAATCCTAAACTTACTACTGTTTTGGTATTCACAGATTGCACTTACTACTGTTGGTATTCACAGAATGAACTTACTACTTTTGGCATTCACAGAATGCACTTACTACTTTTGGTATTCACAGAATGAACTTACTAATTTTGGTATTCACAGAAGTTAGAACTCCTAACTTTAGGACTCCTAAATGCCTTCTGTGAATACCGAAAGTCTTAAAATTAGGATTTTTCTCAATTTAGTAGTAGTAAAGTTAGGACTCCTAACTTTAGGACTCCTAAATGCATTCTGTGAATACCGAAAGTCCTAAAATTACGATTTTTCTCAATTTAGTAGTAAAGTTAGTAGTCCTACCTTTACTACTACTAAATTGAGAAAAATTACCATGACTGTACCATCCATCAAACTTTTAAGATGTTTTATTTTCAAAAACAAATTCCCACAGGATTTTGTTTTTGGGAATAAAAAAAAACATAATGACCCCCACTCCATGTGAGTTTGTTGGGGGTAGGTTTTACCTGGTGGTGATGGGCGGCAGTGGCAAAGCTAGGCCTTAGGCCACCCATGGCGGCCCCTGCATTTGCCACCGATGGCAGGTGATCAAAGAACCAAGGGGGGGGGGGGGCTGGCTATTCATGCGGCAGCGACGGCTGCAATTAAGACCTGCGGGTGGATCCGACGGCCGCAGGTGAGAGCAGGGCACAGGGAGGGGCAGCGGCTGCCACCTCCAAAACTCACACCACCTGGGGCAGTCCGCCCCCATAGCTATGCCACTGACGGACGGAAGTTTATGTCAGCGACAGCGACAGAGACAGAGTACTCTCTGTCGCTAAAGTTCCACCCAACTCTCAATGAGGCAGGCGGAACTTTAGCTTGATGGAGAAATTACTCCATCACCATTGCCACGGACTACCCTGTCCACCAAAATCTAAATCAGGCCTTAAAAAGCAGTCAGCAGTGCAAACAAAAAACACATTTTTGTGTTTGCCTTATTCTGACTTCACTCTGACTAAGAAAAGTGAGCATTTTATTTTAGTCATACATTTCCTAGGTCTTTCCCTTGTATGCCCCCTTTCTAGTGACATTGTTACTCACTCACACAATATAAATAGCAAACACAGATATATTAATACTTAAATTTGCAGTGTAACTGAATTTGTTTTTCTTTCCAGATTGATAAAAACATTAGTACAAACATAAATTCTTTAAAACATGCCTTTCATATAACATTACATTTAAGTGTGGATAAGGGCCGACATGTCTATCTAGACTGGTGAGATTCTGCCTAATAATGATGGAAAGGACATACATGGTCTCTAGTTTAACCCTTGCTTGTTGAATGCTGTGGTACATTTTTTCCTGTCCAAGGTCTTGTGTAGTCATTTGCTCAGTGGTGCAGAAAAACAGCCATTAGCCCTAATGCATGCATGTGAAATAGACCTCTGTGCCCCTTGCTTGGTAGCAAAGGACAGCCCTGATTGGATGTTTGAGGCTCACACATACAGGCCTGAGTGCAACTGCACCTGCTGCACTAATGATAGTCACGACCTTGTGCTTGTATACGTGTTTAGTGTCCAGCTGTTTTTTTTTCTCATTTGCATTATAAATCTCTATAAACTTTAATCAACAGTCTCTTTAGTACATTTGACCAATAGATGAGCGAAGCGTATGACTATCAAGCATTCACAGATTTACTTATAACTATTCTCCTCCTGAAATGAAGGTGCCTGATATTCCCTGGTTGTGCTTCATCTGAAATCTTTAATCCTTGCTCTGAGATGTGAAACAATACAGTATTGTAATGTTTGTCAACCTATAGCTGTGCGACTGAGAAAACTACAAAAAAGTGACTACTGTAGAATTCCAAAGGAAATTTATGGGATCATATGGTCATGATCTAGTTTGCTTCATGATGGGGCCGTAATGATTTCATAGCAACTTTAAGAACTTTGGGGGAAGGAAACATGGGTTCTCACAATTGGCAACATTCTGTGACGCTGAGTAAGACATTCACAGTATTTCCTGGTGCTCAGTTTGCATATCTGTCTGATTGTAGTGGGTTTATTGGACTTCTTTGCAATATGCTTAGAATCTTTACTGGGGTGGCGGAGTGAGCTAAAGAATGGTGATGGATTAAACCCAGATCAGTTGACTGGGGGTGAGTGTTTGATTTGCTCAAACGCTCCGTCCATCATCCCCTTTTGTATCGCTTTGTTCGCCCTCAGTTGGCAGGGTATGCTCAGACGTGAGTCCCTTGCTCACTTTGCCACTGGATTCAAGCAAGCCTGGCTGATGACGGCTGTGATGCCAGAAACCGGTCCCAGGATTCTTGTTTCCGGTCCAGGGAAGACATGGCTTTGGCAGTTAGGGCTGGACTGTTCCCATGAGGCACAGGGTCAGACTGATTTGCATATGGCCATGTCTGAACTGGGGTGGCGGAGTGAGCTAAAGAATGGTGATGGATTAAACCCAGATCAGTTGACTGGGGGTGAGTGTTTAATTTGCTCAAACGCTCCGTCCATCATCCCCTTTTGTATCGCTAGAATCCACAATGGGCAGGAAAGTGGAATTAACAAACCCATCAGGATGCTGTGATTGACGTGAAACCAAAGATTCATACTCGGAAAGAATTATACTGTGAGGGACTCTGGCTGCCGAAAGTAGCTTTCATTTCGGGGTGAAAATGGGGGACAGGGATTCGGGACTTACTAGGGGGGAATAAGACATGGACTTAACCATGTCCCTGACAATTCCTAATTTCTTAGGGAATTCTCAAGGTTCATTTCGGAAATGCAATGTAATTCTGCAGGAATCCCTGGTATAGGTAACCCTGGGGTGTGGAATTAATACCCCTGCATCTGAGGCACTTACAATGAGACCCCATGATTAGTCAATACTAATGATATAATACATTACACATTTACATTTTCTCACTAAGATGGTTGCAGGGGTCCAATACTATGCAGTCAATAAAGACTGTATTAGTTAAAAGCTCTTTTCAGAATAAAAGCACTCTATATACATAATTCTCATGTTCCGCTTTTCTCTCCTTCAGGAGGACCGGTTGGGTTGACATTTATAGGGTGTAATGATATTTCAGGTTATTGAATCTTAATAGGTGGGGCATAAACCAATTGAAGCTTGCTCGCGTTGTTTGCAGACTATAAAGAGCGTATAAATAGATCTTACCACATAAACAAGTATCACTTTATGAAAAATACTGTTATGAAGAGTTGGTCTGCTCTCTTTTCTAGTGGCAAGGCTACTCATTTGTAATATAAATTATGTCAACCACACGAAAATCAATAGAGCTCAAATCAACCCACCCTGTGAAGATTTAATTTCATCTAAGCACTTTCAATAAACACATTGCCAAACGCTGGAAATGTGCTAAATGGAAGATTATTCCATGGGGTCTGAGATAGACTTGTAGAGGTGTGTGCAAAGATCTCATCTGGTAATATAGGGCTTACAAAGGTTTGCTGTGCTTGTATTGGGTTACCAATGGTTACCAAGTTACCAAGGTTACATTTCTAGTTTTGCACTGGCCAAACCTACTGTGATAGTATCTGAGATGCCAATATTTTCTCTGTGGTACAAATGTGGTAGGGACTTAGGAGCCAAAGTAGAAACAGATGCATCAGTTGCAAAGTCAATGTGACCAGAAACTCAGGAGCTGCAATGTATTAAGGATACATTGCGAATTGAACAATCACTGCACTGCTGAATCAGTTTCTTCATTGGCTCCTAAATACCAACCACAGAGTGCAATGCATCAATTGTTTGAGACTGCAATTGCGGCCACAAGCAGTGATAAGTAATCACTACCACATTAGACAGCTTCACCTTGATAATCACAGAGGGCAGCCTTGCAGGGAGCAGATTCACACTAATATGATTCCCTTACTGCCATCCTTTCCCCCCTTAAAGACAGTCATGGAATGTAAATGCAGCAACACCTATCAGATGTTCCTTGCTGGGCATCATTGATGCATTTGCAAACAGAAGCAGGGGTAACAAATTGTATTCTGCATCACTCTTTTAATGAGACAGGATGTTTTGTGACCTCTTGCTAATGTGCATTTTGAGGTGCATTTATTAAGTACATCAGTCACATTGTAAAATGTAGCTCAGATTGCAAATCAGTCTGTGTGTAAAAACATTGATCATTTTGCAATATGAGCTTAGTACATCAGTCTCTCCATTATTAAGGGTCTTGTTGCAAGAGTCTTCGAATAGTTAGGGATCCAGTAACTCCAGTCGTGCAGAATTAATTCCAAGTTGTGCCCTGATGCTTGCTTTGGTGTGTCCCTAGTTCCTTTGCGTGGATATGTTTTTGCAAGTTCAAGCTGTGATCCAACAAGCACCCTAGGGATTTAGCACATTCCACAGTGACATTATAGGAGTTCACCTTTTAACATGAGTTAAGTCATGTTTTAACTGGGATAGTACAGGCTGAGGGAGATATTAGAAAGGACTCTAATTTAAATAAAATTAGTTTTAAGTGTTGAGATGTCATCCTAGACAGGAAGTCTGACAGCACTTGAGCATTGTCTTAAATGCCTTTAGATGAGGATACTTTCAAACAGAATTGAGTGTCATCAGTACATGAACTGTGTGTGATGTTTGAGTGTCTGAGGAATGAAAGCAAGAAATTCCATGAAGATATTGAAGATAGTGGGAGAAAGAATGGAATTATGCAGAATTAATTATGCAGGACTGAGCAGTTGGAGAGGAAGTTGGCCATTTTCACATGTTCACCTCCGTTCTCCAGGTAATTTGAGAATCAGTTCAGACTCCCTCCACTTAACCCCCATTCTATCTTTAAGATTTTCCAGTACTGTTGAGTGATTTACTTTTTGAAATGCTGCTAACAAGGTCTGTGAGGATGCAGGAGACGCCTTTGTCTAGCTTCCTCTTTTTAGAATCCCAGTTTTTGTGGGGCATTCTGACCTGAAGCTAGAATCCAGCTCTTTGAGAAGGTCATTTTCAGCTATGAAAAGTTTGAGTTCAGCCTGCACAAAGCCCCTCACAAACAGGTTCTGTAGATTTTCACTGTTATGAAAAGGTTTTTGGTTGATTTTGTTACTTTTTTATTCTGCCTTGTAATAACGGAATACTTGGCCTCATAAATGTGTAGCTGTTTTCTTAAGTACTTTAATTGGCTAGTCATGTGTTAAAGGATTCTATGTAGTTATGAATTCTTTTCTTTGTTCAAAGCTTTTGAAAACCAATGTGCTAGTTGTTTTAGATTATGTTGTTTTTAGTTTTTTGAGACTGGTTTGTCCATGTTTTTTGTCAGTGTCCTAGAGTTTTGGAATGGAAGCCTATTAACTTACTGGTCCAGTATAATGCATCTAGAGACAGGGCAATATTATCAGCTAGAGTGGTAGAATTAATATTACTAAGTGTCTTGCCCACTGTTTAGGCCAGTCTTTTAGTTTGACCTGGAACCTGCACTTTGGAGAAAAGGAGAGAGAAGGGGATAAGGAGAAGATCTGAGCGACCAGTGGTGGCTTAACCTTTTTCTTCCCTTCCATTTCAATCATCAGATCTAGAATGAAATTTATAGAGTGAGTGGGGAAGAGCCCACCTGTAGGAAATTATTACTTAGTAAGAATGAATATCTGTACAATCCAGCCAGGTTTTTGAGATTTAACATGTGTATGCTGATATCTTCTACCAAGATATTGATACACAGTGAGATCGATTTCTCAAATATGAATTTGAAAAAATGTTCCACAAAAGGTATGTTGTCACTTAGAGAGTGTTGGGTGTCGTGTTTTGGGGGGATTGGTTCAATCCCACTGACAGTCAGTGGAATATCCTAAATCAGTTGTTTTTAGATTATTTCATTTGATGGATTCAGTTTTATTTAGAAGCTCCCCTCAGCTAGCTTTCTGTTCCCAATCTAGGTGCATGATGGAGGTCTACTATAGTGCAAGGAGGTCTGTCATTAGTTCAGATGGTTCACTCATTCATTGAGGAACAAGAGGACGGCATTGGTGGAAGTAATCAAATCAACTATTTCTAGAGTCTATGAGTTGTACCTGGTCAACAGTTATGCAGAACACAACTAAGAGAGGACTTTGTATTCTTCTGTAAGGTGGTTTTTAGTTTTTTCTCTAGTTTATGATGGTTAACCACTTTCTTAGTGATAATGTAACTGCTTTCCTTTTGTTTTCCTTGACATGGATGACAGAGGAGAAAACCTGTTTAGGTAAATATTATATCTTGATAACATATTGACACACTGTGTTTGCCAACTTGCCCTGTCAAGCATATCTTAAAAATCTTATGTACAAGGAAGTGGAAGAACATGGCGTAACCCACCTTGGCTTAGCACAGCGCTCCCCCACTTCTGAAACACAAGGATGCACCATATTTACAAGAATGTGGTGCAGCCTTCCGTTTCCCCCTGCAATGGCGCTAAGTTTAGCAACTTAGCGCCAATGCAGGCACCCTTAGTAGTTTAGTAGTTTCTCCGTTTCATGTATTAACTTCATTACAGTTAAAAAGGAGAAATAGACCATTACCAACATTGCCCATTAATCCTTCTATATTTAAGTTAACGCAAGGGTAAAGTAATGTTAGAGTTAGGTTAAAATATCAGGTAAAATGTTCAAAATCAAAAAACACTGGAATACACCAGTTGCAGTTTACTGAGATAAAAATAACTTTGACAACCTTTCTGGAGAGGTTGGGTGGGTATATTATTTTAAAGGAGTTACAGCCAGCTTTGGCCGGGTGATTGGTTGAGAACAGAGTGTGAAAGTCAGCTTATTTAATCATACTTAATTATTAACTCAGTTTCAGTGGACAACACATTTAATCTTGTTTAAAGTTTTAATTCATCATCTATGGAATGATCAGTTTTCATTAAATAAAAAAACAATTCTAAACATTCACAAACAATTAAGTGATCCTTGTGGATATTGCTTTTCAGGTATGATTTTTCTATTTTTCCTGAGGTGTGGTAGGGCTCAGAACACAAATAGCCCTTTCTTGGACTCCTTTAGTTCAGGTATAGAACACATATGGTCCTTTGTTCTAATTTCCATATGTGAGTAAGGCTTAAATATGCCTTCAATATGGCTACTGAGAAATTGCTTAAATATCTTGTTTTGCATTCTGCTTTTTGTAGAGAATGTGGTCTAGCCTTTGGATCTGACATGAGCAACTAACATCACCTCCACGGAGTGATGTATTTCCTTTTGATATGCATTGTGCACCTTAACCACTTCCTGGTTCAAGTGGAGGCGGGGGAGCGAGAGCGTTAGTGTTGTGGTAAAGCCACTGGTTATTGAACAACGCCTGACTGGAAATATGAAATGTCAAAAATAACAAGCAAGTGTATAACTAGTGTATAACTAATATTTGTTTGATACACTGAAATCAAGTGGCAGAAGGAATATGGTAAACAAAATGTAAAATGGATGCTAGAATATGTATAAACAGTGGTGAAATAAAAATAGACCTTAAATATCTTGTCAACCTGCCTAACTGCATGAGCATGATGAGTTGGACAACAGCATGTTCAACAGACTAAGGGGATCAACATTTGAGATAGTGTGGCCTCGCTTAGGCAATTCATAGTTAAGCTTTTCCTTGAAGAACAAGTATATAGTCGATGCAACCCGATGCCAATTCATTTACCACCATTTTGGATCATGTTTGACTATGTTGAATGTAAAGGGGACAAGATTTGGATGCCATTTTAATAGAAATATCCTTTAAAAGCAGGGGCAGTGTGTGTGCGTTTTTGTCTGTATGTATTTAGAAATCCTTGGTGAAATCCGACTGACATCTCACAATACTCGAGTTAAAGGACCCAGACCCAACTATTTTTCAGAAAATAAGGATATTAGGAAGGGTGTAACACCCCAAACAACCCCCTCCCCCCACTAAAGCTACACTTCTGTTTAAAAGAACAACTGCTTTGAACAATACTTTACTCAGCAAGCTCTTCACACACGATGAACAAGATTTTCCGGGACAGGCACTTCAAAAGTGAAAACAACTACATTTTCAAATACAGCTATTACAGCAAAATGTTGCTGTTACAACACTTTGCAGGGCACTTTCAAGATCCAGTAAAAGGCAGTTAATCCATAAAAGATAACTGAGAAATAACAGTTTGTAGAACAGGGTCACACTTTACAGAGCTGTGTCAGATAGGAATGATATTATAATAATCCCATATATGTAGTCTATTGCCTTGTATTGATATTCTTTTTTAAGTTTTAAAAGATAGCTTTATTTAGGGATAAAGAGGTATCAATGTACAACACATATAACTAATCATTAAAGAACAAAATACATCATATTCCAGCACAAATATTTGAATAAAAACAAATGAAACAGTTGCTGCAAAGAGTGAACAAGAAAAATATAAGAAACATGTTACAAAATCAATAAAAGGAATGTGAGAGGAATCAAGGATGTTTGAGAACTTCTTGTTGAGAGGGTGTCAGCAAGGAGTGTGTTTTGGCAGAGGTGTCAAAGAAAATGGTAACTGGTAACCACAACTGAAGTCTCTTTAGAACTATGGGTGTGGGTGAGTTGGAAAAAGTGTCTAGTCTGTGATTGTGACAAACATCATACCACCAGGCCTTAAAATAAATGTTTGTAGAGTCTTTCCAATTCCTTGTGATTTGCTGGAAAGCAACTGCTAACAATACATTAATTATTTTAAAATTAGTCGAAATAATATTCCAATCTGATGAGAGGCTGCCTAGGAAAATGTTTGTGACAGAGAATGGGATATGTGCATTAAAAACTAGGTGGATTTGAAGCCAAACATCTTTGCAGAAACTGTGAACTGATGGGCATGTAAACAACATATGAAAAAGAACCGCGTTTGGAGAGGTGCACGTCCAACAAGTGTCATTTACATTAGGAAATCGTTTGTGCATAGCCTGAGGAGATAACAAGAGCCTATTATAAACATAAAACAGAGTTTGCGTTAGGCTAGCTGATCTTGAAGATTTACCTATTTTAGTCCATAAACCATTCCATAAAGAACAAGGCCATACTATATTAAAATCTGTCTCTCACATTTCCTCAACACTTGATTTCTGTTGTAATAAAGGAAAGGAATGCACAAAAGCATATAAGGTAGATGCCTTGGGTTGAGTGCGTAGAAGATTGGATAATTCCGTAGGTATGGGAGTGAAAGGAGCATCATGAGGTTTGTTCAATAACTGCATGTGCATATCAAGCACAGCTGTACGAAGAATCTGATATTTGGAGACGAATGAGGTAGGCAAAGCATAAAGCTGTTTTAACGAAGAAAACAGAAGAAATTCACAGTTCAAGAATAATTGATGTACCCATATTATGCCATGTTGTCTCCAAGATTTCCAGTAGAAGGGTTTATTACGGATCAATAGAGTTTTAAAAATAAGAAGACTAAAATATTGAATCAACACTAAGAGCACTGAACTACTTTTTTAGTTGTCGTCACATTCTGACGCCTCTTCGGACTCTCCTGTTTCATGGCTGAGACACTCAACTGTATTCTGTCTTGGATGCCATTTAATTTATTGACATTTATTACAACCAAAGGACAGTTCTTGCTTCCAGAAGTTCTGTAGATCACTGAAATCATTACCTCTAGCCCACTTCCGTTTGGCTACTTCCTCACCCAGGAAATAGGGCAAAACATGGACATCATTATTGATGCTAATCTTTCTTTGGAACGGCAAGTTGCTATAAATGTATTGACAAAGTTTACTGCTTTGCAGTAATGAAAACTCATACTCTACCTAACTTAAAGCAAACTAGGCCTCAGACTCCATCTTTACTGTGACATTTTCCTTTACCACATGAATAGATTTGTATTTTCATGTCTCACTAGAATAAAAATTAAATGTGTTTCACAGAGAAGGACGATAACTTTCACAGACAGTTCTGAATAATGAATACACATCCGCGGGTTAAACCTAACTGTCCCAGGGAAAATTACATACTATGTAGCTTTACTGTTCCATGTGCAGATGTTGCTACTGAGAAGCTCAAAATAGTAGAATTATGAGAATCTTGTTGACTGTATTCAGTTAAATGTTTCTCTTTTGCTTTATTCTGATTAGTTTAGAGCCTGTGAATTATGTACTACTGTATTGCATGTATTTGTTTAGACCTATATATAAGAATGAGATTTCTTGATGAATCTATGGCAAAATTATTCTCCATATTACACTCTGTATTTTGCTGATCCGAACTTTACTGAGTTCTTGATTGATTCTGTACCTTAACGGAGCAACTGAGCTTTTCACTCTGATTTATTGACTAAATGGTTTTGACTACATTGAATTAATCCATGTCGAGTAAGATTTGTGAAATTAAACCATTAAGGTTAAGACTTTATTGTCTGTCATTCTTGTAGAGCCCATTGTGTTCTACATTTCTGACATTTAAATTTGCCACCTTTAAGTGAGCTGTTGGAATTTGGCCAGGCACCTACCTGGGGGGTGCTTAAGCTAGGCTGAGTGGCGACCGCAAGGAGATATGGAGAAGGTGATCATGGAATCAAAACACTTGCGGGGCTCCTCCGAAATCCATGGGCCAGTGATCACATCATAGCCCTGATTGATAATCAGGATGCTCCTCAAACAGACTTATATGGTATTGCATGCACTATTACATATTTCTACAATGTTCTATATCACTCTACTACACCCTAAGAACCCGATCTCTTCACAAGGGCACTTTGACTCCCTGCAGCTATTGTTGTTAGGGGACATACACTGACAATACTTAGATGTACCGTAGATAGTTGAAGACAAAGCATAGGTCATTCAAAGCATGTCTGGGGACAAAGCACCAGGGTTGGACGGATTGACCATCACCTTTTATAAGGAGTATGCTCAGCTTCGGGCCCCGCCTTTTGGCAATATATGAGGAGGCTATACAGACTTGGCAGGCCTCCCTCACTATGTGAGACTGTCATCATCACTATCTTTAAAGCCAGTAAGCCATTGAATTGCTGTGATTCCTACAGACACCTCTTGTTTATCAACGTAGATAAGAAAGTTCTCCTAAACTGAATGCTATCTGACTAGAACCATTGCTATCAGACATTGTACATCCAGGTCAATCTCGCTTTTTTCCGGGGCGCTCCACTGCACACAACCAGCACACAATGTTTGCACTTACACATCACATAGATCCTCATCTTAGCGCAACAACAGGTCTCCCCATTACCCTGAAAGCATTTGATTCGATGGAGTGGCCACATCTAAACCAGCTTCTGGCATTACTCTGACTCAGTCTGTGGTTATTTAGCTGCATTAAACTCCTTTATACACTCCCTTGTGTAGGGTCACATATAAATGGTGAGATCATTCCTCTCTACCCCGTTATCAGACGTAAGAGTCAGGGATTTTCACTGTTGTCCCTCTGTTTGCAATTGCCTGGACTTTACAGATAGGAGGATGCTGGTCTAGAAGTATGCAGACGACATCAGAGTCTATATGAGAAGGCCACTCATCTTAATAGGTACTACTAGGCTGCTAAGAGTAAGACCCTCTTCCTAGTAACCTGGAAGCAGACATAAGAACCTTAAGATGATAAACAGGTAGGACAATATTTTTTAATAGAAATGGGTTATTTTATAAAAAAGAGATTCAAGAAAAATTATCACAGTTGTTAGTTCCAAAACCTTTTCAAGACCATGTCCTCTTTTCATCTAATGGGTAGACATTTTCGGAGGAAAAAACAGAAAAAAATATTTTAAGTCAATTCTATTGGCCAGGCATTTTTCCTAGAAGACAGTATTGCAGATGATGTCTTTTTTATCAAAAGAACATCCCCCAAGTTCCCCAAAAAGCCCCTATACAGAGTACACCAATAATCGACCTACCACTTCACAGGATAGATATAATATAGTGGACCCATTAATACCCTTGACTTAAGGTTATAAATATATTATAGTGATTTGACACTATACAACAGAGTACACTGAGGCCGTATCCTTAAGACAAATTGGTGCTACTTAGATAGATAATTCTATGATAGAAATCATATCTACAACCAGACTTCCAAAAGAGATCCTGGCTGATCAGGGTCGATTATTCGATTTCAAATTAGTGACTCAAATCTCTTACAAGCTAGAAATAAAAAATCTCACTTTGAACTGCTACCTGTCACAGACAGACTGATGATTCAGGAGAAAGATATAATACTACTTTAAAATTAACACTGGAGTAGATACTTGGCATGGAGGAAAACTCTAAAAGAGTATGCTTCTCATAGATTTTTTTATTATCCATTGTCAATTCCAAGCAGTCACATGACTCAGCCTTCCAATTACTATATAGGAGTAATATAGGCTTTGCTAAAAATGACTAGGGTAGTAGAGATCGGTCAATCCAAAATGTGTAAACCTCTAACTGAGTATGGGTCCCAACTAAAAGAGCATTTTGGAAATGTGTGAGAGTTAGGGAAAGAAAACATGGAGTAAGACCATCAGTAACAGTATTATAATCAGGGTTCTAGGGTATTAGAAGAGCATTCTAACCACATAATCAGATTTTGCTTTTATTACCATCAACTGAAAACTAAATGCTTGCCAAATGGCAGTGTCCTTTTAAAGTCTTAAAGAAAATTCAAAATGTAACTACATGAGATAAATGTATCTGAAAGAAAAAATAACCACAAATATTTCATTTATAGCTCCTTAAAAATGGGAAGGGCCACACCTTGGCAGACTATTCATTTAAAACAGAATAGTCTCAAGATAGAAGAAGATATTAATGCAGATCTTGAGTTAAAAATGTTTGAAAAAGAAAAATTAAGAGCTATAATGGAACTCTTTCCAGGGCTCTGTATTCAGCTGAGGCAGGAAGAACATAATTAATGCAGCATTACACTATCGCAGAACCTGGAAAATTCATCTAACAAAGATGTTATAAGATTTTCAAGACTTGTAGGTTGGCTATAAAAGGAGAAATTTGAAAAATGCTACAAGTAGAAATGACAGTGCCTTCAAAAAGTTACTGGAATTCACCCATAGCACTAATGCCTAACACTAGTGGCTCCAAAAATGTACATGTTTTGTATATATTTTAGAAGTTAATTAAATCTGATATTTATCCTTTATTATGGATATATAAGATGAGTGTGCAGCTAGGAGATGCACAATACAGAACAACCCTAGACCTAATAAAAGCTTACAAGGAAATCCCTTTGAACGCAGCTGATACAAAAACAGAATGTTCAACTGGTTGGGGTCAGACTACATATTTAGTTTTGGGCTACATTGTGCTCTACCCACCTTCCAAAAGATAATGCATATCTTGCTACAACCTCATCAGGGTACACTTCTGTTTACCTAAATGACCTCATGATATATCATAAAAACCTGGTAAAAACAACCTGAAGATGTAATGGCTTATTTTAATACATTAAGTGAAGAGGGACTATATATATACCAGAAGAAAAGGAAACTAGCAGCTACTCAAGTTAAATTCCTTGGATATTCATTAGCACAAGGACACATAAAACCTCAAGAAGAAAAGATAGTAGCTGTTGAGGAAATAAGTTTATAGAAATAATAAAAGGTTTACCCCTTTTCTGGACTTTATAGGGTACTTTAGGCAATTTATCCCAGCTTCTTCCTCTGTCACTGAGAGGTGGCTATTGATGAGGTCAGTTCAATGAAAGAGTTAAGGAGCCCAATTTTATAATCATAATAGTTGACAAGTTTTGCCCATTTTTATACAGTTGGCTTAAGAGACTGCAGATTTATTTATTTTTGGGTTAGTTGCCTTCTTACCAGTTGGAAGGGAGCTCATGAATGATTGTTGCCTTCAAAACCTGATCTCATAAGACAACTGCTTTCATGCTCCAGAGTCTTTCCCATTTAAGATGTATCTTCTAGTCTGTGTAAGTTTTCAATCAAGAATGGGTTCTTTTGCTTTTGGACATTCGCTGTAAGGATAATGTAACTTTGAAGATGTGGATTCTTAGTATTTTTTTATCACCAATTAGAATTAGTAGTTTGTTTATCATCGAGACTACCAAAGGTGAGTCTTTAAGGAAGGGAGTCTTTATGTGTCAAGTTCTTGAGAGTTGCTTTCCAGAAATTGTTCTGCTTTAATTATGAGTTTTAATAAGAGGGAGAAAATAGGGATTGAGGGTATGATCTGGTAAACCTCCATAGATCACAATCCAAAATTTAAGGGGGCGTTGCTTATGATACTGAAGTCAGCTACTCTGCTGGCTTAATATGTAAGTTGTTTTTTTATACTGGCATACTTTTTAAAGTTGCACACGTACAGTTTGGAGTGCATTAACAAGAGACTGCCCTCTAAGCACATTAGGTATTTGGTAAGTAATTATAAGTCCTATGAAGACAGGTTATTTGCTTGATAGGAGATGGGTGGTGTTTTTTATGCAATGCTTTAGCTAATACAGAACTGCCATGGTTGATAGGGAAGGGGGTCGCTATATGTGATATATGTGATATAGATCATTTCTTTCTTTTCTTTCATTGTCATTGATTATTGGTAGTTTGTTCTTACCAGACGTGCATGATTTCTAATGATAAAACACACAGACTGGATGGATTAGCACAAAATTGAAGAAAAGGATCCTTTTTTTCAAATATTGATAAAAAACAAAAATATTTTGCTTCTACTGGCTAACTTAAGCAAACGTTTAATGTCAATCTATTTTAAGACCGCAGTGGTGGGCTGAACAATATATTACACAGATTGAATTTTATTGCACTCCAAGTTTTACACATTAAAATAACAAACTCGAAATTACTCATTATAAAAGCATTTGATTAGAGTGTGCGGGTTGTCCTTGGCACAAGCACGAACTTTCAATAGCTAATTGTCAAGGTTTTCAGTGCAAAAATGTGTGCTTTTTTATGAAAGGGATAAGGTAACAAAGGCACTGCAGAACAACCAAAAGGAGAAAGCTGTCAAAGGAATACCAGGAAGATGTGGTCGTTTTGGAGAAATGCTCATCCCTGTATGACTGGGATTCTTAGGAACAATATCTTACAATGTCAACAGACTGTTTGAGGTTATTGCACGACATGTGCTTGGATGAAAGCAAAATAAGCATCAAATATTTCTCAATCGATCAGAGGAATCATATATAGAATAACAGTATTTTGCATATTAAAATAACCATAGTGGGCAGATTTACAAATAATGTGTAAGCCCACATAAGCATTTGCTCACAATTTAAATTCATGTTAATGGTTGAAGTGTGTCACACAATTTCACATCTAACGAAATCAGTGTATGTTGTAATTTCCAGTTAGGGTTTTTCAACAGTCATTGTGTAACATATTGCAAATGTTGTTTTCTTTGTTCTCAGGGTTTTATGCATATTTATCATTGCACAATTCTCTTTGGTTATCTGTTCCACGGTTTTATGTTTGCAAATAAATGCTTGCATTGTGTTTCAAGTCTACTATCGGACCATAAATGGATCCCAAAATTATCAAACCAGTTTAAATTAGTTCTAAAAGGAACCACTGTTGTATAATATAATTCCTATCCAGGTTCCTTTTGGTATATTGGGTTTTCCTTGTTGCTTATAACACGCCCATGTATCTAGACATTCATGCATCCATTCATCCTGACCTTTATTTACAGGCTTTTAGCTTGGGAGGGCCAAACCCTATCCAATTGAGGCTCAAACTGTAGAAATATTTGTGTCAAAGAAATCTTTTGGTAATGCTCCCCACTTTCTGGTCTTTCCAAGTTTGAACCAGTACTGAGTCCCAGAAAGCCAGCTTCAAATTTAATAACAATGTATTTCTTCATTGTAGCTGGGGAATACCATGCTTCCTCCATTTTGATGACTGCACATAAGTGTTTTATTTTCCTGAGCCACGGGATGTATACACATTTGTCAATGCTGATTAGTTCCACTATGGCCTCCCTATAGGAGACCAGTTACGGTGTGGTCAAAAGGAGCACCCAGTATGTTAGACGTTGTACTAGAACCAGTATCTCATTATACATTTATTTTCAATTTGTATGAGTTAGGATACTTCTGCACAGCCCAAAGTTCTGCCCCATAAGTGGCTCCTGCCATAGCATTATCCCTATATACTTCTAGATCTCGTGATACAGCGCCTCTAGGAGTGATCTTGCATTTTCTACCTATGGCCGATGCCCTTTGGTGTAGGATGGTTCTGCTTTTTCCTATCCTGGGGGATCCCAAGCATGTTATGGGCAAATCTTACACCCAGATAATCCAAACTTTTCACTTGTTCCAAAAGTTCCCAGTCTACCGACATCCTATTGCTAAAAGACAAGTGGGGATTTAGTGCCATACATTTTGACTTTGTGGGGTTTATCTCTAGGCCCCTTGCTGTGCATAATGCTGAAAATCAACCTAGCAAGGTTTGAAGGCCTATCGGAGTTCCAGAAAATAGGAGTGTGTTGTCTGCAAACATGAAGACGGGAGTATTAGTGTCCGCAGATTTTGGGGCATCATGGTTGCACTTTGCCAGTCACTCTACTACTCCAATAATATAAAGATGGAACAGCATGGGGCAAACACGCATCCTTGCCTAACTCCGTCGTTTATAGTTATCCTTGATGTGAAATCCCAACCCAGATTTGGCCTGACCTGTGCAAATGTTTCATACTATAAAATTCTCAGGATCCTCAGGAGATCGCCAGAGATGCCATAAGATCCTAACACCCTCTACAGGTTTTCTCTCTGCACGAGGTCGAATGCTGTCCTGAAATTTATGAAGGCTACATAAAGATAGTTCCACCTCAGGACAACATACTTCCAGCAGATCGTCCTGTTAGGTTTATTTACAGCTTTTGCCACAGTAGATCACTATATTCTTCTTTCGTTTTCTTCTTATCTTGCTGGTCACTCTTTTTCAGTTCTATTGAAGGCTTCTTTTACTGACTCCATTCCTTTTCAGTTTGATGCTCCTCAATGCTCTACTTTGGGTCCTTTGTTTTTTCGCTACATACTATTCCTTTATTTTCAATTATTTTTACCTACAGTCTTGGCTCCAATTTCTTCGCTGAGGATTCTCAGATTTTCTTCTTTCTTTTCGTCTCTTCCATTAGTGTGTTTCTAATTGCCTTTTCGCCGTAGAGTCCTGGCGGCCATTTTCTGAAATGTAATCCTACTGATAAATAAATAATCTACTGTCTGTAAAAGCACATTGAGCCTCGGTAGACTCTTTTACAACCGATTCTTGCATTAGATCAAACTGACCCAAAGCATTAGGTAACAACACATCCCTTCAGCATCCCTCACTGTCAGGATTCTACAGGGCATACTAATCTGCTAAACAATCTGTGGAATGCATCAATGCAAGTGAAATATATAAACCTTATAGTATCATACATTAAACTAAACCTGCCTTTTGTGAAGCAAGTTGTTACAAAAGAGATTTCTCAGGTTTTTTTAACAGAATAATTATTTTAAGTAATTTGGTTTTGCATGTTAGTAATTACTGGGGGCGCAAAAACCCGTTTCTGGTGACATAGTTAACCTAATGGAGAAAAATGTTTTAAATTAAATGTGCGTCAATTGTAAAAGGCTTCAGGAAGCATACATGACATTACTGTCATTGTTCTTTCACATGGAAATAATAATATAATTGTTATTGCTAACAAATTAGACCCCTGGGCAGAGCATCATGATTACCATCGTGATAAATTGTATTTAACCAATTAGAAAATTGTAATTATTTTAAGTTGTGCCATCAAAACTTCCTTAAATGTGGCTGTATTACTGCACATCGAAATGCCTGGAGTGCGCTTTCTGAATATAGAGCGATAAGGAATTTGTTTAGAGCACTACAATTGCTAGAGGTCTCAATTTAGTACCTTTACTACATACAAAATTACATTTAGCCAAACACTCAACAGTTTTGTAGATGAAACGCAGCTAGTGAATCCATTGATTAACAAAGTAAAAAAGCTTAAAACATATACAAATAATCCTAAGAATATGTGACCAACACAACTGACAATATTCTGAAAGGCTACCAAATACCAACAAAAGGACAAATTGTGGAAATTATGCAGTGTAAATGTATGTATTTATATATTTAAACCAGTTCTAAATCACATCTGTCACCCAACAGGTATCCCGGCGCTATTGGATCTACTAAGGGAGGGAGCAATTGTCCTACAGTGTGGTAATTTTCCAGCAATGCAGATCAGTATCAAATGTTGTTAAGGGAAGAGCCAATTTTTAAGACCCTTCCTGAATTGCAGTAGGTTAGTTGAGAGTCTCATGGTGTCCGGGGTTGATTGCAGATGGCAGCGTCAATAGAAAAGACCCATCCTCCTCGTCTAGTTTTTACTATATCAAGCCGCACATGCCAAATTGGCAGAGGTGGAACATAGGCTTCTCCCCGAAAAATAAAATTTTAATCTCTTTTGCAGAGAGGCCAGACCACAACCATGCAAGGATGTAAAAACAATTCAAAGAGACTTAAACTGCATTCTTTGTTTAAGCGGTAGCCAGTGTAGATCTTTTATTGCCAGTGAGACTGAAGCCCTTCTTGGCCTGTTAAGTTCTAATCTGGCTGCTGCTGCTTGGACCCTCTGAAGCCGACCAATCGAATAGTCTGGAGTCCCGAGCAATAAGGCATTTCAGTAATCCAGACGACTTAAAATCACACTGCGAACTATCAGTACTCTTGAGGAGTTGGGTAGTATAGGGAGAATCTTACGCAATGCTTTGATGAACTACTACTTCATCAAAGCTGCCCAAAGTCTCTCAGCTATACTGCCCTTTGACTTTTGAACATATATTGCCAAAGTGAATAGAACCATGCAGATTGTAGAGATGTCACATAAAGGATATGAATTTGTAATTTGAAAACTTCACAATGTATCTAACCAGAAGGCAGAAGCACCAGCGGACATCTGATTTGAGAGAATTGCATTCAGGGTCATATGGCTACTTCATAAAGAAAAATAAGTTTCACAGTTGATTCATTAAAGAGAAAAATAGTTTTTTGACTGACTTTTTGAGGGCGGTAGGCGAAGTTGTGAATTTTTTTCTTTAACACTTATCAAACTTTGCAAAATTCGCAAATGTTTTGAGCTATCAATGATGAAAACTGTAAAATTAATAAAGTAGGGTTTGCAGTTACAAAAATCTCATAAAACTCTTTTAGTTGGACAGTGCTCCCACTAAGAATTCTTTTTTTTGGGAAAATCTTCCACAACCAAAGTGTTGCAAAGTTTACAAAACTTCATAACAATTGTGACGTTCAAAATGTGTAGACTTCATAAACCTTTGCGCCCCTGAGTCTCGATAACCTTTGGCTGCTATGGCTCCACTATTATTCTGATACTCGGTTATGGCCTCTGTACTGCAATGTCTGCTGCATCAGAGATTGTCCTCAAAACATAATTATCACATGGATGCAAAGTAGGTGTGCTAGTAAAGAAGTGTTTAATTGTGTAGCAAAACTGTCTACTAATCACTGTTGAAGACTATTGAAGCATGTCTTCTGAGTGAACGATCAAATAGGGAAATTGGTCATTGTCAACATCCAGCAGTGAGACTTGAGGACCATGCAGTGACAAAGTTATTCAAGTAATTTCTCATTCAATTCTGTATGCTGAGGACTTGCAACCGTGTCTATCCCGCTTGATCAGAGGCTTTAAAAACTCCCCTAAATTATTTGACACTCCTTTTTAGTGCCATAACCACCACATGCACCTAATGCACCCCATGGAGATTGCTGTTAGATTCTTCCCAGCACAAGTTACAAATTGCTAATAATATTGTTCCAGATGTCTGCAGACCAAACAAGGAGCCAATGGTGTTCACATGAAAAGTCTCAGTGATTCTCTGGTCATTGCATGGCCTAGAAGCATCTCTCATCCTTAGGTGTGGAAGGCTGGACTGCTATTACCCAGTGGGAAGTGTTGCGGTACGTTGCTGCCGGTTGCATTAAGAATATTCTCTGATGAAGCATGCAGAGCACTGAGGCACACAAATATAAAGCACCTATCCTCAAGCAATTCAGCATGTGCCGCTGTGTTTTCAGGCTCCTTCGCTCTTAGGGTGCCAGCACCATTTTACTGGTATGAATTCAGTGAACTTGGGTGTCGATGGAGTACCTTTATTAAAGACTTTGAGTTACACATTGATGCCTTTGGTGTCAATAGCAAAAAGCTCCTGAAGAGACCCTTGACACATTCTTTGGGGACTGGTATGATAGGAATTATTTTGAATTTGCAGAGAGTGATGCTGACATGTACAACAAGGGAAGAATTGCCTCATGACCTTCTTTATAAATTATTATTGACGAAGAACGGTTTCATACTCCAATCAAAATCTCTATCAGTCTTAGAATTGCAGCCTTAACATTCTTTCTTGAATAATTGATCAACTGGATGAGTTCTTTCTCTTTGAAAGGAACTTTTTATCACAAAGAAAACCTATGGGTCTAGTATAGAGGGATATACGAAAAAACCTCAATCCAAGTCACGATGAATGGACATGGCAAACATAGGAGTGGAAAAGCCCAAAATCTGAACATGAGGAAGTGTCTATGGTTGTGAATAGAACCCGCTCGGTTCTTAGGATACCCATCAAACTATTGTATGATCAATTTTATCATATGGTCATCCTACAGTGGTAATATGTCTCTAGATCATTGAGACCAAATCTTACCCTGTTAGAGAGCGGGATCACTGTCCACAAGCATTTAGTGACCAATGAAAGTCCAAAGATGGGTCAAAGTGCAGTGCAAAAAAAGGAGAAGTGGTGAAATATAAAATAGGATAGAGGACAGAGCAATAATTTTATTAGGAATATGCCCTCTCCCTAGTTAAAAACAAGGCGAACAGTGCAAGAACGCAGTATGGAACAAATCACTGCTTCAATGGCCAACATGTTTCAGCCTCAATGGGGAAGACCCGAGGCTTTCATCAGGACCTCTGTTCAAAACATTGCTACTGCCAGGTGAGAATACAAAATAATTCAAAGTTGTGATACAAATAAAGGATACGGTGTATTAATTACAGCTCCTCCATGTAGATAGATCCTTTGAGTGATCTACAAAAACAAACACAAACCACCAATGTTCAAGAAAGGAGGGGGACAGAATAATCAGTCACTCCTTGTTTCCAAAATATAAAGGTAAATAGACCCACTCACCCAGCTCTACCGGGGAGAAGACCTCACCTCGCCTGGACTCAAACTCAGGCAAAAATGAGGCCACGCTCTAGGGGAAATAAGAACAGAACACACTAGAACGCCAGCTATTGAACTACGTTTTCTAAACATACTAGCATTCTTTTAACAGTTACCATGTGATCCTTAGTTCCCTTGTACTTCATAAGCGTGCTACCCCAAACCCAAACAACTCTACCTTAAAGAACAATATACTCTATAGACCCTTAGATTAAGGTCATATTACCGATAATGCGAGCGTATCTTAAAATCTAAGTCTCTCACACAGACTAGCCGAGTGGAGCCATTCCAGTTAGTGGCGAACGTTTAAGAAAAAAACTATGCACAACTATGAGCGTAAGCTAATTAGTTGCTCCCTCTCACCTCTCCGTCGTTGCCTCGAGCAGTACCCGAGAAAGGGGGAGGCAACGACCAGAGAGGATGAGGGATATTTAAACTTAAGCACGCCTATCAGATATATACGTCATTGACCTCTCATAGGTGTGTCAGGCTGAAATCTTAATTGTCTTAATTTAAAGATTACCTTACGGCGTGGATATGCCTCTACTTCGTGAGTGCCAGTCAATGTTGTATCCCAGAATCTGACCAACAGGGAACACGAACATTAACGTGTATCCAACGCGCAATCGGCGCGTCGCTTGAAAGGAACCCCAGCAATAACTCCTACTCCTCTGCTCCATACAAAAGACCGCTTGAAGCAGCCAGGAAAAAAGAGAAATGATCCTGAACTTCAGACCTAATGCTAACCTGGCTGCAAAATTGTGATATAGATCCACGTAGACTGACATAGGCTTTCAAAAGCTGCATTTTGTTAGAGGAATAGAATGGGTAAAGAATATTTTTAAAGTATAGTGTTGAAAGAAGCAGGAACTAATTATAGCATTGAGTTGACTGACCACAAAACGCAGAAAGTTTAATTTAATAACAAGATTGGTTACAGAGGGGAGAGGGACAGTCCTTTTGCCCAGGGATGGAAGCTAGAACTGCAATTCCCCAAAAGGTGGAGGGCTTCACAGGCCATTAATTCAGCTTCTTCTATCCATTCAGCTTCAGTTTATGAACACACATCCTCTTCTTTTCCTTGGCCAAACAGTCATGAAAATGGGAGTCACAGCTAGCAACATTGCTCAAGGTTTTCAGGATAATTTGAGTATCATCGGCATTCATAACAAGCATTTGCAATGCAATATAGCCTTATAGCCCGCCGTAGCGGGCTATACGGGCTATTAAAGGCCCGCTAAATCGTTAAAGGCCCGAGCCGAAGGCGAGGGACTTTAACGAGACAGCGGGACTTTAATTGCCGGTATAACCCTGCTACGAAGGGCTATAAGGCTATTAGAACATTTTGCCACTAGAGGGCAGAATGTTCTAACAAATTAAATAAAGGGTTCTCGAAGTTTGAGGGGATATAAATCCCCTCGAGCTTCGAGAAGTCTTTGTAGAACATTGGAATGTTGCTCTGCGGGCCTTTACCGGCCCGTAGAAGCAGGGAGCACTCCATTGTCTGCAATGGAGCTCCCAACATTCCAATGTTCTAATAGGTCTCGCAGCATTAAAGTTTGAGTTACTGGCATTGTACATGACAATGCTTTGCATTAATTTTTTTTCTTTATTTTGCAATTGGTATATAAACATTGTTTGTGAATGGTTAGCTGTTGCTTATGCTAAGCAACGTTGGCATTCATATAGAGTGCTAGTCTTGCTTGTTATAAGCATGCTGATTTAAAGCAATCAATTCAATCTTTATTTCGATCTATTAGATCATAAAAGATATACAGACAATCAAAGTCATTATAATTTAAAGCACTCTGATACCTGCGGGTAAAGTTTGCGCCATATAAAAGTGAAAACTAATAAATAAATTAAAAAAAGCCTACCTGTACCACGTCCACCAGACCATAAATAACGTGCAAAAAGAAAAGACCATTCACCATCTCCTTTTAGGAATGGGGCTGCCAGGCCATAGACAATAAAATCCATTAACACCCAGGCACAAACGCAATTAACTGTAATTGTTTTACTTGTGGTGTCCCAGAGTGATGTGGTGGTGTCCCCAAGTGATGTGGTGGTGTCCCCGAGTGATGTGGTGGTGTCCCCGACTGATGTGGTGGTGTTCCCGACTGATGTAGTGGTGTCCCCGGGTAATGCGGTGGTGTCCCCGAGTAATGCGGTGGTGTCCCCGAGTGATGTGGTGGTGCCCCTGAGTGATGTGGTGGTGCCCCTGAGTGATGTGGTGGTGCCCCCGAGTGATGAGTGGTGGTGTCCCCGAGTGATGTGGTGGTGTCACCGAGTGATGTGGTGGTGTCCCCGAGTGATGTGGTGGTGTCCCAGAGTGATGTGGTGGTGTCCCCGAGTGATGTGGTGGTGTCCCCGAGTGATGTGGTGGTGTCCCCGACTGATGTGGTGGTGTTCCCGACTGATGTGGTGGTGTCACCGAGTAATGCAGTGGTGTCCCCGAGTAATGCGTTGGTGTCCCCGAGTGATGTGGTGGTGCCCCTGAGTGATGTGGTAGTGCCCCTGAGTGATGTGGTGGTGTCCCCGAGTGATGAGTGGTGGTGTCACCAAGTGATGTGGTGGTGTCCCCGGGTGATGTGGTGGTGTCCCCGAGTGATGTGGTGGTGTCCCCGAGTGATGAGGTGGTGCCCCGGAGTGGTGCCCCTGAGCGCTCTTGATGGCTACAGTGTACCTCTCACACAAGTACACATCGTAGCTTCAAGTCCAAAATCGTTATGAGCGGACGTTCTCTTGATGTGGTAAAGTCATTCACCTACCTGGGGATCCACATAGCGGATAACAATAGGTGGTGTCATCACATTGATATAGCAACTCTACGTCATAAACAATTAATTAGCTGGTGTTACCAATCTGGAACATAGGAAGTCTTTGACTAAACCAGTTAAACCAGCTTTGATGATTTATGAAGCCAAGGCAATCGGGTCTGCGCTCTATGGGGCAGAGATGTGGGGTTACGAAAACTTGAGTGCGCTCCAAAAATCTGAAAATAAATTCTTGAGGTTAATCACTGGTACCCCGAACAGCACTCCATTATTGCCCTTGAGATACGATCTTGGCAGGAAGCAAATTGTGGACTTAGCCAGACTACGGCCAATCTTATACTGGCGTAGGCTCTGGACTACCCCTGAGCTCGCCCACTATGCGGAAGGATTTACTGACGTCATCAAAGCAGACTGTTTCCATAAGATTACTTGGTTTAAAATGCTAAAACTGATGTTGTTTGAGCTCGGGCTAAGTGAGTTGTGGTTTGACCCATCAGGAGCGTTATTTCCGTCTAAGTCAATCTTAAAGAATATGTATTGAGAATATGTTGCTAACGCCAGTTTGCGTAATTCTAATAATGGGTCCATGGCTGTTAGTTTTCTGGAGGCCAAATTGTTTCCTGTATTTGAAATGTACTGGGATTTTATATCTAAACCCTTAGACAGGAAACTTTTGTTCCAAATGAGAGCTGGTTCGCTCCCCCTAAGATCACTAACAGCAAAATGGGGCTCTGGAGGGTCCACTATCTGCCCTGCTTGTGGCTTAGGAAGAGAATCTCTTGGACACTTTTTGTTTTCTTGCAAAGTCTACAGTGTCCCTAGACGAGTCTGGCTGGCACCTATGTGCAGAAACCTTGGTACCACATGTAGTAGAGTTGCGTTGCGCATTTTATGTACAACCTCCCTTACATGGATTATAATTGCCACTGCAAAATACCTTGGGTGGGCTTGGATCAACAGGCAGAGACTGCTAGTAATGTAACTATTCTACGCCGATGATAAGCATAGATTGCTAGTGAATCGACTATTCCCTGCTAATGTATTGTATCAGTGTCTTCATGAAATGTATATTATGGTTTTTAACTTTGGTCATTTAAAATTAAGATTTTAATAATGAACTTTTACACCTTCTTATTCGCTTATTAACATTGTAGTTGTTTTAAATACAATGGTTCTATGGATTTGTAAGTGCTTTGTAATTCCTGAGTAATTATATATTTAATTGTTTTTTTAATATGTTTGTATGTCTTGCTTTTATGAGTAATTACTCGAATAAAGCACTCTTGAATTAGAATTTTGCTTGTTATAAGCATGCTGATTTAAAGCAATCAATTCAATCTTTATTTCGATCTATTAGATCATAAAAGATATACAGACAATCAAAGTCATTATAATTTAAAGCACTCTGATACCTGCGGGTAAAGTTTGCGCCATATAAAAGTGAAAACTAATAAATAAATTAAAAAAAGCCTACCTGTACCACGTCCACCAGACCATAAATAACGTGCAAAAAGAAAAGACCATTCACCATCTCCTTTTAGGAATGGGGCTGCCAGGCCATAGACAATAAAATCCATTAACACCCAGGCACAAACGCAATTAACTGTAATTGTTTTACTTGTGGTGTCCCAGAGTGATGTGGTGGTGTCCCCAAGTGATGTGGTGGTGTCCCCGAGTGATGTGGTGGTGTCCCCGACTGATGTGGTGGTGTTCCCGACTGATGTGGTGGTGTCCCCGATTAATGCGGTGGTGTCCCCGAGTAATGCGGTGGTGTCCCCGAGTGATGTGGTGGTGCCCCTGAGTGATGTGGTGGTGCCCCTGAGTGATGTGGTGGTGCCCCCGAGTGATGAGTGGTGGTGTCCCCGAGTGATGTGGTGGTGTCACCGAGTGATGTGGTGGTGTCCCCGAGTGATGTGGTGGTGTCCCCGAGTGATGTGGTGGTGTCCCCGACTGATGTGGTGGTGTCCCCGAGTGATGTGGTGGTGTCCCCGACTGATGTGGTGGTGTTCCCGACTGATGTGGTGGTGTCACCGAGTAATGCAGTGGTGTCCCCGAGTAATGCGTTGGTGTCCCCGATTGATGTGGTGGTGCCCCTGAGTGATGTGGTAGTGCCCCTGAGTGATGTGGTGGTGTCCCCGAGTGATGAGTGGTGGTGTCACCGAGTGATGTGGTGGTGTCCCCGGGTGATGTGGTGGTGTCCCCGAGTGATGTGGTGGTGTCCCCGAGTGATGTGGTGGTGCCCCGGAGTGGTGCCCCTGAGCGCTCTTGACGGCTACAGTGTACCTCTCACACAAGTACTCTTGGCTCAGGATTAGCATACATTAATTCCTGAATGAGGATAGGCAGACCATATTTGTGTATTCTGCTACAGATTTGTTGGTCTGGGGGATTAGGGGCACGGGGCTGGGATCAAATCCTCTTGTATGCTCGTATTAGGATACAGATTTCACTTTGGGAGCTTGATGCCCTCTGGAGACCACTACCAGCAGGGTTTTTGGCACCAGTCAAAGCTTTAAAAAAAAATAATAATAAGTGTGCGATCTTGCCTGGACATATCAAGAAGCCTTAAGTACAAACGTTCCTGTCCACCGCCGCAGGCTACACACCTCTCCACCCATCTCTTGCCAGCCCGTCTTTCTTCCGTGCCCAGCATGCCCACCCCAAATTGACAACCGCCACCACCAGGCCAGCAGTACCCTCCACCCACTTTGTGTCCTTGCTCCCCGTTATTCCTTTGTCACTCCACCCTGCGTGCTGCAGCTGGTTCCTTCAGGTGCCCCGAGCGCCACCCATCCGCCCCGTGGAAGACACACCTCCACTGTCCTGCCAAGCCACACCCTGTGCTGCCGGCCCCATCCCTGCATCCAAACCCTCAGCTGAGCCCCCAACCATCTGCAACCAGCCAACCCTACCCGTGCGCCCCAAGTCTTCCCGTGTGCCCGCCAACCCCATCCTTCGCCCCTGATCTCCTTTTCATTGCCCCCACCTCCCCTCCGCTGCTATTGATGTTGCGTTGAGCACCGTGGCACCTCTGCCCCCCTTCTGACGCGCGCCACTGTCCCGCCAGACGCCACCTCGTCCCGTACTTATTTTACCGAAACCTTTCTTACCCTTAATTGTGAGCCCCCCTCCCCTCCCGCATCAGGGCAAAGTCGGAAGTGGATCTGCTCCATTGTCAGCTACACAATGTCCTTTTGCCCGAGTGAGCCAAGAGACCTCCAGCCCTCAGCCAGCGCCGCCATACCAGCTACAAGACCCTGCATTCCTCGCATGCCTCCCACCCCCCCTTGCACCTACACCGCCCCAAACACAAACCACTACCAACCCCTGTTCGACCCCACCGTCCCGTGCCAGCAAACCAAGGACCCCCCATCCTCAGAGGCCCCTTGTGCTGTTGCTGCTCAGCTAATATTGCGGTAATTGACTAACACACTCCTTCTCCCTTCCGCTACAGCCCTGCTCGGTCTTTGCTAGGCCCCCTATTCTTCTAACATTTTATCAGCATTACCCACTCTGCGCGCTTCCCGTTCTTCACCTGTTCCTTTGTCCCATCAGAGAGCAGGACCCATGTCTTGATTTATTGACAGCTGTCGTTCTGTCGACTTCACAATACAAAGATTGCCTTCGTGCACTACAACATAGCTTGGGTAGGATGAGGTGGGTGGGGCCCTTGGGTCCATAAGCCAGCTGATAGTTTTCAAATGAGCCCAGCTTCACACTCTGTGGCCCCCGAGTGCCGCTTGGAGACAGTGCCCCACCTTCTATAGACTGGAGGGCCCCCGGTGTGGGCGGCCGTTGAGACCCCTGGGGCCCGGCCTCCTCCCCGGGACCCCGGACCCTGCCTGCGCCTTACCTCGGCTGGTCTCCGTCGCATCTGCCTCTCTCTCTGGGCCGCTGGGGGTGGCTCACATCCCAAACTCTGGCTGCCTGCCCTACGAGGCCTAGCGCTCCTCTTCACACCGGGTCTCCGAGGAGGGGATCTCCGCCGCTCCTTCCTCCTCTCCACTCAGCTCTGTGGTACTCCTTTTATTGATGTAGTAAAGATGAAAGGCTGAGCCAGCCAAGAGATGTCATGTTTTCAACTCGGTGCCTGCAGGTTACGTGCAGACTTTTTAGCGGGGCCCCAAAGGTGGGGCGTAGCCTTCATTTTGGGGTGTCGTTGGTGTCGAGTTTTTTTTTAAATGTAACAGGCAAGGCACAACTCTCTCCCAGTTCCTCTTTGCGTGGACGTTGGCATGTAGAGCGGCCCTCGGGCACTGCCCCTTGGTAAGTGCAGGTGAATGCCCTGCATGGTTGGCCCGGCCCTCCCCACGCCTGCCTCTGCAGGTCTGCCACAGTAATGAGATTTGCATGGAGGGAGGGAGGAGCCAGTCATCCCCTCCCAAGCCCTGGGACTCAAAGCGAGGTAAAGCGCACTGCTTCTAAGTGCAGACAGCGCGTTTGTGGGCTGGGCCTTCCATTCCACGGCTCAGGAATGCCAGCCAGCCACACGCACGAGTAAAACGAAACCGAACCTACGAGCCGCACGACGTGAGCTGTCTCGGTAGAAGCTCACGCGCGCCCGCGGGACCCAATCCCAAGGCGCATGGCAGAGTCGGATTCCGACGCGCGCGGCCCGATCCCAAAGCGCGCGTCGGAATCCGACTCTGACATGCTTCTTAATGTCCGCGTGGCCAGCTCCTGTCTCCCCTCGTTGTCGGCTGAGCCGACAGCTATAGTGCTCTCAGCGAGAGCGCGCTTTCGCGCGCTTTTCGCAGCGAGCCCTAAAAAGGCAAAAGCTGAAAGACTGGATTAGGTAGGCCATAGGAGTCATGGAGAGACTGAGGGGCCAATTAAGAGCTTGGTGGCCCTGGAGAGGGCCGCCATGCCGCCGCCCTGCTCCAGGACCGCCAAACAGGGCTGCTCACCAGATTGCAAATATTTTTGTATTCTTTTTGGCAGTCCTTTGGTGTTCCCACAACGGTGCATTTCAAAAAGGCACCGCAATGGGAACGTCTAAGCCTGTTGCTGCACAGCATGGACTGTAAAGTCCATGCCGTGCAAGAAAAGGAGTGCATGCACCCAGGAATGCATCCCATGGGCCTGAGGCAACATGGGACTTTTTCATGGGGGGCTCTCAGCCATGAAACTACTGGCGGTAAGGAAACTCGTAATATGCTTGGTGGTGCCGCAGTGGCACCACCAAGCATATTGCAGCCTCAAGGCCACCAGGGACTGTGCTTTTCCAGTGGTTGCAGCAGTCTCACAACGGTCCAACTGTTGTAGTTGTAATACACAGGTAAAAAGTGCCTTCAAGGTATTTATTTAGAATACTCTGCTCTATTGCTTTTGATATATATTTTTAACTGCAAGAATTATTGATAAACTCGCCAGGGAGATATTATTCAAATGTCATTTATCTAAGAAATATTTTTGTTCCTTGTGAGGAAATAAGAACCAATGAACCAATCACAAAACAATAAATATTCAAAACACGTGTATATATAGAAAAAAGTTTTATCTTTTGGAATTTATCAAGGGTACTACACAGTTATACAGACAATGTAACAAGAGGAAAATAAAAACAATTGTATAATCCTTCAATGTCACTATTGTAAACACTTCTTGTACATTATTTTCCAGAAGAGAGTGTAAGTGTCGATGTTTCGATCTCTATGCATTTGTCCATGAGACCATTTTCAGGACTATCATAAATTTAACAGTAGCACCCTAGTAAAATATGAAATAACTAATAATTACCATGCATGAATTTAAACTATGCATTCCATTATTTACGGAAACACATTAATACGCTGTACAAACAAATTATCATTTCTCAATTCACAAAATTTCACATCAATGAAGTTAAGAATATCTCAAGATGCATATATTATGTAACATCCTTAGAACTCAGCAAAATATTTCTATCCACAGGAACTAATGTGTCTAATTTTATCAAAACCATCATTTTCATAGATCTTTTCTAATTGGGCACTAAAGTTTAATCTAGAACCAAACATCATGGTATTGCATACAAATTATTTTGTGATTGATTTGTACCTGAAACAAAGAGAATATATTATTAAAACTCATCTTATCTTATAATTCATCAACTACAAATTGCAAACAGCCACATTGTATTTTTCTAAAGTTTTTTATAAAAGAGTTATGTTGTAGAGCCAGAGCAATGGTGAATACCATATCACACTACCATCTAAAAATGCCTTACCATTATTTTGAATTACTTAGAAAACGTATTTCTTGATTCTCCATGAATATACAGATAGCAATCCTTAATAAGTTTCATTATAAGAGTGATATTTTACCCATCCTTACTGATCTGGTATTATAGACTGCCTAAATATTACATGAGAACCACTCATATTAACTATCAGGTTTTTAACCTGTTTACACATGCCCCTAGTTGTGTTGCCAATTTTACTCAATAAAATATGGACCTATACTTTCAGTTTTAGCAAATATGACCTAATCAAAAAGGAAACAAATACCGGAATGGTGTTTCCAAAGATTCAAGAATAATTGAATACAATTGATACGTATATGTCAAATCGATCATCGTTCTGTAACTCTAATAATAAAAAGACAATACATCAGTTTGAGTTTATTTATCTTTGTCCATTAGTCACTTAATCTCCTTACCTACTTTGTTTAAAGTGAATAATCGTCAAAAGATACAGGTAAGTGAACTCTGGTGCTTTTTGGATGGTGTTATTAAATTGCCAGTCCCCCGCGACTTCTCAATTGAAGGAGTTTATTCTAAAAAAAAGTACATGTAATTTGAGTCAATATTAAGTTTAAGTTAATATGGAACCAGGCATTAAATATAAATGGCCCTATCTTTTCTAAGTCATACCTGTTAAGTTTTGTAGCACAGTGAAAATTCGGAAGTCTGCAGTCAGATTAGTATCAACCAGACTGCCGGTTTGAGCTCACATTTATACTTTGTTTGGAGCTCAAAAGAGAACTAGCCTCATGCATCTCCTTAGTAATGAATCTCACTTTGTCGGCCATCTTGAACACCCTTTTTACTATTGATATAATACTGTTTATATGCAGAGTGTCTATTCCTATTAAGTTATAGGGCTATTTGGCTTGAATTATATCCTTCACTTTTATACCTGACTATAGAAATAATTTTAAACTACTATTAGTTTATATTACTTGTGTAAAGTACAAATATGTCTTATTTTTCTCATCTTATAATGTGATTCAAACGTGAGTTAGACAATGATTAAAGCTACTTGAAAAACACATAAAATTTACACATACTTAAATCATTCAAAATATTCATATAGTATTAGCATCTACATTTCAAATTGAATACATTTAAAAATTAATTGTGAATAAATTATATATTTAAATTGATCCATGCAATGTACATCATTTATATCGATACGGATACCCAACATTTTTGATACAGATGCATATTTTTTAAAGAAAATAATCGTCCAAATGACTCATATATTTACATCAATCAGATCGTGTGTACAGCCGCTTATTTATATATACATAATCCGTCAGTTTAAAAATTACTAAATTGTTTCATATAAATCACAACTATGATTATGAGTTTTATTCTACACAAAACTTAGCTTGTGAATTTAAGAATGTACAGCTTTTAAATCATTGGATCAGACAAAGGTACACAATGTTATACATTAAGATAAATATCATAAAGCGTATAATGGACTAAAAATCATTACATTTTCATGACTTTTCTTAACAGTTTGATGTCTTTTCATCAACTTTGCTGACACCAAAATCTATTAACATATAATCCTTTTAAGAATAGCTGTTATCTAAACTGATATATAGTACATAATGAATTATCAGTTTGTTTCACCTCTCATCGTTATTTATCACCAGAAAGAAATAAAGTACTGATTGTATCAAAGGTGTTTTATTTATTTTAGACTGATGTTGTCTCTCGTAATCATACATAAGGAACTCAATTCTCTTTATCTAATGGCATATGTGTGAGCCCACACAATTTATAGCATAAGAAATTTCTGACACATATTTCACTTAAGACATGCTAACGCATGCCATTCAGAAGCGGAGTTGAGTCCTCTCTTAACCAAGTCAGTGCGACAGATCCATCTGCCTACTTTTATTGACAATGTTTGCTCTTTATTGTTTTGTCTCCTTGTGGGTTTCACTACTTCAATTACCTACCAACGCATATCTTTTTCTGAATGTCCGGTTCTTCGGTAATGGTCTACCAGTGGGGCATTATCTACACCACACCTAATACGTGACTGATGTTGAAGGATGCGCTTTTTCACAGCCTATATTGTTTTGTCAATATAATGTAACCCACTTGGGCATTGGATACAATAGATAACATTAGATGTGCTACAATTGGAGAACATCTTTAATGTGATCGAAATATCATGAATCACACATGCTTTAACCGTTTGGGTGGTATTGCATGCCAAACACATATTGCATCTGTGATGACCTATTAAAGGTGTCAGTTGTCTCATATTGTCTACTGTATTCTCTTTGTTCTCACTATATGCATGAACTAGGCAGTCTTGTAAGTTCGTACCTCTTATAAAAGAGAACATGAGTTTTTGCTCAAGTCCTGAGACACCTTTTACTAGGCTCCAATACTTAGTGACAATCTTTTTAATGGAATTGGTATGGGTGACAAATGATGATACACATACCAATTGGTGGTCCTTTGGGCGATCCTTAACAGTTAACAGGGCTTCTCGATCATTATACCACGCTTGTTTCATAGATCTTTTTACTAATTTAGACGGATAGTCCTGTGCTTTGAGTTTATCTTTTAATTTTTTCGCCTCAAAGAAATAGTCATCTTTGAAGGTACGATTCCTACGCAAACGTAAGAACTGTCCAAATGGCAATCCATCTTTTAGTGCCTGTGGATGGTGACTTTTGTAATTTAACAATGTATTTCAGGATGTCGGTTTAGAATATAGCGTGGTATATAGATGGTTAGTCGAATAAGTGGACTTATTGCATTTAGCCACACATGGAAAGTCTGTAGTTGTTCTTTAGAACCTCGCCATATAAAAAAACATTGTCTATATATCTCAGCCTTTGTGTGATAATGGCTGAGTAGGGATTAGACGCTTGGAGAATATATTCATTTTTAAAAGCTGAAACATAAATGTTAGCAATATCGGAGCGTAAACTGCCCCCATATCGACTCCTTTCTGTTGCTGGCAAAAATCACTTTAAAACAAAAAAAAGTTCTCACATAGAGAGATTCGCACACATTCCACGATAAAGTCACTTGGTACCCTGTGTGGTCTAGGTCTCGATTCCAACAGAGTGTTTAGAATAGAAACCTCTTGTCAAGGAATATTAGTGTACAAATGTTCTATGTCCATGGAGACAAGAAATTCAATGGTGGGATCAAAGTCCTGACCTTCTATCCGGTTAATAACCGCCATAGTGTCTCTAATGTATGTGGGTTGGTTAATCGCAAATGGTCGTGTAAATTTATCTGCAAATTGTGCCAGGGGTTTAAGTATAGAAATACAACCTGACACAATAGGTCACCCTGGTGGTTGAATGGGGTCTTTATGTACCTTTAGTAACATATAAATCACTGGTACTGTCGGTGCCTTGTTAATAAGGTATCCTGCCTCTTTCTCATTAAGCCAGTCTCCTTTAAAACCTAGTTTGATCAAAGCAGCAATTTCCTTGGTGAGCCTGGCTGTAGGGTTAGTTGTCAATCTTTTATAATGTGCAGTCATCAATAGTTGTTTTAACGTTTCCTGATTGTATTTTTCCTTTTCCCAAAGAACAATCCCCCCACCTTTATCAGCTGGTTTTATAAGCGCATTGGGGATAGATTGTAAATTCTGCAATGCAGCTTGATGGTCTTTCGAGAAATTAGATTTGAAATGTATTTTTTCTTTAAAGAGATTCTCAATTTCTGTCAATATTACATTTTCAAATGTTATTATTTTCTTTCTTATTATCGTGTTCATAGGATAAAAGGTGGACAGGTTTTTTAAGTCTGTACCTCCATTCATTGCTGGTGAAATGTTATTAGCAAAGTAATTTCTTGGTCTAACCGATCTAAAACACCTGCACATTTCTAATTTGGTTTGAAACAGATTGTTCTTGTAGGTCGGTACAAACATTAATCCTGCTGAGAGGATTGCCACTTCATGTTCAGAGAGAATATGAGAGGACAGGTTAAATATGGGGATAGTTTGATCTGGTTCTACCATTTGTAATACTGATTGCGAGTTTGGCGGAAACCATGGGTGCATTGGTTGTGATACAATCCCCTCTTGCCTCCCCGCTGTCTCCGAGGAGGGCTGGATCCTCTTCGTTCCTGGCCTAAAAAAACCTGAGCGAGCATTCGTTGGCTGAAAAACTGCAACCATTTTTAAACTCTTCGTCATCTATAAAGGTTATCGGAATGTTTCCTATTTGAAGGCCTGTAGGAATAATATTGGTATTCAAACAGTCTGTTAGAAACTTTGCGTGAAGCTCTGTACGCACTAGTTTCTTTTTGAGTCGATCTAATTGGCTCAATTCTGATTCATACGGTAATTGTGTTACAGGCCCCCTGTTCCCAAATAATGAGGACCCACCTGCTTTTTTTAAAATGTATTCATCCATAAAAGATAATGTCTCCGCTTCAGACATCTAAAAAGATTATAAAGCTATACAAATCTATAGAACAAACAACTACTTGAGAAAGTAGGCCACAACAGAAAACTGTCTGAGCTACAAACAATTAAAGTTTTCCCATTACATTTAATGGAGTAGTTGTAATACAGCGGTCGGACCATTGGTGCCGCGGCCCCCAACCACCACTGCGCCTCCACCATGAGTTTAGTAGTTCCATTGACTGCTGAACTCGTAATCAGGTACTGAGACTTTTCATCTGCACCCATAGTTGCACCACATAGCTACACAGTTGTCACTAATTTAATCCAAGGTGCTATGTTGCACCATATTGCATGTGGTAGGCATGTGATATTTTTCTCCATAGCTTTCTGTATAACGTTTTGCAGCTCACAGAGCTGTTTTCCTACAGCCTCGATCAATGTTTGTATGCTTCATAAATTATTTAAATATGAATAGCTGTGTAAAATCACACAGCTATTTGGCTAACACAGAATAAATATAGACAGTCTACGTTCACACATATATGATGTAGTTAATCTTGTAAAAAAGACCAACATTTAAACTGGTGTTTGCTTAATGAGTTTGTACCTTCAACTATTGATTGACATGTGATTTTTCTGCTGCAATAGCAGCCAAACTTTTCAAATAAAAAATGTAATACATGAGCATTGAGTCACTAACACCCTCTCGGAATAAATAACCGAGATGTCAATCAAACAGCAGCAAGCAAGAGAGCCTGCCAGAGGCTGTTAGCCATGAAGCAAAGATTTTATAAAAGTGATGTCAAAATGTTGCCCTTTCAACTTTGCAAACCGTTGGCGGGCCATGCAACTCCTGACTCATTTAGCTTGTCTCAATAAGTCCTTTTAACGCAAAAAATGAAAGGTTTGCATTTTTTTGGTGTAGTGCATGCACACTGAGGCATTTAATATAAAAGTAAACTTACACCTCCAGAAAGAGGTACTGGCATCCAGGCACACACAGACCTGCATGCATACAGACACCCACCCACAGAGAGCGGCAAAGATGGAGGCATCCATACCCACCTACAATTTGACTCACACCTGCAGACAGAGGGACTGACATCCATGCTGATAAATACCAACATGCCTACCCACACTCACATACAGAGGAGTAAGCATGGGCGAATTTTGCGAATCTCGCGTTCGCAAATTTTGCGTATTTGCGAACTCGCAATCCGTAAAATCCGCGAATTCTCGCGAATTTGCGGATTTTTTTTTTTGTTTGTGTTCGCGCGGGTTTTTGCCAGTTCGCGAGGGTTTTGTACAATTTCGCAAACGCGAACTTACCTGTTGGGTCGCAAGTTTTGCGAACTTGTTGTTTCTACGTGTCCAGCCTGTTTGGGACACTCTTCTTCATCACTGCCACTCTCTGTCACCACTGCCACTCTCTGACTACTCATGCCACCCTCTGGCCCACCCATGCCACCCTCTGTTTCATCACAGCACCCTCTGGTTGTCCAGTGTACATTATTGTGGCAAAGCAAAGCACACCTTCCCTGCCTCAAGTGACCTGAATTAATTTGGGGCTGATTAATGTGTCACAGAATATTTTTTTAGCTGGCACCTGCTTCCTTAGTGCTTCCTGATTAGTGATCTTTTGCACTTGCTAAGTGCTTTCATTGTTGCAAAATTAGTTACAACACCTGCCCTGCCCCAACTGACAATAATGAATTAGGGGCTGATTAATGTGTCACTGGATTTGAACTTCCAGCCTGGCTCCTGCTTGTCTGCTTTAGCTGTAATTCAGGACCTTTGTGTAACTATTCTGAGGGTCAGAGCAGGGTCACATAATAGTTGCAAGTAGGCAACTGAACTCTGGAGGGGCCCCTCAGGAAGCCCTACAGGAAATGGCTACTAATGATGAGCTTGAACTTTTGAACCTGGTAAGTAGTTTCAGTTTTGCTAAGATCGTATTTCTGCAATTTAGCGCTTATTCGCGGGGCGCGAAGTTGAACTGGGAAGCCGCGAACTCACGCGAACAGTGCGAGCAAGCCATAAAATCCGCTGCTCGCGAATTTGCGAATTTTGCGGGAAATTCGCGGATCTCGCGGATTGCGAATTTACCGAAAATCCGCAAAATCCGCGAGCGTAACGGATTTTCCGCCCATGCTTACAGAGGAGCAGCATAGAGCAAGGCGCCCATGCACACCTACCAACAGGGCCGGCTATAAGTAAACTCACACCTACAGACAGAGGATCTGACATTCATGCGCACACAGACCTACAGGCATACTAACACCCGCCCGCAGAGACCACCGTAGAGGGAGGCCCCCATGCACACCTACCAACAGGGCTGGCTACAAGTGAACTCAAGCCTGCAGACAGAGGGACTGACATCCATGCACACACAGACCTACATGCATGCAGACACATACCCGCAGAGACCACAGTAGAGAAAGGCACACTTGAACATCTACCAATAGGGCCGGCTACAAGTAAACTCATACCTAAAGACAGAAGGATTGACATCCAGGCACACAGATCAACATGCATACAGACACCCACTCAGAGAGCAGCACAGAGGAAGGCATCCATGCACACCTACCAACAGGATCGGCTACAAGTAAACTTGCGCCTGCAGACAGACAGACTGGCATCTATGCCCACACAGACCAACATGTGTACACTCACCCACAGAGAGCAGCATGGAGGAAGGCACCCATGCACACCTACCAACAGGATCAGCTACGAGTAAACTCACACCTGCAGACAGACAAACTGACATTCATGCACACACAGACCAACATGCATACTGACACCCACCCACAGAGAGCAGCACAGAGGAAGGCACCCATGCACACCTACCAACAGGGTCACCTACAGGTAAACTCACACCTGCAGACAGAGGGACTGACACCCATGCACACATACCAACAGGGCCAGCTACAAGTAAAGTCACACCTGCAGACAGAGGGACTGAATCCATGCACACACAGACCTACATGCAAACAGACATCCACCCGCAGAGACCACTGTAGAGGGAGGCACCCATGCACACCTACCAATAGGGCCGGCTACAAGTGAACTCAAACCTGCAGATAGAGGGACTGATATCTAGGCACACACAGACCAACATGCGTAAAGACACCCAGCCACAGAGAGCAGCACAGAGGAAGGCACCCATCCACACCTACCAACAGGGTCGCCTACAAACAGGGATCTATATACAAACACATATACCTTGGGTTTGGATTAGCAAGGTGGGCAATCAGGCATGGGCCAAAGGGCCTGCGGCCAATTGGTGGGCTAGTTTGTTGCTGGACTAAGCAGTTAACAACCTGCATGGGCAGTCTCTGTCTCCAGTAGAAACCTGCAGCATCAAAGGCTGTTAGTACAGCCTTAGAATGCATATGGCCGCCATCTTGGGGTGGTCTCTACCTCCTTGTGCCATTAGCCTGAGCGCTCTAGCGCTTCCTGTAGCCCAGGTGAGCTGCTACTTAAGGCGAGCTCTCCCGCTGTTCATTCTTGGGAAAGGTGCCTGCATGCGCGCTGTACTGGCTATCATTTAAGCGTGTTGCGCTTATCTCATTATTTTAAAAGCTCGTTTTTACCATTGTATTATTTTTTCTTGTGAGCCATGTCTTATTTGTAATTTTCTATTGCCCAAATACTTGCATTTTAAATTGTGCCCCCCACCGCGTTTTTTCGCGGAGTTTACCGTTTTCTGCAGCTTCCTCGTGGCGCTTGGCCGCCATCTTGGGGTGGTCTCTACCTCCTTGTGCCATTTGCCTGAGCGCTCTAGCGCTTCCTGTAGCCCAGGTGAGCTGCTACTTAAAGCTCACTCTGCTCGCGCAGCGGTGACGCGCAGTGGTAGCGCCTGACTCGCGCCGGAGTCGAGCCAGAGTCTGCCCGTCTGCGCCCGTCCGCGCCTAGCACGCGCAGTACGCCGGGGGTTTATCTTCTTTTTTGTATCACTGTATGTCCTCATCCGTCGGTTTGATAGGATGATTGTTTATTCCAGTGCCACGCTTCATGCCATCAGAGATACTCTCCCACGCTGCTCTGCCACATCTCACCATCCGTTGTGTGGCCCGTGTCAGTGTGCTTGTAATAGATGGTCGCTGGACCGGCCTGTAGGTATTCGGGAGCTCGCCACTTCCCCCGCCCTACGAGCTCTTCCCGGTGTCTTTCCTGTGCCGGGTAGCCTGGGATCTGGTCTGCGATTTTTAAATCTTAACACCAGATCTCTAGTAAAACACCATGTGTCTGTGGCAGATCTTATTTTGGATGAGACACCAGATCTGCTGGCTTTAACTGAAACCTGGCTGCAAGACACTGATGATGCTATAGTCAATCTTGCCTGTCCTCCGGGCTATCTATGTTTTAGATCTAATCGCCATTCTAGAGGTGGAGGTATCGCCCTATTTATCAAATCCGCTTTTACATGTACCTGGACGGTCCTGCAGATTGCTGGATGTGAGAGTGCGCTGTTTAAGGTTACCATCAGCCCCCAGTTCTCGCTGTCAGGGATGGTTGTTTACCGCCCCCCAGGCAGCGATGTAGCTTTTAGAGGTGCTTTTCCGGAGGCTGTGAGCCTATTGGCTAGTGGTTGCGCTAATTTCTCGATCTTAGGCGACCTAAACCTCCACTTCGATAGGTTAGAGTCTCTGGCCATTAGTGTTTTTCTGGCTGACTTAGAGGCCCTGCAGCTGATCCAGCTTGTCTCTCAGCCTACACACGTGGCCGGCCACACTCTTGACCCGTTTTTTACGACTCTCTCGGATGTCCAGATTGTGGCGGTTGCTCCTGTGATATGGTCTGACCACTATCTGGTGTCTGCTTGGCTTCCCCTCCCTGCTAATCCCACTATTCCACCTCCTTTGCGGATACCTCGGCGCCACTGGAACAAACTTAGGCTAGAGGACCTTCACCGCATTATGGGTGCCGAGCCTCTAGGTCCTCTGCTGAATGCCACCTTGGGCTACGACCGGTTCTGTAACTGGATTACCAGGGCGCTTGACGCCCTGGTACCTATCATCTCCAGCAAGTCCAGTCCCCGGCAGGCTAGCCCCTGGTATGACAGTGCGCTGCGTGCCATGAAGTCCTCTTGTAGACGGGCAGAAAGGGAGTGGCGTAAGACGTACGATGCCGATAAGAAATCCATCTACCTGGCCTCAGTTAAGCTCTACCATCGAGCTATATGCAGGGCCCGGGCGGCGTTTTACGCAGCCGAATTCCGAAATAGCCTCAATCCCACCAAAACCATCTTTAAAACCATAAAAGACCTGATGGCAAAGAGAGTTCCCCCGCAGTTGGACAGTTCCATCTCCCACTGCGAAGCTCTAGCCACTTTCTTTCTGGATAAAGTTAAGAAAATCTACCAGGCGTTTCCGAGCACACTGCCACCAGTGATTCCCTGGAGCGGCTCCAGCAGCTGTCCATCGCTGCACTCCCTTCCCACTCTTTCTAATGAGGAGTTTGCTAAGTGGGCCCTGCGAGTCAAGTCTGGCTCGCCTGCAGACCCGGTAAGATCTGCCCTTTTCAGGGATGTTGCCTTTCAGGGACGCACAATAGTGTGTTCTCTGATTAACCTCTCCCTGACTTCCGGCCTGGTCCCTGCCAAGTGGAAGCAAGCGGTGGTTTCCCCGATCCTAAAAAAACCATCCTTGGATCCGCTGAGACCAGAAAACTACCGCCCTATATCTTTGCTCCCTTGGCCGGCCAAGGTCATGGAGGCCCACGTAAATCTGGCCCTCACGGAGCATATGACCCAAGTTAATGTTCTGGATCCCACGCAGAATGGGTTTCGTGCTGGCCACAGCACTGAGACGGCCCTTCTGGCAATGGTTGAGCATTTGCGGATTGTGCTCGATGCAGGTCAAACGGCAGCGCTTATTTTATTAGACCTGAGCGCTGCCTTTGACACTGTTTCCCATCGCATCCTTCTACACCGCTTGCAGGACATTGGCATTTGTGGCTCTGCTCTGTAGTGGTTCCGCTCCTTCCTTAGTGATCGCTCCTTCTGCGTTGCCACCCCTCCTTTCCAGTCCAAGTACCATCCTTTGGACCTGGGGGTCCCTCAGGGCTCCTCGCTGAGTCCCACGCTTTTTAACCTGTACGTGCAGCCGCTGGCTGAGGTCGCCAGGCAATGGGGCCTAACCATGGTCTCTTATGCCGACGACACTCAGTTGGCGGTTACGATCAGCGGGGATGCCAAGCAGGATGCCCTCAGGTTCCGAAGTGGACTGAGAGAGGTGGCCAGCTGGATGAATAACAACTGTCTCCAGCTGAACGCGACAAAAACGGAGGTGATGATCGTTGGAAGGGATGTGGACCACTGGGGGGACGGATGGTGGCCTCCTGAGCTGGGATCAGCGCCGGCCCCCATCCTGGAACTCAGGAATTTGGGAGTATGGCTTGACCACACGTTAAGCTTTGTGACCCACACGAAGAGAGTGGCGGCCTGCTGTTTTGGAGTATTACGCGGGCTAAGACCCCTGCTCAGATTTTTTGATGCTCCTACAAGACAGCTGGTCATTCAAGCAATGATTATCTCTCGGCTGGACTACGCCAGTTCACTCCTTTTAGGAGCGAACCAAGCTGAGATCCTTCGTTTACAGCGAGTCCAGAACGCTGCGGCTAGGGCGGTGGTCGGTTTCCCCGGACCTGCCCCACTTCTAATACTCTGCGGTCCCTGCACTGGCTCCCGATAAACAAGCGAATTCAATTCAAGGCTCTCTGCCTGGTTTTTAAAATTCTTCGAGAGTCGGCACCTGTGATACTTAACAAACTGCTCTCTCCCTACGTTCCTACCCGCTCACTCCGATCCCTTGGACAATTCTTGGTGGTTGTCCCCCGTTTTAGACTTAGTCGGATGGGGGGTCGCTCCTTCCGAGTGAAAGCTGCAACCCTCTGGAATGCGCTCCCCTTGGAAATCCGCCTCTTGGATGATTTAATATCCTTTCGTAGGGCCCTGAAAACCTTCTTGTTTTAATGTTCCCTGTTTTAAGTGTTCTGCTTTTTTGTTGCTGGATTTAGTGTTATGTTGTGTCTACCTTTCCCTGCGCCAGGACGCTCCTTCGCTGGAGCAGCTGTGCGCATTAAAAATGTAACTAACATATACATACATATAAATAGCCTCACCCAATGCACATTAAGTCAATCCGGCTAATTGTCAGATACACTGTCACAGCAACAAGTGTGCCTTCCCCCTAGCTCCCTCTAGGTGTAACAGAGGCCTCAAGGAGCTGCTAATTGTAAGGCATTGGCAGTTGCTTTGTTAAGGATGGACAGGGGACGACTTAAGAGTTGGGGTTGTAGGTGATGGTGAGGGACGGCGAGGAAGCTAACAACAAGCTCCAAGGCTTTTAGAAATTATTAACACATTAGTTGTTGCTATGCCTCTTTTCTATTAGGCCTCTAGTACTATTTATGTTTGTACTTGTTTTTCCAACATTAGAAGTTTTATTTTATTTTTTGCCACGGTGGTTTTGCTTTGTGATTTAAGGTACACTGCTGAGTGCAGACATAGTATATACATGTCAAGGTTTTAATAACCATATTGACATGTTTAGTCTTTTTGTTGAGAACATTGTGAGTTTAGGTGCACTGATTACTCCTGCAAAGTTTGGAGTTTTTGAGGAGGTTACTCAGTTTATTTGTGCCCCCCCCCCCGTCTATTGAACAGGCGGAAATAAACTAGTCTCTTCTGTTCTTTGCCTGCTAGTTATCAATTACTGCAGTGAACAGGGAGAGGATGGGAAGAGGATGCGACTTTAGCTGACTTTTTTCATGTCCTAGCATCAGCTCAACATCCTGTGATTCTAGGCAATTCACTTAATTTCCCTGTGCCTAAAAACATTAATCTGGCCTTATGAAATGTAACCAATGCTCATATAAAGCAGTGGTGGACAGCACAGGTAAGAGCGGTGAGACGGTGGGAGGGGGGGCGGGGCGGGTTGGGGGGGTGGAAGTCAACAGATGACGGGATAGATAATATTAAATAAAAACAATAATACAGCCAATTGCTTTGTCCTCTTTGCACTCGCGTCATTGCTGACTCGGCAAAGCCGTGAGAGCAAGGTAAGTGGTTTTATATATGTTTTTTATTTAATATTACCTACCCCATCGTCTGTCGACATCCACCCCCATCCCGCCCCGCCCTTGCCCTACCACTCACCACTCACCACTCTTACCTGTTCCGGCCACCACTGATATAAAGCACTCCAATGCCTCTGGGCTAAGTTCATGCTAAATAAAACTGCATATATGTGGGGGAAATGACACTTTTATTTTTTTTTACATTTAAACACTAGCATCATTCCCTTTATCTAAAGATACAAGTAATGCTAGCAACAAGTAAAACAAAAAGCAGATGCATCTTTCACCAGTTTCTGAGCATTGGAGAGCTTCTCTCAAGTATAGTAAAATATATGCTGTGAATATATTTAAAGCCCAGGATGAGTGCAAGAGTCCACCTAGGTCTATGCCGTGTTACCCAGCTGACATTAATCAAACCATCCACAGCAAAACTATGGATAAATAAACAAATAACATTGAGTTCCTAATATTTTTTTTAAATTCTAATCTTCCAATGAATAATTTTTTTTCTCCATCGGAATGTTCAATTCCAATTCAACTTCCACACACACTAAGAGGTCGATTATGATGGCGGACGGATTGCCTCCGCAGGGCTGGCGGGGGCAATCCATCCGCCATTCTCACTGCAATTACCCCCCCCGCCACATTAGGATGGCTGGGGGGTCCGCGGCGGACGGCAAGACCGTCCGCTGCTTTTCCGCCGGTCGCCTTCGCGACCGGCGGAAAAAGTGCTCACATATGGTGGCGGTGCCTGCGAGACACCGCCAACCATATTATGATGCTGGCGGTCCAATGCCCTTCCACGGCGGCATTGCCGCCATGGAAAGGCATACAGTCTTTTCTTTGGGGGCCGTTTGTGGGGCCTCAGGGTGAAGGGGGCTTGGTGGTGCACATGGGGGTACCTATGGTACCCCCCTGCAGTTGCATGCCCAATGCGGTAGGCACCGCGCGGTGCCTGACGCTTTGTGCATGCAAATGCACAGCATGCATTTTTTACTTTGGGGCGGGTGCTGCTTAAAGCAGCACCCGCCGCAATGTTAAATATGCGGGATGTGACCGCCAGGGTGGCAGTCACATCCTAATTCCAACGGAGGGAATGCCGCTATCCCTGCGGACGGTGCCTCCACCTCGGGGGTGGCAGACAGATGCAGGCCGTCCGCCATCATAATCGACCCCTAATTTCTTACCAATATTTGGGCATAAAATTGTATTTCTTTTTTGGGAACATTTTCTCTGACTGCGGGTATATATCTAATTCCTTTTTTTGTAAATGAAATTAATAGCATAAATAGCTATACAATGAACCGAAGTGTGAAGTGAAGGGCAAACATTTACTGAAAGAAAGATACCTCTGAAAAGTTACATAAAGATGAGCGACACAGTCATATGTCATCAGGATATACTTTTGCTTCTCCCTGTCAGACCAGTTTTTCATAGACCCCATTTCACCAAATGCACTTTAAATCAATATATATTGGGGCTCAAGGTGGACGAGGACTGGAGCACATATGGCAGTATAGTGCTCTGGCCAGACTCCTCTTTTCCAGGGTCCCACAGTCACTGGATTTCTGAGAGCAGGGGATGCGTTCTCCCTGAAGTCTGTTAGAGGATTTCACGTCATGAGGTATTCTTCCCCCTACCTACAGGAAACAGGAGAAGTGCAACCTCTGCGAACCTGGCAACATCAAGATTGCAGCACCAGTATTTCTAGGGCCTAGCAGTGAGAATACTGGGCCAGAGTGAGTACAAGAGAGAATCTCAAGTGCGGCCCTGCAGACTGAAAAGTGACCCACACCAAGAATCAAGAGGGACAGGAGGTATACTGAACGGCACACCAGCACCTCCCAGTGGCTGCAGAACACTGTGGCGCAGGGCTGGAGGTGTGGGAGAGTCCCCAAGAGTTAGCAGCATCCAAGGAGAAAGCGAATGAATGCCTCTGCATGACAGCTGATTCTGGCGGCCTTAGCTACGCCGGTGATTCAAGGACTGCGCGGTTCCAGTTCTAGGTTGCATGGAGTCAAAAAGTTATTGCCGTGCAGACCAGATCTCTGCAGCTAACATCTGCCTTCTCAGAGTTTTGAAAATGTGGTGAGGAAACCACGAAGACTAGAATTGAGAGGATTTACATTTCGAGGACCTTCCTGAAGAGGATAGCTCTAGAGAAACAGTAAGGAAGGCATACTGTCTCTCCATAAAGAGAATGGGAGGTACTACGGAATCTAATGGAACTGTCATAGCAGAACTTTGAACCACATGAGAAAGAACACTGTTGTAAATAAGTTAAGTAGGTAGCAAGACACGTCTTTGAGTAATTAAGATATATTTATTGAGTTAGACAAGATAAGTCAGCAGAGCAGTAAACCCCACAGCTGACCAGACCAACTGCCAAGGCTGGAATCTTCACACACCAGATAGAGCACACTTAGGTACTATGGGAGATGAAGAAGATAGGAACACTAAGAAAGGACTACAGACACCAAGTAGTCATATTGTACCAAGTAATATACAACAAACACATTTTCAGAAGAGCATAAAGTGGAAGACAGTATTGGTAGTCTGACAAGATAAATCTAACCCTTGAGGTTAAATCCCATGGTTTCACAGAGATTGAACCAGCAAAGACCTTCTCAAAAGCAAAGAAACTGAAGCGCGGATAACTTTGGCGTGATATGAAGTAGGTGCTGGTACAATAGACTAGAACCAAGATGCCACTGGGATTGGCATGACTATATTATGCCCATTGAGCAGAGATTGAGTGAATTCTTTCAGTTTGAAACTGAGTGTGATCACTGGTGGTGATGGGGGTCCACCTTTTTTTTCAACCCTCCCATGCTCTCCCATCAGTCTTCTATTTCAATTGCTATGGGAAGTGGGTCAAAGTGGGAATTCAGTGGGAGAACTCAGAGATAACAAATATTGTAGTTCTTTACTTGGGTTATGTTTGTCTCTCTGAGCATGTTTGGAACCCTTAGATTAAGTGTTTAGGTATACAGGGTTTTACAATAAAAATTATTTTATCCTAAGGTCAATGTTTTTTGTAATTTTTCTTAGACAGTGAAATGCTGTGACAAAAGTGATCCCCCTATCCAGTCACTTCAATCTTGGCATTTTGCCTCGATTATGAGGCACCCAGGTAGAGCTAGCAGGGTTGTGTGCTATATACAAATATTAGGGTACTAAAAACATGTCCTAGAGAGCTGTTCAGAGGTTTTAAAAACATAATAAGTTTTCATTGATGATTTTGAGCAAAGACTCTTTACAAAGTACAGTATTGGAACTACTTCCCCTACATTTATATTGACATGGACTTCCTAAATGGTCCAGATCAGAGTGAGCAAGAGCTACAAGGCCTAAGGATGAAGAGGGCTATCATGGGACCATAGGGTGAGAATTATTCCAAGAGCACTCAAGAAAGCAGAAAGCTCTGGTGACATCTCTGAGGGCAGGGGCCTCACAGATCTGAGTGTGATTAAGAGCCCAATTGGACCCACCAGTAAAAATTAGCTTAATAGTTCTAAGGGTTATTGGGTTTTTTGGGAAGTCACTGATGATGAGCTAGAGCCTTGAAGTGTTAGTGAGTTACAACATTTATATTTCGTCCACTACCCCAAGGGTCTGTTGGTGTAGTGTTGATTTTGTACAAGCATGGGCTGCTAATCCCTGAGGGTGTAGACAAGTCTCAAGACCCAAGAGTGAGTATGAGCCTCTGAAGACCTGCTGGACATGAGGGGGGTAAGGATCCTTAAAGATGAATGAAACGTTAGAGCCTGATGGCAGACAGGACATTCAGGGATCTAAGATTGAGCATGGGCCATGGAATGTAAGGTAAAGATACAAATTCAGGCACCTCAGGGTGAGAACGAGATTCATAGCCCTGAAGAAGAGGAAACCTGTGGGTGTTCTGCAGTGAACTAATGTTGTTTTCAGTCTTGCCAAAAGTTACTGGCCCTATAAGCCTTAAATACTTTTATTGCGGCAAATGTTTGCCAGTGTTAGCTCCATGATCCTAACCAAGCAGTGTTTTGCGAAATGGTGATCTGTAAATGTAGACCACATTCTTTGGACTGCCTGGGCCTAAATGTGATCATAATCCAACTCTGATAAATAGTCACAGAAAAAGCGCACACATTGCACACCGATTTAATCTACAGCAAGTATACAAATCCACAGATTTTTTTTATAAAGGCACCGCTTTATCGGCTTTGCACTCCGCATTGGTTCGAGAGGCATGCATTCTGCCTCATTCAGACACTGCAGTACAGTGTCTTCTGCATCTTTACATAAAACCCATTGAGACCCATTTTATTTGTAGATGAAAAGCATTGTGAAATTAATTTATGATGGAATTACAATGTCCTTTTCCCAGTGCCACTATCTTGTCTCTGAACACAATTTTATCTATAAGGTTTTAGGAGGATTTAGGGTTTTTAGACACGTGTTCCATTCTTAGAAATGTACCAAGGGCACCAATGGATTAACGTTGAGTTGTCACTCTACCATTGATCTAAATACATTTTCTCATTACTGTGGCTTCTTAAATCTCAGCATGCTGCTCAGTTTCCGGTAGCTAGGCTGAGCATAAACCTTCCTTTTATAAGGCTGGAGAGTTCAATATGAAGAGAAGAAGATTCAATGAAAAACAAATGCAAAATCAGACACGCATACGTTCAGAAGGAAAGGGATTTACTGCCTATTTTAACGGTAAAAGTGAAATAACTAACCAGAGATTTTTAGAATTAGTTGATGATGGTGCAAATGATGAATGATCTGTGACAAAATGTACAGGTCAGAAGAGCAAATACCTAATCAAAGTGTTTTGGTACCAATTTTCTATTTTAAACAAAAAATGCTGCAGCATTTTGGTCCCCAGCATAACGCATTAAAGGCCTCCATAGAAAGCTATGAAAAATACTGTGTACTGTTTCCTAACTTGGAGTTGAAAGCTAATGTGGTAATGGCATTCCATGCAACGAGGACAGCATCTTGATTGATGGATAAGGCTGAATTGCCTGCAGATGTTAGAATTTCCACTTTGGCAAATCTTCAGGTGTAGGATATGCTTTTGCCTCATTGTGGTGTGGACTAAAAACTGAGACAGTTACAGGAGCAGAGGACACAAATAGCTCTTTGTGAAATAAACATTTTGTGCACGGTAGCAACATCGTTGTTCTCTGTTGCAGTCACAGCAAAATATGAAGTGAGAGTGGAGGTTAAAATTCCACATAGATCTAAATTGACTCCAGATTTCTCTCGAGAGCCTTTCTTGTCACTCTTATTGCTGCCAGAACAGTTTCCACCTATGACAGTCTTTGCAGCCTGAGCCAAAAAAGTCACACATTCTCAGATGAATGTTCCTCAGGATGGCTCCCAGGGGCTTTTGAGGGGTGCTTCTGCCTGGCATGCCCACTCTCGGAACCAGAAGAAAGAGACACATGCTGCACTCACACATCACTCTGTTCCACCTTCAGCGTTTAGGCCGTCCCACCTATTATCAAGTCAAGGGAGAAAGGAGGGATCTACTCACCACAAACAGGGGACCTGAATCAGAAAAGAGTTGTACTGTGGCACTGCTGCTTTGAACCTGCATGTCTCAGGAGAAAGTCAGTCTATGTTACAGTGCTATCTATCTTAGAACTTGCTGGTGCACCTGGTGTCTTGAAAACAAAATTTGTACTTGAGTATTGGGATGGAAAGGAAGAACTGGTCTTTCACCCTTGCATCTTTTCTACGAACCTTGGAGGGATGTGATGATATCTGGTGTTGTGCTACATGTCACTTACCCCAGATAGGAAACAGTAACACAAAGTAGAAGTTCTTTATGGTTACATTAGAGTCTCAATCTTGCTGCTTAGTTCACAGCCACACTAGAGACCCATTGGAGACCTAATATCAGCTCTGGCCAAAGAGACCTCTGAGATCATTGCTAACCCTGAATATCACAGGCAGGTGGAATAACATTTGGATTGCTCCCATACGATATCAGCAAAATCTGGGGCAACCAATGTGGATACACAGTGTCCCCATTTCATTCACATTTAAATCTAAAGGACGGGTCCACCAACACTTGCTGTGAGAATCCTATCTATACTGGTCATACCAGTTTTCGAAGGGGCCTGACCATTTATAAAAGATCACACATGTGGAACGCTAGAGCAGTGCTTGCTAAACTATTTAGAATCATGACACATTTCTTAGACCGACAAACATTTGTGATCCACGTAGATTTAATGGACATGCGGCAGGAGTGATTTTTCAATATTATAACAGCAATTGTTTGTAAACGTCACAACCTTGACCACGCCCTTTTTTATCATACTGCGGCTAAGATATTGATCTACCCATAAAAGTGGTAGGTGGTGAAGTTCCCCAGAGTCTAAAGCTGGACAACTTTTTCATAGTGGAGTGTTGCCTTGTCCCATCGTTGCTGGTGGGTGATTACAGTTGTGTCCTCAAAGTATGAGATCACACATTGAGAGGTTCTGGCCTGCAGTTAGTGTAAACAGCATCCTGGGGCCCCTCAGACCATATTCTTCCAATATCAGACAACTAGCTATGATTCTAATTTTGAACCACCACCTATTCCATTTCAGTATGTCTAAAAAAATTGGGTCTGGCTGTCTGATAAATCTTAGTGTTAATTACTAAAATGTAGAAGTGTTTCACCTTAACCTGGGTCATTGAAATTATCCAATTCTGCAACTTTTGTCACATATTTATGGATTTGCTGCATTTGCCACATAACCCATCATCTGCCGAATAATCTGCAGATTTTAACAAAAAAACTGTTTTGAACTCAAACTTATCAAAAGTTACTGAAATTGTGGTAACGTGTTCGCACGCATTGGAAGGCCCTTTAAAAAGGTTAACTCGTCATCTCTCAGTTGCTTATTTCTGCATTTGGTTGTTACACTAGTAGTAATGAGATTACATCTTTGCACAGTCAACCATGTGAAAAAATAAAAAAACAGTGAAGTAATACAATCAAAAAGTATGCTGCATTATGACGTTTAATTTACCTTGCTCTCCTGACTCATCATTCTAGTGGCTCTGACCTTACTTTGAGTTTTTAAGCATGAATTAAGGAATATTCCTGTTATCCACTCCTTTATAAAGACAATGCTATTAGTGAACCAAAAGGCAAGCCAGGGATCATGTGGGCCGTATATGTGCCCCAGACTCTAATTAAAGATGGAGTGACTTTATACACACAACAATAATTTGCCAACAGCAGTCACAGAGTTTTTAGTTTCAGTCTTTTCTTCACCATCTCGATCAGAAGACCAATGCATCAAGTGCCGAAAGGGAGAAGAGACTCTGGTAAAGACTTTCCAGGATGCTGGGCAGTTATCCTGTGTCCCTTGGTGGAAAGGTTTAGCATCATTTGCAGCATCAGATTTCCTCCTGCGCATTTATTTGATAATCACACAGTCTCCTCTCTTAAACGTAACGATCTTTGCATGTTGCCTCTTGTCTGCACAGGCATTCATTTTTTTATTGTTAACCAAGTCCTTTGTATGAGTTGTGTCCTCATTTCATTCTCCTTTGTTGGTTCATTGAGGTAACTTGGTTGTCATTGCTCTCCTGAACATAAAAGTTGCAGTACTTTCACCTGTGGTTGAGTGAGGTGTTGAATGACAGGCTGGGGTCCGTGTCTTACGGAGAGCAGAGCGCTAGCGAGCAAGGAGAAGCAGAGTTCGAGGTGCGGCGGCCAGGCAGCTAGTCGGCTGCTAAAGAATTCTCGCTGAATACTCTGCCGCTGTTGAATACCTTGCTGAGCTGACGGGCTGAGACGCTACGCTGTGCTGTAGCTGTCGCCTGGAGCCCGCCCGCCCGCCCGCCAGCCTGCCGAGACCGAAACCACCGCATATCGACCGCAGCTGCAGCCGGTGAGATAGAGGCTGGACTACTGCAGCAGTAAGCAGTAAGCGGTAAGCCCGTGGATTCCTGTGCCGCGGCGGCGGCGGTGAATTTGGGGAGGAGGAGGAGGAGGAGAACGTTAGGATCACGTCCCCTCACCGCAAGCAAGCAGCAAGGAGCGGTGGGGGGAGAGGGCTAAGAGTGGCTGGAAGTGGGCCATTTTTTCTGTAAAGTGAACAGCGGTATTAGCCCGGTATTTCTACTTGCCTGCCTGCACTCCTGGCCTCTCCCAGGCCCCTCCAGTGGCAGCATTCAACCCACTTGCCCCTCCGATCCATTTGCCGGCCACAACCACAACGGGAGCTAATTGTTTGTGATTACTTGCAAGTTCCGTGGCCAGTCACAGGAGGGAGCTCTCGAGCTGAAGTTGGATTAGAAAACGTTATATACGAAAAGAGACGATCACGAGAGGCACATCATTGGATCACTCTCGTGTTTTTACTAATTACCTGGTAAAACTGTCTTTCAGAAGTGTCAGCTAAAGTCAGAAGTCTCTATACCTTGCAAGATACTCGATACAGCCCGCAAAATCGTAATTGCACCTCGCTATCCTCCCTGACGGCAGCTATTCCTATTAGAGGGGTAGATAGGCTTGGGAGGTGGGGGTGTGCAGGTGGAGTGGGACTGGAGGTGTAATGGCACAACGGACACCAGGATACCAGGTACCAAGTCACCAAGGTACCAGTCTGCCAGGCTTACCATTTAATAGACCTAGAGAATGAGATCTGGGAAACTGCGTCTCAATATAAGTGCTAGTACAAGAAAAGACGAAGAAGACCGGAACCAGGGCTCAAATAAGTCAAGTAAAAAAAGGAAGAGGATGGCACAACAAAGAGAGAGACTAGTGTCAGCTCCTGAGCTTTCAACTCCTTGCTCAAAACAACGTAATAAAGGGATTCAAAATTTATTTTCGCCAAAGGACCACATGACGTCAACTTACGGGCGAACGCAGGAACAAGCCCTCCAATCAAGCCCAATCACACCGGCACCATGCGTAAAGGAGAACGTGCAACTCCAACCAAATAGTATAAAGGAGAAGAATAAAGATTCACAGGACACCCACAGTGAGAGCTGTCCAATTAACAATTCACCTGATAAAAAACAAACCCCTCAGTCTCCAGACAAGCAAAAAAGTAACACTGTCTGCGGTAATCTCATTGTGGCAATAGCCCAAATAAACAAGAACGCCTCTCAACCTCAGGAAAGTGACAAGGAAATAAAGTCCATGGACAAGGGCAAGAAGGAAGAAGTAACACCAAGGAATAAATTGGTGGCGGGTCAAATTGCCGCACAGGAAGACTCATGGCCTACTTCCTTCTCCCTACCTGATGACATAAGCTTGGACATTCAAACAGGAATGGAAAAAATCACCGAACCCCAGTTACAAGTACATATAAAGCCCAGCCAAGGTCCACATGACACCTACAGATCACAAGAACATGTGAAAAATGGACCAGGGTGTAATGGAAGACTGGAATCGACACCCTTGCACCCAAGTGTCGACTCCCACGAACGGGACAAAGACCGAAATAAAAATATAGGATGGACTAATAACATTCTAAACCAGGAATCTCCAATTACGATATCTTCAATGAGCAGGTCAGATGAAGATATAAATGTCCAGGAAAAATCGCCCAAAGAAGAAGCCAGGTCTCCATGGAGCAAAACACTATTAAACACCTTAGACCAGGCAATTAAAGCTCTGAATTTCCAGTCGGACAAAATGGACGTTCAAATTGACCTAATAAATCTCATAGCAAGCCATATCTCTGGCATAAACATCAGGCTGGACCACATGGCAACCCTGCTCCAAGGGAGGGCTGATAAGGGTCCCTGTACAGAGACTATCCAACCAAGCTGTGTTTGTGGGAAATTAGTGGATAATATGTCAAACTTACCATTAATACTAAATGACATATTAAGGGCGGTCCAGGCATCAATGGACACAAAACATATCACCAAAACTACGAGCAATATTGAGATAATAAAATCAAATGTGGAACTTGGAAGCCAACACATAGCAATAGATTCTACCCAAAACAGCTATGTAGAGGAAGAAACAAGCAAGCAGTGTAAAGAAAAATCTGACTACGAACAAGGTCAAAAAGAGGAAGCACAACACGCAATAACCCAGTCTAAAATCAAATTAACAAAAAGACAAAGGAAGCGCGCAAGAAAAGGGAGGGTTCAACTTAAATTCCAACCTTCAACAGATACTCACACCTATCCCATCTTTCATCACACCGCTAATAGGAAAATTAAACCAACACCTGAAGTAACTGTCTCAAAACATATCAACACGCCCCCGGTTCAAACAAACCAGTCAAACGCAGTGGAAGGGACCAGCCTGAGTACAGAATCCTCACCCCTTCAAACCTCCCCAAAACCAAGCCAGATACAAGGGATTACACAACTGAAAAATCAGATAAAGAAACAAAAAAAAACTCCAGGAACACAGGAGAAAGACAAGACGCAAGATGAGTCTGATGAAAGGGTCTTAAATAAAGAAGTCAATGTAAATCAGATAGTAATGATCCACCAGACAGACGAAACGCAATCACTTCAGGTCAAATCAACAAACCAGGAACCAATGCACCAAAATGGCCCAATCTTCGTAGATACTGAACAAAACATAACAGATATATATAATCAAAGTCAATCCATAAAAAGAGCAGACGAAATGGTACATAAAAGATCACCAATAAAAATAAACTTAAACGAAGATGGACGAACCTGCAGTATTTATCAAACAAACAAACAAATAAGGTGCCCACACATACCACACAATTCGAACATCGATAAAAATACGGACAGGACTAATGAACCAACCACCTATCTGAAAAGAATGGACGGTACATACGAAGACCTAATAATAAAAACACTAAGCCAAGGGAAAAGAATAATCACAATACAGGAACCAACAAAAAATATAAACCTAGAACAAGAGACACAAGTTAAAATGAGTTCACAATTACAAGCAGAAACAAAAAACAAACTGACATTTATACCGGAATACCAGACATCAGGACCCCAAGATTTTCTTAATAGAGGCAATATAATGAGGCTATTAAGAGAAATCCCAGAATTAAATGACATAGAATCTCAAGATCTTTTGTCAGTAGAATTTAGATGCACCAAAAACATGTCAGAGGTGGAAGAGTCATTAACCACCTGGTCAACCAAAGAAATAGTGGATAGAATATGTGAAAGGAGTTTGTCATTTGAAGCCTGGGGCATTAAACTGAGGCGAGACGATCGGAAAAAATATCCATTTCCACTTTTAAAAAATCTAACTATATGTAAAAAGTCAAAGACAGAGGGGAATAGCCAAAAATCATGTTTAAAAGGAGCATGTGCGGTATCTCCGCAAAAAAATACACCACAAAGTAGACACGAAATTGCAGTGGCTCAAGGAGGCGCCCATGAACAGGCAATTGACTGGACCTGGGTGGCTTCGGTCTTGAGCAAAAAATGCTCCTAACACGACGAGTCACTTAGAAAAAGACACCACGTTAAACCAACGGATAATAGTTGATAATCAAGTGGAATCCATTGCAGCGAAATCGCATACGATCAGCCTCTGTTCCTGGAACGTCCACGGTTTCAACAGCTTGTGTCACGACCATGAAACTGCAAACTTCTTGGATCAACATGACTTAATACTGCTACAAGAAACCTGGAACCTGCTCCAAATCTCCATCCCGGGATATATCGAATTTCACGTCCTCGCCGAAAAACCTTCTAACTTTGGTCACCCTAGAGGAAGCCTATCGACGTACATCACCCAACAACACAGATGGCATACGGAAAAAGTAGACTCTATGGTAAACTGGATACAAGTAGTAAAACTCACGGGAAAGTTGGTCACCGGTTCAGGTTCCTGTAATCTTCTATTGCTTAATGTTTATGTTCATCCGGAAAAGAAGGAGAAAAATGAAAAACTGATTACTTTACTAACTTTGATCAGGGCTTTGCAAATCACTCATGAGGCGTACTCCATGATTATATCAGGTGATTTTAATAGCAATCTAACAAAAGAGGAGAAAACAATGCAAGCTCTTGAAGAACTGGGCCTTTTTATCCTAAATAAGAAAGTCAGTGGGGATAGTGGTATACCTATAACCTTTTTAAGCGGTAACCGAAAGTCATCAATAGACTTCACAATACTGAGTAACAACCTGTTATCAACGGTAAGTGCATTTTCAGTGGAGCAACGTGTGGAAAGTGACCACTTCCCTCTAATTACCAAAATGTTAATGATGGTTACTAAGACGGAAAAACAAAACACCGTCATCCAGTATACTGAAAAATTCAACCTACGTAAACTAAAATGGAGAGGAAAGGATCTAAAACCAACAATGGATAAACTCAAAAATAAACTGCTTAGTTTAACACCGGAAGTAAAAGAAAACCTGGTAAAAACATGGGAACACCTATGTGAAGCAGTAACAAGAAACCCACCACGAACAGATCAAAATTCAATAAGATTTAAAACTGGCAAAAAGCCTTGGTACACAACTACCCTGAGGGAAGAAAAAAGAAAAATTGCACGAGAAGTCCGCAAGCAGGCACTATTGATAAAAAGTGGTAAAAAAACAAACAAATCGGAATTGAAAGCTATGCGGAAGAAATATAAGATCATGCTGAGTAGCGCAAAAACACTGTACCAAGAGAAAATGTGGACTAACCTACTAATCGCTAGCAAACACAAAAATGCCAGAACATTTTGGGGTATTATCAATAAACTGACAAGGGGGAACACCCTAAAACAGGAGGCAGGTATCGGAGAAAGTATATGGACCCAGCATGTCGAAAAGATGTTCAGCGACAGGTCGGGAGGTAAGAAAATATACTGTAAATTGGAGTGCAAAGTATGCATTAGAAACAGCGAACATGCAGAAAACTTGATAGGAAAACGAGTTAATGCACTAGGAGACAAGCTGAAGCAATCGATGGGTAGTGGAAACGAGAACAATCCTGAACACTCACAGCTCAGCAAATCAGAAAAACTACCGAATGCCGTGACGGACACCCTAGTAACAACAGCCCAGCTCAAAGATAAGATAATTCGCCTGAAAAAAGAGGGTGCGGCGGGTCCAAACGGGCTTCCAAATGCTATCTTTAAATATTTACCTGAATTTTGGGCAGAATACTTAACTCCACTCTTTAATGCAATCTACAATCAGAACAAACCACCAAGATCCTGGACCGGGAGCATAATTCACCCCATTTTTAAACAAGGTGACCAAAACGAGCCAGGGAATTACAGGTTGATATCGCTAATGGATGTCGAGGCAAAACTATATGGATCATGCCTATTATCACTCCTTCAGGACTGGATGGAAGATAAGAACATAATACCAATGTTCCAAACTGGTTTCCGGCCAAGGACGGGCACTCTGACAAACTTGACAACCCTGGCGCTCTTGAAAGAAAAAGCTGCAAAAAGGGGAACAAGACTGTATGCTTGCTTTATAGACCTGCGAGCAGCCTTTGATAAAGTGAACAGAGCCCGGCTATGGGAAAAACTAAGATCATGGGGTATCCCGAAGAAGTTATTGGAGGCTATTATAGTCCTGCACAGCAACACCTGGGCTCGAGTAAAACTGGGAGACGGTAGCAGCGTAACGGCCGAAATAAGAACACAACAGGGCCTAAAACAAGGCTGCGTACTGGCCCCAAGTTTATTCAGCCTGTACATGGCAGATATAGTCAACCACATGGAGATCGGGGAATGCCATCCACCCCACATGTCAAAAATCCCTATCCCTTTCCTGCAGTATGCAGATGATATTGTTGTTCTGAGCCAAACACCGATAGGGTTGCAAAGATCGATCAACAACTTGACAACTTATTTGGAGCACGAAAGCCTGGAACTGAATAAAGATAAAACTAATGTTGTTCGCATTGTGGATCCAAAAAAGCAAATATTCAAATGGTATGCAAATAGTTCTCCAATAAAGGAGGAAACATCATACAAATACTTAGGTTTGAAACTGGGGCGAGGTCCGACGAACAAAGAACATAAAACCGAGCTAAAAGCAAAAACACAGTCTTTGATCAATGCATACCGGCAACTACAAAAGAAACTAAGTTGTCCAAATTATACACACCTGCTGAAAGTAATAAAAGCTCAAACCTTACCAACCTTGTCATACGCATTGGCCACCTGGTGTGGCAAAGAAGCAGGGCTGCTAAACAGCCTACAAACAAAAGTATACAAGGCAGTCTTAAACCTACCAAATTCGTCGGCTCCGGCGCAGGTCCGTCTAGAATTTGGCCTTCTAAATCAGAAGTTTCGCAGTATGGGAACCTTTGTGAAACTCTGCCATAAAATACGTCTGTCGGAAGCCAACTCATTGGACAATCTGTGCTGGAAAGAAATCGAAACCCAGCAGAAACAGCAAGTTTCAAACAGTTGGGGAGGTTACCTGTCTCAATCCCTAAATTGCATAGGAATTGAAGAAACTTGGGACATGAAGCCAGATAGATCCACCTTTGATAAAATTGTAAACAATGCGGTAAAATGGGAATCCTACCTCGAAGACAAGATAAATATCGCAAAAAGACGACACGGGTGGACTGTGATTAATTCATTTTCCTGGATAAAACCACAGACCTACTTAGAAAGCCACTTTAACAGTTTGTTAAAACAAAGATATATAAAACACCGACTAGGTCTACAGTTCTCAAAGGACTTGCTACCAGCCTGGAAAAATTGTCATACTGACCCCCATTGTCGTCTATGTGGATACCGAAATGAAACTCTAACGCACTTACTATGTGTGTGTCCCGTACTTAAGGACCTGAGGAGACGTCTTTTAAAGAACATTTTTAACAAACTGAACATTCGGACTTGCAGGCAAGCCGTAATTCGATGGCTAGATGGATCATGTCCTATGTTGGCCTGCAGGGGGGTCAAATTTATGATGAAAGCCGAATCTCTCTTACAGCAAGCTGACCTTGGAATTATACCTCCAAACTGAAATGTTTGACACTTACTTTGCCACTTGACAAACAGTTTTAATTGCCAAGAAAATCTTTAAAAAGTGTTTTATGTTTTATGATGGTCAATATGCATCTTTGTAATGATTTTTAATAATTTTATACAATAAAATTGACTTTGACTTTGACTTTGACAGGCTTGTAGACTGGAATTCAATGTAGTCTTCAAACTAAGCCTCTCAAGAGCTGCATGCTGTGATGCTTTCCTTAGCGTACTTATAAAACGCTCAACAAGTCTGTTGGCTTGTGGTCACATGTGTACTCTTATGAGGCTTTCAGTTCAGATGCTCCAGTAAAACCTTGAATTCTTGACTGTTAATCCGCGGGCCATTATCAGACTTCAAAATGGCTTTAAAGCCCTATGTCACAAAGATGCCATCTAGTCTCTCAATGACTCGCTGCTCATGAGTTGCGGATGAGACATCCTCTATTAATGAAAAACATGTCCCTTATCAAGTGGACCAAAAAAATTGATGGCTTTTTTCTCCAATGCATGCTTAGGGAGTTCTGACATATTAAGAGGATGTTGAGTAATGTTTGTAGAAAGGCAGCTGCATAGATGACAAGCCTTAAGTTTGTTTCAACCCTTTCATCTAAATATATAAACCAAACTTGGTCTTGGACCTCTTTTGGTGGCAACAATATTACGATTTCCTTTGTGAGCCACTTCAATTATTTTCTGCCGCAAACTCTCCTGAATTAGGATTCTTGACAATCGCAGTATTACTCCTTTCTGAATTATAGCCAGTTCATCTTTAACGTTTTTGTATTTTTGGTATTCACCATCACTGTCGAAAAGTCGAAAGTGCCGGTTCCATGACTGATGAGTAATTATATCTTTCAACTTCACCATGTCACTATCATGGCTTGTGTCCGTGATGATTTGGGCTAATGAAAAAGCAGCAGGCGTATTTGATTTTACAATTAAATGAATGAAGGCTTCAGGTGTCTTAGATGGAGTACTCTGACCTAGCATAAGTACTCTGGAAAAGTAGTCAGCAGTGTTTTGATCCTTCCCTGGATGATGCGCAATTGTATAATTGTTCTCTTGTAATTGTAGTCTCCACTGTTCAATGCTAGGAGACATCTTGGCTTTGGATTGCCAAAGATAGTTAGTAAAGTTTGATGATCAGTTACGAGCATAAAAAGCTTCGGATACAGGAATATATGGAAATGTGCACAAGCCCATACCATGGCTAAACGTTCTTTTTCAGGTTGTGAGTAAGCACATTCTGTCTGGGACAAACTTCGACTGGCATATGCCACAATATTCTTTCAGGCAGTTTCCTTACTGCAATAATCACAATGAGTTACTTCATATGATTAGGTAATTTATTTAACCTTTTATTCTAACTAGCCTTTATCTTTTTAAGTTTATATACATTAGGCATAACGTAGGTAAAAAAGACTTCTAATCCTTTCAATCCAACACATATCAAAAAATTCCTGTATTTACAAACATTCACATATCTTTGCAACATTTACCACAATATACCTTACATACATTTATCACAAAATACAACAAAAACATTCATATAATACATCAACCAATGTATCATTTGCAATTGATAAATACAAATGCATTCTTTGCAACTGATAGATACAAATTAATTCTCCAAACTGGGAACAAAATTTCATTCAATGTTCCTCAGTATCTAGCATCCTTTCAGTATTGGTCTTACTGCCTATTACTGCAAATGCCGACACGTTTCAAACCCCAGGGGACTACCAGAGGCTCTCATCAGAGCTTCTGAATTATATACACATTGGTATGATCTACAAGACATAAAACAAATATGTCACTCTTACTTCTTCCTCAACCATACTCAGATCTCTCCAGTCTGCTAGTTTCCTCAATGCACTGTACCTGATGATCGAGAGTTTTTTTCATCAGACTTGCTGCTGTCTGAGTGATGGCGGAAACCAACTGGGCTGGCCCTGTTCAAACAAAAGTCTAGTTAGACTTTCCGTCATTAACATGCCTGATTCACATTTATGTAATCACTGTACCTCCAATTACACCTACCTCGACTGTGCGGGTGGTGCGCCTTTCTCAGCGCTAGATATCTTGCAACACGACTGCTGAATGCCTGACTGAATCTAAAAGTGAAAAGGGAGCATTTCAGAAATCACTCCCTATATTACTCTAATTTTACGCTGTAACTTGTCGGAGTGGCCCTTGTAAGCCTACATACCTGCCTAACTGCATCCAACCGTTTTTATCGCCATTCCTCGCAAAATTAAAAATCACCACATTGTATGCCCCCGTCTATAAAAGAAGAAAGCACTGGTTGTTAGACCGGCATTCATTTCTTAACTGTAGTCAAAACCACTTTATTCGATTTAGTTAAAAATCATAAAAGCATTCTACAATCACATCACAGGAAGGGCAATACAAATTCATAAGCAAATACAAAAGGCATCAAACAGTAATAATTTCATATACATAAAAATACATGATATGAGGAAACGACAGTAATAATTAATTAATATACGTTATAAAAATACGTCATAAAAAGAGTAAATACTCGATAAAATAGACATTTAAAATGAAAACAACATCCATTTCAATCATCTTCACAAAACACTACTATTTACATCTTTGAGTCTTTTCCTCCTGATCCTAACCGCAGCAACAAGGTAATTGGCCACGCTAAACATGGCCAACGCAGAATCCAATAATTGGAGGTACAGGAGAGCAGGTTTTGCCTGATAAAAAGCTTTATCCTTCAATAATGGTACCAGGTATTTCTGTCTGGGCTCAGTAAAGAAATTGCAAAACAACATAAAGTGCATATTATTTTGTGTAGAAAAACTATCACAATTGCAGACAGGGGCATCCTCCTCCTTGAACCAACCTTGACTATCACACAAAACTGTGTAAATCTGGTTAAACCGAAGTTTAACCAGAAGCCACCTATGAAAGGGGATAGTGACGATAGTAAGGTACGGTTGGATGGTAAGACGCGTAATGGTCAGGTAGTGGGCTCTGACCGTGGGCTTGAGTAGTTGGAGTTCCTCCCTCTCCACATTTTTCATTGTTATAAAACTGGCCTTCACCCAAGCTAAATCTGATTTCTTAAGACCCTGAGGGGCCAGAAAAATATCAGGACGACCCAGGTCCAGAGAGCACTTTTGTATATGTGAGAGCCAAATAATGTTTTTATAATTATCTAGTTTTAGACAGTCCACCAGTATTTTATGATTTAGACCCAAGTTTTTATTGGTCCAAAGCCTTATCCATAACAAGATAGGAGCCATAAGAAGGGTGTCCGATATATATCCAAGCCCAACTTCCTGGTGGACTGAGAACGTGGCTATAGATTGGGGAAGCCCTAAGGTGGAACGCAGGAATTTATTTTCTTAACTCATGTGGTATTCAAGCTTTCACTTGATGTTAAGGTGGAAGTACTGTTTGATGATGATTTACATGATCAACTTCATTCAATGTCGATTTGCCTCAATTTATGTCACCGCTTGGCCTTGTGGGTGTGCGTCAAGCGTTGTTTCTGGAATGGTCTGGCGGCCATTTCCTCTGTGCGCCGTGACGCGCTTACTTTTTCCATCACTTTACAATCCATCACAAAATGGTGATTTTTCCCACAGCCTTTACATATCCGTCCAGTGGCGGGACATTTACCATCATGTAGAGAGGAAAGTCCACATCTAAAACATAACTTCTTTTTACATGTAGACATCACTTTGTGTCCTTCCGTCTTTTGCGTTGGCTTACTTTTTACACTCACAGTTGATTCACTCTGGGCACCTCCAGCTTCCATGTCAGCAACTTGTCTTTCAGCATGTTTCTCAGCTCTAGCAGCCATCAACACTCACTCCAGCTAAGAGTTTCTCCCAGCATTTGTCATCTGAATGAATCTGACAAACATTCAATGAATAACTCTAAAATGCATAGCTTCTTCATAATTAAATTAATTGAAATTACAGTGTTTGATGAGTGTATCAAGCCTCTCCACAAATTCAGCAATGGTTTCACCAACTTTCTGACATTCTTGTCTGAAAATAAATTTTTCCTAATCATCGTTTGTACTGGATTGAATTTGAGATTTAGAGCTTCTTTAATCTCACAGTATGTAGTTCTTCGCACCATCACCAGGAAGACTTTTGAGATACTTCAAAATCTTTTTGTTAAGTGCACCAATGAAATCATCAAATGTCTCTAGTCAAGCAATACATCTATCGCCAATAGTTTGTCTTTTGGTGGTATCGAAAGGTGGTGGTGGTTTCAGGAAGACGGCAGCATGGTAACTAGTTATGGGAGTGGCAGACATTAAGGGTGAAGCTCTTTCCGTCCCTGTCAGTTGGCCATTTGAGCCTGTGTCATTCTTTGTATTTCTGAGGTCTTACGATGGACCCGCCTCAGAGTCGTCATGGGCAATCAGGGAAGCAGTGATCTCCTTCTTAGTCTCCATCGGAGCCCTTCACTTATTATTGTTCTTGTTGTTCTGAGCGCCACTCGACAACTTTGTGAATGAACCACTTTGGGTATGGACGGATCCATAAGCACAACTTTGAACACTTTATCTTGAGCCAACTTCACCAAGTGCTGCTGTACGATGACACTCTTTAGAGCATTCAGTAAGTTATTTATTTTTTCTCTTCTAAATGTCAAATTGCATTTTCTGTCATGTGGCTGATCTCTACCTTGCAGCGCTCCTGTTCACAGAGATATTTTGCAAGTTATGATTATCGTCGGCTGCGTTTCATCAACTGGGTTGAATCTGCCTTCAGCATTAACACTCCAAAAAATGTGCAATTTTATTTTGTGTGGCAGTACAGTACCGATATGTATGGCCTGGCCAACAGGCTTTCGACCATCAACAAGTAGAGTATATGCAATGCTACTGTTGTCCTCACCTCCTATACATAAGCTGGAGTTGCTCTTTGACTCAACATGCATGAATCATCGATTCCGTACTTTGGCAGCGTCACACATGGCATGTGCAAGCAGTTTGCTTGGAACCACAGCAAACTCTTCTGGAGAGCACAATTGTTCTTCGAGTCACTTATTTCTTATCTTGTCCCCATTTGTAGCGTCCTACCCAGCCAGGATACGTGCCAATGACTACAGCATACAAGGAGCTTAGTATTACATGCCTTCATCCACAGCATGTAACTGTGAACTCAACATTCTAGATCAAATTCTCATGCTATTGCGCTTTCACTCCTAAGTCACTGCTCCACTGAGTCCATTAGGAGCCAAAAGTGTTTGTCATAAAATATCGCAAGACACTACATTGTGCAAACACATTTGAATAAAAAAATAAAGCTTACCCCTATAGGTCTCAGTATTCTGCAAACTTGTACTTTAAGAGCCTTTGGGAATGAAGAATGAAGATCCATCACACAGGAAAATCACAAAATAAATATCTTGTGACCTTCTGTTCTCAATGCCTGGAGGAAAACGTCATAGAAAATATAATACATGAAAAATCATGATTAACTCAACTCACATCTTTGTCATTTGAAAGAAATCTTCCAATTGGTTGAATGCTGTAATAACCCTCTGCTGCTAAAGCATTTCCAGGTTCCACCTATGAATCCTTGGTATTTATTCCGTTCTTCTCTGGAGAAATGAAGAAATGTAGTATGAAATGTTATTTTCTCTCACTGGACAATTTCAGTTCGGTGTTCTTCCATTGTGGGTCTGTGCCTAATTGGTCCAGTTTCACCAAACTCTAAACTGCTGACTTTCTTCATTTTTTTTGTACAAAGTGAAAATGAAATCTTACTCCAATTATGGCATCCCATGTTATCTTACAAAACAACTCTCTGATACATTCTGCAAGCCTTGGGCTCCTGTCATCTTAACCAATCTATTTCCCCTAACCTCATAGGAGGTCAAATATGGCCTCCTCTCAAAGAACCCTCCCTCAAAAATCAAGCCGTGTGCAATTAGTGCTTAAGCGCATTGAGTCGTATAACCTTCTCTCTATTTGTTTGGTTGATGCTAGTGTAGAAGTCAGAATAACATATTCCTCAGACTTAGCAGCAGCTTTTCTTGCTATTAATCACATTCCTGTTGGTTACAATTTCCTCTCATATTTGTTTCCGAGGCAAAGTTCATAAGTGGCTTTTTCTTTCCTTTCCAGATACATCAGATTTGCTCTGGGAAATCAACAAGATCAAACTCTCTCTCCAAACATACTGAAGTTGTGAAGTCTTTTTTTCTGTAACTTTCTCGTTTCAGTTTCCATGTTGTCCCCCAGTGTTACCTTCATAATGTCCCAATTGTCTCAGTTTAACAAAATACAGATAACTCCAATTATACCTCAAATTTTCACCAGTTAGTGTTGTAATATGCATAACCAATGAGCTTCTTGCCATCCAAAATTGGAAATTCCCCAACTTTCAGAAGATCAAGCCTTCCAAAAGCAAAATCCTAATTTTCTTGTCTGCTGACTTTCACCTTTCCATTCATTTGTGGATTTTACTTCCTTTCTTGATAAGGCATATTCTTTATTTTTTTCCACCAGCTAAGTCTATCGGACTGATGCTGTACTCGTCTCTTTACAGCTTTAAAATATGAATTGACAGAGCTAAAAAATTACGCCCTTTCCAATTTCAATTTCTGCATAAAATCAAGCCATTATTTCTCCCCTCTTACTGCTGTTCTTCAGTGCAGGCACTGACCCAGTTAAGCCTTGAGTATTGTAATTCTCCCAGTCAAGAGGCATGACAGATGTTCTATTGCTCCTTTGAAGACCATCTTGTATTCCTCAGATTATCTCACTGGATGCTTTTACAATAATATGATCCCATTAAACAAATTCTGAAAAACCTCAAATGGCTTTCCACCTACACCAAAATGGTTAAAAGGTTTCTGACTTAACTCATTTTTTTAAACAATGCCCAAAGTCTGGTACCCTGGAGCTAAAATGTTCTTCATCCTGACTTCCCTAATTCAAGGCATCAAAAACTTCTTCCAGATATTATCTGCTGTTGCTCAAGGAGTCTGACACTCTTGCTTTGCACCAGTCCTTCTCTTCAAACACCTCCTGAAAATTCACAGCTTTTTCCAATCTTATTCTCCTGATGCCTTACATGGGCCATTTCTACTTGCTGATTCAGATCATTGCTAGGTAGCCTCTTCACTAAGGTAGGCATCCAAAGATGGCCAAAAAAACCCTGCTGATCCCATTTCCCCAAATATGTCTACCCTTTGCTGCCAATCTCCACCTATTGATACCACTTACCTTGAATTTCCCTGTCACTTCCTCAATCTTACAATCTTACCCTACAACTGCATCCTTGTCAGCTCATAATTCCTCTGGACTTGCTTGTTGCCAGAATGTTCCACCTCCAGGCACCACCAAGTCTGAATTGCCATTATGGCTCCGATTATTGGGGTGACCAGGTGAGGGAAAGGGTGTTGGGAAAGGAACTGCAGGGAGGGAGACCTGCACATTAAAAAACAATAGACTCTTAATTGATCCTTGCACCTTTCCCTTTGCACCTACTATATCTGTATGCCCATATGAAAATCCCCTGAACCCAGCACCACAGGCTCCCATGAAGAAGATGGTGTTTCCCTACAAGATAAAACAATGCAATCAATGAGAACACCCATGTACAATATCTACTATCTGGTATTCAATGCACAAAATTGTTCTTCTGTAACACCTAACAACTGCATGGTCTAACTCTTTCGATGCCTTGAGTTGACCTTGCATGTATTCTGCAAAAATAGGGCAATGTTAATCTTGTAGCTTGATAGTATTCTCTTTCCATTTTGAGTTGTTCATGGATTCCAACGATGTATCCTGAACAAATACGGGATCTGCCTCGCAACAGATATACATTGATTGTCCAGTTGTCCCAAAAATTACACTTAGAAGCGTAATTGTTTGTAGTTAGCACCCGAGATTGGGCCAATCTCGACCCTTGTCTAGGCTCACAAAAACGGAATGCATTGTTCGCAGTCCGACATGCAGAGCCTCCACAGAGATGCACTGATCGCAGTCCCATGCATGAATGCGCCCAAGTCACCGGACATGCACAGATGCACACGGAGCAGAAACTCCGTCAAGACAGCAACTCCAACAAAGAAAAAATAGTGAGCACGCAGACACTTCAGAACACAGTGGTCTGACATCCCTCGCAGGGTGTCCAACTTGAGACCAAGACGGGGTCCTTTGTTCTCTCTCATCAGGTAATGGGGTTGGCTCTTTCCAAGGGGGATACTTGGCTGTACACCTACATACATTCAGGTACATTTAGTTAGTGTTTGCATCTTGGGAGTACTCATGATTACTGCCATGAATCTATATGCCTGCATATATTCACTGTTTTAGCACCATGGTAGGATTCTACCTTTTATTTACTCTATTGGTGCTTATAATCGTATATATCTGTTTCTGTCTAATGGTTGTTGCAGCACACATATTTTATACTAGAATGACGCTAGGTCAATAAATGCTTATTGAAAATAGCCCCCGTTTATTCTGTATATCTCTCTGAGAACAAGTGAGCAAGAGTGACTGAGCAAGAAGTAGTACACTGTTTCCACGATCTCTGAGGGGTCAGGGTTGTCATATTCGATAGTTGGCAGAAACTATTTGCTCCTTGGTAAGGTTGTGGGGCTTATAGTGTCACAGTGAGCCAATCCCATAGTTTATGTTGTCTAAACATGGAGATCCTATATAGATTTGTAGGAACTACATAACACTTCAAGACCTTGTCATGGGTAGTAAGCACTATATAAATACAAATCACAATTACACTTTAAAATTGCAACTTGCGACTTACTATTTAATGTGCACGACACAGAAGAACGGGAACAGTAGCATGCTGTACACTGAATTAAATGATTCTTAAGGCCTGTTTGTTGATGTACTTTGTAAATGTTCCTTGTAAATGTATCTTCCATCAGGAGGATTACCTTGACATGTGCAGCTGCAGACTGAGACTCATGGTGATGTTGTTGATTCGTGAATGTGCTATCTGATGCATCATAATAAGCTAGTCACTCTCAGTCATAGCGAGATGTGCTTATTTCCTCTGAAATGTAAGCTGAAGTCAGTTTCCCATGGTTGCTGTTGTCATTTGTTATTATTTTCACCAATGTGAGGGGTGTCAAAATGGTGATAAGCATTGATAAATGCTACCTGTTGTCATAACAACGCTTTGTGAAAAATTGACGAGGATATGCTGGGAAACAAAGAGCATCATTTACAGACTGATGGAAAATCAGGCACTGAAATACCCTTGAGCAAACTGTACCGCACTATAGAGTGGGTGTACGTTTGCGCGCTGCTTGAAGCATACTATACTGTTTGCTCATTTTTGCAGTATTGTGGTAAATTTTAATTACCTATACGGAATTTATGCGGTAAAGTTCAATAAGAATAACTCAGTCAAAATGAAGAGGCAGAGTCCGTGGCATCTGAGGTTTAAAAGGGGTTTTATTCCTTACAAAGGAATTGGTTCGAACCAGGTTCATTCATGTTCCATCACCACAAAGGTTCAGGAAGGGAATTACAATGCTTTATTAACAGTACATCATATATATAGTCGATTATATTACAGTGGTGATGGGTTCAGAAGGCGTAACAGCTGAGAGAAAAGAGATAAGAACATTCATGCGTAACAGAAGGCGTGCACGGAGGTGTGTGCTAGAAACGTCACATAGAGGTGTCACATGTGGGTGGATCCCTAGAAGAATCCTGCAGAGTCAGCAAAAACATGAGGCAGAGATGCGCGTGCAGCAGCATGACATATGACTGACGTTTCTGGAGGGTGAAGGGGACTTGACATTTAGCCCTACATGTGGAGACAGAAGTCTGGGGTGTCAGAACAACCTAGTCCCAGATCATATCTAATATCTGGTGTTTGAGGAACTGTATTATCTAGAAGGAAAGGTCTCTCGGGCAGAGGCTATTCTATACTGACTGCTAGTGCGTGCATATGCGACTGCGTGTCTACGTGTAAAGCAAGGGAGCCATGGGCCTACCATGGTAACGGAAGCTATGAATTACTTGCATGGAGACAGAAAGGCCGGGCCCTTTGCTCTGCAGCTGGGAAGGATGTTTACCTAAACTACGAGACAGGAATGTATTTTCGAGGAGCGGAGCAGATAACTTGAAGGCTGAATACAGTCTTGGCAGGCGAGCAGGCCGAGCCAGGCACCGCTAGCCACGCAGGGAGTAAGTAAAAGGTCATGGATACAGATGCAGGTCCAGGCTGCAGCTTCCAGCAGCGGAAGGCAGAAAAAGGCTTGAATGGCAGGAATCAGGGCCTAACGTAAAAGTGCACCATGTAAAGACGTTGGCAAGGCACACTTAGGAACTAAATATCCGACCCATTCATGGTGGATCTGAAAGAGGACATGTTAACGTTGGACGCAAATGTATTTGCGTCTTCATAGCTGGTTGTGGAGGGAACTTACTTACATGTACTAGAAGCACGTACATGGAGCCGTTGGGGTCTACGATAGGGGACACAATTGACCATAAAAATTCATATTACCTCATTCCCTCCTTGTCCCCTACGGACCCTTCAGGATATATCAATCCTCATTAATCTATCAATCTGTTCATGTAACATCATTTGCTCTTCTTTCTTCTTATGGCGTTTTGAATGAGGACTTGAATGAGGAATACATGATGTGGCGCACAAGCCGCAAATCGCTGGCCCACATTGCAGACATAGGCAACAACTGAATACTATAAGAAGGGCTATACCTAGGAAGGATAGGACTTTCCATCCCCAGGCTGACAACGTGGTCCAGAACCAACCGGACCAAGTCCAGGTGCCTGGATTCTGATGTATCAGACTTGCAATCTTGTGAAGACGGGTAATGGCTCTATATACTGATGGCGCGTTTTCTGGAATGAAAACACAGCAGCTCGATCCGATGACTCTACAGGCTCCGCCCCTATCGGCCAAGATGACGTCAAGGACGAGACGATTTTGAAGAACAACAATCCGTATAGCAGACTGCTCCTCTGTTAAGTTACCTAGGGCGGCAGTAGCTTCATTCACTACTGCTTCGAGGGTTCTGGTTAATTTTCGTATCAGTTTACTATTGGAGACAGTACCTAAGTAGGGAAAGAAACCTTTGTTGAAGTCTGTGTATTGCTCCCACGCCGTTTCAGTGTAGTCGACAATCGGGAGATCTCTCTGTGGTCTATTGTGTACTAGATGGGTGTCCCTATAATAATCAGGAGGGGCTAGGAAAACAGGTGGCAGAAGGAATGCAATGTAACAGGTGCCATTCCAATCTAGAGGTAAGCGTATATATGCGGTATGACCACAAACGAAGTAGGAATGATGTGAAGCTTTAAATGTAGACTTGCCTTTATCACTGAATTCAATCACAGTAAGGCATTTACTATGACCCAAGTGTACTGAACCATTCTTTCTGACACATAATTCACCTTTGACTGGTAGTACGGACATAGCTGGCAAGACTGGTTCTGTTTCTGATTCAACATTCAAAATCATGAGGTTAAGTGTAAAGTTACCTAATCCATATACTTCGTTTTCTAGATCAGTTCCTGTCCTTTTAGGAAGACCCTCCTTGTCAGGGAAACATACTTTATGCAAAACAGTGTTCAGGTTTCCCCATACCCAGTTGCCATGGTAAACTACGGAATTTGAATCTAAAGAATTAATTAAACTAAACCATGCCCCACAGGAACCATTGTGTGTGAACGGGTACGGGAAAAGAGGCAGAACTCCCTTGTATTTCTGATAGGGAGGGAGTCGGCCACATATCCAACAATTTGTAACGTTGCTGGTCTGATGGGAATGGTGTAACATACTAATGAATGTATTGTTGCGCAGCGCAAGTCTGTAAGATAATTCATGCGGGGGCAGTTCACTGAAAGAATGCTCGGCAGTAACATTGAAGGGAGACTGTGCACGCTTGAAAATAGGATAGTACATATGTAAAAGCACACTTGCAGCAATAATCAGAAGACTTAGAAAAAACATAATCAATAGTGTCACAATGCAGTGGCTGCGAAGAGATTTACAATATTCACGTTTCTTGAGCTGTTTCTGTCTATCTCTCTCTCTGTTGGGGTCTAGGGGATACATGTCAGAAAACATGTCTAACCGATTCACCTAGGGGAGGACTTAAACAATTAAACTGTCTGACTTGCTAGACCTCAATTTTTCTTTATACTCCTGCTGTGGAGTTTTCTCTATCAGGGGAAGTTTAGAGTCACTGGAATCTGGACAGTCCTTAGAGGGGGAGGGGGAGTCAGTCTCTGGCAGCAATGCATGAAATTTCTTCACGTGACTTGAATGAAGCCATCCCTTGCGGCCCTCCACCTTCACTGCGGTCCTGGTTGTAAGAAGTACCAACTTCGGCGCCTGCCAGCGGGGCTCCAGCGGACTTTTCCTGTCGAAGTTCCTCACTAGGACGATATCTCCCGGAACAACGTCATGCGGTTTCACCTCGGTGTTGTCGGGAAAGGCTGCAGCGACCTGTGAACGACATGATTGTAGTGCAGACATCAAGGAGGCAAGGTAATCTGTCAGCATATTACAATCGACATCGGTTATTTTTCTAGGCTAAGGCGTCCCCCACATATTTGGTGGCCTACCAAAGACCACCTCGTACGGGGATAGCCCTGTTCTGGAGTGTGCGACCATTCTCATATAGAAGAGAGCGACTGGCAAAGCTACTATCCAGTCGACACCTTTCTCTCTACAGATTTTAGCAAGACGAATCTTCAGAGTCTGATTGTGTCTCTCTACGAGACCTGCTGCTTCGGGATGTCGGACACAGTGGAACTTCCACTGGTAGCCTAGCAGGAGTGATACCTGCTTCATAAGCTCGGACGAGAATGGCTGACCGTTATCAGAGTATACGATGCGGGGCAAACCATATCTGGGGAAGAATTCACGAACCAGCTGCTTGGCAGTGGTCGGAGCAGTGTAATCTGGAACAGGATATGCTTCTGTCCAACGGGAGAGTGCACATACAACTACGAGGACATATTTGAAACCTCGACAACGTTCCATCTGCATATAATCCATCTGGAGGACTTCAAAAGGGTGATCTGGAGGATGAAATCCACCTTGCTCTACGGGAATGCTTTTACCTGGATTGAACTGACAACAAATCATGCAAGTACACACTTTCTGTTTGGCTGCTGCTCGTAGATGTTTATTGAACCAGAGATGTTGAATACTGTCTAACATGGCTTTTTCTTCTAAATGTGCTGGACTGTGTACTGTGTTAATGATAACTTGAACCATAGAGTCGGGGAGAAACCATGTAGATTTTCCCTTCGTCATCCATCCCTGTTCTGTCTGGACCCCTCCTAGTTCAGCCCATTTCTTTATTTCGTCTGGTGTAGCATGTGTCTGTATGTCAATTACATCTAGGGCGGGATCCTTAACTGTCATGCAATGTGTCGGTGTCGTGACTATGGTCTTTGTCAGATCAGTGGTGTGAGTCTGATTTTGAGCTGTATGCTTTGCGGTTCGGTCTGCCAGGTCGTTACCCTGAGAAATTGTATCAGTAACCTTTGTATGTGCCTTGCACTTCATGATGGATATAGCTGTAGGCAGATGTATTGCATCTAACAGAGCTTGAATGAGGGGACCGTGCTGAATTTTGGCACCGTGAGAAGTCAAAAAACCTCTCTCTCGCCAGAGGACACCGAAGTCGTGTACGACTCCGAATGCATAACGGGAATCTGTGTAGATGTTAACTCTCTTGTTCTTGGCTTGTATACAGGCTTGTGTCAGAGCGATGAGCTCTGCTGCTTGAGCTGACAGGGTGTCAATACAATTCGTTTCTATGACTTCAGTTTCTGTCGTGACTGCGTAAGCGGCCACTAATTCTCCTGTACTTGTTCTCATGCATGAACCATCCACATAAAGTGTCAGGTCTGGATCTGGTAATGGAGTGTCTGTCAAGTCTTGTCTGGGTTTCGTCGTAATAGTAATAACTTCAATGCAATCATGTGTCAATGGGTCTGTCTCATTTAATGGCAAAAGTGTAGCAGGGTTTAATGTGTTGCAACGTCTAATTTCTATGTGTGGCTGAAACAATGTCAATTCATAACCCGTCAGTCGTGCTATAGTCAAGTGTTGAGTCTGTGTTCGGTTTAGAAGAACTTCCACGGAGTGTGGAACCTGTACTGTCAATTGATGTCCTAACACTATGGAATCACTTTGTCTGATTGCTAGGGCTGTTGCTGCAACTGATTTCAAGCACGCAGGCAGAGCCTGGGCTACTGGATCCAATGTACTAGAAAAATAGGCACACGGTTTGTGTGAACCTGCTTGTTCTTGGGTCAGCACTGACAATGCAGTACCTTCACGTTCTGTGACAAAAAGTGTAAAAGGCTTGCTGTAACATGGTGTCGCTAAAACTGGTGCTTGGCATAAGGCTTTCTTTAAGTCGTCAAAAGCTTGTGTATGTTCCTGAGTTCAAGGGAGGACAGTCGAAGACGCTGCCTCCTGTGTTGTCAACTGTATGAGTGGCTTTGCTAGAAATGCATACTGAGGGATCCATTGTCTGCAGTAAGAAGTGAGGCCTATAAAAGCTCGTACCTCCTTTTGTGTCTTGGGTGGTAACATGTTTGCAATTAACTGGATGCGGTCAGGTGTTAGCTGTCTCCCCCATTTGGACAGCAAGTGCCCAAGGTAAACCACTTGCTGAACACAGAATTGCAGCTTCGAAGGGGACACCTTGTGCCCCTTGTCAGCCAGGAAATGCAAAACCGTCAGTGACGCTAGTTCACATTCAGGTTCACTTCGGGCGGTGATCAATAGATCATCGACGTACTGTAACAGGGCAGTGTTGTCAGGCATGTGTATACTGTCAAGTTGTCTTTTCAGTGCTTGGCTGTAGATGCTGGGGCTTTCTGTAAATCCTTGAGGTGCGCGTGCAAATTTGAAGCTTCGTCCATTTAAACAGAATCCGAAAAGGTATTGGGACACTAAAGAAGGCGTTCTTCAGGTCAATTACAGTAAAGAACGTTGCCTCGGAATCAATGGCAGTCAATAGAGACGAGATATCTGGGACCACGGGATATTGTGGTACAATGCATTTATTAAATTCACGCAAATCGATAACTAATCGATAAACAGGAGGTGCATTTGGATCAGTACGTTTAAGAATTGGAATGATGGGGGAATTACATAAATTCGAGTCGGTTTCTACAACCACTCCTTGTGCAATGAGCTCGTCAATGATTTTCAGTAAAGCTGCTACAGCATCTGGGGGTAACTTGTATTGTCGAATTCGTGGTAAAACAACTCCTGGTTTAAGTGTGACTCGATATGGTGTAATGTGCATACAACCTACATCAGTGGGGCCTTGTGCCCATAAGTGTGCAGGAACATTCTGTAATCTGGGATCAATATCTCTCAACACATAGTGACCTTTAAAGTCGCGTAGAAACAATCTTACTCCTTCCGGAGAACAGCAAATAACAGCTCCTAGAGCTTTAAGTGTCTTGATACCTAACAAGTTTTCTGGACATGACTTTGTGAGTAATAAATCTGTAGTATGTGTCAACGGACCAACTGCAAGGGGAAGTGGTTGCGATACTTCATTAATAATAGGCTTGCCTGAAAAACCAAGGGAAACATTCTGTGAGCCTGAGAGGGGTGCCCCTGGAACCTCGTCGTGACTTATAGTTGTCCTGCTTGCCCCTGTATCAATTAAAAACTTTCTGTCTTTCCCTAATACTTGACTGTGTACATAAGGACCCTCTTGATCTACAGGAACCTCAATAAGAGGCAAGCCAACTTCCCTCTCTAGGCTATTTCATGTGTATCGCTGATAGTCGGGATAATCAGTCTGGGCATACTGGTACATCTGCTGAGATGCATGTTGTGTTGCGGCAATCGGTTGTGGCTGTGGTACCGCTACTGTCTGTACTGTCTGTTGTGAAGCTTGCATAGGCTGGACATTCTGTGGTACTTGTTGTTGGACCTGGTCCTGTCTAGGAGGACGCAGTCTCTCTTTAGTTTTTCCAGTAAGTATATTATGTTTCAAAACTGCACAATCGTTTATATAGTGACCTGGCTGTTTACAATAGTTGCATGTCCCTTTAACAGGAGCTGCTGAATTATTGGACTGTGTTGTGCCCTTTTTCTGACCGTCAGCTGGAACTGACTGAGCAACTAACATTTTCATTTTCGTGTCTTTCATACGTCTTTGTTCGTGATCATGTTCTTCCCTGATTCTGTTCTGGTGGTACTGTAACATTTGTAACATTTGTGAAGGCGTATTTGCTTGCCATGTGCTCTCGACTTTCTGTACACGATTCTTGACTTGGGGCAGGGAATTCTCGACTAGCTTAGTTACAAAAAGATGTGGATATGACTCGCTACTTGCTTTCAGGCCGCTATTAATACCAAAACATTTCTCGAATCGGGAATAAAAATCACTAGTATCTTCATCGGGTTTCTGTTTACAGGCTGAGATTGCATCCCAGTCCTCCTTTTTAGTTGCTAATAAACGTGGTAATACTTGTACTAATAATCCTGGTAATGCTTTAGATTTGTCCCCAAGCCCTGTTCCTGGGGTTCGAGTATTTTCTTCGTTTTCTAATGCAGCCCACTTAATCTTTTGCTCTCCCACCTCCCATTCTTTTTCTTTCAGTTTCTCGTAAATACCGGTAGGTAGTAAGACTTTCAATATTTTCATAATGTCGGGATAGGTATAATCACCCATGAGTAACATGTCTTTGATTTCACGGTGGAAACCTGCTGGGTCTTTGTCATGACTGGGCACTAATTTCTTCATTTCTAACAGTTCCATTTTAGTTATGGGCCTGTACACAAACACGCGTCTAAAAGTATTATCATCATTCCTAACTGGATGTACTTCTCGCAAGGGATTCTGTCTGTCCATATAATACATTTTTCTTTCTGGAGGTGGAGCTGGAACAAACTGTGTATTCAGAAAAGCATTATACCTGTGTCGATGTTCTAAAATTACTTTAATTAAATCGGTACCTAGACCTCTCCATCTATTCAAGAGTAGCTCTATTAAAATATCAGGTAGGGGACCTGGATCAGAATGTTGGCCTTTGAGCAATATAATGAGATGTTGAATCATATATACTCCAGCTAATTTCTGTTCGTCAGGGGAAAGGTTCAAAAAGGTCTGTGCTAAACCCTCATCACTATATTTATCAGAACTGTCAGCCCATTGTACTGCTGAGCTGGCTAATTCTTGTTCATCCATGGAATCGAGTACATGATACCCCATGCGTTCTTGAAGTATTTTATCAGTAGCCTGGAATAGATGTTCAGGGGTCTTTGGATTTGACATGGCAGCTTGAAAAAGTCTCTTACTTTCCGGACGTACCGGACGCATTGAATTATTAAAAGGTCTTCCCTTACCTACATATGCTATCATTTCTCTAGCTGGTAATTGTAATTGCCCTGTTGCCGTTTCTGGTTGTTCCTCCTCCGAGAATTCATTCTTATCTGAATCTATTTCTGGTTCAGGCTGTCTTCTTTCGTGTATCTGTTCTACTGCTTTTCGGATCCTTCGATACATATTTTCTATACAACTCTGTTTATCATGCTTTCCGTCTGCTATATTCTGACCCCATTTGTTAAGTGCTTTCATCTCTTCCTGGTCTGCACCAGGCCTATCTTGGTTTCTTATCAAACAGTTTATGAAGAATCGTAATATCATTTTCTGAGTGTCAACTTTCTGGTATGCCATGGCATCGCCAATACTTTCGGGACCTTCCCCCGTTTGAACAAAATGATATATTCTGTCTAGATGATCAATCATTCCTGGTAATAACATTAAATAGTTTGCAACTCGTCGTGGCAGGAATCAGGGCCTAACGTAAAAGTGCACCATGTAAAGACGTTGGCAAGGCACACTTAGGGACTAAATATCCGACCCATTCATGGTGGATCTGAAAGAGGACATGTTAACGTTGGACGCAAATGTATTTGCGTCTTCATAGCTGGTTGTGGAGGGAACTTACATGTACTAGAAGCACGTACATGGAGCCGTTGGGGTCTACGATAGGGGACACAATTGACCATAAAAATTCATATTACCTCAGTATCACTAGGATTTACATGACTGGGGGTTAGATTTTTGGTGCAGTGCTGCATGAGACAAGCAGCATAGCAGACCTTTGCAACTTGAGGACTGTATTCTAGACAGGCAGGGACAACAGCTCTACTTTTCACAGGTCTGCGCCGTGCAGCCCTCTGTCCCAGTAGCCGATTTAGTGACAGTTGCATCCGCCATAATAAAGAGATGATGGGGCGGGTTGAGGAAACGGAGGGGGAGCTCGCAGGGGGTTATAATAAAAAATTAATTTAATGTAAAAACTTACCTGGAGCTGCCTCCCATGTCACACTCGGTCTCTGTCCTTCCTGGTCGCAGCAAGCACTGGGGCCATGTCACGGACTCCCTGCAATCCCCGCATTGCTCTCACTTGAGAGCAGCACGGGGATTGGTCTGAGCAGGCAGGATAGATGCCCTGCTTGGACCTGGGAGTCTGTGGGGTTTCTCCAGCCCGGCTGCTTAATGAAATAAAGAAATAAAAGTTGCCCATTGAGAGCAGCTGCCTGTTAATAAATGTGGAATACATTTACTCACCTTGTGGCTTCTCTCAATGGGCAACCTTTATTTCTGGATATGAATGGCTGTGCTCAGCTGCGTGAGAAGCCTGCCGCGCTGCGGACCTGTAGTGATGCCAAACGGTGTTATTACCTAAGAGAAGTGTGTTTCCCAAGACAGCTGATAAGGACATCAGGCGTTCAAGCAGGATTCAACACCTAACCCACATGGGTTTTATTTTGTTTTATTTTTCTGTTTTTAAAGACGGACTCACTTGAAAAAAACATTGTGGCACTACAAGACCCAGGAGGCTGTTAACACAGCCACGCCCACCAAGGCAGGCTCTTTTGAAATTCAGTGCACGAAGAAAAACCGCCATTTACAAAAGGAACGCCAGTGAGAAAGGGTAGAAAATCCCGAAACCGGTCTGGCGGAGTGAACTTTGGTGATTGCCTTCCTGTGTTCTCCTGCATGCAGCTGCCTGTTAAAAAATGCGGAATACCTTTACTCACCTCGTGGCTTCTCTCAATGGGCAACCTTTATTTCTGGATGTATATATATATATATATATATATATATATATATATATATATATATATATATATATATATATATATATATATATTCACTGAAAAAACCATAGGTTATAGACCATATATAGTTAGGAATTCGCATTTACAAAACCTTATTTTACTCACACAAAACCATTGAAATTCCATATATAGTTAGTTGCACTAACTATATATCGCGCACCCGCAATCCACTGCTGATGATGTCACATATTACATCATTCATGACATGGTCAGTGACATCACTGATGACATCACTGATGACATCTCAAATGACATCACTGATGACATCTCAAATGACATCACTGATGACATCACTGATGACATCTCATTTGACATTACTGATCACATCACTGATGATATCATTCATGTGATAATACGATGAACCTCTTCAGACTCTAATATAACCTTAGATACAATCAGTGTAAACAGACACTCACAGACTGTCACTCATCCATGGAGTTACTCACACACCTAGTCAGTCAATCAAAGAATCAATCACACCTCCATTTCCTCAACTATACAGTTATACAAACTTTACTTATTCAAACATATACTAACACATATTAACTCTCTTATACAATCCCTGATACAAGTTCACAATGATCCATACAGCCACTCACACATTCACTGGCTCTTATGCACAGTTATTTATATATGTCAACTCTCACATGTACTGTGTTTTACATATGTACTTACTTTGACATGTAGCACTGAGATATCCATTCACTCACCAATACACTCATGCACACAGTCAACCGCCCATACAGATGTTTCCACATGCACTTTTGAAACCATACATCTAGTGAATCAACTGCTCACACATCTATGCACAGAGTCATACACCTCCCAGCCACCCACACACACACTCAGTATCCCATACAAATACTTGGGCAACCAATCAATAACCCATATAGTTACTCATATAGCTACTTATCAACACATGCAACAGTTTACAGAACAACAGACATAATGATGCACAAATTAAGACAGTTTAGTCACTAACCCATGCACTCAGTGAGACACATTTAATCACTCACTCATACAGTCAGTCATGCACCTACTAAATCCTTCATCCAGACACTTATACATCCACTCATTCTTCAATATGTAAGACATATTTTAACTTTACAGAAACATACAGTCACTGGATGTTGTCATCAGTGATGTCATCAGTGATGTCATTTGAGATGTCATCAGTGATGTCATCAGTGATGTCACTGACCATGTCATGAATGATGTAATATGTGACATCATCAGCAGTGGATTGCGGGTGCGCGATATATAGTTAGTGCAACTAACTATATATGGAATTTCAATGGTTTTGTGTGAGTAAAATAAGGTTTTGTAAATGCGAATTCCTAACTATATATGGTCTATAACCTATGGTTTTTTCAGTGAATTTTCAAGGTTTTGTAAATGCCAATTCCTAACTATATATGGTCTATAACCTACGGTTTTTTCAGTGAATTTTCAAGGTTTTGTAAATGCTAATTCCTAACTATATATGGTCTATAGCCTATGGTTTTTTCAGTGAATATATATATATACATACATATATAAACATATATCATCTGTATATCTACATATAAATACAAACATAAATGCATGCATACATATACTTATATGCATTTTAGGGTTGTTAGGGCGTTTTCGTGTGTATTATGTTGCTTTTTTAGGGCTTTTGGGTCAATTAAGTAGGGTTCCCGGAGCCTAGGGCTGAGGGGCCGGTTCAGTTTCGTGCGTATTGGTGTTGGCAAGGTTTTGAGGGATTTTGGCGGTTTTTGGTCGAGATTTGGCCGTTTTATGGCTTTTTTTTGTGTTTGCGGGGGGCGCGTATTCGGGTTGAAATTCGTCCCCGTTCCAGTGGATGGATTGAGCTGATTTTTGGAGAGATGTTAGGGAATCACTGGAACTAGTGTCCAGCCAAGTTTGAAGCGGATCGGAGCAGTGGAAGTGCTTTAAAGAGCAATTTTTGTGCGGAGTAGCGAATTGTCATGTTATTCAATGGGAGTTTTTGGTGCGCATGGAGAAGGTGAATTTGGGATGTTCCAGTTGCGCTAGAGGGACGGGGCTTGGGTGAGCTGTAGGGAGAGTAGATCGGCAGGTGTGCCGAATTTTTGGGATTTGTTGGCCGAAGGGAAGGGTGTGCTTGGGCAAAGTCGATTTGGTGAAAACGGTGCGTTATTTACATGAAAGTTGAAAAAACACTAATAAAAGCAAAGCTAAAAAGCCACCTCATTACAAACAGAATGGCTTTAACTTAAATGAGGGCGAGATCTATTGCATTTTCAATGCTTGTTTACTTTGGTTCCATCAAGAAGGCATTCAGATGTGTCACACATTTGCCATAAATTCTGAATGTTAGCACTCTAGTTGCACATTAGATCACTGTAGTAAAGCTACTGCTCACCAGGGACGTCTGCTGCTGGTATTCAAAGTGCATGTTTCAGTCTGCATGTCAGAATTTTTTTAATGAAATAGAAGAGGATTTGAGAAGTCACTCAAAATGATCCCTAATTTTTCTTTCTGAAGCACTAATCATACTTTCTATGGCAAAATTAACCCCCTCATGTTGTTCCTTTTTAAATTGAGTGTTTTCAGACTTACCACTTCATTCCAATCAAGATGGCTTCTGGTGTGCCATACTTTTGTCATAAGTAAGACTGTTAGCGCTCTAGTTGTTCTTTAGAACACTCTGATACATTCTGTCATTGGGCTATACTTGGGGTACATCTGGGTGATATTTGGGCTACATTTAGGCTCTTTTGTCTCTGGTGGCCATCTTGCGAGACTATGTCAGAATTTTTTAATGAAATTGAAGAGGGTTTGAGAAGTCACTCAAAATGTGCCCTAATTTTTCTTTCTGCAGCACTAATCCTAATTCATATGGCAAAATATACCCCCTCATTTTGTTCCTTTTTAAATTAAATGTTTTAAGAGTTACCACTTTATTCCAATCAAGATGGCTTCAGGTGTGCCATACCTTTGTAATAAGTAGGACTGTTAGCGCTCTAGTTGTTCTTTAGAACACTCTGGGACATTCTGTCATTGGGCTATACTTGGGCTACATCTGGGTGATATTTGGGCTACATTTGGGCTCTTTTGTCTCTGGTGGCCATTTTGGGAGACTGCATGTCAGAATTTTTTAATGAAATAGAAGAGGATTTGAAAAGTCACTCAAAATGTGCCCTAATTTTTCTTTCTGCAGCACTAATAATACCTTCTATTGCATAATATACCCCCTCATTTTGTTCCTTTTTAAATTAAATGTCTTAAGAGTTACCACTTTATTCCCATCACGATGGCTCCAGGTGTGCTATACCTTTGTAATAAGTAGGACTGTTAGCGCTCTAGTTGTTCTTTAGAACACTCTGGGACATTCTGTCATTGGGCTATACTTGGGCTACATCTGGGTGATATTTGGGCTACATTTGGGCTCTTTTGTCTCTGGTGGCCATTTTGGGAGACTGCATGTCAGAATGTTTTAATGAAATAGAAAAGGATTTGAGAAGTCACTCAAAATGTGCCCTAATTTTTCATTCTGCAGCACTAATCATACTTTCTATGGCAAAATATACCCCCTCATGTTGTTTCTTTTTAAATTAAATGTTTTAAGAGTTACCACTTTATTCCAATCAAGATGGCTTCAGGTGTGCCATACCTTTGTAATAAGTAGGACTGTTAGCGCTCTAGTTGTTCTTTAGAACACTCTAGGAGGCTGCAGTAGAACACAAAGGAATCAACTGACAGTCTCTGTCCTTGTTGGATGTACATGTTTTACTGAGAATGTCAGACTTCATTTTCACATGACTGAGAAAGATAATGTGAATTTACAGAAAATATGCTTTCAGTTTAGCTTATAGATCCCCTTCCAAACCACTGTGGGAAAATCATGAGATATTAGTTTTCTTTCAAACAATATTCATGATATCACAGCAGAAGGTTTTTTCACATGGTAAAATCACCTTAGAACCCACCACAATTCCTAAAACGAGTATGGTACCATCAACAAATGATTTATAATGTAACTAAAGTCCTAAAACCCTCTATTAACTACAATGCTTTTTAATGAGGTGCTATCATGTATATTGGTCCCAAGATGGCTGCCAACACTTCTTGGATGAAGTGCTGACAGCCAATCAGATCAGATGTGTGGTTAGGCTCCGCCCAGATATATATATTTTTTTGAACCTAAATTACTCAAAATCCACTGGAGCACATATATTGAGACCTAGCAAAGGCACATCAGGCTAACAGTCCCTATAATTTTGCCAAGTTTCGTGCAAATCCATTCAGCCGTTCGAGCTAAAAGTGAGGCCAACCGCCCTATGGAAATTAACATGGGAAAAATGCGTTTTGGGACCCCCCTTTGTTCTCGGCCCCCCCATGATGAAACCCCCCCAAATTGTCAGGGGCTGCTCAGAAACAAAATGTTCCATTTTCCTGAAAATTTCAGCCAATTCCGTCCACAAACGCCAAAGTTATTAGACATAGAATTTTCAAAAATCCCATAGAGAAAAAATCCTAACTATATATACCTACTGGCGACCGCCAGTAGGTAATATATATATATATATATATATATATATATATATATATATTCACAGAAAAAACCATAGGTTATAGTGGATATATAGTTAGGAATTTGCATTTACAAAACCTTGAAAATTCAATGAAAAAACCATAGGTTATAGGCCATATATAGTTAGGAATTAGCATTTACAAAACCTTATTTTACTCGCATAAAACCATTGAAATTCCATATATAGTTAGCTAACTATAAGCGCTAACTATATATCGCGCACCCGCAATCCACTGCTGATGATGTCACATATTACATCATTCATGACATGGTCAGTGACATCACTGATGACATCACTGATGACATCTCAAATGACATCACTGATGACATCACTGATCAAAACAACCAGTGATTGTATGTGTCTGTAAAGTTTAAATATGTTTCACATATTGAAGAATGAGTGGATGTATAAGTGTCTGGATGAAGAATTTAGTAGGTGCATGACTGACTGTATGAGTGAGTGATTAAATGTGTCTCACTGAGTACATGGGTTAGTGACTAAACTGTCTTAATTCGTGCATCAGTATGTTTGTTGTTGTGTAAGCTGCTGCATGTGTTGATCAGTAGCTATAAGAGTGGCCATATGGGTTATTGATTGGTTGCCCAAGTATTTGAATGGGAGGCTGAGTGTGTGTGTGGGTGGCTGGGAGGTGCGTGACTCTGTGCATAGATGTGTAAGCAGTTGATTCACTAGGAGTATGAGTTCAAGAGTGCATGTGGAAACAGCTATATGGGCGGTTGACTGTGCATGGGTGTGTTGGTGAGTGAATGGATTTCTCATTGCTACATGTGCAAGTAAGTACGTATGTAAAACACAATACATGTGAGAGTTGAGATATATAAATAACTGAACATAAGAGCCAGTGAATGTGTGAGTGGCTGTATCGATCACTGTGAGCTTGTATCAGGGATTATATAAGAGAGTAAATATGTGTTATTATATGTTTGAATAAGTAAGATGTGTATAACTGTATAGTTGAGGAAATGGAGGTGTGATTGATTCTTTGCATGACTGACTAGGTGTGTGAGTAACTCCATGGATGAGTGACAGTCTGTGAGTGTCTGTTTATACTGAGTGTATGTAAGGTTATATTAGAGTCTGAAGAGGTTCATTGTATTATCACATGAGTGATGTGATCAGTGATGACAAATGAGATGTCATCAGTGATGTCATTTGAGTTGTCATCAGTGATGTCATCAGTGATGTCATTTGAGATGTCATCATTGATATCATTTGAGTTGTCATCAGTGATGTCATTTGAGATGTCATCAGTGATGTCATCAGTGATGTCACTGACCATGTCATGAATGATGTAATATGTGACATCATCAGCAGTGGATTGCGGGTGCGCGATATATAGTTAGCGCTTATAGTTAGCTAACTATATATGGAATTCCAATGGTTTTATGCGAGTAAAATAAGGTTTTGTAAATGCTAATTCCTAACTATATATGGCCTATAACCTATGTTTTTTTCATTGAATTTTCAAGGTTTTGTAAATGCAAATTCCTAACTATATATCCACTATAACCTATGGTTTTTTCTGTGAATTTCATTGGTTTTTTAATAGCAAATATGAAAAGCTTTAAAATGTCAAGTACGTGATAGATAAAAACATTTTCGTATTTATGCACGCTGATGTGCTTTGAACGCTGCCCCCCCCCCTCCCCTCTTTTGCCTTAGTAGTACTCTCTCTTTGCAGATACTGAAGGGTAGTTAACGCAGGCCTTTACCCCCGTTGTAATCCGTCGTACCTCCTTGTCTCTCCATTTGATTGATTGTTGTCCAAGCATTTACTGTTTTAGAATTGGTTCTCTTTGGATCATTCTCTATTTACAAACAGCACAAAGTCGCAATACTCTGTTTAGTCTTTGCAGATAGTGAAAAATCGTGTAAAAAAATAAAAGTAATCGAGCAAAATCAGTAGGCCACTAATTGGATCTCTTTTTGACCTCGCTAAAATAGAAATATTAGGAACAACCCTTCTTGAGAAATACGAAAATAGTGAGATGAACTGAGCTCCACACCATGAGGGCTGCAAGACAGCTCGGCTCCATCACCCATCCCGCACAAAATAATGACAAACCCTATGCAAATATTAAAAATATAGACAACACACCAGCAAAGAAACAGGGTAAAACATTTTATTAAAAAACTATTTACATAACGTTGGTTTATAAGATGATGTCAGTAGTGGACCGATGTGTGAATAGATCGAAAACAGCACAAGGCTCCAAGATCCGGATAGCAAGCTCCTGGATGTTGGGTGCCATAGTTTAGAGTTCTGAATTTCAGCCTTTTTCAATGCCTGTGCTTTGTTGAATCAAAATGGCGGCTTGACACAAAGCTGACTCAAGCGTTGTTACTGATGCTATGCAGACCAAAACTGGTTTTCAGTTTGTACATTTTTCTAGATTTTTCAATCCAAGTTTGATTGACTTTGTAGAACGATGGCTTCAGATTTTCAACATACGGTGTGGTGGCGCTGACTGGGAGGGGGCGCTTCGCTCCTGCCCCCTCCCCAAGTAAGATTTTCATACGTGAAAGTACGTTAATGGTTTTGGTCCCTGAGAGGCTTCGATGTCACTACCATTCTCAAATAGCATAAGTTCTGGATGTTGGGTGCCATAGTTAAGAGTTCTGAGCAGCGCTTGTAACACTGTCTGAAGCTTATTTCCACCTACTGCAGCTTCACTATTCTCAAAGTAAGTGAGTGTCGTTTGTGGACCTGACTGCATTAGAAAACAATGTGATATGTTACCTTCCTAAACAGCTTGACGGAGGCCCCTGAGGGGCGGTGTGATGGCCATGGACTCGGAGAAGACGCTTGGCTCCGACACCCTCCCCAAGTCTTATAGCACTGGTGTAGCCTGAGATCGCCCCCGACATAGGCGGCCGGCTCCCGGGGTCCGGCGGAACTTTTTGCCTTTTGATGACTCTTCAATTCTGGACCTTGTCCCACAATCCGTTTGACCTGAAGACAAGCTGTAGTGGGGCGCCCCTTTATCGTTTTAGTTGCCATTCCGCCCGCTTTTGCTACACTGTGCCTCTTCCGCCATTCAGCTGTTTTCCGCCCGCTCTTGCGACTACAGCGTCTCGCTCACCATGTAGTTGAGATGCGCCCGCTCTTGCGGTGCAGCGATAGGCGGCTGCCACAGGACTCTCAAAATGGCGGCCGGCTCTTCGGTTTTGGGCCTGGTCCACTAAAATGGCCCTGGGACACCTTGGAACTCGGACGCTTGTCTGCTAGGGCTTGGGTCCCATTCTCGAAAAGCGTCCCCTCAGCTGTGAAGATTCTACAAAAGTCTTGGGGGCCTCCGACTCCCGCAGGCTTCTGGTGGGGAGCGGCTGCTATGATTGCTCGTGGAATGGCCACGACGGAGCTACGAGATGGTAGTGGTCTCATGCTGACGCCAGCTTTAGTCTGAAACATCCAGAAACACTGTAGACTACCAATTCGATCAGTTCCGGTAGCGCCCCAACATGACCCGGAACAGAAGAACTTGCCCTCCCCTCTTTGACTGATGGTTCTTGTTGCCTGTCCCCTCTGTTGTCATTTAACAGAACTTTTTGGACTGCTGAAAGGGGTTGTGTTCTGAACGCTGGTTGGTGGAGACATTTAGACTATATTCTTGACCTACGTTGTCGCGTAATGCGTTTTATGACACGCCGCGTTAGCGCACCCGGAAGTGATCCGAGGCGCGGCGCGCAGCGCGTAACGTAAGCATAACAGGTCATGTGACTTGTTAATAAAACTTTTCATTGGTTCATTTTACTTTTGTTAATTTAATGATGAAAAGCTTGGTCATATGACCTAAAAATTACGCTTTTTATTATTTTCGAACAATATTTTTTTTTCAAACATATGTTATAATATTCCAGGCTAATGTACTTTCCCGGAAAATTTACAACTGTCTTGCAAGTAAAATATATTCCTTTTTCGAGAAAAAGGGCGTTTCTTCCTTCCATGACGGAGCCGTTGAGTAAAAGAGATTCGGCCTGCTGTCTTAGTCGCCGATACGCCTGATTATCAGATTCTTATCGATCACTTTATGTTGCAGACATGAAAAACACAACTGCCCTTGACCATTTATCTTTACTGCGTTCCTACATATTATACCTTTTATCCGTCATGTAATTGGACTGCTTTATTTCACTTGCCTTTTACTGATTCGAAAACAGTCACTAAAAGTAAAAACTTTACAAATGAAAATACTACTACCGTGTTTTGTTTTAAAAACCTTTATTGTGAAAATGTCAGTATACAAATACGGGCCTATAACCACGTGGGCCGGCCACGGAGCAAACTGAAATCGTATATGATGAGGAGACATTTACACTGTAGAAGAACGTAACGAGCGGGCCATTAGGTGACAAGAACAAAGGTGTCTAACAGTTGCGGAATCGGTGGACGTACATTTTGTAATTAAAATACGACAGGGCCACTTACAATAACATTTTCTAGATATACATTTGCGGGCAAAGAGTTACGAGTCCCATTTATACCGGCGCCATTTTGGGCGAGGCCGGGCAGGTCCAAGATATAGTCAAAATGTCTCCACCAACCATCGGCCAGACCAGAACCCCTTTCGGCCCTTTATGTTACAAGATGGTGTCTTCCATTCAGAAAATATTGGTGGCAGCATTTTGAAAGGAAACAGAAACAGCCGTTCTCCTAGTGAGTTTCACATTGTTACATTTAGGAAGAATGTTGAAGAGTAGTATGTGGAAAATCTGAAGCCATTTTTCTACAAACTCTCAATCAGACTTGGATGGAAAAAAAAACCTGAAGAATGTACAAACTGAAAACCAATTTTTGTCTGTATAGCACCAACAGTAACGCTTGAGTCAGCTTTGTGTCAAGCCGCCATTTTCATTCAATCAATAGCGTCCCCCTGCACACATTCAGGGACCTGGTCGTGTCTTCAGATGAAACGCATTGTAGGAAAAGAAGCAGAAAGGAAAAGGAAAAAAGTTCCGCCGGACCTAGTGAAGCTGCAGCAGGTGCAAATAAGCTTCAGACAGTCTTACAAGCACTGCTCAGAACTCTCAACTGAGGCACTCAACATCCAGGACTTGCCATTCGGATCTTGGCGCCTTGTATTTTTGTTTTGTTTTTGATGGAGGGGAAACAACAAAAAACAGACATTGAAAAAGGCTCAACAGTGCAGGGCGCCTTGTGCTGGTTCCGACCTATTCACACATCGGTCCGCAACTGACATCACCTCATAAACCAACGGGGCACCCCACGCCGACTTTCGGCGCAGCATTGTAGGATGGCCACACCAGTGCGGCAATTTGCTGGACACCACCTCGGTGCCATCCAGATCTCGGCGCGTTCATTCAATCAATAGCGTCCCCCTGCACACATTCAGGGACCTGGTCGTGTCTTCAGAAGAAACGCATTGTAGGAAAAGAAGCAGAAAGGAAAAGGCAAAAAGTTCCGCCGGACCTAGTGAAGCTGCAGCAGGTGCAAATAAGCTTCAGACAGTCCTACAAGCACTGCTCAGAAATCTCAACTGAGGCACTCAACATCCAGGACTTGCCATTCGGATCTTGGCGCCTTGTGCTGGTTCCGACCTATTCACACATCAGTCCACTACTGACATCACCTCATAAGCCAACGGGGCACCCCACGCCGACTTCCGGCGCAGCATTGTAGGATGGCCACACCAGTGCAGCCACTTGCTGGACACCACCTCGGTGCCATCCGGATCTCAGCGCGTTCGAGTCACTGTGCCGGAAGAGTGACCGGAACTCAGCTGAACACGCCGTCTTTCGGCGCAGCATTGTAGGATGGCCACACCAGTACGGCAATTTGCTGGACACCACCTCGGCGCCATCCGGATCTCGGCGCGTTCGAGTCACTGTACCGCAACAGTGACCGCAATTCAGCTGGACACGCCGTCTTTCGGCGCAGCATTGTAGGATGGCCACACCAGTGCGGCAATTTGCTGGACACCACCTCGGTGCCATCCGGATCTCGGCGCGTTGTGCTGCCTTCGGCCTATTCGCACATCGGTCCGCTACTGACGCCGCCTCACGTGCCAACGGATTTTCTACGCTTTTTGTAGCCCTATGTCGCATAACAGGTCATGTGACTTGTTTATAAAACTTTTCATTGGTTCATTTTACTTTTGGTTTCCTAAAGATGGAAGGCTTGGTCATATGACCTAAAAATAACACTTTTCATTGGTTTAGAACATTTTTTTTTCCCAAACGATGAAAGCCCCACCTTGTTTCTGGATCATTCAGACTGAAGCTGGCGTCAGCATGAGAGCACCACCATCTCGTGGCTCCGTCGTGGTCATTCCGCGAGCAATCATGGCAGCCGCTCCCCATCGGAAGCCTGCGGGAGTCGGGGGCCCCCAAGACTTTTATACAATCTTCACGGCTGAGGGGACGCTTTTCGAGAATGGAGCCCAAGCCCTAGCAGGCAAGCGTCCGAGTTCCAAAGTGTCCCAGGGCCATTTCAGTGGACCAGGCCCAAAACCGAGGAGCCGTCCGCCATTTTAAGGGCCATGTGGCAGCCGCCTATCGCTGCACTGCAAGAGTGGGAGCAACTCAACAACATGGTGAGCGAGACGCTGTGGCCGCAAGAGCGAGCGCAACTCAGCTAGATGGCCGCCACCTGGGGAGGCCCGTTCACGCCGGCTCCCCCACGCCCCCCCCCGGGCCGCCGCACGCCAATTTTCGGAGCAGCATTGTAGGATACCAAAACCAGTGCGGCAGTTTACTGGACATCACCTGGGTGCCTGTCGTACATGTTGTGTCAGCCATGTGACACTGGACACAGACCGCTACTGACGAGGCCTCCCCCCGCACCACCCGGGACGCCCCACGCTGTTTTTCTGTGCTGCATTGTAGGATCCCTAAACCAGTGCGGCACCCAGGCGACATCACCTGGGTGCCGTCCAGAACTCTGCACGTTGTGCTGCCTTGGGACTATTCGCACAACAGACCGCTACTGACGAGGCCTCCCCCCGCCCCACCCGGGACGCCCCACGCCAATTTTCGGAGCAGCATTGTAGGATCCCTAAACCAGTGCGGCACCCAGGCGACATCACCTGGGTGCCGTCCAGAACTCTGCACGTTGTGCTGCCTTGGGACTATTCGCACAAAAGACAGCTTCTAACCATTGTTGCTTTTTGTGTTGAGAAATGTTTAAATGTTTTTAGTTTTTGTTCCGTTTGTTAAAGTTAGTAGTTAATAAAGTTTTATAACCTTACTTTGTTGGAGTGTTATCTATTTTTTTTAAAACGGGTGAATGGGGCCTTGATTCGGGTTATTGTCATGTGTGGGCTTTGGAAGTGTGCTGCTGCAGGATCGGACATTTCAAACTCAAATGCACGTTCTTTTTCTTACCTTTCCGAAGCATGGAGCGCAATAGCAGGCAGAGAAAGGGTGATGCACGTGTTGAACACTACCTGACCTGGCAAGTTGCTGGCAGTGCCCCCCCGCCCGCTCCTGAAAGAGGGCACACACACACCGCCGCCCGAGTACTTCACAAATCTTTAAAAGACCATGCGCTTGTTCATGAGGCTTAAATGGTTTATCACCTCTTCTAGAACCCCTACATCGACCCTCTGACGTTTCATGGAAAAATTACCATGTAACACAATACCAAGCCCTGTCAGCTGAAACCCCCAAGGAATCGTGGGGCATATTATCAAGGGGGTTTATCTCCGCTTTTTTGGCTTTAAAAACCATGAAAGCGGAGATAAAATTATTTCCCTATTATCAAGCTGTCGCTAACACCAGTTAGTGACACCTAAAAGGAGATAGCGACCATCTTGGGCCCGGCTTTGCATGTCAGTGATACTTATCACTAATGACATGCAAAGTGGCGTGCCAAGATGTTAGCGACTGGAAACAGTCCCTAACATCGCTACCTTCTATTACCAACTTTTGGAGATATTCGCGCTAAGCGCGAATATCTCCAAAATCTAACACCTGCCCTGAGCAGTTCTTAGCCATGTTATCCAATGGGAGGTGGATAACATGGCTAAGAGCATTAGGTCGATAATACATGAATATCGCTGACTTTTCTGCGATAATAGCAAGGTTTATCTGCGATAAAAATCGCCGATGTGCGGCGATAATTTTTGTCTCTAAACAAGTTATAGACAAAAATTATCGCTAGTTGTTCGTAATATGCCCCCGGGTTTTTGCTTGCAGAAATCGGGAGGCGGGAGACTAGCACTGAAATCAGTACTCACACGCCTGAATCAGGAGGATTGGCATGTCTGAATTCTCTACAGCTGGGGCCATAAACTACATCCGCAGGGGTAGGTGATAGCCTGGGACCAGCCTGGCATCTAAAATGGCTGCCGTGCACGACAAAATTGTGGCATTCGAAAAAAGGCAAGATGGCGCAGCCGCTGGAAGAGATATATCAACATATATCAGCCTCCTCAGCCACCCTCAGGAAACATAGGGGATTAGGATATGTCTCCCGCACCCCCTTATACCTAGTACTTTAATTAACGAAGCACAAAATGGCGAATTCCCGTTTCGCTACCAGTTTGCGGCCCAGTTCGCGGCCCGTGAAGCGCTTCTACCGTGAAAAATCATTTTTTTTTTATTTTCCCCACGGGACCCTTTAATAACCCCAACAACATTCCTAGGGGGTCAAGAGGGGGATACCTTGCCCCCTTTCATTAAATTCCCCCTTCGTTTTCCACCTCTTCTTCTCTCTCGATCCTACCGAGAGACAAGATGGCGGCCGCTCCGGACTGTCACGCAGCAAAAAAAAAAAAAAACCTCACGCACAGCCGCTGGAAGAGATGTATCAACATATATCAGCCTCCTCACCCACCCTCAGGAAACATAGGGGATTAGGATACGTCTCCCGCACCCACTTATAACTAGTAATTTAATTTACGAAGTACAAAATGGCGAATTCCCGTTTCGCTACCAGTTCGCGGCCGCGCTTCTACCGTGAAAAATCATTTTTTTTTTATTTTCCCCACGGGACCCTTTAATAACCCCAACAACATTCCTAGGGGGTCAAGAGGGGGATACCTTGCCCCCTTTCATTAAATTCCCCCTTCGTTTTCCACCTCTTCTTCTCTCTCGATCCTACCGAGAGACAAGATGGCGTCCGCTCCGGACTGTTTAGAATGTTGACAGACACCGGAGAGCCAATCAGCTTTCTGCGCGCAAAGTTCCGATAAGCGAAAAGTAAGCGGACCGGATCGCTGCCCAGAGCGCTGTTACAGATATATATCTTGGTTTGAACGTTAATTTCTCAAAAACTACTGGAGCACATATATTGAGACCTAGCAAAGGCACATCGGGCTAACAGTCCCTACAATTTTGCCAAGTTTCGTGCAAATCCATTCAGCCGTTCGAGCTAAAAGTGAGTCCAACCGCCCTATGGAAAACTCAATGCAAAAAACGCGTTTTGGGACCCCCCTTTTTTCTCAGCCCCCCCTTAACGAAACCCCACCAAATTTTCAGGGGCTGCTCAGAAACAAAATGTGCCATTTTCCTGAAAATTTCAGCCGATTCCGTCCACAAACGCCAAAGTTATTAGACATAGAATTTTCAAAAGTCCCATAGGGAAAAAATTCTAACTATATATACCTACTGGCGATAGCCAGTAGGTAATATATATATATATATATATATGATATATATATTTATTTTAATTTTTTTTCCTTTTTTCCGGCCAACTGTACAAACAAATAAGGGGGACTTCTATGGGCTCGTGCTTCTCCCCCAGCTACGCGAACCTGCTCGTGGGTTGGTGGGAGAGGCACGAAGCATAAGGAGGTACCAACGAAATGTGGAGTGAAAGGATTTTAATGTGGACAAGATATATAGATGATCTTTTTATGGTTTGGCGTGGTGATAGAACCTCGGCGGAGGAATACATCTCCACCCTGAACAATAATGATCTTAATCTAAGATTCACCAGTACCACCAGTGAAACGAGTGTATGTTATCTTGACTTGGAGGTATTTGTGGAGAATGATAGTCTCCAGACTAGACTCTATAGAAAACCGACGGCGGGCAATGCCGTGTTACACGCAGCAAGCCACCATCCTAGGAGTCTGATCAAGAACGTACCATATGGTGAATATCTGCGCCTCAAAAGAAACTGTTCAGCTGAGAAAGATTTCCAAAATGCGAAAAAAGATGCGAGTAATAGGTTCCTAGCAAGGGGCTATTCAAAGTGCATTTTGCAACAGGCAGCTGTAAAAGCATCAGCAATTATTAGGAGGGATCTCCTAGTGGTGCAAGAGGCACAGACAGAAAATGATCAAGTGAGAATGATCACCACATTTAACACCAAATCAGGTGATCTAGTCCACACCTTCAAGAAAAACTGGCATATTTTACACACAGATAATATCTTGAAGAAATATTTGTCAGATAGGCCGATGATAACTTATCGACGATGCCAGTCCCTATCAGACCATTTAATCCACAGCCACTTCTCCCCTCAAATTGAGTCCCAGGCCTTAAACAGCATAAAGGGGTTCTTTCCGTGCCTGCGCTGCAAAGCCTGTAAGTATACCAAAAAAGTCAGAGTATCCAGGAAGAACGAGAGATGAGAAACAGAATAGAAGAATTACTAAACATCTTAACTGCAACTCAGACTACACAATCTATTGTTTAGAGTGCCCATGCAACAAACGTTACATAGGTTGCACAAATCTGAGGATCCTAGAACATATGAGAGCTATTGCGAATAAGGATAAATCCTATCCGGTAGCTCGTCATTTTGCCGAATTCCATCGAAGCAATAGGGATCTCCTCAGTTTTTATTGTATAGACCAAATCAAACGCTTAGAACGCGGTGGGGACAGGGAAAAGGCACTCCGCATCGCAGAATCTAGGTACATCATTGACCTCAAAACAAAGTCACCGTGGGATCTTAATAATGATGAGGAGATGTGGGTGCACCTGTAGATGAAGATGAGTTGCTCTCCAATGTTTCAGAACTGGAAAATAGAAACAGAAAGTGTTATTACTATACTTAAAAACTCCTAAAATGTGACATTGTATATATATATTTTTATCAAGTAGTAGTAGGATTCGAGCCCATACAGGGCGAAACAACGAGTTCAATAACAAGCTGTGAAGTCCCCTTGATTTAAAAAAATACACTTAGGGGATACACCCCATGACAGTAAAAACAGGAATCTAGAAAAATCTATTTTCAAACATATTATGATGGGACTTTTTTAATACTTGATTGATTTAATGAAATGAGATGTGCACGTTGATAATGAAATGTTTGTTGCTGTCAATGTTTTTAAATTTGCACTAGAGCACTTTATATTCGCCATGATAACCAATGCAATGTATGTGTTGGAAAATGAAATGCTTAGTGGGGTTTAAAATGGCGATCATTCCTATGCACAAACTGACACTGACGAAGGTTTTACAGCGAAACGCGTCTGTCGAGGGTGAAGGGGGTTTGAAATAAATAATTCTGCAACTGGATACCCATGTGCTTGCCGTTTATCAACTGGACTTGTTGATTTGTGCTGCTATATATATATATATATATATATATATATATATATATATATATTAGTGGATATATAGTTAGGAATTTGCATTTACAAAACCTTGAAAATTCAATGAAAAAACCATAGGTTATAGGCCATATATAGTTAGGAATTAGCATTTACAAAACCTTATTTTATTCGCATAAAACCATTGAAATTCCATATATAGTTAGCTAACTATAAGCGCTAACTATATATCGCGCACCCGCAATCCACTGCTGATGATGTCACATATTACATCATTCATGACATGGTCAGTGACATCACTGATGACATCACTGATCACAACATCCAGTGATTGTATGTGTCTGTAAAGTTTAAATATGTTTCACATATTGAAGAATGAGTGGATGTATAAGTGTCTGGATGAAGAATTTAGTAGGTGCATGACTGACTGTATGAGTGAGTGATTAAATGTGTCTCACTGAGTACATGGGTTAGTGACTAAACTGTCTTAATTTGTGCATCAGTATGTTTGTTGTTGTGTAAGCTGCTGCATGTGTTGATCAGTAGCTATAAGAGTGGCCATATGGGTTATTGATTGGTTGCCCAAGTATTTGAATGGGAGGCTGAGTGTGTGTGTGGGTGGCTGGGAGGTGCGTGACTCTGTGCATAGATGTGTAAGCAGTTGATTCACTAGGAGTATGAGTTCAAGAGTGCATGTGGAAACAGCTATATGGGCGGTTGACTGTGCATGGGTGTGTTGGTGAGTGAATGGATTTCTCATTGCTACATGTGCAAGTAAGTACGTATGTAAAACACAATACATGTGAGAGTTGAGATATATAAATAACTGAACATAAGAGCCAGTGAATGTGTGAGTGGCTGTATCGATCACTGTGAGCTTGTATCAGGGATTATATAAGAGAGTAAATATGTGTTATTATATGTTTGAATAAGTAAGATGTGTATAACTGTATAGTTGAGGAAATGGAGGTGTGATTGATTCTTTGCATGACTGACTAGGTGTGTGAGTAACTCCATGGATGAGTGACAGTCTGTGAGTGTCTGTTTATACTGAGTGTATGTAAGGTTATATTAGAGTCTGAAGAGGTTCATTGTATTATCACATGAGTGATGTGATCAGTGATGACAAATGAGATGTCATCAGTGATGTCATTTGAGTTGTCATCAGTGATGTCATCAGTGATGTCATTTGAGATGTCATCATTGATATCATTTGAGTTGTCATCAGTGATGTCATTTGAGATGTCATCAGTGATGTCATCAGTGATGTCACTGACCATGTCATGAATGATGTAATATGTGACATCATCAGCAGTGGATTGCGGGTGCGCGATATATAGTTAGCGCTTATAGTTAGCTAACTATATATGGAATTTCAATGGTTTTATGCGAATAAAATAAGGTTTTGTAAATGCTAATTCCTAACTATATATGGCCTATAACCTATGGTTTTTTCATTGAATTTTCAAGGTTTTGTAAATGCAAATTCCTAACTATATATCCACTATAACCTATGGTTTTTTCTGTGAATTTCATTGGTTTTTTAATAGCAAATATGAAAAGCTTTAAAATGTCAAGTACGTGATAGATAAAAACATTTTCGTATTTATGCACGCTGATGTGCTTTGAACGCTGCCCCCCCCCTCCCCTCTTTTGCCTTAGTAGTACTCTCTCTTTGCAGATACTGAAGGGTAGTTAACGCAGGCCTTTACCCCCGTTGTAATCCGTCGTGCCTCCTTGTCTCTCCATTTGATTGATTGTTGTCCAAGCATTTACTGTTTTAGAATTGGTTCTCTTTGGATCATTCTCTATTTACAAACAAGCACAAAGTCGCAATACTCTGTTTAGTCTTTGCAGATAGTGAAAAATCGTGTAAAAAAATAAAAGTAATCGAACAAAATCAGTAGGCCACTAATTGGATCTCTTTTTGACCTCGCTAAAATAGAAATATTAGGAACAACTGATCTTGAGAAATACGAAAATAGTGAGATGAACTGAGCTCCACACCATGAGGGCTGCAAGACAGCTCGGCTCCATCACCCATCCCGCACAAAATAACGACAAACCCTATGCAAATATTAAAAATATAGACAACACACCAGCAAAGAAACAGGGTAAAACATTTTATTAAAAAACTATTTACATAACGTTGGTCTATAAGATGATGTCAGTAGTGGACCGATGTGTGAATAGATCGAAAACAGCACAAGGCTCCAAGATCCGGATACCAAGCTCCTGGATGTTGGGTGCCATAGTGTAGAGTTCTGAATTTCAGCCTTTTTCAATGCCTGTGCTTTGTTGAATCAAAATGGCGGCTTGACACAAAGCTGACTCAAACGTTGTTACTGATGCTATGCAGACCAAAACTGGTTTTCAGTTTGTACATTTTTCTAGATTTTTCAATCCAAGTTTGGTTGACTTTGTAGAACGATGGCTTCAGATTTTCAACATACGGTGTGGTGGCGCTGACTGGGAGGGGGCGCTTCGCTCCTGCCCCCTCCCCAAGTAAGATTTTCATACGTGAAAGTACGTTAATGGTTTTGGTCCCTGAGATGCTTCGATGTCACTACCATTCTCAAATAGCATAAGTTCTGGATGTTGGGTGCCATAGTTAAGAGTTCTGAGCAGTGCTTGTAACACTGTCTGAAGCTTATTTCCACCTACTGCAGCTTCACTATTCTCAAAGTAAGTGAGTGTCGTTTGTGGACCTGACTGCATTAGAAAACAATGTGATATGTTACCTTCCTAAACAGCTTGACGGAGGCCCCTGAGGGGCGGTGTGATGGCCATGGACTCGGAGAAGACGCTTGGCTCCGACACCCTCCCCAAGTCTTATAGCACTGGTGTAGCCTGAGATCGCCCCCGACATAGGCGGCCGGCTCCCGGCCTCCGGCGGAACTTTTTGCCTTTTGATGACTCTTCAATTCTGGACCTTGTCCCACAATCCGTTTGACCTGAAGACAAGCTGTAGTGGGGCGCCCCTTTATCATTTTAGTTGCCATTCCGCCCGCTTTTGCTACACTGTGCCTCTTCCGCCATTCAGCTGTTTTCCGCCCGCTCTTGCGACTACAGCGTCTCGCTCACCATGTAGTTGAGATGCGCCCGCTCTTGCGGTGCAGCGATAGGCGGCTGCCACAGGACTCTCAAAATGGCGGCCGGCTCTTCGGTTTTGGGCCTGGTCCACTAAAATGGCCCTGGGACACCTTGGAACTCGGACGCTTGTCTGCTAGGGCTTGGGTCCCATTCTCGAAAAGCGTCCCCTCAGCCGTGAAGATTCTACAAAAGTCTTGGGGGCCTCCGACTCCCGCAGGCTTCTGGTGGGGAGCGGCTGCCATGATTGCTCGTGGAATGGCCACGACGGAGCTACGAGATGGTAGTGGTCTCATGCTGACGCCAGCTTTAGTCTGAAACATCCAGAAACACTGTAGACTACCAATTCGATCAGTTCCGGTAGCGCCCCAACATGACCCGGAAGAGAAGAACTTGCCCTCCCCTCTTTGACTGATGGTTCTTGTTGCCTGTCCCCTCTGTTGTCATTTAACAGAACTTTTTGGACTGCTGAAAGGGGTTGTGTTCTGAACGCTGGTTGGTGGAGACATTTAGACTATATTCTTGACCTACGTTGTCGCGTAATGCGTTTTATGACACGCCGCGTTAGCGCACCCGGAAGTGATCGGAGGCTCGGCGCGCAGCGCGTAACGTAAGCATAACAGGTCATGTGACTTGTTAATAAAACTTTTCATTGGTTCATTTTACTTTTGTTAATTTAATGATGAGCTTGGTCATATGACCTAAAAATTACGCTTTTTATTATTTTCGAACAATATTTTTTTTTCAAACATATGTTATAATATTCCAGGCTAATGTACTTTCCCGGAAAATTTACAACTGTCTTGCAAGTAAAATATATTCCTTTTTCGAGAAAGAGGGCGTTTCTTCCTTCCATGACGGAGCCGTTGAGTAAAAGAGATTCGGCCTGCTGTCTTAGTCGCCGATACGCCTGATTATCAGATTCTTATCGATCACTTTATGTTGCAGACATGAAAAACACAACTGCCCTTCACCATTTATCTTTACTGCGTTCCTACATATTATACCTTTTATCCGTCATGTAATTGGACTGCTTTATTTCACTTGCCTTTTACTGATTCGAAAACAGTCACTAAAAGTAAAAACTTTACAAATGAAAATACTACTACCGTGTTTTGTTTTAAAAACCTTTATTGTGAAAATGTCAGTATACAAATACGGGCCTATAACCACGTGGGCCGGCCACGGAGCAAACTGAAATCGTATATGATGAGGAGACATTTACACTGTAGAAGAACGTAACGAGCGGGCCATTAGGTGACAAGAACAAAGGTGTCTAACAGTTGCGGAATCGGTGGACGTACATTTTGTAATTAAAATACGACAGGGCCACTTACAATAACATTTTCTAGATATACATTTGCGGGCAAAGAGTTACGAGTCCCATTTATACCGGCGCCATTTTGGGCGAGGCCGGGCAGGTCCAAGATATAGTCAAAATGTCTCCACCAACCATTGGCCAGACCAGAACCCCTTTCGGCCCTTTATGCTACAAGATGGTGTCTTCCATTCAGAAAATATTGGTGGCAGCATTTTGAAAGGAAACAGAAACAGCCGTTCTCCTAGTGAGTTTCACATTGTTACATTTAGGAAGAATGTTGAAGAGTAGTATGTGGAAAATCTGAAGCCATTTTTCTACAAACTCTCAATCAGACTTGGATGGAAAAAAAAACCTGAAGAATGTACAAACTGAAAACCAATTTTTGTCTGTATAGCACCAACAGTAACGCTTGAGTCAGCTTTGTGTCAAGCCGCCATTTTCATTCAATCAATAGCGTCCCCCTGCACACATTCAGGGACCTGGTCGTGTCTTCAGATGAAACGCATTGTAGGAAAAGAAGCAGAAAGGAAAAGGAAAAAAGTTCCGCCGGACCTAGTGAAGCTGCAGCAGGTGCAAATAAGCTTCAGACAGTCTTACAAGCACTGCTCAGAACTCTCAACTGAGACACTCAACATCCAGGACTTGCCATTCGGATCTTGGCGCCTTGTATTTTTGTTTTGTTTTTGATGGAGGGGAAACAACAAAAAACAGACATTGAAAAAGGCTCAACAGTGCAGGGCGCCTTGTGCTGGTTCCGACCTATTCACACATCGGTCCACTACTGACATCACCTCATAAACCAACGGGGCACCCCACGCCGACTTTCGGCGCAGCATTGTAGGATGGCCACACCAGTGCGGCAATTTGCTGGACACCACCTCGGTGCCATCCAGATCTCGGCGCGTTCATTCAATCAATAGCGTCCCCCTGCACACATTCAGGGACCTGGTCGTGTCTTCAGATGAAACGCATTGTAGGAAAAGAAGCAGAAAGGAAAAGGCAAAAAGTTCCGCCGGACCTAGTGAAGCTGCAACAGGTGCAAATAAGCTTCAGACAGTCCTACAAGCACTGATCAGAAATCTCAACTGAGGCACTCAACATCCAGGACTTGCCATTCGGATCTTGGCGCCTTGTGCTGGTTCCGACCTATTCACACATCAGTCCACTACTGACATCACCTCATAAGCCAACGGGGCACCCCACGCCGACTTTCGGCGCAGCATTGTAGGATGGCCACACCAGTGCAGCCACTTGCTGGACACCACCTCGGTGCCATCCGGATCTCAGCGCGTTCGAGTCACTGTGCCGGAAGAGTGACCGGAACTCAGCTGAACACGCCGTCTTTCGGCGCAGCATTGTAGGATGGCCACACCAGTACGGCAATTTGCTGGACACCACCTCGGCGCCATCCGGATCTCGGCGCGTTCGAGTCACTGTACCGCAAGAGTGACCGCAACTCAGCTGGACACGCCGTCTTTCGGCGCAGCATTGTAGGATGGCCACACCAGTGCGGCAATTTGCTGGACACCACCTCGGTGCCATCCGGATCTCGGCGCGTTCGAGTCACTGTACCGCAACTCAGCTGGACACGCCGTCTTTCGGCGCAGCATTGTAGGATGGCCACACCAGTGCGGCAATTTGCTGGACACCACCTCGGTGCCATCCAGATCTCGGCGCGTTGTGCTGCCTTCGGCCTATTCGCACATCGGTCCGCTACTGACACCGCCTCACGTGCCAACGGATTTTCTACGCTTTTTGTAGCCCTATGTCGCATAACAGGTCATGTGACTTGTTTATAAAACTTTTCATTGGTTCATTTTACTTTTGGTTTCCTAAAGATGGAAGGCTTGGTCATATGACCTAAAAATAACACTTTTCATTGGTTTAGAACATTTTTTTTTCCCAAACGATGAAAGCCCCACCTTGTTTCTGGATCATTCAGACTGAAGCTGGCGTCAGCATGAGAGCACCACCATCTCGTGGCTCCGTCGTGGTCATTCCGCGAGCAATCATGGCAGCCGCTCCCCACCGGAAGCCTGCGGGAGTCGGGGGCCCCCAAGACTTTTATACAATCTTCATGGCTGAGGGGACGCTTTTCGAGAATGGAACCCAAGCCCTAGCAGGCAAGCGTCCGAGTTCCAAAGTGTCCCAGGACCATTTCAGTGGACCAGGCCTAAAACCGAGGAGCTGTCCGCCATTTTAAGAGCCATGTGGCAGCCGCCTATCGCTGCACTGCAAGAGTGGGAGCAACTCAACAACATGGTGAGCGAGACGCTGTGGCCGCAAGAGCGAGCGCAACTCAGCTAGATGGCCGCCACCTGGGGAGGCCCGTTCACGCCGGCTCCCCCACGCCCCCCCCCCCGGGCCGCCGCACGCCAATTTTCGGAGCAGCATTGTAGGATACCAAAACCAGTGCGGCAGTTTACTGGACATCACCTGGGTGCCTGTCGTACATGTTGTGTCAGCCATGTGACACTGGACACAGACCGCTACTGACGAGGCCTCCCCCCGCACCACCCGGGACGCCCCACGCTGTTTTTCTGTGCTGCATTGTAGGATCCCTAAACCAGTGCGGCACCCAGGCGACATCACCTGGGTGCCGTCCAGAACTCTGCACGTTGTGCTGCCTTGGGACTATTCGCACAACAGACCGCTACTGACGAGGCCTCCCCCCGCCCCACCCGGGACGCCCCACGCCAGTTTTCGGAGCAGCATTGTAGGATCCCTAAACCAGTGCGGCACCCAGGCGACATCACCTGGGTGCCGTCCAGAACTCTGCACGTTGTGCTGCCTTGGGACTATTCGCACAAAAGACAGCTTCTAACCATTGTTGCTTTTTGTGTTGAGAAATGTTTAAATGTTTTTAGTTTTTGTTCCGTTTGTTAAAGTTAGTAGTTAATAAAGTTTTATAACCTTACTTTGTTGGAGTGTTATCTATTTTTTTAAAAACGGGTGAATGGGGCCTTGAATCGGGTTATTGTCATGTGTGGGCTTTGGAAGTGTGCTGCTGCAGGATCGGACATTTCAAACTCAAATGCACGTTCTTTTTCTTACCTTTCCGAAGCATGGAGCGCAATAGCAGGCAGAGAAAGGGTGATGCACGTGTTGAACACTACCTGACCTGGCAAGTTGCTGGCAGTGCCCCCCCGCCCGCTCCTGAAAGAGGGCACACACACACCGCCGCCCCGAGTACTTCACAAATCTTTAAAAGACCATGCGCTTGTTCATGAGGCTTAAATGGTTTATCACCTCTTCTAGAACCCCTGCATCGACCCTCTGACGTTTCCTGGAAAAATTACCATGTAACACAATACCAAGCCCTGTCAGCTGAAACCCCCAAGGAATCGTGGGGCATATTATCAAGGGGGTTTATCTCCGCTTTTTTGGCTTTAAAAACCATGAAAGCGGAGATAAAATTATTTCCCTATTATCAAGCTGTCGCTAACACCAGTTAGTGACAGCTAAAAGGAGATAGCGACCATCTTGGGCCCCGCTTTGCATGTCAGTGATACTTATCACTAATGACATGCAAAGTGGCGTGCCAAGATGTTAGCGACTGGAAACAGTCCCTAACATCGCTACCTTCTATTACCAACTTTTGGAGATATTCGCGCTAAGCGCGAATATCTCCAAAATCTAACACCTGCCCTGAGCAGTTCTTAGCCATGTTATCCAATGGGAGGTGGATAACATGGCTAAGAGCATTAGGTCGATAATACATGAATATCGCTGACTTTTCTGCGATAATAGCAAGGTTTATCTGCGATAAAAATCGCCGATGTGCGGCGATAATTTTTGTCTCTAAACAAGTTAGAGACAAAAATTATCGCTAGTTGTTCGTAATATGCCCCCGGGTTTTTGCTTGCAGAAATCGGGAGGCGGGAGACTAGCACTGAAATCAGTACTCACACGCCTGAATCAGGAGGATTGGCATGTCTGAATTCTCTACAGCTGGGGCCATAAACTACATCCGCAGGGTTAGGTGATAGCCTGGAACCAGCCTGGCATCTAAAATGGCTGCCGTGCACGACAAAATTGTGGCATTCGAAAAAAGGCAAGATGGCGCAGCCGCTGGAAGAGATGTATCAACATATATCAGCCTCCTCAGCCACCCTCAGGAAACATAGGGGATTAGGATATGTCTCCCGCACCCCCTTATACCTAGTACTTTAATTAACGAAGCACAAAATGGCGAATTCCCGTTTCGCTACCAGTTTGCGGCCCAGTTCGCGGCCCGTGAAGCGCTTCTACCGTGAAAAATCATTTTTTTTTTTTTTCCCCACGGGACCCTTTAATAACCCCAACAACATTCCTAGGGGGTCAAGAGGGGGATACCTTGCCCCCTTTCATTAAATTCCCCCTTAGTTTTTCACCTTTTCTTCTCTCTCGATCCTACCGAGAGACAAGATGGCGGCCGCTCCGGACTGTCACGCAGCAAAAAAAAAAAAAAAGCTCACGCACAGCCGCTGGAAGAGATGTATCAACATATATCAGCCTCCTCACCCACCCTCAGGAAACATAGGGGATTAGGATACGTCTCCCGCACCCACTTATAACTAGTAATTTAATTTACGAAGCACAAAATGGCGAATTCCCGTTTCGCTACCAGTTCGCGGCCGCGCTTCTACCGTGAAAAATCATTTTTTTTTTATTTTCCCCACGGGACCCTTTAATAACCCCAACAACATTCCTAGGGGGTCAAGAGGGGGATACCTTGCCCCCTTTCATTAAATTCCCCCTTCGTTTTCCACCTCTTCTTCTCTCTCGATCCTACCGAGAGACAAGATGGCGTCCGCTCCGGACTGTTTAGAATGTTGACAGACACCGGAGAGCCAATCAGCTTTCTGCGCGCAAAGTTCCGATAAGCGAAAAGTAAGCGGACCGGATCGCTGCCCAGAGCGCTGTTACAGATATATATCTTGGTTTGAACGTTAATTTCTCAAAAACTACTGGAGCACATATATTGAGACCTAGCAAAGGCACATCGGGCTAACAGTCCCTACAATTTTGCCAAGTTTCGTGCAAATCCATTCAGCCGTTCGAGCTAAAAGTGAGTCCAACCGCCCTATGGAAAACTCAATGCAAAAAACGCGTTTTGGGACCCCCCTTTTTTCTCAGCCCCCCCTTGACGAAACCCCACCAATTTTTCAGGGGCTGCTCAGAAACAAAATGTGCCATTTTCCTGAAAATTTCAGCCGATTCCGTCCACAAACGCCAAAGTTATTAGACATAGAATTTTCAAAAGTCCCATAGGGAAAAAATTCTAACTATATATACCTACTGGCGATAGCCAGTAGGTAATATATATATATATATATATATATATATATATATATATATATATATATATATATATATTACCTACTGGCGGTCGCCAGTAGGTATATATAGTTAGGATTTTTTCTCTATGGAACTTTTGAAAATTCTATGTCTAATAACGCGTTTTTCCCATTCATTTTTCCATAGGGCGTTTGGCCTCACTTTTAGCTCGAACGGCTGAATGGATTTGCACGAAACTTGGCAAAATTGTAGGGACTGTTAGCCCGATGTGCCTTTGCTGGGTCTCAATATATGTGCTCCAGTGGATTTTGAGAAATGAACGTTTAAAAAAAATGATATATCTGTGACAGCGTCCCGGATAGCGCTCCAGATCGCGTACTTTTCGCGTAATGGAGCTTTGCGAAGCGAAGCTGATTGGCTCTCTGGTGTCTGTCAACATTCTAAACAGTCCGGTGCGGCCGCCATCTTGTCTCTCGGTAGGATCGAGAGACAAGAGGAGGAGAAAAACAAAGGGGGAATTTAATGAAAGGGGGCAAGGTAGACTTCTCTTGACCCCCTAGGAATGATGTTGGGGTTATTAAAGGGTCCCGTGGGGCAAACAAAAAATAATTTGATTTTTCGCGGTAGAAGCGCTTCTCGGTTCGCGAACCGGGTCGCAAACTGGTAGCGAAATGGGAATTTTGTCATTTTGTGTTTCGATTTATTTAAATTACAAGATGGAGGAAAAGCAATGTGAGTATTGGGTATAAGGGGGTATGGGAGACGTATCCTGACCCCCTATGTTTTCTGAGGCTGGTTGAGGAGGCTCATATATGTTGATACTTGTCTTCCGTCGGTTGCGCGTGAGCGTTTTTTTTTTTTTTTTGCCGCTTGACTTCTGTTAACGTTCGATTCGAAGTAAATCAGGAAGTGTTGACCGCCATTTTGACACTGCGAGTAAATATATTGTTAAAAATAATTGTTATAAATTAATCCGTATTGATAAACATTGTCTGCGCCATCTTGCTTTTTTTCCAATTCCACACTTTTGTCATGCACGGCAGCCATTTTAGATGCCTTGACCAGACCCACTCTCTGCACGCCTCTGATCCTCAGCATGGCTCCCCACCCTCGCAAGCATCTCCCCCACGCACTGGTCACCCCCGCTCTCTGTCTCATGCATGGGCCATAAACCTCCCCCCATCTGCGCTGCTCTTCCCTGAGAATCACACCCTGTGCCCGCCCGACACCACCCTTTCACCCTATTCACTACCGCACCCTCTGACACTCCTCTTCCTCTGTGTCCGATTGTCCAGGCCGGTCCCAGGCTATCACCTAGCCCTGCGGATGTAGTTTATGGCCCCAACTGTAAAGAATCACCCCTGTTCAAAGGAGTTACAGTAGATCAAGGCCCCCACCTCATGAGATCCGTCACACCACACGCATTCCTACTATCTGATAACGATCCTGTATTGTGATTGGGGAGGGGATTCTCACTGTAAGGGTGTGTGGGACCGAGCCTGAAGCGGAAGATTCCAGGGATGCCTTTTTGTACATCAAAGTTTTCACAATTATGTGTCACATTAAAAATATATAGCACTCCAACAAAGTAGTAGTATTATAACACTTTAATAACTTATAAATATATACAACGCTCCAACAAAGTAAACACGTTGAAAAAAAAACTTTTTAAAGAACTATTTACATGACATTGCTTTAACCAGGATAGACAAAGAAATGACACAGTGATGTAAAAGTTTCTGAAAGAAATGCCAAGAACGTCCCATGTGAAAGTGAATTTTATCTGGCAATTTTTTTCTTTTCCTTCTCATGAAAAGAAAGTTAATGCCAGGTTCGTTACCTGCCTCATCTGCAAAAAAAAAACTCTCGAGAGGGACCGAAAAAAAATATAGCTATGGTAATCATACCACGCATCGGCACATGGAGAGGTGGCACCCTCTTAATTATTCTAAAGCACAACTTCGAGATTTGGTGGATAATCCCCGACCGGCAAAAACATCCACCAATGACTTAGCAATAAGTGAGTCAGAGGCAAGGGAAACGGTGCCAAATCTGTAAAAGAACTTTAGGCAGATGAGATTGACTTGTGTAGCATGTGGAAATATAATTTCATGCGGAGAGATGAGTATTACTTTAATACATAGATCATATGAAAATCATCAATGTCCAAAACGTCCTAGAAAGTAATTTTTGTCATTTTTGACGAAGAGAGATAACCTACAGTGGTACGGGGTCGTTTTCGTTCGTACTAGGGGGGCCAGGTGGCATTCGTTCGGGGTGGCTTAGGGGCATTTAAAACAACTTCCCTGATACAGGTTGCATATAAAGTAGAGGCTAAATACCAGGATCTTTATCGATTGCTTTATGCTGTACAAAAATGAAAAACACACAACAAACCTGGACCATTCATATTTTCAATGTTTCTGCGTACTATACTTTTTAACCCTTAACTAATTGAGCTGCTTCATTTCACCTGCTTTTAAAAAAAAAAAAAAATCGGAAACAGTGGCCATTTATTCGAAACTTACCAATCTACGCGTTACAACTACGTTTGCTTTTTCAAAAACCTTTAATAAAAATGTTGGTGCCCAAATACGGGCCTACAACCCCGTGGGCCGGCCACGGAGCAGGCTAGAACTGTAAATGGGGGGGGGTATTTATTTGTGGAAAACATAACAGAGAGTCAGTGGTCGTTGATTTCATAGTAAAAAGTGCGACAAGTGCAACAAAATCATATCGATAATTCATTGTGAGCAAGTGCCAAAAGTGTCGACAATTCGAACCTTCAATAATAAATACAGTAATCAATGATGCATTAGAACTTAATATCAATTCATTGTTCGAACGTGTAATCAGTACCCGTCCCATGTCAATTCATTGTTCGAACGTATAATCAATACCCATCCTGAATCAATTCATTGTCCGAACATATAATCAGTCTTATCCCATATCAATTCATGTGCTAAAAACTGCATACATATCTCATGATATCAAGGCTGAGCAATCGGGGCACAACAAGGAGTTGAGAGTTTCATTTGTACCGGCGCCATTTTGGGTGAGGTCAGGAAGGTCCAAGTATAGTCAAAATGTCTCCACCAACTCGTGGTTGGACCGGGACCTCTTTCGGCAGTCCAAAAGTTTTCGTTGAAGGGTAGCAGAGGGGACTGCCGACATGAACCATCAGTCAAAGTGGGGTGGGAGGCAACAATCTCTCCTACCGGGTCATACTGGTGTCCACCGGAACTGATCAAGTTGGTAGTCTTGCAGAATTTTGGTGATTTTAAGACTGAGGCCGGCGCCGGCATGAGCGCGCCGACGTCCCGCGGCTACGTCGTGGTCGTTCCGTGGGTGATCATGGCAGTCATTCCCCATCGGGGGTCGGGGGCCCCCGTGGCTCTTATAGAATCTTCAAAGTTGAGGAGAACGTTTCTGGATGCAGGAAACTAGAAGCGTCGTTGCACCGCAACAGTGGACGAGACGCCCGCTGGGTGAGCGGAGCATCATTGCCTCGCAATAGTGAACGAGACCTTTTGTCGGGTGAGTGCAGCGCCGCTGCATCGCAAGAGTGGAGGAACCCTTTTGTTGGGTGAGTGGAGCGTTGGGGGTGCAGCTGAGGGGCCCCCACCTGTGGGGGTGGGAGAGGCTCGTTCGCGCCGCCTCTCCCTCCCAGCGCACCCCACGCCAACACCTGGCGTTGATATCCGTGATGTCCGGACCAGGCGATAAGAGGGGGGGGGTCGGAGGCAGAGGCAAGACATCCCCCCCCGTGGCCTGCAGGGCGCCGCTTCAGGCCCGAACGGGGAGCTCATATCAAGCACACGTGGGAAGCGGTTCAGCGAGCCCGTCTAGAAGAACACCCTCCGGCCTTGTTGACTGAAACTTCATGGACTCACGCCAGGAATTCAAGGCAGCGTGCACGTCGCCAAGTGTAGGAAAACCTTTACAGTATTTAGCAAACGTGCCGACACCTGGCGTTGATATCCGTGATGTCCGGACCAGGCGATAAGAGGGGGGGGGGGGGGTCGGAGGCAGAGGCAAGACATCCCCCCCCCTTGGCCTGCAAGGCGGCAGAAGAAGGGAATCGGGAGACCAGTACATTTCGGGCCATCCACCCCACGGCTGATGGCGGTTAGCCGGGCCCCGCCCTGCACGTGTCGAGGCCTCATCTTCCGGATGGGCGTAACCGTGGCCCTGTTGCACTTCGGGAGTTTCCGGAATGGGGGTAGGTATCTGCTGATTTGTATCTATTTCATGTTACCGTTAATGGGCGTGGCGGGCGGTGGGACAGACATGCTTGGAGCAGTGGGGGGGTGGCGGAGCCTAGCTACCTCGTGGCTGCCGTAACGTCAAGCTTGGCTTTTTTCACCACTTCCATGTTTCTTATTTCTAGCGAAGTCAAAAACTCATCAGTGGCCTACTGATTTTGTTCGATTTCTTTCCCTTCCTTTTCAAGTGTGTTTCATGCTAAAGTTTCTGTTTAACAGGATACAGTGATTACTTCGTATTTTACATATGTCTTCTTTATTAGGGGTACTCTCCGGTTGAGCCAGATGATGTACCTCTAATAAATGGTCCGGGTGGAACTAGTTTCTTAATCAGTGGGGAGTAGATGGGCATGACAGATTACAACGGGGGACAAAGGTCCGCATTACCCACCCTTCACTACTTGCAAAGACTAGACAGAATATTTCTATTCCACGTTATTTGCAAACAGAGAATACCTCGAAAGAACTATTCCTTGAACAATAAATGTCCAGCCAATCAATCAATCAGTGGGGAGAAAAACAGGCATGACGGATTACAACGGGGGACAAAAGTCCGCATTACCTATCCTTCACTATCTGCAAAGGGAGACAGAATATTCCTATTCTTCTCTGTTTGTAGACAGGGTCCGATTATTGCTCTTTGAGATATTCCCTGTGACAGGGAATATCTCAAAGAGCAATAATCGATAAAAAATTAGTAAGATTATAACACTTTAATAACTTATAAATATATACATCGCAACAAAAACAGTAAACACCTTAAAACATTTTTTATTAAAACAGAAGCAAAAATGACAACTAACAGTAGTGATATCCTGGGCGTGTGATGTAACTGGGATTGTTAATGGAAAAAGATCTACAGAGAAAGGTATTAGTGAATTATACTTCTCCGGAAATTTAAAACTCACAAATGTTTTATTTGTGTAATCGTTTCAGGTCAAACGGATTGTGGGACAATGTTCAGAATGGAAGAGTCGCCAAAAGGCAAAAAGTTCCGCTTGACCCCGGGAGCCGGCCGCCTATGTCGGGTGCGATCTCAGGCCACACCAGGGCAACAAGACTTGGGGAGGGGGTCGGAGCCAAGCGTCTTCTCCGAGTCAGCGCCATCACACCGCCCCTCGGGGGCCTCCGTCAAGCGGTTTAGGGAGGTACCGTATCACATTGTTTTCAAATGCAGTCAGGTCCACAAACGGCCCCCACTTACTTTGAGAATAGTGAAGCTGCAGCAGGTGCAAATAAGCTTTAGACAGTGTTACAAGCGCTGCTCAGAACTCTGAACTATGGCACCCAACATCCAGGACTTATGCCATTTGTGCAAGGCAGTGACATCGAAGCAACTCAGGTACCAAAACCATGAACGTACACTCATGTATGAAAATCTTACTATTGATGCTTGACTGAGGCCAAGGAGATCAGAGTGCATGAGTCTCATGCTCGATCGATTGAGCTAGCCGGATCGGGCAACTAAAAGTATAAAATAGTTATGTAAATAGTTATTTAATAAAATGTTTTACCCTGTTACTTTGCTGGTGTGTTGTATATATTTATAATATTTGCATAGGGTTTGTCGTTATTTTGGGTGGGGTGGGTGGCGGAGCCGAGCTGTCTTGTAGCCATCATCGTGTGGAGCTCAGTTCATCTCACTAGTTTCGTATTTCTCATGAGGGGTTGTTCTTAATGTTTCTATTTTAGCTAGGTCAAAAAGAGATCCCATTAGTGGCCTACTGATTTTGCTTGATTCCTTTTGTTTTTTTTTAAACGATTTTTCACTATCTGCAAAGACTAAACAGAGTATTGCGACTCTGTGCTTGTTTGTAAATAGAGAATGAACCAAAGAGAACCAATTCTAAAACAGTAAATGCTTGGATAACATCAATCAAATGGAGAGAGAAGCAGGCGCGACGGATTACAACGGGGGCAAAGGCCTGCGTTAACTACCCTTCACTATCTGCAAAGAGAGAGTACTGCTAAGAGAAAAGCGGGGGGGGGGCAGCGTTCAAAGTACATCAGCGTGCATAAACACGAAAATGTTTTTACCTATCACGTACTTGACATTTGACAGCTTTTGATATTTGCTATTAAAAAACCATTGAAATTCACTGAAAAAACCATAGGTTATAGACCATATATAGTTAGGAATTAGCATTTACAAAACCTTGAAAATTCACTGAAAAAACCATAGGTTATAGACCATATATAGTTAGGAATTAGCATTTACAAAACCTTATTTTACTCGCACAAAACCATAGAAATTCGCATATATAGTTAGTTGCAATAACTATATATCGCGCACCCGCAATCCACTGCTGATGATGTCACATATTACATCATTCGTGACATGGTCAGTGACATCACCGATGACATCACTGATGACATCTCAAATGGCATCACTGATGACATCACGATTGACATCTCAAATGACATCACTGATGACATCACTGATGACATCTCAAATGACATCACTGATGACATCACTGATGACATCTTAAATGACATCACTGATGACATCACTGATGACATCATTCATGTGATAATACGATGAAGCTCTTCAGACTCTAATATAACACTATCATATGCACTCATACACCTATACAGACACTCACACACTGCCACTCATCCATGAAGTTACTCACACACCTAGTCAGTCATGCAAAGAATCAATCACACCTCCATTTCCTCAACTATACAGTTATACACACCTTACTTATTCAAACATATCTTAACACATATTTATTCTCTTATACAATCCCTGATACAGGTTCACAATGATCCACACAGCCACTCACACATTCACTGGCTCTTATGCACAGTTATTTATATATGTCAACTCTCACATGTACTGTGTTTTACATATGTACTTACTTTGACATGTAGCACTGAGATATCCATTCACTCACCAATACACTCATGCACACAGTCAACCGCCCATACAGCTGTTTCCACATGCACTTTTGAACCCATACATCTAGTGAATCAACTGCTCACACATCTATGCACAGAGTCATACAGCTCCCAGCCACCCACACACACACTCAGTCTCCCATACAAATACTTGGGCAACCAATCAATAACCCATATAGTTACTCATATAGCTACTGATCAACACATGCAGCAGTTTACAGAACAACAGACATAATGATGCACAAATTAAGACAGTTTAGTCACCAACTCATGCTCTCAGTGAGACACATTTAATCACTCACTTATACAGTCAGTCTTGCACCTACTAAATCCTTCATCCAGACACTTATACATCCACTCATTCTTCAATATGTAAGACATATTTTAACTTTACAGAAACATACAGTCACTGGATGATGTCATCAGTGATGTCATCAGTGATGTCACTGACCATGTCATGAATGATGCAATATGTGACATCATCAGCAGTGGATTGCGGGTGCGCGATATATAGTTGTTGCAACTAACTATATATGCGAATTTCTATGGTTTTGTGCATTTATATATGTACATATATATATGTGTGTGTGTGTGTGTGTGTGTGTCTGTGTCTATATATATATATTACCTACTGGCGGTCGCCAGTAGGTATATATAGTTAGGACCTAGTTTCCATAGGAAATCCGCAACATTCTATTGGGAATAACTTTTGCACCGGTGGATGAATCTTTGTGAATTTCTCAAAGAAGATGGCCCGTTACGCTCCGCTCCTTCCCTGAAAGTATCGGGGGGATTCGTCAAGCGGGGGCCGAGAAAAAAGGGGGGTCCCAAAACATGTTTTCCCCATGTTAATTTCCATAAGGCGATTAGACACGGCTACAGCCCGAACCGCTGAACGGAATTACATCAAACTTGGCAAAATGGTAGGTACTGGTACGCAGTAGGGCCTTTTTATTAAATGGTGTAAATTCCTCCAGTAGTTCCTGAGAAAATCAAAAGAGAAAAAATGTATATATCTATAGCAGCTTACTGTAAGATTACTGTAAGCTTACTGTACTCTATACCTTTCCGAGCACGAGCTGAATGCTAATTGGCTGTCAACTGTCTGTCAACACTCCAAACCAGAAAGTGGCAGCCATCTTGTGCCTCGGTAGACTGAGGCACAGGAATGCAGAAAAACAAACGTGTAGAACTCAAAAAGGGGGCAGGGTAGAAGCACCCTGACCCCCTAGGCCTGCTCAGGGGGTCCCATAAGGACCCCCCAGGCCCACAATTTATTTTTATTTTTTTTATCGTGGGGTATGCGTATCCTGCACGTACGTACGCGTACAGTGCGCGTGCGTACGCGTACGGTGCACGTACCCCGCGATTTTTCAAAAAAATAAATAATTTTTGGGGGGCCTGGGGGGTCCTTGTGGGACCCCCTGAGCAGGCCTAGGGGGTCAGGGTCCTTCTACCCTTCTCCCTTTCCGTGTTTTGCACCTTTGTTTCACTGCTTTCTTGTGCCTTGGTTCTACCGAGGCACAAGATGGCTGCCAAAACCTCCTGGTTTGGAGTGTTGACAGACAGTGGCAGCCAATCAGCATGCCTTCCTGAGAAAGCTGTATGCTCATTGGCTGTCAACACTTCTAACCAGGAAGTGTTGGCATCCATCTTGTGCTAGTGTTGACAGACAGTGGCAGCCAATCAGCATGCCTTCCCGAGAAAGCTGCATGCTCATTGGCTGTCAACACTTCTAACCAGGAAGTGTTGGCATCCATCTTGTGCTCGATAGACCGAGGCACAAGAAAGCAGAAAAACAAACGTGAAGAACACAAAAAGGGGGCAGGGTAGATACACCCTGACACCCTAGGCCTGCCCAGGTGGTCCCACAAGGACAAAAAAGGCCCAATTTGTTTTTTTTTAAACCTGGTCTGTTTTTTAAAAAATTACCCCCTGGGGGAACCAAATCGCGGGGGCATAGTGATAAAGAATTGTGGGGGGTCCACAATCCCCCCCACACTTCAGCGGGGACCGCCGCCCCCGGGGCAAAGCAAAGCAGCCCCTTGGCGCATACTGGAGGCTCCTGGTGGGCTAGTTGGCCCCCAGGGACCCCGAGTATGCAAGGAGAATTAGTTCCTACTGTGCAAACACGCCAGGGGTTGCGCTGCAGAGAGGTGTAAAAAAGGGTGTGGCCTCATTACACCTCTCTGCAATGCAGCCCCCTGGCGCATAATGCAGGTTCCAGGTGGGCTAGTTGGCCCCCAGGGACCCCCAGTATGCAAGGGGAATTAGTTCCCCCTCTGTAAACACGCCCGGGGGGGTGCGTTGCAGAGAGGTGTAAAAAAGGGTGTGGCCACATGACACCTCTCGGCAATGCAGCCCCCTGGCTTATACTGGAGCCTCCTCATGGGCTAGTTGCCCCCCAGGGACCCCCAGTATGCAAGGGGAATTAGTTCCTCCACTGCAAACGCGCCAGGGGTTGCGCTGCAGAGTGTTGAAAAAAGGGGGCGTGCCCTCTGAACACCTGCCTGCAAAAATGTAGTAAATCAGTATAAAAAAAACAAAGTAATACATTTAAAAATTGTCATTTAAAAAAACGTCGAAATTCAAGGAAAAAACCATAGGTTTCTCAAATGACATCAATGATGACATCACTGATGACATCATCAAGTGAATGTGGTTTGCTTCGTTATTTAAATATGCATTATATATATAGCAATTTGCATTGAAGTATGAGTGGATCTATAAAAATAAATATAGAATATAGAACCACTGTGTCCATCTATCCATTGTAACACAACTAAGATCCATACACTATGCAAGACATCTTCTAATATAAGCCCACATGCTATAGGAGATCACCCACCACCACACCACTAAATATTTCACAACAGACGGCATGACACTCTCTGGTGAAGGTAGCCACTGACACAAATCGTAGACTAATAAAGTTTTGACCCGTAGACTACTTATAAATGGGGTTGTTGTAGTTTATTCGGCAGTCCAACTCGTCATTATGTGCATTTGGCATCGTTCCATATAGAAGCTCCTCTTTTGCCGGGATGTAACCAGCCTTGCTTTGCAGGTAAGCGAGGTGGCCCATGCCACTATTCACTGTTGAGAGTAATCTGTATTTCAGGTATCAGCAGTATACCTTAGCACAGGATGCTTTGCAAGTAGGGATTTAGACAACCATGGCCACGTTTGAGTATTGGAATTTATGATGCCCTGGGATTACTTAACTATTGTTATGGGTTATCACTGAGTGCTTATGGCATGAATTTGAACATGATGTTTCATTTATGTTAAATGATGTATTCAAGGAACTCATCATATTAAGTTATTGTGTGTAAAATTAACCTGTGGTATTTATACCAAAGTATTATCAGAAATAAAAAGGAATACTGATTGAATAAAAATAAGTATTCAAATTAAGTAAAAAGCAGAAAGTTTTACATTATATGCAAAAAAAGTTTGTTTCATTTTGATTGTGAACAGTGCGCATCGCATCCAAGTTTGTGTACTTGTTATAAACTGTTAGTCCTCCACAGCCTATCCCATGAGAAGTTGGCAGACAGCAAGGCTGAAAGAGAGTTCAGGCTACAGCTAGCCAAATTTAAAATGGAGGAGAAGCTGGCTCTGGAGGAAAAGAGATATGGTCATAAGAGAAGCCTGAAGAAGCTGGATTTGAAAGCCAAGCAAGCAGCATTGTCCTGCAGTAATGGTAGCAGTAATCCAGTGTGCAATGGAGAGGAGAGGATCCACATACTCCAAGACCTGATGTCCAGCTATGTGGTGGGGGTGATACAGATAAATGGTTTTCTGCATATAAAATAGCTCTGAGGATGCACAAGGTCACAGAGGAGGATTGTGGAGCAAGCCTATGGAAACACATGCTCCCAGTGGGGAGGAATACCCTTCTCACTTGAGAGGTGGGAGATCAATGAGGAACACTCCATTGAAAGTCATTTTACTTACAAAGCTTGGAAACTCCTAAGAAGTATTGCATCTGGTTCAGGGCTAGCCAGAACCTGCCAAACAAGACTTGGGTAGATTTCCGGGACTGCTCGAGCAAGGCACTGAGTGGTTGGGTAAGAAGCTGTTAAGTTAATTATTTTAAAAGGGTTGGTAATTTTATTTTGAGGGAGCACATGCTTTACAGATCTGCGCCAACACCTGATTGATAGTAAGCTCACTGATACCACGGAGCTTGCAAACCAAGGAGCTTCTGCGTCAGCACCAGAGTGTCCAAAAAGGGATCTGTGGGGTATTTCCCAAAGGGTGGGAAGGGTGCCCAATAGAAAAATGAGGTAGGAAAAATTAAGCAGCTCTCTCAGGCGCCCAAAAGAGTTCCCAGGGGAAGAAGATCCAGGCATAATCTGACAAAAAGAAATATGGGATTGTTGACAAGAAAACAGAAATGTTTGTCCCCAAGTGTTATGAGTGTTACACGTATGGGCATGAGAAGAGGGATTCCAAGAGAGCACAGCTCCCCACTGGTGGGCAGACCCAAAGGTTGGCCAGGGGGAGTAGATTGCTACAGGTAATATGGGGGTGGAGCATAGGTGACCCTAGTGTCCCTGGGTGACAAAGAGATGGTACCTAAAATCCACATGCTCTCTAATACTTTAAAGCACCTGCAGTGGGTCACCATCAATGGGCAGAGTGTGAAGGTTCTGAGGAACACAGGAGACAGTATGACTACGGTGAGGAGTCATCTTGTGTACGCAGAGCAGATAATCCCCAATACATTCTACCAGGTTGTAGTAAAAGACAACCATAAGATTCATTACCTGAGAGTGGTATATGAAGATCACAAGACCAACATTTACATGGACTATTATTGGGTGAAGAGTTGTAAGAGAGTAAAGCAGTGTAAATGGCTGCGGTAAGTCTGCATCAATTTTCATGTGTGAGAGCCGAGTGGAGTGAGGACCATGGAGGGTTCTGCCTGACCCTGTCCACAGTGCCATGTTACTGCCCTGTGTACAGTGTGGTATGCCAAGAAATTACCAGGAGAGAAATCATAAGAGTCACTAAGATCAAGGAAAGAAAGAAACAAGTCATTAAGATCCCCCATCCCTGTCAGTCCTGCTTCTTGCACCCTTGGACTTTGTGGTGTTAAATAACACTCTGGAGTGCCTCAGTCTGCTGCAATGGGAAATAGGGAAGAGTATGGTGGCGTTGCCGGTTTGCCATCAATATACCACAGCCAACAATAGCATGCAGCCCACATCAGGTATGTCTGGCGGTGGAGTCACTTTACTGGTGAGATGAGCCAGTTATAATGCCACTATAGATGCAGAGGCCATAGTTCTGAGATCTGTGTCTGTACCTCCAGTGGCTAGGGCCCTGTTGGAGATTTTCACCCAAGAGAGGTTAGCCAAAGAAGTGGTGTCTGGCAGGGCCATCAACTTAACGTATCTATATACATGAAGTCCATGTGGCATAATTGTAGGGTAACCTACAAGTTTTCAACAAGGCCCTGAAAGGCATAATCTTTGGCTTGCCTGAGTTCATGGGGTGGAAGTGGGATGCGCTCTTGCCATATGTGTTAAGAAAATTAAGAAACACATTTCAAAGTGGACCTTTAGATTTTCAAATATGAACACCCAGATACTGTTCATTTATCAAAAGTATATATATTTTTATTCATACAGCAATATTTTTTGTTAATTTATTTTATTCTTTTAAAAAGAAAATTAAATTCAGTGCGGCTTCATTATGTCCAATACAAAAAGAGTTTTGCTCAATTCATTTTAAGCCACATGATCTTGCAGGAAACCAGTAACTCGTACTCAAAACATCTTCAGTGGGCAGCTGGGCAGTTTCTTCCGAATCAAAAGGCTCCTGTATGTTGCACTCCTATGCGTGAACGGGTTTCCTGCAACCTCGTACTCCAGATTGTGCTGGGACTTCACATCCTAAATAAAATACTGGATACCCTATATCAAGAAATTATTCGAAACAGTATAAACAAAAACCTTAAAAGACCCAACTGAACTGTATTAACCAAAGACCCTTTGACAACAAAATAAAATGAAGGAACAGTATTAGATGTCTTTTGTTTTGTCTTAAAATCCAAATACAATTCTTTTGTATAAAATCTTCACATAATTAGTAATGAGATAAGCACTGAATGAATGAGGGAGTATGTCTGAGTTCCTATATTAGGTACTATAGACCGATCATGTGGCTTAAAATAAACTGAGCAAAATTTCACTTTTTAAATAAAGAAGATAATAAATAACAAAAAATATTGCTGTATAATTGAAAACATTTATATTTTTGATAAATGAACAGTATCTGGGTGTTCACATTTGAAAATCTAAAGCTCCACTTTGAAATATGTTTCCTAAATGTTTTTTACACATATGTTATTTGGACCCTGATTTAGCAAATATTGTCAGGGGTATTCTTGCCATGCCTGCTTCTTGCCTACAGGGAGATGCCACACAAGGGGCTTGGGCTTAACCCATTTGAACTCCTCTATGGCCACCCTGTTTGGGGACCTCTCCCTTAGGCAAAGGAGTGGTAGGAGAAAGCTTCCAGAATGCCCCCAGGATGTAGTCAGCTATATGATGGTTCTGAGTAACCAGATGCGGTGCTTCTGGAAGAAGTCCCCTACAAATCTGAATGCCAGCTAGGAGGTGATGAAGTTCTGCATGACCAGAATGCCGCTTTGGTTGACTTTCAGCCTGGCCAGAAAGTATAGGGAGTTGATCCATTAATGCCTAGGACCCTCCAAGGCTGCAGGTAAGGCTGCAGGTAAGGGGCCTATTGCCAGGTCTGCCTCGACCAGTGCATCAATTTTAACAACAGAGCACTAACCTATGGTATCTGGCCCAGGGGGAGCGATGCACAAAGTACATCCTACCATGCCCACCAATGCTCCGTAGTGTGAACTCGATTTTGTTTACGTCTGAGAATTACTGAAGGGAATTTGAGAAGGGACAAAAAAAGAAAATGGCCAGCCCCTGGCTGTCACACTCTTACCTCCTTCACTCTGGTACTTTCTGAGGAGTGATGTTACTTGAGTTTTCGTGATCTGCTGGTAAGGAACAAATATGCACAAGAGTTACTTGAGTATATTCACTACTACCAACTTTCTTTGAACTGTTGTACACAGCTCATTCATATAACACTTATTTAAGCATTGTTACTTGGATACCACAATGTGAACTTGGAGTAATGGCTTGTCCAACTTAGGGGCCAATTACGATGTTGTTAGGAAAGGCTCCAAACGGCATCCAATACCTTCGAATCCGATTCGGAAGACTTGTTTCTGACCGAATCGTTCACCTTTCCATACAATCAAGTATGATGCAAGGGAGCCGTCCGGGCTGTCCGAATCGGTTCCGAACAGGATTCAGGCAGCCTGAGTCATTCGTTGCCAAATCGTACAGCCCAATGGAGACGGTTTTCCGAACGAGCGTGTACGATGACTGAATCGGACAGCCATTCCAAATCGGTCTGGCCAAGACAAAATAGCTGTGGGAATCAGACTTTGGGGGGGCCGAAGCAGGTCGCCCTTCTCCCGGAGCCCTCCGACTCGGGCCATGTGGGGGTACCCATTGGTCTCCATGCTTGCACAGTGTGGAAGGCACTATGGGTTGCCCGTCAAAGGATGCACGGCTTTCCCGAACCGCCCTTTTTTTCAATAGGAGCCTGTGTTGACGTTCAGAGCACAGGCTCCCATTAAAATCAATGGGAGTCCGTCCAAATCGTACCCGGATAAATCCAAATCGCTCGGTCGGACTCCACTGATCTGAGTCGTTCTGAAAGCATGGCAGGACCGATTCGGAGGGAATGCTTTCCTAACAACATCGTAATCAGGCCCCTAGTGTAATTGTGGTCACTTGGCAAATGCTCAGTAGACTCAATACCATGGCCAATTTTATTTAGCTTCTAGTTCGTGGAGGCTAAGTAGCTCTAAGAATCTCTTTAGTCAAAGTCCTTGTACTAAACAAACCAAGAAGGGAGTGACGCCCTTCACTGAGCTATTCATTGTACTGGAAGTCTATCGCTCAAGGCTTTACTGTCCAAGAAAGAGTTGTTGTTACTGTATTATGTGGAGAAGTGTGGCTCAGGGGTTAGAGGCGGCAGACCCGGAAGCTGAGATCGGCCCTGGACCAGGGTTCAATTCCCCGCCTCGACGGGGCTTGGTCTCAATAATTCCACAGACTCGATAATTCTCGCTCCGGTGCCTACTCGACTCACGGGTTCACACTCTGCGACTCTGGGCAATAGCTTGCTTAATCTCCACAACGGCCCCTTGCGGGGGGATGCCTGGCTTTCACCTTGTGGATACCCTGCCGGGGTTATCTCACAGGGGAATACCAGGATGGGTTCCCTAAGCAAGCGCTTAGATGCCTGCGATGTGGGTAATTTGCGCTATATAAATACATGTACATTTACATTTACATTATGTCTGCTGCATACATCACATGCATATGGCTAGTTGGTTAGCGCTGACAAGTGTTGTGCCCAAACGAGCAACTAAAATTCAATACTCACTACTTTTAGCCAAGATGGCTGCAGAGACTTTGAAGTCACGCAAGAGTTCCTTGGAATATTCTAGAGAGGGTGTGCTTTTCTCATCCACCCCTAGTTGTGGCCATTTTTCCTCATGGGCGCACTGAAGTGTTTGCTAGTCTATGTGCACTTCACACATACAACTTTCAGCTATCTTAAGGTCCTCTTTCCAAGGCTAAGGGTCACACCATGCTCAGTTTTCTTTCAGCCCATGGTGAATGAGGTGATACTTGACGCTACTGTGTTCTATGGAATGATTGTCACCTTGTATGCAGGTGTAAACCACCCCTTGCGTCTCAATGCACACATTCTCAAGGTTCAATTCAGTGAGTTGGTCTAACCGAAGAGTCTCAGCGACTATCAGTGACCTAACGAGAAAAGAAATAACACATACTGGATAGACTCTTGTATCCCCCTAGAGGCATGTCCTACATCTCTGAACTATACCGGGAGGATGGCAGCCGTCTTGTCGGCACAGTGGATATACAGGCCAAGCTTCTTCGCTATTACGCTGATCTTTACACTAAACGCCAAAACTTTTGTGAAATCCAATGTCCAAAATTAAACTGGCATCAAAAAGTTAATTGTGTCCAGAAAAAAGTCCACAGAGTGAATGCTAGTCACACACTGGAGGAAATTAGGTTCTGCGTCTCTTGCTGGTGGTGGTAGAGGTCTTACCATCCTATCCATCGAGTCTGGATGAAGGCCCCCTAAGGGGGATTGGTGGAGCCACAGTTGCAGGGTGCATGTGTTTCCTCTTGTGCTATGGGTCTCATTTTTTGTGGCGGAGGCAGATGTATTAGGCCCAGATGTTGTTGGACCACCGGCAGGGGGAGATGCTGCTGGAAATGCCCTGAACATATGGGCAAAACAATTATGCAGCTCCCCAGGCAGGGAGCCCAAATTTGAGTTGAGATTTTCCATCTGAATATAGTGCTCCCTCTGCAACTGCTCCATCGCCCAGAGCTCTGTAAGGACTTGGCCAATCATATTTTGGGGCTGATTGAGAGATCCCAAGACTTGGTCGTCGGTGGCCTGGGTGACAATGAGCAGAGTGGCCTCACTTTGTGGGTCCACAGGTTTCCCCCCACTACCTTGTGCCATTGACCCAGTCTTCCCCATCCCACTGGTTCCTGGCTGAATTGGAAGTGATGGTGGTGTTGGATCAAAAGCAGCCATCACTGGGGAGCATAAGATTGGCGTGATGTTCCTTTGGACACAGGAAGCGAAGGTATCCAGAGGCTGAGGTCTGGTAACAGCAGGGGACACTATAGGTGTCTATCTAGGCATACCAGATGGACCAGCCTGCTCCTCCTCAGGTGTGGTAACAGCTGGGGACACTATTGGTGTCTATCCAGGCAGACCAGATGGACCAGCCTGCTCCTCCTCATCTGGACGTGCAGGAATGGATTCCTCACCGAAGGCTTGTTCCTTTTCTGGAGCGGAGGTATCATCAGTAGCAGTGGTAGATGTTTGTCCATGTACTCTGGGTATTTGACCTATAATAAAAAAAAATTAAATAGAATTTTTAAATACTGGATTACATATCAAATGAGTTTGACGGAACAAATTGTAGCAACCTAAAAGGAAATTAATTTAAATATTATAACTTTAAGTAGTATTATAAAGATAAACAAATGCAGTTTAAATTACACACACAGCTACTTAAAAAAGTATGAAAATGTATATGCCCAGAAATTAAAATTGGGAAGTATAGATACATTATACCAAAGATTCAAAACACATCGTGGCTCTCATGAATACTTGTGCCTCCACCCACACTGTCTTTTCCTATGCGGTCTCTCAATATACTGAATACTTGGATTCTGGACTCTTGTCACTTTTAAATTGGGCACTACCTTTTCTATACTCTAACGCCGCCACCTCTAATAATTAGGTTGGATATGCGTATGTAGACAAGGCCAAGAGACAAGGACAGATGAGGTAGAATACCTGACTTTTGCAGGTGAGTGACACTGAACTAAGCTATTACTGAGGGAAGTGCCACACTAGTTCAGTTTCAAGACAATTAAACATCACGTACAAGTTGTATATAATTGTCTTTGTTGATTTGTGAGTGTGTGGTCCAACTATGATGTACCCCACTATTTTATGTTAATGGCGCAGTATGTTGCTTTTGTTTTACCACAGGTTGTACCAGTGAATCTGCTGATTTACCGGATCCCTGGTTTAGTATTGCACACTGATGATTTTGCCTTTTGTCACTTACTTAATTTTTCACTTATACGTAGCGTAGCAGTAGCTAGTAAGAGATCCTGATGAAAGCCGCGATACTCGTGTAGATCAATAGGCTGAAACATGTTGATCATTTTCTAGTGCAACTGCCTCTAATGTTGGCAGTAACACTACCCTCTATTTGTTTTTAATCCAAGCACCAAGTAGCAATAATAAACTGTGTCTAGCTAACCTCGTAACTCGTTTTAATCACTGTTAAGATAGCACTGCACTCCCTTCACCACATATTATGCTCACATTGGGTTTTATTAATACCCCCCACTTTGAAAACATCCCTGAGCTCCTCCCTTGCAGTGAGGGGGTTGCAGCCCGCGTCACGACTAGGTTTGTGATGCAAGGAGGTATTCCATGATGAAGCATGACACCTCCGGTGTGTGAGGGAAACAGTCCTTGAAAGGGCCACCCCCTTCCAAGCATAGTTGTTCTACTCTTACACTCTCCCGGTGCGACCCCGGACCCGAGGGCTCGTTGTGTGTTAGGCCCCCCTACATATTCCTGTCCCATCTGGCAGGCACCGCAGGGTGCCTGCCCTGTAGTGCAGGGATGTGTCTGCACCCTCTATTTTGCATTGTGGCGGGGTCTGCTGACCACATCCCTGCCACAATGCAAAATGTAGGTGATGCGACCACCGTGGTGGCGGTCGCATTGTGTTTAGGATTGTTGGGAGTCCGCCTCATTGGCAACCGGTCCCAAATCAGGATCGATGGCGGACGGACTAAAGTCCGCCCGCCATCTTCATGAGGCCCTAAATGCTAGCTCTTCTCATTGTAGGAGGACAGGCGTGCTGATCAGGAGTTTTTTTTAAAGCCTCTACTTTGACTAACATGTTTTTAGTTTGTGTACTAAAGACCAGCAGACAGCAGTTTAGAAAAGAAACTATTTTATTCTTGTACAGAATTTCCTATTTTAAAATGTGTTATTTTTTTATTAACAGAACAAATAAACTAAGCTGATGAGGATGAGTGAATTGTTCCAACAGTTGGCTTCGGTATGGATGTATATACTGTACTGAGTTAGAACTGAGTAATGTGAATGGCTGAACTTTGGTGCCAAAGGCTAAGGGTGAATTGGTGGTGTGGCAAGTTGGGTGAACTACTTTGTGAGAAGGAATGAGTGATGCTTCAGCTACATTATAATGAGTGAGGGTGACAAACCAGGGAACAAATGATGCTTCTAACGTTCTATCAGCTGTGACAGATCAATGTTCTGGGACACATAGAAAAGAAACAAACTGCCTGGGATCAAACAGTGTGATGGAATCGCTGCTGGGAACGAGCTGACAACAATGAATGGCTCTGATTGGCTGACTCCTTTGCCCTCTTTTTTCCCTATGTAGACTTCATTAGCTCTACCAGGAAGCTAACACTTCCGCAAGCCGAGGCTTCCAAAGAAATACTTGATGTATTTATTTTCCTGTAAGTATGATGCAATTCTCCTTGGGACTGCTGTTACTGCGCCCTGCAATTATTATCTCAGAAATGGATTTAAAGCAATGACCAAAAAGGCAGATTTTAAGATATGCCTCTGACAAATAAATCAATTGCAGACCTGGAGCATGCCTTGTCGTTTTTCGATAAAACCAGAATCGGGTTACAGCAAGGCATGTTTGTCACTAGAAACCTCTTGGGTGTCCATTTTATAGCAACAAAGAAAAGAAAATATATTAATATATTCAGATCAGCACCTTAGAATATTGGAACAGTCGTCCCCCGCAAGCCCTGTGCTTTAATACCAAATGGTGAATTATGAATTGCCATGAATTCCTAATTCTAATTTTAGTGACATTTTTGAGAGCAGGTCTGCGCTAATTTTCCAATATACTAATTACCAGGTAACTGCGATCCTGCCCTTCAGTTTTAAAATGAATCCTGTTTTAGCAGCTGTGAAAGTGGTTGCTTTCTAAAAGAATGAACGTTTTATTGAAGATTGATGATGCCCTGGGCGAGAAGTGTAAGAGTGGGGCGTAGGAGGAATTCACAGTAAACGATGCGTTCTGCAGCTGTGTCAAACACCTGGCTTTTTTAAAGCAAAGGTTACCTTTATGGAAATGCCAGGCTTTGCCTCTTGTCTGCCACCTTTACAGCCTCTGAAAAGGGCATTTCATGAATGCAATGATTCTGTATTCTAAGGCACTTTAAATTCCAATTATTATTCAAATGAAACACTCCGGCTAATTTTATGACTATATGTTTTCTTAAATCACAAAACAGTAGTTTTTATTAAATGTCAGCCATATATACTTTCGGTGACTGCCTTACAAAAGTAATCATTTTAAAAGTGTACAAACAATTCATTCTTTTAAAGCTGCATATATAGGGCTACACTTACAAAGGTAAAATGTGCATCTTTTTATTTTTGGAGGGATTAAGGGAAAAGAGTTTGTTAATAGGGTGACTTTTTTCAGGACTGCAACTACAAACACTTGATTATGCACTGGATGCTAATTCTTATAATACATGGGTGAAGGAATTAAGGTTTGTGATGAAGCGGAAATCTCATTTTGTTTGTAGGGCTGCTTCATAATCATGCGTTGTGCAGACACAATTATAATCTTGTGAAACATTTTAAAACGTGAATAGTTAGATTTTGGAATGTATTAACAGAAATACGTGACATTTGTTAGGGTATTGACGAGTAGAATGGAGAATTAACATGGAAAATAAATTTAACTAGAAGAACACTAACATGGAGACCTTGTGTTGTGAAACTGACAAATACTCATCTACTAAATGTTTTTATTAACTATGACATTCTATACGTAGGTCAATGCATTCGTTGAAATTGCATTCATGTTTATGTGAATTTGTAAAGCTTACATGATGCATTCATATGTTAGCTGAAAAGCATAGGTCTGAAATGCAAGTCCTTGATAGCTCTCGCTTTTTAATTAATAGTTGAATTTCACATTTGCTGTGGAATCTTTTTCACGTTTTGCATTGCAGGTGAAGAAGCGCTCCTTTAGGCAGAATAATGTCTTTATTTTACTGTCTAGACAAGGAGATAAGAAGTTACAATCGTGTGACTTGAGTCGATAAAGAAAGGTCATTACGATTCATACAAGAGAAGGACAAATTGTTAAAAGGAAGGTACACGGGCAACATTGTAGAAAATTGCATTCAGGACCGTACCCAGAGTGAATGGCGTGATGCAAGGTGCATAATGGGATGGTTACCTGTGGATAACTGGTTGTTGGAGTTAGGGAAAGTGCCCCACTTCTCTTTTGCCTTCAGAGAGAGAGCATCTTGGAACTAGCTCTTTCTAATGATAGTGGCTTTATGCTACTTGACCCATTGATGGTGAAGAGATTTCTTACCTTCAATAATGTTTAAACAAACTACATTATTTAGGTCATCAAATCGAGAAAGACAAAGGGAAGGTGTCACCAGAAAAAGTGGAGGCGATCATGAAAATGAATACATCCAATACCCAAAAAGAGGTCAGAATGTTTTTGGGAATGGCTGGCTACTGTTGACAGTGGATTCCTATTTTCTCCTTGATGGGAAAGTCTTTACAAATGTTGACCCACAAGGATGTGTGTGATCTAGTGCCTTGGGATAACAACTGCCTGCTTGCCCTCCTGGAGTTGAGAGCTTGTGTCATGATCCAGCTTTATGAATACCTGATTACAACAAAGCATTCTCAATGTTTTGCCATGAACAAGAGGGTTGTGCTCTATTTGGACTCACCCAGACACATGGAGGTTCTGGTTGGCCAGAGGCCTATTTTTCAGTTACTCTAGATCCTGTAGCTTCAGCAAGCCCGGATGTCTCAAGCTCTTTGCTGCAACAGGTGTAAGTATCAAACAGTGTGAAAGCATTGTGATGGGTCATAGTATATGTACCAAATTCAGTTGAGCTTTTGATGACGAGAACCAAAATGCAGCAGTTGACAAATAACAGGCTGACCAAGTATAAGCAGCTTTTGTTCGCACTCTGAAGTGGTGCTCTGTGTTAAATTCTGCTACCTTGTTCCCTATTCCAAATGCTGATGGTGAAGAATATGAAGGCCATTACTATCTGGATGTCATTGAGCTTTACCCGAAGCCGAGACCTGACATTGTCGATGAGCCATTGTCTGATCCTGATCAAATCCTTTTTGTTGATGGTTCGTGTTTAATAGACAATTAAGGAAATCTGAGAGCAGTGTTTGCTGTCGGTACCATCTACGGAGTGGTAGAAGCTGCTTGTTTACTGGAAGAACATTCTGCACAAGTGGCTGAAATCATTGCCTTGACCCGTGCATGCCTTGTTTCTGAACAGATGCAAGTCACTATCTATACCGATAGCCATTACGGGTTAGGTGTGGTTTATGACTATGGACAGCTATGGTCACAAAGAGGGTTTCTAACATCATCGGCTTCCCTGATATTGAATGGGGAGTATGTAAGACAACTGTTGGAAGCTCTACAATTGCCAAGAGAAGTGGTTGTCAATAAATGTGCAGCCCATGGAAGGGGAAATTATTTTGTTATTATCGGAAATAGATACTCAGATGAAGTTGCATGTTATTTTATCCATGCATGTGTTTTCAATAGGGAATATACTGGTGAGAGTACAGAGCAGAACGAACTCAGCATGATGCCATTTGTTACTGGACATGTGGAATGAAGTGAGACGGTTGTAATTGGAAGCCACAGAAAAGGAACAAGTGGGTTCAATCAGAGCAGGTTGTGAAAAAGGGAAGGATGACATTTGGGTGTCAGTTGATGGCTGGGCGCCATTGCCAGATTGTTTACTACATCCAAAGGCAAGGCAGATTCATGGAGCAGCTCATATAAGAAGAGAAGCAATGGTGAGGTTGTTCAGACAGACTTAGTTCAATCCGAGGTTTCAAGTGATTGCGGAAGCTGTGTGTTATCGGTGTGTCACGTGTCAACAAATTTATGCTGTGAAGAAGACTGTTGTTGCTTTGAGTCACATTGGCAGATCGGGGTCCCTTTAATCAGATCCAAACGCATTTTGCTGAGCTGCCTATATATAATAGTTTGAGGTACATTCTGGTTGTCGTGTGCAGTCAAAAAAGCTACTGTTCACCGGTAAAGAATATATGAGGTTAGTGAGTCAGTCGGTCAGTAATTAGCAATCCGCATGAGACAGCAGACAACACAAAATGTAATACAGGAAATCCAAGACCCTATAATCGGCAGAGTATCTGACTCAGAGAAGATCAGAGAAGCATTCTGGCGTTTTTACAGTGTTCTCTATACAGAAGAGGGAGAAATAGACCAAGAGAAAATTACTGAATATTTAGATATAGATACCTGTGATAAACTCAATACTGAAGACCAGTTAATTTTGGAAAAGGCCCCGACATTGAGGAAATAAGAAAAACTGTAAAAGATCTCTCCCGCGGGAAGGCTACTGGAGTAGATACTATCTCCCTTGAATTTTACATAGCATTTCTGGATCAACTTCAAGAAATTTTGTTGAACCTATGCTTACATTTATTTAAAGGAGGGCAACCCCCCAACTCATGGTCTATGGCAAAAATCGTGATGGTCCTTAAGAAAAATAAACCCCCCGATCAGATGGGCTCGTATCGACCCATCACATTAATAAGTGCAGATTCTAAAATTTACTCCAAACTACTCGCCAACCGTATCTCATCAATAATCCATAAAGTTACATCCAAATTCCAGCATGGCTTTATCCCCGGGAGAGACACTACCAATCACACACGAAGGGTAATCAGCTTATTTGACCATACCCAGGTGGCAGGAGACCCGATGGCATTAATACTACTCGATGCCGAGAAAGCTTTTGATCGGGTCTCCTGGTCATTCTTATGGCAGGCAATGTCCAGGGTTGGTTTCAACCAGGTTTTCATACAGGCAATACAAAAACTCTACATCAACCCTCAGGCTATGGTGATGGTTAACGGAGGTAATTCAAAGGAACAAAAAATCTCGAGAGGAACTAGGCAGGGATGCCCCTGCTCCCCGCTGTTGTTGGCTCTTTATATTGATCCATTCATCAGGAGACTACAAAATATTAGGAATATAACTGCCATTTTGACAAATAAACACTCAACAAAAATTCTCGCTTATGCAGATGATATAGCCATTGTCACTTCTAATCCGAACCTAGCTATGCCAATTATTGAGCAGGAGGCTTCAAGATTTGGCAAAATTTCAGGATATGCTTTGAATCGAGGGAAAACCCAAATAATCATCAACAACAAATGTGTCATGACAGATCCACGAATAACAAGTTCAGCCACTTATCTAGGGGTTACAATAACACCTAAACTAGAGAATTTAGTTGACCTGAACCTAAAACCTATATTAAATAAAATGCAAAAAGATCTTTGCCGCATCAATGATCTACATCTCACTTTGATTGAACGGGTCAATGCTTTAAAAATGGTCTACTTTCCGAAACTCTTGTATATATTTAGAGCCATTAATCTAGAAATTTCAGACCAGTGGTTTAAAAGAATGGGACATATCTTCACGGACTTTATCTGGTCATACACACAGCCCCGTCGGGCCTATAAACTACTGACACTCCCCAAAGAAAGAGGAGGATTATGCCTTCCAAACCTTAGGCTATATTATTGGGCAACAGTCTTGTTATATAACCTTGAGCTGTTTCTTCTCGACGGAACAGGGACAACTGGGGATAAAGAAGCTCCTACAATTCATCAAATAATATTAGGTGTCAGAAGTACCGGTTATCTTTGGAGATATCTCTTCGATAGCTACCATAAAAAAGTAAGATTAAAAACACTAATCGCAGTGTTTAAAGTTTGGAAATCCGTAAGGAAAATGATTGGTCTGGGACGATTATCTTTCTATACACCCATACAAAATAATCCTCTCTTACCAGACATATTTAAAGATTCCTATATCGATAGATGGATCACAGCCGGAATTACTCATGTAGGGTGTTTTTTCTCCTCAGCAGGGCTATACTCTTTTGAATTTCTGAAAGACAAGTATCATTTGGAATGGAGAGATTTCTTTAAATATCTCCAAATAAGAGACTATCTATCACGACGTGTGAGAGGAGAGGACACTATGATTAAATATACTCTAGCTGAAATTCTTAGCCACTATCAGGAAAAGATACGGATCGGGGGGTTGTACCAGTCATTACTGATATATTTATCGAATGATAGGCAGAAGATTAGTCAGAAATGGCAAAAGAAATGTATAATCTCTGCAAAAGAATTTGAGTAGGTGTATGGGCTATCACTAACTACACTTATTTCAACCAAACTGCAAACACAATTTTATAAAATATGTTTTTTTATGTACTATACTCCAGATAGAATTGTCAAATGGGGTAGTGCGAGAAGAACATGCTGCTTTCGATGTAACTTACAAGATGCGGATTGTATACACATCTTTTCATCCTGTCCATCCTTAATCTTTCTCAATTAAGAATTTGTATAGCATCAGCTTGGTTAGATCCTATTGCCCCCTCGTACCAACAGTGGTTTTCAAGATTGTTAGCAATTTTTAATCTAGAAATGGCAATATATAAAACTAAAGGTAGGAAACGTAGAATTAAAGGCTTAAAATTTGGTCACCCTTAATAGAATGGTCTGAATCTTAATTACTCTATAACAATAACCTGGCTACAATTGTCTAGTTTCAAAGTGTACCTATCTCATCCAATGTTTAGTTATCCTTGAATAATCATGTGTTAATTCATATACTTACTTTTTTCTTTCATAATATGTATATGCTTTTGAAATTCTTTTTGCTTCATATTTAATCTGCCCGATCGGAGGGGGGGGGGGGGGTTGTCTTATGTGTTGTATTGTCTTTTTTCTGTAAAAATCCAAGAATTTTTTTTAAAAAAAATAAAAGGAAATAGATACTCAGATGAAGTTGCATGTTATTTTATCCATGCACGTGTTTTCAATAGGGAATATACTGGTGAGAGTACAGAGCAGAACGAACTCAGCATGATGCCATTTGTTACTGGACATGTGGAATGAAGTGAGACGGTTGCAATTGGAAGTCACAGACAAGGAACAAGTGGGTTCAATCAGAGCAGGTTGTGAGAAAGGGAAGGATGACATTTGGGTGTCAGTTGATGGCTGGGCGCTATTGCCAGATTGTTTGCTACATCCAAAGGCAAGGCAGATTCATGGAGCAGCTCATATAAGAAGAGAAGCAATGGTGAGGTTGTTCAGACAGACTTAGTTCAATCCGAGGTTTCAAGTGATTGCGGAAGCTGTGTGTTATCGGTGTGTCACGTGTCAACAAATTTATGCTGTGAAGAAGACTGTTGTTGCTTTGAGTCACATTGGCAGATCGGGGTCCCTTTAATCAGATCCAAACGCATTTTGCTGAGCTGCCTGTATATAATAGTTTGAGGTACATTCTGGTTGTCGTGTGCATCTTTTCTCGACAGGTTGAAGCCTACCCTCACAGTCGGTAAGTTGTTATTGAGGGAACTCATTCCTAGATTCGGATTTCCAACTACATTGGAATCAGATAGAGGTACACACTTTCACAATGAAATTATGAAATTGCTGTGCACTGCCTTGAGCATGAATCAGAGACTGCATTGTAGTTACAGGCCAGAGGCATCTGAAATAGTGGAGCAGGTCAGCAGTACCTTAAAAGTGAGGTTCGCTAAAGTGTGTTCTTTGACATCATTGAAATGGCCTGATGCTTTGTCTCTAGTGCTAATGAGTCTAAGCAGCAATCCTGTCAGGAGAAGTGGATTGTCGCCACATGAGGTACTCATGGGAAGAGCAATGCAATTACCTGCTGTGCCTGACTCCCCTTTAGTGAACATCACAGATGACTTAGTCCTTGACTACTGTAAAGGATTGGCTGACATGGTTTATTCTATGTCTCATCAGGTTGAAGCAGCAATTAAACAGACTTCAAAGGAACTATGCCGGGACATCAACCCAGGGGATTGGGCTCTCATCGGAAAGCATGTGAGGAAAAACTGTCTTGATTCTCATTGGTGTCGGCCACATCAAGTGACACTGGTGACGAACACTGCTGTGAAATGGGGCAGATGCCAAACTGGGTCCATGCTTTTCACACCCGAGTCTGAGGTCCCTCTGATGAAACAACTGTTCTGACGGAATTATTTGCAGCAGTGACTGAGGGGTCACAGGAGAGGGCAAGCAAAGCTGTAGAGGTACCTGAAGGGGCTGGACACACACTAAGTCAGTCTGAGGGGGTCAAGCCACACAAGCTCCTGATCTAGACTTTGAGGGAGACAGTAACATTGTGAGTGATAGAGAGTCTGACTCAGTGGAAGAGATTGGTGTGACAATTGGTTGTGTGCAGTTAAGAAAGAACGATACTGCAGGTGAAATGTGGCCTGTGAGATAGAGGAGGAGAAAGCTGAGACTTGCAGCTGAAAGAGAACTTGCACCCATAGATGACACTTTGGAGTCTGATCTGAGTGAAACTGAGCTAAACACAGAAGGGGTGAGAAGCTCAAGGAGAGCTTGAGTGCTGTGCCTGGGATATTCCTCTCCCAAGTGCAGTTATCCAGTTACACATGCCGGGTAGAGCGAGGTCTGGGATTTCAGTGCTTATTGTCAAGATCTTGCTGAGAGTTCCTGGAATTGAAGCCAATGCACTTCTGCCTTTGACTGTACCTTTCCCACCAAGGTTGAGTGGCTTATGGACTCTGATTCTGAGGACATCGAATTCCCGAGCTACACAGTCTCCTCAGGAGATTGCAGCATTGAGAGCTGAACTGGAACAATGAGTCATTGAGAATATTGGCTCTGACTTAATAAGAGATGTGCACTGAACTTTAAACTGTAAATATTTTGCATGAAGAAGAACAAACTTAGGGGTTTCCCCTAGAAGAAGAAGCCAGAGGACTGGGGAGGTCTTCCAAGCTGTGTAAATACTGTAAACCAGAGATTGTTGAAAGAGCTTCACAAGATTTCAAAAAGAAAGTTGCTTAAGGATATTGTTACACATGGATAAGAGGAGGAGAAAAGAGACTCTGTGTGATGATCCTCTTTCAGACTGTGATCCGAGCTACTCTTAAAAATGGAGTATGAAAATTCCACTCATAGGCTTAATGTATTATAGGTGCACTCATTGTAGGAGAAATTATAGAAATAGCTTTAGTCATTGCAGAGTCAATTTTAAGTGCATACAAAAGTGAGAAACATGGAGTGGGGGAATACGGGAGATCTGCACTAACCCATGCGGCCTCAAAAGAGGGTACACTGGGGTGAGAGGAAGGCTCATTAGAGCTAATTAGTCACTTTCTTCAGTAGATTTATCCAAGGGTGATTATACATTGACTGCTTATGCTATGTTGCTGTATGAGTATGTTGACACTATGGAGCTGAGAAATTGTTATGTGTGTATGCAATTACCTGCTTCGGTTGAAGAGGGAATTCGTTACCACCACGTGCCTTTGGTATTAGTTGTAGTTTACTCTTTAGTATGTTTCATGGAAAAAACAATTATGAGAACTACTTCTCCAACTAAACGGTGGTACTTTCAGAAATTCCTGTATATAAACATCTGAATAAATACAATTATTATTAGCAAATAGAAAGACTGGAAAATTACTTCTCACCAACGGTAACACTAGATACTGATTACGTGCATAGACATAACTTAACCTACATTCTAACAGACATAGAAAATAAATTCATAGATAAAGGAGAAGATAGACATAGGGGGTTTGTGGTTAAGGCTGACAACAAGGACAAGAATTCTGAGTGGACCAAGGAGGTGTTAGCTCACAAGACTAAGGGAAGCTCTGGTCCTATAGCTTTAGATTGAGAACAATCATGCAAGCTTTGCTTCTGTCAAGTTGTGAGTCAGTATGATACTGTGTTTGTGGGACAGAGTGTGTGTGATCCTATCTTCCTGGTCAATGGTCCTTGGTAGACGTTTTTGAAAGAGTCAATTTGAATGGTACCAGAAGTGTATTTTGTGTGTGTAATGAATGTTGATGGTCAGCGTGCGAGCAAATGGTATGGTACATGCTATTTGGCTGTCATGGTATTTTTACTAGGTTGGCTGAGGAAGAACGGAGACTAAAGGTAGTAGCATACCAACTAAATTTTCTCTCCAGCAGTTTAGGCCCTAGTCCGCGCAGAACAATACAGAGTGATTTAAATTGTACCCTCTGTAGTATAGGGAGCCAGTGCAGCTCCGCCAAGGCCTGAGATGCTGATGACCGTCATGGTCTCAGTAACGAAAGATTTGCCGCCGCGATCTGAATTCTCTAGAGTCTCCCAATCAGATACCTAGGGGACTCCAGAAGCAAAGCATTGCAGTTGTTAGATTCCAACCAGCCCGAGCACTGCAGGAACGTAGCATGCACCAGTCCCCTTCCCCTGCCCACTGACCACTCACAGGATAACCACTATGAGTGAGCCAATGAACCTGAAAAGAGGGTTGGTATTGTTGAGGAGACACCAAGTCTGCCACCCTTATGAAGCACTAGGACACTGCTCCCTTCTTCCTTCACGCTTCTGCACCTGTAGAAAAGACAACCCTTTCATATATTCATATTCCACAGAGTTAGGTCCCAGCCCCTTTGACCATGCCCTGACACAACACAAGCAACCCCTCTTACCGGTTTGAAGCGCAGGCTCAGCTTCGTGAAGGCACAATTAAAACACCAATGCAGGGTGCACGGGAGATGCAAAATACACTTCTCAGATGCTCACAGCCAATCGGGAGCTCGTAAACAGTGCCCTTAAAAAACAGTGCGAGGGGAAAAAAGGACTTGTACTGAACTCGACAAGTACCTGAAAAAAAACCCTTCTTTAATGTGACTTATAGGGGAGGGGGACCTGGACAGATTTGTAGCGTGTGGAATCCTAGGCAAACCCCAGCGTTAGTGGCACAACTCTCGCGGAGTGACCCAAAACGTCACGTCCGCCTATAACGATGTGAATCGGCGTCTAAACAAAGACGCGCTGATTACATCCGTAGGCTTCTTAGCGTTGGGTTACAAAAGCCTTTGCACACCGAGCAAACAGCAATCTAACGGACCAGTGAACGGGAGCCCCCGAACACCCACCACCCCACTACGCTGGGAAAAGCAAACAAAGGGAAATACAAGGGAAGGAACCTACCCGGGACCCAACACTAACTAGCTACAGGGAGGGGACAAGAAGGGGGGAGAGGATCAAAATTAGAGACACAGCAAAACCAACAGGCAATCTTCTCACGAGCCCATGAGGAAGAACGGGAAAAGGGGGTCAAGCAGCAGAAAAGCGTCTTAGAACAGCAGCCAGCAACCGGAATCCAATAATGGCGATTTCAAGCAGTGAGGTAAAGGTAGGACATACCTTTATACTACATGTCACTGGTCATGTGATTTCAAGGCATGGTCACTGAAAAGGGACTAACCTGCCTGACCCCTAACAGTACCCCCCCAATGATCCTCCCAACTGGGCGGGGTTTCGATGGATGTTGTCTATGAAATAACCGAACCAAACGTGGTGCATGCACCCCCCCAGCTGGTTCCCACGTCCTGTCCTCCTGTGTATACCCTTTCCAATCCACCAAGTAAAAGAGGCGACCCCTGACCCGCTTGGAATCCAGGATAGCCTGAACCTCGAATTCTACTTGTCCATCCACCACCACTGGCGGAGGAGGAGGCAACGCCTGAGCCGAGGGTATATAGGGTTTTAGCAACGATGTATGAAATACAGGATGTACTCCATACTCTGGTGGCAACTCAAGCTTCATTGCCACGGGGTTAATGATCTGGAGTATTGGGAAGGGACCCACAAACCGGGGTTGCAGCTTGCGTGACCCTCCCAGTCGCAAGTTGTGTGATGCCAGCCACACTAAGTCCCCTGTCTTGTATGTGGGAGCAGGAACACAATGTTTATCTGCCTGTGCCTTCATAGCCACCTTGGCCTCCATCAAACTGTCCCTAGCCAAAACCCAAATACCACACAATCGCTCACACACATCGTCAATGGCTGGCACGCGGCCCGTGGGTTGAATAGCAACAGCTCTGGGATGGTATCCGAGTGAACAAAAGAAGGGAGTCATACCCAATGCGAAGTGCAGACTGTTGTTATACGCAAATTCCGCAATGGGTAGAGCTGTCACCCAATCACAAGACAAGGAAGCAACCAGACACCTCAAGTATTGTTCCATCGTCTGGTTGGTGCGCTCAGTCTGACCATCCGACTGGGGATGGTAAGCCGAGGACAAACGGATCTCAGTCTTGAGCACCAAACATAATTCCGTCCAAAAATGAGAGACGAACTGTGCCCCCCTATCCGAAATGATCACTGCGGGTAACCCATGCAACCGTACCACCGAAGACATAAAGACCACCGCCATCTCCTTAGCCGTAGGGAGTTTGGAAAGCGGTATGAAGTGCGCCATCTTGGTAAATAAATCCACCACTACCAGAATGGTGGTAAAACTGGAGATGGTAGGTAGATCGGTCACAAAATCCATACTTATGGTATGCCATGGGGCGGGAGGTACCTCCAAGGGTTGCAAGAGTCCTGAGGGCTTACTGTGTGATGGTTTACTGGTGGCACAAACAGGACAAGCACTCACATATCCCTGAATGTCACTGGTCATGGCCTCCCACCAAAACCACCTCATGCACAATTCTTTGGTCTTTCTCATTCCTGGATGTGCCACCAAGGCCGAAGAATGACACCATTCCAGAACCTCGTTCCTCAAGCTGGGGGGTATAAACAACCTATCCTCATGATACAAAAATCCCTCTTTCTCCGTAACCAGGGGCATGGATGACCAGGGAGCCAAGTCTATTTGCCTCATATGTTCTTTTACTACAGATGGTAAGTCCTCCACAGCCAAGGCCCCTATGATCCTTTCCTCTGCAATCACAACCCTACTGTTACTCAACGAGCCTTCTTCCTTAGGATCAACATGGATCCGAGAAAGAGCATCGGATTTGATCTGTTGGGCCGCAGGTCTATACGTTATCACGAAGTCATATTCATTAAAGAATAGGACCCACCGCATCTGGCAAGGAGTCAACGCCCTGGCTGAACGAAAGAACTCTAGATTTTTGTGGTCGGTATAAATGGTGATAACATGCCTAGCACCCCATAAATAATGGCGCCATTCCTCAAAGGCTAGTTTCACTGCAAGCAATTCGCGTTCAGCCACAGTATAATTGCGTTCCACCGGCAACAGAGTCTTGGAAAAGAACGCTATAGGGTGCATATGGCCAGAGGCTTCATCACGTTGTGACAACACCCCACCCACGGCACACAGAGAAGCATCAGTCTCTACAAAAAACGGCAGGGCAGGATCAGGATGCACCAATACTGGCGCGGAAGTAAAATGTTTCAACAGTGATTGAAAGGCATCTTGAGCCTCACTGGTCCAATCAAAAGGGACTCCCTTCCTTAAAAGGCGGGTCATAGGTGCCACTATGTCTGAAAAATGTGTTATGAACCGCCGATAAAAATTGGCGAAACCCAGTAGCACCTGTATCTGCTTCCCCGTAGTTGGCACTGGCCAGGTCTCAATGGCCTTGATCTTCCTTGGGTCCATCCGAATACCTCCCTCCGAGATAATGAACCCCAAAAACTCTACCTCAGGGGTACTAAACTGGCACTTCTCTAACTTAGCGTACAGGCAATGCTCCTGCAATGTTTGAAGCACCTGTTTTACATGCTCTATGTGTTCTGCCCCGTTCTCCGAATAGACAAGAATATCATCCAGATATACAATGACCGTTTGGTCTAGGTATCTGCTGAGGACCTCGTTGATGAAAAACTGGAATGCCGCTGGCGCATAGCACGGTCCAAACGGCATCACCGTGTATTCGAACAGGCCGTACTTGATTCTAAAAGCCGTCTTCCACTCATCCCCGGGTCGAACCCTTATAAGATGGTAGGCGCCCCGCAAGTCAAGTTTGGTGAACACCGTTGCCTTGCGGAGCTGGTCCAATAACACGGAGATGAGCGGAAGAGGGTACCTGTTCTTCACAGTGGCGGTGTTCAAAACCCTATAATCAACACAGGCCCTCAAAGTCCCTTCCCTCTTCGGAATAAAAAATATAGCCGATGACACAGGAGAGGAAGAGGGACGGATGAAACCTAGCTGTAACATCTCATCTATGTACTCTTTCAGATGTTTCTCTTCGGGTTCCGACAATGCGTATACCCGACTGCAAGGCAGTGGAACTCCTGGTACCAAATCTATCTTACAATCGTAAGTACGATGCGGGGGAAGAACTTGGGCACAGCCTTTGTCAAAGACATCCTGAAAAGCTGCGTACTGGGGCGGGACCGTTCTCACCTCCGCTACCGCACAGGTTAAAGGGTTAGCCTGCTCCCCTGCCATAGCATAGCAATTCCCCAGACAATGCACCGAGTCTAGTGCTACAAGCCTCTGTACCCAGTCGATCTTGGGGTTGTGCTTCTGCAGCCACGGAACCCCCAACACTAACCCAAAGGAAGGTGCATCGATCAAATCGAAAACCACCGTTTCCGAATGCCCATTCTCACACAACAAGCGCAAGGGAGCGGTCTGTCGGGTAATACATCCAGACGACAGTTCCGTCCCATCGATTGCACTTACTGGCTCAGGTTGTTCTTTAAGATGGCACGGAACCATCAATTTCTCGGCCATTGAAATATCAATGAAGTTTCCAGTAGCACCAGAGTCCAGCAATACCGACACAGGAACATGGTTCTGTGCTGTAAGCAACAAATGGGCGTTGACTACAAAATGTCTGGGGGCTTGATCCAAAGCCCCCACGACCTCATACTGTTCGTGCCGTTCTTCACCTGTACCACGATCCACCAGTATACAGCCAGGCCACCTTTTTCCCAAACCCTGCCCCTGACGGCTTCACCGGGCATTCCCTTGCAAAATGACCTCCCTGGCCACAGTACAAACACAGATTCTTTTCTCTCCTTCTCTTCTTTTCCTCAGGGGTCAGAGGTCCCCGTACCCCTCCTATTTCCATGGGTTCGGGTGCTGTTTTGCTCTCCCCTACTGTCTTCGCCTCAGCCCTCACGTAGCTCCCCCGAGAAGACTGAAACCGACTCCGTTCTCCACGTCTTTCCGTCACTCTATGGTTCAACTTAACCACCAGGTCAATAAAAGCAGCACAATCCTCAGGTGGATCTACTACCTGTGACACTATATCCTTCAGTTCCTCGCAAAGGCCTTGATAGAACAGTGACGTCCTTTTCTCGATTCGCCAATGAGTCTCAGATATTAGCCGATTGAAGGAAGCTATGTACACCAATAGGTCCTGTCTGCCCTGCCGTAATTTCAGAAGCTCCGCATCACTCGCCTGCATGAATGTCTGTTTAGCGAACAGACCCCGCATCAATTCCTTGAACGCAGTGTAATTATACAGCACACAGTCATCGCTTTCAACCAAGGGTATTGCCCATTGGGCCGCGTTACCAGCCAGATACGATAGCGTAAATGCGACTTTTGCAGAGTCATCGGGAAAGGCACTCGGTCTACACATAAAGTGCAGTTGGCACTGGTTCACAAACATCCCAAACTTATCGCTATCCCCTGTAAACCTTTCCGGGGGGGCTAGTGGTACTGCAACAGGAGTTGTTACCGTAACGGCTATGGGATTACTCCCTCCCGCCACGCTTTGTCCCGCCCCACCCCCGTACTGGAAGGTAGCAGGTTGTATAACGGGACCCGACCCTCTGGCTTGTGTCTGTTCTCTGGCCCTCACTGCCACCAATTCCTGTTTTAGGCCTACATTCTCTTGTTGTAACTCCTGGACCTGTGCCTGTAGGGTGTGTACTGCCCCCATAATGTCCTGCAATGTGAGGGCCCCCGTACTCCCCACCTAACTGGTTCCCAGCCTCATCCATGCTAGTCCGGGCAGTGCTATTTATCGTGGGCTTGAAATTCTGTTGGATTCCAACCAGCCCGAGCACTGCAGGAACGTAGCATGCACCAGTCCCCTTCCCCTGCCCACTGACCACTCACAGGATAACCACTATGAGTGAGCCAATGAACCTGAAAAGAGGGTGGTAATGTTGAGGAGACACCAAGTCTGCCACCCTTATGAAGCACTAGGACACTGCTCCCTTCTTCCTTCACGCTTCTGCACCTGTAGAAAAGACAACCCTTTCATATATTCATATTCCACAGAGTTAGGTCCCAGCCCCTTTGACCATGCCCTGACACAACACAAGCAACCCCTCTTACCGGATTGAAGCGCAGGCTCAGCTTCGCGAAGGCACAATTAAAGCACCAATGCAGGGTGCACGGGAGATGCAAAATACACTTCTCAGATGCTCACAGCCAATCGGGAGCTCGTAAACAGTGCCCTTAAAAAACAGTGCAAGGGGAAAAAAGGACTTGTACTGAACTCGACAAGTACCAGAAAAAAAACCCTTCTTTAATGTGACTTATAGGGGAGGGGGACCTGGACAGATTTGTAGCGTGTGGAATCCTAGGCAAACCCCAGCGTTAGTGGCACAACTCTCGCGGAGTGACCCAAAACGTCACGTCCGCCTATAACGATGTGAATCGGCGTCTAAACAAAGACGCGCTGATTACATCCGTAGGCTTCTTAGCGTTCGGTTACAAAAGCCTTTGCACACCGAGCAAACAGCAATCTAACGGACCAGTGAACGGGAGCCCCCGAACACCCACCACCCCACTACGCTGGGAAAAGCAAACAAAGGGAAATACAAGGGAAGGAACCTACCCGGGACCCAACACTAACTAGCTACAGGGAGGGGACAAGAAGGGGGGAGAGGATCAAAATTAGAGACACAGCAAAACCAACAGGCAATCTTCTCACGAGCCCGTGAGGAAGAACGGGAAAAGGGGGTCAAGCAGCAGAAAAGCGTCTTAGAACAGCAGCCAGCAACCGGAATCCAATAATGGTGATTTCAAGCAGTGAGGTAAAGGTAGGACATACCTTTATACTACATGTCACTGGTCATGTGATTTCAAGGCATGGTCACTGAAAAGGGACTAACCTGCCTGACCCCTAACAGCAGTAATCCAGACAGCTCATAATGACACTCCTTACCACTAAAGCTCAGGCCTGAATTGGTAGCGCAGAAGAATCTTCCAAAGTACTCTGATGAGAGACAAACTAGTCCCCACAATCTTGTTAACTTGAGTCTCTAGGTTCAGCTTATCATTAAAGCTGATTCCTAGGTTTCGTACTGTCTCAGCGGGTACCAAAGGTACATCCGTGGGGATAGGCCAAAACCCAATTGGAAGTGCGGAAGGCACTTTACCTACCACACAATATAAAATCTCAGTTTTATCACTATTAAATTGCAAGGAGTTATTTATTAGCCACCGTACCATTTCTTGCATACAGGCGTGAACATTTCCTAAAGAGACTGCATGATCCCCTTCCAGTGACAGAATAAGCTGAGTTTCATCAGCATAATTCACAAGAATAATATTATGTGACTTGATAATAGCTATCAACGGACTCATATAAGCATTAAATAAAATTGGGCTAATCACGGACCCCTGGGGTACACCATGCCCAATGTCAATAAAATCTGATTGATAGGGGGGGCACTACCTGGCGTCTATTGGCCAGATAACATTGAAACCATCTCAGGGCCACATCCACCACCCCCATTCCCTCCAACCTCGCTAGAAGGACCGCAGCATTAACCGTATCGAACGCGGCAGACAGGTCCAGCAGAATCAGTATAGCTGATTGTCCCCTGTCTGCACGCATTCGAAGGTCATCCAAAATGGTCATCAAAGCAGTCTCCGTCCCATGTCCCGGGCGGAAACGGAATTGAGCATCCTCCAGCTTGTTGTTAGCCTTCAGAAACTGTGAGAGTGCCCTACTCACCAGGCGCTCTGTGATCTTCACTGGATACTGTAAGAGAGAAATGGGTCTATAATTCTTAGGGCACGTAGGATCAAGGGTTGGTTTCTTCAAGAGTGGTGTTATTGTCGCTTGCTTCCAGCAGGGTGGTACCAATCCACGACTTAAGGATTGGCCACACAACTGGCGGAGGATCGGGAAGAGTTCAGGTCCTAGCTCTTTCCAAATTTTATGAGGGAGGGGGTCCATTTGCGAGCCTGAGGAAACACCTAAGGCTACTTTATTAAAGCCCTCCTCTGAGCGTAACTCAAAGTGGTCTAGGAGGGCCAACTGATCTAATGGCTTAGTCCCACTGGCCCCGTTCCGTTGATTATTTGAAGATACCCTGCCATCCACCCATCAGGGCCAGCCGAGTCCTCTAGTTTCATCTCTTCGATGATCTCACTTATCTTCCCCTCGAAGAAGAATGCTAAATTATCACATAGCTCTTGTGTGAGAAGGTTCCTGTTTTTTTGTGCAATCAGGACTAGCAATGTCTTTCACTATTCTAAAAATGCTCTTTGGGTGCTATTAGGTGACTTTAGAATAACATCTGCACAGTATTCTGCTTTTACAATAGCAATTTCATTTTTGCAGCTAGCTATTTTCTCCTTCCATATATCTTTTTCATTTTCTGCATACTCCTTCCTCCATTGTCGCTCTGCTTGTTTGCATCCCTTTTTTAAGTTTCTCAATTTTTCATTATACCAAGGGGCAGACGGTCTCTCCAGTTTCCTAATGTTTCTTAAAGGGGCAATCGGATCTAGCTTTCCATTTATAAGTCTGCAGAATGCTGCATAGTTCTCATTCACCTTATTACTAGGGTCAAAAACCTCATTTATATGGAAAACAGGAGACATTTTTTGCCCTCTTTAGCAGTCCCTTACAGTCCCTACCTAGAAAGCTCCTTCCCACTGTGGAGGTAGAGACATTCATCCTGGGATTAACCACCCAAAACTTAACCAGGTGGTGATCAGACCAACTCACCGGTAGGATATTTTCCACTTCAATGGAGTCTTTTTCAGCAAAAATCAAATCCAATACATGCTCTCCATTGTGAGCAGGTTCTGTGACCCATTGTGACAAGTTCAAATTCTCACAAGATTGTATAAGGTTTTATAGCCTGAGTCCAGATTCCCATTAGTCCACAAGTTACAATCTCCTAGGATTATCAGTCTAGCATGGGTGAGTGCCATATTGCTAAAAACATCAGTCAGATCCTGTTGATGTTGCAGACTAACTGCCCCCGGAGGTCTGTAGCAAACCGTACCGGTCAGTACATGTCCAGTATGATCTTTTAAAGAAAAACCCAGCAGTTTAATGCCTGACACTTCATCTATATCCACTGGTGAGATAGCCCATAATTCTTTAAAAAATAATCCCAACCCCTCCACCTCTACCACTGGACCTAGGCTTATGGAATGCGTTGTACCCATGTGGGCAGGTCAGGCCCAGCTCCATATCTGACCCGGAATAGGTTCAGGTGTCATAACAGGGCATCCAAATTGTGTGTTTTCAGCAGAGTTCAAATCTCAATATGGTGCTTTGGTAGTGATCTAACATTAAGCAGGCCACATCTCAGACTATCCTTTTTTACAAAATCTGAATCTGGTCCTGCTGTCCCTTCAAATTTAAATTCCCCAACTCCACCTCCCCGCTCACCTATGGCTCGTAGTTGTTCACCTGTGTATCTATAGCCTGGCTTCCCCGCAAAATACCCTCTCCAAACCGGCAGCATGGCTGGCGCAGTGCGCGCCAGTTGCCTTTGGCATGCAGGCGGCATGCCAGGGGCGCGCCCTTTGAGGTTGCACCAGCATGAGGCTTTATAGGTTGGATTGTGCAAAGACTAGAGCGCTGACCAACAGACACGACATGCCCACTCTAAAAGGTGGACACCGCCAGGGTTCAAATGCTCTACACGAAGGTTCTTCCAAAATTCTAAAATCGATTAAAACAGTTGCTATTCCCATTAATTATCATTACAGTGCAAAATACAAGGTACTGGCCGCTACAGCCCATACTCGTGATCAGCAGAGCGTGTGTCTAACACTGCGTGGTCACGCCAGCGTGAGGTTTTATGGGCGGGATTGTGAAATACAGGATTTGGCAACTGAAGGAGTTTGGGATAAGATTGTAAAAAGATTTGGTGCAGTGGGACATTGGTTCGCAAAACCTAGGAAGTGGAATTTTCAGATACATCTTGGAGTCGATAATGATTGCTTTAATCTATGATATTGTCTTGATAGGGACGAAAACGGCATATGGGTGTCATAAGGCGAGACAAGTGGAGAACTCCTTAAGGGAAAGAGAGAAGGATGGAAAGACTGCCTGACAGTCACATTGAAAATTTTAAGCGAATGGAGGAGTTCAGACAGAGAAGACTAGCGACGACATCAGCTTAGATTGATCTACTCTGCAGGGATGTTTTGGAGTTTTATGATGGCTCAACGTCATCAGAGTGGGGAACTGATGAAGCGGAAATCTCATTTTGTCTGTAGGGGTGCATCATAATCATGTGTAGTGCACACACACATATAATCTTGCAAAAATGTGAATATGCGAAGTGTTACATTTTGGAATGTATTAACATAAATATGTGACATATGTTAGGCTATTGACAATCATGTGTAGTGCACACTCGCATATAATCTTGCAAAAATGTGCTTATGCAAAGTGTTAGATTTTGGAATGTATTAACATAAATATGTGACATATGTTAGGCTATTGACAAGTAGCATGGAGAATTAACGTGGAAAATGAATGTAACTAGCAGGACATTAACATGGAAAACTCATGTTGGGAAACTGACAAATACTCATGTACTGTCTTTAATAATTATGACATTCCATCCGTAGGTCAATGCATTCGTTGAAATTGCATTAATCTTTATGTGAATTTGTAAAGCTTACATGACGCATTCTCATGTTAGCTGAAAATCTTAGGCCTGAAATGCAAGTCCCTGACAACCCTCACTTTTGTATTAATAGTTGAATATCATGTGTGCTGTGGAAACTGTTCTTTCTCACGTTTTGCATTGTAGGTGAGGAGGCGGTTCTTTAGGCAGAATAATATCTTTGTTTCACTAGCTAAGCAAGGAGAGAAGAATTCACAATCGTGTGACTTGAATCGATAAAGAAAGGGGCAGTTTCAAGTCACAGAGGAGAATGTCTGAGAACAAAGGACAAATTGTTGCAAGGAAGGTACATGGGCATCATAGTAGAAAATTGCATTCAGGACCGTACCCAGAGTGGATGACTTGATGCAAAGTGCATCATGGGAAGGAAACCTGTGGATAACTGGTTGTTGGAATTAGGCAAAGTGACCTACTTCTTTCTTGACTTCAGAGAGAGAGCATCTTGGAACTAGATCTTTCTAATGATAGTGGGTTTATGCTTCTTGATCCATCGATGGTGGAGAGACTTCTTAGGAAGACTTCACGCACTGACAAATTTTTCTCCTGTCTACTGCAAACGCTTAAATAGGAATGTCACCTTAGAGCAGGGGTCTTCAATCTGTGGGGCGCGACCCCCAGGGGGGGCGTGGAGTCCTAGAAAGGGGGTCGTGCATTCCCGTTGGACTTTCGCCTTTTACTGCCTGAATCTGGAATCCAAAACATTTGCTCATCGTTTTGGATTCCAAATAGTGGCATCTTCAGGCGCTCTGTGATTGGGGTACATCGTGAAAGTATGCAGCGTTGTTCTCCAATCAGAGAAAGTGAAGATTGAACACCAGGAAATGCCTTTTCGTGCTTCTTCGTGGCTGCATTTGAAAAACGATCTTGTAGCTGTTTGCTGGTTTCCACGGCGACCAGAACTTCGGTTGTTTTCTCTAGTCTGTACCAACGAAAACTGCTAGCACACAACACTAGTGAGGACAGTAAACTAACCCAACCAGTTTAAAGAAATATAAATAGAAATCAATAAATGTGGGACGCATTCAGTGTTTACATCAGCGCCTTCGTTAAGTTCCCGCCCGCTCCCTTCAGTGTTAGTGAAGCCCAGCCAAGCTGATGTGTTTGTTCTTCGGTGGCGCCTGTCAGTCATTTCAGATTAGGTTTACGAAGTCAGCAGTAGTAGATTACGAGAGATGTTACTGTAAATCCAAGCAGAAATGTGAAGCACAAAGTAGCCGTAGGGCATGAGCTCAAACTTGGACTGCTTGAGAGATCGTTAAGTAGGGGGCATGTTGCTAGAACCAGTGGAAAAATAAGCGCTATTGTTGTTTTCAGAGCTGAAAATAGTTCCCTTGCACTCTCACTCCTCTCTCACACAGTTCATCTCATCCCTATCACCCCCCTCACACTCACTCATGTCATTCACCTGGGTCTCACTCACAATAATCGTGATTGTGCTTCTTTTGCTCTCTCCCGCTCCTCCCCCTCCCACCCCTCACTCAGACTGACATTTACTCAGACTAACATTTACTCAAACTGACATTCTCACTCAAGAACTTTTCCTAGTATAGAAAGTAATGAGTAGCATCTCCACCTGGCTTAATGGATTGAAGAGCATGTGAGGGGCTGTACTAAGATTCCCCCTCACCAACCAAACCCTTGTTGTCTCCAGTTGACCACGTTATACAGAGCCACCATTGGCACCCAGTTACCATTGTGACAGGAACATGGTGTGCATGTGGTATTATGCATGCGTGTCTCTGGGATCCGGAGTGGTGCACACTTCTCCGCATCCATTGGGATCATGGATCTGGCCCTCTAGAATCGGTCTCATACCAGGACATTAGAGAAAGGAAAGTTGCATCTTCAAACCAGGAGGAGGGGACAAGGGTGTGTCCCAGAAAAATCGGCCATCTGCAGGAACCCACTAGGCTGCCTCTGCCCCACCTCCTCACCATTCCCTGGCTTTTCACCCCTCAAACCCACACACAAGCATACACACATGCACACACACACACACATTCTTATCTCCATAAATTCACGCCCACTCTTTCCCCACTGCTGTCTTTGGGATTCCTCTGCTAAAGTAATTCAGACAACCAATAGCACGAGGTTGGAATAGTGAACGCAGGCTGGAGAGCATTTCTCATAGGTTCAGCCAGGTGCCTGCTGATTTGCTTTGGCTGTGCTTTCAGACTATTTATACTTTGCTTGATATCGCCAAAAACGCTACACTGTGGTTTATGACTATTTAAACATTCTCTAAATATGTTATTAGTACATGAGCTGATACTGTGTTTCTGTGTTAAAGTACAATTTTCACACATTCCCATTCTCTTCCATCCTCTGCTCGAAACTTCGTCTCGCTTTCCACACAGCTTTGTCTTTTATTCTAATTTCTTTTCTTTCACTTTTGTCCTGCTGCTGACGTCACCCATATAATGTTGTCAAATGTGCAGCTTCCACCAGAGTAAGCCCTGGTGGTCCCTTCGCTGTATTGCTGTTTAGAAGATTGTCCATGGCAGGAGGGTGGGAGGTGTATTCCGCCCTTACCTCCTTGCCGAACTTCCTGTCTCTCTTCATATCGCCTCTCCCTTAATTTCATTCAGGTGGCTTCTTCACTTCCGGTTTTGTTTTCTCTACACCTGTCCTCCCACTCGTCCTGCTGCCATCATGTCCAGGGCAGGCATGACTTTCTGTTTCGTTATATTAGTGCATTTCCCACCATCAGGATCATGTGGGTCCTGTCATCTCACCCCCCAGTGGTCAAGACCTAGCTCTGTCTTGGACAAGGTCTATCATTCTGATCTGAGTAAGGAGTGTCTCTCCCACACTGGGGCTCTCTCAGGTGAGTTCTGCCTTCTGACCCCTCCAGTGGGTCTGTCAGGGCCTGGCTCTCTATTCCACAAGGTCTCCCGCTGGTGTCTTCTAAACTGGGGATCTCTCGGTGGGTCCTGCCCTCTCACCCTCCATCCGGCATGGCAAGGCCTGGCTCTCTGTGCCACAAGGTCTCCCTTGGTTGTGAGTAAGGAGTCTCTCCCACACTGGGGCTCTCTTGGGTGGGTGATGCCCTCTCATTCCTCCAGTGGGTCTGCCAGGGCCAGCCTCTCTGTTCCATAAGATCTCCCTCGGTGTAAGAAGTGTCTCTCCCACACTGGGGATCCTGTGGGTGGGGATTGCCCGCACACCCCTCCAGTGGGACTGCCATTCCACAAGGTCTCCCCTTCTATTATTATCCAATATATTAACCAGGGAAACTATGTTTTTGACTTGAATGGTTTTCTGGAGAACAGGTGAATTGAACTATTTTTTAAATTTGCCTCAAACTTCACATAGAACCTGGTCTCTCTCTAGACAGGAACACGGTTTCCTGTACTGCCTGTTTATTTGAACAAAGATTTGCTTTCTGGGAATTGCAGTCCTCCAATGTTTAAGATCAGTTGAATTGCTGAACCTGATAACAAAAATTTGTAAAAATGAAAGCCTGAAAATGGATGCATGGACACTCTTTTACTAATGTTTTGTAAGGGCGCTTGCACGCTGAAAGGCTACACAAAAGTTAGTGTCAATATACTTACTTTTTAAAGGTCAGCATGTTGTATTGCGTAGTGTTGTGCACCCGCCAATGCATACTTTAGTAAATAAATGCCATGGTATTTGGCCTTCATTCTCAGATCTAGATCCACAGTGGTCTAGTAGCATAGTGTAATTTAGCGCCCCTATGCAAACTAGGGTTCTTTGCGACACTCTAAGGCTGGCTTCCAAGCCTGGCCGCTCAGAAAAGAGGGATGCAATGTGGTTCCCTGGAGAAGATAAGGTGTGACCCTGAAGAGGCAGGAATTGGGTGATCTACTCCATAGCACCCCCTGGTAGTATGGAGGTTGACCATGAGGAATAAGCAGGTGGTGGTTTGGATCCCAATTTTTATTGATGGGGCAGAATGAAACCTGGGGGAGGGCCAGAAGCAGGGGTGGTTGGCATGGACCCTGAGAAACAGACAGATACTGCATTGTCTGTGGTTGCCTTGTGGGCTGTGGCCCAGGTCCTCATCTCTGAGGGTAGCAACCCTGAGACAGAGAAAGTAAGGACTAGGAGGCAGGTTTCACCTGCACCAGTGAGGCTAAAGGAGGATAGTTGGAGAGTGGCCATGCTTAGAAAGAATTGATGAGAAACATTTAGTACTCAAACCAGTCTCTTGCCGTCTGTATTTATCCATATTTATTTTTTGCCCATCTTCTTGGTATTTGTCCATATTTATTTTGTGTTTTGTGAACAGATGTGATAACTTTTATGTTTCCACATTTACTTAACAGATAGACGTGCACTCATAATTTGATGCCTGTCGTGTTTTAGCAAATTACACTGCCAAAATAATATAATACAAACATCAAACAATTGGCATAATAGCACAAATACCTGTTGAGGAATGCAACAATTAATGTAACCAAATCTCAGTGAGCTTTATAACTTCCTATACTGCCAATGTGTACAGCTATTGGCCTGAAAGTCAATAATCTCAGCATAGCCATAGAGAGTCACCCAAAAGTAGCCAATTCTCTGTATTTTTCCACTTGTAAAAGTAGTTACAGACAGGATATACAATGTTTCCTGTCTGTAGTTATCTGTAAAAATCCGTAAAAACAGAAAACAGGGAGCCCTAATTATGAGGAGTACTAAGTTGTAGAAATTTTGGGAAGGGGGTCCTCATGCCTGAAAACTTTTGACAGGGGGTCTCGGCATCCAAAAGTTTGAGGACCTCTGCCTTAGAGATAGAATAGGGATAGATGTAATGCTTTTTACTCACCAACCATCAATGCAGGGAAATTTGGACTCATGCTTCCTGATTTTATGTAGCCTACTTCTTGAATTAATTATTTTGCTGATGCTGCTCCATCTAACCTGGATGCGCTGATTTGGCTTCAAGCTAATTCCATTAAATATTTCTATACCCTTGTGTTGAGGTGTCCCTGTGTCCAGTTATTTTAGGCTTTGTAATAAACAAACTAACCTTAAGTAGGAGTCTGTGAGTTATTATGTATCAAGGAGAGTTATTGGCAAATTGTCTATTTCATAACAACATTTTTCGACACTTTAGGCTTATATGCTGCAAAAAAAGAACCATTGGAGTGTGACTCTAAAACAGGTCTAGAACTAATGAGCCTGCCCTTTCAGTTGAATGTATTGTTCATGCTCTTAGATTGTTTATAAACTGATGGGTCTTGTAAACAACAGTCAGTCGATAAAAAGAAAAATGTATTAAAAAGAGAAGTACATTTGGTTGTAATAATACCTTTTCTATACTTGTCAGAAATTCATAAAATGTTTCCTGGAAGCTGTAAGTCCATCACAGGGGCAGGGGTATCCGCCAAGAGTGAGAAAGAACCACTTTTTCCAAGGAGAAGGATTTTTCACCACAGAGAAAATAGGTGCATTTGCCAAAGGGAATCCGTTTCCCCTATATGGAGTTCTCACACACAAAAAACTCAATTCAGAAAGTCTGAAACTAAAAGTTTTAAATGATGCAATTCCCAATGGAATGCATGTTGAGATCTGCACCATATGCAGCTTTCCATGTTAATTTCCTTTGGAATTGGCGAATTAAATAAAAAGTAGTACATTTGCACCTGTACGTGCAGATGCAGATTTACGAGTTTCACCATGACTCATAGAGGGCATGTAGTGCCTGAGGTTGAAACATAACTACATTAAGAAAAAAAAATTGGGGCATATATTCAAGGAAATGACAGAGCGAAGAGCTGCGCCAAATTTCGCAGCGCCGCGCTCCGACATTTCCAAAACACAGGGATTCTCTGTATTTACAAAAATGCGACGCATCCCTTTTTTTCCTTAGCACTGCACTAAAATTAGCTGTCTAGTGCCAACGCAGGCACCCTGGTACCATAGTACAAGGGTGCCTGAGTTCCAGGGAATGATTATGTATGTGCAGAAAGGGACACCTTACTGCACAAAAGCATTAATTCATAGTGTTTTGTTCTTTCTATGTGTGCTGCAGAATGCAGCACTCATTGAAAAAGCAAAAACAAGGGAAATGAAAGTATTTCTCCTCATATAGCCATTCTAACACCTGCTCTTCCATGGCATTAATGTTTGGTGCTGTCTCAGATTTACACATCCTTGAAATCTGGAGCAGGGTCAGAAAGCAGTGGATGTTGCAGTGGAATGCCCAGAGAAACACCCATTCCGCGTCCCTTTCATGGAGATATCAGCCTGAAAGGGTACCATATTTACAAAGCAGCATTCAGCCACAAAAAATGGCTTAAAGCCATTTTGTAAATAAGGAGCTGGGCATTGCACCACAGAAATGTTGTTAAAAGTGATGTTCCTGTGGCGCAATACCCTTGTAAATATGCCCCTATGTGCTATCAAGTGCTATTAGTGCGGGTGTAGGGGAAAAGCATCATACATCAAAGAAAACAGTGACTGATGGACTCGGTCCCTTGGCTTCCTGTGAACTTGCCTACTCCTTATATCCATGCCCCTGTTTGCTATAACGATTTTATCACAGGTTTATCACAAAATGCATATTTTGTGTACAAATAAAGGTGCATTTTGAGAAATACCACTGGAAAAAACCTTTAATGCCAGATCTTGAGCATGTCCTTGTTCTTTTACCTTAAGGAATAATTGGTCCTCAACCACCAGGGAAGATGAATCACCCTCACTGGCGTCTGGTGATTTTTGAAAGTGGTGAGTTGCAATACTTAAAATTCCAGCCAGCAAGTGAGCCTGACTTCTTCTAGAATCATTGGGCTGGGCTGTCCTTCTTTCAATTAACACAAAGATATGGACCCCCTCTAACTAATAAACGTTCCTAGGACAGGGAGAATGCAATTGGCAATACAGAATCATTTGACAACATATAGGTCAAATACTAATAAAATCAGACCTAAATTGTAAAACTGATGAAAAAAGAGCTTAATGTACCAAGCAGTGATAGAAATGTATCTACTTCAATAATTTTTACAAAACATTTAAAAAGGTGGATAGGTTTCATCAAACAATAACTTAAACATTGTAACAATGATGCATGAATATGTCAATGGCTACGCCCAAGGATTTGGGGCCATATGTATCAAAAAAGAGTTTTACGATTCTCAAATTGCGATTTTTAGGGAATCGTAATCAGAGAATCGCAAAATGCAATGTAGGTAGGATTTGTTAAAACATTTGAGAATCCTACATATTCCTTATTTGCGAATTGCAAATTGATATTTGAAATTAAGTAATACCTTCACATTCATTCCTATGGGCTATGAGGCCCATAGGAATGAATGGGAAGACATTCTCCAGTTGTGATTACCAATAAGAGAACCGCAAATTAAGAATGCAATTTCAAGGTTGCAAGGATGCCAAAAGGACACCCTGTTGCATCCCTGAAATATGCATGTGTGCACATTTTGTGCACATACATGCCGTAAGGGCATGTTTGTGCGACATATGGCACTTTTAAAAAATCAAAAAAGTGTTTTTTTAAAGAAAATTGCAAATTACCACCAACTTGATATTGGTGGTAATTTGCAATTCCTTAAGGGCAAATAGCAAATTGCTGGTGCTTCCAGAATTGCATTTAAGGAATCGCAATTTGCAGTTCCCTAATTGCATTTGCAAAATAGAGAATCACAAATTTTTCAATTCTCTATTTTGCGACGGCCTTTTGGGATGGCACATCCCAAAAGGCTTTTTCAAATTCCCAAACGGGCCGATTCTGAGAATCTGCCCATTTGCAAACGGGAAAAAGGCTTGATAAATATGGCCCTAAATTCCTGTGGCTAATTTGCCAGCTCTCAATGTTATTTTACGAGTCTAGACAACAGATGATGTACCTAAGAATATTCATTACAATGTAATAGATGTCACAAAACATGGAAACAATACAAACGTACAGATGCTTAGCCACACTGAAACAAAAAAATATAGGTAAACATGCAATTGAATACAAAAAAATGTTGAGCTGGTTCTTGGAGGTATATTAGTTACAGGGGTCAGGCTCACTTGCTGGCTGGAATTTTAGGTACATCATCTGTTGTCTAGACTTGTAAAATAACATTGAGAGCTGGAAAACTACCCACAGGCGTTTAATTCTTGGGAGTAGCCATTGACATATTCATTTGTCATTGTTGCAATGTTTAAGTCATTGTTTGGTGATACTTAGCCACCTTTTTTAATATTTTGTAAAATAATAAAAGGAGATACATTTCTATTACTGCTTGGCACATTAAGTTGTTTTTCCATCAGATTTCCAATTAGGTCTGATTTTATTAGTATTTGACCTATATGTTGCCTAATGATTCTGCATTGCCAATTGTACTTCTCTCAAGACATTTTAGACACAATTGTATCAACTAGTGCAAGCCAATTTCCCAGGAAGTTACCCCATTTATTTTCAAAGAGAACATTACTCATTCCTTCTGTATGTCTAAAATAACCGACTTTCTGCCTGAGCTAGCATTTTGTTTTTTGTGCCCCATTGTACCACGACGACACTAAGCCGTGAATGACATACAATATATGTTTGCCAGAACTTTGGCATTGATCATATCCATATACCATAGGTAACATTTAGGGCCTGATTCTGATGCGGTTAGGAAAGCATTCCCACCTACGGCCTGATTCTGATGTGGTTAGAAAGGCCTCCTAATGGCATTTGGTCCTTCCAAATCGGATCGGATCCGGTATGTGTCTTCCCAACCCAGGGCCCAATTATGATGTGGTTAGGAACATATACTCCCATTGAAGTCAATGGAAGTCCAACCAAATCGTATCTGGAAGCACCCGGATGCATCGTACTCCGTCGTTCGGACTCTCCCGGTCCGAGTGGGTTGGAAATCATTTCCAAACCGATTCGGTCGGGAAGCTTTCCAACCCGCATCAGAATCAGGCCCTAAGTGTGTCAGGGCCAGTATTTTGGGATCTATGACAGAATTTCGACAGACAGAATTTCGACCTACACAAATATCGGCGTAATTATATCGATAGCAAAAATATCGACGCCCTATGTACTACATGGTAAGTACCAAAATATAGAAAAAATAATATCGATGTTAAAAATATCGTTGTTAAAAATATCGATTTTTTTAAATTTAAAATAACATAAAAAATACTTTAAATAATACTTATTAATTACTTAAACATCTTTAAATATATGTAATAATGGTTATAAAAATAATAATACATATTTAATTTAAAAAATAATAATTAAAAATCATATATAATATATAATTACTTAACAATAACTACTATTCCCACTCCAGTAGGTGCAACAGTAGGGAAAACTGACCCTGAACCCTAAAAATACCCCTTTACCCAAAAACCTAAAACTGACCCTGAACCCTAAAAATACCCCTTTACCCAAAAATTGAAAACTGACCCTGAACCCTAAAAATACCCCTTTACCCAAGAACTGAAAACTGACCCTGAACCCTAAAAATACCCCTTTACCCAAAAACTGAAAACTGACCCTGAACCCTAAAAATACCCCTTTACCCAAAAACTGAAAACTGACCCTGAACCCTACAAATACCCCTTTAACCAAAAACTGAAAACTGACCCTGAACCCTAAAAATACCCCTTTACCCAAAAACTGAAAACTGACCCTGAACCCTAAAAATACCCCTTTACCCAAAAACTAAAAACTGACCCTGAACCCTAAAAATACCCCTTTACCCCAAAACTGAAAACTGACCCTGAACCCTAAAAATACCCCTTTACCCAAAAACTAAAAACTGACCCTGAGCCCTAAAAATACCCCTTTACCCAAAAACTGAAAACTGACCCTGAACCCTAAAAATACCCCTTTACCCAAAAACTAAAAACTGACCCTGAACCCTAAAAATACCCCTTTACCCAAAAACTAAAAACTGACCCTGAACCCTAAAAATACCCCTTTACCCAAAAACTGAAAACTAACCCTGAACCCTAAAAATACCTCTTTACCCAAAAACTGAAAACTGACCCTGAACCCTACAAATACCCCTTTAACCAAAAACTGAAAACTGACCCTGAACCCTAAAAATACCCCTTTACCCAAAAACTGAAAACTGACCCTGAACCCTAAAAATACCCCTTTACCCAAAAACTAAAAACTGACCCTGAACCCTAAAAATACCCCTTTACCCCAAAACTGAAAACTGACCCTGAACCCTAAAAATGCCCCTTTACCCAAAAACTAAAAACTGACCCTGAACCCTAAAAATACCCCTTTACCCAAAAACTGAAAACTGACCCTGAACCCTAAAAATACCCCTTTACCCAAAAACTAAAAACTGACCCTGAACCCTAAAAATACCCCTTTACCCAAAAACTAAAAACTGACCCTGAACCCTAAAAATACCCCTTTACCCAAAAACTGAAAACTAACCCTGAACCCTAAAAATACCCCTTTACCCAAAAACTAAAAACTGACCCTGAACCCTAAAAATACCCCTTTACCCAAAAACCTAAAACTGACCCTGAACCCTAAAAATACCCCTTTACCCAAAAATTGAAAACTGACCCTGAACCCTAAAAATACCCCTTTACCCAAAAACTGAAAACTAACCGTGAACCCTAAAAATGCCCCTTTACCCAAAAACTAAAAACTGACCCTGAACCCTAAAAATACTCCTTTACCCAAAATTAATAAATATTACAATTAAATTACTTCCCACCCTATTCCCCTATAAACCCACAACCCGCTCCAGTAGTAAAACATATAATTTACTTAAAAAAATACATAAATTAGCAATTAATTAATCAATTAATCAATGAAAATAATTCATTGCCAATTACTATTGAATTGCAAAATAAATTAATCATTAAAAAATAATTATTTAATTACAAATAAATTACTTCCCACCCTATTCCCCTATAAACCCACAACCCGCTCTAGTAGTAAAACTTATAATTTACTTAAAAATATACATAAATTATCAATTAATTAATCAATTAATCAATTAAAATAATTCATTGCCAATTAATATTTAATTGCAAAAAAAATTAATCATTGAAAAATAAATATTTAATTACAAATAAATTACTTCCCACCCTATTCCCCTATAAACCCACAACCCGCTCTGGTAGTAAAACATATTATTTACTTTTATATATTTTTTATTTATAAAAACATATTAAACACATATTATAACAATTAATTTAAATACTTAACTAATATTTCTAACACATATTAGTAAATCGAAATTACTTACATCGATATATATGCTATCGATATAAGTAATGTCGATATTACTTACATCGATATATATGCTATCGATATAAGTAATTTCGATATTACTTACCTTAGGGTCGATATTCTGGCCATCGATATTCTGGACATCGATATTCTGTCCCATCGATATTAGCAACTCGATATAAGTGTAAGTCGAAATAAAAAAAACAATATTTTGACAGTTTACCAGTATTTTGTTGTGGTCGCCCACCTGAACTGCCATGGTCGTCCTCTCTAGATCCAAAAGTTACCTCCAGCATGCCAACATCAGAATTTTGCTATGGATGTCCCATATGCCATGACTTACCTCTGGTGTGTCCATGCAAACATTTCTGTGGGTGCCCCTAATGCCAAAATGTATATATAATAAGCCAGTACCAATCAATCAATCAATCAGTGACATTTGTAAAGCGCGCTACATACCCGTAGGGTCTCAAGGCGCTGGGGGAGGGGGGTGCCGCTACTGCTCGAACAGCCAGGTCTTCAGCTTCTTCCTGAAGGAGAGGTGGTCTTGGGTCAGGCGCAGGTCGGTCGGGAGGGAGTTCCAGGTCTTGGCGGCCAGGTAGGAGAAGGACCTTCCTCCTGTAGTCGCTCTTCGGATGCGGGGGACGGCGGCGAGGGCGTGGTTGGCTGATCGGAGGTGGCGTTTGGGAGCGTAGAAGTTGACTCGGCTGTTGAGGTAGCTCGGGCCTTGGTCGTGTAGGGCTTTGTGTGCGTGGGTGAGGAGGCGGAAGGTGACTCTCTTGCTGACGGGGAGCCAGTGGAGGTCTCTCAGATGTCCGGAGATGTGGCTGGTTCGTGGGATGTCGAGGATGAGTCTGGCTGAGGCGTTTTGGATCCGCTGGAGTCTCTTCTGGAGCTTGGCGGTGGTGCCGGCGTAGAGGGCGTTGCCGTAGTCCAGTCGGCTGGTGACGAGGGCCTGGGTGACGGTCTTCCTGGTCTCTGTGGGGATCCACCAGAAGATCTTCCGTAGCATGCGTAGGATGTTGAAGCACGACGAGGAGACGGCGTTGACTTGCCTGGTCATGGAGAGGGAGGAGTCCAGGATGAAGCCCAGGTTGCGTGCATGGTCTGTCGGTTTGGGTGCGGTGCCCAGGGCGGGAGGCCACCAGGAGTCGTCCCAGGCGGAGGGTGAGGAGCCCAGGATGAGGACCTCCGTCTTGTCCGAGTTCAGCTTCAGGCGGCTGGTCGTCATCCACTCGGCTACCTCTTTCATCCCTTCGTGTAGGTTGGCTCTGGCGGCGGCGGGGTCGTTGGTCAGGGAGAGGATCAGCTGGGTGTCGTCGGCGTAGGAGATTATGCTGAGGTTGTGTTTGCGTACGATGGCCGCGAGGGGGCTCATGTAGACGTTGAAGAGGGTGGGGCTCAGAGAAGATCCTTGGGGGACGCCGCAGATGACTTCGGAGGCCTCTGACTTGTATGGTGGTAGGCGGACTCTCTGTGTTCTTCCGCCGAGGAAGGAGATGATCCATTCCAGCGCCTTGTCCTGGATTCCGACGTTGCTGAGGCGCCGTACCAGGGTGCGGTGGCAGACCGTGTCGAAAGCCGCGGAGAGGTCTAGGAGGATGAGGGCCGCTGTTTCTCCATTGTCCATCAGGGCCCGGATGTCATCGGTGGCGGCGATGAGGGCGGTCTCGGTGCTGTGATTGGCTCGGAAGCCGGACTGTGAGGGGTCGAGGGATCCGTTCGTCTCGAGGAAGGCGGCCATCTGCTTGTTGACGGTCTTCTCGATGACTTTGGCTGGAAACGGGAGAAGCGAGATGGGGCGGTAATTCTTGAGGTCGGTGGGGTCCGCTGTTGGTTTCTTGACCAGAATGTTGTAATTGATTACATTCACATACTATGACTCAAATTATATGTTCCTGGGCTTTTCGCCTGCCAATGAATGCTAACGGGTTTAAATTGGTCAATTGGAGCAAAACAAGATTTCCATAACCAGAATACTTTGGGTTTTTGCACAATAGGCCAGGACTGGAAATAATGGCTGTAATGACATAGCATGAGGAAGTCATCCTAGCCCACATACTTTCGTTCACAGAAACATGCATTGTTGCGTGTTTATCTAGGTTCCTGATCGATACTGCGACCTTATGCCCCTATTCGGCTATAAATCCATTTATTCCCTATATTGGCATAACCGTTCAAGTGCGATATTCAGAAAGTCATCTCTGGCCTCACACGAACAGAGCCACATTCCAGAATAGTTCTCTGCCACTTCCTTTGCAACCAATTAGTGCAATGACAGAGCAGAAGTCACTATCTGATATTCCTAGATTAACACTCCGAGTTCTTCAACAAGATAAAAACTCAGCAAACCTGGAAATCCCCGCTTGCTGTGTTTTGATTAGTAATGGAACTCTAATGAGCAACTGATAGCTATCACTTCCTAGTGACATCTTTAATTGACGTCTTATGTCCAGCAAACTTGCGTCAAACCAGGCACCTGTCAGGTATAAATATTACCAACGTTGCCTTATGCAATAGCCTGTTGCTGCAGCTGGTGTCCCATTGCTGTTGTATGCTGTATGCAGTACGCTGATGCTGCTGCTGTCCCTTTGGTGGTGAAGCTACTGATACCATTATCGCTGCTAAAGCGCGAACAATGGTGTGGTGAGCTTAGGAGCTGAACAGCCGTCCCTCTGCGAAGAGCCCAGCAGATGCCAAGCTGCCCGCGGACGCTGTCCCCCCTCCTCCTCCTCGACGCGCTGAAGAGAGACGCTGCCTTTCTCCCGCAGAGAAATCCAGCTCCAGCGTTTCTAGTCTGCCCTCGCGGGTGACTGGGATACCGAGTTCCCCCTGAAGGAGATACCAGACCTCCATCATTCTATTCAGAGGTATGGTGTTGACTAAACCCTTAGATGAGAATTCTTGAAGCAAACCTTGGCAAAACCAACTTAACTTAAAGCTACTTACTTACTCCCCTTCCACGTGTTAGGCTTAGGTCAGGCACACTGGGGTAGGCTTAGTTAGAAGCACCAGTTGAGTATTTTAGCCTAATGTATATATGACTGTATATATGTTTTATTACTTTTAAACCATTGTATGGCTAAGAAACCATATCAATGCTTTTACAGTATTATTTCGCAATACTTATCTTACTGTACGTACTTTTTATAATAACAAGTCTTGCAATTGTGGCAATACATTTCTCTTGTACGAGAAGAAAGACTGTTCAATAAATGTTAACCCTTTATTGACAAACGCCTGTCTCTCTATTCTCTACATATTGTGAAAGTAATCTGCACTAATCTGACTGAGTGAAATACCTGTCTATTGTTTCACACGACCCTAGAGATTGACTCTTAATCTGAGGAGCAAAGTTGTCATGTTGCACGGTTGTTGGAAAACTGAATCCCTTATTGTCTGTGCCAGGGAAGCTGATCACTTCCTATGCAGAGAAGAAAGTTTCCAGTGACATCTGAGCTAGTTGGTAACAAACCCAATTAAGTTTAGCATAGTCAGTGGAGGCCTGGAAGATCCGCACTTCTACGTCGATACTACTGTTTATGTTATTCCAATGCGCAGGGCCTAGTGGGAAACTAGGAACTACACTACATGGCGCCCAATGTTTGGTAAGGCGATAAACTAACGCAAGACGTTAGAGTAACTCAGTCGTGCATTTTTCACACAGACCCCTTTCTCCCGTAAATACTCCAATAGACGTCTGGAGTGGGTGAAAGGTTAAAATCCACCCGACCTTAGTAGGAAGAGATTCCTATGTAAAGCTCTGGTTTATTCAACGTTGAAGGATACAGTGTTCCAAAATATTGTGCACCTAATCTTTGTCTCCTTGGAGACCAACTCTGCAAAACCTGCATTTATAAAAAATGACAGACAGTGAAGAAGAAAGGGAAGCAATTAGACTGGCAACCCTACTAATAGAGGAAGACTCGAGTCTCCTACAGACTGACCCGGATGCAATTATCATCCCGGTCCACTTAAGAAAATCTATAGCGTTAAAACTTATAGAGAACGGACTGACACCACAAGGTGGTACAGTAATTTTCGTGATAGAGGCTCACGAATATCGGCAGACAGAGGTATTCTATTCATGGATAAACTTTCCAGCGGCAAACGCTACAACAAAAGAGTTTCACTATTACAAAATAGAGAAACCTCCGGAAGAGTACGCTCCTTTCGAGGAGATTGAAATTCCACTTAAATTTCAAGAGCACCTGCTCTGGTTTAATGGCGCCCTAAAACACAATGATCACATTACCAGGCTCGGTCCACTAGGTAGACCAGGAGCAACGTGGCCGGTTCTAGCCAGCTACACACCACATCCGGACATTGCAAGAATGTCTAGAGAAGAGCTGTTAGTACAGCTAAAAACACTAATAAAAATACATAGGCAATTAGTCCAATATGTAATGCGGACTGCAACAGTCCAGCCAGCTGTTAATTTACCACAGCTGACCCCTCATCAGGGGAACACTAATAAAATTACACCACAGAACATACAGTCATGTCTTGGTAAAACACCCGTAAAACGGGAACAAATTCCTTTCTGGTTAGCACAGAAAATCACTCAAATAGAGGCAGTATTTCCTGATACTACCCCTATAGAGAAACACAGAATCTTGACCATCTGCCTTCCTATGGGAATCGCACCACACATAGAGGACTGCGACACTTGGGGTACAGTCTTTGCTTCCATTTACACAAAAACACACGGTGTTCCGTCTATGGCGGTAATACCAGAAGTGCTAAAACAGATTCAAAATGAATACGGTCCAGAGCCCGCTTTAAATCTAGGTATGAAATTACTGAAAGACTTCAAGCAGGTCTCGGCTATATTATTAGCCAACATAAAAGGAGAAGCAGCATCTGTGGCGATTCGCCAGAAGTTGAAGGAAGCAGATATAAAAGATCAGCCAGTTGAGCTTGCCAAAATCATAGAAAAATGCTATGAAGAATTAGGTAGAGACAGCTTGGGTGGGAAACCGGTAAAGCCCCAACTGCTCGAAAATCCTGAAAAATTATTTATTAAAAATAATTCAAATACTCCTAAAAAGAGCTGGGATGGAAATAAACAATCCACTCCCAAGGAAAAAGTTTTCCAGTCCAGAGGAAGGTCTCCTCGACGGAGGGAAAGTACTCCGACTCGAGAACGCCAGTCTCCCCAGAGGGAGCCCTCTGAGAAAAGATATAACCTTAGAAATAGGGATAATCTGAAAAAACCTGATAGATATCAAAGTATTGATACACGTCCCTCTCGATCTTTTCCACAGAATTCGGAAAGAAGAGGACGGTCAGACCCAGGAGAGCACACCAAGTCCAAAGACAAGGAACATGCTCAGAGTAAAAAATCTCAATTTTCAAAAAAGAAGGTAGCCAGTATTAGAGTAATCAACCATGCCGAGAATACTGAGGACACAGTTGAAAAACGGGGAGTGGGCATTGACAATGTTGGACAGTGCAGCAGAAATCAGTATAGCGCGCAAGATCCTGATGAGTCATCTGGAGACAGTGGACATGAATGAATACATTCAGGTTGAAACTGCCGACACCAGACTTAGCGAGCCCCATAAGATATACGAAATAACATTGCGTATAGAGGGTGATAAGAAAATTAGGGGTCTATTTTGGGATAAACTCTCAAAAGGCTATGATATTCTGTTAGCTGAAAAAGATTGGCCCCCAGAGTTTGTCAGGGAGTGCCCTCGTGGCGAAGAAATGATTATGCCTGCCTTCTCAAATCACATTCTGATTCACAAAAAATATACTTATGCAAGGAAATGGGCAGTAGCCCAGGCACCTGCATTATATAAAAAATCATGTAGGATGGGATGAGGACTCGACTCCTCACAAAATCCAATTAAAAAGTGAACCAACTGCCCAACGGCAGTATCCCATTAAGCAAGAAGCTAAAAAACAAGTCAGGGAGATTTTAGATCAACTTGAATACCAGGGGGTGATTAAAATATGCACCTCTCAAATGAACAATCCTTTGTTTCCTGTCTCCAAACCAGACAATTCATATCGTCTAGTTTTGGACTACAGACATCTTAATGCATGTTGTAAAACTTTTGCAGTACAAAACTCGCATAGTGCAGCCTAATGAATAACATAGTTAGGAAAAAATATAAAACGACATTAGACATATCTAATGGCTTCTTTTGTCAAAACATTGCACCGGAAAGCAGATATTTGACCGCTTTCTCTGCATTTGGGTCGCAGAAAATTCTGTCGACTCCCACAGGGGTTCAAGAACAGCCCAGGACTATTCTCAGCTAGAGTAACAGAGTTATTACAAATATATGATGATGAGGCATTATCTTACGTAGATGATATCTATCTCACAGACGACGACTTGGATACTCACTTGAAAAGAGTGAACACCATTATACTTGGGTTCGCAGCAGAGGGTTACAAATTCAACTTTAAAAAGTCTCGAATTGCCCATCCGACAGTACTATTCTTAGGGTACGAATTATCAAGTGAAGGGAAAAGCCTAGCGGACAACTTCTTAGAGAAGTGCGCTGTACTCCAAGCTCCAAAAACGCTGAAGAATTTACAATCCATTCTAGGTTTTCTGAATTTCGGAAGAACTTACATTCTAAATTACGCAGAGAGGGTTAAACCTCTCTATGAACTAATTAAACCTGATTTTAAACAAATCAATTGGACTCAAAAACAGACAGAAATTTTGAGATCACTGCAAACAGACATGTTAGCTAAAACAAAATTAGATACACGTGACAACACACGCGATCTTGTAATCCGAGTCATCCCAGGAAGATGCGGATTCACGTACCTAACCTCTAATGAGGGAGAAAAGGTACCAATTTCAGTTAAATCTCACTTGTACACACAAGCAGAAAAAACATTCAGTCACACAGAAAGAACTGTGAAAGCAGTGCAAATTGCATTAGCAAATGAACGAGAACTAGTACACGGCAAAAGGATTAATATCCTCACAGCGGAATCCGCCTTCGAGGCGCTATTCAGCCCAGTAAACCTGCCTACAGTGTCACTGGATCCGAAATGGATGCAGTGTGTAGATTCTCTAGGAGCGGAAGACGTGAGATACTATTTCGCTCCGCAATTTAAAGAACTGAATGATTTAGAATGTGAAGAAGAATATCCTCTGCCAATCGAAGTTCTGCCTCTCCCACAATACGCCTGTATAATCTATACAGAAAGATTTGTACAGCATTTCAACGTAGAGAGCAAATCCTACGATGCAGCATGTGCGATCATTAAAGGTCGTTGGCTGTGCGGTAAATTCAGACCGAAAGTAACAAAAACTGAATCTGTAAGAAACTGTTCGGTTCAGAGAACTGAAATCAGATGTTTAAAGATGGCGCTCGAAAATGCAGAACGTGAATTCCCCACACTTATCGTGTGCGATTCTCATTTTTGCGTCAACTCTTACAACAATAAATTGCAGAGGTGGATTGAAAACGACTACAAAGATGACACAGGTGCCACAATAAAGCATAAATTGCTCTGGAAACAGGTAGCTCTTTTACACAAAGAACTACAAAAGACTCACGTGATTCACGCACAGAGTCTTCGACGTGATGGCGTTCACGTTGCAGGGAATTCATTGGCTAATATAGCCATAGCGGAAACAACTAAACCGGCTTCCGTAGCCACAAAAAAACGTGCAGAAAAATACATAGACGGGGAAACCATGCTGGCAGTAAAAACGACCGTAAAAGGCGACTGTGCAGCACTGCCCGTGAACTATCCACTCAATTATGCATACGTAATCGATGCAAACTCCGTTCATTTTGCTCGAATCCCTGGAGTGGGGGACAGAGTAATTCCAAACAGGAGCAGGAGGGGCTTCCTCTTACTGGAAGCACACATGGGGTTGGGTCTGAGACACCAAACAATCAAGGTTTCTCTGAAAGAATTACAATCAGAGTACTGGTGGCCAGGAATGAGCATAGATATTCAATGTTTTGCTCAAAATTGTGAAAACTGCAACAGAGATCGTAGTAATGAACAGGCCAGTGTAGTTTCAGGATCCCTGCTAGACAGCATAAGGCGGTCTATCTGCGCAATCAAAGAAGAGAAGCGCGTCCCATTGTACACAGTTAAGGCTAAACACACTTAAATAATGTAGCCTCCAGCGCTCGGCTGACGCTAGAACGGTTATAAAAGATCTGCGAGTCCATATCGGCACATACGCAATTACCACGTTCCATTCTGACCAGGGTCCTGCTTTTAGCTCTCGAGCTTATAAGGAGGCCATGGCCAGCATGGGAATTGGGTTGCGGTATTCTTGTCCGTTGCACCCCGAAGGGAATAGTGTGGTAGAAAGAAAAAACCGGGACATAAAGCGATCTATAACAGCGAAGGTATTAGGTTCAGGCGCTGGGTGGGTCAAACATTTAATAAGTGTCAAGACTAGTCTTAATAACTTGCCAAGAAACTCTCTAAGAGGTTTCAGCCCATACAAATTATTGTTCGGAATTAGAATGAACATTCAGGACCTCGATAGTCAGATGTCAGTGGTACAAGAAAAAACAACAGACTTTGATGTAAAGGATCGTTTGGCTGTTTTACAGGAACTGAATGAAACAAGAAAATCCTTAAGCAACATAAAGTTAAAGCAACAGCCATCTACCACTGACGAGGCACCACAAGCAACAGCCCCAGCAAGGCCTGTCTGGATTCCAAAGATTGGGGATCTAGTCAGAGAAAAGATCGCGGTGAAGAAGGAATTTGGGCCTTCTTACAGAAAAGCAGTACCTGTCTTGGCAGTCACCGGAACAAGATCAGTTGTACTACCGCCCCTTGCTGGTAAAAAGGAGAACAGAGTTGTGTCTATCGGCCTGGTAAAACCACAAGCATGTGGCCTATAATCAACAGTAGGCCCAGTGGACACCCAAGAAACAACAGAATACCCAAACTTGCAACAATCCAAGAGGTTCAAACTGAAAGACTAATCACATTCGATCAGCCTGCAGTGCACGGTGAAGGACTATGCAATAATGCCATGGAACTCGTGCCTCTTGAAACACAGATTGAAACAGTTTGTCAAGAAACAACACCAGTCTACACTAATGTGGCATCAGAAAATGCTACCGAAAGACAGATTGAAAGAACAATCCCATCAATTGACAGAACTGCCTCTGGTTATTTCATCAACTTCGACAACTTCTCTGAAGATCAAAACGACCCCGAAGTGATGCCAGAAACAAAAAAGTATTCTAAAGAACATACAACTGGACTCCTTCAACAAATCAAAGAATTATATCTGGATTCACCGTTGATTGAGCATTGGATTATTTCAGGGGTATTCATACTCCTACTATGCCTAATTTTAGTTTTAATTTTAGGAAAGTTTATTACAATTGAATGGACACAGCAAGTCAGAACATCAACCTAGTCCTGAAACCACACAGATCATCCCATGTGAAGAAAAGAGAACTGTCAACAGTAAATGTCACAGCAATTCCAATACCTGGTGGGGTAGTATGGGAGAAAACTGACTATGAGATCTATGGTCCGGTCGAAATCCTGAAGTATCCTCATCAACTGAAGGTTTCCTTAAGTGACTTTGTAAAACCTAGTACATTCTCTGATGATTGGGACTTTAACAGTATTAGTGACATGATGTCTGATTTAGTAATGTCAGCTAGATTCACAGATCATGATTATTTACAAGGTTCATCTAGTTATGAGCAGACATTCTGTTACACACATTATGGTGATCGTTATTTGCATAAATCTGCACAGCCTAGAAATGTTTTTATGTATAATCAATGGGAACATTGTGCTACACCACCTAAAAGCAGTTCTAAAGCATTTTTTGAGAAATTCAAATACTTCTCAGGGTTTAACACCAGTAATGCAGAAACGTTTTATTACAAACTGTTAGATAAAACAGGAATGAAAACAATGCTGACAAATTCTAAATTGATATATTCAGAAGCATTTTATGATAAAATGATGACATTTGGTTTTGATTATTGGAAAGATAACATTGAAACGAAAACCATTTGGGGTACAAAAGATTGGCAGGTACAAGGCCTTGAAGCACTATTCAGAACCTGCATGATACCAGAACAAATGATGTTTTTAAATGACACAATACACCAAACATCCTGTCTTGGCCTAGCTAGGATCAAAGACCTTAACAAACCGTCTATACCAAAGCCAATACCTGAAAATATAACTGCAGATATTGAGTTAGACGTATCACAAATTTTACATTTTAACAGTAGTGGACAATGGGTTAATGACTCTGTCCTCCAGAATATATTCGTTGGACAATATTGTATCCTCTGCCTTTGATGTGATAGATAGAGACTTGCTAATGTTACAGCATGGCCAGTCACAATTACGTTCTATTATACAATTAGGCTGGACGCTGCAAAATCTTCGTTCAGGCTATGTGCCTTGGCGTTTAATCAACACAACGTCATTATTTTCCATTTTTAACCTTACTGATAAACAGATCAGTTTGGCACAGAAAGGAGCAGACTATACAATCCTGAGCATCGAAAAACTTGAGAGATTACCATTGACAATGTCAGAGAGTCCTGTCATTGAATGGATAATACACGGAATTATCACAATTCCGATAACAACTTTCCGATTTAAAAAGTGCCTTGAATACATACCTGCTGGCCAGTATGAACAATTGGGTAAAGGATATGTAAAATCTGAATGTAAATTACCATACACACATTCTTGCTATAGTGACAGCGACAAAAATGTATTTCTTAGTGGTGACAACTGTAAACATTCACTGAGCGGTACACTTTTGTGTCAAGGTATTAATTTACACGGAGCATGTGATGGAAATTCTAACAACCTTTCATGCCACCAGCTAGTCACACCTGCAACTCAGATAGAGCCCTTCTTTATGCAACTTGCAAACGGGAGTTACATTCTTAGAACGGATCACAGATGTTGTGGCCTAGTGCCAGGGAAAAGTTATCTAGTAAGTGTAACATCCATGGTCAAATGCTGTATGCAAGCATTGTTCCCGAGTGGGCCTGCAGACACAGTGACTCCCATCTGGCCTCGTCTGAATCTCTATTCTATACGAATTGATACTTTAAGCAAAATGAAGTCTGTGCTTTTGCAGACAACAGTGCCTATAACGTCATCAAAAGAGATGTATGATCTTCTAGTTGCAAGGACAGCTACTGAAGTTCATGAACTTTTATCAACAAATTGCCCCATGCATTTCGTAGAAATGCTTAGCCAACTCCTTAACATGTCTAGTGCCATAGGCATCCCAGGCATAGTTAAGACGATTTTTACGGGACTGCTAAAACCCTTTCAAGTAATTTTGGGAATCGTTCCTAATTTTGTACACTCTGTTTTTGGCGGCATACCCTTGTTTTTGGGACTTGTAGCAGGGATTTTATTTTTGTCCGTCCTGCTTCGTTATGGCAAGCCAAAGCTCAGACATAGCTCCCATGGGAATGGAAGAGACAATCCTAGCAATGCGCTACCGGGACAGGATAACTAACGTCCTTGGATTGGCCAGGCTGAGAGATCTAAACATGACCTGGTTCCTTTCATTCAGACCTATATGGCAGAACTGTATCTTACCGGTACTTCGATGTATGCTATGTGGAGATGAGTGCGTGTTGGACATCTGTCTTTCACTTCCATCAGCAGTACCAATGGACGTCGATACTTTGCTCAGTCCGATAACGGCTCACGCATTGTGTTGTCCCCAGCGGCTACCAATCCTGATGACGGCATTCGTTGAGACTCCTGTACTACGACTAGGTGGTAACAGTGGAGCGAGTGACAAAAGCAACATCACCCAGGTACGACCTTCTGTGAGCATTGCTGATCCCGACTATGATAACAGCAATCATTCTCACACCTGCCAAGTTACAGCACTATCGAATTTGGTTGAACTGTCACCTGATTTTGTAGACCAATTCTTTGAGAGCCTGTCTGATACGATGTTCTCACCCGTACAGAAACAATAACTTTTGAGAAGCTTTCCGACACACAGCGTTCCCATGAACTCTGAATTCGGCCTTCAGTTTTGAACAACAAAAACTGCTAAAAGCGTTGGAACTCTATTTTCCCGTTCAAACAATAATTCTTTTGAATTGAGCATTTTTTAATATTGACCTTTTTTTGGCACGAACAATTTTTTGCTTAAGGTAAAAACTATTCTTAGAGAACAGAAGCTTCAAACTTCTATTTCTAAACACATCTAGAGACATAACAACCTTACATCAGCCTCTAGCACATTTATTGCAATGCATTTATATGTGATGATTTATCTCGCCCTTCTTCTGTTCAGAGATATTTCATGTGTAATTCTTTTTGCATAATCGTTCATTGATTTCATATGCAATATTTTTTGAATGATTTCTATGCTTCAAAAACGTACAGTACCTAAATTTCACGTATTACATTATACGCATATTTCGAATGCATTTATGTATTTTGGGGTGGGCAATGTTACACATGCATCCTATTGCTCTAGTTTTAGTAATTTGATGGACATGAAACCGTGGAGTGGGTGTTGCGTGTTTATCTAGGTTCCTGATCGATACTGCGACCTTATGCCCCTATTCGGCTATAAATCCATTTATTCCCTATATTGGCATAACCGTTCAAGTGCGATATTCAGAAAGTCATCTCTGGCCTCACACGAACAGAGCCACATTCCAGAATAGTTCTCTGCCACTTCCTTTGCAACCAATTAGTGCAATGACAGAGCAGAAGTCACTATCTGATATTCCTAGATTAACACTCCGAGTTCTTCAACAAGATAAAAACTCAGCAAACCTGGAAATCCCCGCTTGCTGTGTTTTGATTAGTAATGGAACTCTAATGAGCAACTGATAGCTATCACTTCCTAGTGACATCTTTAATTGACGTCTTATGTCCAGCAAACTTGCGTCAAACCAGGCACCTGTCAGGTATAAATATTACCAACGTTGCCTTAAGCAATAGCCTGTTGCTGCAGCTGGTGTCCCATTGCTGTTGTATGCTGTATGCAGTACGCTGATGCTGCTGCTGTCCCTTTGGTGGTGAAGCTACTGATACCATTATCGCTGCTAAAGCGCGAACGATGGTGTGGTGAGCTTAGGAACTGAACAGCCGTCCCTCTGCGAAGAGCCCAGCAGATGCCAAGCTGCCCGCGGACGCTGTCCCCCCTCCTCCTCCTCGACGGGCTGAATAGAGACGCTGCCTTTCTCCCGCAGAGAAATCCAGCTCCAGCGTTTCTAGTCTGCCCTCGCGGGTGACTGGGATACCGAGTTCCCCCTGAAGGAGATACCAGACCTCCATCATTCTATTCAGAGGTATGGTGTTGACTAAACCCTTAGATGAGAATTCTTGAAGCAAACCTTGGCAAAACCAACTTAACTTAAAGCTACTTACTTACTCCCCTTCCACGTGTTAGGCTTAGGTCAGGCACACTGGGGTAGGCTTAGTTAGAAGCACCTGTTGAGTATTTTAGCCTAATGTATATATGACTGTATATATGTTTTATTACTTTTAAACCATTGTATGGCTAAGAAACCATATCAATGCTTTTACAGTATTATTTCGCAATACTTATCTTACTGTACGTACTTTTTATAATAACAAGTCTTGCAATTGTGGCAATACATTTCTCTTGTACGAGAAGAAAGACTGTTCAATAAATGTTAACCCTTTATTGACAAACGCCCGTCTCTCTATTCTCTACATATTGTGAAAGTAATCTGCACTAATCTGACTGAGTGAAATACCTGTCTATTGTTTCACACGACCCTAGAGATTGACTCTTAATCTGAGGAGCAAAGTTGTCATGTTGCACGGTTGTTGGAAAACTGAATCCCTTCTTGTCTGTGCCAGGGAAGCTGATCACTTCCTATGCAGAGAAGAAAGTTTCCAGTGACCTCTGAGCTAGTTGGTAACAAACCCAATTAAGTTTAGCATAGTCAGTGGAGGCCTGGAAGATCCGCACTTCTACGTCGATACTACTGTTTATGTTATTCCAATGCGCAGGGCCTAGTGGGAAACTAGAAACTACACTACAGCATCTTTCTCTCTCATACACACTCATACTCCATTAAGTTAAGTTACATCCACTCATTATTTACAACCGGTATACTAAAAAGAGGCAGAAACAAGAAGGGTGGAGAACCAACACTTTGAAGCCTGGGCGCTGCTGTCTCACCTCTCTGACAATGGATATTAAATGATTCACCCCACCTTGAGACCCTTATTGTTTTGGTGGGGTATTTGGACCAGAAGAACCAAGTAAAGGGCATAAAAAGGGATAACTTTTTCCAAAGATTGACTTATAATTCTCTCGTTTGTGTTGAAAGACATCCTGTGACTTTTTTTTACTCTCCCTGTATTTCTTGAAGTTGTCAATTGGATGTAAGAAGAATAAATGGAAAGTTTCTGTTTAGTAGAGTTTACTTGGTGCCATTTGGATGAATTGGGACATAAGCAAAGGTTTTTCCACTTGATCTCCTCTCTCAGTTTGATTGGCCCAGCTAGGGATAGCCAACCTGAGTTCAGGCTGGATGGGAAAGGTTTTACATACGTGGCCCAAAATGATTTTGTACATTTCTCCTTACACCAGAGATCTTCAAACTGAGGGGTGTACCCCCCGCCCGTGGTCCATGGCTGCATTCTGATCAGTGCAGATGTCTGTGTGTGATCAGTGAGTCACATAACTAAATCCTGGTTGGTGCTGTGGGGAATACTGGCTTGAGTATTTATAGTGCTACGAGCTACCAGCCTGTGGCAAAAAGCTGTGTGCATATGTAAATCAATTATTATTTATATATGAATGTTTTAGTAAGGAGTAATCATACTATAAATACAAACATTTGTCCAAGTGTCCATTAAAATTATGTACACCAAAACCCAACTAGTACTATCGTTAAATCACCTTTTAAGAAGAATAAATGTTTGTCACATTAAAGTTCCAAGCCACTCCATTAGTCAACACCTATACCAGGCTCCAAGCTGCCTTTAAGTTTTTTTCTTAACTAATTGCACACATTTACATTTCTTTTGGGTAGCAGGCACCAAGGGAGATGCACAGGAGTCCCCCACTTTCGCTTTCAGGTAGAGGCATCTAAAGGTCAGCCTTAACCTTTCAATTATGATTGTTTTTGTTTTAGTCAAAAGGTGAGTTCAGAAAGTGGTGGGAAGGAGGCCAGCAGAGTTGCATTCAGATGCAGAGCACTGATCCTCCAGACCCATGGTGCCACAAACTAATGGATGGGATGAAAGAAGAAAGAAACCAGATCCATGGACATTGTCAAAGAGATGTAAAATTGTATGATGCTTGACATAAACATGTGGGGTTGGCCTTTTGTGATTTATACGTGGTCTCACACGGTCTTGCTCTATACTTTTTTCACTTGTATTTTGAATTTACCATTGACTAACCAAACAAGGTGGGATAATTTGGGATGAATTGTCAGGACTTTATTTTCATGATATCTGTTATAAAAATGGATTCTTTACTTTATGGTTAGTATAGCTTTTGTGTTCAATGTGCCATGTTTTTTTATTCTCCGCATTTTTCCTGGGTAGTATTGATTATGTTTTTAATGAATGTATGAACTGGTTTAATCTGTATGTATATATTTTGAATATTTGTCTATGCATCCTTTTGTATCCCTGAAGAAGTCCTGAGGAGACGAAACGCGCTGGATCATTGTTTGGATATTTCGTTTGGCTATAAATGAATGGACTCCCTAGGAGGAGAAAAAAACAATAAAATATTTGGTTACATACTGCATCCAGAACGCTTGTCTTTATTCATGTAGACACCATACAGAAAGGACGATGAACCATACCTTGTGAATATTTATAGTTCGCACACTTGAGCAAGCCTAGAGTGCAGAGTAATTTTTTTTATATCTTCAAGGTACATAAATGTGGAGTTAGGAACAGTAAATCTTTATCTCCCTCTGTGTACTTACCTGTTAAATATTTTGTCCCTCGGCATTCTGGTCACGATGTTGTGACCGGTCGATATTTCAGATTCAATCTTTCCTACTTCAATCCTGTCTCCGCAGGATTTCCTACTCTTCTCTGTTTCTGACAAATGCCTATTTATGCATTGGAGAGAGGAAAATTTAGAGGTGCCTTTATTCTTTAAAGAATATCTACGGTGCCTCAGCCATATTCTGCATTTTTTAAGTTAATGCGGACAGAGGATTTGCAATAGGACAGCAGAGGAAAGATGCAATTTCTTTCCCTTTGAGTTCCTATTTTTCAGGGACTATGGAGGAGTTTTCCCATTTCTTAGCAAAAATTGTTGTGTTAATTCCCTCCTTGGTCAAGATGATTACCACACTACACCCTGCCTACATGTTATTGTTATTACGCCTTGAAAAATCATAACAAAACTACTACTTCTGCTACTACTAATAAGAAATTGTGTTATACAGTGCTTCATACTCACCTCTGCTGTTTCTAAGCGATGTAAATAATAGATGGTCCAATTTATAATTTTAAAATAGAACTGTGCTCACTGACCTTGGAAACCCTTGAAAGGTTACCTTTCAGGGACGTGGCAGAAAAAAGGGATGAGCATAAACTCATCGAGACGTCTTGTTGGGGTATCTGGAGGGGGTCGTCACTTGTCACCGAACTAGTGCTTAGAAAGAGGGTAGCAGAGTGAGGACGAGCAGAAAATTGATGCACATTGAAAACACTCTGAAGATGGTCTGGTAAAAATAATAAAACAAGATGTAAATTAAAAGAATGGGAAGGAGAAAAGAATAAGGGATAGTAAGGGAATAGGGTAGACGGTAAATGAATGAAAAAAGTGGTGATGGGCTAGAAAGTTAGCTGGTGGTGGACAGTGAAAGAAGGAAAAAATGGTAAAGAAAGGAAGAAAAGAGGTATCAAGTAAAAAGAGTCTTTGAGGGTGTGCATGCCGAGACAGCACGTAGGGATAAAAGTATTCCACTGTGCATGATTTTATTTTTAGGCATCATTTCTTAGTAATTAAGCACTGAGGTCACCTATGAGAAACTGTACTCGAAGGCTGATTTTAGGAGTTATGGTAACTGTGGTACAATGTTAGTCTTCAATAACCACTTTTTTTGCTCTTCTTGTGGCTTCCCCATCTCCACATATAAGAGAATTTCACATGATGGCACTTCACGTGATGTCACACGGTTCATAGGTCGTGTCTGACACATCAGTGCACTTACTCCCGAGAAGTTTTTTTAAAAGCTGGCTCGTCTGACGATGTGCATAGGGCGGGTTTCAGGTCTAATGTAAGCCCTAGAAATACACAAATTCAGTTCTGTGAAGGGCAGGCCAGAGCTTAAAACACCCACTTCCTTCTGGGTTAGTCGACCCGGAGGAGAGAGAGGGGGAACTGTTGCCACCAGAGGCACCATATTCCACGCCCCTCTAGGTCATAATAGAACAGGCCTAGCATTGGTGGCTTGGGTGTTAAACAGGTGGGCTGTGCCTAAATCTAAAGAACTAAGAAGATATGTATAACCAATATTCAAATGCATGCATGCATACATTGCATTGAAGCCTTAACAGTTACGGAAAAACAATGGACGTTTTTAACCACGCAGAACATCTCTACGGGACGCAAGAGCTCGTGTTGCAACCTACATTACCTTAGACTACACTAGCCTCGTGTGACATCTGAAATGCGTAGATTATTTGATGCTACATATCACTACGCAGCAAGAGAGAGGTTTCCAGCAGAGTCGAGAGTAAAGCGACTTCAAACAGCAGAAAGGTAAAGAAACGAGCGCGTGACGGAGAGCTGTCAATAAGTAACCGGGTGCAACCACGCACAGCGTGATCAGCAATGGAGCGTGTCTTGGCGGTCAACCAAGCATACTCAATTAGGACGGGTTTTCTCTTCCAATTACACTTACGTTGTCATGGGAACCATATGTTTAGAAACACAGAAACCGTACATTACACCGGTGCATCACTCGACGGAAATGAATGGCTGCTACGCGGCGGTAGAGAGTGTGCACACTTTGAACTAACATTACCTCATGGCAAACGTGCAACTTCCCTGCTGGTCACCGTCCGACACCGACCCACCTGTGGCCTAGGGAACCCCCCACTGAAGCAGCTTAAGCCAGGGCTACTTGTGGACCCCAGGGCCTCGTAAATTGGGTCCAATTTAAAAATAAACATCAATTAATTGTTTCTGTGCTTCCTTTGCAGGTTTGCAGACAAAATATGTCATAAATAGGAAAGATCGAAACATGTAGGACGAGAGACAAAAGAGGAAGAGGTGTGGTGCAGTGGTCAGGGTGCCTGACTCCTGGCCCGCAGGGTTCAGGGTTCGACTCCCGGTGCTGGTGGCAGGTTAGCCCAGCACCATGTGACTCTGGGCAATAGCTCACTTAATCTTCCCCGCACCCCCCAGACACCTCTCCGGAGTAGCTGTGCAGCTTTACAAATGCTGATATTTCATTTCAAGAAGGATCGATTTAAATAGAAAAGAAAGAGTTGGAGGAAAAAGGAAGGATGGGGAAAAAAGAAAAGTGAGAAAAAAGAGTGAAAAGAAGCATGAAGAAAGGGTGAAACAAGGAGTGGAAAGGACGAAAGGATGGGTGAAACAGTACAAAGATCGAAGGGTTAATGAATGGAAGGATGAATAATGAACAGATGGGAAAGAGTGAAGGGATGAATGGGTGGTAGATGTGTTCTGGTGAATGCGTGAAAGAATGACTGTATATATGAAAGGTTAAATAGATGGATGGAAAGGTGAAGAGGTTTACACATGAATGGATGATGAGATAGAAGGGGAAAGGATAGATGAATAGATGGAAGGAGTGTGAAGGGGACACTTCTAAAGATTGTAAGCTTATGTGTGATTGGATGTCTTGTTCAAGTGAGAGGAATTAGAATTACCCACCGAGTTCCTATCAGACATTTAGGACAAGATCTGTGTAAGTGTATATGATATTCTAGCTTACAACTGGTTGCAGCGCAACAGACATCATCAGACAGAGTAGTAGCAGTCCAAAATAAGTATCCCCAGGGCACATACCTTCATGGCCTGTCCCTCAAATATAGCACTGGGGCACCTGGATGACATGCTACAACCCCTTTCTTCCATTCCCAGGGACACTAGGGTGACTGAGTGTGGTTGGATCAAGTTGGAGCAGCTATTTGACATCCTCTTCACTCACTTGCAGGGGTAGTAGCCTAGTGTCAGTCTGAAACTACCCCCACACCCCCGAAGAATTATGCTTTGAGGCAGAGGTCACCAGTGAGGATTGTGCCCCCTTTCACCTGCTTCACCTCTTCTCACAAGCCAGAGTGACATTGAAGAGGGCGATCCCTCAAGCTGCCACCTGCTCCCAAGAGCTCCTCGTTTTCCACACAGGGTCCCCAATAACTTGTAAACTACTTCCTTATAACATGCAGGTTTGTTCTGCCTGAATTTTAAGTACCCTTCAGACCTTACTCCCTCATCAATCAGAGACCCATACCCACCCCCCCCAGAAATCCCATCTGGCTAAAAAGCCTAGTTCCCCATCATTCTTCCACTGTCTTAACCCAGAAGATCTGTTCCCAGATTGTGCTTGGACACATTATCTTCATCCGCCCTGAGCTTAGCTTCCATTTTTGCTCTGCCGACCAACTTAAGCTTGATGTTCCTGTGATGACAGTTCCTCGGATGTCAGATCCAGCTGCATTGCCTGCTCAAACGTTGTCTATGAAGCCTGCCTTCCACGAACACACAACAGATATCTGACTCCAACCACCTAAAATGCATCCTGCTTAACACCCGCTCGGTCCACAGACACGCCATTGACCTCTGGAACCTTCTCGACACCATTTCTCCCGACGTCGCCTTCCTAACAGAAACATGGATGAACGCCTCATCAGCCCCAGACATCACCATTGCTATCCCGGAAGGGTACAAGATCATCCGGAAGGACCGCACCGACCAAACAGGAGGAGGCATCGCTATCGTCCATAAGAATTCCATCCGCATCTCAACCAGCTCAGACGTCAACCTCACCAGCGCCGAACACCTTCACTTCCAAATCCACACCGATCCCAAGACCACACTCAGAGGCACCCTCCTCTACCGACCTCCAGGATCCCGCGCACAATTCAGCGACGACATCACTGACTTTATCACCCCTCACGCCCTCCCCTCCGAGGAATACATTCTACTGGGAGACCTCAACTTTCACCTGGAAAAGAGCGATGACAGCAACGCCACCACCCTTCTGGACAATCTCGCCAACCTAGGACTCAAACAACTTGTTGACACCCCCACCCACATCGCAGGTCACACACTTGACCCAATCTTCACCTCCAGCAAACATGTCTCCTTCAGTCACACCACTACTCTCCATTGGACGGACCACAGCTGCGTTCACTTTTTCTACAATAAGACCACAACTCACAACCATCCTCAACCTTCTCTGCGAAGAAACTGGAACAAAATCACCACTGACCAGATCTCCTCATCGCTTCTTCAAAACCCCCCTGTCCACTCCTCAAACCCCGACCAAGCAGCCATTAACCTCACCCAATAGCTATCCAACAGCGCCGACATCCTAGCACCATTGAAAAAACGTCAAATCAAACTAGGCAGCAAAAACGCCTCCTGGTTCAACTATGACCTTAAGAAATCGAAGAAACTCTGTCGATCCTTCGAGAAGGCCTGGAAAAAAGACCCAAACACCAGCACCAGGGACGCCTTCAAAAACGCCACCCGCATACACCACCAACTAATCCGATCTGCCAAGAAAGCCGCATTCAAAGACCGACTAGAGAACAACGCCCACAACAGCAAGGAATTATTCAACATCGTCAAAGAATTTACCAACCCCTCAGCCAACTCCAACGACATCACCCCCTCTCAAGCCCTCTGCGACTCCCTAGCTTCGTTCTTCCACAACAAAATCGCAGACATCCACAACAGCTTCGACAACCAACCCGGAGACCAACCCACCCAACATTCTGCAGGACCTTCACCCCCCTTGAACATCCTTAATGACTGGAACCCAATCTCCATTGAGGACACCATCCGCTTGATGAACTCCATCCACTCAGGATCCCCCACAGACCTATGCCCTCACCACATCTTCAACATAGCAGACTCCATCATAGCACCACACCTCCGAGACGTCATCAACTGCTCCCTCAACTCCGCCACCTTCCCGGAAAGCTGGAAACACGCCAAACTCAGCGCCCTTCTGAAAAAACCCACAGCTGACCCGACCGAACTCAAAAACTACCGCCCCATCTCACTCCTTCCATTTCCGGCCAAAATCATCGAGAAAGCCGTCAACAACCAGCTCGCCGCCTTCCTCGAAACCAACAAATCCCTGGACCGCTCACAGTCCGGCTTCCGAGCCAAACACAGCACTGAGATCGCGCTCATCGCAGCGACAGACGACATTCGAACTCTACTGGACAATGGAGACACAGTCGCCCTTATCCTCCTCGACCTCTCCGCAGCCTTCGACACAGTCTGCCATAGCACCCTTCTACAGCGCCTCAAAAACACCGGAATCCAAGGAAAAGCACTGGAATGGATCACCTCGTTCCTCACCGGAAGAACCCAGAGAGTCCGCCTCCCACCATTCAAGTCAGAGGCCACTGAAGTCATTTGCGGCGTACCTCAAGGATCCTCACTCAGCCCCACCCTCTTCAACATATACATGAGCCCCCTCGCGGCCATCGCACGCCAACACAACCTCAACATCATCTCCTACGCTGACGACACTCAACTGATCCTTTCACTCACCAAAGACCCTAACACCGCCAAAACCAACCTACATGAAGGAATGAAAGAAGTTGCCGAATGGATGAAGCACAGCCGTCTGAAACTGAACTCAGACAAAACAGAAGTCCTTATCTTCCGTACCTCCCCCTCCGCCTGGGATGACTCTTGGTGGCCAGAGGCCCTTGGAAAAGCACCCATCCCGACAGACCACGCACGGAACCTGGGCATCATCCTGGACTCCTCACTCTCTATGAACAGACAGATCAGCGCCGTCTCCTCATCCTGCTTCAACATTCTTCGCATGCTCAAAAAAACATTTCGCTGGATCCCCACCGAAACCAGAAAAACGGTCACCCATGCACTGGTTACAAGCCGCCTGGACTACGGAAACACTCTATACGCCGGTACCACCGCAAAACTCCAGAAAAAACTCCAGCGCATCCAGAACGCATCAGCAAGACTCATACTAGACATCCCGCGTAAGGACCACATCTCCAGTCACCTGAAAAACCTCCACTGGCTCCCCGTCAATAAGAGGATTACTTTCCGCCTCCTAACCCATGCACACAAGGCACTCTACGAACTTGGACCCGAATGCCTCAACACACGACTTTCCTTCTACACCCCCCCCCCCCCCGCCAGCTACGATCCTCCAACCAAGCCCTTGCTACCGTACCTCGTATCAACAAAACCACCATGGGAGGTAGATCCTTCTCCTACCTGGCAGCTAAGACCTGGAACTCACTTCCCACTCACCTTCGCCTCACTCAGAATCACCTAGCTTTCAGAAAACAACTTAAAACTTGGATATTCGACAAGTAATTCCCCACCCTTCCTCAAGCGCCTTGAGACCCTCTGGGTATGTAGCGCGCTATATAAATATTCTGGCTTGACTTGACTTGACTCCAAAATGAAATTGGCTGTATTAAAAGCAGTGAAACAGCCAGGGATTTGATGAGCTGCCTTATTTAAACCTGGGTGGGGAAAGTGATAAAAACTTGGCGAAGAATCCTCTAGCAAAATCCCTTCTACCACAGGGATTGTTTAATCAGAGGTAATTATGGAACTGGATTCTTCACAGCTGCATGATCATCCAACAGATGATTTTCCAGTTGCTCCAAGAATCTGAGAATTTTTCATGACTGCCTACCTGTAAATCAACTCCGTAGGATACAGAGGTGGTGAGGCTTAAAACAGGAACCTTCAGCTTGCATTAACCACAACACCACAACAATTTTCAACAGAAGTAGGGATACAATAATCCATTGTAGTAGTAATTGAGATGCCCTTTCCTTCTCTGTGGAGAACATATCACACACCATGCACATGTAATTACCCTTTACATTAAAACAATGCCCAACATTCCCTCTTCCCATACCTCCTGGTTGTCACACACCTACCTGAAAATGAGAGAGCCTACACTTCACCTCGACAGAGTTGATCCTAGGCCCACCAGCTACCCTGAGTCAAACAGGATCAATCTGGAAGACCTCTCCAAGGTCATTCAAGGTCACTCAAGGGTGATCTTCCTCTATCATTACACCAAGGTCGACGATTCCTGTCAGACTTCCAGTTAAACGTGTATGGAGAGCCTTGGGATTGCCTACCTGCTCATTACCTCTCCTGCTCAATTTCGCTCTTCTGTTCTCACTCTCCTCTCTACACCCCATTCTCTCTCTCTAATTTTCAACTCCCTCAGTCCCCTCTATTATTCTTATGTCCCCTGCACCCTTCACTCTTGTAACACAATGTTTTATCTATTGTTTTTAACTTTTCTGTTCATTGTCAATTATATATTGTTATCTTAATATGCTCATGTTTATTACCTTGTAAAGCGCTCTGATACTCGGGTCCAGCAGCGCTATATAAAACCTTTAAAATAAATAAATAAATAAAATAAGTGCTTATTGCACCCATTAGAAAAAAAACAACAATCGGGAGACGCGCGAGCGCGTGAACAAAGATGGCCGCCGCGCTCCTACTCTAGCGCGTTTTGCGCCCATTTTTGCTTTTAACACCTTAGCTGCTTTGGAACGTCCAGCTCCAGTGCTGAACGTTCCATTGCGCAGGTGCAGCTGGAACGTCCAATGGCCGACGGCAGCACTCCCGAGGTAGTGGTGCCGTCGGCCGTTGGTATAGGCGCAGCACTTAAGAGGTTAAAAGTGACGATTCCTGTCAGACTTCGAGTTAAAAGTGTACGGAGAGCCTTGGGATTGCCTACCTGCCTCAGTCAGCGATTTCATCGTTTTTGGAGCACTGGAAGTACTTCTTTCTGCAGTGTTGCTCCTGGATCCAGCTCAGCTTCTGAGGTACTGCATGGTTTTCAGTCAGAGGGGTGGAGTGCAGTTCTAGGAAAGGGCCTGGCTTGGGCCTAGCCACACCCACAACTCATTTTAGCTGCTGCACCAGTGGTTTTTACTGCATTTTCACAACTTGTACAGCTTTTTGGACTAGTTTGTCATATTTTTACTGTTTCCACTTTATTTTTTGACAACATGGAGAATAAAGTTGTCGTTAATAATAAAAGGAGGCAACAAGTTTCCCCACCTCCTATTAAATCTAAAGTTGTGAAATCTTCGGAGCCTTCCTTATCTTTAATATTAGAGGAGATTCAAGCTTTGAGAGTCAATACTGATTCCATTGCGTCAGAAATTAAAAATGTTCGCAAGGAGATGGCTCGTTTATCCATGAAAAGTTCAGATAATTCAATTAAAATTCAGGATAATAAGGCTAGAATTGACTCTTTCACTCCTCTGGTGGCAAAAATTTCACCTTTGTGTTCTCAGTTACTGGATTTGGAAAATCGCAATAGGCAATACAATCTTCGCATTTTTGATTTACCTGAAGATGTTGAAGGGGCTAACACAGATTATACTTGGAAAATTTGCTTCCTGGTCTTTTGCAACTTAAATTTCCTGAAAAATTTGAAATAGATAAGGCTCACAGAATTCCTTCCCATCGAAATCCTCATCACTCCAAACCACGACAAATTATCTTAAAGGTTCTTCGTCACCATCACTTGGTCTTAATTAGAAAGGCAGCACGAGAAATTCCTTCACTGATGGTTAATGGAAATAAGATCTTTATTCATCAAGATTTTGCCAAGGAAACTGTCACAATACGCAAGGAATTTTCTACTTTCCGTCCTCATCTTCGACGTCTTGGCTTCAAGTATGGACTTTTTGACCCATCAACGATGCGTATCTGGAAAGATAATTTCTCCAAATCTTTTCAACGTCCTGAAGACTTGAGACATTTTATTGATCAGCAGTCTCAACATTCAATGGATACTCATGATTCCAATACTTGAGTTATTATAACAGTTCTGCCTTTTCTGACAGGATACTGAGACATTCTTCTGTAGGGCTCCAACGGTTCCAGCCATTCTTGTAACCGTGTGTGCGTTTCACATTTCACATTTATGTCTTTCATTTATCGTTTTTTCCATGTTTTTTCTTTTCTTCTATCCTTTGGTCTGTTTTGGAACTACTTTTTTTCTCCTTTTTATCTTCGTCCGATTTGTTCTCTGCTTTTCTTTTTCTTATGCTTGTCTTCTGGGTCTCATTTCTTAACCTTTTCTACTATGGCTAATGCTCATAAGTTGAATGTAGTGTCATTAAATGTTAAAGGATTGCATCATCCAATTAAGCGTACAAAAATGTTAGATTATTTAGGAAGGTACAACGCTGATATTTGTTTTATTCAAGAGACTCATATTGATGACAACATTTTAGAATATATGAAAAAGAAATGGGTCGATAACATTGTCTCTTCTCCTGCTTCTGGCAAGAAAAATGGTGTGGCTATTCTGTTTGCAAAAAGATTACACTGTCAGATTTTAAGCAAACACTCTGATGCTGATGGTAGATATATATTAGCAAAAATTAAATTTCATGATACATTCATATTTTTATTGAATGTTTATGGTCCTACCTCTGACGAGCCTACTTTTTGATCCACTCTTGCTATAGAGGTCTTAAAGGTTGGAAATGTTCCTTTAATTGTTGGTGGGGATTTTAATATAATTTATGACCCCTTATTGGATAGAATTTCTCGTACTAAATTCCGCCCTTCTAAAGTGTATTTCGCATTCAAAGCTTTTCTTCGAACCTCTAAATTAGTTGATATATGGAGATTACACTTCCCCATAGAAAAAAGTTTCACTTTTTTCTCCAATCCTCATAACTCCCATTCCCGAATTGATTGTTTATTAATTTCCAGACACTTAATTAATTCTGTTACAGATCCTCGAATTGGTAATATCGATATCTCTGACCACGCCTTGGTTTCATTATTTTTACATTTACAATCAACATACACTAAACAATCTAGGTGGCGAATGAACACCAAAATTGTATTGAATGAGAAGAATAAACCAAAAATGTTATCAGCCATAAAAGAGTATTTTTCATTTAATCACAAAAATTCTACCTCTTTAATTAACAGATGGGATGCATTTAAAGCTTATATTAGTGGAGTTACAATTTCCATTATGGCACGTGAAAACAAAACCTTCAATGCATCCATTACATATCTACAAAAACAAATTGCGAAAAATGAAAGACTCTATATAACCTTGAATGATCCCCAATATAGGTTTACGCTTCAAAAATTACTATATGAATTTAACTCCATTCTTAGTAGGAGAGCAGGCATTCAAATTTCTAATGCTAAAGCCAGATTTAGTTCTAATACCAATCGATTTGGCTGACTTTTAGCTAATTACTTACGCATAAAAAAGGACAAAACTCAAATCAATTCTATTCAAAGTTCTCATGGGAAAATTGCTTTTTCTCAAAATGATATTGTCAAGGAATTTTTGAAGTTTTATTCTACATTATATAACAAACCTGATTTTCATGATGCATCTTTAATTGACTCCTTTTTATCTTCCTGTGATTTACCCAAGATTTCCCAATCTGATCAAATTAGTCTTGACTTTCCGATTACTAAAGATGAAATTTTGCTAGCCATTAATTCCCTTAAAAAAATACAAAAAGGGGGTGGGGTCGCACACTACTCACACACCGGCGGAAGTTGCCCCTAAGGACTCTGGTCATTGTAGTAGAGTGTTCGCGATGCATCATCTTTCGATCTTGCTATCTTCGCTGTCTTCGCCATCCCTGGACACGTGTTTCGGGTTTTCAACCCTTGTCAGCAGGGATAGGCAGTGTTCTGGGGTCGCCGATGGCTGCCAATATCTGCCAGGTATAGTACCACTCTGGCGCGTAGGTGCGGGATCCCAGGCTCGTCAGCCCGCTGCTCAAGGGAGCTTTAAGTTACAAAAAAGGGGTGGGGTCGCACACTACTCACACACCGGCGGAAGTTGCCCTTAAGGACTCTGGTCATTGTAGTAGAGTGTTCGCGATGCATCATCTTTCGATCTTGCTATCTTCGCTGTCTTCGCCATCCCTGGACACGTGTTTAGGGTTTTCAACTGCATCTACCATGATGCCCAGGGGCGACTTTGCTGGGAGGTGAAGCAGTGTGCTCCCACACCAGTTTCTTACTTAAAGGCTCCCTCGAGCCGCTTTGAGCTGACGAGCTCGTGGAGAGGCACCTGCGCGCCTGGAGAGATACTGCGTTCCAAGAATACGGCAGCCTGCTCAGCAACCCCAAATAATTTTGCCTAATCTCTGCTGATGACGGATAATAATCCAGAAACACGTGTCCAGAGATGGCCAGCACTAATCTGCACGCACCTGGTGAAACACTCAAGACTTTCCAAGTGTACTCGCTTGTCGATCTGAACTGCATCTACCATGATGCCCAGGGGCGACTCTGCTGGGAGGTAAAGCAGTGTGCTCCCACACCATTTTCTTACTTAAAGGCTCCCTAGAGCCGCTTTGAGCTGACGAGCTCGTGGAGAGGCACCTGCGCGCCTGGAGAGATACTGCGTTCCAAGAATACGGCAGCCTGCTCAGCAACCCCAAATAATTTTGCCTAATCTCTGCTGATGACGGATAATAATCCAGAAACACGTGTCCAGAGATGGCCCGCACTAATCTGCACCCACCTGGTGAAACACTCAAGACTTTCCAAGTGTACTCGCTTGTCGATCTGAACTGCATCTACCATGATGCCCAGGGGCGACTCTGCTGGGAGGTGAAGCAGTGTGCTCCCACACCAGTTTCTTACTTAAAGGCTCCCTCGAGCCGCTTTGAGCTGACGAGCTCGTGGAGAGGCACCTGCGCGCCTGGAGAGATACTGCGTTCCAAGAATACGGCAGCCTGCTCAGCAACCCCAAATAATTTTGCCTAATCTCTGCTGATGACGGATAATAATCCAGAAACACGTGTCCAGAGATGGCCAGCACTAATCTGCACCCACCTGGTGAAACACTCAAGACTTTCCAAGTGTACTCGCTTGTCGATCTGAACTGCATCTACCATGATGCCCAGGGGCGACTCTGCTGGGAGGTGAAGCAGTGTGCTCCCACACCAGTTTCTTACTTAAAGGCTCCCTCGAGCCGCTTTGAGCTGACGAGCTCGTGGAGAGGCACCTGCGCGCCTGGAGAGATACTGCGTTCCAAGAATACGGCAGCCTGCTCAGCAACCCCAAATAATTTTGCCTAATCTCTGCTGATGACGGATAATAATCCAGAAACACGTGTCCAGAGATGGCCAGCACTAATCTGCACGCACCTGGTGAAACACTCAAGACTTTCCAAGCGTACTCGCTTGTCGATCTGAACTGCATCTACCATGAAGCCCAGGGGCGACTCTGCTGGGAGGTGAAGCAGTGTGCTCCCACACCAGTTTCTTACTTAAAGGCTCCCTCGAGCCGCTTTGAGCTGACAAGCTCGTGGAGAGGCACCTGCGCGCCTGGAGAGATACTGCATTCCAAGAGTACGGCAGCCTGCTCAGCAACCCCAAATAATTTTGCCTAATCTCTGCTGATGACGGATAATAATCCAGAAACACGTGTCCAGAGATGGCCAGCAGTAATCTGCACCCACCTGGTGAAACACTCAAGACTTTCCAAGTGTACTCGCTTGTCGATCTGAACTGCATCTACCATGATGCCCAGGGGCGACTCTGCTGGGAGGTGAAGCAGTGTGCTCCCACACCAGTTTCTTACTTAAAGGCTCCCTCGAGCCGCTTTGAGCTGACGAGCTCGTGGAGAGGCACCTGCGTGCCTGGAGAGATACTGCGTTCCAAGAATACGGCAGCCTGCTCAGCAACCCCAAATAATTTTGCCTAATCTCTGCTGATGACGGATAATAATCCAGAAACACGTGTCCAGAGATGGCCAGCACTAATCTGCACCCACCTGGTGAAACACTCAAGACTTTCCAAGTGTACTCGCTTGTCGATCTGAACTGCATCTACCATGATGCCCAGGGGCGACTCTGCTGGGAGGTGAAGCAGTGTGCTCCCACACCAGTTTCTTACTTAAAGGCTCCCTCGAGCCGCTTTGAGCTGACGAGCTCGTGGAGAGGCACCTGCGCGCCTGGAGAGATACTGCGTTCCAAGAATACAGCAGCCTGCTCAGCAACCCCAGATCATTTTGCCTAATCTCTGCTGATGACGGATAATAATCCAGAAACACGTGTCCAGAGATGGCCAGCACTAATCTGCACCCACCTGGTGAAACACTCAAGACTTTCCAAGTGTACTCGCTTGTCGATCTGAACTGCATCTACCATGATGCCCAGGGGCGACTCTGCTGGGAGGTGAAGCAGTGTGCTCCCACACCAGTTTCTTACTTAAAGGCTCCCTCGAGCCGCTTTGAGCTGACGAGCTCGTGGAGAGGCACCTGCGCGCCTGGAGAGATACTGCGTTCCAAGAATATGGCAGCCTGCTCAGCAACCCCAAATAATTTTGCCTAATCTCTGCTGATGAGGGATAATAATCCAGAAACACGTGTCCAGAGATGGCCAGCACTAATCTGCACCCATCTGGTGAAACACTCAAGACTTTCCAAGTGTACTTGCTTGTCGATCTGAACTGCATCTACCATGATGCCCAGGGGCGACTCTGCTGGGAGGTGAAGCAGTGTGCTCCCACACCAGTTTCTCCCTTAAAAAAATAAGTCTCCTGGTCCAGACGGGTTACCAGCAGCGTTTTATAAAGAATTTCAATTACACTTGTTACCCTTTTTATATCAACTTTTTACTTTTTTTTGGGTCCAATGGTACAACTTTTGGTTCCTTCACGGAAGCTTTAATAATTGTACTTCCAAAGCCTGATAAAGATTCCACTCTTGTCTCTAATTACCGCCCTATATCTTTGATTAATCAAGATTGTAAATTATACGCAAAAATACTCGCTTCTAGATTAGGACCTATTTTGGATTCATTTATCTCTCCGGACCAATCTGGTTTTATGAAAAATAGAGTTTCTGCTAATAACACCAGAACTTTACTTCACGTTATTGAGCAAAGTTCTACTCTATCACCCCCCTCAGGTATCCTAGCCTTAGATGCTGAGAAAGCTTTTGATAAAATTCATTGGCAATTTTTATTTCATATATTATTCTTTTTTAATTTTGGAGATTCTTTTATACATATGGTTCTGCTTTATATTCTGACCCATCTGCTTGTTTATTCATAAATGGACACATTTCTTATCAGTTTTCTCTTTTTAGAGGTACGAGGCAAAGATGTCCGCTTTCTCCTCTTTTATTTTTAATTGGCATCGAGCCGTTCCTCTCTTCAATTAGAAAATGTGATGAGATTAAAGGAATCAGTATTAAGGGTGTTCTTGTTAAATCCCTTGCATATGCTGATGACGTGCTTTTATTTATCAATGATCCTGTGTCCTCTTTCCCACCTTTACTTCATATTATAACAAATTACTCTACAATGTCTGGTTACACTTTAAATACAAATAAAACAGAATGTTTCCCTTTGAATATATATGGTATACACCCGTTACAACGCATCTTTTACTCCGCACTACCATTACAACGCGACTTTTACAACGCATACCATTACAACGCATTGCGCTGGGGGGCGCTCTAGGATAGGGAATAAGTATAATTTACTATCCAACACCTTCCCTAGGGTCCACGGGGACTGGAGTTAGAATAGTAAATTATACTTACCACTATCCAGCACCTCAAAGCGCTATGCGTTGTAATGGTATGCGTTGTAATGGTCGCGTTGTAATGGTAGGTAGTTGTAATAGTATGCGTTGTAACATGGTACATCCAATATATATTGTACCCCTGATATGCCTCCTATGAATGGTATAATTTGGCAAAAAAATAATTTGAAATATCTTGGGATTTTATTTTCTACGTCCATAAAGTCAACAATTACTTTAAATTGTGATTTTCTTTTAACTTATGTTAAAGTCAACATTTCTAAATGATCATCACTACATCTTTCATGGTGGGGCAGATTGGATTCTATAAAAATGACTTTAGAGCCTAAAATATTTTAAACCCTTGCAATGCTTCCAACTAAATTTCCTATGAAGTTTTATAAAGATGTTGATATTTAATATTTGATATTTATTAATTTTTATATAGCGCAACTATCGCTCCGGAAGGAGCATCTTGGCGCTGAGCAATCAGAAGACACCAACTTGATGGAAATGGGAATCATATGGCTGCGAGGACCAAGGAGTCGGGTCGAAGGAAGATCCAAGTCTTCAGAAGTTTTCTGAAAAGGGTTTCTGAAGGGGTGTGCCTGAGGTTAGAGGGAAGGCCGTTCCAAGCCTTAGCCGCCAGGAGTGAAAAGGTTTTTCCACCTTTCGTTTTGAGCTTAAACCTGGGTATAGTAACCAGATTAGCTCCTGATGACCTCAGGCAGCGCGATGGAGTGTACTGAGGGAAGCGCTTGACAAGATAGGAGGGGCCTGTGTTCTTAGTGGCCTTAAAGACAGTAACAAGGAGTTTAAAAAGGATCCTTTTGTGAAGGGGCAGCCAATGGAGGGTGTTGAGGGCCGCCGAGGCCGAGGACCTTCTCGGAAGTCCGAGAACAAGCCTGGCCGCCGCGTGCTGGACGCTCTGTAGCTTCTTAAGGGTGGACTTTTTTATACCTGCCAGAAGACCATTGCAATAATCGAGTCTGGACAGGATCAGAGCCACGGCCACTGATTTCCTAGCGGAAATAGGGAGAAAGTCGAAAAATTTCTTTAGCTGTCTAATGAGGTTAAAGCAGCACCCTGCAGTAATGCGCGCATGGTCGTCAAAACTGAGGGACGAGTCGAATTGGACACCCAGATTGCGGGCCGATGAGACTGCACTGGGAGGTGCCTCAGAGTTTGATAAAGTTTTGTCTAAGTTCTTATGGAACAACAAATCACCTCGTATTAGTTATAAATTTCTAAAAATTCCCAAACGTAATTCTGGTTTTGGCACTCCTGATTTTTTTCTCTATGATAAAGCCTTTATTTTGAAACAAAGTTCACTTTGATTTAGTCACTCTTCATTTTTTTTTTTTTTTTTTTTTTGGTGTAAGAATTTTATTGCACTTTTGTTCATCACATACAAGACAAATCGATAATTACCTACAGCGTGCCCGCCTACAACCGCAATGGGCCGGCGTCCAGCAACTATGGCTATTAGCAACATTGTTAGATGTACACAGCCCATCAGCCGACATCCAGAGGACCGGCGGCGAATTGTCAGATAGAGTCCAGTCGCACGTCAGTGCTACGTCCGCTGCCTGATACATCAATAATCTTACATTTTTACAGTTTTTTGTTCCCTTTAACTGAAGTGTAACTTAACTGTACATTCCCCAACTTGTAGTTCTCTCCCTGCATCCTCCCCTCTGCATCACAGCATCCTCCCTCCTAGGCGCCCGCACCTTACATTTGTTCGTCCTGTGTTGTCACCATCAGAAGTCCATTTACATCGCTTCCGATTCTGAATCTGACGTACCATGCACAAGTAAATAGTCACGTAGGTACCCCCAGTAATCTTTGGGCCTAGATCCAATTGGTAGGTCCTCCTCGTATGTGTTGAGCGTGTCTCGGCAATATACCATGTCTTCAATCCAGCGTTTCACCTCTGGTGCCCTTGTACTATTCCAATGGATTGACACCCTCCTTTTAGCTAACAGGAGGGCAACAGCACAGAATTTACGCTTCAAGGCCCTCAAGTGTGGAGTTATACCCAATAAACAGATTTTTGCTTCGCACGGCATGACAACACCTAACATTTCGTTCAATACCTGTATGACTTGTTCCCAATATCCCGCCACCTTTCTACAGTGCCACGCTAGATGCATGAAGTCAGCATCTGTTTGTTTACACCTGCAGCAGTTTGAATCTTCCCGTAAGCCATGCTTGTGTAGCCTCTGGGGGGTGTGGTAGACCTGATGTAAGTACTTGTAATGTATTATTTTCAAATTCCCGTTTGGTGTCAGCATACCCGTAAGCATGCATGCGGAGTCCCATTCTGCTTCTGTCAGGGGTTCTGCTAGGCCAGCGCTCCATCTATCCCTGGCCTTGTGTGTGTTGTTCCCCACCGCCCCTTGTGTACTCGCATACAGCTTGGACCCCATGTGAGATGCTTTGGGTGTAGTCAAGAGCAGCTGTAGAGGTGCCAGGGTAGGCGGCTCCTCTGGATATGTTGGGTAGTGTTCTCGTATTGCTCTCTGTAGCCTGTAGAAGTTAAAAGTAAACAGCGGAGATGGATTCGTGATGTAATGTAGTTTATCTAGTGTCTGGAATTCTCCATCTTCGTATAGGTCCCCCAATGTGTCTATTCCGGCCTGCCGGAACAGATCCATGCCAACCTTTTCCTGTGTTACCGAGAGGGCTGGGTGATGTGCTAGTGGGAGTGCGGGTGCGTATAGTGGCAGGCAACTTGCTTCCTTGCCTATTAGTCGCCATGCCTCGGTGGTCGCGTTGACTGTGTTAATATCCCGGTCATGTAGTCTGGCACGTTTGTGCGTGAGTACATTGGCCAATGGAATCGGGTCAGTGTCGCCTGGCTCCACCGCTACATGTGTCAGGAAGGGCACTTCATGATACCAAAAGTGTGCGTATTGCGCCTGCGCGCACAAGTAATACAGGTAGAAGTCTGGTACTTTGAACCCCCCCCTGGCATACGGCAATGTCATGGTGCGCAGGTCCATCCTTGCCTGCTTGCCTGCCCATAGCAAACTAAGTACTAGCGTCTTGATTTTGCGGAAGACAGCAGCGGGGGTTTTTATAGGGATGTTGTTAAATAAATATAGAAATTTTGGCAAGAGCACCATTTTTATTATCGCTGCCCTGTCCGCCAACGAAAGAGGCAGTCTGTTCCATTTCTTTATTTTATCCTCCAGGGTTGCAATCGTCCTCCCGTAGTTCGTCCTAATGACCAGTTCAGGGTCCCTGTGGAACCATATACCCAAATATTTAGTGGGTTCTTCTTGCCACTCCAATGGATAGTCCAGTTTAGTTGGTTGCGTGCTGTCAGTTAGTGCCAGCACCAGAGATTTATCCCAGTTTATCTGTAAGCCGGCTTGGCGACCAAATTTTATATATTCCCGCAGTAGTGGATTTAGGTATTGTTCCGGGTGTTTAACATACAACACCATGTCATCTGCGTACAGTGAGATGTGTATGGGTCGGGAGGGCATTTGAATCGCTGAGTGGTGATAATGTTGTCGGATTTTGCAGGCTAGAGGCTCCAGCACTAAAGCGAAAAGCATCGGTGAGAGCGGGCACCCCTGTCTAGTACCTCTGCAGATTTGTATGGGTTCTGATATGTATCTGTTTACTCTGATGCGTGCCTTCAAGTCTGTGTAGAGCATCGCTATCCAACCCTGAAATATCCAGGGGAACCCCATGCGCACCAGCACCGCATGTATGAAGGGCCAACCTATTGTGTCGAATGCTTTAGCAGCGTCTAGGAGCACTGCCACAGCTTTTGTTTCCGGAGCCAGATTATGCGCTAATGCGAACAGTGTTCGGGTGTTGTGTGTGGTGGCCCTGTCTGGTATGAATCCCGACTGGTCGGGTCTAATTAACATTGGCATAAGTGGCTTTAGCCTGTCCGCCAGCAGACTAGCTATGATTTTGGTATCTACATTTAACAAAGATAAAGAACGGTAGGAATCGCATTTATCAGCGTCTTTGCCCGGTTTTAGTAGCGTGATGAGCAGGGCTTCCCTCAGTGAAGCTGGCAGTTTCTGGGCCTCATGCGCCATCCCGTACATCCGTACTAAGTGCGGCGCAAGGAGGTCTACGTATGCCTTATAAAATTCCGCTACAAAGCCATCTGGACCCGGTGCTTTGTTGTTGGGTAGGCGCTTGATGGTGTCCGTGACTTCCTCTATAGTTATGGGGCGTTCTAGGTATTTCCTATGTCCATCTGCTAACCACGCCATCTCAATATCCTCCATGTATTTCAACAGGTCAGGCTGTGACGGCGAGGGGTGTGCCTCGTATAGTGTGCCATATGTTTTCATAAATTCTCGCAGTATACCCTTGGTGTCCGTGACCATCTCCCCGGCCCTATTGGTTATGGATGTGATAGTGTGTGGCGTTTTGCCTGTGCATATCTTTGCGGCCAGTTCCCTGCCAGGTCTACCTCCTTCTCCATACCTCCTCGCAGTGGCTCGTTTAGTGACATATTTCAGCTCGTCTGTTGCAAATTTAGCATGTTCCGTCAATAGTGACTGGATATCCTCCAAAAGTTTGGTGTCTCTCGTCTGCGTATAGGACTGTTCTAGTGCTTGAATGGCTTGTTCCCGTGTGTGTAATTGGTGTCTGATATCCTTTAGGATGCCCGAGGCCGTACTGAGGCAGACTCCCCGGATTGTGGCCTTGAAGGCCTCCCACAGCAGACCTGGGTCGTCCGTGGTTGGGCTGTTAATATCAAAGTAGTCCCCTATCGCCTTATGTATAGTGGAGGCGTACACTGGGTCATTCAATGAGGCTGCGTTAAAGCGCCAGGTGAAGGGTGGTGGGTCGTAGTGCGGGATATCTACTTCTAAAAGTACCGGGCTGTGGTCTGACAGAGTACGCGGTAAGTGTGCAGTATCCACTACCCATGTGAGTACTTCTTGTGTGCCCAGCCAGTAGTCTATCCTGGACCAACTGTTGTTTGCTGCGTTTATGTGCGTCGCTGTCGTCACCCCTGGGTTGCGAACCCGCCAGAGATCTACCAAACGTAGATCCTCCATTGCGTCTTTCACCATAGCCCTAGCATTACTATGTTGTTCTGAAGTGTGTGCTGCTCTATCTAGAGCGTCCTGCAACGTTACATTAAAACCCCCTCCCCACAGAACATGAGGTGCCTGCATGTTTGCGATGTTGTGCTAGACCTTGCTAAAAAACCCCGGGTCATCCATATTTGGGCCATATGTGTTCACCAATAAAACCTGCTGTCGTCTCAGTCTGCCTGCTAGCATTACGCTCCGCCCGGCTGTATCTCTGTGTACATCTGTGACTTCAAAGCCCGTACCCTTCCTGATTAATATGCTCACACCTCTTGAATATGTTGAGTAGCTAGAGTGTACCACTGTTTCAGCCCATCTAGCCCCCAGTGTGGAGGTGCTGTCTCGGTCTAAGTGCGTTTCCTGCAAGAAAACAATGTTAATTCGCAATCTATCAAAATATGCAAACAGTCGCCTAATCTTCTTTGGGTTACCTAGGCCCCTTACATTCCACGTGAGTATTTTCAGCGTGTTACTACGTGACATGAGTATGTGTTTGGTGATGAGCTGTACACGTCAGACGTCCAGTCTGCTTGTTGTACCTTGCGTGTATGGTGGCATAGTGTACATCTTGTAGTATTGACAACGTCTTCTGCTGATTACAAACATTATGTACATGCCAGCACAGACCCAAGGAGTTCGCCATGCTTCTCAGATACAGAGGTTGCAGTCGGTTAGATTCTGATTCCCCCGCCCTTCCCCCACCCACTTTAGCGCCCAAACTTTGCCAAAGCCATCCCTGAGTCAACTTCAACTTTAACAGTAACTTCTGTGTCCAACATAGTTCGGGGTGCACCCTCCCGGGGGTGTCACCAGGTTCACACATCTCCACCCACATAGTGGATGTGGACAGTCGCAAGCGTGTGTTTTAGTGTATAGCTTGTTTGCGACATCCCCCAACCCCCCGCCACCCACTAAACATAGTTAGCATCTTTGCAGTGATATATCTCAATTACTCCAGTCTTCCCCACGTCTCTAGTTGCAGCGCACACGTGGGCTACGCCATGTAACGTGCGTAATGTCCCCTGCTCGGAGATTAGTTGAGTCACCAGGCCGGTCAGGGCCATGGCTACCTGCTCGCTGCCTCACCTTCTAGTAGCCGGCCACCCCGTCTCTCCGTGTTTACAACATCGTTTCGCATACTCACAACTGAAACAACACTTCCACGGGATCACAGACACAGGGGCATCACTTACATTATGTCCGTAAGCGCCGTTCCAGTACAGCCGTCACCACCATTGCGGTCAACATGGTCCATGTGATTGTCCGCAGGCCAAAATGTTTTTTTTTTTTTTTTTTAGTTAGCCGTAACTCATTGGCGAAGTTCGTAGTTCCGTCCTGCAGGTTAGTGTTCTTACTCGCTCATTCCACGTCACTGGTTGGTTCATTTCTATCTTGCTGCTTTCTCCTCTTGCCCTGTTGCTTGACATATTCCTGCGCCGCCTGCACCGTTGGTAGTATGACAGGTTTCCCGCCGGTGAGGACTTTGAGTTTCGCCGGATATAGCATGGCGTATTCCAAGCCAAGTTCTCTGAGCTTCTTTTTGACAGGAGCGAATTCTTTCCTAGCTTGTTGCACCGCCATAGTGTGGTCCGGGAAAAACTCTAGCGTGTTCCCTTGGTGCGTTATTTTCCCCATCTCCCGTGCCAGCCTCAAGACCGTGTCTCTGTCCCTGTAATTTAGCATGCGGGCAATGACCATGCGCGGGGCAGCTCCGGGTTTCGGCACAGGCGCCAGTGATCTATGCGCGCGTTCCACCAGGAACACTGTAGATAGTTTGTCGGCTCCAAAGAGTTCTTTCAGCAGGGTTTCTACATAAGGCTCCATCTTCCCTGTGTTTGTGGATTCTGGCAGGCCCGAAATCCGTACGTTGTTCCGCCTGGACCTGGCTTCCTGGTCCTCCACCCTCGCTCGTAGGTGCTCCACTGTTTTTTCCAGGCCATCACAGGTCTTGGTTGTGGTCTTCTGCTCATCTTCCAGCCTCGAGATCCGCTGCTCTACCTCCGTGAGGCGCCCGTCGTGTTGTTCGATTTTCGCCGCCATGTTGTCGACCCTCTGTACCACGTTGTCGAGTTTTCCGTGCATCTCCTGCAAACTTTGCTGTATCGCCCTCAGTACCGACTCCATGCCTGTACCCTCTGTTGATTCCTGGCCCCCTTCCACCTCTGGGTCAGTTGTGTTATTCTTGCCCTGGTTCCGCTTTTCAAACTGGAGCTTAGTTTGATTCCGGTCAGGTTTCCCCATTTCAGGGTGCTGCTTGGACGAGTGTTGCTCTGCCGATTTTGGGCTGGTGCCCGATGTTGTGCTGGCTGTTGAGATGGCACGAGGCGCTGACACTGCAGCTCCCCCCCTGGCCGTTCGTGTGGTCATCTATTGGCTATCTAGCGCCTGGATGCAGGTTGGCGCTCAACCAGGCCACATCCGTCATGCACGGCAGGTGGTGTCGTTTACTGGGCCGTGGAGGCACTACAGGGGCAGTATAGTACAGTCACACATCACGCTGTGGGGGGGGGCAGCCCCCGTGTTGGTGGTGGAGCCGGCGCTACGCCGATGTCCATGCGTTTCCGCGGTCAAATTACAGGTGCCTTCGTATGTGAGATGGTCTGTCCGCTCACCTTCGTGGCTGATACACTGCCGGCTCCTTGCGTTGCCCAGCTGTCAGCGCTCCGAGTGTTGGTCGATGCTAGGCACGCTCACTGGTAAGCGCCGGGAACCCTCCTCTGCTGCCGGTTTATTTTGCGTTCTTCACAGGCAGATTGCGGGGGGAAGTTGTCCGGCAGGAACGTCCGTCGCCGCCTCCAGCCTGGTGCGTTCCACGGGCGCCGCCATCTTGCCCGCAGTGGAACGCACGCCGATTTTCTGCGGCGCTGTGTCCTGGGGTCTTAGTTGGGCCCCGCAAGTGCCGCGCTGGTGGTCAATGGCCACTCACCATGTGGCGCCGGGTGTGCTCAGTCGTCCCGCTGCGCTAGGAGCCTTGGTAAGCTCCGATCCGCCAGGTGTCCGGAGCGGCCATTTTGGCGATGCTGCAGTTAGGAGTCCAATTTTCAGGCTGGATCTTCCTATCCCCGCACAATATGCCTCTCATTTGTTACGTGGGATGTCGGCCTCACCTTCCGATGCCCATATTTACAATCGCCGCTTTTTTCCGTGGGGTTACAAGGGGTTAAGGGCCGCTTGGCGCGCGTCCGTCCGGCGGAGCTGACAAGCTAGCCAGCCATTCCGCAGTGCGCCCTCTAGCGCCCCCCTGTTAAGCCTGATTTAGTCACTCTTCATTAAATACTCCGCCTGCTTGGTTTTCTATTGAGAAATCGTTAGTAAATCCTCACCCACTCCCAAGTCCATTAACAATGTCTAATACAACATTATTTTTCCATAAATCAGCCATTATTAAATCTACTAAAATGATGTTTAACGATTGAGACTTAATTTTTCTTTCCCCCATGAATACTACTGGAGATATCTCCCTTTGGTATAGCAATGTTAATAAACTGAATAGAAATGTTACTTTTTGGTCCTCATGGATTAAAGCAGGTATTTTATATCTTAAAGATGTGTATTCCAATAATAATTTCATTTTGTTTGAACATTTACAATCCCGATTTGGTTTATCTCGATCCCATGTTACCAAATACCGTTACTTATGTAATTCAATTTTAGATTCTATTCCATATGCTATTCCCTCTAATATTGCTGCTGATTTATCAACCTACATTCAAACGGTTTCTTCTTCTTCTCATGGTGTTTCTATTTTATATAAAAAGTTATCGGACACTCTTGGTAACAATATAGATACGCTGTCAAATTTCTGGAATAATGAGCTATCACTTTCTCCATCTACTGACACTTGGAAAGATATATGGTGTAATGGTATATCTGGCTGGCTTCCTGTTTCCCTCTTTCAAACTAACTCTTATATTTTACTTGATAGATTATGGACCCCTTATTGTTTATTCCATGCTAAACTTCTACCTTCTCCTGACTGTTGGCACTGTAAAGTAGAATCTGGTACATTGCAACATATGTTATTTGATTGCCCTATCATTTTCAAGTTTTGGTCAAATTATTGGGTTATTATAACTAAGATTTTAAATATTCAAGCAGATATTTCTTATAATTTGTTGATTTGTAAATCGCATATCTTATCACAAGATTTAAATGTTTTAGAATGTAAACTTTTTAATGTTCTCATTTCAGCAGCATTGAAATCTATTACTTATTGTTGGAAAGATTGTTCTTCTTTAACTCTTCATGCATGGTGGTCATGGGTTCTTTTTACAAGAAGAGGTGCTCAATTATCTTTGAAGGGGCTCATTCATAATTCAATTTCTTTCGAATCGTTCTGGTTACCTGTTGGATTTCCTCTGTGTGATGTTTCTTTTTTATTCAGCTGTTTAGGTACTCCTAAATGCTATGCACTTGTTCCTTTGTTAAAGCCTGACTGCTTGAAGCTATAGCAATAAAGGTTGAGTTACGGTTTTGCACACAAGCCTGAAAGGACCAAAGATTAATTTGTGAGCTTATTACACAGTGAGGTCTCAAGACCACACCATATAAAAAAATACGCTTTTCTCACATTTACTTTATTCAAATTTACAATAAACCAGTTCTAATATTTTTTGCAACAAGTTAGTAACTGCTTTTTGATGTGTTTGTTTTCACACTAGATTCTGCCATTATTAATCATGTCTGCAACTAGACTATCTCTTAAATATGAAAAACAAGCCACCAAGGATTTAAGTAGAATGAGGTGGGTAGCTATGTTGTGACCATGTACTGTGAGGAATAAAATACCCTGTGCTGTACATTTTCAGACTAATGTAAGTTCCAAGACCTTATAAAGGAACTATTTTTTCTGCCTCATTCCTACAGTAGCTGAGATGAATTCAAACATTTCACCCATCACTTTTTGTATACTTCAGTGCAACACCCTAAGTGCAACGGATATGCCCAGACGTGGGTCTTCGCTCACTGTGCCACTGGAACCAAGCTGCACCAAACAAGCCCCAGCCATGATCAAACTGGTCTTGGGCAGCTTGTGTTACGGTTCCAGGAGGACCTGGGATGCCAGCTCTATTGGAGCAGTGCCAAAATTGATTTGCTTATGGCTCGGTCCAGGCTGAGGTAGCACAGTATGCAAAATAAAAATGGATTGTGATGCAGCCCTGAGTAATTAGCAGTGGCACCGATCACTTTTTTATATAGCTCAGTGCGCAGCTCTTAGTGCCCAGGCATGGGTCCTGTGCTTGCAGTGCCAAAAGACGCAGGGGCATATTACCAAGGGGGGTGATAGGCAATTATCGACGGTTTAGCGGCCGTTTTCAGCCGCTAAGGGGCGATAATTCTATCGCTATATTAGCAAGCTGTCGCTAACTGATGTTAGCGACAGCTTTTAGGCGATAGCGAGCGGTTTGGGGCCCACTTTGCATGTCAGCGATATTTATTGCTAATGACATGCAAAGTGGGCGTACCCAACCTGTTAGTGACTGAAAGCAGTCGCTAACGTCGCTATCGCCTATTAGCAAGGCGGGCGTAGCGATGGAAATATTCCCGCTATCGCCAAAAACTAACGCCTGCTCAGACCAGTTCTTAGCCATGTTATCCAATGGGAGGTGGATAACATGGCTGAGAGCATTTTGACGCTAATGCGTGAATATTGCTGTATTCTCAGCGATATTGACGCTATCGCCAGAAAAATTATCGCTTTGGAGATAAACGTTGCTAATAGCATGTTATCTCAGCAATAATTTCCGGCGATGGTTAGCGATAAAAAAAATTGTTGCTAAGCCTAGTTAGCGATAAATATCGCTACTCGTTGGTAATATGCCCCGCAATCTTTACCCAAATGATGAGCCCCAATCAGGGTTAAACCGGTCTTGGGAGGCTTGTGTTCTGGTTCAGCATGGACCTGGCCTGGCAGCTCTGGTTGAACTTTTCCTGTTTGAACAGTGCCAAGACTCATTTGCATATAGCTGGGTGCAATCTGAAGTGCCGTGGTGAGCAAAATAATGATGGGCTGGAAGGCGCCCGAGTAATTACCAGTATCTGAGATGCATTTTTAACATCTAATTGACTCACCTTTCTGTAACTTTCTGTCATGGAACTCCTCGGTGACTTTTAATATCCTTATGCTGTACTTAAACTTTTTGCCCTATATGACTTCCTCCTGTCTTATTTATATTCTTTCTCTAAATTAGTCGTCGTTGCCTTGCATTTCGGATTTGACGCGTGCGAGATTAGCTCCTTTCAAAATGTGAAAAAATAACAAGGCGTGTATAAATTGACTCTTTTTCCTCGACTGTTTCAGTCAGACGAGCGGTATTGTTTCGGCGGAAGTAAAAAGAGAAGAAGGACAGCAAACACTTAATTAATAAACTGAAGAGAACGAAAAACCAGGCTTTCTGACATATTTGTTTGTATCTGCAGGTGCTGCTTGCTTATCAACCGCAGTTTGCCTTTTTTTAACAGGTAGGCCCTTTTCACTTTGGCTGTGGTTAAATTAGTTCTATAACTTTGTGAACAAGTCCTATAAAAATATCGCCAGCTGCATCTTGTGTTCTGGGAAAGACAGGTGTTAGAGTGGTGTGACGCGAGGTGTGGACGCCTCGGCACTGTGCAGTGACACAGGAGGGCAGGTTGTGATCTGTTGGTGACACTCTTTCTAGAGCTGCGCCAGAGCAGGCTGGAGGAACCGCCAAGGGGTTTAACATCCAACAGATACATTAACCAGGTGTTTTTTTTCTGCTGATACCGCAGGGCCTGAATGTAATGCGCAGGTGTTGCAAACTGCAATCTCCTTATTGCTGTTCTCCCCATTGAAGCTCTATTTCTGACGTCAATGTCCTTTTCATGCAGACATAAACACAGATTGTGGAAGTGCTCAAGCAAGCAGTACACTACTTTGAACCTTGATGGAATGACTTTAAATGTGCTGGTACTTCAAATTGATAAAAGATTCAAGTACCTGTTCCTGCCTAGGAGCAAGCCTGCCCCCCACGGTGCAGATCATTGGCTCCTCAACCCTCGACTTTCAAACACAGATTGTGGTAGTACTCAAACAAAGCTGCAAATAACTTTTCCTAGGTGTTTGACTCCATTGCATTGCGGTAGCTGTATAACCTTAAGCTTTCATTCATTTTTTCAGCCTGCATTTGCTTGTAATACAAAATGAGGAATATATTCGGTCTGTGTGGAGCCTTGTTCAAAAATGTGTTCTCCTCAAAAAGCTTTCAATTTAAGAGATCACAAGGATCTTTTCATACAGTAAATATGGAGGCATTGGGTGGTGAAGTATTTAGCGGATGTATCGCTGAGGCGCAACTGACCCTAGAGGGGAGGTAGAGCCGGACTGTCCGTAGCGGACAACGGTTGTTTTCCCGGTGGGCCGGAAGGGTGAGTGCAGTTGTGCAGCAGTGCTGGAATATCGCCCCCCTGGAACAAAAGTAGCAGCAGGGCCAGTCAAGTAGTATTGCCAGAGCTGGTTTGGGGTCCCAGTCCCCCTCCCACCCTCTCCGTGGTAAGCAAACAAAGGACACAGCAGCAGCAGCGTACAAGAGCCCGCAAATGGTCGGTGAACAACCAAAACAAGTTTAAGTTAAAAGGGCCCAATCAGGGGAGAAGGATGTGGCCTGAGCACTGCCAAAAGGCAGCTGGGACAAGCAGTCCTCAGCATTGTCCCCAGAAGAAATTGGTCCCACCCAGGCTTCACAGCCATAGGGAGATGAAGGGGTGGGGATTCACAAGCTGTAACAATAAATATCTGCACACAAGGATGTAACAAGCATTTACAATGCAATGGTCTCGGCATTATTAAAGGTAGAGCTATTGGCATTGCTCATGACTTTTTTTTTAAATCTTAAATAAATGGCATTGTCATTTACATTGCCAATAGCTTAATCGTTAAATAAATGTCATTTTTATTTACAATGCCAATAGGTTAATCGCTCGCAAATGCATGACCTATTGCATTTACACCCACACAGAGCCACCCACAGAGCCCCACACACACACACACACACACAGAGCCCCACACACACAGAACCCCCCCACACACAGAACCCCCCCTGCACACACACACAGAGCCCCCCCCACACACACAGTGCCCCCCCACATACACACAGAGCCCCCCCACACACACACAGAGCCCCCCACACACACACAGCCCCACACACACAGCCCCACACACACACAGCCCCCCACACACACACAGCCCCACACACACACAGAGCCCCCCACGCACACAGAGCCCCCCCCACACACACACACAGAGCCCCCCCCCACACACACAGAGCCCCCCCACACACACAGCCTCACACACACACAGCCCCCCCACACACACACACAGAGCCACATATACACCCAGAGCCACATACACACACAGGAGAGCAAGCACAGCGAGGGGGCAGGGAAGCAAGCACAGCCAGGGAAGCAAGCACAGCCAGGGAAGCAAGCACAGCCAGGGGGCAGGTAAGCAAGCACAGGCTCCCAGTCGAGAAGACTTAAGGTTCAAACTCCTCACCCACGCCTTCAAGTCACTCCACAACACCGGACCCAAATACCTCAACCACAGAGTCTACTTCCACGTACCCAAAAGAAACCTCCGCTTAGCCGATCTCGCCCTAGTAGAGATCCCATGCATCCGCAGATCCAGAGTGGGTGTTCGACCCTTCTCCTACATCACAGCCAAGGCCGGGAAAGAACTCCCAGTCGACTTCAGACGCTCCCCCACCCTGCACACCTTCAGAAGGAGCTTGAAGACCTGGCTCTTCGGCTAATCCCGGAGCTGCACACCGTCACCCACCCAGGACTACAAGAACCCCCCCTATGTTTGGGGCAAACAACTTACTATGAGACTACAGACCATGGCAGCTGGAATCACTAACTTACAAGTCACAAACTCGTCTGATCTCACCTCGAGGAGATACCATGGTTACCTTAAGCACAAACAAGCACAATTCAAACTTCTCACCCACACTTTCAAGACAACTCTGGGCCAGAGTGCCTCAAGTGTCTGCTCCCACAAACCTACCAAACACCTCTACTCAGACAGGCTCATACTAGCACACCCCACAGATACAGAAAAACCAAACAGGCATTCGGGCCCTACCACATCGCCCCTGGAGCGTGAGCAGCCCATGCCCATCCCTTCAAGACAGTCTCATCACTTTTTAATCTGCAAGAAGCTGGCAACATGGCATTGTGTGGAGCCTATCTAGGCCCAGCTGGCTAGCTCAGCACCAGTGCCTCCTGGGCTCGTACTGAGGTGACTCTCTTGGGGCACAAAGTGAGTGTTGCAGGTTTACAAACTTGGGGCAGGTAACACTTAAATACCACTGGGGGGTCAGACACAACAGGCAAGGTTCAGCAGGGCTACAAAGGGAAAGCTTTAGAAGCACAGTAAAGAAAATTGAAGTATGGACTCTGCTCTATATTAGGGAGTCGGGGGGGAGGGGGGTACTCACTGCCTACAGGACTTCAATCCTGGCCAAAAGTGCATGCACACCCCCAGGTCTGATTCACGTGATAAATTAGGTCTGTGAATTTAAGAGTAGTTCTGTAAAGTCTTTACAGAAGAACAGAAGTTGTTTGCCTATTTTGAGCTTTCACCAATGAGCCTAGGCGGCCATGGAGCAGTGTACGATCAGCAGTTTGCACCCGATGCAGTAGAGTTCTTAGCTGTTTCTCGCCGATATGTTGAGTACTTACTCCTCACTGGCTTAACCTAAGGTCTTTGGGGCAGGCCCACCGCCCACCCATCGTTACAGGTTTCTGGAAATAGCTCCATCCACCAGGGGTATGGGGCAGCCCGGTGATGTACTCAGTGCAGTTCTCACACACAGACATGTCATCCAGCACACATGGGCGCGACAGCCTCACCTACCTTACTGGCAGCCGGCGGGGCCATCGGCAGCACCTTCTGGGCAGCAGGCAGCGTCTTGAGCAGAGGGATCGGCATGGGCAGGATGGAGGGGTGGGAGACGCTGAGGACGGTGGTGGGGATCTCCGGCGGGGCTCTGGGGTAGAAGGTGGTCTAGGAGACGGACGAGACGGCGGGCACCTGGTGAGCCATGGTCACTCCTCTGACACGGACGGCTGAAAGACACAAGAGTGTGGTGCACATTAGCACACAAGGAAGAGGGGGACGGGCAGGCACAGACTGCAGTGAAGAACTGGAAGCGGCCCGTACCTGGGGGGCTGCGCGCCTTCACCTGCTTGTTGCGGGCCCCTGGCAGCGGGATGGATCCCGTCCCAGCGGCGGGGCAGTGGATCCCGTGCCCAGGGAGGTGAGAGGCCGACGGATCCCGTCCCCGTGGCGGGGCCCGGGTGCTCTTGCCAGGGGTGAAGGGCCGGCAGCAGCAGGGGTGGGAAGCGGGGTCACGGCGGCGCTGTCAGCCGCGGGTGCGTGGCCTGGGAGATGCAGTGTGCATGGCCGTGGGCAACGGCTGGAAGCGATGCCACCGGGCACTGCCAGGGGCACCATGGCAACCACGGCACGCCGCGGAAGCCGGCACCCAGCACCCGCCGAGCCCCCAGGCCTGAGCACACCACGGCACCCGGCCCAGAGCCCTACAATGAAAAACTCACCCCCCCCTCCCTCTTAGGGAGCCGCCCCCACCCGTGGGAACCACACCATCATGGCACACCCCTGCGCCGTCCCGGAAGCCTACACTCCTTACAGCAGCCCACGGGAGCGCGAGTGACACAGGGGGGGAACCCTCCCCGGGTGCCCCGCCTGGAACTAGGAGCCAGGATGACCCCAGCAGGCCCTCCCCCACCAGGTGGTACCTTTTAAATTGCGGATTTACTCTTGTCTCCATTCGGATGGCACCGGATTGAGCGGCCGCTCGAGCGCGCTCTTCTCCCCGCGTCCCAGACACTGGCTCGGATCACCAGCGAAATGGCGCCGCTCGCGCCCCAGTCGCTCGTAGGGAAGAAGAAAACTTACCTGTGGCAGCGAGGCTGTTCCAGGCAACAATGGCGGCCGCAAACGTCCAAAAAGTTCGGATTCGGGGGCGTGTTTTGGGGTTGAGTGACGGATGACGTCACATGTGGAAACAACGCAAAAAACACGCCCCCGAATCTGAAAGAGACGGGGCTTGTTTGGAGTGAAGCCTCTCTCCTCCAATGGCTGGCCTCGATTTAGGAAGCCAGCCAATGGAGGAGAGATGGAGGAGAGAGGCGGGTTCAAGCCCCGTCTAAAAAACATTAAATCTCCTCCCGGAAGCTGGCAAGCCAGCCTTCGGTACTCGACCTAAAAAGGGCAATTGACCAAACAAGATACTTGGGATGCCTCATGGAAGGGATCCTTAAAGGCAGATAGATGGGTAAGAGATTATCAGTGCTGGGCAGACTGCACTTGCAGCACAGGCATGGTTACAAACACTAGACATTCGTAGCAAGGGAAGCTGCGAAAGCTGCGAATGCCGCGACCTGCTGTACCAAGTAATCCACAGAAGTAGAGCTGTCACGGCAGTGGAAGGTGATTCGTGACAACCATGAAGAGACATTGTGACTGTAAGGATGATGCCATGCTGGAAAAGGCAAGTTATTCTTATTAATATGCAATAAGGAAAAGATGTACATTGTATAACCTTTTATGAATAATGTGCCTTTTTGTTGGTGTGCAAGATAAGCAAGAACTGAGCATGTTAATGACCAATGCCATCATGTTAGCTGTGTATCAGGCAGGCCCGGACTGGCCGTAGCGGGCACCGGGCAATCCCCCGGTGAGCTGCACGGGTGGGGGCCGGTTTTTGGCCCCGAGGGGCCGATTTTTTTACAGGGCCGTTTTTGCAGCATAGCTGCAAAATCGGCCCTGTAACAAAATCGTCCAAAAACCAGCCCTGGCAAAGAGCTCGGCGGCACCCCCAATCCCCGGGAGGCCGGCCGAGCACTTTGCCAGGGGCGGTTTTGGTTCCCAGTCCGGCCCTGGTAGCAGCTCATGATGAGAATAAACTGCGTCCGGTCTAACACCACGAGAAAGGCATACTTGATGGGAAAGAAATGAACAGCAGGAGGGCCCTTGAGATGCTGACACAGCTGGGGGTGCAGTATTAATCATTCTGAGTAGTGCACCTCAAATTGAGGGAATACTCAGGAATACCTCATGCTTTCCTTTTTTCCCCTGCACATATCAAGCTTTAAAAAATGAAGGCAATTGGGGCAGATACTCTAGCCGAAAAGAAACAACTCCTCATGTTTCACAACGGTAATAATTGTAAATAGATGCTGAGCTACGGTGCAAGAACAGATTCCTCACACCTCGCACAGGGAGTCTGCATGATTGGGCTTCCCCTGGACCTTGCTCTTTCCAACGCTCTCCTCTTACTCACAGGGCACACTGGTCTTGGTGAGCAGGCAGGCACTGGTGTCCCTGGCACCAGCACGGGAGGTATTGTACTCCCTGGGTGATGTCCCTTCACCCAGAAAGCAGACTAGCAGGCCTGGGCCCCCAGTCCTGGTCACAGGCAGAAGCCTTGCAGAGCTTCCCATCCTCCCATAGCCCATCTGGCTGCTCAACAACTTTGAGATCTCAAACTTTCCTACTTATAGTCCTTTGCCAGAAAGCAAATGTATTTTAGTTTTTGGCCTTTGAAGTTTTATGGTGGTTTTCTGCTTTCTTGCTTCTTTCTTCTGAAGAATTTCTGTCACAGCAGGCAGGACTCAAAAGCTGGTTAACCCACAACAAGATTCATCCTCATGTTTTCCACCAGGTAGGCCTGGGCTTCCCAAAATAGAACCCCAAGTCCTCCATGTTATATACCAGCGCAGGCACACTTGTACTCAGAGTACATCCACAGTACACTTACTATACAGCACAGTTATCCTTATGTATTATGCCACCACAAGCATAACTACATGCAGCAAACATATTCAGCCTGCGCACACTGTTCAGTACTGCAGCCTTTCTGTAGTTTATCAGAGTGTGTTTATTTTCAAAATGTACACTAACTACCAACATACACACATTTACCAGGCACATACTGTACCACACTTCACCCCTTGCGTGCTGTGGTTTTTGCAAGAACACATGCATTCAGCATATTTCCATCACGCACACCCTTCCACATCTACCTGATATAGGCCAGGGGTGTAATACAATAATGTTGGTGGTAGCGTTTCTCTGTAAGAGAAAACGTCCGCACCTTCTGTCGAAGACTATTTCCTCTGGGCAAGTCGTGTGTAAGGTGTCAAGGGAAGAGGTGCACTGAGAACCTGGTAAGACACCCACCACCCGGGGTGTTGCACAGAGCAACTTAATGCTCGTATCAATACTAAAAGGAGAACCAAGTTACACTAAGCACCCTCTTTGAAGTTCAAAGTCAAAGAACAAACATTCTTTTTAGTTTCCAAATGCGAAAATAATGTTATGGTTCTTTTTCACCAATTTCAACAGTCAGTTCATAAGTAGTAGAGAAGATTCAAAGCATGGATCCAAAGCCGTGTGTAGTTCTTTCAAGATCTTTATTTTAAACACATTAAAACGTTTTTTCCAGCTTGGCTCTGCCGACACGTGTTTCGCCCTCTGGGGGCTTTTTCAAGGCTGGAAGCAATAAAAATTACAGTAAATAACTGGGCCAAATGTAATCTAAATATATACAGTTTCCCTAAATATGTACAACATGCCTAATTGATTTAGGCTACTAAGCTCTTGCTTGTTGCATAACGTTAGTAAAAACATGGGCATTGAGAAAAACCACAAAACACCAAGAAAAAATATTCCACACTATGTACAAGTTTTACAGTTAATGCGCTGACAATACCAAACATTTCATATATAAGTCAAATATCATACTTGATAGTTCATGTGTTCCTATTCTCCACAAACAGGTTTGCAACATCAATATAGTTCTATAGTTTCAAGGCTCTGTTTCCCTTTGACAAAAGAAAGTGAATTTTGTGCGTTTCAGGAGAGAGGTATGTGATCCCTGTCCCTATTCCTGACCCCTATTATCTAGTTAAAAAGGGACTTCTGGAATATTCCGATTCAATGCATCATTTTGTTGGGCGCTCTATGAACTAGGACCTACCAATCTAGATGAAGATGCACAGGTCTTATTTTCAAAAAGGTTCTTGTTAATTAGGCGAAGCAGGTACGATGTGGTTATAATAAGAATCCTAATGCAGTAAGGATGATAAAAGAAAAGATGCATATTCTCAGACATGACCTTCCCAAATGTCCACAAAAGATCAAGGTGTAAAAGAAATTCCCCTGTTCATACCTATTAATTCAGATGCTGACAGTTAAGATGATACAGGTGTAGGTTCCAGTTTGATTGCTGCAAAGGATGTGAGAACCAGTTATTACACTACATTGTACACATGTAAGTGCGAGAAGACTGAGTCATCAAAAAGAAAGGGAGGTCCTGCTATGATCCCCATCACAATAGCAAAAGAAAGGGTTGAGAAATTCGCAAATTACTCACTCAAAGGAGTCGCGTAAGTCACTTTGTGGAGATCAATTCCTTATGTTCATGTAGTTAGGAATCCCGTAGACCATGATAAGTCTGGAGGGAAATATAAAAACTATTGTAATGCATATTGTGTCATTTGATAAAGTCTAGAAGAGACTATACTATTGTAGTGCATAATGTAATATTCAGTAAATTCTTAAAGAGACTTAGGCTATGTATTCTTGAACATGGGGTGTCGCCGTATAGTTAACATGCTAAATACAGTGATTAAAATTAGCTCATAGTTCCTGTATAGAATCTTTACTTAAGTTCTTAAGTCTACTAGTCAGAGCTCTTAGGGTAATATATAGTTTGTACATGATGTGAGACCATTACCAATTACACAAGCTGCAGGGTAAGAAGTAGACAATATCCTACTGCATAAAATACATAGTGGTTGCTTACTCCATATAATAGCTCTCTAAGCAAGTATAGAAAATGCGTCTTATGCAGCAAGGGTAAGGGCTTTGTACGTTTTCTAATCACACAACACAATAAATATGTGTGTGTCACCCACTATGCAAGTGTTGTGGGTCTAAGAGCACATAGCGTGTAAACCCACAGTGATGACCTAAACGTATTTACATCATAGTGTAAGATGTGGAAAAGAGCAACCGTTAGCCACACAGCAGTGGAATTTTAGGAAAGAGTCCCGTAGGCCTCACTCCAGTGACACTTGGTAAAAGGGTCCTGTTCCCTACTACCGATCACTACACGGTATGCTGCCACCACCGCACTTGTACTGCGCAAGTTCTGGTGAAGGCGGTAGCCTCCCATTTATTATTTATTTATTTATTTATTTAGTAGTTTGTAGAGCGCTCAGCTACCTCCGATGGAGGTGTCCCGGCGCTGAAGACATTATCTCGAAAGGGTCAGAGGCATGTGGAAGGGAGAGTTAGATCAGGGAAAAAAGCCAGGTCTTGAGTTTTTTCCGGAACAGAGGTTCTGACGTCAGGAATTTCAGCTCCATGGATGGCAGAACTTTGGCTGCCCTTTTTAGTCCAACAAGATTGTAGTCCATGAGAAAGCCTATGTCATGGCGCACATGCATGATCCGTGTTCGCCTATAACAAAAAATCCGCATTAGGGATCAAGAAAGCAGAACAGTTGGGCACTCAGGACAGGTGTACATGTCTCTTACCACGCAGGGGACTTTTCAGTCTCAACAGAGAACTAATAAAAACAGAATATGATCGCAAACCTCTGAGACCCGTACAAGACACCCCTAGCCAACATCGTCAGAACCCACGGGCTTAACATCATATCCTACGCAGACAGCACCCCGCTCATACTCTCTCCCTCAGAAGACCACTCCATTGCTAGGACCAACTTCCACATCTGCATAATGAGCATCGCCGACTTGATGGAGACCAACTGCCTGAAGCTCAATACGGAAAGACAGATGTACTGATCTTTAAGAACAAACATTACATAACATAACATGTGTATTTGTAAAGCGCACTTATCACCCGTAGGTCTCAAGGCGTTGAAACACAGATGTTTTTTGTTATCCAACTCAATGGTGCTCATTTTATCGACCTCAGATTGATGAAGTCAGAGTGGACCCACGGGATGTGAACCTGTGACCATGAGGTCAAACACAGGCCTCTGCAGTGGATGCATTAGTCCACTAAGCCACCAGACTCCGCTATATACAACACCTCCTTGTAGAACAACACCTGGTGGCCTTCGAACTTGGGCCCACACCCACATGTCCAGACCATGCCCGCAACCTCAGCATTATCCTGGGCAGCAAACTCACTATGAAACACCAGATCAACACAGTCACCTCTGCCTGCTTCCACACCCTTCTTATTCTACAAAGAATCTTCAGGTGGTGCCCCATCAACACCAGGAAAGCCGTCGCTCAAGCCCTAGTCACTAACCTGCTGCACTACTGCAACACACTCTATGCAGGGCTCACCAACCAACTCCTGAAGGGACTTTAGACGATACAGAATTCAGCTGCAAGACTCATTCTTGACATCCCCAAACCTACTCACATCATCTCCCACCTCAGGAACCTCCACTGGCTCCCAATCCAGAAAAGATGGCAATTCATGATCCTGACACATGCCTACAAGAAACTACATGATCAAGGTCCAACATACACCAACCACTGCCTGAACATCCACCAACACTTCAGACTCCTGCGCTCTGCCTCACTTGCCCTCAATCACACACCCCACATCCGCAGAAGCAACAGTGGAGGACGCTGCTTCTCCTGCCTCAACACCAAGTCCTGGAACAGCCTCCCCCTGCACCTCTGGACATCACCCTCTCTCCTTGAATTCAGAAAGGTTCTCAAGACCTGGCTTCTCAACTGATCCCCGCAAGAACTCAGTGCCTGGATACCCTCATGGGTGACAAGTAGCACTCTGCAAGTCCATACTGATTGATTGACTGATTGAGACACCAGGATGGAAAATTGCACTCCTGCACTATTGAAGACGCTCTTCAGAGTATTACAAAAACATGCTTTTAACATCATTGACTTTCAAGCATAGTTCAGTGTTTAATTTGTTCCGGTGTTTGTCAGTGCTCAGCACCACGACTTAGTTCTTGACACAGCACATATTTTGGACAGTCCACAAAATGGTGGTACTGTCTATTTTTAATCATCAACATATGCTTTAACAATACAATATACATACAACATAATAAGACCAGCACCTCCAGGCCATTCTTCCAGTTGTGGGTGAGGAAAAGTCAGTATTGTCACATTTGCAGGACTGTGATGGTAAGTAGATAGCACTGTTATGGGCATTTGACAGCATTGGCAGGGAGCCTGGATGGTGAATGCTGCAGTGGCCTTATGAGAAGTATCTTGGCCCTTGGCACTTATGTTTCCACAAATTAAGCACTATGGAGCAACTACAGAAAACACCTTTGCACCTGCCATAGCTTTAGAAATTCGCGAGACCTTTAATCAAGATAACTTCTCTGATCTTAACACCCTTCTAGGAGCTGTATCTCAGGAGCAGCCTTTGAAAAAATGAAGAACTCTTCTTGTGAAAGGCTTTCTAACAATTACATAGCATAATTCACCAGCTGTAATTATTTCAAGTAACTATAACCCGTACTCTAAGATAACTATAACTTACGCTCTCACCATGCACATTCTTGTCATCAATTATGTTATTTCAGATGTTGCAGTGATGTTTTCAAATCGTTATAAAACATGCCATGAGTGATGTACTTTGTGGGGTAATTAGCTGTGTATGGCTATATTGTGAGTTTTAGTTACCTTACAGCATGAATTATAGTCACTTGAGATGACTAGAACAGGTGAATTTCAGTGTTTCTGTGAGTTTGAAACATTACATTTTCACTGAACTTTTCACCTAACTATAACATTACTTTAACTGTTGCTTTTTTGAGTGAATTTCTAGGGTTTTTTAAAAGTAAAGTAATACCATACATAAAGCAAACTCCCCCACCTCACATGGCCTTATGCACCACTGGGGTTTGCCCGTTATGGCCTGCGAGCAGCTAACCCTATGCCACACATGTCCTTCCGGCATTTTTAGCGTGCGGTTGGTCTTACAGTTCCAGGCTGCACTCTTGGAGACTTTTTGGCTTAGTCAAAAAGTTGCAACACCAAAATCTAAAAAGTGAGCCTATTGGCTTTATCAAGGGGTGAGCATATCTATATATATAAAGCAGATCTATCATCTTTCTCCAAAAATCATCAATATTTTAAATCTAATGTACATTTCAACGTACAATGCAATGTTTATTAATGTTGATTTATCAAAAATGTTTAACAACGTTTTAATAAAAAATACATGGCAGTGACTCTTTCTTTTTACCAAGTTTTTATTATTACAATTCATTTTGCAGGTGACAAAAAGTTAAAATAGTCAATAACATACTATTTTAATTAAAAAAAGTCTCTGTGACTTTCTTTTAACATTTTTCAGCCCAGAAAATACAATCATAAAAATAGCCTCAAAAGGCCTTTGCCCTGCAGCTGAAGATAGTGCGAACTAGAAATGCTTTTTAAATGTTGCTAAGGGGTGCTGGACTCCCTGCAGCCCCAACAACATTAAAAAAAATGCCTTGTGAAGGTCCTTCCTATTCTAGGGGCATCATCAAGCTCCGTAAATATAAGATATAACAAAAAATTGTTCTTGCAGCGCATTATGGGGAACTTCTTCAAATGAGCAGTAAATAATAAATAAGTGACTCTTGAAGCTTATTTATTATTACATTTGGTGTCCCGGTGCACACCTGCAAGACCCTTTTTGAAAATATTTACTGGGGAGGGGACACGCAGTCGCCCTCCTGAGTCTTTGTAGGCCCTAGGAACCCCATACAGAGGAGCCTGTATGTTTTTATATTAAGTGGAGGCGGTTGCATTGCCCTCCTTCTTGAGCCACAAAATGCCCCATCCCTCCGGGTCTTTTTTTAATTAAGAGGAGTGGGACATGCAACCCCAACACAGAGCTAATAGTGGCCCTGGGGACTTCATCCCTTGGGACAAAAACATATTTTTAAACGGAACGGCCACTAAGTGAGCCACAAGGTGCCCAATCCCCCAGGTCTTTCAGGGGAGAGGGACACCTGGTCTCATCCCCGAGCCAACAGCAGTCCTGGGAACCACATCCTCTTAGGCCTTACATGGTTGCCCCAGATCCCTCCCAGGGCACCCATAGCACACGTTTCTGGGGCTGCAGGGGGGCCTCCAGCCCTGTGTCCCCTCTATCTCCCCACATGCATCCATCCTGCTTGCTGCGGGAGCCAGCATTTATCCTGCCTGTTGGGAGCAGCTGTTTTTGCTTGCTCCAGCCAGAAGGGAGCAATCACAGTTTTCCTTTGTTATGCACGCTGGCCCCTGACTGCCAATCTCTTTTTTTAATATGCTGCAATCCTGTGGATCACAGCATAATTCTTTTTTTATTTTGGCCCGGGGGCATCTCTCTGCAGCCACTAATAGTGATCACTCCTGCAGGAGCCTGCCTGTGTAGGAATGAGTTGGCTAAAGAAAAGAAAAAAAGCCTACTGGGCTAATCAGAATGCTCTATGTTTTCAAAAGTGGGTTTGAGGAACGCCTGCAATATCGACATATTTTTTATCCCTGATTTCTCTAAAACTACTGAATGAATTTACACCAAATCAAAAATATCATGCTTCCTGGATTAAGATCTATCTTCCTGCCAAATTTGGTGTCATTCCAGTCAGCAGTGTTGTATGGTTCACACTTTCTCAGCAAAACTCTGCGTTTGTTGAACAATGTAAATGTCAAAACTGATTCCACGCATTCCATAAGGATTTCTTGGCCTGAGTCCTGGCTAATTCACAGTGCACCATCTGTACCCCAACATAACAAGATAACAGGCTTTTTGTGCAACCTCAGAACACCCTAACTCTCCAGGGAAATCATCAAAACAGATCTAGAGCCTTTTTGTTTGGTTACTCATGCATGCCCAAAGATAGAAACAAGAAATACTCGAATTGGCATTTCAATCATTATTGCAGCATTAAGATTCTTGTATAAAATACATGTGTTGCAATAGTCAATAGAAGGAAACAAAACAGAGTATCACGGGAATGGGAAAGAAAATGAACATTTCAAGCATTGTGCTGTTACAAAGGATATATGTTTGCGTATAAGTGTAAAAACATTATTCTCCTAGCCATCACTCCCTATCCTAGTATGCTTAGGGTGGGCAAATCTGTAAGAATCCCTGCAGGGTGATCTAACTCCCCAGTCACCTGTGGGTATGTTTTATCTGGGAGCCCATCTTGGTGTAGAGCTGGGCATCATCCTTCTCAGGAGGTAAACAGAATTCAGCTGGGCTGGAAATCTGGCATGGGCAACCTCAGCAGTGTCAGTGAAAAGCTCCCCTACCTAAACAAAGAAGTGATGTTGTTCATATAATAAACTTCACCCATGTTGCCATGCTGAATTACCAGTCAGGCTGTCATTAATGATTCTATCCTGGCAAAGATGTCCCAGAGTCAACAATAATAAACAACATCATTTTACGCAGTAAACTTTAGCTTTCATACAGAATGTTCAAGGATCTGATAGTATTCCTAAGACGTGAAAATATAAGCAAAGTTATTTAATGGAACATTATCCATACACGCTTGAAAGCAAATGTGGGCCAAATGTCAACCTTGAAAAAAAAATTACAACTTAATCGTAAGCATGTAAAATTGTGTTGTTCCAGTCTTTAAACTAGTACACTTACCGACCTCCACTTATTCTCTGCCTCCACTTGACAGATCACCACAAAATGTTCAATGAAAAAAACTGTAATTACATAGAATCTTTTTGGAAGTTTTTGTGAAGATTCAGACAACTGTGTCAAAGTTATTTCCAAACCAAAGAAGGCATTTCCCATGGAATGAGTAGCCACTTTGTAGGTATAGTTAGGATTCAGAGGTATATTAATTCCTCTGGTTTATGCTTGCTAATACATTACACCCAGTTGGTGAATCTGCACAAATCTTTCCAGGCTGAAAGCTTTTTCTACATTGGCAGAGGATGTGCAGTTTCGCAGTGATTACAAAGAAAAAAGAGGTTTCAAAGCACTTTTTTCCACCAAAGCATTTTCCATGGACTCATGTATTGAACGTAGCGCGAAAACTGCTGAAGGGATTTCCATGAAGTTTGACAGAATTATAGATTATGGTGTGCAGATGATTTGTTTTGGTACTAAAGGTAAGTAGGGTAATAATTTTTTTTAGATTATAAGACATTTTAACTTAGTGATATCTGTGGCGGCAGTAATTTCACAAAAGTTTGCATCATTGCGTGAAAGTACAGCAGTCCATAGCAATGACAAGGCCTTACGATAATGGCAAATGATTGCCATTACAAAAGTTAAACTCAAGCATACAAAACAGTGAAGGATGAAATTCTTGAATTAATCTCAGCCACTGGTAATTACTCAGGTCTACATCCCAACCCATCGTTATTTTGCACACCTTGCTACCTCAGTTTGGACCCAGCTATATGCAAATCAGTTTTATCCCTGCTCCTATTGGATCTGTCCAGCCCGAAGTGCCACGCCAGTACCTCCCTGAATTGGAACCCAATCAGCCATGAACAGCTTGGTTCCAGTGACGCAATGTGCACAGGGGTCATAACCGGACAAACCTGTCCCACTTAGGGCGACAGACTGTAATATACAAAACAGTGATGGATGGAATAGTTGAATTAATCTCAGCCACTGATAATTACACGGGCCTCATCCCAATCCATCATTATTTTAGAAAACATGCCACCACTGTTTGGACTCAGCTATAAGCAAATCAGTATTGACCCTACTCCAATGGGAACTGCCCAGCCCAAACTGCCAAGCCAGATCCTCTTTGAACCAGAACACAAGCAACCCAGGACTGGTTTTGCTCTAGTTATGGGCTCCTCAGCCAGGTACAGCTTGGCTCCAGTGACACAGTGTGCACAGGACCCACATCTGGGATACCAATCCCACTTAGGGTGATAAACTGAATTATACAAAACAGTGATGGATGGAACGCTTGAATTAATATCAGCCACTGGCAATTACTCGGGCTGCATCCCAATCCATCATTATTTTGTACACCATGCCACCTCAGCTTGGACCCAGCTATACGCAAATCATTCTTGACCATACTCAGATTGGAACTGTCCAGCCCGAACTGGCAGCCAAGTCAGGTCCTCCATAAACTGTAACACAAGCAACCGTGGAACAGTTTCACTCTAGCTATGGGCTCATCAATAGGGTACAGCTTGGTTACAGAGACACAGAGTGCATGGAACCCATGTCTGGGCATACCCCTCCCACTTGTGGTGACAAACAGAAGTATACAAAACATTGATGGACATAACTACACTATATGCCACTCAACTCTACACTAATCCACTGTACGCCTCTTCACTCTACCTCAGTTCACTCTAAGCCAACTCACTCTGCACCACTCCACTGTATGCTATTACACTCTATGCCACTCCACTGGATGCCGCCTCACTCAACACTACTCGACTCTACGACACTGCACTCTGCACTTTTCCGCTCCATGTCTCTCCACTCTATGCCACTCCAGTGTTCACCACGCCACTGTATGCTATTTCAATGTACACCACTCCACTGTACAACACCGCACTGCATGCTATTATACTATACTCCACATCACTCTACATCACTCCACTCTATGCCACTCCAATGTACCACCACTCCACTCTATGCTAAAACACTCCGCAATATTCCACTGTACAAGACTCCACTCTATTCCACTCCATTCTACTCTATTTCACTGTATGGCATTCCTCTCTACGTCACTCCACACAACATTATTCCACTCTACTCCACTGCACGCTACACAATTGTATACCACTCCGTTCTACTGCACTTCGCTCTACGGCACTCCACTCTACAGCACTCCACTCTATGCCACTCCTCTCTATGCCACTCCTCTCTATGCCACTCCTCTCTATGCCACTCCACTCTATGCCACTCCTCTCTATGCCACTCTCAAGCAGTCCACTGTACGCCACTCTACTGTACGCCATTCCGATCTACACCACTCCAATCCATGCCACTGAATGCTATTCTACAGTACACCACTCCACTGTGCACCTCTATTGTATGCTACTCCACTCTATGCTATTCCACAGTACGTCACTACACTACTTTGTTGCTGCAGCCAGGACCTTGTTACCAGACATTTTGGATAAACATCAGATATTGAATTTTTCCTTTGAACACATGATTGGAAGTTGGAGCTAGATACTGAGAATAAGATTTTGAGTTCTATGCAGGCATATTCTGTGATCAGATGCAAAAAAGAGGTTATCCGAAAAAAATGCTAAAGGACGCCAAAAAGCGCGCTTCGTACACGCCACGAGAAGTTCTGCTCCAAAAAAAAGAAAAACCAGTGATGGATAGACTTGTATGCGTTTCCACGTTTGGCCCAGCCACAAACAAGTTCAAACAGATTATAATGCGCAATTGGCATCTATTGGAAAATCAAGAGGTGCAATTCCCACGACCACTCTTTGCAATAAAAAAGAATAAGAGCATCGAACAAGAGTTGGTGAGAGCTGACATCTTCCCTAAAGAAGGAAAAAATTATTTAAGATCACAATGGGGGTTGAAACCAGTGGAAGGCCACCATAAATGTGGAAATTGTATTGCATGCGAACCCACAAATGAAGGTACTGAGTTCATACACCAGGGTGTGAAATGGAAACACACAATTATTTCAAACTGCAGGACAAAAAATGTTGTCTATGCAGTGATTTGCCCCTGTAGTAAGATCTATATAGGGAAGACAAATCAGCAGATTAACCAACGGATTACGCAGCACCGGTCCAGGATTAAAAAGAAAGTTGGCACAGCCCCAATGGTTGACCATTTTGTAAAAGTAGGTCATTCGAAAAGCGATTTCAAATGGACCATTTTGCTAGCATTGAAGGGTTCTGGCAATATGTTGGATATTGATTCTATACTGTTAGCCATAGAAGCATATCTAATAATGAAGTTCAACAGTGTGCTCACAGGTCTTAATGAAATGTCAGAACTATCAAAAGTGTGATGGTATAATCATCTGTGTCTTGTGCATAGCAGCCGCCAATTAAGAAATCTGGTTTATATGCTTATAATGAACAGAGGACGAAGTTGCATTCAAAAAGCCTGTATATAATGATGTTCGACCGATTTTGAAAAAATGAACCTCACATACCAATTTACAGTTATTTGATAGCTAAATCGTGTCCGCTGTCCATTTGGAACAGCAAGATGGCAAGTTATGCCAATGGTTTGAATTTATTAATCCATGTTTTGACCCCAGTAAGAGAAGGGGCCATTTTGTGGCTGGGTTTAACTCTAAGACCCATCCTCGTTAGCCGCAAGTGAAATATCCAAAAGCCGATAATTTGAACAATAACTATTGAGTACACGTCTCGTTTGGGAACTACATCTCCCATGAGGCTGTGTGTACTGGCTTGCGATGAACAGGAAGTGATGTATAAATACTTCCGATATGTTGCCGGGAGCAGCGGTAAAATACAAGCGTAAAGCTGGCGTCCCTGCCCGTTTCCCTGTGAATAATTCCCTGCGGAAGCAAGATTTTCTACTCAGGAGGTAGGATTCGGTGCTTTAAGAGTACATGTAATGCAGTGGCGGTTAACAATGCAAGACTGGTTAAATAGTGTGCCTCCGGTTTGTTTTGATTTTTAGAACTGCCTGTGAGGAGAGAAAGATTAGGTATATTAATTATCTGACTAATAGAATTACGCAGACCTGGGACTAAAGAAACCAACCAGAGTGGTTAATATAGATGTACAAGGTACGTGATATACACTTTATGAGCTAGATACAAGGTATGATTCAGAGTTATACATGTGTATAGTGAGAACAACTGGTTTACTTTTGTAGGGACCATCTTGCTGCTTACATTTGGATTTGTGGACACCAAAGGATTTGGTCTTCAGAATACTGATAGAAGGTATGTTTTACTAATGAGGTGGAAGTCCAACAGTGAAGTAGAAAAAAGAAGAGGTAGTTGTATTGATATTTCATGTTTTGTTTGTAGATATGTCCAATATGCTTGAACTAAGAAGCCCTGATGAGAGCCCGTGAAGAAAATAGCGAGGCTTGAAACGCGTCGGCACAATCAATTGATGATGCACAATCAATTCATGATGTTCAATAATTGAATCATGCAAAATGGACTACTAGTTGAAAGCAAAAAAAGTGGTTTGCACGTATATGCCTAAATAGGAGGTGGCGTATTTGAAAATTAATTTACACTGGATACATATGGTGCAATTAATGTGGAATTGCTTCTTGACATATCATGTGTTTTATGTTGGAAATATGTGATTGATTTATGTTGTTTAAACTTGTCTTTATGACTTTTTGTAAATAGAAATAGAAATCAGTGTGTGACCCTCTGTAATGAGAGGAAAATCCGTAAAAAAAAAGTAAGAAGTAAAAAAATAGGGGTAAATAAATAACCCAAAACACAAAAAGTACATACCGTATTTTCCGGCGTATAAGACGACCCGGCGTATAAGACGACCCCCTACTTTTCATGATGAAATGTAGGTTTCGTCCTATACTCGCCGTATAAGACGACCCCCACTTCCAACACCTCCAAACATTATGTTCCGGTACTGTATTGCCGGCTGGAACCTTCTGCAGTCCCCTTTCCATGTCCATGAACTGAGTAGATGACGTGCGCTAGTGACGCTCCTCTACTTCCGATGAACGTGAGGATTATGGCGCCAGATCAGCGCATATACCGCTGTGTCTCTAGGCTGAAGACGCAGTAAGAAAATACCGAAATGCCCCGTGAGACCCTCTCCCATCGGCACTACAGCACTACGGGACTGTACCGGTAAGTAACTGTGCACTAAATCATGTGCAATTTTTGATTAATGTACCGGTAAACGTGTACTTGTTCTTCATGTATCATTACCGGTCCTATTGTGAAGCGGGCAGACACCTTCGGGTAAAGTCCTGCTACGGCACAGGGAGTGTGAACGCGCGAGTAGAGCCCAGGTCATATTGGAGGGTTCGTGGGTGCAAATTCAAAGTCGGTGGAGCGTTGCTTCCACTCATAAAAATTTGGTGTCCGGCGTATAAGATGACCCCCGACTTTTGAAAACATTTTAAGGGGTTAAAAAGTCGTCTTATACGCCGGAAAATACGGTAGTGTGATTTTTTCATCTTTGAAGAAATAGGACTTTAGGTAAATCTTTTGTATATACATTGTCTTATGGCCCTACCTAAGTCCTGTCCAAAGGGTCTGACTCCTTTCTTGGTTTAACATTATGATGTCGGGCGGAATTTCCTCCGCCCGACATCGTCTCGGTCAATGGACCAACCAACACCCGGTAGGCGGTCCTGACTGACTAATAAGGATGCAACCGAACCGGTTGCACACCTATACTTCACAATGGGAGCATGCATTACGGCCGGAATGCATGCTCCCATTATAAAATGCGAGGTGCAGTTCATCCCTGCCACAAGGTGCAGGGATCAACAGGGGTGCCCCCCTCGTTCTCCAACCAGAGGCCGTGCACCAAAGGGAGCCCTTCTGGGGGCCCCCAAAGCCAAGTTACAACAGCCTTTCTGTGTCGGAAAGGCCAGCAGAGAAAGGCTGTGTAAACCTGACATTGTAATTCCTCAGGCGGAAAGACCCGCCCTTGAGATTACTGACCACATTTCAACTTGTGGACGGGCTTTCCGAGCCAGTCGGAATTACTGTTTGCATTTCTTTCCGACCGACTCAATCGTAATGGGTCCAATCCAACGGGCATATTACGATGCAGTCGGAGTGACTTTGAATGATGGTCTGAGCCGCTTCCGACCGCATCATAATTAGGCCCCAAGTTGTGATTTGAAAATGAACTTTGGTTTAAAAGTCCTGTTAACAAGTTTATCTTGAAGGAACATATTTCTACCTATGGGGAGCAATATATTTTAGAGTGGTGATTCAATAGTGTGAATGCACACAATATATCCTTGTGAATAATACATTTTCATTTTAGAGAACAACCGGAAAGATTTTCTGAACTGTACACAAGTATAACAATAGCATAGGTGTTGTTTATGTTCATTTCAATGAACACCCAAGCACGCCAATACTCCAGAGAGTGTCTGAGATTTAGAGATAAACAGGGCATATAATTTGTTATATTGAGGGTTCAATGCGTATGCAACAAGATAAGATTTTTAGATAGCAATCTTATTTTTAAATTATCCACTACAACCCAAATAGATGATAGCACCCAGCAGAGTGAAGTGTCTGAGAGGTGAAACCCAGTGCCTCTGTTTTCTGTCTTGATCCATCCCTATTTCTCTGGGCCTTCTGCTACAATTATAGGCCAGCTGTGAATTGTTGGACATGGATTTGGTGACCTGTGGAACAGTACACCACTCCTGTTGGATCCAGAAATCAGGTTATTGCTTTCTGACAATCTCTAAAACAAGAATTAGTGACTTCAACATCTGCCAAAGCATTTTTGCGTTGTCTTCATTTATCACTTCAAATAAACATATTGATAGCATGGTTGATCCAACTCCTGTGAATTCAAAACTTTGGAATGAACCAAGTGATAGATGACATTTTTTTTATATCAATGATAATGTTTCCATATAGAGTAACTCTGCATTGTGAATACAAAAAAACATTTGTAATGGATCGATTAGGTCTCAGATGTAATTATTAAAAACAAATATGTTGGATCTGTAAATTCTGTGCTAACATGGAACTTTCTTAAATTAATATTCAAATTGGTGACCAGTGAGCACTATTGTTATAATTTATAACATTTTATTTTAGAATTATAAAATGAAAATGTATCGGATATAATGCTAACTCTTCCTAATCTGAGTACAATAATTAAATCAAGCTGGATTCTCATTTAATTAGTCAACAGAAAGATGAAGAAATGTCCTTTATAAATAATGATAGAGGTTCCTAATAATTTATCAACAAATATTTCTAATTTGTTATGGCCATATGCTTTTGTAAGATTAAATTAGAGCTTAATAATCTCCTTAATCAACAACCATACATTTTTGTCATATATTGGACCCCATCACAAATAAAGAAACGAACAATATTATATTCTGATGTATGTTGGTCCAGTAGATCATCTGTAGGGACATTAACTAATTTGCCTTGGGACAGTGAGTGTTACTGTTTCTGACCAGGTGGATTTCAGAGAATAGATATGGCCGTTGGAAATTCCTTTGTACATTTCTTTCCCAATTAGCTTTATATCAAATATGTCCTTATATTGTGTATCACTCACTTGAAAACATTTGATTTCTATAGCTTTTGAACAAGTAATGGAGAATCCATTTGGGAGTGTAAAGGTGAACAGAAACATACTGTCTGTTACAGCACAGCAAGATGGAGACTGATCAAAGACCATGAGATTGATTATTAAACTCATGAAATACGTAATTTTGGCAATAGCTTACATAAACATTGATAATGCACATTAACTTACAGTATACAATCAGCACATCACTTCAAATCCAAATCTCCAATTTCTCTTCAAAAATATTTTTTTCTTCATATTATACACTCACAGATACAATCTTTGAGTACTCAGAATCACTAACATGATGTGTAGATCACAGATGAGCATCATATTGTTTGTAACCTGATAAAAAATGTAATTTTAATCGACAAACATTGGGTAGCTCAGGAAGAGGCAACAAATAACTGAAAAATATCACCACGGCACATGTTAACGTTTATGAGTGAAGTAGATTGCTGCAATGTGTTTTGTCTGAATAAGTAAAGCTTAGTCTGTTCACTGCCAGGGAATCAATCCATATACTATATTGTAACCCATGTTTAACGTTTCAGAGACCAGCAATGATTTTTCGTAAATTGTTAGCACACTGTGGAAGATGAAGGTAGTGCTGGTGTGGCAGCTGGTTTGCTAAATAAAAGATTAGAGAACCATGGGACCAGATGTACGAAAGTTCTGATTTGCAATTTCCTAATTGTGATTTTTTGCAAACTGCAGTTAGGCAAAACAGAATATACGATCAAGTTGTGGCCATATTTTGCTACTCGCATTTTAGTCGCATCTTTATTTTGGTTATCACATTTCGCGAGTACCAAAATTGCGATCTCTGTCGAAAGTTGCAACTGCAAATACAGAGAAGCACTTCTATTCCTTATGTAATGACCTCAAAATGAGGAAACGATTCTCATTTGAATCCTGGGATGCAGAGAGGAGATATTGCACTGATTCCGTTGCAATATGCAAATTTGAGCAGCAAGCCACAGCTTACTAACTAGCAATGGAAAATGTCAAGAGCCTAGAAAGGAGGCAAGGGGCAGAAAAAGAAAACTCAAGTTCTCTCAGAAATAACTTGAAATTTTAGCAGAATAGTACTACAACAATCATGACCTCCTGTTTGGGAGATCTTCCATGACTGTCCTGGAAGCATAGAAAACAAAATATGGCAGAAAAAAATAAATGCTGCTGGAGTAACAGCTCTCTACTGATTAAATTAGAAAGAGGTAGTAGGACCTCAGGTCGTGCACAAAGGAGAAGATTAGGACTCGGCTGAGTGAGTTCCAAGCAACTAGAGGTGGCCCCTATACTGTCCCTCCTACCCACTACACTGGAGTCGACGGTGGACACTATTTTGCAGTCACAGGCTGTTGTGGGTTTAGCTAGGATTGATACATCTGCTTCTGCAACGTCTCAAAGTAAGAGCAATATTTTTGATTTACACTTCTGTTACCATAAAAGTGTCATCTACATGCATTACCTATTTATCCTAATACAGAGTTTTTGGTAAGGAGTCTCCACACATCTAGTATAGTGCATTGTAGAACATGTAGTCAATAATTCACTCACTAGTTTCCGTCATAGAAATGTATTTAACAAATGATTCAAATAGTAACACGTGCTTTTCAATTCTACAGAAATTAGTTTTACGTTCATTATTTAAGCAGATCAACCTGAAAAAGACAAGGATGGCACAAATCTAAAGGGACAGGATGACTCGCACATGATGATGGAAGATCCCATTGAAATAGACAGTCAGCCAACCACACCTCATGGCTACTGCGGCAGTATGTTCTTCTCCTCACAGCCACCATCATAGGATGAGGATGATTTCCAACATTTTATTTGGCCTCAATATTGTGGCCAACCAATTGGTAGAAAACTAAGTAAAGATGGACACAAAAATGGACAGCCTAGCCAATGTTCTTGAGAAGTTATCTCGACAACTGGCAGAGCATAACCACCAATCCAAGGTGCAGAGAGAGAAGCACTGCAGCACGATTGGATAGTTTAACCCATTCCATTAGGAGATTGGCAAATGCCACTTCAACCTTATTGAGGAGAACACTCAATCTCCTAGTGCAAATAGATCACTTTAGTAGGGGCGTCTCGATGAGCTTAAGGCAGATTACCTATGAGGTTGAGGCTCTACAAACTGCCCAAATAACAATTGAGATCGCTTCTGAACCTCAAGAGAATAAATCTCTAGCATCAGCAGCACCTCTCCTACAGATGCATGCTAACTGCAATGCAGCAGCATCCAAAGCATCAAAGGTCACAGTACAGGAAATACCAATAGTTCTTCATGTTTGTGTTTACGGGGACTTAACTGACATTTGTTGTGACAGTTATGAACAATAAGTGTTGGCAATGTGGTCATGTCACTGTCTCCCCTGAACTGCTCTATTCTCCTCTGTTGACTGCTGAACAGGTGACTCAAGATGTTCATGCTCGTACTCCGAGTCTTACACTGTGATATGTAGGCCACTCCTGGTTGCAATGTTATGTAGAATAGCACACATTGCACTATTTTGCATATAGTTTCCGGAGCATATTGTAAGGCACCACCACTTTTATGAGGACACTGGAAATGGCTTTTCAACAAGCCAAAAGTTCTCTCAATCACACCCCTCGTGGGACAAAGTGCTGTGTTGTACTGCCTTCCATTTCAGGCAGCAGGTGATAGGTGTGGTGTCAAAAGCCATTGATGTAGGACATACACTCTGCCACCTAAAGCAAGAAAATAACTTTCAGTTTTCTTTCATTTTGCATTTGATAAGCTCAAAAATATGTATGAATTTATTTAGTCAGAAAAAAGAGAGAGTTGCCCAGGATAGACCAAAAGGAACCGGTCACATCGCACTAGTGAAAATCAAAATTCCCTTCTGTGTCGTAGTATATTTCTAATACAGATATCTCAATTAATTTACACTGAACCAACAAATCTAGAATTAATTATTAATCATTGTTACACAACAACGTAATTCAATTAACCAAGTATTTACTTTATTATTCACATTATCATCCAAAAATCAGCCTTTAATCACAATTAGATAAAACATTCGTTATAAAAAAACCATTTAATAAAAATCTTTATACACACAGATTTGTAATCACAGTTGTTCCAAACCTTTGCTAATATCAAAGCAAATATAAAATTGATATTTTTTGTTTAACATTCAAACATGTCTCTTTCAGCAAATTCTTGCATTTATACATTATACAACATAGAATATTTTGTTACTCGTACGCTACAGTTTAGAAGAAAACTATTAGCCCAACACTCAACCAACACTTAACTTTATATGCACTTCTTTGTAGGATGTACAATACTACAATGTGTGTATTACATCTAACTGTCTTAAAAACATTACTGTATTATTGTACACATGCCGACGCGTTTCAGCGTGTCTTGACACTCTTAAACACCTTCCTCAGGACTCAGATTAAAAACCATGACTTTTTTTCATAAAATCAGATCAAGTATCCTTAATAATCTTTGCAAGGGAATCACAATAAGGCTGATGGATTTGTATATATTGCCCAATCTTCTCTCCTCAATTGTTTATGATGATTGAGGATCATCCACAAGGTCAGCACACTAATGACTGCACGTACTTTGATGGGTAAGCAATTCTTATGGAATTCCTTGGTCCACTAATAAAGTTCCTTTAAGGACAGCCCTCTCAAACGATGCCAGAACCCCCGGAAAGGCGGTACGCTGCTCCAAGGTTTAAGGAATACAAATCCAACCCAATTGATGAAAGGCAGTAGTATCCTTTGTACGAGAACATTTGAAAACACTGTTACGACTCCCGAAATAAAAAGTTTTGAAATTCACACAGGGGTTGCCCCACCAGCACCATGAGACCCTAACGGGTGAGTAGTGCGCTTTATAAACAGTGATTGATTTGCATATCGAACAAGTGATTACTTATAGCGTTATCATTTCTTCATGTTACAATGTGTTTACTTAAATTCATTTCTCCTTTATTAATCGCTCTTGTTTGTTATATCTAACCTATAATCACTCCTAGGATTATGTTGCATTTCCTAATGGGCTCAAAAATGGAAAGGCTCAACTGAAACAAACGGCTAATACAATATTGACCAGGAGTGACCAGTGAAATGTGAGTCGTTTTTGAGAATGTCCTCACAAACCATACCATCCAGGCCTCGTAGATTTGAACTGTGTCATGTTCTAAACAAGATGGAACTCTAAGTATATCTTCTCAAAACAGGATATGCCTGTCTGAAAAGTTGCAGAATACCATCATTTCCTTGTCAAGGTAGTCTATATTGGTGGTATGAGTTAGTATAGAATTAAAATCTCCTGCGACAATTTAACAATAGTTAATGTATTTCAGAATCATTTTATTGAAAAACATCTTCAGGCAGAGGTGAATGTAAATACGTATAATAATGTATGCTGTTCCTCTAAACAGAGCCAATTTATCTTGTACTTCAATTGTTAATATATGAATAATCTCTGAAGTTTGAACAGCGTGGTGATTCCTGAAGCAGATAATATCATACTTAGTCAAATAATTTATTACGTTTGTTCTTCTATTAAGTGTCTCACTCAGCCACATTCCTAAACAATATTCTTAACCACGTTTTGCCTACTTTTTTAATCACTTGCAGTAGTCACTCACTGAATTGGGTATATTGGATCCAACGAGCCTGGTGTAATTTGGGATTCAGTTCAATTTCAGCAACAGACTATTTAATACACTCAATAAGACTGTGAGAAAACTATGCACTCATTTGTACAAAGGATCTAACCATATTCTCTTTCCTTCCTGAGGTCTTAGATTTGTATTAATGTCATTGTTAAAGGTCTAAGGACCTCGTGATATGAGTGGGGATGGCAATAATGTCAATGGTCAGTGGAGTTTAGAGTCATTTAATATCAGGATACAAGGTAATGCCCTCTGCTTCTACTTGTATCCCCACTATACTTTTTCTGATACATTCGGGATGCCCTCTCTGCACGGAACCATGTGACTTTATTTATTTATTTATTTGTAGTTTTATATAGCACAGAACATACCTAGTGGTCTAATCCCCAATTGGATTCATGTCACATTGAAGATTAATCAAGCCCAAAAATATCCTAAAACTGTTTGAATCCATGAATCAGGGTTCTAATCCCTCTTCTCTGCCTACTACAAACAACACAGGAGAAAGTTGTGAGAATATTATCAACATTTCTGAAGAAAAGTTGAAGTAGAGGTTACCTCTATCACTCGAAGAAACTCTTACCATAAACCAATCAGAAACCGGATGTGACACGTTCATCCTTGAGAAGATTTGCTCCAAAAGAAATGTGTATACGCTATGATCAGACCTTCATCACACAGAACCTATTAACTCTACTTAACTCAAATATATTTGTCCGACTGTGACTCATTCTTGTAATAATTTAACCAGTGCCTCTCTGTCACCAGTAATCATATTTTGGATCATGATACAGCACTAAGGGGCATATTCACAAGAAAGTGTGATAACCATTGCAAAAGTAACTTAACGCACCTCCCAACATCGCAGTCTATAACAGGAAATTTACGGCGTATTAACCAAGTATTCACAACATGGCGGTACCATGTGATAGTCACCAGACAACGTGCCAAATGGCCGCGTTAAAATCAACGCCACACCACAAAAATGCGAAACACGAACGTAAAATAGCTGCAATGAGGTTAATCTTGATAAAGAAATCAGTGAAAACCAGCTACAGGCCTCCAATTCACAAGCATCAGGCGTTAACAATCACCATCAAAGCTGAAAAAAGACAAACAAATGTGAAATAACAGCGAAGAACCAAACCATGGATGTTGCCGGAGCAAGTACGGAGGAGAACCAAAACCCCACAAGCCCCCCGGAGGACCTGCCTGGAACCTCGGGGTCAGGGAAACCCAAGGAGAAGAAGAGTAGGAAGACGCGCTTCAGTCAGCAGGAAAACAGGATCCTAATAACGAAGGTAGTTGAACACCATAAACAATAGTTCCTCACCTCCACTGTGTCATTGGCAGCAAAAAATGGACTAAGGCAGGCCATCGTGGACAAGGTGAATGCAGTGGGAGTGCTGAAGAGGACAATGGAAGAGGTCTAGAGGCGCTGGAATGACGTCAAGAGAAAAACTAAGCTCACACTCGCAAACAACCGGAGGCCAGCAATGCAGACGGGAGGTGGGAGGCTGGCGCCACAGGAGGAGCTGGACAAGATGGAGGAAATGGTGTCCACAGTCATCAGTGAAGAGATGGTGCCTGGAGTCGGGGGACCGGACACTGCCCAACAGGACTGGACACAACAGCACCAGGGTGAGGAAATGACCAGGGACTGGGGTGACGGGGGAGATGGGCACAATGGCACACATGCACAATTGAGCTGAGGACATCTGCGGACAAACCATGCCCCAGACTCCAACTCCCACCAAGAGAACAATGTACCCAAGTATGAAACATCTCAGCACTGTATAAGCACTTAAGTCGGAGGCACACTGCATGTAAGGGAGAAGGGGCAGCCAAATCAGAGCTGCAGGGGTGACTTCCCCAAAATGCGGCACCCCCACATCACATGCAGAGGACATCAACACTGACAACAATGTGGCTCAATACGCAACATGTCCTCACCAGAACACAAAACACAACTGGTGCCGACTGGGTGTAAACACTGGCCAATCACAAGTGGCATTGCAGGGAAATGTGAGTTGATAATGTACAACTACAAACACACAGCCTTGATGTTGTCAAAATGTCCACTGTCCCGTAGCAAATGGGCAGCCCCTCCGAAACAGGGACGATGTACACAGTCATGCAGTATGAATGTAAACATTTACAATGCGACAACACATATGTAAACACATTGTTAAACTGCATCTCCCCTTCACATTGCAGAGGGACAATCAACACCTCCTGCAGAGCAGTCTCAACCTTTCTTCTCTGATGATGAAGAGAACCACAACACCTTTGACTCCGATGCCCTCCAACAGCTCGTGGAGAGCCTCCACAGCCCACTTCCAGGAGCAGGGCAGCCCAGCAGCTATGAGGAGGACCCACCCCTGCACAGAACACACAGCAGGCAGCAACCCCCACCACAGCTGCCTCCCAGGACCCCCACGAAGAGCACATAGCCTTCCCACGCGGTGTGTTGGAATGCCAGGAGCAGCTGGCTGAACAGGTGCGGGTGGGCTTCGACTGCACGGCAGACAAACTAGATGCCATACGTGGGTGTCTAAATCCCATCAGGGACCACTCACAATCCCTAACGGACACCAACGGTCTGCTCCCTGCACTCCAACAAACCATGGCTGACATCGCCAGAGTCCTGACTCAGAGACACGAACGACTGGCTAGTCAGAGTGGCTCCAGCAAGCGAGCTCGCCTGGGAGTTGGGAATCATGCGGAGGCTCGTGGAGTACATGGAGCGGGCCAATGCAGAAAGAGCGGCTGACGCGGCTGCACACCAGCGAGAGGTAGCTGGGTTCCACAATGACCTCAAAACTATCTTCATGGCATGTGAGGTTCCGTGACAATTGTAAGTGATGTTTTTGACTCGCACGAATATGGTCGAGTCTGGTATCTATGAACCGCAAATGACGAGTTTAGCAAGTGTGCGCAGTTTCGCTGTGCTAACTTAAACCGTTCGTTTGTTATGTGGGTTTCTCATCTGTACCCACGGGTTCCATCTTAGATACGGCATCCATTTTGTCTCTTGCCCTCAAGTAGCCAGCGAACGGACGCTGTCCGCTTCGCGACCCTGGGACTCCCAAGATATCTGCGGAAGACACATGTTCTTTGAAAGTGTCTTTATGACGAGGGGGTTGCCGCTGTAAGGCAGATGGCGCCGCTTGAGGCTCATCTTGCCGCACGGGCTTATTGTCTCAGCCGTGCATCTCATTAGGCACGTCCCTTTGATGCCTGTATCTCGTGCTTCCCGATACCTCCCCTTTTACACCCTTTCCGATCTCCCCACTGTCTCCGTCTTCCTCTGCACCTGTCTTCGTTCCTATTTCGATCTACTTTACTGCTGATTGGAATTTGCTAATGGTGGGAAGATGGGTTTTTACAGTTGGGAACCGCCAAATGTTTCCGCACTTATGTTCCGGATTTTGTGTGTTTCAAAGTGACCAAAGCGACCCCTCTGTGAGCTAAATGTGGGAACCGGGTTGTAAACTTTTGTGTTCAATGTTAGCCTATGGGTAAAAACTGTATAAAAGGAGCGATCCACAAAGCCAATTTGAAGCAGTCTCCCCGAACTACACTCGATGTACTTCCTGTGACTTCTGTGTTCCCTGCAGCAAATAAACCTTGAATCTTTGACGCCCAAGGAAGTGTCCCGTGTCTCTGTGACTTGTACGCCGGAGCAGGTTACCCACGAAGGTTTCAGGTGTTGTGCCCTGGCACCGCTGGGTCCAAAAGAACCCAGTCCTTCAGTTGGTGCCCAACGTGGGGCTGCATCAGTGGTACCGGTCCAAGCCCGACGATCGTGAGGAACTTCGTGTGAAATCTCCGAGGGAAGGTGCACCCCGCTTCATCGATCCTGTTGTCGAAATAAGTGGCCCGAAGACTTTTCCCGCGAAGATTCCCGCCTCCTGACGGCTGCGACGGACTGCTGCCCTGACTGTAGACCTGTTTTGGCGCCTGGCGTAGACCTTGGTATAGCGAGACGATTGACGGGCCTTCCTGAGGACGCCATCGATCTTTGAGTTAAGTATTTGTGGGTCGCTCCCAGAGTTCTTGGTTGTTGACACTTTAGCGGGTGTCTTTGTTGTAAACGCTGTGTGAGTGTTTTTGTCGGTGACACTTTGCTAGCGTACTTTGTTGTTGTATTTGTTTGACGACTGCAGCCGCCAAAGACCGAGGGTTTTGTTCTTTGCTGGGACTTGGTAAATTCCGTAACCCTTGAAGTTTGTGAAACTCGGCTAGTGTGCAAGATGCCTGGTCGCAGTACTTTGTTCAGTTGTTTTAGACCTTGTGGTGCGGATTCCCTGCTGGAGGACTCATGTCCGATTCCTCCGGTTGGAACTCCTACTTATGATTTATATAGCAAACATGGGCTAGGCCCGATTGCTTTTAACGATTATTGGATTAAATATACAAAGACAGACGGCGATCTTCGTTGGCCACCTCACGGTAGCTTCGAGGCGTCGATCTTAGATAATTTGGAAATGAAGTTGTTCGAACGTAAATCTAGGCCGGCCATGTTTGATGCCTTTCGGTTGTGGCGCAAAGAAGCCCGACAGAAAGAAATCAGACAAAATAAACGTAGTCAGCGAGATACTGTTGCTACTATAGTGAAGAAAGCTGAGCAGTTTCAGCGTGATAAGGAGGATAAGGATAAGGAAGTGTTTGAGAGACTACAGCGTATGACTATAGACAAATGCTATCCTGCTTTGCCTACGGAGTCGGATAAGAAGGAAGAGGCAGTTGAGGATCCTTTAATGTCCTATCTTATGAAGTCGCCACCTCCGTACGTACAGGGTACCGCAGCTCCTGTGGTCCCTGCCGTACCTGTTCTTCCACCTATTGTTCCTCCGCCTGTTCCTCAACCTGCACCCGCTCTTCCGACTGTTCCTGCTCCTTTGTCTGTTTCTATTCCTACTGCTCCTCCGCTTCCACATACTCCTGCTCCCGCTACTGCTCCTGTGTTGTTAACCCCTGTTGTTGCTACTGTCTCTACTCCTTCTCTTGTTAGCCCTGTGTCTTACTCTTCTCCCTCTACTCGTAATCGTAATTCTCCCCTTGCGTCAAACTTCTTCCAGTCGCTCGGACCTGTTTTTGGGTCCGCTGGTTCTGATGGTCCTCAGAGACGTAGTCAGCTTCCTGGTAACAGAGAACGTGTTGCCCTATATAACATGGCGATGAGTTGGATGATAAACCCTCTTAGAAATCCACCACGTGTTGTCCTCGAAACGTTTGATCAATTCAACATACCAACTCAGAGATATGTGTTTGATGAAATGTGCAAGTTCCTTCATGATCAGATAGTGGCCAATGCGCCTGACGAGGTGCTGACCGCCCTGTCCGAACTTCGGCTTCAGTTCGCAACTGGACTGATAGTAGATACTAATGTCCGACGTGCTATTGAGCGATTGCTATCTCTTCGTCCCGCTCCTATTCCTCATGCATTGTTTGTTGAGGATATTGAAAGACAAGACGAGTCTGGCCAATATCCTATGCGTGAAGTTCCGCCAGTTTGGGTACCAGCTGATAATACTGGTGCCCAGCCAGTACCGGCACATTTCCAAAGAGTGTGGATACACCTCCCATGGAAACGATCGGAAGTGCTTCAGGTGAAACAATCTTTGCCTGATCCTCGCAAAAATCCTACAGGGTATTACAAGGAATTATCGCAGCTCGTAGATGCTACGGTGATGAATCTTGCCGATATCGACATGTTGTTTGGCAACGTCGTACCGCAACCGATATGGGCTAAGATTCGTCACCAAGATCACGCAAATGAATTAGGTGGTGATTGGAATGCCATTACAGCGGCAGACGCTGGACAAGTGGCTGCTAATAAACCTGACCAGTTGATTACTGATCTTCCTCAGCGGATAATAACATTAATGAAAACGCTTATGCCAGCTACGAGGGTAAATTGGGACAAGTTGTCAGCCTGTAAACAGAAGAAAGATGAGAGTGTATCAGACTTCTTTACGAGGTTCGAGGAAGCATTCGTTGATCATAGTGGACAGGATATGGGTACTGAGGGTGGACAGAGGTTGTTTACGGATAAATTCGTGTCGAATTTGTTGCCCGATTTGAGCAATAAATTAAAAAATTCAGAAAGTGCATGGGCCGTTTCTACCTCAGCTCAAATATTGGCTACGGCACAATATTATGAGAATAGAGAGAAAGAAGAAAATGACCGTGCTGATAAAAAGACGAAAGAACTGAAAACTAAAGTGTTGTTACAACAAGCGTATCCGCCACGTTCTAATCAGAATGCATCTCAGCAGAATAGATCACAGTCGCAATCGAATCGATCGCAGTCGCGTAATGATTCCTCTTTCCAAAGATCCTCATTAGGGTACAATCAATGTGCTTATTGTAGACAGGAGGGACACATTAAATTCAATTGCCCTGCTTTAAATGAACGTAATAGTGGCAATTCATCTAAAGGAGGCCGTGGTGGTTCACAGCATGCATCACGTGGTAGAGGTCGTGGTGCTCAGAATGATCGCTCTGAAAATTCATCTAATTCTAATAATTGTTTCGATCAACGTGGATCATCACAAGGACGATCTGCGCAGTACAATGTAGACGATTATTACGTCGATCAGGGGACTGACGACAGTAATTACTAGGACAGCCAAAGACAAGGAGAGGGAGTGGTATCAGTTCCGGTTGATCAGAGAGGGCCTTACGTCGCAGTTGCTACATTGGGCGTCGTTGAGCCTTTTCTGTTGGACACTGGTGCAGCGAAAAGTTCTATTATGCATTCGAAACTCCCTGGCGCACCTTTGTCTGGCTTAACAAATGTTTCCGTTGGATTCTCTGGCGCCCCCGTTAGCAATCCAGTTTCACGCCCTTTGCCCCTTAAAATTGGGCCTCGTGAGCTCGAAGCTCCGTTGATTTTGACTACTGGTTGTGGTGAAAACCTTTTGGGTCTGGATTTGCTTAAACGTTTGTATGCAACTTTGTATTGTTCCCCTGCGGGTGTAAAGCTTACGTTAGGAGAGAGGGTAGTCTCTCCCATGTATTTGTCCCTCGATAAGCTTCCACCGGAATTGGATTCTCTTCCTGCGTCTTTGTGGGCGACGGGTCCGAATGATGTGGGCCTACTTGATATCTCCCCTTATGTTGTTCAGTTGAAGTCTAATGTGCGATTGCCACGTATTCCCCAATATCGTATCTCCCTTGATGGTGAACGAGCTTTGTTAGCGATCATCTATGATTTGATCGAGAAAGATGTCATCGAAGAAACTCGAGGAAACGTGTGCAATAGCCCTGTACTGCCTATTCTTAAACGTACTGATCCTACCAAACCGCCTGTTTATCGTTTTGTTATCGATTTACGGGAGGTCAATAAAATTGTGGTTCCTCAATTCCCTGTTGTGCCTGACATCACGGCGCTACTGACTCTGATTCCGGCTACTGCTTCATGGTTTTCGGTGATTGATTTGAAAAACGCGTTTTTCAGCATCCCGATTGCCGAAGAGAGCAGGGACCTTTTCGGTTTCTCTCTTGGTGGACGTAGCTTCCGGTTCAAACGCGCTCCTCAGGGCTACTGTGAAAGTCCATCGATTTACAGTCAAGCTTTGAAGGGTCAACTGGATGCGTTCAGGTTGCCGGTTGGTGCGGCTTTAATCCAATACGTCGACGACTTATTGGTGGCTGCTGATACTCAGGACATTTGCAAAATTGCTACAGTGTCGTTGCTGCAACATCTCTGTGAGTTAAATCACAAGGTGTCACCTTCTAAACTCCAATATTGTTGTCAAGAAGTAACCTATCTAGGTCACTTATTGTCAAAGGAGGGAAGGAGATTGACCCCAGAGAGAATTGCAGCGATTGCGCGAATGGCTGTGCCACAAACCCAAAGAGATGTGCGTGCCTTTCTAGGTATCACGTCGTACTGCAGGCAGTGGATTCCTAATTTTTCATTGCTAGCGAAACCATTGGTGGCTCTTACGTGCAAGGATGTTTCAACTCCTTTACCATGGACGGAAGAATGTCAGAAAAGTTTTTCTGAATTACGTGATTCATTGTGTTCGGCTCCTGTGTTAGGTACCCCTGATTACAGCAAGCCGTTCACGTTATATGTTCACGAGAGGGAAGGTTGTGCTTTGAGTGTCTTAACGCAACCTTTTGGTGGTAAGCAACGTCCATGTGCATATTTTTCCTCGACCTTAGACCCAGTAGCTAGAGCATTGCCGAGTTGTTTGAGAGCAACTGCGGCAGCTGCGGTCTCCATCCGACAATCAGCAGGATTGGTCATGGATAATATGCTTACGGTGATGGTTCCGCATGCAGTCGATACTCTTTTGAATCGAACGAAAACTCAGCACTTGACGAGTGCGAGGTTGTCTGGGTACGAATTGACGCTCTTGGCAAGCCATATTCAGATAAAACGTTGTAATGTCCTAAATCCGGCAACTTTGTTACCAATTAGTGCAGAGTCAGATGAAGTAGCAGAACATGACTGCTACTTGCGGACAGAAGAGGAAACAAAAGGTCGTGTGGACCTTAAAAACACCCCATTGGAGGACCCGGACGGCACCCTGTATGTGGATGGGTCATGTTTTAAGTTGCCGAATGGCGATGTGACTACTGCTTATGCTGTTGTAACATTGAATACTGTTGTTGAGTCTGCAAGATTGAATCAGAATTCTGCCCAAGCTGCAGAGCTGATTGCTCTCACTAGAGCATGTGTGTTAGCAAAAGGGAAACGTGTGAATGTGTACACCGATAGTCAGTATGCTTTTGGTGTAGCGCATAGTTTTGGACGATTGTGGCGAGAGCGTGGTTTCTTGACGTCGCATGGCACGAAAATACAGCATGGCCAGCTTGTGAACGATCTTTTGGATGCATTGACTTTGCCTGCACAAGTTGCAATTGTTAAGTGTAGTGCGCATCGTAAAGTGACGGATGATGTTGGTCGTGGTAATGCGTTTGCAGACGAGATTGCTAAGGAGACTGCCCGGAACCTTAGCACTCGAATGTATGTGACGAGTTCGGTTAGGTGGCCTGCAGAATCAAGTATGTGTGAAAATACCATAGAGAGCGTGAAAGCGATTCAGAATGAGGCCACCGACACTGAAAAGATGAAGTGGAAAGAAAGTACGGGAAAGTTGGATGTGAATGGTTGCTGGATTGATTTGTCGGATCAGAAAAGATGGATGTTGCCTGATGCGTATGTACTGGCCGTTGTGACAATGGCACATGGGTTAGCACATATTAGCGCGAAAGGCATTTGCAAGTTGCTGGCTGATGTATGGAAGAATGACGGCATTACAAAGTGTGCTGAACGTCTGGTGAAGAATTGTATGGTGTGTATAATGTACAATCCTGGCAAAGGAACCCCAACTCCCCCTGGCAGTTTTGCTCCTCCTTCGTATCCCTTTGAGGTGATCCAATTGGACTTCATCCATATGGAGCGATGCAATAACCTGAAATACGTTTTGGTTGTGGTTTGCGCATTCTCCCGATGGATCGAGGCCTATCCCCTCAAAGATAATACTGCTTTGTCTACTGCGAAAATCCTACTGAAGGAATACTTTCCTCGGTATGGAATGCCTAGAGTCGTGTGGTCAGATAATGGAAGTGAGTTCGTTGGAAGTGTGATGAAGAGTGTGTGTAAGGGCCTTGGAATTAATCAAAAATTCCATAGCGCCAATCATCCCCAGTCAGCTGGATTGGTTGAGGGTTACAATGGCACCCTTAAACTAAAACTAGCGAAGATTCAGGCTACGACTGGACTTTCGTGGCCTGATGCTTTGCCTCTAGCACTACTGTCAACTAGGGCGACTGTACACTCCCGAATAGGGCTTAGCCCCTATGAGATAGTGTTCGGCCGTCCTGCGAATGTGTGGGGGGTTCCTAGGCCAGGAATATTCTCTGATCTTGAGTACCCGATGTTGATTGACTACTTACATGACTTGACTGCTAAACTGAGGTTAATTCATCAACAGGTTTACGACGCCTTGCCGACGCAGACGGAGGGTCCAGGCCACCAGCTCCAGCCCGGGGATTGGGTGGTTACCCGTAACTTTTCACGCAAGAATAATCTGGACCCCCGTTTCACCGGACCTTACCAGGTGCTCCTGGCCACGAGGACTGCCGTTCGTCTTGAGGGGCGGAAAAATTGGGTACATGCTACCCACTGTAAGCGAGTCCCTATTCCTCTGCCGGCAGACCCGTGGGTAAGGAAAGGCATTGCGTCAACAGAAACAGAAACATTGCCGGCGTTTGTACCTTTTAGCGACGCACAGCTTGTTGGAGAACCCTCAGCGCAGCAGAAAGCCACTGTTGAACATTTGTCAGCAAAAGACTCAAGACCAGATCAACCAACTGATCAGCAGGACGCTGTCTCTTCAACGGATCCTTTGTTCGACGAGCAGACACGTCCCGGGAAACATCGATATTCTTTGCGATCTCACACTAAGGACAAATAAAAATTTTCTTGCTTTGCTGAAATTGATAACTGCAATATTCTCGTTTCCCATGATCAATTTTGAACATTCGTACCATTGAAAGTTTTTGTACATATATCAAGCTTCTTCCTTGTATCTTTTTCCTTCCACAGCTAAGAAATATTGTGCTAATATATATACATATTGTGTATTGAGGGCCGTAGGGCCGCGCGCGTACTTCCTTCTGGACAGTAGGTCTTGACGCTAGGTTAAAGGCCGTCGGTTCCTAGGAACTCCTGGGGATTGACTATTGCTGCACAGAACGAAGTGCGTCAAGAAACGTTGCGGACGGTCGTAGGGAATGGCGTTTTCGAAGCTGAATGATTTGGAAGGAGCTCAGGCGTACCGATTCAAGCTGCAGCAACTCAGTCGTACCAAATGTTTTGTATTTCAATTGTTTGTGTTGTTTTTAACTGCTTCTGCATTTTTGGCGGGTGGGGTGTATTATACTATGTCCTACTTTTTACTTGTTACCCCTACTCCTACTCCTTGCCCTAACCTTACTTCGACTGCTTCTCCTCATTCCTTTCATATGTTACCGGAACACGAGCAGGCTAGACGTGTAGAATTCCGCAATAATTCCTTTATTCAGCTCCTCCATCAGCATCAGTTAGTGGTTAACACTACTAATTGTTGGGTGTGTGGGTTGATGCCACATACTACGGGTAAGGGAATTCCATATTTGGTATTACCGTATAGTTCCCAAGGGTCAGCTCGAGCATTCCAGACAATGTTTCGAAGCACACTGGGTTTCCACCCCATTCAAGAACAACGTTCCCCCAACTCTGGTCCTACCTCATATCAGAGGATGCTATCGATGGCAATAGAGGATATGGAAGATGAGATCCATGATCCTTTTCTTATCTCTGATGAAGAGAAACAAGCCTATAGGGTCCTAAGTAGAGGGGAATATAGTATGTTCACTAGTGAAAAGCAGCTTAAAAGCTCGCCTCCAATATGGGTCGTACCCCACACTGGTAATCTTTGTCTTGTGGGTCGTGGCTCGCAAGCCTCACTTGGAGCAAGTGCTTGCACTGAAAGTTACGTCCTGCCAATGGTCTCGTCCCCTGTGTTTCTGGCTGCCAAGGGTACCTACTTTATCTGTTATGATCGTGCATACACATGGTTGCCCGCAGACTTCATGGGCTCATGTTTTATTGCAAATCTGTTGCCTCCGACGTTCACTGTAGATGCCGATTATCATAAGACTAGAGTTGTACGAGGCGTAATTAGCGAAGAGGACACTGCCGGTCAAGAGGCAGGAGACTTTTTCAAGGGTTTCCTCCCGTTTTGGGGACCTATGGTTAATAGTAGGAACCTGAGACAGTTGACTCGAGTGGTAGAATCGACAGCTAATATTACTGCCAGTGCCCTTGGTAATATCACCACAGAACTTCAGGCGGAGAGACTTATGACGTTACAAAACCGTATGGTTTTAGATGTCGTCTTAGCAGACCGCGGTGGGGTATGTAAAGTGATCCATTCGAGCTGCTGCATTTTCATTCCAGATAATGCTCCTACTGTCTATCAAGCCATCTCGAAGTTGCATAAGATCTCCGAATCCATACACGTGGATGTAGGGGATTGGACGCTACTTGGATGGTTTTGGGGCCTGATGTCGACTTGGGGTTGGAAGATTCTGATGATCATTGGGGTTGTGGTAGTGTTCCTGTTCACGTGTTGCCTTTGTGTGCAGTGTGGTCCTGCCTTATGTGGCCTCTGTGCTACATCGTGTATGAGACAACCATCTGTTACCAAGGGGACTCGGCTGGACAGAGCTATGCTACAACAACATCTTGATGGTCTGATGAATATCGATTATGATTCCGACTAGTGCTTGCCTACATGAGGGCAAAAGGAGCGTCTGAGGTTCCGTGACAATTGTAAGTGATGTTTTTGACTCGCACGAATATGGTCGAGTCTGGTATCTATGAACCGCAAATGACGAGTTTAGCAAGTGTGCGCAGTTTCGCTGTGCTAACTTAAACCGTTCGTTTGTTATGTGGGTTTCTCATCTGTACCCACGGGTTCCATCTTAGATACGGCATCCATTTTGTCTCTTGCCCTCAAGTAGCCAGCGAACGGACGCTGTCCGCTTCGCGACCCTGGGACTCCCAAGATATCTGCGGAAGACACATGTTCTTTGAAAGTGTCTTTATGACGAGGGGGTTGCCGCTGTAAGGCAGATGGCGCCGCTTGAGGCTCATCTTGCCGCACGGGCTTATTGTCTCAGCCGTGCATCTCATTAGGCACGTCCCTTTGATGCCTGTATCTCGTGCTTCCCGATACCTCCCCTTTTACACCCTTTCCGATCTCCCCACTGTCTCCGTCTTCCTCTGCACCTGTCTTCGTTCCTATTTCGATCTACTTTACTGCTGATTGGAATTTGCTAATGGTGGGAAGATGGGTTTTTACAGTTGGGAACCGCCAAATGTTTCCGCACTTATGTTCCGGATTTTGTGTGTTTCAAAGTGACCAAAGCGACCCCTCTGTGAGCTAAATGTGGGAACCGGGTTGTAAACTTTTGTGTTCAATGTTAGCCTATGGGTAAAAACTGTATAAAAGGAGCGATCCACAAAGCCAATTTGAAGCAGTCTCCCCGAACTACACTCGATGTACTTCCTGTGACTTCTGTGTTCCCTGCAGCAAATAAACCTTGAATCTTTGACGCCCAAGGAAGTGTCCCGTGTCTCTGTGACTTGTACGCCGGAGCAGGTTACCCACGAAGGTTTCAGGTGTTGTGCCCTGGCACCGCTGGGTCCAAAAGAACCCAGTCCTTCACATGGCTGCCACAAGGCCTGGCACAGATGCATGCTGCTGCTACCACTACATCCACATCTCCGCCCCCCTAAAGTGTCAGTGCCACACAGTGTGGCAGACATTCCGCCATCAGCCCGAGGTGTCGCTGCCACACAGTGCTGGAGAAAGGCCAGCACCACCCACACATGAGGCACATGAAACAGCAGAGGACGAAAATGTGGATGAAACCGCCTTACTGGTATGGACAAAAACTGTAGCATTCATATCCGCCTCATGGCCGGTTTCAGCTTGGTTCTGCCCTCTGCATCATCACCTTCCACTTTCCCTCACTCACCTTGTACCTCGCAATGGACTGCCATATTCTGTTTGAGTGCCAATAACACAGCTATCAGACTGCGGGCTGAACTCTTCCACTTCCTTTGGACTTGTCACTCCCTGAATGACTCTGGCTGACCCTCCACGGGCCAACCTTTGAAAGTGGGGTTTACATGGCCCTGTACTGCTCCAGATGCAACACTCCACTGAATGTGTATTAAACATTCTGAATCACACAGAAGTGTTGTCTCTATGGTCTTTCAATTGTGGTAGTATGGATGAATGTAGGGTCAATGAATTCCTCTTACGTCCATGTGGCTCATGTCATTGGACTTGGGTCACAGGGTGACACATTGCCAATTGTTGTCCGGGTGGCGACGACGCAACAACATCGACGCACGCATTTGTTACTTCCTTGTCCAGCCCCGTACGGAACAACGCCCAGAGCCCCAGGGTCATTGTTCAAACCCTTACGCAGGACTGGCATATGCCAGGCAAGACCACTCCGCTTACGCTCACAGGGGGGACAACAACGCTACATGTCACAGGTCTTCCATGTAGGGATCTGCTGCTCACAGGTCTAGTTGTCAGCATGCCACAGCCACTCCCTCACGGCTGGTGTACACCAACACCACACCCATCCAGCACACGTGTCACAGCACATGTGACCCTACCAATGGAAAGGGCCATGCGCATGTGCTCTACACTATTTCCAATCCCTCTTGGGGTGTATAAGTGTGGCTTGAATGTAGACATGGGGGCCTAGGGGCCTGCATCATCACATTCTGCAGGCCCGGAGGTGACATGATGGCGTCCGCACCACGATACCCAATCATATAGGGTCCATGACTGTGGGGGGCACAGACTTGGTGGCACCGGATACACTGTGGCCGGCACAGGCACACTGCCACGAGACGGTGACTTTGGAGTGGTGTGGCTCACTGGTTAGAGGCGGCAGACCCTGAAGCAGAGAACGGCCCGGGACCAGGGTTCAATTCCCGACGCGGCAGGGTCGTGGACCAGGGTCAGCGGACTCGATAATTCTCGCCTCAGTGCCTACTCTAACCAGGGATCACACTCTGCAACTCTGGGCATTAGCTTGCCTCATCTCCACATCTGCCCCCCACATACGCCAGGGATGCCTGGTTTCACCTTGGAGATACCAAGTAGGGACCATCTCACAGGGATAGCCAGGACGGGTTCCCCAGCGGTCTACAGCGCCACGACGCCTCAGGGCAGCAGTGCGCTTTATAAGACACATACATTTACAATAATAATAATAATAATACTGGATTTTATACAGCGCGAACAGCTACCTCGCGAGGAGGTGTCCCGGCGCTAGTAGAACACAGATGACCTGGGCCAAAGATAGGAAAGCTAGCGTGGCTGGGTGAAAAGCCAGGTCTTTAGCAGTTTCTTAAAGCAGGGTTCGGAGGGGGGCTGTTGTATTGCTTGTGGCAGAGAGTTCCACAGAGCGGAGATGTTTGCTGAAAAGGTCCGACCGCCTAGTCGGGCCTTTTTTGCGCGCGGGACGGTCAGTTGGACACGGTCATTGGACCGTAGTGCGCGGCTTTGGGAGTATCTTGGAACGCGGTTTTTCAGGTATTGTGGGCAGGAGCCATGCAGAGATCTGAACGCAAGCGTCAGAGCTTTGAATTTTATTCTGTTGGCAACTGGCAGCCAATGCAGGGTTCGAAGATGCGGAGAGACTGACTGCTTGAAAGGGATTCGCAGTAGCAGTCTCGCAGCTGCATTTTGAACTACCTGAAGCTTGTGAGTCAGGTATTTTGGGAGGCCAAGGTATAAACCATTGGCATAATCCAGCCGTGAGGTGACAGTCGCGTGGACAACCGTTTTTCTGCAGCTCTCCGGTAGGAGTCTTAGGATTTTTCGGAGGTTTCTCAGCTTGCTCAGGCAGCATCCGGCCACTTGTTGGATATGGGATGTAAAGGACATGTTATACATACATTTACTTTTGGGGCACTGAGTTAGGGGCACCATAAATGCTGAGCGGGTGTGCAGCCTGCGATGATGCCCCATCCTGGCGGTCCTGACTGCTAAGGTTCTGTGTGCCTTGCTGGACCGCAGTATAGGTGGTGGGTGTTGTGGCCCTCTTGGCTGTCCGGCATGCATGTTCAGTGGCTCCATGGCATCTGTTATTCTTCAGGTGTGGCTCTGGGCTGGGCTCTCTTTTGTGGTGCATGTTGTAGTCTGACTTTGCACCAGGTCGGAGCAGGTGTTAGTTACCTGGTGCTAACTCGCCTTAACTCATTTTTTGTGATCTTATCGTAGATCTGGCTGGTTGTTGGGAATGTTGCGGAGTGGTGCTGTCTCTGCTTTTTGCTCTGGAACGCCTACTCTGCATCTCATTAGCGATAGTTGCCGGGGTCATCTGAGGCAATGTTTTTTGAGTATGCTATTGCTGGATGATTGGTGCTATGGGCTGTTTGCACCGGCTTGTGAATAGGGTGATACATTTATCACAAATTTGGCTGCGATAAAGTGCTGTTAACTCGGCGATAGCTCCTTGAGAATATGACCCTAAGACTGCAGTTCTTCAAATACTGACACATTTTCCATGAGACAAAAATTGTGTCCGCTTTCTAGCCCTCATGGATTTGTCAGAGGAATTTGGCATGATTCACCATTCCACGTGTCTGAAGGGGGAGTCAATTCAGCTTCAGACAAATGGAATAGTGAGCTCAGGATTCACCTTAGGGCATACTCCTCCCACATAGGGGGAGTCACTTCACAAAAGAGAGTCCCTGTCTGTAGTGGGGCAGTAATCAAAAAAAGGATGTACTGAAATGTGAAGGAAAATAATTACCAGTGACTGAGATTAAATCAAACACTACGCTTGTAATTTTTTTGTTTGTTTTTCTCAGTAAGATGGTCTATGTGCTTTGGGTATGCCAAGATGTGCATCCTGTGCTCACTGGGCCAGAGGACTCAAGTTGTGCTTTAGTGATGACACCATAAGAGGGAAACCAGTTAGGGGTTGTGTTTGTTTCTGATCAGATGGGGTGTAGCCTACCAGTTTGGACTGGACTGGCTCTTTTGTAGCAGGACAGCTCGATTTGCATGTAGTTGACCTTGTCTGTAATTGGACAGTGTGGAAACAAAGGGTGGTCTGGAACACGTTCTAAATAATTAATATTTGTATGAGATTAATGCAAGCATTGCAATTATTGCTTTTTAATTTTTTGCCGGGAGTTTATATACAGGACAGATTAGCAAGATACACTTTTGAAAGGGTTCTGGGCGAATCAGTCACACTGTTTCTCAAAGTCCTTCTCCTGGACAATATATCCAGATGCAACTTCTCCAGAATTGTTTAACTGTGGATTTGGAAGTAAGTGCAAGTGCGTCGGTTATCGATGCTAAAAATTGCATGTAGGCAGAATATTGTGTCAAAAATATTGAGGGCCAAAATGTTGAGAAGGTAAATACAAATAGGTATGTATAGATTTTCCTTGAAGTGATATATATCATCGAGGTACATGCATGTGGAGTTAAGTACAGTAAAAATTTGCTTACCCATAAAAACTTACCTTCACAATATTTTTGTCTTAAATTTTGACAGAATATTTTTCCCACCTGATAGTTTGGGCTTGACATTTTGTCCAAACACCAGTGCGTCTGTCTGTGAACATCTTGGTTGCAATCAATGTACTGATGGCCACATGCATGATTTGTTGCTGCAGATAAATGATACACCTGGGTTATGTGGAATATAGGACGTTCCTTGTGGGTGGTGGCACTATTTGGAGCAACTAGACCAGGAGTGGGCGGGGGTGGGTGGGGATTGGTTTAGATAGAATGTTTTTATGAAGTTCATGTTTACCTATACATTTACAATATATTGTATTGACGTTGGGGATGTATTTATTTTACTTTACAAAGGATATTTTGGGTATTGACGGCAACGCTGGGGTTACCTCCGACAAGATATACTGTCTTATACCTGTGCTATGATTATGCCTATTATTCGTTTTGCATACAAGGGAGGGGTAACATTGGAAAAGACTGTACAGTTTATCATGTCCCTGTCGATGCCATTATCATTCCTTGCAGTCGATAATAAAGTGTGTTAAAAAAAAAAAAAAACCTGGGTTATGTGGAAAACCATGACGTACTAGAATTTTTGGCCAATATATTTATAAGTACTGACTGTGCGCTGAGATACCCTAGTTGGGGTGATTTTCGCGCATTGTCAAATCAATTCATACATTCATTCATTCAAGTGTTCATTTTAATCGAAACTTTTTTATGGGGGTATAGCCTCCCAAATACAGTTTTTAAACGGTTGAAGTCGCTCGCTAAGCTTGATAGCTTCATGCGATTTCTGAATGGTATTTATGTCCACCTGTTCTAAAGTTCACTGGTCGTCACTGGGTTTTTTGGATTGTCAAATAAGTCATTTAGGAAAAAGGATGTTAGAAAAGGTTTAGAAGCTCAATGGAATAGTAATTTCTGTTGAGCCAGCTATCAATTGCTAAAGAGAACTCATTAAATCCCTGAAAGCCCCAATAATTTGGGTTGCTCTTCCATATACTTCCATATAAGGTTCACGTTTACACAGATACTAGCAGCCCGTCCCGACGTTGTCCGGTTATGAATTGCTGCCGGCCAGTAGTATATTGTTTTTTAGGATTTCGTTTTGATAGCATTTCTTATCTGTGACAGGCCTGTGAAACGCTCCGATTCACAGTGCACTGCTGATGCACTTAAGAGTGAGCGTTCAGTTGTGTGTGAACTCGACTTTCCCTACTTTATTTTTCCTTGCAATATTATATAGCGCAAACTCGACAACATGGCATGAACACAATTTACATTACAGAAGAACACATTCATTTGTGGTAGGCATGGGGAGACAAAGCGATTTGCTTGGAATCACAGGATGTTGAGCTGATGCCGAGATTCGAACGTAGCTCCCCAGCTCTAAAGTTTGCAATTCTAGAACTTGTGGCGGGAGGTGTGTCTAAAAGTGTATGTCGGTGCTCGCCATCAATAAGAGAGACCTGTGCATTTTTCAAATGGGTGGTGCAAAAATATGAGTATGTTGCTGGAGATGTGGGCCGCCGTGCCACCAATGTACTTACCGGGGGAGGGTTAACACCCATTATTCCGCAACTTTCTTTCCGCATACCATCACTCTGCATACTTTCATTACGAAAGTACCATGACTCCGCAATGCCATTATAACGCATGGCATTACATTTTATATGCTTTTACCACGCATACATTTACAACGATATTCGTTGTAAATGCATGAATGGTACAAGCATGTTTTTTTTAATGTTTGGATAAGGTAAGTATGGGTATAGGATTATATGTTTTGGGGTACTGAGGTATATGTTTTGGGGTGTTTGGGTATTTTAAGGTTTCAGATATAGTTCTGGGTTATGGGGTACAGGGGTAGCTTTAGGGTTCAGGGATAGGTATGGGTTTTGGGGTACAGGGGTATTTTTAGGGTTCAGGGCTAGGTTTGGGATTTGGGGTATAGGAGTATTTTTAGGGTTCAGGGGTAGGTTTGGGTTTTGGGGTACAGGGATATTTTAAGGGTGCAGGGCTAGTTTTGGGTTTTGGGGTACAGGGGTATTTTTAGGGTTCAGGGCTAGGTTTGGGATACAGGGGTATTTTAGGGTTCAGGGGTAGGTTTGGGTTTTGGGGTACAGGGTTATTTTTAGGGTTCAGGGCTAGGTTTGTGTTTTAGGGTATAGGGGTATTTTTAGGGTTCAGGGGTAGGTTTGGGTTTTGGGGTACAGGGGTATTTTAGGGTTCATGGGTAGGTTTGGGTTTGGGGATACAGTGGTATTTTTAGAGTTCGGGCCTAGGTTTGGGTTTTGGGGTACAGGGGTATTTTTAGGGTTCAGGGGTAGGTTTGGGTTTAGAGGTACAGGGGTATTTATAGCGTTCAGGGCTAGGTTTGGGGGTACAGGGGTATTTTTAGGGTTTAGGGATAGGTTTAGGTTTTGGGGTACAGGGGTATTTTTAGGGTTCAGGGCTAGGTTTGGGCTTGGGGTGTAGGGGTATTTTTAGGGTTCAGGGGTAGGTTTGGGTTTTGGGGTACAGGGGTATTTTTAGGGATTAGGGCTAGGTTTGGGTTTTGGGGTACAGGAGTATTTTTAGGGTTCAGGGGTAGGTTTGGGTTTTGGGGTACAGGAGTATTTTAAGGGTTCAGGGCTAGGTTTGGGTTTTGGGGTACAGGGGTATTTTAGGGTTCAGGGGTAGGTTTGGGTTTGGGGATACAGTGTTTTTTTTAGGGTTCAGGGGTAGGTTTGGGTTTTGAGGTACAGGGGTATTTATAGGGTTCAGGGGGAGGTTTGGGTTTTGGGGTACAGGGGTATTTTTAGGGTTTAGGGATAGGTTTGGGTTTTGGGGTACAGGGTAGATTTATAGGGTTAAGATGGGTTAGTGTTTAAGGGTGTTGGGGTGTTTTAAGGAGTAAGGGTGGGTTATGATTATGGGGTGCAGGGGTATTTAAAGGGAGCAGGGTTGGATTAGCACACAATATGAGCCATGTCATGAAGGGCGGAACGTACCACACACCCCCAGCGTTTGTCAAGCCCCCAGCACACGCCCACATCACACGCCCACAGCACAACGCAGACACGCCCACAATGGACTACTTTGCTGGCACGGTTCTTTTACCTTTTAAATGTATATGGTGGGCGTCTGCATAGCCTATGTCCTTCTGCTTGGGGTACAGGGGTATTTTTAGGGTTCAGGGCTAGGTTTGGGATACAGGGGTATTTTAGGGTTCAGGGGTAGGTTTGGGTTTTGGGGTACAGGGTTATTTTTAGGGTTCAGGGCTAGGTTTGTGTTTTAGGGTATAGGGGTATTTTTAGGGTTCAGGGGTAGGTTTGGGTTTTGGGGTACAGGGGTATTTTAGGGTTCATGGGTAGGTTTGGGTTTGGGGATACAGTGGTATTTTTAGAGTTCGGGCCTAGGTTTGGGTTTTGGGGTACAGGGGTATTTTTAGGGTTCAGGGGTAGGTTTGGGTTTAGAGGTACAGGGGTATTTATAGCGTTCAGGGCTAGGTTTGGGGTACAGGGGTATTTTTAGGGTTTAGGGATAGGTTTAGGTTTTGGGGTACAGGGGTATTTTTAGGGTTCAGGGCTAGGTTTGGGCTTGGGGTGTAGGGGTATTTTTAGGGTTCAGGGGTAGGTTTGGGTTTTGGGGTACAGGGGTATTTTTAGGGTTCAGGGCTAGGTTTGGGTTTTGGGGTACAGGAGTATTTTTAGGGTTCAGGGGTAGGTTTGGGTTTTGGGGTACAGGAGTATTTTAAGGGTTCAGGGCTAGGTTTGGGTTTTGGGGTACAGGGGTATTTTAGGGTTCAGGGGTAGGTTTGGGTTTGGGGATACAGTGTTTTTTTTAGGGTTCAGGGGTAGGTTTGGGTTTTGAGGTACAGGGGTATTTATAGGGTTCAGGGGGAGGTTTGGGTTTTGGGGTACAGGGGTATTTTTAGGGTTTAGGGATAGGTTTGGGTTTTGGGGTACAGGGTAGATTTATAGGGTTAAGATGGGTTAGTGTTTAAGGGTGTTGGGGTGTTTTAAGGAGTAAGGGTGGGTTATGATTATGGGGTGCAGGGGTATTTAAAGGGAGCAGGGTTGGATTAGCACACAATATGAGCCATGTCATGAAGGGCGGAACGTACCACACACCCCCAGCGTTTGTCAAGCCCCCAGCACACGCCCACATCACACGCCCACAGCACAACGCAGACACGCCCACAATGGACTACTTTGCTGGCACGGTTCTTTTACCTTTTAAATGTATATGGTGGGCGTCTGCATAGCCTATGTCCTTCTGCTGCAACTGCCCTTTCCAACGCTGTATTGGATGTTGTGATTGGTGCTTTGGTTCCTGAGATTACCCCCCTCAAAGGTTTGGGCTCTCTCTTTATTATATTAGTATAGATGAAGTCTCAGTATTGAATTCTATTTTTCAGGTTATATTCTCCTTAACGAGGACCGGTCCGGATTCAACAAGAATAAATGAACTGGCTTGTGAATAAAAGTAAATACATAGAAAGAGAAGACCAGGTCCAAGGGGGTGTGCTGCCCTGAATGGTGAACGAGGATCACACAGGTGCATGTGTGAAAGAGTGTGTTGAGTCACACTGGGCTGAGAAATTCCCATCAGACCACCCTTGTGGTGGCATTTCATCATATGGGAATAAGCAGTCGCTCCATGCGCCGCCCATATCTTCACGTGGCGGTGCGTAAGTGGAGAGCGGCGTGCTGAGCCACAGTCATGCTCAATGAAAAAGAAAAAGAAAAATACAGGATGAGTGCAGTGCTCTAGAAAAAGTGCTTACTAAAATGGACTACCTAGACTAAGGGGAGTGCCTATAGAGATTAGTGTAGGTGTCAAGATTAAAAACACGCCTAGTAGTAGATGAGTGAGACTACATTATGGCGCTGTGCAGGGTGGTCAACTAGTTTCAGCTTGATGGAGCATTGCTCCAGCTTTCGTCAGGACCTTAGAGATGATAGGCTACTGCAACAGAGTGTGATAGGTGTACAAATACAGAAGAAAATTAATAGCATACGTGCATTGTACTTAAGGAAGTCATATATCTCCCCAGAACTTGGAACCTCAATGTCCACTGGAGACAGAAAGGAGTTCTTCTTCCTGTCAAAAAAACAACAAAAAATTCCATGTACCCAGTTGCACACATGAAACCACATATCCCCACAGACACCATCAAGACAAAACACACCTGCGAGAACAATTTGCGTTCCGCATAACACATAAGCATACTAGCTTCATCACATAGAGGCATTTCCTCCTAGTGATACTCACCCAGCTTTGTGTGAGTGAAAGCATCACCTCGCCCGGCAACCGCTCGGGAAATTGAGGCCCCGCTCTGATGTGTAGAAAAAAGGACACAATTAGAGCGCAATTCCTATGTGTCCAGCCCAATTGTTATACACATACAACCCAATGGACATGTGGTAGACTACCATCTGTCCTGCCATAAACTAGCCCCGCCACTAAACCAACACTAATTACTTGAGGTAGGTAACTGACCCTGGGAGAGAAAGAAGGGCAAACTCAGATGGTATCAATGCCACAGGCGACCATCTGTGTCCCCATATCTGACACTGTGACTAGCACTACGAGTACCGTGGAATGTAGCAGCAAAAAGATGTTTTTGCAGCCGACCAGAAAAGACCCAAGTCTAAAAGCATTGCCCTGGAAGAAGTAAGGATTGTTAACTAAAAGCGCTGCCTGTATAATGCTAATTGCTACAGGGCAGTAACCCCATCACAACCTCACCAAACTTACCTATCCGTCGGTACCCATTGCTCTAAGCCGAGCGGAAGGGGAGGCACCGACGGGTCCGCCTACTTCGTTTAAGTACCGGGGCTTCTTGATTGTCAAGCCAATTGTAGTATCCAATATGGCCATGCAACTCCGAGTCACCAGATCTCGAATGAATCGGAAGAAAAGAATGCTCACCTGCGTTAGCAGGAATCGAGCAACTGAAAAGCAACTTAGAACCCGGGAGCGCCAAACCCCGCAAGCCTAGCACTAATCTTAACGCGCATACGCAGAAGTCCTTTGGCTGAGAAACAAAAGACACTTTACCCTCGCGCATGCGCCAAGCTATTTTGGGGCGCCTCAAACACTAATGATCATAAATGTATAACGCAGCTTATCTATATAGCTTGAAGCTCGTAGTCCTGAGCTACAACTGTACTGGATGTAGGGGCTAAATTAGCCACCTCACAGTGGTCACCCAAAAGTGAAACACCACGATTAACCAAAATGATTTTCTAAAGGATTATTCTGAATGGGAATAATAGGATTATTCTGAATGGGAATAAAATCATCCTTATACAGTTATGCAGTGTCAGGTCGATCTACTGCAGATAACAATACTTAAGTGGTATGGGTGGTTAAGGCCAACTGCTGGGGGTAACAGTGCTTATACAATATGTGTGGTTGAGGCAGAATGCTCAGAGGTTAGGCACTTGGAGCATAATGAACATGGACTGCCCGGGAAAGTTGCATAGATGCAATGTGCTAGCATGAAAGGGAGCCGTGGCACAGAAAGATGTTCATAATGCCAGGCCAGAGGAAATTAAACCAAAAGTCAAGCAAAAGGAAGGGATGACGGGGGGGGGCAGGCAGGCAGAAGGAGTCACACACAATTGAATTGGGTGAGCTAATGATGTAAACAATAGATGTGTTTACATCTTGAATATACAGACCCGCAACAAGAAGTTGCTCTAAATACCAAACCAAATGTGCAGAGGGTCAAAGGGGAAATAGTTTATCGACCTGTCAGCTCATGCCCCTATAATCAAAGTAAATACATAGAAAGAGAAGACCAGGTCCAAGGGGGTGTGCTGCCCTGAATGGTGAACGAGGATCACACAGGTGCATGTGTGAAAGAGTGTGTTGAGTCACACTGGGCTGAGAAATTCCCATCAGGGTTGGATTAGCACACAATATGAGCCATGTCATGAAGGGCGGAACGTACCACACACCGCCAGCGTTTGCCAAGCCCCCAGCACACGCCCACATCACACGCCCACAGCACAACGCAGACACGCCCACAATGGACTACTTTGCTGGCACGGTTCTTTTACCTTTTAAATGTATATGGTGGGCGTCTGCATAGCCTATGTCCTTCTGCTGCAACTGCCCTTTCCAACGCTGTATTGGATGTTGTGATTGGTGCTGTGGTTCCTGAGATTACCCCCCTCAAAGGTTTGGGCTCTCTCTTTATTATATTAGTATGGATGAAGTCTCAGTATTGAATTCCATTTTTCAGGTTATATTCTCCTTAACGAGGACCGGTCCGGATTCACCAAGAATAAATGAACTGGCTCGTGAATAACCTGATGAAACGATAATCAGTCTCACTGGGAAAACATTTTACCTCTCTCAAGGAATGCTGCCATCTTACTTATTTATTGGAAGGGTTTACATTTATTGGAGAAGATTGCTCGCTGTGAATCCATGGGGTGCAGGCTGGGAAAGCTCATATGTTTCCAGTTAGTGAGTTGGTAGAAAACAATCCTGTTGAGAATATGATGTCAGAGTAACTTATAAATTCATACTTCCAACAGAAACTTCTAGGGGCGAAAGAATGTCCTTGAAGGAAAATACATTTTCAGCCCAAGGTGGTGTCATGGTGAGTTTGCAAGTCAGAGAGCTGGGCTTCTTGACAGGCCCCATCATTGCAATTAAGATGTTTTAACTGAAAATTTTGTTGAACTTTGGAAGAGCAGCACTTAAACATTGTGAGCTCGTTTCACACAGCTTTTGCTATGAGTTGGCGTTTCCTGTTCCAGCCTTAGTTATGAGGTATATCTGAGTGTCCAGGCCTGATTCACAAACCATGGTCTGTGCGTATTTTTGTCATATTCTAGACTTAGATGTGACTGACTCATTTATTTCCAGGAGTAAAACGTGTTTTCTGCCAGAACGAAAAAGCTTTGTGAATCACAAAATATTTATCCATAAGTATGTCTAACTTACAAGGGGCTGAATATGTATTTAGGCGCTTCAGGTTTTCAAGAAAACTCAATACATGAAGTCACAAGACTCCTGAAATCTTTAGAATTGAGGTCAATTATTGGGAGTGATTCAGGTGGATTGCCTAGTGCCACAACCAGTATATTAGCAGAATTTAGTATGATGTTAAGATGTGGGTTCATGCTTGTGTTATACATATTAAAACATGTTCCCACCACCAAAAGTAAGCAATGTTCATGTATGGGCAACAAGTCTTAAGCCTTTCTGTGCCAAGGATGTACCAGTTATTTCCTCCGCCACGGTGGCCTTGTGCGGAGGACGTAACCTTTATATGCTCTGCACACATCCAGGCAGTCACTCTGCTGTTTACAGCAGTGGGCTTTGATTTTTTTCAGCCTCTGGAGCAAGGGAAGAGCTTTCCCTGCCATTTGTAACGGGAGACCTGGTGGAATGCTGGGTGGAAGTAATTGTGTGACTCCCTGCAGATTCTAGAACTTTTCATTACAGAAATGTGAGGAAAATATGTTTTTATAGTCAAAGTTTGAGGTTTGCAAGGGATTCTGGATAATAAAATGTGGTGAGAGCCATGCAAGCCAACCCACCATGGATAGCCCTAGGTTGGATAGGTTTCACTGGGTGCTGGCTGAGTTAGGGCCGAGAATCTAAGGGATTCTAAGGGAGCAAAAATGGTAGAACAAGTGTTATTTTCATTTTTCCAGGCCCAGGGAGCCTTCACATTATTGGCCAGGTCCAGGCGCTACAACCAGGCCCTCACCAGGCCCCGGGGTGGGCCCTCCCACCCTAGGCTCCATCATCCGGCCTGCCACACCGACAAGGGACCAGGATGGGGTTCCATCAGGCCTGGGAAGGCCTCTCCGGCTTTGCCTATGTGATAAGGTGCCTGTGGGCCGCAGGTCGGAGCTCCTTCAGGGCTCTTTTTGCAGCCCTGGTAGGGCTCTGAGCACCCAGGCCTCAGTGTCCGCTGAACCTGGCCCATTGGTCGCACGCCATGCTTTCCACTGGTGCTACCAGATGACCGAGCATCCCTGGGAGTCCCAATGGGGGCTCATTTGTTTCCCAAGCCCAGCCAGAGGTCTAGGAGGCTAGGTGTTTTTGTGCCTTCAGTCCCCTCTGTCTCCCAGTGAGCATGGATTACAAGAAAGGAGGGTAGCCTTCCTCTTGATTACTAGGGACAGGGTACTCTGGACCCCCTTCTGGTCTAGTGGTTCTCAGCCAGCAGCCAAATGGCCCAGGATCCAGGGCCCCGGTGGGATGTGGGTCCTATCCTGATTGCCATCCTCAGAACTGCCACGTGGCAGAGTTCCCAGGACGGGGTTCCACGGACTAGGGTAGGCCTTCCCTATCAGCCGGGTCCAGGTTCTCCAACCGGGGCCCTCCCAGGCCATGGAGCAGGTGCTCCCAACCTGGACTCCATCCTCCAGCCTGCCCCACTGCCAATGGCCCGGGACATGGATACAATGGGCGGGGAGGCTTCCCCTGTTTGGCCTGGTTCAAAAGCTCTGACCGGACCCCCGGTGGGCCCAGGGATGAGGGGCCCCCCTACCCTGGGCTCTATCTTTCAGGCCACTGCTTGGCCAAGCCCCTGGGATGGGGTCACGCGGGCCCTGGGAGGCCTTCCCGGCGTGGCCGGGCCCTGGCAGACACCCATGATATTGGCCATGTCCACCGGCCTGCTGCACTGCTGAGGGCCAGGGAAGAAGGCCTATCGGGCCCGGGAAGGATTCCCCTGCTTGGCTGGGTTCAGAAGCTCTGACCGGGGCAACATTGGGCTCCAGGGTGAGGGCCCCCCATCCTGGGCTCTGTCTTCTGGCCCACCACATGGCCAAACCCCTGGGGCAGGCTCCCACGGGCCCAGGGAGGCCACCTCAGTGCAGCCGGGCCCAGGAGCTCTGATTGAGGCCCCGCTGGGCTCCAGCAGACACCTCTGCCATTTGCTATGTCCACCGGCCTGCCGCACTTCCGAGGGCGCATGATGGAGGTCCATCCATCCTGGGGAGCCCTCCCCTGCTTGGTTGAGTTCAGAAGCTCTGACCGGGGTCCAGTGGGCCCCAGGTTGAAAGCCCCCATCCTAGGCTCCGTCTTCTGACCCACTGCATGGCCAAGCACCTGGGATGGGCTCCTGCAGGCCCAGGGAGGCCTCCCCAGCAAGGCTGGCCCTGGGGCGTACACTCCTGCCCTGGGTTCTGTCTTCCGGCCTGCCACACTGCCAAGGGCCCGGGACAGGGGTCCAATCGGCCCAGATAGGCTTCACTTGCTTGTTTGGGTTCAAGAGCTCTGAGCAGGGCCTCAGCAGACCCTGGGCTTCGTCTATTGTTCCACTGCATGGCCAAGCACCTGGGAAAAGGCTCCCGTGGGCCAAGGGAGCTCTGACTTGGCACTGGAGTCCCTGCCAGACCCTGGGACAGTCCAGGCCCTCCTGCCCTGGGCTCTGTCCTCCAGCCTGCCACCCTGCCCAGGACGTAGGTCCATCAGGCCCAGGAAGTCTTCCCCCACTTTACTGGGCTCCATGGTAAGGTTCCCAACCTGGGCTCCGTCTTCGGGCCTGCCACATGGCAAGTACCTGGGACGGGGTCCCGCCATACCGGGAAGGCCCCATCTTCTCGGCCGGGTCCAGGAAATCTGATCAGGACACTGGAGCAGGTTCTCCCAACCTAGGCTCTGTCCTTTGGCCTGACGCACCATCCAGGGCCCAGGATGAGGGGAGGTCCAGGGAGGCCTCCCCCACTTCTCCGGTGTGTTAAGGTACACAACGGGATGGGGTTCTGTGTGCCTGAACAGGCCTCCCCTGCTTGGCCTGGCCCAGGTGCCCTGATTGGGCCAGTGGAGCTTCACCGGGCCCTGGGACAGGCGCTCCCGCTCTAGGCTCCAACCTACGGCCTGCCACCCTGCCAAGGGCCCAGAACATGGGTCCATCGGGCCTGGGGAGTCTTCCCCAGTTGGCTGGGTTTAGATGATCTGACCTGGCCCCTGATGGCCTCGGGTTGGGGCCCCCCATCCTGGGCATCCTTCCTCGGTTCTGCTGTGAGACAAAGTGCCTGGGACAGGGTCCCGTGGGCCCAGGGAGGCCTCCCTTCTCGGCCGGGTCCAGGAGTTCTGACCAGGCCCTGAGGCCTGCCAGGCCCTGGGGTGGACACTCCGATCCTGGGCTCCGTCCTCTGGCCTGCACCAAGGCCAAGGTTCCAGGTTGGGGGTCCACCGGGCCAGGTGTGGCCTTCCCTCGCTTCACCTGTGTGTTAAGGTGCCTTGGGGCCCTGGATTGGAGGCTTTTTTGGCCCCTCTCGCAGCCCCACACCTGAGGCCCAGGTGGGGCTCTGAGTCCCTGGGCCGTAGAGCTTCTATCCCATTCAAGGACAAGTGGAAGCCCTGTTTGTTAAGGCACAGCGCAACCAGATGGCCGTCCTCCGAGCCTGTCCTTCTGGTCGCATGCAATGCTTTCCAATGGCGCTACGAGATGGGTCAGCCTCTGTGGAAGCCCCAGTGGGGGCTGATTTGCTTCCCGAACCCAGCCAGGGCACCAGTAGGCTAGGTGCCTTCCTGCATTTGGTCCCCTCTCTCACTCAGTGCACACGGATTACAATAAAGGGGGGTAGCCTTCCTCCAGATTACTAGGGACAGGGCACTCCAGACCCACTTGTGGTCTGGCAGTTCACAGTCAGGGACCAGAAGTCCCAGGACAGGCCCACCTCCATCCAGAGCTCTGTCTTTGGGCCCCTGCTCGCCAGAGCACAAGGGATGGAGTTACGCAGGCCCAAGGAGACCTCCCCTGTGCACCTGGCTCCAGGAGCTCCAATCAGGCCCGGGGCCTGCCAGGCCATGGGGTGGACACTCCCACTCTGGGCTCCATCCTCAGGCCTGCCCAACGGCCAAAGTCCCGGGTCAGGGGTCCACCTGACCCGAGGAGACTTCCCCCCGTTTCGCCTGCTTGTTAAGGTGCCTTCAGGCCACAGGTGTGAGGCCCGTCGGGGCTACCTCACAGTATCGTGCCTGAGGTCCAGGTGGGGCTCTGAGACCCTGGGCCGTAGAGCCCCTGTCTCTTCCAACATCAAGCTGAAGCCCTGTTCGTTAAGGCACAGTGCAACCAGATGTCTGTCCTTCAAGCCCTGCCATCTGGTATCAAACAATGCTTTCCAATGCGCTATCAGATGGCCGAGACACTCTGGAAGTTTTGATGGTTGCTCATTTCCTTCACCGAGCTGCGCCAATGCTCCAGGAGGCTGGGTGCATTTGTGCCTTTGGTCCCCTCTCTCACTCAGTGCACAGGGATTACATGAAAGGGGTAGCCTTCTTCCAGATTACTAGGGACAGGGTCCATCTCTGTCATGGTCTCCGTCCTCCAGCTCCCTGTGTGCCAGAGCACCCGAGAAGGGGTTCCGCGGGTCCGTGGAGGCCTTCCATGCATGTCTGGGTCCAGGAGCTCTAACCAGGCTTCTACGGACCCCAGTGGGGTTGCTCCCATCCTGGGCTCCGTGATCTGGCCTGCCCAATAGCCAAGGTCCCAGGTTGGGGGTCCACAGGGTCCGGGGAGGCCTCCCCCTACCACCTTCCTGTTAAGGTGCCTTCGGGCCCTGGGTCAGAGGCCTATTGGGGTTAACCTCGCAGCCCTGTGCCTGAGGTCCAGTTTGGGCTCCGAGCCCCAGGCCCTACAGCCTATCCCCTCCAAGAACCAGCAGAATCCCTGTTTGTTAAGGCACAGCCTGAGCAGATGGCTGTCCTTCGAACCTGGCCATCTGGTCACGCGCAATGCATTCCAGTGGTGCTACTAGATGGCTGAGCCAGCCTGGAAGCCCAGATGGGTACTCATTTGCTTTCCCAAGCTCAGCCACGGCTCCAGAAGGTTGGGTCTATTTGCGCCTTTGGTCCCCTCTCTCACTAAGTGCGCACAGATTACAAGAAAGGGGGGGTAGCCTTCCGCCAGATTACTAAAGACAGGGTAATCCAGACCCCTTTGAGGTCTGGCGGTTCCAGTGATCAGATGGCCCAAGACCGGCCCACCTCCATTATGGGCTCCATCCTCTGTCTCCCTGCGTGCCAGAGCGCCCGTGACGGGATTCCGTGGGCCCAGGGAGGCCTCCCATGCATGTCCAGATCAGGAGCTCTAACCAGGTCTGGGGGCCCCTCCGGGCCTCGGGGAGGGCACTCCCACCCAATTTTCCATCCTCCAGCTTGCTGGCCTGCCAAGGGCCCAAGACGGGGGATCAGTCGGGCCCAGGGAGGCTTCTTCTGCTTGCCAGCTCCAGGAGCTCCGACCAGAGCTCTGGCGGGCCCTGGAGTGGGTACCCACATCCTGGGCTCCGTCCTCCAGCCCACTGCATCGCAAAGCACCCGGGACGGGGTCCCATGGGGCTGGGGAGGGCTTCCCTGCGCATTTGGGCCCAGGTGCTCTGACTGGGCCCCAGGACGGGTACTCCTATCCTGGGCTCTGTCCTCCGAATTGCCCAATGGCCAAGGTCCCGGGTCGTGACTCCACAGGGGCCTGGGTGGACTCCCCTTGCTTTGCCTGCATGTTAAGGTGCCTGTAGGTCTCAGGCTCATCTGGGCCTCCCTCGCAGCCCTGTGCCTGAGGCCCAGCTGGGGCTCAGAGCCCCCGGCCCATACCGCCCCATCCCTACAAAGTCAAGCGGAAGCCCTTCCGTTAAGGCACATCGTAACCAGATGGCTGTCCATTGAGCCCGGCCGTCCGATTGCACCCACCTCCTCGACCATCTGGTCACACAAAATGCTTTCCAATGGTGCTACCAGATGGCCGGCCGGCCCTGGAAGTCGGCCAAGTCTCAATTAGAGGTCAGGTGGCACTTTTTCATTCACTCCAGTGAGTACAGTTGTACTTTCTGAGCCTGGTTTTCTCTGCCTTTAGTGTTTTCTTGATACTGGCTGACACTGCCCTTAGCATTTTTTCGTACCTGATTGGCACTGTCTTTAGCGTTTATGCTTTGTTTCAGTGCTCTCAAAAGCTAGAGTTGCACTTTGACTCCACATACGCCAACTGTAGACCGCTTCTTGGGGCGCACATGGCACACACAAGCAGTTTGCTGGACCACAGCAAATTCTCAGGGAGAGCATATCCCACTCTTGTTGCCAGTTGGAGTATCCTTCCGAGCCTAGGAGCAGGTAATAGACCGCACTACATCCGGAACACTGGTTTGCATGTCTATTCTTCAGCATGCAACCGGTAAATGAACAAGTGGCGTCACAAACTGTATTAAACACACCCAGCCACTACCCAACAGATTTCGTAACCTTTGTAAGGAGTCTGCTCAGGACCACTAAAGACCTTGCACACACAAACACAGGACACAACAATAGCCTATCCATCTGTGTTAACTAATAGCTTTACTTAAATATCTCAAGTAATTTCCATTGTGGAAGCCTGACCAAGCTACCAGCAGTTAACTAACATTATCTCTTGATGTAAAGAAACTACTTTATAACTTACCACTGTTGCAGCAGCCTAAAGCAGAAATACTTTGCTGTGACACAAAGAACATGGATAGGAAAGTCCATCAGTAATGCTGGTCTAACATCATAAAAAAAACATCAGTGTTTTACATAAATTGCACCTTCTTTTCTCCGTCTGGTTCTCATTCTCGCTATCATGCTCACTTTCATCTGTTACAACCTCTACATTTTTCTGATTTCTTTCCTCACTCCTTTATCTGACTCCTTTGGTATCAGCCTGCCACTGCCATCAGAACTGCAAGCTGCTGGATTCGCATAGGTGAGCACAACAATATGGCTGCCTCCTAATAGTCCCTGCAACTCTCCTGTTATCGCCGTGCCTTTAAAATGATTATTCGCTGCTCGTACTGTTACTTCCTTACCTCCTGCTGCCTTTTGTAGCTGGTAGCCACCTTTTGGTGGTCTGTGGTGGCTATTCTTTATGGAGGCTACAACTTGCATCAAGGCCCCTCTGCTTTGGTGCCTGGAATTCCTGCCGGCGGAGCTCACGCCAGAGAAGGGCCCATCTTGGGCCTGGAACCCTCCCACAGAAAGTTTTAGCTGCTGCACCTGCACCTTTCCTTGGTTTTACTCTCTTCAATCTTTCTCTTTATTTTACGACACAAATTGGGTTAATACTACTTGAATTTATTAACATGGAAGGCAAACAGCTCGCTGTACATACTAATAAGCGAACGCAAGTAATATCGCCACCTCCTCACAAATCTAAAATTGTTGACTCTACTGGACCATCCATAGACACATTTCTGGATCAGTTACAGGCTGTTAGGTCTAATGCTGATAACATAGCTACACAGATTACAAATATTTGCATGGGTATGGCTAGTTTATCTATGTAAATTCCTAAAAATACTACTAAATACAAGATAACAAAACCAAATTAGACCAACTACTTCGTATCACAGTCAAAATTCTCCATATGAATAAACTTTTATTGGACTTGGAAAATCAAAATAGACAATATAATTTAGGTATCTTTAATTTACCTGAAGATATATAGGGTAAAGAGTGTAGACAATATCTAGAAGCCTTACTACATAGCCTTCTAAAACTCAAATTTCCAGAAAAATCTTTGAGTGATAAAGTACACCAGATTCCATTGCTCCTGAAACCTGGTAAAGTCAAACTACATCAAGTTATTTTCAAAGTTCTACAGTTCTACATTACCACCATTTAGTGATGAAAAGAAAAGCTGCAAGAGATATTCCTTCCCTTCTGGTCAGTGGCAATAAAATACTTATTCATCAAGATTTTGCTAAAGACACAGTTAACATATATAAATAATTCACTGCTCTGTGACCATGACTACTGAATTCTGGATTAAAATATGACCTGTTTAATAGGGTTACTATGTGCATTTGAAAATGTGACATCTATAAATCGTTTCATCACCCTGACTTGATACTGCGTGAATATTTTAACATGTCACTGTGCATACTAATAAGCGTGAGCAAGCAATTTCACCACCACCTAATAAGTCTAAAATTGTTAACTCCGCTTAACCATCCTTAGCCATACCTCTGGAAAGGTTACAGGCTGTTATGTCTCATACTGATAACATATCTACAGAGATAAAAAATATTCACAAGGATAAGGCTTGTTTATCCATGGAAATTTCCAACAAAACTATTAAAATACCAGATAACAAAACTAAATTAGACCAACTACTTCCTATCACAGCATAACCCATTTGCAATATCCATTTGGAAACAAGATATCTTTAAATCATTTCATTATCCTGATGATCTTCACGCATTTCCGGATCTCCATTATCCTCTATCCATCGAGACTCAGGAGACCGTCTGGTGACGTTGCTTGTACATCTATCCCTTCTTTAAATATTGGCCCAATTTAATGATATTTACCTGATGGGCGCACTTTCCCCTGACTTTTCTTATCCATACACATGTATAATTCTACACTGCTATTGATGTTTGTTTGTTCTCTTCTATATATTTTTCTTCGTCCTTTTTGTTTTCTATCTCTTCTTTTCTCAGAGCTACTTCAATCTCATGATGATATTCACATGTTTTCTGTCCCAGTTTATGATGGCTTTTTGCCTAACCGTGGTATGTTTTAATATTTGCAGTTATGGATAAGTTTGCCAATTTTAAAATTGTATCTCTTAATGTTAAATGTTTACAACACCCAGTTAAACATGTGAAAATAGTAGATTATTTAGCTAGGCATAAGGCTGATATTTGCTTACTTCAAGAAACGCCTGTAGATGACAATCTTGTCTTGAATCTCACCAACCCTACAGACACTCCACAGCCGCCAAAAATCTCAATAAAAACAATACTATCCTAAGCACTAGCCACGCACCGAGGCCACAGAACTTGACCTGTCTGTATTGCAATGCACGTTCTTTACCCAAGCATGCATTGGACATTTGGGCCTTACTTAACTCAGAAAACCCTGATCTTTTCTTTATTACCGAGACCTGGCTGCAAGACTCCTCTCTACCCTACACAGCAATAGCCCTCCCACCGACTATCGTTTAATCAGACAGGACAGGAAGGATAGAAGAGGTGCAGGACTAGCAATTGCCTTCAATAGCAAAATGAAAACTCACATTGTGGAATCCCACCAGTCAGACTGGGGCGAACTATGTGTCTTTACTATAGAGATTTCCGACAAAGAATTACGGAAAGGAGCCCTCCTTTACCGTCCTCCTGGCACAAAAACTCACTTCATCAATAAATTGTCCGAAATAATCGCTCCTCACATTCTAGCCTACAATAACTTTTTTTTTTCTAGGAGATTTTAACTACCACGCAAAGCTTGTGTCAGACCCACATACCATAGATCTTATCACCAACCTAAGCTTGCTTGGGCTGGAATAACTGGTCACTGGCCCTACACACTCCGCAGGTCATTCCCAAGAGTTACTATTTTCAAATTCATCTCATATCCTCTCTGACCAGCAATTCCCAGTCCTATGGTCTGATCACCAGGTAACAAAATTTCAGATCCAAAGGACGCAGATGCACTCTCCCCCATTGCGTGAACACAAACTCTGTACACCGTTGAGAAATATTCAAATAGAGTGCTTTTCTACCCTCTTTTCCATCCCTTCAACGACAGAAATCACTCTCATTGACAAAACCACTAAAAACTTGGAAACCGCAATCAGCAACACTTTGGACATTATCGCCCCCATAAAGACTACCAAAGTTCTGCTAAACTCTCGCCTTGGTTCACCCCCGATTTAAAAATCGGAAAACTTATTGCCCGGAAGGCAGAACGCAAATGGCGACAGTCGCAAAATGAACAAGACAAACAACAGTACAAAAAACTGCACAAAATGTATATGGGTTATATTGCCTTAGCCAAAAAAACTTACCTTGCTAGCAGAATAGATCAAGCTTCCAATTCACACAAGGAACTTTATAAAATATTCAAAGAATTTAACAGTACCTCTGCATGTCAAACTCCCCTCAAAGCCTCCCAAGAGTGGGTTGACGATCTATTATCCTATTTTGAAGAGAAAATAGACAATATTTACAGTCAATTCCCTCTCACCACCAGCCTCCCCCAGAAAACAACATAGCCCACCCTTTGTCCTCCCCCTCTCTCATGCAATTCCGCACAATAACTGAGGAAGAGGTGGGCCTAGCCCTGAATATGATAAAATCAGGATACCCTGATGATCCGGCATCTGCCCAGATTATCTCTAAAATCGCTCCGGTCCTGGTCCCATACCTCACTAACATCTTCAACCTCTCCCTAACACAATCCACAGTTCCCAAACACTGGAAGAAAGCCACTATTTGTCCAATCCTAAAAAAGCCCACGGCAGACCCAACCCAACTCTCTAATTATCGTCCCATTTCCCTCTTACCTCCGTTTGGTAAAACTATGGAATCATTGATTAATCATCTGCTCTATCATTGCTTGGAACAAAATAAACTACTTGATTCATCTCAGTCTGGCTTTCGGGCATGCCATAGCACTGAGACCACCCTCCTCAAAATCGTAGACAACATCAGGCTCTCTCTCCATGTCAGGCAGTCTGCAGTCCTTATCCTGCTCGATCTCTCCACGGCCTTGGACACCATCTTCCACAGCACTTTGCTACTTCGCCTGTTGGAGATTGGTGTCGGAGGCCCAGCTCTAGGCTAGATCAGGAGCTACCTGTCTGATAGGTCCTCCAAGGTCCAAATTGACCCTTTCGTGTCCATAAAACAGAGCATTGATAAAGGTGTCCCTCAGGGCTCTATACTGAGCCCAACTCTCTATAATCTTTATGTGTCCCCATTAACAAAAATCATCCGTAACTATGGGTTTGACACAGTGTCATACGCTGATGACACGCAACTCCTGATCACGATCGGGACAGACCCTGGTGACACTAAAGTCAGATTTACCAACTGTATGGCATCAGTCAATCATTGGATGGCAAACAACCACCTGCTACTGAATGCCAGTAAAACTGAGATCCTCCTTTTCGGTAATGCGCACAAAGTCCGGACCAATTACTGGTGGTCATCAGTCCTAGGCCCATGTCCCCCCCTAAAAACTCTGCACGCAATCTAGGATTCATCATTGATGACAAACTCTCCATGGCCGAGCACATTAACACCACTGTGCGCACCAGCTTTGGCATCCTGAAAACCCTTAAAAAAAATGTAAGTGTATTGCACTTTCCTCGCGGTTGCCCCTTGTCCAAAGCCTCATCATTAGCCGACTGGATTATGGCAATGCACTACTCGCAAATGTTGACGAGGAATACCTTTCTAAACTTCAGGTGTTACAGAACACGGCAGCCAGAGTGGTTCTCAGTCTCCCGCCTCGTTCTCACTCAGCTCCCTCTCTAAGAACCCTACACTGGTTGCCCGTGAAAAAGAGGATCATTTTCAAAACTTGCTGTATAATTCACAAATCTCTTAACAGCAATCGACCCATGTACCTAGCAAACAAACTGAGAAAGTACGTACCAGCCCAACTTCTACGCTCTTCTAGCAAACTACTCCTAACTGTACTCAAAGTGCGCACAATTAGAACTGGGGACAGACCTTTCTCCAAACTTGGTCCAGAAACTTGGAACTCTCTTCCTATTCATCTCCGCGCTGAATGAAACCACAAAAGATTTCGCAAACTCCTGAAAACATGGCTTTTCCTGCACGATTGAATCATCTACTACTGCCCTCCTGCACCCCGCTGGCGCTGTGAGACATACGGGTGATACACGCGCCTAACAAATATCTAATGAAATGAAATGAAAATAAACTGTCTTATATGAAAAGAAAATGGGTAGGTCATATTCTCTCCTCGCCAGATATGGGGAAATAAAATGGCGTAGCAATTAATTTCTCCAACAAACTTCAAATTCAAATATTAGCTAAGCATTTGAATACTGAGGGAAGATTTCTGCATGGTAAAATTAAACTTGATACTACCCTTTGCACTTAATCAATTTTTATGAGCCAACAGCTAATAACCCACATTTTTGGAATAATATCTCATCTGAAATTGTGAATTTGCGTAATGTTTTGCTTATTTTTGGAGAGCATCTTAACCTAATATGTGATTTCCTATTAGAAAAAGAGTTTCTTCTATTCAGTGTAGACCTCCCAACACTTTCCATGCACTCAAAATACTATTTAAAATACCAAACTTACTGATGTATGGCAATTGCATTTTCCTATACATAAGTATTTTACCTTTTTCTCTAATTCTAATTTTCTCTGATTCTCATTATTCCAATTCACAAATAGATGATATATATTATACTCTAAAAACTTAATTCATTCAATCTCTGATCACACTTTTGAAAACATTGATATTTCAGAACATGCTATGACCGCTCTCTATTTACAAGAGGATAAAGCATATAAATCTTGCTCACAATGGCGTATGAATATTAATATTGCTCTTAATGATGATTGTTAGAAATAGGGTTTCTGGTTGGCAAAGATATGCGCTGTGTCCAAGCAGAAGCCACAATCCTAGTTAGATGCACACTAAAAGATTACCTGTGCTCACCCTGTGGTAGCTTGGCACAGAGCAGTCAGGCTTATCTAAAGAGGCAATGTGTAAAGTATTTGTGCAACACACTCACAGTAACACAATTACTACACCACAAAATATCTCCACACAGGTTTATAAATATTGGTTATTTTATTATAAACAAAACAAGACCAAAATGACAAACATCCAATTGTAAGTAAAGCATTGGTCTTCATCTATGCACATTGAAAAGGTGATGGAAGAGCTGTATTAAGTTAACTGTTTCTAACTGTTTAGCGTGCACTACGTTGCTGAAATCATATAAAGCATTATGGTGTCTTTGGAAATGGCTAACATATGAATGAATTAAAGGTTTGATTTGATTATGTTTTCACTAGTCTTGTTAGTATTGACTTACTTTCATGGGATTGTAGAAAATGGTTTCTTCAAATGTTTTTAAAAACTTTTTTAAATTATATAAAAATGAAAAAAGAGAAAAAATGTAAAAAAAAGAGGAAAAAATAAATGAATTTGAAATGTTTTAAAGAAATGCCATGTATTGATTTTGTACATTTTAACAAATTTGTTTAGGCCGTGATTAGGTCCCTTTAAGGGGTGTTTGCTGGGTCTCTTAGTGCTATTGGAAATTGGATATTTAATGAAAAGAACCTTGTGTGAAAAAGACACAAACATTTGGCGATTAATTCAAAAGAAATGAAAAACGCAGTATGAAAAAATGGAAATAATTGGGAAAGTGATTACCTTTACAAGTGGATGAAATTTGAAATAAATGTTCAATGTGAACAAGGATAAATTGCTGCCCTGTTACAGATGAGAGACTATTATACTACAAGTCAAGTTTAAGCATGGGCTGAAAATTCGTTCCGCTCGCGGAATTTGAAGATTTTCCGCGATTTCGCGATCCGTGAATCTCGCGAAATCGCGGTAAAATCCTCGAATCAGCGGGGACGAATTTTCAGCCAAACACTTACAGGGTTACAGCAGCAGGTGCAAAAGTTGAAGCTAATTTTTTGTAACCTTTTACAAAAGGGTTACAAAGAAATTAACTTCAACTTGGGCACCTGCTGCTGTAAGCCTGTAAGTGCTTCCTGGCGCCTCGTTGCCTGCTTGCAACTATTCTCTGACCCTGCTCTGACCCTTGAAGCAGGGTCAGAGAATAGTTACAAGTAGACAATGAGGCGCCTGTCACGATAATTAAACCTCAACAGGAAGTACTAACAGATATAAAAACAAGCATTTGCAATGCAATAGGTCTCGCAATAGAAAAGTTTGAGCTATTGGTCTTGTAAAAGACAACTTTTTTTATTTATGTGTTGGTTTTGAAAATAGCTAAATTAATAGCTTTGTCATTTACAATGCCAATAGTTATAACTTTCGCAAATGTGACACCTATAGCATTTGTAATGTAACATGTTTTGTATTTATGTGAATTAGATGTATTGATATTACAAATTACAATGGCTTTTAATTTTTTTAAATAATTAATACTCAAATAAAAGTGATTTTAATTTATAATGGCAATAGCTTAAACTTTTGTAAATATCTTTTGTGAAGATTATGTTCAGTGTATTTTATTGTGAAGAAAATCCAAGAACAGAAGTGAAATATTAACATCTTTTTGTGACATTTGTAATAAAGCTTGAAACATTGAGAGAACATATTTGAACCAGTTGTTGTTAAATGGTTGCACAGATTGATGCTGGGGTGGCAGTGAGTAGTGCTGTGGTGGTGCTGAGTGGTGCAGTGGTGGTGCTGAGTGGTGCTGTGGTGGTGCTGAGTGATACTGGGATGGTGCTGAGTGATGCTGTGGTGGTGCTGAGTGGTGCTGCTGAGTGATGCTGTGGTGGTGCTGAGTGATGCTGTGGTGGTGCTGAGTGGTGCTGTGGTGGTGCTGAGTGATAATGTGGTGGCGCTGAGTGATGCTGTGGTGGCGCTGAGTGATGCTGTGCTGGCGCTGAGTGGTGCCGTGGTGGTGCTGAGTGGTGCCGTGGTGGTGCTGAGTGATGCTGTGGTGGTGCTGAGTGATGCTGTAGTGGTGCTGAGTGATGCTGTGGTGGTGCTGAGTGATGCTGTGGTGGTGCTGCGTGATGCTGTGGTGGTGCTGAGTGATGCTGTGGTGGTGCTGAGTGGTGCTGTGGTGGTGCCGAGTGGTGCTGTGGTGGTGCCGAGTGGTGCTGTGGTGGTGCCGAGTGGTGCTGTGGTGGTGCCGAGTGGTGCTGTGGTGGTGCTGAGTGATAATGTGGTGGTGCTGGGTGATGCTGGGGTAGCGCTGAGTGATGATGTGGTGATGCAGAGGGCAGAAAGGCACAAAAAGCAGTCCAACAAAGGGCAGAAGGGCTGAAAAACAAGGGGAAAACGAGTCTAACAGAGGGCAGAAGGGCACAAAAAAACAGTCTAACAGAGGACAGAAGGGCAGAAAAACAAGGGAAAAACGAGTCAACAGGGGGCAGAAAGGCACAAAAACAAGTCTAACAGAGGGCAGAAGGGCACAAAAAACGAGTCTAACAGAGGGCAGAAGGGCAGAAAAACAAGGGAATAACAGAGGGCAGAAGGGCACAAAAAGCAGTCCAACAAAGGGCAGAAGGGCTGAAAAACAAGGGAAAAACGAGTCTAACAGAGGGCAGAAGGGCACAAAAAATAAGTCTAACAGAGGGCAGAAGGGCATAAAAACAAGGGAAAAATGAGTCGAACAGAGGGCAGAAGGGCACAAAAAACAAGTCTAACAGGGGGCTGAAGGGCAGAAAAACAAGGGAAAAATGAGTGTAACAGAGGGCAGAAGGGCAGAAAAACAAGGGAAAAACGAGTCTAACAGAGGGCAGAAGGGCACAAAAAAACGAGTCTAACAGGGGGCAGAATGAATCCCGCCTTGCGTGTTTGTCCACGAAGATGCCACCGTTTTGTGCAATACCTCTACTCAACCGGAGTACTTTCTACTGTCAAATCAGTAAGTGCTCCCTTGTTGGCTAAATGTATAGGGGCAGATTTACAATAACTGGCGCATCCCCAGTTATGCGCCAGTTATTGTGCGCCGTAGCTCCGCCACAATGCGGCGCACCACGTGGCAAAAACGGCACAGATGCGTCACGCATCTGTGCCGTAAAAACAGCGCATTGCTGGAGCTGCATCGCAAGCGCGACGCAGCTCCAGCAATGCTCTGGGGGGCCCTACCTCCCCAATGCTGCGTCAAGCCTTGCGCCTGCTTCAATCAGGCGCAGGGTTTTGACGCAGCATTGGCCTAAAAGTGACTGAGTGAAATCTTGTAGATTTTACTCAGCCACTTTTAGGAGGCGTTCCTGCGCAGGAACGCCCTCCCCTGTGCCGGAACGCCTCCTGGTGGTGCAGGGCTTTACAACGTGACGCATCTCTCAGCATTGCTGGACGTAGCTCCAGCAATGCTCTGGGGGGCCCTATCTCCCCAATGCTGCATCAAGCCTTGCGCCTGCGTCAAGCAGGCGCAGGGTTTTGACGCAGCATTGGCCTAAAAGTAACTGAGTAAAATCTTGTAGATTTCACTCAGCCACTTTTAGGAGGCGTTCCTGCGCAGGAACGCCCTCCCCTGCGCTGGAACGCCTCCTGATGGCGCAGGGCTTTACAACGTGATGCATCTCTCAGATGCGTCACGTTGTTAAAACCCAGCACCATGGCGCATCTTTTGTGCTGCCGCTGCGTCACAAAAGTGACGCAACTGCAGCGCAAAAGAGGCGCAAGTGGCTTGTAAATCTGCCCCATAGTGCTTTTACTACACTGTAGCTGCGTAAAGGGCCAGAAGATGTGTCTCCAGTGACCATTTGTTTTGCAATTTCGCAGGGAAATCCGCGAATTCGCGGAACGCGAATTCGCAAATTTCGCCCATGCTTAGTCAAGTTTGCAAGTGGTCAAAACTTTAGGAGTGGGCACATTCACAATAACAGGCGGGATTCCTAACCAGGGCTGTCCGAGGAACACTATCGCTGTTACTTTGGAAACAGAAGTTGAGATATTGAATTTTAAAAGAATAAATGCAGTAATACACTTAGAAGCAAGCATTGCTCAATAGGTTACTTTAGGTCGTGCTGAACTGGGACAAAGTCAAAGTTTGGGCCGACCTCGTGGAAGTGCAGGCCAGCAACAGGACCCATACAGGATGCAGTGAACAAAATACTATTCCTGATCGCAAACGCTAAGTGAAGGCGATGTGTCAGTTCCGAAGATGGGTGCCAGAATCTGGAGGTGTCGACTGTCGAGTGATGCGCCTGTTTCTCTCATGCAGTCGAGGGAATGCGTTGGTCTCACTGAGCTGCAGCGATGGAAATACACTGTCCGATGCGTCAATCTCGGGAGGCAAAGTGCTGGTTCTGAGTCAATACGCCACTTTTAATCCCGCAGCCGGGTTGATGTACTGATTCTCCTACACACAGACAAAAAATGCATTGAAAACCGTGTTGCAAGTATCTGGACCACTTCCAGTGAGCCAGGAATGGAAGCAGGGACAGAGACTTTGAAATCCCTGAATCTCAAGCAACAGGAGGCAAGCCAACAAGGTCTTGGAGATCACTTGGAGGTAAGGTAGAGTCCATCTCTCCTTTAGCAGAGTCCGAGAGTATCAGGCAGCCGGGCAGCAAACAGAAAAGTAGGCCTTCCAGGTCAGCAGTCCAGTTGAGTCTTTTAAGCAGTACAGTAGTTCTTCTGGCAGAGCTTCAGTTACAAGTCCAGTAGTAACTGGCTCCAGCTTCAGCTCTAGCGTGGAGGAATTTTCCTCTGCGCATCTCTGCATCTCGGACCGAGCAGCTGCAGCGCCATCTGGCGTCCGTCCTTGGCGCACCGCTCCAGTGTCAGAATCAGGACCGGGCGTCAGGATCGGATCGGTTCGGATCACTGGATTACCAACACAAAGGAGGTGAGGTAAGGCGAGGCGAGGCTGTTGCAGAGGGCGGGACCAAGGACTTGAGCGCGGCTGCCGATAGAGGCAGCCGCCAAGTAAGAGCCCGGGGGTCTGACCCAGGCAGATCTGACTAGGTCCGATCTTGCCCGAAGGTACCCCCCGAGCGCTCCGCTCACTACCATCTGCCTCTAAGGGTTTGCTTTCAGCCCCTTTCAGCCCCCCTTCCAGCCCCCCTTCCAGCCCTCCTCACAGCCCACTCACAGCCCCCTCACAGCCCACTTACTGTACCCTCCGTACCTCTCTTTCCTGTCTGCTATCACAGGATCTACAAATCGCCTTCCCTTAAAAAAAAAAAAAGAAAGCGAAGGGGATACAGGATGAGGTCAGGGAGGCAAAGGGACAACACGGACCATACTGCACCCCAGAAACTTACGAGAAAGCCCAGGCAGACAAAAAAGAAGCTAAAGAATGACCTGATGGACACGAGTGATGCAAGCTGGGAGAGCAGGGGGGACAGGGAAGAGAATAAAGGAGAGGAAGATCCCTCTCAGATGTCTCCCCTGCTCCCCAGACTCGTCAGTCCGGGAGGCTCGGAGGCGCAAGGACACCGACACAGCCAAACTAGTAGCAAACCGTCTGTACAACCCAAAATCTACACAAAATTCGCATTTATTAAAGATCCCAGTATGCTCCTCTACCTGAACAACAATGCTAATAAAACCAATCTACCAAGCCCACTCAACCCAATCAAAACACACAAGATAACCCCCATGGAGCAGGGGCCAGAAAGCGCAGCATCAGAGGCGAGTTATATCCAGAACCCAAAAAAAGCGGCCTCACCGGGATCTCTAGAACCAACCACGGGATCCCAGGAAAGTCAATCGGATCGAGAACTAGCACTAGAGAACAGAAGAAAACCAGAGAGGAGGAACCAAGAAGCCACCATAACGGAAGAAGTGAGCATTAATCAAAAAAACAAAGACAAGGAGGACCCAATGGTGGTCCCAATGGAGAATCCGATGAATTCGGAGAACCCGGGGGGGAATCGAATTGCAAACCACGAAGCAACAGGAACCAAGGAGTGTTACAACACATACCACACAACCCCCCAAAGTCCTGCAAGAACAAGAGATAACCATAATGGGAAGGAGGGGGAGAAATGCGACCCACCAGCACTCCAGTTGAATTCCCAGGAACCAAAGGGAATCTGCGAGGATAGTGACGGCCCAGACACAATGGCAGATACAATGGCAGACCAAGCAACAAAAAGGGCCAGGACAAACAAAGCCCAAACAACAAAAGCACTAGAGGGTCAAATAGAATCACCACCACCCAAGTACATGTGGAAACTAGCAACGGGGGTACAAGTGACCACAGCCCCTGGCGACAAGCACTGCCCAAGTATAGCAGACGTTGCCGATGTTGTCGACAAGGCCTGGCAAGTAAAGGATAAAACTACTCAGGAGCAATGGGACTATGGTCGCAGCTCCCCCCTCATTACTGACCCGGAACAACTCAAAGAAATCAACCCAAAAAAGGCGGGAGAGCCAGCATCACAACTCCCAGGCATAAAAACTTGGACTCAACCAGATAAGTCCTCACCGCATAGTACAGGACCCACAGTTCCCATGCCGCTTGACCTGAACACCTCGTACCTCACGCCGGAAGAATGGGAAGATTTGGTAGCAACATACCAGTGGAACCGGAGGAGGGAAAGCAAAGAAACGGCTCCAGCGATAGGCCGGAAAAAGAAAGAACTATGAAGAATGCAGACATCTGGGCATCCCTCCTGCAGACAATGCAATCCTCAGTAAACGCCATCCAGTACCAATCCGACAAGATGGATCTGCAACTTTCTGTCCTCAACACCCTGGCCACATACGTGGCAAACATTGACAGCAAGCTAGCAGACCTGAACGACCTGATAAGAAGGGAGCAAGCAGAGACACAGCTGATAGTATCTAACTGCTCCGGCATCACCATAGTGGACAAACTAGCAACATTACCAACAGCACTGGAAAACCTTCTATCTGATTTTAGGACAGTAGTTCAAAATAGCCATCCCCTCAAGCAACCTGAGGTTAAGCAATCAAACACAACTACCGGGCAAGATGATCCGCAACCAATACAGCAAGAGCCCCCAAAGACGCCTACCAACTCATACCCGACAATGGACAAAATAACCCAAATGAAGACACCGATCACCAGTAGTCATCAAACTGATCGAGGGCAAAACTCCGCAGCATCCATACCAGACTTAGACAAAAGTAACCCAAAAGGGGCAGCAATCTCCCACCAACCATTGCAAGGAAAAGTGGGAAGAAAACAGAAAAGGAAGGGAAGAAATCAAAGGAAATTGACAGGGTGCCTAGCCTGGGGAAAGGCCCGCAACAGTGACCAAACAGCAACCAACGCCTCACAAGCAAGTGCAACAAGGGAGATGGAAGAAATAAACCCCTCAACCACCAACTGTGAAAATGCCGGCCCAGTGGACAAATCTGGATCCGGCCCTGCCCCACCCAGGGGTTCAACCACTTGCCCCGCACCCAAAACCCAGAAAGACACATTGAGCACGCTAAAAGGGGAAAAATATATAGAGCTCGCGGAGAACGACAAGGGGCACAACTCACAAAAAACTTCAGACTCACCTGACAGTGATACACAAGAAAGAACAAAACAAAGTACGGTATATTTCACCAAAAACTGCCCTGAAAACCAGGCTGAAACGCAAATCCCAGGAAGCCCCAAGTTGATCATAACAACAAGGCTAAATCTCTCAGGCCGGAACCGTCGAGAAAGCACCGAAAAAACTGACCAACCCAAAAAAACTGTACCAAAGGCAACCCCCAGTCATGGGGAAACCAAACCTGCTAACAAAGAAAACACTAAGTCAAGAGAGAATGGGCCAGACGGCTCAACAACGACTGTAATATTTCATCCTGAATACCACTCGAGAGGTCCAATGGACTTTTTAAACAGGGGAAACATCTTGCGGCTATTAAATACAGTAGAGAGCCTTAAAACTATCACATCGGCAGACCTGGAATCCGTCGAATTTATTGAATCTCGGAGCCACCCCGGGGTAGAGTCGACAAAAACCATATGGACCACAGGAGAATTTCCGGAGAGAATACTAAAAGAAAAGGAAAGATTTGACTCTTGGGGGATAGAACTTCAAACTCTCTCGTCCACAAGATACCCGGAGCCCCTCTTACATGAAAGTCTCCAAAAGAAGCCCAAGGAGACGACTCCCAAAAGAACTGTCTTAAGAGGAGCTCGAAGTAAAACGCCAGAGAGACAATCGCACTTGAGTCTGGAAGATCACTGACTAATGACAAGAGGGCTTCACCCAACTGGAGCTGGCTCGCAAAGTCTCTAAATGCGAAAGAGACAAGCCAATGACAAACAAAAACAAAAATAGTCAACAAACCTAACACCTTAAGTATATGTTCATGGAACATCAATGGCACCGGCGACAAGTTTTCATACACTGACCTAGGCAATCACCTGACAAAATTCGACATCATCGCCTTACAAGAAACTTGGACTGAATCACCTCCAATTCTGTCAGGGTATACATTGAACTTCCTACCGCCTACCCAGAGCTCGCTTTTCGGCCACAAGAAAGGAGGCCTTGCCACTTATAGCGCATTAACAGTGATACTAAAAGTAGAACAGCTAGACTACAACTTACTTGCCCCAAACGCAATGCTAGCTCTGCAATTGTCACCCCGTGTGCAAAATCCAAATGAGGATATAATCTTCATAAACCTCTACCTACACTCCAGGGAGAAAAAGAAGGGAGTTCCACAACTGAAGGAAGAACTTGTGAAACTGGTGAAGGCCGAGCACACGAATAACATCATTATCTCAGGGGACTTCAACCTAAATTTGCTGAGCGAAGCAGTCACGGCCACCAAATACGACGAGGACCCATTCGTCTGGGAACCCAATCGCCAAGACCGCACCTCGGGGGGCAGAAGCACAAAAACCACAAGGACCCTGTTAGCTACACTAGAGGAGCTAGGACTTAGGGCACTTCATGGAAGATTCCCAGGGGATCAACCGCAGTCTGCTACTTTTCACAGTACCCAGGCAAGTTCCACCATTGACTTTACCTTTGTATCTCGCAGCCTATACCAAAGAGTTGTAGACTTTAGAATCGGTCTCACTGACTGCAGCGATCACCTGCCTCAGGAAACAGTAATGAACACATCAGCGATATTAAAGCCTCCCAGCTCGAATAACGTAGGCACAGACTTTACATCAAATGAAAGACGGGTACAATGCAAAGTCTCCAACCCAGAAAAACTACTAGAGCAAGCGATACGCTCACTCAATGAAGCTCAACGCACCACGAATAACCCGATAACAAGCTGGGAAGCGTTTGTAAAACAGATGAGAGACAACGCGCAGAGAAAAGAGCTTGTAACACGAACAAGAAATAGCTGCAACACGAAACAGAAAAGATGCAATTACTTCCGAAACACCAGCAGGCTAAAAACACTGAAGACAACGATTAACTGGACACTACGAAGAGTAAAAACAGATCCGTCCCTCCTCCAAGAGCTTAGACAGCTAAAAGGAGAGCGCAAGAAATTAATATGGCAGCAAAAAAGGGAAGAAGAAGAGGCATTTTGGGGAAAACTCCTACATGACGCCAAAACAAATCGCAGTGCTCAGTTCTGGCAAAAGATCAATGCTCAGACCAACGAGAAAAACCGAGGGATTGATTCACAGGTGACAGAAGGCGACTGGATAATCCACTTCAGCACTCACTTCAGTGAGACTAAAGAACGCGGGAAAGAAACGCGGGAAAGAAACAGGCACTGTTAATGGAAAGATGGACGAACATCCGTCCCCACACCAAGAATATTTGAGAACGAATGAAGCTGTAATAATCACGACAAATAACAAATAATTAAAAGGATCACAAAAGGTAGAAGAGACGGAGCCCCTGGTCCAAATGGAATACCACCAATATTATTTAAGCAGGACCCAAAATACTGGGCAACTAACTTCAAACCAATGTTCGAAAAAATCTGGCAAACATCTATAATCCCACAATCATGGAGGGGGGCAATAATATCCCCAATCTACAAAAAAGGAGATAGAAATGATCCTAAAAGTTATCGACTAATAGCCCTTCTAGACAATGAGGCAAAGTACTATGCAGGCCTCCTACTTCAGGAACTAACTCTATGGGTAGAAGAAACTTCAACAATCCCGTTTAACCAAACCGGCTTCAGGAAAAATATGGGGACATCTACCAACATCCTAGCCCTGTCACTACTGATCGACTCAGCCCAAGAGGGAAACTATCCCTTGTACCTGTGTTTCATAGACTATAGTGCTGCATTCGACCGGGTAGACAGAAACCTGCTGTGGAAAAAACTGAAAAGAATGAACATCCCAGATGATCTACTGAATCAGCTAATTCTCCTGCACAGCGACACATGGGTCCAGGTCAAACTAGGCCCTGGAGAGTACCTAACTAAGAAAATTCAAACCTACACAGGAGTAAAACAAGGCTGTGTGTTAGCGCCAACCCTATTCAACCTCTTCATGGCCGACCTTTCTACAAAACTTAACGCCAACAACTCGCACGCTCCAAAACTAGGGGGCAAACAGCTTTCCTGCCTATTCTACGCCGACGACCTGGTGCTGATCAGTCAGACCCAGATTGGGCTACAGCGGCTCCTCAACATCACTGCGGAATACTCCAAAGATAATAAACTCTGTATCAACTACAGTAAAACAAAAATCATGTCCCTTAATTATCGCAAGCAAAAATCACCATTCAGATGGTACTTGGACTCGAACAAATTGGAAACCACAAAGGAGAGGCCTAATGATAGCAGCATCACTTAGGAACCTCAAAAATAAAATTGTTGGCCCAAACCTTGCTCCGCTCCTACAAGTGATCCAAGCCAAGCTGACTCCATCTATCACATATGGAAGTGAAGCAATGAGAGGAAGGGATTCGGGAACCCTGAATATAGTAGTCTCAAAAGCAATGCGGATCATGTTCGGTCTTCCGAAATACACCTCACCGGCGCAGATCCGCCTAGAATTTGGGTTGGCCAAAGAAGAACTGGCACGCAAGGGAACTTACCTTAAGACCTGGCACAAGATAAGCAGAGGAGAAGAAAATACCCTTAACGCACTCCTCTGGAAAGATCTACAAAGCAAAAATGACTGTCCAGCAAGAGAGTTCCTGGAGGATGCCATCAATCATCTTGGGGCAAGGCAGCTATGGGATCTCAAAGGGAGCCCGTCAGGTTTCAAAAAAACTATTAACAAAATCGTCAAGAAAGAATCCCTCCTGCAAGACAAAGCCTCATTAGCCAAGAGAGCACACGGCTGGCTGACTGTGCAAACATACAACAAACTTACTCCTCAGGCGTTCCTGGTGAACAGTTTCTCCAAAACAACAAAAGAATCTTTTTTTAAACTACGACTAGGAGTGTTATCAGCAGCGGGCCACATGGCCCCGTGGCTGCGACCATCAAAACCAGCAAAATGCCGCCTGTGCGGAATGCAGGAGGAAAATATCACACACCTCATAACCATCTGCAAAGAGCTGCAGCAAGACCGGACGAACCTACTGAGACCCTTATTTTTAAACAAAGGAATAAGGTCCTGCAGAGAAGCAGTTTTGAGCTGCTTTAGAGGAGACGACGTGCAAATGGCCTGCCGACTGGTAAAATATCTAGATTGGCAGAAACCAGGCTCAAAACGACGAGAGCACAAGCGGACACTGACATCACCTATATAACATCATCCGCCTCCAGCCCCCAGACCGGGCAAGAGACCCATACTGACGAAGAACATTAAAGTACTTTCCCCAAGAAGCACGAACACTCTGGGAGAAGCCGGTCCGAAGGGGAGCGGAGGATATAGAACAACCCACTTGCCGAAAGCAAGCACTCGGACATATACACAATTTTTTATCTAAAGCCGAAATGTACCTGTACTTAATGCTGGATGATCATTGTCCCATTTTTAATGGTATTAGACCGACCTTTTTAACCGTTTTCCTTTAACTGATCATTTTCTTTTACTACTAATAGCTATTTGTAATGGTTTTTATTAACTGTACAATAAAGCATTTTACAAGGTAAAAGTCCAGTAGTGTCTGATTTTAGGGGGTCAGAGACCAAGTACTTATACCCAAAGAGCCTTTGATGTGGGGGTGCCTTCAAAGCAGCTCTCTGAAATGCACAGGTTCCCCTTGAAGCCCAGTCCTGCTTGCCAGGTTATCTATGGGGGTAAATCATCCCTTTGTGTGGGGTACAGGACACTACCTATTCAAGTGAAGTGATACTTCCTTCTTTACATCTTGCCCAGGCAAGGCCAGTAGAATGCAGATGTATGTAGATAGGTACTCTGACACACGTATCCTTTCTGTGTTGTGGTCCAAAGATATAAAACATGAAACAACTACTCTTCTCTGATCAGGAATTACAGCTTAAAAGTGCATTAAGGAATTCCCAATGCTAACCTTTCAGATGAGTAGGCCTCACAGTACCGAAAAACAAAATAGGCTATTTGTCACTACTAGGAGAGGCAAAACATAACAGTACATGCCCTGTCTTTTACTTACATAGCACCCTGCCCTAAGGGCTTTGCAGGGCCTACCATAGGAGTGACTTATATATATTAAAAGGGGGAGCATAAAGCTTGGCAAGAAGTTTTAAATACCAAGTCGAAGTGGCAGTTAACTGCACACACAGGCACTGCAGTGGCAGGCCTAAGACAGGTTTGAGAGGGGACTTCTTTTGTTGGCACAATCAGGGCTGCAGCCCACTAGTACCATTTGAAGTTCAGGCCCTGGGTATATGTTACCACTCTACTAGGGACTTATAAGTACACCAACTACACACATGTTTAGGGAAGAAGCACATTCACTTTAGCAATGATCAGCAGTGGTAAAGTGCTGAGAGTCCTAAGGCCAACAAAATGATTCAGCAAAACATGGAGGCCAAAAGCAAAATGATTGGGATAAGACAACTCTAAGGCTGACAGGTCTAACAATAATATTAAGGCTAAAATAATGTCTGCTATTGAAGATAATTGTTCTTTCAACCCTGACGTATAACATCCAATATTTTATGATGGGATTATTTTAATGCATATATTCGGTGAGCAACAATTTCCATCATGACACATGAGAATAAATAAATTCAGGCAAATATTTCTAATATTGAGAAACAAATAGCTTAGATGGAACATCTGTTTATCACCTCTAAGTACAATACTTATAAATATCAATTGTAAAAATTATGCTATGATTATATCTGTGTATTAAGTAAAAAAGCGGGCGTATGTGTTTCAAATAGAAAGGCTAAATATTATTTCAATACTAGTAGATCTGGGAACCTGCTAGCAAATGTTCTTCGTATTAAAAAAGATAAAACTCATATTCATGCTATTCACAGTAATGATGGGAATATTGCTATAGCCACCTATAATATTGTTAGTGAATGTTTTCAAATTTACTCTTCCCTGTACAGCAGACTTGCGTCAATTGATACCCAAACTATTGATGAATCTTTTGCAAAATGTAATTTCCCACAACTTTCCCGATCTGACACATGGAGCTTGGATTTACACATTTCCAAAGAGGGAATAAGGCCCACCATTAATTCTTTGAAACCACATTAATCACCTGGACCTGATGGTATACCAGCGGAATTTGCAAAACGTTTTCTTCCCTTTCCACTCCTCACCTATTTAAATTGTTCATGAACTTCAGTAATATTAGTATTCTTTCCGGGTCTTTCACAGAAGCATTGATTATTGTCCTCCCAAAACAAAATAAAAGATCACACTAAAGTTTATGATTACCAACCTATCTTGTTAAGTAATCAAGACTGTAAAAAGTTTGCAAAGATTCTTGCCATTAGACTATCTAACATTTTGTCAAACATCAGTCACATGGATCAAACAGGTTCTTTGAAAAATTGATATTCTGTTAATAATACTAGACTTCTGTTCTGTGTGATTGAAGCTATTCCATCTTTCCCTATCTTTGTCAGCCTTCTAACACTTGATGCTGAGAAAGCTTTTGATAAACTTCATTGGCAATTTCTAGTTCAAACCCTTCCTGCTTTTAATTTTGTAGAATCTTTCATGCAAACAAATTCTGCTCTTTATTTACCCCTATTTTCTAGATTGTTTAAAAGGTGTCAATTTTCCAAATCCTTTCCACTTTAAGGAAATCCTTAAATCCACTACATTACAAGATTTTGAATCTTTGTTTCAATTGCCTTTTTCTTCCTCTACTAATTTGCCCCTGTTGCATAACCCTCTTATAAAATTGGATCATACTATACAATTTTGGCAGTCTTAGATCAACACAGGTATCTTTTATTTTATTTTATTTATTGAGTTTTATCAAATTAAAACTTTACCCGAGGGCATAAGAGCGCTTCACAGAGTTAGCAGCATATACTTGAGATACATTTAGAATAAATGCAGATACATAGTGACAGAGAGTGAAGAAGTATTTGAGGTATGAAATTGCATCAGCTGAAATATGTAAGATACATTTTGGTTACAAATAGATTCTTCCTGACATTCTGTGGCAAGGAGTACAAGGACATTGTGGGAAGATTGCCGATATAATCTTGAGGTAGTTACGGTATACAAAATACATATCACTTTGGAGAGCACAGCTGCAATTGTACAAAATTACCGGATGATTCAATGTAAACACATATTAAAAAGAATCACTTGACTATTAAGCAGCATTTTATGCATTTTATGCAGCTATCCCGTTAGTGCAACCTGACCTGTTTTCATTGTGCTTGGGTAGCAATTTGTCTCACAGATATTTTTACTAATGATGCCTTTCTATTCTTATCAGAATTGCAACATACATTTTACTTACCTTTAACAGATATTCCTAAATAATAACTTTTATATTATATATCACACTTCGCGACTGTTTTTCAAATAAATTACCTACTGTTAAAATTTCAGACTCAGAAATGTGTATGCATGTTTGTAATGTGTCTTCATTTGTTGTTTCAACTTTTTATTAAAAGTTACATAATACAACTGATGCTAATTTCTTCTTCCTTTACAACTATTGAAATAACAAACTCTTTATAACCTATTCTTTAGACACTTGGAGACAAATATGAGTAGCAATCATTTCGGGTTGGCTCGCTGTTGCCTTTTTTAACTGTTTGTGGACCCTTCACAAATTATTTAAAGCTAAATGTTTAGTCTCTCCACTGTGCTGACTTTGCAAAATGATTGATGGTGTATTAAGACATGTATTGTTTGAATGCATATTTATCTTCCAATTTAGGAAAGAAGTATGGGATATTATTATGATACTACTCCATAATACCAGTAAACTTTCCTATGATATACTTATCTGTAAACCTACTTTTCCTTCAATGTTTGATATCCTTTGGTCTAAAATTAAATATGACCAATTGAAAAAATGTTTTCTTTATTATCTGTTCATAGTTTGTGGCCCAGGACTACATTCAACAGATGGGAAGCTCATTTATCGCTGAAAGGTGTTGCAAATAATTCTGCCTGTTTTCAAGTGTTTTGCATGTAGTTGATGATTATGTTATATTATTTATGTACTGTTTTACAATTTTTCCATATAGATTACTTCCCTGTATTTAAAAGTATCTACTCTGTACCAAGTAGATATTGTTTGTTTCCTTCATTTTAAGTTTTATTTTTATATTTTAATCCCTTCAAATGTTAGTTTTAATGGTGCAATATTAATAGTATTTGTGCATTTGCATTTCCTCCTATGCTATGTTCCATTCCAGGACTCTTTTTTGCATTGTCTCTCTTCTATTTAAAATTCAATAAACTATTTTGAACTCAAGAAAAGTACTGAAAGTTGCTACTAGCGATTAGCCAGGCTGCTTATGTAGTGCAAAATGAATAGCATGCCCTCAATGCATCTTTTCACCTTCAGTTGATGAGATACTAACAAGGTGAACTGGGGGCTAAAACGAGTATGCTTTCATGATACATTTAAAAGGACACTCTCTTCTCTGCCTTTTTGTCCGAGTTTTTTATGAAACTGGAGAAAAGGTAGGAATCGATCATTCCAAGACAGATTGAAAGAGTAAACTATAAGGAAATCAAGAGTTCTACAGCCACTCAAGAGCATGAACCTTAAGCAACAAAAATACTAGAGCAAAGTAGACTATATATATATATATTTTTTTTTAAGTCTTTGTTATTATTTATTTCATCTTTTGCTAATTCATTATCTGTTCCTGCCAAGGATGAGCGTAAAATTCACATTTGTTCCATGAGCCAAAGAAAAGAGAGTGAAGGAAGAGAGTGGTAAGCTGGAAGCGACAGGAAGATGTAGAACGACTTGTACTTTGGAGTTGTAATGAGAATGTGAAGTGTGAGTCCCAAATATGCATAAAGAGTATGAGTGAGGAGGTGGTACTGGAGAATGAGATACAGAAGAGTGTATTGGTTCTGTTGACTGAGCAGTGTCAGTGAGGAGTGAGAATAATAGTGCATGACTAAGAAGACCTACTAGTAAGATGATTCAGAAGACAGAGTAGGGCAGCACAAGAGGAGGTGAGTGTAAGCGTGCATAGTATGACTGAGACATTTGGCCACGTGAAAAAAGCAGAAGTGTGGGCAGGTATCCGCGGGTAAGAGATAGGAAGGAGAATGTGCATGAGAAAGTGCAGAGTCTGAGTGAAGAGTGGAGAGGCTCATAGGAAAGAGAACTGGAGAAAGAGAGTGTGTGTTGATGACACAGGCGAGTACAATAAAAGTAGGGCATGTGAGCGAAGGTGTGTGAATCTAAGTGAATGAAGCATTTGAAGGGGAATTGGGACAAGATGGTTAGAGTGCAAACACTGAGAGAGAGAAAACACATACTATATAAAAAAGTGGTGCTGACGTAGACTGATGGACACCATTAGAGGAAGAAGCATTTACTATATAGATGTTAATCCGGTGCTGTTCTTCACATTTCTTTACCATATTCATCTGGTGGCGCAATGTGATTAGCAAAGTCACACCTCCTGACGTCATCTATCTCAAGTCTCTAGTGCACACTTCGGCTGTTGGATACTGACTTTAAAGGTACCCTCTGTCCCCCAAAGGTTCCTCCAAAGGTCAGTCGGTTAACCTACTGTTAAGCTACAGGGACACAACATGCTGCTAGAAGCCCTTTCCCTGAAGAGCCCATACCAGCTCCAACTGTAGTTTCCGTGGACCCTACTGATGACTTCTGCTGTAGTGAGACTTGACCCGCAAGTGCTGTTCCAGAAGTCCTGGACTCTTGACTGTGGCAAAGTGTAGTCTCCTAACATCCTGAAAAACCTGCCAGTTACAAATCTTTTGGGTCCAAAGACCTCCAGAGGACAAGGGCAAACCGGCCAAGCCAATCAGACAAATGTGCGCTGCTGCTAGGCCTAAGATTCAGCTTGCACCCACTTGGAGATTTTTCCTAGAAGTAAATCCTTTTCAGCTGGACCTCAGAATGAAGGGATTCAGCCTTACTGGAGCTCTGTTCAGCTATAGCTTTCACCTTCATTCGACAGCTCTCTGGTCATTTTCTGCAAGCAATGGCTGAAGGAATTGACTCAAAACTCATGAGCTCTGGCAAACAGCTAATGGTGTCTGTAGAAAGATCTAATGCGATACCTTGCAACATTGAGACTTAAGCTTCGGAATTTGATTGCCACTGAAAATGTGGCCCTAATCTCTGACTCAAGAATGAGGCACATAAATTCCATTTCTCCAAAAGAATGATGCTCATAATTTTGATTTCACCTGAACAACAACTCAGGTTGCTGCTTCTGCTGATGAATGACGATCAGGAATTTCATTCCTGTTGTGCTTTCAAACTTGAAACCCTAATTAGTGCAAAGAAGTGAGGCTTATGTCACTGATTCTGCTATGCAATTGGGGCAGGTTCTTGCTACAGCTGAGCAACGAGGCTCAGTTCTATTGATTACACTGATCAGTCGGTCTACGTTCGATCATTTCCATGAATAAATAGGAACGACAAGTAAATTCCCTTCCCTGACTAGGACTTGGAATTTACTTGTAGGTAACTGAGGGACAGGTTTACTATTTCTTCCAAGTAGTACACTGCAGCAACCTCAAATGCTGCACTGCGCTATGTGAAAAGGAGAGGAGTAGAGACTGCCCTATTTTCTAAAATAAGGCACTCTCCCCTCCTCTCACTAGCCCTGGCGCAGAAATCAGCTGCCATGCTCCACAGAGACACCTTTGCACCATGGTGCAAGGGTTCTCTGTGTGTCTAGTATAGGTTTTGTACAGGAAGTAACCCATCCATCACAAAATACTATGCATAGACTCACTTTAACATTTTCCCATGTTGTATGTTTGCTGTAAAGTACAGCACATAGGCAAAGGCAAAGTCGGAAAAGGAAGGATAAATTAAGTAATTTCTCCTTCCTTGCGCCTACTTGAAAAGGACACCATTTTCTCATGCTAAACCCAATATACTTTATTTAGTATATTGGGTTTAGTGTGAGAAAACGTGGGTGGTTGCATGGGATCGCCAATGCATCACACTTGGTACACCCCATGGCACAAAGTTATGCAAAGCAGTTAATTTTCTGTAATTTTCATCGCTAAACAAGTTTAGCGCTGGAAAGTAAATTGGGAAAAAAAGATTTTGTGCCAATTTACATCACTTTTGAGATGCAAACATATGGCAAAATATTCGTAAATCTCCCTCTAAATGTTCTACTGCACAGAACTCAGCTGGTATTATCACACAAGTCTGTGAACTCAGGGCTATATGACGCCATTATAAGGCCCAATCAGAATTTTCTATTCATTTGTTTGTGTTGGGTTTTAGGCCATGGAATTTTTGTTATCCATGAGGAACTGCCTCTAATGATATCAGAGTTGGCGGGGTGGTCTAGGTGTGAGTGCAATGGCAACTGTTGCAGCCCCCAACATTAGAGGGGCTGTTGTCGTTCACCCTTATAGGGGCTGTTTTTCTATTACAGCTAACCAGGTTGCGATGGGACATCACAATAGTAACAAAATGGATGTGGGGTGTGATGCAATGCTCTAATGACTAAGATAGTTGAATAAGGAGGCATAGTAGGGTCAGTGAATATGAAAGTAAGCAGTTGGCATTTCAAACTGAATACCAGCGGAGGAGTCACAGACCACAAATAGACTAGAAAGTTGCTGGTTTGGTGGGGACGGCCTACCCTTTCCGAGTAATAACATTTGAAAAATAAGACCAATTTCGGCCTGATTTAGATTCCAGGGGACAGTATTTACTCTGTTGGGGTGATGGAGTAAAATACTCTGTTGCCTTGATAAAGTACTGTTCCTCTAAATTGTTGTCCGCTGGCCTAGAAGACAACTCCAGTCATTGACAGGAACGGCTGTCATGACGGTTCCTGTCAAGAGCTTAAAAGTTTGAAGGATGGCTTTAAACAAGTTTTTGTTTCTTCATAAACAAAATCCAAAGGCAGATTTAGTTTTTTAAATATAATAAAAAGTAATGACCCCGACACCATGGGAGTATTCTCTCATCGTATAGGGGCAATCCAAACATTTTTACTGTCCTTTACCGCCATGTTTTTCACTGCGATAAGGGAGAGTAAAAACTGCCCATTTGCCTGTTTATTCTAAATCACATGGGCGGTCTCATGGCCATACCTCTGACAGCACCTAGTCCATTGGGCCGTCAGAGGAGTATGTCAGCGACAGAGCTGGGGTAGTCACTGTCACTAACATACTTCAGGTCCACTCGACTCTAAAGGTAGGCGGACCTTAAGTTTGCCAGAGATGATACTCTGTTGCACCAACAAGGGAGTACCATCTCCACCCAACTCTAAATCAGACCCTTAGTAATTGTGGTAACAGCTTGTCACCTTTATGCACCAACTGGTCTTTGGCAAGTGGTGAAGTTCAGTATCACCCTTTGGTAGAGGATTAAAATGACACACCTAACTATGCCAGGGAAGAAGTGAAAGAACACATGTAGATTAGAACAGCCCAAAGAAGAGCTGAATGAGAGAGACTCCTCCAAGTATCTACTCAACAGCTACGTAATGTAAATTCATCAAGAACTAATACCCTTTTGGTGACAAAATGTTGTGTTATAAAAAAAACAATGCCAACTGACTCTCCGTGATCTTAAGAACAGTACTGTGTCTCTGTTAAAGCTGGGGTGGTTGAGTATTGATGTATTGCTCTACATGGGACCTGGTCAAGTAAAGGCATGCGTGCACCAAAAGCAATTGTTTCTTCATTTTGGTTTCTCCTGCCTATGTAGTCAAATGTCTTCTGTTTCTATGTCCAATTCTTAAGCTGATGAGAAAGATTCAAGAATTCTTTCTTGGCTGACGCTACAAGGGCTTACTTTTAGGTACTGAAGAGGAATCATGGGTGGAAGGAAAGGGAAGGAAATCTTGCCACAGATTCTCTTCCAAAATGGCAGCTTGCAAACAAAACATCACGACTCTGCCTCCTGCATTGCCCGGCTCGTCCGCCATAATTACGGCGCCTGGTTTCTCGACATGGAAATTGTTCCCCCTTAGTCGGGTTCTGTACTGACCAGCCCTTTCTGCTACTGAGGGTTTCCAACGCAGATATCCTGCTGCATGTGTTTAAATTGGTCCTTATCACAGACGTGATAACCGGCACCTGTCTATTCTGGACGATATCCACCGCCTCCCCAATAGCGCTTCAACGTTTTAGACACTTCTTGCCGCATCGGCGACCTCCAAGCAGGTCTTCCCCTGCCCGAGTGCGGTATCAGGCTGGTAATCCCGGACGGGATACCAGCTGTTGTCTCATTACGGATGTGGTACTGCTGCAGCATTCAGCAAACTTCTTGGGTTAGCTGACTAGCAGCTCACGGTCAACCTCACCCTCGTCCTCCACTTGTTCCTTGCAAACTTCCCAGGCACTCGTTCCATCGCCTTATCCTGATGAGATCCCACTATCTCTCAGGGATCGAAATGTCGTCGACAAACGTCTCTAACTCTATACTTCAATTTGTATTACACTATTGAGTATGAGATGCTAACTGATTGTGACTTTTTTCATTTATATTTCCACAAACAGAAAAGTCACCCTTTTAAGTCACTTGCCTGTGGCAAGGAAATTGGCTGATTTCCTTGTACCTCGTCACAGTTTGCTCTCTCACCTTTTGTATAAAATTGTGCCATAAATTAATGCTTAAATACATTTTTCTATTCTGTGAATACACGCTTATACCCCAATTTTTGATTGTGAAAATTGCGTTATTGTACTTATCCTACTTGTATGGGACCCTTGTTTTTCCCAATAGACGTTTACCCTTGGTCCCGTCTGACCTTTAGGGTCTCCTTGTTCCTTCGTTTATTTTCAAAGCATCAATGTGCAAAGATGGCTGCTCCAACGAGGCCTTACATCTCCATTCCTATGTGGTAGTTTCTGGAACTGTGAGAAAAATCTGTAGCGCTTAAATTTGTTTTACTCATTTGCTCACAGATTAATTAATATTAAAGTTTATTGCTCTAGTGACTCAAAGTAACGGCACAGTTTAGCAGTGCAAAAAACCGAGACTTATTAAAGGCACCCAAATTTTAATCACGGAACCTTACGCATCGTAAAAATAAATGACGAGGACTCTAATAAAACATGTTTTCGTGACCATTCAACTGTGGAAAAGCTGCTTATTCTTTCCAATAAATTCTGCTACTTGGCTGCCACGGTATTATTTCACAATGTGCAATTTATTCTGAGAGCTGTCTCGGGTTTAGATATCATTTAAAACCATTAGGTCAGAAAATCATTAATCATAATTTGAAGTGACATTCTATTTCCCTTATTTTATGCCTTCTCAGGCTTGCTGGGGTGCGCGCTCGCAACCAGAGCTGTAAGACTTTAAGGAATGATTCATCACAATCTTTAATGTCAATCAATGATTGCCCCTGGAGGGAAACACTCACGGCGGGCTCCAGGAGCCGTAAAGTACAAGAACAGATAACCCTTCATCTAAAGCTCTTTGACGTGCGCGGTAATGAGATGTGCTGCAGTCTGAGCTGTGTTTAGCGGACGTTACACAACAAAGCGAAGCATTTTGTCCAAGCGACAATTTACTCCTACCTGTCCGAATGCACAAAATTGCTTCTTTTGTGTGTTCTTCACTAAAACATTCAGCGCGATTGTCTCGCTGTATAAAGTTATTTTGCGTTTTTAACTAGAGGTATATGTTGTTAGGCCTGGCATCCTTGGCATGGTCCCCTGTTTTTTTGCCCCAGCCTCCTGTATTTTTGACTGTGAGCTGGACTGCGTTTTTCTGGCTTAGGTACTCTGGGCACTTTACCACTGCTGATCGGTGCTAAAGTGCAAGTGCTCCCTGTATAAATTGTGATTCTGATTGTTTATCCAAGATTGGCCTATTAGATTTACTGGTAGGTCCCTAGTATAGTGCACTTGATGTGCCCAGGGTCTATAAATCAAATGCTACTAATGGGCCTGCGGCACTGTTTGTGCCACCCACATGAGTAGCCCTGTAAACATTTCTCAGGCCTGCCACTGCAGTGTCTGTGAGTACAGTTTTAAACTGCCATGTCTACCTGGCAAGTGCAACCACTTGCCAGGCCCAAACATTCCCTTTTATTGCATTTGAGGCACCCCTAAGGTTGGCCCTAGGTAGCCCCATAGTCAGGGTGCAGTATATGTGAAAAGTAGGAAATGTACCGGTGTGCTCTACATGTCCTGATAGTGAAATACCGCCAAATTCGTTTTTCAATCTTGCAAGGACTAGCTCTCCCGTAGGCAATCTTTGGGGCTGCCTTGTAACATTTTACAAGTGTTATTTTCAATTGAGAGCAGCTAGAGATTTGGGGGCTGGGTTCTCGGCGCTCAGAATTTAAAAACATCTTTTAGCAAAGATGGTTTTTAAATTGTGTGTTTGAAAATGCTTCTTTTAGAAAGTGGGCATTTTCTTGCTTAACCATCCTGTGCTACTCCCCGCCTGTGGAATCAACATCTGGTTTAGACTGACAGAGGCTGTTTGTGCATTCACTCTAGACAGTCACACTAAGGGAGCTGAGTTGTGCCCTGCATATCCTGATTTCCCATCACCAGTATGATGGGCCTTCCTGTGCTGGAGTGGTGGGAGGACCAGTCACATATACCTGAATAGGGCTGTGCCTGGCCTCTCACAATGCTGTCTACACCCCACTAGTGTGTTTCTGGAGCCAAGACCAGGCAGGGCAAGACCCTGCTCACTACAAAGACAATCCTTTGAAGAATGCCTACTCCAAAGGCCAAAAGGGGTATAAGTATTGAACCTAAAACCCCAAACTGCTAGAACACTTCTAGATCAAGAGGAACCTCTGCCAAGGAGGAAAGCTGAAGAGCTGTGAGGAGCAGTACTGCCCCTTTGCTGTCTGTTGCTTTGTTGGGTTGGCCTGCAGTAGCTGCTTTGGACAGAAAAATCACTGAACTTTTCTTTGTATCCTACTTGTGAAGTTTCTCCAAGGGCTTGTGTGAGCTTGCCTCCTGTTAAGAAGTCTCAGGGCCGTCAAAGACTATATTTGCAGCTTCTCTGTACTCCCCTGCTGGGAGGTCTGACCTGCCAAGTGGTAACAATTCCAGGTCTGAGCTCTTGGAGGTGTTTCTACCTTCAAAAATGGCAAAACCCTGCAAAATCAACCCTTCGCCCTTCCGGCCATATTTTTTCTGACGCAGCACAGGAGAAATTTCTACAAACCGCCGCCATGGGGGCCAAAGAATTTGACGTAGTACCTGCCCGTGGCCCAAAGAACCACCGCAGCCCGAGTTCAGCGCACCGGTCTCCGAAGTCCGAGACCACCACACTGATCTGACTCAGGCCCTGCTGTTCAGCTGAGAAAATCGATGCAACGTTGGACCGGGGCTGAAGAAATTGACGCAGCTCCTGGTTCGCCGCCACTGCATCAACTCCAGCACGTCTGGATTTTCCATGCATTGCACCTGTGCACCAAGTCTACAGCGGGCCCTTGCAGTAAGAAACCAACACATCACCTCCCCTCCAGTAAGGTACCAACGCATCACTTCCTCTGCTTAGCAGTAAGGAACCAATGCATCACCTCCCCTGGAGCAAGGAACCGACGCATCACCTTCCCTGCTAGTAAGGAACCGATGCATCACATTCCCTGCATGTAAGGAGCCAAATCATCAATGTGCTTTGCTGTGCCTCACCCCTCACGTGTGTTTTCACTGGTGATTTTGACGCATCCCAGGTACTTTACACAAAAAGAGAATCATCAATAGTTTTATATGGACTGAACTTTTTCAACACTTTTAAAAGTGATACTTTGACTTATGTATGTTGGATTTTTGTTGTTTTGGTCTTGTTTGGACTAGATAACGATTGTTTATTTTTCTAAACTGGTGTGGTGTCCATTTGTAGTGTTTTCACTATTACTGTATGCATTATGTACAAATACTATACACATTGTCTCTGAGATAGTCCTGACTGCTCATGCCAAGCTACCAAGGGGGTGAGTAGGGTTATCATAGGTGTGTTATCCCCTTGTCCTGATTAGAAGCCAGGGTCCCTACTTGGACAGGGTGTGTGCCACTGCCAACTAGAGATCCCCATTTCTAACATATGTTATATAGACAGACCTATATAGCTATATCTTTATCTATCTATCTATCTATCTATCTATCTATCTATCTATCTATCTATCTATCTATCTATCTATCTATCTATCTATCTATCTATCTATCTATCTATCTATCTATCTATCTATCTGTATATCGATCCATATATATATTACCTAGTGGCAATCGCCACTAGGTAGTTACAGTTAGGTCAGCTGTTCCAAGGGAAAGTGTTTTTTGTGTTACTAATAATTGTGGCACCTTTTGACGAATCTTCACAAAACTTTCCAGTAGGGGCTGAGAAATAAGGGTAGTCCCAAAGAGCAAGATCCACATGCATATTCATAGACTTCTTTAGACAAGGCTACAGCAAAAACAGCAAAAATGAATGACACCAAATTTGTCAGGAAGCTAAATATTGGTCCACAGATTGTACATTTTGTGATTTGGTGTAAATCCATTCAGTAGCTTTTGAGAAACTAAGGTTGAATTCTAATTGTATATTTGATTCATTGGGTCTGCGAAAGTATCAAGAGACTTTAATCGGAGCGCCAATTAAAAAATGAGAACATTCTGATTGGCAGAGGGAGCTTTATTTAAATTGGACAATTTTGCTCCCATGGGGGTCAGACTCCAGTGGGAGCGAGCGCTCTGATTGGCTGCCAGCAACAAGGGAAAAATGTTGCTGCCAGCCATCACCGGATTTGGGGACTAAAGGCCTGATTACTCACTGTGGCGGCCTGACCACCACCACCCCAGTGGTTCAATCGCCGAATTACGATGGTGGCAGGGGGACCACCACAAGACCACTGCCAGGATTCAGGACCCCGTGGCAGTGTGGAAAGCAGGCAGGAATCCTAGCATTGCCTACGCCGGCACCACCGAGCAGATTCCGACCTGCCTTTCCACCAAGCATTTCATAGTGGTGACCCCACCATGAAATGCTTTGCAGAAAGGCATGGAAAGGGGCCCCCAACAGGACCACCAGGCAAATCTGCCCATGGGGGTGAGTGCGGGGGCACAGGCTGTGCCCCTTCAAAGGTGCACGATCGTGCGTGTACTGTGTGGCATGCACAACATGGTGCATGCCACACTGTGAACTAATGTGCTGTAGGCGATGTCACAGTAGCGGTATGCTGTTTAGGCTCTCCTATGAGCCTAACATGCTTCCTGCCATGACACAGCCGCCGCACTGCCCGCCTGCCCTGGATTAAACTCGGAATCTGGCAGGTGGGTTCACCATGGTGTTAGATTTGGGGGTCTCTAGTTGGCACAGGTAGGTATGTGTGACTAATAGGGACCCTCCTCTCTAGTCAGGATAAGGGGTTTACACTCCTAAAATAACCCCTGCTCACCCCCTTGGTAGCTTGGCACGAGCAGAAGGGCTGTACTTCAGAGGCGTTGTAAGTTAAGCAGTTGTGACCACATACAGTAACCCAGTGACAACACTACAAATGGACACCACACAGGTTTTATATAAAAAATAAGTAGACTTTATATATAGTTACCACAAGACCATAAACGGCAAAAATACACACTATTAATACTTTAAGATGGTAGATTTAAGCTTAGTTCAGTTCAGTTCTTAGATGCAACACTCTGCGTCAATGTACCTTAAGTTGCGTTGCGCTTCCACGACAAGCAATGTCGCAGTGATGGGAAATGCGGCAAAGTTCAGATACAAAGAAATAAAGACGTGAAGATCTTCCAGATGCAGCACGCTTCTCTGCGATGCGAGAAGTTCTCGCTTCGATGCTTGGACTGCAGCGGCGACACCCTTACGGTTCGATGGCACCAGCTCCAGCGACGACGCTCTTCTCCCACGATGCGTGAAGCTTCTGCTCGATGAGCCAACTACAGCGGCGACATCCAAGATGCGACGGCAGCAGCTCCGACGGCGGCGCGCTTCTCGGGGATGCGAGGTGCTCTTGGTCGATGAAGTGCCGTCCGACAGTTCCAGCGGTGACACCCTCCTTCGGAGTTGCGACGGCAGCAGCAGCGACAGGTACACGCTTCCTCTTCGTTGCGGCACACTTCTCTCCGATGCGATGCAGTGCGACAGTTCCAGCGGCAACACCTTCCTTTGGAGTTGCGACGGCAGGCACAGCGATGGCGACACGAATCTTCATGTTGAGTCGCGCTTCCAGCTCCTTGCGACACGCAGTTCCTCAGAAGGCCCAAAACAGCAGCAGGCACTTCCAAAGAACTCTGGGGATCTGGGGGGTGAAGTCTTTTGTCCCTGAGACTTTAGCAGGAGGCAAGCTCTTTTCCAAGCCGTTGGAGATCCTTCACAAGTTGAAAGCAAAGTACACAAAGTTCCTTTCTCCTTCCTTTGGCAGTAAGGCAACCACTGCAGGCCAATCCCCCAAGCAGCACTTCAGCTTGGGAATAGTCTCTCCTCAGTTTCTTCAGGTTCCTCTCCTCAGTAAAGGTTTCTTCTTGTAGTCCAAAGTGATCTAATTTCATGGGATCAGGGTCCCAATATTTATACCCCAAAATCCTTTGTTCTCTGAGTGGAGAGGGGCCTTTGCCCAGTCCAAACCAGTTCTGAAGCACTCTTTTTACCAGACTTCTCCTTTCCTTTCACAGTGCAGGGCAGGCACATCAGATGCCCAACAGGGGGTAGAGCCAGCATTGTGGAAGGCAAGTACAGTCCTGGAGCACTTTGTTTACAGGACTCCTTTTCTTCTTTCAGTGGGCAGGGCGGAGACATCAGCCGCTCCCCAGGAGGTGGAGCCAGCATTGTGGAAGGCAGGCACAGCCCTATTCAAGGTTCAGGTGCAACTCCTCCCTCCCGTCTAGATGCAGATCTCGCTATTCACCACCGGGTGACTCAGCCTGTCTCCTGGAATTTCCCCAGCCCTGTCACTCACAAAACCAGACATAGGAATACACAACCTTGCAAAGGCAGGTTTGAATGGTTAGACGATCAGGGTCCCAATATTTATACCCAATATTTATACCCCAAAATCCTTTGTTCTCTGAGTGGAGAGGGGTCTTTGCCCAGTCCAAACCAGTTCTGAAGCACTCTTTTTACCAGACTTCTCCTTTCCTTTTACAGTGCAGGGCAGGCACATCAGACGCCCAACAGGGGGTAGAGCCAGCATTGTGGAAGGCAAGTACAGCCCTGGAGCACGTTGTTTACAGGACTCCTTTTCTTCTTTCAGTGTGCAGGGCGGAGACATCAGCCGCTCCCCAGGAGGTGGAGCCAGCATTGTGGAAGGCAGGCACAGCCCTATTCAAGGTTCAGGTGCAACTCCTTCCTCCCGTCTAGATGCAGATCTCGCTATTCACCACAGAGTGACTCAGCCTGTCTCCTGGAATTTCCCCAGCCCTGTCACTCACAAAACCAGACATAGGAATACACAACCTTGCAAAGGCAGGTTTGAATGGTTAGACAAGCAAATACCTACTTTCTAAAAGTGGTATTTGCAAACACAGAATATTAAAACCAACTTCACTAAAAGATGTATTTTATTATTCTGAGATCAGGCATACTAAACTTCAATTTCTACCATGTTCTCTGAGACAGTTAGGATTATAACATTTAATAATTCTAACAGCCCATTCAGGCACATGGAGAACAGGTAGCCTTGCAATAGTGAAAAATGAAAATGGCTGTAATTCACTATTAGGACATGCCACACACATAAGGGCTTGTCCTACCTTATACTTACAACGCACCCTGCCCTTGGGCCTAACATAGGGGTGACTGATATGTTGAAAAGGGAAGGTTTAGGGACTGGCAAGTGGGTGCACTTGCTCAGTCAGCATGACAGTACCAGACTGCACGCAGGCTCTGCAATGGCAGACCTTAGACACACTTTACAAGGCTGCTTCTGTGGGTGGCACAACCAGTGCTGCAGGTCCAGCAGCAGCCATTGGATTTACACGCCCTGGGGACACTCAGTGCACTAGACTAGGGTCTGACAAGTAAACCAAATAGCCAAATGTTGTTACATGTTACATGTTATGGGTGTCTTATAAAGCGCTCGGCTACTCCAAGGAGTGTCCCGGCGCTTTCTGACCCATAGCTGAAAAGAGAGTAAAAGAAACGTGAAACAGATCACTTATTGACTATAGAGCCAAGTTTTCAAGCCCCTTCTAAAGGCCAACAAATCAGGAGTGCAACGGAGATCCAAGGGGAGGGAGTTCCACAACCTGGGGGCAAGATATTTAAAAGAACGGCCACCTATCCTAGCTTTTCTAATGGTTGGGACAATCGCCAGAGCAAGAGATTCAGATCTGAGGGATCTGGTAGGCTTATAAAAAGTAAGCCGTTTCTGAATGTAGTTGGCCCAACCGAATGGAGTGCCTTATCGGCCAATGTAAGTGCCTTAAAGACAATCCGCTTCCTGACAGGAAGCCAGTGAAGGGAAAGTCGAAGCTCGGATGCTCTAGCATCGCGGGGGAGGCCAAAAATGTCCCTCGCCGCAGAATTTTGGACTACTTGAAGTTTTTGTAGAAGGTAGTCCGGAAGACCCAAGTAGAGGACATTAGAATAGTCGAGCCTGGAACAAATTAAGGCCTGTACCGTTAGTCTCCTATGGACCAGAGGAAGCAGAGGGAGGAATTTGCACAGCATTTTCAGGAGACCGAAGCAGGTACCGGTGAGGCCTGTTATCTGAGACTTCAAAGAAAGATTGTTATGGATTTTAACCCCAAGATTTTTAGCCACCGAGGAGGAAGATGACGGAGGAGACATACTCACCGGCCACCAGTCCTGCCAAGGTGGGTCTACCTGACAACCAAAGAAGAGCACCTCCGATTTATCAGGGTTGCACTTGAGGCTGCTTCGCTGAAACCAGTCGAAGACAGCCCCAAGGCAACCACGGATGCTCTCTCCGTCAAACTCCGCACCCTTTTTGCAGGTGAAGAGAAGCTGGGTGTCGTCAGCGTATGATATTATCTGGGCACCAAGAGACTCTGCCAGTACCGCCAATGGAGTCATAAAGTTGTTAAAAAGGGTCGGGCTAAGCACCGACCCTTGAGGGACTCCAACCTCCAGCGGCGGCACTTCGGCAGAGTGCGGGGGGGCCCAGACCACCTGTCGACGACCCGCTAAATAGGATCTAAACCAGCTCAACACCGTCCCTCTGAGGCCAATCTCATAGAGTCTACTCAAGAGACCCTCGTGGGGGAAGGTGTCGAAGGCCGTCGACAGGCCTAACATCACCAGCATAGCTCTTCCACCTGAGTCAAGAGCTTCCTTGATGGCTTCATTTACTTCCAAGAGAGCGGTCTCGGTGCTCAAGTTGGAGCGGAAGCCTGACTGTGTGGGGTGGAGTAGACCATGATCTTCCAGGAAAGTGGAGAGCACAGAGTGGACTTGCTTTTCTACAATCTTTGCTAAACTGGGTAGAAGAGATATTGGCCTGTAGTTTACATGCTTCTCAGGGTCAAGGCCGGGCTTTTTCAGCAGTGGAACAACCATTGCCCTTTTCCAGGCGGGGGGGGGACAGTGCCGCTTGTCAGGGATAGATTGAGAACAGGATTAAATAAAGGGTTCAGAATCTTGGCGGCACTGGCAAGAAAGGTCACAGGGCAAGGGTCCAAAGGAGAGCCTGACTTGATCCTGAGAAGGAGATCAAGAGAAGTAGATGTAGACATAGCTGGAAATTCTGATAAGACAGGACTGGATTCAGTGGATGAGGTTGAAGGATTACTATCGATGAGATCTGAGCCACGACCAGAGGGGGGAAAAGAGTCTAGGATCTGCTTGATTTTTGAAGTAAAGAAGTTAGCCAACTCAGTGACCCATGATGCAGAGAACTTATGCTGAACTGCACTGGCTTTGGGAGAAACAAACTCCTTCACGATAGTAAAGATTTCTTTGCAAGAGTTGGATGCTGACTCAATTCTGGTGGAAAAATAATTCTTTTTTGCCTCCAGAATATCGGCGTGATAGGACTTAATAGAGGATTTATAAGCGGACTTAGCTTCCGCATCATATTGCTTACGCCATAATCTTTCGGCTAACTTACAGTTACGCCGGGACAGAGCCAAAGACTCGGAAAACCATGGCGCCGAGCTACGTTTGCTGGAAGAATGGGGCGTAGAGAGTGGAGCAAGATCATCTAACCGCTCAGTCAGCCATCTCTGTAACGTATCAAGGTCACTCTCCAGATTACCTGATAAAATGCAGGGATGTTCCAGATAGGCTTGGGCCAGACTTTCAGGAGTAACCTTATGGTATGGCCTACTGGGGTGCCTGAGATGGTTAGAATTTGTACGGGATGGTTTATTTCTGCCCTGAATAAGAAAACAGATCGAAAAATGGTCAGACCAAAGAACTGGGATGGGACAGGTCATGACAAGGGGGACGGTAGAGAACACTTGATCCAAAGTGTGGCCCTTATCATGAGTCGCACCAGACAGATAGGGAGTTAAGCCTAAGGGGGCGGTGATGTCATTGATTTTAATTGCATCACAATCAGACTCGGTGTCCATGTGAATATTAAAGTCCCCTAGCACTATACAGTGTTCAACCTTCAAGCAAAGTGTGGTAATGGCTGATTGTAATTCATCAAAGAAGGGACCCCGCAGGCCAGGAGGTCTGTAAATCAGGAGCCCAGAGAAAGATTGATGGGGGGACAGAGTGATGGAAAAGACAAGGGATTCGCAGCCAGAGATGGACTGAGATGGCACGACCACACAAGTGACAGATCTTTGGACTACAAGTGCAACCCCTCCACCTCTGCCCAATGGTCTGTCCTGTCTATAGAGTATATAGTCAGGTGGGATGGCAGTAGCGATATCCGGGTTGGAGGACTCACTAAGCCAGGTTTCAGTGAGCATGGAACCACTGATTAATACATCAATGTACAATATGGAGCACTTGCACTGTAGCACTGAATAGCAGTGGCACAGTGCCCAAAGCATCTAACACCAGCAAAAATACATGAGGCAACAGCAAAAGAATGTAAGGGAGACCCACGCAAATGGTGCCAGGTCTAACACATTGGCTTAGCGTTCTTCCAGGGACCACTGTGGTGGCAGTCCTACAGGAAGACTGCTAAACTTTCAATAAGCCCCTTAGTACCCTCTCCTGAACATGTTTAATAAAATAAATCTAAGGGCGTATTGTAGGGATACCGTGGCCCCCTAAGCCCCAATGGGGAGACCCAGAGGGACCCCAGCTGGTGCCAAAAACAACAGGACTCCTGCAGGATCAAAAAGAAAAATTGACAGCATAGTTCGCATGATTTTAGTAATAGGAGATAGGCATTTGGCCCCCACCCCTAGGCTTTACAGGCCCCCATAAGCCGACATCTGGGTTCAACATTAATATTTATGGGGCAAGCCATTAGAGGCCCCTGGGGACCCACCCCAGGGCCAAAATCATAGTGTATGGGGAGGGGGATGCACAGCCACTCCCGAAGCCATCAGAGGCCCTAGGGAGCCCGCTCCTGGGCCTGAAATCAATTCCTCTGAAGTCAGTTGAAAAGGGATGGGGGCCAGCTTTGAAAATTCAGCCTCCAGCTGGGGGCAGCCTTTTGATGTGTTTCCCTGCCCGCGGGCAGGCTAACAGGTCTAAATGTGCGCCTGCCTACAGAGCGCAGCATTGGTATATGATCACTGAAGGCGGGAGAAATGCCAGCTCCCCTACATATGAGGAGCAATCTGGGGCCATGGGGCTTCTCCCAACCCACAACAAATGTATAGTGGGTGCCTCGGGTGGGCAACAGGGAACCCATCTTTAATAGTAGGGGCCCCTGGGATTAGGGTCACTGGGGCCAATAACAGTTCGGTGAGGGGGCGTGCTGCCTCCTCCCCTTTATTATAAGCCCTCAGGGAGGAAGCACCTCAGTGCCTAAAGAGGCTCGGGAGGGGGGCTTGCCAAAATGTGGGAACAATAAACACTGTTTACTCTATGGCGAGAGTGTACTCTGTAAAACACTGTTTCCAGACAGTGCAACTCTAATGAGTAATACACCAAACAGTATTTAAAATTATTTACTAAGAACAGTGTACGCTCTATGCAAATCTTGTCCAAAGAGCGGCCATTTGCATTCAATTAACCAGGGTCTGAAAGTGCTAAACATCAGAGTACCTACAGCCTACATACTGTGGTGAAAACATTGCAGATGACTCACCTTCTGAAGCAAAACAAGTACATGTACATAGGTTAGTACTTGGCGCACACAGTCTTCTGTGTTAAGTAGAAATTGACAATTCTGTCTAATAACTCAAAGCTGCTTACAGTACTCTAGTAAGTCGTACGTAGAATCTTTGCCCTGGTGGAAACTATTTCTACAGTACCAAATACCTTGTGTAGAACTTACTGGACAGAACACGCCAACTGTCACCTGCATAAACATTTACTCTTCACTACAAAGATTTATAATGTGTTCAATATCTCTACACACCTATAGCAGATTAGGAGCACATTTTCTTTCTAAACACTTACACCCACTATCTGGATACAGGCTGTGCAAATTTAGGAAGAAAATTAATATGGTAGCTACCCACCCCTAGCTAAACTATAAAATAAACTAGCACACTCACTGGATGATGTCATCATTAATGTCATCAGGGATGTTATTTAGGATGTCATTTGAGATCCAATCAGTGATGTCATAAATTATGTCATAGAACATGTCATGAGTAATGAAACATGTGAAGTTATAAGCAGAGCATGACAACATTAATATTGTCACTGGCATATTCATATAACTATAATGCTACTTTAACCCTTGTTTTTTTCAGTGAATATACATATGTTTATTTAGGGATACACACACATATATACATATATTTACATACATATGCACTAAAGCGGTCTGCTTTGTAGAAAGTTGTTCCTGCGCAGAAGGCATATTTGTATAGATATATGTGTGTACATAAATCTATCTCTCCATCTATCTATCTTTCTTTCTATCTCTATCTCGCTCTCTCCCTCTCTCTCTCTCTCTCTCTCAATATACATTTATGTATATTTATATATATTATACTTATATATCTATCTATCTCTCTAGATAGATAGATAGATAGATAGATAGATAGATAGATAGATAGATAGATAGATAGATAGATAGATAGATAGATAGATAGATAGATAGATAGATAGATAGATAGATAGATAGATAGATAGATAGATAGATAGATATATATAGATAGATAGATAGATAGATAGATAGATAGATAGATAGATAGATAGATAGATAGATAGATAGATAGATAGATAGATAGATAGATAGATAGATAGATAGATAGATAGATAGATAGATAGATAGATAGATAGATAGATAGATATCCTGGGGCAGCCGCCACTGGGTACTTATAGTTAGGTCTGTGTTGCTATAGGAAAGGCAATTTTGGTTTTCCTTATAACTTTGGCACCATGTGACGAATCTCCACGAAGCATTCGACAAAATAAAATCTTCTCCACCTCAGCTCCTTCCAGGAAATCTTCCAGGCGATCCGTCAAATAGAGTCCAAGAAAAAGGGGGGTTCCCAAACGCATTTTCCCCATTCATTTTTCCATCTGAAAATTTAACAGCAATACTACAAAAACTGATGAGCCAAACTTGCTTATACATAATTTGGCAGAAAGCTAGATGTTGGTCCAGAAAGTGTGCTTTTTGTAATTCTGAATAAAATCTGTTTTTGAGCAAATAAGGCTCAAAAACGGTGTATATTTTATGTCGTGGAAGATCCCTGGGACAACAGATCTCAAGTTGAGATCTAATTAGCTCACACCACATCAACAAGGATGTGGCTCTCTCCAGACTCGGGAATCAGTCCTGAGTATTACAAAAAAGGTAAAGAATAAGACATAGGGGGGTAGGATAAGGATATCCTCGCCACCTAGACCTGATGCCAAATATTTCGTATTTTTTATTTTGCTTTGAATTTGCGGAGGATTGCAAATCCACAGGAATTGTTTTTAAAAAGAGAGGGTTTCCATACAACTGAAAAAAATATGTACCGGGTGGGTCAGGGTCGGAGCTGCCAAAACATATTTTGGGTGGGATACATGGACCCTTTTCCTGAGCTTCTCGGATACCCTGGGAAACCCATCCCCTTGGGCCGAGAAAGTGGAGGGGGGTGCGCTCTTGTGGGCAGGGAAACTCAAATTGTTTCCGCCCGGAGAAGCAAGCAAAAAACAGCTGCTTTCTTCAGGCGGGAGTAAAAGTGGCTCCAGATGCACCCTGATCTCCCAGCACGCTCCCCAATAAAGTGGTTGGAGGGTGGCCTGGGTAGGCATCAGAGCACTCACCTGAGGCCCCGGTGGATGGGTTTCCTTGGATCATAAATGCCCCTCCCCTAAATAAAAAAATAGGCCACTGGAGAATGGAGGCCCAAGGAGGCTCAGGGAGTGGGGGCCCACCATTATAAAAAAAATTAAGATAACAGGAGACGGGGTCCCCAGGGCCAAAAGTGGAGCAGAGTGAATGATTGTGTATCCCTCTCCCCAATAAAGTTTTTTAAAAGAGGGTGTCCTGGGTGGGCACTGGGACTCCAAAGTGAGTGATATATGAGTGGCAAGCCACTCATTTATTATTCACTGCTCCAGCATGGAGTGCCCCATATTTCCATGGAAGTACTTTTTTGTTCAATGAATGAATGAATGAATGAATGAATGAAGGTATTTATAGAGTGCATTGCTACGCACAAGTGTCCCAGTGCTAAACACGCCAAATCAGGGAAATGGAAGCACTAATTGCTAAATAGGTGAGTTTTTCATTATTTCCTAAAAAGCTGCCTCATTAGTGGTGTTAGAGAGAGAGCTGATTCGAGAGAGAGGCTACCAGAAAAGAGAATGAGGAGCCCCGTTGCCTTTTTTTCTTGAGTGGCAGAACAACCAAAAATTAAGCATTCGTGGAGCACAGGGGTCTTGGGGACAACACATGCGGATCCTTGAGTTCAGGAATTTCAGACCCGTCTCATTAAAAGTTTGAAGATGACTGTTTTTTTGACAGAGAACCAGTGTCATTTCTAGTGAAACACTGTTACTGGTGACTGTTGAAAGTTAGAACAATAGCCAGAGTGGGCAATCTGCAATCCAGCAGCCCAACCAACCAGGTACGGGGACAGTGCCAAACAGTAGCATTTCAGTTTTGTCAGGGTTGCTCTGGAGGTTGTTGGTACTGAGCCATCTCTTGACAGTTTTTACACATTCTTAGAAAGCCTGGGGTGCGTCTGACGAGAATAATTTGCACACAAACTGTGTGTTGTCCGCATATGAAGTGATTTTGATTTCAAACGACTCAACTTAGTCTGTAAGGGGTGATAAGTAAATATTGAAAAGGGTCTGACTAAGCATAGAGTCCTGTGGGCCCCCATAATGAAGAGATTTCATCTCTGAGCAGAACGGTCTCATTGAGACAGTTTGGTCCCTACATTCATGAAAAGAGGTGAGCCAACGAAGGGCTGAACCGGTCACACCAATAGCAGTGAGCCCGTGTAGTTGGATCTTGTACGAAACCGTATCGAACACTGCCAAGAGGTCCAGAAGAACCCAATGCAATATTATATCTGAGGTCAAGGTGCCACTTCATTAGCTCAGAGATTTCCAGTAGTGTTGTTATCCTGGTATGATGGGCTCTGAAACCCAATTGTGAGGGATGTAGCACCTTGAAGGATTATATAAAATGTGATAGCTGGGTATTTACCAGTTTCTCCAAGATTTTTGGTAGAGCTGGAAGCAATGGAATAGGGTGGAAATTGGCTAATAATGCTGTATCTGCATTTTTTGTAGGGGAACCACATTATCTTTCTTCAAGGAGCTGGGCACAACTGTGCATATGGATGTTGTGAACAATTGTCAGATAGATGGGGCAGATTATATATGCAATCCGAAGCAAAATACGGGGGGTATGTAAGCCTGATTTGCAGCTGAGGGAGCACTCTTTGAGGTTGTCTTCTGAGGTAGGGAGGAAGCACATAAGTATGTCTCCCACCCCACCTACAGTTAGATAATTAGAGGGTGCAGCATACTTCACCATTTTTAAGGAATTGAGTTTCAGTTGAATTTTTTCTCAAAGGTGTTGCTCAAAATTTTGCATCTGCAGCACATGGTGTAACAGATACGGAGGAATCACAAAACTGTGGTACAATCTTAAAAAAATAATTCCTTTGGCCTGTTCTTAGCCTCGTTAATCAAATTAGAGTAAAGGTTGCCTCTGGCTAACTTAATATTGTTGTGATATACATTCAATGCAGACTTATAGAGAACTTTATCTTCACTTTTGTAGTGGCATCTCCAATTACTCGCTAATCTTGTTCAGGCTTGTCATTCAGCAGCTAGCTCTGCTGTAAACCAAGTGGCTGAAGTAAAGCAAGTCTTTTTATAGACCACTTTTCAAGGGCTACCTTGTCACTTGCCGCAGTAAGCCAGTTGTTCACTACTGTGTTATCTACTGTTACCTCACCCGAGAGACAAGGCAATGTTGTGGCTAAATAATCCTTTAACTTTGGTATATCAATTTTGTTCCAGTCACGAACAAGGCCGCTAGATACCTTACTGGGCTCTGGCCTATGGTTGAGGAGAGGCAAAGAGAATGGACAGATGAAATGGTCGGGCCATACCACTCTCTTCGGGGCTTCAAAAGTAATGGGTGTGTTGAAAAATATTAAATCAATTGTGTGTCCAACCTCATGAGTAGGACTAAAGAGAGATTCAAGGCTGGTAATGTTTCCAGACGAAGTCTCACAAGAGAATCTTCAGCCATCTTCATGCATAGATTAAAATGTCCTAATATTATACACTTACCATAATTAATGATCTTAGGTGCAACTGCCTGATCAACAAATAGGATAAAATCCCCTACGTACCCTGGGGGGGGGCACGACAGGGAGTGTTGGGCAGATGAAGAAAAAATAGAAGCTTAAGACTTCTGTATCCATTACCTCCTCCACCCGGACCTTTGCACATTTCAGATATTTTTTAATGAAATTGCAATCCCCCCACCTTGTTTCTCTTTCTGATCTGCATGATTGCAAGCGTAAGAATCCGATGGGGCTAGTTGCAAGTTGGGGTGAGAGTCATCCTTCAACCAGGTCTCAGTCAAAAAAAGTATATCCAGCTGAGAGTCAATTAGGAGATCATAGACATCTATGGAAAGAGCATATATTGATAAGCGCAGCTTTAGGCTGCTGACCCATGATAACATTTGGTCCCCCCTCCACTGTGCTAGAACCTTGTAGGCTCAAAGTCTTTCTATATAGTACATGCAAACTGGCCCTCAATGGTGTTTCACAGCCAATGTGAGCACGCTTGCTGTGGAATTTCTCAATTTATGTAGTACCTCATCAGAGTAGACCACCCTAGACTTGCTTTTCCCCGTAGCCCTGCTTTCACTCCTCAAACCAGCATAATGGCTGATGCTGGCCACTTCCCGGACGTGTGCAGGCAGGCTAGCCTTTAGCCTCATAATTAAAGAGAGAGCCTCCCCCAAGGCGAGGCTCGTCTACCCAGCAACAACTGGAGAGTGTCCAACACTGTTGTATATAGCGACCCCATATACATTTTTTAAGCTTGGTGGTGCCCGTAGAAAAAAAGAGATAAAGAGGGGCATTACCAAACATTTGTTAATGTTGTGGGGGGCTGCAGAGAGTGAAGCAGACTCCCAGCAACATTTAAGAAAACATACTTTTCCTGGGCATTTTTAAAACTAAGACGTCAGGAGAACTTACAATACTTTTGTAAAGCACTCCCAGCTGGAGCTCTATGCTCTACAGCAGGAGTGCAAGTCCCTCTTGTAGTTGTTTGTATCATTGCACTTAGTGGGCTAAAAGCCTCAGAGACATGTTGCTTTTGTGTTTGTTTGTTTTTTTATTTTTAAAAACGATATGTACCTGAGACTTACCTTTAACAATTTGTCATCCCACAAAATTCATTAATAAAAATGTTAAAAGAAAGACTCACATCATTTTTTTAATTAAAAGTTTACTTAACATTTTTATAATTAGCACTATTAAACATTGCATTGTGTGAATTACTGAAATATACACTAGATAAAAAATATTTGTGACTTTGAGAGAGATGATAATAGCGTTTTATATTATGACATTGTTACTCTTTGGCAAAGTCAGTGAGTCTACCTGAATACAGGTAGGACACAGTGCATGCTAGAAAGCAGTGAGTGGCCTGGGGTTGGCTGCCGGCAGGTGTTTGGACGCAGGACCTGGCTGTAGGTGGGGTATTGGCTTTAACTAAAGTAATAAAATATTACCTTACATAAAAAAAATGCTAATCCAAGAAATTTACCGAAAGACCCAAAGGTTAAAGTGGCAATATAATTAGATGAAAATGTATGGTAATACATGTTGTGTTAAACTTACAAAACCACACAAATTCACCAGTTATAGTTATTTCAAGTAACTTTAACTCGTGCCCTAAAGTAACTATAACTCGTACCTTTGCATGCACTGCTAAGTGTCACAAATATTACACCATTTATGACATGATCTACCGCATCATTGATAATATCATTGCAACATTTGCAACATTTGCAATACAAATATTGATGAGGAAATTGTGCATGGCATGTGCAGGGTGTGTGAGAGCCACCTGTACACATCAGTTAAAAAGGATATTTCAGTGAGGTAGTCTGCAAGTCACTGGTAACCTAAATCTAGCTGTTTAAAAAGTACCAGGAGAGGTATGTGCCAGAATATCCTGCTTGTATCTTCTCTGCATCACTAAGAGAGGTCAGTCTGGGTTGCACAGATCACTTCATCCCTTTTCTGTATGCATGAACGGTGTACACAGGTCTTGATGACTAGCAGGGAGGACGTATACCTTCAGGGATGCAGAATGCTAGTCTAGAAATCCGGCATATATTATGATTTACCAGTCAATGGCAGCCCAATTGTATGGTTATTTCTTGATAAAGAAAGGAAATCAGCCTGAGCTAAATTCAATCAGTTTCCCTCATGGATAAAGCAGTGTTTTATGACGGATAGATGACCGATATGACTACTTTGTCTCTGCAGTACTATGAGAGAGTTGTTCCAACAATGGCCATAGTTTTTAGAAAATGGTGTACATCCTTTTACTTTAAACTAGGTGACAGAAATATAATCAACATGTTTTATTTTATCACTTATTTTATTTTCATTTTAGGTAATTCCTTGTTATTCAATTTATAGAAAACATTTTATCACAAATACACTTTTTATAAATATTTTTTCTCAAAATACATGGTGTTTAGCAAATACATACAAATATCACAAAATAATTATAAATAAATATAGCACAAGATATAAAAGAAAGCACCACCTGATATTGTGCACACAAACTCATAATACTCACACCCTCACATCCATACTTCATTCAAACCATACCAACAAAGGAAAAAGGAAGAACTGAGTCTAAGTTGGCAAGATCTAAGCGCCAATTTTAGGGTCTCAAGCTGCAATTTGAGACCCCTGCACCAGGTCGACGCGCGTTTCGGCGGTTCTAGGCCACCTTCCTCAGGACCTTCTTCTTACAGATTACTTCAAGATAACAGGGGACCTACAAAATGTGTATAAAAAGAAATTCTTCTGTCACCAAAAAAGATCCCAACACATTGTGGAGGAAAAAACAATTTAACTTGATAAACAACCATTGTTTAGATTAATGCAACGGCTCTTCACATGACCACAAGTTGTATGAGAGAAATACAGAATTTCATAATATATGACATGGAGATGTTTATAATCTCATTTCATGAAATACCTGGGGGTTCACTAAACACAAAAATAATTATTAGATAGACAAAGAACAATAGACAAATAATCTACTCTTTCAAGAGATTCTATACATTTTCAATGAACCAAATTAGATCATTATACACTCAAAAGTGGTGTCAGTCTACTTACGGTAAAAGCGAATATTTCTTATTTCTTGAATCCTATTCTCATCTAGGATGGCCGATTTGGAGAGACAGGATATATATGAGGCACCTAGATAACAGACATAAATGTCTTTACTCTGCATGTTTACAGATGGCTTTACGTAAGATAACTTATTCCTCAAAAAGGTGAGGGGGGACAATCTTACCAATTTTTGGCACAACACGTGATTCAATCTTAGAGATAGATCAATTTTCTATAGTGGTATACGTGAGATCGTCTATAAATCTGGCTGGCTAAAACGAAAATACGCCAATGTTAGAGACTATAAGAACTCTCTCACAGAATGCAGATGCTGTTCTACATAACTGAAAGACATGTAGTTTAATACACACCTTCTAGACAGCTGGTAGCTACCGCACTTCTTGGTTCGAAATAATGTGGTAAGACGATTTATTGCTACAAAGGAGATTACTTAACTAGTGCAAGATCTAAAACGCAAACGAAAGAGATTTGCAAAGTAAGATGCATAAACTGTATCGATTATAACGATCCTATATAAATATATATAGAGGCTAAGTTACGTAAACAATTCCCTAAACGAGATGTCTTACATTTATCAATTTCGAAATGTAGTTCCAAGGGGAGTGAAGTAGAATAATCTGAAAACTGGATCACTCTGTCCGACCATCTGAAACGGAGATGGAAACGTATCACAGTAGAGCACAACAACGTAGGTGCAAAGTCACACAGTAGGTAACTCCCATCGTCGAGTATAAAACAGAAGAATAGTATAAAGAGTATACATAGACGCATGGGGGAGCCGGCGCAGTATGATAAAGAAGAGAACAATGTTGACACTCTAGTCTAACGAACATACACCGTTCAAGTAGCTTTCTGCCTCAGTGGTATTACATCTCACGAGGGCACTACCTACCAAGGCGTCTTACGTGTGTGCAGTTCACTCCCCTCTGCCTCCGGTTCTCACGATAAACAGCGTCCTAGGTTCTATATCCAGCTTTTAAATCTAGCGCGGGAGTCCTTAGTAACGCGATATCACCTGTGCTCACAGCGCACTCCAAATACGTCATCAAGAACTAGATATGAAAAGGGGACTATGATACGCTACAAGCTTACTGCACATAAAGGAGAAGTGAAAGGTGAAGTACTAGTAATAGCAAATTTCATCCAGAATTCAATACAAATGCGCATGTATAACATTGAAATGAATGCGCATATGTGATATTTGATTTATAAAGAGATGCAAGTCAAATAAAGTCCTCCAACCATTTCAATGTTATACATGCGCATTCGTATTGAATTCTGGATGAAATTTGCTATTACTAGTACTTAGAGACATTTTCCTATACATGTTTTTCTTTGTATCTTCTTTAGATCATTGTATTTTTTTAAATCGGTCCTTAGTGGAATTAGGGTATTATACTCTTCTTGTAATCCAATTTTATAATAATTTCTTTTCCTTGTCAGGCAAACTATAGTCCGTTGTCTCTTTTCACTTTTCACTTCTCCTTTACGGGCAGTAAGCTTGTAGCGTATCGTAGTCCCCTTTTCATATCTAGTTCTTGATGACGTATTTGGAGTGCGCTGTGAGCACAGGTGATATTGCGTTACTAAGGACTCCAGCGCTAGATTTAAAAGCCGGATATAGAACCTAGGACGCCTTTTATCGTGAGAACCGGAGGCAGAGGGGAGTGAACTGCACAAACGTAAGACGCCTTGGTAGGTAGTGCCCTCGTGAGATGTAATACCACTGAGTCAGAACGCTACTTGAACGGTGAATGTTCGTTAGACTAGAGTGTCAACATTGTTCTCTTCTTTATCATACTGCGCCGGCTCCCCCATGCGTCTATGTATACTCTTTATACTATTCTTCTGTTTTATACTCGACGATGGGAGTTACCTACTGTGTGACTTTGCACCTACGTTGTTGTGCTCTACTGTGATACGTTTCCATCTCTGTTTCAGATGGTCGGACAGAGTGATCCAGTTTTCAGATTATTCTACTTCACTCCCCTTGGAACTACATTTCGAAATTGATAAATGTAAGACATCTCGTTTAGGGAATTGTTTACGTAACTTAGCCTCTATATATATTTATATAGGATCATTATAATCGATACAGTTTATGCAACTTACTTTGCAATTCTCTTTCGTTTGCGTTTTAGATCTTGCACGAGTTAAGTAATCTCCTTTGTAGTAATAAATCGTCTTACCACATTATTTCGAACCAAGAAGTGCGGTAGCTACCAGCTGTCTAGAAGGTGTGTTTTAAACTACATGTCTTTCAGTTATGTAGAACAGCATCTGTATTCTGTGAGAGAGTTCTTATAGTCTCTAACATCGGCATATTTTTGTTTTAGCCAGCCAGATTTATAGAAGATCTCACGTATACCACTATAGAAAATTGATCTATCTCTAAGATTGAATCACGTGTTGTGCCAAAAATTGGTAAGATTGTCCCCCCTCACCTTTTTGAGGAATACGTTATCTTACGTAAAGCCATCTGTAAACATGCAGAGTAAAGACATTTATGTCTGTTATCTAGGTGCCTCATATATATCCTGTCTCTCCAAATCAGCCATCCTAGATGAGAATAGGATTCAAGAAATAAGAAATATTCGCTTTTACCGTAAGTAGACTGACACCACTTTTTAGTGTATAATGATCTAATTTGGTTCATTGAAAATGTATAGAATCTCTTGAAAGGGTAGATTTTTTGTCTATTGTTCTTTGTCTATCTAATAATTATTTTTGTGTTTATTGAACCCCCAGGTATTTCATGAAATGAGATTATAAACATCTCCATGTCATATATTATGAAATTCTGTATTTCTCTCATACAACTTGTAGTCGTGTGAAGAGCCGTTGCATTAATCTAAACAATGGTTGTTTATCAAGTTAAATTGTTTTTTCTTCCACAATGTGTTGGGATCTTTTTTGGTGACAGAAGAATTTCTTTTTATACACATTTTGTAGGTCCCCTGATATCTTGAAGTAATCTGTAAGAAGAAGGTCCTGAGGAAGTTGGCCTAGAGCCGCCGAAACGCGCGTCGACCTGGTGCAGGGGTCTCAAATAGCAGCTTGAGACCCTAAAATTGGCGCTTAGATCTTGCCAACTTAGACTCAGTTCTTCCTTTTTCCTTTGTTGGTGTGGTTTGAATGAAGTATGGATGTGAGGGTGTGAGTATTATGAGTTTGTGTGCACGATATCAGGTGGTGTTTTCTTTTATATCTTGTGCTATATTTATTTATAATTATTTTGTGATATTTGTATGCATTTGTTAAAAACCATGTATTTTGAGAAAAAATATTTATAAAAAGTGTATTTGTGATAAAATGTTTTCTATAAATTGAAACACAAGGAATTACATAAAATGAAAATAAAATAAGTGATAAAATAAAACATGTTGATTATATTTCTGTCACCTAGTTTAACACCTTGGCTGCTAGGCGTTTCCCCCCCCCCTGTGCTGGAAATTGCTTTATTACGTTATTTATGACGAGCTCAGCTCGTCATCAGCACAGCTCAACTGTGCATCATGACGAGCTGAGCTCGTCATGAGCATCGAAAGGGTTAAAGTAAAAGGATGTACACCATTTTCTAAAAACTATGGCCATTGTTGGAACAACTCTCTCATAGTACTGTTTTTCTCTTCCCCTCTGTTCCGTGGCCACGATTTAATCTGTTGGAGGAGGTCCCATCTTACATGCTGCTTACTTTGTCTCTGCACGCAGCAGATGTGATTTTGAGGCAATTATCCTCTAAACTCATGAGACGCCACTGGGAAATTGCACTGCATATATTGATAACAGATTTGAAATAAAATTGTTTACACTGATTAACTCAAATTAATATCAGACCCTGATGAAGTCCATGTGGGACGAAACACGTTGGCTGAGCTGATGTATACATTCATGAACTTTATTTGCGAATAAAAGAAATATTGGAATACAACATCTTTCAAGACTCCCTTTATGGATGGAAAGACATTTACTGTATTTTACTTATGAATTGTTCAGATTTTTATTCTCCCTGACATAATTTTTGTTCATTGATCGAGGACCCGGTGTTTCTCTAATATATGACTTCTAAGTAGAGGGGTCACACCAGGTTGAGCATTATTGCAGTATTAGATAATTTGAGAATAACTATACCGGTGCTGCCGACTCTTGCCCAAACTACTGTTCGTTTTAACGTTACCTTTTACTTATAGGGCTTGAAATGTCAGAAGTTTAGCATAATGCTATAAGCAAAACAAGTCATTACTTTTATTATTTGTATTGTTATTTTTATTGTTATTATTATTATTACTTTTTTTGCTGTTATTGTTATTATTATTTTAGAACAGAAATTGTGTCAAGAGGCAACTTTAGTACCCCTGGCACTGTTTCCCTACTAGATGGTAGGGGAATCAACAAATGGATAAGAGCAAAAAATAATCTTAAACTGCTCCTGGTTCCTTCAAAGTATAACCTTGTCTGTTCTACGAGGTCACCTTGACACAATGAATGCTGTATCTTTTTTCATCTGGATAGGCCAGTTCTATCATTCCTTTAGGCCAAAGAGATTTCAGGGAAGGAGGAATACCGTTCTTCTTTAGAACTGAGTACCATTATTGGTTAATCTTCTGGGATTTGCTTCATTTTATTTTGTGCTTATGACCCCTATTTACCAAACTACTCCAGCCGGACAGAGCTCAGCTGAGAGGTGAATGGGCAAAACATTTGCTTGCAGTAGCATGCAATACAATTTCATGAGACAACTTGCTTTTGTCAAACAAATGTGTATGTATCGCAATCACTTTGCGTACCAATGATTTTTTTAACCCAGAATTACTTGCACCTCTCATCGTCTATTTCATGTGTGGGCCACCATGATGTAGGTGAGATGTTTGTTAAGTTGGTATGCATGGTGGACACAGTTAGCAGTGAATCTCTCCTATCTGATAGAAGTACCTGACTAATTTAAAAATGTACATTTTATCATTTGGGAATGCTGCTTTGGTCATGGTTGGATCATTAATTCCACATATGTTGGGAGACGTTGCTCTCATCTCTTAATTCCAGAGGGAAGTGCTGATACTGAGAAAAACACCTAGTGCAACTTTGAGATTTTAACTAGATGACTGTTGGCAAAGATTGTGCAATAGCTTCCTTTTTTGGTCGGTGTCAGCCAACACCTTTTGATTTTACTAAAATTATACATATAATTGGCTTACTTAAAGGGGATTTCTGCCACCTCTCTTCATCCATTGGTCTGTTGTTGTGTAATTCACATTTTGCTTCCCCCCATTAGAGCATACATCATGGGACAATGGGTCACCCTCTTTCAGCTACTTGTTAACTTCACTTTGAGTGACAGCATTTTTCTCATTCACAATGAGAGCATCTGCACACAAGGTAGTTCCTTTCAGCACCAGTGTTTTTGTTTTTACCTCATAATTAGTGTTGGCTTTGTGTTTAGAATCTGAGATGAAAGCAGAACCTTTCTACCAGATGTGAGCAAAGACCACATTCCACACTTTATTAATTCCTGTTTCCTATCAATTAAGGCCTTCACCTACCTGGGCAGTGTCATAGACAAGCAGGACGGCACAGTTGTCGATGTCAAGGCAAGAACCAGAAAAGCAAGGGTTGCCTTCATTCAGCTAAAGAATATGTGGAGCTCCAAGGACCTACTGCTGCAAGCAAAGATCAGGCATTTTACTACCAACATAAAATGTGCCCTTCTGTTTGGAGCAGAAACCTGGTGGGCAACAGTGACCACTAGCAACAAAGTCCAGACTTTCATAAAAACCTGTCTAATGACAATCCTCCAAATCTTACGGCCAAACACCAACAGCAACAACGACCTATGTCAGCAGACTTAAGACTCCTTGCTCATGAAGTAATCATGAAAAGACACTGGGGCTGGATAGGTCCCACCCTCCGCAAGCCCGCATCAAACACCCACAGGCAATCCCTCACTTGGAAGCCTCTAAGGTAAACAGGAAAGAGGAAGGCACCAAAAACTGATATCGAAGCATCTAGGCTGACCGGAAGGAGATGGGTTGCACATGGAGTCATACTGAAAGTAAAGCCCTGGACAGAGATGACTGGAGAGTCCTGGTTAATGGCCTATACCCCAGGAGGGGTTGTAGGGATAAGTGAGTCTCCTGCCAATGGTGTTGTAAATTCATATTGAAGTGTCATTTTTTTATCTGACTTTGGTATTTCACAGCATAACAAATGACACCCATTTATAACACAAACCAAAAGTTTCAGTATTACACATGTGAATTCATAAGCGGACAATTCTTCAGAACACATTTATTGTAGACTCAATGTCACAAATGGTTCTTTAAACAACGTTACCCAGGGAGAACATCAGCTTTTATCATGTTTAATTTGCAGGACTTTTCACACTTTTTAAATTGATTTCCTTCTTTCCTCTTTCTTTATTCTGTCTTTCCTCCATCCTTCTTTCCTTGGCTCTTTCTTTCCAACTTTCTCACTTTTGTTCTCCCTTGCCCTTTTATCCTTGTGTGAATATGAGGGGGGACATATCGGGAGGCATGACTGACCCCTCAGAGCTGGTGTGCCGATTGGGGGAATGCTGCATGCGGCCCCCTTTGCACTTCCACGAGCGCATTAGCCCGGGCTTGTGGGTGGGTTCTCCTTGGTATTCCTGCTGGTAGTGTTGTTCCTCTGGCGTCTGAAGACACAATATAACATGACCCATGCCTGTGGAGGGGCTTTCTTAAATAACAAATTCTGCTGCATTTTAGGCTGGGGATACGTCATGACTAGATTTTGGTGACTCCACTGTGTTTGTTTCTTACACTGTTCTCTGTTACATTGTCTATGAGTAATGTACTGGTATTGTCACTGATACACATTCTAGCTTTTTCTTTACCTGTGATAAAATCAATAAAGAATTAAAAATATATATAAAACACGCATTTTACGAAGCCAAATGTCTCACCTTTTGGACCTGTTGGCTTTGCCAATGCCTTCTTGGGATGCTGTGCCACATGGCCAAAAGGAAAAAAAGACTCGGTGATGAAGCAACATCTTTTAGTAGGTGAGCATGCATGTTGATGTATAAGCGTAATTGCACTGCATGCAGGCACCAACAATTTGACTTACTGATCCGATATATAAAAAAATAAAATCGAAGTAGAATGAAAATACTTTTTTTTAAGCACAGGGGCTGGCAGTTGCCTAGTCATCCAAATAAAATAAAATGTATTAGAAAAAGGACTGTAGGGTGGGCGTGCAATGGGTCTTACTTTTGCCGAAATCCTATGTTTCGGCAAAAGTAAGACCCGGTTCCCTTGGTATTTGGGTACGGAACTTCTTGAGAGAGTATCGGAATATAGATATTTGGGTGTATGGTTCACGAGTAACCTGAATTGGACCACCCATCTGGAGGCTTTAAAAATTAGGGCAGCAGCTTCTATAAAGGGCTTAAAAAGGTTTAATAGCTTTTACGGAGATTTGTCAGACGGGCCGGTTATTAAGGCCTATCTGGCAATGGTCCCCGCGCAATTCCTATATGGATCAGAGGTTCTCCTCCTCAGTGGGAAAAAAGGTTGGGATAAAGAGGAGGGTATGATCCTGAAAAGCTTATTCTCATTACCTAAATCAGCTATGGTACAGGCAGCAAGATTGCAGATGGGAGTCACTTCCTGGGCAATTACAACCAGGATGGCACTAATACGGTTTTGGCAGCGTCTGGAGATAGGGGAGGCGCCCAGAAAAATATCACAGTGGTGTAGAGAGGAAATTACCTCCAGTGAGTTATCATGGGCTAAAGAAGTCAGACTCTCATTAAAGGAAGCTTATGGGAAGTTAGGAATAGAACTAGATGCCCAGTTAGGACACACCAATATAGGCAAAAAAGAACTACGGTCGTTGGGAGCGGATGTGTCCCGTACTTGTGATCACGAGTACCTTCGGCAAAAAATATCAGTGTCCCATATGATCCAAGTATGGAATTCAGAAGATCATCCTTACCCGTACTTGGATAGATTGCCGAATCAGAAATTAAGAAGAGAGGTTTTAAAACTGAGAATGGGTGTAAACCCCTGTTATGTAAATACCAGGGTTAAAAACCTCATGATTAATAGTAATGGTAATTGCACATGTACATTAGGCTCCACCTGTGACATTACTCATGTTTTATTAGACTGCAGGAGGACCCTTGATATACGTCAGGAGATTTTAGGCCCGTTATTCAAAAATTACAGGATCACGAATAGGAAGCAGGCTGCAGAGCTCCTGGTGGGGATGGGAAACCTGGATATAGCCTGCGCCTTGGGGAAATACATGATTCGAGTTAGGGAGCACCTCCAGAATACAGAGTTATAGGCATATGTTATCGAGACTGTACTCTAATGTATGTATTATGTTTGGAAGGTCTAGTCAGATATGTTTTCTCATGTGTTTTTAACATCTCAGGAGGATACTGTTAGAAATAATGTTGCCAGGGTTATCCTCCGGGAAATGACTGAATTGCAATTTTATAAATTTTAACTCGTGTTTTTATAAAGTTTATAAATGTATAGTGTATACTTTTATGGTTGTAATAACTCAAATAAAGTTTTAATGACTGACTGAATGGAGGAGTGAGTGAGGGAGGAATAAAACATAAATAAAGCTGAGCAGGGGAGGAGGGGAAATGCTGTCCACAAGAGAGTGGCACAGAGGGTGGGGGAGAAGTACACAAAGGAGTGTGAGTGGGTCAGGAAGCAGCATACAAGAGGGACAGTGTGCAGCACAGAAGGTAGAGGGCAACAAGGAGTGTAGGGAAGAGGGGGAGAAGCACAGAAAGGAGTGAGCTGGAAAGCAAATACACTATAATGTGGTGTTTAGCCAAAAAGAAAAACAGGGGGGCCCATTAGGATGTCGGGCGGATCACCACCACCATGTGGTCCCCCCGCCATATTAGCATGGCGGGGGGACCGCGGCGGACGGAAAGACCGTCCGCAGCTTTTCCACCACGGTGCGACCGGGGCAGAAAAGGTTTAATATGGTGGTGGTGTCTATCAATCACCGCCAGCCATATTAGGATGGGCTTAAACAGATGCCTTTCCGTGGCGGATGCCGCCACGGAAAGGCATGCGGTATTCACAATGCGGCAGGCACCGCGCGGTGCCTGCCGCTTTGTGTATGCAAATGCATACATGGATTTTTAGCATTGTGGCGCCCGCCCGCCACAATGTTAAAAATGCATGATGCGCCCGCCACTGTGGTGGGCGCATCCTAATATGCAGTGCGGGACCGCCGCTCAGCTCGCGGACGGTCCCGTTTTCCGCGAGGGTGGCGGGCGGGCAAAGTCCGCCCGCCATCCTAATCGGCCCCTTAGTTCGCTAGAAGTGAGCGGTGGAAGGATACATGTCAGTCAATCAAAAGTATGGTAACAAGGCTATACTCCATGGGTGGAACAAGCACAAGAAAAGGAAAAAAAAGCCAGGAGAGGCCAACAAATGAGAAGAAAGCAAATGGGAGTGACAATATGGGCAACTGATGGTAAGTAATGGATGGGCTTTCAGCCCACTCTAAATTCTTGGTAAGCCCAAAATATGTCTTTTACAACCTAATAGTATGCACTGTCTTATAGGTGAGACCAAAAAATTCCCTCTGGCATTATGCGTTTTACAATTATAGCAACAATTATTCAATATCAATCAATATTCCTTTATTCGGTTTTCATGGAATACAAAAAGCATAAAAGTAAAATTTTAAAAACGTTGATAAAAATTAATTAAAATTACATCCTCTTCTTATAATAAATAGTAAAAAAGCTTTACAAATTCAATCAATGAAATACAGTACAAACAATGTTAAATGCCAAAATACGAGGTCAGTGTTAGAAGACGTCTAATGCATAGTTAAAGGGCAAACAGAGAACAGCTTATTCTTACATAAAATGTACAGTGCCAATCCTACTCTAGGTTTGTCCTGTGTCTAACACAGAGCTTCAGAAATTGGGCTGTGTTTTTTGCAAAGCACTATGCGTCCAGGAATTGCAAAGCGAGATATGCTGGGCGACATTTTCGCAAGCCAATATTTTTAATGTGGTATTACCCATTGTTTCCTCAGTTCTTTATAAAATTTACAAAACAAAACCAAATGCATTGTTGTTTGCATTGATACATCATCGCAGGGGCAGATTGATAAGGTTTTAGACCGGTCATTTGTTTTCAGGAAGGTCAGCAGATGATGGAATGTATTCATCCTAAATCATATCAAGACAGACCTATCATATCCACTCAAATTAAATGTTAGATATGGCTGTATAGTTAAAGTGGTTTGAATCCTTAAGATGTGTTGGACTGAGCGTTTGTTTGCCTCCATAGCTAATCTGATCCCTTCCAAATGACTCAAGTACTATTTTTTTAACCTTTTTCTGGGGATCTCTGAGATCTGTAGGGGATTGTAGTAGTACTTTATCAAACCCAAGTCATACAGAACATTTTTCACATATGAGAGCCACTCAATTTTATGTGCATTTTCAAGGCCAAGACACTCATTCAGGAGTTCCTGATTGAATAGGGTTTTAGGGGATGACCATATACGATGCCATAGCAAGATCAGTTGTAATTTTACTATGTCAGTGATATACGGTATGCCTAGTTCAATATGGCAATTAAAAGTCAAGGTGCCTCTTGGGACCGCCAGTATGTACCTTAGAAAGGCATTCTCGACTTTCGGGAGGGTATCAACCCTTCCATAACCCCACACTCCAGCCCCATAGATCGCCGTGCTGATACATTTGGCTTGGTATATTTGGAGCATCTCCGTCGGTGGCCTTTTACCTAGCCTCTGTGCAAAATTAACTAATGCCGTGATGGTCCTCATAAAAAGCTATTTCCTGGCGTTTATTGCTTGTCTCCACTAACCCTTGTCGTCGTTTAAAATACATAGATAAGGATATGTGATAGTGTGCTCTAACTTTACATTTTGAATAAAAATGTCCATCTGTTTCTTTTTCCCTATCCCACAGCTCATCACAAAGTTTTTTTTTCATATTTATTTTTAAGTCTAGGTTGGCCATGAACTTATGATACCTGTTGTGTGCGCGTTGTAATTCTATGGGAGTTTGCGCATAATTACGGCGCCGTCCGCATAGAGTAGGGCAGGTATTGGGCGCTTGTGCAGCTGAGGTAAGTCCCGGCACCCCTCCAACATGACCAGTTCAAGGCCATTCGTCTAGAGTGTAAAAAGGAAGGGTGTCAGGACACAGCCCTGCTTAACCCCCTCTCCACTTTGAACAATGCCGTAAGCTCCCCACCTATACCAAACCGCACCCTGGCCGTGGCATTCGCATATAGTTCTCTAGGGAAATTTACCAGGGAGATCTCTACACCCATCCCTAATAAAGTACTCCAGAGTTTTGGATGACTTACACAATTGAATGCGGCGGTTAGGTCTACATAAGTCATGTACAACTTCCCCCCCCTTTGCGTTCACATATTTACCCATTAAAAGAGTCAAGTTTAGGCCTTGATCCGTGATGCCCAGACCTTCCCTAAACCCAAATTCGAGATCAGACAGTATTTTATTATCGTCCGCCCATTGCTGTGAGCGGTTGAGGACGATAAGTCCTTCCACTTTGCCCAAAGAGTCTAGTAAAGAAATAGTATATATATAAAGAAAGTGGTCCTAGACACAAATTTTAAACACGGCTAGTGATGTGAGTATTACTTCTTCACAGTCAACAAATAGTCAGACTAAATCTGAACATACAAACACATGGAGATGTATTGTTAGCTTAATTCAGCTCAAATTGCAACAAAAAAGCAAAAAATGCAAGAAACCCAACAAAACAGTATTACAACAAATTCTACTGCAGTTTATTTACAAATTCATAAAATTTCGGCAAAAAGAGAGAGGAAAGGAAAAGGTTGGTGCTCGAGTAAAGGAAGGTGTAAGTATAGATTTAAAGTGATTCAGTGCAACAAAGAAATTATTTGTACATTGCACATATAAAGCCTACCCATTCACAATTTATATACAATATTATACAGGGGGACAGGGAGGGGCAGGTGTAGGCTTAACAAAAAACAACGGGGGGATCGTCGACGTTTCGACCCTGGCGCAATAAGGGAACGTCACGACCTCTGCTGCGGGTCTTCTTCAGGACGGTTGTGGGGACAAGGGGCGGGGAAGCACCAAATGAAAATGAAAAGGTGTCGCAATTCCAGATCAGTTGGGCGATGCACCTCTGGCTGAGAAATTTTGCACAGACTAAGGGTTCAGTCGAGTACCAGCATGTACACAATGGGCAGTCAATTCAATCGTGCCTAGTCCGATAGCACGATGGACATTGTACCGGCAGTTGAGGGCGAGAGGGAACTAAGTTAAGTTCAAGTGAATCCTGTTGGAAGAGTATGCCGGGCAGGAGATGAAAATAGCCACCAGCGCCAACTCTCATACTGCCCCAGACAACCCTGGGGGCAGGAGGGACCCTGCAACGAGTCAAGAGTATCCTTAGAAGCTCCCCCTGGAAACGTGCAGAGCTGGAGGCAACCGTTACCAGGTACCCCTTGGAGTGGTGGAGGATGATCAGCGGGTATCTGGCAAAAAGTCTCAAAATAAATAAATAAGGATGCCCTGGCACCCTCAAAAATAAATACCCATGCAGACGTAGGGCCGGTGGGTGCCTGCAATGCAAGCAAGTGCTCAGATCAAGAAATCCTGCCCCAAAAGGGTGTAGCAGGCGGACCTTCACAGAGTACCAAGGAGCCTGTAGTTTCCAGCAGATGCCCTTGGTGGGTTTAAGAGCCCTGGTGAAGAAGGGGCAAAGGAGGAGAGCTGGCAGTGGTACCCAGGCATCCACAGATGAGAGCCTGGCAGCGCTGAATAGGAAAAAAGAGGGGGCAGGGACGGAGACGTTCCTTTCACATCTGGTGGCTTCATCCGAGGCGTGTGTGCCCCAAGCAGGCTTCATACCGAGGGCATCTGCTGGAAACTACGTCTGCATGGGTATTTATTTTTGAGGGTGCCAGGGCATCCTTATTTATTTATTTTGAGACTTTTTGCCAGATACCCGCTGATCATCCTCCACCACTCCAAGGGGTACCTGGTAACGGTTGCCTCCAGCTCTGCACGTTTCCAGGGGGAGCTTCTAAGGATACTCTTGACTCGTTGCAGGGTACCTCCTGCCCCCAGGGTTGTCTGGGGCAGTATGAGAGTTGGCGCTGGTGGCTATTTTCATCTCCTGCCCGGCATACTCTTCCAACAGGATTCACTTGAACTTAACTTAGTTCCCTCTTGCCCTCAACTGCCGGTACAATGACCATCGTGCTACCGGACTAGGCACGATTGAATTGACTGCCCATTGTGTACATACTGGTACTCGACTGAACCCTTAGTCTGTGCAAAATTTCTCAGCCAGAGGTGCATCGCCCAACTGATCTGGAATTGCGACACCTTTTCATTTTCATTTGGTGCTTCCCCGCCCCTTGTCCCCACAACCGTCCTGAAGAAGACCCGCAGCAGAGGTCGTGACTTTCCCTTATTGCGCCAGGGTCGAAACGTCGACGATCGCCCCGTTGTTATTTTTTAAGCCTACACCTGCCCCTCCCTGTCCCCCTGTATAATATTGTATATAAATTGTGAATGGGTAGGCTTTATATGTGCAATGTACAAATAATTTCTTTGTTGCACTGAATCACTTTAAATCTATACTTACACCTTCCTTTACTCGAGCACCAACCTTTTCCTTTCCTCTCTCTTTTTGCCGAAATTTTATGAATTTGTAAATAAACTGCAGTAGAATTTGTTGTAATACTGTTTTGTTGGGTTTCTTGCATTTTTTGCTTTTTTGTTGCAATTTGAGCTGAATTAAGCTAACAATACATCTCCATGTGTTTGTATGTTCAGATTTAGTCTGACTATTTGTTGACTGTGAAGAAGTAATACTCACATCACTAGCCGTGTTTAAAATGGATCACTGAAATAATATCGAGGGTCAAAATATCGACTAGCCAAAATATCGTGGACAAAATATCGACAGTCAAAATATCGAGTTTGTATCTACAAACAGGTAAGTACAAAAATATCGAGTACAAAATATCGTTTACAATAAAATAGTTGTAAAAAATATCGACTTTATAAAAAACAGTGTTAAATTAAATTAATATTAAAATGTAATTACTAAAATATACTTAAAAATACTTACATTAACTTATAATAATTAAATAATAAATGAAAGTAATTAAAACATTTTTACAATATTATTTGTTAAAACATATATATATAGTAACATACTATAATTAAATAAGATACTGAAAACTGACCCTGAACCCTAAAAATATCCCTTTACCCAAAAACCCAAAACTGACCCTAAACACTAAAAATACCCCTTTACCCAAAAACCCAAAACTGACCCTGAACCCTAAAAATACCCCTTTACCCAAAAACTAAAAACTGACCCTAAACCCTAAAAATACCCCTTTACCCAAAAACTGAAAACTTACCCTGAACCCTAAAAATACCCCTTTACCCAAAAACTGAAAACTGACCCTGAACCCTAAAAATACCCCTTTACCCTAAAACTGAAAACTGACCCTGAACCCTAAAAATACCCCTTTACCCTAAAACTGAAAACTGACCCTGAACCCTAAAAATACCCCTTTACCCAAAAACTGAAAACTGACCCTGAACCCTAAAAATACCCCTTTACCCAAAAACTGAAAACTGACCCTGAACCCTAAAAATACTCCATTACCCAAAATTAATCAATATTATTTAATTACCAATTAATTATTAATTAACAATAACAATAAAGTAAATATATTAGCACATTAGCTGTAATTAATTTAATAATTAATATTATTTTACCCCAATTAATTACTTTACAATAACACAAAATTATATATATTTAAAATTTACTCTAATTAATGTAATTAACTAATTACAATTAATTAATTACTAATAAAACATATGTACTAAATTATATTAATTAATTAACTAATTAATATTAATTAATTATCAATTAATTATTAATAAAAAATATTTACAAACATATATTAATTAATTAATTATTATTAAATTACTTCCCACCCTATTCCCCTATAAACCCACAACCCGCTACAGAATTACATTACGCAATTATTATAAAAACAAAATTCATTTAATAAAATATTTTATAACATTAATACACACTTTTCACACATATTATTACATAAAAATACACTATAAAGTATTATATATTATTAAAAATTAGATATTTTTGCTATCTATATTTTATACAGTCGATATTACTTCACTTACCTTAAAAACGATATTTTTGTAGTCGATATTCTGTCCAGTCGATATTTTGTCCAGTCGATATTTTGGAGTCGATATTTTGTCTGTTCACCGTTTAAAATTTGTGTCTAGGACCACTTTCTTTATATATATACAGTTACCCAGGTCCTATTGATTTCTTGGGTACACCCCATTGTTTTCAATGATAGTAAAGAAATAGGGCGGTAGCAGGCCGGATTCTGGCGATCTCCTTTCTTAAATATCGGGACCAGGATTAATTCTGACCATGAGTCAATAAGCCCCACAGTACACGTGGCTTCTAGGACTCTGGTCAGTATTGGGGCCCATAGGTCCATGTTGTATTTGAAAAGGTCCACTGGACCCCCATCAGGGCCTGACGCCTTTCCCCCTTTACTGGCATTTAAAGCCTGCTCAACTTCCGTGGCAGTGATGTCAATGGCTATGGGAAAAGCTACAATGTTAATATCAGGACTTATCTTAACATTATCTTCTAACACAGGGTTCTCCTTAATATTTAATCCAAATATCTGGGAGAATTGTTCTACCTAGTGTGTTTCATCTACAGCATGTTACATATTTGGCTTGTCCCTGGGTTCCAAAAGAAAGATTTAATGACCCTCCAAAAAGCATTAGCGTCCTTATTCCTACAGCTTTTATGTAATTCTTCCCAGGTTTCTATTTTTAGTTCAGCTTTTCTTAACACCTTGGCTGCTAGGGATATTTTTCTCCTGTGCTGACCTTTGATGTTTACCCATTGTTCATGACGAGCTCAGCTCGTCATCAGCACAGCTCCACTGTGCCTCATGACGAGCTGAGCTCGTCATGAGCATCGAAGGGGTTCATTTTATCGCCTGATTATACGCTTTTTTAAGCTGACTAATTTCTTGTCTATCCCTTTCTGCTTTGTGTAGGGCAAATTTTAGGTCAGCATATGCTTTTGTACAGGTCTTGTTGAACCATCCTTTACTCTTACCTTTCTCTTGTTTTTGTTGAACCCTCAGAGTTTCCTTTACTACCTTTGTTATTTCCATAAAACTACTTAAAACCTCTTGATTTGAGGTTGAGATGTCCAAGCATTTCATTATGGAATTAAGGGAATTCTTTACTACCACTTTTGTGGTCTCCAATGAGTCAACTTTGTCTCATTTGAGAGAATACCAGTTTATTCTATCCATAGTCAGGTTTTTTTGCCCATACTTTCTCTCATGTTTACTTCTATTGGGTTTGTGTGGGCATAGTATTGAAACACTGTTTGGGAAATGATTGCTAGTGGCATTATCTTGAGGTTTTAAAATTCAACAAACAGGGCGCAAACCTGTTGGATACAAAGATAAAATCTATGATGGTGGTAGCTCCTCTGCCATTAAAAGTCAAAGTGAATGGGAATGGGGGTGAAACCAGTTCGTTAGCCAAACCCAGTTCCAAAACAAATAGTGTCTCATTCAGACATTCACCACTTGCTGTATGAGGGAAATGCGTTAAACTAATTCTATTCACATCAGTTAGGCCGCATGTTAAGCTGCCATTGTGTCCGCATGGCGCTAGATTGAAGTCACCCCCCCCCCCCCCCCCCATATAACAAAAACATTTTTAGTAGACTTATTTTGAATTTCCTGCAGGACAAAACAGATTTCTTTTAAAGTTGTAATAAACTGGTCCTTATGCATGGTATTATGAAAATTAACCAGTATGTACTTGTCATGTATGTTCTAGTTAAGGGTTATAAGTTGATAGTTGGGTTCAGATTTGAAAAGATTTATTTCCTTAATCCCCAAGAGATTGGAAATAAATACCGTCAATCCTCCCTTGGCCCTCCCCGAAGTAGAGGGAATTGCAGGCGAAAAATACGTCTTATAACTCTCTATGTGTATTGCAGTGGTGGCCCAGATCTCTTGTAGGAAGAGCACATTGAATTTACCAACATAGTCGAGCCATATGTCATTAGTGATTTTAGATCGCAGGCCTGCAATGTTCCAATATACGATATTAAAAATAGGTTCCTTAAAAATTCCTGTCCGTGTGGTGTCATGTACAAAGAGCCCCAGTTGAGACTCAGCATTTATTGTGTGCCCTGGTGTTCCCTGTTCTGTCTCAGTACTTGTATGTAATACTAAGACGGTTCTATCAGACTCGCTGACATGATCAATAGTATGGGTATTAGATTGATGGCTGGTTTCCATATTTAAAGCCCATAGGCTTGAATTTGGAGTGGGGTCCTTGCAAGATTTTCCCGGCATAATACGTTCTGCCTGAGTTCTAAAATGTTTAGAATTTAACTGGACCAGTCAATCTATCTCTTCTAGGCCTGAAAGCATATTAAACCTATTGAAAGTCGGAAGGTTATAGTGGTGACTATGCATTTCTTCACCATTTCTAGACTTATTTTCTCTCCCGACCCCATGAGGAGGTGGGTAGGAGAAACCAAGGGGTAGTACATTGATCCCTTTTGTTACTATTGCGTTGTTTCCTTCCATCCATTGGATTTTATTCACGAGTGAAGGTGCTTTAAACGTTAGGACAATACAGTCCCCTGGGAGTGGTTTTCCCTCGAATACCAACCCACTGAACTCTTCTTGCCATCTTAAACTTGGCGAAAAGTTGTTCAGTTGACCCTATTCTCCTGCCTAACCAGTGGAGTGATTTGTTTCTTACCGTTTCCCAAGTTTCTCTTTATGATGGCCCCAGTTTTCGTACATTTGCATGGGTAATTATGTATGGGGTTGCCTCAGGTGGTAGGTCAAGATGTTGGTCTATTCAATGTATGCCTTGGTTTTGATCTAAGGAAAATGTCCCTTATTATTGATGGACCTGAAGCGTTCGAGAAGGGTGGTTAAGCCTAGTGTCTACGACTTTTCTCATGGTGCCACTCTTCCTATCCCCATTCTCTAGACTGTTCGCTGGTTTACCCTTCATGTTCTGTGGGGGAGAATCTTTCCTCATGGGTTTTGCACTCTCTTTAGGGTTGATCAGACTGGGCATTACAACTTTATCATTATGGGTCGTCTGAGATTTTACTGTTATCACACTTGGCTGCCTACATTGGACATTACTACCTTTGTTCTCCTTTCTGGGGTCAGTGGATAGCGGTTGCATGCTATTTCCCTGGTAAGTATAATTACTCACGGTAGCTTTGATAAGGGTTAGACTAGCGCCCATTTGGTCTAGTGTGATTCGCAGGTAGAGATCCAGCCTTTCAACCAAAGTCGTTAGGCTCTTTAGGTCGTGACCATGTGAATCCGACCTTCTATGGTCCTCATTCTTACCCTTACAAGATCCTTTTCGTGACCCTGCTCTTGTTTTTCCTTGCTTGCCCTATTTTATCGCAATGGGTACTGGGGTCTTAAATGACTTTTTATAAACATCGCCCCCCTCAGGCTCAGCACTCGGTTTATCTCTTGGAATTGGATTTTTTTGTTTTTTCTGGGGGGGTTGTAAGGAGGGGTCTGAGTCGCTCAATAAAATTTCCTCTGAGATATATTGAATACAACCATTGGAAGATGCATTAGACTTTGGCCTGATTCCCAAGGAATATAATGCATCAACTTTCTCTCGTTCAGGAATAGTGCGTGATGTTCCTGCCTCTAATGAATCTTCTACAGAGGATATCTGTTTATCTAGAGCCCCCATTTCCCCTGTGAGATAACGCAATAGAGTTTGCTGCGCCTCACTTGGGGTTCTTTTTACTGTACAGGGCTTAGAACATGGTAACTTTCTTTTACTCATTGTTGGTTGCTGGTTACGAAATTAAACACCTTTAATTAGGTCTGGCTACCTTCTACTAAGTACAATCTTAGTGTGAGCCATGCTCTTTTTCTTTTTTTCCTTTTCAACTGTGACAAATCCCACAAACAAGTAGAGTAATAGAACAGTGGTGTGTGTCTTTCCCACCTGTCACTAAAAAAACAAATTTACAGGAAAAGCCAAAATTGATAGTCAAGAAGAAAAAGTTACCTAATAAGAAAGGTCAAGTCCTTACTGGTAATCTTAGTCCACTTGATCCATATGGAAGCCAAGAGAATAGGCCCAGCCCAGCCTCATCCAAGCACAGACGGGCAAGGATGGGCCCGGGCTTGGCCCACACGCGTCCCGCGCTGCAGGAGGGCCTTGAAGGTTTTAAAGGTGCCCGCTGCATGCGCTGCGCACTGTTCCCTGGGATATGAGGTCCAGGCAAAAGCAAACTGACGAGACGTTCCCCTCACGGCAGTGCTGCAGAAAGAATCAGGTGAGGCAATATGCAGGAATCCAGTAATTAAACAGGCGGTTCCCCTCAGGGCGTCGTTAAAATGGTGTTCTGTGCGTCCCGCGCTGCGGGAGGGCCTTGAAGGTTTTAAAGGGCCTCTGGCGCCCTTTGATGATGCCCTCTGTGTGCACCGCGCACTGCCTCCTGGGATATGAGGTCCAGGCAAAAGCAAACTGACGAGCCGTTTCCCTCACGGCAGTGCTGCAGAATGAATCAGGTGAGGCAATATGCAGGAATGCAGGAATTAAACAGGTTATTCCCCTCACGGCGTCGGAAAAGTCAATGTTGAATTATCCACTTGAAATTAAGAAGCTAATCCAAATCAGATATAATAATTTTCTTTTGCTAAATATGACATGAGCTTGACCATTTAGGCAACAGCACTGCAGGCATTTTGTCGTTAGGTCATCAGACTCCTAGAGCATATGTTGATGCATTATTTCTGGCTATCCAGTGTTAGTATGGCTTCTGAGCACTGTGATAAGTTTAGTATTAACTCAGGATTTGCTGACAACATGTATATTCAGATAAACAAGCATTGCCAAGCCTTATAATTACACTGATAGTTTTATCAAACTTTGTAAACAGTAATGATCTAAACTTTAGATTTTAGCCATGTTTTTATCTGTAAATAATCAAATATAAAAAAAATATATATATATCATCAGAAAGGAGTAACAAGGTACCCCATCTTTCAGGGTTGCTTTCTTTTCACACCTTCTCCATCTTGGAGTAACATTCTATTATGATACTACTTCCATTGCACCTCATTAAGATTCATTTCTTTTCAGATACTCTATTCATGGGTGGTCAATAAACTCTTTACATTGAAGTGAATGTCAAATGTGGGATGGATTAATTTTCAACTTTTATTATTTTTCAATCATTTTGAATACCCCACATGCGTCATGGCAAAAATAAACCCCACAGACTTGCTTCTCAACAGCAAATCATCGACTCTCCTGGACTGATCCACAGGAGAGGTGTGAGTGCCCTGGTGTATGTAATATATAGAAAATCTGGAATGACGGGATCGAGAAGGAGAAAATGGCATCTCAGAATGGAAGAGATTGGTCGGCTATTACTCAATAGCCAACAATTGCTTCAGTTCTGAGATGCCCTTTTTTCCTTGTCAATCCTGTCTTTCCAGATTCTTTAGACATTTTTTAACTATAATCTATTTTATTCCCCTATCCAGTGAGTTGGCTTGGACCCAGTGTAAACACTGAGAAAAAGGCTACCAGACCCCATTCTGGAAGTCAAAGGGAAAAGAGGGTTACAGGGACCCGACTGTGGTGGTTGATATTGTGTGTCACTTGTGTCCTGGGGTCTGTCCTACTATGACTCTGGAACTGGGCCAAGTACAACCCTTGCCACATCTGACTATCATGGTAGTGATAGGAAGTAGTCCAAGGCTTATCAGGGAAGTAGTGTTGGGGGCAAGAACTCAGAGCCCAACAATTAAGTAACAGACACAATAACTTTAATATCCAGCCCAGTGCCTGTCTTTTAGTAAAAGCAAGTACTTTAATTACACAAAAGAACTAAACACTACACACACAATCCAAGTATGCCAAGCAAATACAGGCATGAATCCCTGTAGGCATTTGTTAGAGGGCACTACATCCACAATTTCTAATCTCCTCTCCGCACCCGGGTAAATCTAATAGTTACAGTTCTAACTATCTGGTGCAGAGGCATATCTTAGATAAAGGTTCAGATTCCATAGTTGCCCCCATGGGGCTTTAGAGCACAACTCAGTCACTTGTTATTACCTGTGGTTTACTCCAAGTAGAAAGGCTCACATGCTCTGGTCTCGGGCAAATGTAGGTGATGACTGCTCACTGGTTCTTGAAGATCTGGCAGTGAGGCTGATGTAGCCTATGCTTTTTGTCTTTGCAGTATTAACTCTCTGATGCTGATTTTGCTGAATGAATGTAATACAGTGGTCTAGGTCTTGTAGCACATGCTCACCAGTAGATGATGGCCTCCTTGGCTAGTTGGGCTAATATTGGTGATGTACAGGTATGACACCCAGGCCTATCAGGTTCACCGCAGCTAGGTGCAGATTCAACCTCCCAGGCTGTTCAGGTGCACAACTCAAGGTGAGGTGCATTAGAGGCGTACCAGGTCATTCAGGCAAACATGTGTCATGGTGCAGCTGTGCCTTTCCAGGCCAGTCAGATTTACAGCATCAAGTTTCAGGGTTGCAGTGCGTAGTGAATACAGCCACATCTGCTTTGATACAGTCTTTGGAGCAGTTCTCAGGTAGGTCCCACACAGAGAGATGGGGCGAACACCACACTATACAGGTCACCCGGGTTTCACTCTGATACCTCCCGCTTTCACTAGGTGCACCACACACCCTATCCTCTAATGGTGGATGCAACATTTCTCTTCATGTTGCAACCAGTAAATCAGGGCATGAGCTCCAGCAGGAGTGCAATGGCTGACAAGAAAAAATACCCTCTGGACCAAAGGGATTGCTCCATTGTTGGAAGTTGCATGCCCATGGGACACATGCGGGAGTCCCTGGTACCCAACCGCCCGAACACCAAGACATTTTGAACCATTATTCTTTAAAAACTACTGAATGAATTTGTACCAAATCACAAAAAAACACTCTTTTTGGGCAAAGATGTAGCTTTTTCCAAATTCAGTGTAATTCTTTTCAGGTTTGTATTGCAGTGGTGTCTAAAGTTACCATGAGAAATTACACATGAAATTTGCATTTTGGGACTCCCCTTTTTTCTCAACCCCCACTTGACGGACCACCACAAAACTTTCAAGGTAGGAGCAGGTGGATGAACTTTGGCATGGAAGGTTTGTGAAGATTCGCCAAACGTCACCAAAATTATTAGAAAAACAAAAAATGCTCTTCCTATGGAAAGTCTGACCTACCCATAACTACCCAGTGGTAACAGTCACTGGGTAATATATCACAAATTAACAAATAGCAACGTTTGAATGTTGATTACAATAAATAAATGATGTGTCAGTAACCCTACTAGTCACTGCAAGTGACGAACCATTAAAGTTTTTATATTAGGCATTAACTATGTGGGGATAAATATGTATAATTCAGCTGTATCAGTCACTTTAAATTATAGTGGAATGATTCTTTCTGGTTCTCCACAATTGTAGAAGGGATTGTATTTTCTACTAAAGTCTTGATTACGAGTTGAGGCATTATTTATCACTCCTGATAAATAATGATACCAGAGGTACACCTATTATGAGTATATGGGGAATAACATACAGATTTTGGTGTTTAAACACACCAAAATTAGCATGATAAAGTAAATAACATATGTTTTCTCCAGTAAATTTTGGCAGGTTTGACCTGCCAAATGTAATCAATGTTGCGTTATTTAACTCATCCAACAATTATCTGGTACATTAAATTAAACCAAACTCTTAATTCAGTTCCGTGCGTAAACAGGGGTTTACGCATTGCAAGGAATTTAACCAGCAACTTGTAATCAAGTCCCATGAAACAGTGCTTTATTTACAAATGCTGTTCAAACAATATGATTCAATCACTCTTTTATGAATTAGTCTATGGTCTTTTAAGATGTAGGAAAAAAATTGCCTGCAGCTTTAGCTGTAGACTTAGAGAACTGAGCTCTGAAAGATCTAATTATTTTCCTCTTGTTGATATGGGTATACAATAACAAAATATCTCTTGAAAACCACAGGAACAGACGCTCTCTATGCTGACAATAATCTTACATTTGATAACTTCTTTATGCATTTAAAATATTAAACACTCTTCTATTGTCAATGTTCCTTTCAAGTTTGGCTTCTGTATGATTGCTGCCTCTGCAATCTGACAGTAAATCAGTGTAAGAGACAAATGTTGACAAGTTGAAAGTTCAGAATAAAGATCAATGAGGTTTTAATTGCTTTTATTTATCTTTGATGGGAAGCACAGTCCTGCATACCTTCTCCTTCACTTCTGCTGCAGAAAAGCCTGGTAGGTTTCTTGTCTGCTTTTGAATTGATAACAATGGTATAATGTTAGTATTATAATCATAATTAATTTTAGGTACTGCATTGCATTTCATAAAAAGTGAGCATGGTGTCCAGGGCATAAAAAAATCAAGCTTAATCTAATTCAGACATTGTGATATTACATTGTGGGAAAAATCATTTTAAAAGCATAATTTAAATAGGTGACTTCACCTACATTATTTAACTGTATAAGTAGTTCAAAGGAATAAAGACAAAGAAAGTGGCGGCTGGCATGTACCTATAGTGATGAGGCAGGGGCACAAAAAAATAAATAACAATAACAAAAATAGACTTTCCTTCCTGGATTACAGCGTAATATCCTCCTATCTTGGGTGACTTCTCAAAGCTCTGGAACCAGGAAACTGCACTACTCAATCCTAGTGCTTCTCTCACAGCATGTGAGAAGAACCAGGATTGGAGGAAGCAGCTTCACTCAGTGCTCTCTAGAGCCCTGAAGGCCTGCGCTTTCTCTAACCCAGCTGTCTTAGACAGCTAGGTAACAGAAGTTTAACACCATGGCTGCTAGGCGTTTTCCCCTGCTGTGCTGGGAATTGCTATTTTCCTTTATTCATGACGAGCCCAGCTCGGCATCAGCGTGCGAGCGCCCTGCTCCATGACGAGCTGGGCTCGTCATGAGTGTGGAAGGGGTTAAAATGTGCATGTCTGGCTGGCCTTCGTAAGACGACTGACCAAAGAGACCCCACTCCGTCCAGCCACTTAGTTTGGGACTGTTTGCTGAAAATTAAAATGGTAATAAATAAACTTTATTACCATTTTATTTTTCAGCTCAGGGACTTGTGAGGCGAGCTGCTCCTCTCAAATGGAGGAGCCACCCCCGGACAAATTTCATGTGTTCGCCATTTAAACCAGACATACCGAAGAAACTGCTAATTGGAAGAATAAGTTACATTTAAAACACAATTCCTCAATTTTGTCTCTTTATTACAGGAAAAATCATTTTTGGCTTGTTTCTGGGTAGATAAGGTCACTACTAGGCTGCTCCTTGCCTTTATATACACAGCTTCATCACAAAGATACAACATTCTATGTGGAAAGTCTTATTTTACCTTCATAACAATTGTTATAAAAATATAAAATATGTTTTTAATTGATCAGTATAAAAACTTTCATTTTACAAATTCCTTAGGAATTTTATGAAATTAGCGTAAATTGACTTGGTGTAATTACGCAAAATTCTGGCAAAACATTGATATTTCGTGCAATTATGCTAAATGAAAATCCGTCATTTTGCGTTATATTTTTGCACAAAATTCGTCCTTACATACAATTTGATGGGAGGATGCACTCTGCGATAAAAATATAGTATGAAAAAAACAAGTGCTGCGAGCAATAACCACTCATGTTTCGGGCGTTTTTTTTAATATTCACATGCCATGTAAAATTTTGCAATGAAAGGCACGTAATTAGAATTTCACATTACAACCATAACACAAAGTTACCAAAATTACAGAAATTATCCAGGGATAATTTAGAATGTATCCAGACTAAAAATACCAATTTTTCAATTTTTTTTCTGATCATATTTCAATAGATATCCATTGGATTGACCATATTCGTCAGAAAGACAGTCCAATGTCCCTAAATTAACTAGGTTTATCAAAAGGTAAACCCCGTGCTTTTTCAAAACACAGCCAACATGTGTTTGATAGAGTAGAAATTCTGGAGAATATACACGTTTGCAAAATAACTATGATGAGTCTGTTAGGACAAGCAGAATTAAGAAACTAAATGTTTAATTATTAATACAAGTTGAGTAAGGTACCCCAAGTAGAATGTTTGAGGGAGAAATGAGTAGAGCGGAAGAAAGGCATTTAAAGACAAGCTCGTCTTTTTTAGAGGTACTGAGAAGGATAACGTTTGTAGAATGGATAGAAATTTTTCTGTCAAAAATTGAATTAAAAAAGTAAGGGAATCTGCTGTTCTTGGCCCTCTCTGCAGGGTCACCCACACACATTTTGCCTTCTTGTCTCCTGTTTTGTTGTTGGCTTTAGAACTCTGTGCACTTTACCAATTTCAACCACTGCTAAAGTGTGTGAGCTCACTCCTTAAAACATGGCAAAACTGAAGTGGTATACTGTATGCCCAGGTCCTGTAAAGTAAATGCTACTTCTGGACTGCAACAACTATTGTGAGACCCGCTTAGGTAGCCCTTTCAAATATGTCTCAATCCTTCCATTGCAGCCTGCCAGCACCTTTAAACTGCCAATTTGACGTGACAAAATAACCCCTTTGTCAAGCCTAAAACTCCCTTTTAGGTCTCGTCCTACTAATTGAAGAGATAATTGGACGAGAGTATTGAGGGCAAAACAAGCTCTGAAACCACCAGGCGGATTACATCGAGTGCATGTGCTCTTGAACGTGCTTACCATTTGCTCCCCCAGCTGCCTGCCTCTGAGAGCTTCACTTCAAAGGCATCCGCTCCCCCGCCCCCTGCTTCACACTTCACGGCCGCCAGGCCGTGTCTCGCATTTCTCCTCTCCCCCCTCCCCACAGCAATGCCAAGAGCTTGTTTCTAAGAACAGACAGCTAAACGAATGGACACAACTGCGTTTGCATGCTCATCATGTTCAATAAAACCCATTTCAAATGAGGGCATTAACAAAACTGAGAGCAGATGGCTTTTGCACGTCTTATTGCAGTAGTGACTTATGAGCGGAGCACAATTTGTGCTCTAACAAGTTTTCCATTACACACTTCCACTGCCCACATAAAATGTAAAACAACACTAACATTTGCGCACATACCTTCCCGGTTATTTTTACACCTTAGGTAGTAGTCGGTTGCAAAAATTTAACCCGAAATCAGAAGCAAATGTCATTTACACCGCTGTGGTTTGTGCCCACTATTAACTTCAGTCTGTAAATGACGCATTAATGCGCAACATTAGAAAAACCATTACCAGAATACCTGCCTGACACAAACCTTTTTGTGGAGATGTTTTTGCGCCCGTTTTTTAAACTGGGTTAATTACCGCATTAGCATTATTCTGACAACGTAAAAAAAAGCCTTCCCTTAGCTTGACGTTCCTTCAGGAATCAAACAAGGGAACTGACGCACTCCGAGAAAAAATAATACGTTTGATGATAACATTACATCGATAAAAGTGCACATGGTGAAAATGCGAAAAAAGACACTAACAACCACCATTTAATGCATAACAGAAATGAAGCCTCAACAGTGGCCAGACAACAAAGACGTACATAATTCCAGTAATCAAGCAGGAGGTGAAGATTGGTTTATATAGAGCTCGAGCCATTTCTAAGCGCTTCAAATAGCAGGTGCTATTACCATTTCGCCGGCTTCGGTAAAATGGAAGGTTAGTAGGCCCTGTTTACAGGTGTGCTCCAGTAATTGCGACGCCAGTGGTTAACAGGATACTAGCCTACAGCAACCAATCAGTGCCCGGTGGGCTGGTCTGGAAAATCAATGCATGGGCCAGTTTTATTTATTTTTTTAGTAGTTTTGGGCCAGTTTCATAGCCAGTTGGGTCGTTTTTTACTGTTAATTAATCCAACATTACCACTTTTTAAAAACTATATACCTTTGCGAATGGGGGCTGCTTTTATTTTTGTGCCCGGGACTATTTTTTGTCCTAATTCGACCCTGGTGGTAACCCTTGTTGCGCATTTTTCGCAAATAAAAGTTGTACAATTAGCGCCGCACCCCACTCCCAATAAATTCCGCAAGGAACACCTGGCCGACAAAAAAAAGGGACATTTGGATTTTGCAGAGATGGGCACGCAAATCCGGTTGTTATGCCCCATTTCTTGGGAAGTAACTAGGTGCTAATTTTCACACCATATATATTCTGATCCGAGGGGTGTCGGAATAGATCAGGAGCGATAAACATTGCACCCTTTTCCAGGCTGATGTAATCAGATCTCAAGTGGATACTGGCAGTTCTCACTCGTGACCTTCAAATAACCGCATTCCTCATCTGCGAGCGCTTAACTCACTGAGTTTTACTCCTGGATGAATAAATATGAGCTCCACCGTGGCCCAGGCGAGGGCAATCCGCATAAATCTTGTTTGCTTTTCCAATCGAGGAAATGGAAATTCCCCCAATACTGCAGTTTGATTTATAAAGGGCAACCAGAGTCGGTCAACTTTTCTACTAACAGATCATACCTGTTTATCGTTGTGCCAAGAAAGAAAAAAAACCTGCTGCAGTAAACAGTGCATTACAAATAATGTTAGTACCTGTCTTCCACAGTGTACGATTACACAGGCGTGTGCGAGTTCAGATTCAGCGTTTGTATGTTTTAGATGTAGATTTACTGCCTCCCATCCAACAGTTGTACACTAGTCCTACCAGAGCACAATTGCCGTTTTATTTTTTCTTTATTTTCAGTGTGATTCCACTGACAGCACATCTACCATTCTGCGCTTCCTGGCAATGGGTCAATGTGCTACTTATACAGTACTTGTGGTTTCGTACCCACACCCACACACCCCACCCCCTCACTCACACACCCCCCACACACACAACCCCCCACACACACATCCACACACACACCCCACACACACAACCCCCCACACACACCCACACACCCACACCCCCCACACACCCACAGCCCCACACCCCCCACACAAAACCCCCCCACACACACACCCACCCCCACACACACAACCCCCCACACACAACCCTACACACACAACCCTACACACACCCTACACACACTACCCCACACACACCCAGACCCCCATCACACACACACACCCACACACACAAACCCCCCACACAACCCTGCATACACAACCCCCACACAACCGCACACACACAACCCCACACACACAACTCCACACACACACAACCCCCCACACACAACCCAGCACACACACAACCACCCACACACGCAACCCCCCACACACACACAACCCACACACACACCCCCCACAAACACAACCCCCCACACACACCCACCACACACACCCACACAAACCCCACCCACACAACCCCCACACACAACTCCACACACACACAACTCCACACACACAACCCTGCACACAAAACCACCCATACACACAACCACCCCCCACCCACACACACACCCCCCACACCCCCCACACACACAACACCCTACAATCACCCCACACACACAACCCCCCACACAACCCCCCCCCACACACAACCCCCCCCACACACAACCCCCAACACACAACTCCCCACACACAACCCCCCCACACACCCCCACACACACAACCACCCCCACACACACCCCACACACACACCTCCACAGACACACCCCACACACACACACTCCACACATCCCCCAAACACAATCCCCCCCACATACACAACACCCCACACACAACCCCACCCACACACAAGCCCTCACACACACAGAACCCCCCCACACACACAACCCCACACCCCCGCCCCACACACACAATGCCCCACACACACAACCATCTATCTATCTATCTATCTATCTATGGCCCTCACTCTATTTATGGCCCTCAATCTATTTATTGCTATCTATCTATCTATCTATCTATCTATCTATCTATCTATCTATCTATCTATCTAATATCTATCTATCTATCTATCTATCTATCTATCTATATGTCGCCCTCACTCTATCTATCTGTCGTCCTCACTCTATCTATCTATCGCCCTAACTCTATTGCCCTCACTCTATCTATTGCCCCCACTCTATCTATCTATCTATCTATCTATCTATCTATCTATCTATCTATCTATCTATCTATCTATCTATCTATCTATCTATTTATCGCCCTCACTCTATCTATCGCCTTCACTATATCTATCTATTAATTGCCCTCACTCTATTGCCCACACTCTATCTATCGCCCCTCACTCTATCGCCTTCACTCTATCTATCTATCTATTGCCCTCACTCTATCAATCTTATTATCGCCCTCACTCTATCTATGGCCCTCACTCTATCTATCGCCCTGACTCTATCTATCTATCACCCTCACTCTATCTATCTATCGCCCTCACTCTATCTATCACGCTCACTCTATCTATTTATCTATCTATCTATCTATCTATCTATCTATCTATCTATCTATCTATCTATCTATCTATCTATCTGTCACCCTCACTCTATCTATCTGTCGCCCTCACTCTATCTATCTATCGCCCTAACTCTATTGCCTCACTCTATCTATCGCCCTCACTCTTTTTATCGCCCCCACTCTATCTATCTATCTATCTATCTATCTATCTATCTATCTATCTATCTATCTATCTATCTATCTATCTATCTATCTATCTATCTATCTATCTATCTATCTATCTATCTATCCATCTATCTATCTATCTATCTATCTATCTATCTATCTATCTATCTATCTATCTATCTATTGCCCTCACTCTATCTATCGCCTTCACTATATCTATCTATTAATCGCCCTCACTCTATCGCCCTCACTATATCTATCGCCCCTCACTTTATTGCCCTCACTCTATCTATCGCCCTCACTCTATCTATCACCCTCACTCTATCTATCTATTGCCCTCTATCTATCTATCGCCCTCACTCTATCTATCTATTGCCCTCACTCTATCTATCCATCTATCTATCGCCCTTACTCTATCTGTCTCTCTATCGCACTCACATTCGATAACATTGGGTTACCTTATTACATTCAATCAGGTAGGAAGTCATGTTGGATGCCTGTAGAATTGTAATTTGAAATACTCTTTAATGGTACAGTTGGATTTACTCACAATTTTGAAAATGCCACTTTTGGAAAGTTGACATTTATCTGCCCTAATCATTTAGTGCCTGCACCCTATTCCCGAATCACATGACTAGGTGTAAGTGGCAGTTGGCCTTTGTATATTCCTCCCAGGCAGCCACACCTTGGAGTGAAGAGGTGATATCTCCAGCAGGATGGTGGGTCGTGCTGTGCACAGCCCCACTTGCACTTCAGTGTGCTGCGCCCTGTTCGCACACAAAGAAAGTCACGCACTAGCTTATTGTGCATAGTGACAGACCCAGACTAGTTCTTGGAGGCTGGAAGTTTTGCACAGTTTTGGAAGGGGAAACCTCTAGAAACGTCTCCTGCTTCTAAGTGGGTACCAGGTGTACAAACCCTTAGACCCACTCTTCAGTTTTCTTTCTATACCTGCAGAGGACTCTAAGACGACTGCCTGCTGCAGTGGCCTGCTGTGTACTGCAGTATACTGCTTTGCTGCACCAAAACGGACTGCTCTGTTGCCTAAAGTCTTCTTTGAGCTAGGGGTGGGTGGACCTTGCAGAGCTCTACTCCATGGACTTCAGCGGAGTGATCTAAAAACTCTGCAGAGTTCAGCAGAGTTCAGCATGCCGGTGTTACTGATAACATCCCTCTCCACTACCTCTGTAGGGCATTCACAAATACCAAGCCCAAGGTTACACTTAGAAGAGAGGGACAATCATAGCGAAGCCACAAAAGAGTCATACACAGGACTACGGTAAAATGCACTATATGTAATGCACCGGCATCTATAGAAAACCACTGGCTGGTATCCTTTTGAGCCCTGTGATCTTAAACAGATACAATGCCGCCCCATTCATTTGGGGCCCTGGTTGTAGAAGGGACGTCTTACCTCTCACGTGGCTGCTCTTCACCTAGCAGAAGGCGGGTGCTGGCATCTGGCATAGAGCCACCACTCAGACTGGTGCTGGCCGATTAACTACTCTTCCCCGCAGCTGCTTCTACCTACTCTGAAGGAGGTGGTGTGGCACATGCCCGGCACCTCAGTAACCTCTCATGTGCTGAATGCTTTCAGCCTCTCATACTGCGGGTGACTCAGCCACATCCAGAACATCTCCGCCCAGCAGAAGACAAGCGCTGGCATTCGTAGAGCCGGAACTCATACAGGTGCTGGCAGGTAAGCTGCTCTCCGTGCAGCTGCTGCTACCTACGATGAAGGAGGCGGCGTGACACACTCCTGGCACCCCAGTAATCCCTCACGTGCTGGACACTATCAGCCTCTGATACTACATGTGACGCAGCCACGTCCAAACCCTCTTACCAAAGTTGAGGTGATGAGCGAGCGGTGTGCTCCAGTGAAATCTGCTCCCCCGGTGGCCAGCAGAGTTTTTTGGAGCGAACTCCGTGCTCCGCTTCGAGCGTAGAGTGTCTAAACTCCATGAACTTAGCCAGCAGAGTTCACCGCCCACTCTTCTTTTGAGCCGGCAGAGGTATACCCTCCTGCTTGAGTCCCGCTCTTCTACTTGAACCCAGGACTTTCAGAGTGACTCCAAGGGTTGGTTGGCTGACTTGATCGTAGCCTCAGAGACAGAAAAGGCTTCAACTATCTTAAATCCCCACCTGGACCCTGCCTGTGTAAATCCAGACCCTCCAAGTGGTGCCTACAGTTCTGGGCCCTTGGAAGTGGTGTTAAAGGAGCTCAGAAAACCCAATTCCAAAACTTGGGAATTAGAAATTATGAGCCAAAAAGTGGTCAGGGAACCGAGAGAAGACCTGGGCCTACCTTCTTGTCGATCTGCCTTAAAGGGAATTGGCAGACGGTCTGATTTGGTGGCAGCTCTCGTTACATTCTTCTCCACAGCAGCAAATCCTATTTAGCAGCTCCTTGCAGAAGGGGTATTGTGTTGTGGAACCTACATCAGCAGCTTTGTCCTTCCGGAGATTCTCAACTTCCAGAAAAGATACTAGGGGCCTGATTTAGAACCTTGGACGCCGCCAGCTGCCATTAGTTTGGACATGTGCGAACATGGAGTAAAAGCTTGTTCCAGTAGTAGGGAGCAAGATATGAAAATGCCTTTCCTATGCTGCAAGTCAGACGAATGCGAGGAACACAAAATAAGGCTTTATCACAAGAACTGAGGCAGCAGCCTTGAGTGTATGCTTTGATTTTTTGTTGCAGATATAACAGGCTTTTCCCTTTTAGGGCATTATAGGTAAGGTAGCAGGTCTCAAAACGGGATCTTTTCTTCACTGGAAGCCAGTGCGGATCCCTACGCAACAGAGCCAAGGCCGTGCCAGAAGGGCAATTGAGAACATGTCTGGCTGCAGTATTCTGAACTACCTGAAGTTTGTCAACTAGGATCTCATTAACATCTGCTAGGTCAGCGTTGCCATAGTTCAACCTGCTTATTACTAAGGCTTGGACTAGAGTCTTAAAGGCAGAGGTTGGAAGGTAGGGGAATATTCTGCGGAGAAGGTGCATGTTCTGATAGCATACTCCGGAGGTGGCGAAGATGTGCTGTTTCATTGTTAGTGCTTGGTCTATTTTCATGCCAAGGTTTTTTACTACTTGTTTGGGCACAGGAATGGAGGCCAGTTGGTGAGGACACCAATCGTGTGTCCAAATAGAGGAAGCTATCCCAAACAGCATGATCTCCATCTTGTCTACATTTATTTAGAGATAATTCCTGTTAATGCAATCAGAGATGGTTAGCATACCCAGGGAGAAGCTTTTTTTGCTGCTATCTGGTCAGGGTGAAATGTAAACATCAATTGGGTATCATCCGCATATAAGATTATTTCAAAGCCAAAACCCTCAGCAATCCTGGCAAAGTGAGCCATATAGATGTTAAACAGAGTAGGGCTCAAGCAGGAGCCCTGCGGAACACCCTTGTCCAGAATTGTCTTACAAGAATAATATGGGCCCAAGATGACGGTTTGATGTCTATCTTCCAAAAAATGATGGAGCCATCTTAGTGCAAGACCTTGTATGCCGATCTCTCGCAGCCTTTCCAGCAGCCTCATGTGAGAGACTGTATCAAAGGTTGCTGAGAGATCTAATGGTACAAAAGGGGGTGGTGATGGACGGAGCATCTGAATCAATCAAACACTCACACCCAGTCAAAAGATCTGGGTTTAATCCATCACCGTTCTTTAGCCCACTCTGCCACCCCAGTTCAGACATGGCTATTTGCAAATCAGTCTGACCCTGTTCCTCATGGGAACAGTCCAGCCCGAACTGCCAAGCCATGTCTTCCCTGGACCGGAAACAAGCTTCCGAGGACCGGTTTCTGGCTTTCCAGCCGTCTTCAGCCCGGCTTGCTTGAATCCAGTGGCAAAGTGAGCAAGGGACTCACGTCTGAGCATACCCTGCCACACTTATCGTGGCCAAAAGCGGTACAAAAGGGGGTGGTGATGGACGGAGCATCTGAATCAATCAAACACTCACACCCAGTCAAAAGATCTGGGTTTAATCCATCACCGTTCTTTAGCCCACTCTGCCACCCCAGTTCAAACATGGCTAGTTGCAAATCAGTCTGACCCTGTGCCTCATGGGAACAGTCCATCCCGAACTGCCAAGCCATGTCTTCCCTGGACCGGAAACAAGCTTCCGAGGACCGGTTTCTGGCATTCCAGCCGTCTTCAGCCCGGATTGCTTGAATCCAGTGGCAAAGTGAGCAAGGGACTCACGTCTGAGCATACCCTGCCACACATATGGCGGCCAAAAGCAGTACAAAAGGGGGTGGTGATGGACGGAGCATCTGAATCAATCAAGCACTCACACCCAGTCAAAAGATCTGGGTTTAATCCATCACCGTTCTTTAGCCCACTCTGCCACCCCAGTTCAGACATGGCTATTTGCAAATCAGTCTGACCCTGTGCCTCATGGGAACAGTCCAGCCCGAACTGCCAAGCCATGTCTTCTCTAGACCGGAAACAAGCTTCAGAGGACCAGTTTCTGGCATTCCAGCCGTCTTCAGCCCGGCTTGCTAGAATCCAGTGGCAAAGTGAGCAAAGGACTCACGTCTGAGCATACTCTGCCACACTTATGGCGGCCAAAAGCGGTACAAAAGGGGGTGGTGATGGACGGAGCATCTGAATCAATCAAACACTCACACCCAGTCAAAAGATCTGGGTTTAATCCATCACCGTTCTTTAGCCCACTCTGCCACCCCAGTTCAGACATGGCTAGTTGCAAATCAGTCTGACCCTGTGCCTCATGGGAACAGTCCAGCCCGAACTGCCAAGCCATGTCTTCCCTGGACCGGAAACAAGCTTCCGAGGACCGGTTTCTGGCTTTCCAGCCGTCTTCAGCCCGGCTTGCTTGAATCCAGTGGCAAAGTGAGCAAGGGACTCACGTCTGAGCATACCCTGCCACACTTATCGTGGAAGGTATTTCTCTGCACATGCAGTATAAAAATCTGAGGAATCTGCAAACTCTGAAGATAGTGGTGCAGGGGTATTACAGCACCCCAAATTAACCATGCTGGAGCTCAGAAGGTTATTAAGCAATACAGATGCCTTTTAATGTTGTTATTTATCTTGTCACATTTGCACTGTGTTTAAAGTTAGAGGTCAAATGTGAGGCTATGTCTTCTGACAAATTGCTTTTTCATCTTTCAAGAAGATTGTTGTTTACTTTTCTTTCTCTGGCTGCAAAGTGAGAACATTTTGTAAAGTGTGCTATCTGACAATCTTGCTGGGATAAAGGGACAGTTAGAGGTAAGGCTGTAGGATGTCATTTTCTCTAACACATAAAAAAATGTAAATACCTGTATATGAAATGTACAAATATTTCAAAATATACCAGCAGTTAGGAAAGACCAAATGATGCACTTTTAATTCTGCAGAATGATGGACCAACGATTTTCATTGAATAATAACAAATAAAGACACTTGGTGGTTCACATTATTGATTGTATGCTAAATAGTTCTAGCAGTAAAACTGTGTGTATGTGCAAAATTAACAGTCATTTCAATGGTAAACGTGATGTCTGTAAATGACTGTGTGCTACCACACCGTCCTTTAGTATTATATACCCAATAGTATGCTCTAAAATGCGCCACAGCTGCATAATCGACCCTTACCACTGTCCTGTTGAATGGGCATGGCTATTTTCTGCCCTTCTTTTGTGTGACAGTCTCTATAACTTCAGTGATATAACATTGACAGCTTGTTTATTTGTCCAGTCTGTCAAACAGGAGGCCTACTCAGCCTCTGTGTTTTGAATACAGGGGCTTTTCCAAGGCACGTCCAAAGTGGGAAATTGCACAGGGGCCAGGCCCCTTCCTTCCAAGGGAACCCCTGGTGAAGTAAATAGGACCATCAATATTCCTGCCATAATAACGTTGCCCATAAAAAACAACTTATTTTTTCTAATTTGGTAGCTGAAAATGCTTAACAGAAAACTAGGCCAGATTTACTACAGGTTTGCTTCAGGACAAAGTCACACAAAGTGAAGCAAAGCAGCGTAAACTCTTGCAAGGGGATTTACTTTCCAGCACAAAAGGTATTCTATGCTGGAATGGTTGCTCTTTTCTCAAATATTGCTTTGCGCTGCTTGACACCACTTTAGTGCAAGGGAGCACTACTTGGGTGTAACTAGGGTGTAACTAGGGCAGATTAGGCAGGCATCCATAGTTTTTTGTTGTTCTTGTTTTATATTATTGTAATATTTTTATTGCAGATTTTCCAAATATAAAAAATCAAGAGAAGAATAACGAGGTAAAAAGACACATCATTGCCCTGACAGATCTAATTAGAAGTTCAAAGTAACCAACATCTTCATAAAAATATCTTACAAATGATTTATGAAGCCCCAGGTACAGTACAGGAAGCTAAACACAAAATATGTCGTAAAGCTATAACCTCATCTTCATTACAATTAATTCATAATGTTAGAAGCATTGTTAATAATTCATGAAGAACAGAAAGAAGCACTCAAAAAGTAAAGTGTCAAATGTGCAATAAATATTAATAAAAGAGATACAAATCTCAATGTCTATCACAAAAACTTTTTGACAATTTTGCCAAGTGACAAAACAACTGTAGTAGTAGTAGTATTAGATATTTATTAAGCGCTTATTTCACCCTTAGGTCTCATAGCGTTTTGCCAACACAGGAAGCTAGAGGGAGAAACAGAGTTTAAAATAACCATGTTCTGAGATCTTTCTGAAATCTTTTATGCTTTGTTTCCTGGCGAAGTCGTAGCGGCAGCGCGTTCCATAGTTCCGGTGCAGTTCTAGAAAAGGACCTGTCCCCGTTTTTTACAGTCCGAACCTTGGGGATCCTCAAAAAGTGTTTGTTTGATGAGCGGAGGGAGCGCCCTGACTGATATTTAACCAGTTTCTTAGCTAGATAGATTGGACCCCGGTTGTTCAAGGTTTTGTGAGTCAATTCAATTCAAAAGACTTTATTCGGTTATATTTCATAAATAACCATAAAAGTACATCAAATCACATAAAAGGAAAGACAATACATCATCATAACTAATAATTTTTAAAAACAGTATGCACAGTATCAACATAGACCAGGAGTTTAGAATAGCAAAAATTCATATTATAATTTTCTTACGTAGATAAAAAGTACTTTTTAGAAATGCCGCAACAGAGGCTACTGAAAAGATATCCTCCAAAAGTTGTATAGCAAGGAATGCAGGGCGACACTGTCTCATATTCATATATTTTAAGATAGGCATGATCCATCTCTTCCTAGATTTAACATAAAATTTACAAAGAAAGAGAATATGTATCCGATTGGGTGGAGATGTTATCACACGGACATTTACAAATTACCCTAGACCAATCATTTGTAGCAGGAAAGCTCAACAGTCTATACAAAATACCAAACCAAAATCTGGTCAACAGGAACCTTTCTTGTTCTTTCATTGTAAGGTTTAGATAAGGCTGGATAATCCTTGGTTTAACTATCATTTGGTGGGCAATTTCAGTCTTTTTTAGCAATTCAATTCGTTCTCTTTGGTTCTCAAGGAAATTTAGGCTTAGATGTTTCAATGCTTTCCTGGGGATATCTGACATAGATAAAGGGTCAGTAAAAAATTCTGGGTTCTTGATGTTATCACAAAACGCTTTTATATAGCACAACCATTTTATCCTTTTACCCCCATCTAATTTCAGTGCATCCCCCAAGATAAGACGATTTAGATGGCATTTCTCATTGGTCCATAGACGATGCCATAGAAGAATCGGTTGCAACTTAATTAGATCTTCCAAATAAGGGATGCCCAATTCTGAGTGGCAGTTGTAACTGGACGTACTCTTTGGAAGAGCTAAGAGGTATCGCAGGAAGACATTTTCGGTGACTTGTAGGCTGCTAACATTTGAATCGCCCCATATTCCTGCCCCATATAATGCCACCGAGACACAACTAGCTCTGTATATGTATAAAAGCTCTTTAACTGGCTTTTTGCCCATCTTCTTGCTAAAAGACCTGAGGGCCATTATAGATTTAGAGAATAATAAATTCCTGGCTTGGATCGCACAACTCCATTTACCAGTTCGATCGAACAGGATCCCCAGGTAAGCGAAGGTTGGTGTATGTTGTAAAGGGGTTGATCCTATGAACATGTTTTTTTTCTTATAGTTCGTATTACCACCACAATTCATAGCAAAGGTCTTAGTGCAGTTTATTTGTAAATCAAGTTTAGCCATAAAGGAACTAAAAGAAGAAATCATGGTCTGCATGGCTATGGGGGTTCTTGCCATAAGAACGGCATCATCTGCGTAAATGAGAGCAGGTATACGGCGGGCTGAGGCAGTAGGCATATCGTTGCAGTCCTGTACTAATGTGGCCTCCAAGTTGTTTATGTAAATAGAAAATAAAAATGGGGCAAGGACGCACCCTTGCCTCACGCCCCTCGCAACACTGAACTCTCTTGTACACTCCCCGTTTTTGCCGTATCTGACCATTGCACTGGCCCCATTATACAACTCCCTCAGAAATTTAATAATATTCACATCCACTCTTAATTTGGTTAAAATAATCCATAATTTCCCATGATTTACAAAATCAAAAGCAGATGTCAAGGGGGCGTGGCTTGGCGGGCGAAGATGGCGGTCGCAGCTTAGTAGACCTCCCGCCGGCCCGAACTTACTTTCATCACTTATCCTGGCCCCCGAGCCCGCAGGAGATTCCTAGCTATCGACACCGATCCTGGAGTGTGTCCTGCTCTCTCCGGTGACGAGATCCCGCAACTTCGTCTCCACCGGGACCCTGAGGCGCCGATAGCGGTGTGCGGCCCAGCGACTGGCCGTGAGCCGCGGACCTCGATTTTGGAGACGCCGAGTGGCAACTGCAATGCGCGGCCGAGGGTGACGTCGGCGGTGCGGACCCCGGACGGCCCTGAAACACTCGGACCCCGGGCCCGTGGGTGGTGCCTGGCGAGCGCCGTCGGTCCTGAGGTGGGCCCTGTCTTCTCCGGTGCCTGGATCTGGCGGCTCCATCCCCTTTGGGACCCTGAGGCGCCGACGGCGGTCTGCGGCCTAGCGGCTGGCTGGAAGCCGGGGACCTCGATTTTCGGACCACCGAAGGCGGCTGTAGGCGCGCTGCTGTGTGGCGTCGGCGGCGCAGACCTCGGCCGTGCCTTGCAGCATTGGTTGCCTGAGGATTACGGAGGTGCCCTGCCTTCTCTGGTTCCTGAGAACATTTGTGGGTGGCACGGCGTAGTGGGGGCCTGTCCGGTCCTATGAAGCCGGGGCCTCGAGTTTCGTGACGCCGGGGCCACATTGGCCTGCCACAGTTTCCTACACGGTCGCCAGACCCGACGTCCAGACGCGGGGCCAGAGGCCTCCTGTGCCCATTGTAGTGGGCCTGCTGCCCAAGGCCTGCTGGACCTGCCGCGGGCGGCGCCGCTTCGTCCAGTGTGAAGACTCGCTGTGTCCGTGAACGGCCATGACCAGGGGTGGTGGAGGGGGCCCGCCCAAGCAGGGCCCCATGGACAAGTTTGCCGGGCCCAGTGGCGGCGCCGGGGCATCTGGCGGCGGAGGCGGATCGGGGCCGGACAACGCGACTATTCTGGCGGCCATTACCCAATCCCGGGACATGCTAGATGCCAAAATTGGGGCAGTGGGAGCGGACGTTACACTGCTTCGCCAGGACCTCCGGAACGCGGTGGCGCGGATCACTGAAACTGAATCTCGCATCTCGGTGACTGAAACGGACATCGGCGCCCTAAAGAAAAGAATGGCAGAGGTGGAATGTGTCCAGAAGACCCTTGCGGCCCGTGTGGAAGATGCCGAAGGGCGCGCACGGAGAAACAACCTCCGTTTTATCGGCTTTCCGGAGCGGTGTGAGAAAGATGGCATGGAGCGGTTCCTGACCCACTGGCTGGAGAGCTGGGTCCCCGAGGGGACACTGTCGGCGTGCTTTGTGATTGAACGGGCACACAGGGCCTTGACTCAAAGGCCGCCTGAGGGGGAGCGTCCTCGGCCGGTCATTGCCCGGCTGCTGAACTATCATGACCACGATGCCATACTGCGGGAGGCGAGGAACAAGGGTTCGCTTACTTATGAAAATCACACCATAATGATCTTCCCGGACTACACGAAAATGGTTCAGCAGCAGCGACAATCCTTTGTGGCCGCCAAGGCTAAATTGCGAGGCCTGAAGCTCCAATACTCTCTCCTGTACCCGGCCCGCTTGCGGGTGGTGCACCAGTCCCGGACGCACTTCTTCGATACACCCGAGGAGGTATTCCGTTGGACCGACGAGACGGTGCGACTTCGGCCACATGCCCAGCCGGGGCTGGACCCTGGCGGGTCCCAAAGGTCATCACCGGAGCGGACGGACCGTCCTAACCGGAAGGGACGACATCGAAGGTCCAGATCTAAGAAGAGGTCAGCCTCCGCTAGTGCGACGCAGACGAACGGCGCACTGGATTCTGAACACTCTGATGCTGGCAGTTGAACCCTGGTGGAGCCTGGACATTGGTGTTGCTTTATGCTGGAATGGATCGGCTGGTGAGACTGTTCCTTATGACTCTATTCTTGCTTATCTCTATGCTCCTGAAACACTCTGAGGCTCTGGGTTGAGCCACTGCGGGGCTCGGGTGGCGGTTTCTATGGGCCTTAGACCCACACGAGTAGTGGGTGTTGTTGGGGGGGTGGTGTGTGTGTGCTAATGGGAGTGTTGGGATCCATTGGTATGGCGGGCCCTGGGTTCTCTGTTCTGGACCCGGGTCTCTCCATGCCGCGACAGATACTTCACTGTTTTTTGAGGTATTGGGGTTGGGGGTGTGGGGCGCAGGGGGGGGTTGCCTTGTTGTTGGCGTTTGGGGAAGTTCGGGCTTGGGGTTGCCTGGTGGGTGTTGGGGTGCTGAGTGTTCGGGCTGGGGGGGTGGGACCGCACGTGTATGTGGCTTTTGATTTTGTTGCTTTGTGGGGTGCGCCAGGGTGGGGCGGAGGGCCGGATACTGGACACTGTGTTGATAATGGCTGATAATACGACTTTGTCTCCTCAAAAGTCCCTGCGGGTTGTGACGTGGAATGTGAGGGGTATTCTAGATAAAATCAAGCATGGGGCTGTGCTGCGTTGGGGGAAAAGAGAGATGGTGGATGTGCTGCTGCTTCAGGAGACCCACATGCTGGGCTCCAAGGCCCTTAGCCTCCAGAGGTTCGGATTTCAGCAAGTGTACCATGCGGGCTTCACGAGGGGCTCGCGGGGAGTGGCTATCTTGGTGCACCGCAGGGTGGCTTATGTGCATGAAAAGCAATGGATTGATCCTCAGGGCCGGTACATTTTCATCAAAGGCCTGTTGGGTACCGAGCAGGTGGTTTTTGGTAGCGTATACGCCCCCCCCCTCTGCAGTGGGCCTTGTCTGAGCGGCTGTTCGCGCTGTGGGATAAGATTCCGGAGGTACTGACCATGGTGGGAGGCGATTGGAACGAGGTTATGGATGTGGGCCTGGATCGCCTGAGGCGGGTGCCTGATGTTTCGGATCCCCCCCCTGCTGCTGCTCCCACCAAATTGTGTGCGACTGTGAGTGGCCTGGGCTGGGTTGATGTGTGGCGACACTTTCATCCTGCTGCACATGAATTCACATATGTGTCGGCGGTGCATGGGTCCTTTTCGAGACTGGATTATCTGTTCGTGCCGGGTGCCTGTCTGAGTCGAGTCAGAGATGCTGTGGTACTCCCCAGGGGCCTGTCTGACCATTCCCCTGTCCTAGCTACTATGACCCTCCCCTCCACAAAACAGCCGTTTCGATGGCGGATGTCATCATGGCAGCTGCAGCGGCCTGAGTATGTGCATCACCTGCGCGAGGCGATCGATCACTTCTGGCGCGAGAATCTGGTGGGGGGTGTGGACGTAATGGTGGTGTGGGAGGCGCTGAAACCTACGCTTCGGGGCATTGATATAGCTTGGTGCGTGGCTGCTCGGCGAAAACATCGTGAGGCCATTGTGACCGCCGCGGCCCGCGTGGAGGAGCTGGAGCAGCGTGGTCGGCTCGGGGGCGACTAAGGTATTGTGAGGCAGCTCCTGCAGGCCCAACAGTCATATGCCTCCGTCCTTTACGAGGAAGCCCGGCAGGCGTGGCTCGCCACGCGCAGCAGGGTGTATCAGTGGGGCGACAAGTCCTGTTCTATGCTGCATAGGTTATGCCAGGCGACCTTCCAGCCCCTGGTGCTGCCGGGCCTTACGGCGGATGACGGCTCGGTCATGACCGACCCAGATTCGCTAGCGGCTAGTTTTGCCCGTTATTACGAGGCGCAATACGCTCCTCGTGATCCCTTGGAGACGAGCGAGATATCCACGTATCTCGATGACCTGCTACCGCAGGCCATCCCCGATGAGACCAGGACCGCCCTGGATGCCCCACTTACGGCTGAGGAACTCGGGGAAGCCCTTGGTCAACTGAACACTGGTAAGGCGCCCGGCCCGAGTGGCTACCCAAGTGAATTCTATAAAAAGTTTCACTTCCAGCTGGGGCCCCACTATCGCTGCGCCCTGGAGGCGGCACGGGTTCAGGGAGAGCTGCCACCAGATTGGCGTCATGCTGAAATTGTGGTCTTTTTGAAGCCGGGCAGGGCACCGGAAAGGCACGACTCTTACAGGCCGATTTCCCTTCTTAACATCGAGGCCAAGATTCTGGCTAAGGCCTTGGCGAACCGCCTCTTGCCCCATATCGCTGATCTAGTCCACCCCGACCAGGCTGGATTCATGCCTCGCAGGGCCACCCGGCATAATATTCGGCCGGCGCAGGCAGCGGTGGATGCCATGGGTGCTAAAGATGAACAGGCGGCACTCCTCCTGGCGGACATGGACCGAGCCTTTGATTCGGTGAGTTGGGCATATCTGTTCGCACTGTTGGCCCGCCTCAACCTGGGGCCGGTTTTCTTGTCGTACGTTCGTCTCCTCTACACTAATGTAACGGCCTCGGTCCGTGTGGCCGGCGCTACCTCTGGGCGCTTCTGTATAGGTCGCGGTACTCGGCAGGGTTGCCCGCTGTCCCCATACCTGTTTGCCCTCGCCATGGAACCCCTGGTGTCGCGGATACGAGCAGATGCCCAGTTGCGTGGTTTCGTCTGGAATGAGGACCTGGTGGATAGGATTGCACTGTATGCGGACGACGTCCTCCTCTTCCTTACTGATCTACGGCGATCGGGTCCCCGGGTCCTGGAGATCATGCGGGCGTTCGGCACGGTCTCGGGTCTTCATCTTAACCTGAATAAATCGACCCTGTGGGTGCTGGGTGGCGGAGTGGTGGCCGACCCCTGGGCTGCGGAGTTGCGAGTGGCGTCGGATGGCTTAAAATACCTGGGCGTTTTCCTCTCAGAGTCACGGGCGGTGGGCTGGGCGCGTGGAGTCTTGCCGGTGTGGGAACGGGTCCAGGCGGATGTCAAGACTTGGTCCAGAATGCCGCTCACTATCTTTGGGAGATCGGCCATATTCAAGATGGTGGCGCTTCCGCGGCTCCTATACCAAATCCAGAATTTCCCACACCCCATTGGCCTGGAGTGGTTCCGTCAGGTTAATTCCGTGTTGGGCCGCTTCTTGTGGGGTGGCGGTGCGGCCAGAGTGGCCTTGAAGACGTGCTTTCTGTCCACATATTGTGGTGGCCTGGCCACCTCGGACCTCTTCTCCTACTACCAAGCTTCCCAACTACTTGTCCTTAATGAATGGTGGTATGGGGATAGGGGCGATCCGGCTTATGCTCTGGAACGACTGCTCATGGGTGATCGCACGCTCCACACCATTCTTTATTCAGCTCGCCTGCGCCGTGGGTTGCCATCGGTCACCGGGGTGGTCTTTGCGGTGTGGCGACAGTCACTACGCCGCATGGGATGGTGGGGCAGATTGACGGCTGAGACGCCGCTTTGGCATAACGGCCTGCTCCCGGAGCTGGCGGCCCTGACCGGGTTTGAGGGTTGGGAAGCCATTGGGATTACACAACTGGGCCAGGTCATGTCCGGCACCACCCTCAAATCCTTCGAGGAGCTCCGCACAGAGTTCCAAATGCCTCAGTCCCAGTTCTTCCGCTACCTCCAGCTGCGGCATGCCCTCACCCCGAGCATCGCCGGTCTCGACTCCTTGCCGGAGTTTAGCCCAGTCGAGGCTAAAGTGTTTATGGGGGACCTGGGGGACAGGAAGGTCTCCAGGATTTACCAGACACTTGTTATTCATTGCTCCTCCACCCTTCACTCCCTTCGGGAGGCGTGGGAGGTGGACGTGGGCCCCCTGGATGAGGACGATTGGAGGGAGGCGCTGGAATCCCCACGTGGAACCGCCATTGCGGTCCGGCTCCGGCTAATCCAATTCAAATACTTACATCGTGCTTATTATACGCGTGAACGGTTGTGGAAGGCTGGTTTGATTGCATCCCCGGAATGCCTGCGATGTGGGGCGGTGCCTGGCTCCTTGATGCATACAGTGTGGTCGTGTGGCCGGCTGACTGGGTTCTGGAGAGGTGTGTGGAGTTGCATGGCTGAGGTCCTGGGCTGGGACCTTCCTCGTACCCACCGGCTGGGCCTACTGCATATTCTGGAAGGGATTGGGGGCAATGTGTATAAGCGCCACTTGCTGCTCTTGGGGCTGGTCGTGGCCAAGCGGGACCTGGCCCGGGCGTGGAAGTCGGTGAGGGCTCCCCCTCTGTCTGCATGGAAGGCTGGGCTGGATTATTTTATGGGTCTGGAGAGGCCGATCTTTGAAGCAAGGGGCTGCCCGCGCAAACACTACAAAATCTGGAAGCGTTGGGCCGACTATCGTGGTCTGTCCTTGGACCCCCCGGCGGAGCAGGAGGAGGACATTTGATTACAGTGACAATTTTGGCCTGATGCAGCGACGCCCTGGTGGCATTGCACCTGTCTTTATATTTTTATTTTTCTCTGTTGCTTCTGTGCACGTGTGGTAGGGGGGGTTGGGGGGGTGGTCAGAGCGGGGGGGGGGGTAGTGTTGTGGGTTAGGGTAGGTTGCCGGGGAGTTTCTATACTGAGCCTATTCTGAGTCTGCTCTATCACTTGCTGCCTATATAATTGCTGTATTGATATTGTTGTGGTGTTCTTGGTGTGTGGAGATGCCACATTCTTGATGCTCATTTGCTCAATAAAATTGGTTGTGAAAAAAAAAAGCAGATGTCAAATCTAAAAAAGTTGAGAAAAGTCTTCCTCCCTTGGCCGTGGTATACTTCTCAGTCAATATTGATAGATTAAGAGCCTGCTCGATGGTACCGACTCCTTCGCGAAAACCATATTGGAGGTCACTGATAATATGGTGTTCCTCTGCCCATAAGTGTAGGCTATCTAAAATGACTCTCCCAATTATTTTTATGGTGGAGTCGAGCAGAGATATGGGCCGATAGCAAGCACAATTTGCTCTGTCTCCCTTTTTGAAAATCGGGACAATGATCGACTTGTACCAAGTGCCAAGCAAACCTATTGAACATGCGGCGTTATAAGTTCTAGTGAGCAGAGGTGCCCAGAGCAATATATTTTTCTTAAAAATATCCACAGGGACACCATCAGGGCCTGGTGCCTTACCCCCTAGACTGGTGTTGATACCCTTGATTACTTCCTCCAGTAAAAAATTAAGATGCAGCCCTTCAGTGCCCTTCCCCTTACACGTGGGTTCACTCACTGTATCATTGGTAGTTGCAGCTGGGTGATAAAGTGCTTCAAAGTGCTTGACCCATTCATCCTCAGTGACGGCTATCTCCATACGGGCCTTTGTATTGTCGTTAAAAAAGGGAGCATTCACTGCCCTCCAAAAGGCCGTCATGTCCTTGGATTCTGAGGCTTCCATAATGGCTGTCCAGGCTTCCTTTCTCATCAACTGTTTTGGATATTTTAATGCAGTTTTGTACTCCTTGCGTAAAGACCTTATCAGGGGCTGATTTCTGTTTTGCTTATGTAAGGCCAATTTTAATTGTTTATGAGCTTTGCTGCAAGCTGATGTGAACCAGCCTCTAGGTTTCCTTTGGGTCTTCTTTTCCTTAACGTTTACCCAGAGACCTCGTTTTATACAGGAAGTGATTTCACTGAAATTACTTATGATATAAGCATCATCAGATGCCAGGTCCAAGCAAACAGAAACATTAGTGCTGCATGTATTAATTAAATTACTAAGGAACTCCTCTGGGACAGCCCTAGTCCATCTTAAAGCATATCCATTTTGCCTGATGATTTTTAAATTTTCAGAGGAAACCTCAGCTGTTTTATGCACTTTTGAATGTGGGACCAATAACTCAATCCTAATAGGAAAATGATCACTTAACGGAGAGTTTAAAACATTATGACTGGAAATACAATCCCTATAACTCGAAGAGATAAGGATAAAATCAATTGTAGACAGCAGACCTCTCCCATTAAAAGTTGGGGTGAATTGGGTCTCAGTATGACATAATTCATTTGAGAACCCTAAATCGTTCTTAAACATGATCTCATTTAAAGCATTCCCCGTTAATGTGTGTTCAAAATGTGTCGGGGTGGTGTCCCTATCAGTTGTTAGTCCACAGTTTCCTGTTCCTGATCTTTCGCATAAAGAACAATTGAAATCACCACCCCATATGACGATGAACTGTTTGTGGGAGCTATTGTTTATGCTATTGAGTTTCATATTTAGGGTTTTGAGCACCACTGATGTATCTGCAACCGGAATATTGTTATAAAAATTAACTATTAATATGCAGGCTGAGTTGTTAAAATGTAACCCAACGATATGATAGAAACAATTATTGGAATACAGCTCGATTTTTTTACAAATAAGGCAATTGGAAATGTACATACATAGTCCCCCTTTTGCTCGCCCATGTACTGATGCTACAGCAGGAATAGATATAGTTTTAAAGCCGCACATGTGATATTCTTTCTCTGCCCAAGTTTCTTGCAAACATATGACATCACATTTATCAATGAAATGTTTCCAATTTGGGTTATCTAATTTCGCCTTAAGACCAGCTATAGTCCAAAACGTAATGGACCATTTTTTTCGGGACCTTTTATTCAACCGTGGGTTATCACACACCATGCTATCTTTCGAGATTTCAGTGATGCCCCCCCCCCCGCATTTGCCTCGCCTATAGTAATATCATGAAAATTATTTGATGGGCCGGGCTCATTTAGTGACCTGCCGGAATTATCTTGACCTTGATCGGAACATTTTATACCATTTCTCCCATTTGGGATCGCTTCCCTTATCAATTCATCACCCAAAGGAATTAAATGGAACCTCCCCAGTACAAAGTTGACTGCCTCTACTAAGGAATGGGAGTTTAACGTGTGTTCACAAACAAATCTCTCATTGGGGATAGATGGAATAAGTCATTCGTTTGCATCCATACTAGATAGAGGATGAAATAGATTGTGTAATGGGATGTTCCAGTATTCCCTTGGGTCTATGGGGTGATAGATGTTATCAGTCAGGAATGGATACCTGTTTGAGTATTTGGGTGGGAAAAAAGGGATGACATTTTTGTTGTGATAACTAGGGACGACAAAGTTCGGGGTTTGTTTAGATCGATGAGGGACATCAGAACTGTGCCAGCTTGGGGGTTTGCTTGGGGGCATCATCAGAGCTTCTGGATAGAAGTAGCTCAAGTTTCGGGATGATACTCCTCCCTCACTTCTCCCTGGGAACCAGTCACTAATGTAAGTGACCACTCTATGGTCCCTAAAGTTTACTATTATCACGTCACCTTCTATGTCTTTTGGGCGTAGGCCCACACAATTACACCTTCTCACTGAAACTATATCTCCATTAAGATGTAATGGTAACAGTCTATTGTTATGCAGCCAGTGGATAACTTTATTTTTCAGACTGATGTTAGATTCTACGTTTCCTACTGGCACAACTGGAACACCTGTTAAAATGATGACATAGTTGGACGATTCCGGGGGCAGGTCTACTCTATTTAAAAAATTAGGTTTTACTCTGGTCGTGTGGGTTGCCTTGGTGGGGGGATCGTTTCTGGTATGGGCAGTTTTTATGGCACCTGGTTGGGTCTTTTCTCTACTTGTAACTTTTGTAGCTGTAGTGACTGTTGTGTCTGCTGATTTGATGGAATTTGTATCAGCAGACATGTTTTTGGGTCTAGGGGTAGCTGTGTGTTGCCTAGGTGGGTTGTTAGTAAGGTGTTTAGTTATCGGGCGAGCTTCACTTCGATTAATTGGGTTGGGGTTTTCTGTCAGAGTAGGCTCTGACAAAAGACGATCCATTTTTTCCCCCAGCCTTTTTACTCTCTCAGTGAGTGGAAGTATAAGAGCTTTTAGAAGGCATTCGATTGCCTCCAATAGCCCTTTGTTGGAATAAGATGTCAAATTTGCAGTTGATAGCCCCATTTGATCATCCTTCCCTACTACATTAAGAGACTTGTCTTTAGGTTCCGTTTCATGTGGTGCAGTCCGTAAGGTTCTAACCCCCTTTTTTACCCCACCCTTTCTCCTTCTTTTTCTTGGTGGGGAGCGAAATGCTCCTCTATTCTCCTTACTTGGTGGTTTGTCATGTGCTATACTAGCTACAACAGGCGATTGAGAATCTAGCAACACGACCGCCTCAATTTTGGACTTTCACACAGGGGAAGGGATATTTCTATTAGGGTGAGGGACTGCGTCTATAGGTAAAGGAGTATTTAAGTCTATGAGAAAATTGGATGTGGCTGTTGGCTCAATAGTGTTACAGTCTAAGATTACTTCCATGTCGTCTGGTGCTGGCGGAGTGTCTTGAAATATTAGTGGGATGTTTTCTGTGCTAAACAATCTGTGTCAGTAGGCGTAGTATTGTGTGGTAAAGTACTTGTTTCGGCATTCTGGGGGATAGGGAGTGGCTGTTTCTTGAGAAGTTCAATAGAGAAACGACGCTCTGCCCGTTTTCTGCTAACGGTATCTTCCTATCAATGTCTCTTGCGGCTCTAGCGAAGTATTTATCTAGCGGCCCAAGTATGGATACACCTACACTACTAGGTAGGGAATTTGGGGCAGAAGTAGACATCCTTAGTATATAAGAACAAATAGATAGATTATAAAATCAATCCTAGACAATATGGAGGTTGAGGAGTAACAACCAAGTCAATTGCGCAAACAGTCAAAGTACTTATATAACGTAGCTTACTGTCATATGGGTCGAGGAGGGGGACTGAATCCGGAGCAGTACGATAATTGTCAAAGGGGTGGCCCAGCCCAGCCTCCTGCAGCCCTTGATGGCCACAGACGGCCGCTCTTGTCCCGGGCTTCTCCCGGGACGCTCCCGCGCAGCGGTATGCTGTATCCTATAAGTAGGGAGGGTTACGGGCTGTAGGCTGTAGGCGGAGCAACAGGGAGAGCGGACCAGGTGATGGCTCTAGGTCAGGCAGGGACTCCTGGGAGATGGAGTCCCTGCAACAACGCTCGCAGCCCTGATGCGATCTTCCAACAGGAGCCCACGGTCCTCAGCTCCTTCCAGCCATCCTGAGTGCCTCTGCCCCAACTCACGAAGCGGCACCCGCGGAGCAGGTGCGGCGAGTTAGGGAAAATAAATAAATGCAGCAGCAGCTGTTGTCCCAGCACTTACGACTCCTCACGGGACCAAGTCATCCAAAGCAATCCCCCAGAAAGGGTGCAGGCTGGCGGTTGAAATCCCCTCGGGTGGGCTGTAGGCGGAGCAACAGGGAGAGCGGACCAGTTGATGGCTCTAGGTCAGGCAGGGACTCCTGGGAGATGGAGTCCCTGCAACAACGCTCGTGTAGTGTAGTTCCTAGTTTCCCACTAGGCCCTGCGCATTGGAATAACATAAACAGTAGTATCGACGTGGAACTGCTTATATTCCAGGCCTCCACTGACTATGCTAAACTTAATTGGGTTGTGTTACCAACTAGCTCAGAGGTCACTGGAAACTTTCTTCTCTGCATAGGAAGTGATCAGCTTCCTTGGCACAGACAAGAAGGGATTCAGCTTTCCAACAACCGTGCAACATGACAACTTTGCTCCTCAGATCAAGAGTCGATCTCTAGGGTCGTGTGAAACAATAGACATAGATTTCACTCAGTCAGTCTAGTGCAGTTTACTTTCACAGTATGTAGAGAATAGAGAGACGGGCGTGTATCAATAAAGGTTAACATTTATTGAACAGTCTTTCTTCTCATACAAGAGAAATGTATTGCCACAATTGCAATAACTGTTATTATAAAAAGTACGTACAGTAAGATAAGAATAGCAAAATAGAACTGTAAAAGCATTGATATGGTTTCTTAGCCATACAATGGTTTAAAAGTAATAAAACGTTTATACAGTCATATATACATTAGGCTAACATACTCAACTGGTGCTTCTAACTAAACCTACCCCAGTGTGCCTGACCTAGGCCTAACACGTGAGAAGGGGAGTAAGTAAGTAGCTTAAGTTAAGTTGGTTTTGCCAAGGTTTGTTTCAAGAATTCTCGTCTAAGGGTTTAGTCAACACCATACCTCTGAATAGAATGATGGAGGATTGGTATCTCCTTCAGGGGTCTCTCTCGATATCCCAGTCACCTGCGAGGGTAAACTGGAAGCGCCGGGACTGGATTTCTCTGCACGAGAAAGGCAGCGGCTTCTCTCAGCGCGTCTGGAGGAAGGAGGGGTGACAGCGTCCGCGGGCAGCTGGGCTGGATGTCTTCGCAGAGGACGGCTGCACGGCTCCTCAAGCGTACTGCACCATAGGTCGCGCTGTAGCGGCGATAATGGTAATCAGCAGCTTCACCACCACAGGATAGCAGGCTGCAGCGACAGAGTGCTAGTTTTTACCAACACGGGGTCATGCAGGCAGCTGGCATCAGCAACATGTTCGCTCATTGCTTAAGGCAACGTTGGTAATATTTATACCTGACAGGTGCCGGGTTTGACGCAAGTTTGCTGGACATAAGACGTCAATTAAAGATGTCACTAGGAAGTGGCAGCTATCAGTTGCTCATTAGAGTTCTATTACTAATCAAAACATAGCAAGCGGGGATTTCCAGGTTTGCTAAGTTTTTATCTTGTTGAAGAACTCGGAGTGTTATCTAGGAATATCAGATAGTGACTGCTGCTCTGTCATTGCACTAATTGGTCGCAAAGGAAGTAGCAGAGAGTCATGCTGGAATGTGGCTCTGTGGCTCGTGTGAGGCCAGAGATGACTTTACAGAAAATCGTACTTGAACGGTTATGCCAATATAGGGAACAAAGGGCTTTATAGCCGAATAGGGGCATAAGGTCACAGTATCGATCAGGAACCTAGATAAGCACATGACACCCACTCCACGAATTCATGTCCATCAAAATTACTAAAACTAAGCAATTAGATGCATGTGTAACATTGTGTAACATAGCCCACCCCAAAATACATAAATGCATTCGAAATAGGCGTACTTGTAATACATGGAATTTAGGTACTGTACGTAGTTTTAAAAGCATAGTAATCATTCAAAAAATTATTGCATATGAAGTCAATGAACGATTATGCATAAAGAATTACACATGAAGTATCTCTGACAGAAGAAATGCGAGATAAATCATCACATAAAAATGCATTGTAATAATATGTGTGCTAGAGGCTGGTGTTATGTTGTTATGTCTCTAGATGTGTTTAGAAATAGAAGTGTGAAGCTTCTGTTCTCTAAGAATAGTTTTTACGTTAAGCAAAGAATTGTTCGTGCCAAAAAGAAAAGGTCAATATTAAAAAAGTGTCCAATTCAAAGAAAAATCAGTTTACCAAAGCTCCTGGCAGTTTTATGTTGATCAAAACTGAAGGCCGAATTCAGAGTTCATGGGAACGCCGTGTGTCGGAAAGCTTCTCAAAAGTTATTGTTTCTCTGTGGGTGAGAACATCGTATCAGACAGGCTCGCAAAGAATTGGTCTACAAAATCAGGTGATAGTTCAACCAAATTAGATAGCGCTGTAACTTGGCAGGTGTGAGAATGATTGCTGTCATCGAAGGCAGGATCAGCAATGCTCACAGAACGTTGTACCTGGATGATGTTGCTTTTGTCACTCGCTCCACTGTTACCACTTGGCTGTAGTACAGGAGTCTCCACGAATGCCGTCATCAGGATTGGTAGCCGCTGGGGACAACACAATGCGTGAGCCGTTATTGGACTTAGCAAAGTATCGACGTCCATTGGTACTGCTGATGGAAGTGAAAGACAGACGTCCAACACGCATTCCTCGCCGCAAAGCATACACCGTAGCACAGGTAAAATGCAATTTTGCCATATTGGTCTGAATGAAAGGAACCAGGTCATGTTTAGATCTCTCAGCCTGGCCAATCCGAGGACGTTAGTTATCCTGTCCCTGTAGCGCATTGCTAGGATTGTTTCTTCCATTCCCATGGGAGCTATGTCTGAGCCGAGGCTTGCCATATCGAAGCAGGAGGGTCAAAAATAGAATCCCTGCGATGAGTCCAAAAAATAGTGGAATACCACCAAAGATGGAGTGCACAAAATTAGGAAAGATTCCCAAAATTGCCTGGAAGGGTGTTAGCAGTCCCGTAAAGACTGTCTTAAATATGCCTGGGATGCTTGTAGCACTAGACATGTTAAGGAGTTGGTCGAGTATTTGTACGAAATGCACGGGGCAATTTGTTGATAAAAGGTCATGGACCTCAGTAGCCGTCCTTGCGACTAGAAGATCATACGTCTCTTTAGATGACGTTATAGGCACTGTTGTCTGTAAAAGCACAGATTTCATTTTGCTTAATGTATCAATTCGTATAGAATAGAGATTCAGACGAGGCCAGAGGGGAGTCACTGTGTCTGGAGGCCCGCTCGGGAACAATGCTTGCATGCAACATTTGACCATGGACGTTACTTCTACTAGATAACTGAGTCCGGGCGCGAGGCCACAGCACCTGTGATCCGTTCTTAGAATGTAACTCCCGTTTGCGAGTTGCATAAAGAAGGGCTCTATCTGAGTTGCAGGTGTGACTAGCTGGTGGCATGAAAGGTTGTTTGAATTTCCATCGCATGCTCCGTGTAAATTAATACCCTGACACAAAAGTATACCGCTTAGTGAGTGTTTACAGTTCTCACCACTAAGAAATACATTTTTGTCGCTGTCACTATAGCAAGAATGAGTGTATGGTAATTTCCATTCGGATTTAACATATCCCTTACCCAATTGTTCATATTGGCCAGCAGGTATGTATTCAAGGCACTTTTTAAAGCGGAAAGTTGTTATCGGAATAGTGATAATTCCGTGTATTATCCATTCAATGACAGGGCTCTCTGACATTGTCAATGGTAATCTCTCGAGTTTCTCGATGCTCAAGATTGTATAGTCTGCTCCTTTCTGTGCCAAACTGATCTGTTTATCAGTAAGGTTAAAAATGGAAAATAATGACGTTGTGTTGATTAAACGCCAAGGCACATAGCCTGAACGAAGATTTTGCAGCGTCCAGCCTAATTCTAAAATAGAGCGTAATTGAGACTGGCCATGTTGTAACATTAGCAAATCTCTGTCTATCACATCAAAGGCAGATGATACAATATTGTCCAAAGAATATATTCTGGAAGACAGAGTCATTAACCCATTGTCTACTACAGAAAGTGATTTTTCCAAATTAATACGATCAATTTCTCGTATCTTTTCAGCAGTTTCAATTTGCTTTACTTTCCAAGCCTCGTTGTAAGCAGCATAGATGCTGGTCGCTATGAAACGCTTTTGACGCTGTTTGCGTGGTCCAAGAATGAAATCGCGCAAATCAGCACCATCTTTTAATAAAGACAAGTGTTGCTTAATTTCAGCCAGTGTGGATGTAGTTAGCCATTCTAGGCAGAGTTTGCCTACACTGTATGTGGTTATAATTCCTGGATGTTGTCTCTGGGAATATCTTGAGTCTAATCTGGTCATTTTTAAACCCTGTGTTTTATTCAGGAATCGATCTTGACAGCTATTTGTGTCTGTAGGCCAGATTAACCACTTTTTCCAATCAGGATGTGTTCTGTTGAAATGTAAAATGTGTGACACGTCTAACTCATTATCTGCAGTTGCATTCTCAGCTATTGGCTTTGGTATAGACGGTGTTTTCATTTCTTTGTTTTTGGCTAGGCCAAGACAAGATGTTTGGTGTACAGTGTCATTTAAAAATAACATTTGTTCTGGTATCATGCAGGTTCTAAACAGTGCTTCTATGCCTTGCACCTGCCAATCTTTTGTACCCCAAATTGTTTTCGTTTCAATATTATTTTTCCAATAATCAAAACCAATTGTCATCATTTTGTCATAAAATGCTTCTGAATATATCAATTTAGAATTTGTCAGCATTGTTTTCATTCCTGTTTTATCTAACAGTTTATAATAAAACGTTTCTGCATCACTGGTGTTAAACCCTGAAAAATATTTGAATTTCTCAAAAAATGCTTTAGAACTGCTTTTAGGTGGTGTAGAACAATGTTCCCATTGGTTATACATAAAAACATTTCTAGGCTGTGCAGATTTATGCAAGTAATGATCCCCATAGTGGGTGTAACAGAATAACTGCTCATAACTAGATGAACCTTGTAAATAATCATGATCTGTGAATCTAGCTGACATTACTAAATCAGACATCATGTCATTAATACTGTTAAAGTCCCAATCATCAGAGAATGTACTTGGTGTAACAAAGTCACTTAAGGAAACCTTTAGTTGATGAGGATACTTCAGGATTTCGACCGGACCATAGATCTCATAGTCTGTTTTCTCCCATACTACCCCACCAGGTATTGGAATTGCTGTGACATTAACTGTTGACAGTTCTCTTTTCTTCACGTGGGATGATCTGTGTGGTTTCAGGACTAGGTTGATGTTCTGACTTGCTGTGTCCATTGTAATATATTTTCCTTCAATGAATTTTCCCAAACACAGTACCATGATGAGCCAAAGCAGGAGGAAAAATACACCTAGACCGAACCAGAACTCTAGCCAAGGGGAAATGAGGTAGATTTCCTTCAGTTGATGAAAGAGTTCCGTTGCTTTTTCTTTAAAAGACTTTTTTGTTTCTGGCATCACTTCGGGGTCATTTTGATCTTCAGAGAAGTTGTCGAAGTTGATGAAATAACCAGAGGCAGTTCTGTCAATTGATGGGATTGTTCTTTCAATCTGTCTCTCGGTAGCACTTTCTGATGCCACATTATTGTAGACTGGTGTTGTTTCTTGACGAACTGTTTCAATCTGTGTTTCAAGAGGCACGAGTTCCATGGCATTATTGCATAGTCCTTCATTGTGCACTGCAGGCTGATCGAATGTGATTAGTCTTTCAGTTTGAACCTCTTGGATTGTTGCAAGTTTGGGTATTCTGTTGTTTCTTGGGAGTCCACTGGGCCTACTGTTGATTATAGGCCACATGCTTGTGGTTTTACCAGATCGATAGACACGACTCTGTTCTCCTTTTTACCAGCAAGGGGCGGTAGCACAACTAATCTTGTTCCGGTGACTGCTAAGACAGGTACTGCTTTTCTGTAAGAAGGCCCAAATTCCTTCTTAACCGCGATCTTTTCTCTGACTAGATCCCCAATCTTTGGAATCCAGACAGGCCTTGCTGGGGCTGTTGCGGGTGGTGCCTCGTCAGTGGTACTTGGCTGTTGCTTTAACTTTATGTTGCTTAATGATTTTCTTGTTTCATTCAGTTCCTGTAAAACAGCCAAAACGGTCTTTTACTTCAAACTGCTTTGTTTCTTCTTGTACCACTGACATCTGACTATCGAGGTCCTGAACGCACATTCTTATTCCGAACAATAGTTCGTATGGGCTGAAACCTTTTAGAGAATTTCTTGGCATGTTGTTAAGACTAGTCTGGACACTTATTAAATGTTTGACCCACCCAGCGCCTGAACCTAATACCTTCGCTGTTATAGATTGCTTTATGTCCCGGTTTTTTCTTTCTACCACACTTGTGCGACGGACAAGAATACCGCAACCCAATTCCCATGCTGGCCATGGCCTCCTTATAGGCTCGAGAGCTGAAAGCAGGACCCTGGTCAGAATGGAACGTGGTAATTGCGTATGTGCCGATATGGACTCGCTAATCTTTTATAACCGTTCTAGCGTCAGCCGAGCGCTGGTGGCCTCATTATTTTAAGTGCATTTCGTCTTAACTATTAATAGGACGCAGGACGGGGTGTAGACAGCGTTACGCTCTTTCTGATTGGTAGCCGGTAGCAAGGTTCGCTACTGCGATCCCTATTGCAGTTTTCACAGTTGTTTGCATATATTTGGTGTTCTACACTCATTCCCGGCCACCAGAATACTGATTGTAATTCAGTCAGTGATTCCTTGATCTTTCTGTGCCTAAGACCCAAACCCATGTGTGCGTCTGCTATTAAAAATATTCTCCTGTTCATGTTTGGAATTACTCTATCCCCCACTCCAGGGATTCGAGCAAAAGGAACGGAGTTTGCATCGATTATGTATGCATAATTGAGTGGATAGTTTACGGGTAGTGCTGCACAGTCGCCTTTTACGGTCGTTTTTACTGCTAGCATAGTTTCCCCGTCTATATACTTATCTGTACGCTTTTTTGTGGCTACGGAAGCCGGTTTAGTTGCTTCCGTGGTGGCTGTATTAGCCAATGAATTCCCTGCAACGTGAACGCCATCACGTTGAAGACTCTGTGCGTGAATCACGTGAGTCTTTTGTAGTTCTTTGTGTAAAAGAGCTACCTCGTTCCAGAGCTTTTTATGCTTTATTGTGGCACCTGTGTCATCTTTGTAGTCGTTTTCGATCCAACTCTGCAGTTTATTGTTGTAAGAGTTGACGCAAAAATGAGAATCGCACACGATAAGTGTGGGGAATTCGCGTTCTGCATTTTCGAGCGCCATCTTTAAAGATCTGATTTCAGTTCTTTGAACGGAACAGTATTTTACTGATTCAGTTTTTGTTACTTTCGGTCTGAATTTACCGCACAGCCAACGACCTTTAATGATCGCACATGCTGCATTGTAGGATTTGCTCTCTACATTGAAATGCTGTACAAAGCTATCTGTATAGATTATACATGCGTATTGTGGGAGAGGCAGGATTTCGATTGGCAGAGGATATTCTTCTTCATATTCTAAATCATTCAGTTCTTCGTATTGCGGGGCGAAATAGTATTTCACGTCTTCCGCTCCTAGAGAATCTATGCACTGTATCCATTTCGGATCCAGTGACACTGTAGGCAGGTTTACTGGGCTGAATAGCGCTTCGAAGGCGGATTCCGCTGTAAGGATATTAATCCGTTTGCCGTGTGCTAGTTCTCTTTCATTTGCTAATGCGATTTGCACTGCGTTCACAGTTTTTTCTGTGCGACTGAATGTTTTTTCTGCTTGTGTGTACAAGTGAGATTTAATTGAAATTGGTACCTTTTCTCCCTCATTAGAGGTTAGGTACGTGAATCCGCATCTTCCTGGGATGACTCGGATTACAAGATCACGTGTGTTGTCACGTGTATCTAATTTTGTTTTTGCTAACATGTCTGTTTGCAGTGATCTCAAAATTTCTGTGTGTTTTTGAGTCCAATTGATTTGTTTTAAATCAGGTTTTATTAGTTCGTAGAGAGGTTTAACCCTCTCTGCGTAATTTAGGATGTAAGTTCTTCCGAAATTCAGAAAACCTAGTATTGATTGTAAATTCTTCAGCGTTTTTGGAGCTTGGAGTACAGCGCACTTCTCTAAGAAGTTGTCCGCTAGGCTTTTTCCTTCACTTGATAATTCGTACCCTAAAAATAGTACTGTCAGATGGGCAATTCGGGACTTTTTAAAGTTGAATTTGTAACCCTCTGCTGCGAACCCAAGTATAATGGTGTTCACCCTTTTCAAGTGAGTATCCAAGTCATCGTCTGTGAGATAAATATCATCTACGTAAGATAATGCTTCATCATCATAGATTTGTAGTAACTCTGTTACCCTAGCTGAGAATAGTCCTGGGCTGTTCTTGAACCCCTGTGGGAGTCGACAGAATTTTTTCTGTGACCCAAATGCGGAGAAAGCGGTCAAGTATCTGCTTTCTGGTGCAATGTTTTGACAAAAGAAACCATTAGAAATGTCTAATGTCGTTTTATATTTTTTCCTAACTATGTTATTCATTAGGGCTGCACTATGCGAGTTTTGTACTGCAAAAGTTTTGCAACATGTATTAAGATGTCTGTAGTCCAAAACTAGACGATATGAATTGTCTGGCTTGGAGACAGGAAACAAAGGATTGTTCATTTGAGAGGTGCATGTTTCAATCACCCCCTGGTACTCAAGTTGATCTAAGATCTCCCTGACCTGTTTTTTAGCTTCTTGCTTAATGGGATACTGCCGTTGGGCAGTTGGTTCACTTTTTAGTTGGATTTTGTGAGGCGTTGAATCCTCATCCCATCCTACATGATTTTTATACAATGCAGGTGCCTGGGCTACTGCCCATTTCCTTGCATATGTGTATTTTTTGTGAATCGGTATGTGATTCGAGAAGGCAGGCATAATTACCTCTTCGCCACGAGGGCACTCCCTGACAAACTCTGGGGGCCAATCTTTTTCAGCTAACAGAATATCATAGCCTTTCGAGAGCTTATCCCAAAACAGACCCTTAATTTTCCTAGTCTTATCACCCTCTATACGCAATGTTATTTCGTATATTTTATGGGGCTCGCTAAGTCTGGCGTCGGCAGTTTCAACCTGAATGTATTCATTCGTGTCCACTGTCTCCAGATGACTCATCAAGATCTTGCGCGCTATACTGATTTCTGCTGCACTGTCCAACATTGTCAATGCCCACTCCCCGTTTTTCAACTGTGTCCTCAGTATTCTCGGCATGGTTGATTACTCTAATACTGGCTACCTTCTTTTTCTGAAATTGAGATTTCTTATTTTGAGCAGGTTCCTTGTCTTTGGACTTGGTGTGCTCTCCTGGGTCTGACCGTCCTCTTCTTTCCGAATTCTGTGGAAAAGATCGAGAGGGACGTGTATCAATACTTTGATATCTATCAGGTCTTTTTATATTATCCCTATTTCTAAGGTTATATCTTTTCTCAGAGGGCTCCCGTTGGGGAGACTGGCGTTCTCGAGTCGGAGTTCTTTCCCTCCGTCGAGGAGACCTTCCTCTGGACTGGAAAACTTTTTCCTTGGGAGTGGATTGTTTATTTCCATCCCAGCTCTTTTTAGGAGTGTTTGAATTATTTTTAATAAATAATTTTTCTGGATTTTCGAGCAGTTGGGGCTTGACTGGTTTCCCACCCAAGCTGTCTCTACCTAATTCTTCATAGCATTTTTCTATGATTTTTGCAAGCTCAACAGGATCTTTTATATCTGTTTCCCTCAACTTCTGGCGAATCGCCACAGATGCTGCTTCTCCCTTTACGTTGGCTAATAATATAGCCGTGACCTGCTTGAAGTCTTTCAGTAATTTCATACCTAGATTTAAAGCTGGTTCTGGACCGAATTCATTTTGAATCTGTTTTAGCACGTCTGGTATTACCGCCATAGACGGAACACCGTGTGTTTTTGTGTAAATGGAAGCAAAGACTGTACCCCAAGTGTCGCAGTCCTCCACGTGTGGTGCGATTCCCATAGGAAGGCAGATGGTCAAGATTCTGTGTTTCTCAATAGGGGTAGTATCAGGAAATACTGCCTCTATTTGAGTGATTTTCTGGGCTAACCAGAAAGGAATTTGTTCCCGTTTTACGGGTGTTTTACCAAGACATGACTGTATGTTCTGTGGTGTAATTTTATTTGTGTTCCCCTGATGAGGGGTCAGCTGTGGTGTATTAACAGCTGGCTGGACTGTTGCAGTCCGTATTACATATTGGACTAATTGCCTATGTATTTTTATTAATGTGTTTAGCTGTGCTAACAGCTCTTCTCTAGACATTTTTATAATGTCAGGATGTGGTGTGTAGCTGGCTAGAACCGGCCACGTGGCTCCTGGTCTACCTAGTGGACCGAGCCTGGTTATGTGATCATTGTGTTTTAGGGCGCCATTAAACCAGAGCAGGTGCTCTTGAAATTTAAGTGGAATTTCAACCTCCTCGAAAGGGGCGTACTCATCCGGAGGTTCCTCTATTTTGTAATAGTGAAACTCTTGTGTTATAGCGTTTACCGCTGGAAAGTTTATCCATGAATAGAATACCTCTGTCTGCCGATACTCGTGAGCCTCTATCACGAAAATTACTGTACCACCTTGAGGTGTCAGTCCGTGTTCTATAAGTTTTAAAGTTATAGATCTTCTTAACTGGACCGGGATGATAATAGCACCCGGGTCTGTGTATTCGGGACCTTGCTGAGTCGCATCTACTGCGGCCCCAGAGGTTCCGTTTTCTGGCATTGTAAAAATGCGAGGTTTGCAGAGTAGGTCTCCAAGAAGACAAAGATTAGATGCACAATATTTTGGAACACTGTATCCTTCAACGTTGAATAAACCAGAGCTTTACATAGGAATCTCTTCCTACTAAGGTCGGGCGGATTTTAACCTTTCACCCACTCCAGACGTCTATTGGAGTATTTACGGGAGAAAGGGGTGTGAAATATGCACGACTGAGTTACTCTACAAGTCTTGCGTTAGTTTATCGCCTTACCAAACGTTGGGCGCCATGTAGTGTAGTTCCTAGTTTCCCACTAGACCCTGCGCATTGGAATAACATAAACAGTAGTATCGACGTGGAACTGCTTATATTCTAGGCCTCCACTGACTATGCTAAACTTAATTGGGTTGTGTTACCAACTAGCTCAGAGGTCACTGGAAACTTTCTTCTCTGCATAGGAAGTGATCAGCTTCCTTGGCACAGACAAGAAGGGATTCAGCTTTCCAACAACCGTGCAACATGACAACTTTGCTCCTCAGATCAAGAGTCGATCTCTAGGGTCGTGTGAAACAATAGACATAGATTTCACTCAGTCAGTCTAGTGCAGTTTACTTTCACAGTATGTAGAGAATAGAGAGACGGGCGTGTATCAATAAAGGTTAACATTTATTGAACAGTCTTTCTTCTCATACAAGAGAAATGTATTGCCACAATTGCAATAACTGTTATTATAAAAAGTACGTACAGTAAGATAAGAATAGCAAAATAGAACTGTAAAAGCATTGATATGGTTTCTTAGCCATACAATGGTTTAAAAGTAATAAAACGTTTATACAGTCATATATACATTAGGCTAACATACTCAACTGGTGCTTCTAACTAAACCTACCCCAGTGTGCCTGACCTAGGCCTAACACGTGAGAAGGGGAGTAAGTAAGTAGCTTAAGTTAAGTTGGTTTTGCCAAGGTTTGTTTCAAGAATTCTCGTCTAAGGGTTTAGTCAACACCATACCTCTGAATAGAATGATGGAGGATTGGTATCTCCTTCAGGGGTCTCTCTCGATATCCCAGTCACCTGCGAGGGTAAACTGGAAGCGCCGGGACTGGATTTCTCTGCACGAGAAAGGCAGCGGCTTCTCTCAGCGCGTCTGGAGGAAGGAGGGGTGACAGCGTCCGCGGGCAGCTGGGCTGGATGTCTTCGCAGAGGACGGCTGCACGGCTCCTCAAGCGTACTGCACCATAGGTCGCGCTGTAGCGGCGATAATGGTAATCAGCAGCTTCACCACCACAGGATAGCAGGCTGCAGCGACAGAGTGCTAGTTTTTACCAACACGGGGTCATGCAGGCAGCTGGCATCAGCAACATGTTCGCTCATTGCTTAAGGCAACGTTGGTAATATTTATACCTGACAGGTGCCGGGTTTGACGCAAGTTTGCTGGACATAAGACGTCAATTAAAGATGTCACTAGGAAGTGGCAGCTATCAGTTGCTCATTAGAGTTCTATTACTAATCAAAACATAGCAAGCGGGGATTTCCAGGTTTGCTAAGTTTTTATCTTGTTGAAGAACTCGGAGTGTTATCTAGGAATATCAGATAGTGACTGCTGCTCTGTCATTGCACTAATTGGTCGCAAAGGAAGTAGCAGAGAGTCATGCTGGAATGTGGCTCTGTGGCTCGTGTGAGGCCAGAGATGACTTTACAGAAAATCGTACTTGAACGGTTATGCCAATATAGGGAACAAAGGGCTTTATAGCCGAATAGGGGCATAAGGTCACAGTATCGATCAGGAACCTAGATAAGCACATGACACTCGCAGCCCTGATGCGTCCTTCCAACAGGAGCCCACGGTCCTCAGCTCCTTCCAGCTGTCCTGAGTGCCTCTGCCCCAACTCACGAAGCGGCACCCGCGGAGCGGGTGCGGCGATTTAGTAAATAAATAAATGCAGCAGCAGCTGTTGTCCCAGCACTTATGACTCCTCACGGGACAAAGTCATCCAAAGCAATCCTCCAATTTTGTGAGTCAAGCAACATAGTTTAAAGGAGATCCTACTCCTTATAGGTAACCAATAGAGGGTTTTAAGGCTCAGAGCTTATGGGGATCGGGAAGGCATATATTTATAAGAATAGTTGCTTTTCTATACAAAAACATTGTGATCATTAGTATATAAATATATAGATGGAAATATTCTTCATAAGAGATATAAATGAGAACATTTAAAAGATCTGTGACTTCATTGTTATTTTCATGCAATATTAAATCCTATGGACAATCTAACAATATTGAACGGTGAATGAACAAGTATGACTGAGTGATAGGGTTACGTCATATCCAACATGAAAGTCCGTTCTTATTGAACTTGTTTGATACAATTACTGAAATGCATATTTATATATTTTTTTTTTCCCTTTTTGATATAAATTTGATATAAATAAAAACATTCTATAGCTATTCATGATCTGGGTTTCCGTATTCATACCTTAATGGCACCATCCTATGGTGTTGCCTAAGTATTTTTTCATACAATTGTTGCTATATCCCTGACTTAGGAACCTATGCAATAACATTAGAACCCCTATACTTACACTTTCTTTCTCTCCTTCACCAGCCATGTTCTTCAGATACTTTATGATCTTTTTATCATCTTTTTCATGTATTGCAGCTATGAAATCTTCAAAGGTCTCTATCCATTCTGTCCATCTATTGCAAAAAATTCAGAATCAAATGCAGAGGGCAGTTTTAAGAATGCTGCAGCAGTATACACATTGCTGGACAGTAGCTTGTTCTCATGCACTTCTTGTGGAACTCCAGATGTACAACCCCTTACCCTAATTCTGGGGTCGTTCCGGAGTATGTTGTTGAATGATGATTCGTTAATGGTTTCGGTATGTATATAAACGTTGTATACCACTAGTTTATGAAAGTAAATAACGTTTTGATATTTAGTCAGATTTGTACTTAAATGTTCCTTTACAAATGCCTGGTTAATCTCTGCTTCGTAGCACATGCATTTCACTTTAATCTGTACTGAGCTGTTGTTGTGCGTTGCTGTTGTGACCTGTTAGCATACACCTTAGCGTTCTTACTCCGGTTAGAGTATGGCATTAATTTGCATAATGGTCCACTACCTTTTATTTGGGGCCATTTTATTCAGTTCCTGCCCACTGACATGTAGACTTTCAATGTAGCTTTCTTTATCTTCAAGTGTTTACACAGGCTAGCATTGCGCTGAGACTCCACCAGTGCCAGAGTCAATTCTGCACTTCAACTGCGGAACATGTGGCATGCATGAGCAGTTTGCTGGACTATCGGAAACTCTCTGGAAGAATGCTTTCAGTGTATGGGCTTCATATCTATTATCTTGTCACCAGTTGTAGCAACCTGCCAGCCCCTGTACCACGCCCTGTACTCACCAATAAGCCTCAGTCTGAGAGCAGTTGTACACGTCCATATTCTGCTGCATGTAAGTCAGAACTCAACATTCTTGTCTTCATCCCTTACGTCACAGACCTACAGTGTACAGTGGGAAAAAAAGAGTTCCAGCGTTTCTTCATTTACAAGAAACTACAATTTATTTTTCCTTACTTTACCCCACCTTTTCTACCTTAACCATACTGATTAACCTTTCTTACTATCAGGGAGGACCTGGCTTTGCAGTTCGGGCTGGACTGTTTCCATGAGGAGCAGGGTTAAGACTGATTTGCATATAGCTGGGTCTAAACTGCGGTGGCATGGTGAGCAAAAGAACAATGGTTGTACCTAGATCACTTGACTGAGGGTGAAGGATTTGTTCTGCATTCTCCCCATCATTTGCATGTCTTTTGCTTTCTTGCCCTAGGTGCGCTGGGTATGCCCAGACGTGGTTTCAGGGCTCACTGTGCCACTTGATTCAAGCTAGCCTGGCTGATGAGGGGTGATACCTCGAACCTATCTAGAATGCTTGTTTCTTGTCCAGGGAGGACATGGCTTGGCAGTTCTAGCTGGTCTGTTCCCATGAGGAGCAGGGTCATACTGATTTCCATATGGCTAGGTCTAAACTGGGGTAGCATGTTGAGCAAAAGAATGATGGATTTAACTCAGATCTCAGGTTTGTTCCACAAATCCTGTCCATCATTTGTGTGTCTTTTGCTTTCTCGCACTAAGTGCACCGGGTATGCCCAGACATGGGTCCCGGGCTCACTGTGCCACTGGATTCAAGCTTGCCTGGCTGATGAGGGGTGATACCGCGAACCTCAAACGAGAGGCTAGACCGGATGTTTACACCGGATGTCTGTGAAAACGGAATCTCGGGAGTGTCGGAACATAAACGGGAGGTATGCATACCACGCCACGAGTGCAATTTAATGTATTTAACATTTAGGAAACCACTCGAAAAATATAGCTTATGTCTCCAGCACGGTTTATGAATAACGCACGTTAACTGATGGTGGATGCGTTTTGGTAAGCCCATAGTTCATTTTCGCTTCAAGCACATACTTTTAGGTTGTACTTTGCCTCTCAGGTGACAACAAGTGTTTGTATATACTCTCTAGTCTCTAGAGCAATATCACAGAGCCTGTTCCTTTTGACATGCAAGACATCCGCGACAAATTTCAGTTTATGTTCAATAACGAGCTTCTGGTGAAGTCAGACATTCCGAGGCACCTTACGTTGTAATCATAGGCAGGGTAATCTTTAGAGATATTGGTTTGACAGGAAAGTACCACGTTTAAGCTTAAGAACGCACTTATTTTCAATATTCACTATTTCGTTTCAGACCGAGAACGGAGATGGGTCCCCCAGCAGGAGACACCCTCTCGCTTTAATCACAATTTCTCAGGTTACACACCATGTGAGTACATGATTTTAACATCATGGAGATTGAGCCGCCTGGTTTTCCCTGAGGCGTTTTCTTTCCTTGCACTTAACTCTTGTTAACTGGGGGGTGAAGTTGAACAACACTCTTGTGAGCACCACACACTTGGCGCAATCAAAAAACAGCACCTGTTTCCTTCACATAACTTTTCTTTCATTCATCAACTCTTGGGATTAGTTGGATGTGCTAATTCTAAGCAGAGAAGCATGTAAGATTCGAGTGAATGTATTAAATATTATTATACCCTGTTCTATCATGTTTTCAATTCCAGAGCCACGCCTTGGAACTTCAAGTTACGAAGATTATCTTTTGAAATAATTTTAAACCCCTGAGGAAGGGTTCAGAGGAACCCGAAATGCATTGGGACTTATAATATTTGTTGTTTGTTGTTTTTTGTAACTAGCAGTTTTTGGCATTTTACTTTATTGAATCACTTTTGATATGATTCATGTGAATGAATCAAATAATTTCATTTAGAATATATGAACATAAAGTATCATGTCTATGTTTTTGTTTACTTGATTACTATATCATTGATTTTCGAACTTACTCTTGTACACATGAGAATAGCAGAATTGTATCCCTAGGGACTTAGGTAGAGAACCCTGCAGACCTGGATGATTCCAAGCCTTGGCAGAGCAGTTTTAAAACAGGGTTGTGGGGACAACCCTCAGCATGGCACTCCCTTACAGATTTAAAACTCGATTACATTTTCATAACTTAGGATCAAACAAGGAGTGCAGGTCTTACATTTACAGAGTTGATGAGGAGTGATACCATGAAACCGGTCTCAGGATGTTTGCTTCTGTACCAGGGAGGACCCAGCTTTGACAGTTCGAGATAGACTGTACTATCGTTCTTATAAGGAGCAGGGTCAAGATTGATTTGCATATGGCTAGGTCTAAGCTGGGGTAGCATCGTGAGCATAGGAACAATGGATTTAACTCAGATATCTTGACTAGGGGTGAATGTTTGATTTTTTTCCAGATTCCATCCATCATTTGTGTGTTTTTTACTCTCCACCTACCCTTTTTCGTGCTCTTCCTCTACTCCCTCCCCTTCACATCTCTTAGGGGCATATGTACAAGAGGATTGCGCCACCGGCTCATCACTTTTGCTGACATTTAGGTGGGGTAATTCTGTGTGCCATATTTACAAAGTGGTGGTAAGCCACTTTTTGTGGCTTAACACAGCTTTGTAAATATGGTAGCCTTTCACATAGGTATCTGCTTGAAAGGGGCATGCAATGGGTGTGCATGTTCCACTGCAACACACATTGCTTGCTGACGCTGTCCCAGATTTACAAGGATCTGCAAACCTGAGGTGGGGCAAAAACATAACGCCATGCAAAAGTAGGTGTTAGATTGGCGCAACAAGGAGAAATATTTTTATTAGTGTTTTTGCTTGTTCTATGTGTGCTGCATTCTGTAGCACACATAACAAGAGCAAAACACCATCAATGATTGTTTTTGAGCATGAATGTGTCCCTTCATGCACAAAAACAATCATTAAATATTGGTGATATGCTACTTCTATGTGTGCTGCAAAATGCAGCACACATAGAAGTAGCAAATCGGCAATAATGATTGTTTATGTGCAGGACGGGACACATTCCTGCACAAAAACAATCATCCCTGCAACGCAGGGCAAGGGTGTCTGTGTTGGCACTAGACAGCTATTTGTAGCGTTATGGAAAGCACAGGGGTGCACCGTATTCCAGTAAATACGGTGCATCCCTGCATTTTAGAAATGGCGATGCGCTGCACTGCAAAATTTGCCGCAGTGCAGCGTCATTTCCCATGTACATGTACGCCCAAATATCTTGTTTTCTGTCTAGATCAATTTCTCTATCGCTACCCCTCTTCTCGATCATGAATTCTCCTCTATCTCTTTCTCTTTCACACAAACACATATCTTCCTGTGGACCTCCTTCTCAGTTCAGCTCTATCATTCCACCTTAACGTCTCACCCGCCTGCTTTATAGATCTCTTTACCTTAATATGCCAACCTCTCACAACTCTTTACTTCTCTATAAACTGAACTTCTTTTTCTGTATTTCCCATATTTCTCTAAACCACCTCCTTTTGCTTTATTCGACATTTCTTTTTCTACCCTTCCCCCATCTCTGCCGTTCTCTCTTTCTCGTTATTCTTTTTACCTGTCCCATTTTTCATAACTCTTTTTATATTTCTCTCTATCTCTCTACCTTGCATTTCTTTGTTTTTCCTCATGTCTCTGTCTCCCTCTTGCTTATTTTATCTCTCACCAATTCACCACTTTTTCTACATTACTTCTCTTCCCCCCTCACTCCTTGAAGTACTGTACTCCTCTGCCTCTTTCTACATCTCTTTCTTCCTATCTGTATCTCTCTCTCTCTACCTCTCTACTGCAATCTGAAAACACATCTATTGCTCTACCCCTCTTCCTCTACCTACAACTTCCTATTTCAACCTCTTTTTATCTTTACCTGTGGCTTCCTCAGCTTTCTCTAGTTCCTCTACTTCATGTCTCTTGCTACACTGCTCTCTGTATGTCTATCCATCTCCTGTATCCAGCCCCTTCTTATTTCTGTTACTGAATATAGTCATAGTTAACTGTCTAGCCAGAGAAGTGAACATACATAAAGAAGAAATGAGTACTAAGGCGGGTGAAAGGAAATTAACAGAGAAGTATTAGGTGTTTTACCAGGCAATGGTGAAAATCTTCAGAGTAGCACTTTAAATAATACTGATGCACCAAGAACGCCTGTGCTTAAGGGGTGATATTTGTGATTACATATATCCGGCAACTAAATCTACAGTATCAAGTATTGTGCACTTAAGTTTTAAAAAAAATATTATGGACTAATCCACTAAATGTCTACCGAGCCACCATTAGCATGTTTTTTGTACAATGAGAGTAACAAGCTTGTTGGCCACTGAACTCCACATTAAGGGGCCCATTAGGATGTCGGGCGGATTGCCTCCTCCAGGGTAGCGGTGGCCACCGCCACCCTGGCGGAGGCAATCCACCCGACATCCTTCCCTGCATTCCCCCCCGCCATATTACGATGGTGGAGGGGACCGCAGCAGTGAGAAAGACCGCCCGCCTGTTTTCCGCCCCGGTCGCATAGCGTCTGGGGCGGAAAAGGGAGAACATGGTGGCGGTGTCTATCAGACACCACCAGCCATATTAGCATAGGCATTTGTCAATGCCTTTCCGTGGCGGCATGCGGTGTTCACTCTGGGGGGCCCCTGTGGGCCCCCAGAGTGACGGCCAAAGGGGGGTGGCACACAGGGGGGTACCTGTGGTACCCCCCTGCATTTGGATAATAACAGCGGCAGGCACCGCGCGGTGCCTGCCGCTTCGATTATGCAAATGCGTGCATTTGTTTTCAACATTGTGGCGGGCGGTGCAGTGAGCACCGCCCGCCACAATGTTAATTTGAGGAATGCGCCCGCCACTGTGGCGGGCGCATCCTAATGCCAATGTCGGGACCCCCGCCCTTTAGGCGGGTGGTCCCGATCTCCGTTAGGGTGGCGGGCGGACTGTTTCCGCCCGCCATCCTAATGGACCCCTAAATCTTATTGTTTGCAAGTAAAAAAAATCAGAGATTCAAACTAAAAAACAAATGGCTTTCTCAAAGAGTGTTCAAGCTTTCTTTTGGTACTACTTGGCTGGTGAGCAACAGGCAGAATGAGCTTTCATCTGTTTCTGTGTGTACACGTGTCTGAAAGTTTAACATATCATTTAACCCCTTGTATGCTCATGACGGAGCCGCTCCGTCATGAGCCGCGGTTGCGCTGTGCTCATGACGGAGCGGTTCCGTCATGGCCTGCCGCCGCGTCTGCGCGTTCTATTAAGCGGGCGGGGCCATGACGGAACCGCTCCGTCATGAGCACAGCGCAACCGCGGCTCGTGACGGAGCGGCTCCGTCGCGAGCATGCGAGCGCCGCTCGGGCCCCCCACCCCCTAGCGCTGCGGCGGAATTGCCGCTGCAGCGAAGGGGTTAAAATTAGTTGGCATCTCGAGGGTTCGAGTGAAGCAACAAGAGGTAATACATTTACAGAACGCTGCAGGCAGACTCATCCTCGGCCGTCCATGATGAACCACATCACACCCAACCTCAGGCAACTCCACTTGCTCCCCATACAGAAGAGATGCCAATTCAAGCTGCTGACGCCCACGCACAAGGCTTTACAAAAACGAAAACCCTCATACATTAACCATCAACCACTGAGAAGAATACGCTTCGCCTCCCTTTCACTTGCCCCTACTCCCCACATCTACTGAAGCAGAAATGGAGGACACTTCATCTCCCACATCGCAGCAAAGACCTGGAACAGCCTCCCCACCCACCTCCAAACTATCACTTCACTTCCGAGTGGCCCTCAAAATCTGGCTGTTCGAATGAGCCTCCGGGACATGCAAGCTCCTAGGGTACCCTATCTGGGGATTAGCTGCGCTTTAAAATTCCTGATTGATTTAGTGAGTTGTTCCAAACAAAGGGCCACAGAATATATGTTGCCCGGGGCCGGACAGAGCCTTAAGATGTCGATGTTTGAATGAACCAATGAGCGAGACGACCGCTCCGGAGCCTTCATATATGACGTCATTGCAAAGTCTTTCTTCTGGCTGCCTGAATGTTTTCTGGCTTGCTTCCTCGATATTACCGCCTCATCAGGCCCGGGCAGCCACGGAAAGCTCATTAGATCTCTCTTCAAAGAGGTCAGGAGGCGCGCGCTAACATGATAATTCCCAGACATAGCAATAGGCCATTATTGCAAATAAACACAGCATGGCTTTACAGCTCTTTCCATAGCAAGGATGTGAAATAATAAACCTGCTGTCATTACAACATGCTCATAACTCCCGTGCCCTGCTGGGGGGCTCTCTGCAGGGCGCCAAAGGGATGCTCTGGGCTTTTGAATTTCGGGGCTGTCGAGCCGAGTGAAATGTCTCTGGATGACTTTCTGCCAGTTAACATTTTGGTGACTCCCTTTCATAGTGTTTTATGGCTGTAGGAAAGATTGCTGTGCAATTTAATTTTTAATTACTTAAGAATGAAAACACAGCGCTGGATTTTCAGTTACACACCCGCACTGAATGATGTTCCTTGCACTGTATTGTAATTAATGACTGTCACTTTAACTGTTTGCTCCAATGTATGCAACAACTGGTCATGTGAATATTTAGCTTCAATGTGCAAGTGAGTCAGTATGTGAGTGAATGTGCCTTTACAGCCCCCTCAATGGCTGGAGTATGAGTCCCTACAGCTAATCTGTGCCCCTTTTCGAAAAGGTGATTGGTAAATATACACAATCTGCTTGTGGCATCAATTTGGAGTTCATACTAGGGGGCCTATTTATGAGAGCTTTGCGCCATGCTTGCATCACGCAACGTGACACATGCATAACACACGCCTCTAAGACAGATTTATGAAGCCATGCAAAGCCACTTTGCGTGGCTTTGAATGGCTTCAAAAATCTGGAGTTAGGCAACGCTGCGCAAATCGCTGAGTTGCCTTACCATGCATAAAGAGGCCATCCATGGGCGTTGCGGTGGGTGTTCCCACGCAACTTCCTTGATTTACAAGGACTTGTAAACATGAGAATTTGCCAAAAAGCTACGCCTCCCCGGAGAGGCGTAACGAGGAGATATTTTATTTCTCTTTGGTTTTCCTCTTTCTCTGTATCCTGCATTCTGCTGGACGAATAGAAAAAGGAAAATGCCTCTTAGGATTGTTTTTGTGCAGGAATGGTGCCCCTTTCTGCACATAAATGATTGTGCCTAAAACACTGGCACCTTGCACCATGGTGCAAGAGTGCCTGCATTGGGTCTAGGCTGCCAAAATAGCACCGGTGCAAGCTGAAAGGACAGTATTGCGCCGTATTGGATAAATCTAGGCAAACACAAAGAAGATGATGGACGGAGTGCTGAAACTTTTCAGACACTCACCCCCAGTCACAGATTTGGGTTGAATCCATCATCGTTCTTTAGCTCACTTCGCCACCCAGTTCAGACACAGCTATATGCAAATCAGTCTTGACCCTGTGCCTCATGGGAACAGTCCATCCCAAACTGCCATGCCATGTCTTCCCTGGATCACAAATAAGCATCCTAGGACCGGTTTCGAGCTAAAAGCCCTCAACAGCCAGGCTAGCTTGAATCCAGTGGCAAAGTGAGCAAGGGACCCACGCCTGGGCATACCCTGCAAACTTAGGGCGAACAAAGCAAACACAAAGGAGATGATGGATGGAGTGCTGAAACTTTTCAGACACTCACCCTCAGTCTCAGATCTGGGTTGAATCCATCATCAGCCGTACTAGCTTGAATCCAGTGGCAAAGTGAGCAAGGGGCCCATGTCTGAGCGTACCCTGCCAATTTAGGGTGAACAAAGCAAACACAGGGAGATGGTGGACGGAGCGCTGGAACTTTTCAGACACTCACCCCCAGTCACAGATCTGGGTTGAATTCATCATCATTCTTTAGCTTACTTCACCACCCCAGTTCAGACACAGCTATATGAAAATCAGTCTTGACACTGTGCCTCATGAGAACAGTCCAGCCTGAACTGCCAAGCCGTGTCTTACCTGTAACGGAAACAAGTATGCTGGGACCGGTTTCGGGCTAACAGCCGTCATCAGTCAGGCTAGCTTGAATCCAGTGGTAAAGTGAGCAAGGGACCCACGTCTGGGCATACTGGAATATTGCAGGCACACTTGACATTTTGTGCCGCGCTTGATATTAAGGCTGTCACCCATAGAATAATGGTGGTCTTTGCATATTTTGGCATCCTTGGAACATTATGCCCCATGACCATATGGTGGCATCACCTGGCTTAATGTCATCCTTGCATTATTGTAAGCATTCTGTACATATCTTGGCTCCATGATGTAATGATGGTCTGGTTTTATTGATGGCTTCATTGGTATATTGTTGTCGATATTTGCATGTCAATGGATTTACCTTGAGAGCAAAATGGTTACCAACCTGCCTGCAGAACCTGGTTGTTTCTCACATAGGACCACCTGAAAGTGTCACATATGGTACGGGCCACCTTCCTGCTACCCTATGGCCATGACTTTTATTGATTAGAGGGAGCAACTAACTATTTCTAAGCAGAGAGAGAATGTTATTTGATATAGCAACCAAGTAACCAGTGACCTAGATGCATCCTTTAGACTCAGAGGACCTCTGGAGCACAGTGTGGCAGTGATAAAACACAGATTACAAAGTGTTCTAAAGAACAGTGTGGCAGTGATAAAACACAGATTACAAGGTGAAAAGAAGCACAGTGTGGCAGTGCTAAATCACAGATTACAAAGTGAAAAGAGGAACAGTGTGGCAGTGATAAAACACAGATTACAAGGTGTTCTAAAGAACAGTGTGGCAGTGATAAAACACAGATTACAAGGTGAAAAGAAGCACAGTGTGGCAGTGATAAAACACAGATTACAAGGTGTTCTAAAGAACAGTGTGGCAGTGATAAAACACAGATTACAAGGTGAAAAGAAGCACAGTGTGGCAGTGCTAAATCACAGATTACAAAGTGAAAAGAGGAACAGTGTGGCAGTGATAAAACACAGATTACAAAGTGAAAAGAAGAACAGTGTGGCAGTGATAAAACTAGGATTACAAGGTGCTCTGAAGCACAGTGTGGCAGTGATATAACACAGATTACAAATCGAAAAGAAGCACAGTGTGACAGTGATAAATCACAGATTACAAATTGAAAAGAGGAACAGTGTGGCAGTGAAAAAACACAGATTACAAAGTGAAAAGAAGCACAATGTAGCAGTGATAAAACACAGATTTCAAAGTGCGCTAAAGCACAGTGTGGCAGAGATAAAACACATATTACAAAGAAAAGAAGCACAGTGTGGCAGTGATAAAACTAGGATTACAAGGTGCTCTAAAGCACAGTGTGGCAGTGATAAAACACGGATTACAAATTGAAAAGAAGCACAGTGTGGCAGTGAAAAGACACAGATTACAACGTGAAAAGAAGCACAGTATCGCAGTGATAAAACACATTACACAGGGAAGTGAAAAAGCACAGATTACAAATTGAAAAGAAGCACAGTGTGGCAGGGATAAAACACAGATTACAAAGTGAAAAGAGGCACAGTGTGGTTGTGCTAAAATACAAATTACAAAGTGAAAAGAGGAACAGTATGGCAGAGAAAAAAACTATTACAAAAGGAAAAAAAGGTACAGTGTGGCAGTGATAAAACACAGATAACAAAGTGAAAAGAAGCACAGTGTGGCAGTGATAAAACACAGATAGTGAAAAAGCATACTTGGCAAGCATGCTAAGCTGCTGTTTGTGATCAAATTAAAATACAATCAGCTAACTCATCTCACAACGGGCACTAGTTCTGAGCATCAAGCAAGTCAGTCCAGTTATAACTGAATGTAGGTTCATTGCCTACATGGAGCCACTTGTGAACCCTGATCCCCCATGCCTTTAACCACATTGCTTCTCTGACTCAAGCTGCCTGACTGGACTGAACTGTCAGATGCTGGGGCTCAACCCAGCGCTACCACTCCTTGGCTATGCTTATGATAAAGGTAAACAAACACATGTTTTAGTTTTTGTCTAAAATCTGTAAGAGTCCGTGGCCCTCTAAGTCTGCTTCTTGTGTGGTGGTAAAGCATTTAAAAGATATTTTCTAGATACCTTTATCCCTATTTCTCTTTTCCATTTCTCATTTAAACATTTTTAAGATGCTAGATGTGTAAGAGTCTTTTATTGAATTACAATTATAGAACTTAACAGTTTGAAAGATGTGCAGGACCTTTTGTCCTTTTTTTTCCCTGTCTACATATTTACTTCCAAGTTAAGAAACTGTGGGGTATATTTACTGATTTGGCAACGCCGCATTCCAACATTTTTAAAATGCAGGAATGCGCTGTATTCACATGAATACGGCAAATCCCTGTATATCCACTAGCACTGGTGCTAAAAACGCTGCTTAGCGCCAGTGCAGGCACCCTACTGCCATGTTGTGAGGGTGCCTGCTCTGCAGGGGTGATTATTTATCTGCAGGAAGGGACACTTTACTGCACATAAACAATCAATAAAGGTGATTTGCTCTTTCTATATATGCTGCAAAATGCAGCACACATGAAAATAGCAAAATACGAGGAGAAATTAATAATTTCTTCTCGCATCACCATGCTAAGACCAGGTATTCCCTGGAGTTAGTTTTTGGTGCAGCCTCGGCCTTGTAAATCTGAGGCAGCATCAAAAAACAATGGGGCATATTAGCAACAAATAGCGATATTTATCGCTAAATGTGCTTGGCGCATTTTTTTTTATCGCTGTCTATCGCCGGATATGACATGCTATTAGCAACGTTTATCTTTAATGTGATAAAATATCCGGCGATATTCAGGAATTAACGCTAATGAGGTCTTAACCTGAATATCCACCTCCCATTGGATATACAGGTTAAGTCATAGTCTGAGCAGGCGTTAGGTTCTGGCGATAATCTCGCTTAGCGTGACTTATTTAATAGCACAGCCTGCCTTGCTAATAGGCGATAGCTGTGTTAGCGACTGCTTTCAGTCGCTAACAGGTTGGGTACGCCCACTTTGCAAGTCATTAGCGATAAATATCGCTGACATGCAAAGTGGGTCCCAAACCGGTCGCTATCGCCTAAAAGCTGTCGCTAACTGCTGTTAGCGACAGCTTGCTAATAGGGAGATAAAATTATCGCCGCTTTAGCTGGAAAAAGTCCTGCTAAAGCGGCGATAGTGCCCTTGCTAATATGCCCCAATGGGTGTTGTGGTGGAACGCTGTGGTATCTTGTATTCAACACCAGTGTCCTGTATATAAGGGACGAAGCACTGTCCTGTAACCCATGCATCATACCTGGAATGTGATTATTGGAATGACTAATGTCAATTAGAAGCCCTGGCTGTTGCTGGACTGAAGCTGTGGATGGGGTCTCCTGCAACGATGTTTCCTAAATAAAGTAGATCAGTGTTATATTACTTTTCTCCGCTTCTTTCATCAACTTAACAAACTCCTACTGCAACACACATTGCACGCCTCTGTGCCGCAGAGGACTGTGGCAGAAAGGGGCATATTTACAAGGTGGAGTTGAGTCTATTAAGTGGCTTAGCGCCACCTTAGAAATATGTGAAATGGCGCTACACCACTGGAGTGTTAAAAAAAGTTACGCTCCTGTGGCTAAGAGGGCTTGTAAATATGTCCCTGTTTTTCTTAGTATTAGTGGTTGGTTCGCTGTGTGCCTCTGCTGACAGGACACTCCCACAGACGCATGTTTATGGTTATGTTCAAAACTATGATATATAAAAGTATTGGTACATAGTGATCAACAATGCGGGTGTTGTCATGGATGCGTATGTAGAGCAGAGAGACAGTGTAAAGTTGCTATTATCAAGAGGGCATCCCACTAATATCGAACAGACTATAAATCATAGGACTTATAAAATGGATGGTGCAGTACCATACAGAAATGTGCCCCGCCACTGTGGGGACCCTTCCTTTTATGAATCTGCAATGCTGGAATCAGATGTTCACATAATGGCCATCTTGTATTGTGCTCTGTGAAGCATTAAGAAAAGCTTTTCCAAGATGACTATCTTTGAGAAAATTGATCTGAACTACATCTACCATGATGCCCAGGGGCGACTCTGCTGGGAGGTGAAGCAGTGTGCTCCCACACCAGTTTCTTTTTATGACTATCTTTGAGTGTGTATTCCTAGTGGCCATTTTGAGAAAATGGTGAAAAACAATAGGTCTGCACTCTGGTTTTATCAATGCTTGGTTCTTTAGGACTGTCGCTACCTGGCCTTTTTTGTTGACCAGCAGATGCTGTTCAGCTTTCTCACTTGTGGGGCCTTTTCTGTTGTTTGTAGTGGACTTATTGCCATCTTTAGGCTGTGCAGGTTCATCTTTTTACAAGGAAGGACGTCGGCAACAGAGCATTTTCAAAAGGAGGATATATCCTAATATTGAGGGAAACATTAACAAGTGGAGTCCTTATGTTTTCTCCCCCTTCAATGTGCTCAGAGATTACTCTTGCCCAGGGCATTTGTAAAGAAGTTTTGAGAATGGGAATATGGAAGAAACACCCTCAACACGGATGGGAGTGTGGTGGAAGGGAGTCCCCCCATTGGAAAACACTTACATAGTGTAAATACATTTACGTGTTTCATTACTGTCTATGAAAAAGTATATCTGCTCATTTTAGAGTTCACAAATCAATATGCCTTTGACTACCTGAGGCCCGAAACACTTTATAATGTAAACCAAAAATGCCTAATCTTAGCTTTCTCCCACTTAAAATGTCTTCCTGTTTGATGTAGATTATTGGAGAAGTTACATTTCCGCATTTTCTTTTCTGTTATCTGTCCACAACTTTCTAAAGTTTTACCCCGGAGGAAAGGGTCACAATGTCAGCTTTGAAGAAGGACTCTTCATCGCTTTTCTGAATGGTTATATGTCAGAATATATTCTACAGAAATATCACCTGACATAAATATTTTATCGTAAATATCATTTACAAAAATATTCTCCAGTTGGGTGGACTTTCGAAATTCTGCCCGAAGAATATTCTCCAGTTGGGTGTAGATTTTCTTTCACTATCTCGAATGAGGTGATATTTTTGTAAATCATATTTAGAAAACAATATTTATGTCAAGCAACATTCTGACTACTCTATTCTGGTACCATAAACTCAGAATTACTTGAAAATGGGAAATTTAGTCAAAGCATATACATAAGGCAGTGTGAGCAAATTTCCTTTTCCTGATCCTTTCGTGGTTTTGATTCTGATATTGTGAAAGGAAAGGAAGTCCACGCTGAGGTGGGGGAGGGTGGCCGGATGGCGGGTATACTGTTGATAAATAGGATGGTGGACAGAAAGCCTTTGAGAGAGGGAAGAGTTAGGATCAGGTGGCAGAAGAGATACCCTAGGGTAAAGGGTTTGGAGAATAGGGATTCAGATATCTTTAAAAAAATTAAGAAGTGAATATCTTTTTTTTTTTATTTTTTTATTTTTTTTTATTTTCTGGCAGAGGTAATACATTCAAGGATAAAACAAAGATGATGAGTCCAACATAATTCTTTGCACAAAGCAGCCATTATACATTTTAGATCCAATTATCAATTGGTAGCCATAACTTCCGACCAAAAGTCTTCTTTTTAAGTCCTTTCAATTTATAAACTGCTTTATCCATTCTGTATACATTTAGCAGCTTTCCCAGCCATAACTCAAACGTTGGTGGTTCAACATCCAACCATCTAGAGGTAATACAAGCTCGATAAATAGACATTCCCATAAACAAAAAATGTTCTTGATCTGCACTTAAATTCCGAGAGGGAAAATAGACACCAAAAATAATGATAGTTGGATGGAGCATAATCCGTACATTTAGCAAATTAGACAAAAACTTCTCAACCTTCTCAATATATACAGCAAGTTTAGAACAGCTATAAAACATATGAATTGAGTCGGCTGCCAAAGTTCCACAGCGGCTGCAGTTAGTACCTTTTACAGATTTCCATTTTACCAGTTTTGCAGGTGTGTAATAAAGATCTAAGGTGGACATAAAGTGTTGACTCTTAAGAGAGCTATTGATTAGTATCTTGTTACTCATCTCAAACACTAAGAAGTGAATATCAGTGGTATCTGTGTAAGCAGTGTGAGAATGTGAGAAGTCAGGAATATTTGAAGAGAGACATATTTTGTATGATGCTCCAAGACTTCTCTCACTCTGCACAGCTAGTCCAAGAGGGACAGTTTAAGGGGAGGTAATATATAGCATAAAATGATAGGTTAGTAGATACCATCATAGAACATTTTCCAACTCATGGTTGCATGTCACTACATAGAAAATTCAATATTCGCTCCCTTTGCACCTGATATCACTTGCTATCCCTTGGTAAAACAAAAATGTTGTTGATATCGCTCCATCAGCATTTATATAGATTATGTGTATGTGCCCCATAAGGTGTCGTGTTTGGCAAAACGAAAATAAATAACCAGCCAAATGCACGAATAAATGTTGTCTTTTAAGTTTCAAACACATTTGTCAACTTTTGTTGCTTGTCCATTTTTTGTGATGCTCTTTTTTTTAACTGTATATACTTAATGATATAGCTCGCATTAGTCTCAACCCAAGAAATGCACGCACCAACTGACTGCCCCATTCAATGGTGATTGTACTCAAACTCATGGCGGTGGGAGGGATGATCTTGGGGTGTCAATGACAGGAGATGCCCTGTCTCAAAACCGTGAGTAAGATATTTGATTGACCTCATAAAATTCAACTGAAGAATGGTGAAAACAGATGCAAACATTATTGCAAGCGCTTTAACCATTTTTATTGGTTAAAACGCTTGCTTTAACCAATAAAATGTGTTATCTCATATAATTTTATATCATTCTAACCAGCAACATATGTTTTAAACAGTAAGAATTGTAATTTTAACTTTCACAATTCCCTTTTGGTGCATGTGTCCCTCTACAGAGGCACATAAGCTGAGAATGCAGCATTTCTCCCTTCCATTATGACCTATAATGAACGTGTTGTTTTGGGAGTTTTCTGGGAACACCTAGAGGGTGCTTAGCCTCCAGTCCCCCCCCCCCCCCCCCCCGCACTTGAGGGGTAGACCACATCCATGGCGTGTGCGCTAGATGTAGGTAACGGCGTCCCAGATCACATTCTCTAGAAAGGCCAGAAGCAGGCCTCCCTGAAAGAAGGTCGAAGATGCACTTGACTCCTACACTGCACTCAGGGTGGTTAATTGGGGGTTTGGTGGTCCTCCCGAAACCCCTTCATGTGCCTCGTGCCCCCCCCCCTCTCTGCCGAAAGCTTTTCCTTCTCCCCTGCATCCAGACATTATCTTTTCTCGCTCAGAACAGGATTAATTGTGAACACAATTCTTAGTGGAGGCAATACGCTGCTCTCTATCCTCATTAATTTGATAGGTTTAAGGTGTAAAGTCATTAGCAATTGCTCTAAATTAGCTAAACAGTTCACACATTAATAAAGGAGAAATTAACTACTTGCTCTTCATTAACATGATTGGAAGTCGTCACAATTTGCATTATTGCTTTCCTGTGTGCGCATAATTGTGATGCTCACTTTGTACTGGCATGTAACCTTTACTTGCTATGGCTCAACATTAGTGTACCTCCCCCCTTGTAAGTATTCTCTCTCTCTCTCTCTCTCTCTTCATTCCTTGCTACTGGGCCTGCTCACCGTGGCCTACATATGTCATTGTTATTCAGTATGCAAAGAAAAAACCCTCTCCCCACTGCCTTTCATATTCAATGTTGACAATAAAGTCAATATCAGTTATTTAGGGCCATATGTATCAAGCAAATTCGCATTCACAAAGGCCTAAATTCACAGAATTTCGGCCTTTGCGAATGCAAATTTGCTAAATGGTATGTATAAAGCAAAATCTGGTGCAAAATAAGGAATCGCAAAATTTGCGATTCCTTATTTTGCAATTGCATTTAAGGAATCGCAAATTTTGTGATTTCTTAAATGCATTGTATGAAGCAAAAAAAATTTGCAAAATGTCCTTAAGGAATCGCAAATTACCACCAACTTCTAGTTGGTGGTAAGTTGCGAATTCCTTTAAAAATGCAAATTTTTGCATTTTTCAAAGTGCCATGTGACGCACATACATGCCCTTAGGGCATGTATGTGCGCCACATGTGCACCCATGCATATTTCAGGGGTGCAACAGGGTGTCCTTTGGACACCCCTGCACCCTTGAAATTATTCTCAATTTGCGATTAGCAAATTGCGAATCGCAAATTGAGAATAACTTCCCATTCATTCTAATGGGCCTCCTGGCCCATAGAAATGAATGGGAAAGTATTCCTTAATTGCAATTCGCAATTTGCTAATCGCAATTAAGGAATTTTAAGAAATCGTAAAAAAAATGCGATTTTGTACATACATACCTATTTGCGATTCTCAAATAGCGATTTCTCAAAAATTGCTATTTGAGAATCGCAAATCAGGTTGATGATACATATGGCCCCAAGTCATTGAGTAATATATTTGCGAAACGGTGTGCTGAATCTAGGATAGTTTATTAAAGCAGCTAACTGATAGGGTTCACAGATATTGTAGAGCTAACAAAATATTACATAAATACAGGTCACCGTTTGCCTTATACATGATACAACGCCAATGCCCACATTGTGGTGAATAATACGACGGGGGGGGGGGGGGTCAGATTGTGAGAGGGATTGTGTTAGAAAGCTGAAGTGCTGCTCAAAGATGTGTAGGTGATTCTCAGAAGCTTGGATAAGAATGTTTCCAGATTTAAAGATGGAGATATCGATTTCACCCGAAAAGGAAGGGGAGGGCGTTGTGGAGAGTTTCAAACCGTATGGGATATTGTGGGAATTAGTGATGGGGAGGTGACAGAGAAAAAGGCTTTTCCATTTGGAAGTGCGTTTGGTGTAGAAGATGTAGTTGGTGATAATGGAGGAGTTAAGGTTATTATGGTGGCTGTAATAAATAAATAAAGGTGCTTCGGAAATAACAAACCAGCAATAAATACTTTCCCAGACTGTAATCCATCTTGTTGAATATGTAGAACAGGTCACCTCCACTGGCATTCAATCTGGGATTGCGGATGTTCAAGTGAAGGCCAGTTACTTTCCTGGGATGGTTTTTTGTGTGCTTCTTGCTCGGTGTGTAATAATAAGCAACTCTAAAGCCCTGTGGTGTCATATTTCTTTATAGAGAGGAGCGTCGGACCGACAGTGTGCATGGGTCGGCTACTCGAATAATCTGCTGTTCCTGTTGTTCTTCTGGTATGGTTCCCCAACATCTTCTCGATTCTCTAGGGGGCACAATTACTAGATTTGAGGAGCTGACTTGTGTCAGAGTACATTTGAAGGAAAGGTACTGCTGTATTATCGTTTTCTGCTCTTGTGAAGTGTACAGTACTGGCACGGATAAACATGCATAAGGGTGATACAACCTCTGCCAGTGCCCTTATTGGATTGGGGATCAAGGGGTATATTTACAAGCCTCTATCGCCACAGGAACGTCACTTTTTGCGATGTTCCTATGGCGATAAACCCCTCGCCTTATTTACAAGCTGGCGTTAGCCACTTAACGTGGGTGAACGCCGCCTTGTAAATAAGGCCCCCTTTCATACTACACTTAGCGTGAAAGGTGTGGGCGTTGGGTGTTGCAGTTGACGTTCCGTCGCAACACCCACTGATTTTGATGCTGCCCCCTATTTACAAGGGTGGCATAAATATGGGGCAGTCACAAAATTAAGAACAGGGAAAACCTGGTCTTAACATGGCAAAATGCCTAAGAAATGTTTAATTTCTTATCCTTGTTGCTGTTTCTATCTGTGCTGCATTGTGTAGCACACATGGAAACAGCAAATCGCCATGAATGATTGTTTATGTGCAGTAAGGTGTCCCTTCCTGCAGATAAACAATTATAAAAAATGACGATTTACAACTTCTATGTGTGCTGAACAATGCAGCCTATATAGGAGTTACAAATCACCATTAGGGATTGTTTATGAGCAGGAAGGGACATCTTCCTGCACATAAACAATAATTCCCTCAACACAGGCACCCTTGCACTATGGTGCAAGGGTGCCTGCGTTGGCACTAGGCAGGTGAGTTTAGCACCAACGCTAGTGAAAACGCAGGGATGTGCCGTACCATTGTAAATACGGTGCATCCCTGTGTTTGCAGAATGGTGGAGTGTGGCACAAGCAATTGTTGCTTAACGTCACGCTTCGCCATTCACTTGTAAATATGTCCCCAAGTGTTCTGATTTAGCTCATTTGCATGCCAACATTCCAATATCATAGCACATAAGAAGTTCACCCATTGGTGTCGTAGTCGCCAGGTGACACTGTTCTACACAATGAGTTGCAGGGCTACATGCACACAACATCTGTGCACCACATTTACTAAGAGACCCATAGAATCTGTAGCTCGGAGTGTCAATGGTTTCAATGGGTGCAGCAGCACCTCTCTGGACTTAATGTGTACCATCACAAAGAATATTTGTTGCTGTAGGTGTGATCTGCTTTCAGACTTCTATGACACATTTCTAACTTGGACACAAACTGTATAGCTGTGACTAACATCTATGTAATGGAGTAATGAATGTAGTGATCTGATCTACACATGTATGTCATATGTATATAATAGTTATAACCTCTGCCCGCGGATTCCCTCACTAGCACCCTTTAACAGTGCCCCTCAAGTCTCTATAACCACAGTCTCTCAGATTCATTCAGTTTAATAGCACCACCCATACCAGTGTAAGGTGTCAGAGCACTTTATACCACACACACATTGCACAGAGACAATCATATGTGTGTAAATCAGTGCATCGGAAATGTTACATCAGACAGTACTACAAGGTGTAATGTAGGAGCGGCATGTCATCTATACTGGTAGGCAATATAGTTAAAGTTCTTATTCAGGAAAGGCTCAAATGCAGAATTTAAAACGCAACATCATTGTTAAGGGTTCTGTTTCTTAATAAAAATTGTTTTCTATCCAAATGAACCCTTTTCACAAGATTAGGATAATGAAAGACTGGGCAAAAAACATATAGCTCTAACATATACCTTGCCGTTTGCACTAGTTCTAGGGTGACAGTTAACAGCTCAATGTTCTACATGAGGATTTTGACTTAGAAACGACAAGTAATAAAAGGAGCTCTCTTACAGGAGCAGTAACCCACTGACCGATTTACATTATATGCTCTTCGTTATCTGCATGGTACACTTTCTTACCAGCAGGCATTTTAACCCTTGCGCTATCTTAGGATGAGTCAACCTGGGAGAACTTCCGTTAAGAAACTCCTATAGGAAATTCTCTAAGTGTTTATGATGTAATTTGTAAGGTAAACGTTTATGTTTCTTTGGAAGATACTGTGATAAGAAAGCAAAGGGACATATGTAAGTACCTGATTCAGAATAAGGGCCTGATTTAAAGTGTGAAGGAGTAGCGTGGCTCAATGGTTAGAGCGGCAAACCCAGATGCAGAGGTCTGGCCCGGGACCAGGGTTCAATCCCTGCCTCGGCAGCTCTAGGACTCAATCTCCCCGGACCTGATAATTCTCGCCTCGGTGCCTAGTCTAATCATGGGTCCCACTGTGACTCTGGGCAATAGCTTGCTTAATCTCCACAATGGCCCCAGCAGCGCGAGGATGCCTGGCCTTACCTTCGGGGTGCCCAGGAGTGGACATTTCACAGGAAAGCCAGGAAGGGTTCCACAGCGGTATGAATACAGTGCTACGAGACCTCAGGGTAGAAGTGCGCTATATAAATACAAACACATTTACATTTACAAGGATAGTACTCGTCCATCAGGGTGGCAGAGGAAATTACCTTCCTGAGCATGATTTGTGGAGCTTTCCAAAGGTTTGGTGGTACTTTTTAAAAGTTTTTGCTTTTCTGAAATAAACTCCCAAAGTGAGAGCTTGTTTAAGAAAAACAAAAAACTAATGGCCCCCACTTTTTCTCCCAGGATGTCGGGTTCTTTTTTTATTCTGACCCTCACTGCCAGGTTTTCATGGCGATGAGGAACAGAAAAAAGACTTTACGCCGTCCACCCTAAGTAGAGTGGGCTATGTGAGGGCTCTGCAGACAACCATTAGCAGACTTGTGAGGAGAGGTAATCACTTGCTTCCTAGAGCTAGATTAGCAATGTACAGTATATGATGGAATAAGCACTCCTTGCAGCCACCATTGTTTCCAGTGGGTAAATGCAGTGGGGATAGGGGTGTTGCAAGAGGGAATCAGATGGAGAAGGCTTGGACGGGCTGGGAGCCAGAAATGACCAGCAAGAGACATCTGTCTGCCACCCTGGGCTCATCTGACATACAAACTGATTGGAGATGTCCTGGACCCCTCGAGTAGAAAACTAGGCAGAACTGCAATGAGAGACAATAAACATGACACTGGGTAAAGTTAAGTTAGGAGTTGTAATGTTGCTGATACTGACCTTTGTGGGATATAGACGAGACAGGCGCGTGTGATTATGTTGGGCAGGAAGGCATGCACACACAGACAACTGTGACTGTATGGAAATGACTTGTGTCAACAGAAGTGATGAACACGCTGTGTGTCACTGCTACGCACGTTATAGCAGAACCCACCTCAATTATTGCTTGCCGTGAAATGTATGAGATGTAAAGTATCCAAAATTTTGAAATGCATGCATCTTGTTGTATCTAAAACCAATTAAGATATTTAAAAAAAATAGGTTGAAGTGTGTAACAGCCATCCTTTGATGGCCTCTACTCCACTGGGCAGTTGGAAGAAGTCTTCCATCGATGGAGTGAACAGGGGCTAAGTCGATGGAAAACTTAAGGTCCACTCATAACGAAATGGCCGACAGGCTGCTCCATCGCCTTTGCAACAAAGTATCCTGTCTAACAAACTCTGAATCAGGCCCAAGTCATAGACTGGACAAAAGTCTAAAACAATTGAAGGATTTAATGAATTTGGCAAAGGCAAGGAACAGTTTCTGCAATGGTGTTTCTGTAAGGGAGACTAAAGGTGCACTCCTTGTTCCGTCGAGGGCTCACGAGCAACGAGTGGGTGCAGCCTTCCGAGCACATGAACAAGAGGATGCTTCTTCGGATTCCCGCTCTATTTATTCTTCTTCGGGAGGGCGTGTACCCTCCTCCGTTACGCCTACTGGGCGTGGCCATCGGTGTAGGTGTCTAGGACAACCCCTCTTGGGCGGGAAAAGGCGTGCCCCGGCTACGCCGCTTCGGGCATACCAGCCGAGACACGCCCCCGCCCAAAATGGTTTCCTGGGAGGATCGGGGCACCCAACCATACGTTCGGGGGGACCGAGTGGTCGCCCCTTTCCATATGGCCGGGATGCCCGTCAACCCCTCCCAACACAATCCCCAATGATGGGAAGTCGGACGCAGTTCTGAACTTTTGGAAGGCGGGAGGGAGTCACCCTCCCGGCCGTATTTATTAAAATATGAAACAAAATTTGAAACATTAAATAAAAGTTTCATAATCATGTACAATTTTCATTTATTACATTTCGATGAAGACATGTTCTTTGGCTAACCTTAACAAATCTCTAATACAAAGGTTTCCTAGCCGAGTCTAACATCCTGCAAATGCATACATTCTAAATTAAAATTGTACATCCTAGCATTAAGGGCCAACGGCAAGGTCTTAACCGGTGTCAGATCCCTACTACCAAAACTCTCGCCCTCACGGTGTGAGTGGCGGCCGCGCAGAGGACTGTACCCTCCTTGCCAACTCTAATTTCCCTTGTCTGGTTGGGGGCCCCCCTTTCTGCTCGACGCCATCTTAAAGGTCGTCCGAGCTCCCGTGTGAGGTATCTGTAGGAAGGACAGCGTGGACTCCCCCCCATCCCCACACTCTTTATCATATCCACCGTCGCGGATAACCGGGCCCCGGGAAATTCGTAGGAGGGGCATATAGCCGCCTCCTCCAATGGAAGGGGCCTATGGCCGTCTCCCCTTAGGCGACCCATCCTTAGTGGGTGCCGCCTCCCAGTGGGAAGGGCCAATGGCCGCCTCCCCCCTGGCGCTTCCATCCATAGTGGGTGGCGCCCCCCTCTAGGGACCTTGAAATTACTGCTCACCGATCATGACCTTACCGCCACAGGCCGGATAGTTGACCGGCTATCCGGCCCCCCCCAAACTCCTCCTAAAGGTCATGCTTCCTCAAACCCCTTAGCCATGCTATGAAGTCTCCTATGAGTAAAACATTCCCCTCCTGGGACAGGTGAACCCCGTCATTCAGATACATGTGATCACCCCGAATACACCCATGAGGAATGCTATGCAACTGCGCAGAGCGAAACAATCTACCAATTTTGTTGTTAACCTTCTTCACCGAATGGTTCAGTGCCGACACCGAAAGGCCCCCCCGCCATACCTTCCTGGGAATCATGTGGGACCAGGCAATCGTGCACCCCGGGATTCTTTTTGCCAACCAGCTAACGGAAGACAAAACTTGCTCGAGCAATACTCGTCTACCCAGTGTCACCAAGTCATTGCCCCCCAGGTGTACTATGACTACAGATGGCGGTGACCTCTGCCGCCCTAAGAGACCCTCAACAAAAGATTCGAATTGGTCAATACAGAGCCCGCCCCTTCCGTGGAAGTCCACTCTGTACCCGTATTCCCCAGCTGCGCGAGTCGCGTCACCTGCTTTGAATACGTCCCCGGCCCGCCTTACGTATGAGTGGCCCACGACCCAAACCACTCTCTCCTCAGACGGTGATCCATGACCGCTGGTCCCCTGGTACTGGGTCGACTGCAAATTCCGCCCCGCATGACATGCTCGCGAAACTGTAAATCAAACAGAAGACAAGAAGCGTGAGTGCATGTCACTTGACTTCACAACATGTGCAATCGCACATACCTTTTGAAGCAATTCGAGGACCATCGTCACAACTGTTTCACTTCCTCTGCACTCTGACCCCTGGCTGTAGCCTCAGTAGCAGCCCCTATCCTAAAGGAGTGGGTCCCAAAATCGCACGGGTCCATGCCCGCCGCAGCGATTGTCAGTGCTAGCACCCTCTGGAACTGAAACCTCGTCAGTGGGGTGCCATCGATGTGCCTCAGCAAACTCCCCCCCCATGTATCCGCCCTCAGTGCCAAGTATTCCTCTATACACATTATCGGGCACGTGGGGGACCCTCGCACACGCTGGACAACAACACTGTTTCCCATAGCTCCCTGGTCAGTCTTGGACCTAGCTATCGAGACTACCATCGAATCACCCCTAATTAGGATGTGATCCCTGCACAAGCCTCCCTCCACATCTTTCTTATTCCTTGCGACCAGTTCGCTCACCCGCATAGCCCCATGGAACGCTAATGCGAAAGCTGCCCGGAACAGAACTGCTTCGAATTGGGAGGAGCATGTCGTGACTAGTTTCGCCATGAGTAGGGACAACCTTTCTAAGCCAATCGGGCGCCTCTCGTCTTGCTTGCGACGCTCGAGGCGCTGCCAGCCGCGAAGGGCTTTTTTCGCCAAAAAGGAACCTGTTGGGTCTTTGATGCCATGCACCTGCGCCATGAATGAGATGGCCGCCCTGTGTCTATTGGCCGTTGCCGCTGATCGGCCTTCTCTGTGCAGTGCTACCAGGAACCCTAGGAAGGAATCCTCCTGACCCCAGTTCTGATTCCCTGTCGGACCCAAAAATGCACAATAGGAACGAAACTCTCCTTCGTATGCCTTCCTCGTCCTGGGGGCTAAGCTTGCTGCCACGAGGTCTTGTAATCCGGGGCACCGATTAGCCAGAGTGCTTCGGGGAATGGTGCCGCCGCTAGGTCCGCTGTAGGTAGATAACCCCTGAACGCCTGCATATGTGAACGAGAGAGTGCATCAGCCGCATGATTCAGTACACCCGGCACATGTTTCGCCCTGAACTGTGCATTCAGTCTCATGCAAAGCAGCACAACTTCCTTCAACAATCTCAAGATCCATTTGCAGCGTGCTGCCTGATTGTTAATGCATTCGACAACAGTCATATTATCAGACCAAAATACCACAGAGCGGTCTCTGAACTCGTCGGGCCATGCCATCAGAGCAACAAAAATAGGGAATAGCTCAAGGAACCCTATGTTACTTGTGAGACCGCAGGAATGCCACCACGCCGGCCAAGTTTGCGCCGACCATCGGTTACCAAAAATGGTGCCAAATCCCACGCTCCCCGCTGAGTCAGTCCACAAACCCAGCTCGTCCGAAGACACTGGCGGCTTGTTCCACACTACTCGACCGTTGAAGTCCGCCAGAAATGCCAACCAAATGCGCATATCCTGGCGAACCTCTGCAGACAGTCTCGTGCGGTGGTGTCCTTCCTTGAGACCAACCATAGCTTGTGCAATAGAGCGGGAAAAGGGGCGGGCCATTGGTATAACTCTTAAGGCAAAGTTAAGCTGACCCACAGTTTGCTGTAATTGGTGCAGGGTCACTTTCTCCTTACTAAGGCAAAGCTCCAGGGAAGCCCTAAATTTAGCTACCTTTCCCACTGGCAAACTGAGACATCCCTCCACAGAATCGAGCTCAATTCCCAGAAACTCCAGTGAAGTAGATGGTCCAACCGTCTTACCTGGTGCCAATGGCACTCCAAACTCCCTCATGAGGATGCAAAAGTCCTGTAGCGCCTGCGCACATTTCGTGTCGCCGGCTGCTCCCAAGAACAGAAAGTCATTTAGACTGCATAATGCATAACATGCCTATGCCCTGTGGCCTCGGTGAATGCCCACTCTAAAAAACAGCAGAATTTTTCAAAATAGGCACACGAAATGGAGCAACCCATCGGCATGCATTTATCCGTGTAATAACTCCCTTGGAACGCAAAACCTAGCAAACGCTGATCCTGTGGGTGTACCGGGAGCAACCGGAACGCTGATTCGATATCTGATTTCGCCATCAGCGCCCCGGGGCCCAGGCGATTTAACATGGTGACGGCATCATCGAATGATGCGTACCGCACCGAACAAACTTCTGGGTCAATAGCATCGTTTACCGAGAAACCCCTTGGAGCCGACAGATTATGGATCAGCCTAAACTCCCCCGGGTCCTTCTTGGGGACCACCCCTAATGGGGAACAGATGAAAACCGCCACTGGCGGGCACTGAAAAGGCCCAGCCACTCGGCCTAGGCTCACTTCTTTAGCAATTTTTCTCTCCACCACACCTGGATTATGCTGTGCCGAAAGCTGGTTTTTACAAAAAGGTTCCCCACGAAAATCCCCCGCCGGGATGCGGAAGCCATATAAGAATCCCTTCCTCAACACCCCAGCAGAGACATAATCAGGGTATTTGTTTAACCATAGAGTCATAGCCATGAGATCAACGGGAGTAGGCAATTGTACACAACGATCCACCTCAGTCTTGCTTGGACCCTCCTTTACCTCCCGACCCGCTATTTTTCGATCTGCATGAATTCTCCGGGTGAGAGGAATTCCCACAACCCGCACACACATGCTTGAGCCTACATGTACCTTGCGGTCTGTTACAGTTGCCTCTATTGAAGCCCCAACAGACCCCCGCTTTCCACCATTCCCGCCGGTTTTCGGCTGGTGATCACCACCGGTGCCTGCTCGAAAGGGCACCGCGGGCTTTTGGCGGGAAACCCCCGACCCATTCCCACCTGGCGAGGATGTCCCTGCCGTCCCAGGCAGGAGCTGCTTATGCCAAGAAATTGAGTCGAGGCAGTCCCATGTCAGAGAGGAATCATACTCTTTCGCTTTACGAAATTTCATGTTGTAACCTTTCCATTCGTCCCCATCATACATTTCATAAAAATCCATTATACGTGCCTGATAACAAGACAGTTCGGTCAATACCTCGGGCTTACGTTCACCAATAATCGCAGTAAACATTGCAAAGGCCTTCGCCCAATTCGTTATCGTCTCCTCCACCCTGAACTCCGCCATCTTGGCGCGCCAGACGCTCGGGTGCCACAAATCTTTCTGTGTTTTAGCATATTCCATCTTGCGATGGTCAGTCAACAACGAAAACATATTGACATACTTGTCTGCCCATATCAATTCTTTCGTGGCCATCGGGATATGTTGAACCACCCTCTCCCGCCTTGAGGGTAATGAGCCCTCCCCCGCGACTGGCAAAGCGAGCTTACCCGGTTCGGTCGTTGTTCCCGCCGTTTTCTCGAGACCAGCTGCCGGTCCTTCCGGTGTCACCTGTGGGGAAACAAGGGGGAGATTCACCTTTGCGGCATCTCGCGACTGCCGCAACTGCTGGATTAGTAATTTGGCCTCTTCGGCCGTGTCTCCGGGCGCCGTAGCACCCCCTGCCTTCTTGTTGAGCCATGCGGCCAACTGGGTGGCCAATTCAGGAGGCATATCCTCATCGTTAGCGGGCGTAATCACAACCGGAATCGGTTGACCCGCGTCTGGGGTTGGTACTGGGTCATCCGATGGTATGGCAGGGACGACTGGGGGCACCTCAGGAACCGGAACCTCCCCTGCAACCGCCCTCCTCTTGACCCGTTTACCTCTACCCTCTGGGACGACTCCCGGCAATGCCGGGCCTATTACCTTCTTCGGGTTACCAGGCTTGTTCATTGCGGCCAGTTGTTTCTTGATGCCCGCCATATCCCGACCAAGCGCTGGGACTTGTCCGATGTTTCGTTCCATTCTCGCCATTCTGTTCACCAACATGCGTAGCACCTTGTCTGTCTCGGAACCCTTTCCTGCCTTCTTGCCAGACATTGTTTCGATTATCCACTCCGAGTCGATCAACACGGTCCTGGATCCTTCGCTTCAAAGTCACTGAAAGAGAAACACAAGAATTACAAGTTCTCAAAATTGCTCCTTGTTCCGTCGAGGGCTCACGAGCAACGAGTGGGTGCAGCCTTCCGAGCACAGGAACAAGAGGACGCTTCTTCGGATTCCCGCTCTATTTATTCTTCTTCGGGAGGGCGTGTACCCTCCTCTGTTACGCCTACTGGGCGTGGCCATCGGTGTAGGTGTCTAGGACAACCCCTCTTGGGCGGGAAAAGGCGCGCCCCGGCTACGCCGCTTCGGGCATACCAGCCGAGACACGCCCCCTGCCCAAAATGGTTTCCCGGGAGGATCGGGGCACCCAACCATACGTTCGGGGGGACCGAGTGGTCGCCCCTTTCCATATACACTCAGTGACCATATTGAGACTCTGAACCAAGTCAAGTCAAAATACACTTTATTCGATTTGATTAAAATCATAAAAGCCAATAAAAACACAATAATATATACAAGTAAAAAGAATGCATACAGATCATCAGATTTTGCGACACATTAAACAATCATAAAAAGCAGGATATATATGTCAATATTCATGGTACAGCGTTGCCCTTGTTGAGCCTTGACTTGGTTCTAAATGCTGCAACTAAGAAGCTAGCCACAGAATATGTAATGAAAAAATTACCTAAACACTGAAAGTATAACAGGGCAGGCCTGACTTGAATGAAACCGGCTTCTTTTAAAACGGGTACTAAATATTTAATTCTTGGCTCTCTAAAAGTACTACAAAACATCATAAAGTGCAATGTGTTCTGAGTGGAAAAATCGTCACATTTACATGGGGCTCCTAATTCTGGCGTGCTCCATTGCTGGAAGCAGCCCAGCACATAGGGAATTTGATTAGGTGGTGTCTATGTAAGGGTTTAGTAACAAAGGTAAGGTAGGGCTCTAAGGATGGGGAGGATAACAACATGTAGTGTGCTCTTACTGATGTTTTTGTCAGCTCAAGCTCCTCCCGAGCCAGCCTTGCATTCTCCATGAAATGTTTTTTGACCCATTTGATATCCTCAACCCTGATAGAAGATGGCAAATTAAATAGTCCTGGGCGACCTAGTTTTTCAAATGCTAGTCGAACATATTCTAACCAGGGGATTTTCTTCCTGTGATCAAGAGACATGACGTCCTCCAGGATAACATGATTAAGAGATAATTCCTCGTTAAGCCATAACTTCAGCCAACACGTTAGGGGAGCCAGTCTCAACTTGTCTGAACCATCTGGGTGGAAATCCTTATCATAAACCTAATATTTTACAATGCATGTACATTTGCATCATTTGGATACTATATTCTATGTAGGAGTCATATTTTGCAAGTATAAGATTATTGAAAATCCCTAAATAAATATATTTAAAAATGTGTGTTCTTTTAAATTGAGCTGTTTAAAACAGTCAAATGACATATATTACATACCATTTTCCAAAATTACACATTTGAAATTAATTGTAATCATATTTCAGTCAATATCAACTGGATTGATGGGATTTGTCAAAACATAAGACAAACATAAGAAGAATTAAATGTTAATCAATCAAAAAAATGTTTTTGATAGTTCATATTTTTACCATTTTACAATATCGAACATTTAAATTTTATTTAAAAAAATGTGTTTAAATACTCAGGGACAATTCATTATGGCACTAATTGGCTAACATAATATGAGTTTCCTTTGTTTTAATTGAGTTTTATACAATAGTTTAATTTGATTTTTATTTGTAGCAATTGCTCCTTCCATTTTAATCGAGCTGATATAAAATCAACTCAATGCCATTTTAAACAAAAGACTTTCAATTTACATATATTGCTAATGTAGAACAGAAAGAGTAGTGCTATAAGACCTGCAGACAACTCATTTCAAAATCACTAAGATGCATACTTTCAAAAAAGGTACTATTTTAGCTTACCCATCATATGTATGATGATACAACGCATACCATCACAACACGGTATGTTACATCGCGGTTTTTACAACGCAAGCCGTTACATCGACTTGCCCTGGCGGGCGCTGGACTTTGGAATAGTGTGAATTACTATTCCAACTCCAGTCTACGTACAGTAGGTAAGGTGTTGGAATAGTAATTCGCACTATTTCTTAGTCTAGAGAGCTCTCCAGTGCAAGTCGATGTAACGACTTGCGTTGTTGAAATCACGATGTAACCATACCGCGTTGTAATGGTTTCGTGGTAAAGGATGTTTCCCCACCCATCACCATCGGCGGTTTCTTCATTTGTGCAGAGGCGCGTTATCCCCCCCCCAGTGAGTGCAGAAAAGGTGAAAAATAAAATGGTAATAACATGAATTTATTTCCTCTTTATTTTTCACTGCTTCTAGGCTGAGCAGTGTTTGGGGGTGGGGCTGTGCCATTGCTGCTGACTGGCAGCAGGGTAGGAAGAGTGGTGCTCACTCCAGTTTAAAATGTGCATGGCACTTTGGCCAGTTGTCTTGAGTGGACCAGCTTGACGTGCACTTTAAACCTCTCCAACCTGGGTTGTCTTAGACAGGTGGGTGGAGAGCAGGAACAGGCCCCCTAAGGGAGCATCGAACCAGCCCACTCAAGCTACCCCTGGCGTTTAGCTCATGCAGGCCCATTATGAACAAAACAGTTAATGAGTCATGATTGAGAGCTTTGGCATTGAGCCTAAAGGGATTGTTGGTTTATCACACTGCCTGTGATTGGGTTAAAATACACTTGGCTCAACAACTCCCCTCCATTGTTATATGTCACCTCCTGCCACTGCATTTATGCTTCATATAAATTACTAAATGCAAGACGTTTAGATATATTGACATTTACACACCAGTCAGGGGCAGAGGAGCTGCGATTTCTGGGGTGGCTGCCTTGTGTGCGTGGTGCTAATAAATGAATCTATTTCTTCTCTGTGTCTTCAAATGAAAACTGGTGAGGAGCATCAGCAACTCACACAACCACGTCTTTCCTCCACGGCTAAACCTACTGGACAGAGAGATGTAATTGTGAACAGATCTGAGCATTGGTTGGGTAGACGGGAAGCCACAGCAGAGCAACTCCACAATTATATCATAGATAGCTGGCATCAAACTTTATTGTGGAGAACAGGGGAATACATATTGCACTGAGGTCCACCCTCAATCAGAGAAGTTGGTCTACTCATGAAAACTGCACCATTCAGCGCTCCAGACATATTGCAAAAAGCAAAACACTGTGCACTGTACTCTGGCTTACCAGCAGTAAAGAGCTTTTGCTCTCCCTTCTAAACATCCAAAATTGACATATTTCTAAGTCACACATTACATTTACGTATAGGTCTCTAGTATATCGTACTACATGTGCCCATGTCCTGTTAATGAAATGCTACTAGTGAGATGCAGCAGTCATTGAGCCACCCACTAAAATAGCACTATAAACCACGTCTTCAGGCCAGTCCCTACAGCCTGGGTATGCAGTTATAAACTGACATTTTGACTTGGCAAAATAAACATTATACCAGGCCTAAACCATCCTTTTCAATATTTTTTATTCACTCCTAAATTAGCCCCTATATTTCCATAGGGAAGGGTGCACGGTATTTAAAATGTAGGACATGTATATTTAATATCTTTTATGTCCCGGCAGTGAAAAAAATTCAAAGTTGTGTTTTTACTGTGGCAAAGCTGGCTCTCTCATAGGAAAACATAGGTTAACACTATAACAACTTAAAACGCCTAATTTCAGTCTGGGAGCAGGTAGAAAAATAAATAGTTCAAGGACTCATTTTAATAGTAATTTAAAATCCAACTCAATGGTCAAGTCAGATTTTATACTACTATTTCAGAAATTACACTTTTAGAAAACTGTAATGTCTGTGTCATCTGTTTGAGCAATGAGGTGAGATTGAACCCAGACTGCGGTTTAAAGGCTTGGATGTGGAGGGGTGTTTTCTTAATTGAGCTTAATGGACTGTGGAGCTGTGCCCAGCTCTTGCCAGAGCTTGAAAAGGTACCTACATTATCACTGGCAGATGTAGCTCTCACCTAGGTCTGCCTGCTTTGGTCTTCCCAGTCAGCTTGGCTCCAAACCCGCTGGGTAAATAGAGTTGCCTAAAACTGGTTTGGAGTGACCACAAGGCAGGATTTTCCCATTATACTAGCCAAACCTCTAGGTAGGAATGGAGAGCCCTGACCAAGGGAAGAAGAGTTCTGCCATGTTGGATGATGGTAGAGAGGGGTAGAGTGGGATAGCTAACAGTAAAACACACAGGACACACTGCAAAAGTGGGTAGGGTCACCCCTGGGAACTACTACCCTATCGGTTAGTGAGTTGTCAGGAGTTTCCCCACCCACAGGCTGGCATTGGGCATAAATGCAGCAACCCCAGTACTCTCCGCAGAGCTCTCATCGACCTGTAGACAACCAGGAGAGGGATTGCCCTGCTGTCTGGAGAACCGTGCTTGACTTAAACCCAAGACCCCAGAAGTTACTCCAAGGGCCAGTTGGCTGACCTACTGTTTGAGCTACAGGGACACAAAAAGCTTCCAGGGACCCCTCTCTCTCTGCAACTGCTCAGCTGATCAATCCAATTGGAGATACCCTAGACTCACCTGCTGGCCATGGTTGGAGTGAGTTCTAACCTCTCTGAACCTGGACCCTTGGCAGGTGTTAGAAAGTACTCCTTCTGTCTAAACTACACAAGCTGGGACTTACATTTTTTTTTCCAACTTTCTTCCTGGAGAACCGCTGAAGAGCAGGATTGCCATCGAAGCGACAGCTACTAACATCAAATTGCTGGTTGTACTCAGCTTGCTGGTTTGCCCTGCTGAAAGAGATCTAACTTCTAGAAATGTTTCTAAGTCTGAACATAAAATGTTTTACAGAGACCGACACCGAGCTGAAGCTGGTCGATGATGAGGACCAGGCATGGACTCTGGACTTCGCCTTCTCTGATCTTTTCCAACTTTGTTGATGACCGCACCGGGACGCTACTTATCAGCAACCCACTATCATCGAGCCCCTCATTGGATCCAGTATGCAGCTTGACCTGCCAGCAACTAGTTTATTGCCTCTTTTCTCCCAAAAAGTTTCTAAGTCGAAGATAAACTTTCTACAGTGAGGAACGTTGTCCCTTTTGCCGATCTGTTCTCCATTGCAGATGGCCTTAAATTATTACTTTGACCCGATCTAGCATGACCAGATAACAGCAAAAAGGCACTTTGTGCTTTTTGACATTATTTTTAGTTCAGACTATAAACCGTCATACTACAGGTTCTAATGATTGGAGTTTCATGCTTTAGTGTCATTTTATATATTAAAATATTCTCTATTTTTCAAAATTGATTCAGGAGTTTGCATGTGTTGTGTTTTTACTTTATTTCTGTTTGAGTGCTGCATATACACACAGCCTCTAAGTTAAGCCTGCCTGGTTTTGTGCTAAGCTACCGGAGGGTTAAGCACAGATTTATTTAGTGACTTTTGTGGTTCGGCCTATAAGGAATGGGATTATTTTTTGAGGTAGGTTTTCACTCTCAATGAATACTCAATTTCCTACAGTCCGTAAATCACATGTTACATATGAGCAATGTTGGAAAGAGATGGCATTGAATATCACAACCTGTAGAGTTAAATAAGCTTACAGAAACAACCTGTAGCGTGAGGAGAGTGATGGTTTGAAACAATGTGAATCAACCGTCATACCAGCGCAACACTGCCATTTTGGCAATGGAGAGCAATAATGTGCCGCAGCTCTCATTAAAAGACGATTGCCAGGACAGAAAAACATTTGAGAGTTATGTCAATAAGATATTTTAGAGATACTATTGAATTGCTGAGCCAAATTTAGTCCTAAGAGTATGTTGTATACTGAGGATTAACTGAGCCCATCTGTGGTCTCATGTGTGGAGTGTGTATTATGAGAAATTATTGTTCTGAATTTTGGTAAAACTTTTTGGGAGCATATTATTGCCAAGTCTGCTGTGGAATTTCTCTCCAGGTCCATCTTACAATTGTTGAATCTACCACCTCCAGTTCTTCGGTTACTTAAGAAACTGGCACATAATGGCAACAACTTTTAGGGTATTCAGTGTTTTTTAGGGACCATTGTTGGTTTCAAACATGCCCAACATGTATGGGAAGTGATAGCTACTAGAACAGCCATGGAAGATCTAGAAAGAATCAAGCATCTGATGCTGTGCAATCCACTCTGATTGGTACAGTTGAATGACTATCATGAGGCGGTGGCAATGATGGGGAAATATGTTTATAAGCAACTTTGCTAAATAATGAAGCATCACAAATTATTTCTCGTGAACAACAGGAAGAGGAGGATAGAAACATGTATGCAGCATCTTTAGAAATTGGCCGCATGGTGCGAGTTTGAGAACTTTACTGAACAATTAGGTAGAGACCAAATAATCTCTAGACATCATAATAACACAACCCAAGAGTTACTACTGACATAAAAAATCCAAGTTTAGGTCAGACAGCAGATATTGCTAAATTAGAGGACAAAGCAATCTACCAAGGAAGAGAGTAAATCTAGGGAAGAGGGTTTATGGTTTGTAAAAAGTAACACATTACCATTAAAGAACGTGATGTAATGAAAGCATGAAGGGAGTGACGTGCTACAGGTGAAGGTTGAGGCAGAGATATATGAGTTATATATTTCTGGGTTGCTGGGTACTCTGTTAATACAAGCCAGTGTCACATTGTCCAGTTATTTGCTTTGAGAAATCAGAAATAGACTAGACAAATAATTGAATTATTACTGTCTGATTAGGACCTGTACCTGCTTTATCTCTTCCTAGGGGAGACATTGGCCAAAGAATTTATGTTAGTTATAGCTCCTTTGGTGATAGTACGCTATGCTCCTGCATGAAGAAGGTAGTAAAGAAACTTAATGGCATGTTGGAAGACTTGGGTCATTGGCCTGTGAAGATCACAGTGTGAGTGAAGTGTATTTTACGTTATTAGGTCATGCTTATGGAATTTTATATTTATTTGAAAGACAGGGCAAGGGCGACTGAGGCTTGATTCACCCAGCATGTGGGACTTCGGTTATCTGAAAGCGGAATGGGCAGTAGCTCGCCAAGTTGTCCTGGGCCCAACTGCAAGCAAGAGAATTTGCACCCTATCCCTTGGCTTGACAGCAAATAACAGTTTTATTTGGTGTGCAGGAGGCCACTCACCGCCTCTCGGCCATAGAACCACTTCACTGGCCTCTTTATTGATAGATAACCTGTAAGTTCAGAGACTGTGCTCCTGATGGGCAATGGGTGACAGCTGCACCTTTGTGTTGTGTGCACCATGCTCTGTTCTAGCTCATTTTCCATATTAGGGGGAAAGAACAAGTAGAAATCAAAATGTTTCGTATAAGTGTGGTCACAGTGAAAAGTACAGGTGATGTTGACAAGTGTCAAGCCTTGTATTAGCGCCATACAAACCAAAGTTTGTTTGACCTGGAAATGGAAGGAATGAGAGATGAATTTGGTGATCCTGGATCCAGGGGCGGCTCTAGGCTCATGGCGGCCCTGGGCAGGGAGCGTAGGTAGGGGGCCCCGGAAGAGGGGTACCGGGCGGGGCGGAGTGCGGCGGCCAGTGAAGAGGGGGGGGGGGGGGGGGGTCAGGGTGTTTGGAAGTTGAACAGAGCCGGAGGCTGCCAAATCCCTGCCAGGGGCCCCCACGCAAATATGTATCCATCCTCAGAGAATTATTATATCAAGGATATATATTGGTGTGGTGGCCCCTGGGGTTTGGTGGCCCTGTGCAGGTGCACATCTTGCACATGCCCAAGGCCGCCCCTGCTGGATCTCATGAAAGTATTCTACATCAGTGGGCAAGCTCAGAATGAGTAGAAGCACCTGTGTTTGCTTAAACATGACTGCATCGCATATGAATATACAGGGAGCAATGGCTGTCTCTTCATATTTTTGAGCTATATAGTCACCAGCTCATATACTATTTCATGGATTTTATGAGTTAATGTATGCATTGTGGTCAGGACAGATTTTGCAAAACCATCACATGATCCCCTTCTGGCCCTGCACATGGTTGCTGCAGCTGTTCCTGAAATGGACTCTGATCCTTCTGTAAAGGGGGTGCAGCTCCTATAGTCTTAGAACAAGAGTGTTGGGTACAGCTGTCTATGGGAGACGTCCGTATGCATAGTGATCCTTGTTGATACAATCCTGATATCAGAGCTTTAAGCAATGAATCTACTTGCCAATACACAGCAACATGCAATGAACAGTGAGCTGAAGCCATCTGATGCAAGTCATGTTTTCAAAACGGGAGTAGAAGTAGGTCCGGTGAGTCCAGGGATCTTGTGAATGGTCACATGGGCATGTTACATGACTTACCATGAACCGAGTGCGTTGTGTGAGGTGCATTTCACAGAGCAGTGCTTCGAGGTAGAGCCTGCAATTTTGCTGCTTGCTTACCACTGGACATCAAACCAGTCAACATACAGCCAAATATGGTGTTTTCCAGTTTCTAATGAATTGCAAATATTCCATTCAGTGGTATTTTATCAATTGTGATCAGTTAACTCGAAACTTAAAACAGGAGTTTACATTTCTGCTTATGCTGCTTTTGATTTCAAGAGTAAGCCTGTTCTGATAAGCTACATGTTGATAATTTCAGAGAAAGTTAATATGTTACAAATGTTGCCTTGATGGCTACATAAGAGACAATACTTATCTTAGGTGCTTGTGAAATATATAGCTACAAACATGTGACATCTGCCTTAAAATATACAATTTAAAGTTTAATATTGGTTTATACAACCATTTAAACAACCAATAATATCATTCATAAATACACTTGTAAAATTTTAAAATACAATATACTAAGATTACATTCCCTGCCGTGTAAGTGTTACTGCTAAAACGGGTAGGTGATTAAATCTAATATAGATACATTTTTGAGTAGTCAACTACAAAGCAAATTCTCCCTCTATTTCCTATGGTGTCAATGAGATATATGACCAATTGTCTGAAATATGCTTGCTAACAATATGAAGGGTCAATCACAACAGCTTCAATTTCCTCTCAATATATCACCCTCCACAACATCAAGAATGTATTGAAACCATATGCACTTTCACGAGAGAAGACCTATATGCAGATCATTACTTAAGTACATACAACACTATTTCAGAATGTTTTAACACAACCAGCCCTTGGTTAATTCACCTTGTGGTACCTAGGAAATTATGGCCGGACATTCTGATTGAAATTTGATGTTGGTACATATATAAAATGTGATTAAAGCTGTCTGGAAATGTAGTACGGCATGATTCCATTGTGATTGTTGCAGGAGAAGTCATATAAAGCAACATAGCATTGGACTCCGGCCTGCCTGCTTTGATCACTGACATTTTCTTTTCCTTCTTACTTTTCCTTCTTACTTATTTTCCAGCAGGCATACATAGAGAGGCAAGTGCCTTACCCTTTCCGTCATTCCCATGTAACAATATTTATTTATTTATTTTATTTCAAAGGTTTTATACAGCGCTGCTGGACCCAAGAGTATCAGAGCGCATTAAAGGGAAGGTAACACATAATAATAGCAAATAACAAACAATTAGACAATGTGCAGCGAGTTTACAAGGGATGTAGTAATGCATTTAGGAGAGCAATGAGAGCAAAGAAAACAAAGATAACATTAAAGGGAAGGATGCGATTTTAAAGATATGAGAAGGAAGGGGGTGCGGTGGAGGGGAGGGAGAGTGGAAGGTGGAGAGGGTGTGGGGAAGGAGTGAGTAGGGAAAGATTAAAGCGTGAGCAAGTTCAGGATCAAAGGCATTAGGTACACCAATATTTGTTGAGAAGAAGTTCTTTGAGTTCCTTTTTGAAGAGAGGGTAAGAGGGGTTGCAGCGAAGATCTTTGGGGAGAGAGTTCCAAATCGTAGGAGCGTTAGCAGAAAATGCCCGGGATTGGGTATTTTTACATTTGAGTCTAGGAGGGATTAGGACAAGAGAGTGTGTGCTCCTCAGGGACCTGGAGCACCCTGCTATCTGTAGTCTGACTGCAAGGTAAGTGGGAGTGTTTTGGTGAAGAGCTTTATGAGTGATGCAGGCAACCATCACTGTGTGTGAAGAGACACAGAACTACGGGCCAGATGTATCAACAGTAGTAAACACTCCAGTTTGGCCTTCCAAATGTTCTGACTTCTGAAATGGGATTGTGAAATGACATTGATTTGGTATTTGGAAGGGACTTTCCGTAGGCGTCCCTTCCACACAGCAAATCGGTATCTAATGCATCAAATTTCTGTGATCGAAATCCAATTGCAAAACATTGACATTTTACTGACACCTCAAAGGAGCTGGGAATGCATTCACAAAAGGGGAGGTGTTCCCTTTGGATCCCTTCCCTTTTGTGGATATAATAAAAAAAAAGTGGGTTAAAGAGTAGGTAGTGGTCCATGTGACCAAAACATACTGCATTTTAAAAAAAGTTAATTTTATTAAAAGGCAATCACAGACATCCCTACAACTGCCTCCGATTGAAGTAAGCCGCAATTTGCGACCTACCTCATTATTATTCATGATGTAGGTTGGGTTGGGACCCACTATGATTTGAATTCTTACGAACCCACCTATAAGTACATAGTCTGTTCTTAAAAATATTCACTAATTGACAAAATACTGTTCGCAATTTGCAGGCAATATTTTGTGACCAGATATTCTTACATATGGCCCTTCATGAGGACTTTGACCAAACTTAAATCCCAAAAATAATTAAATTTTTCATTGCCTCATTTTGAACTTTAAACACATTTTAGTTAGTGGGTTTCATATGTTTGTGGAATTTTACCCTTCCTCGCATCAACCACCCTATGCAAGATTGTGCTCTGTATGTTTGTTGCATCTGACATTTTTCACTTGCACTAAACATTCCAGTCCACACGTTGAGTGTATGTTTTGTTCTATACTCATCCACCCTTCCCTTCACATTTAGATAATTTGTGCATGTTAAAAACCATACACATTTGTTAATGGAGTTGTTTATTTAAGGACAAATGGTGGTTGTTGAGTTGTGCATAGAACGGTGTAATGTATGCGTACATCAGTGTGACATGCACATCTGGGGTAGTATTGATCACACAGGTATGTTATATGCAATTACAAATTACACACTTGACTACGCCCAAGTTTGCTGTGTCATGAACAGTTTAGTTGACGTTAAGTTATACGTTGACATGTGGTGAAGTGTGCAGGGGTGATTGTGAGCTGTATTTGAGGGGAAGAATGTTCAAAAGACATATTTAACTAATTAAATACTAGTGATACACATGCTCAGAGATTGAAGAGCTGTAATTCCTCTTTTTGGGGGACGTTGCCCTTGTCCTGTACTCATTGTGTCATCTGTTATCCTCCTTTGAAGTCATTGGAACTCCATTTTGACCGACATGTCATTCTGTTCCTGCATACGCTTGTCCATGCTGGCTAATGTTACCTGGATATTGATAAACACCTGGCCAAGTCTCATATCCCTCTGCTGTTGGAAAACCTTTCCTCTCATGATGCTGACTTGGCCAGCACTGACTCACTAACTATGCATGGGTGATGCTCCCTGGATTCCTTAGGGATCCTAATTGTGTGAGGAAGCAACTGGGTGAGGGTACTGTGTATAAACCAGCACTGGGAATGCTAAGACGTTTCAAGATAAGTCAGCCAGGGTCTCAAGTAAACTGCCCAATGGAGTTGACACCTGGTGAATGCTGGAGGCAGGAGAAGCATCTCTGGTCTGGACTGTGTGGGTAGAGTTGACAGATGAGTCTGTAGTAGCTGTGTAGAGGACTTGTGACGTGTGTCGCAACATCTGTGGAATTGGTTTATGGAAATGATTCACATGAGGAAGAGGTAACAAAGGCAATATTCACCAAAGCGTACATGCTGGATGATACCTGGATGTTGGCATCAATCCTCTCATTCTCCTAAATTGTTTGCTGCACGCTGATGATAGCTTGCAAGAAAAATAGATTTTCCTCTCATGTCATTGTGAATCACCCCCTCCATATGTGGAAGGCACAAGTGGATCAGTTAATTGTTCCACATGTGCTGTAAGAATTGAAGACACCATGGAATTATGACCACAATGGTATGTGTACAACTGGTTGGGGATTTGCACAAAAAGTCAACATCTGGATCTGCCACAGATATAGGCTGTAGAGACAGTTTCAGAGGCAATATGGTGGTACCCTCAGTGGTACCAGAAGGAGGAAGTAGGAAACATTGCAAGACCGGAGCTGCAAAGTGGGATGGGAAGAATATATGTCTTGTTGGCAGAGGGACAGGAAAAATGTGCAACCTACACACAACTCCTAGGGTGACAAATTACATATGGAGATGGAGTACTGATGACCCATGAAGGTGACATGGAAGTGAGGTTAACGGTAATGGGGAGGGGTGAGGAGGCTGTTTAAACAGGGAATAATGAGTGAGATTGCATCAAGACCCCCTCTCTGGATCTGCCCCGGAGTTCTGATACTTGACTACTCTTGAGTGCAACATGGTGGCACCCTGAGAGGTTGCTGTAGCAGGGTGGGGTGCCTTCTTCAAAAACAAACAACATATTCTGCACTATTAAAACAAATAATGTGTAGACATCTTTACCTTTTGCATAAAACACCTCTTCGTGTTATCAGAGAGCATATTTGACCTGCTCCAGTTGTATGAAAATCAAGCTTATTAACGTTTACAACAAAACATATAAACCATACAATACAGTTCTACGTATATAAACAGTTACAATGAACAGCGCCACCCGATCCTAGAGGCGTGGCGCCCTTAGTGGCATCTGGGGGTGGGAGCCAGCAGGGACGTCGTAAAGCCGGTAACAAGGACAGGGAAGAGCCAGCACGTCATCAGGAAGGCAGGGCTGACCTTCCCTCCCCCGAGGGTACAAAAGCCTCGGGGGGGGGGCTGATCTAACCCTCTTTGTCCTCTCCCAACAGCTCCGGAGGCAGCAGACCAGCAAAAGAACTACAGCGCCAGCTGGGTGCTGCACGCGGAGGAAAGGAGAGGGCCTCACAGCGTAGTCATTTAGGTGAGTTATGAGATGTCTGGGTCGATGATTACTCAATCTGCGTTAGAGTAGCCTTTCAGGAGTCCTTACTTCATGTACCTCGGCATCTCAGTTATTTTAGAACGTAATGTTACTGTTCACGAAGATGCCAATAAAAAATGCCTGTTTTCAGAATAGGAAAGGGATAGACCCAAAAGGGCCCAATTCAGGTCACCCCTCCCTAGAGTACGCCACCCGGGCAAAGAGTGCTCGGTGGGTTCAGCGCTCACTTCAGAGTGGTATCTGTGGGTAATATGCGAGCCTCTGATTCATTGCTGGTCTAACTCTGCCTCTCATCACTCAAAAGCTGATAAACTGGGCAAGTGACGCTTTACTTAGTGTGTGCGCTATATGAATTATTTCTACTATTACGACGCCCCTGCCGCTCTGTAGAAGCACCGTTTTGTTTATCTTCTACCGGATTACAAAGTGAACAGTTGACAGTAAGTCGCAGGTGGGTTCTTTAAGTAAACGCCTCATCGGCTCTAGTACTTGCACACACGACACACCTCATTTCTCCAGAATGTCAGTGCTAACAGCAACGGCCGTCAGCGAGGAGATGGTGTGTGCGTATTAAATAAAAGAATCGGGCGTCCCTATACTTACTGGTAATGTTCGCAGGCGCACTCAGCAATGTGTTTAATGGAATTAGCGCTTGGCGTTTGCCTCAATTGCGATTTGGTGTGCACGGTAGGTTTTGAATTGTTGTTTTCAGTATTTTCAACTAGAGATCACGGAAAGACGGCACACAATCTTTCTTGCTCGAAGGGTAAACAGTTTTTAATAAAACAGTACCCTTTCAGTCCCGCTATTATCTAGGTGTGCGTCCCTCTATTTAGTGAAAATCGGGCGTCCCTCCATTTTAAAAATGTCTGAAGGCTCACGCAGCTCTGTGTATAATTGAATCATGGCACTCGGTTTTCGCCTCAATGGCGATGTGAGGTGCTGGATGGGTATTGAATTGTTGTTTCCTGTATTTCCAATTAGAAAAAGGCGGCTAGCTGTTTTTCTCTTGCTTGAACATGTTTTAATAAAACACCCCCTTATCAGCCCCGCTAATAGCTAGGTTCGATCTATGAAATGTGTGCGCATTAAATAAAAGAATCGGGCCTCCCCCTGTATTGCATGATTTACGTTAGTAATGGCGAACTGTGGATAGCAATTAAGCAGGGCCCCCACTTTCCCACTTTTTAGATCATTAGCGGCGTCAAATCCGGAGGATTAAGGCTACTTCATAAAAGGCAACGGAATGTAAGGAACGCACTTGTGCCCGTTCATACACAAGACATAGTTGCTGCCTATCTATCTTATGCTGCTAGCAACCATTGACATAGCCATAAGTCCTGACTTGCTGTAGGTGTTATGTTACCTGTTGTATCATATGTCTGAATTCAATGACGAAGGCAGAGGGTGCAAGTGGTCACGCCCCCCTTGAGATACCCCCCAGTTTTCATCCCTTAAAGCCTGTGAATCTTCTTTATGTAACATTGCACGGGGTCCTGTTTTTTCACTCTTACTGGGTGTTTACACAATTTATTACTGGGGGAATGCCCCTTTATTGTGAATGAAAAATCAGTTTCACAGTGCTCAGTAGGCATAGATCAGAAAATCACAACACTTGGTCGGCCGGAGCCATACGCTCCAATAGGTCTTCTCCTTGGCCTTCGCTTGGTAATACGCAGTAACATTAGTTTTCCGGCTCCGCTGAGCACAGCAGCCCGCTAACTTGCCCAGTTCCTTACCAATGAAAGCACCAATATCCGCGCTAATGCCTGCTAATGCGCATCTGTGTTGACACTCATTTTGCCAACTTGATAGGTATGGAAGGTTGAGTTACATTTTATCCCTGGGCAAAAATCATATTTCAAAACTTTTATATATGAAATGTCTCCTTTACAAATTAGATTAGGTGCTTATATCATGCCCTGATGCTGTTGCACGGGTAGCCCTTCCGGGAGGGACTATAATCCAAAGGAGTCCACTAGTGGAAAATATTCAGTGAAATAGCGCTAGACCTTTCTCAATATCTCAAATAATGTGGATAACTGCCAACAAGCGAAGTGAACCGATTGTTCCCCAGCCTCATGTTAGGTATTGCAATCATTACGTTATTCGGGTGGATCGGACATCCTAGCGAGGTATGCCTCTAAATCTTTTATGCCACTTCCCTATTTGACCGAAATCATATTTCTTTGCATGAGTACAATTAATTCATTGGGAAAGGTCAGTGCACTTCCTCTTTTATATAGAAATATTGGACATACACGCAACTGTCTCAGTTTACTAGACTTAGTGGCTCCTGTTAGGTGGCCAACATGAATCTAGGGCCTGTGTATGATATACTACAAGTGGGCCACAGCACTCACCGTGCCAACCTATGAGGTAGCATAGTAAAACATTCTCAAGCCTGCACTGCAACCTGTAGTGCTTTCCTAACCGGGTAATTAGCCCCAGCAGAATAAACCTTTTTTTCCTACCATACAGGTCCCCGTTTAACGCCTTTTAATCACCCATAAGGCAGGCCTTAAACACTAATAGGACAGAGGGCTTGGTGTCTCATACATAAGAGATATGTGATTATGTTTTGTATGTCCTGACGGTGAAAAGCGCAAAAGGTCGCTGGCATCATTGTTTCATGCCTCATTTGCCAATAGGCTAGCACTTGGTTACCTCAGTCTTAATAACTGATAACCTAATTTCTGGGATGAAATGGTTGATTTGTTTCCCACTCCTTTAAGTGGTATTTAAGTGGCACTTTAATAAGTACGCATAACTTTATATAGATGCTATTTCCCTGCCTAAACAAATGTGCACTTCTGGAAACGTCCATCTCACATGACTGTGAAGCTTTCTCGGTGACTCCCTTTCACACTCACTGGTTCACTCATTCGACGAACCAAACATGCGAAATTTGACAATCAACGGAGACCAAATACATTGAATTAGAAAATAGATACTTTCGGTATGTCATTATTATGAATAATTGGTGTTAATTTGCCATTTTATCAGAGCAGTTTATAGGTTCATGGTTGAGGTGTTCACATTTCCCACTGTAAGGATGTGAAGCTTGCATTCAATTATATATGGAGACGTTCTTAATGTGACCGCCCGCAGTTACTAAGGGTCATATGTTACATTTACTCAAATACTACATTAGCTAAGAAAGTGATCTAATATCTGTCTACCTTCTGCGATACCGGTGGGAGGCACTTACGTGCCATCAGCTGTGAATTCATACCTGAAAAGGGAGTGGTGCGGAGGTGGCACCCAGCAGGGAAGGCTGTTAGGTCAGGGGGGGCGAGTGCGCCAGTAAGCTACTCGCCCTGTGGCGGGGTCCCAGGCAAGAAAAGGGTGTGGACTTCCCCTTTTGGTATGGCGTGGCTGCCCATGGAAAGAGCAAGCAGTCATTGTGGGACTCGGGGCTGGCGGGAGAGGGGGCCTGACCTGCTGGTGGTCCTGACCACTCCTGCCCTACCCTTGATGACGGGGTGTCGGTTTATAAAGATTGGATGGTGTATACCCCGGTATGTTTGTCACAAGTAGTGACAGATTATTTACCTGCAGCTCTGTTGACCGGAGGGCGGTCAACTTAAGGAGAGCAGGCTATCTTGTTTGGGGCCTGCTGGCACAGCCCAGAGGACAAGCAAAAAGGCCCCTTGGAGAGCGCGGCGTAAATATAATGGCAATCTATAACTTTGAGATTATTTAATGCTGTTGTGTTGATAAGCAAGTAATTTTAAAGATTTACCTTAAACCTTAATCAAGATGAATAAAGGATTAATGACACTGCTTAAAGTTTTAATATAAGACTGCGCAGTGAACAACAACAACCTGTTTCATGTCTTTATGGGGGGGGGGGGCGACTCGCACCCGGTATGCACACTATGAACAGCGCCACCCGATCCTAGAGGCGTGGCGCCCTAAGTGGCATCCGGGGGTGGGAGCCAGCAGGGACGTCGTCAAGGCGGCAACAAGGACAGGGAAGAGCCAGCACGTCATCAGGAAGGCAGGGCTGACCTTCCCTCCCCCGAGGGTACAAAAGCCTCGGGGTAGGCTGATCTAACCCTCTTTGTCCTCTCCCAACAGCTCCGGCGGCAGCAGACCAGCAAAAGAACTACCCACCCACCCATCCCTGCAACAAGGAAGAGAATGGCGGGGTCCCAGGCAAGAAAAAGGGTCTGGACTTCCCCTTTTGGTATGGACTGGCTGCCCATCGAAAGGGAAAGCAGTCATTGTGGGACTCGGGGCTGGCGGGAGAGGGGGCCTGACCTGCTGGTGGTCCTGACCACTCCTGCCCTACCCGTGATGATGGGGTGTCGGTTTATAAAGATTGGATGGTGTATACCCCGGTATGTTTGTCACAAGTAGTGGCAGATTATTTACCTGCGGCTCTGTTGACCGGAGGGCGGTCAACTTAAGGAGAGCAGGCTATCTTGGTTAGGGCCTGCTGGCACAGCCCGAAGGACAAGCAAAAAGGCCACTTGGAGAGTGGGGCGTAAATATAATGGCAATCTATAACTTTGAGATTATTTGATGCTGTTGTGTTGATAAGCAAGTAATTTTAAAGATTTACCTTAAACCTTAATCAAGATGAATAAAGGATTAATGACACTGCTTAAAGTTTTAATAAAAGACTACGCGGTGAACGACAACAACCTGTTTCATGTCTTTATGGGGGGTGGGCGACTCGCACCCGGTATGCCCACTATTAAATAGATAAGAAAGAAACGACTTCAAAACTGTATGTCACAAAAAAGCACAAGGGATTAATTACATTTCTCATTTCACAGGCACAGGTTTGCCAATGTACTGCTGAGACGCGATCAAATGTGTGCCAGTTTTTAACTCAAACAGCAAAGTTCTGAACAAAAAGGAGCTCTGGGAGCAAATGGCTGGAAGGCACAAATCAAGGCTATTTCCGTAGCCAACAGGGAGTATATGCATGATGCAACCACAAAGACATGGGGCTAGATCATAAAACATTTTTCACTGGCGTTATTGTCTGTCCTTGGTGGTAAATAAGGTGGTTGCTGACTCATTTTGCTAGCATATTATGAAAGTAGGATGGTGGAGTTGGTAATGTGTGAGAACAATATTTTTGCATACATTTTGTGTTACATTTTATTGTTGGACTGGTGATGTGTTGTGTTCTAATCCTGCATTATTGCACTGAGTTACTGTTGTGGTCGCGCTATCTTTTATTTTGACTTTTCGTTGCATTATGTTTGTGTGGCACTGTTATTGTGCTCTGTGTTATGGTATTATGGAGTGTTTTGCTGTGCTCTGCGATTACTTTAGCAATGTCATCAAAGACTGCTACATTTCCAGCAAAATGTTGCACATTCCTTCAAAGTTCCAGTGACAAACAACCATTTGCCAATGTCTAAGATGGTAAAATAGGCTACTTCAGCTTCTCAGAGATTTAGGACACTAGTCAGCTGAAAACTGTCAGAGACCTGTCTTAAATTAACAAATCCCACACTCATTATATGTGGAACAGCCATCAGAACAGTCCAGGAAGTCCACAAGGTGACTCACAAACAACTTCTACAATTTTTTCAGAGCTAGAAGAAGAGTAATAGGACAACAACGTCTAGTGTCACTTGGATCCAAAGGGCCTTTCTATAGCATGGAGAGGTCACTATTCTGATTTTCTTGACACTTGGTACAACACCTGTGGAAAGGCTGGAGTTAATCATGGCTACTATTGGACGGGAAAGCGATCATCAGGAGACCCACATATGATTCTGAAGATAGTTTTCTAATGATCACGTAAGTGAGATAGATTAAACTGCTTAATTTGTAGAAATGGAAGTGCCAGGGCCTGAGGTAGTCCTTGGGAGACCACCGTGGTTAGCACTACCCACTGTCCCTGCCAGCACCGTCAAATACTGAGCGTTACACAATACTAGTGTGATGTATTGGACTATTCCAGGTCACCTCAAGCTGAAAGCATGGCCATGACCCGCTGATTTTATATTTTTTAGAGGTACGTTGAACTCTTTACTGATGGATACCACTCAAACATAGATGAACAACGCCACCATGTGGTAGAATGTCTTAAATACGTGTTGGTGTTTAGGAATAAGTGCTCCAGCAAACACCAGCACAAATTAAGCACTGGTGGATTAAAATGGTTTCCCACTGTCCCAGATAATTGGTAGTGAGTACAATGACGATTCTCCAGGGTGAAGACTTCCTTTGACCGCACTAAAATAGAGCATAATGACAAGAGGGGCAGGAGGGTACATGGAGGGGTCATTGGTGTCTAGCCCAGCGATGGCAGGTGGAGAAATTGAGGGGGAAGTATTGAATTAGAGAATGCATGTGGAAGTTACATACTGAAATATGCTTGTTGAGTTTTAGTCACTTTTGGCCATGGGGCAGGAGCTGGTAGCAGCCAGTCTCCTTTGAAGAGCAAGGAGGCTGCCACAATGCGTGGCTTGGTTTAATCCTTAGTGTATTTTAATGTTGGGTTTCAGTTTCCGGGGTTGTTATTGTCTTTTTTTATGAATGGTGCAAGCCGAGAGTGTCTTAACCACATGGGTGCTGCTGACGAGCTCAGCTCGTCATGAGGCGCAGCAGAGCTGCCCTCATGACGAGCTCAGCTCGTCACGGCCGTTGGAACGTTCGCATGCGGGGCTAATTTCCCCGCTGTGCTGAACGTTCTAAAAACGGGTGTGGCCTGGACGAGCTGAGCTCGTCATGAGGGCAGCTCCGCTGCGCCTCATGGCGAGCTGAGCTCGTCACCAGCACGGCGGTGCCACGCGCGGCCCCCCTCCCTCCGCACAGCGGGGTGAAAACACCCCGCAGCGAAGGGGTTAATAAAGGAGATGCGAGATAGAGAGGGCAGTGGAAGTGTGAATTTTTGCCAGGGTGGATTTCGGTTTCCAGTCCTGAGCTAATACCGAGCCAGCCCAAATCCCAGGACAAAAACCTCCCTCCACTGATACAGCTGCAAAAAGGAGAACTCCTGTGACATCGCAAACAAACTCATGAATTGCAAAATCTGTGTTGTTAGGGGAATTTTTCAAAAAAATACATATTAAATCCACAAAATGTGTACTTGGAAATTAAAATTCATATCAAATGGTATTGTGCTATGTATTATGTTTACTTTAAGCAGGGCTTTAAGTGGGATAAAAAAAACTGGGGGGTCTCTCAAAGGGGCGTGGCCAGTGTAATTAGGGGCGTGGCCTTAAATCACTTTCGCAAAAAATCTGTGCTTAGCATAGTGTGCCGCCCGACTTGTAATTTGCTGTTTCCGTCATTGCATCCAGATATTTGATACAAGTAACATCATACCTACAACAAGTAAGTAATATTGGCTTTGTCAATGGTTATTACTTGCAGAAGATAAATAAGCTGCAACTATAACTTGTATATAATATTGACAAAGCTTCCAATTAAATCCCTGGTGACCCTACCACAATGTTGCTGCTCCTGAGTTTCAATAAGAGAAGGGAAATCCAGAAAGAAAATGACTCTTAAAGGATTTCCCTTCCCCCACAACGCTCCCCTGGCATGACGGCATGCTGTAACTTCTCTACTACTGAGAAGTGAGCAGTGTGAGCAGCGCACATCCATGTGCCTGGTGCTGTCTCGAAACGGGTCTCTATCAGGCTTTGTTTTGAGCCACAGCACTTTTTACTGCAGTGACAGCAAACAGCGGTCATTGCAGTCCGGGAAAAAAAACGGGCCGCCTGTCAGGGCTCAAAACAGAGCCCGATAGAGACCCGTTTCGAGGCCCCCTGAAAAAAACTGCAGGTGCTCAGACCCCTTGAGACCCGGCCCACTTAAAGCCCTGACTTTAAGTGTATAGTTAATTATAGTGTATTAATAAGTTATCACGGTTTGAAAAGATTCTCGTTAAGGCATTCTTGACAAAATTCAGTGCATGAAATATTCATTAAACACTAATACTGAAACCTATAATGACGATTAACTATGCCGTCACCGTGCTCATTAATAGGACACACAAAAAAGTGTAAAGCATGCTCGCACATGCCAGGCAGGGGAGAAAAAGGGATACGATGAAAACCACCTCAGCTGGTAATTGGCCTAGATAGTCTAATTACATCCCGAAATGCAACATAAATGAAAGGCTTCGCCCTTGGAGACGAAGAGGTGAAAGAGGAACATGATTAAGGCATATTTTCTTATGAAACAAGAGAAAATGAATGCATATGCGGTTTCTAAAAATACTTTGAATATTATAACTGAAAAGAAAGACATTAAAGAAAGTAGAAATCACATTTGAAAAGAAGGTAATAAGCCCTTTCATGATACTTTGTTACAGAATTCCACCTGAGAAAAGCCGCAAGCAGAATCTGAAGTTTCTAATGATATTATTCAAATAGAATTTAAAGTGTTTGAAATATTTGAACTAAATGGAAAAGTTATTTTGGACAAGAACTATTCGGGAACAAGCGCCAAAGTTATCTGCGAAAACCAGCAGCGTGCTGCGTCCAAATCCGGAATCTCCAGCCAGCCATTGCTTTGCCCTTCTGTCAATCACAGTTGAAAAGACTGAAAGGGGCGGATCCAGTCCCTAAGCATGGATCGCTCACCGCCAGTGCAGCCTAACTATCCCCTCTTCAGCAAACTGCTGAAAACCGAACAATTTAACAGAACCGTTCATATAACTGAACCCAAAGATCTCCAGGAACTGAAAGGAGCCATCTGAATTGTCAGAGTTCTGCTGGGGTCAGAGCTCACAAAATCATTCACAGATTTACTCACACCCTCTTGTTCTATTCTGATTTTCTAATTTACCAGTTTTTCCAGAAATTGGAGCTTTCGCCAAAATCATTTTTGCAAATTATGCAGACATTTTGTATGCTGAATTCCTGAAAAGGAAATCCTCACTGGTGTCTCCAGGAATCAATTCGGTAGCTCAGGCCTAAGCGTAATCGCTGGAAAATGGCCTTGAATTTGGCAATGGCAAAGATGAATTCTGACATTAAACTGTCACTGACCATTTACAAGGTTATTCCCCATTTTAACGGGAATTACTCCTAACCCAACGGTAATTTTGCATCCTGAAATGACAAGTTCTCAAATGTTTACAGAACTTTTCTTTCTCACTCTTCATACGTGTAGCCCTCTACACAGCTGGAAAGGATTTTTGTTTGTTATACATGAAGCATCGAAATCAGAATAATAGTTTTAAAAAAGTGTGTGGCTTTTGTACATGTAATTTAGTAAACTGATTGAGAAACACATTGCTTTATTTAGAAAACACAATGAAGGGTCAAGTTAAGCAAGAGGCCTCCTATGGGTGAATCATATTCGAAGGTTAACTGACCTAAGTCTGATTGAAATGCTGAAGGCAATTGTTAAAACCTCAAATAGAGTCCTGTTCGTGTGTTATAAATAAACTAAGTCCCCCCACTAAAATGTATTTGCAGCCAAACTGGGTGGACCTTTTGGTGTTTGAGAACCTGTCATCAGTTGGATACTAGTTCAACACTGAAAATGGCTAGTATTAAACAGAGGAGCAACACTGACTATATGTTATGGGGAACCAATTGAGGATAAGATGGAACACAATTTTGAAAACTGATAGCGATAATGCTGCAGAAAAAGTCTCCATTTCGTCTGTTTGTTACTTATGCCTCCAAGGATATGACAGCTTCGCTAGAAGATGCCTCCAAGATCTTGAATTGTAGCCGTCCATTGACAAAGTCCAGTATAGTCCCTTAAGCCTTTAAGTAGCCCGATGATCTTCTCTCTTGCCTTTATTACTAGATAAGCTTTAGTTCAACTAGTGAGATAATCCGAATGACTAGTGGTAGTGCATCTTGGGTCAAGTGACCAAGCATATTGCTCCACAAACGTTAAACAAATTTTCTCAAATGCTGATGCATCTAGGTTACTTTCAAAGATACAGAGGAAGCTCTAAAATTCAAAGAAAAAATGAATACATTCAAAACACACAACTGAAACTTCAACCATACCTCCAGACTTTTCTCTGAGATGTATCTATTTTCTTGGTGTACTTGTTAGTAAACCAGGGATCCCCAAGCAGCTTAGTTTGTGTTTTGAAGATGGTGATCTGATGTGACATTGACTTCGGTAAAGTAAGCCTGACTTGCACTTCTGATAAAGCAACTCTAATGGGTTGGATGCAACAATTAAGAGCAACACCCCTCTCTGCGGGTCCAGAGATAGTGTTGTTATTTTCTGCAACACCTTTTTTGGTTATAGCCTATACCTTGAAACCAACACCTTGCTCAGAATATCTCTGAAGAGCTTACATACCGAGAAGGAGGCTTTGCTGCTTTATTGTGAACCTTCTCTATTCTCCTACTTTCAAGAATCTGTTGCTGTGCACATTGGTAGCAAGGAGGAAACTCCATGAGGCAAAGTGTGATTTCTAGGCCTGGGCATGAGATTCCCCTCAGGAACGCAGAGTTTGCTAAGTTTTTCCCAATTTAAGCTCTGCTTAGCGCATGGACTGCCAAAAAACTCTGCTCCGTGGAGTGGAGTTTTTTCCTCGTTAACGCTCACATATGTTAAGTTGGGAGTGAGGAAAATCTTAGTCCTGGACACCTTCCAGTGAAATTTCTTGGCACGGGCAATCACCGATGGCCGCTACGGGTCACGTTGAGAAATTTTCTGTTTGGGTTGAGGAAGCTGCTGTTCGAGTAGGATATCTACTTGAACGACAGAAAGAAGCAGAGGCAGAATGAAGCAGCGGCCTCTTGCGATGTGCACAGGACAAAGAACCAGTGTTAAAACTCAGCATGAACGGTGTGATCTAAGGCACTTCGCAGCTTGCAGAACCATTTTCATTTTGCAGTGACATCAGGCTTGTGGAATCTGCATCACTGGAGCTTGAGACATATTAGAATGTTGCGTTCTTTGTCTCGGTACACTCTGTGAGTATAAGGGTTTATTACTCTGGGGCTGTGTAAACCCTGAATTCTGGACCTGGTTCTCATTCATCACTCTGTTGGGTGTGCCCTAACTCATTGCAATAATAACAAGGATTTGATTTTTTCAGAGTTGCCACATCAATCCCAGTACATTGGTCAATCGGAACACCATGACCTCTACCTTTTTGCAGGAACTAATTCCCACCTTTTTCATGGGAGTTCCCAACTTATATACTCTTGCATAGAACCAACATCATGTACAAAAGGTTGACTCAGACTTCCTCTTTGTGCTGCTTTCATCTGTGCCACCATCAAATTCTCCTTCACTTGCTTCTGCTTCATTTCTAATTCATCACCACAATATTTCCCATATCTTAAAATCTCATCAACCATTTATTCTGTTAACAGATCAAATGCTGTTAATCCATCAAGCTAATCTCAGTTCTCAATCCCATCACAAACTGAGACACAAAATCTCCCATGTCTTTGAGAGTCTCTACTTCGCTGTGCTGGTCAAACACCTGGAATAATCTCTCATAATAGGAGTGCACTGACTCTTTGGACTTTTGGATTGTCCAGTCAATCTTAACCCAATCATTGTCTTTTACTGGTATTTCCCCTTTCAAAAACATCATCGGTTGTTATTTTTTCTTCACTAATGGTGATGGGGTATGTGATATCGGACTTCTCTGAGTTTCCTTCTCCAGCCACTCTACAGTTACTTACACTCTGCCCTCAAATCACTCATTACCACAATGTCGAAGAAGGTATTTTAATCTACCCACAAGACTTGAGAAATCTTCACAAATCGCTCAACCTGTGCATACCATTCCACAGGCTTTTCTCTCAATTTTGGAAAAACATTGATGAATGACGCAAGCTCACTCCTACACCAAGGCACATGGACATATCCTCCACCAGGCACTTCTCCCAATCAAAAATTTGAAGTGCCCTCCCCATTTCTAAAATATGGAGGCTGCTCTACTTTAGTTTTCTGGTGATCCCTCTTCTTCACCCATCTGCCAACCTACTTATCTAGCTCATTTCATTTTCAGATGCAACTTACTAACTCCTTAATTTGAGTTTTCATTCCTGGTGTTCTCATACTGCAAATGTCAATTTCATCAAAACATGCACAATAACTTTTCTGCAGAGACTTGGTTTGGCTTAAATCTACATCATACATTCAGGCCAATTCAGAGAATTTATCATGTGCTTATCCTGCTCTTTTAGTGACACATTTACACATAAACACAAGCTTCCTTTCTTAGTAGGTATCTAATCAGGAAAGATCAGGGTTCCCTTGTAACATCTCATCCAGTTCTAACTTTAGTCTGGCCACACCCATTGAGTTTTTCCTCGCAGGAGACTGAATTATTTCTTTTCCTAATCCTGAACCTTCACTTTCTCTTGGGGATCCATTGAAAAATCGAATCAAGTAATCTAGTTCTCAGGAATTACTCGCTATCCTTTCTCTGGGATTACTGTTGATAACACTCTGAGGTGATTCCAAATAGACGTTTCAAATTTCTGTCTGATTCATCATTGATGCTGCAGCAGCAACATAAGGGGTGTTCACCTGACTCAGGACTAAAACAGTACTTCCTATTCCAGGGACCACAGGAGCATTAGCTGATATAGCTACTCCAGTAAGAACTGTCAAAGTATGTGTTGTGTTTCCTGACGACTCTCGTTTATACATAGGAGCTGCCCGACCAATAGTGACCGGAACAGCAATTGTATCTGGGGCCTTGGGAACAGTGGCGTTAACAGAGACACTGATCCCTGAACTCTCTCCAATGAAGTTCTGACTCATATTTACTCCCATAGTTACTGGTGAGGTGGCTATTCCAGAGTTTCCACTTTCAACTGCACCATTAATTCCCAAGGGTTGGACCACATTATTTGAAGTTGGACGCATTGATAACAACATATCTAAGAAGCCATTGCTAGGATAACTATCACTGTCTTCACCTATACTGTCTGAGTTTACTGACCTTTCCTCCTCCTTCATCCCTTTTGTTTCTTTCTCTTTCTCAGGTTCTTCACTCATCAAAACAGGGTATAGTCTAGTTCCCTCTTCTATATCAGTTCTCCATCGCTGTTGTTGTGCATCCCATCTAGCATTGGCAAAGCTATGCACTGTCTTTTCAAACTCTTCTCTGATTGTTTTCCCTTTGCCTAATATGAGCTGTACGCTCCCAAGCATTAAGTGCTTCAAACTGTGAAGGCCTAGGAGGTGGCTTCATTTCACACAATACCCTTATCAAATTTTCAATGATTCTCAAATTAAATGTGGCATAGAGTGGAAACATCAATGCACATTTTTTCTCAATGATTCCATGCCACTGACTCAGCCAAATAGATGTGTGAAGGCCCACATTTATGGCCGTAAAATGATCTGGCATGTCTTCGGGTGGTGCCTCTTCCCCCTTTTGAACAGGTATTCTTACATCTCCCCTAATCAGATTTCGTATAATCCTAAAGAATTTCATTTTCCAACAATAATGTCAACAATCACAAATAGAAATTTGTTCCAAACTAGGAATTAATTCCATACCCAAAATTATCGCTCAGCATCAATAACCAATAACAGCGTGGCTCTCCATGACGTAGTCAACCAATGAGAGCACGGCACAAATGGCAACCATCCGTTCCCAGCGCGGCACACCATGATGTACCCCTCACTCCTCGCAGAGGCTCAGCCTCCTTTATAATTTTCAAAAACATTGTAATACAAGCACAACAACAAAGCTGAGCAAAATTGAACAACTCTGTACGCTCCACTAAGGAATCATAGTATTCAATCACACAAGAAATGGCCAGAGCAACACTTTCCGTCCTAATCTGAAACCTCAACCAGCAGGGAATCTCCCAGATTAATATAGCTTCACCCCTGTGCCAAAGGATCCACCAAACCAACCACACCTTACTTTCACACAAAGATACATTTCCTACCTCAATTATGCCATTGTCAAGACCCCAAACCGAGTTCTGGCCACAATCACTGCACAGACTGCCAAAACAGGTGCAGCCCAGTCCAAAGATCAGACCTGGACCGAACTTGTTCGAAATCGGTGCTCCAAGATGGCCGCCAATTTCAATCTTCATGCTGCGGTCTAGTCTTTTGACCGCAGCTGTGGGAAATCTCCGTGAAGCGCGAGCGCGAGAAGAACTGCGCACTTCACTGAAGCGTTCCGTTGAGAAGCAGCCTTTCTGAGTAACTCTAGAGATTTTATAAATAACTTCTTGTTAAAACGTCCTAGAATTAAACCTTGTAGATCACGGAGGTAGTATTGAGTAAGAGATAAGAACAAGCGACCATTATTCAATTATCGAGTGAACTTACCAGAGTATCTCGTCAGCCGTCCAGCTGGGAATTGCGCGAGGAGTCCTGAGGAAAGAAGACGACAACAGAAGCTAATAAGCTAAGTGACTGAGAGATTTAACGCTAATACAAATTACAGTAATGCATTCTAAAGCCTGGATACTTACCGATTCACCTAGGTAACCGAAGTGAGGAGAATAGCAAGTCTCTTCAGGCAGTATTGTTAGGATATCTGTAACCTAAAACAGGAGATATATAACAGAGTTTAAAAGAATAAAAACGCAACAGCTAGAGGAGAGTCAAAACACGCAACAGAAGAAAAGAATAAAAGAAAAGCCAAGATAAAATGAGAGTAAGTCTAAGATACGATAATTAGATAAGTCACTAGTAAAGTTAGTCCAGAGCTTAACAAAACTTTTACATTTATAATAGGAGCGAAAACGAATACAACCAAAGAGAAGATATCTAGAACAGAGAAGAACGGAAGAAATACAAAAGAAATCACAAGTTAGTGAATGTAAGTAGAGTAGCAAGAAGTTTAATAAGAAGTAGGCAATAAATATTAAGCACTAAGAGTACGGTTGTCATTTCAGGTACAACTAACTTGGTATTCAGACTGAAAAACTAGATACCACAAGAGAATAAGGAGAGGAGCTAGATCCTGGAAGAACTAGGGTAGGTAAAGGTTAATAATACCCAAGCAGAGTAGAAAAGAGACTTCACACAGGATTTGTTGGTAAATTGGTTATTCTTTTCACAGGTTCTGTCGAAGTAAGAAGTCTGCGGAACGGACTAACAAATAAAAGAACCACCAGGACAGTCTCTTCTTGTTTGTTATTTTATCCAATTCCCCCTTCCCCCAAAGGAATAGTTCGGAGGCTCAGTTTTAAGTTGACCTTCAGATGTTCTTGAGGGGGCTTTGGGACCTAGCATCTCTGTTCCTGTGCAAGTCGAACTGGTAAGAATTTGGAGGTCTGACAGCCATTGACGGTACCTCATGACAAGCACCACAACACTTAGGAGACAATTACAACAGAGTGTTTTATACACTGATAACCTATTACTAACCAGGGATCTTAGGCTACGTTGAGCCCGATAACCACTTCAACTTCTTTGCATTAAGCGCTTCCACATCCTCACAGCAACCTTACGCATCTCAGCATCACACCATGCAGGCTCCGAAAAGCACTGCAATCGAGATATAAGCCATTGGAACATGCTACCCTATTGATACTCACCCCTCTGTTATTCCAACACTCTTCTGAGCTGCTGTAATGCCACTGATCCTCCTACTCGAGAGAAGGGCTTTAGGGGCTTGGATTGGGTGTGGGCAAGACTGGTCTCTCACATGAATGAATGACAAAGCTCCCTCTGTCTCAATAATTAAACTATATGACAAGCTACCATCTGGGAGCGGGCAAGCGTGTGATTTACATTCTCTCATCTGATGGATCATTTTAAGTTGACTGAGATGCCAAGGGAGTTAGCAATAATAAAACATCTCAATCTTCTTGAAGCTAATTTGGCCACACAATACAAACCAGGAATCGGTGAGGAATTTTATTTTCAATTAACCGTCAGTCCAATATATATGCTTGTCAGGAGAATATTAAAAAGATGCAAGATTACATCTGGCAAGCTGAAATATAGCAATTGGTTCAGTCTCAGCAGCATTGGATATGAAATGATCACAGCCACAACAACTTAAAAACTGAGAAATAGAAATTGGTGTTCCTTAAAGATTCTCCTATTCTCTCTCCTAAACATGAATAAGTTCTAGAGCCATCTAATCAAGGCTCTAAGTTTAGAATTAGGGCGGTTAATAGAATAGGGTCTCAAGGAAATTTGGAAATGCAAGATGATGTCAGAATAGTAAAGACTCCAGTAGAAGTCTTCCAAAACTGAAATAAGTGTTTAGTATGCAAGAATAAAGCAAGCAGAGTGGTGTTTGTACCCCTCCCAGTCTAATGGAATTTGCTCTAACTTTTAACAGCGGAACACAAATTAAAACCAATAAAATTTCAACAACAATCATATCTCTCCCCACACCACCAGGAGCAAATAATTTCAGTTTCAGTTTATAAACTTTATTTAAAAAATCACAAACGTTATCACAATACAAACATCAAAGCCGGGTTAGACATAACAGTTAATCACTGGATCGACAAACTTGATTGTACAAGGACGTATCACGATGATCTTTAAAATATTAAATAATATGATAGGAGAACTGATTCTAAAAACAAGCCCTTATTAGCGGCCAGTTCTTAACATGATAAAATGTATCCTTCATCTATTAAAAGCATCAAAAGAAACATAAAATGCATAATTCAATCAATAATACAATATCACATAATATACAGTGGATTCAATTACTTAAACCTTCCTTCAGTCCACCCACCTGGCACCTGACCCAAAAACGTAGCCGTTGCTATCATGATTGGGCCATCGACTGATGTTTTTAATATTCTGTACACCTCGCTGTATTCTCTAGTACCCAATGCTAAACAAATTGGTTTAAGCCAGCGTTGCCTCTGTACGCTATATGCCGGGCACGCAAAAAAATGTCTGGTAATGATTCTACCCTATCTAGACAGTATGGGCAATTACTACTACTTGCATCAGAGTTTGACCACCTCAAAATAAAGGCCTTGGTGGGTAACAAGCCTACTCTGAACTGATGGAATAATTTAATTTCTTGTCTTGTGCATTGGCAACATTACCAATTCCACAGAACTTGGAAAATTAATTGCAACACAGAACACTCCCTGTTCCTCAAACACAATGAATAAAATGCTTTGTTTGCTCATTACATCTTCATGTTTCTTTACAAGATGTCTCTTTTAAGGCCTTACTATCAAGAAACTAGTACAAACAACAATACTCCTTTCTTTAGCAAAGAAAACCTTGAGAATGCACCCGTAAAAGAAAGAATAAGCTGACCAAGCAAAGTACATTTCAAAATCAAGGCCTTTAGTCAGACTATCTTTGACTAATTATTTAGGGCCCGAGTCCGATCTCGCTCGGAAGGGGTCCAAATGGGATCCGTAGTAAACAAGTCCGATTCGTAGCCCCGGTTTCCGAATGACTCGTACCACTGTACGTGCGAGCAAGTACGATGTGAATATCGCCTTGTGCTCCGAGCGACTCGTACCCCTGAGCAAAGCCTTCCGGAAGACTACAACTTGGTCGACTCGTGCAGCGCAATGGGTCCGATATCCGAGCGAGCAAGTACGATGCACGCGACGATCAGCCGGATCGAGTCGGAGCCTCGACTCAAAAAAGCTCCATGAAGCGTACTTCGGGGGGCCGTACCAGGCCCCCCCTTTACCCGGGGCCCTCCGAATCGATCCAAACATGCACAGTGTGGCAGGCCCCATGGAGGGCCCGTCACAGGGTGTATGCTTTTCCCCACCCATTTTCTGCAATGGGAGCCTGTGTACTGGTCTGTATGCAGACTCCCATAGACTTCAATGGAAGCCCGAGCGAATCGAGTCTGTATGCTTAAGGACGCATCGTACTCGCTCGCTCGGACGCCCTGAGCACGTTTCGTCCAGAAAGCCCTCGGAATCTGAGCCGTACAAAGGGCTTTCTTGACGGATTGGAGTCAGGTCCTTAATGTGCATTTCAAAAACATGATTATACATGCACGCATATGACTTTCAAAATAAATGCAAACATAAAATAAAGAATGCAAGTTTACTTATGCAAATATAACTTGAACTATAAAACGTGAATAATGAATACATGTAAGCATTTTAATTGAACAGTAGTCAAACGTTTATAAAGCTTCAGTTTCTCAATAGTTACATTTCATTAATGCATTTAAATGCTCACACATGTTTGTATTATTAAGGCACACAGTAAATATAATAACAAAATATAAATGTGAAATTGCACAACGATAACGTGTAAAGGATGGAGTCTAAATTGCGCTATGCCAAGGACATTCTGCATGCTGTGCAGTAGAATACCCTTACATCAGACACTGTGGGGGCTATTCACAAAGCTAACTTCCACTTTTGAGCAAATCACACATGCAATGTACTCTTACACTTTTACGTAACTTTACAACTTTGGGCTATTTACAAAATCTGAGTGTAAAGTTACCCAAACGTGTAGACGTACATGTCTTTGCCCCCAGTGAATGAGGGTAGATACAAATGAAACCAAATGTATGACTGTAGAGACTACTGCCAGAAAATATTATTATTATTATTATTATTATTATTATTATTATTATTATTATTATCAGTAGATCTTTCAGCACCAAACATGATTACCCACTGATACTGCAACACGATTCCACAGAAAGTAATTGAGACAGAGGCTTAACATAAAAACAAATAGGAAATAATGGCAAAACAAATTAAACTACTTAAAATATTTAAATATATAAATAAATATAATTTAATTTTATAATTATAAAATATTTTAACCATCTTTTTAATGGAAAAATTAATGTAATGTAAGTCTGATTTAAAATATAAATCAACTCATTTTAATTAATTCCATCCATCATGAATAATAATTATCAATGCAGAGTAAAAATATTTTTTTACTTAAGTTGGGAATGTATTTATAATTTAAAATTTTGAAAAATAATGTGTTTTTAATATATTTGTAATTGATTAAAGATTTAATTCAATTTAATTCACTATTTAGTTAGTATTGCAATAGTCTTTTTATTTTGTTCTTCATTTAAAAACTGTATATAAAATGAATTTACATAAATATTTACCATAAAAATATTTGTACAAATTTAGTATAAAGTGTAATAAAACGTTTAAATTTTATCTATGCTTTACCAAAGGATAGCTGCACCCTGACTGTGAAGTTTCCCTATGTTAAAATTTAACACAAAGTAAAAACACTTATTTAACTCAAAAAAGTGGCCTACTTTGAGTGATGTAATGCCTCATCCATTATGCCCAAAGAAGATTTTTGCCAGATTGGTTGACTCAACACAATATACGGTGGTTGAACAGTATCCTGGTAGGATTCAGGTGTTTCTGGCAATTTTGACAATTTAGCCTAAATTACCTCGTTATTATACTCATCAAACTTAAATTGCCCTGATTTTTTTCACATGCATCAGCCTTATAAGCAATGGAACAAAGAATAGGGGACACATCAATGGGCTACTTTAAAAAGCCCTGCCCCATCACCTCTACTTACGGTATTTGGGCGAGAGGACTAGATGCTTTCAGTGGATGATTGGGGTAGATCTTGTGTCGCTGTATGTAGATAGTTTGCTTTTTGTACTTGAGTTGCCCAAAATAATCCAGACTGGCAGCTAAACAGAACCTCAATGACTTCAGAGTTTATTTGTGGCTTTGGTCAAAAGGGACAAGTCTCACCTGTTTTCCCTGAGGAGAGCTGCAAATACTATGGAATATTATCTCAATCTACCCTGATGGTAGCTGTTGGAAGTGGGGGTCCTTATCCCTCAACGTGGCCACCAAATGCTGGAGGCGGGAGTCCCTGACCCCTCGTTTCAACGTTAGGCTAAGTAAGGACACCGTCTGAGATAGCCCTGTTCACCCCCTTAGTAGATTGGAACGAGCAGCCAGGCTTATCTCCAAGGCACGAGTGTACAATATGTGCAGCCACTCTCACAGCAACCCAATGATGTCACCACAAATAGACTCCACACAAGTTTTTATAAAATGAGTGTAATCTTTATATTAGACGTTATACGATATGACCACATGATACAATATCAACATATAAGAATGGGTAGTATTCCTTCCGGTGGGTTGGTAGGTTCTTATCCCAACCAGCGCTTCTAACCAACAGTTAAGCTCACTTCTAAACGTTTCCAAAAGGTAAGGAAAGTCGTATTGCTAGAATCACACATGTTGCAAAAGAAAAGAAATACTGCAATGTGTAACGATATTCTCTTGTACTGTGCAACAGAGAAACAATGCCATACGTAGCGCCACAGTCATGTAATTTGCAATAGAAGGAATAATGCAATGCGTATCACTAACAGCATGCCCTGTACCAGGAATAAACAAAGCAATGCGTCACGCTACAATCATGTACTGTGCAGGGAACAAATAATGCACTGAGCCACGTTATAAACAGATACTGTGCGATGAAGAAATAATGCAATGCGCTACGTTACAATCATGTACTCTGTAAGGTAAAAATAACGCAGTGCGTAGCGCAACAAGCATGTAGTTTGTCAGGCACAAATGAGTTCAGGCATCATACGACAGTTCAGTAGTTTGTTAGCAGCAATAATGCAAAGAGTAACATGACAGCTTAGGTGCTCCGTTAACAGTGCCCCCAATATGTATCAATGATGACGCAAAAGTACTGCTTCTCACTCTGGCCCCAGTACTGCCCCTTCTTGGGTAAGCAGGGGCCGAAATCCGAGCCGAAGCAACATGCTCACGCAGCTGACAGAAGTGAAAGGCCAAGAAAGTGTCCCTCCAGGCCTGCACCCCACCCCAGGTGGTGATCCACGTTACCTGGGGGGTGGGGTGTCTCTCTCTTCTCCTCTTTCACTGACTTGGGCCTTGATGCAGAACTCCGTCAATGGGTACGGCGAGTTCAGGCCGACGGCTCAGCTCCTCCGGAGCTGCCGGTCCGGGCCGCTGCTGTTTTACTCCGAGGGCCCAATGACCTGGCCCTCCTTCCGGCAGTCTCAGTTAACACCGAGACCCGCCCTCAGCACTGTGGAGACTTACTTCGAGTTCGGTGCACACACTACCCAGACACCCCTCACCAGCACCTCAGGTTGCACCTCGACACGCACTCTGCTCGTCCAAGACTCGCCTCTTCTCTGGTGCTCACGATGACCCAGCGCTCTTCACCAGCGCCTCTGCTTGCACCATGACACACACCCTGTGAGTCTGAGTCTCTCCTCTTCTCCATGTGCACACAATGTCCAGGCGCTCTTCACCAATGCCCTGGCAGCACTACGACACGCACTCTGCATGTCTGAGTCTCACTTCTTCACTCAGTGCACACGATGACCAGGTGCTCCTCACCAACGCCGTGGCTGCACCACGACATGCACTCTACGTGTCCGAGTCTCACCTCGTCTCCCCATGCACACAACGACCAGGTGCTACTCCCCAATGCCTTGGCCTGCATCACAACACGCACCCTGCGCATACAGGACTCAGCTTACTCCTGCGTGCCCATGATCACAAGGCGCACCTTCTGAGGGTCTCAAGCTACAAAAGTACGTGCACCCCGGCCCAGCCAATACCTTGGGTGTATCAACAGGGGTGGGGAAGACAATACAACACAAAAGAGAAACAATATTTTCAAAGGTGACTGGGAACACCGGAAGTGAAACGTGCAGTGTGGTGTAGGTTAAAACTAGCTAAGAGGTGTCACTGTGCCTAAACTTTATGTGCGGCCATTGCATCTCCCATTCACCACCATCCTTCACGTTTTTAACCCTGGCCGGAGGGTCCAGGAATAAAGTTTAGGCACAGCGACATCTCCGAGCTAGTTTTAACCTACACCACACTGCACTTTTCACTTCTGGTGTTCCCTGTCACCTTTGAAAATATTATTTCTCTTTTGCGTTGTATTGTCTTCTCCACCCCTATTGCTCCACCCCATGTGTTGGCTGTGCCGGGGTGTTTTGTAGCAGCCCTATGATGAAGCATGTCACACAATTTGGTGAGTGAGGGCAGTATTAAGACACACAACACATGCCACCATAAGACACAGACTTTTTATTGCTCCCTTCTCCTTTTGGTGTACATCACTACTTTCAAGTAAAGAGTGCATGGCAAGGTATCTAGGACCCTTGCTGGAATTAAACCCACTACACGCAAATCACACCCTGGAAAGAATACCAGAAAAGAAAATCTCCATTGTATACAAAACATGTGTCATAAATAGGGCACCATGCCTGCCATGGTGAGAAATGGTTGGGAGGCAGACTTGGGCACTTTGGAGCACGATAATTGATGGTTGGTACTTACGGACCCAGGTAAGTCAGCCATTTCATTCCACTTTCAGCCAGTCAAATTCCACCCTTCACACACTGGGTATAATTCACCAGACTCTAACTGTGACTCATGAAATGGGAATCATCTCCATTATGCTTACGATTTCTGGTTTGCAATGGGGATTTTAATAACATAGTATGGGGGTGTTGAGTTATTCAATTGTTCTGGAAGGTAGTAGCTAAACCCCCTTTGGAGATATTCGATCAGAAAATAGCTCTCACCTGTTAGATTGTCTGATAAATATACACAAAGACCTGGATGATAAGTGGCAGGGGAAGACTCACTGCAGACAAACCTGATTCATGGCTAAAGGAGATATCGGTTTTTTGTTAAACAATGGTCCTTTAGCTTAAACAAATTGAACAGGAATAAACACAGGCTAAAAATGAAGACTGTGTGTTTTCTTCAATGTCCAGCCGGACAAGGAAGCTTTTATTTAGAAGAATTAGTGGATTAACACATATGAGGTGAAACAAGTCACACAAAAATAATAACTGGGCACAAGCCTGTACCGAGTCAAGAAAGGACAATACATGGGGAAAAGTAACAGGCAAACAAACAGGAGAAATGGCGGCTTACAATGCAATGAAATTATAAGTAAGCTCTATCCCACAGTAACTGCAACATAAATCATAAATCGAAAAAGCAGCAGTACTATGTTAAACAGTCGACGAACGTTTCGATCCCTATCTCCAGGGGTTATACTGGGATCATCATCAGGACTAAATTAGATTGAGCTTTGCCTGATTAGTTGTATTAGTAGGCCTGCGGGGTTTAAACAGGAGGAAAGGAAGAAAAAACAAATGTCTTAGAATTCACGAAATACAGAAAGACATATCAGACATACCTCTTTAGTTCAGATTGCAAAAGCTTGTTTTGTGAAAAAATGGAGTTGTGCACATGCAAAATGTGTGCACTGAGCCTTAGGTGCTTGTATCCAAAGGGCACAGTTGTCATTGTGCTCATGTTTGGGTGCACTGTCATGCAGATATGTGAATAAATTCTGAAGTGAATAAAACCATTTATATTGTGTCAAAATGGAGATAAAACAGTGAGCCAAGTGAGAGCAGCGAGGGGCGGCTCGGCGTGGCACTTAAGTGTAGTGCAGGTGAGTGGATCTCAAGGATTGAGGGGTGGTTAATCATGGGAATTCGACGGGGGCCAAACTAGAATTGCGGAGTGTACCTAGAAGGCCATGCTCATGGGCGGCGGAGGGGTCCTGATAACCTTCTGAGCAGAGTGCTGGATCGCGTATCACTGTTGGATTAAAAAGCGGGTTGTTTAAAAATTGACCGCTGAGGGGGCAATTGCCGTGATCAGCCACATCCAACATTACTACAAATTGCCCTCGTCGGGTTCCAATGAGGTTTGCAGGAGCAAGCACAGGCGGAAGATGCCATGATTGACAGATTCTGCTTATCACACTCTGCTCCCTGCTGCTTCTGCTAATCAGCACAGTCAGGAGGAGTAAGAGGCAGCTTTGCCTCTGCACTGGTGCTTGAGCCAACTCTGCGTTCAAGAAAAACTGCAAGCTTTTTTTACATGCTCAGTGCATGTAGAAGGAGGGCAATGTCTCTGTACACCCTGTCTGCATGCACTTCCCATGTGCAAGGGAAGCATTATATAAACTGATTGCCTGAGTTTAGAGCTTTAACCTGGCCAATGAATCCCTGAGTGGTAGCTGGAAAGTGGTGTGGCTCTAACTGCCAAACTTCTTGTGTGAAGGGAAGTCTAGGCAGATTTCACATGCTGGTTTTTGAGGTTGTAATAAAGGTATTGCAACAATTCAGTGCAAAATGCAAAGGAACTTTACTAGCATAACAAATTATACCAGTTTGTGATACCAAGTTAATTCAGTGGCAGGTAACCCATGGAAAAAGTGGGATACAATATTATTTTTGAGCTTTACACAAAGATATATTATTAGATGTAAACACATACGTCACCTATTTCTCACCTTTCTCTGGGCTCTCCTAGGATAGTCAATATTTTCTTTCTTCGCTGATATTTTTCTAGGGAGGCCAGTTTCCATCCGAGGCGACTTCCCAAAGAAAATGCTTAATTCTTTTTATGGACCTTATTTATAAATAAACATTAACATAGCATCTTCTAAAAATCTGAAGAGGCTTTTTCCGCCTACCTCTCTCTTCCTCCTCCTGGTTTTGAGGTAGTTGAACCTCTTTGTCTTTGATAATGGAGACCCAACCGGCTCTGCGGTTGTGATCACCTTCAGAGTGTGCTACCGTCTGCAGGGCCATCAGTGCTAAATTTGAGCCGGTGGTTTCAGGTGCTCAGCACCGGCACTTAGAGCCTGATTACGATGTCGGGCGGAAAGCCAGATTCTCCAAGACCGTGTCAGAATCCATCCGCCTGACCGATTACGAAGCCCACGGTCGGAAGGGGAACCGTTCAGTCATTCCAAATAGGTTCCGACCGGCATTCAGAGAATCTGATTCGGTCGGAACCAATACGTGCAGCTCAACACACAGCGCTTCCGTCCGATTACGATGTTGGATCCCAACTGCCTTTCCGACTCGGTCTGTCCGACACAAAAAGTCTGTCGGAAACTGACTTTGGGAGCCCCTAGCAGGTCCCCATACATCCTGAGTCCTCCAGTTTGTGGTCGAGGGGATACCCAAGGGACCCCTCTGTGATACCATGCACAGTGTGGCAGGCCCCATAGGATGCCGGGGACAGGGTGCAAGGTTTTCCGCAGACACCCATTTTCCCCATAGGAGCCTGTGTTGTCGATCGGAACACAGGCTCCCATTGAAGTCAATAGGATTCCTTCCAAATGGTGTACGGAAGCATCATAATCGATCGGTCAGAACCGCGCACGCGAGTCGGTCGGAACTGAACCCGACAAGGAGTCGGGCAGTTTCGTTTCCGACCGACATCGTAATGAGGCCCTTAATTGTGAACACTGGCTCTTATGACAGCTGATACACGGTGGCACTGTTTGTGGGATTTGGAGATAAGCAGAACAATAGTTATTTTATTAATTCAATACATATTAAAAATAACTAATACCAGCCGCTCAAGCCATTCTAATCGCTTTAGGGGCCTCAAACAGTCTGAATTGTCACACTTGTAGCAGTGTGATGATTAGTAGTTGTGTAGGTACTGTGATGGCAGTGTTCGGAGGGGTAATGAGAGGGGCTATGTGTGGTGCAAGCTGTGGTGGCTTCCTCACAAGGGCCACAACACCTATTCTTTTTGCAATTTAAGCACTGAGGGCCACCATCTGCATTGAAGGCTCACCCTGTCTTCTGACACTGTTTTGTCCTTCTACATACTGTCATGGTGGACCCTAGCTTTGAGGATTTGGAAGTTTGTCCTTAAAAAACTAAATAAATGACATGGCAGGTCGGTCAAACTTTCGCATTTTTACCAAATCTGCTCCTGGGGTGGAAGCAATTTCAGCACAAAAGCCCCGGCGCACCCGCAATAAACGCAAACTTTGCTAGACTGACTAAAGGGAGTAGGGTGTTGCAAGTTCTGCACCCAGTAGTTTGGTAGCCAGGTCGCCAAACCTTAGGTGAGAACCCATGTCCATGCAGTAAGACTGGGCACAGCATATACAATTCTTTCTTGGACTGCCATAGAGATAAACCATATTTTCTGAAAGCTCATCCACTGATTCGGCAAACCTATGCTTCATTAAATGTTTGAGAATTTAAACTTAACCTAATGCATACAGGTAATTGAAATTACACGATAATGTAACTCGCATTGCTGTCTACCAATAATAACCAAGCAACAAATACAAAATCGAAGAAACCTCCTATCCTTAATGTGTTCATTAGTAGGTTGCTAAACTACATATAAACGCAGCAGCAGCTGAACATTCTCTTCATTCATTTCCTTAATTCAGACGGCTAATTGGAAATCCATACACTATTCAAACACCTACAAAATATTTTGACGCTTGGGTAAAAATGTGATGCATTGATGTATTTGAACTGTTGGGGCAACATGATACTGTTCAAAGACAATTTATATGAGACAGGCAAACAGAAAGGTAATATGTGATCTAAACTAAATCTGCCTTGCAAGGTATTAATCCTTTCCCAAACATCAATAGTTCTCACTCCAGTATTTTTGTACATGTTTTTGACAGGGAATTTGTTTTTGATTTAGTGCTGTATAATAAAACTTTCGAAAATAATATTTTCGTTAAAATACTAAACGTTTTAAAAGTGAATATTATGCTTTCAAGTTAAGAAATGGTCATGAAATTAGTGTTACTGTTGGTAAATGATTCCACAAAAATTGTGCAAATCATATATGAGGATGCAAAGAAAAATGAGTGTTTGTTATGTTAGTTTGTGTTTGTATGGTGTACTGCCCCATTATTTGCCGTCTCCCTGCTGTGTGCCTTCTAGACGGTGCATTTCTGTGTTTACAAGAGGGTTTTTGAAGATAAGGGTCTATATTGATTGAAAATTATGAATATATATCCTCGACTCGACATGCATACTTTGACAATAGACAGGGTCGGATTAGGACTGCAATTAGGCAGTCCCTAAAAAAGTGGCCCACATTCGCGGGTCGTGTGCTTTCAAAAAACATAATTTGATTAGTCTCATTGGACTCATTATTAGAGAAATGTTTGGTAACCTAAGCATTTTAAAGCCTATAGAATTAGTAATAATGGTGAAAACTAGAAGCACTGCTTTTTGACCAGGTGGGCGAGGTGAAATGAAATGGCCCAATGGTCACAATACCTGATCTGGCTATGGTTACCACCTGGCTGTTTTTTTTACCAGCATGACCTATATTTTAATATCCCAGCCACTGCAAAAATGAAGAAAAATGCAAACTTAAGTAGGCAGCTTTGGCCCCAGTGACACCTTCTCTCTAGTTTAATAAAAGCTTAATAAAGGTTACCTCACAGTGAGGCCTATGCAAGTACACACACCCTCCAGGAACACTTCTCTTAGTTCACTCCCTCCCCAGCTCTCTATAGCCTCAGGGTAAAGGCCTTGCAAGGGAGGGGTAAAGAAAAAGTACACAACTGCTGCTCCAGTGGGGCCTGAGGTGTAGATGGCCCATATCCAAAAATTCTGGTCCTCCAATGAGGCCCCGGCATACCCCCAACCACCATTGCCTGATTGTGATGGCCTGGCAGGGGAGGGGTCAGGGTCAAGACACTGCTTCGCTGCCCCACTGGGGGGCTGAGGTAAGTATGACTCAATAAATAGAGCAACACCTGGCCACCATTAAGCCAGATTGTCATACTTAACACCTTCACCCTGCCCACCATCGCCTGAAGTGTGATGGCCTGGGAGGGCAGGAATGAAGCAGAGCCCCTTTAAAAACTGGCCCACATGTCACCCTTAGGCACCAACCCATCCACCAATGCCCGAGTGCCCTCTTTCCCAATGTTACCCTGACAATAGATATATGACACAATGGTGGTCACCAATGTGTAGTCATAGTTAGGTCAGACCTTGCAGAAGAACAGTTTTTTGTTTTGTTAATTTCACTGACGCTGTTCGATGAATCATTACTAAACGTTTAAACAAATGTTAGGTCCTAGAGAAAAGTTTTGTAGGTGATACAAAAAAGCAGCTGAATGGAATTGCAATTTATTTGGCAGAAAGTTAAATCTTTACTCAGACAGTGTGCTTTTGACAATGCTGTGTAAATCAATACACTCATTTTTGAGAAATTTGAGTTTAAAAAGGTGCAGGGTGGTTATGAATTGGTTTATAATTTAGTGATATCTTGATGGCTTGTCCTGTGGGAGTCCCACAGGAGTTCCGCAAATTAAAAAAATATGTGCCTTTTGGCTGGGGAGGTTTTATCCCATCGCCTTCTCAGTCCTACTGGGCTGGTACTGGTCTTGCAGGACCGAACGTTCTGATTGGCTGGCTGCCCCCTCAAGAAAAATGTAGGGGACGCCATTACAGGACACAGAGACTCATTCGCTGTGCCCTGAAATACAAAGAAAACATAGACGTGGGCAGAATAGGAACACCCTGACTGCCTAGCACTCATGGTTGGATCCAGAAGGACCATCCCAGGGGCCAATATATATATATTTATTTTATATATATATTTTCATTGAAAGAAGAAAAACAAGAGGAAATATTACACATACCAGGTGTCATACGGTAAAATACATTGCAACGATGAGTGGGCGAATAAGCCAATATAGTAAAATCAGTATACAGGAGAGTAAGACGTCAACATGAACAGGTATATAAAAAGAGAGTAACAATACGATCCAAAACCCCGCAAATTGCGCAAATTTCGTCCAACTTACGATTCAGGATAATTAAAATTGAAACAGACTCCCAGATATGTGAAAGAGATCGATTCAGGATAAGCAACCCGCCTCTTGTAAAAAAGGAGAAAAAGAAAAGAAAAAAGGCTATAGAACTAAACAAAGACAAAATAAAAAAAAACTCCCCCGTTCCCCCCACCCTGCCTCCCTGCAATGGCTACGGCCTAACCCCACTAGCAGCGTGTCTGTAGCCCCACAACTAAATCCTAAAAGAAGGTAAAGAGTGGAGAAGGAGGTATCATACATGCTCCAGGCCCCCTTCCCTCACTGCCAGAAGCAAACCACCCCGTATTATGGTCAAGACACTGTGAAGCAGCAATCACAATACAACCGGGGGAGTTTGTAAAAACCACTGACTCCCTCATCATTGTAGGCTACAAGTCCCGTATCGAATACAGCTGTGTTATCAATCCCGTACAATCAGACTCAACCCTGGCCACTCAGATTTTTCATGCGAGCTCTCTCCGCTCGAACCGCCATCCCAACAGGAGAATAAAAACGTTCAAGAAAGTCAAAGTCAGTGCGGTGCGATCAAATCCAACGTGTTAGTACTTGAAGTCCACATATCAAAAGGAGATACCTGTCCACCAACAGTGAGGCACTAGAACGTGATTGAGTCAACTGGGAGAAAAAGAATGATGTATCAATCCGATAGTCACTGATAAAATTATCCGGGAGTATAAAATCCACTGTGTCCATCTTGGGCGGTATCGGCATTGAGTATGCAGAGTTATTGATAATTCCAGACTCGCTAGCTGTTGTTCGGGAGCCGACCGAAAACACCAGATCAGGTTTCCACTCGGGGTCCTCTATCACAGGCATGCCCTGAATCGCGGGTAACACCACGTGTTCCAAAGCTATTGAAGAGTCGTGGTCCGGTCTCAGACACATACTCTTGGCTTTTACGTCCATTTTGTGGATGATGGCGGCGACCTGCAAGTGAAGCGCCCCAATGGTGGCCATTATGGTCTGCAGAGATGGCGTATATTCCACCCTCTCCATATCTTCTCGCGAAGCAATAGATCAGACCTCTGGCCCCGGAGGTGGACTACTCCAGGGTAACAGGCACAAGCGGGTCCGACATTAACGGAGGGCACCCGTCATTTCCGCGGTCTAGACACCATTGCCGTAAGCAAGGATCCAAGCCCGTCGACCCCGGGAGGTCACCAGGGTCTTCGGGCAACGGACTACCACACACAGCGACCGGTGCGTCTCACCGCCGTATCCTTAAAATCCACCTGGCCACCGTATCACCATCCAAACTGGTCAGGATATTCTCCACTTCTGGAGACTGGACGCCGCCCAAGTCCCGCGGGCGATGTTGTTCAACTCTGATCCGGGTGGGTCAGAAATCGAGGCCCCGGCTTCCACGCTGGGTTAGGCCGAGAATGAAAACACGACGTAGCTCCGTCATTCGAGGAGATGGAAATCTCGGGATTACACCTTTATGCTCTGCAACACTTCAGCCACACGGGAGTCTGGGACGATTTCAGGATCAATATCAGGATTCATGAGCTAACTGAAAGTGCCTTGTTAGTGACGTATGAGTTTAGGCACTCCTTAAGTCATCAAACATGGACTCTAGCACTCATCTTTGCAGTCATTCGTCCATTATTCTACCCACAGACTTATTCTTGCATTCACTCAATTACCCATCTGCAACAAAACAAACGCAACACACATATAGAAAATAAAAGAACAAAAATAGAAAAAATAGAAGATGCCACTAATTAATTTTGCTGGATACATTCTTTCAATACAAAAATTAAATTAAACATACATGAGATGGCTCTCTTCCAATAGTATTGTACACAGTTTATCGCTGTTGTTAAGTCTCAACATAGCAGCAATGTTTGAAGGCAACTGGTTGACCATCTTGGAGCGTTAAAAATATTAATAAGCTATGCACAATACCATTTCAAGATGGCCACTCTGGAAATATCGTACTAGGCTGCCGCCTGCAAATACTAAAGTAGATAGTGTATCATTGTTCTACTCTAAGGTGGCCAACATAATGTTTCTAAACATGGTAGCCATTTTGGAATGGTACCACAATGATACACCATGGACACAACCACTCCAAGAAAACTGGCAAAATGAGAGATAGTGGCTGTACAAAATACACCACACTACAAATAAAATGAGCAGCAAGTACGTAGCCCGAATCGACAGTCTGTGGAGCTGCAGGGTGCTCGAAAAAAAGAAAAAAAAGGTAGACGTGAAAGAAGACATAAATAAGGAAAAATTGGAAAAATAAAGGACCGGCCATCAGCCCAGACACTGAAGGACACTTATTTTCTGGTGGATGTGCTCATATGATCAGGCAAAATGCTGTAATTCGGAGGACAGTAGAGTCAATGTACGAAATTATCTAATCTACTGGCCCATGCAGATGGCCATTATGGAAATAGCAAAATATTTTCAAACAGACAGAAGAGGACTGACACAAAGGCCCGCTAAATGAATACATGTATGTATAGTTAATTGTCTATTGCAATGGCCTGGAAGACAACTGCACCTGCTAAGCTCTCATTTATATACAATAGCATCTAGTCAGGACTATCACAGTGAAAATCTAATACTGTTAGGGTTTGAACAAGGAAGTACCCCACTCCACTATCCTTGCTTACAACAGTAGTCTATGAGATTCCATGTAACAAAATGCCTGTCTACATTCATTAATACAGTTTACAATACAAATTGGGCGGGGACAGAGGCAAAGACAGATTGCACCTATCCTCAGTGGAGTAATATCTATTCAAATGCACAAGGTGCTAGGGACCGGAGATTTAATACCCCTAAATCTCCTGAGATACGCAGTATCTCTAAATTCCATAAACAACACAGTGGTCCAGCACACTTAATTTAGGTCAACGTTTAACAAAAGTAACTGATATAACTTAAACATTTGTAAATCAAATATCAAATTCAAGAATGGAAACTCAGCAGAGCTGTTCTTTCAAATACTTTATTGATGACTTGTTTTTTCAGACAAGATAAAAGACCGTAGCCAATGCGTTTCATCCGTGTGGACTTCTTTAGTGCTACAAACAACATATCTATACTACTATTATACTATTATAAAGAGAGAGCTGAAAACTAAGCACGGGCGAATTTTGCGAATCTCGCGTTCGCGAATTATGCGGATTTGCGAACTCGCAATCCGCAAAATCCACGAATTCTCGCGAATTTGCGGATTTTTTTTATTTGTGTGTGTTCGCGCGGGTTTCTGCCAGTTCGCGAGGGTTTTGTACAATTTCGCAAAACGCGAACTTACCTGTCGGGTCGCAAGTTTCGCGAACTTGTTGTTTCTACGTGTCCAGCCTGTTTGGGACACTCTTCTTCATCACTGCCACTCTCTGTCACCACTGCCACTCTCTGACTACTCATGCCACCCTCTGGCCCACCCATGCCACCCTCTGTTTCATCACAGCACCCTCTGGTTGTCCAGTCAGTGTACATTATTGTGGCAAAGCAAGCACACCTTCCCTGCCTCAAGTGACCTGAATTAATTTGGGGCTGATTAATGTGTCACAGAATATTTTTTTAGCTGGCACCTGCTTCCTTAGTGCTTCCTGATTAGTGATCTTTTGCACTTGCTAAGTGCTTTCATTGTTGCAAAATTAGTTACAACACCTGCCCTGCCCCAACTGACAATAATGAATTAGGGGCTGATTAATGGATTTGAACTTCCAGCCTGGCTCCTGCTTGTCTCCCTTAGCTGTAATTCAGGACCTTTGTGGCATATGTGTAACTATTCTGAGGTTCAGAGCAGGGTCACATAATAGTTGCAACTGGCAACTGAACTCTGGAGGGGCCCCTCAGGAAGCACTACAGGAAATGGCTACTAATGATGAGCCTGAACTTTTGAACCTGGTAAGTAGTTTCAGTTTTGCTAAGATCGTATTTCTGCAATTTTGCGCTTATTCGCGGGGCGCGAAGTTGTACTGGGAAGCCGCGAACTCACGCGAACAGTGCGAGCAAGCCATAAAATCCGCTGCTCGCGGATTTGCGGATTTTGCGGGAGATTCGCGAATCTCGCGGATTGCGAATTTACCGAAAATCCGCAAAATCCGCGAGCGAAACGGATTTTCCGCCCATGCTTACTGAAAACTTTGAGGGGGTAAACTCAAAAAGTACAGCACCAATCACAACACCCAATACAGCATTGTAAAGGGGAGTTGCAGCAGATGGACATCGACTATACAGGTGGCCACCATATACATTAGAAACATCAAAGAACCTTAGGGGTAAAGTAGCCCCTTGTGGGCGTTGCCATGGGCATGTCGGGGGCGTGGCCATGGGCGTGTCAAACTACACACATTATTACTTTGTGGTCGTAACCCGTCTCTGAGGGGCGTGGGCGAGGGGCATGGCCTTTCAAAGTACACACTCAGAGGGCTGCGTCATTCAGTAGCGCGCCTTTCCATTCGCGAGTTGTAATCACTTCTCACACGTCCGTATAGACGTCCGTGTACAAACCACAAGGTGCGCCGTATTCACGCACATTGCCATTCATGCGGAGTTAATAATATATGTTGCGAATCAAGCTTTCTGGGCATAAACGTTAACGTTCTCCACCGGGGATAAAACACAATTACAATAAAAAGGGGCCGCCTGACGCAAGCAATGTGCGCCCACATTCACTCTTCACCTTGCCCTTATCATGACAGTGCGCCGAGAAGTTGGTGCGACGATAACTTTGTGGGCTTACTCACAGGGGGATGCGCTACATTATGACGAAATAAAGTGGGGCGGCTTTCGCCGGCGCGGTTCCGATCACTTCTCAGACGTACGTCTACAAAGTGTAAATGTAAATGTAATTTATATTTATATAGCGCATTATCACCAACAGTCTCTAAGCGCTTGCTTTGGGAACCCGTCCTGGTTTTTCCCTGTGAGATGACCCCTACTGGGCACCCCCAAGGTGAATGCCAGGCATCCCGCCGGGGGGGGGGAATAGTGGAGATTAAGCAAGCTATTGCCCGGAGTTGCAGAGTGTGAATCCGTGATTCGAGCAGGCACCGAAGCGAGAATTATCGAGTCTGTGGACATTTTTGGGCTCAAGACCCTGCCGCGTCGGGAATTAAACCTTGGTCCCGGGTCTGCTTCATGGTCTGCCTCTTCTAACCATTGAGCCACACTTCTCCACAAAGAAGCTGCGCCACATTAAATGATCCTTCGCATCCAAACGCCTATTCTTAAATAACGGAATTCACATTCAATCATTTACTTACGTTACATTTGGGACAAGTGGCTGCATTAACAAAAAGAATAAAGGGGCGCGTAAGCGCAAAATTCACTCACCGCGGCATTCACGCTCCAACGGCTACAGCGGGAAGTAAAGGCAGCCTCACAACAACACGAAGTAACAGACTTCAATATTTATTTGGAAGCACGGGTTCACTCAGGACAACACTAAAACATGAGGACGGACACACAACCAAAGAGATGCAAATACGGCCCAGCTAACAAGCCACATATGTGAAACACAACGCGTGCGCTGGGACTCAAAGCAGCCCTCGCAAGCACACAATCACGCCGGACAATACTTGAACCTGAGGACGCACACACAACCAAAGACCTGCAAATACGGCCCACATACCAAGACACAGATGAAAAACGATGATAATAACACTGCATGCAGAAATTAAAAAAAAATAAACGTTAATAAAAGGCCAAACATACAAAGTCATAGGTGTAGACTTAAGAGAAGACTGCTTCACTCATGGACAGTTATATGTAGCACTCTCTAGGTCCGCCAATGTGCAAAATCAATTTATTCTACGCCCACATTGAAATGAGACGAAAAATGTTGTATACCGTGAAATTTTAAAAGAAATTACAATTTACCATTACAAACATTACACACATAACATTTCATCCCCGGACAACGTCGGGACGGGCTGCTAGTATATGTATATTCAAGATTATCCGATAGTCGTGGCTCCGGTGAGGGAAAAACAAACCCCCCGCCGGAGGCGCAGAAAAACCCGTAGAGGCGGGGGAGGCAGGAAGAGGCAGGGGCGAACCCGAGGCTGGGGGAATCGCAGGAAGAACACAAGCAGGCAATAAAAGCGTCCAATCTAACAGTAGTCAACCTCACGGAAAGAACCCTTACCGATGTTGAACACAAGATACTCACGATGGGATTAACATTCTGTAGCAGCAATCAATTGGAGTATACACAAGTACGCATATACCTATTTAGTTTTGTGCGGAAGCTTAAGCTCCATAAATATTTTAAAACTAGATAACATCTGAAAGAACGAAAAGGGAATACCGTGAGGCTGACTGCAACTGACACCCTCACTGGGAAAGATCTGACAGCAATTGAGTGTCTGGAAGAAATGAGGTTAGAGATTGCTGGTGAATCAGTGCTCGAAATTCTAGATTTTCCAACTAGAGCGGTAAATGTGGGTGTAGAACAGGATAGAGAAGAAAGTCCATTTAAACCTAAGTCCTTGCTCAACCCGCAGATGCCATCTGATGCTATTGATATTTATTCTGATGCGATGACCAGTGACCTCCTCAAGTTCAGAGGGAGACCTAAACAAAACATATGCTCAGGTAATCTATAAAAAATGGAGAAACAAGCACTACAACAATTAGTACAAGACCAAACCATTGTCATAAAACCCTCTGATAAGGGGGGTAAAGTGGTATTACAAACAACGGAGGTGTACTGTGAAGAAGCACTCCGACAATTTGTATACGGATTGTTATTTAAATGTTACAGCTAAAGAGTACCAAAAAACGATCACGGAATATTATAATTTGATTGCCAAATGGTACAGTAAGAATATGTTGGGCCCAGAAGAACATTTATTTTTACGGAGTTCAAATCCTGTTACACCTACTTTCTATCACAAACCTAAACTGCATAAGGACAATAAACATCCGCCTGGTCGGCCTATTGTTTCCTCCATGAATGGACTAACTGAGCATCTATCTATGTTTATCGATCGCTTTTTGTTTTCATGGGTACTTCAGTTGGATTACTATATTAGGGATACTAAAGACTTTCTAAATCAAATTGAGAACATTGAATGGGATCTTAGTTACCAACTCATGGTTCTGGACATTACTAGTTTATATACATTCATAAAGCATGAGGACGGTATAACAGCAGTAATGTCCTTCTTAGAAAGACGACAACTGCGGTACTCAGCACATACCATCATGCTTATTGAGTATATCGAGTTCTGCCTAACCCATAACATCTTTTTATTCGGAGACCAGTATTACAAGCAGCTCACTGGCACTGCGATGGGCACCTGTTTTTCCCCCAGTTATGCAAACTTGTTCATTGGCTGGTGGGAGTAGCGGGTGCCTAGGACCTACCAGAGTGAATTCGATTCAGGGCAGGTCATAAAGTGTTATCGATATATCGATGATTTATTCATTATCTGGCAGGGAAGTACAGAGTCAGCCAATCGATATATCGATCTCCTCAACAACAATCAGGTCAATCTTAGATTCTCGGGCACTGTTAGTCCAGTGGCAGTGGACTACCTGGACCTGAGGATCTATGTTGAGGAGAAGACTCTACAAACCACTCTTTTCCGCGGAAAACTCAATACTCTTCGCCAGCAGCAGTCATCCACCCAAACTTGTTCAAAGCATTCCCTACGGGAAATTGATTAGGCTAAGAAGAAATTGTTCAAAAGAGAACGAGTTTGAGAAAGCTGCAGCAGCAAGCATTGCAAGATTTAGAGTCAGGGGATATGATCCAGCAACCCTTGACAGCACATTACACAATTTGAGAGGCATACATAGAAAACAATTGCTTACTGGCAGTAAGAGGGCTTCAACTGAGGTAGGCAAGTTCCGGATGGTAACTCCCTACTCAGCCGAGGCAAACCACCTTAAGAAAATGCTCCGTAAGAACTGGCCCATTCTTCTATCAGAAACCATCATTGGCATGGACATTCCCCCACAATATTTGGTTACTTTTAAAAGAGCGAGATCCCTGAGGGATATCTTGGTTAAAAGTCACCTAGATAAATTGCCTGAAAAAGTAAGCACCCTAAAACAGATGATGGGCTTTCTTCCTTGCAGTAAATGCAAGGCCTGCGCAAACAGCAGGAGGGTGTTGACATACAAAATACCAGATGCAGGGATAACCAAAAAGATCATGAAATTCATCACCTGCACAACACCCTTTGTTGTGTATTGTTTGATGTGCCCGTGCGGTCTCCAATATACAGGGAGTACCGTCAACCCAGTAAAGATGTGGGTGTTAGAGCATATGCGGGCTATCGACAAAAACGACCAGGCATACCTGGTTGCGCGCCACTTCGCAGAAAAACACGGTAGGGACCGCAAACAGTTACAATTCTTTGGTCTGGATTTTGTAGCTCAGAGTCCGAGGGGTGGGGACAGATTGAAGAAGTTGCGTAGATTAGAATCGCGCTACATCATAGATCTGCACACTAAACATCCGCAAGGCTTGATTTGTGGTGAGGAACTGACAGTCCATATAGGTTAAAATTGAGGTAAAACTATAGGATAGTAGCAATTGGGTATTGGAGGTTTTATCTTGAGTTTTACATCTTGGTTTACATCATAATCATGAGTCTGATTAGAATGTGCTTAAATATGGGATATGATGAGAGTATTCTCGGAGAATGAACTACTATTTCATGTGTCTTGATTAGTATATGTAAGTAATGAATTGAGAAACATATTAATGTGTATATATTAGATAATTTGAAGTTTTGTTTTGATTTGAAATGCACTTAGATGAATTTCTTCATAGATTAACAGAAATATGTTCACGCATTCCAACTGTCCACGATTAGTTATTGCTGTCTCGATCAGAGGTGTGATTGGGGCTGCATATGGAAGGATACTAGCCGATCCACAGCTCTATTAGTAAACTTACATCCATGATGATGCATCGCAAAATATGTTATTTTATCATGGATTTAACTATTTGCTTATTCTGATTCTGAAATGTTATTTATTTGTTTAAATAATGAACCATGAGGCATCAATTAAACGATGAATTGTTGAACAATGGATGAATTGAACATGTGATATATAAATGTTACAAAATGGCGCCCACATTAGCAGTGGAACGCAAGTCCTTCCTTAATTTTGACAGTCGAAATGTAAATAAAACATGGAGTTTCACATGAGTGCCGGTAACATCGAGAAAGGCATTTCTGCCGAAACGCGTCTGTTGCTGTAAAGAAATAAAGAAACTTGCATTTGAAGCTGCCCGGAGTGCGGTTTTCCTTTGGTACGCCAGTACAGTAAGGATCCTGAGCTGAATATATATATATATTTATATATGCACAATTAATTTACATAAATTTACACATTTAAAACAACATAGCAAAAGAGTGATGAAAATTGTCCAGGTTAGCTTAAAACCATTAACTTTTAGAAATTCATAGTATTTGACATTCATTTATTCACATCATAGTCCATGTTTTCACAATCTCATAAGCATCAATGGATGCTTTATACCATGCCCAATAAAGGTTCTGCTGATTTTACCATATCCTATTGAAATTCAAATTTTATGGCACAGTACATAACATGATTATATTAATTTCTTTAGTAGCTAGAAGGTATCTATTAGTGGCCCCGGTGGGCAGGAGCGCGAAACCCTATATAACACACATTATGATTTTCCCTGTCATACAAGCAAAGTTAGCAATTCTTCCCAGAACAAAACACACTGTCAGGAGTTCTTGAGGCGTATCAAAGTGTAATCTATGAGAATCCATGTAACGCAGCAGTTGTCTACAGCCTGAAACACACAGTAATACCAATCCACACTTAAAGGCCTATTGGCTTCAACAAATAAATTTTTACAATAAATAAGTGAGGTCTCCTACGTCTGTCATAAATAAAAAGATTAGACCAATGGCCTTGACATAACATTTTACAATGAACCAATTAGGGTATTAGCCTTTATCACTGGGCTATCCTCATAATAATGAAGGCGTACTGCATTCCACATACATTTTCCAACAAGACAACATTTGGTACATGATGATAAAATTAGAAATATGTACAAAATGAGATCTAGCAAAACAATATACAACCCTTCCTGAAATTCAATAAGTAGGGTACTGTTGGAAAGTCATCTAGTGCCCTGGGCACCCCCAAACATTTTGCTGACTGGTACTGGTGGAAACTGATTCTGACCGACCCTGGGCTCTGCCTAACCAGGCCCAGGGCCAGCGCTATGCCTAAAGAGACACATTTAGAATACAGTGAAAACGCCTACATATACTAGGGTACAATATGGGTTGGGGGGGCCCCTGTGACTGGCATGACCTACCCTATAAGGCTCTAGTACCTAATAGGACAGGAGGATTACAACTACCTATCATTCCCTAGTATTTATTAGGGCATGGCAGTTTAGAGCCCAGCAGCCCTTTCTGCATTTGCATGTGTGGACTGCTGAAGAACCGAGGTCAGTTTAAAAGTGGCTCTGTGTTGCAGGACTGCTTTTAAAATGTAAATTGTGGCCAAAGTCGACTTTGGTGTTTGGGGCACTTAAAAATGGTTGACCTTCAATTTTGGGGCATATTATATACCCCCAGGGTCTCCCTGCGAGTCCCAGGGATGGGGGATCATGTATTTATAAGGAGGACTCTTATAAAATGAGTTTTACATGCCCTGGTTAAGTAAAATTGCACATTTCACTCCCCACATTGTGATAAAGTGCTGCCCAAAATCGACGTTGGTGGTAGGAGCACTGAGGAAGGAGGATCTGCAATATTTTTACATATTCAGAACCCTTAAAGTCTCCCCTAAGTGTTCCTGGGGTGGGGGTCCTGTAGATATATGTAGAGTACTTATAAAATATGTTTTTATAAGCCCTGGTGCTGGAAAATTGACCCAAGTAATTTTACCCATTGCAAATCCCCTGCCACATAGATTAACATGGCATGAAGTTAATAACTAAAAACTCTTGATAGGAGATGGCTAAAAGTACCATTCAATGACTTCCCAAGATTGTATTAATAAATAAATATGATATTGTTGAAATTCCCCTAAAATGTACATACAAGAAGTTATAAGACTTTCTTGTTTGTAAGCCAAGATTCAGCCTTCCAGTGGTCTGTCCTGATTGGTCAGCTCTGCTAGGATGGCAGTGTTCTGTTATACAGGAATGCCAGAGCAGTGGGAGGAGTCATAAACGATGAACTTCAAGTGAAGGGGAAGACACCAGTGTCATTTGCAACTCCTCTCTTTTGACCCCAGACAGATGCTAGGATTAAGGAAGGAATGATCAGCTGCAAGGGGGGGGATGATGGAGATTTGCCATCCTAGGTGTGTGTTTAGCCAGCTCTACTCTCCCTGCTGGAAAATCAACATTATGAATTTGGGAGAATTGTTGCACTCTGGGACAGAACAGTGCCACACTCTGCAGGAAGTGGTCAGACCTTTGGGTGGTACCCTGCTGCCCATTGGACAGGAGTGACCTCCTGCTTGACCTAGAGAAATTGGAAAAAGTATCTGAGAAGGGCAGAGCCCCTCAGATCTGCTGCTTGAAACTTAGGAAAGCAAGTCGGGCCATGCTGAAAGTTTGATGTGCATTTCCTAAAGCCTGCACTCTGAAGAATGCACCATCTGAAACTACAGCCTGTGGATTACCTTACTGTAAAAGGACTAAAGAGTGGACTCCCTACAAGCTACAGGTTAACAGAGCTCACCTGGAACATCACCACCAAGGATCCTCAACCTGGAGGACTACCAGTGGATTTGTAAGGGTTTTATCCAAGTGGATTGTGGGAACTGAAGTCCTCAACTTTCAAGGACCATCTTGGAAATTCCAGACCCTTGGAGTGAGTTTGAGACACTTTGGGACCCTTTGGGGAACTTCAGGAAGAAGTTCCAAAGTTTGGAGAACTTTGGAGCAACTTTGGAAAAAAGCTCCTTAAGGGGACCAACTCAACCTGGTCAGCCAAGCCACCTCCCTTCAACCACGAGTCGGCCTGCCATCCAGGTTTGTCCCACTGAAAAGCTCCGTAGGTCCTACTTCCAGTGTTTGACCAGTAGTAGTCGAAATCTGAGGCCGGCGAACCCTCACCGAATCTGGCTTGGTGAAGAGCATCAAGGGCCCCCGCGAGAGAAAGCTCCTTAAAAGTTTCCAAGTCCGAACAAAGAAAAGTTGACCAGGAGCAACCGCGAAAGCCAAGCCGCCTGCCTTTAGCTGCTTGTTGGCCTGGATCCTTGGTTTGTCCAGCTGGACTGCTCCGGAGGTCTGACTTCCATAAGTTTGACTGAGAGCTCTTCGCAAGGCAATCCCGCGATCCCTTACCGAATCCAGACTGGCTGAGCGCTTCGAGAGACCCCAGGAAGAAAAGCTCCCAAAAAGTTACTAAATTCGAAGGCAAAAACTGTGACCAAGACCTACCGCGATAGTTAGCCGAGCAGGGCACCATCGCGGTCGTCCTGAAATTTCGACTTTGACCCGGTCTATCACGACCAGATGTCCCGATAAGGTGCCAGAGGTTTCTATGTGCTAGAAATTGCTAAATCTTTGAACATTCATATCACCCGTTCCTACATTGGTTTTATGTCATTTTGGGGTAATTTTAAAGACAAAAATATTTCCTATTTTTATAAATTGATGTTGGATTTTTATTGTGCAACATGTCTTGATTATTTACTGAATTGGTGTTTTTAAATGCTTTACATACCCATCTTTGAAGTTAAGCCTGCCTGCTCACAGCCAAGCTAACAAGGGTTGAGCATACAAATAATTTTCCAAGACCTATTCTGAGCCCTATACTGTGTTAGTGGCCTTATTGCCAGTGGCAGATATTAATTTGCCCCTATAAATAATCCACTTTCCAACAGGTACTTAAACGTCAAATCTTCTAAAGGATTTCCCACAGGAGGAAATTAACATCACATCATCTGCCTACCAAGGTAATCTGTGAGATTTGCTATAACAAAATATCTGGATACAAACTTTAATACAGTGTAATAAAAATCCACCCTTGAAGGCTTACTCGCTTTAACATATATTTTTCACCATAAATAAATCAGACCTACTGCTTTTGATATAGCTCTTCATAATAAACAGTTCTGACCTATAGCCTTGAATACTAGCTTGTCACCATAACCAACTCGGTCCTGCCATGTTGAGTTGAAGTTTTACTCAAAAGTAAGGCCAAAGTGCAATACAAGCACTCTTTTTCAGCTAAAACATACAATGTACTCCAGTTAATGAATATTAAGGTGGAGCCACATTTCAGTGGAGATGGAGCTAAAGCTCTTCTGCCGATTGTACATTTTCTGTTGATCACATAAGGTATAGCAACAACTGCCAGGTAGACCTAAACATGGAGGACAATTTATGGGAATTCACCATATAGAAAGTGCCACAGTGAGTTATCCCCATCGAACTCAAATAGAATCAACTAGCATATCTGCAGGAACTTCCCTTGGTCTAAGCATGTCTAAATAAGTATTTTTTTACTCTTCTCTCTTTTAAGATGCAGTAGTGATGAAAAGATACCTAAGTTGGTTCTGAGCTATTGCTTTTTCGATTCTTTGGTTTCCATCTTTGTCCATTTTCCTCGATAGATCAGTCAGCTTTAAAATGTTCTGAATTTAGCCTGTGTGAAAGATTTTATTTAACTGCAAATGCAATATCTAAAATAGAAAAACAGTTTTGTCTTTGCCACTGCAACACCATGCCTTAGATAGTATGCAACACAGTTCTGGACACATGCATTTCTCTTTATTCTGCTAAACATTTCCATCAGACTGTTCTTGTTCAAGTAACTTATCTATCTATCTATCTATCTATCTATCTATCTTTCTATCTATCTATCTATCTATCTTTCTATCTATCTTTCTATCTATCTATCTATCTATCTATCTATCTATCTATCTATCTATCTATCTATCTATCTATCTATCTATATATAGATAGATATATAGATAGATAGATCGATAGATACATACATACACACATATATACATACATACATACAGCAGGGAGTGTTACTTTCAATGGCCTCTTATTTTCTGTAACTGCATAGTGCAATATGAGCTTGTTTGTCACTTGCCATTATTCTTCATCCATTTCTGTCTTTTATTATCAAATTACCATTCCCGCTATCTCCTGGTATGCAAAGATGTTTTAGCATCTCCCTTGTCTCCATGGCAACATGATGTCATGTCTAGAGGCTGGTGTTCTATAGCTCTGTCTGCAAACACTGAAAACAATAGACATAGCTATTCATGACTGCATTACTTGAGAAAGTGTTGATAAGGGGTCATAGTAACCCTTATACTAATTCACTCTCCTGCGAAAACCTTCAGATGTCACTGGGGCCGCAGAATGTTCTACAGGAGCTACCAACAATATTCATAGTTGCACAAGGCACTGGATCTAACTGTCACCACCATAGTTCCCCTAGTGCCTTCAATTTAGGAGCACTACTTAGATGTTGCCAAGGGCCCTAGCCGAGACTCAGTGCTATTGTTGCAAATTCGATGCAGTGGTCAAAGGCAGTCTATGTTTGTCCTATAACTCTTTCTGTCTGTTACCCCAACGCAAGTCCCCTATGTAGCTTCTGTTCAGCAAGTCTGGAGCTTTTGGGGTTACTAAGAGTGGGTACTTATGGTACAGAACTACTGCAATGCATACGAAGGAAAAAGATGTTGTGTCAGCTAGCACAGTGTGGAGCATACTGCTATGACTGGCCTATGAACTGCCACTATCCCATTGAGGGTCTGTAGATAATGGATATAAAGCTGAAATAAGCAGCATCTTCTATTGGCTGTAAACTAGGGACATATTATGTTGGTAAGATTTGAGGCTTTTTCTCTGGGTACTGAGGAGCTCCGTCATTGCTTGCCATTGTTTGAGATGGCTAGGGTATAATCAAGTTACTCAGTTTGTCCACTTGACTCTCCAAAGGTAGCTATGTTGATCTGTCAAGGCTTACTTCAAGAGGTGGCAGTAGTTTTGGGTTGCACATATGGCACAGTGCCAACCAATGTGGCATTTTCACTGGTTAGAAAATGCTTGCTGAATGGCTTTTATCTACAGGGCGGATGAGCCCCAAGTAGTGAAAACTGATCACAGGTTACTTCTTTTCCTTGACCTGGCTAGGCATTTTAGTCTACTGTTTCTGTTGGAGCAGGAACTTTACCTTTCTGATTTGCATATGGCTGGTTTCCATCAGGGGTACCACACCAGCAAAAATGATGCATTGGAATGAGGCAGTGAGTAATTACCAGTGACTTAGTTTAAGTCACAGGTTCTACCCATCACTTTTTTGTTTTTTTAAGCATTGAATCCTAAATGCGAGGGATATTTCTAGACGAGGGACCTGCGGTCTCAGGCCATTTGACTCAAACCGCGCCTCAATGACTAGATTTAAATAGGCCAGAGCAAGTCTCTGGGTTGTTTGTGTTTCCATGTGGAGGGGACCTAGTCTGGCAGTTCTAAAAAACACCTCCATGCTTCATAACTGCATCCTTAGCCAACTGACACCCTAACCAAAGTAGCTAGATATATAGCACATGTACAGCAAAATCACAAACTGTGTAAACCAATTAAGAAGATTAATTGTATGTACATTTTTCTTATGTATATATCCTGAAATCTAACAAGAATTTATCTAAAAAAATGCTAACACTGTTCCCCCAGTATGCAAACACAGACAGAATAAATGTATACATCTATTTAGCTTGCATGTGCCATAATTGCTTAAAATCCAATAAATCTAAGGAGTGGTATATGCCACACTTCAAAACAAACATGCCAACTCCTGAAGAGGATAGGTTATTGTAAAAGTCATTAAAAAGTTAGGGCCAGATTTAAGACGTTTTTTAGCGGTCGCAAACGGAAAATCGGCCATTGTAGTATGTAGAAACCCTATTTTGTGAGTCGATAACCTATTACCAACTCAAAAAATAGGGTTTGCGAGTGGCTGTTAGGAAGGGGCGTGCCAAGGGCGTACCTTTCTAAGAGCGAGTCACACTGGTATGTACGATTGTTTTGCAACCTCATATGCGGTCGCAAAACCATTGCACGTACCACTTACTTTAAGTAAGTGGTAAGCCAGTTGCAAACAGGAAGGGGTCCCCAGGGGACCCCTTACCCATTGTGAATGTATGACACAAACCACTGCCTGTCCTTAAAAAATAAAAATAAAACTTTGCATTTTTCTTTTAAACTCATCTCGTTTTCCTTTAAGGAAAATGAGATGCATTTGGGAAAAAAACTTTGCTTTATTGTAAAAGCAAGCACAGACATGGTGGTCTGCTATCCTCAGCAGGCCACCATCCCTGTGTTCCTGCCAATTCCAATGGGTCACAAATTGTTACCAGCCTCATGAATATTGATGCGGCAGGTCATTTGCTACCCCATTGGAAATCGTTAAATGTGTCTAAGACACATTAGTACATTCCATTTTGCAAGTCGCAAATTGTGAGTCCCAAAAAAATTGCAATTTGCAACCCACAAAATGGAATGGTCATACCTCTGGCCCTTAATCTTTATTTGAAATATTGCAACAATAAAAAAAACTCACAGCAACCCATCCATGTTAGAAAGTGTTGTGTTATCTGCCGATGTGAATTTCAGGACCAGCATGAACACCTTTTGAATTACTGTGAGACCATGACGAAGGGCTCTCTTGCGGTGAATATGTTAGTGATGCGAATTGTAAAATGTAGATTATTAGACTGATTTAGAGTTTTGTTGAAGGGTACTCTGTCACAAATGTGACGGATATCCCTTTAGCCTTATTACAAGTGCATTATATCCTAAAGCACATCTAATAAGGCTGACAGGATATTTGTCATGGTGCAATATATACAATAGCACTTATAATAAGGTGGACAGGATATTTATCACAGTGCATTCTATGGTATGGCACCTGTAATAAAGCGTATGAAATATCCATCACAGAGAGCTGCCCATCCTCCAAACTCAGGCCCTAACATTTTAATAGCTTTTACAACATCTCATGCAGTTTATGTGTGCCATTTGAGTTAGTGGATATGGCCACTTAGACCTACTTCCAAAACCCATACTTCGACTCTAAAGCATATCAATCCAGTTGGACTTGTCTTTGTACAAGCACATATATTTCCTCTTTGGGCTAAATGCACCTGCTTGTACATACATTATGCAAACCCAAAATAACATTTCGCCTGGCGTCATTCAAATCGTATTTTTCAATTGGATTCATAAGAAACATTGCATTCAATATAAATCTTTCAAACCTTGCTTTTAAAAGACCAGGAAGGGAGAGGGCAAACTATCAGTAAATGGGGGGTGTGCAGTTCCTCAATATCCAGAGAAAGGAGGTATTTTGAGTGTTCCTGTTCAGGGAGAGAGTTCCAATAGGAGCATGTGCCCTCACACATCCTGAAGGGTGTCATGCTTCATCATTGGGCTAGCTCATCATCAGGCCGGCGCAGCAATGCCCGACGGGCACCCACAGGGGGCTCTTGACCAGGGATCTTTTTATAGCTGTATGATAAAGTGGTGGGGTGTGGGCTTTTGTAGTGTGTGTAAGGTGGTGTCCTAAAAGTGAGTCAAAATATGTCTAGTGATGTTCAGTATCAGATTTATTTTATTGATTAAGCTCACTAGCCTAATTAAAAGATGGGGCGCTCATCTAGGGTACAATGATCCTAATAAGCAAGGAAAGTGATTTAAAAACAATGAGATCAACATGTTTCTCGCCTGTGTCTGTCCAATTGGATCAAATGGTGATTCTTCAGGACCTAACAGAAATAAACTACACTACATCATGACTAGATTGAGTAATACGTGTAATGTGCTAAAGTAATCAGCCCTACATCTGGTCAATGAGCAAATTGTACCTTGACCTGGATCATATTCCTAAGATGGGTAAAATATGACTCCTTAAGGTGAAGGCAGAGAGAAAAGCCTATTAGCATCTCGGACATGGTGCAGTGTCTGCCGTGAGACCTACCCCGACTATGCTACTTTGATGGGCACTAGCAAAAAGAATGTCTTTTACATTTTTTATACTGATCATAATTACATCATTTGCATAGTAATTAGTAGATCCATAAGTTGACCCATGCTAAACGTATGCATCTTGTCATGAATATGTTTATTTCAAGAGATCCTAATTCAAAGGAGACATGGTGTAGACAGCGCAGTGCACAAAGGTGAGTATAGTGAGCAGAAAAGATGGATGGTGATCATGGCAAAAAAGTGCACAAGCTGAGGCTAGTTTCATCATGTAGAGCAGTTTTTTATCACTCTTGGCACATACATATTGGAGATATTCATGTAGTTTAAGAAAAGTGAGGTCATTATTATCTGAGTGTCAATTAAGGGTGGACTGTGTCCTATGGAATTACTGATGAGTCAGTACATTTACAGTTCAAGATTAATACATCACTGTATTTGGTAGTGCATTCAGAGTCCCAAAGGAGACTAGGACAGTAAAACTGCCAGTACAATATTAATGTGATAGTCCAGAAATATAAGGATGTTGTTTGCACCTCGCAAACCTGGCTCACAATTGTTATGCTATGTCCATTATGATGGACCTTTACCTCAAACTGAGGATAAAATCAAAATTCATCAGTAAATCAGTGAAAGAGTAGCAAATTTGCCTCACAGGAACAAAAGAGAAAATAGATTTATTTTGCAAACTAAGAATATTTATTAACAAATTGATAAAGTCAAGTATAATAGTCAAAAATCAATATTCACATGAATATAGCTTGCATAAATATAATTCAGGTCAATACATTTGGCAAATACAAGCAAACGTTATTAAAGGCAACATATGCAAAAATAAGAAACATTCTATCCCCTTGAAGAGAAAACACCCTAATGCCAAACTATGGCTGTGGGCAAGCCAGGAAATTTTAGAAGCATCAAGTGTCAGCAAATATAGGGGGATATGTTCAAGGAAGTGGCACAGTGAGGCGTTAGCTTAGAAGCATCAAGTGTCAGCAAATATAGGGGATATGTTCAAGGAAGTGGCACAGTGAGGCGTTAGCTTAGAAGCATCAAGTGTCAGCAAATATAGGGGATATGTTCGAGGAAGTGGCACAGTGAGGCGTTAGCTTAACGCCTCACTCCGCCACTTCAGAAACGCAAGGCTGCGCCATATTTACAAGGATATGGTGCAGCCTTACGGTTCCCCTGCGCTGGTGCTACACTTAGCAGTGTAGTGCTAATGTAGGCACCCTTGCACCATAGTGCAAGGGTGTCTGCGCACAAGGGAAAGATTGTTTATGTACAGGAAGGTCCTCCTTCCTGTACATAAACAATATATAAATGCCATTTTGTCACTTCTGTGTGTGCTGCTTAATGCACGTCATTTTTTTAAAGATTGTTTATATACAGGAAGGGGGGCCTTCCTGTACATAAACAATTCAAGGCATTTTGCTTTTTCCATGTGTGCTGCACAAGGCAGCACCTGACCGCAATGTCCTACACTGTTCTGCTGACCACTGGGTCCATCGACACAACAGACACCAAGGAGGAAGTCACCTTGCTCTCTGAGGTCAAATCTGTCTAACCACCATGTTTGGAGATGCCAGGATTCCCAGGAGGTACCCTGCGCCACTACCGTAGGGTACCGGACCCCTTGCAGCAACCAACGCTTGTTTAAAATCTAATCCGTACTCCAACACCGCAAAGACCGGCCAGCCAATGAGAGATAGCAGCATCGCAGAGGCCAGCACTGAGTGGCTCAGCTGCCCTCTTTGTCCCCCTTTGCAGTTCTGACTAAAAAGAGTGAGTGCCTTTAAAGCGCGGGCCCAGCCGACCAAAACCCTCTGCTCCTGAGTCCCCTTGGCCCAGGTCCACAAACACAGTCTGTGTCCCCCTGCTCCCAAGACTCTTACAAACTGTGTCCACCCCAATGAGAGCAACTGGACTTGTCCCCAAGTCCCCCATCTCAGCCTGTTTCTAGCTTGCTCCCCTCTTTGCCTACGGTGTAGTGCACAAGGCTAGTAACCCACCCAGAACCTCTGCACCCGGACACTCCAGGGCAGGTAAACCCAAGCTGCTGGTGAATCTTGTGACCCTGACCCCCTAGCACCTTAATTCCTAAAGGGGACCCCTGAAATACGATTCCCAGTGCCTGTCTGCAGTATATATTTCTTTCTCCATAGGAAAGCATTTTCACGTAAACATGCATTTGTGTGACATTTTTACTTACCTGTTAAAAGTGATAACTCATAAAGTTATTACCCAATTAGTAAGTTCTTGGTGGTAAAAATTATTCAAAATACCTTTCAATTTTCTAAAATCGGTCTTGAATTTCTTCTTGAGTGTGTGTCTCATTTATTGGCTCTGTGTGTTCAACAAATGTCTAACACTACCCTCTGATAAGCCTAAACCGCTCACCCACACTACCACAAAAGAGAGCATTTGGGATTATTAATTTAATTCCTGTAAACCAATAAGATTTGCCTGGACTTTCTACATAGTGTACCTCATTTTGGTGTACTACATACACAGGCAGCTTCCTACAATAAGGATCAATCAAAGGCAGTGTTACTAACAAACATGGTGTTAGACCTATCATCCTTAGGGTAATCTTTCCCCAGACGTGCTGCCTTTTGCCTCCCATTTTTGCTGATACCTGTTGTTGGCCTTAGGACTCTGATCACTTTACTATGGCTGACCAGTGCTAAAGTGCATGTGCTTCTCCCTTAAACATGATTACATTGGTGTATACCTGATTGGCACATTTGTGGTATTGGCAAGTCCCTTGTAAAGTAGTATATTATACTCCCAGAGCCTATATTTCAGATGCTACCAGTGGGCTGCAGCACTGATTATGCCACCCACAGAAGTAGCCTTTCAAACCTGTCTCAGGCCTCCCACTGCAGGACCTGTGTGTTCAGTTTACAGCCACTTTGACTTGCCATTTAAAACTACTTGCCAAGCCTTAAACTCCTCTTTTTGTTACATATAAGTCACCACTAAGATCGGCCCTAAGTAACCCTAAGGACAGGGTGCTTTGTAAGTAAAAGGTAGGACATGTCCCTTTTTGTTTTGCATGTCCTGGTAGTGACAAACAGCCTACTTCATTGTTCACTACTGTGAGACCTACCTCTCTTATAGGCCAGCTTTGAGAATTCCTTAATACAGTTTTACGCTATAATTCCTGATGAGACAGGAGTAGCTTTTTTCATGTTTCATATCTTTGAAATTGTAATTATAAATCCTTATTGGTGAAGTTGGTTTTAACATTACTGTTTCGGAAATGCCACTTTTAGAAAGTGGATATCTCACTTACTGCTCTATTTGCCTGCCAGCCTGTCACCAATGCAGGTCTAGGGTGGGTGACATATACACTTTGTGCATTACCTCTAAACAGCCACAAGCATAGGAAGGTGAGGCTCATCTGCATTTTGAGCACTCATCTGCATTCTGATGGGTCTTCCTGGGAAGGAAGGAATGGGAGGGGCTGACACCTACACTTCAATGGGCAGTGTCCTGTCCACACACAAAGCACTGATTTACCCCCCTCCCTCCCACAGACACACACATACACAGATATCCTGCCTGACAGACATGGCTGGATTGAAAGGGATATTTCTGCACTTCAGAGAGCTCCTCTGAAGTCACACCATACATCAAAGGCACTTCTGGGTATGAGTACTGGGTCTCTGGCACCCTAAAATCAGACACCTGTGGATCTTGAACTGAACCTCTGTCAGAAGGACTGCTGGGCTGCTTAAAGGACACAACTGGACTGCTTTTCTGGAAGGACTGCTTTTCTGCATGTTGCCCTGCTGCCTGCTTCTCCCTGGCTCTGCTGAAGGACAGCTGGAATCAGTGTTCCCTCAAAGTGATCTCCATGGGCTTGCTTTCTGTTTTCTGAAGTTTCAGGGTCACAAAATTCATCCTGCAATTCTGCTAGTGCTGCTGGACTCTGCCTTATGTGAGTCTTATCCTTGCCTGAGGTGCCTTCTCCAAGTTCTGGGCCTCAGAAGTGGGTTCTGCGGCTGTTTTCTACAAAACCAACGCATTGTCATCAATAAGTCACTCTAAACCGACAAATTGCACTTCAATGCCAACGCAGAGGGTGTTCGAAGCTCGATGACAACGCAGCGACCTGATTGAGTGGAAGAGATCACCATATCACGCAGAGGGCATCAATGCTTTTCCTCTTACAAAGCACTTTCTCAGAGGGCCCTGCGTGAGTCATGTAGCTGGCCTGCCCTCTATCGTGTTCGCCCTGAACTTTAGGTTTACACCAGTCCCTCGTGACCTCAAGTAACCTTGTGACCACTAGTGATTTATAAGCACTGTTTTTGCATTTAATCTTTAAAAATTAATATCTTGACTTCTACTGATTGGATATTTGTCATTTTATTCTTATTTAGATCAGATACATATTCTCTGTTTTTCTAAACTAGTGTGGAGTCTTTTGTGGTGTATTCATTGTGTTACTGTGTGTGTGTGTGTGTTGTACAAATACTTTATACATTGCCTTGCTAGATAAGCCTGGCTTCTCTTTGCCAAGCTACTAGAGGGTGAGCACAGGTTACCTTTTAATGTGTATCCAGCTTACCCTTACTAGAGTGGTGGTTCCTGCCTGTCCTGAGTGCATACCTCAGCCAACTAGGAATTCCATTTATAACACTTGTGATCTGTTTCCTTCTCACAGATAGTACACTGGAAACTTTCTCCATCTTTGCAGGCTGCAAAATAACTCATAAAGAATTATTCGCCTCCCCGTTGTCTTATTGTCCAAAAGTTTAGATAACTGTCATTTCTAGATGCATGTTTATAGCGAAGTGATCCACCACACAAGTGTACTATCGTGCTAGACTGAACTAGAGACTGTCATGAACACTTGCAGAAGGCGCAGGACTGAGCCTCATGCATACTTGTCATACCTATGCACACAGACCCCGCCTTGGTGGTGCTGTCAGCGTGGAAACATGATTTCATTTCGTATTGCTTTGAGATGTTTGTTTGTTAGAAAGGTGGGAGTGAAATGTCATGTTTAATTGATCATCCTCAACAATGTACATTGAAAAACATAAAATACTAATAAACAGATTTGACAAAAAAAAAAAAAAGAATTATTCACCTCCCCTTAGCTGCAGGTGCTGAGAATCATTGTCCAAGCCCAATTGTTTGTTACTCTAGGACCTTCAAAAATAAGCTAACAAAAAATAAAAGGTTTTAGTGAGAACACTGTGACTTTGGTGCCTGAAACAAAAAACACAATTATGCACAACAAGTAGAAATACATCAGTAACTCCAAAACGGAGTGCGGCACATAGGGCCCTTCATGCTAATGTTAAAGGGCACTTTTTCTAACTACAGTAAGTTAAAACATGTAATCCACTCACCTTACTACATTTAAACATAAAATAAGTGTAATATAAAGTGTGCACATGTATAAATAAGGGTTATGCATGTAGGAGCGTAACATTTTAAAAGTAAAAATAAATTATAATGACACTGAGTTTTCAATTCCCCCATCTAATAATTTCTTACGTGTGCATCAAACTGTACTCAGTTAGGATTAGATCAGCACTTGCGTTTCCAATGGCCCAAATTGTTACAATTATGGTATGGCAAAGTCTTTGTTACCAGAGCCATATACATCCCTGAATTCAAATCAACCGGGACTCCTTGCCCTCTACCTAGAGGGACACCATTCCCATCTTGCATCATCTGCCCACCGCCTTGATAAGCAATTCCATTCATTCCATTGTCTCTGCTAGAACCATAGTCAGATTTAACCGGTACAGACCATTTTTAAATCCCTTCTGATCCTGTTTCGTATGATGCAAGATCTTATCTCAAGGTTTTGCTTACCAACAGATCACATTCCACTGGATTTACAAGGTAATCTCTGGGCACAAATCAAGAATGAACTGAGACACAAAATTAACTAAAATCTCCTTGCTCAGCATTTTTAATACCACTATGCTGATTTAACACTTGCATAAGCCGTTCATAATAAGCATGCACTGACTCTTTAGGTTCTTGAGTAGTTCTCGACATTTTCAACCTCCTACTTCTTAGTTTTCAAGAAATGTGTCTCCTGATTCCCCACTGCACAGACACCTTACATTAAGGCTCTGCAGGGTCAGCGCCAAAGTTCTTGCCTTCACCCCTCCTGCTTTGCTTAATTCATTTTTGTTGCCTTTAAGACTCTGTGCACTTTCCCCTGCTAACCAGTGCTATCCCTGTCAAACATGGTAAAATTGACCTGCATCTGTTTGGCACATTTAACTTACTTGCAAGTCCCTAGTATATGATACTAAATGTACCCAAGGTCTGTAAAATAAACGCTACTAGTAGGCCTGCAGCACTCGTGCCCCCCACTACAGTAGCACTTTCAAACTAGCACAAAAGAACGCCATAACACCGCCAATACTCCAAACGGGCTACTCAGCTGTTAAGTTATCCTATCTTTGGACCTTGGCCAAAATAATGACTTCTGTGCAAACGTCTTAATTTCCCTGAGTTGCCTCAGATATAATACGAAAGAAAAAGGTGCAGTGTGCTGACCAAATAAACGTTCCCCACACATCCTGGTTTACCTAATTCTGTCTCAACCGGACCCCTAGAAACCATGCTGTTCTAAGTAGACCTCATGCTGTAGAGCAGGGGTCTTCAAACTGTGGGGTGCGCGTGCGACCCCCAGGGGGGCTGTGGAGTGATGAAAAGGGGGTCACGCATTCCCACTCATACTTCTGCCCAGGCCCTAGGGCTTCAACCCCCCTCTTCCCCCGTCCTGTGCTGCAGTGCAACTTGAGCTGCTGGGGCTCGGCTGGACAGTGTCTGGAGTCTTATCTCCGGCACGCCAGTCCAAGTTTTTCAGAGGTCTTTAAAGACCATTTGCATATTTACATGCCTTTGTAAACTGGTTACAGAGGCTTCGTGTTTTTTTCCGCGGTTCCAGTACCCCCCGGGTCCTCACTCTGCCTATTCCTTACATTTGTACTTTAGATTTACTGCTGTAGTATGAGAATGCATTTAATGAAAAGGAATATAAAGTAGGGTTGCCAAAAGAAAAATGTCTGCCCTGTGTTGTTTAAAGAGCCTGTAAAGACCTCCTCTTGACACTAAATAGACTTATAATTAAAAAAGTATGTGTTCATTCATTATGTGACTTGTCTGTCTTTGTTCTCTTTAATTATCAGTCATGGATCATTGAGGCAGCCCTAGAACACAATTAAAAGTGCTTTCTATTTATACTTGCTGTTCAAAGTATGCACAGATAAGTGCTTAAAATACGGCTTTAGGTTACTGCTTATTTTTGTACCGACTGGGCCATCAAAATAATCTGCTAGCTATCCTAACCATAGGACTGGAAATTTGTTGCAGGATCAGCACATTATTTATATCCTCACCCTCGATTACCGATTAATGCCATAAGAGCAATAGTTTAACTTAGATCTTAAACCCTTCGCCGCCCCCAATAACATGCTGAGTTACTTCAAGTGCCTGGGAATGCACAGTGCATTCAGACAACTCACTCATCATTCTCGCCCTTCTCTTTCACGCTCACCCTGCACTCACAGCGTTCACAATGCACTCACACTGATCACCATGCACTCACACCATTCACCCGCTCACCCTGCACTCACAGTGATCACTCTGCATTCACAATGCACTTGCGCTGTTCACCCTATACCCCACTCTGCAGTCACACAAGCACACTACTCATCCTACACTCATGTAACACTTCACTCACTGCTCAATATGCAACTCACTCAAACAACCCCATCAGTAATCACACATTCATTCATAACATTCTAAACTTGCATTCGCACCTAAACTCATAAATTCATACGCCACTTCACTCACCCTGCAGTCACTCTTCTCACCCTACTCTCACACTGTTGCATCGCTCCCCGTGCACTCACATGGGCACTCTTGTCACCCACAGTGCATGATGGGGGAAATACTGGCACCCTCACAGGAGCAATTTAATGAAACTCACCAGACATAGCAGGTTTGCTCAGAAACAGAGTGAAATGTATTTATTGGTACCAAAAGCATGCATCATTGCTAATTAGCAAGGAAGAAGTCAGACCTGCCACCTTAGAGGCTCTCAAACCGCTTCTTCCCAGAGTGACAGATTTCTAGGTGCTATATACCAAAAATAATGCCATGTCAGCGGAACTAGAATAAGGCACCAAGCCAAATATGGCTCACATGACCAGAAAGGCAGGCTCTCCACTGTGTAACACTTGCATATCATGTAGTCAAGACAAGCAAGGTGACCTGTAAGGGGGTACACAATAGCTTGTTAAAGATTGTCCAGGCAAGGTCAGATAGGAAGCCCTTTTGAGCTCCAGGCCTCATGTTAATGTGATCTTATATAAGCATGAAATCTTTTGAAGTGCATGCACATGAATTTATATGGCTATTCATATATATTTTGTAACAGTGCAGAGGGTTAATGTGCCTGCTACACAGAATATGTACCATGCAGATCACAGAAATTAATGTAACTAAACTATGAGTAGCGCTATAAAAAAAGGAAATGTTTGTCAGAAAGGTGCTGTAGAGAGATGAAGTGCATTGTTGATGAGTGGTAGTGAGGGAATTCATGGAGAAGAAGGAAACGGGGGTGGGGCACCGAAAAAGACTGTTGCGCAGTGTGCAACCAGTGTTAGGGCCAGCCCTGGCTGGGTGTGTTAGCCCCCACCCCCCGAAGTTCTGGTCTAGTGGCTCCCCTGCTTCTGCCTAATATTATTATTTACATTTGTAGTGCGCTACTGTTACCAAAAGATGTCCTGGGGCTAATAACCATCTGCTGCCGGAAGGACAATGAAAAACAACCAGAAGGAGAAGGAGAACCACCCAAATGGGGTAACCTACAGAGCATAGAGAAAGGTTTTTATATCTTCCTAAAGGATAATAGATTCTTGGTGGAGCAAAGCAAAGGAGGGTGCAAGTTCCATAACTGCGCGGCCTACACCAAAACAGCGATACAGACAACTCATGCCTTCTTGAACTAGGGAACAATAAGCCGAGTGGCACAGGCTGAGAGGAGCATACGGGTCCGACCCGTATGCTTGGTGAGGAGAGATGAGAGGATGAGAGAGGACAGCAAGGGAGTGAGAGAATTTGATTGAAGAGGTCAGGGATGAGGAGAAATGTGAATTGCCGAAGAGAAGTGTGGACACGCAAGAAGTGAGTGTGAGCCAAAGGTGAGGGCTTCTGTTAGAACAAAGGGGAGGTGTGAAAGATGAATGGGGGGACTGGAGAGGTGTAAGATACAAATAGACAAAAAGTGAATGGAGAGACGAGGTGAATGAGAGGTGCTGAGGGGCACAGGAGGTGACGGGCCAGAGAGGCCATGAGATAAATGTGAGAGACTGTTAGAGATGAGAGCAGTGAAAAGACAGAATGGCAAGAGGCGATTAAAGGTGAAGTGAGAGGTTGAATGGGGATGTTGTAAATTGGCAGAAATGGGTTAGCGTTAGCAGAAGCCATCTTGCATTTAGAAGTTATCTTATCTGCTGTTTAGAAGCCATTTTGTCTTCCTAGAAGCCATCTTGCCTACCATGTGCTGCCATGTGCTCACCATGTGCTTTGTCCTACTTTCCTTTTAGCTGCGCCTGAAGTCTGCCTAGTAACAGGATATATTTAGCCTCCTCCACTTTAACGCATGCTCAGAAATGCCTGGTAGAGTCTGCAGCTGTTACTGATTAGTTTTACATAGGAATGTGTTCACTACGTTCTGAAACTGTTAGCTCCTCCCACTTGGTTGAACAAAGAGAACTTGTATGTCCATTTTAGGTATTCTTTGCGTGCTCACGGGAGCCAGGACTGCCCCTTTCATTTATGCTTACTGTGTAAGTCTGAAATGTATTTAAGGCGCCAGCTTTTTGAATTCCTCAGACTGTCTCATTCATTTGCCATGGCTTTTGGGCGACGCAGCCTCACCTCATATGAGTGTAATAAACTGTCCTTTGATATTTCAGAGTTCTGTGTCAGTCTCTTACTGCTTTTATGGACTACGTATCAGTGACACCCTTGAGAAGCAGGATTTTTGATTACAACAGGGAGACTTCAGAAGTTGTAGAAAGGGGTGAAAGAAAATAGCCTGCAAAGTGAGAGAGGGATCAGGGTTTGGGAGAGGAGAGAGGGATGGAAGGGAGGGAATGAGTGAGTGAGAGAAAGCTGCATGGGTAAACTTCTTAACTCTGCACAAAACCGCCAGGGTTTTAAGGGACCCTTGCTTCTCCCGGCCAAGGCCAGGTGAGCTTCTAATGTGGCTGCATGTATTCCTGCGGAGTGGAAGCCCCTTCACAATGGTTGACTACAAATCTTTCTGATGTTATTTGCTGTATTTTGGTTATAAGCGGTACAAAAGGGGGTGGTGATGGACGGAGCATCTGAATCAATCAAACACTCACACCCAGTCAAAAGATCTGGGTTTAATCCATCACCGTTCTTTAGCCCACTCTGCCACCCCAGTTCAGACATGGCTATATGCAAATCAGTCTGACCCTGTGCCTCATGGGAACAGTCCAGCCCGAACTGCCAAGCCATGTCTTCCCTGGACCGGAAACAAGCTTCCGAGGACCGGTTTCTGGCATTCCAGCCGTCTTCAGCCCGGCTTGCTTGAATCCAGTGGCAAAGTGAGCAAGGGACTCACGTCTGAGCATACCCTGCCACACTTGAAGGACTGGGTTATTTAAGACCCAGCGGTGCCAGGGGACAACACCTGAAACCTTCGTGGGTAACCTGCTCCGGCGTACGAATGACAGAGACACGGGACACTTCCTTCGGCGTCAAAGATTCAAGGTTTATTTACTGCAGGGAAACACAGAAGTCACAGGAAGTACAACGAGTGTAGTTCGGGGAGACTGCTTCAAATTGGTTCTGTGGATCGCTCCTTTTATACACGATTCTCCCATAAGTTAACATGGTATACAAAAGTTTACGACTTGGTTCCCACAATTATCCCCGAGAGGGGTCGTTTTTGGTCACTTTGATACATTCAAGGTCCGGAATATAAGTGCGGAAACATTTGGCGGTTCCCAACTGTAAAAACCCATCTTCCCACCATTAGTACATTCCAATCAGCAGTAAAACAGATCGAAGAAGGAACAAGAACAGGTGTGGAGGAAGATGGAGACAGTGGGGAGATTGGAAAGGGTGTAAAAGGGGAGGTATCGGGAAACACGAGCTACAGGCATCAAAGGGACGTGCCTAATGAGATGCACGGCTGAGACAATAAACCGGCACGGCAAGATGAGCCTCGAGCGGGGCCATCTGCCTTACAGTATCATCCCCCTCGTCATAAAGACATTTTCAAAAGACATGTGTCTTCCGCAGATATCTTGGGAATCCCAGGGTCGCGAAGCGGACAACCACTTACAATTGCCACGGAACCTCAGACGCTCCTTTTGCCCTCATGTAGGCAGGCACTAGTCGGAATCATACTCGATATTCATCAGACCATCTAGATGTTGCTGTAACATAGCTCTGTCCAACCGAGTCCCCTTGGTAACAGGTGGCTGTCTTATACACGTTGTAGCACAGAGGCCACATAAGGCAGGACCACACTGCACACAAAGGCAACACGTGAACAGGAATGCCACAACGACTCCGATAATCATCAGAATCTTCCAACCCCAAGTCGACATCAGGCCCCAAAACCACCCAAGTAGCGTCCAATCCCCTACATCCACGTGTATGGATTCAGAGATTTTATGCAACTTTGAGATGGCTTGATAGACAGTCGGAGCGTTATCCGGAATGAAAATACAGCAGCTCGAATGGATCACCTTACATACCCCACCTCGATCTGCTAAGATCACGTCTAAAACCATACGGTTTTGTAACGTCATAAGTCTATCCGCCTGAAGTTCTGTGGTGATATTACCAAGGGCACTGGCAGTAATATTAGCTGTCGATTCTACCACTCGAGTCAACTGTCTCAGGTTCCTACTATTAACCATAGGCCCCCAAAACGGGAGGAAACCCTTGAAAAAGTCTCCTGCCTCTTGACCGGCAGTATCCTCTTCACTAATTACGCCTCTCACAACTCTTGTCTTGTGATAATCTGCATCTACAGTGAACGTCGGAGGCAACAAATTTGCGATAAAGCATGCGCCCGCAAAATCGGAGGGCAACCATGCATACGCACGATCATGGCAGACAAAGTACGTACCCTTGGCAGCCAGAAACACAGGGGACGAGACCATAGGCAGAATGTAATTCTCGGAGCAAGCACTCTCTCCAAGCCGGGCTTTCGATCTTCGCCCACGACCCATTAGACAAAAATTACCAATGTGGGGTACGACCCATATCGGAGGCGAGCTTTTAAGCTGTTTATCACTCGTGAGCGCACTGTACTCAACCTTACTCAAGACCCTATAGGCTTGTACCTCTTCCTCTGGGATGAGCGACGGCTCATAGATATCTCTATCTAAATCTTCTATCGCTATGGACAAAGGCTTATAGTACGAGCCAAGGCCAAGGTAGGGAGAACGTGGCTCTCGACTGGGGTGAGAATCTAGTGCGCTTCGAAACATTGTCTGGAACGCTCGAGCTGAACCCTGGGAACTATACGGTAAGACCAGATATGGGATTCCCTTATCCGTGGTATGCGGCATTAGTCCACACACCCAACAATTAGTAGTATTTACCACTAACTGGTGCTGGTGAAGGAGCTGAATAAAGGAATTATTGCGGAATTCTGCACGTCTAGCCTGCTCGTGTTCGGGTAAGATATGAAAGGAATGAGGGGATGTAGTGGAGGTAAGTGTAGGGTCAGAGGTAGGAGTAGGTATAGCAGAAGGTAAGAAGTAAGACATCGTGTAATACACCCCACCCGCCAATAGTGCAGAAACAATCAGAAGAAGTACGAATATTTGAAACATAAAACATTTGGTACGAGTAAGTTGTTGTAACTTGAACCTTTGCGCCTGAGCTTCTTCCAAGTCCATCAGCTTTGAAAACGCCATCCCCTATGACCGTCCGCAACGTTTCTTGACGCACTTCGTTCTGTGTAGCAGTAGTCAATTCCTAGGAGTTCCCAGGAACCGACGGTCTTTAACCTAGCGCCAAGACCTGCTAACCAGAAGGAAGTACACGCGCGGCCCTACGGCCTTTATTCACAATGTGTATGCAAAAATGTCTCTCAGCTGTGGAAGCAAAAACACATATGGAACGAAACTCAATATATATATATACAAAAATAATTACAATAATACGGGTGTTCGGACTAATCGTGGAAAACGGGATGATGCACTTATCAAGGGGCAGAACGGGATTATTTTATTTGTCCTTAGTGCTGGAACGCAAAAAGTATCGAGTTTTCCCAGGACGTGTATGTTCATCAAACAAAGGATCCGATGAGGGAACAGAGTCCTGTTGATCAGCCGAATGTTCTGGTCTCGAGTCTTTTGATGACAAATGTTCAACAGTGTCTTTCTGCTGCACTGAGGATTCTCTGACAGGTTGTGCGTCGCTGAAAGGTACAAACGCCGACAATCCTTCGGATTCAGATGAAGCAATGCCCCTCCTCACCCACGAGTCTGCCGGCAAAGGAATAGGAACTTTCTTTGTATGGGTGGCATGCACCCAATTTTTCCGGCCTTCTAAACGAACGGCAGTTCTCGTGGCAAGGAGGACCTGGTAGGGTCCAGTAAACCGGGGTTCCAAGTTCTTCTTGCGGAAAAAATTTGTGGGGACCACCCAGTCTCCGGGCTGGAGCTGGTGGCCTGGACCCTCCGTCTGCGTCGGCAATGCTTCGTAAACCTGTTGGTGAATTAACCTCAGTTTAGCAGTCAGATCATGAAGATAGTCAATCAACATTGGGTATTCGAGACTGGAGAACACACCCGGACCCCCCACACATTCGCAGGACGACCGAACACTATTTCATAGGGACTAAGCCCTACTCAGGAGTGTACGGTTGCCCTAGTTGATAACAAAGCTAAGGGTAAAGCATCAGGCCACGAAAGACCAGTCGTAGCCTGAATCTTCGCTAGTTTCAATTTAAGGGTGCCATTATACCCTTCAACCAAACCAGCTGACTGGGGGTGATTGGCGCTATGGAATTTTTGATTAATTCCAAGGCCCTTACACACACTCTTCATCACACTCCCCACAAACTCACTTCCGTTATCCGACCATACAATCCGAGGCATTCCATACCGAGGAAAGTATTCCTTCAGTAGGATTTTCGCAGTAGACAAAGCAGTGTTGTCTTTGAGGGGATAGGCTTCAATCCATCGGGAGAACGCGCAAACCACAACTAAAACGTATTTCAGATTATTGCATCGCTCCATATGGATGAAGTCTAATTGAATCACCTCAAAGGGACATGAAGGGGGAGCAAAACTACCAGGAGGAGTTGGGGTTCCCTTACCAGGATTGTACAACATACATACCATACAATTTTTAACCAATCGTTCAGCACATTTCGTGATACCATCATTCTTCCACACAGGGGACAACAGCTTACAAATACCTTTCACGCTAATATGTGCTAACCCATGCGCCATTGTCACAACAGCCAGCACATACGCATCTGGTAACATCCATCTCTTATGTTCCGACAAATCAACCCAACAACCATTCACATCCAACTTCCCCGTACTTTCTTCCCACTTCGTCTTTTCAGTTTCGGTGGCCTCATTCTGAATTGCTTTCACACTCTCGATAGTGTCCTCACACATACTCGATTCGGTGGCCACCTAACCGAACTCGTCACATACATTCTAGTGCTAAGATTCCGTGCAGTCTCCTTAGCAATCTCATCCGCAAAGGCATTACCACGACCAACATCATCCGTCACCTTACGATGCGCACTACATTTAACAATCGCTACCTGCTTAGGCAACGTAAGTGCATCCAAAAGATCATTCACGAGCTGTCCATGCTGAATCTTCGTACCATGCGATGTCATAAAACCTCTCTCTCTCCACAACCGTCCAAAGCTATGGGCGACACCAAAAGCATATTGGCTGTCGGTAAACACATTCACACGTTTCCCTTTCGCTAACACACACGCTCTAGTTAGAGCGATCAGCTCTGCAGCCTGGGCAGAGTTCTGATTCAATCTCGCAGTTTCCACAACAGTATTCAAAGTCACAACAGCATACGCAGTAGTCACATCGCCATTCGGCAATTTAAAACATGAACCATCCACATACAACGTTCCGTCTGGATTTTCCAAAGGAGTGTTTTTAAGGTCCACTCGACCTTTTGTTTCCTCTTCAGTTCTCAAATAACAGTCATGCGCTGCTATCTCATCTGACTCTGTGCTAATGGGTAACGAAGTTGCCGGGTTCAGAACATTACAACGTTTTATCTGAATATGACTTGCCAACAGCGTCAATTCGTACCCAGACAACCTCGCACTCGTCAAGTGCTGAGTTTTCGTACGATTCAAAAGAGTATCGACTGCATGCGGAACCATCACCGTAAGCATATTAGCCATGACCAATCCTGCTGATTGTCGGATGGACACCGCAGCTGCCGCTGTTGCTCTCAAACAACTTGGCAATGCTCTAGCTACCGGGTCCAAGGTCGAGGAAAAATATGCACATGGACGTTGCTTACCACCAAAAGGCTGCGTTAAGACACTCAAGACACAACCTTCCCTCTCGTGAACATATAGTGTAAACGGCTTGCTATAGTCAGGAGTACCTAACACAGGAGCCGAACACAATGAGTCACGTAATTCAGAAAAACTTTTCTGACATTCTTCCGTCCATGGTAAAGGAGTTGAAACATCCTTGCACGTAAGAGCCACCAATGGTTTCGCTAGCAATGAAAAATTTGGAATCCATTGCCTGCAATACGACGTGATACCTAGAAAAGCGCGCACATCTCTTTGGGTTGTTGGCACAGCCATTCGCACAATTGCTGCAATTCTCTCTGGGGTCAACCGTCTTCCCTCCTTTGACAATAAGTGACCTAGATAGGTCACTTCTTGACAACAATATTGGAGTTTAGAAGGTGACACCTTGTGATGTAAGTCACAGAGATGTTGCAGCAACGACACCGTAGCAATTTTGCAAATGTCCTGAGTATCTGCGGCTACCAATAAGTCATCGACATATTGGATTAAGGCCGCCCCAGCCGGCAACGAAAACGCATCCAGTTGACCCTTCAAGGCTTGACTGTAAATCGATGGACTCTCACAGTAGCCCTGAGGAGCGCGTTTAAACCGGAAGCTGCGTCCACCAAGAGAGAAACCGAAAAGGTCTCTGCTCTCTTCTGCAATGGGAATGCTGAAGAACGCATTCTTCAAATCGATCACCGAAAACCACGATGCAGAAGCTGGAATCAGAGTCAGTAGCGCCGTGATGTCAGGCACAACAGGAAACTGAGGAATCACAATTTTATTTACCTCCCGTAAATCGATAACGAAACGATAAACAGGTGGTTTCGAAGGATCAGTACATTTTAGAATGGGCAGTACAGGGCTGTTGCACACGTTTCCCCGCGTCTCTTCAATAACGTCTTTCTCGATCAAATCATAGATGATCGCTAACAATGCTCGTTCACCATCAAGAGAGATTCGATACTGGGGAATACGTGGCAACCGCACATTAGATTTCAACTGAACAACATAAGGGGAGATGTCAAGCAGGCCCACATCATTGGGACCTGTTGCCCACAAAGATGCAGGAAGAGAACTCAATTCCGGTGGAAGCTTTTCGAGAGACAAGTACATAGGAGAGACAACCCTCTCTCCTAAAGTAAGCTTTACACCCGCAGGAGAACAATACAGAGTTGCATACAAACGCTTTAGCAAATCCAGGCCCAAAAGATTTTCACCACAACCCGTAGTCAAAATCAACGGAGCTTCTAGCTCACGAGGCCCAATTGTAAGGGGCAAAGGGCGTGAAACTGGATTGCTAACGGGGGCGCCAGAGAATCCAACGGAAACATTTGTTAAGCCAGACAAAGGTGCGCCAGGGAGTTTCGAATGCATTATGGAACTTTTCGCTGCACCAGTGTCCAACAGAAAAGGCTCAACGACGCCCGATGTAGCAACTGCGACATAAGGCCCTCTCTGATCAACCGGAACTGATACCACTCCCTCTCCTTGTCTATGGCTGTCCTAATAATTACTGTTGTCAGTTCCCTGATCGACGTAATAATTGTCTACATTGTACTGCGCAGATCGTCCTTGCGATGATCCACGTTGATCAAAACAATTATCGGAATTTGATGAGTTATCTGAACGGTCATTTTGAACCCCACGACCTCTACCACGTGGTGCCTGCTGAGAACCACCACGACCTCCTCTAGATGAATTACCACTGTTACGATCGTTTAAAACGGGACAGTTAAATTTTAAATGACCCTCCTGTCTACAATAGGCACATTGATTGTACCCTAACGAAGATCTTTGGGAAGAGGAGTCATTCCGAGGTTGTGACCTATTTGATTGCGACTGCGGTCTATTTTGCTGCGAAGTATTCTGATTCGAGCGCGGGGGATAGGCCTGCTGTAACAACACTTTAGTTTTAAGTTCTTTCGTCTTCTTATCAGCGCGGTCGTTCTCCTCTTTTTCTCTGTTCTCATAATACTGTGCCGTAGCCAATATTTGAGCCGAGGTAGAAACGGCCCACGCACTCTCAGAATTTTTTAATTTATTGCTCAAGTCGGGCAATAAGTTAGAGACAAATTTGTCCACGAACAACCGCTGACCACCCTCAGTGCTCATATCCTGACCACTGTGATCGATGAATGCCTCCTCAAATCTCGTGAAGAAATCAGAGACACTCTCGTCCTTTTTCTGTTTACAGGCTGACAATTTGTCCCAGTTCACCCTCATAGCTGGCATAAGTGTTTTCATTAGCGTAATTATTCTCTGAGGGAGAGCAACAATCAACTGCTCGGGTTTAGCACCACCAGTTTGTAACCCATCCGCCGCTACAAGGGCAGCCCAATCACCACCTAATTCGTTTGGGTGATTCTCCTGACGAATCTTAGCCCATACCGGTTGAGGTACGACATTGCCGAACAGCATGTCAATATCGGCAAGATTCATTATCGTAGCGTCTACAAGCTGCGATAATTCTTTATAATACCCTGCAGGATTTTTGCGAGGGTCAGGCAAAGATTGCTTCACCTGTAAAACTTCAGAGCGTTTCCATGGGAGATGTATCCATACTCTCTGGAAATGTGCCGGGATCGGTGGAACAGCACCAGCATCGCCTGGCATCCAAACTGGTGGAACTTCACGCATGGGAAACTGCCCAGACGGATCTAACTGCCTCTCAACATCCTCAACAAACAAAGCTTGAGGTATAGGAGCGGGACGGAAAGATAGCAACCGTTCAACAGCACGTCGAACATTAGTATCCACTATCAGTCCATTCGAGAACTGAAGCTGGAGATCAGACAAAGCGGTCAACACCTCGTCAGGTGCATCGGCCGATATCTGATCACGCAGTACCTTGCACATTTCTTCAAACACGTATCTTTGTGTCGGTACATTGAATTGGCAGAACGTATCAAGTACAACACGTGGAGGATTTCTAAGAGGGTGCGTCATCCAACCCATCGCCATATTGTATAGCGAAGCACGTTCCCTGTTACCGGGAAGCTGACTACGTCTCTGAGGACCATCTGAACCAGCAGACCCGAAAACAGGTCCGAGAGAATGGAAAAAACTAGCCGCAACAGGAGAAGTACGACTACGAGTAGACGGAGAAGTATAGCACAAGGGACTAACAAGAGAAGAGGTAGAAACAGAAGAAACAACAGGAGTAAGTAGAGCAGGAGCAGTAGCGGGAGCAGGAGTATGTGGAAGCGGAGGAGCAGTAGGAATAGCAATAGGCAAAGGAGCAGGAACAGTCGGAAGAACGGGTGCAGGTTGAGGAACAGGCTGAGGAACAGGTACAGGGGGGGCCACAGGAGCTGCGGTACCCTGTACGTACTGAGGTGGTGACTTCATAAGATAAGACATTAATGGATCCTCAACTGACTCTTCCTTCTTATCCGACTCCGTTGGCAAAACAGGATAGCATTTATCTATGGACATACGCTGTAGCCTATCAAACACTTCCTTTTCCTTAACCTCCTTATCACGCTGAAACTGCTCTGCTTTCTTTACAATGGTAGCAACACCATCTCTCTGATTACGTTTAGTCTGTCTGATCTCTTTCTGTCGGGCTTCTTTACGCCACAACCGAAAGGCATCAAACATGGCCGGCCTTGACTTTCTCTCAAACAATTTAGTCTCAAGATTATCTAAGATCGTTGTCTCAAACTACCATGAGGTGGCCAACTAAGGGCACCATCTTTCTTAGTGTAACGGATCCAGTAATCATTAAAAGTAATCGGGCCTAGCCCGTGTTTGCTGTACAGCTCATAAGTTGGAGTTCCAACCGGAGGTATAGGACACAAGTCCTCCAGTCGGGAATCCGTACCACAATGTCTGAAACAACTAAACAAAGTACTGCGACCAGGCATCTTGCACACTAGTCGAGTTTCACAAACGTCAAGGGTTACGGGATTTACCAAGTCCCAGCAAAGAGCAAAAACCCTCGGTTTTTGGCGACTGCAGACGTCAAATATCACAACAAAGTACCAAGAACTACAAATGCAATGGAACCATGCAACAACTAAGCAACCACAACCAAGAACTCTGGGAGCGACCCACAAATACTTAACTCAAAGATCGATGGCGTCACCAGGAAGGCCCGTCAATCGTCTCGCTATACCAAGGTCTACGCCAGGCGCCAAAACAGGTCTACAGTCAGGGCAGCAGTCCGTCGCAGCCGTCAGGAGGCGGGAATCTTCGCGGGAAAAGTCTTCGGGCCACTTGTTTCGACAACAAGATCGATGAAGCGGAGTGCACCTTCCCTCGGAGATTTCACACGAAGTTCCTCACGATCGTCGGGCTTGGACCGGTACCACTGATGCAGCCCCACGTTGGGCGCCAACTGAAGGACTGGGTTATTTAAGACCCAGCGGTGCCAGGGGACAACACCTGAAACCTTCGTGGGTAACCTGCTCCGGCGTACGAATGACAGAGACACGGGACACTTCCTTCGGCGTCAAAGATTCAAGGTTTATTTACTGCAGGGAAACACAGAAGTCACAGGAAGTACAACGAGTGTAGTTCGGGGAGACTGCTTCAAATTGGTTCTGTGGATCGCTCCTTTTATACACGATTCTCCCATAGGTTAACATGGTATACAAAAGTTTACGACTTGGTTCCCACAATTATCCCCGAGAGGGGTCGTTTTTGGTCACTTTGATACATTCAAGGTCCGGAATATAAGTGCGGAAACATTTGGCGGTTCCCAACTGTAAAAACCCATCTTCCCACCATTAGTACATTCCAATCAGCAGTAAAACAGATCGAAGAAGGAACAAGAACAGGTGTGGAGGAAGATGGAGACAGTGGGGAGATTGGAAAGGGTGTAAAAGGGGAGGTATCGGGAAACACGAGCTACAGGCATCAAAGGGACGTGCCTAATGAGATGCACGGCTGAGACAATAAACCGGCACGGCAAGATGAGCCTCGAGCGGGGCCATCTGCCTTACAGTATCATCCCCCTCGTCATAAAGACATTTTCAAAAGACATGTGTCTTCCGCAGATATCTTGGGAATCCCAGGGTCGCGAAGCGGACAACGTCCGTTCGTTGGCTACTTGAGGCCAAGAGACAAAGATGGAACCCGTGGGTACAGATGAAAAACCCACGTAACAAACGAACGGTTTAAGTTAGCACAGCGAAACTGCGCACACGTAATAAACTCGTCATTTGCGGTTCGTAGATACCAGACTCGACCATATTCGTGCGAGTCGGAAACACCACTTACAATTGCCACGGAACCTCACACTTATGGCGGCCAAAAGTGGTACAAAAGGGGGTGGTGATGGATGGAGCATCTGAATCAATCAAACACTCGCACCCAGTCAAAAGATCTGGGTTTAATCCATCACCGTTCTGCCAAGCCATGTCTTCCCTGGACCGCTAAAGAACGTTCAAGCAAGCCGGGCTGAAGACGGCTGGAATGCCAGAAACTGGTCCTCGGAAGCTTGTTTCCGGTTCAGGGAAGACATGGCTTGGCAGTTCGGGCTGGACTGTTCCCATGAGGCACATGGTCAGACTGATTTGCATATAGCCATGTCTGAACTGGGGTGGCAGAGTGGGCTAAAGAACGGTGATGTATTAAACCCAGATCTTTTGACTGGGTGTGAGCATTTGATTGATTCAGATGCTCCGTCCATCACCACCCCCTTTTGTACCGTATTTTGGTTATAAACAGGTACTGATGGGGTGAAATCTTTCCTCAGTGTTACTGTGTGTAAAACATTTATTTCAAAATAATGAAGCAATGCTATCCCAAAATACACGGCATCACATAATATCATTTACATTTTCTTCCCACACAATTTAGTCAAGCCTGTCGCGTAATTTGGACCTCACCTGCCTCATAATTCCAGTAGCCCTGCCTACAGGTTTAGAAATTTTTGTCAGGAGGGGGTCCTTACACCTCAAAATGTTGACGGGGGTCTCAGCATTCAAAAGTTTGAAGACCTCTGCTGTAGAGACTCCTGATAAAGTGAAAATTGTGAGTATAAAACAATTAACCTGCTCTTTGAAGCTAGGCCTACGCTTTATCAGATACCTAAAAAAACATTTTTGAGGAAGCGAATTATTTTATGCTGGCACTTCTTTCTTCTTCCTTGTTAGCTGCATCATGAGAAATGCCATAATATATAGCAATTAACCCTCGTGTTTGTGTTATGTTTAGCTAATGACTCATTCACCATGTGAAAGACAGTTACGATGACAGCCTGACAGAATTAAAAGATTTATTTAGATTTGTTTCTGTCAAAACTCATCTTTTATGTCGTTATCAAAGAGCCTTCAACAGTTGTTTTTTTGTGTGTATTAGGCGGCAGGCCCGATATCGTCAGCACTATTTTCTTTGAAGTAAGGTTTCCTTTGCTTCAAAATGCAAAGTAATTTTATTCATCACGAGCTTTCATGAAACTCCCTCGCCCGTGAAAATTTCACCTGCTGTTTTTGTCACTCACTTTCAGTCAGACCGGCGCTTCCAAGGGGAGGGCTGCAAGCCACATCACGCCCCACTCGAGATAAACAGCTCTACACGGCTTCGACTGTCAGGTGGGCTTAGCCGAAATCTTGTTTACAATTGAGAGGGCTTTTCATACTGATATAATTGGCAAGCAACTCTTTCCTTACAAGTACCAATGGATGAAAAACAGCATTTTTCTGCAAAACAGTTCATTATTGGAATGCCGAAAACGAACCAGTGAAAAGATTCATTATTACTCTGTTATAGTGAATTAGAATTCGAGGTTGTTCTGAGGTAAAATGTGCAACCATTTCCCACTGTTAACCTCGTTTATTTCACCACGTTGTTATTTCATTTAACTTACATACAGCTAGATTCATCAAAGGCCCGTTTTGCGAGTCAGTAATAGTGATTATTAAGGAATCGCTATTACAGACTCGCAAAACCGGATTCATGTACAAATCGCAATTTATTTTGCGATTCCTACAGCTTCCATATTTGCGATTAGCTAATTGCTAATCGCAAATAAGGAATAACTCCCCATTCATTCCTATGGGCCGAAAGGCCCATAGGAATGAATAAGAAAACATATCAATGCGCGAATCGCTATTAGCGATTTGCATTTGGAAATTGCGATTTCAAGGGTGCAGGGGGGTGTCCAAAGGACACCCTGTTGCACCCCTGAAATGACATTGGACGCTGGTGTTACGCACACACATATCCCAAGGACATGTGTGTGTGTAACATACAAGTTAGAAAAATGCACTTAAGTGCATTTTTCTAAGTTTCCGCTATTTACCACGCGGTTTGACTTCGCGGTAAATAGCGGCCCAAAATTGCGAATTTGCATTTTTTAAATGTATCATGAATTGCATTTAAGGAATCTCAAATAGAGATTCCTTAAATGCAATTGCTCGCAAATTTGAGAATTCTATAATAGTGATTTTTGCATTTGGGATTATGAATCCCAAATGCAAAAATTGCGCTCGCAAAGGGCCAGATTCTCAGAATCTGGCCCTTTGCGAGACGAATTTCGTTTCATGAATCTGGCCGATAGCGCCTTAGTCATGGCACTTAATAATAAAATAAAGACTTCGCGATACATAGTCAGTCAGTCAGTCAAAAAAGCTTTATTATTGGTTAAAAACAATAAAAGCACATGTATACAATAATTTGGGATAAAAGCATACCATTATGCAACGATGCTGTGCACTGAATATGTCAAACAACACTCCTAAAATAGTTTAAATACAATATTAAAAGCATGATAAAATAAAAATCCTATACAGATTCGATAAAACAAGGAGAATAGAGAAATGGATCAATCCCTGCGCATAATGAGATTAGGGATACCTTCTGGGTTAGAGTAATTACGATAGCGAAGTCTGAACGGTTTAGCTTTTTTAAATTTTAGCGCCTCTTGCGCACCACATAGAAAAAAAGGTATCTGGAGGTTGCAAACACAGTCAAGGGAGAGGTGTCGTATTTGAGTATACCTCCCTGTAATCCCTAAAACCCCTTGTTTTACATAACTGGATGATCTATTTAGCTCTGGCCCTAGAGTAGAAGGGGCAGAAGAGCAGAACGTGCAGATCTCCTCACTACTTTCACACCCAGGGCAAGAACTTGGTAAATGGGGGTCGTTTGACCACTTGTTTGTCACAGCCCGCACTGGAAGTATACCATGTCTGAATTGGACATATAACTTCTTTGCCAGTAGAGGCTGGATATCGTCCAGGAATTTCTCGAATTGATAGTTGTCCTTAACCTCCAGAAATGTAGTGGTCAGCCTACCCAGAGATGGATTTGATGATATGAGGTCCCATCGGTGTTGCTTGAGTATGAGTACCAACGACCTCTTGGTGATCAGGAGGCAAGTTTCCTCGGGAAAGAGACATATATCACCCCTCCCCAGTGCATGACAGAGCTGCTTGACGTGTTTTAACCAGGGGATTTTCCCACACCCCTTCTAGACAAAAGGTCCCTTAGGTCCTCCCTATAGCTTACGAGCTCTGGAGTGGACCAGAGTCGCCTCCAGTACAGCAAAGGGCGAATTAATGTGACCTCCTGTATAAGTACCAGACCTAAATCTAACCACAGAGGGGTCAAAGGTGTGCTCTGGGGAAGTCTCAGTAGGCGCCTGATGAAACTATTCTCGGTGGTGATCAGGGAGGTATCACTAACATGGTCCCAGAGCTCCACTCCGTAGAGCGCCCCACCTCTCGCCTGAGCTTTGTAAATTTCCACTAGGGGTCCCAAGGATTTAAATGAACACTCATTATAAACCTTTAGTATACCTCCAGAGGATTGGGCCAGCTTCATATTTGCCTTAGCCATGTGGGGCCCCCATTCCATCCTGTCGTTTAGTGTTACCCCTAGGTAAACGAATGTGGAGACTCTTTCCAACACCGAACCCTCCAAATTAGGGTGGGGGCAGTTAGATGAATTTGCATTAAAAACCATATATTTGGTTTTGGAAAGAATAATCTCCAGATTTCTAGATCTACAAAAGGAGCAAAACGCCTCCAGTGTTTGCTGTATACCCATAGAAGATTTTGATAACAAAAGGGTATCATCAGCGAACATCAGGGTTGGTATCTTACGTGCTGCTAGACTAGGAGAGTCTGAATACCTTGCTCCCATTAAATGATCAATCAGGCAATTGAGGAACAGGGAAAAGAGCGTAGGGGCCAACACACACCCCTGCCTCACACCCTTTTCCACCGGGAAGGGAGGCGAAAGCTCCCCATTCCTCCCATACCTCACCCTTGCAAAAGTGCCTTGATGCAGACGTTTAAACAGGTGGCACACATATACCGGGGCACCCATCTCTAATAGTATAGCCCAGAGATTATCCCTCTGTACCAAGTCAAATGCGGATCGAAGATCCACAAAGATCAAGTAAAGACTGCCAGCCCCCAAGGTGACCGTTTTCCAGTAAACCAGCTGGAGTCTAAACAGTTGGCCGATTGTGGAGACCTTGTCATGAAAGCCCGCTTGGAGAGAGGTCAGGATGTGATGTTCGTCCATCCAGCTCTGCATCCTCGATAATAAAATGTGGGCAAACAGTTTTTGCAAGACATCGATGAGGTTGATAGGGCGGTAATTGACCGGGTCAAGTGGGGAAGCCTTTTTGTGGATGGAGATGATCTCTGCACCCAGCCAGGTTGGGGGGATTTCCATGCCGTGTAAAATGGCATTAAAGTATAGCAAAATATAAGGAACCCATACCTTCTGTTCGCTCATGAATAGATGAAAAGGGCACCTGGGGTACCCAGCAGAAGCAGAAGAGCAATGCAGTTGCAAGATCTACAACAGCACTTCTAAGCTTCTCTAAGAGGCTAGGAGCAAGGCCCATGGAGGCCATGCTCAAAATATACAAATCAAAATGCTGTGCCATCGCCTCCTATGGGGCAGCAATATGGGGCTATGCACCAGTGGGGAAAATACAACTGGCTGAAAATAAATTTCTCAGATCTCTACTAGCGGTACCCCAGTCATCGCCGACATTTGCTATACACGTTGAACTAGGCCTTGGCTGTATAACTGATCATTTAAAATTGGTCCCACTGACTTGTTGGGCAAATACATGGCTTAATGAGGAGATCACTCTAAATCACGTAATCCTCAATGACTGCCTGGCCCTGGATGGGGCAGATAGAATCCCATGGCTGGCATACGTTAGAGCGGTGTGTGCCAGGAGGGGACACTCTGACCTATACACTGCCCCGGAGTCTATTAGGAAAGAAGATCTGAGCTGGATTAAACACAACTTCCGGATCATAATGGAGACGGAAAGGGAAGAAGAGGAGCTTAAAAAGCTGGGGCTAGAAATATCTATGGCCTACAGACTCTTGCCTCTATTGAACCTTACCTGAAGATCGTCACAAAGCCATTTGATCGCTTTCAGTTGACCAGATTTTGGTTTAATTTAATCAATTTTTCCCTGGGTAATTTTCCGCATTGGGGAAAACTGGAAGACACTGTACCATGCTCTTGTGATAACTTCTCTACACAAAATACACTTCATCTCATAATGTTTTGCGAGCATTTCTCTAAGGCAAGGAAAAGATTTTTATATCCCATTCTGAGAGAAGCTGCTTTTGTGCAAGTAAGGCCTGCGCTCCTATACCTGCAAATGTTAAGTAGCTTGCACATTATTTTTAGCGTGGCAATCTTTTTGGTGGCTGCAGCACGGGCTAATAAAAAACGTTTGATTATAAATAATAGCACAGTGGAGAACTGATCAGGATTTGGGAAACACTGTTGCATAATGCCTTTAGGTCTGACCTAGAGAATTCCCCCAAATAACGTTTTATTAATTGATGGAGTTGTACAGTGTATAAAAGTGTATATATATGAAGGATTATTTTTAACTATTGAAAAAATGTTAGCGACTTCTTCTCCTGCAATAGTATATAATGTATATATATGAATGATTATTTTTAACTAATTGAAACTTTTTCTGTAATTATTCTGGTGCAAAAGGGGATGTATGTGTTGTTTTTCTTTTATGATTTTTATTAATCGAATAAAGATTTTTGACTGACTGACTGGGATCTCCAGGGATCCTATCTAAACCGGGAGCCTTCCCAGATGACAAGCTTCTAAGGGCCGCTTGGATTTCAGACATAGTGCAAGGATGGTAATCTAAATCCTTTGCATCCGGTGACGCTAGAGCGGATGAACCCTTCATTGGTGAGACTAAGTCTGCTGGAAATTCAGTGTCGGTGTAGGAAAAGAGTGACTTGAAGTGGGCTATCCAGACCTCTTCGCTCAGGTTGGGTATTGTGGCAGACGACCCCTCTGACGTGCCTGATCTAACTAGGTTCCAGATTTCCTGTAATCGCGACCATCCAGGGCTTCTTTTATGCATTCCCATCTCAGGGTCTCCCATTCCGACTTGGAGTCCATAATTATGCTTTTGTAGGTGTGTCTAGCCCCTATAATACTCAGCAGAGAACCTGGTTTGACCTCCCTAACGAGGGCACGTTTAGCTGCCCTACAGTTGTTGTTAAACCAATGGGCCTGATTTTGTTACCCGTGGCCTCTTGTTAACTGTAGTGTAAAAAAAATCTGCCAGGGTAGAGAAAAGGTTGGTATGGATATGCTCCAGCTCCTGGAAATAGGATAGATCATAGTTATTAACCGGGAGTTCGAAAGCCTCTGCTAGTGAGCTAACAGTGTGTAGATATAGTTCTGCTATTTTTTAAGGAGATAGCACAAACTTGGCCCACCTTATACGTCTGCCCCCCGCCACTGTGATTAGATTCGAGTCAGCATAGGTCTCCGATGCCCCCAATTCGTGTTGGTATCCCAGTGTGTATATTAATTCTAGAGTCAAGAGATTGTGGTCACTGTCTACCCTATCAATTACAGTGAAGGCCCTCAATTGGGACCAAAATTCCACATTGACCATTATTTAGTCAATGGTTGAACTTTTCCCAACTCTGTTATAGGTGCTCTTCCCTGGGATGTTGGGAAGGAGTCTACCATTGCAGGCTCTAAGGGAATGGGTTACTAGAAGCTTATTGATCTGGATGGCCAAAGGCGTTAGGCGCTTTGCCGGGTACATGGTGCACTCCTGGATGTGCCAAATGGAATCCTCATCTAGAGTTACAGAAGGGATCCCAACCAGAGGTTCGAAATGGCAATTAATATCACCCCTGATGATTCTATGTGTCGGTGATGGGAATGTGGTAAGGAGATCATCAAGAGCCTCTACCATAGATAACCTCAATATGTGGGGAATGGGGCGCAGATAGATGTTAATAAACACCACCGTCGAACCATCCAAGTATTTAAGTACAATACAAAGGATATCGGGGGAATGAGAATCTATTACTTTGACTGAGCACCCCAAATGAGTGGCTACCCAAATACACAATCCCCCGAGGGTCTTCCCCTAAGTCCCTGCACAGCCGGTAAATAAAAAGTTGCAAAACCCACCCTTGTGGGAGCAGTCGCCAGCCAGGTCTCTTGGAACAAGCACAAATCGTACTTGTCTATCAACTCCCCCCATTCTGGATTGGCTAGCTTAGGACTTAGCCCTGCTACGTTCCAGGACTCGATTAGTGATCTACAAAATTCGGCCCTTGCAGGACTAGCCATAGTGGATGCGAGCAAATTGAGAGGGGGAGATCCTATATGGATATCCGGCTCCGATCCATCTCCTGGAAGGCTGGTGTTTAAGCTAAAGTTTGATGAGGTTGTTGTATTTCCATCTTTCTTAGCCCTAAAAGCCAACTGGGGTAGGCCCTCCTAGGCTTTTCGCCCTCCACCACAGGGCGTCCGGCTACATGGGGGACCATTTCAGTGGGCCCTGGTTGTTGATGAAAAACAGCATTTTTCTGAAAAACAGTTCATTATTGGAATGCCGAAAACGAACCAGCGAAAAGATTCATTATTACTCTGTTATAGTGAATTAGAATTCGAGGTTGTTCTGAGGTAAAATGTGCAACCATTTCCCACTGTTAACCTCGTTTATTTCACCACGTTGTTATTTCATTTACAACATCATAAACCCATTACGCAGAAGAGTGATAGGGATACAGGCAAGACGATAGTCCTTCAATAGAGACCAGAATGTTGCAGTCAAGGATATTATTTATATTTTAGGTGACACTTCATACCACACTTACAGGGCCGGACCGGGAAACAAAAACCGGCCCTGGCAAACTGCTCAGCTAGTCAGTAATCTAATCGCTGCAGCAGCATGAGAACTGTCATTAGGATAGGTGTGAAGTGAGCCTTGCCCCTGCATGATTGAAATCCTGCCAGGGTCACAATAAAAGACAGACACACATTGCATCACAATGAACATTGCTCACCTTAGGGTTTCCAGCTTTCCTAGAGTAAAATACCGGCCATTTGTGGTTTTTAAGAGTCTGCTAAGGCCTAGACGTTATAGTAAATAGGACTTTAAAATAATAGTATGTATTCATTTGAAACATGACTGTTCTGCCTTTCTTTACTTTAACTATTAGTTAGGTATTGTTAATGTATCTCTAGAACACATTTATAATTACTTTCTATTTATACCTGCTGTTTACAGTATGTGCAGGTAAGGGTTAAAAATTCAAGCTTTAGGACATTTTGCTTCTTTTTTCCTCAGGCCAGGGCATGAAAATACCTGAGGTGCCAGTAGAAAACCGGCCAGGTGGCAACCCTGTTCACCTAGGATAAAGGAAAAGGATGAAAGAAGCACAGAGACTGGAGCTGGGGTAACTATCAAGGTGGTACAACAAAGGAAAGAACTAAGATAAGAGGTGGGGGAGAGATGATAGAGTAAAAGTACAGCAGAGAGGTGACAGATGCACGTAATGGGGCAGAACGGTAAAAAAGAGCTAGAGGCTTGAGGAAACAGAAAGAGGAGCAGTGTATGTGATGAGCAGAATCAGCGAGAGAAGGGACGAGTCTGGGCAGGACCGGCGCTAAGCATGGGCAATATGGGCAGCTGCCCAGGGCCCCGCGCTCACATTGAAAACATGGGGCCCTTCTTCTGTGTGAAATGCCTCACAATTAGTCTGCCCACCTGCTCCTCCAGGCCCCCTCCCCAATCCAATCACATCACAAATTTATTATTTCAAGGGATGTTTCTTGACCTCCCTCATCATCCAGGCTGCAAGGCCCAGGTATAGATCCCCCTTCCTTGTGGTTGGCTTCCATTATCCAGTGCTGTGTGGCCAAGGGCAGGGGGCCCCATTCTCCTTGGCATCATTGCTGTAAAGCCCAGGGGATTAAACTCCCTCACATGGGCCTCGCAGCACATGGAGTAGTTTAATGGAAGTGGGGAACCAGGTACAGATCCTGGCGTGGTCTCTAAATCCTGTGATTCAAGGTAAATCATTAAACTTCCCATGCCTAGAAAAAACTGTGACCTTTTGTAATGGGATTGGTACATTTGTAAAGCACTCCAAAGACCTTGGGCTGAGTTTGTGCTATATAAAAGTGCAAAAAATGACGCCCTGTCACAGTCACCTCACATCCTAGTACTATCCATCATGCATGACTCGTGAACTCCTTGCTGACTCCTTGCTCAATGGATGAGTGGATGGAGTGAAAGGGTAGATAGATGGATGGGTGAAATAATGGATGAGTGGATGGATGAGTGAATGGATGGATGAGTAAAAGGGTGGATGTAAGGATGGATGAGTAAAAGGATGGATGTATGGAGTAAAAGGGTGGACAGATGAGCAAAAGGATAGGTAAATGTGTGAAAGGTTGGATGAATGAGTGAAAGGATGGGTGAAGAGTGGACGAGTGAAAGAATCGCTACATGAGTGAAAGTGAGGGTGGAGGGATGAAAGAAAGGATGGATGTATGAGTAAAAGTGTAAATGGATTGATGGATGAGTGAATGGATGGATGGATGGATAAGTAAGTGAAAGGATGGGTGGATGGGTAAATTGATTGATAAGGGAAAAAATGGACTGGCAATGTGGCTGAATGGATGAAAGATAGGATGGATGATCGAAAAGATGAGTGGATGGATGAGTGAAAGGGTCGATGGTGAGATGGATGAATGAAATAATGGATGGATAGGTTTGGATATGGATGGACTGACATACAGAATGGTGGAAGAGTCAATAATGGATGAAAGAATGAATGAATGACAGAATGTAAAGGAGAAATTGTGAATATCAGAAGGTAGATGGGAGGATAAATGGATAGATGTTTAGATAGAAGAGATAAGAGATCTCTTTTGGGAAGGGTTGCAATGACTTGTTTGGCTTCCTTGAGCCATAAAAGCTTTAGCTCAAAGTGGGGGGTATTTTAAATTAAAATTTTCTGGCTATTCCTTGCCTATGCGTGGCATTTCTGTATTTGCGCTGTTTACTTATGGCATATCTACATCATACATCATATGTATGACACTTTGAGGGCCACCCAGCTGCTACTTGAATGTTACACTAATAATTGTAAATTATATCATGTTTTGTTTTAAGTCTAAGGTTCTAAGGAGAGCTATATAGTGCCATGATCTGTGCTTGAGGTGTATATTGTGCTTGTAGCAATAGGCAAGGTGTCCAAAAGAAACTGTGTAATAGTGTTTTCTCTTTGCCTTCTTCAGGAGAGCTGCAAAGAAAAGCACCTTTCTGACTCCAGCCAGCCAGTGCTAGTCTCTTGGTATGGCAAACATATTGCAGCTCTATGCAATGCCCCCATAAACAAAGTCTGACTCCCTATTTTATGTCCCACTTGTTGATACACTTACAATGTGCCCCCTATAGTGGGTCCTCCACAGCAGGACCCCGCCTCCCCCCCCCCACCTTTGTTCACCATCACAGCATCACCTCAGGATTTGCAAAGTAAAAACTTCTTAATGACTCCAAGAGTATATAAGATTAATTCCCAGGGGATGAGTAAGGCATCAGCTTCCAGTTTCTAGCTAAGAAACTGATCTGTTCTGCAGTAGTCTTGAGGTAAAACCTAATTTCTGTTATTGTTTGTCTGTCCAGATGATACAAAGGCCTAAACTCTCGTCTCATAGCTGCAGCAGGAACACACAGCACTGGTATTCGGGCACAACTAAAGCACACACGTGTGTGAACACAGTCACACCAAAGCTGTCCACTGCCTTATCCGCACAACTGGCTTCCCTAACGGTTCCAAAATAAGTGCATCATCTAACTTTTTTTTCCAGTCACAGTGCAAGGAATTTATATGAAAACTGTAACTCACACTAGCACAGACTTCCACCAGAGGAGGTCTAAAGTTGCTTCTTTAAACTTCATATAAGTTGTTCTGCTGTTATTTTCTTGCATTCTGGAACATTTTTCTGTCATAAACACAGCAGTACAAGATCCAAATAAAAGGAATAAATCAAATGATGTATACGTTTGGTAACTGTAAAAACTCCCATTTTAAACAGCCTTATAAGTACAGGGGTGATTTTAACCCTTCTTTGATGCAGCCTCACATGGAGATATGGCGCTTGTCTACATGCTTTGCTTTGTTTCTACTGAACTCTGTTGCCCTTTTAGTTCTTGCCTGTGATTTATAAAGCTTTCAAATAAAAATGAAAAGGTACATGCATTTGAAATCAACTTTATTTTGCTATATCCAGTTGCACACTTTTTACCATAGTGATGCCATTCAAATAATATTCTGCAGTGCTCTGGACTTTTTATCATGCACTAAACTGGAAACAATCAGTTAACATTGAGTAAGGAAGTCCATCTGTGTAAAAACCTGTGCCTAGCTTTTCCATTCAAAGTGACTAATCTTCCCCTTCTTATGTTTGCGGACATCACTCTAATTATATCAAAAACGAGGCAGGGTCTTCAGTCCGCACTGGCCCGTTTTGAGTGTTTTTGCAGTGACCATGAGTTAGAAGTGAATGTCAATAAGACCAAATTCATGGTCCTGCGAGGTCCTAAAACTGTGAAGGCCAAGGTGTCAATGAATGGAGCAATTTTGAAACAAACGGAGGTCTTTACATACCTAGGTGTTACACTAAGTGAGAATCTGAGCTGGAAACCCCAGTTGGATCTTATGACTCTGAAACATGCTCAACTTGGGGGTGCCCTACTGAAGGAGCTCGCAAATTCTCTCACTAAACCCTTGGCATCGTTGGTAAAAATATATGGTTCCAAGATAATTCCTGCAATTATTTATGGCGCAGAATTGTGGGGGTATAGTGATTTAACCAATCTACACCTTCCTTACCCCTGCAGCTTGATTTAGGTGTTAAATCTATCGAGGACGCAGCAAGGTATAGACCATTGGCGTTCTGGCGTCGTCTGTGGACTACACCTGAATTAGCCCTGTTTGCTGAGGCCATCACTGAGGTGAGGGGGCTTGAAGGGTCCCATCGGGTTCCCTGGTTCTCGCATCTCAGGACGCTTTTAAAAAACTTGAGCCTGGAGGCATTGTGGGTTGATCCTGCACGTGCGACCTTTCCATCAAAAAAGGCACTTAAAGACATTTATTGGCACTGGATTGCTGAGAGGAGTTCCGCAATGGTTGTTGGTCCCACTATGACACTCGAATTTTTGGTTGTAAAGGATGTCCCTAAATATGAAGCCTACTGGGACTTAATTACAAAGCCAAACGATCGCAAACTGTATCATCAATTACGAGTAGGCTCGTTACCTGTGAGGGAGCTTACGCACTCCTGGTCAACTGGTGGTAGCGGCAAGTGTCCCTTCTGTGTAACAGCAGTAGAAAATATTGAACATCTTTTTTTTTGCTGCCCTAAGTACTTGTTACCAAGGAAAGTTTGGCTTTTGCCAGTCTGTCGCCTACTAGGTACCAGATCTGCAGTGGCAGCGACTAGGATTCTTAAAACAGATACCTCAACCCCTATTGCCATTGGTGTAGCAAAATTTGTGAGCTGGGCATGGTCAATTCGTTCTCGCAACCTTGGCAAATGAAGTTCCCACAGCATATGTTTTTTATATTTTTTAGCCTGAATGTAGTATTGTTCATGTAGTAAGGGGTCTCTTTGTTTTTGTACATCATCGTCTAAAATGTAATACTTTTCTTAACTTGTTTTTAAAAATGTATGTATTTATTATCTTATATGCAAGAGTTTGAATTGCTTTTTAATATGTCTTTGTCTTTTATGATGCAAATCGAATAAAGACCTCTTGATGATGACTAATCATGTATTCCACTTAACACAGCTTTAAAATAGACAGACATTTCATTTGGATATTTATCTTGTTATCCATGTTACTGATTTGCACATACAAGGTCCCTTGGCAAAATCAAAGACGATTACAATTCCCATGATGTCACTTTCTGTGATGTCACATGCAAATTAGAGGGACCTCACATCTTCCCTTTCGCATGGGGCCCCAAAAGTCCAAGGACCGGCCCAGCCCCTATGATATGTCCTGGATTTGTCCTGTGACCTTGTGGGGTGTACCAAGAGTGTCATCATTTTAAACAAAGGACTGCTGTCCTGTCATTGGGTTGAGCAGGAACGGCAGTGGTGGAAGCATGCCATATTTTAGAATCAGTAGTGTGACTAGACCAGCTTATTTGATTCACTAAAGTGGAGGTCTACTGGTCCATTCGTGTAAAATGTAGCTTCCTTGATCTTCCCAGTCCTTTTCACTAACATCCAGAGCATTTGATGAGCATATTGATAAGTGTAGCCTATCTTGTACATGCATGGTGTGTGACTGAGCGAACGTAATTGAGGATAGTGGGATCCACTTTGGATGCACCTGCACAGGATAAATTACAAATGTGCTCCTTGGGAGTATATTGTATTGCTCACATTCCTGCAGCTGGAGGGAGAAGACCTAGACACTGAAGTGAAGGGTGTGGAGGCAGGGACCCATTAGATATTCTATGAGGCCTTTTGGTTGGTATGAATCTGCTGATTGGTCTTCCTGAACACCGGCATTTGGTGGATTGTGGAGTGGTGTGGCTCACTGGTTAGAGGTGGCAGACCCGAGTGCAGAGGACGGCCTGGGACCAGGGTTCAATTCCCAATGCGGCAGGGTCGTGGACCAGGGTCAGCAGACTCGATAATTCTCATCTCGGTGCCTACTCTAACCAGGGATCACACTCGGCAACTCTGGGCATTAGCTTGCCTCATCTCCACAACGGCCCCCCACATACGCCGGGGATGCCTGGTTTCACCTTGGAGATACCCAGTAGGGACCATCTCACAGGGAAAGCCAGGACAGGTTCCCCAGCGGTCTGCTGCGCAGAGATACTCCTTCGGGAGTCGATTCTAGCGCATTACAAACCCACAAGTAATTAATTAATTGTAGGGGTAAGAGGTGGAGTGTGCTCTGTTATGGTGGTTTTGATAGTCATGGTTATATTGGTAATAGTAGTGGATTTGATATTGATGGTGATGGTGGTAGGAGCAGTAGTGGTCATAACATTTGCAGTGGGATTGGTGGTAGTAGTAGTGATGATAGCTGTGGTGGTGGTAATGATGGTGATCGTGGTAGTTGTGGTGTTGGTGGAAATGGTAGTGTGGTGGAGGTAATGGTGGTTGTACTATTGGTATCGTGGTGGCAATGGTGTTGGTGGTATTGGGAGTAGAGGTAGTGGCAATGGAGAGGGTGGTGGCAGTAGTAGTGACATTGTCAGGATCTCAAAGTGGTATTCATTGGCACTGTATAACCTTTTGGTGGAGATTACCAAGGTTTCTGCCTAACAGTCAGCACTGAGAAGAAACGAGCATCGATGATACACCAGCAGAGAAGTACTGAAGCCCAGACCACTGTTAACCATGGTACCCAGAGGGTGACATGGAACAAGAGCTAGGATCCCCATAAGCAGAAGTAAAGTGTTCTCAAGGATGTCATTATTCAGCTTAAGCTCACCAATTGATGCACACTCTTTTGCCTGTCAGTGGCTTTCTCTTCCAGATGCGGAAGCAGGGCAGTAAGCAGCTATATGCGGTCACTCTTACTACCTGGCAAACCAAGCACCAAATGACTTGCCTGAGGGGTGAAATGCCATTGCCTATATGCCAATGGCTGAAGGAGCTTTACCAGTCTCTATGTATGCTATTCTGTGGGCTAAACTAAAGTGCAAAGGAAAATCTAACAAAGCAATGGCTGACAGAGCCAGAACCCTTACTTATACTCACTTTTCTACGACTATGATGTATTCATTTTTAAGATTGCAACAGACTGCTGAAAGAACTAAACCTGGCTCTATGGCAAATCTAAAACATATTGAATCAGCAGAAAAGGCATGCGAGTCACTAACTGTGGCTGCTCCACCCTTTCTTGTCGGTCCATTTAAAAAATCTAGTAGGGGGCTCGTGGTATAATGCATGACTGGACTACTCAAATTCTTTCTAAACAATATTTTCCTCAGTCTACTTTTGCCATATTGCAAAAAGCCCAAAATTATGCGGTTGGATTTTTTGTGTTGGTGAAGGAAAAGTGATCAAATGTCTGCAACAAGGATGAATCAACTACAATTCTCTGATGTCTTTCGCAAAAATCTCATTGTACTTTGCTAACTTCATAAGTACAAACTCTTCAAAACTCCTTACTAGGTGTGGGCAGAACTCACATAGTTTTAGTTCGTGGAATTCCGCGGAGTTACATAAAAACTCTGTGAGATTCCACGGAGTTCCGCACACCCCTATTTAAAATATATACCGGGACATATGTAACCTGAATCAGCATAAAATTCCTTTAATTTTTAGTAGACCCCTACGTTCATGTTCTCCAGTGTCAGCGGTCACACCATCGCAATACATACACAACACAGTAACTTGCGTAAAGTTACTTATACAACAGGACTTGTCATGGACTTCTCAACTCTTAGGGCCTAGGGTGTCACTGACAGCCAGGGCCAGGCACAGGCAGCAGTGAGGCGGTTTATTGTGGGCGGGGCCAGGCTCTGTTCTGACTGGACTGGTGGCTGGACTGTTTCAACCCACCAGACTCAGAGAGTGGTCAGTGGCTCAGATACTGCCCCTACTCATCCGCTGCATGTTTCAGCGACAACTGCCCCCTTTTGCTTCCTAGTAGCACGCTCCACTGCCAGGACCCACTGACAGAGTTGCCTCTTGTGACACCTCGCTGCCATGTCAAAGGAGACAAGGCTTACAGTGGTTGTTGGGAAAGAGCAGGAAAAGTACAATCACAACACCTTTCCAAAAGCAATTATAATGGTGAATAATTATGGAAGTAGGATTGAACATGGTAATGACAAATGTCTCATTCTTCAATATCCTGCATTAAAATAATATTTTGGTAGGAATTTGTTTCTTTATTTCATCCTATTTATTTAAAACGTTTTAAATTTCTAATTCTATGGTTTTCATTTTTTAAAATAACTGTGACATTGCATAGAAACGGAAACATTGGTTCAAGGTGGCCGCTCCACTGCTTTAACACAATTAAGGCCAAGCGAGCTGTTGCTCTTTGTCTCTTTTATGTTCATGACCCGCCCCTCGCGCGCACTAACAACAGCGGCCATCATGTTGCGACTGGAACCGGCCTTTCAATACGATAACTCCGAGCCTGAGACAATTTATGAAGGGACAAGAGTCCAGCTTAACCATGTGGAGAAGGACTGTAATGTATTTTCTCCTTTCGGAATGACAAAATGTTATTACACAGCATGAAATAACTCTATACAAAGGCAAACAATGGATGCCATCAAACTACAGGTGGTACATTTTGTTGTAAGCATTCTTTAAAAAAAAAAAATATCTAAAAGTCACATTTGCATTGAGGTGGGCTCCAGTGAACTCCGCCACGTGGTGTAGGTGGAGTTTTGCCAAAACTGTTGGCAGAGTGGAGTTTACTGCCCACCCCTACTCTCACACATGCAGCTCACAGAGTTCAAACCTTTGCCCTAGGTAGAGCAACCTGTTCCTCCACTGATACCAAAGAAACATAAACGGGAAAGGACACATAATTCAGTTTGCAGCTGGATTTAGACTTCTCATGCTTCCTTCTATCAATACACATACATTTTACTTGTTCATGTCAAATGCTTCTTTTTTCTGATTTTTTATTGGTGTTTAAATAACAGACAATGGTATGTCCACTGATTATATTTTGTGTCAGAACACAAATCATGGAGCTCTTTGCCTAGGGCAATCTCTTTTGAATTCTCACTCCCCTACTTAGATTTAATCTTTTTTTAATTTCTTTGACGTTTGAGGAAAGTGCTGCTAACCTCTGTACACTGGTCTCAGAGGGCTTTGGGCGTGGGTGCATATAACATTGTGTGAAAATATAAAGTTCCAGTGCTCTAACTGGGAACTTTAGTAGTCACTCAAACTACAGTGATGAACGGTATACATATACTGGCTGTGAAATGTGACCCAGAGGCCTTATTGGCTTTTGAATATGCTTTTCACAATAACTAAGTCATGCCAACTGCCTTTGCTCTAAATTCAGAACAAAAGTAGGGCAAAACTTGTCTTGGGTTGCCTTGTTCCTTTTCAGAGAGCACCTAGATTGGGAGTTTGAAATTGACTGTTTCTGCTAGAGCAGGATCAAGACTGATTTGCAAATTGAGATAGCAAGATGCATAAGAGCACCATAGGTTAGAATGCAATCCCGAGCAATTTGCAGTAGTTAGACAAATTGGAAGCTTTTCTCTAATCAGTGGTGTGTGTTTGATGTTCTGCCTAAGCCAGACGTAGGTCCAGAGCTCACTGCACCACCGGAACCAAGCTACACCTGACTGACAAAGCCCAATGAGGGCGAAACCAATCTTGAGTTGCTGGTGTTCCTGTTCAAGGATAACCTGGCTTGTCAGTTCTGGCTGGACTGTTCCTATTGCAACAGGGTCAGGACTGATTTACTTCTGGCCGGGTCTAAATTGAGGTGGCATGGCGGGCAAAGGAAGGATGTGCTGAAATGTTACCAAGAGCAATTGCCACTGGTTAGACCAATTTCAAGCATTCTTTCCATCACATTTTGTGTGTTTGATGTACCACCCTTAGTAGCATAGGGATGCCCAGATGAAAGGCACCGTACTCACTGTGCCACTGGAACCAAGCTACACCCAACTGACGGGCCTCAATCAGAGGAAAAACGTCCTTGGGTTGGTTGTATCTTTGCTCAGTTATAACATGCTTGGCAGCAAGGGCTCGACTGTTCCTATCGTAGTAGGGTCAAGCCATGGGTCTGATACTCCCTGTGCCACTGAACTCAAGCTACACCCAACTGAAAAGCTCCAATAAGGGTGAAACTGGTCTTGCATTGCTTGTGTTCCTGTTTTGGGTGGACCTGGCTTGGCTGTTCGGGCTTGCCTGTTTCTATTGGAGTAGGGTCAAGAGTGATTTGCATATGGCTTGGTCCAAACTGAGGTGTCGTAAAATGATAGGGTGAAAAACTACCTGACCGATTGCCAGTGGTTAGATAGATTGCAAGAAGCTTGATGTACCATGTTAAAAAGACGGTCTGACACTGGTTTGATAGTAGGTCAGGTTTATTAGTAGAAACATCACCAACAGCTCTTCAAGGCACATCCAACTGCTCCAGACTCCAAAGCTCCAATGCTCTTGGAATGACAAGCAGTGGAACCAAATGAGGTGGAAAAGAACACGACCATGTCATAACATGAGGAAGAGAAACAAGCATATGTACATTACAACATTACTATAGAAAGAAACAAGGAAAAACAAAAGTGAAAAATGAAACAACTTGTAGTAGCATGAAGAAGGCTCCTGAAAAGGAAACACAAGAGCAAGGCAAATTAAACATAGTCACTGAAACGAGCAGGAGCATGATGAGTTCTCTGTGGAAACGTTCTAGATGAAGCAGCATCATGGACATTAGGAGGGGTACAGGGACAGGAAGGATCGACCAGGGAAGATGAGGGAGAAACTCCAGGGGAAAACTTAACAAGCCTAGACATGCTCCATTTACAACCATTTTGCAAGGTAACTACATTGTTGTGAATCTTGGTAATTCTAAAAGGACCCATAAACTCGGAAGAACCTTTTTTAGAAAATCTAGGTTTTTTAACAAGGACCCAATCTCCCACACTCCACAACACGGGTTTGGTAGAATTCTTTAAATCATAGCGCTCTTTATATCTCTGTTGGTAAGAAAGAATCCTATTTCCCACACTTCCCCTATCCAAGGAAGGAGAAGATTGAAGGGGAAGCCAAGTGGGATTCAATTTGGAAGAGGCTTGTCTACCACGTAGCAGAAAGAAAGGAGAAGACTTAGAAATGTAATTGATGATGGTGCGATGTGCCCACCAAGTATCACGCAAAACATCTTTGAGAGAACATTTCATTTCAATAGCTCTTTGCACACAACCCTTGACCACACGATTCATTCGTTCAGCAAGACCATTAGCCTGAGGCGAATAGAGTGCAGTTTTAAGATGGGAAATGCTGTGGTCATTTAAAAAAAAACTCCATATCAGTGGAAATGAACTGGACACCATTATCCGTAATGATGCACTTCGGAAAACCTTCAGAGGCAAATTCATCACGTAAGAAATCAATAACCACCCTAGAAGTGACAGTGGGTACACACCTGGTGGAAACCCATTTTGACATGTAGTCAACAAGCAAAATTACAAATCTTTCAGAGGGAGTAAGTAGATCAAAAGGTCCCATGATGTCCAAACCCAATTTGGACCAAGGTTGGTCAGGGACCGACACAGGAGAAAGAGGAGCTTTACTAACTAACTTGGACTTGTCATTAGTGGCACACTGATAACAATCTTTGACAACAAGTTCGACATCACTGTCCATATTAGGCCACCAATACCTTTCTCTCAGGCGAGATTTAGTAAAACTCCTGCCCATGTGTCCATCATGGGCAAGATTGATGAGTTTCGAACGCATCACGACAGGAGGGATCAATCTTTCACCACGCATAACAATGTCATCAACAATGGTAAGTTCATGTTTAACCGACCAAAAAGGCAAAAGGTCACTACAGATGTCTCTGCTGTTACTAGGCCAACCTTTAACTACCAGGTCCTTGACCAAAGGCAAAACTGAGTCATTGGATTGAGCAACGACCCAATCATCCAGGGAAACAGCACTCTCGCAAACCCAAGCCACCTTGACCGCACCTAAATCCAAATCCTCATCCAGATTTTGCAAGGGTAAACGTGAGAGGCAGTCAGCAGTCTTATTCAATGAACCAGGAACATATTCTACAATGAAGTTGAACTCTTCTAACCCCTCGCTCCAACGTTTGAGCCTGGGAGTTAGTCTCTCACTCTCCATACAAGAGAAAACTTGAATTAAGGGTTTGTGGTCAGATTTCACAATAAAAGGAATGCCCCACAAATAAAACTTAAAATGTTTGATAGCCCAAACCACAGCAAGAGCTTCCCTTTCAATACAAGAGTAATGTTGTTCAGCCTTTTTTAGAGCCCTGGAGGCAAATGCCACAACTCTTTCATCGCCATTGTCCAGCTGAGAAAGAACAGCCCCCAATCCAGAAAGACAGGCATCAGTGGAAAGAATAGTCTTTTTCCTGGTATCAAAGTGACCTAAACTAGGTAACTGACTGATGGTATTCTTCACAACCACAAAAGCATTATTGCAATCGACACTCCAGTCAAAATGGACACCCTTTTTTAGAAGGTTCCTGATGGGTTCAACAATACATGCAAAATTCTTGATAAACTTGGAATAAAATTCAGCTAGACCAAGAAATGACCTAACTTGGTCTTTATCAGAGGGGGTGGGAGCCTCAGCAATACTTTTGGCTAATTCCAGTTTGGGTTGTATACCTTCGCCAGAGATTACATGACCAAGGTAAGTAACAGAAGTTACCCCAATCCTACATTTGGCCTTGTTAACCGTTAAACCTTTGTCAGCCAACCTGACAAGAACTGCTCTCAGAACTTCTTCATGTTCCTTATTATCCTTGCCAAAAACCAAGATGTCATCTTGGAAAAATATGACATTGGAGACATCCCCCACAACCATTTTCATAATTCTCTGAAAGCACGCAGCAGTGGACGCCAACCCAAAAGGCATCCTAACAAAACGATAAGCACCAAGGGGGGTAACAAAAGAGGTGAGATGCTTGGAATCTTCATGAAGTGGAACTTGGTGGTATGCTGAGGACAAATCAAGAACAGAGAATATTTTAGCCCCAGCAAGCATAGTTATGGACTCAGGGATATTGGGCAGGGGTTGTCGGTCTACCCAAATGCACTTGTTCAAACCTCTGAGGTCCACACACATGCGAATGTTCTTCCCACCATCCCTGGGGGCCAAAACTACTGGGGCCAACCACTCTGAAGATTCAATTTCCTCAATAACATTCAAATCCATGAGTCTAGCGAGTTCTAATTTAAGAGGAGCAAGCATCATGTTAGGAACTTTCCTAACTTTAAACACACACGGAACAGCATTTTTCTTTAAAATAATTCGGTGTTGAAAACCCTTCAATAAACCCAATTTGTCAGAGAAAACATGTGGGAAATCATCAAAGAAGACGTTGGAGATAGAGATTTGGTCAATCAACATGACTTGGTCAGTGGGTTTAAGGGCATTGGGATTGAGGATGATTCCCAAATCTCTCTGATGTCTCCACCCTAAAAGATTGTCACCTCTATAGGCAACATACATTTTTCCCACAGTTTCACGACCTTTGAAATGGATCCTCATGACAGTGTAACCAGAGACTTGAATATGAGAACCATTATAACTTACTGCATTAATATCAGGTTTGAACAAGTCAATTTTAGGAAAAACTTTGTTCCAATTATCATTTCCTATTAGCGTAAAGGGAGAACCAGAGTCAGCTAAAAGGATAAAATCTTCGCCACCAATAATCACATTACACTCAGGCATGACGATGGGATCAGCATCAATACTTCCATCACTTGTAACACTGGAAACAACAAGTCGAGGAGAATCTGAGGAAGGCAAGGAACATTCAACAGAGTGTACTTTGGTGGATGATTTACATACTCTGGCATAATGCCCCTTAATACCACATTTAATGCAAGTGGAGGATTTAGCATAGCAATTAGGAAAGGAAGAAGAGTGATTAGGGCTGCCACATCTATAACATTTGATTTTAGAACGATCAAAAACAGGTTTAGGTTTGGTGTTTTGCATAACTTTACAAATAGAATCTTCAGGAACAGTAGGTTGAGCGGAATTGAGTGGTTGAGCAATTTGATGGATACTACTGGAAGCAGAAGAACAATCTGGCGAAATTTTATGTTCTTTCATCTCTTTGGCCCAACCAGAAGTATTCTCAATACCCTCAACAATAGCTAAGGCTTCTCTGAGAGAAGGATTTTTAGACAGGAGTTTCTCCTGTACTCTGGGATTATTTGTACATCTTACTAACTGGTCACGAATCAAGGAATCAGTGAGTTCACCGAACTCACAAGTACGAGCCAGGGTCTTTAGTGAAGCAACATACAAACCAACTTTTTCTTTAGGCTCCTGTACTCTAGCAAAGAACATATGACGTTCTAAAACCACATTAATTCTGGGACCAAAATAGTCCTCTAACATTTTTAAAGACATGTGGAAAACATCTGTAGGAGAATCACCAGAACCATCATTGATGGAAATTTCATCAATACTGTCATAAATATTACGACCCTCTACACCAAGGTTATGTAGCAATATTGCTTGTTTTCTAACAGCAGAACATTTTTCACCACCTATGGCCAGAAGGTAGGAATCAAAAAGATTCTTCCATCTTTTCCATGGGAGAATAGGTTCACCTTTTTCACACAAGAAAGCAGGGGGTTGGGTCATAGAGGAAGAAGAAGCCATGCTGTGTGAAGAAAAACAATTAAAAGAAAAAAATAAAACTGTAAAAGTCAGTGTGTGTGTATCACAGAAGGTACACAGTCAAAACGAAGTAAAAAGACCAAAAACCTGAAAACGGAGATAAATAGAGTCAAAAGTCGCTGGAAGACTGAAGGTGGAAGCGCTGATAAATAGAGTCAAAGGTCGCTGGAAGACTGAAGGTGGAAGCGCTGAAGAAAACAGAGAGGCGGAGGAGTCGATCGTCTGTGAAAGCGCAATTTTCCTTTACTTGGTTGCTAAGTAACGAAAGACAAAGCAACAGGTCAACAAAGATGGCGGCACGTCACGTATGCGCGATGACGTCAAACGCGTTTGGACGCCGCGCAAGGCAAGCCGGGATTGCAGGGAAAGGCAGAACTCGATGACGGAGCTCTGTTGTGAGACGATGCGCAGTCGCGAATGCCAGCAGCACTCCAGCGTCGATGATGGCCGAATAGAGAGAACGAGGGAACTCTCGAGGCAGTGGCCGGAGCGCGGACAAAGGCAGGTAAGGCAGTTTGAACTCGAAGGTAAACAAGTAACACGGAGATCACTTTTAGGCAATAAAACAGGGAAAAGTAGCGCTCGAAGAAAACAAGGGAAAGCAGGAGACTTCCCAAATGTAGAAATAAATCCAAAAAGTCAAAATCGTGAGGCAATAAGTCCAGAGAGCACAAATCCAGGGTGATAATCCACGAAGTGCACGATACAAAATCCAAGGTGATAAATCCAGAAAGACCAAATCCAAGGGTTGAGAAAATCCAAAGTTTTAAGAACCAAAATCCACAAAGTCACAAACAGTGAGCAGGACAAGGCAAAGCCAGAACCAAAGATCCACGGAAAATCCAAAAGAGTGGGTTCAGGGTTGAGTGGTGATGTGGCTTGTCCCTTCCAAGCAGCCAAACGTCGCCAGTGTTAAAAAGACGGTCTGACACTGGTTTGATAGTAGGTCAGGTTTATTAGTAGAAACATCACCAACAGCTCTTCAAGGCACATCCAACTGCTCCAGACTCCAAAGCTCCAATGCTCTTGGAATGACAAGCAGTGGAACCAAATGAGGTGGAAAAGAACACGACCATGTCATAACATGAGGAAGAGAAAAAAGCATATGTGCATTACAACATACCACTCTAAGTTGCAAGGGTAAGCCCAGATGGGAGTCCCATTCACTTTGTGCCAAGGGAACCAAGCTACACCCTACTGACAAGGCCCATTCAGAGATCTTAGGTTGCTTGTGTTTATATTCAAGGATGACCTGGCTGGGCACTTCAGCTGAGTTCTTCCTATTGGAGCACATTCAAGACTGGTTTCCATATGGCGGTGTACAAACTAAGGTGGCATGATGGGTAAATTAGCCATGTGTTTGGAATGCTACCCAAGCGATTGCCATTGGTTAGATCAATTGCAAGCCTTCGTCCCATCACCTTTTGTGTGCTTGATGTACCACCCTAAGTGACAAGGGTATGCATTTATGTGGGTCCCGTACTCAATGTGCCACTGGGCCCAAGGTACACCTGATAAATGGGCCCCAATCAGGGCGAAATCAGGCCTTGGTTGCCTGTTTCCTGTTCAGGGAGGATCTGGTTTGGCAGTTCAGACTGGACTGTTCCTATTGGAGCAGTGTCAAGATTGATTTGTATGTGGCTGGATCCAAATCAAGGTGACATGGTCGGCAACAGATCAATGGGTTGGAATGCTACTCGAGAGATTGCCAGTGATTAGAAAAATGACAAGCATTCTTTCTATCACCTGTTGTGTGTTTGATGTACCTCACTAAGTGGCAAGGTTTTATCTATTATTATTATTATTATTGTATTTCTTATATAGCGCCAGAATCGACCCCCGAAGGGGTATCTCCGCGCTTGCCTTGGGAACCCGTCCTGGTTTTTCCCTGTGAGATAGCCCCTACAGGGCATCCCCAAGGTGAAAGCCAGGCATCTCGCGGCGGGGGGCCGTTGTGGAGATTAAGCAAGCTTAATGCCCAGAGTTGCAGAGTGTGAACCCATGGGACAGCAGAGTCTGAGTCACTTCAGGGTGACCAGGGGCTCAGTGAACGAATGCTCACTGATGTTTGGTGCCTCAGGTGTGAATAAGGGATGCATTGACTCTGCAGCCACGAGGACCAGGAGATGTCAACAACAACTAGGAGTCAGACGCAAGCTGTTCCACGAAGGATGTCAAGTGCTGAGGGGTCAGTGTCCAGCTGGAGCACCAACAAGCCTTGGCAACAGCAACCCATGCAGATCAAGCAGGTTATGGTGTTGACCATCAAGGTCCAGGGGGCTCACCAAGCAATGTCAGAACATGTGTGGAGCAACCAGGAAATCCCAACAGAATTCAAGATGACCCACAGGAGGACCCACAGGCCGAATGACCAGGAGTCACAAGGGGACCTCAAGCAAGACCACAAATTACCAGCCCACGGAGTACTTGGTGCTAGGAGGCTGGAATTCTTTTGTGAAAAAACTGCTCAGGGTCAGGACTACACGGGGTCCAATGCACAAGCTGGGGAATTGCCAACAAACATATGCACTTGCAAAAGTACCTGGTGCGCAGGGGTTCGAGTTATGCAGTCCCCACAAGGGATACTGGCCTCAAACTCAGTGAGAGGGTAGCTCGACCTCGAGGAACTTTTTGAAGCCACCTCCTGTGTTGCTGGAGCCTTCGCAGTCCGCAGGAGCTGAGGATCAGCAGACCAGTCAGTTGCGTTATGCTGCCTGCGAATGCAGAGGAGTGACTCCTTCACCCTAAGGGAGAGTCTTCAGTTGTCCTTAGTGCTCCACAGGTCCTGCCAGAGCCTGTATGGTGCAAGGGCATAGACAAAGCTTTGGACGGAGAGGGAGATGAAGTAGGGCCCAGTCTAAGTCAAGCGAAGTCCAGAGTGTTCAGACAGTCGAAGGTCAGTAGTTTCTTGTGGCCGAATCTTGTCCACGTAAAATTTAAAGTCTTACAGCCAGGTAAGCCCTTATGTACCCACGGGAAAGGTTTGTACAGATTCAGGGGACCTACCTAGGGGACTGTCAGGACAGAGGGGGAGGTTACTCCCATGTCCATTGTCCATTTTCACACCAGAGCAGGAACCAATGGCTCCCAGAACTGGTTCGCGCTGGACTATGCACAGGGACACCAAATGTGCCCCAGGTGCAGACTTTCAGACACTTTGGAAGTACACCCACCCAGCCCTAATGCACTAAATCCTGACTGGGAAGTGGTCACACCTCCCTGTGACAGGATGCCTATTGTGCTACCTTCCTCTGCTCTTGCTTGGCTCAGCAGCAGGAGGGCAGAAATGTGTCTCTGGTCGGCAGCATACATTTTGTGCTGACCAGGTCGAGAAGGTTGGCACCTGTAAGACCAGTGACCCCATGGAGCTCGCTTCAGAAGGGTGGAATCATAACTCCCACACCGGTTACCAGTATAGAGTTATGATTCCAAGGTGTTTATTACCAAACATGATATGTTTTGTTTCAGCCGTTTTCGAGATATCATTTACCGCGAGGTTATAATGCACCTCTACCTATTTGTCTGGCTGAGTCACAGACAACCCGGGAGAATGGTCTCCGAAGGCTGCAGAAGGGCTTTGCTCATGCAGGGGTACCTTCTCACGTAAAACCCCGCAGCCTGCCATCAGGATGGTAAAGGCCTGCTATAGGGGTGACTTATTAAGTGTAGTGACCTATAGATATAGTGAACCTATATCTAAAGTAAGTGCTGCAAGCACCAGCTTACACAGGCTGCAATGGCAGACCTGTAGTTCTATTTTGAATGGCCTCTCGTGGGTGGCATAATACATGCTTCAGCCCATGGGAGGCCTCTGGGGTACCTATGCCCTGGGCATATGGGTACCATATACTAGGGACTTATAAGGGTACCCCAGTATCCAATCTGGAGTGTACCAAAGCACCTGAAATAACATTTTAAGGAGAAAGCAGATAGACTGGGGTACTGATTAGCAGGATCCCAGTCAGACTAGTTAAAACAGTATAACATCAGGCCACAAGTGGGGGTAACAAAGTATATGGCCTGGTACAGAAAGTAACCAGGACTCTAGCATGCACAAACAAAAATTCAAATTCTCCAATAGTACATTCAAGTTTCGTTTTATCACATCTTCAAAAGTAAAGCATCACAAGTTCATTTGATGATCAATCATTGTTGCTTGTTCAATAATCAATTCAATATTACATTGTATCAGTATATACATAAATCAAACTAAATGGTTAACACAATCCAAATAAAAACCCAATGCATTTCGGGGCAAAGGCCCCTTCGTCAGGGGTCTGTTATGAAAGAAGAAAATGAAAAAGAGAAAAGAAAACTCAGTTACTCTTGATGCTTATAAGGAAATGTCGGTTCTACATGTCAGGTTATTTAGCGAAGCTTACCACGCTTATGGAATCTCACGACCAATCATGGATTGGATGATTATGTTTCATACGACTGCGAATAAAGTGAATAAAACATCAAATAACCACTTGTATTTAAGTGGACACAGTCAATTACTGGTGCTTGAAGTGTAAGTCAGTTTACCTGAATTTTTCGCTTATGTGAAGGCTGTAATGAAAAAATACGTAAAGTATTCAAGGTTAGGAAAAGGTGCCAACCTAGAAACTCAAACTCTACACGAAGCTTCAAAAAAACATGTCATATTGCTCACCTGAATCGAAATTATTGTGAGCAGAGAATCCTGCGAAATTTAAAAAAGAAAACTAATGAGCCTTGTATAGCGCATTACAAAGGTTTAGTTGATATGCTCTCCCGAATTGGGGAAAAGGTTTTACCTGCGAGCCATTCAACAGCGTCTTTACTTCCCGTTAGATCAATCAGCACGTTGCGCTGTAGGTAAAAGAATAACAGCCTTCAAAAAATGATTCCTGCGTTCTTGAGATTCTAATCAAGAAACAAAGTGGCAAGTCTTGCAACTGCTCTGAACTCAGAGCTTACCGTGTTACGCGACAGCGTCTCCCGGAATACAGTCTTCTCGGGCGTCTGCACTAGCCGAGTTCAGTCCTTTTTTAATTACGTTATTTACTCGTTGTAGAGTTTGCAAAAATAAAAGAAGGACTTCTCTATATTGTGGTTTAGCGGGCGCCATTGTTAAACGTCGGAAGCTGGTTATGTAATGCTACTGCAATCGATTCACTCGATTGTGAAAAACGGGCGAAATATCCCTCAGTTAATGAGTAAGTGAGTGCAGCACCCGTACACATCCATTGTTTCATTTCTACTACAAGTGGGGGTAACCATAAGAAGCAGATCTTACTTTCCTACAATAGTGTCCTGTGTCGAAGATGACAAAATAAAAGCCATCTAGGTTTTATCCTTCTGACATTGGTGAGAGTGAGCCATCGCGTAAGGAGTACATTATTGTGTGAGCAATGCCTGAAAGGTATGTGAGTCTCCTCCATATTTTATAGACTGGTTGAGTTGTGATCGCACTCGAAGTGGATGGTAGTTGCTTTAGGTTTACTTGTGTGGGTGGTGCTATCGAAGTGTAGCCCACTGTGCTCTGGGCAAGTAAATGAATCAAAAAGCAGCAATTCCCTTAGGAGTGACGTCCCTTCGATGCACTCTTCAATTATTCATCTCATTCATTCAACAGAATTTCTTCAAATGTGTTTTTGATGTTCAATTCTGTTTTATTTCTTTCATCTTTGATGTGCGTTATTGCTTCATAAAGCATTCAAAGCATTAATCGCTATTGCGCCCAATGCATTTCCGGCATGTGCCCTTCATCAGGGGACTTTTTAGTCCTTTGGCGCATGCACAATGTGGCACCACTGATCCGGTATACGGTAAAGATATAAATCGTTCTATGCCTGCGAGGCAAACGTGTCCGTGTTTGTATTCGGGTTCCAATCGTGGTGTTAATCAGTGTACTATATACCATATACTAGGGGCTTATAAGGGTACCCCAGTATCCAATCTGGAGTGTATTAAAGCACCTGGCCTAACATTTTAAGGAGAAAGCAGATAGACTGGGATACTGATTAGCAGGATCCCAGTCAGACTAGTCAAAACAGTATAACATCAGGCAACAAGTGGGGGTAACCATAAGAAGCAGATCTTACTTTCCTACAATAGTGCCCTGTGTCGAAGATGACAAAATAAAAGCCATCTTGGTTTTATCCTTCTGACATTGGTGAGCGTGAGCCATTGCGTGAGGAGTACATTATTGTGTGAGCAACGCCTGAAAGGTATGTGAGTCTCCTCCATATTTATCATGGGTGGCAACTGAAGTGCTACCTGGTGTAATACCTCAAGATTCCCTTCAGAAGGAATATCAACTTTACTAATAGTAATCCCAGGGGTGTGGACTGAAAACCCCTGAGGAACTTGTTGGGATTGACGGTGACGTTACTACCAACTGATGCATTTTTAGTTATGGCTTGAGCCATTGCCTGGAAAGGAATCATGCCCAGATTCCTGTTCTAGAAAAATTATAAAGGATCCTAGTGCTTTGAAACCACAAGGTTCCATCCTGAGCCCACTGTTTTTTAACCTGTACCTCAGACCACTGGCCGATCTGGCAGATGGCGCAGGCCTGACGTTAATGACCTACGCTGACGATTCCCAAATTATTTTCTCCCTCTCTGAAACAAACCCGTTAGCTCCCTCCCTACTCAAAACCGGACTCCAGAACATTTTCAACTGGATGACTACCAACCAGTTGAAATTAAATGGGGACAAAACTGAAGTACTCCTACTAGGACAAAACAAAGAACTCTGGAACCCCTCCCATTGGCCGCCTGAGCTGGGTAACATTCCCCCGCCAGCTACTCAGGTTAGAAACCATGGGGTCATTATAGACGATACTCTGTCTATGAAACAGCAGGCAAATAAAGTCGCAGGACTATGCTTCACCATAATAAAATGGTTAAAGAAAATCATTTGGATGCTGCCCCCTGACACGCAAAAAACCGTAGTCAACGCACTAGTAACATCGCGTATCGGCTACGGTAATATCCTCTATTTTAGCAGTAATCAAGAGACTCCAAATGATTCAAAACTCTGCTGCAAGACTCTTGCGAAGGATTCCAAAGGCTGAAAGTGTCTCAAAACACCGGAACGAATTACACTGGCTCAGGGTTGAACATCGGATCAGCTTCAAAACCCTGAGCTACATGTTCAAAATTAAAAATAAAACGGCTCCCTCCTATCTACAAGCCTTAGCCTCCCCCTACTTGCCAACAAGAAACCTCCGCTCCCAAACGGCCTCGAACTTCGCCGTTCCAAGATTTAAACTTCAAAGAACTGGCGGGAGATTCTTCGCTGTTAGAGGTCCAATTTTGTGGAACTCACTCCCCCTGCATATCCGGAAAGAGGATAACTACACTAAATTCCGGAAATACGTAAAAACCTGGCTGTTTCAGAAACAACTGTGCTAATCAACCAACTCAGCATTTTCCTTTGACCAACTCAATGTCAAAGGCGCCGGGAAACCCTTGTTGGGTAGCTGAGCGCCATACAAATGCAAAAAATAAATAAATAAATAAATAAACCAAAGTGAACATAACCCTCATGTTACTCTCGAAGTGTCACAGATATATTGCTAAAGCACAGAGGGCAGCAAGTGGAGAAAGGGGAGGAGAGAGAGAGAGAAACAGAGAGAGAGAGAGAGAGAGAAACAGAGAGAGAAACAACTACACTGGATTCTCTTTAAGTGACGGTATGCAGAGACCTCCCTCTTGTGGAATGCATTCAAGAGGTAAGAGCGTACTGGATATTTAAAAACTTCCCTCATGTTTGATGGCATTCTCGGAATAAGTGCAGACTGGGTAGTTAGAGACCTTCATTGTGGTGGATGGTTTTCAAAAATTAAAATGTACCAGACAGTACAGGGAGACCTTAAAACCCAAATGACTATCATATAAGAATGCCCGTTTGATGAGCAAATAACAGTAGCAAGACACTTCCTAAGAGGTGATTCTCTCACCAGCACTTCCGCTGAGGGGACTCTGATGATCACTGGGTAAGACCAGGAGACATTCCCAAAAACCAGTAGAAAGCAACTGATATCAGCACCAGTACTCATAGAGGGCGGAAGCAGAGAGAGCACACAGCAACAACAATTTGCCAGACAATGCATGAGTAAAGTATCCAGTGGAGTAACTGAGGGAAAACAAGCAAAAAGTGGCAAACAGTAAGGCCTGGCGAGGAACATAAGCATTAGCAGACACCCACAGAAAGCATATAGTTGCCAAGCAGGGAGTGGATCAATTATACATCACTTCTACAGGTGGACCAGCTTTGACAGAGAAGTTAAAGTCAAGGGGATAGGAGCTCCAACTGAGGTGATGGTCTAGATTACTAACCTACTGTGTTAGCCACATTCTTCCCAATCTCCATTACCTCAAGCTGCTTTATCTGTGCTGTAATCCTCAACCTCTCAAAATCCTGACAGAGACTGACAATAGATATGATCATTTTATTTGTGAGCATTGTGCCCAACAATGTAAAGATTGACATTGTATGTGAGGCGTGATCCCATCAGTAGTGCATTGTGGGACATAAGCACGAATGTCTACCTGACATTTGTGCATTATATCTTTTGTGAGTATAGGTAAGAATCTTAATGTAAATTTAACTTAAAGTTCATCAATAAATGTTCAGTCAGTCAGTCAAAGCATTTTATTTCGATTATTAAAAATCATAAAAAGACAATCATGAACATATATACATAAATACAAATATACAAATATATACACATAGTTAAATACAGTGTAAGTAGGATGTACATAGATCACAATACGTTTAGATGTCCGTTTACATAAAAACACACTTTCATTAAAAATCAAACTAAAAACATTATTTACACTACAGATAATTCCTAAGGACATAATATACATTTCATCACTTAAAACAACTGGGAAGCCTGCTCTCGTCATATTTATATCCAAAGTGCTAAGTGCCAGGAAGACAAGGGAATACTAAAGATTTATTTTTCCGAACAGCAGCCACCAGAGAGCTCGCAACACAAAACATGACCCGAGGACAGCTTAACATTTGTAAGCATAAGAGAGCTGGTCTGACTTGTATAAAGCCAGCCTCTTTCAACAATGGTAACAAGTATTTGTCTCTCATTTCTTTATAAAAGTCAATAAATGTTGTTCTTTTGAGACTTCATTGTTTAATCTGAAAAAGAATTCAAGTCTTGAGGGAGTACATATCTTAAAGCGGAGACATGATGAAAACAAAGTTGCCCAACTTTCAAAAGCTGTTGGACATTCTATCAATCAAAATTTGGAAGAGGACTCCCATTGACTCAGGGTCAATTGAGCGGAAACTGGGCATTAGGAATTTTGTGGATTCCTGTTGATTCTGAAGTTTACGGTACAAAAAAATTATAATGCACAATTCTAGGCAACCTTTGAGGTTTGCAGACATTTTGATAAGAAAATGTTGTGGGATCCACACAAGGCACGCCACCCTGGACTCCCACAGGTGTTTAGTTTTCAGAAATGTCTAGGTTTGGTGAGTTTCCCTGAGTGGCTAACGAGCCCTTACCCAGAATACTGCAGCTACCCTAATTACCAAATCAGTAAATTTGTTTTGACAGGAAGGTTGATGCCTCCACAATGCGTTTTGGGTCTTTTCCTGTCGCGGGCACTAGGCCCAACCACACCAGTGAGGTACTATTCTTAAGGGGATGTGTGGGGGAATGCTGGGTGACTGGAAACTTGAGGTTCCCCACATATTCTGGAACTTTCCTTCGCAGAAATGTGAGAAATAGGTGTGTTTTAGCCAATGTGTGAGGTTTGCAAGGGTTTCTGACTAAAATAATGTTGTGGGATCCAAGTGCCACACACCACCCTGGACTTCCCCGAATCTCTAGTTTTCAGAAGTGTTAGGGTTTGGTAAGTTTACCTGGGCGGCTGCTGAGCCCAGGCTATCCCCATTTCCAAATCATGTCATTTTTGATTGGAAATGTTGATGTCTGGACATTGCATTTTGGCCCCTTTGTTGATGAAGCCTCTCGGCTCACATACCTAGTTAAGGTGCCATTTTGTATTGAAAGATGTGTGGGAACACTAAGTGGTAATACATTTGTGGATTTCACAAGTTTTCCTCACAGAAACGTGAGGAAAATGTGGGTTTGTAAACAATGTTTGAGGCCTGCAAGGGCTTCTGGGTAAGAACTCCTGGTGAGAGCCACACAAGTCACACCATGCTGGACTCCCCTGGGTGTCTAGTTTTGAGAAATGTACAGGTTTTGTAGGATTTCCCTGGTGCTGGCTGAGCTAGGACCCAAAATCCACGACTACACAAATTGTAAAAAAAGGTCAGTTTTCAGGGGGAAAAGTTGATGTGTTCTTATTGTTGTTATTGTATGACTTTATTCAATATAAAATATCATATAAGTGTGAACAATCCAATTCCATTGCTTTAAAACATTCCAATTTTAAAATAGGAGCAGTTACATATTGCCACACAACCAATGTAGACAGTCATCGTTAAAAAGGTTACAAAAGTAAGATAAAAGTATAAATAGTTCATAAAAACAGTACAAATAGTAGAACAATATCATACACAAAGGAGTAACAGTGCACAAAGGGGGGGGGGGGGGGCTCGCCTGTATTGCTAGATGTTAATGTTGCTGGCCCTCAACAGCTTGCTTCTAGTTAGTCAACCCAAATATTTAGCTACCCCACAGACTACACTCAGGGAGGATGTGTCAGTTTTTAAAATGCGCAGCGCCTCCCTATGGTTCTTAGCCCCCAGGTTTGTGCAAATAGGTTTCAACCACTTTCTTCTCGCGTGTTTATACACGGGGCAAGCAAAAAGAAAGTGGGAAATAGATTCAGTGGGGGCTCCACAGCCAGGGCACGCAGTACCTTTTGCAGTATCTAGTTTTCACCCTGCTATAAATGTATAAAGTGGGAGTGTTCTGTGCCTCAGCTTCAAAAATAGTGACCTTTCTCTCTGAGTTTGGATAAAATCAAGAAAGGGTTCCAATTTAGGAGTGGGCTTATAATCTAATAACTGCTCTGACAAAGTGCCCCTTTTAGGGTTGCGTATGGCCTCTGCATGCATCCACTCCCAATAGGCTTTCTTTGCTACTTGTTTTGGCGGCGGAGTCTGGCTTTCCCATGCCTCTGCCAGTCCGATGTCCCCAACAAGCTGTTTAAGTTTGCAGATCCATTTGATCTTATTGCCTGTGTCAAGTTGGATGAGCTCGCTAAGGGCTGTGGCATAATTTAACAATTCAGGGGTCCTTCTCAGGTGTACCCAGAATAGTAAGGGACGAAGCCTAGCAATTTCGTTAATTGGGTGCTTCCCATAGTTCTGGAGGAGTGGAACTAATGGGGTGGATGGAGGAAGTGAGACCAGACCTATGTAGAATGCGTTTTCAGATCTCACTAAATCCGTGATGTTCTCGAATCCCCATAGTTCCGCCCCGTAGAGGGCAGATGATAATGCTTTGACCTCATACACCTTAAGGGCCGGGGCTACTGGTCTGCTATAGGAAAGTCACTGATGTCTTGAAATAGACTCCGACACCCGTTTATGATTGAGTAACATTTTGGTCAAGTGGGAATTCCACTTCATCGAGTTATTAATCCGTATGCCCAAATAGTCGAATGATTTGACTAATTCTAATGGGGTGCCATTCAGCTTAATAGTGTTCCTGAACCGTTTGGATGGTAAGATTGCCATTAGCTTAGTTTTAGATGTGTTGATGCTTAAGCCCCGTGCGTCACAGAACTGACTAAATAAGTCTAAAAGTTTTTGGAGGCCCATCAGACTTTTTAAACCAGTAAGGTGTCGTCGGCAAAAAGCAGATTGGGGGATTTTTCACCTGCCAGGGTTGGGGCATCGGCTGGGTCCTCCCTCAAATGGTCTACCATCCCATTAACAAAGAGAGAGAACATGGTTTTGGTGAGAGCCACACAAGTCACATCATGCTGGACTCCCCTGGGTGTCTAGTTCTGAGAAATGTACATGTTTGGTAGGATTTCCCTGGAGTTGGCTGAGCTAGTACCCAAAATCCACAACTACACAAATTGCAAAAAAAAGGTCAGTTTTCAGGGGGAAAAGTTGATGTGTTCTTATTGCTATTTGGGCTCTTTCTTGTAATGGGCACTAGGCCCACCCATGCAAGTGAGGCATCATTTTTATCTGGAGACTTAGGGGAATGCTGGGAAGTAGGACATTGGTTGCTCCCCTAAGATTCTAGCACTTGAACTCAAAAACATATGATGAAAATGTGTGTTTTAGGCACTGTTTGAGCTTGTCCACGACTTCTGGGTAAAAGAAATCTTGTCAAACGCAAGGAGATGCTAGAGGGAGCACTGAAACTTTTCAGACACTCACCCCAGTCAGAGATCTGAGTTGAATCCATCATCGTTCTTTAGCTGATTTTGCCACCCCAGTTCAGAGCCAGCCATATGCAAATCAGTCTTGACCCTGTGCCTCATTGGAACAGTCCAGCCCAAACTGCCAAGCCAGGTCTTCCCTGGACCGAAACAAGCGTCACATCTCCCTGGACACCTCTGGATGTCTAGTTGTATACCCTTACCTGCTGTAAGTGTTTTAAGTGCTGCTCCCAAGTGTCACTGTAGATAATGTTGTCATCAAGATAGGCTCCAGCGTATTGGGAATGAGGTCGCAGGATAAGGTTCATAGCCCTTTCAAAGGTCGCTGGAGTGCCATGGAGCCCTAAGGGGAGGACTGTGAATTGGAACAATACCTCTGGGGTGGAAAAAGCGTTTTTTCTTTTATCCTGATCTTTTAAGGGGATTTGCCAGTAGCCTTTACACAGGTCGAGCATGGTGATATATTTGGCTTTCCCTATTCTTTCTATCATCTCCTCTACGCGAGCTAGGGGGTAGGTGTCAAAGTTCGAGATCTTATTCACTTTGCGGAAGTCAATACAAAAATGTATTGATCCTTCAGGCTTTGGAACTAACACAATGGGGGAGTTCCAATTGCTTATGGATGGCTCAATGATCCCCAGGTGTAACATCTGTTCTATTTCTTGTTTGATGACCGACCTACGGGCTTCCGGGACCCGGTAGGGTCGGAGGCGTACAGATTTCCCCGGATCCGTTTGTATAGCATGTTCGATTACATTGGTACGTCCGGGTACTGTAGAAAAGACATGTTGGAGGGGCTGGAGGACGTCTCGGAGGTCCTGCTTCTGACGTTCTTTCAAGTCTGTATCTAGGCAAGGATCAAAAGGGGAAGTCGGTTTTAGGAGTGTCCCTGACATAACCGGTCGGGTCCTTCCCATTTCTTAAGGTGATTTATGTGATAGATCTGGGTGGTCCCTCGTGCAGGGTCTAACTCTAGTAACTCTAGTTCATAAGTAACAGGAGTTATTTGTTGTAGAATGGGGTAGGGTCCCTGCCACTGTCCCAACAGTTTCTGATCGGAGGAAGGCATCATTAGGAGGACTAGATCGCCTACCGAAAAGCTTCTGGTTTTGGTACCTTTATCATAGTGGCGTTTTTTGGGTCGCTTGTGCGTTTTCCAGATTCTGTCGGACTATATCCCGTATTTGCCCTAAATGGGTCTTGAGGTTGTCTATATATTCTGGGAGGGGTCGAGTCCGGTCAGATTCTGCTTCCCAGGCCTCTTGGGCCATGTCTAGAAGGGTTCGGGGAGGTTGTCCATAAAGGAGTTCATAGGGGGAGTACCCTGTGCTACTCTGTACCTTACATCGTATAGCAAACAGTGCTAAAGGTAGCATCTCCTCCCACCTCTTGGACTACAGGGCCAGTAGCTTCTTCAGGGTTGTTTTGAGGGTGGCGTTATAACGCTCTACCAACCCATCGGTCTGAGGGTGGTAGGCGGAGGTACGGATTTGCTTAATCCCTAACTGCGAGCAAACTTGTCTCATGTGGGCGGAAACAAAGGGGGTACCTTGATCGGTTAAGATCTCCCTCTGGAACCCCATTCGTGCAAAAATCGCAATCATGGCTTTGGCTATGTTTTGGGAGGTGGGTTGTCGCAGGGGTACGGCCTCCGGGAAGCGGGTGGCATAGACAACAAGGACTAAAGCGTATCGACACCCGCTTCAGGAGGGCAGTAGAGGTCTTGTGATGTCCATTCCTACTCTGCCAAAAGGAATGTCGATAATCGGCAGGGGTTGAAGGGGTACTTTCGGGGGACAATACCTGCTGTTTCTCTGGCAGACCGGGCATTCACGGCAATATGCCCTTACCTGTTGGTAAACTCCCGGCCAATAAAACTTCTCCAATATGGCCTGTCCGGTTTTCTCATCACTAAAATGTCCCCCCAACAAGTGGCTATGAGCAAGAAACAGGATTTTCACGCGGAAGGGGCCCAGAACTAATAACTGGGGAGATTGGTTGGGACTGCCTTTTTCGATATAGTAATCCGTTCTTCTTGAAAAAGTAGAGACCTACTTGTAAGGGATCTTCATTGTCCAAGGCTTTTTCCCATGCTTCGTGCAGGACGGGGTCTTCTCTCTGGGTAACTCAGAATTCCCGGTCTGTCTCCCTTGGGTGTTCTTCAGTTCTGACAGGGCATACCGTGACATACTGTTGATTCTCTTTTCTTTTCTGATTACGGGTTTTTCGTTCTTTGGCTATTGAACCCGGTGGAGGGTGGTCTTGTGATAACGGTGCCTCAGCCCACCACTGGGATAGAGATTCAGAGGTGTCCTTGAGGAGATTAGGAAGGCCAAAGTAATCTCGCCCTAGGATTACTTGCTCCGGCAGTCTGGGAATAAGTCCTACCGTTAAGTCTGTTCCGGGATCGGTGGGATGTTGAAGCCGTACTTTAGCGGTCCGATATCTTTTGGTATCCCCATGAACACACTGAATAGCAACAGTGCCAGTGAGAGGGCAAATGGGCGAATGCATATCTTGGGGTCAGAAGACACTCTGTCTACACCCTGTGTCAGCCAAAGCTAATACAGTCTGCCCGTCAACCGTCACAGAACAGCGATAAGGTGGGGGTATTGGTTCAGGGGTGGCACATACATAGTTCCAGGCTACCCCCACCTCCATAGGCTCTTCCTTCTGCGGGCACACTCTGGCTATGTGACTGTAAGCCCGCAATTGTAGCACTGTGGTCCAGGATTTGGAGGTCTGAATATGACAGGGGTTGGTAAGAGAGGGATGGGATCCGGTTTTCAGGGTATGGGCCTGCGATGAGGTCAGGAACTGGTTATGTTGGTGGGCTGGTTTGTATGTTCTTCTCTTCCTCTCTGGAGTTCTTGGGCTCGACTGTATGCGCACTGTCAAGTGTGAGGTGAGCATTGAGCATGTTGTCGTACCCACCTCTGGGTGGAAGGATGTAAAGATGCCAAAAATTGTTCTAGATATATTTTGGCTAGTATCTCTTCTTTTGAGGAAGTGGCGGGTCTGAGCCACCTGTTGGTTAGATCTTTAATACGGAATGATATGGCTCTGGGGGTCTCTTGCGGTCCTTCTTTTGCTTGTCGTAGCTTGACCCTATATGTTTCGTCATCAATGCCCAAACTTTCAAGGATGCATCTTTTGATGTCTTCATAGGGGTTATTACCTTGGATGTTGGTTTGTTGGTAGGCGACCTGTAGATCCCCGTCAATAGGGGCCCCAAGTATTGACCCCATCGGTCTACAGGCCAGAAAGCGGCCTGGGCCATCCACTCAAAATTCGTAAAGAAATAGTCCGCTTCTTCCCCCGGTACATATTTCTGTAATACAACTGATGGAAGGTAAGCGACTGGTCTTTGATGTCCCATGGCGTCAGTGAGTTTCCTTAATGCCAAGTCATGTGCCTCTCCTTGACCTTTGAGAACGTCCTGTAACTGTCCCCTATCATCTTCAGCTACTTTGAGGAACCTCTCCATCATTTTTCCCAATTGTTCTTGGGTTTCCGCCAAGAAGGAGCCGTCAGTCCTGCTGGACTATGTAAGCGGAGTACCACTACCGAAATCCGGGAGGTGAGGGGATTTGAAAACGATTGTGAGGAGGGTAGGGTATTGGACAGCAGTATGGGGCAGAAGAGAGAGAGTTATCTTCGTCAGGAGGTACGGCTGTGAGGGGTTGCGATAGGGAAGGGGGGGTAATGGCAGAACGTGGAGGAAAAGGGAAGTGATACTCCAAGGGTGTGCTATACAATATTTTATAGTGCACAGTGCATGAACCGCTGGTGGCAAGTTATATTTACAGTGCACCTAATGTGCTCAGTGGTTACTCTCAGGGGGTGGGTACTCACTGAGTCCGCCGCAACTCTCCAGTGAGTCCACCTCCTGTGGACTCCACCAGTCCTCGCTCCACTCGTCTTCTTCTTCTCCAGTCTCCACCTCTGGTTCCGCTTCGGGTCGACTCTCCTGCCACGAGTTCTCTTCTCCGACGACGTTCCTCCCTCAGAGTTCGGCTTTTCCGGCTTCCAGGTCCTGGTGAAGGGAGGGACTTCCGGGGTCAACCGGGTGTCCTTCCGGTTCGTCCTCGGAGGGGATTGGTTCCTGGAATGAGAGAGGATAGAGGGGTGGAGTCTGGGTCGCTAGGGACGCTTCCTGGTCCGTGCTTGAGCGGCGGAACAACCCGGTATGGTGCCGATACCCGGAGTCAGGTGAGGATACCGGGTTACATCTACATATTACAACAGTGCTACTTTTTTTTGTCCTCATCCTGCCATCACGTTCTTGTTGGTACAGCTCTCATCCCACAATGGGAGAGGATGAACCAGATCACACAAAAGATTGCTGCTGTTCCACAGTAGTCTCCCTCGACACCGAGAGAAAGATAAGTAGAAAACAGGGACATCCAGCATACATGGCTTAATCCTTGGACCCACTTATTTGTTGCCAATTCAAGTAATATGCCCAGACCCTCACCAAGCTTTGAGGGTCACTAGCTATATCGATCTGTCTTATATACTTGATATTTTTAAGACAGTTAGTTATGAGTGGGACATTTTCAGATTTTCAGAGCCTACATATCTCTTGTCTTGCCAGCAAGACCAAATAAAAAAACAAATGTCATTATTGAAGGGCTTGCCCACATACCTTCATCTTGGAAAAGGCCAAAAAATATAAGTTGAGGGCTTAGCTCGATCTGGTATCCTGTGGCCTCGCTGATAAAGTTGCATACTGATGGCTCTTATGTTCCTATCCTCAGCCTCCACAAAGTCCCAAACCAGATCGACACTTCCTTCTTAAAGGGGCTGTCCTTCATCACATGTTCAAGCCATGGCTCTTTGTCCTTTTCATCCCACTCTTGGGTGGCCCACAATGATCCTAGCTGATAGTATTTGAATATTGTGAGCTGACCATTAATGCATACCCGTAATACTTCCCATTTCACCAAACCCGAACCTGCTCTGAGATCTACCCAATATCTTAAACCAGCTCCTTTTAAGGTTTGAGTGAGCTGGTCTACTCTGGGATGCCCGGAGACTCCCAAACTAGTGCCGACAACGTGTAATAAGGGATACTCTTTCGCAAATACACTCATGTTCTTAATGCCATTTTCAACACCTTCAACCTAACCTTTTTGAAGTATTTTTGGTCACCATATTTAAACAGAAAGTGGCTCTGTTCTATTGTGTAGTTCCTATATATCCTATACAGAATCTGCGCATTCGGATCTCCTGTTATCGGGGAGATAATAGTTCCTGAGAACCTCAGAACATGACAACCCTGATCCCTCAGGAATGTGGATACAATATACTACTTTTCGCTCGGTCACTCATGTTCACTTATTCTGTCTCAGAGATACACAGAATAAACAGTTTGGGCATTTCAATAAGAATTTACCAAACAGTTGTTATTCTAGTGTAGAATAGATTTGCTGTAACAACCATTAGACAGTAGCTGAGATATATGATTAACAGCGCTCTGTTTGTAACTCGGGACTCACCTGCTACCGCTTGCCTGGAGGTTTCGCCACTATTCCCTGCCACTTGTCTCCCCTCGCCGCCGCAGCCTCTGCCATCCCGGCGCAGCCGCCGAGAGGGGGAGACTACGACTCCCGGGGAGCTTTGCGGCAGGAAGCCGCTACACCTCATTTCAGCGCCTGGAGGCGCTTAAAAGTCAACAACAGCCTCGGGGGAGCGGGCGCTCTGTTTGTAACACGGGACTCACCTGCTACCGCTTGCCTGGAGGTTTCACCACTACTCCCTGCCACTTGTCTCCTCCCGCCGCCGCAGCCTCTGCCATCCCGGCGCGGCCGCCGAGAGGGGGAGACTACGACTTCCAGGGAGCTTTGCGGCAGGAAGCCGCTACACCTGATTTCCGCGCCTGGAGGCGCTTAAAAGTCAACAACAGCCCCCGCGTCGCGGGAGCGCGCGGGAGAGCGCCGGGCTAAGCCCGGGCAAAGGGCGGACCCTCTAAGGCCCTCAGAGACCGCAGGAGACTGGGCTGGGCCCCCTCTCTTTCATTGACTCAATTGTGGTATAGTAGACTTGTCATTTGATGTAGCAAGCTGTGGACACTATCATTATTCTGCCAATTTGTTTGTTAAGTTGTAGCTTGCGCAGCTTGTTGTGCCACAGTACAGTGTTGAACTGGTTTCACTAGTAAACGATGACGTTTTCTCCCATAAAGGATAAGCACCCACCAACAGGAGGAGTTAACCAGCGTACGCTGGATAATATTATATTTAAGGTTAACACTGGAACAGACAAGGAACTCGCTCTTTCTGAGCGACGGGCGGAGAGACGCCGCTCTATTGAATGCATTAAAAACAAGAGATCATCTATAGGTTCTCTAAAGTTAACGATTTCTCCTATCCACAGTATTTCCCCTGTAATTGGGGATAGTGAGGCATGCCTAAATATCAGTATCCCACTACTTTTGCAAGAAAAAACTCCCCCACTAGTTGCAGTCATTGACCTGACTACAAATGATTAATCTTTTAATTGTAGCTCGACCCCAGAGGCAGAAGCCCTGCCCGACACTTTGCAACTACGAGTGGACTTACCCAACACAGTAAAGGGAGCATCCAAAATCCCCAGAGCCCAAGGTCCACCGCCCAAAAGAAGGAAAAAGAAGGGGGATTCTCTATATAAAAACAAGGCTATTGGTAAAAATGGGGGGCCCTTCGAGAAACCCTCCCCCAATGTACCTACACCAATCCTGTTGGTTAATTCAATACCTACCCCGATAAATGATCCATCTAGTACCAATTTACTGGGTAGTATAGAACAATTATTAAGATCGTTCACGCTGCCATTGGTGGAGAGATTGAAGGGATTAACCAGCCAAATTGAGAAGCTAGAAAAGGACTTAGGGGAAATTAAAGTGGCAATTAAGGATTTTTCTAAACCTGAACTAGAGCACCATCCCCCTGCACTGTCTTCAAACACCAATGCCCAGAATGGTATAAAAACCACAAATCTGCCCAAACCAAAACCCCGCAAAATATTACCCATTAACACAGAAGTGATAAATAGTAAAAATAACGCTAAGAAGAAACAGGAAGGAGTAACATCAGATAAATTAGGAAATGCCCCGATAACAAATCCTGCCAGAAATGCCCCCAAATCCATTGACCAAGAAAAACCTGCTAAGACATTCCCAGCTAAGAGGCTCAGAGTAGAGCTGTCCCCGGAAGCGGCGCCATATGTTGCGGTCCTCACCGGGGTGCCAGCCTTAGTGGATGGATGTGGAGAAGACCAACGTGGGCTAAAAAACAAAGTCATGCATTGGCTGAGGCAGAATTGCCCACTTCCAAATAAATGGGGCAATACTTAACGTTAGACGTCTCCCGTGGTTGGGGAAAAGAACCAAGGATTTATCGGGTGATATTGTCATAATAAATTTTCAAGATGACAGAGTAGTTAGACACATTGTAAATGGGTTTCCACAAAACGTAGGTAACGCTCTTACTGTACGTGATCTAACCTACTTCTACCCAAGAGGAATAGTTGCCCCGATACCCAACCTTAGGCCTTTGGTTTATCAACAGAACAACTATGCAACTCCCTCACTCTGTCATCAGAATCTGGGTTTTGGGCACTCTACTCAGAGGCAGGATGGTTATCTCAGACCCCTCTCTCACCACCAGCAGAACAACTATGCAACCCCCTCACTCTGTCACCAGAATCTTGGTTTTGGGCCCTCTATTCAGAGGCAGGATGATTGTCTCAGACCTCTCTCTCACCATCAAGGTGACTACTCCTGGCCCACTTTTAATCGCTTCGCAGCATTAGCGGGCATGGAGGGAGTCGATTGACTTTGTTCAGGGGATATAGCAGATAATGATGTTGTTGGACCACAAAAGGGTCCCTGCCCATCCGTAAAGTCAACCACAACTTGTAATGTGTATGTTCCCCCCCCAAAGCATACTTGCTCCCAAAACTCAGTGACTGATAGTGTGACTATAGACAAGGGGCATCCAGTTCATGTACAAGCCCCAGGTAGGGGAGACAAAAGGGGGAAGGTGGCTAATGAGGTAGTCAGAATTGTGTCCTGAAACATCGCTGTTTTCGCCTCCAAAATTAATATTAAAGAATGGCGCCAGTACATACATAAATTCTCCGTAATCTGCTTACAGGAAACTTGGGCAGTTGATAACTGCTCACTACACTTACAAGGGTACAAATGTTTCTTTGTTCCAGCAAGGAAATCTAGATCAGGCAGGGCTATGGGTGGGCTATCAGTATATGTGGACCTGAACCTCCCTGGCACATGGTCAACCTCAAATTGTAATTCCCATGATATCCAAGAGGTGCGGCTCAAGGGTAAAGGACTTAATTTGACAATATTGAATGTGTATAATAATGTGGCGGGTGGGGGATGTAATGTACTAATAAGGGAACTGGAGTATAGACTTTGCCAAGACTCTACTTGTGAAGCCAAAACTCATGCCCAAAACAGTCTAGTCATGGGGGATTTTAACTGTCACCTCTGCCCAGCCCTTTTTCCAATAGACGTGACATGGTCGCGATGCTCAGAGGTTAATGGAGCCCACTTTGAGCACACAGTAGAAGGTGATGCCTTAACAAAATTCTTGTTGAATCAGGATCTGGTTCACACCATGGATATGGTGCATATACCAAAGGATGAGATCCTGCCACCTACCTTTAAGGGTAGAGGATGCTCATCGTATATTGACTACATTATCACCTCAAGGGCTTTTACAAACAAAATCTCTAGGATTGGTATTGAATGGAACCTGTTTAGCGATAATAACCCTTTGGTGTTAGACATATTATACCAGTCCGCCCCAACTCGGGGAAAGCTTGTAGCGGTATCTGAGAGGGTTACTGACCAGGGCAGACGCCTAAGGTGGTCTAAGATTGACGGGGAAAGGTTTTACAAATCACTGATGGAGAAGGGGAAAACAGCTTTTGAGGCGTGTTTAGACGAGACAATTGAAGGGCGGCAGCTACTCATAGAAGTAGGGGGGGCTGAGCTTTGCGTGGGGAGAGCTTGCCGTTACCCTGCCTGGAGCCATCAGAGGTCCTGCTGCTGTCCTGTCTCCCTCCCACGGCCGCAACTACCAACGCGGCTGCCGAGCGGAGGGAGACTATGGTTCCCAGGTGCCCGAGGTCCAGGAAAGTGAAGGCGGAGCACCCGGAGGCGCGTTGAAAAATCACCTGCTGTGTCCGCATCGCGGGAGCGCGCGGGGCAGCGCCGGGCTAAGCCCGGGCAAAGGGCGGGCCCTCTACGGCCCTCATCGGACTGAGGAGGACGGAGACGGGCCACCCCCCTTGTTTGTTCGGCACCTATACTGGAGGTAAATTCCTGACTTGTAAATTCCTTAATCATGCCTAAGCCCCAAACAGGGGTTATGTTCGACAACATCCCCCTTACTACAACTAGTCAACTGTTCCCTCTGTTCAGAGACGTGGGCAAAAATGCATCTTGTCAATCCCCGGTTGGGACTCCCAGGGTTGACTTAATTGCACATCCACCATCTACCCTTTCTTGGTTGGATGATTTAAACAGCCTGTGTAAGGCAAAGTACGTTTCTGTAGAACCCGCCCCCACGTTAATATGCAGTAGCTTATCATCACCATCATTATGTCCAAGGGAGCTGATATCCTTTCCTGAAAACAATAAAACTAACACCCTTAGCACAATACCTCCAAGGGCTACACCTGCTAAAAGGAAGTATGACGGGGACAAAGAAAATGGGAGTTCTTCTAAGTCACAAACACTTGATAAACCATGTCTAAGTCCTATACCACATGTAATTAATTCGGCCTTTATCCCGTCACCTGTTGATTTCTTGGACGACTTATCACCATCCTCCCACCAGGCCCTTTTGCCTATGATCGAACATCTAATCAAATCCCTAATACACCCCTTGATCGACAAAATCACTACGTTGGGGGAGAGGCTGACGGGGCTGGAGAACTCAATTAAATCTCTCCTGAAATCCTCAACTCACGTTGCAACAACTCATTGCCCGCCGACAACCGCTTCTTCAAACCTACCCAAATTGACTACATCTCATGAAGCGGTGCTTACTCAAGTACCAACCCCCATCTCCTTGCTGCCTATCATTCCCAAAGCCCCCCTGAAACCGACAACAACGCGTCACATTCCATCCAAACATGTGCGCACCACCCATATACACTTACCTCCAGAAGCAGCGCCTTTTGTAATTGTTCTCTCGGGAGTCCCTGAACTAACACAAGGTAAAGCTGAGAGACAACATGACCTTATTAACAAGGTCAAGTTCTGGCTATCTAAAAACAGACCTCTGCCCTACCACCTTGATGGTCGAATAATAAGCGTCCGGAGGGTGGGCTGGCTTGGACCCCTCAAAAAAGACATCTTGGGCGATCTGATCCTGATACGTTTTAGGAGCAGACACATTGTGCCATACATGCAGACATGGCTATCTCAAAAGGGCGATGGACTTATTTCTACCTGGAACCTACATGACTTCTACCCCAATACGTCTTACATGCTTTCCCCAAGACCCCTGGGCATTGACAACAACCCAGTGGGTAGAGGAACCTATTTAAGTAATGGCAATAGTTTTTCAGTGGCTGTTAATTGTCTCAAACCGTCATAAAACAGTTTTATGTATCGTAACTACTAAATCTTTTAGAACACTGTTACCTTCAATGTTGCCTAAAGGTTGTAGAAAGCATGTTATTACCAAAGCTTGTTATATTTAAAGAGAGGGCTAAAGTCCTTTTTAATCTTTTGATTGTGTAATTTAAAGCCAATATGTGGTTCATTTTAAAATGCAATGTATTTTTTGTCTGTATGCTTTTATGATTTTAAAGTTAAAATCGAATAAAGCCTTTGAGTTAGTTAGTTAGAACACATTGCATATTTGGTAGATGGGATGTTAAAGACTAGCGCCCCGGCAAAAGGGACTGGTAGTCAGCCGCAATGGTTCGACCGAGACTGCTCTAAAGCCCTGAGGGAGCTCAAAGATAGTATCAAAATAAAGCCCAGGGACGTCACTCATGTTGCGTCCTGCAGAAAAAAATACAAAAGTGAGCTGAGCAGGAGGAAAAAGGCATTACAAGCAGAAGGTTGGGCGGACCTTAGAGAAGCGGGGGAAAAGAGAGACATGACAGAATTTTAGAGAATTATCAACAGACCCATTTTCCAGGATGACATGGCCCCTAAATTAGGAACAAACATCACGCCTGACATGTGGATTACTCATTATAGGGGTCTATATAATCACGAAACATGTACACAGTATTAAAAAGGGAATGTAGACCAAGGTCAGCTCGTAGTTTTTTCCTTAAAGGAAATCAAGGTCGGGATTGAGGGGCTGTCTAAAAATAAAGCACCTGGCATGGATGGAATCCCGCCTGATTTGTTCCTTAGCTCGGTGGAATTATGGGCCCCTATAATGACGAGAGTTATTAATACTGCAATCCGCTGTGGCTTACCGGCCTCCTGGTCTACTGCTATCATTGTTCCTATTTTCAAAAAGGGTAACAGGGACGACCCACAATGTTATCGCCCCATCTCCCTGATTGATGTATCCGCTAAAATCCTAGGAAGGGGACATTAAACCGGTTGTCTGAGTGGACAGAAGCAAATAATATCATCTCAGACGCACAGTATGGTTTTAGGATGGGTCGTTCCATGAGTGACCAATGCTTGAACCTCCATATGATAGCAGCCAAATACACTATGGCCAGTGATGAATCCCTTTATATGGGGTTCATGGATCTGGCAGCTGCTTTTTATCATGTCAATAGAGGCAAGCTTTGGAACATGATGACCAGCATGGGGATAGAGGTTGGCCTCATTAACATTTTAAGGGAATTGCACAGTAATACCTCAGCGCAAGTCAGGTATAACATTGAGGGTCGATGCACTGACTCCTTCCAATGTAAAAGTGGGGAACGCCAAGGCTGCATCCTGGCGCCTTTTCTATTAACCCTTTATATTAATAATCTTGAGCAGTATCTCTTACAGTTGGGATCTGACTGTCCCCGAGTAGGGTCGCGTCATGTTCCTGTGTTACTTTACGCAGATGACGCGGTCCTCCTCGGACGCACACCAAAGAGTTTACAGATTTTAATTGATGGTTTTGTTTCTTTTATGGGCTCATTAGACCTTTCTGTCAATTTGGGTAAATCCTATGTTTTATCTGCTGGTAAAAAACCCTCCAATAAATGTACCTTCACAATTGGGAGTCACAAGATAGAGAAGGTTAAATCATTCTCATATCTGGGCTTACTATTTGACGCGTTATTAAAATGTAATGCCCTGATAGAGGATCGTTGCCGTAAAATGAATGCCGCCAATGGGGCAATAGCTGGTTATGGCCGAAGGCTGGGGAGGTGATGCCCGAACAAGTGATGATCCTGTACAACTCAATGTGTTGCTCTAAAGTTATTTATGGGGCAGAGGTGTGGGGCTTTGTAAATACTTGCCAACTGCAGCGGGAGGAGAACAAACATCTACGCTCCGTCCTGAAAGCCCCACACAGTCTAGCAGCTGCAATAGCACACAGGGAGTTAGGGATACCCTACCTTGAAGATTCGATAAAGGTTAGTCAAATCTTAGCCTGGCTTAAAATCTGGATAAACCCAGAGGCGAGCCTAGGCAGGAAAATAATGAAGGACTGCTTGGGCAGAGAAAAATGGTCGCGAATCCCGTGGCTCAGTTATGTCAAGTCTGTATTGGTAACCCTGGCCCTCGGGAATCTCTTTACCGATCCGACAGAGATCATCCCCCAGCATAAGACAATTGTTAAAAAAGCGTTTCTTGCACACAAAGCCGCACAGAGAACAGAACAAGAAAGGGCTAAAACCACGGTGTGCGCATATAACCTTGTAAGGACCACAGAAGGAATGGAACCTTACCTATATCTGTTACACAATGCACAGGAAAGGTTTTTAATGAACCGTTTTAGGCTCAATTTTTTACCATATTTATTGGGATCACCATTAGGGTATTCACTTACTATTGAGAAGAAGGGAACCTGCGGCTGCGACAATAGGTCTCCGCAGGATTCCCTTAATTTTGTATTGCTATGTTCATTTTATTCTGAACCCAGGCGTAGATTCTTGGTAGACATCCTGAAAAAATCTAATATAAAACGTGCTAAAGAGGCTCTGATTTTTTTTACAACAGGCGTCGGACCCCCTTACATTGTGCTGCGTTATTAATTTTATTAAAGTAGCTGTTCGACTAAGAGCAACTAGAAGGGTGGAATTGTGAGACTTCAGTGATTGTTTTTAATGGATTATAATGTTTTATTTAACTCACTGGGACTTTGTTGTTGTACTTACATTAGGATTCATGTTAATTTAATGGTCTATTTTTAAAAAGAAATGAACTGAATGTATATTGAATGTTTGTATTTTATGGTGATTTTTAATCATCGAATAAAGAATCCAATGAGAACAGTACTACGAAAGTAAAGGGATGGCACAGTTCTACCATTTGCAGTAATCATGCATATACACAAGTACATAAAACACATGATAAGAAAGTGCATCTTCCTACGTCTTCCTACGATGTCTCCCTAACTAGATGTACCTAAAATGTACCTAGCATCGATGTAGGTGTTATGCGTTATGCCAAAAATCCCTCTACGGTCTGGTCAACACCATTACCTGATAAAGGAGAGAATACGGGACCCCGTTCTGGTCTTGAGTTGGACAACCGCAAGGGATGTTAGACCACTGCTAGCTGGAGTATCTGCATGCAGCAACCTCAGCCTCTCTGGTCAGTGTGTCAGCCGGGAAGTCACGGTCTCCTCTGTCTCTCTAAGCAAGACATGATGTATATATACCCTCAGGTCTCCCCAGGGGTCCAACCTTACTGTGTTACTGTGTCGGCCTAAAGAATGACATCAGGTTTCAACTTTAACATAGATTTTATACAGGAGATGTTCGACCTGCTGTGAGTCCTGCTGTGCTTCCAAGAAGCCTCCTGCATAATGTATGAGTATCGAACTAGGGAAAAACGTGCGTTCTGAATGGAGTGTCTTATCTAGGTAAAAGGTCATTCCCTTATGAACTGTTATGTATGAAATGTAGGGAAATGCATTTATTTATTTATTTATACAGGATTTATAATGCGCATGGCTGCCTCAGAGACGAGGCGTCCCAGCGCAACCAGTAACCAGAAGAGAAACAGGGAAACTCATAAGCATTCAGTATCAGATGGTGGAGAACAACCATGTTTTTAGGGACTTCGGAAACGTCAAAAGATTAGGGATAACTCGGATGATCGCTGGGAGGAAATTCTAAAGTTTGACCACCGAAAGGCCAAACAAGCGACCCCCTGCCCTCGCTTTCCTTACTCGAGGGACACAGACCAGACCATGATTGGCAGAATGCAGAGCGCGCCTGGGCAAATAGGGCTTCAGAAAATCCGATAGCCCAATAGGACCTTAAACTGAATGCGAGCTTCAATTGGCAGCCAGTGCAACTTAGAGAGCACCTGAGCCACTGATTGAGATCTTGGAAGCACCACTAGTATACGTGCTGCCGCGTTCTGGACCCTCTGCAGGCGCTTAATGCTCGCTTTACTGGCACTCAGATATAGGTGAAAGGTTGTAGTGTTACCTGTGCCTATATAGGGTACCTATATGGAATAAAACAGTCCCAAATCCACAAGCATTGCCCTATATAATCTACCCATTGGAGATCTATCTAGTGTATTAGCTAACATACAGAAGTTCTTAAAATGGAAAGCATAGCAGTACATCAGCAGATCAGGGAGAGCTAGACCCCCGCCCCAAGCTTTCTCCTCAATTAGTTCCAGGATATCCTTGGTCCCTTTGCAGCCCAAATAAAGCTCCCTATTTCCCCCTGCAATTTAGCTATGTCTTCCCTCAGGAAAGTAAGGTATAAAGCTAAAGAGAAAAGTGATTTTAGGGAGAATAATCATCTTAATGAGATTTACTCTACCATAGATGTTAATGGGAGATTAGCCTATCTTAACAAGAGTCTCACCATCTCTTGGCTGACTCTTTTCTAGTAGAGCCTTGGGTGTCTTCCAATCTCTGTGCTATCTATTAAAATTCCCAGATATCTCATTTGAGATTTTGCCCCCTGAGTAATCTTTCTCTGGCTCCAATCCATCACTTCAGGTTTGTCCCGATTAACCTTATGTCCCCCATCTTGCCAAAACCCTCTCGCCCTCGGCATCAGACTAGATATTGTAGACTGTGGATTTGTTGTATATACAACCATATTGTCTGCATATAGGGTTAGTTTAACCTCCAAACCAGCTGTCTTAAAAGGGATTATGGTGGTATATACCATAATGCGCAAAAGGCTCAATATACAGGTTAAAAAGTAAGGGAGATAGGGGACACACCCGTCTAGTGCCCCTACTGATGTGCAACCAGTCTGAGAGTTCTCCATTTACAAGCACTCTCGTGATGGGGAGCCCATAAAGATTTTATATTGCCCTTATTATGTTTTTGGGGAAATCCAAAACATTTAAGGGCTTCCCAAAGGTATTACCAATGTAACCTATCGAAGGCTTTAGCCGTATCTACCGCCACTACAGTTAATGGCAATTTCTGGGCTTCCCCCATATACATCATCAGATGTGTAAGCTCGTTTAACTGACGCCCCGGGATCAAACCCCTCTGATCTATGTGGATAATGCTCATGATAACCAGCGAAACCCTTGAAGATAATATCTCTGAAAAGATCTTATAATCTACATAATTCGCATTCAGTAGGGATGTTGGTCTGTAGGATTCTTTTTTTGCAGGGTCTTTATCAGGTTTTAGAACTAGGACCACAGTTGCCTCTGACCAAGATGCCGGCGCTTCCTCTCCCTTTATATAAGTAGTGTTAAACACTCCCTTTAAAACAGGGGTTTGCTTTTCTATGATAGCTTTATACAGCTCTACTGGAAGACCATCTGGGCCAGCGGCTTTCCCACCACTCATTTTCCTACACAGTGCCAATATCACCTCCTCAGTAATCTCCGACCCTAATAGGTCCACTTGCGCCCTTGCTATTTTTGGAAGATCTAACTCCCTTAACCAGGTCTCTCCATATGCACCTTTCCAGCCTGTAGATCCTCCTTATATAGACTACTCATATATCTCCAAGCTTCCGCTCTAATGTCTGCATTGGTCTTTAAGAGCACCCCGGTCTTGAAGACTATCAGACCCTGTATCGAATTCCTGGCTGTATCCACCTTAGCCTTCCAAGCCAAAAGAGAGTTACACCTCTCGCCGTAGGAAAAATGCTTCATCTTACTGACTTTCCATCTGTCCTGGATTATTTTTGCGAGCAGAGCCTCATACTCTGCCTTGGAATCCTCTAGATCTCTGAGGAGGGTTGATACTCTAGGCGATCCCTCTAATGATGCCTTCTGGAGTTCAGTTTCTTTCATATTAATTTTTACTATAACCACCTCATCTATCACCTGTGTAGCTGGCCTCTTTCCTATCGTTATAGCACTTAATATTGCCCTTAGGTACACCTTATACGAATCCAACACTTCTTGTGCCTTGGCAGAATCTTTGTTGATATGGAAGAAATCAGCAGTCTTATCCGCCAAGCATACAACCATCTCCTCATCCAGCAATATGGTTCTATGTTGGGTCCACCTTCTCTTCCCCAGCTGTTACGGTCCTCCAAATATAAGACCACCGGGGAGTGATCCGAGAGTACTGCCGGGACATGGACAACTGACTCCACCTCATTGCTTAAAGCCTGGTCTACCAAAAAGTAGTCTAGGCGCGAATGATGGGCATACTTTTTACTATAGAAGGTAAAACCTCTAGCTGAACCCATCCTACTGCGCCAGATATCTAATAAATGTAATTTGACCATCATGCTTCTTAACCTACGGGATGTCTTAGGGGAGCTTGCATATTTTGTCCTTGCGGTTCTATACAGGTCGTGATTTAGAATAATGTTGAAGTCCCCTTCAAGAGTGATGGGAATCGTAACCTCCAAAAGACTGGATTACAACTTCTCCAGTGCTTCTAGAAGATCGCTAATTGGACTGTAATAGGTTGCACATGCAACCAGCCTGTCCTGAATCCCCAGATTAGCCACCAACCATCTACTAGAATTATCCGAATCATATTTCAGTAACTTTATTCCTGAATTTGTTCTTAGAACTAACTCAACTCCTCTAGTGCTTCCTCTCTCATCTGAGCACACTACATCCTGGACCCACCTTAATTTACTAAAGCAGGGCCAACACTGCTCCTACTCTATATGAGTCTCCTGAAGCATTATAATGTGCGCCCCACTATTTCTAAGGTACTCTAGCACCATTGGCAGCTTTCGCCTAGATCTCAACCTGTTCACATTCCAGGTTGTAATTTGAACTTTTCCCAACTTATTCATTGTCTTGTGACAGCATACTATTCTCCCTGGAAGCTGCCTTGCTTAACCTTAAATAGCGGGTGCCCCCTGGAACAAATTTACAGTGACTATAACTTTGCAAGATGAGAATATATTTTTTTATTTTTTCCCTCCTATGCTCCCAACACCCTGTGCCCTCCCTCACCCATTGGGGACCCCCCCCTCCTATCCTTAGGCGATATAATCTGCCATTCACTAACCCCTTCCCCTGCAGAAGGATATACAGAACTCTATCTCTGTTACTTAAATCAAGCTGACCCCGTATATGATGCATCCAATCTGTATTGCTTCTCTGCTACTTCCGAAAATGGGCTCCTAAATGCTAGCTGCGGCAGCCGTGGTTCCCTCCATCTGAGCCAAGAAAATGTCCACCTCCTCAGGGTCCCACATGTTATACATCTTATTCTTCCACATAATCTTTAGCATCACAGGGAATGGACATGAGCTCCTTTTCTCTGTAGATCATTCATCCAAGTAACTAGTTCGCATTGTCTCTGTACCATCCTCTTACCTATGTCGGACCTCACATGATAAGTAAAGTCCTCCTACTTCAAAGTGCTATCTCTACTAAGAATAGTTCTATGTCAAATTAGAGAGGGCCATGGGTAAATGTTATGGTTAGACTTAGGCTAAAGTGTAGGATTAGGTTTACTGTTAGGAATAATATCAAGGTCAGGATTAGGGTTAGGTTTTGGGTAAGGGGTGAGCATAATTGTAGATGTATGGTTGGTCTTAATGTTAGGGTTATAGTTGGGTTGGGGGTAAGAATAAGGCTTACAGTTAGGGCAAGGATTAGGGTTAGGTTAGAATTCGGGATACTGGTATAGGGAAAGGGAATGGGTAGGGATAGCGATTGGTATCGGATGGAATAGGGATGGGATAGGGATAAGGATAGGGAAAGGGGAAGGGATAGAGATAAGTATAGGAATAAGGATAGGGTGGAAGGATAGGGATACAGCTACAGTTATGTTTAGTCTAAGTTTAAGTCAGCTTTCGGTTTAGAATTAGGTAATGGGTTAGAGTAAGGCCAAGGTTTAAGCTTGAAAATTAGGTGTCTTATCCTGACTCAAAACCCTTGTAAATTTAAGGGCTAGGCTTAGGATTAGGTTCAGAGTTAAGCCTATCATTATTTTTAGACACAGAGTTAAGTTTTGTACTTTGAAGTTAGGCTTGGGGTAAGGCTGAGGGTTATACTTAGGGTTAGATGTAGGTGTAGGCTATGGGTCGGTTTAAGGTCACAACAATGTTAGGAATTAGGTTTAGGCTTAGACTTAGAATTATGGTCAGATCTAGGATTATGTTTAGAGGCAGGTGTAGAGGTAAGTTGAGGAGAATGTTAGCATTAGAGTTGAAATAGGGGCAGTTTGATCCATAGGGTGAGTGTAATGGCGATTGCAAATGTAAATTAATCAAGGTCTTACATAAACCCATAATGAAGGCATTGCTTTCTGTATGTCTTTCATTTGGTAAGAGCGGTGTACCCAGCATGTTTTTTGGTGTGCATTTTTTGGACTTGTATTTCTGCATTTGCAAATAGCAAAGGTAAAAGTCCTAGAAAGCAAAGAAAAGAGGCCTGGATTAGGTACTCACATCTAACCTGCGACGTCTTAGAAACGTCCTGCATGGGTTGAAATCCACTCGTAAGTGATACTATACCCCCATACAAACTATACGTTCACTATTATATTACAGGTCACCTCAGAGTTCCAGGTCCTGTGGACTTCTGTCTCTATATCACAACAGTACTCCTTGGGGGGCTTCCAATATCCTCAAAACGTGTTGATGGACACGCCCTATTACACAGTAGAAAAGTTAGTAGAGTTGGAAAGACAGTCAAATTACTTCATTAATGAACATGAACGTGGCAGGTATGACTTTTCATAAGCCACAAAGGTCAATTTTGCTCAGGTGCTGCAGATCTCCAGCACAACTTGGGACCTGCAGATGCAGTTAATGTATTTCATGTACTGCTAGTTTTAAAACTCAATATGATTGTAATATATATTTTTTGATTAGAGTTGTCTTAACTATAGTTATTTTTGTAGGGTGATATTTGGGTATTGATATTTTTGTTATTTCAGTTATAAGTATAGCGTTTCCAATATTTTGGTAGGTCGGTAATTTTGTAGTCATTCAGGACTACATTCGCATGTGCATGGACAGTTGCACTTCAGTTCTAGAAACCTAGAACCAAGGGCGAGCCCTTTACTGAGATGCATTTTGCTTCCATAAGTCTCTCCTCTGCTCTAAATTGCTCCTCCTACCTTCTAAACCCAGTATTATAAGAGGCAATAGGCTATAAAAGGACATAAACCACAACAAGCTGACGTCATATAGTTCCCATGGCAACCCCAATCATGAATGACGAAGAAGGACATTGAAGAAGGTCATGCTACTGTAGCTGTTCAAAAACACTCTTGCTTACTCTCATGTGGTGCTTTTAGTCGGATGCTTTAGAAGAAACATGGATTTCCAGGAAGCCAGTTACTGGAAGTCTAATTACTAATTTCATTTCACTGCTACCAGACATGCAATTATAAAGTTCATTTTATGTTTACAACTGAGCCGATTAGTCCCGTGCATTGGGAAATGCCTTTGAACTGTTTTCCAGAGTCAACAAAACATTTACCGTATTGGACATCTGTGCCTTCATCTCTAATGGGTATCTGTCCATTTTACAAGTGCTGTCACTACTAGAATTTTTCCTAGCGCTACAAAAACGAAGGACTTTTTATCTAGCTGATGACGAACTACAATCTGTTTAGTTTTCATTTTTTTCAGGTTTACTACAGAACAGCTTCTGAATTATTTTTCAGTTCAAAAAGTTTTATTGAAGAAATGCATGGTAAAGGAACAAAATATGGACAAGTACTGTAGGGAAAATAAAAAAGGGGGTAGAGGGGAAGAGGAACTATACGATGACAGATTAATAAAAAGATATAGGAGCAATACAATTGAAAATAAACAATTCATAGTATAAAAACGAATCATGGAGAAGCAGGAATACAAAATACAGTAAATATGCAATAGAAGAAAATGCAAATATAACTATGCAGTAAAATGGATTAAGTGAACCTGAAGAAATGGGAAGGGTATCAAGGGGGTTTAGGAACTTCCTGCTGAGCAGGTCGAGGACGAATTTCGTAGTGCGCCTTGCATCGCAAAATGCAATGCAGTGCGAGCTACGAAATTCGTTTTATTAATTAAATTGTTTACTTACCTGCAATTATCCATATGCCGGTTTTTAGCAACCTCCGCCCTGCCCCTCCCCCTCCCCGCCCTCCTGCCCCACCGTAACTCCCTCCACGAGCCGTCGCTGTCTACTGCTCCACGCAATCGGAGCTATATAGCGAGCTACTTCCGCCCAAAAGCCGACCCAAACATTTTTGGGGCCTATATACTGCTTATGTGCAAGGCGGGAGGAGCGAATGTGTGGAAGAGGCAGCGAATGGGGGTGAATTGGATGATTCAAGTGTTAATGAGCCGGCTGGAATTGGCTGAAGTAATTGTTGGGACCGACTTGATTGGCTGGAGGACTGGTAGGTTGGGTATTGGCTGTATGTGGCTGGCAAGGGGACCGGGAGAGCTGCGATGCTTTCTGTGCTTGGATCAATCACCAAAATCCATTCCTCAGATTTACAGGCACAGTCTCTGATACCACGATACCATTCTTGGACTTAATCATCTGTCTGGACAAAGAAGGACTTAGCACCTCCCTGTATCGCAAGGAAACAGATAGGAGCAGCCTTCTCCTCTACAAAAGCCACCATCCCAGAGCCCTACGGGATAACTTACCCTTTGGCCAGTTCCTTAGGATTCGCAGAAATTGCACTACTAACTCTGACTACAAAAAAGAGTCTGACCTGCTCCAACACAAATAACAGGATAGAGGGTATCCTACTAGACTTATTCGCAATTCACGCAAAAGGGCCCTCAACAACCCTAGAGAGGCCCTACTGGAGACACATCACAAGGAATCTGACAACCTGATCACTTGTGTGACTTGCTTTACAAAAAATTCAGCGTTTTTCAAAAAAACTGTGAATAAACACTGGGGGTTATTGAACATAGGGGGCCTAGACATCCCACGTCCCCGTTTTGCCTTCAAACACACATCCAATCTTAAAGATGCCCTCATTCATTCACGCCCCAAAAAACGAACGACTACTGGCCAAAGTACCTTGTGGAGGCAAACATACTAGTTGCAACAGCTCCAGATGTATCTACATGCTGATTTGTCCCTGCGGAAAGAACTACATTGGCATGACAATGAGGCAGGTTAAGTTAAGAATCATGGAGCATAAGAGCAATATCCGCACACACACAAGACTCTATGAACACTACGTCCAACAGGGCCACCAGGCAGACAGCATTAAATGGCTGGTCCTTGAATCTCACCCGTGAATTACTCAACAAGCTCTGTTCAGGATTGAACTGCGATGGGTTCACCGCCTACAATTAGATACACTGGGCCTTAATGACTCCGTACCTTGGGCATCACTGTCTTAATGATCCCCTTCTGCTTTAGCAGTTACTACTTTGCAACCCTGTCAGATAACAATCAGCATCCAAACCCTGTCCAAACCCTGTCCTCCACCCCCCTGATGTGGTCAATGTTGATTTAGTCTCACTATCCATGATCAAGTACCATCCCTTGAGGGTTCGCACTAAACTCTGATCATCAGTGCCAACACTATCTCCTTATACCCCTGTACCCGTCTCGCTGAGGCACTGGGGTAATACAATGATAATGCAAGCAGTTTCGGATAGATTGTCCCTATGCATGTTCTTAAGGGCACTTGGGTTCCGTCAATCGACCCCTCTGTAAGATGGCCGCTTCATTTACTCAACTTACACCTACTGCCTTTACGAACGCATACACCTATTCTACGCATGCGCAGACATGAGTGTCGAGAACCACGCCCACTAGCAGAGCCCTCACGGCGGAAGTACGAACAGCTTTTAATCCCGGCTGCATTGACAAACCGGCACCAGCTGTTCCGCGCTACCGTTGGAGCGCTAGACGTGTGGGTAGGTCTTCGTACCCAGGCTGCCCGCACTAGAGGTAAGCGGTATGTTTGTTTGTGGAGACAGGGTCGTTGTGTGATGCAGTCCGTCTCCGCATCTCGTTAGTGGAGGTTTACCACATCCCTCGGAGGTCTTCCCGAGTAATCCTCATGTCCTCGAAGGACCATCCCGAAACTTGGCGGCTCTAGTATTTGGCTCCCCATGAATGCTGTAGGACGAGTCACGGGGGAGTGTGAGGAGACTTGGTACCATATCCCACATCGCCAGGCTACCCTATGGGGGCGATAACGGTATGCCTGTTACGTTGCTCTATGCAGGGAAAGCCTCTTCACTTTCCCTGATTGCCTACCTATTGACATTACATGGTATGCCGTACACGCCAACCGTTTGGGAGATCCAGAAGGCGTGACCTGACTCGCTACGATTTTGGAGGCGGTGGAGTTTACCACAACGAGTATTGCCTTATCATCCACTATCTAGGCATCCTTACATCCACCACCTTTTAGTAGATGGTTCAACGTTGTGTGTCCTTCCCCCCTCCTCTCCCCTCCTCAAATCCTTAAGCTGACACCCAGTGCACATACGTGTGTTTGTCTCTCTTTTACAGGCATCATACCTCACTGGGCAGCCCCACGGGAACAGACTGCGGGGCCCACTAGGGAGACTCCTTGGGTAAGGGCTAGCCCTTGCAATTAATGCTTAGTGACATCTTCATCCTATATGTATATATATATATATGTATATTTTCCATGTGTGTTTTTTTTATACCGTCAATCTGTATTGATGTGGCCATGGGCATACACTTCAGTAATGCCTGTTAATTGTGTTTTCTATTAATGTTGTGTGTGTATTATGGAGAGCTGTGGTGATCTATTGATGATGAGATAACGCCCCTATCTAATGTCGGGCTGATTTCTATACATTTCTTCCAGGTTACCCCGCAAGAGCAGGACCTTCTGGCCTGCCTCCTTACTGACCCAGAGAGGTTGTATCTTTCTCCTCTTATTTTTGTTGTTTTTTAGTCACCGTGTAGTACCGAGCACTTGAGGTCCTGAAGAATTGCCAGTCAGGCAAGAAACATGTCGACCGATTTAGAGGGTTGAGTTAGTACGCTGTGCCCCTCACAGTCCCTATCTCCCCTCCCACCCTTTTAACAAAGGGAGTCAGCCACGCGAATAAAGGTGTTTGTGGACTGACCCACCTTCTTTTAAACCACCACCCCCTCACGACTACACCTTCACCAGACCCCTCACACGCACTCAACCATTGGCTGGAACAAAAGAACTCCAACAAAGAGCGCCTCTTTGGCGCCCGTCGGACATTGCAGCACCAGTCTGACGAGGAGCAGGAGACCAATGATGAAGCATGACATCTAGCTCACTGGGTGTGTGAGGTCTTCTAGTTCCAACAAGGGAACATTCTGTCCCCTGCCTATGCTCTCCTCCATTAAACACGCACGTTGTTATCTTCCCCCGGGGAACTTTGTACTTTTGTGATATATTATTGGCTGTATGTGCCCGACTTTAAGTGGAGTAGGGAGGTAGCGCACCACAATGCACCCTCATCATATTTCCGATATGAGTTTGCTGCTGCAGCCCCTGCTGCATTGTGCTTCAGAGTATACAGAATACCGCCACCTGCCCTCACTGGGATGTTGGCATTATAGCTGTGTTAGATTATTAGTGTCAATGCTGAGTACTGATTGTGATATTGTGCAGGACTATTGTACCAGGATGTGTTCTCATCTGCTGTTGTACTTCAACTGAATAAAAAAAAAAAAAAGGTGAGTGGCCAGAGAAAACAAAGGACCAACAATTAGTTTTCAGTTTGTGAGTGGAGGTACAGTAAACTGAAGAAGCAAGAGAGTTTGAGAAAATATAATTCTTGAAGAGAGCGAGTAACAGGGAGGGAACACCAAGATGTTGACCACGGGTGGAGCCTAGGATGTGAAGTATAGTGACTAGATGAGCATATGGAAGGCCATCTCTGGAGTGAGATCATACACATAATGAACCAGTAGCGTGTCCCGACTGGGAGAAGTCCCCTAGTCACAGCTCATACTTCCCAACTGGGCTATCCAATTAATGATAAGTAATACCGTTGTTTACTTCACATTGATATTTAATGTTTCAATGTTTTTAAGAATCTTTATACATCCAATCAATTGTTATTAGTTCTCCACAAACTTGATCATACACATAATGACACAGTAAATGGGTAGTGTAATTTGAAGGTATAGTGTAATCACATGGATGGTATGCAGATAAGCATAAGAAGTGAGCTAAAAGAGGTTAAAAACCAGTCCTAGTTGATAGGAGATGCATGCCTCTCAGTGAGAGAAAAAAAGCAAATGTCGAGGTGAGAGAATTTTGATGAAACAGACTTCAATGCTATGAAAATGTGGGAAAGGATACATTTGAGAGATGTCCTAAATGCGGAATTTGTGGTTGGTGATATGGATGAAACTCAGTAAAGAAATAAAGATGTGTTCAAAATGTTAAAATAAATAAATAAATAAATAAACAAAGCTAGCAATTCCACTTGTTGCACTGCATGTTCTATTCTTATATCTCCATGGCACATAACACAAACGATTGCTACAAAAGGCACACATGAATCCAAATTTTGAGTGTCATTTATATTATGGCAGATGCTGTTCACCAGAAACCACCAGATGTCCCACAATGACCTCACTTGCCGTACCCTTCCCTCATTCATGCCAGGGAAATTGTTTGAGATCTCTCATGCTCTGCTGTTGGTAACAACCATCTGGCAGCCCATATACCACGGAACAGCCATCATATGAATGTCCAAAAGGCCTGCCATATTTAAAGCAGGTCTTCTGATGCTACCTTTTCCTGCCCATGAGAGGCATGGCATTCTCAGACAGATAAAAACAGCACCGACCAACACACACTGGAAGTAAACTTCCAACATGTCAGTTTCGTAGTTATTTCACAAACGTAAACTCCTGTTTGGGGAACTTGAATGTGAACAAAATCTGTGCCAAGCGGCCCACCAATCTGTGGCCTACTAGCCATTGAACTTTCCGAATCACCAAAAGGGCTTTCACCATGTAAGCGGGAGCATTTGCGGCAACAATGTCCCAGATGTGTCAGTATGGCATTTAACAGCGGGTAGCGGGCCTCCCATTGCCCTATGAAGGTGGGTGCCTCCCCATCCCAGCTGCTAGGCAAGTTGGTCATTAAGGACCAAATGAGACCCTTAAAAGTGAAGAAAAATATAATTGTAGACTAGCTACTCTATAAAGCACATTGTAGAATGCAATTGTAATGCATTTTCATTTTTGATCATGAAACACTGAAGGGTTTTATGAGCTCTCACTGATATTTGACCTAGCAGGATCGAATTCGATAAACTAGACTTGCTTTCAGCCATAGAAGAAGGTCGTTCATAGAGCAGACGCTGCTGCTGCTGCTGCTGCTGTTGCTGCTATGGGACCTCACACAAAATCCATATAATCTCGATTTATCAGCAAGAGTTGAAACGGTCTGGTAGATTTTATATTAAATTTCATGGCAGTGAGCTTTGGTATCCACAGAATGTAGATTTTTGATTGTTCCATTCCCTCGAGCAATTTCCAGCACATTAATAATGAATCAGTCATCTGCACTTCACTAGGATTGTACCAACAGCGTAATGTAATAAGGAGGTGCAGTGGATGAATGGATTGCGAATGAAAAGATAAACGATGACTCACTGTAGACTGAGCAGTGGTCTAGGAATGTTATGAACTTCAATAAAAGAAATAGAGATGCCATTTAACATTTATAAGTTAGGATTCTGGGTGGCATTGTTCACAACTCAAGCTACACACTCATGGTCTATTTAATGTCACTCAAAGCCCTCACTGAAAAACATCGCTGTCATTTACTGTCACCGATCTAGAATTCTATGTGCTTGCAGTAGCGGCTGCTACCAAACGGGCATGAGGGGCAGTGGGGGGAGGGAATTTAAAATCCACTTACCTGGATTCGGCCGCCGCCGCCTCTCCTCCGTCCTCTTCTCTTCCGGGGCAGCAGGAAGCACCCAGGCTCCCCTGACCAATCACAATGCTGCCCTACAGCAGCATTGTGATTGGCCTGAGCACCGTAGTTCGACGCTCAAACAGGGGTTGGGAGGCTGTATTGGAGTCTGGTTGGGGATTATGCAAAGTGCGCATGGCATTTTGGCTGGCCTGAGACGGCCGGCCAAAATGTCTTGCACACTTAGGAAGTGCCTACCGCTCCTTCCCCGCCCTTAAACAGCCTAGGCCCGCCCGCCCCCTAACCAACTGAATAAAATGATAATATCGTTAGGGTATTATCATTTTATTTTTCCGTTTTGCATTGCTCAGTGTGGCGACGCTCCTCGGCCTTAGCATGTGTGTTCGCTTACATTCACCTGCATTTATTTAATAGTGTGCTTATTATCAATCAATCAATCAAGGGTTTACATGGCGCACTACTCACCCATGAGGGTCTCAAGGTGCTTTGGGGGGGCTCCCGATCAGTGGAAGAGCCATGTCATGATGTCCTTCCTGAAGGTGTGGAGGGTTGGAGATCGTCTGATGTTCACGGGGAGCTCGTTCCAGGTCTTGGCTGCGATGTAGGAGAAGGCTCTCCCGCCTGTTCTACTTCTGCGGATGCGGGGGACGTCTGCCAGGGTGAGGTCAGCGGAGCGGAGGTTCCTCTTGGGTACGTGGAAGGATAATCTCTTGTTGAGGTATTTGAGTCCGATGTTGTTGAGGGATTTGTAGGCGTGGGTGCATAGTTTGAAGGTGACCCTCTTCTCGACAGGGAGCCAGTGCAGGTCTCGTAGGTGTTGGGTCATTTGTGTGTGGCATGGAGTCCCGAGGATGAGTCTGGCGGCGGCATTTTGGATGGTCTGGAGTCTGTGTAGGATAGATCTGTTGGTTCCGGCATATAGGGCGTTGCCATAGTCCAGTCTGCTGGTTATGAGTGCGTGGGTGACGGTCTTTCTGCAGTCGGGGGGATCCATTTGAAGGTCTTTCGGAGGATGCGCAGGCAGTTCAAGCTAGTGGAAGCAGCGGCGTTGACCTGGCTGTTCATGGAGAGGGAAGAGTTGAGGATGATGCTGAGGTTGTGTGCGTGGTCTGTTGGAGTGGATGGGGTCTCGAGGGCGGAGGACCACCAGGAGTTGTTCAGGGCAGAGTTGCAGGGTCCAAGGATGAGGACCTCGGTTTTCTCTGAGTTGAGCTTAAGGCAGCTGTCCTTCATCGAGGTTGCCACGTTCTTCATTCCCTCCTGGAAGAAGAGTCTGGTGCCACTTAGACTGCAGATACCTCTGTTTGTAAGGCCTAGTGTAAATATGGTGATAGGAACAAATACTCCCTGGCAAAAATAATATTTGTGCAAGGTCCGAATTTTTGTCTCTTTCGATAGTCTTAATAATTGGAAAACAATGTAGGCAGTCAATCTTCAAGCCTGTATCCCAATCATTTTTACAGTAGAGAACCTGAGTGCAAACTGTGAGGGCAACTCACTGGCAGCTTTCAACAAGCACTAGAGATAAAAGTTTAAACATCTTTGGCACTGATTTCAGGGCTATTACCTGGGACTAAATGGCCTTGTAAGTGTGACTTGGTGCAAATTAATATCTCTACAGATTTGCAGTAAGGATGGATGTTTGATTCCTGGGATTTTCAATGCTCTCTGATTTTTAGCTATATGCAGGGTACGAGCACTTTGTGCAGGTTTCTTTACCAAGTGTTATTCTATTCTAATACAGGTTGGAACAATATGCATTCAAGCTTTGTATGCGGCAAACAAACATGGGTGCATCATGGAAACCATCTACGACTTGAAGAATAGTGCGTCTCGTGTGCCTAAGAGAGAGAGAGAGAGTGTGTGTGGGTGTGTTGTTTGTGTGTGCGCGTGCTGATGTTCACATTAGAGCTATCCAGGAACAAATCTATCACTTGAAAGGAGGTAGTGCAATAATCTTAGCACCTATGGCAAATTTACATTTTTATGTATTCCATGCAGGGCCATATTTGATCAGTGGTGCCCCAGACAGTGATTTACTATTGATCTATCAGGTTTCAGCATCTATATCATTATTAATCGAAGGTGGCCCCTGTTAAAAACAAAATGTTCCTGTAATGTGAGGTGTTTGTGTAAGGTCATTTCAAGGCCAGTTATTGAAACGTGCTTCTAATCAGTGTTACACCCATGAATATTATGACCCAGAGGCTGATTGCATGGCCTGGTGGTGCTAATTTGGTTGAAGCATTGCACAGGACTCAAGGCCTCTCTTCCTGGAATAAACAGAAATGTGACTGGCATTGCAGCCCCTTTCCAATATGACCAAGTGTTATGCGCCCAGGAAAGCTGTGATATTCAGGTAACTGTAGACTACTTCCTGTAATGACTGTGGTCTGTACATACCTCGTAAATTCAAGTGGTGCATTCATTGTATCTTTATTAAGCATTCGTAGAGCTCAAGGTACAAAAACAAGGCGATCTCACAGTATGACAGGTCCTTCTTTTACAGAGCATGGGTCTTTCCCTGGTTTCCCAGGCATCAGGAAGTGATGCCTGGGTCAAGCGGAAGTCGGGAGACTACACTCCTCTGCCATACCAATCAAATAGAAAAAGCGAAAGTGGTCTTCCATGAACCTCTTCCACTTTCAGAAGGCATTGGCACCACTTGCACAACAGCAAAACCCTTTTATGGTTCATGTTTGTGAAAATTGATGTTTTGAGTACTAACATCATCTGTTTAGAGTTTACAATTTTTTAACAATACAAGAGAAATTAGATTACAACATAAAACATTTGAGTCAAAAGAAGAGAGAACAAGCATTTGCAATGCAATAGGTCTCGCATTAATTAAGTTTGAGCTATTGGGATTGCTAAATATTGCAACACCAATTGCAACAAAAGTCTATAAATTGTAGGCCAAAAAAATGTGTATTTATTTTTGTAGCAATGGTGGCATGCTGCGCTTTAGATGAAAATGTTTAAAAGTAAAGTGAGCCATACTGAGATTGCTACAATAGTTAATTGTGGATGCGTTAACAATTGATGTGTGCATTGATGACTGGTGGTGTGTGTGCCTGTAGAAATTGTGCACTGATGTCTGGTGGTGTGTGTGCCTGGTGGAAGTGTGCACTGCTGGCTGGTGGTGTGTGTGCCTGGTGAAAGTGTGCACTGACGGCTGGTGGTGTGTGTGCCTGGCAGAAGCGTGCACTGACGGCTGGTGGTGTGTGTGCCTGGTGAAAGAGTGCACTGATGGCTGGTGGTGTGTGTGTGCCTGGTGAAAGCGTGGAGGTGCCGGGATATCCGGTCTGAGCTGGTCTGAACTGAAGCCGAGATGCGAGTGAGGGTGCGAGCGTTGAACAGCTACGCCTGTGTCTGGTTGCCAGAGCCGCCGAGCCGCCGAGCCACTGCCGGTATTGAACGCGGGAGAGCGGATTAAGCCCGCCCACCGCTTGGCCTCCCTTATCCTGGTGTCGGCGGGGGTGAACGGCTGCAAGGCTGCGTGGAGCCCCGGTCCTGCTGCCGGAGCCGCTGCTGCTGCCGGAGCCGCCGAGAGACGCGAGCACTGGGCATGGCTGTATGCGGACCCTCTCTGCAAAGTAAAGCAGCGGTGAATCGGACCACCACCCGGCGCTTTCGGCTCCCCCTTGTTGACGGTGTCAGCGGAGCAGGATGGCTACAGGGTACAGGGAATCCAGCCCCTACTTGGTCGACCATTTGGTCCAACACCCCATTAGAGGTGAGCGACCGGACTTTGGTGCCTGAGGAGTGTCTGAGGAGTGCCAGCACCAGTCCTAGCCTAGCCCAGCTTCAGCCCTTGCGTCAACCAATCTACCACCATAACCCTTGTACTCCCTCCAGCTTTTGGGAGCAGGCAGGGGGAAAGGGTGGATAGGGGGAAGTGGTGGTGGACGGTGGATGGTGGCCAGCCAGCAACTAAGGGCCAGTGATTGAGGGTAACTGAGGGTGCAGCGGGGAAAAGGTGGAAAAGGTGGTAAAGTAAGCTCTACCACTTACGAACGGCGCAAGCTAATAGAGAACCACAGAGGGGAGCTCTTTGGCAGCGGTACGGCCTCTGAACTAAGGAAACGGAAGCAAAGGTGTGGCCGGATAGCAGAGCAGAACAGAGCAGAGGCGAGCGGCGAGAGTGGGCGTGCCTGAACTGGCACTCAACTTGGACCTAGGTTCGCTGCGCTGTTTTCTGTGAGAGCAACAAAAGTAACATAGATTCACATTTTTTTATCTCCGCGGAACCTGTAATTCACCTCTCAAGGGTCATAAATCTCAATTCAACAATTTTCAATTCAACAAAACAACTACAGGAAGGGCAGCAACAGTGGTTGGTGAGGCTGGCGCGACTGGCATACCTGAAGCGGATATTGATTGTTTTATGAAATCAAATGAAGTCAAATATAGCCTAAATCGCATTACGCTGCGTTGAATATCAACGGCCGGACACAAAATAGTCTGAGCAAGCAGAGGATAGCATTAGGTCAGGTCGAGTCCGGGACAATAAAATGGTTAAAAGGGAAACAAAAAAACTAAAGCGAACAATCAAGATGCTTGAGGAGGCAAGGGACGAAATATCACCAGAAATCGGTATGTCAACCGAGAAGAACTGCTCCCTTATAGAAATACCTGCAGATGAAAATACTTCTGGGTTAAAAAAGAGTGCGCAATCACTAAATTTGGAGATATGTAACAAACCAAAAAAAAGGCAATTTTCGTATCAACCAAAAATCTTCACAAAATGTTGCTGTCTAAAAAATGCGGGGGATACTTTATTTTCAACCACAAGAGAAATACCAGGTCTTCCATCACCTCTTCAGCCATTACAATCAAATCAATCACCACAAATTACTGAAGCTCCGAAAATAACTTATAAAAGGAGAAGCCCTAGCTTAAAAAGAAATGCTAGTACAGTAGCCACTAGCCCCTTACAAATAACATCAACTCCTCAACATAATAAAACTTGGATGAGCTGCGAAACTACAGGCAGGATACAGACAGGGAATGTCGAGATAGTCCAAGTACAAAGGCAAAATGAAGCAAACAAGACGTCCAATGATGTCCAAGGAGAAAATCAAGGAAATAGCTTTGATTCGACTGGCGATAGTGGACCAACATATAGCAAAAACAGAACTGGCAACTGTGCTATAATCCATGTACCAACGATCCATAGCCAAATAGGCCAGCGGGAAAAAATGCTGCCCAGGAGCACTGACCACACCCAAACGAGGAATAGGATAATACGGGAAGGAACAGAACTTAATTTGGCACCGTCCACCCCAATATTAAACAAGCAAACACCAGATCATCAACTAGAGCCAAACGGGGGGGGGGGGGAATAAAGAGCTGATGTCAGTGAAAAAGTTTGCAGAAATAACAGAAGAGACAGAGATCTCCTCATACCTCGGAGCAGAAGAATGGGAAGGCCTTATGGCCGCCTACACCCAAGACAAAAGCAGGAGTGGGCTTACTGCCAAAACTCTTGTTGTAACCTACGCATGTTTAATAAAGTGGTACGATCCATCCCCCCCTCCCTGCCCCAGCCACTTGGTATCTTCCCCCCGAGTCATCCTTGGAAATGTGACATTTTCCTGTCAGTGTGGAGAGCAGGGTGACAACAATAAAGAAGAGTTAACTTACCATCGGTTCACGAGTCTTCTTTACAACACTGGCGACGAGGAGAAGAACCTGGCGCAGGGGGCCCAGCTGTCACCTCCCCTTTCAGTACTCTCTCCAACCTGTGCTCGAGTAATGCAGTGAAGTTCGTGCTGAGTACAGATGAGGTGAAAAGTTCCATTGGTGATATTTGTGCTGTTCACAGATGAAAAGGAAGTTCCTTCAGTGGTCTCTGCTCGACGGTGAAACTGACAAGATTTCCAAAGGTCTGCTGATTGAAGTTTATTTGGGAATCTCTAGTAGAAGGAGCCGTGTATAAGTTGAGCAGACAGCCTTCCCTTCACTTATCTGAACTGTTTAGTGTGCGGACAGCCTGGTAGCTCCACTGCTGGTGTTAACAAGAAATAACATTGTCAAGGAGGAGAATATCATTTTACTACAGTCACACTGAGGGAGAGTGAGGAAGTGTGAGCTAATACGGGGAGCTGGTTGTGTTGTTAAAAGTCATTTGTACATGACTGCTGGGTCCCAGGACGTATTGTGACTGATTTTGTCAGTTTCGAATTGCCACGCCGAGATCGTGTGAGGAAGTGTGTACTGCTGACTGGAACTCAGCTTCTTGGAGAGTGTCATCGGGAGGCGCGCTGCTGGTGTCCTTCCCTCAGCAGGGTTCCTTAATTGCCACCTACTTCTAACCTCTAATTGCAGCTGTGGAGTTAACGCAGCTGCTGCCTTTTCCGAGTATCCTGTCAGTAAGAAGACAGGCTCAGGCTGGCGCTGTACTACGACACTTTCCTCAGGTTGGTGAAGTGTCTGTGTTCCGTGTACTTTTCGAGCCTGCGCAGTGCCCTGCCGGTGAGTTTCTGCCAGCAGAGGCAGGCGCTGCACTGCATCCCTGTCAAGAAGAAGAAGGGCTTTGGCAGGCGCTGTACTGAGACGCTTTCCTCAGGACTGGGAAGTGCCTGTGTTCCGTGTACTTTTCGAGCCTGCGCAGTACCCTTCCGGTGAGATCCTGTCAGGATATCCTTCAGCTGAGGCAGGCGCTGCACGAAGACACTTCTTCAGGCCAAGGAAGTTTTCGTTTTCCGTGCGTTGAGTCTGCGCAGTCTGGCCGTCTGTATTCCAGTCATAAGCATCTGGCGCACTCCTCCCTCAGGGCCGTTATTTCTGACTGAAATTCCCGCCATTATTGTTAGCAGTTCCACCCACTGCAAGGCGCACAAGCCTCGTCAGGACCGCAATACACTTTTCATCAGGCTTTCATCTTTGCAGTGCAGCCTTGCAGTTCAGGGACGGTGTGCTGGAAGTGTTCAGTTGGTGCTGTTGAGTGACAGTTGATACCGGTTTCATCCTGGAAGTCCTATGCAGCGATTTTCCGGTGACTGAAAGTTCCTACAGTAAGACTGCCCATACTTTTACGCCTTTCTGGAACAGGAAGTGTTTTTTTTTAGAGACTGTCCCGTTTTTTTGGTTTTTTTCCTTCCCCTTCGACTTTCAACAGCCAAGGTGTAGTTATATGGTTGTATGGTCCACCCAGCATTGACAATAATTTGTACCACAAGCGATAGTAACCTGTATCACTTAAAAAAAAAAAAAAAGGTAATTTTTAAGCGTAGGGTGTTGATCGGGGTGGGGGATGATTTAGCCCTTGGTATAGACGTGCCCTGTTTCATGTGATGAAGTGCATTTGTGACGTTAATTTTATTGTGACATTCTGGTACACTAGGTAAATTTTTGCAGGCCTGTACAGTGCGGTGGTTCTATCATTCTATAATTGAGAGTAACCTGTGTCCCCATTACATCCAGCTGTACGCTAGTACTAGTTCAGAGCAAATTAGCACTTTTAGGAATTCCCTTCCTTCATATTCAGACCCTTATGCACTTTGTAATTAGTCAATGGTGACTAGGTATGATACAGTTACGGTCCAGCTGTTCCTTATACAGAGTGATTCTGTGCTTTTAGGGGCCCGGATTATGTTTTATCGTGCATTGGGGACAGGTCCCCTCCCCCAGTAAGGTGCATTTTACCATATCCAGTTTTAGTAGGTTCCCAGGGTGACATATCCTCAATAGGCCAGGTATACGTGTGAGTTATTTTCTAGAGGGTTCCCCTCTGTTCATTCTCCTTTTCCCTCCATGTGCTCCATCCATACACTTTCCTCCTCCCAGGTGTGTCACAGCGTCCTCACAGAGATCCTTACTCCAGTCTCCCCACTCCCCTCTTCATATCCTTCTACTGTGTATATCTTGTTCCTACTGGGACACGCCTCTCATAAGTTTAGTGTGTTTCAGCTATCCGTTGACCTTCAGTTCACCCTGTTCTGAGCCATCCAGCTGAGTATAAATGTATTACTGGGAATGGATTTCTAGTATGTGCATTCTTCATGTTATCAAGATCTGCAGTGATATCGTACAATTTGTGACAGCTAGTTCCGAAAGCTTTTGCAATTCAACCTTTTGCAGCACAAACATTGGGTTGTTCTGTTACTACATACAGTGTACTTTATAGTGTGTGCAATTGAAGTTGGCACCTCCCGCAAGAAAGGTACATATCTCAATCCATCCCACCGCCTGCAGCCTGGGTTAGGCGCGTAAGGACCTTTCACCTCTGGTGCCTCTGTACCTTTTTCTATTTAGATAGTGAGCACTTTTATTATATCCTTGCACAATCCTTAAAAATTAGGGAGACTTCCTCCTCCTTTCTCATGCATGCTCCGTCCAATCCCCTCATAAGAGAGAAACTTAGTGAGGTGATGTTTTGGGTTAGCCTTTCCATTTTTAATGTATCCAAATCCAAGGTATCTCTGACTAGCTATGCTGGCGGGCCCATACACCTTATGGGCATAGTGAAGATGAAGGCCTAACTCGTTTAAGGGAGTTTAGTGAGTGTTCTACTCCCTTTTCAGGGAACTCTGATAATAGATACTCTCCATCCCCTTTTAAGAGTAGCTATCAGTAGGGCCCGTCTATTATACACTGCTAGAGTTGCTGAATATGTATCCTTCTGAAGAACCCGTCAAGTGGGTAAGCCATGCTAGAGGTACACTGAGGATAATCATAACTAGATTTGGCCTGCATAACAAGAGCTTATGGAATGTTCGTTTCTCCAGACAGTATGTATTTAGCAAAGTGTAATCTAGAGAGTATATTTCTGATGCATTCGTGTTCGCTATTCTGTTGCATGTTCTCTGGTAACTCTATTATGGTATTACTTTTTGGCATCTGTCCTCTATCCCGACATTGCTATCCCAACTGGCACCCAGTCCGGGATGCTTCCTCTGTTTTCCTCCCTCCCGCACCCTTCCCTCTCTCCTTCTCCAAAGTTTTTCTCTTTTATAGCCTAAGGGAGGTGTTGTAATCTGTTTTACTCTTGTTTGACATCAAGGGACATGTGTTGTAACTTAAGCTGGGATGGTAAATGCTTTGTTGGTTCAAAGGGAGATGTGTTGTAACCTACGCATGTTTAATAAAGTGGTACGATCCATCCCCCCCTCCCTGCCCCAGCCACTTGGTATCTTCCCCCCGAGTCATCCTTGGAAATGTGACATTTTCCTGTCAGTGTGGAGAGCAGGGTGACAACAATAAAGAAGAGTTAACTTACCATCGGTTCACGAGTCTTCTTTACAACAACTCTGGAAAAGATAATTGAACACAATCAGGAATCACATGAGGGGGGAGAAACAAATGAGACAATAAATCCAGCGTGTGTGGAGGGAGCACCAAAAAATTCAACCCAAGGAACAGCTTGGCCTAGCTTGTTAAAAACAATGCAACTATTGGTAGAAGCACTCCACTACCAGTCAGATAAGATGGATACCCAGCTGATGCTTTTAGATACCCTGGCTACTTTTTGTGGTTACCATTGATGGGAAGCTGGGCACATTCAATACACTCCTACAAAACAAGCAAGACCAATCTCAAAATAGGATTTCGAGTTGTGGATGTTGCCCAATCATCAACAAATTGGCCTCACTACCATTAATGTTGAGCGACCTATGTACACAACTTAAAAAGCCTCTGCGAGGGCAAGAGAAGCATTTGTCTGACGGACAAGCTGATGCTGAAATAGATAAGCATTTCTTTGAAAGCTGCATTGTGAATAAAACAGATAAAATGGAAAGCACAGGAACTCCAAAAATCATAAAAAATGTATGCCCTGGGGCAAAGGACACACAGATTCACAGGACCCGAAAAGAAGAGGCCAAAGAGACCAAAACAGCAGATGATCAACTGCCATTAGTCTCAAAGGAAGACCAGGCTGACGAGCAAATGAATGCAAAACAAAGGCGAGCGAAAAAACGTAAAGGCAGAAATCAAAAAATAAATTTAGATCGAGAAGGATTTAAGCGTCTTTTCGGGTCGACGTCACAGTCAGACCAAGGTGAATCCGAATCCATAAACGACATCAACAAGAATGAAGAAGGAGAACCCAAAAAAGACACCAATAAGAATGAAGAAGGAGACGTTCCGCATCAAGATGAGACTAGTAGCCCGTCACCATCAATAATAAAAGAAAATAAACTCAAAGAGCCAGTCCAGAGCCAACGAGTAAAGCAGAACATCATGAATCGTTCGATCATCAACATAACAAGAAATACTACTCAGTCAAATGGAATAAGGCTTGGGAGAGACCAGCATACACTATCTAAATCACCAGGAAATATAACGAGGGGTGATTATAAAGAGTCAAATGACAGCGAACTGGCTTCTAGCAGACAACCATCTACATTTACACATTCGAGGGTAAACCTGAGAGATGAAATCCAGGTACACGTAAGGGGTTCGTGAATGGAGTTAGCTGTCCTCTGCCATGGAGAGTAGGACCAAAAGCTATATAAATAAATTAAACGAATTTAGTTGCGTGCACTGCATCCCCAAATGCGATGCAGTGAGCGCAACGAAATTCATTTTATTTATTTATATGTTTACTTACCTGTAAAGCTCCGTAATCCATAGATTACTAACCCCACCCTGCCCCTCCCCCACCCCATGTCACCGCCCTGCAGGAACATCTACTACCGACCGTGTCTGTGTGGTAGGGTGTGTGAGTGGTTGTGTATGTGGTTGTGGTTGTCTATGTGGGATTGTGTGTATGTGTGTGGTTGTATGTGTGTGGTTGTGTGTGTGTGGTTGTGTGTGTGTGTGTGTGTGTGTGGTTGTGTGGGTGTGTATGTGTGTGTGGTTGTGTGCGTGGTTGTGTGTGTGTGTGTGTGTGGTTGTGTGTGTGTGGTTTTGTGTGTGGGTGTGGTTGTGTGTGTGTGTGGTTGTGTATGTGTGTGGTTGTGTGTGTATGTGTGTGGTTGTGTGTGTGGTTGTGTGTGTGTATGTGTGTGTGGTTGTGTGTGTGTGTGGTTGTGTGTGTGGTTGTGTGTATGTGTGGTTGGGTGTTGTGTCTGTGGTTGTGTGTGGTTGTGTGTGTGTGTGTGGTTGTGTGTTGCAAAAATACTTTACACCTTGCCTCTTTATATAAGCCTCACTGCTCTGTGCCAAACTACCAGAGGGTGAACACAGGTTATCTTTTAGTGTGGATCTAGCTTACCCTGACTAGGATTACGGCTTCTGCTTGGATAGGCTGCATACTTTTACCAACCAGAAACCCAAATTCTAACACATGAGACCCAGAGGAAAGCTAGGACAGTAATATGACCCCATTGACATGCAAAATTAAGGGAAATATGGTGCGATGGAGCTCCCCCCGATCATGATTGAGTATAGAGTCAGTCAAGTCAAGAATAACTTTATTTCAGCTCAGAGAACCATGAAAAGATTTACAAATTAAAATGATTAAAATACAATACATACACGATTCACAATAAAAAGGTAAAATCTCTATACAGGTTTTACTCATAAGGCTTTCTGATCGCAATGGAGTCTCTTATGTAATTAGCTACTGCAAAGAAAAACAACTATTTAAGGAGGGTCAAGGGGAATATATTTATAGACCATCCCAACTCAAATACCCCTAATGGAACTAGAAAAGAACAAGAAGAGTTGGAGGGTCTGTGAACCAAACTGCCGAGTCTATAAGGTCCTCATTAAGAAACTACACTTTTTGGATTACACTGAACCAGACCAAGGTGGTCACAAGACACTTAGTGTATTATAGATATCCTATCAGCCCACCCACTTGGCGGAGCCTCGTCATCTAGGACGTCTAGAACCAGGTTGGTGCGTCCAAGCCTAGATGAATTGGCTAGACAACACACAATTATGGTTCATACAGTGGAAGTGTCCCTGCCACTGGGCGGTGCTGGTAAAGTGCAGTGCAAACAGAAGAAGTGAATAAGTGATGCTAAAATGACGGTCAAGGCAAAAGAAAAACCTTTTTATTGATATTCACCCGGACGCCAGATTAAAAAGAGATGTTGGACAGTGTGACAAAATCACTGTCTACTTTGCTGTGTTTGTCACACTGTCCAACATCTCTTTTTAATCTGGCGTCCGGGTGAATATCAATAAAAAGGTTTTTCTTTTGCCTTGACCGTCATTTTAGCATCACTTATTCACTTCTTCTGTTTGCACTGCACTTTACCAGCACCGCCCAGTGGCAGGGACACTTCCACTGTATGAACCATAATTGTGTGTTGTCTAGCCAATTCATCTAGGCTTGGACGCACCAACCTGGTTCTAGACGTCCTAGATGACGAGGCTCCGCCAAGTGGGTGGGCTGATAGGATATCTATAATACACTAAGTGTCTTGTGACCACCTTGGTCTGGTTCAGTGTAACCCAAAAAGTGTAGTTCCTTAATGAGGACCTTATAGACTCGGCAGTTTGGTTCACAGACCCTCCAACTCTTCTTGTTCTTTATTAGCTACTGCAATACAGATTTCAGCCGTAGCCAAAGACTGTAAGAAGTTAAAACCATCAATACGACAAGAGTGAGTATTCCTTAGTAATTGGAGCAGAAAACGATTTCTCTCTGATGTATACAATGTGCAAAAAAATACAAAGTCCATAGTTCTTTGAACCGAGAAATTATCACATGGGCAGGGCATACGCTTGTTTGACCACCCTCCTTGGCGAGGAAATGCCGGCAAAAAAGTGCACAGTGCATCAAAACAGAACCTGGTTAGATAAAATCAGAACTGGGACTTAGTAGAAATAAATAGGTAACATTGTGCTGGGGCAGGAAGCAAACAGGGGACTCCAATATTGTCATGTTAGTAACTAATAAACCTATTGCCTCTGGAACAATATGCCTCCTTGATAATTCCTTTGGCATTTAGGGGAATTCCTTCAGGGTTTTCAATAAAGTATCCCAGACCAACCTCATGGTAAATCCTTCCTAAATAATAAAACCATGGAATCTTTAAAACATTGTCTGATTTTTGGGAATCTTTAAAAACATCACATGAAAATATTAAATCCTCAGAGGCCCCTATCTTGGCCCATAGGAGAAAAGGGGCACTGCCTATACGGTCTTCCATAAATTCTATTTACATTTGTATGGCAAAATAGGTAGGAACACTTTTCGGGAGCATCAGTAATCTTTTCATGAATTTATTTTCGATTACTACAAGCTGTTGGCTTTTAGTATAGACCCACACTCTAGCTCCATACCTGGCAATAGAGAGGCATTTGGTTATAAAGGCTAATTAGTTCCTTCACAGGCTTGTGCCCCAATTTAGAAGCAAAACAGAATAGTGCATCCATCACCCTACTTGTCTGCTGTGCTCTTCAGGTTAAAAGAGGTTCCCATCTCAACTGTTTGCTAAAAAGATTGCCCAATATGAGAAGTTACTAACCTTTTCTATCTTCTTTCCCTGAACAATAAATGTTTTGATTTTAGTGGCTTTAGTTCCACATACCATTGTATATGATTTAATAAAATGTACTTTTAAATCAAACGAAGCCATAAAATCGGTAAAAGCAGCAAGAGATTTCTGCAAACTCATAGCTGTCCTTGCTAATAAAACCACGCCATCTGCATTAGATAAAAGCAAGTCAGGTTTATTGTCAATTTTGGGAAAATCAAATTCCTTGCTTAATAAGTAAGCCTCCAAACCATTTGTATAAATGAAAAACAGGAAGGGGGATAGGATGCATCCTAACCTGACTCCCTCCTTAGAAATAATTGGGTGTTTTTTTCCCCCTTTACTGCCATATCTTACTATGACTGCGGTACTGGAGTGACGCCTGCGGAGTAGGGTTACCCACGCTTTTTCCACACCCATACCTTCCAACATAGCCCATAATTTATCTCAGTTGACAGTGTCAAAAGCACTAGATAGGTCCATGAAGGCCAGAAGGATAGAACTCTTCAAGGACCTTCTGTGCTTATTAAGGATTAGAGAAACATTAAGACATTGTTCAGTTGTACTCCGCCCTCTGCTAAGACCATATTGAGTATTGGACATAATGGGAATTTGCCTAGCCTAGGAGCCGGTAAGTTCCGATTCTATTAAGGACTCGGAGGCGAGGATTATGCCTTCTATCTCCGCCTTTAATTTCACAGCAGTGATAAAAACTTCAACAAACTACATTTCCCATGAACACTTGGGAAAGGAGAACAAAGTCCAACAACAGTAGTTCTTCCTCAGTGACAGCATCCCAGCCAGCCCTGATAATCCTTCTTCTGTTATTCCTCATCATCTTTCTTCGCGCAATGCACTCGTGGTGGCGTTTCACACATCTTGCTTGGAACCATCATATCCTGCAAAAGAGGCAGTGTCAGAGGTTGAGCTGGGCCAAGAAGGTATCACAACACTAGGCACAACAGCTGAAAGCAAGAGCCAAAAAGTCATCAGAACAAATTATTCCCATGAATATCTTACATACATCAATATGGGGAGGGTCCACTTCACTGAAGTAATTGGGAGGGATAATCCTCGCCTCTGAGTCCATAATAGATTCAGAACTTACCAGCACCTAGGCTAGGCAAATTCTCAGTCTATGGCAGGACTGGAGGCTTCGGATTAGGCCCGTTCAAAGCTTGTTGACCACAATCATTGCCACCTCAACCACTGGCTTAAAATAGAACCTCTTAAAAGTAGAATCCGAGGACCAATCGGCCGCAAGCATCAGATCTTCTAACCATGCCCCTAGGGCAAAAGCTTTGGAAGCCATTGCACCCCTTGCTGAATGAGCACCAAACTGATTTGTGTCTATACCAGCCTCCTGCATCACCCAAAGCACCCATCTGGCAATGGTCGGGGAAGGAACCGCTTTGTATGGCTTGAGTAGCACAATAAGCAGTTGCCTTTAACCCAGAGGGCGAGACTCATCAGTCATTTCTTCGTAAGCACGATGGCACTGAACCACACACAGCTTCGGGGAGTCAGGAAAAGCTGGGTAAAAAATCACTCTTGTGTTCAACTTCGTCCTTCTGCTCATTGTGAAGGATACCCCTTCCAGGGAAAAAACTCTGGCAGAAACATCCAAGGCTCTTATGTCCGAGACACGCCTGCATGACACTAGACACAACAACATTGCCAACTTGGCTGTTAACTCCTTACGGGAAAGTAACCTATTTTGTTGCCAGAAACAGGTTCAAAACCCTGTTCACGTCCCACAGGACAGAATATCGTAGCTCTGGGGGAAGTGACAGGCGTATTCCCCTAAGGAGCCGGCACACCAAGGGATGTTCACCAATAGGTGAGCTGTGTACCATCCCACGTCCAGCTGAGATTGTGAATCGGAAGATATTAATCGACCGATAGGCCCAGCCGTCCTCCACCAAACTCGCCAAGAAATTCAGGACATGGACTACATCCGCCCCCATGGAATCGACACCCCGTCGCAGATACCAACGACGCCATCAGTGCCAGTCTGATCGGTATCTCTTTGTCGTGCTATCCGACCATGCCTTGGAGAGCAAGTCCTCAGCCTTTCCCGAAAGACCTGGGAGCGTTCAACAACGCCGGAGATCCTCCAGGCATTAGCTTCAGCGTCCCGTCTTGGACTAGGCGATGAGGAACGAGATCCGGACTGAGAAGTATGTGAGGAGAGTGGGGGATTGGGATTGGAAAATCCCTGGAAAGTTCCAGTAGAACCGAAAACCACACTTGAGACATCTACTGCGGGGTGAACAAGGAGAAAAAGGCTTTTCATCAGTATAGACACAGGTGCACAGCCCGTTTATACGCACTTCAGTGTAAAGATGATTGACTATTTAGGTGCAGAACGGTGAGTGGAGAAACCTTAAACCACTCCAAAGAGTAGAAAAACACTACCCCTATATGTACAAGAACAGAATACCGTTGCACTCAAGACAGTGTGTGTAGTGTTAAGTAACACAAAATCAACATGTATTTCACAAAATGGCAGAATTATCCAAACAAAGCACTCTCAATATGTAGATCTTGGAGTCTTTAATATGTTGAACAGCCAGCCGACACGTGTTTCATCGCAATTATGCGAATCCTCAGGGCTGAAATGAACAAAAAATTGGCAATGGAGCATGTTTTTCACTTAGATGTTTCAAAACAATAAGACCTGGTTACATGGTCTTGCATGCACAGTAGTTGCCACTACCAGTGTACAGCAATATGTCTCCTGTTACTGAGTGCTATCCCAACACATCCGTGTCGTTGGTGTGAAGTTATCACTATTATCTCTAACCGTGCAATATAATAGTGATCTTGTGCAGATATATGTGGTTGTGACAAAATACGTAGATGTGGACACACACTATATGATCCATAGGTGAGCTATTTGTGGACGATACAGTCATACTGCATGCCATAGTGAATCAATGTGAAAGTATCTGCCCTATGAACTTCAGAACGTGTCCGTATCATACCTGAAAGGCTAAGATCCAGTCAAGAAGGTCTAAAAGGTAATACGGAAGAAAACACGGTAACAGAAAAAATCTCATTATCACTAGTCATAGTACTACAAACAGGCAAGACGAAAACAGTTGTGAGAATGTAAAAGAGTAAGTATACGAACGCTCACCGCTCAGCTGGTGATACTTCCAACCCAGCTGGGCCCTTGACCGTAGAAATTTCAATTGTATATATCGAAATAGTTCTGTAATTAGATGAGCGATCTAAGTATTAGCAACAGGCATCTACATATCATAAGATGACCGGATATAGTTCATTGACGATACTTGCTCTAAACGTCTCTAGATTTTGGATACAAAATCATTATCTCCTTATCACTACAGACAACTTGCCCAGGCCTACCACAAGTATATATGGTGGTTCACGAGATATATGCAAACACTCTTGTTTCCCCTATTCAAGTCTAATCAAAGAAACTTTTGGTTACACTTACTATTTATTTCTCGAAGTGTGTCCAATTTTTATATATAAATCCGCTTGACAATCCAAATTAGATATTAATGGCACATCTTTTCACAGTGCGTAGAATTGAGCCCTGAAAGAATAATGGGCATGGTTCAGTAATCGATTCTATTAGGATTAGATTGTAATATACCTGGAATGGTAGATATATATTCTGTCTTACCCAATGTTAATAGGTAAGAGTCGTGCACCGTGGTGATTAGTTCCAGTATTGTATCTCCCAGCTGAAATGACATAATATACGGACGGACTTATAAGACCTGGATATTTCGTTTATCTTATTCATGTTGCTGAAATAGAGGGCTGCCGCCACAATAAAGACGGTAAACTAACCTTTGTCGAGCGGAGAAACGGCTTGTAGACGTCTGAATCCGACGATCGTGTTCCTGTATGGACACGTGACCGTCGCTCTGACGTCATATTTGTAGCGTCAGGGAATCGCGTGTAACAAAAGACTAGACTGTGTCTTTCCCGAAGGCGACCTCCATGTTAGGGTGCCCATAGACGCTATCCATTTCGTATATATGTTCACGAAAAAATGCTGTTCGGATATTCCAGAGAGATTGATGCCACGAAATAGTGGCACTCAATCCGACAAAAGTGGGCGGGGGCGGGAGGTTTTTAGAGAACAGATGACTGTGGCGCTTGTTAAGTAGAATGTGGGCGGTTCAGCGAGAAGTGAGAAGTGATAAGGTTAAAAACTTTTACAGCCCATGCAGCAGGTCACTAAAAGACAGAAATTGAAAGTGAATGTGTTCAAACCAATACTGAGGTATGGTGAACATAGGATGTGATCACCGTGCTGGGGATCTGTAAAAAAGTAGTGCTCATTTCATTCATACGTGGGTATACATACCTATACATACAAAACGCTGTTTCAATACAGTATTCTATTACAAATAGAAACATCCTATGCAATTACACAGTAGCACAAAAAATATATCATATCAAGAGAAAGTACAGGGTAGTCATTATGACATGAAGGAAATATGTACAAATACTTAACAGGATATCCAAAATCATCCATGTCCAAATGTAGGCACGTAGCAGTGTCATTCATCGCTACATTAAATCAGTTGCCTAGGAAATATTGCATTTCATGATCGTAATTAAGTCCCTGTTCCACCGTTTTAAGACGCATGATCCAAGTGGCCTCGGTGCGCCTCAAACGTAATTCCCTGTTACCTCCCCTAACATCCAGGGGTACTGAGTCTATGCCAAAGAATTTGACTACCTTGTTCATCCTATCACTTTGGCAGGAGGCCACATGTAGGGCTACCGGATACTTAGGATCCCCATTGAGTATCGCCCTTATATGTTCAGTTATTCTTTCTTTTAGTTGTCTGATAGTGCTCCCTACATACATTTTTCCACAAGCACATTCTATCACATAGATTACAAATTTGGTAGTGCAGTTAATGTTATATTTGACCGTGTAGGCAACATCATCTGGGCCCATGAATTTGGTAGTACCATGTTTTGCCCATTTACAAACATTACAGAAACCACATTTGTAAAAGCCAAGACTATGCTGTGTCATCCAAGTTGTCGTAGTAGTGTCTCTAGGTACAGTGGGACTCAATTTATTCCTAAGAGTATTACCTCTCCTGAATGTTATCTGTGGTCTATTAGAAATACAGTCAGTGAGAGCTCTTTCTGATTTTAACAAACCCCAATGTTTGGTAAGACTCCTGCGTAAATTGTTATGGAACGAATTGTAATCCGTTACCATCCTGATCTGTTCCCTTCCAGTGGTGCATGACTTGTGTGTCTGTACGAGGGTGTGTGCTCTCTCTACTTTTTTCACCCTCCTTTCAGCTTTCTCAATGATCCTTTTAGTGTAACCTCTATTATGAAATCTTTCCTTCATACCGGTCAGACATCTCCTGTACTCTCCATCCTCACTACAGTTTCTTCTTGCCCTTAGAAACTCGCCATAAGGTATGGCGTTTATTTGGTGAGGCGGATGTGAGCTTGAGGCATGCAAGACTGCATTGCATGCGGTGGATTTCCTAAACAGTCTACTGTGAAGACAGTTTGATGTCACATAAAATTCAATATCCAGAAATTCTATATTGGTTTTACTCCAATTCATGGTAAATCGGATGTCCCAAGAGTTGTTATTCAGATATCCAAAAAAATCTTGCAAGAGCTCCTCAGAGCCAGACCAGATCAGGATGCAGTCATCAATATATCGACCCCAAAAAATAATGGAGTCGATATATTGTGCACCCTTCTTACTCCAAATGAGATCGGATTCCAAAGCACCCATAAACAAATTGGCAAACGAGGGCGATATTTTTGAGCCCATGGCTACACCCCTCTTTTGACAATACCAGTTTTTGTCAAACATAAATACATTATTCCTCAGTATAAGCTCAATCATTGCAGATAACATTTCAGTGTGTTGCCAAAGTGTGGCAGGTCTGTTGTGTAGAATTTTGTTTACGGTCTGAATACCTAGATCCAAATCAATACTTGTGTACAATGAGACAACATCTAATGTGACAAGTAAGGATCCCTCTTGCCACTGGATGTCCGCAAGGGTACTGAGAATGTGTTTACTGTCCTGTATGTAGGAGGGTAAGTTTCTGACCATTGGACCCAGGAAAAGATCCACGTATTCCGCTAATCTCTCGGTGGGACCTCCAATGCCAGAAACAATCGGTCTCCCTGGTGGAAAAGGGAGTTCTTTATGGACTTTAGGAAGCGTATATAGCCATGGGTAAGTTGGTCTAAACACTTTAAGATATAGGAATTCTTCCTCGTTCAATAAGCCCGTCTGTTTCCATTTAAGCAGTAGAGAGTTGATTTTCAAAGTTAAGGGACCCATAGGGTTGTGTGTGAGATGTTCGTAGCAAGACTCATCCTGTAGTTGTTGGGAGATTTCAGACTGATAATCTACTCGATCCATTATAACAACATTTCCCCCTTTGTCTGCTTCCCTGATGGTTATAGTATTGTCTTTCATCAATGTGGTTAGTGCCTGTCTTTCCCCATGGGTTAGATTGTCCTTATATTTAAACATCCTGTCCTTTCGATGACTGTTCAGGTTGTCCAAATCCTCTATCACCCGTTTGTGAAACATATCTATTGCATTGCCCCCAGGTAGTGTGGGAATCCATTTGGATTTTGATTTTAAACCACTGACAATGCTAAAGTCCGATTCTATATCCAGCTCCTCCAACAGTTGGTCCATGTCAAGAGGAGAATCTTCCATATCAGTTAATGACAACAAAAGGTGGGTTGCAAAAACATCTTTTATTGATAGTGTATCAGAAGTGTTTTGTGCAGGTATTAGTCTTTTTTCTCTCTCTTTTTTATCTAATCCAAAAAAATGTTTTTTAAGCTTTAAGTTCCGGATAAACTTAAAGAGATCAATCTTTAGTTTACAGATATCTCCTGTGTTGTAAGGGTTAAAATTTAAACCCCTACTCAAGAGAGAAATCATATCTGGCGTAAGAATTAGTTTAGAGAGATTGATGACCTGTACACCCTGATTATCAATGCTCATTGGTTCTTGTTGGCCCCCGATCTCAACTTCCTTCGATAGTCTTCTGAGCTTCCTGCCCCTGCCTCGTCTGGTTTTTGCTCGGGCTGGTTTCTTGGGGGCACGTATCTGTTGCCCTTCCTTATGCGTAAAACCTCCTGAAAAAATGCTGGCATGTTTTGTCTTTCTTGATTGTCCGAATCCCCTCCAGTAGTGTTAACAGAATTTAAAGAGGCGTTACTGGACGATAAGGAGGCAGGTTCTGAGCTAGTCTTATTTTTACCACTAGGTTTGGAGCTATTTGGGATCATGGAGTCATATTTTTTATCAAACGTGAAAATTCTTCCACGTACATAATCCAATTCGTCCCTCCTAAGTTGTCGAGCTTTCCTATTTTTAATATCCGATTGATGTTTCAAAAGGATTTCATCCAAAATGGTGTAATTTTTGATTGTCGGTTCAGGCAAATTGAGATCCTTAATTTCTTGTTCTACAACGGCTATTTCCGCCTGTAGCTTAGTAACTTTGCGTTCTGAACTGACAATCAGAATCTCCATAAGGGTAATGGAGTTATTTGTAAGAGATTCCTCCCATTTAACCATGAGGTCTGCATCCAAGTCGTCATATGTGGGAAATATCTGACCTCTCAAACCCCTGGGAATACGTTTTAGTCTTAGATATTGTTTGAGGGTCACCCCATCCCACCACTTGGAGTTCTCTAATTTCTTAAGTCTTTCTAATTTCAAAAATTTGTCTTTCAAACCCTCTACACGAGGGGGGTTAGTACTGGTAGAGGCAGATTGTGTGGACATCCCTTTTGCTAGGTTATCAAACAGTTCTTCTGCCACTTTGGTACGATCCATATTCAGGATGGGTGTGTATCCCTATCTAGGGGTAGTCTAGATGAGAAGGGAAAAATCAGAAAAAATATTGCGTGCGTGGCGGCTACCCTTCACTGACAAAGACTAAACAAGGAGAAAAAGGCTTTTCATCAGTATAGACACAGGTGCACAGCCCGTTTATACGCACTTCAGTGTAAAGATGATTGACTATTTAGGTGCAGAACGGTGAGTGGAGAAACCTTAAACCACTCCAAAGAGTAGAAAAACACTACCCCTATATGTACAAGAACAGAATACCGTTGCACTCAAGACAGTGTGTGTAGTGTTAAGTAACACAAAATCAACATGTATTTCACAAAATGGCAGAATTATCCAAACAAAGCACTCTCAATATGTAGATCTTGGAGTCTTTAATATGTTGAACAGCCAGCCGACACGTGTTTCATCGCAATTATGCGAATCCTCAGGGCTGAAATGAACAAAAAATTGGCAATGGAGACGTTTAGAGCAAGTATCGTCAATGAACTATATCCGGTCATCTTATGATATGTAGATGCCTGTTGCTAATACTTAGATCGCTCATCTAATTACAGAACTATTTCGATATATACAATTGAAATTTCTACGGTCAAGGGCCCAGCTGGGTTGGAAGTATCACCAGCTGAGCGGTGAGCGTTCGTATACTTACTCTTTTACATTCTCACAACTGTTTTCGTCTTGCCTGTTTGTAGTACTATGACTAGTGATAATGAGATTTTTTCTGTTACCGTGTTTTCTTCCGTATTACCTTTTAGACCTTCTTGACTGGATCTTAGCCTTTCAGGTATGATACGGACACGTTCTGAAGTTCATAGGGCAGATACTTTCACATTGATTCACTATGGCATGCAGTATGACTGTATCGTCCACAAATAGCTCACCTATGGATCATATAGTGTGTGTCCACATCTACGTATTTTGTCACAACCACATATATCTGCACAAGATCACTATTATATTGCACGGTTAGAGATAATAGTGATAACTTCACACCAACGACACGGATGTGTTGGGATAGCACTCAGTAACAGGAGACATATTGCTGTACACTGGTAGTGGCAACTACTGTGCATGCAAGACCATGTAACCAGGTCTTATTGTTTTGAAACATCTAAGTGAAAAACATGCTCCATTGCCAATTTTTTGTTCATTTCAGCCCTGAGGATTCGCATAATTGCGATGAAACACGTGTCGGCTGGCTGTTCAACATATTAAAGACTCCAAGATCTACATATTGAGAGTGCTTTGTTTGGATAATTCTGCCATTTTGTGAAATACATGTTGATTTTGTGTTACTTAACACTACACACACTGTCTTGAGTGCAACGGTATTCTGTTCTTGTACATATAGGGGTAGTGTTTTTCTACTCTTTGGAGTGGTTTAAGGTTTCTCCACTCACCGTTCTGCACCTAAATAGTCAATCATCTTTACACTGAAGTGCGTATAAACGGGCTGTGCACCTGTGTCTATACTGATGAAAAGCCTTTTTCTCCTTGTTTAGTCTTTGTCAGTGAAGGGTAGCCGCCACGCACGCAATATTTTTTCTGATTTTTCCCTTCTCATCTAGACTACCCCTAGATAGGGATACACACCCATCCTGAATATGGATCGTACCAAAGTGGCAGAAGAACTGTTTGATAACCTAGCAAAAGGGATGTCCACACAATCTGCCTCTACCAGTACTAACCCCCCTCGTGTAGAGGGTTTGAAAGACAAATTTTTGAAATTAGAAAGACTTAAGAAATTAGAGAACTCCAAGTGGTGGGATGGGGTGACCCTCAAACAATATCTAAGACTAAAACGTATTCCCAGGGGTTTGAGAGGTCAGATATTTCCCACATATGACGACTTGGATGCAGACCTCATGGTTAAATGGGAGGAATCTCTTACAAATAACTCCATTACCCTTATGGAGATTCTGATTGTCAGTTCAGAACGCAAAGTTACTAAGCTACAGGCGGAAATAGCCGTTGTAGAACAAGAAATTAAGGATCTCAATTTGCCTGAACCGACAATCAAAAATTACACCATTTTGGATGAAATCCTTTTGAAACATCAATCGGATATTAAAAATAGGAAAGCTCGACAACTTAGGAGGGACGAATTGGATTATGTACGTGGAAGAATTTTCACGTTTGATAAAAAATATGACTCCATGATCCCAAATAGCTCCAAACCTAGTGGTAAAAATAAGACTAGCTCAGAACCTGCCTCCTTATCGTCCAGTAACGCCTCTTTAAATTCTGTTAACACTACTGGAGGGGATTCGGACAATCAAGAAAGACAAAACATGCCAGCATTTTTTCAGGAGGTTTTACGCATAAGGAAGGGCAACAGATACGTGCCCCCAAGAAACCAGCCCGAGCAAAAACCAGACGAGGCAGGGGCAGGAAGCTCAGAAGACTATCGAAGGAAGTTGAGATCGGGGGCCAACAAGAACCAATGAGCATTGATAATCAGGGTGTACAGGTCATCAATCTCTCTAAACTAATTCTTACGCCAGATATGATTTCTCTCTTGAGTAGGGGTTTAAATTTTAACCCTTACAACACAGGAGATATCTGTAAACTAAAGATTGATCTCTTTAAGTTTATCCGGAACTTAAAGCTTAAAAAACATTTTTTTGGATTAGATAAAAAAGAGAGAGAAAAAAGACTAATACCTGCACAAAACACTTCTGATACACTATCAATAAAAGATGTTTTTGCAACCCACCTTTTGTTGTCATTAACTGATATGGAAGATTCTCCTCTTGACATGGACCAACTGTTGGAGGAGCTGGATATAGAATCGGACTTTAGCATTGTCAGTGGTTTAAAATCAAAATCCAAATGGATTCCCACACTACCTGGGGGCAATGCAATAGATATGTTTCACAAACGGGTGATAGAGGATTTGGACAACCTGAACAGTCATCGAAAGGACAGGATGTTTAAATATAAGGACAATCTAACCCATGGGGAAAGACAGGCACTAACCACATTGATGAAAGACAATACTATAACCATCAGGGAAGCAGACAAAGGGGGAAATGTTGTTATAATGGATCGAGTAGATTATCAGTCTGAAATCTCCCAACAACTACAGGATGAGTCTTGCTACGAACATCTCACACACAACCCTATGGGTCCCTTAACTTTGAAAATCAACTCTCTACTGCTTAAATGGAAACAGACGGGCTTATTGAACGAGGAAGAATTCCTATATCTTAAAGTGTTTAGACCAACTTACCCATGGCTATATACGCTTCCTAAAGTCCATAAAGAACTCCCTTTTCCACCAGGGAGACCGATTGTTTCTGGCATTGGAGGTCCCACCGAGAGATTAGCGGAATACGTGGATCTTTTCCTGGGTCCAATGGTCAGAAACTTACCCTCCTACATACAGGACAGTAAACACATTCTCAGTACCCTTGCGGACATCCAGTGGCAAGAGGGATCCTTACTTGTCACATTAGATGTTGTCTCATTGTACACAAGTATTGATTTGGATCTAGGTATTCAGACCGTAAACAAAATTCTACACAACAGACCTGCCACACTTTGGCAACACACTGAAATGTTATCTGCAATGATTGAGCTTATACTGAGGAATAATGTATTTATGTTTGACAAAAACTGGTATTGTCAAAAGAGGGGTGTAGCCATGGGCTCAAAAATATCGCCCTCGTTTGCCAATTTGTTTATGGGTGCTTTGGAATCCGATCTCATTTGGAGTAAGAAGGGTGCACAATATATCGACTCCATTATTTTTTGGGGTCGATATATTGATGACTGCATCCTGATCTGGTCTGGCTCTGAGGAGCTCTTGCAAGATTTTTTTGGATATCTGAATAACAACTCTTGGGACATCCGATTTACCATGAATTGGAGTAAAACCAATATAGAATTTCTGGATATTGAATTTTATGTGACATCAAACTGTCTTCACAGTAGACTGTTTAGGAAATCCACCGCATGCAATGCAGTCTTGCATGCCTCAAGCTCACATCCGCCTCACCAAATAAACGCCATACCTTATGGCGAGTTTCTAAGGGCAAGAAGAAACTGTAGTGAGGATGGAGAGTACAGGAGATGTCTGACCGGTATGAAGGAAAGATTTCATAATAGAGGTTACACTAAAAGGATCATTGAGAAAGCTGAAAGGAGGGTGAAAAAAGTAGAGAGAGCACACACCCTCGTACAGACACACAAGTCATGCACCACTGGAAGGGAACAGATCAGGATGGTAACGGATTACAATTCGTTCCATAACAATTTACGCAGGAGTCTTACCAAACATTGGGGTTTGTTAAAATCAGAAAGAGCTCTCACTGACTGTATTTCTAATAGACCACAGATAACATTCAGGAGAGGTAATACTCTTAGGAATAAATTGAGTCCCACTGTACCTAGAGACACTACTACGACAACTTGGATGACACAGCATAGTCTTGGCTTTTACAAATGTGGTTTCTGTAATGTTTGTAAATGGGCAAAACATGGTACTACCAAATTCATGGGCCCAGATGATGTTGCCTACACGGTCAAATATAACATTAACTGCACTACCAAATTTGTAATCTATGTGATAGAATGTGCTTGTGGAAAAATGTATGTAGGGAGCACTATCAGACAACTAAAAGAAAGAATAACTGAACATATAAGGGCGATACTCAATGGGGATCCTAAGTATCCGGTAGCCCTACATGTGGCCTCCTGCCAAAGTGATAGGATGAACAAGGTAGTCAAATTCTTTGGCATAGACTCAGTACCCCTGGATGTTAGGGGAGGTAACAGGGAATTACGTTTGAGGCGCACCGAGGCCACTTGGATCATGCGTCTTAAAACGGTGGAACAGGGACTTAATTACGATCATGAAATGCAATATTTCCTAGGCAACTGATTTAATGTAGCGATGAATGACACTGCTACGTGCCTACATTTGGACATGGATGATTTTGGATATCCTGTTAAGTATTTGTACATATTTCCTTCATGTCATAATGACTACCCTGTACTTTCTCTTGATATGATATATTTTTTGTGCTACTGTGTAATTGCATAGGATGTTTCTATTTGTAATAGAATACTGTATTGAAACAGCGTTTTGTATGTATAGGTATGTATACCCACGTATGAATGAAATGAGCACTACTTTTTTACAGATCCCCAGCACGGTGATCACATCCTATGTTCACCATACCTCAGTATTGGTTTGAACACATTCACTTTCAATTTCTGTCTTTTAGTGACCTGCTGCATGGGCTGTAAAAGTTTTTAACCTTATCACTTCTCACTTCTCGCTGAACCGCCCACATTCTACTTAACAAGCGCCACAGTCATCTGTTCTCTAAAAACCTCCCGCCCCCGCCCACTTTTGTCGGATTGAGTGCCACTATTTCGTGGCATCAATCTCTCTGGAATATCCGAACAGCATTTTTTCGTGAACATATATACGAAATGGATAGCGTCTATGGGCACCCTAACATGGAGGTCGCCTTCGGGAAAGACACAGTCTAGTCTTTTGTTACACGCGATTCCCTGACGCTACAAATATGACGTCAGAGCGACGGTCACGTGTCCATACAGGAACACGATCGTCGGATTCAGACGTCTACAAGCCGTTTCTCCGCTCGACAAAGGTTAGTTTACCGTCTTTATTGTGGCGGCAGCCCTCTATTTCAGCAACATGAATAAGATAAACGAAATATCCAGGTCTTATAAGTCCGTCCGTATATTATGTCATTTCAGCTGGGAGATACAATACTGGAACTAATCACCACGGTGCACGACTCTTACCTATTAACATTGGGTAAGACAGAATATATATCTACCATTCCAGGTATATTACAATCTAATCCTAATAGAATCGATTACTGAACCATGCCCATTATTCTTTCAGGGCTCAATTCTACGCACTGTGAAAAGATGTGCCATTAATATCTAATTTGGATTGTCAAGCGGATTTATATATAAAAATTGGACACACTTCGAGAAATAAATAGTAAGTGTAACCAAAAGTTTCTTTGATTAGACTTGAATAGGGGAAACAAGAGTGTTTGCATATATCTCGTGAACCACCATATATACTTGTGGTAGGCCTGGGCAAGTTGTCTGTAGTGATAAGGAGATAATGATTTTGTATCCAAAATCTAGAGACGTTTAGAGCAAGTATCGTCAATGAACTATATCCGGTCATCTTATGATATGTAGATGCCTGTTGCTAATACTTAGATCGCTCATCTAATTACAGAACTATTTCGATATATACAATTGAAATTTCTACGGTCAAGGGCCCAGCTGGGTTGGAAGTATCACCAGCTGAGCGGTGAGCGTTCGTATACTTACTCTTTTACATTCTCACAACTGTTTTCGTCTTGCCTGTTTGTAGTACTATGACTAGTGATAATGAGATTTTTTCTGTTACCGTGTTTTCTTCCGTATTACCTTTTAGACCTTCTTGACTGGATCTTAGCCTTTCAGGTATGATACGGACACGTTCTGAAGTTCATAGGGCAGATACTTTCACATTGATTCACTATGGCATGCAGTATGACTGTATCGTCCACAAATAGCTCACCTATGGATCATATAGTGTGTGTCCACATCTACGTATTTTGTCACAACCACATATATCTGCACAAGATCACTATTATATTGCACGGTTAGAGATAATAGTGATAACTTCACACCAACGACACGGATGTGTTGGGATAGCACTCAGTAACAGGAGACATATTGCTGTACACTGGTAGTGGCAACTACTGTGCATGCAAGACCATGTAACCAGGTCTTATTGTTTTGAAACATCTAAGTGAAAAACATGCTCCATTGCCAATTTTTTGTTCATTTCAGCCCTGAGGATTCGCATAATTGCGATGAAACACGTGTCGGCTGGCTGTTCAACATATTAAAGACTCCAAGATCTACATATTGAGAGTGCTTTGTTTGGATAATTCTGCCATTTTGTGAAATACATGTTGATTTTGTGTTACTTAACACTACACACACTGTCTTGAGTGCAACGGTATTCTGTTCTTGTACATATAGGGGTAGTGTTTTTCTACTCTTTGGAGTGGTTTAAGGTTTCTCCACTCACCGTTCTGCACCTAAATAGTCAATCATCTTTACACTGAAGTGCGTATAAACGGGCTGTGCACCTGTGTCTATACTGATGAAAAGCCTTTTTCTCCTTGTTTAGTCTTTGTCAGTGAAGGGTAGCCGCCACGCACGCAATATTTTTTCTGATTTTTCCCTTCTCATCTAGACTACCCCTAGATAGGGATACACACCCATCCTGAATATGGATCGTACCAAAGTGGCAGAAGAACTGTTTGATAACCTAGCAAAAGGGATGTCCACACAATCTGCCTCTACCAGTACTAACCCCCCTCGTGTAGAGGGTTTGAAAGACAAATTTTTGAAATTAGAAAGACTTAAGAAATTAGAGAACTCCAAGTGGTGGGATGGGGTGACCCTCAAACAATATCTAAGACTAAAACGTATTCCCAGGGGTTTGAGAGGTCAGATATTTCCCACATATGACGACTTGGATGCAGACCTCATGGTTAAATGGGAGGAATCTCTTACAAATAACTCCATTACCCTTATGGAGATTCTGATTGTCAGTTCAGAACGCAAAGTTACTAAGCTACAGGCGGAAATAGCCGTTGTAGAACAAGAAATTAAGGATCTCAATTTGCCTGAACCGACAATCAAAAATTACACCATTTTGGATGAAATCCTTTTGAAACATCAATCGGATATTAAAAATAGGAAAGCTCGACAACTTAGGAGGGACGAATTGGATTATGTACGTGGAAGAATTTTCACGTTTGATAAAAAATATGACTCCATGATCCCAAATAGCTCCAAACCTAGTGGTAAAAATAAGACTAGCTCAGAACCTGCCTCCTTATCGTCCAGTAACGCCTCTTTAAATTCTGTTAACACTACTGGAGGGGATTCGGACAATCAAGAAAGACAAAACATGCCAGCATTTTTTCAGGAGGTTTTACGCATAAGGAAGGGCAACAGATACGTGCCCCCAAGAAACCAGCCCGAGCAAAAACCAGACGAGGCAGGGGCAGGAAGCTCAGAAGACTATCGAAGGAAGTTGAGATCGGGGGCCAACAAGAACCAATGAGCATTGATAATCAGGGTGTACAGGTCATCAATCTCTCTAAACTAATTCTTACGCCAGATATGATTTCTCTCTTGAGTAGGGGTTTAAATTTTAACCCTTACAACACAGGAGATATCTGTAAACTAAAGATTGATCTCTTTAAGTTTATCCGGAACTTAAAGCTTAAAAAACATTTTTTTGGATTAGATAAAAAAGAGAGAGAAAAAAGACTAATACCTGCACAAAACACTTCTGATACACTATCAATAAAAGATGTTTTTGCAACCCACCTTTTGTTGTCATTAACTGATATGGAAGATTCTCCTCTTGACATGGACCAACTGTTGGAGGAGCTGGATATAGAATCGGACTTTAGCATTGTCAGTGGTTTAAAATCAAAATCCAAATGGATTCCCACACTACCTGGGGGCAATGCAATAGATATGTTTCACAAACGGGTGATAGAGGATTTGGACAACCTGAACAGTCATCGAAAGGACAGGATGTTTAAATATAAGGACAATCTAACCCATGGGGAAAGACAGGCACTAACCACATTGATGAAAGACAATACTATAACCATCAGGGAAGCAGACAAAGGGGGAAATGTTGTTATAATGGATCGAGTAGATTATCAGTCTGAAATCTCCCAACAACTACAGGATGAGTCTTGCTACGAACATCTCACACACAACCCTATGGGTCCCTTAACTTTGAAAATCAACTCTCTACTGCTTAAATGGAAACAGACGGGCTTATTGAACGAGGAAGAATTCCTATATCTTAAAGTGTTTAGACCAACTTACCCATGGCTATATACGCTTCCTAAAGTCCATAAAGAACTCCCTTTTCCACCAGGGAGACCGATTGTTTCTGGCATTGGAGGTCCCACCGAGAGATTAGCGGAATACGTGGATCTTTTCCTGGGTCCAATGGTCAGAAACTTACCCTCCTACATACAGGACAGTAAACACATTCTCAGTACCCTTGCGGACATCCAGTGGCAAGAGGGATCCTTACTTGTCACATTAGATGTTGTCTCATTGTACACAAGTATTGATTTGGATCTAGGTATTCAGACCGTAAACAAAATTCTACACAACAGACCTGCCACACTTTGGCAACACACTGAAATGTTATCTGCAATGATTGAGCTTATACTGAGGAATAATGTATTTATGTTTGACAAAAACTGGTATTGTCAAAAGAGGGGTGTAGCCATGGGCTCAAAAATATCGCCCTCGTTTGCCAATTTGTTTATGGGTGCTTTGGAATCCGATCTCATTTGGAGTAAGAAGGGTGCACAATATATCGACTCCATTATTTTTTGGGGTCGATATATTGATGACTGCATCCTGATCTGGTCTGGCTCTGAGGAGCTCTTGCAAGATTTTTTTGGATATCTGAATAACAACTCTTGGGACATCCGATTTACCATGAATTGGAGTAAAACCAATATAGAATTTCTGGATATTGAATTTTATGTGACATCAAACTGTCTTCACAGTAGACTGTTTAGGAAATCCACCGCATGCAATGCAGTCTTGCATGCCTCAAGCTCACATCCGCCTCACCAAATAAACGCCATACCTTATGGCGAGTTTCTAAGGGCAAGAAGAAACTGTAGTGAGGATGGAGAGTACAGGAGATGTCTGACCGGTATGAAGGAAAGATTTCATAATAGAGGTTACACTAAAAGGATCATTGAGAAAGCTGAAAGGAGGGTGAAAAAAGTAGAGAGAGCACACACCCTCGTACAGACACACAAGTCATGCACCACTGGAAGGGAACAGATCAGGATGGTAACGGATTACAATTCGTTCCATAACAATTTACGCAGGAGTCTTACCAAACATTGGGGTTTGTTAAAATCAGAAAGAGCTCTCACTGACTGTATTTCTAATAGACCACAGATAACATTCAGGAGAGGTAATACTCTTAGGAATAAATTGAGTCCCACTGTACCTAGAGACACTACTACGACAACTTGGATGACACAGCATAGTCTTGGCTTTTACAAATGTGGTTTCTGTAATGTTTGTAAATGGGCAAAACATGGTACTACCAAATTCATGGGCCCAGATGATGTTGCCTACACGGTCAAATATAACATTAACTGCACTACCAAATTTGTAATCTATGTGATAGAATGTGCTTGTGGAAAAATGTATGTAGGGAGCACTATCAGACAACTAAAAGAAAGAATAACTGAACATATAAGGGCGATACTCAATGGGGATCCTAAGTATCCGGTAGCCCTACATGTGGCCTCCTGCCAAAGTGATAGGATGAACAAGGTAGTCAAATTCTTTGGCATAGACTCAGTACCCCTGGATGTTAGGGGAGGTAACAGGGAATTACGTTTGAGGCGCACCGAGGCCACTTGGATCATGCGTCTTAAAACGGTGGAACAGGGACTTAATTACGATCATGAAATGCAATATTTCCTAGGCAACTGATTTAATGTAGCGATGAATGACACTGCTACGTGCCTACATTTGGACATGGATGATTTTGGATATCCTGTTAAGTATTTGTACATATTTCCTTCATGTCATAATGACTACCCTGTACTTTCTCTTGATATGATATATTTTTTGTGCTACTGTGTAATTGCATAGGATGTTTCTATTTGTAATAGAATACTGTATTGAAACAGCGTTTTGTATGTATAGGTATGTATACCCACGTATGAATGAAATGAGCACTACTTTTTTACAGATCCCCAGCACGGTGATCACATCCTATGTTCACCATACCTCAGTATTGGTTTGAACACATTCACTTTCAATTTCTGTCTTTTAGTGACCTGCTGCATGGGCTGTAAAAGTTTTTAACCTTATCACTTCTCACTTCTCGCTGAACCGCCCACATTCTACTTAACAAGCGCCACAGTCATCTGTTCTCTAAAAACCTCCCGCCCCCGCCCACTTTTGTCGGATTGAGTGCCACTATTTCGTGGCATCAATCTCTCTGGAATATCCGAACAGCATTTTTTCGTGAACATATATACGAAATGGATAGCGTCTATGGGCACCCTAACATGGAGGTCGCCTTCGGGAAAGACACAGTCTAGTCTTTTGTTACACGCGATTCCCTGACGCTACAAATATGACGTCAGAGCGACGGTCACGTGTCCATACAGGAACACGATCGTCGGATTCAGACGTCTACAAGCCGTTTCTCCGCTCGACAAAGGTTAGTTTACCGTCTTTATTGTGGCGGCAGCCCTCTATTTCAGCAACATGAATAAGATAAACGAAATATCCAGGTCTTATAAGTCCGTCCGTATATTATGTCATTTCAGCTGGGAGATACAATACTGGAACTAATCACCACGGTGCACGACTCTTACCTATTAACATTGGGTAAGACAGAATATATATCTACCATTCCAGGTATATTACAATCTAATCCTAATAGAATCGATTACTGAACCATGCCCATTATTCTTTCAGGGCTCAATTCTACGCACTGTGAAAAGATGTGCCATTAATATCTAATTTGGATTGTCAAGCGGATTTATATATAAAAATTGGACACACTTCGAGAAATAAATAGTAAGTGTAACCAAAAGTTTCTTTGATTAGACTTGAATAGGGGAAACAAGAGTGTTTGCATATATCTCGTGAACCACCATATATACTTGTGGTAGGCCTGGGCAAGTTGTCTGTAGTGATAAGGAGATAATGATTTTGTATCCAAAATCTAGAGACGTTTAGAGCAAGTATCGTCAATGAACTATATCCGGTCATCTTATGATATGTAGATGCCTGTTGCTAATACTTAGATCGCTCATCTAATTACAGAACTATTTCGATATATACAATTGAAATTTCTACGGTCAAGGGCCCAGCTGGGTTGGAAGTATCACCAGCTGAGCGGTGAGCGTTCGTATACTTACTCTTTTACATTCTCACAACTGTTTTCGTCTTGCCTGTTTGTAGTACTATGACTAGTGATAATGAGATTTTTTCTGTTACCGTGTTTTCTTCCGTATTACCTTTTAGACCTTCTTGACTGGATCTTAGCCTTTCAGGTATGATACGGACACGTTCTGAAGTTCATAGGGCAGATACTTTCACATTGATTCACTATGGCATGCAGTATGACTGTATCGTCCACAAATAGCTCACCTATGGATCATATAGTGTGTGTCCACATCTACGTATTTTGTCACAACCACATATATCTGCACAAGATCACTATTATATTGCACGGTTAGAGATAATAGTGATAACTTCACACCAACGACACGGATGTGTTGGGATAGCACTCAGTAACAGGAGACATATTGCTGTACACTGGTAGTGGCAACTACTGTGCATGCAAGACCATGTAACCAGGTCTTATTGTTTTGAAACATCTAAGTGAAAAACATGCTCCATTGCCAATTTTTTGTTCATTTCAGCCCTGAGGATTCGCATAATTGCGATGAAACACGTGTCGGCTGGCTGTTCAACATATTAAAGACTCCAAGATCTACATATTGAGAGTGCTTTGTTTGGATAATTCTGCCATTTTGTGAAATACATGTTGATTTTGTGTTACTTAACACTACACACACTGTCTTGAGTGCAACGGTATTCTGTTCATCTACTGCGGGGTGACCAACACCACCTCCGCTTGCTGGCGACGCAGGAGCCAACACCCTCCTGATCATCGAGAATAGGGAAAAGGCATAGCCCTACACCCCCTGCCAGTCCTGGAGGAACGCATCCGTCGCCTCCGCTAGAGGATCTGGCCACCAACTAAAAAATCTCGGAAGCTGGTGATCTAGCCTTGAGGCAAACAGATCCACTGAAAACATACCCCACAACTCCGGCAGGCGGGCAAAGACCTGAGGGTCCAGCTTCCACACGCTGGCATCCAGATGATGGTGGGAGTGCCAATCCGCCACCTCGTTCTCCCGTCCCGGTAAGTACTCTACAGTAACCGAAATCTGGTTCTCGAGGCAAAAATGCCAGAAATCCCTGGCTAGGTTTGCCAACATCCTGGACCTGGTCCCACCAAGGCGATTGATGTAACGGACCGTTGAAACGTTGCCCATCCTGAGAAGGACACTCAACTGCATCCTGTCCTTTGTCCAGCACTGAACCGCGAAGGAGCCCGCCAGCAACTCTAAGCACTTGATATGTATCAACTGCTCTTGAGTGGACCAGGCGCCACTGGTGGAAAACTCTCTGCAGCGGGAACCCCATCCCGAGTGACAGCCGTCAGACTCGATAACAATCTCTGGGGCGGACCGGAAAATTGTACGGCCGCTCCAGACCTCCATATGCGTAAGCCACCACCTGATTTCATCCCAAACTTTGTCCGATAGGGGAATCAGTTGAGAATACGTCAGTCCCCGGCAGAGATGGTAAGCCTTCAGGCGCTGCATGGTAAGTAGTGCAAGGGCCCATTAAAAATCACCTGAATGGAAGAAGCGAGCAACCCCACTAGGCGTGCCAGTAGGCGCACAGAGATCTGACTCTTCGCCAAAGTCTGACGCAACTTGTGTCTGATCTTTGCCATCTTCTTGGTGGGAAGACTCAGGGTAGACGCGACTGAAGCGATGTTGAACATAGCACACTGAACAGGGATCAGCAGGGACTTCTTTACATTGATAACGAAACCCAGACCCTGAAGGAGGTCGACTGCGGTCTGCAACTGGGATGACAACCTCCGAGGACATTGGTCCAAAAACAACATGTCGTCCAAGTAGACGATCATCCGCACTCCCCTTGCCCTGAGGAACTCCACAACCGGCTGCAAGGACCTTCGTGAAACACCACTGTGCTGATGATATACCGAAAGGGAATGTGGTGAATTCTTAAACCTGACCTTCCCACCTGAATTGCAAAAGGAGACGATGAGGGGGATATATGGGCACCGTCAGGTATGCGTCCTTCAGGTCTAGCCTGAACATCCAATTGTTCAGTCGCAGGACGTCTCGAAGGAGGTGGATGCCATCCATCTTGAAGTGGCGGTACACCAGCCACTCGTTGAACTCTTTCAAGTTGATAACTGGGCGCCTGCCACCTTCGACCTTGTTGACCAAAAACAGATTGCTGACAAAACCTCCGGAATGCTCTACTGAATAACAAACCGCCCCTTTTTGGAGGATCGATTTACAAAAGGGGGTGGTGATGAACAGAGTGTCTGAATTGAGCAGACCACTCTTACCCAGTCCAAAGATCAGGGCTTGATCCATCACCGTTATTTATCTCACTGCCCCATCCCAGCTCAGAACCTGGCTATATGCAAATCAGTCTGTCCCTGGCCCAGTGCATCATGGGAACAGGGCAGACTAAACTACCAAGCCAATTCTTTACCAGAAAGGAGACAAGCTACCGGGGACCGGTTTCTGGCAATTCAGCCTCTTCGGCCCGGCTTGCTTGAATCCTGATGGAGCAGTGAGAAAGGGACTCATGTCTGAGTATACCCTGCCACACCTATAGTGGCCAAAATCGATTTACAAAAGGGGGTGGTGATGAACAGAGTGTCTGAATTGAGCAGACCACTCTTACCCAGTCCAAAGATCAGGGCTTGATCCATCACCGTTATTTATCTCACTGCCCCATCCCAGCTCAGAACCTGGCTATATGCAAATCAGTCTGTCCCTGGCCCAGTGCATCATGGGAACAGGGCAGACTAAACTACCAAGCCAATTCTTTACCAGAAAGGAGACAAGCTACCGGGGACCGGTTTCTGGCATTTCAGCCTCTTCGGCCCGGCTTGCTTGAATCCTGATGGAGCAGTGAGAAAGGGACTCATGTCCGAGTATACCCTGCCACACCTATAGTGGCCAAAATCGATTTACAAAAGGGGGTGGTGATGAACAGAGTGTCTGAATTGAGCAGACCACTCTTACCCAGTCCAAAGATCAGGGCTTGATCCATCACCGTTATTTATCTCACTGCCCCATCCCAGCTCAGAACCTGGCTATATGCAAATCAGTCTGTCCCTGGCCCAGTGCATCATGGGAACAGGGCAGACTAAACTACCAAGCCAATTCTTTACCAGAAAGGAGACAAGCTACCGGGGACCGGTTTCTGGCATTTCAGCCTCTTCGGCCCGGCTTGCTTGAATCCTGATGGAGCAGTGAGAAAGGGACTCATGTCCGAGTATACCCTGCCACACCTATAGTGGCCAAAATCGATTTACAAAAGGGGGTGGTGATGAACAGAGTGTCTGAATTGAGCAGACCACTCTTACCCAGTCCAAAGATCAGGGCTTGATCCATCACCGTTATTTATCTCACTGCCCCATCCCAGCTCAGAACCTGGCTATATGCAAATCAGTCTGTCCCTGGCCCAGTGCATCATGGGAACAGGGCAGACTAAACTACCAAGCCAATTCTTTACCAGAAAGGAGACAAGCTACCGGGGACCGGTTTCTGGCATTTCAGCCTCTTCGGCCCGGCTTGCTTGAATCCTGATGGAGCAGTGAGAAAGGGACTCATGTCTGAGTATACCCTGCCACACCTATAGTGGCCAAAATCGATTTACAAAAGGGGGTGGTGATGAACAGAGTGTCTGAATTGAGCAGACCACTCTTACCCAGTCCAAAGATCAGGGCTTGATCCATCCATCTTTTTGGAGGATGGCAGACACCTCCATGCGCACCAAAGCCTGTTGTGTTGCTAAAAGGGACGGGACGATTAAGCTGATGGGGACGGTCATGGAACTCCAGCTGGAAGCCATGGACCATCTGCAGCACTCACGCATCGCTGGTGAGGGAAACTCAAGCAGGAAAGAACTGCGACTAAGCGCCCCCCAACCTGCAAGCTCACCAAAGGCAGCACACTCACTTCTCCCCGCACCGTGTTGCTGTCCTCTTTGGTGGCCTCGGCCATGGAACTTCTGGGCTCTCGTAGGGTAGAAGTTATAAAACTGGGCGTTCTCCTGGACTTGGCCACGGCCGGAGCCTCGCCCCAGTCAGAGCTGTTGAATCGACCGAACGAGTGGCCCTTGCCACGTCCAGCCCTGTCAAAAACCCGAGGGGTGAACACCTTTCTGATGTTGGCCTGCGCCCTTTTAAGGGAAGTTAGAGTCGCCACAAACGTACCCAGCTCCTTGATGAAGGGATCGACGAACAATCCCCCTTGGGCCAACGCTCCAGCCTCGGAGGAGGTGATGTCCCCCAGCTTAGGGTCCACCTTGTTCAGGAACGACCTCCTCCTCTCCGTGGAAAGTGCGCAGTTTGCATTTCCAATGAAGACTATGGCGCACTGTGCCCAATTAGACAAAATCTCCGGGGATATCACTTCCCCCAACTCCTTGGCCTCCTCAGCCATGTCAAAAATCTTCATGACTGGCCCTACTGCGTTGAGTAGCTTATCCTGGCCAGGAGCGGTCTATGCCCTTCTTCAGGTCCCTAACAAGTTTTTTGCCAGGAATGTCGCCATTTTCTGGTCTATCTCAGGCGTGAGGGCGACCTTCCCCTCCAGAGTAGGGTGGGGGCACTCCATCCGAAGGTGACTGCAGGCGTCTTTATCAATGGGTTTACGAAGAAGCGCCGCCACATATTAGGCCACCTTATCTCCAGGAGCCCAATCTGAGGAGCTCAGGTGAACAATATCATCAGGGTCGTTGCACTGCTGATTTTTAGCTCAAGAGGGTGCAGCGTCCTTCTGCCACTTGAGGTGTTCTACTCGAGGGGCAGCTTCCTCAACGCAAGTGGCAGGTTTCTCAACATGAGCAGTAATGACCTACTGCGACCTCTTGCGAGGAGAAACCTCGCCAGGAGATAGCCTAGCATTGGATTTTCCTAGCTCGTGCTTGCTAACTCAATATTGGCGAGCCGTGAGAGAGGAAAGAGTCTGCTGCACGCCACTATGCTGAGTTTTTAGAAGCTCTGCGGCCCATGCGGAGTGCAGAGTTAGAAAAAGTCCACAAACTCCTCAAGGGTAGCAGAGTTTACCGCCCAGGCCTACAAATTAGTCTAATGAACAACTTTTTTTTTTTCATATTGCTTCCCTTGCACAGATCTGAGTCAAGCGAATTAATAGACAAAGACCAGTGGGTCTCTGTGTTTCAAACTTTTGAATGTGATTAAAGAAGCATGTTCCATCCAAATCCTAAATTCTGCACAGAAAAACCTTGCTGAGAGTGATTTTTCAAGAGTGATGCATTGTGATGCAACATGCCCCACACCTACTTAGTTTTGAAACTCTATCTTGAAGGATTACACCAGTCATGGAGCCAAGAATTTATGAAAGTTATCATTAAAGATGAGTGATTTAATGTGAGTCTGCACAAGAGCAATACAAACATGTTAAACAGTAAGATTTACATTACAAATAGTAACCAACTTAAAATTCACCATGGCTGTACAATGACTATTGAACAACTGCTTAATATTGCTCAAGCTGTTATGAACCAATGTGTCATGGATGATATCGGTGAATAATTTGATGTAGGAGCACCAGACCAGGGGAAGTGTGAATTTGTTGTCTTTCGAAGTGATCCTCAGCCATACTCCTGAGATGCGTTTGTCATCCTTCGCCAAATCACAAAAGTAAAATCTTCATGTTTCTCTATGGCTGGTGAAGCTTTACTGTTCAGCAATTTCTAATGGTTCTCTGGATGTCCTCTGGTGGGATATTGTGTTTTAGTACTGAATGTTTATCAGAAAGGGAGATGGTTAGGGATCCTCAATACATTTTGTCAGTGATATCAGTCACAGTGGTCAGAATTAAAGGCCAAAGAAATTGTACGAGGCTGAAACCTGAAAGTTGTAAAGTAGAAGGTCAGATAGGTCAAGTAGACAATTGCCCATCCTCACAGTCCAGCAAGCAATGGAGGCGCCAGGAGCTCATAAAATATATTTTGCTCTGTTTCCAACTTTGACTTGCAAAGAATTTGAATAACTTTAACCATGGTGACGGCGGAGTCAGCACTGAAGAGATTGTGACCCTTCAAACACGACAAGAGGTAAGGCAGTTTATAAAAATGTGCTGCCATGCAATATTGTCTTATCCAGTGTCACACCCTCTCCTACACAGGAGTTACTCCACAGAAATCAAAGGCTCTTTGTAGTCCATAAAAAGGCATTCAGTGTTTTGGAATCATAAAGATTATTTTTAACAATGTGAAACAGGCTTGATAAATGTCAGTTTTAGGGGTCGATTACAATCTCAGTTAAAAAAGAGGCTTTCTGACCAAGATGGTTGGTTTCACTTCTGACCGCCTAATTACAATTTTGGTTGTCGGAAGTGAAACTGGCCAGTCACTCCTGCTGGCTTCCAACAGGCTCAAGTGCCCGTCTGCCTGTCGGAAGCGGGCCCGTAATCCATATGGACGCCTTTTCATACCGTCCATATTATGATTAGGGTTCCCTGTTTTCCTCGTTGTCTTTTACAGATAAACACTGACAGAAAACACTGTCTCTCCTGTCTGTATTTATTTTTGAAAGTGGAAAAATACAGATAATTTAGCTTCTTTTGAATGATTCATCATGCTGAGATTAATCACTTTCAGGCCAGTAGCTGTACATAATGAAAGCAAGGGGAATTACAAAACTCAATGATATGTCCTTAAATTACTGCATATCTCAACATGTATATGTGTTATTACACTATTTCTTTAATGTGGGTTTATTATGTTTATATTTTTTACTGTGTAATGTGCTAAACCCTGGCAGGCCTCTACAGGGCTATATGTTGCTGTGTCAAACCGGTAGGTCGCTCTGCTGGTGATACTTCCGAGCTTTCACTTATCTACAGATACACACAGTCATAATTAGCCTATTATTGTATCTACACATACGTTTTTAATATTGACCAGTAGTCTTAAGAATAAAATAATTTCTCCTACAAGTCATACCAGGACAATTTATTTATTTATTTATTTATTTATTTATTTATTTATTTATTTAAACCTTTATTGACATTTAAACCAAATACAAGTATGGGCCTGCAACCCCGGGGGCCGGCCGCTAAGCAGTTATATTAACAGAGAGCAATTTTAATCACATGCAGCACCTCTGGGAGCAGAATCTCCATGCTAGCATACTCTTGGCCACTGAACAGCACAATTAGAAAAACAGGATATAAAAGGTTTTCATTTTATAATATAAGATGGAAGGATCAGATGCCGAACAATTTCCCAGCAGCGAAAATGGCAGGCAGAACAGTAGACGTATCGACAATAAACAGTAATCGATCAAATCAATGGCGCTGAAACAAGAGGTCAGGATGTGAAGGAATATTACGGTCAATTCGCGCCTGCAGTTACCTGCCCTAAGACCCAAAAAACACCACGAAAATTGAGGCACAGATGGAAAAGCATGGATTGATACCAAAGGAAATCCACTGCACTGACCCAGAAAAGAAAAAGACAAAGAAAGATAAGAGAAGAGAAAAAAGGCCGTAGAAACAAAAATAAAAACAAAAGATCCCCTCCCCCAACCCCCCACCCTGCACCCCTGCAGATGACTACGGCTCCCCCCCCCAGCAGTGTGCCTGTCGCCCGAGAACCAAACCCGGAATATAGGAGAAGAAGAGAAAAAAGAGAAGGAAAGGAAACCCCACCTAACGGGGAAGCGGAGGAGGGCGATAGTCTATGCGCTCCCGGTCTCTCCCCCCCGCCCTATCAAAGGGGCCCCCCTAAGCCAACACAAGTAAAGTTGTCCACCATACAAAAATACCCCGGGGGGAACCACAAACCCCCCACCCCGGAATCCGTCTGTTGATGAAGCAGTCCCGTTACCAATAGATCCATCGTAAACGGTTCAACCCACAATCTCAGCCTTGGCCCCGTCTAACAAAGTTGCTGTGTCCCTCGGATAAGAAAAGCCACATCCCCGGAAAGTCAAAGTTCACACAGAAGCAGCCGGAGCTTGAGTCAGCAATTAGGAGAGGAATAGCAGGTCCCAACGAACACAGCTTGCACCAACAATGTCCCTCCCCGTCCCCGAAGCCAAGCATCGTTCCATCCACCATATTGGGAGACCGATTGGGGAGGGGGTGCGACTCGTTCCGACACAGATCAGAGTGTGGGCCAACAGTGTCCAGGATGGGGGAAGCAGTGAAATGCTCCGATAACTGTAGGACCGTTGTTTCTGTGAACTTAAGAGAGTCACCAATCTCAGCACACACGATGAATTCCGTTTCTTCGGGGGCAGGCAAAGCTTCCAGCACCGGGTCCAAACACACCAGTAGGGCTTCCAACAGGGGGCAAGTCGGCTGCCGGGTCTCAAAGAGCAAGTCAGGGCTCGTTCCCAGTCCTATGATTCCATCTGTTGCCGACAGCCAATGATTGACCTGAGCCCTCACCATCACGTGAAGCGCCGCAACTTCCGCCATTACCATCCGCAAGGAAGGGCCACATTGAGTCCGTTCCGCCGGGTTCCATTCGGCGGCAGGCATAATGATCCCCACGGAGAGGCTCCCTCTCCGGGGCAGGAAATGCCAGAGCAGAAACAGGCTGTGAGGGACGGGCCAGCAACATACAGCAATGCGGGGCGGGAGCCCCACTCCCCAGGACAATTTTTAACACACTTACTTTTTTTTGCACTCATCATTCATATACCAGCTCCACTGTATTCCAGGTGTCGCAGCACACCTTGATGGCACTCGGCTGTCAAGGTGGACCCCGATGAAGAAGCATGTCACCGACTAGGTCGGTGAGTGAGGGGTTTATTAAACCAAAGAAGGACTTTCTTCTTTTTCCACTAGAAAACCATCCCACCAAGATCGCTCTTTGAGCCTCTTATGGTGGTACTCCTCTTTTGTGTTATATAGATACTTCCGACCCAACAGGGCCCGTGACCTTGGTTGTATGTCTCAGGGAATTGTAGTCCACACCCTGTGTCCAGGAGTGGGTGATCTCTATGAGGAGTCCCAGAATTCTGCGTTGGCAACGCATAGAAGAACCGTGGAAATTGTGCGATTCTACAGACAGTGTAGAGACGTGTAGTACCCAGGAGTCGTGTGCGAACTCGATACAAATAGCCGATTGTCAACGAAAAGTCTGATGAACGTGAGTGCAGTAAAGCCGCGTACTCCCGGGTCGCTGTGTTCCATACAGGAACACGGCGACCCAGGAGTACGCCTAAGATGGTAGCCGCATTTTAAACGAGCTACATGCCAGCCCCTAGAATCCTGCTGAATCCGACCCTTGGGTGACCTATTTTCAGTTGCAGGCACCTGTGCAGTGGCCCTGTAATCACCCCCTTTGGCCCACCCGAGCCCATCCAGGGCACTCTGGATGAGAGAGACAATTTCTGCAAAAGACGGCCTAGGTGTGCATACGACCTACCTGTAGATGGGCCTGCCAGAGGCAAACACCACCTGGAGCTGTGAACCCACAGTTGCAAATACCTCTCTGCATCAATTCCTGGAGCGTGCAAGGGAGAGAAGACAGGCGAGTGGCTGGGGTGTGGCACATTGCTGCTTTTACTTCCAGGTGGTGGCCCGTAACAGTGTAATGGGCACCTTAGAGTGGAGGAGATGTACTGGACACCACACGTGGCTAGGACTGAAACTGCAGCCTGGGTGAGCCGACTATGGGGCAACCTTTTCTTGGATGCAAACATCCATGTGGTGCCTGCTACACTTGGCCAACCTAAGCCCATGCAGGGAGTTGGGCTGAGAGAAACCTATTAGGCAAACAACGACCTGCCGGGAGATGGACCTGCCGTCAACAGACACAACCTGGAGCTGCAATCCCACTGCAGAGACTTACCTTTACCTCCGCATTGACACTTGGGGCACAGCAAGAGAGAGGATACAGCCACATGGGAGGGGAGTGACAGGGACCACCTTTCATTTTAAGCAGCCCCATGTGCTTGTGACAGCCCACCTGATTTGTTGTTCCTAAGATGAAGAGATGGGGTGGGCAACATGAGAAAAATTCCCCACAGAATACTTCAGAACCTGCATCATGGATTGTGAACTATCCTCCTACTTCATTCTGGAAAGGGCACACAGGCACTGGCCCTAAGGCCGCAGCCAGGGAGACCGCCTACATGCATTTCCATCAGTATACGGTACCTTATGGACAGGGTATATCCTGCGGCAAGCACAACAACATCCAGACATCCATTGCACCAACTCCATGGTTACGCTCTTCCCTGACTACGCAGGTAAAGTGCAGCTCCTTCGTAAATCTTTCTTAGAGGTTAAGTGGAAGGAGGCTACGGGAGGCCAGATGTCGATGGTCCTCCTGGATGCCGAGAAGGCTTTTGATAGGGTTTCATGGGTCTTCCTATGGGCAATATTAGATCAGAATAATGTTGGACCTTGTCTTATGAGATCAATTAAAGCAATGTATTTCTCACCGAAGGCTAGGGTATTGGTAATGGGCCAGGAATCTGGATTTTTCAACATATCTCGGGGGACCAGGCAGGGATGTCCTTGCTCTCCGATTCTTTTTGCCCTCTACATAAATCCTCTTATTCTTAAACTTTTACAGGCTGAGGCAATTAAACCAGCTATACTGGGCCCTTACCAAACCAAAATATTAGCTTATGCCGACGATGTGGCTGTAATAACACCACAGCCCACGGAGGCTATATCAGAAATAGAACAAATTACTCAAGCCTTCGGTCAATTATCAGGATATTCCTTAAACAGGGATAAAACTATGGTAATCTGCACAAATAATGTCCACTTTACTGATCCTAGAAGGGTAGAATCTGCAGTGTATCTGGGAGTTCGAATATCTGCCAAAATAGATGAGATAGTAAAAATTAATTATGAACCACTGCTCCAAAAAATAAAGAAAGAACTCAAAAGGATTGATGCACTACATCTCTCAATCATTGGAAGAGGTAATTTTCTCAAAATGAATATCCTACCTCGGGTTCTATATTTGTTTCGAGCGATTCCTCTTCTTGTGGAAGACAACATTCTAAGGGCATTGGAATGTCAAATGGGCAAATTTGTGTGGGGCTATGGTAAGATTAGGAGATCTATCCGGAAGCTCTCCCTACCTATCACTAGAGGAGGTTTGGCTATACCTGACCTGGGTCTTTATTCATGGGCTGCTTTTTTACAACAGATGATATTATTATTTCATGTCAAATCACTGGGATATGAGGTCGGGGGCAATTATATACCCTCAATCTATGAGTTGTCTATCGGTGATGTAGCTAATGGCCTGTTACTGAAACAGATTGAACCCTCATATTATAAGAAAATTAAATTTAAGGTTATAACTAACGCATGGGCAGCGTGGAAGAAAATTTCGAGGTATATGAAAATTCCCAAATACAATAGATATATCTCATTATGGCACTCCTCAATACTACCACCTCAAATATATGACGCTATTTCCAGACAGTGGGAAACTTTAGGAGTATCAACAATAGGAGACTTCATGCTTCCCAATAATGGTAGTAGATTTCAACAACTTCAATCAAAATTTGCTATCACGAATAACAGTGTATTCAAATTTATACAAATCAACACAATCATAAATGCAAAACTTGCTAATATTTGTCTGGAAAATATTCCTCTAATCGACCTTCTGTCTAAATCCTCAACTAGGATAGGTATCATCTACGACACATTACTTGAAAACCAACAAGATGACTTAGAATCTACCGAAGTGGGCTGGTCAAGGAAACTGAATAATCCTAATGTAGACATCGACATGTCTCTTATACTATCGTCACAGCTGTTTATGTCCTCTAATTTGAAAGCCCAACTATATAAAACTATTTATGATTTGTATTTTACTCCCGCTAAACTTTTCGCTTGGGGGATAAGGTCTACTTCAGAGTGTCCAAGGTGCGGCAAATCAGCGGCAAATCTACCACATATGCTCTATGATTGTGATAAATTGCTAGCACTGCGAACAATGATTGCTGGGTTCTGGCAGGAGGTGTTTGGGCATCCAGTAGCCGAATCTCCCACCCTCTATATTTTGGGATACGATAACACTCTGAATCATACTAAGGCGGAAGAAGTATCACTCTTCTTGAGCACAGCTATATATAGAATTATACTAACAGCCCGATGGAAGGATGTTGATCCCCCTAACTTTCAGATCTGGCTGTCTAGGCTCTTAGGTATGTACAATCAAGAAAAGGCGATTTTCGCCTGTAAAGGGATAAAGCCTAGAGCACGTGGTATTGAGATTTGGAAACCAATTGAAAATTGGAGCAATGACAATAGAGATTGTGGCTAAACGTATGTAACCAGGACTATACTGCCTTAATCATCTGTTGTTTCTTTTCTATGTTTTATCCTTAATGTCGCTCTTTCTTTGAAATGTGTATGATATTTACCGAACCCGCGGTATAACATTTTTATATATATATTTTTTTTTTATCTTTGTTCTCTCCTTCTTTATGTATCTGCAATTGTAAATCACCAAATAAAAGAAAAAAAAAAAAAAAAAAAAAAAAAAGAGGTTAAGTGGAAAGTCAGGGCTAAGGACATTCAATATATGTTAATGAACCCTGCCAAACTGAAAGTAATGTATCAGTGGAGAACCATTTTGTTTAAGAGCCCAGAAGAGGTCCGAGACTGAGTGGCGGAGAGGAAATAACTGCCCATATTAACAAAGGAGCCAATGACAATTTGAGAGACCGAAGGGTGTCAAACATCCCACTCTAGGAGGAAACACAGCAGACTGATAGGAGGCCAACTGTGGTCACAACCGGAAGACAGACATAGGGCATCCTCCTCAGAGAGCTCTGGTGATCATGGGGGAGGTAACCGTACCAGTGGATGATGAGATGTTATTCAGGGGTATAGAGGAGAAGTTTGGTCCCTTTCCTTCCTTTCTTCCATGTAAAGCTACAAGTTTATTCTCATTCGTTGACAAAGAAGAGACACATTGCATCTGTAAAGAGGGGCTGTCGTGGGGCAAATCACTGCCTGCTACACAAGATTATGGTATCACTTTATTTTGATAGAGTACTAAGTTGTATTGTATGTTGTTCCTATTGGAGTTGCTTGTTTTTGGGTCAACCAATGCTTCCCTTTTAGAAGTGTTGATTAGAGGGTTGTTGGGGGAAAAGTTGGGTACTTTAGGGTTGAGTTAGATCACAATACTATGTCTCATGCAAGGCACATTGCACGGGCCCTAGTCAAACAGGCTCTTTTTAGGCACTATTTGTTTACAGCACTATTAGAAAGTGGACATTGCACTTACTGCTTTGTGTGCGTGACAGCCCATCTCCAATATACGTCTGGCATGGGTGACAGCTGCACTTTGTGCATTCTCTCCGGACAGCCACAACACAGAAAGGATAGATGGATCTGAGTAACCTTCTAAATACATCTGCATTCTGATGGCCTTACTTGGGCGGGGTGGAAGGGAGGGTGTAACATGTCACTTGAATAGGCAGTGTCCGGTCATCACAAAAAGGACTGATTATCCCTGATGGACAGGAATGGGCTGAAAGGAGAACCTGTGCACATCAGAGGGATGCTTTGAAGTCACACCCTCACATCAAAGGCACTTTGGGTAAAAGTACTGGGTGTCTGACCCCCACCCCGAAAATCAGACACTTCTAGATCTTGAACTGAATCTCTATCAGAAGGACTGTTGTGGTGCTCAAATGGCTCATCCTTAGACTGCAAGCTTGAAAGGCCTGCTTCTCTCTTGCGTTGCCCTGTCTTCTGCTCTCAAACTCTGCTGAAGGAGAGCTTGACTCTGCCTTACCTCCAAGTGATCTCCATGTGCTTATGGCTTGCCTCCTGTTGCTAGAGACTCAAGGATATCAAAGTCCTTACCCCTGCTCCTGTTCCTGAACGTACTGGAAGTGGTCCAGATACTTGCAACATGGAATTTGGTGCATCTCCTGTCTGTGTGTAACAGAACCGGCGATCAACACTGTTGCTGGAGTTTAATTGTCACATCGCATTTGAACCAGCACCTTGCCTCTAGAGATTAATGCATCTGAAAGTGCATTGCCGCCACTGCAGTTTGGTGAGATCTCAACAGTGGCCCTGTAATCACCCCCTTTGGCCCACCCGAGCCCATCCAGGGCACTCTGGATGAGAGAGACAATTTCTGCAAAAGACGGCCTAGGTGTGCATACGACCTACCTGTAGATGGGCCTGCCAGAGGCAAACACCACCTGGAGCTGTGAACCCACAGTTGCAAATACCTCTCTGCATCAATTCCTGGAGCGTGCAAGGGAGAGAAGACAGGCGAGTGGCTGGGGTGTGGCACATTGCTGCTTTTACTTCCAGGTGGTGGCCCGTAACAGTGTAATGGGCACCTTAGAGTGGAGGAGATGTACTGGACACCACACGTGGCTAGGACTGAAACTGCAGCCTGGGTGAGCCGACTATGGGGCAACCTTTTCTTGGATGCAAACATCCATGTGGTGCCTGCTACACTTGGCCAACCTAAGCCCATGCAGGGAGTTGGGCTGAGAGAAACCTATTAGGCAAACAACGACCTGCCGGGAGATGGACCTGCCGTCAACAGACACAACCTGGAGCTGCAATCCCACTGCAGAGACTTACCTTTACCTCCGCATTGACACTTGGGGCACAGCAAGAGAGAGGATACAGCCACATGGGAGGGGAGTGACAGGGACCACCTTTCATTTTAAGCAGCCCCATGTGCTTGTGACAGCCCACCTGATTTGTTGTTCCTAAGATGAAGAGATGGGGTGGGCAACATGAGAAAAATTCCCCACAGAATACTTCAGAACCTGCATCATGGATTGTGAACTATCCTCCTACTTCATTCTGGAAAGGGCACACAGGCACTGGCCCTAAGGCCGCAGCCAGGGAGACCGCCTACATGCATTTCCATCAGTATACGGTACCTTATGGACAGGGTATATCCTGCGGCAAGCACAACAACATCCAGACATCCATTGCACCAACTCCATGGTTACGCTCTTCCCTGACTACGCAGGTAAAGTGCAGCTCCTTCGTAAATCTTTCTTAGAGGTTAAGTGGAAAGTCAGGGCTAAGGACATTCAATATATGTTAATGAACCCTGCCAAACTGAAAGTAATGTATCAGTGGAGAACCATTTTGTTTAAGAGCCCAGAAGAGGTCCGAGACTGAGTGGCGGAGAGGAAATAACTGCCCATATTAACAAAGGAGCCAATGACAATTTGAGAGACCGAAGGGTGTCAAACATCCCACTCTAGGAGGAAACACAGCAGACTGATAGGAGGCCAACTGTGGTCACAACCGGAAGACAGACATAGGGCATCCTCCTCAGAGAGCCCATCAACCAGCACCTTGCCTCTAGAGATTAATGCATCTGAAAGTGCATTGCCGCCACTGCAGTTTGGTGAGATCGATGAATCCCCTCAAATGTATGGCAGAATCTGGTGCGGCACATCACTCAACACCTCTCGACTCCAGCACCCATCTTCGGAACTGACGCATCGCCATCATTACTTGGAACAGATGGACGCAACTCACTGTTTGTGACCAGGAAAGGTACTTTGATCACTTAGTCCTGCATGGGTCCTGTAGCTGGCCTGCCTTTCCACGCTGAGGTTCTGTAAATTACGAATTCGCTCGTGCTCAGCCTCCATTTTGTAGTCGCCACCATTTTATGTTGCCCTCACTCAGGCAGCGCGGCGAACGCGATGTTTTTGTTGTTTCTGCATTTACGTGTCAGGTGGCTTCCTTACCTATGTAAACCTGTGCGCCACGGAGTTAAGTGGCAGTCTCTTTTGAACCTCGTTATACCAACGACTTCTAAGACCACTGTACTAGCTGCAGCTAATAAATACCATCTTCTATGCCAGACGAAGAGTCCGTGTCTCTGTTTCTGACAAGGCAGGTAAATCCAGGGGATTTTAGGCGTACCCTGCGCCGCCGGGCCTTAAGGCTGCGGTTCTCCAACTGGTGCCCAACGTGGGCGACTTCAGTGGTAGCGGTTGAGCCCGAGGGTCGTGAGGAGCCCCGCAAGAAAATTCCGGAGGAGACACACCACGTGATCGACCCCTGTATGTCGGAAGTGGACCGAAGGTCTTTTACAGCGCGGCTACTCCTCTCCGACGGCTGCTGACGACTGCTGCCCTGACTGTCGCCCTGCCTTGGACCCTTCTGATGATGTTTGGTAAAGCGAGACGATAGACGGACCTTCGCTGGTGTAGGACGATCCTTAGTTAAGTATTTGGTGGGTCGCTCCCACAAAACTTTGTTTTGTTTTGTGGTTTTTATTCAGGTATTGCAATAGCTGAAGCCAAGGGGTAAGTACGTTTGTACTGTTTCATTGATTTACACCCCTTGTTGTTTGTGAGCAGTCTAGAGAAGTACCAATGCCTGGACTGAGTAAGTTTAAAAGAATTTGTTGCTTAGGTTGTACGAGGGATTCCCAGTTGGAGGAATCATGTCCGATCCCTCCAGTTGGAACTCCCACTTATGAGCTCTATTCAAAACATAGTATTGGTCCCATTACCTTTAACAAGACATGGGTCCGATACACAAAGAATAGTGGAGTTTTGAGATGGCCCCAGAATGGTAGTTTTGACCCCGCCATACTAGATAATTTGGAAACGATTCTGTTTAGAAGAAAAGCCGGCCGGCAATGTTTGACTCTTTTCGCCTCTGGCGTAAGGAAGCCAAACAGAAAGAAATTAAACAAGCAAAAAAGGATAAGAAAGCAGAAAACATGTCAATTATACAGGCTGCCCAGCAGTTTAAAAATAACGAAGTAGACGGTGCAAATGAGATACTGGAGAGACAACATCGTATGGCGATAGATAGATGCTATCCGATGATGCCTGCTTCCTCTCCAGATAAAAGTAAGGAATTGGAACAAGGTTCCCTAATGTCTTGTTTATTGAATTCACCTCCGCCCTATGCCCAAAATCCTAATGCACCTCCATTACCCCCTCCTGTTGCCCAACAAGTGGTTGCTCAATTGCCGATCATTCAGCAACCGGCTCAGCCTACTAATGCTCCTTTGCCTACCTCTGCTCCGTCTTTACATCCTGTAATTCAGCCCCCACCTCCTCTACAATCCCCCGCTCTTGTTCCTCAGTCGGCTATGTTTCAGTCTCAGTTGCCTTCTACATCTGTAATGCCTCCTATTCTCTTAAGGGATTCTCCTACCTCACATAGGAGAATAGCAGATGCCGTTTTGAATTTCTTTTCTCCTCTTCTTGGGTCTTTGAATCTATCTCCAGCTTTCTCTAGACGACAATCTCGTTGTCAACTTCCTCTTACGGATGAGAAAGTAGTTTTGGGTTCCCTCGCTTGTAAATGGATTGAGAATGGACTAGAATATAGTACAGAAGACATTATGAGTTCCTTCCATCAATGGGTAGAGCCCACGCAGAGATATGTTTTCAATGTCATGTGTCAAACTCTTATTAAAGGTTGGGAAGATATGGAGTTAGATACAGTCCCTTCGGAGCTACTGAAGTTACAAGCTGATTTTGATAAAGGTTTTATTGTAGGACCACGAGTTGAAGAAGCGGTAAATAGACTTGTTGCGTTTCGAGCCATGTTTTTGTCCCTGTCTTTTTCCGAGGCTGATCCTGCTAGTAAACGAGGCATTAAGAATTTTCCGATGCGTGAAGTTCCTCCCGTATGGAGAGAAGAGGTGCTGGGTCCACCTCTTATCCCTGCTCATTTCCAGCATATATGGGTCCACGAACCCTGGAAAAGGTCGGAAGTATTGGCGCTTAAACAAACTCTTCTGGACCCCGTAAAAATCCTGCTGGATATTACAAGGAATTGTCTCAAACGGTTGAAACCTGTATTATGAATTTGGCTGATATTGACATGTTATTTGGAAATGTTGTTCCGCAAGCATTATGGGCACGGATTCGTAGGGAGAATCATGTTGGTGAATTAGGTGGTGATTGGGTTGCTATTAGGGCTGCCGATGCAAATCAAGTGGATGGTGCGAAACCCGAGGATCTGATTACGGCCCTACCAGGCAGAATAATTGAATTGATGAAGACAATGATGCCTGCGGTACGAGTAAATTGGGATAAGCTGGCTGCATGCAAGCATAAGAAAGATGAAAGCGTCTCGGATTTCTTCACTCGTTTTGAAGAGATGTTTATTGATCATAGTGGTCAGGATCTGAGTGTAGAGGGTGGCCAGCGGTTGTTTGTGGATAAGTTTGTATACAACTTGCTTCCTGAATTATCAAATAAATTAAAGAGTTCTGAAAGTGCATGGGCTGTCTCTTCCTCTGCTAAAATGTTGGCTACTGCACAGTATTATGAGAATAGAGATAAGGAGGAGAAGGAGAAACAAGAGAAGAAAAATAGAGATTTGAAAATGAAGGTTCTTTTACAGTAGGCTTATCCTCCGCGTCCTGCCCAGCCTCAGTATTCTCAACCCCCACAGTTTCAGAAAGTGTACCAGAAGCCTGAGGTTTTTTTACCACGACCTTCATTAGGTCCTAATCAGTGTGTGTATTGTAGGGAAGAGGGACATTACAAGAATAGTTGTCCAGTTTTATTACAGCGTAATAATGGGATGTCTGCTCTACAAGGTCGTGGTAATTTTCAGACAGGATCTAGAGGTAGAGGACGAGGTGTGTTCTCTCAGGAGCAGCGGTCTTTTCCTCCGCCTAGTACAAATTACTTTGATCAACAGAGAGTTCAGTCTACGCAATATTATAATGATGATTATTGTGCTGAAGATGGGGCTGACGATGTTCATATTGAATAGGACAGCCATGGACGAAGTAAGGGAGTTGTGTCGATTCCAGTAGATCAAAATGGGCCGTATGTCACTGTCAATACCATGGGTGTTTCAGAACCGTTTCTTTTGGATACTGGTGCGATGAGAAGTTCTATCATGTATTCTAAACTCCCTGGGGCACCTTTGTCTGGCTCAATGAATACTTCTGTAGGATTTTTTGGCGCCCCTGTCCGTAATCCGGTTCCTTGTCCCCTGCCAGTTTCGATTGGTCCTTATGATTTGGATGCTTCACTTATTTTGACAACAGGTTGTGGCGAGAACTTGCTGGGTCTGGATTTGTTGAAAAGACTACATGCAACATTGTATTGTTCCCCTTCTGGCGTGCATCTTACGTTGGGGAAGAAATTGACGTCTTCCATATATTTGTCCCGAGACCAGTTCCCACCTGAGTTGCTTTCTCTTCCTGAAAGTCTTTGGGCTACAGGCCCGAATGACGTGGGTCGTCTTGCCATCCCACCGTATGTTGTCACAGCTAAAGAGAATGTTAGAATGCCACGCATTCCCCAATATCGTATCTCTAGTGATGGAGAGAGAGCACTTTTGGCTATTGTTGATGATTTTATTCAGAAAGTTGTGGTTGAAGAAATGAGAGGCAATGTTTGTAACAGTCCTGTTCTTCCGATTCTTAAGAGAACTGATCCTTCACAGTCTCCTGTTTATCGATTTGTTATTGACCTTAGAGAAGTCAATAAAATTGTTGTGCCAGAGTTTCCTGTTGTTCCGGACATTACAGCTTTGTTGACGATGATTCCGGCTTCGGCAGCTTGGTTTTCAGTCACAGATCTCAAGAACGCTTTCTTTAGTATTCCTATTGCTGAAGAAAGTAGGGATATCTTTGGTTTCTCTCTACGAGGCCGAAGTTTCCGATTTAAAAGAGCTCCTCAAGGCTATTGTGAAAGTCCCTCCATCTATAGCAAGGCTCTCAAGTCACAACTTGATGCTTTCTCTTTACCTCCAGGTGCTACGCTTATTCAGTATGTGGACGATTTGCTGGTGGCTGCTGATACGGAAGATGTGTGTAAGAGTGTGACTGTTGCGTTGTTGCATCATTTGTCTGCTTTACATCATAAGGTGTCACCCTCTAAGTTGCAATATGCCAGCCAAGAGGTTACCTATTTAGGTAATCTCTTGTCGAAGGAAAGAAGGCGATTGACCCCGGAACGTATTTACGCTATTTCACAGATGTCTGTACCTACCACACAGAGAGAAGTGCGTGCCTTTTTGGGTATCACTTCCTACTGTAGACAATGGATTCCCAATTTTTCACTTTTGGCTAAACCATTGTTGGCACTAACGTTGAAAGATACGCCCCATCCGCTCCCTTGGACGGATGAATGTCAGAAAAGTTTTGTTGACCTACGTACTGCTCTGTGTTCTGCTCCAGTGTTGGGTAACCCAGATTATAGCAAGTCCTTTACACTGTATGTTCACGAGAGAGAAGGTTGCGCATTGTCAGTTTTGACCCAGCAATTCGGAGATAAGCAGAGGCCATGTGCTTATTTCTCCGCTACATTAGACCCAATAGCTAAAGCTTTGCCCAGTTATCTCAGAGCTACGGCAGCTGCGGCGACTTCTATTAGACAGTCTGCCGGATTAGTGTTGGATAACACACTCATTGTTATGGTTCCACATGCAGTGGATACCTTGTTGAATAGAACAAGAACACAGCATCTCACAAGTGCTCGTTTGTCTGGATACAAGTTGACACTTCTAGCGAGTCATGTACACATTAAAAGATGTAACACGTTAAATCCAGCTACACTGTTGCCACTCCCAGATGAGAAAGATGCTCAGGAAAAACATGATTGTTTTCTTCGAACGGAAGAAGAAACGAAGGGTAGGATTGATTTAAAGGACACTCCGCTCAAGGACCCGGATGGGATCCTATGGGTGGACGGTTCTTGTTTCAAGCTTCCAAATGGGGAGACTACTTCTGCCTATGCTGTCACCACCTTATGCAAAATTGTTGAGACGGCACGTATTGGACATATTTCAGCCCAAGCAGCTGAATTAAAAGCCTTGACTAGAGCGTGTGTGTTGTCGAAGGGAAAGAGAGTGAATGTGTACACAGATAGCCAGTATGCTTTTGGCGTTGCGTATAGTTTCGGTAAGTTTTGGGAGAGAGAGGATTCTTCACCTCTCATGGGACAAAGATCCAGCATGGTCAGTTAGTGACTGATCTTCTTGAGTCAATTACCTTACCTGCACGGATAGCGATCATAAAGTGCAGCGCACATAAGAAAATTACAGATGATGTGGGTCGTGGAAATGCATTTGCAGACGAGGTAGCAAAATCTACAGCTAGAGACACCGCTAGCCGAATGTATGTGGCAGGTCCTGCAAACTGGGTTAGGGAAATTGGAATGTGTGAAGACACGATTGAGAGTGTGAAAATGATTCAGGGAGAGGCTACTGAGAAGGAATTGAATACGTGGAAAGAAAGTACGGGAATGTTAGACTCAATGGGTTGTTGGACGGAGTTGTCGGAACATCAGCAATGGTTATTACCGGACGCTTATGTGTTGCCGGTTGTGACTGTGGCTCATGGTCCAGCCCACATTAGTTCGAAAGGCATATGTAAGCTTTTGGCCCCTGTGTGGCAGAATGAAGCAATCCCGAAATGTGCAGAGAATGTAGTTAAGCATTGTATTGTTTGTTTAATGCATAAACCAGGAAAGGGTACCCCAACTCCGGCAGGTCATTTTGCTCCCCCGTCATATCCTTTTGAGGTGTTGCAGATCGATTACATTCATATGGATCGATGCAACAACCTTAAGTATGTTCTGGTGGTGGTATGTGCCTTTTCCCGCATGATAGAGGCCTACCCCTTGAAAGATAACAATGCTTTGTCAACTGCTAAAGTGGCGCTTAAAGAGTTCTTCCCCAGATTTGGTTTGCCGCGAATTGTCTGGAGTGACAATGGTAGTAAATTTGTGGGCCAAATTATGCAGAAAGTGTGTTCTGGTCTTGGTATTAGACAGAAGTTCCATGCGGCAAACCATTCACAGTCAGCGGATTTGGTTGAGCGTTATAATGGTACACTCAAGCTTAAACTAGCCAAGATTCAAGCCAGTACGGGCCTTGCTTTGCCTGATGCCTTGCCCCTAGCTCTTTTGTCAACCAGAACTACTGTGCACTCTCGTATGGGACTTAGCCCATATGAAGTGGTATTTGGACGCCCAGCTAATGTTTGGGGTGTCCCTCGTCCCAAGATATACTCAGACATACCATATCCTCTGTTGACTGACTACTTGCATGACTTGACTACTAAATTAAGTGTTATTCGTCAACAGGTACAAAGTGCTTTGCCGGAGGCCTCCACAGACCCAGGTCACATCATTTTGCCCGGTGACTGGGTCTGCATCAAAAATTTTCAACGGACTAAGAACTTGGAGCCTCGTTGGTTTGCCCCTACGCAAGTTTTGCTCGTCACCCGCACAGCTGTGAAAGTGGTCGGAAAGCGTAACTGGGTGCATGGCGTGCACTGTAAAAAGGTGCCATTGCCATTACCCGTTGACCAGTGGATCCGCAGTGGCGTAAGGGAATCTGAGTCTGCAGCGATTCCTTGTTTTGTGACTTTCAGTGATGCTCAAATTTATGGAACTCAGTCCGAGAAAGTAGATGACAACATTCTTTAAGCTGCTGTGCCTGAGCATTTTTCGAATAGACACTACCAATCCAGAAACTTTATTTAAGGACCAGACCGTCCCGAGCAAAACACGCTACAACCTGAGGCCGAGAGCTGACCAAAGGAACTGAACACTTTGAATACGTTTTTCCTTATTACTCAAAGACATTTTTTTTTCTTGGGGCTTTTTGCCTTTTTGTTTTTTGTGTAATATTTAGCATTAGATGTGCCATCTGTCTCCGTCGCAGGGTCACAGTAGGAGACTCAGACTGTAACCTGGATTTTGTTCTTTTAGTAAGTGGCTAGTGCCTCAGGATATGCAGAAGTAAGTAGCTGAGTGATTGAGGAAGATTGCCGTGAGCGACATTTTTTTTTAGATAATGATTGATGGTACAACAACCATAGGTAGGGAAAATAGGAAGCAGGAAATGAGATCGAAGTATTGTAAATTATTGCGTAGTCGATTTGGCGTAACTTTGTGTGTTTTTATGTTTTTGTGTATTTTATTAGCCTGCACAGGTTGGATCGTACATGTTTTACAACAGAGAAATGTTGTTAATTCTACAACTTCTTTGCCTTATCGTCTTTCTGTCTTTTCACATAAAATGCATGTTCTACCTCCTCATGAACAGATAAGGAGAGCCGCATATATGAATAATACGTTCATTCAGTTGTTACACCAACACCAGTTGGCTATTAATATGACTGACTGTTGGGTGTGCGGACTTATGCCACACAATACACGAAAGGGAATGACATATTCGGTTCTTCCTTTCTCATATGAAGGTTCAGCTTGGGCCTATTTGACTATGTTTTCAGCCGCATACCACAACCGACTTAGAAACCCTGTAAGGACTTCTGGGAATGGATTGGATTTAAGCCACAGCTCCTTGATTAAAGGTATAGTGGTAATGGCTAAGATTGTAGAAAAGAACAAGATTCCGTTAGACGAGAAAAGAGCTTATGATGGATGGAATGTTACCCACTATGTTTCTAGCCTTGGTGACAAAACTAGAAAGGGTGAGTCTTCTCCAGTATGGACTGTACCCCATCAAGGCAATTTTTGTCTCCAAGTCAACAGTAAGAAAGCTGACATGAAGCAGAGTTGTTTGTACACCTACATTTTTTCGTCCCCTGATTTTCCTCCGTTAGTTCTGTCTCAAGGAATGTGGTTCTGAAAATTCTGGGCCCTGCTATAATATGGTACCGAGGTCCAACACTCGTGTCACAAAATATCATCGTACCCTGACGAAGTTGGTGTCGGCAGACCGGTAATGATTAGGACATTATCCCTATGCATTTACGTCGTGATTGAGTGATGCTATCACCCTTAAATCATGGTTTCCGTCTCGAACCCTCGGGTTCCATTTTGTGAACGGCATCCATCTTGTGGCTTGCCCTCATATAGTCAATTGATTAAAGCCGAGTTTGATCTGAAAGGACACGTCCACCTTAGCTGACTTCCCCATGACCCGGCCGAGCTGACTCCACTGCCTCCAGCCAAACCTGTTCAGTCAGTTCCTCGCCCAGTGGCCGAATAAGATAGCATCAAGGCGCAACATGCCATAAACCATTCACTACATACAAACCATGTTATCCACACACATACACCTGTCCATGTTTCTTGTTTATGGCCGGCTTTACGATGAGGAGGTGCCCGATTTTATTGGGGTTTCATCGATATCTGATGGTAGTTCTGGGCCGAGCTGGGTCATCTATCACAAACTGGACATCGAAAATGTGGGTTTGCCTCCATGACTTTGCTTTTTTAGTGTTTTGGAAATATGTATATGACCGTATTGTAAACTAAAGAATTCTTGCCTGCAGCTGTTATTTTTGTATAAAAGGAGAAGGTTGGTTCTGTAAAAACAAACAGTCTCCTGAGAATCTACATCCCGTGCTGTTGTACTTCTAGGACACTTGTTACTTGGTTGCAGCCAATAAAACCCGATCTCTGACTTCACCTAGAAGACTCTGTGTTTCTGTGGTCCGGAACAGGGAGAACTCAGAGGTCTTTGGGTGTTATCCCCTGGCACCACCGGGTTCCTAAAAACCCAGCACCTCAGTTGGTGCCCAACTCGGGGCGGTATCAAGCGGTGGCGGTCCAAGCCAGATGTTCGTGAGGAGCTTCGTGTGAAAATTCCAGAGGACGGCCAGCCACTTCAGCGACCCCTGTATGTCGACGTGGTTCCGAAGGTCTTTGCTGCGAGGTTCCCCGCGTCCCGACGGCTACGAAGGACTGCTGCCCTGACTATCGCCCTGTTTTGGACCCAGTGATCCTTGGTAGAGCGAAACGATAGACAAGTCTTCTAGTGACGTCATCGATCTTCAATACTTCAGTTAAGTATAAGTGGAGCGTCTCCCAGTCCTTAGTTTGATTCTTAGTTTTGGTATCCTTGAGATACACCTTGTTTGGAACTTGCAAGCGCCAAAACCAAGGGATTCGTGTATTCACGAAAATATCGTATTCGATAATCCTTTGAAGTTTGAAGCTAGACTAGTGAGCGAAGATGCCTGGTCTTAGCAGACTTGGAAACTTGTTTTGTCTTGGTTGTAGTAAGGACTCCCGATTAGAGGATTCATGTCCGGTTCCTCCGGTTGGAACTCCAACATATGAACTTTATGTGAAGCATGGAGTAGGCCCTATCACATATAATGAAGTGTGGATAAACTACACCAGAAAGGATGGTGTTTTAAAATGGCCCCAATATGGTAGCTTTGACACAGAAATCTTAGATAATCTCGAGGTCAAATTGTTCAAGAAGAAAGCCCGGCCGGCGATGTTTGACTCTTTTCGCTTATGGCCCAAAGAAGCCAAACAGAAAGAAATGAAATTAGCAAAGAAAAATAAAAGAGGTATGTCAATGGTACAAGCTGCCATTGCATACAGGGACAATGAGGAAGAGCAAGAGAGTGAACAAATGCTCAGAAGCAAGAAGTTAGCAGTAGATAAATGCTACCCAATGTTGCCACATGAAGGACAAGGTTTGAAAGGGACATCAGAGAAAGATCCATTAATGTCCCATTTACTGAGTTCACCACCCCCATATGCACTAGATGCTACTGCACCCCGAAGCGTTTTGTTATACCGCGCCCCAGTGCACGAACTCCAGGTCTTACACAATCACCAGCTCCTCTTCAGCTGGTTCCTACTTCTCCGGCGCAGCCCTCTCAAAGGCCGCCGCCTTTGCTACATACTCCGTCTGCTTTTTCTGCGGCTTTGCCTACTGCTCCAACTGTTTATCATGATACTACTTCTGCTACTGCCTCGACTACTTCTGCTACTGCTTTACATCAGCCTGTCTTTTCTGGCACATCTGCCTCTCCGCAAGCTTCTCCTTCTGTTCGACAGAGAGTGGCAAGTACTGTCACTGGTATGCTCTCACCTTTCTTTGGGTCGCCTAAGACGACCCCTAACACAGGACGTAGACAGTTGCGTAGTCAACTGCCTGATTATCAGGAAAGAGAAGTGCTGAATGAGTTAGCACGCAAATGGATTACTGATACTGTAAAGTATGATGTTCAGTCTGTTATGGAAGTTTTCCGTCAATGGGACGCACCCACTCAGAGATATGTATTCGAAGAGATGTGTGTATATCTTTGCGAAGATTTGGAGACAAATGATCCAAAACGCAAAATGAAGGAATTATTCCGTATGCGTTTCAAGTTCTATGAAGGCATGATTGTAGGTGCCGATGTTGAACGAGCAATAGATTTATTGTTATCTTATAGGAGTAAGGGAAACGTCTCTAGATCACTGTATGAGGATGACATGTCAGGTAGGAAAAAGGCGCGACAGTACCCCATGAGAGAGGTTCCTCCAGTTTGGAGGGAAGGTGATGCGAATGCGAACCCAGCAATTCTGCCACATTTCCAGCGTGTATGGGTACATGTCCCCTGGAAAAGATCTGAAGTTTTAGCACTCAAGCAGACATTGCCTGATCCTCGCAAAAATATTATAAGGAGTTATCACAGACTGCCAGCTCATGTATAATGAACTTAGCAGATGTAGACATGTTGTTTGGGAGTGTTGTTCCACAGCCCTTATGGAGTAAGATTCGTCATACAGATCATGACCAAGAATTAGGTGACACATGGGCTAATATTACTGCTGCTGATGTTAGACAAGTCGGTGGCTCTAAACCTGAGCCTTTAGTAGCTGAACTTCCAGGTAGGATTATCACATATATGAAGACTTTAATGCCTGAATTGCGTGTGAATTGGGACAAGTTATCTGCGTGCAAGCAGAAGAAAGATGAGAATGTGTCTGACTTTTTCACGAGATTTGAAGAGACTTTCGTCGATCATAGTGGTCAGGATATGGCTACCGAAGGTGGCCAAAGATTGTTTGTAGACAAATTCATGCATAATCTGCTTCCCGCACTATGTAATAAATTGAAAGATTCAGAGAGTGCTTGGGCTGATTCCAGGTCAGCGCAGATTTTGGCCACAGCCCAGTACTACGAGAATAGGCGCAAAGACGAGCTAGATAAGGCAGACAAAAAGACTAAAGATTTGAAAACTAAAGTCCTTCTCCAGCAAGCCTATCCGCCTCGCACTACTAGTCAGCCTGATTATCAGCAACCTCAGCATTATTCAAGAAACTCACAAAGAAATGAGTCTTCTCAACAGCGTTTACCGTATGGTCCAAATCAGTGTGCGTATTGCAAGGAAGAGGGTCATTTCAAGAATAGTTGTCCAGCTTTATTGCGACGTTTAAACGGTGTTTCTGGTGCAAGAGGTAGAGGTGTTCAACATGCTCCTAGGGGTAGGGGCCGTGGAAATTTCCCCCAGAATGTACGTCCTTTTCCGCCTCAGAATTCCATGAACAGCTTTGACCAACAAAATAATGCATCTTCTAGGGCAGCTCAGTATTATGCTGATGATTACTATGCAGAAAACGAGAGTGAGGGTAATAATTGCTAGGACAGCCATGGACAAAGAGAGGGAGTTGTTTCAGTTCCAGTAGATCAGAATGGACCTTATGTTGAGGTGATTACATCAGGAGTGTCCGAACCTTTTCTGTTGGATACTGGCGCTACAAAGAGTTCTATTATGCACTCAAAACTTCCTGGCGCACCTTTGTCTGGCGAAATGAATGTTTCAGTAGGTTTTTTTGGCGCCCCGGTTAGAAGCCCTGGGTAAGCTGAGCGCATTATAAATTTCATATTATTATTATTATTAGTCCTATGCCCCTTTCTGTTGGCCCATATAAATTAGAAGCACCCCTCATTCTTACAACAGGTTGTGGCGAAAATTTGTTAGGTTTGAATTTGTTAAAGAGATTATATGCGACTTTGTACTGTTCTCCTTCGGGAGTACAACTTACCCTAGGTGAGAAAGTGATTTCCCCAATGTATTTGTCAAAGGAGAATATCTCAGCTGAATTGACATCTCTTCCAGATATACTTTGGGCTACTGGTTCTAATGACGTGGGTCTTTTGGAGATAGCGCCATATGTCATAACATTGCGAGCCAATGTTAGGTTGCCACGTATTCCCCAATACAAGATCTCTAGCGAATGTGAAAAGGCGTTGTTAGAGATCACTTACGATCTGATTGAGAAAGATGTCATCGAAGAGACGACAGGCAACATTTGTAACAGTCCTATTTTGCCTGTTTTAAAGCGTACTGATCCTTCACAGCCACCTGTGTACGGATTTGTAATTGATCTCAGAGAAGTGAACAAGATTGTTGTGCCACAGTTTCCAGTTGTTCCCGATATTACTGCCCTATTGACTATGGTTCCAGCTTCAGCCACTTGGTTCTCGGTGATTGATTTGAAGAACGCTTTCTTCAGCATCCCTATTGCTAAGGAGAGCGGAGATATTTTTGGCTTCAATTTAGGAGGTCGAAGCTTCCGCTTCAAATGCGCTCCTCAAGGCTACTGTGAAAGTCCATCGATATTCAGTCAGGCTCTGAAATCACAACTTGACACGATTGTTCTACCTGATGGTGCGACTCTTATTCAGTATGTAGACGATTTGCTAGTCGCTGCAGATACTGAAGAGATTTGCAAGAAAGCCACATTGTCGTTGTTGAGTCATTTATGTGACATGAAGCACAAAGTCTCTCTTTCTAAATTGCAATTTTGTCGACAAGAAGTGACCTACTTAGGTCACATCTTATCGAAGGAGGGAAGGAGACTGGCCCCAGAGAGAATACAGGCAATTGCAAGATTGAGTGTCCCAAGGACACAGAGAGAAATGCGTGCTTTCTTGGGCATTATATCATATTGCAGACAATGGATACCAAATTTCTCATTGTTGGCCAAACCTTTGCTAGCACTAATCTGTAAAGATACACCCAATCCTGTGCCTTGGTCTGACGATTGTCAGAAAAGTTTTCACGAGTTGCGTGATGCATTGTGTTCAGCTCCTGTGTTGGGCAACCCCGACTACAGTAAGCCTTTCACATTATACGTCCATGAAAAGGAAGGTTGCGCATTATCAGTCCTGACACAATCCTTTGGGGACAAACAGCGTCCATGCGCGTACTTTTCCGCGACTCTAGATCCTGTAGCTAAGGCATTACCAAGTTGCTTGAGGGCCACTGCTGCAGCAGCTGTCTGTATTAGACAGTCTGCTGGATTAGTAATAAATAATACACTGATCGTTAGGGTCCCACATGCAGTAGACATTTTGCTAAACAGGACAAAGACACAGCACTTAACTAGTGCTCGACTGTCAAGTTAAGAGCTGACACTGTTAGCGAGTCACATACACATAAAGAGGTGCGATACACTCAACCCAGCCACATTATTGCCCATTACAACAGAGACAGATGAGGTCGAAAAACATGATTGCTGTTTTAGGACAGAAGAAGAGACGAAAGGGAGAGTAGACTTACAGGACACTCCCCTTCCTGAATGTAATGATACTTTATGGGTTGATGGTTCATGCTTCAAGTTGTCAAATGGTGATACGACTGCAGCATATGCTGTGACAACATTGCACACGATTGTAGAGACTGCACATATCCCACACAATTCTGCGCAAGCAGCAGAGTTAATTGCACTTACAAGAGCATGTGTGTTGGCAAAAGGAAAACGAGTGAATGTGTATACAGATAGCCAATACGCCTTTGGCGTGGCTCACAGTTTTGGACGATTGTGGCGTGAACGTGGGTCCCTGACGTCGCATGGTGCGAAAATACAGCATGGTCAGCTAGTTAACGAGCTTCTCGAGTCACTGACCTTGCCACTACAAGTTGCGATTGTGAAATGCAGTGCACACAGAAAGATTCAAGATGATGTTGGTCGTGGGAATGCATTTGCAGATGAAGTTGCGAAAGAGACTGCAAGGAACACAATGAGTCGAATGTATGTTGTAGGTCCTGCGAGATGGATCGCTGATGTGGGTATGTGTGAGGACACTATTGAAAGTGTGACGTCTATACAGTCCGAGGCCACTGAGAAAGAGGTGAATGAATGGAGAGAAAGCAAGGGTAGATTGGATGCGAATGGTTGTTGGGTCGAATTGTCAGAGCATCAAAGATGGCTGTTACCCGACGCGTATGTACTTGCAGTGGTGACAATGGCTCATGGGATGGCTCACATCAGTGCGAAAGGAATCTGTAAGTTGTTGGCCCCTGTATGGCAGAATAGTGGCATCCCAAAATGTGCAGAGAACTTGGTCAAGAACTGTATGGTGTGTTTGAAATACAATCCCGGTAGGGGAACTCCAACTCCAGCTGGTCATTTTGCGCCTCCAACGTATCCGTTCGAGGTTTTGCAGCTCGATTTCATCCACATGGAAAGGTGCAACAATATGAAGTACGTGCTTGTTGTCGTTTGCGCTTTCTCCAGGTGGGTGGAAGCGTATCCCCTTAAGGACAATACTGCCCTGTCTACAGCCAAAGCCCTTGTCAAAGAATTCTTCCCTAGATTCGGTATGCCTAGAATTGTCTGGAGTGATAATGGAAGTGAATTCGTGGGACGAGTGATGAAGAGAGTGTGTGAAAGTCTAGGCATACACCAGAAGTTCCATGCTGCAAATCACCCCCAATCAGCTGGATTAGTAGAATGCTACAACGGCACCCTAAAGCTAAATTTGGCCAAGATCCAAGCCAGCACAGGTCTTAAATGGCCTGACGCCCTGCCTTTGGCACTCCTATCTACCAGAATGACTGTCCATTCTAGACTAGGACTTAGCCCGCACGAAATCGTGTTCGGTCGCCCAGCTAATATATGGGGAGTACCAAGGCCCAAGAAACTCAGCGAGATAGAGCACCCTGTACTGCTTGACTATTTGCACGAATTGACAACTAAATCGCGTGTTTTACACCAACAGGTTCACAGTTCCTCTCCGCCAGCGTCTGATGATCCAGGCCACACGATCGAACCTGGCTCCTGGGTACTAGTGCGGAACTTCAAGCGTACCAAGAACGAGGAGCCTCGTTGGACGGGACCCTTTCAAGTCCTACTGACCACCCGCTCTGCAGTACGTGTCCACGGCAAAAACAATTGTGTGCATGGCGCCCATTGCAAACGGGTCCCGCTGCCCCTTCCATATGACCGATGGGTCCAGGAGGGAATTGCTGACTCTGAGACCGAATCTGTGCCTCGCTTCGTGCCTTTCAGTGATGCACGTTTAAAAGGAACTGGTACAGAGAAGGAGAGTGATCGGATTCTGCAAGGATTTGTGCCACCATCAATGCAGTTGGACACTACAGAACCTGAAATCCTGTTTGAAGATCACACCGTACCTGGGAAACAACGATATAATCTGAGGCCAAGAATAACGAACTAATAAAAGTAAACTAACAAGGTTTTTCTTTCCCCCAGGAACTATTTTTGATTGTGCCGCTCTCTCGCCCAGGGAACTTCCTCATTTTTGATTTTGGAACCGCCATCCGGTTCTGCTGCTAGGGTCGCGGTTGTCCCAGTCCAGGGAGTGCAGCTGGAGACGTTTAGGTCGACGGTTCTGGTTGGTCCAAGGGAATTACCCTGGACTGAACAGAAGCACTCCTTAGCAGAATCAATCTCCCACCGCGGGCAGCAACTAGAGGATGGAGTTTTCAAGGGTCGAGAGACCTGCTAGATTGCGAGCTTTGAAAAGAAAATATGCACTGTAATGGCAAGAAAACGATTTTTAGTAATATGCATTTTAATGTTGTGTAGCATAATAATGTTTTTGGTGGGCTATGCTCTGTTCATTTTTCGAGTTCCATTCATACACAACACTCAGACCACACCTCCTCCTACTATTTCCCCGCATTCTTTCCACCCTCTACCTGAACACGAGTCTGCCAGAAGATTAGAATTTGTAAATAATTCATTCGTCCAACTCCTACACCAGCACCAATCTGTAATGAACACCACGAACTGTTGGATATGTGGACTTATGCCACACACAACAGATAAGGGTATTCCATATTTTGTCCTGCCCTTTGGCTACCATGGTTCTCTGTGGGCACTTCGAGCAATGTTCCTGTTTGCCCTCGAACCATATGTTCCGGGGAAAAACTCAAGCAACAAGGCACTAGTTGCGGGAATTAGAAATATGAGTAGGGATGTCGACACATACAGAACGATTCCCAGAGATGAGTTGACGCCTTATAGTCGATGGAATGTAACTCAGTATGGGATTTCCTTAGCTGAGAGTCAGAAATCCAAGAAATCCTCCCCGATGTGGATAGTACCCCACCGAGGTCACCTGTGTCTGCAGGGAAATGGCAAAAACCCTTGAGCCCAGTTAGGGAAGAGTGTCTGTACTGAGACTTACGTTTTCTCATCTCAGACCTCCCCTTCATTCTTAGCGGCTAAGGGTACCTACTTCGTCTGCCACGACAGAGCGTATACATGGTTGCCCCCTGACTTCTCGGGCACATGTTTTGTCTCGTTTCTGCTGCCACCCACCTACACGGCCGAGGTAGATTACCATCGGACAAGGACAGTTAGGGGTGTCGTGAGTAAAGACGACACTGCGGAGCAGGAGTTTGGAGGCTTCGCAAAGGGTTTTCTGCCGTTTTGGGGGCCTATGGTGAACAGCAGGAACATTCGCCAATTGACGAGGGTAGTTGAATCCGCCGTAACCAAAACGGCCGGTGCCCTTAGTAACTTGACTGCTGAGCTCCAGTCGGACCGACTTATGACTCTTCAAAATAGGGTTGCCCTAGATGTCATACTTGCTGTCAGAATCGGTCATTTTGGGCCGCTGTCCGCGCAATGCGTGGGGTTTGGCTGCCTCTTTCCTTGAACCACAAATCCCAGAGGGCCAAGGGTGAAGCTGCGCGAGACGTTAGCCGCGCAGCCCAGGAAACATAAGCCAGACTTGCAGCGAGAACGGAGCCGATAATTCTTGTGGTGAACCGGAGAGTAAAGAGGTCGTGCATTCTTGGTGGAAACCGTGAGTAGGAGTTACGGTGTGTTTTCCGGCTGGAAACACACGGATTCGGAAACCAGTGGAACTGCCGCTGGGTGTATTTCTGGGAGAGACGGACACGGCCGTGTTCGCCAGTTTCCCCCTTTTGCCTCCTTTGAAGTACTTGAGTGGGTTTTCCCGAGTAAAAGAGAATCGCGGCTGCGTTTTCTCGCATGGGGAAAGCTTTTGGAAAAACATTATAAAATTCGGAGAGAACATTTCCGGAATAGATATTGAATGTTGTACATTGGGGAATATCAACAAAACTCACAGTGAAGTGAGTGTTACAGGACTGCTAATTACGGACTAGTGCAAGTTACTCTACCGATAATTCAGCTTTATATTTTTGATTGCGGGAAGAAGCATTTCCAAGGTGCAGTTAACCTTCAGCCTATCGTTTGTTCTCTGTTTTCTTTCGACAACTTGTTTGTGTTTTATTTCACACTACAGGAGAGGAACCAGGGGGGTACCTAGTTATAACGGAAGAGTGGAACAAGGCAGAACATTGTCAGGAATTGGTAGGTGAGGTGTGATAAGAAGCCTATAGTGAATGGTGAAGCTATTGTATATTTCATGTGCACCCCTTTGTTACTTCCCTACCAGATTGTTACCACTGATAGGACCTTCCCTCCCTCTCCTGCATCTAAAGAATTTGAGTTTTCCTTTTCAGGTATGCTTTACTAATAGTGTGAAAAGAGTTCTATTCATCAATAGGGTGATTCTGTATCCTAGGGTAGATAGGGAGGGGTGTGAAACTAAATCCCTTGTCTTTGTCATTTCAGATCTCCCTCCCCGCTGTCCCCTTCCTTTCCCGCGATTGCGGAACCCTCCTACTGGTCTGCGATTTATACCAGGTCACGGGTTGGTTGCGTGAGAGCGGGTATAGGACTTTCAACACAGCCCCGAGGAGAAGTGTGTCGGAGCCTGACACTTGCAGACCGTGGCGGGGTATGCAGAGTGATCCAATCCAGTTGCTGCATTTTCATCCCTGATAATGCTCCGACAGTGTACCAGGCCATCTCCAAACTGCACAAGATCTCTGATTCCATTCACGTGGATAAAGGGGACTGGTCCTTGCTAGGGTGGTTCTGGGAACTGATATCTGCCTGGGGATGGAAAATTCTGATATTCATTGGGATGATCTTAGCTATTCTGTTCCTGTTCTGCCTATGTGTGCAGTGAGCTCCTGCAATATGTGGCCTCTGTGCTACATCATGTGTAAGGAAGCCTGTGTCAAGGGACGAATTGAGCAACAGGATGATGTTACAGCAGCATCTCCATGACTTCATGAATACAGATTTGGACTCAGATTAGCATGAGTTATTGCCTATATAAGGGCAAAAGGAGGGTCTGTGGTTCTGAAAATTCTGGGCCCTGCTATAATATGGTACCGAGGTCCAACACTCGTGTCACAAAATATCATCGTACCCTGACGAAGTTGGTGTCGGCAGACCGGTAATGATTAGGACATTATCCCTATGCATTTACGTCGTGATTGAGTGATGCTATCACCCTTAAATCATGGTTTCCGTCTCGAACCCTCGGGTTCCATTTTGTGAACGGCATCCATCTTGTGGCTTGCCTTCATATAGTCAATTGATTAAGGCCGAGTTTGATCTGAAAGGACACGTCCACCTTAGCTGACTTCCCCATGACCCGGCCGAGCTGACTCCACTGCCTCCAGCCAAACCTGTTCAGGCAATTCCTCGCCCAGTGGCCGACTAAGATAGCATCAAGGCGCAACATGCCATAAACCATTCACTACATACAAACCATGTTATCCACACACATACACCTGTCCATGTTTCTTGTTTATGGCCGGCTTTACGATGAGGAGGTGCCCGATTTTATTGGGGTTTCATCGATATCTGATGGTAGTTCTGGGCCGAGCTGGGTCATCTATCACAAACTGGACATCGAAAATGTGGGTTTGCCTCCATGACTTTGCTTTTTTAGTGTTTTGGAAATATGTATATGACCGTATTGTAAACTAAAGAATTCTTGCCTGCAGCTGTTATTTTTGTATAAAAGGAGAAGGCTGGTTCTGTAAAAACGAACAGTCTCCTGAGAATCTACATCCCGTGCTGTTGTACTTCTAGGACACTTGTTACTTGGTTGCAGCCAATAAAACCCGATCTCTGACTTCACCTAGAAGACTCTGTATTTCTGTGGTCCGGAACAGGGACAACTCAGAGGTCTTTGGGTGTTATCCCCTGGCACCACCAGGTTCCTAAAAACACGGCACCTCAGGAACATATTTTGTGTGCAACGACCGAGCTTATACATGGCAACTTTTCTGGAACCTGTTATATAGCCTTTCTTCTTCCCCCTACATATACGGCTCCGTCAGACCACCACAGAGTTAGACATAGCCGAGGTATATTCGATGTCAAGGGCACGGTAGAACAAGAGGGAGGAGACTTCTTTAAAGGATTCCTTCCCTTTTGGTGCCCGATGGTCAACAGCAGAAACATCAGGCAATTGGTTCGTGTGGTTGAGACCACTATTAATGTTACTGCGGGTGCAATAGGTAACATAACAGCAGAGCTTCAGGCTGACCGTCTTATGGCGTTGCAAAATCGGATTGCGCTAGATGTGATCTTAGCAGACCGAGGAGGTGTATGTAGATTGATCGGATCTAGCTGCTGCATTTATATTCCAGATGATGCTCCGGCAGTATACCAAGCCATTTCCAAATTGCATACCATCTTAAAACCACAGAAGAACAATCGCACTCCCTCCGGAGAACAACATATAACTGCTCCTAGTTCTTTTAAAGTCTTTATACCAAGTAAGTTTTCTGGACATGATTTAGTAAGTAGCAAGTCTGTGGTACGTGACAATGGACCAACTCCTAGGGAGACTGGTTTCGATACTTCATTAACAATAGGCTTTCCTGAAAATCCCAGGGAAACATTCTGTGAGCCCGAGAGGGGTGCCCCTGGAACCTCGTCATGGCTGATGGTAGTTCTGCTCGCCCCTGTGTCAATCAGAAACTTTCTGTCTCGTCCCAATACACGACTATGTACATAAGGACCCTCTTGATCTACAGGAACCTCAATAAGGGGCAAGCCAACTTCCCTCTCAAGGCTGTTTCATGAGTACGATTGGTATTCTGGATAGTCTGACTGTGTGTACTGATACATTTGTGGTGTGGCATGAACAGGCGGTGGTGGGGGTGGAAAAGTCGCTACTGTCTGTTGTGTGCTCTGTGGGGTGCTATTTTGCCTAGGAACGTGTAGTCGTTCTTTTGTCTTGCCTGTAGCTATATTGTGTTTCAGGACAGCACATTCATTTACATAGTGACCTGGTTGTTTGCAATAATTACAGTTCCCCTTGACAGGTGTCGTGGCATTTTTGCCATTTTTGTTTGTGTTTGCCGGTACTGTTTGGGCAACCAGCACCTTCATTTTTGTCTCTTTCATGCGTCTCTTTTCCTGATCCTGCTCTTCTCTAATCCTGTTCTGGTGATATTGTAGCATTTGCAACATTTGCGAAGGGCTGTTTGCTTGCCAAGTACTCTCAACCTTCAGTACTCTATTCTTGATCTGGGGTAAGGAATTCTCTACTAATTTGCTCACGAAAAGATGTGGATATGACTCACTACTGGGCTTAAGGCCACTATTAATGGCAAAGCATTTCTCGAATCTAGAATAGAAGTCACTTGTGTCCTCGTCTGGTTTCTGTTTACAGGCTGAAATAGCATCCCAGTCTTCCTTTTTAGTAATCAATAGTCTCGGCAAAACCTGTATTAGGTGTTCAGGTAGTTCTCTAGCTTTGTCTCCAAGACCAACCCCTGGAAGCCTGGCTTTATCCTCTGTTTCCAATTCTGCCCAACTTAACTTTTTCTCTCCCACCTCCCAGTCTTTTTCCTTAAGCTTTTCATAAATACCTGCAGGCAACAGTACTTTCAATAGTTTCAGAATGTCAGCATACATATAATCTCTGATGCGGAGAATGTCTTTTAATTCTCGGTGAAACCCCCCCGGGTCTTTATCATGGCAGGGCAACATCTTTTTCATTTCCAGTATTTCTAATTTCGTCAAGGGGGTGTAAACATACACTTGTTGAAGTTCACCTGTTGCATTTTTGACGGGATGTACCTCTCGTAGGGGGTTCTGTCTGTCTATGTATAGGTGCTTTCTGTCGTGGTGTGGGGCGGGAAACATGCATGTGGTCAGAGAATGTAAGTACTTATGTCCTTGATCCAGGATCACATTAATTAAGTCAGTACCCAGCCCTGTCCATCTTTCTAGAAGTATGTCGTCCAGTAATTAATACAAGTGGCCGGGATCGGAATATTGATGCTCATACAACGTTATTAAATGTTGGACCATGTAAATACCGGCCAAACGCTGTTCGTTCGGCGGAAGGCTCAAGAAAGTCTGAGCCACTATATCATTGCTATATATATTAGAATTGGACACCCATTGGGTGGCTGACCGGGCCAATTCCTTTTCGTGTGGGGTGTGAGAACGTTCGCTCTCTATCCGTCGTTTCAGTGCTTTTTCAGTAGCTTGGAATAGATTTTCAAGGGAATATCTTTCTTTAATGGCCGATCCCTGTTTACGGTAGTCGAGGCACTTGGGCCTGTCAAACTGTCGCGCCTTGCCTAAATAATTTATCTTGTCCTGTTCCTCTTCTAACTCTTCCGTTGATGACCCACTCTTCTCGTCAGACCTTGCTCTGTGTATCGCTAATATTGCCTTTCGTATTTTCTGCGTACTCTATAGGGTACAGGTGGTGGCGTTCGCGACCTACGGGGTGTTTCTGATGGGGTCACTCTAGCTAGTTCTTCTGAGAGGACGGGATAAATACCAGTAACTACGGTATTTCTTTCTCTATCAGCCTGTTCTGCCTTGACCCGTTCCCCCTCCTCCCGCAGTTCTTTTTCTTTGGCTTTTTCCGCTGCTTGTTTACTTCTCTCTGCTTGGTGGAATTCTTTCTCTGTTCTCCTATGTGACTCTTTGCGCCATAACTCAATGGCATCTTTTTGAGAGGGTCCTGCTTTCTTTTTCCATAGCGCTTCCTCTACTTTCATAATGCATTCAGAATCACACGTTCCCGAAATAGGCCATCTGTACTTTTCCTCTAAATCCTTCGTGTAATCTACCCATAAGTCTAAAAACAATATGGCGTCTAGCCCGTGCTTATTATACATGTAATGATCAGGTGTGTCTCTAGGCGGGATGTTAACTGACTCTTCTAAGATACCTTTTCTGGTCCCTATCTGACGTAATTTAAAAAACAGTGGCATGTTGAAACCAACGTAATGAAAACACAATAAACACAAAAATACTCTGACTGAAACAATCATTCACACTACAACACTAAAACATTAAAACAGTTACAGATTAACGTGATACATGGAGTTAAACATGTACTTGAAAACAGTTAACTTTATGCACTGGAATACAGTACAACCATACCGGTCTCGTAAAGAGACACGTCTTTACCGTGCCCACCGAAATGGACCCGTCTTTACCGTGCTCGTGTGAACGGACACGTCTTTACCGAGCTCAAATAAATGAACCCGTCTTGAACTTTATGCGTTCCCACTAGTGGTACTCACCGGGAAGCAGAACTTGAAGGCCTCGGAAACTTGATACTGCGCATGCGCCACGGAACAGGTGGGCCTTCGGAAACCTCGGACCTTGCTCTCTCACGGGTTGGGCTCTGGTTGGGATGATCCGCGATCCTCACTGCCTCGTGTGGATGCCTGGTCGCAGTCCGTCTCCTTCGTGGGCCTGAGGGAGTAGGCAGGAAATCCCGCTGGCGTGTACACTTTGAAGTCCGTCACAGCTGTAGAAGGGGGCAAGGGCTGGACCTACATCTCCGGCGCGTGGGGAAGGGGATTTGTCCCTATTCGGGCACCAGATTTATGTGGTAAATAAAGTATTACCCTGTCATAATTTCTATACTTAAACAAAGGGTCATGCATTAAATGAGAGGCAGAGTCCGTGGTGTCCGATTCAAAAGGGCTTTATTTCAATAACTCGAGTTAAGGGAGAATCGGTTCCATCACCACTAAGGTTCAGGAAGGGTCTTCTAAACTTTATTCACAGAGTACAATATTTATACGTTCAATCTCGTACATAGGGAGGAGCGCTCCAGGCAGAGCAAGAGAAGGAGAGAGATAAGAACATGTGGGCGTGCATGAGGGCGTACATGTGGGCGTTCTTTTGAGTAGTCATAGGTGAGTCATAGGTGGGTGGATACATAGAGGGGGTCGCATGGCCAGCTGGAACCTTTGCCCTACTTGTGTGCGCAACTTGGTCATGACGTGTAATTGACGTGTAACTGGGGGGAAGCTGACTTTCGGTCTAGCAGAGAGGCCTTCAGTGTCAGGACGACCTGCACGTCTGGTATTATCTGATATCTTAGGTCTGGGGATGTATTATCTGAAGTAAAGGTCGCTCTTCACCAAGAGCCGGTGTGGGCATATATTTCTTCGTTCATTGTGTGGGGGCCGTGGGCTTTCTATGGATGCGAGCTCTGCAAATCACTTAAACGGAGACAGAAAGGCTAGGCCCTATCTCTGCAGACGGGTTCTGTTTACCTTCTTCACTAGGCAAGAATGTGATTCTGTAGAGCAAGCAGATAACTATGTGCAAAATACTGTCTTGGCACCCTGTGCTGGGCCCCTCTCGGCTTAGACAAAGGTATGCAAGAGGTCAGGGATACGTAGCTGCAGCCCTCAGAGTGTCTGGAGGCATGAAACCTTATTTCGGGTCCTGGCTCAGGCTGAGCCACAAAATGGGTTCATCTCGATATATTAAACGTGCACAATGCAAACACATAGGCAACATGGGCCTCAGTGCAGAATTAACCTTTCTTTCATGGGAGACTTGGTAACTGACATCCTAATGTGGGACGTAAATGCAGAGGCCTCATTATTCAGGCCACAGAGGGAAAATGCATGGGTGACATGCATATACACTAAACGTTGGGGTACAAGCAGGGGACACATTGGCCATGTAAAATTTCATTTTCCTCAACCTGTTATATAGCTTTTCTTCTTCCCCCTACATATACGGCTCCGTCAGACCACCACAGAGTTAGACATAGCCGAGGTATATTCGATGTCAAGGGCACGGTAGAACAAGAGGGAGGAGACTTCCTTAAAGGATTCCTTCTCTTTTGGTGCCCGATGGTCAACAGCAGAAACATCAGGCAATTGGTTCGTGTGGTTGAGACCACTATTAATGTTACTGCGGGTGCAATAGGTAACATTACAGCAGAGCTTCAGGCTGACCGTCTTATGACGTTGCAAAATCGGATTGCGCTAGATGTGATCTCAGCAGACCGAGGAGGTGTCTGTAGATTGATCGGATCTAGCTGCTGCATTTATATTCCAGATGATGCTCCGGCAGTATACCAAGCCATTTCCAAATTGCATACCATCTCCGAGTCGATTCATCAGGACAAAGGAGATTGGTCTTTTATGGGATGGTTTCGGGGAATACTGTCAACTTGGGGATGGAAGATCTTAACGTTCCTTTAGCAATTTTGGCCATCATATTCTCTTGTTGTCTGTGTGATCAATGTGGTCCTGCAGTTTGTGGCCTACTGGCTACTTTATGTGTTTCGCAACCTGTAACTCAGAGGACAGAGAATATTAGGATGATGGTGCAGCAACAGCTTGAGGATTTTATGAACATCGATGCTGATTCCGACTCAGATTAGAATGAGTTGGTTTGTTTTTTTCCTGAGTAATGGCAAAAGGAGGGTCTGAGGTTCTGTAAATTACGAATTCGTTCGTGCTCAGTCTCCATTTTGTAGTCGCTGCCATTTTATGTTGCCCTCACTCAGGCAGCGCGGCGAACGCAATGTTTTTGTTGTTTCTGCATTTACGTGTCAGGTGGCTTCCTTACCTGTGTTTACTAACGAGTGTCAGGGTCTGGCCGAGTACACTAATTCCTGTCTGAGCTGATTAATCCCCGTCCGGACTATTTGTTGGTTCACACCATTCTTTCCTCTAAGTTATCTTATCTGCTGCCCTTGGCTACACATCTCATGCATTCTCCTGTTTCACGACTGTCCTTCTAAAACATGTAGCTGTGTTTTCTCTACTTGTAAATCGAATTGTGTGGATTCATTTGTAATTTGCTTAAGAGGTCGAGTGATAAACATAGCCGGGAACTTGAGTTGTTTTGGACTTAAAGCATTGTCTATAACGTTTGCCTATAGCTCATACTCTTGTGTGATTGTATTTTACATTATATTGTATCATATATAAACCTGTGCGCCACAGAGTTAAGTGGCAGTCTCTTTTGAACCTCGTTATACCAACGACTTCTAAGACCACTGTACTAGCTGCAGCTAATAAATACCATCTTCTACGCCAGACGAAGAGTCTGTGTCTCTGTTTCTGACAAGGCAGGTGAATCCAGGGGATTTTAGGCGTACCCTGCGCTGCCGGGCCTTAAGGCTGCGGTTCTCCAACCCGGTCAGCCTGAATATTGACTTTGACCCGGGCCAGCACGATGTAAAGTAACTTTTTAATGCTACTTGCTTCTAAGTGCTTCACTGCATTTATTCCTTTAAAATTCAATATCTCAACTTCTATACATTGGATTTTTGTCATTTTGGTCTTGTTTTGTTTATAATAGTGTTAGTGCTTCCAAACCTGTATGGAGTCTTTTGTGGGGTATTCTTTCTGTTGGTGTGTGTGTGTGTGTGTGTGTGTGTGTGTGTGTGTGTGTGTGTGTGTGGTTGTGTGTGTGGTTGTGGTTGTGTGTGTGTGGTTGTGTCTGTTTGTGTGTGTGTGTGGTTGGGTGTGTGGTTGGGTGTGTGGTTGGGTGTGTGTATGTGTGTGTGTGTGTGGGTATGTGTGTGTGGTTGTGTGTGAATGGTTGTGTGTGTGGTTGGGTGTGGTTGTGTGTATGTGTGGTTGTGTGTGTGGTTGTGTGTGTGGTTTGTGTGTTTGTGGTTGGGTGTGTTTGTGTGTGTGTTGTTTGGTGTGGTTGTTTGTGGTAATGTGTGTGTGGTTGTGGTTGTGTGTGTGGTTGTGGTTGTGTGTGTGGTTGTATGTTTGGTTGTGTGTGTGTAGTTGTGTGTGTGTGGTTGTGTGTGTGTGGTTGTGTGTGTGTGGGGGGGTTTGTGTGGGTGTGGTTTTCTGTGTGGGTGTGGTTGTGTGTGCTTGTGGTTGTGTGTGTGTGTGGTTGGGTGCGGTTGTGTGTGTGTGGTGGTGTGTGTGGTTCTGTGTGTGTGCTGTTGTGTGTGTGGTTGTGTGTGTGTATGTGTGTGTGCACTTGTGTGTGGTTGAGTGTGTGGTTGTGTGTGGTTGTGTGTTCGTGTGGTTGGGTGTTGTGTGTTTGGTTGTTTGTGTGGTTGTGTGTGTGTGTGGTTGGGTATGTGGTGTGTGTGGTTGGGTGTGTTTGTGTGTGGTTGGGTGTGTTTGTGTGTGGTTGGGTGTGTGGTTGGGCGTGGTTGTGTGTGTGCTTCTGTATGTGTGGCTGTGTGTGTCATTGTGTGTGGTTGTGTGTGTTTGTGTGTGTGTGGTTGTGTGTGTATAAGTGTGTGTGTATGTGTGTGGTTGTGTGTGTGTGGTTGTGTGTGTGGTTGGGTGTAGTTGTGTGTATGTGTGGCTGGGTGTTGTTGTGTGTGCGGTTGAGTGTGTGGTTGTGTGTGTGGTTGTGTGTGTGTGTGGTTAGGTGTGTGGTTGGGTGTGTTTGTGTGTGTGGTTGTGTGCAGTTGTGGTTGTGTGTGTGGTTGTGTGTGTGTGGTTGGGTGTGTTTGTGTGTGTGGTTGTGTGCGGTTGTGGTTGTGTGTGTGGTTGTGTGTGTGGTTGTGCTTGTGTGTGTGGTTTATTTTTGGTTGTGTGTTTGTTTGTGTGTGTAGTTGTGTTTGTGTGGTTGTGTGTGTGGTTGTGTGTGTGTGGTTGTGTGTGTGTGTATCTGTGTGTGGTTGTGTGTGTGTGGTTGTGTGTGTGGTTGTGTGTGCGTGGTTGTATGTGGGGTTGTATGTGTGGTTGTGTGTGTGGTGTTGCGTGTATGTGTGGTTGTGTGTGTGTGGTTGTGTGGGAGTGTGTGTGGTTGTGTGTGTGTGGCAGTGCGTGTGGTTGTGTGTGGTTGGGTGGGTGTGGTTGGGTGTGTGTGGTTGTGTGTGGTTGTGTGGTTGTGCTTGTGTGTGTGGTTATGGTTGTGTGTGTGGTTGTGTGTTATTGTGTGTGCGGTTGTGTGTGGTTGTGTGTGTGTGTAGTTGTGTGTGTTGTGGTTGTGGTTGTGGTTGTGGGGGTTGTGTTTGTGTGGTTGTGTGTGTGGTTGTGTGTGTGTTTGTGTGTGTGGTTGTGTGTGTGGTTGTGTATGTGTATGTGTGTGTGTGGTTTTGTGGTTGTGTGTGTGGTTGTGTGTGTGGTTGTGTGGTTGTGTGTGGTTGTGTGTATGGGTGGTTGTGTGTGTGCGGTTGTGAGTGTGTGGTTGTGTGTGTGTTTATGTGTGTGTGGTAGCAGCCGCGGTCGGTAGTAGGAGTTCCTGCAGGGCGGTAATGTGACATGTGAATTGTGGCATAATTAATGTTTATACACGTTATACATATGAGGTTGCGCCAGGTCAGTCTTTTGCATGGCTCTTGATAGTATTCACAATGGCATTCATTAACTTTTGCTAATTAAATGTATGGTTGTATTCATTTAATTTAATTTTTTTGCTCTGCTCCCAATCTGCACTTTATACAGCGCACAACCTGCGTTTCAATTGGAGCCTCACTGCCCGTTCTACCAGTCCTGTTTCTTTCCCCATTGACTGAGCACGTCGTCTCAGGTCACGTGTTCCTGTTACCATGGCTATACAGCAATCAGGAAGAAGCCGGTCTCCATTGCTGACCGCGCTTCGTACATAGACGGATTAACTCTACCTATTCCTGGTATGTACACGTTTTCTGGTCAAGTCAACTCTCGGTTGCTCTTTGCCAATCTTTTTCATAAGTATGACCCTGGTCCTCTATCTTACCGACGTTGTACAATTTCACGACGATCTACGTTGCAGCGTTTTCACCACGATGTGCCCGAACTCCTGCGATTTTAACCACAATCTGATGGCCGATCTACCATTACCAATTTTAGTAAGTCTCTTTTTTAATAAAACCGCCCCCACACCCCCAACCCCCCCTTTTTTGACCATTTCCTTTAAGTTGGGCCGTTATTTATAATCTCTCTGCTTTATAGGATCTGAAGTTTCCTCTCTTCAAGAGCGTTTTTCCTCTCTTCCATCCCTACCAGAGACAAGTAACCCTTCGGTATGTCTTGTCTATCATACTTGTGTGCTCATTCGCTTAACCATTTTGACTCATGCAATGTACTAAATTATACATTCGTTACTTACTAAATAGGTTTCCTGACCCGTCCCCGTCCTGATGAAGAACCCACTGCAAGGAAACAATTAGCGCCTGCCATTGTCAGGGGGTCGAAATGTCGACAGATTTGTTTTTTCTTCAGCTCTACCCTATGAACTTGATATTGATTGTAATATGTGGAGCATGATGTGTTCATAATGAATTTTTGAACCGATGGTCTTTATGTCTATGTTTGACTGAATATACATATTACAGTGAGGCCGCTTGGCCGTTTTTTATGTCAATATCCTTTACCCACAATATCCTTCACAATACCCCTTCCCTTCCTCCCAGGGGCACTTTTGAACATTTTGTAATTTATATATGGAATGTTGTGCTAATCAATATATACCTACATTGTGCATAAATCACAATGTACGTTAATTAATTGTTTCTTTACCCTTTTTTTGCTATCCATTTTGATTATTATCTTTTCTATTTGCTTGGACCCCTCTTCTCAGTATTATATAATTAACAAACATTTCATATATTTTTCCAGTGACAGCAGTATCCTGGCAGGTGAATGTATTCAGGAAGTATTTCATATATCGGTCCATCCGCTATGTAAATGATCTAGGTTTTCAGTGTTTAGAAACGCCATGCGACTACGTGAGTTATAAAAACAAGTTGTAGCTATTGTAATCTACAGTTATATTTATGCTGTTCAACAGAATTCTGTTGCAGTGGTAGTACAGTTTAAAACTTCTGAACTAAAAGCTCTTCCATGTCAGACAAGTTGTCACAGAGCAGCAAAACACGAAATTAATACTTCCCAAGAAGGAAATCTGTAAATAATGAAGTAAGCTAGTTACACGAGTGCTTTATTTCATCCTTTAGGAAACGATAGAGAAAATAATTTGAAGTGTAGAACAAAGGTTTACCAACATTCGAGGAGGATCAGTGAGTTGATAAAGATACCTAACCGCAAAAAGCATTAGGTGTCCAGACCCAAGAATTTAAATGTGAGCTGGCAGGTGTGCTAGCGGGAACTTCTGTCTACTTGGGTAGGTACAAGTTTTTCATAGGATACATGAATGTGATATTGTTAAAATCACGTGTCTCTTTTTAACCCTTTCGATGCTGATGACGAGCTCAGCTAATCACCCACGGGTGGCGTGTGCTGATGACGAGCTCAGCTCGTCATGTAACGCGGCTTTTAAAAAAAAGCCGCACAGCGCGAAAATCGCTGCAGCATCGATGCGGTTAAAAAAATGTAGGGTGTTTCTGCATAGTACACACTGAAACTCGGCCTAACATATGGAAGCTGCCATGTCTAACAGTTTTGCTCGTTCTATTTTGGGTTACCAAAACATTTTCATATCACAATCTCACTGGCATTTTCAGAAACATAAGTTTCATTTTCAGAAACATAAGAAACATAAGCAAACATAAGTTTCATTTTCAGAAACATAAGAAACATAAGCAAAGCAAATGGCTTTAGCTTAAGGAAAGGCGAGAACTATTGCCTTTTTAATGCTTGTTTAACCCCTCCCCGCGGGGCTAATTCCCCTGCTGTGTTTGGGGGAGAGGGGGCCGTGCAGCGGAGCTCGGCTCGTCATGCAGCACGGTGGCGCTGTGCTCATGACGAGCTGAGCTCGTCACGACCACGCCCGTTCCAATGGAACGCCCAGCACAGCAGGGGAATTATCCCTGCGTGGACGCGGTGCAACGGTCATGACGAGCTAAGCTCGTCATGAGCACAGCGCAACCGTGCCTCATGACGAGCTGAGCTTGTCATAAGCACAGAACGGGTTAATTTGCGCTTACCTCTTGCATCTTAGTCTGGGTGAAAGTGCCGGAAGAGACTGGTGCGTGCCGCACTCACTTAGAGGGTTACAGCTCTGTGGAAGAATGGGGCAGGGAGGTGACTCGAATTGCACCTAAACTGGAAAGGGACCCCTGTCTCCTATTCCCCACACTCTAGTGTCTGATCCATTTCAAAGGACCTCAGAAATGAATTGGTGGAACCACACAATTTATCTCGCTGCCGCACAACGTCCGACATGTGTGCCATTCTTACACAGGAGTTCCATTATACATATTTCGTGTAAACATACATGCAACATTCATGTCCCACATGGATGGAGTGAAGGGACTCGTTGTAGGGTACTGGAAGACTACTTGAAACAGAAGAGGCAAGTAAGCTACTCTTCATGTCCTGCAGGTATAATCAGTGCTGGCACTACGGTCAGTCTTTGACTGCCCGATTTGCTCAGTGTAGTCATGCTCAGTAGAGCTGGTGCCCGTGGTGTACCCCTTTAAATTATACTGCTCTTCTCTGGGCTGCATTCCATGTCACAGTGGTTCCTCAGCATACATGCATGAGTGTTGTCTTTGCTAAATGAAGTAAAACCAAAAATAAAAATACGTGTGCTTGGGGTACAGAGGACGCTTATATCACACTTACTGTGAATTACTACTGTTTGCGTTCAATACAAGCTGAACAATTTCCAGAGTCTCACAATATATCATGTCTTCATTGCCTACCTCAATTAAACTTTTTATCGACCTCACAGGATAAATGGCTGAGATGACCCTGCTACTTAGTGAGTCTATGATCTGAAGGTTGTACACAAATTGCTATAGAAGACCCACAGCTGACAAAGCTATGTTTTTCACAGGTATCTTCAAACGTAATCGTTACTAGACATTTGTAGTTTACAAACTAATACTTTGGTGGAGGTCAGTGGAGGTGGATCGCTAAAGATCACACAGAAGTATTTTTAATAGCCCTCAATCCATGGTAATACTGAAGCCATAACAGCATGTAAATGCTTAAGTTTTCCACTCGGAAATATTTTTAATAAGGCAAGTTTGTACAGAACCCCATTGTACCAAGTGCAATTCTTTCAAAAGGCGATGTTAGAGGCTAAGTGGCTGATTTCAGGGGGTGGGGTTGAATGTTTAGGCAATAGGCAAAGTGGAGCTGCAGGAGCTCTTAGAAGGGGCGAAACAACAACAATGACTCATTAACCCCTTCAAATCTCATGACGAGCTCAGCTCGTCATGAGCCACGGTGCTCGTGTGCTCATGACGAGCTGAGCTCGTCATGACCTTTAGAAAGCTCACACGCTGGGCTAATTCCCCTGCTGTGCGAACGTTCTAAAGAAACGGGTGTGGTCATGACGAGCTCAGCTCGTCATGAGCACAGGACCACCATGGAGCCTGACGAGCTGACCTCGTCATGAGCACAGGGGTGCTGTGCGCGCCCCCCGTACATCATGGGAATCTGACCAGCTGCGAAGGGGTTAACATGCAAAAGGTCTATAAAGACCTGTGAATTGCTCGGGTGCGGCTGTGTGCGCGCCCGGGAAGCTATCTCATCCCGGGCTGCCACAGGGGTGGGGGGGGGGAGGGGGAGGTGTTTCCAAGGGCGTTGCGCGCCTGCCAGTGACCAACCAAGGAAGCACATTTTGGAATAATTACTTCACCTACCCTTTTATTGGTCGTTTGTGGTAGTGGCGCGACACATTAAAAGTTCAATCGGGACCAGAATGTTGAGAGACCCTAATCTCACTCAAAGCACATGTCTCATTTCTCTCTACAGTGAAATAGTTGAGTGTCCCACACACGTTCCTGTCCGTACCTGCAACAGCAGTGGGCGCACCAGTGTCCCATCTGCAGAACTAGGGAGGGTTAATAGTAATACCCCTGCACACAGGTGTTTGCAGTCAGCAAGGTATGCTCACCATGCAGCGCTCTCGTGTCGCTGTACCTGTCCCCATCCGGACAGGACAGTACTTTCCCACACTCTGTGTGATTTCAAGCGAAGAAAACGAACGACTGGAGCAGGACCCTGGGGGCTGATGACTTTTACTGACTTGGATGGGGGCGAGGCTGGTCCTTAAAAAGGGGGCGTCATTACTTAGCTCTGTGTATAAGATAAAGCGGCTTGACATAAAACAATGAAACTGTTTCTGGAAAAGAAGTGGTGCTTCACAGTCCGATTGTGTTAGCATATACGTTTCTTGTAGATTTACTAATGTGCGTGCAAACTGTCTGAAAACATTTCTAACAGCCTGCGGAAAGTATCCAAGGAGCTGAATAGGACATGGAATACATATAGTTTTAAAGTTTAATGTAAAGAAGGGGAGAGGCAGTTTTCATGGAGTACTATAGAAGTCAGAAAAACAGGGGCGAAACAACAACAAGACCTCATTAACAAGCAATTGGTCTTTTAAAGACCTGTGAAGTGCTCGGGTGCGGCTGTGTGTGCGATCGGGAAGCTGTCTCATCCCGGGCTGCCACAGGGGTGGGGGGGGTGCAATGGGAGTTGCGCGTGCCTGCCAGTGACCAACAGAGGAAGCATTTAGCTCTGGAGGAGAATGAGAGGCAATTTACTGCCAGAGAAACACTTCAAAGAGAAAATCAACGCGCGCTCCAGATTATGGAGAATGCAGAAAGGAAGCATGCATAAATCACTCCAGCATTAACAAAGACTTCCAGCAAAGACACCGTGTGTGAAGCTGGTTGTGCAGCCAGTGTTTATTTTAAGAGACCATATAATATAGCTACTTGACACTAATGAGGGAGAGGAGGAGAGAGACAAGCGCTCGCCATTCCTGCTGCGTGAATTCAATTGTCTGCAGGTAGTCCCTAAACAAATCTAACAAAGCCAGACAGCGCAATAATACAGTAGTTGGTCGATGCTGCTTTCGATAAAAACGAAAGTGATGCATCTGAGCAACAGCCAACAGAAACAAAGATAACAGCAGCAATGCCAGATTTAGACAAATCACAAGGGGCAGGAGAAATTCCACAGACTTTGAGCCAACATACAGACTACTGTAGGTCTCGCACAGCGCCATTAGCGCATGCGCTGCTAAGCCGATACCTAAAAAAAGGAACAAGGTAATCAGAGGGAAGAAATAGTGAGAAGGTCACGTGAGAGGGGAGTGCTCAGCCATATCCTGACAATCTACCTTCATGGAAAGACTGGACATCTTTTGAAACAAGGGAGAATGACTATGCCTTTATTGCACCACAGGGACATCAAAACATTGCCCCTTCTGAAAACTAGAACTTCAAATGTCATCACATTTAAACACCTATTTAGACCGGATGACCTTATTTCGTTAGAATAAACTTTTGAAACATTTTTAAAAATCCCAAATCGGACTATACACTTCACCAGCTCCCTATAATGCTAGAATTTCTAAACACAACCCCACACCAACACTAGCCCACCTAAAATGCCTTGCTATACACCTTAAAACATCTCTTGTATACAAGTTAGTTCCCATACAACCAGCAACGGCTGGTGCAAGTAAGAACGATAGGGGAGTCGGGCCCGGTTGGGGTGGGGGGGGGGGGGGTTTCGACAGACAGGGTCGTCTGTTGAATACCATCCCCAACCCGGCTCCACAGCTCTTCCCTGCACGAGCCGCTCCTGCAAACAACCTGTCCATACAGGAAACGCACAAGATTGTGGCGTCCGGTTCAGCCACACCAAACCCCTGTATCTACACAGGCCTGACTTGCCACAATACATACAGCTCAATACATCTGACACTCAGCACCTCAATAGGAGTGCCACAGTAATCCTCATTCGGCCAGTAACAGATATTAATGGCCAAATTGAGATTACAAGATCTGCAGGAACTCCACAGACAGGCAGAATTTTACCAGGAGATCCTTAAATGCTTGCATACAATGTTCTTTATTGTTGTGAGTACATGTGCATCAGTAGGCTATACTCACATTTTTAGGCTTCGCCTACAGACAGCTGCAGCCATCTGTCAAATACCTCTTATTTCCAATACAATACAACATACATACATACAGAATAGAGAATGGCTTTTGGTCGTCCCCTTTCAGGCGCTGGTTGTTAATTTCTGGCATTGGCTCGATAACGTATCTTTAAAGCTATTACATATTGTGGAAGGTTGCATGGGGATTTAAATAGGTATTTGTGGTAACATCTCCACTATTTTACCCCTCCAATGCTATCTATATGGCCCGAGGCCTCCACTGCCCTCCAGTGCATCCGCCACCCCACACTACCACCCATCACCACATAGTGTCTGGCTCCTGCACTGTTTGTGGTGTTGGCTTCGCCAATACTTGTTGAATTGCATTATACGCCTTGGCAAAACCAAACCATTTCAAAATGGCCACTGTATGTGTTTATGTACGTATGTATGTGGCATGTGTATAGCACAGACCTCATCGAAAAAAGGCAGTGGAATGATGTACTGTGTCAAAAGCACGAATACAGTCAACGAGCGACAGTTGGTTAACTGGATTGTTACTGCATTGTTCTGTAGTGCTTTTCAAAGAGGTGTGTCTTCAACACTTTGGAGAAGTCCTTTTCAATACAGAGATGTTGTCCAGAGAGTACAGATTGAAAAGGCCTGCTGCCTTGTTTTTACCTTTTAGATCTCGCATCCACAGCACATGCTTTGTCTCTTCAAGACATGCTGTTTACTTTTAGTGGGCTTGAGTGACGCCCATTACCTACCATTGGTGGACTTCAAAGCCACTCTCATTTGCTTGCATTCTGCTGGTCAGCTACACCATCAGCACTTCCCTCTTCTTACATGTGACCCTCCCCTAGAGCATGGACCCTATACTTGTGCCCTTACACTGCTTAAAATATTTGGTGCTATTTTTTTTTCTTTTTGTTGAGCCACTCTTCACAGATCATCTTTTGTAGCTGGCTCTTTCGTCTGTTTCCTCAGACCATCTTCCCTCTGTGTTGCCCCTCCTCCCCATGCTGTGTTGGCCTCCCACCTATTACAATAAATGTTACAGAGGCTGATGCCTTTGTCCCGGCCTGCTTCATGAAATGCTTGACCTTTGTTTTTGGTTCTGTCTTTAGATAGAGCGAACTCGAGTCAAAGGTATTAGAGCGCTTTACCCAAGGATAATTGTATTCAATACAGCTGGTGAGTCTGCAAAGGCTGAGACACCCCATTCATCTTGCCCCTTATCTCTTTAAACAAACCCCCTCAAGCATCAGATGCTCCTCTGAGGCTCATTTCTCCTACACCTTTCTTCAGTTTCCTGACTCTCACTTATTTACCGCTCATCTGTCCATTGTCACAGAGAAACTCGATGCTTCTGAGCCAACCCACTCCCTCGTCCCGTTCCCAGATCCCCAAGCCGATGCTCCCTGTAGTGCTTTGCCCTGTATCAATCTCTCGAATGCTCTGGGACACGTGGAAACTCCATAATGTCTATTCAGTTGGATAATACGCTTGTTATTTACAGTGCATAGAAATGGAAAAAGTGCGATATAAAGAACAATATAAAAATGACCTTATAAATAAGGCTGCCTGTTTTCCGTTTTTACGTATTTTTACAGATAAATACAGCCAGAAAACAATGTGTTTTCTGTCTGCATTTATTTCAAAAGTAGATAAATACAGAAAAATGTGCTTCTTTAAAGTGAATCTCCGTGCTGTCTTACATGAATTATAGGCCAGCAGCTGAGGAGATGGACAGCATTGGAAATTAAAAAACAGGATGGAATTTCTTTAAATCATGTCATACGTCATACATTTATGGTATAATGCTAGTATTTACCAGGGGATGTACTGTTTGCTATGTAATATTTGGCAACTTAAATAGCTAAAACACGACAGACATCAAAGTATGAGTGCACGTCTAACAGTTAAATAGATATGGAAATGTACAGTTTTACAACTTCATTTATACACTAAAGACAAAATAAATATGGATATATACAGATAAAATGGACCAAAAATAAATATGGATAAATACAGACGGAAATGGGCAAAAAATAAATACCATAAAATAAACGTAGAAAAAATTATATATACACAGTAGCAGAAAAATTTGCCCCAGAATAGAGCAAAACATGTTGTGCATTGGTAGGGGAGGGTGGATTAGAGTAACTTTTGAAGTGGTTCCCTCCTGCAATGCTGGGCTTCCAGCACTGACAGCTGACTGAAATAGCAGTAACATTTGACTTGCCAGGCTTAAAAAGGACAAGGATCGATGTTTTGTTTTAAGACACATCTTAATGCCGCCGGTCAGTTGATGCCATAGTGGCTCAAGGCCCTGATGTGCCACTGAGGCTGGGTGTCACCCTTCAGGGAAGCTAATTGAATGCATTGCCTGTATAACTTGTGATTCACTTAACAAACTCCCATCTTTTGATATTAAAAAAGAACTCTGGTATATTAGCAACAAACAAACAGCGATAATTATCTCTAAATGAGCTTAGCGATTATTTTTTTTATCGCCGCACATCGCCGGATTTTATTGCAGAGATAACGAGCTATTAGCAACGTTTATCTCAAATGCGATAAAATATCCGGCGATAGCGGCTCAATGCGTGAATATCGCTGGAACTCCAGCGATATTCAGGCATCATCGCTAATAGGGTCTTAACCTGAATATCCACCTCCCATTGGATATACAGGTTAGGAAGCAGGCGTTAGGTTTTGGCGATATTTGTGCTTAGCACAAATTTTTTATCGTTTCGCCTGTGTTGATAATAGGCGATAGTGATGTTATCAACTGCTTTCACTCGCTAACAGGTTGGGTACGCCTACTTTGCATGTCATTAGCGATATGCAAAGCGGGCCCCAAACCGGTCGCTATCACCTACAAGCTGTCGCTAACCGCAGTTAGCGACAGCTTTCTAATAGGGCGATAAAATTATCGCCGCTTTAGCGGGAAAAATCCTGCTAAAGCGGCGATAATGCCCATGATAATATGCCCCTCGGTTGGTAGTTTTAGTTTCATTTATCAGAGGAAAAGGCCACACCAGCCCGCTTACCCATAGAGCATATTTAGTGTCTCCCTTGTCATTACCCTGGAGGGCAGGTGCCACTGGGATTTGGGGTAGGGAGATCTCACACTCAAGATCACTCTGACAGGCAGGATCTCTTTCTGGGAGCTGATTGACCCCAGAGCAGGGGCGGATTGGCAAGGCGGGCATTCGGGAATGGGCCGAAGGGCCGGTGCTTCAGTGCCCTCTGTGGGCCGTTTTTTTTCTCCCCTGTCCCAGTCCACAGAGAGTGGACTAGGAAAGGGGAGAAAAAAAACGGCCCACGGAGGGCACGAGACGGGCACGAGACAGACAGAGAAAATTAAAGCAGCCTCGCAGTGCGGCCAGACAGGGATTGTCAGCTGTGGCCTCTCCTTCACCCCTGCCCTGCCAAGCAATCAAGCTGAGGCTGGGCTGGGGAGGGGTGATTGCAAGAATCGGCCTCCCTGGGGGCCAGGTGTTTCTCAGGCATTTGAGCCATTTTCACCTCGGCCCCACTGGGGCCCATGCAGCCCAGAAACGGTGTTAGTCTTAGCACCTCGCCCACAGCCCTTCACATTCAGGGCATAGTGGGCGAGGAAGAATGGGTCTTGCTGTGGGGGCCTGGTGATGTTTGGAATTTTTTTATGTTATTTATTTATTTATGCAATTTTATATAGCGCAGACTTTACCCGAAGGTGTCAGAGCGCTTCACACAAGGAACAGCAATAATACATGAGGAGGAAAATTACAAGTGGACAAATTACAAAAGCAAACGTTAAGTTACATGAATCAAAAGTGACAATAGTGAGCAACCAAAATACATGAGGTAGCAATCGGTACATTACAGGAGGAAAAAGTGATATGTGTGCAGGTTACAAAAGCGTACAAAGTACAAGTAGAGGTATAATACTGCAATAAATGGCAGACACTCCGGCACAAGAACCAACGTTACATAGGCAATGGTTGCACTTGTGCAAGTATCTAAAGCAAACAAAAGTGAGAGGTAGAATACAGTGTGATACCAGAGAAAAGTGACGTGTGCAAGTTACAAAAGGGTACCATACACAGGTACAAGGGTAATACTACAGTAAATGGTAAACACTCAAACTGCCAGAACACACTGGGAAGGCACTTCCCATGCACCAGCTTCACCTCAGCCTCCCCCCTGGCTACCTGGCTACCTTGGATGACACCGAAAGCTGTGTTTTGTGCTCCCCTGCCAGGACATTTTCCCGAGGCCTGAAGAGCTGATTAATTTACTAATTGCAGGGGCCTTACCTCTGTTCATGTGCTCCTGAGCTGAAGGTCTGGGGAGGGCTAAGTAGGTTAGTAATAGCAGGGGCTTTGCTGCTTTTCAGGTGCTCCTGTGCTGGAGGGCTGGAATAATTTTGTGACAGAAAGGGGCCTTGCTATTTTTTTTAGTTGCTCAGCATGTAGGCCATTGGCACCTTTGCCCTGTGTCCTGTGCAAGAACAGTATCCTCCCACTTTCATTCCTTGTCTGTGCAAATAGTGTTTCATGAAAGGGCACGCCCCTTGAATGTGGGCCACGCCCCTTAAATATGGGCCACGCCTCTTGAATGTGGGCCACTTTTTTCGTCCGTGCCCGGGCCGAATTGTGATCCCAATCCGACCCTGCCCCAGAGCCCAACATGTGTGCCCCTTACCAATAGATCAATAAAGGGGGCACATAATGTGGTTGGTTCTTGGTTTCTCTGTCATAGTTCATTTGCTGTGAACGTCGCCATCATCCTTGATTAACCATATTGTGTGATGTTGGACAAGTGTTTTATCTAAACATCCTCCTATTTGTTCATTGTTCCATAAAAGAACAAATTCAAATGCATGGGTTCAGGATTTGCGCTCTTCAAAGAACCTCGTGTGTGTGATTTAATGGTCTATAATGTCACCCCATCTTTAACGGGAATTTTGGTTTCCCTCCTAGTTCCCTATTATGATTGTAATCAGGGTTGATTCAGAAAAGGGGGTGGTGATGAACAGAGTGTCTGAATTTAGCAGACCACTCTTACCCAGTCCAAAGATCAGGGCTTGATCCATCACCGTTATTTATCTCACTGCCCCATCCCAGCTCAGAACCTGACTATATGCAAATCAGTCTGTCCCTGGCCCAGTGCATCATGGGAACAGGGCAGACTAAACTACCAAGCCAATTCTTCACCAGAAAGGAGACAAGCTACCGGGGACCGGTTTCTGGCATTTCAGCCGTCTTCGGCCCGGCTTGCTTGAATCCTGATGGAGCAGTGAGAAAGAGACTCATGTCTGAGTATACCCTGCCACACCTACAGTGGCCAAAAACGATTCAGAAAAGGGGGTGGTGATGAACAGAGTGTCTGAATTTAGCAGACCACTCTTACCCAGTCCAAAGATCAGGGCTTGATCCATCACCGTTATTTATCTCACTGCCCCATCCCAGCTCAGAACCTGGCTATATGCAAATCAGTCTGTCCCTGGCCCAGTGCATCATGGGAACAGGGCAGACTAAACTACCAAGCCAATTCTTCACCAGAAAGGAGACAAGCTACCGGGGACCAGTTTCTGGCATTTCAGCCGTCTTCGGCCCGGCTTGCTTGAATCCTGATGGAGCAGTGAGAAAGGGACTCATGTCTGAGTATACCCTGCCACACCTATAGTGGGCAAAAACGATTCAGAAAAGGGGGTGGTGATGAACAGAGTGTCTGAATTTAGCAGACCACTCTTACCCAGTCCAAAGATCAGGGCTTGATCCATCACCGTTATTTATCTCACTGCCCCATCCCAGCTCAGAACCTGGCTATATGCAAATCAGTCTGTCCCTGGCCCAGTGCATCATGGGAACAGGGCAGACTAAACTACCAAGCCAATTCTTCACCAGAAAGGAGACAAGCTACCGGGGACCGGTTTCTGGCATTTCAGCCGTCTTCGGCCCGGCTTGCTTGAATCCTGATGGAGCAGTGAGAAAGGGACTCATGTCTGAGTATACCCTGCCACACCTATAGTGGCCAAAAACGATTCAGAAAAGGGGGTGGTGATGAACAGAGTGTCTGAATTTAGCAGACCACTCTTACCCAGTCCAAAGATCAGGGCTTGATCCATCACCGTTATTTATCTCACTGCCCCATCCCAGCTCAGAACCTGGCTATATGCAAATCAGTCTGTCCCTGGCCCAGTGCATCATGGGAACAGGGCAGACTAAACTACCAAGCCAATTCTTCACCAGAAAGGAGACAAGCTACCGGGGACCGGTTTCTGGCATTTCAGCCGTCTTCGGCCCGGCTTGCTTGAATCCTGATGGAGCAGTGAGAAAGGGACTCATGTCTGAGTATACCCTGCCACACCTATAGTGGCCAAAAACGATTCAGAAAAGGGGGTGGTGATGAACAGAGTGTCTGAATTTAGCAGACCACTCTTACCCAGTCCAAAGATCAGGGCTTGATCCATCACCGTTATTTATCTCACTGCCCCATCCCAGCTCAGAACCTGGCTATATGCAAATCAGTCTGTCCCTGGCCCAGTGCATCATGGGAACAGGGCAGACTAAACTACCAAGCCAATTCTTCACCAGAAAGGAGACAAGCTACCGGGGACCGGTTTCTGGCATTTCAGCCGTCTTCGGCCCGGCTTGCTTGAATCCTGATGGAGCAGTGAGAAAGGGACTCATGTCTGAGTATACCCTGCCACACCTATAGTGGCCAAAAACGATTCTCTGTCATAGTTCATTTGCTGTGAACGTCGCCATCATCCTTGATTAACCATATTGTGTGATGTTGGACAAGTGTTTTATCTAAACGTCCTCCTATTTGTTCATTGTTCCATAAAAGAACAAATTCAAATGCATGGGTTCAGGATTTGCGCTCTTCAAAGAACCTCATGTGTGTGATTTAATGGTCTATAATGTCACCCCATCTTTAACGGGAATTTTGGTTTCCCTCCTAGTTCCCTATTATGATTGTAATCAGGGTTGGGCAGAAGGGCTTCTCAGTTGATGTTTAAAAACTCACTTTTAATATATACTTTTCATATAAAGCCGATGTATTAAGGTCAAATACAACTGTGGGTTAAAAGAAATGCACATTCTTGAATTTTGTAGACACCTCATCATACACCTATCGCAGCCTCGAGAGCAGGAGCTACTGTAATGCTTGTTGCATGATTAATATGCAGAATATTTTCAGGGCTCGGAGCATGCATGGGCTCTTAAAGCCAAGGCAAACACTTGGCTCGACTCATCCTGTTCATTCGTTGGCGCACACATTTTTCCAGGTCCATCGCAACCCTCGAGCATAGGAGCCGTCTCTTGCCCAGTGGGGAGCGGTCCGCAATGGTCTATGCATCTTGTTGCTGCTGCCTCTGCTTTTTTGTGTCCAAAGACATGCAATAAAACCTACACAGTCTTTACTTAATCAAAAGGCGGCCATTGGCTCACATGTTAAAATCTAGCAAACGCCCAACATGACACTTAAATAGAATGTTCTGTAATAATTGAATCGTATCTGTATAATATTTGTGGTCCTCAGTGGAGTACCAAAGCAAATAAAAAAAATAAACTTGAACTTGAAAACTGTAAAGTTGTCTGTTTTCATTTTAACTTTGCCCTTGGGTCGTTGTTTACCTTAATTGCCATTAGGGATTTGAAGGCAGATCTGTAACAGTTTTAAGGACTTCCTTTTTATGTGTATGGTTCAAAGTATGTAGTGAACAAAAAACATAGGTCTCGCCTACGAGTGAGCTATTGGTTTGTTGAAAGTTTTCATGGCTGAATGTAAGATAAAGCGCTATGATGTGAAAATCATTCTGATTTTGTTACACTCAGCCATTCTGCAGAGCATCTATGCTGTTGTATAAAATAGCTAAAAAACGTTGACAAAGCCAATAGGTCTACCATAGGTACTACCTATTGGTTTTGCCAATGTTTGTTTACATTTCTTTGGCTCCAGTCTGATTGTAATTGCATTTATATAGCATGTACTACCCTTGATGAGGCGTCAAAGTGCCTTTCGGTGAGTTGCACGCGTCTCCAGAAGCCAAAAAGGTTTAGTGGTGAATTAGTATAGAGAAACATGAATTAATTTGAGCATTGGATATGTGAGTCTGTTAGTTTGCTTGAAAAGTATAATGGAGGGATAGAAGAAGGAAGGGTCTATAAAGTGTTAATTTGGATATCATAGCAGTAGGAGGAGGTTTGGGGGTGAGTAATGGGGAGTCGAGGGAAAAGTCTCTAGAAGTGGATTAGGGAAAAGATTGGGGTATCAGATGATTCTAGGAAGGATACAAGAGGGAAGGATTTCGAAAGGTTGTTTTGGAGATCTGAATAGTAAAAGGAGATTTGATCAGTAGAAGTAAAGTAATAAATATATACATAGATAAGTACATGGAAGGTATATATGTATGAGGAAGGTAATATATCAATATTTAAGTTGTATTCAATAAACTCAGACTTTAAAGCATTGCTGTACTTTAACCCATTGCGTGCTGCAGTCAGCCGTTGGCCGACGGCAGCACTACCTCAATAGTGCTGCCGTAAGCCAACGGCCGACGCGGCCACGCACACCTTTTGGAACGCCCGCACTGCACCGAAATAACGGCTGCAGTTAAGGCGTTAAGCTAATTTATTTGTGTTTATTTATTTAATTTTTGTATTATTTTTCCTGTTAACAATTCAATAGTGAAGCAATTGTAGGCAAATAGATATGATAAAATGTATATATTGTAATAGATAAATAAATGGAGAACCATAAGCATCTAATCAAATAACATAAAAAACTACGCAGTGACCTATATACATGTAAGCATTTCTGAACCCCTTCGCTGCTAGGCCTTTTCCCCCCTGTGCTAAGCCTTTTTGGGCTATTTGGGGTAGTTTGCGCTTAGACCCCTGTAACATTTTGACCACATAAGGTATCCAAGCCAAATTTGCTTCCTTTTCTTCAAATATCATGCAGATTCTAAAGGTACCCATGGTTTGTGGATTCCCTTGGAGGGGACCCAGAAATTAGCTAAAATACAGCTACATTTTGGATTTTTGGGGGAAAATTTTTGAAAAAAGTGCTGCAAATAAAAGTGTCTGTTTTTTCCCTGTTAATGGTATCAACAAAGTGTTTTTGGGGTTGAAATCACAATTTTCCCAGCTTTCAGGGACTGACAGACTTTTGTCAGAAAACCAACATTTTTTTACACAGTTTTGCATTTTAGTGGGACATAGTCTATTTTTGCTATTTTTTGTGCATTCAACCTTCTTCCAGTTAATGGTAGAAATGGGTATGAAAGCAATAATGGATCCTGGAAAGCTATACATTTTGGAAAAGTAGATAACATTCTGCATTCAGTAAGGGGTCATTTGTGCAGACCATTCAAGGTTTCTCTATAGAAACTAACAGTTGAAAACAGGAAACATTGAAAATGAGTTGAAAAAAACAGCCATCTGTGGCAACGTTTTCACCCGTAGCTTCTTCTAATTATAACAGATGGTTAAAAGCAATATACCGTTACATCCGCTGGACCGTTCTGGTTGTGGGGATATATGGGACTTGTAGGTGTACCAAGAACCCGACGAACCCAAAGCCACTGACTGAGCAGTGTCTTGCAATAGTTTTTGCTTATGTACTGTGTATTTAGCAATTAATTTGGGAAAATATATATAGTGAAAAATCGGGATGAAAGACACCTATGTATTTATGAAATTAGAACAAAATATAGAGGTTATAAACAGTAGCTATTTGCACATTTCTGAAATTGTGAGTACCTATACTAGCATGAGAATTAAAGGACATTTTTCAAAGTGAAATCTTTTTTACACATTGTCTTTCATTTGGAAGGCAGAAATGCATTGAAAGTGAATAGGTAATAACAGTTGCTCTACAATTCTGTGTTACCCTAAGTCTCCTGATAAAAAAAAATGGTACCTCACTTGTGTGGGTAGGCCTAGTGCCCCCGATAGGAAACGGCTCAAAACGCAATTTGGACACACCACCGTTTTACAGTGAAAACTGACCATTTTTTGCAAAGTGCCTAGCTGTAGATTTTGAACCCTAGCTCTGCCGGCCCCTAGGGAAACCTAGCATGCCTATACATTTGTTTAAACTACACACCCAGGGCAAACCAGGATGGGGTGACTTGTCTGTCTCTCACCAGGTTCTGTTATCCAAAATCCCTTGCAAACCTCAAACTTTGTCCAAAAAACAACAGTCTCCTCAAATTTCTGTGGTGGAAAGTTCTGGAATCTGTGTGGATCCCCAAAACTCCACCCACTTCGCATTACCCAAAGTCTTCTGAGAAAAATGGTACCTCACATGTGTGGCTAGGCCTTTTGCCCTCCACAAGAAACGGCCCAAAACACAACGTGGACACACCACATTTTCACAGTGAAAACACCCTTTTTTTGCAAAGTGCCTAGCTGTAGATTTTGAACCATAGCTCTGCTGGCACCTAGGGAAACCTATGCATTTTTGAAAACTAGACACCCAGGGGAATCCTGGATGGGGGGACTTGTCTGGTTTTCACCAAGTTCTGTTACCCAGAATCCCTTGCAAATCTCAAACTTTGTCAGAAAAACACATTTTCCTCACATTTCTGTGGTGGAAAGTTCTGGAATCTGCGTGGATCCACAAAATTCCACCCACCCCACAGTCCTCAAAGTCTTCTGAGAAAAATGGTACCTCACTTGTGTGGGTACCCCTAGTGGTCGCGACAGGAAACGGCCCAAAACGCAAATGGACACACCATATTTTCACAGTGAAAACTGACCCTTTTTTTGCAAAGTGCCTAGCTGTATATTTAGAACGCTAGCTCTGCCGGCGCCTAGGTAAACCTAGCAAACCTATACATTTTTGAAAACTAGACACCCAGGGGAATCCAGGATGGGGTGGCTTGTATGGCTTATACAAGGTTCTGTTACCCAGAATCCCTTGCAAACCTCAAACTTTGTGGAAAAAAAACATATTTTCCTCACATTTCTGTGGTGGAAAGTTTTGGAATCTGCGTGGATCCACAACATTACACCTACCCCGCATTCCCCAAGTAAGTAAGTAAGTAACATTTTTATTGCACAATTAATTAAAATCATTGCAATCTGCACATACAAAAATGATCATTAAAAATAGAAAAGTGTATACAGATCTGTTGAAGGAGACAATAGAATTGATGGGTAAGGTAAAGGGAAGGGAAAGCAGAGAAGCCAAGGGAATGGCACTTAGGGGGGTAAGAGTTCAAATTTGATCAGATGGTAGAGACAAGCAGTTAATTTCTGTGATGAATTTTACAAAGCGAGTCGCCAACTGTGGCGAGTCCCCCCTCATACATGCCTCGAGCGCTTCTTGACATGTCCTGATGCCTAAAAGAATCCAAATTGGTCTCAACCAGAATATTCTTTGCGCCCGAAGGCAATGGCAAATGCACAAAATGTGGGTTAAGCTTTCCTCTCCCTGGTTACAAAAACGGCACTGAGAAGAGGCTTCTTTCTTATATCCTTGCCCAAACTTATATGCCATCAACGGAATTAAGCCAAAACGAAATCTCATCAATTGGTGTTTGATATAGGGCTTCATTGCTGATGCAAGATAAGATGGGAAACTTTTTGGGGCATATAGTTTGGCAGCCCAAGTGCCATGAAAAAGCTGAAGAACCTGTTGCGTGTCTGATAGATTTGATAGGATTTTAGCTTGCTTGGCATTCCCCAAAGTCTTCCGTGAAAAATGGTACCTCACTTGTGTGGGTATGCCTAGTGCCTGCGACAGGAAACGTCCCAAAACGCAATGTGAACACACCACATTTTCACAGCGAAAACTGACCTTTTTTTTTAAAAGTGCCTAGCTGTAGGTTTTGAACCCTAGCTCTGCCGGCACCTATGGAAACCTAGCAAACCTATATGTTTTTAAAACTATACACCTAGCGGAATCAAGAATGGGGTGACTTGTCTGACTCTGGGTATCAGGTTCTGATACCCAGAATCCCTTGCAAACCTCAAACTTTGTAAAAAAAAACATTTTCCTCACATTTCTAAGGTGAAAAGTTCTGGAATCTGCGTGGGTCCACAAAATACACCCTCCCCGCATTCCTCAAAGTCTTCCCAGAAAAATGGTACGTACTTCATTTGTGTGGGTAGGCCTAGGGCCCGTGACAGGAAACTGCCCAAAATGGACCGTGGACACACCACATTTTCACAGTGAAAACTGACCCTTTTTTTGCAAAGTGCCTAGTTTTAGATTTTGAACCCTAGATCTGCTGGCACCTAGGAAAACCTAGCAAACCTATATATTTTTTAAAACTAGACTCCCTGGGAAATTCGTAATGGGGTGACTTGTCTGGCTCTCACTAGGTTCTGTTACCCAGAATCCTTTGCAAACCTCACACTTTGTAAAAAAACAAATTTTCCTCACATTTCTCTGGTGGAAAGTTCTGTTCTCTGCAGGGATCCACAAAATTCCACTCACCACGCATTCCCCAAAATCTTGTGGGTGGGTCAAGTACCCGCGACAGGCAAGGGCCCAAAAAGTATTGAGGAGACATCAAAATTACCCATCACAAAACAACCAGGTTTTGCAAAGGGGGTCACCTGGGTTTTTGGCCCTGGGCTCAGCAGCCATCTTTAGAAATCTACCAAACCCACACATTTCTGAAAACTAGACACCCGGGGAGTCCAGCGATGTATGGTTTGCGTGGACCACCAATGTTTTCCTACCCAGAATCCCCTGCAAACCTCAAATCTAGCTGAAAAAAATCTAATTTTTCTCAAAGTTCTGTGTGGGAAAGTTCTGGAATCTGTAGGGGGCCACAAATTTCCTACCACCCAGCGTTCCCCCAGGTCTCCCAATAAAAATGGTACCTCACTTGCTTGGGTGGGTCAAGTACCCACGACAGGCAAGGGCCCAAAACGTATTGAGGCGACATCAAAATTACCTATCAGAAAACAACCTGGCTTTGCAAGGGGGGTCACCTGGGTTTTTGGCCCCGGGCTCATCGGCCATCTTGGGAGACCTACTAAACCCACACATTTCTGAAAACTAGACACCCGGGGGAGTCCAGCAAGGTATGGCTTGCGTGGACCTCCCAACGTTTTCCTACCCAGAATCACCATTTGGGTTTGCCGGGGATTCTGGGTAGGGTAACGTTTGAGGATCAACAAAAGCCATACCTCCCTGGACTCCCTCTGGTCTCTAGTTTTCAGAAGTGTGTGAGTTTGGTAGGTTTCCCTAGATGGCTGCCAAGCCTGATGTGACCCCCCCCCTTGTAAAAGAAGATTTTTTGTGATAGGTAATTTTGATGTCTCCACAATATGTTTTGGGTCCTTGCCTGTGGGGGGTACTTGCCCACCCACAAGAGTGAGATACCATTTTTATTGGGAGACCTGGGGGAACGCTGGGTGGGAGGAAATGTGTGTCAGCCCCGTGATCCTACAACTTTCCAACACAGCAATTTGAGAACATTTTTAATTTTTCCATTAAAATTTGAGGTTTGCAGGGGATTCTGGGTAGGGAAACGTTGGGGGATCCATGCAAGCCATATCTCCCTGGACTCCCCGGGTCTCTAGTTTTCAGAAATATGTAGGTTTGGTAGGTTTCCTTAGGTGACCGCCAAGACCTGATATGGCCCCAAGGGCGCAGAAAGACTATTGCTATTTTTTTGGGTGGGTGGGAACAGTGGGATGCCCATTCTGAGAAGCCCCCCCCCTACATATAAAAAAGCAAGCATAATCGTGGGCACCTAGTGGGGTCCCTGCCCCCCCACAGATCAGGGACTACTGCCCCATCAGCCTCCTGGGGGGCAGAAAGACTGAGGCATCTTTATTTGGTGGATGGGGACATAGGCATACCCATTTGGACAGCCCCCACCCCTGAATTTTGAAAACAATATCCCCTGATGCCTAATGGGATTCTGCCCCCAAGGGGGCAGATAAGGGGCTATTGCCTCCTTCTGCCTCCTGGGGGGCAGAAAGACTGTGGTAATTTTTTGCGGGTGGGGCCATTGGCATGCCCATTCTGAGCAGCCCCCACCCCTACGAATAAAAAAAATCCCTGGTGCCTAGGGGGCTTTCTGCCCCCCGGGGGACAGATAAGGGACTACTGCCCCATCTGCCTCCTGGGGGGGGCAGAAAGACTGTACCATTTTTTTCTTTGGAGTGGGGGCATTGGCATGCCATTTCTAGGCAGCCACCACCCCATAGTATATACAGAAATTACTGATGCCTTGTGGGCTTCTGCCCCCCCCCCCCCGGGCAGATCAGGAGCTACTGCCCCCATTTGCTTCCTGGAGGGGGCAGAAAGACTGTGCCATTTTTGGGGGTGGGGGTGGGGCATTGGCTTGCCTATTCTAGGCAGCCCACGCCCCGACCTTTGGAGAAAAAAATCCCTGGTGCCTAGTGGACTATTCCCCCATCTTCCTCCTGGGGGGGGGGGGAAGACTTTTAAAATACAAATTGGGGTGGGGGCATTGGCATGCCCATTCTGGGCAGCCCCCACCCCTACATTATAATAAAAAAAATCCCTGGGGCCTAGTGGGCTTTCTGCCCCCCGACGGGCAGATCAGGGGCTGTTGCCCCATCTGCCTCCTGGAGGGAAGCAGCAAGTCTTATTCCTTCTTTGGGGAGTAGGGTGGGGGCATTGACATGCCCGTTCTGGGCAGGCCCCACCCCTGGCCTATAAAAAAATCCATGGCATCTAGGGTGCTTTCTGCCCCCCCCCCTCCCCCGGGCAGATTGGGGGCTATTTGTGCGCATGACCATTCCGTCATGAGCATGGAAAGCGTTAAGCAGACGTAATGAATATTGATAAACATGATTATTATACACCTTTATACACAGTAATACACATATCTAAATAAGTCCATATGATCAAATTAAATGCTTTTGTACACAGGGATATGGTGTAAATTTATGTTTGTGTATGGTGGTTATGTGGGGAAGAGCCAACTCTTGAGTAGTCTTCGGAAGATAGGATAGTTATCCGTGGATCGTATGTTTGGGAGTAATGAGTTCCATAGTTTGGCTGCTTGAATGGAGAAGGGTGGGCCAACAATGTTTTTCTTTCTTGTATGGTGGGATTTTGAGGCGAGGATCTAATCTAGAGCAGTGGTTCCTTTGTTGAATAGATTTGGTGAACTTTTTCCTGATGAAAAGTGGCCCTATGTATTGCTATGTTGGTGATATAAAGGAGCTTGGATGTGGATTTTCCGCCAACCGATATCCAATGAAGGGCCCTCAAGGCAGGGGAGAAGTGGGCTTGTGGCTTTACATGTAGGAGTAGTCTGGCAGCAGAGTTCTGATTCTGTGTAGTCTTTTCATAGTTGATAAAGATGATCCGCTGTAGAGGCCATTGGTGTAATCAACTTTAGACAGTACAAAAGAGACAGTAACCTGGGTGGGCATTGTTTGGAAATCCTGGGTGGGGGCAGATGTGTTGCGGAGTTTTTATAGTAATGAAGCATGCTCCTGCTAATCTGTCCACTTGGGCATTCATTAATAGCTTGGAGTCCATGGTACTTCCAAGGTTTCTTACTTTCTTAGATACTTTCGATGGTGTTCCCAGATCGTCCGGACAGGTGGCAAATGGATTATATTTTTTTCAATCAGCACATATGAGTATTTCACTTTTGGAAGCTTTCAATTTGAGATTGCTCTGAGTCATCCACTGTTCAACGGCTCTAAGGCAACTGAAAATTTGTGAGTTTCCATTGTCATTGGGGCTGTCCAATTTAAGGAATGTTTGTGTGCCATTTGCATAGTTATATCATGTGAGGTGAAATTGATTGATCAGTGCTGGTAATGACTACATGTAGATGTTGAAACCCGTGGGTGAGATGATAGAGCCTTGAGGGTCCCCCTACTTTTGTGAAGCATGGTTTAGATGAGAAAGGGGTGGTATGGATGACATTTGCTCTGTTTTGAAGGTAGGAAGTGATCCAGTCGAGAGCGGGCCCCTCTATACCAGCCTGGCTGAAAATGTGCTGGTAGCCATCAAAGATGGTGAGCTGGCATACAGGTTAAGGGGGCGGGGGTACTGATTATGATAGCTATGTCAATTACACAGTTGGGTTTGTAGAAAGTGTGGGCTGGCATGGGGAGCAAAACAAGTTCCATCACGATGGGGGTGATGTGATCATACGTCTTCCAGCCCTGGATGAAACGTGCTGCAGTGTGTAGGAGGCCTTTAAGTGTGCCAGTGTGAAATCTAGTAGGCCATGGAACAGGGTGTTACTTCTATCTAGATACATGAGTATGAAGATAGATTTGAATAGAAGTTCTGAAGTCACTATCCGAAAGAAACAGATTAACTTTCTTTGGAGGAGAGAGCTGGTAGCAAACCGTCTTTGTGTTCTTTGTGGCAATGTATTCCTTGAGGATGGGGTGCTCCTTCTTGCACTGGATTTTCTTATGTTTTTTAGGAAGCCATTGTAATGGTTGTTTCAGAAAATGAATTACAAGGTGGTGCTGTGTATGGATCACTGACAGGATATTGATGTTAAGAATATCGAGCTACAAGAATATCGACTCTAAAATATCGATGGGCAGAATATCGACAATGATAAGTACAACAATATCGAAACCAAAATATCCTTCTTTAAAATATGTTTTTTTTAATATGTTTTAAAAATAATATAAAAATGATTAAATAATAAAAAAAATAAAAAACAGAAATATTAAAAATCTTAAAAACTGATAAATGATAAATGTAATATATTTTTTTACCATAAATATTTAATTTTTCTGATATATATTAACTTAGTAATATTATAAAATAATTATTGTATTTAATTATAAAATGTTAGAAACATAAGAAAATGTATAAATATATATAATCATTTAAAATATTAAAATTAATATTTTTTTCTAAAACATTATTTTAGACTAGATTAACTATATAAGTAGGGAAATGTTGGGTAGTGTAGGGGGTAAAATTACTATTTCCACTACAGAAAGTGCAACAGGGAAAGTGTTGGAAAGCGGAGGGGAATAATTTACTATTCCCACTCCAGTGAGTGCAACAGTAGAGAAAGTGTTGGATAGTGGGTGGGTAAAAATTACTATTCCAACTCCAGTGAGTGCAACAGTAGGGAAAGTATTGGATAGCGGGTATATAAAAATTACTATTCCCACTCCCGTTAGTGCAACAGTAGGGAAAGTGTTGGATAGCGGGTGGGAAAGAATTACTATTCCCACTCCAGCGAGTGCAACAGTAGGGAAAGTGTTGGATAGCGGATATACACAAATTTCTATTCCCACTCCATTGAGTGCAACAGTTCGGAAAGTGTTGGATAGTGGTTGGGTAAAAATTACTATTCCCATTCCAGCGAGTGCAACAAAAGGGAAAGTGTTGGATAGCGGATATATAAAAATTACTATTCCCACTCAAGTGAGTGCGACAGTAAGGAAAGTATTGGATAGCGCGTGGGTAAAAATTACTATTTTCACTCCAACAAGTGCAACAGTAGGGAACGTGTTGGATAGCGGAGGGGAATCATTTAGTATTCCCAATACTGCAAAATAATTAACATTTATTAGCAAATAATTAATGAATTCAAAAATAATGTACCTCCCACTATATTCCCCTATAAATGTCACCACCAATATTGCAAAATATTACACAATTAACATATTATTTAACAATTAATTAATTAACTAATAAAAGTTAACAAGCAAATTAAAAACAATTAAAAATGAATTAGTTCACACAATTAACACTATAACATTACTTTAAATAAATATTGTATATACAAAAATAAAAATGTTATTAAAATTAAATTACTTCCCATACTACTTCCCTTTCAACCCACAACAAATGTATAAACAAATTATACAATTAACATATTTACCAATTAATATTTAATATTGAATATCCAATTAATAAGTAATTAATAAAAAATTTAACATAATTGACCATATAAAATATTAATTGCATAATTATTAACTAATTGCATTATTAATAATTAATTATAAATACATTACTTCCCACCCTACTCCTCTATAAAACCACAACCAGCTCCTCAAATAATCACACAATTAACATATTTACCAATTAAGTATTAATTATGAATAACCAATTAATTAATTAATAACAAAATAATTAACACAATTAACAATATCAAATATTAAATACAAAAATATTAATTAATTCAAATATTAATTAATTAATTACATTTAATTTACTTCCCACCCTATTCCCCCATTAACCCATAACCCACTTCGGGACTAAAACGCAATATTTATGTTTTTTTTTAATTAATACCTTCTATAAAATTATTATTAAATATACTATAATTAAATTACTTCCCACCCTATTCCCCTATAAACCCACAACCCGCTACAGAACTAAAATACGCAAACATTAATTAACATAAAATTAATTACTTATAAAAAATTCAAACATACATTACAAAAATAAGCTATATTTTTAACACATATACTAATATGCAAAACACACGGAAAAAAATCAATATTATTAACAACGATATTTTGACCAACGATATTACTAACATCTATATTAATTAATTTAATATTTCTTACTTGCATTTCAATATTCTGGTCGACGATATTCTTGATGGTCGATATTCTGTCATATCGATATTTAAACATCACTATAATAGTATATCAATATTTAAACTTCAATATTATGTCTGCATACCGCTGTGTATGTGTGCAATGCCGCCATCTTGTAAAGGATTTTCAAAAATTATAAGAAAATCCCTTTGGAAATAGCCACCAGGCATGCATGAAAAATTAGATACACTACATTAAGGTGAAAAGACAAAATGGAGGGGAACAGCAGTTGGGGTACGGGATCCCGGAGGAGCAGTTCCTATCCTGCTGCTCCTAGACGGGACTAACTACAACCAGTAGCTGGCTCAGGTTTATGCACAATACATTCGAACACCATTTTTACTACACTCCTGCATGACAGCATACATTTGGACTGTGTAAAGACAACCACTGTGCTAGCTGTGGGGTGTGCGGGCAGGGTTCATCCGCTGGGACTGTCCCAGTATGTATACCTGTTGGGAGGAGGTTATCAGAGCTGTATCCCAAATGATAGATGATAGGGTATGCCAGGAGGCTATGTGAAAGATATTGCATCACTGCATAGGAAATTAGGAGCTTTAACTCTTTACTAGCAAAGAGGGTGGTGGCTTGTAGGTTGGGTAGAGGGAGGGCTCCCAGGTTCAAACAGTGGCTCGCAGACCTTATATATTGCAATGATCAACTAGATTTAAATGCTGATCTTTTAGCCCCTGCTTCCACTCCTAAAGATATACAGCACCCTCAAACGTCCTACTTGTTAACCCGACAAGAGGGCTGAGAGCAGAATGGCAGAGAGGGTGACTCGGATAAAACATAAGCAAAAGGAGCAATACTCATGGACTCTGAGAAACGAATTACTAATGGGAGCAACTGGTTTCTACATTCTTTTCTCTTCTCTGACAGATATCACACAGGCACGTGCACCTGTTTGGACTTTATGGATAATCGTGAGTGTCAAGCACTACAAATTTAGCTCTATGTGTTTCTGATGCTGCTGTCATTGCAATGCCATTTTTGTTTGTATTGACCTGAATGTTTTTTTCTTTATACCCTGTTTGTAATTTTTTGACTAGGTGCCAGATGTACGTAGGTAATCATTTGCGACTACAAAAAAAGCACATTTTTGAATTTTGCTATTTGGTAATCGCAAACACACATGCATGTGTACATATTTTGCAATTCCCCGTGGGTCACAAATAGAGCTACCGCATGAATATTAATGAGGATAGTCTTGGTTTGCGACCCATTGGGAATCTCAAAAATCACAGGGTTGGTGGCCTGTTGGGGGCAGCAGATCACAATGTCTGTGACTGCTTTTAAATAAGGCAATATTTTTTTGAAATGCAGCCCATTTTCCTTAAAGGAAAATGGGATGCCGTTTCAAAAATAAAAATTAAAAGCTTTTTTCATTTTGTCAGAGTAGGCAGTGGCCTGTCACACCACTGCCTGTTCTTAAAAAATGTTTTAACAATATTCACAAAGGGAAAGGGGTCCCTTGGGGACCCCTTCCCATTTGTGAATTGAGTTACCACCTAGTAAAAGGCTAATGTTTGGCAACCGCATTTCAGTCACAAAACATTCACACATACTACTGAGATTCGGTATTAAGAAGGGACACCCTAAACATAAACATTCACACATACCACTGTGATTCCGTATTAAGAAGGGACACCCTAAACATGCCCCTTCCTAATACCGAATCACAAAACCAAATTGCAATTCGGTAATAGGTTACCAATGCCAAATAGGGATTTGTATATTTCCAAAGGCCTTTTTGCATTTGCACACGAACACAAAAATGCTGTTGTACATCTGGCCCTAGATGCAGTAAATAAAGTTTACAAAATAATAATTTAAAAAAAAAAGACTATAATAGTTTGACTATCACAGGGCAAAAAATCCATGTTTTAATAAGTGGCAACATTTTGAATTCTGGTGATTTACATATAAAAACTGATCCAGACCCTCTTTGGTATTTCAAAATTGGTAGAAAAGCAAATCAAAACTTCTCATAGTTCTCAAAACTTCAGTAATTACAAAAACAACATATGAAACATGTATTGGCCAAACCAATTGATGTGACTTTAATTTGATAAAGCTTCCAAACACAGGCATTTACAAATGCTGTGGTGGTGGTAAATGTGAAAGTAATGGTATTTTTGGTAATGGTAATTGTGATAATGTAGAGGTGGTGGTGGTAATGGTGTAATGGAGGTGGTATTGGTGGCAATGGTGGTTATAGTGATGGTGGTAGTAAATGTGGTCGGGGTAATGGCTCACATTGAAGTCCTGACAGAAACCTTAACAAAAAGCCTACTGCAATAAAGGAAAAATGTGCGAAGATTGAGTGTATTGTTAGTATATGTAAAGTAGTTCCTCATGCACTGCAGTGATAGGACTCAACTAGAGGCGAGTTGATGCACCAAGCAACTAATAGTATGTGTTGAGAGGGATAATTCTCTGGATGGAACCAAACCACTCTATCTAAATTTTAAACCATTGGTAACAATACATCTGGCAGACAGCTGCACTGTCAAACATGGTCCAAAAAAGCTTCAATGTAGTCTATTCTCTATGTCTTCCTTGACTGCTACAGGAAGCAATGAGCACCATGGATGATCGAATAGGAGCACAGCGCAGAGATGTACAGATAAGGAATGTTAGCAGTAGGGCGCTTCTTGACTGATGCAAAGGTACTTGGCTGTGGGCAAAGATGTGGAGAGGTAGAGAAAAAGAAAAAATCAGGGGATCGAGGTTGAAGGGAATGCCAGGGGTTAATTAAGAGCTATCCTGGTGGATAAAATTCATATTACACCAATAGAGTGTAAGTAGAGTACTAAGGGGTCTATTAGGATGGTGGGTGGCCACCCGCCACCCTAGCAGTGCTGGGACCGGCCGCCAGTGGTGCGGCGGTCCCGCACTGGAAATTAGGATGCCACTGTCACGGTGGCAGTGGCATCCCGTATATATTGCATTGTGACGGTCGGACTGCGAGCAGCACCCGCCACAATGCAATATATGCATATGGTGCTTTGGCATGCACATTGTGAGAGGCACTGCGCGGTGCCTGCCACCTTGTGCATGCCAATGTTGGTGGGTTACCATGGGTACCCCCCCAAGTGAAGACCCCCACCCCCTTGGGGACCTGCAATGGGCCCCAAAGAGAACTCTGCATGCCTTTTACATGGTTCTGCCAGTGGTGCTGGAATGCCACCAGGGGCGCTTTTCCCGGCATTAGCAAAGAAGTGATTGGCCAGTGGCTCCTTGTTTTTTTCCCTCCTCCTTCGCTGCCACTCTTTGCTGACAGTGTCTGGGTTCGGCCCTAATTCACCTTCAGAGGTGCTCGCAGTGACGGCCATTGCATTGAAATCATTACATTTTCTGAAAACACTGGTCTTCCTCTGAGCCAGTGAAAGTGGTAGGAATAGCAGAGTTGTTGGTGAGATGACATATTATCAAATCAAATATCTTCTCACAATTCAATTCATGTTTCTTCAACAACTGTTGCGTTTCCAAAATAATACTTTGAAAGGAAATTAAAAGGGGAGGAAATTAAAACGTCTGAAAAGCTGTTATGAAAATGTAAATATTGCATTCATTAAAAAAATTCTAATTAAAATCGACCTCCGCTATTGTATTGATGCAGATAAAAAGAAAATGCCTAACAAGTGCTCTTTAAGCCCGGCTTCGCTGTGTTTCAGTCGTGGAGAGAGCTCATGTACGCAAGAGAAAAAAATGCATAGTGAAGGGGTTTGCAAAAAGAACAATTGATGGACAGAATGCAGAACAATGTCATACATTCACCCCAGTAAAGAGATCTGGGCCTAAATCCATTGTTTTGTTTGCTCACCATGCCATTCCAGTTTGGACCCAGCCATATGCAAATCAGTCTTGACCCAGCGCCCAATGGGAACAGTCCAGACCGCACTGCCAGGCCAGGTGGTCCCTAGACTGGAAACAAGCATCCTAGGACCGGTTTCAGGCTTGCAGCCCTCATCAGTCAGGATAGCTTGACTCCAGTGGCATGGAGAGCACGGGACCCACGTCTGGGCATACCCGTCCCACTCAGGGTGACAAATGCAAAAAGAACAATTGTAGGACAGAATGCAGAAAAAAGTCATACATTCACCCAGTACAGAGATTTGGGCCTAAAACCATAGTTTGTTTGCTCACCATGCCATTCCAGTTTGGACCCAGCCATGTGCAAATCAGTCTTGAGCCTGTGCCCAATGGGAACAGTCCAGCCCGAACTGCCAGGCCAGATCCTCCCTGGACTTGAAACAAGCATCCTAGGACCGGTTTCGGGGTTTTTCCCCTCTTCAGCCAGGATAGCTTGACTCCAGGGGCATAGAGAGCACGGGAGCCACGTCTGGACATACCCGTCCCAATCTGGGTGACAAATGCAAAAACAACAATTGATGGACAGAATGCAGAACAATGTCATACATTCACCCCAGTGCATATATCTGGGCGTAAATCCATCATTTTGTTGCTCGTAATGCCATTCCAGTTTGAACCCAGCCATATGCAAATCTGCCTCGACCCTGTGCCCAATGGGAACAATCTAGCCCGAACTGCTAGGCAAGGTCCTCCCTGGACGAAGACAAGCATCCTAGGACCGGTTTCGTGGTTTCACCCATCATCAGACAGGATAGCTTGACTCCGAGTGGGATTGGTATGCCCAGACGTAGGTCCCGTGCTCTCCATGCCACTGGAGTCAAGCTATCCTGGCTAATGAGGAACCCAGAGTGGGAAGGGTATGCCCAGACGCGGGTCCCATGCTCTCCATGCCACTGGAGTCAAGCTATCCTGCCTGATGAGCCCCGAGTCTAACAGATATTGTTGCCCGAGTTCCAGGGAGCAACCACAACTCTTTCATATTACAAGATACTGGAATTCACCATCGGCTACAAAGTGGAGATTTACTGGGCAAATGCACATATCATTATATAACATAACTCAAATGTCTATTTAATCCTATAGCTAAATATATTTTGTTTGTTCGTAGCTGACAGTGCGTATGCCTTGGATAATGCCTCCATATCTGTCCCACACTGCTCCTAATAAAGGTCTAGAGGCATCATAGAATGTACTTTTGGAATACTTACAAGTCGCTTTAGATGTTTGCACAAGAGCGGTGGTGCTCTGCAATACTCTCCAGAGATAAGTTGCAAGATTGCAGCAACATGTGCTATTCTGAAAAAGATCGCAACAAAGAAAGGAGTAACTGTTACTGTGTTAGAATCAGACTCAGATGAGGAAGAAGAACCAATCCCACCGCCTTCCTCACATGAAGAAACTCGAGCTGCAGAACGGGTGTTTGAGATGTGCTAATATAACCAGTCATTATTTTTTCAGCGCAAGTATGTAAATGCATTCGATGTTGCATGCAGAACTAGAGAGAGCCATTGTGGGTTGTTTAACTAAATATACCTTTAATTTCAGGTACCACAAGGTATATTAGAAAGGATGCTTCTCTTTCAAGACGGTTGTTTAGAAAAATAACTATATGCAATTTTTATGCAATGTCATAATGTAACAGTACTTCCTCTTTAAGGCTTGTGTTTGTTGCGAGCTGATGTATTTGCTCCAACAATTTCAGCAGCACCACTGCGACCCCTGCGTTGCCACTGATTCAAATTGCCTGCAGCTGACATGCTACTTACACTTGATTGGTCCTAACTTTCTTCCACTCCAACCTGTATGCCACTTGCAATGCCAGTTGTTTGCACTGTCTCTACAGCATAGGTCACCTGTATTAATCCTCTTGCCACATCTGCCCTGTAATGCCCCATTTTCACCTTTAAACTAATGGTGCAGCGAGATAAAGTGGTTGTGGCTTGTGCAGGTGATTGATGCCACGAGTTAGCCCATCAATGCGGGTTCAGAGTCAGAGTCAAAAACACTTTATTCGATTAAATTAAAATCACAAAAGTATGCTATACATTCATAGTTGATTATTGGAGTATATAGAAAAATTTTTTTTTTTTAAAAAGCTTAAAAACAAGACACATTATATACAAATACAAAATTTCCTATTTACAAATTTCATTTTACAAAAGTTATAGAAAAATTAAAATGTTTATCCTCGTACTGCACTGTCTGTGGTTTGCTACTCAATTTCATTTATACATTATGTGGAATGGAGTTTGTTCAATAATATATTTACAATAATATTTACAAACCTATAATACAATCCTATTAACAGTGCTACCCCTACTGGGCATACAGTTTTTAACAAAGGCTGGGACAATTGATCGATGCCTTCGCTCTGTTTCGACGCGACCTGATGGACATAGTGAGAAAGTTTGCCACCCCGTACATGATTAGGGGTGTTTCCATTAACTGTAAAAACAGAAAGGCCGGTTTCACTTGGGTAAACTTGTTATCCTTTAATATGGGCTTAATGTATTTCTCTCTTGCAATTCTGAAAAAAGGACAAAAAAAGAAGAAGTGAAGGGAATCCTGGTCTGAGAAATCGTCACACTTACAGGGGGCGTTCTCATGTGGTTTACACCATTTATTGTATTCACCCAGCAAGCAGTGAGACTGATCAAAGCGAAATTTAGTGAGAAGCCACCGGTGGAAAGGTTTATTTACTACCGCCAAGTATGGTTCGATAGCTAAAGATGTTATTGTCAGAAAATGGGACCTCACGGTTGGCTTCATAATCTCGCGAGTTTCTCTATCGGCTTCTCTTTTCTTTATATATTCCAATTTTGCCCAACTGATGTCATCTTTTTGTAGGCCTTCAGGATTGGTATACAACTCAGGGCGGCCCAGATATTGTGCTATTTTCTTAATATAAGAAAGCCACTCGATCTCAGCCACACGATCCCGCCCCATACAGTCTTTTATAATCGTGTGGTTCAAGGTTAAATTGGGATTAAGCCAGGTTTTAATCCATGCCCTCAGCGGTGCAAGAGACAACATATCTTCAATGTAACCCACCCCTAGTTCCATATGTACTGAGTGAGCAGGTGTGGAGTTAGGTAAGCCCAGAACATTTCGCAGAAAAATGTTCTCTGCCCTTTGGATTTGGGTTGTGTTCTTATGTCCCCAGATGGAGGCTCCATATCTTGCTATTGCCAGGGTTTTGGCTTTGTATATGGATAATATAGCCTCAGGTGGTTTGCCGCCTAAACGTTTTGCAAACCCCAATATGGCAGCAGAAGATCTTTTTACTGCTGCGGTCTTGTTCTGGATTTGTGGTGCCCATGTCCCTTTCTCGTCGAACACCACACCTAGATATGTGAAGGTTTTTACCTTAGTAAGTACGGCACCGTTACAGGTCAGGGTTCTGATATTACTTTTTGAATTACCCACAGCCATGACGTGCGATTTTCCTGCGTTAATCACTAAATCCAGGTCTTGCATAAAAGCCCCAAAGGTGTTAAGGAGAAGTTGAAGGCCCCTCGGAGTCCTTGACATCAGCACCGTGTCGTCGGCATATAAAAGTACCGGCGTCACGGAACCACCCATGCAGGGCACATCTGCAGAGGCAGTTTTCAGCGAGTCACCAAGGGAGTTAATATAAAGGGAGAAGAGCATAGGTGCCAAAATGCACCCTTGGCGCACTCCCCTACCCGATTTAAAAAAGGAGGTACAGTTCCCTTCTTGGGTCATGCGGATAGTTGCCTTTAGATCACTGTGGAGTCGCGCCAAAAAATCCACAAGAGCCCGATCCAGTCCCAGTTCTAGGAGTATTGTCCACAGCTTTGACCTATTAACTAGATCAAAAGCTGTGGACAAGTCCATGAAGGCCAGGTACATCATCCCCCTTGATGCTACAGTGTATTTGCTAAGTATAAGGTGCAAATTGAGGCATTGGTCTTCTGTACCTCTTGCAGATCTAAACCCATACTGTGCATCACACAAGATGTTTTTGTCGGTTGACCAGGCTGAGATTCTCTCTAGTATTATTTTACCCAAGATTTTAAATGAGGAATCTAGCAGGGATATGGGTCTGTAGCATCTAGGGTCCCCCCTTTGGCCCTTCTTAAATATGGGGATGATGACAGCTTGTGACCAAGTAGTTGGAGGTCTTATCTTATCTATACCAACTACGTTAAAAACATTAGTAAGAACAACTGACCACATTGCTGAATTTGTTTTGTACATATCTGCGGGTACGCCATCTGGCCCAGGGGCCTTCTGTGATGACATGCCTTCGATAGCACTCTGTACCTCTTTAATGGTAAAACTTAAAAGAGGGGCTTGAATGTCGATTGGCGTTAAATTAACAGGACCTAAGTCAATATTGCTGCCATAAATTTTTTGGAAATGGTCCAGCCATTCCTTCTCAGAGATATTTAGTTCCAATGGCGCATTTTCTTTCCCATTGAACAACGGTGTATTAACAATGGTCCAGAACTTTGCGCTGTCCCTCAGGGTAGCTTTTTCATATAAATCATCCCACGCCTGTTTCTTAATTTCCTTCTTCCTAGCTAGGATATCCTGATTGTATTGTTTCCTGAGCCTCGCCACCTCCATTCTATCACGGGGAACCTTTTTCAGTGCTTTCTGGAGTACTCGGTGTGATTTGGAGCATGCCTTATTGAACCACCCCTCAGCCTTTCTCTCTCTCTTTGTGGCTTTGCATTTTAGGTCATCTGCCACCTGGCGACAGATGGCTTCAAAAGACCCAATGATGTTCCCTTTAAATCTCAGGGGCTCTCTACAGACATTAATATCGCTGCCCACTTTCTCGTTAAGAGAGTGAAAGAACTCCTCTGGAATAACTTTGCTCCATTTCACCCGTCTCCCTTGATCCTTTACAGTGATATCAACAGTGATATCTACTTCTGAGTTTTTATTAAACAGTGATAAAATATTATCCTCCATATTCAACACAACCGGGTTGTGGTCACTATGTATGGTATGTATAGCATTGTAAAAAATAACATTCTGCAACATAACTGGTGAGATAAAAATATAATCTATAATACTGTTACAATCCCTAGCTCTGTAGGTTGGGACCCTTTCAATGCTGTCAAAAAACTCTGGTTCATAAAGTTCGTTTTCTAGAAGCAGATTTTCTAGGGTTGATCCCTTAACAGAGTGTTCAAAATGTGGGGGTTGGAACATATCTACATTAAAATTATCTATAAAGTGACAGTTTTGCTGGCATAAATGTACATTAAAATCTCCCAACAAAATAAAATATATCGACGCGGTTTGACTCTCTTTAAAATCACACAAAAACTTATTCAGGGAATTGAGATTTTCGATATCACCAGTGCCTCGGGTAGCGTTATAGAAGTTAATGTAAACGCATTTAGATTGGTTAGTCAATGTGACTTCCAAGGCTAAGATATTTTGGGATAGACTGTTTAATACTTTTATGGTTCCATTCATTTTTACTGACATTAAAAATTGTAAACCTCCTTTGTTTCGACCTGAGTTTGAGGGTTGTGCAGCAAGAAAGTAGGATATATACCCATCTATCCAGAAATCACCAACCGTATCCCATGTCTCCTGCAACGCTATCACATCATATTTTTTCAGTATATTTAACCAATTTAAATCTTCCCTTTTAGAGCGGAGTCCTGCAATGTTCCAGCTCATTAGGTTAACTATAGAACCCCTAGCATTGCTATTATTAGTTGTAGACACGGGGTCAGTAACACTATCGTCAGGTATTAGTCAATCAATTTCCTCCAAGTTTGATAGTGCTGAAAACATGTTTGATAGCTCCAAGCCATTACTTAATTCACGTCCCCGGTTTACATGGGTTATAGGTAACATACCAGTTGTTTGTGTTGCCCAGTGGCTAATGCTGTGAATTTTGGTTGGGGGCACATTGTGACTAGCCCTTTCGGGGAGCTTTTTTGGGAGTACAGGTGGGGGATAGAAGAAACCTAAGGGTACTGCTCTTATTCTATCCTCTCTAATCTCAGTTGCATCCCAAAATAGGCGGGATGCCTCATGGGGTCGATTAAAATTAACAATTAGACAATCCCCAGGGAATTTCTTCTTTGTATATCCCACCCAGTCCACACGTCTACCTGTTTGGATGTATTCTGAAATATTGTTAGGGCCAGTACAATTAGCATTACACCAAGTTTTTATATTGGCCAGTACTGAGTCATTTGACTCAGTTTCCCCAGGTTGTAAGACAGGAATATTCACCAAAATTGCTACAAAAGGAGTAGCTTCTGGAGGGAGGTGAACTGGTGGTCTCGGGCGAGGTCTTCTTGACCCTGCTGTGTTAAGTCCTTCTTGGGTAGATGTCAGGGGCATTGTCTTTGGAGGGCAAGGTTTGGGTGCGGGGTGCTGTTTAGTGCTAATTACGCTATCCCCTTGCCCCAATCCTTGACCAATCATCCCTTGTGGCGGTACAGGAGGGAGCTGGGGGTTAGCTCGTACAATATTCCCCTGCTCCATAGGGGATTGGGGTTGCCTCAGTGGGTTGGTAGGGGATTGTGGGGTAATATTGGGTGCTAAGTACCGCTGATCTTTCTCAAAAGAGGTTACAAATTTATTTATCCTGTCACATTTCTTTAAAATATCGGAAACACAATCCCTTAAAGTGTCAATAATATCTGTGGAGATTTGTACAAGTACCCCTTCAAGTTTGTCAACCAGGACCTTCTCCACCATGTCCTTGATAGATGATTCTAGGGCACTCAGTGGGGTATTATGTTGCTTACGTCGCTGTGCACCATATGGCCTGTGTTTGTTAGTGCGCTTGCTACTTTGGGGTTCAAGCTCAGGTTTCTGGGTGCAGTCCTGAGAGGAATGTACAATTTGGCAATCAGTCCCGTTCCCCTCCTCACTTTCTTGTACCAGTATATTGTCTGTGACTGCATCTGATACCCTAGAAATGGGTGCTTTTTCAATCACAATTACCGGGTCCAAAGGGATTGGGTGTGTAGACAGTGTAGGCAAAGATTGACTATCCGATGGTAAGGGTTCCAAGCCTAATTCGCGCTCTTTGTCTGCTATTTCCTGATTTAGCTTACCAACAGCTGTAGTCAGGAACGACATGATGTTAGCAGATGCAGGGGTTTTCCGCGCAATTTTTGCCTTAGTTGTACCCCCATTAGCAGAGGTTTGTAGTTTGCGCTTACCCATTGTCCGGTGTGCAGATCGAAGGGGGGATGCCCGTCCCGTTCCCTGTCGTCCCCGGACGGCCACAGACGGCCCGCCCTCTGCCCGGGCTCCGCCCGGCGCCGTCCGCGCGCGTCCGCGAGGCGGAGGGGGCTGTTGCCTTTTGTTGCGCCTCCTGGCGCTCGAACCGGAAGTGGGCGGTGAAGAACTGCTAGGCACGCTGGGAGTTGTGGTCCGCTCCGCTCCGCGGCCGTGCGATGGTGCTGCACAGCGGCGGGGGCGGCCACAACGTCAGGAACCCAGTGGCGCTTTGGTGGTGCTGTGATGCGACCCCTCCTGGAGCCGGTCTGTGAACAAATGGTCCCCGCACCTCACCGGGTGCTGCTGCCTTTTGTTGCGCCTCCTGGCGCTCGAACCGGAAGTGGGCGGTGAAGAACTGCTAGGCACGCTGGGAGTTGTGGTCCGCTCCGCTCCGCGGCCGTGCGATGGTGCTGCACAGCGGCGGGGGCGGCCACAACGTCAGGAACCCAGTGGCGCTTTGGTGGTGCTGTGATGCGACCCCTCCTGGAGCCGGTCTGTGAACAAATGGTCCCCGCACCTCACCGGGTGCTGCTGCCTTTTGTTGCGCCTCCTGGCGCTCGAACCGGAAGTGGGCGGTGAAGAACTGCTAGGCACGCTGGGAGTTGTGGTCCGCTCCGCTCCGCGGCCGTGCGATGGTGCTGCACAGCGGCGGGGGCGGCCACAACGTCAGGAACCCAGTGGCGCTTTGGTGGTGCAACACTTTGGAACTTACCGGCCATAGTGGGCCATTTCAGATGTGGGCAGTGCAAGGCATGCGACAGCGTCATCCAAACCAAGGAATTTACGTATCGTGATCAAAGAGTTCCACTTAGAACTCACACTAACTGTAACACATCGAACATTATATATGCCATCCTTTGCCCATGCCTGCTAATATATGTAGGTCAGACACAGCAGAAGGCGAAGGCCAGAATCCTTCAACATATGAGCAGGATAAGGTGCTCAACAGCTGGTGCACCTCTAGTCGAACATTTTTCAACAGCCGGCCATACACCAGAGAGTCTAAAGTGGGTAATTCTAGAGAAAGCCACCTTGGGGCCCCGGGGTGGTAATATTGCAAATATTTTGAATATACGGGAGTTGAAGTGGATGTTGAGGTTTGACTCCATTGAGAATGGGCTCAATGAACAAGATAGTTCTTTCTCACAACTGGCAACCTTGTCTCTTACTTGAATGTCATGACATCGGCCCTATATGGTATACATGTAATTCTATCTTATGACATCAGCCCTATATGACATATAATACATGTAATTTTATCCAATGCTCTGTAACAGATGAATCTGGATAGCTTTTACCTTCATGTGAACGGGATGCAGTTTAACTTGCACCTTGTTTATAATATTGCTATTGTGTAACATTTCCGATAATTGACTGGTGGCCTTTACCCTCATGTGAGAGGTACGCCATGCCATGTTACATCCATTGCCATTGACATGATTTTGATGATACAGATATGTCTTCGTCCAATTGACATGATTTCGATGATACAGATATGCCATCACCGTCCAATTGTTTTCTCATAAGTGTTTTTACGTGTCATTTATGTCACTTATGATTTTACATGTTGTGAATGACAAAATAATTTTGAGATTATTACCTTTCTCACAAGGATCCCTTGACTTACGTGTAATGTCAATATTCTCAAGATGCTTTCTCACAAGTGTTTGGTGCATCCTCCTTGTCAATTATGTGCCTTTACAGCGTATCTGTGTTTTAATTATGAGTTGTAAACATGAGATTGTTATCTCTTCTCATATTGCCTGAACCAGCGTGTACTGACAATACTTTTAAGAGATTCAACACCGTCCATAGTGATTCCTTCCCTCCGTAGTCTTTTCTCTATATCCATTTCGGTGCTCCGCACCACGTGACTCCGTTGGCATGGGGATATACCTCAACCCGGAACGAAGCATCGCCATTGCGATCCATGCTCGTTGCGGACCCGGACTAACTCCAATCCGGTAAGCGCCCCGCTCACAGTGTAGGTAACTACGTAATGAGGTACACCGCAAGAGGCTGGTCTGTTACAGTATCTCCTTTATTGTCACTGCAGCTATTGCCACGAAGCAGTTTCCGACTGATCCGGACTTAGAGACGCGACCCCCAGCACACAAGATCGTTTCTCGATCATTGCTATCTGGTGAGTCCCGCTATCGGGTTGAGTTTAATCGCATGAGCACTGCAGCACTCGCCCTTTTACTAAGACTCCGGTCTTCTAACCCCCTTTTTCAGATTGACTCCCGTAGCACCTTTGTGCACCAGCCTGACCCCGCCACGATCGCCACAGGACCGAGTTCCTTTGGTGAGTTCAATTTCAATACACTGGTGGCAGCATTAGCAATTGTCCACCTGCTAACGTGGGGGTCTTTTTATATTTATTTTTATTTTTATTTTTAATTTTGTAATTTTACATTCCTTAGCCTTGACTCCATTCACTGGGTCAGCAGAACACGCACCAATTGGGGTCGTCACCCTATTAATTTGTGGTAATCCCCTCTGTCACTCTAGTATCCGAGTATAGTATGTGTTAGTCCGAGTATAGTAATCGTTATTATATTTGGGCAAGTGTTTAGTGATTTGCCGTTTTTTGACTATCTACAGCTCTTTCACTTTAACGACGATCGAATTGGATATGGCACTATGATCTGATTGTATGCCTCTTTATGGTTGAGTTAAGTCGAACTCTTTGAATCCTTGGTTTTTGCTGTCCGGTTGCTGTGGTTTTGGACTGGCAACACTCCCTCTTTCCTCCTTAGTACTTTCAGATAGTACTTCTAGTCAGTTCATATTTACCCAACTGTACTATATGGATCCACTATGTATCAAGTTTAATAAAGCCACGGACATTTATATATGTGGCCTATGAATTTTATGTCACATGGATTGCCCTTTTCCCTACACCTCATGTGTTTACTGATGTGCCGCCTTTTGTTGAAACTAGTTTGGGATTCATTTCCATATTTTAATTCATATATTCTACATTGAATAGGTGTGTCCCCCTTTCCCCCGTCCTGATGAAGACCCTACAGCAAGGATAAACCTACCTGCGCATAGAGGGTCGAAACGTCGACAACCCACCTTTATCACCAACTCCACGCCCTGACTTTTCATTTGTTGAACTTGTTGGAGTATGCTTTTCATTTGAAATATTAATCAGAACCTTGCGGTCCGCATTCCTACACATATTGTGTAACATGGACGAGTAATGCCAATTGTTTGATTTAATTGTCACGAGAAAATTCTCCTTCTTCCTCCCTCCACTAATTCCTCACTTGAACACTCCCCCATCCCTTGCTCTTTTACTTCTTTGGGGCACTTCATGATTCATGTTCCAAATGTAAATATACGTTATATACTTGTCATAACCATTCACATTGTGATTAAAACAGTGTGAATAGACTTCGTTTGTGATTTGTTTATTATAGTCTTTGTACTGTATATTGTCCCTTGATTACTGGGACTCTCCCTTCTTAACGCATTGATCACCCAGGTCCCAGTGACATTAGATGGGTACAACCCCCTATTTATATCCCACTTCGTGCAGACACTGGTCTGCGAGGTTCTTCATTTATGTCCAATTAATTTGGACTTGTTGCACATCATGGTAGAAAGGGAACTTCTATCTTTTTCTGAAGACTACATAGACAAACTTCTTGAAGACTCAACTAATAGGTTTATTTCATCCGACATTTCTTCGATTGACTTCACACTAAAAGACAAAATCACCAGGTTGGAAAGATTGGAGAAGAAGCTGGTCCGTACCCGGTGGCATGGGCATCTTCTAACCAAGTATCTTAAAGAGAATATAATTCCCGTTGGGCTACAAATTAAGATTGAACCGGCAATTTTCGTCGAGGTACCTTAATTCAGAGAGGGGTTCAGCCACGTGGCGAATAACTGTTCCCGTCACTGGATGGTCCTGGGCGTGGAAACTGCTACAGACCAGATCCAGATAATCACCGCTGAAATTAAGACCTTGAAAGCGGAAATAGCGGCGGATGCCAATTTTGCTAGTGCCAAAGAAACTTTGACCAATCTTGAGGCAACCCTTAAAGATTTTGATTTAACAACACAGAATCGGAAACTTGAGAAATTGGCAAGGGATATCAGATTGTATGACAAGAAAAAAACATACCCCTACTTACAGGAGGATTATTATCGACAAGACCAACAAGGCAGATTCACCAATCGGGGACGTGGTGGTTTCAGAGGAAGGAGAAACTACCAAACATTCTCGGACTCCTCCTTCAGTTCTGAGGGGGAACAGGAACAACCTGGCCCAAGCTTCCAACCATACTATCCTGACTACGCATCATATCAGCCACATCAATTCAACCCTTTTTTAGGGCAACGCCAATGGACATGGCGACCACCACGCGGCAGAAGCAACAACTGGCAGCGTGGTCAGCAACGCGGGACCCAGCAGGGCAACAACACTTGGAATGGAGGTCGTGGCCAACCACAAAAACAGGTCCAATTTCAGACGGAACCCCAACACGGAGAACGAGTGACACGCAACAAAACCTACAGATGGTAACGAGCTATAAGGTTTATCCCAAACCCAGACTTCTCGGAGGTGCTCCATCTTTGACGGATAGCCCTGTCGTCAATATATCTAGTCTAGTCTTGAGTGATGATGAGATTAAGGTGCTGGGCAAAGGACTATCTTATGTCCCCACGAATATTCCCGATGCATTCCTGACTCGGAGTGAACTCTTTCAATTTTTTCGGAAGATTAGGTTAAGATATTTCTTCCGCAACTCTGAACCTTCATCACCATCATCGGTCACGGGTCTTAGACCACCCTCTACATTTGTCCCATTCAATAGCACGATGTCACATAAAATTCTTGCTTATGAATCTGTTGTCATTAGAGATGTACAAAGACTATTGGAAACTAAACCATTCATCAAATACAACACCAGCAAGAAAGAAAGAATGGCCCTGCAATCTCTTGCCAAAAATGAACAATTGATAATCAAGCCTGCCGACAAGGGCGGGGCCATTGTGGTACAGGACGTTAATGCCTATGAGTCTGAAATCATGAGGCAACTGAATGATGGTACAAGCTATCAGCTCATGAGATCAGATCCCTCGAAGATTATTGCCAATGAAATTCTGGAGCTCACCAAAGCTGGTCTGGAACAAGGTTTCCTATCGGAACTAGAATTTAGTTTCTTGAACAAAAAGTGTCCACGCCTGGCAACTATCTACACTTTGCCTAAGATTCATAAATCTATGATAGCTCCCCCAGGTCGCCCCATTGTGTCGGGATGTGGCTCGATGCTTGAGCCACTTGGGAAATATATTGATTTTTTCCTTAAACCATTGGCGGAAGGTACTCCTGCATATCTTCGCGATACGATGCACACCATTAACATTGTTGAGAATTCCACGTTTGATTCATCTAAACAACGCCTTGCCACATGTGATGTAGTATCCCTCTACACATCGATTCCCCAAGATGAGGCACTTATGGTCATTTCACGTTGCCTTGATCGACGCCCTGCACCAATTCAAGTACCAACTGAGTTCATTGTTGCCCTATTACGTATAGCGATGACCAAAAACTTCTTTATATTTAGAGAAAAATTTTACATGCAGACATCAGGAGTAGCCATGGGGGCGCCCTTTGCTCCTGATGTGGCCATTCTCTATATGGCGGCTTTTGAACAGGATACCATTCTTAGTCTGGTTAACCCATTCAGAGACCAGCTGGGTCTATGGATGCGCTACATAGACGACATCCTGCTAATCTGGAATGGAGATTTGGATGGATTGATGTTGTTCTTTGGGTGGTTGAATAACCAATCTGGACACCTTAAATTCACGATTGAATCTGACAATCACAAAATCAACTTCCTGGATCTCACTATCTATGAATGCTCGGGACATCTGCTAACAACACTTTATCGAAAGCCCACTGAGAGGAACTCTCTGCTACATTATAATAGCCACCACCCCAGAGCCCTACGAGATAATTTACCGTTTGGACAATTTCTACGGATTCGCAGGAATTGTTCCGACAAGGACCACTACTTCATCGAATCTGAAGAACTAAAACAACGACTTCTGAGCAGGGGATATCCTCAAACACTCCTCAAGCGAGCAAGGAAACGAGCTTGGTTTTATCCCCGGGAAGAGTTATTAACACCTAACACCGACAGAGGAAATCAAGAAAGGATTGTATGCGTGACTACCTTCAGCACACAGAGCAACAAAATTAAACGCATCATTAATCGACATTGGGAATTGATTTCTGATGATATCCAACAACCTAACCCGCCACTACACGCATTCAAAAAAGCACGGAGTGTGAAGGATCATGTGGTTTGCTCCCTGTTGAAGACCAGAGATGACCCAACAGTTGCAACACTTTGGAACTTACCGGCCATAGTGGGCCATTTCAGATGTGGGCAGTGCAAGGCATGCGACAGCGTCATCCAAACCAAGGAATTTACGTATCGTGATCAAAGAGTTCCACTTAGAACTCACACTAACTGTAACACATCGAACATTATATATGCCATCCTTTGCCCATGCCTGCTAATATATGTAGGTCAGACACAGCAGAAGGCGAAGGCCAGAATCCTTCAACATATGAGCAGGATAAGGTGCTCAACAGCTGGTGCACCTCTAGTCGAACATTTTTCAACAGCCGGCCATACACCAGAGAGTCTAAAGTGGGTAATTCTAGAGAAAGCCACCTTGGGGCCCCGGGGTGGTAATATTGCAAATATTTTGAATATACGGGAGTTGAAGTGGATGTTGAGGTTTGACTCCATTGAGAATGGGCTCAATGAACAAGATAGTTCTTTCTCACAACTGGCAACCTTGTCTCTTACTTGAATGTCATGACATCGGCCCTATATGGTATACATGTAATTCTATCTTATGACATCAGCCCTATATGACATATAATACATGTAATTTTATCCAATGCTCTGTAACAGATGAATCTGGATAGCTTTTACCTTCATGTGAACGGGATGCAGTTTAACTTGCACCTTGTTTATAATATTGCTATTGTGTAACATTTCCGATAATTGACTGGTGGCCTTTACCCTCATGTGAGAGGTACGCCATGCCATGTTACATCCATTGCCATTGACATGATTTTGATGATACAGATATGTCTTCGTCCAATTGACATGATTTCGATGATACAGATATGCCATCACCGTCCAATTGTTTTCTCATAAGTGTTTTTACGTGTCATTTATGTCACTTATGATCTTACATGTTGTGAATGACAAAATAATTTTGAGATTATTACCTTTCTCACAAGGATCCCTTGACTTACGTGTAATGTCAATATTCTCAAGATGCTTTCTCACAAGTGTTTGGTGCATCCTCCTTGTCAATTATGTGCCTTTACAGCGTATCTGTGTTTTAATTATGAGTTGTAAACATGAGATTGTTATCTCTTCTCATATTGCCTGAACCAGCGTGTACTGACAATACTTTTAAGAGATTCAACACCGTCCATAGTGATTCCTTCCCTCCGTAGTCTTTTCTCTATATCCATTTCGGTGCTCCGCACCACGTGACTCCGTTGGCATGGGGATATACCTCAACCCGGAACGAAGCATCGCCATTGCGATCCATGCTCGTTGCGGACCCGGACTAACTCCAATCCGGTAAGCGCCCCGCTCACAGTGTAGGTAACTACGTAATGAGGTACACCGCAAGAGGCTGGTCTGTTACAGTATCTCCTTTATTGTCACTGCAGCTATTGCCACGAAGCAGTTTCCGACTGATCCGGACTTAGAGACGCGACCCCCAGCACACAAGATCGTTTCTCGATCATTGCTATCTGGTGAGTCCCGCTATCGGGTTGAGTTTAATCGCATGAGCACTGCAGCACTCGCCCTTTTACTAAGACTCCGGTCTTCTAACCCCCTTTTTCAGATTGACTCCCGTAGCACCTTTGTGCACCAGCCTGACCCCGCCACGATCGCCACAGGACCGAGTTCCTTTGGTGAGTTCAATTTCAATACACTGGTGGCAGCATTAGCAATTGTCCACCTGCTAACGTGGGGGTCTTTTTATATTTATTTTTATTTTTATTTTTAATTTTGTAATTTTACATTCCTTAGCCTTGACTCCATTCACTGGGTCAGCAGAACACGCACCAATTGGGGTCGTCACCCTATTAATTTGTGGTAATCCCCTCTGTCACTCTAGTATCCGAGTATAGTATGTGTTAGTCCGAGTATAGTAATCGTTATTATATTTGGGCAAGTGTTTAGTGATTTGCCGTTTTTTGACTATCTACAGCTCTTTCACTTTAACGACGATCGAATTGGATATGGCACTATGATCTGATTGTATGCCTCTTTATGGTTGAGTTAAGTCGAACTCTTTGAATCCTTGGTTTTTGCTGTCCGGTTGCTGTGGTTTTGGACTGGCAACACTCCCTCTTTCCTCCTTAGTACTTTCAGATAGTACTTCTAGTCAGTTCATATTTACCCAACTGTACTATATGGATCCACTATGTATCAAGTTTAATAAAGCCACGGACATTTATATATGTGGCCTATGAATTTTATGTCACATGGATTGCCCTTTTCCCTACACCTCATGTGTTTACTGATGTGCCGCCTTTTGTTGAAACTAGTTTGGGATTCATTTCCATATTTTAATTCATATATTCTACATTGAATAGGTGTGTCCCCCTTTCCCCCGTCCTGATGAAGACCCTACAGCAAGGATAAACCTACCTGCGCATAGAGGGTCGAAACGTCGACAACCCACCTTTATCACCAACTCCACGCCCTGACTTTTCATTTGTTGAACTTGTTGGAGTATGCTTTTCATTTGAAATATTAATCAGAACCTTGCGGTCCGCATTCCTACACATATTGTGTAACATGGACGAGTAATGCCAATTGTTTGATTTAATTGTCACGAGAAAATTCTCCTTCTTCCTCCCTCCACTATTTCCTCACTTGAACACTCCCCCATCCCTTGCTCTTTTACTTCTTTGGGGCACTTCATGATTCATGTTCCAAATGTAAATATACGTTATATACTTGTCATAACCATTCACATTGTGATTAAAACAGTGTGAATAGACTTCGTTTGTGATTTGTTTATTATAGTCTTTGTACTGTATATTGTCCCTTGATTACTGGGACTCTCCCTTCTTAACGCGGTGCTGCACAGCGGCGGGGGCGGCCACAAAGTCAGGAACCCAGTGGCGCTTTGGTGGTGCTGTGATGCGACCCCTCCTGGAGCCGGTCTGTGAACAAATGGTCCCCGCACCTCACCGGGTGCTGCTGCCTTTTGTTGCGCCTCCTGGCGCTCGAACCGGAAGTGGGCGGTGAAGAACTGCTAGGCACGCTGGGAGTTGTGGTCCGCTCCGCTCCGCGGCCGTGCGATGGTGCTGCACAGCGGCGGGGGCGGCCACAACGTCAGGAACCCAGTGGCGCTTTGGTGGTGCTGTGATGCGACCCCTCCTGGAGCCGGTCTGTGAACAAATGGTCCCCGCACCTCACCGGGTGCTGCTGCCTTTTGTTGCGCCTCCTGGCGCTCGAACCGGAAGTGGGCGGTGAAGAACTGCTAGGCACGCTGGGAGTTGTGGTCCGCTCCGCTCCGCGGCCGTGCGATGGTGCTGCACAGCGGCGGGGGCGGCCACAACGTCAGGAACCCAGTGGTGCTTTGGTGGTGCTGTGATGCGACCCCTCCTGGAGCCGGTCTGTGAACAAATGGTCCCCGCACCTCACCGGGTGCTGCTGCCTTTTGTTGCGCCTCCTGGCGCTCGAACCGGAAGTGGGCGGTGAAGAACTGCTAGGCACGCTGGGAGTTGTGGTCCGCTCCGCTCCGCGGCCGTGCGATGGTGCTGCACAGCGGCGGGGGCGGCCACAACGTCAGGAACCCAGTGGCGCTTTGGTGGTGCTGTGATGCGACCCCTCCTGGAGCCGGTCTGTGAACAAATGGTCCCCGCACCTCACCGGGTGCTGCTGCCTTTTGTTGCGCCTCCTGGCGCTCGAACCGGAAGTGGGCGGTGAAGAACTGCTAGGCACGCTGGGAGTTGTGGTCCGCTCCGCTCCGCGGCCGTGCGATGGTGCTGCACAGCGGCGGGGGCGGCCACAACGTCAGGAACCCAGTGGCGCTTTGGTGGTGCTGTGATGCGACCCCTCCTGGAGCCGGTCTGTGAACAAATGGTCCCCGCACCTCACCGGGTGCTGCTGCCTTTTGTTGCGCCTCCTGGCGCTCGAACCGGAAGTGGGCGGTGAAGAACTGCTAGGCACGCTGGGAGTTGTGGTCCGCTCCGCTCCGCGGCCGTGCGATGGTGCTGCACAGCGGCGGGGGCGGCCACAACGTCAGGAACCCAGTGGCGCTTTGGTGGTGCTGTGATGCGACCCCTCCTGGAGCCGGTCTGTGAACAAATGGTCCCCGCACCTCACCGGGTGCTGCTGCCTTTTGTTGCGCCTCCTGGCGCTCGAACCGGAAGTGGGCGGTGAAGAACTGCTAGGCACGCTGGGAGTTGTGGTCCGCTCCGCTCCGCGGCCGTGCGATGGTGCTGCACAGCGGCGGGGGCGGCCACAACGTCAGGAACCCAGTGGCGCTTTGGTGGTGCTGTGATGCGACCCCTCCTGGAGCCGGTCTGTGAACAAATGGTCCCCGCACCTCACCGGGTGCTGCTGCCTTTTGTTGCGCCTCCTGGCGCTCGAACCGGAAGTGGGCGGTGAAGAACTGCTAGGCACGCTGGGAGTTGTGGTCCGCTCCGCTCCGCGGCCGTGCGATGGTGCTGCACAGCGGCGGGGGCGGCCACAACGTCAGGAACCCAGTGGCGCTTTGGTGGTGCTGTGATGCGACCCCTCCTGGAGCCGGTCTGTGAACAAATGGTCCCCGCACCTCACCGGGTGCTGCTGCCTTTTGTTGCGCCTTCTGGCGCTCGAACCGGAAGTGGGCGGTGAAGAACTGCTAGGCACGCTGGGAGTTGTGGTCCGCTCCGGTCCGCGGCCGTGCGATGGTGCTGCACAGCGGCGGGGGCGGCCACAACGTCAGGAACCCAGTGGCGCTTTGGTGGTGCTGTGATGCGACCCCTCCTGGAGCCGGTCTGTGAACAAATGGTCCCCGCACCTCACCGGGTGCTGCTGCCTTTTGTTGCGCCTCCTGGCGCTCGAACCGGAAGTGGGCGGTGAAGAACTGCTAGGCACGCTGGGAGTTGTGGTCCGCTCCGCTCCGCGGCCGTGCGATGGTGCTGCACAGCGGCGGGGGCGGCCACAACGTCAGGAACCCAGTGGCGCTTTGGTGGTGCTGTGATGCGACCCCTCCTGGAGCCGGTCTGTGAACAAATGGTCCCCGCACCTCACCGGGTGCTGCTGCCTTTTGTTGCGCCTCCTGGCGCTCGAACCGGAAGTGGGCGGTGAAGAACTGCTAGGCACGCTGGGAGTTGTGGTCCGCTCCGCTCCGCGGCCGTGCGATGGTGCTGCACAGCGGCGGGGGCGGCCACAACGCCAGGAACCCAGTGGCGCTTTGGTGGTGCTGTGATGCGACCCCTCCTGGAGCCGGTCTGTGAACAAATGGTCCCCGCACCTCACCGGGTGCTGCTGCCTTTTGTTGCGCCTCCTGGCGCTCGAACCGGAAGTGGGCGGTGAAGAACTGCTAGGCACGCTGGGAGTTGTGGTCCGCTCCGCTCCGCGGCCGTGCGATGGTGCTGCACAGCGGCGGGGGCGGCCACAACGTCAGGAACCCAGTGGCGCTTTGGTGGTGCTGTGATGCGACCCCTCCTGGAGCCGGTCTGTGAACAATGCGGGTTGGTGTATGGCACTCCCTATGCCTTTGCTGGATGCTTTCATGGCATCAGTAAGATAGGTAAAATGTTATTCATTGCCATCTAATTGGCAGTTAGGGTTCTTGTGACACCTTGCACCCCATTTGTGATGTTTCTGTCTAGGGTTATCAGTTTACAAATAATCATTTTGAACTGCTTTTGTTGCAGGTTCTGAACCTTGAGCTTAGATGGGTCTGAATCTTCAAATAGTTGTTAGTTTTTTGGACTTATCACATTTGCAACAGGGGACTGTGATTGAGTGTGTGGAGAATGACGAGTGCTAGGTCAATATCCTCCAAGCAGTTGTCATGGCCTCACTACAGGTTCCAGTGCAACAGTGGTTATGATGTCCTCACTCCCTTCTTCAGCTGTGTCTCCATGCTCCATAGCTGCAGGAATTAGATTTGTGGAATATGTTGAACCAGCATGGCTGGCACTATTATTGGGGTCAGCTATGTGAATATCTTCTGGGCATTCCCCTTCTGAGTGGTCACTGTCGTGAAGTGGATATTGTGTGCAAAAATGGACTGATTATACATTTGTGATTTGTACTTGGTTGTACTTTAACTACAGCGCCTGGACGCTTCGAACGAAGCAGCAGTTGCGCTCTCCCAAATTTTTCTTCATTCATTCGCACATTTATAACATTTACTATGACATTTTTTTTGCCCTTCTATTTTTTAGTAAAACTCTTTAAAACGATGTGTCTCATAAAACATAATGCACTTTGAAAGTACATGGAGTAACACTAGTGTACATCTAAGATTTCAAATATGTGTTTTCTCTACATATGGATTAGCAATATGTTTACTTGTCTGACTGACACCCTTCACATACACTGTTTGGACTGAAAGTGATATAGTTGGTTCGCCTAGTGAGGTTCCAAGCAGGTCTCAATTCCACCAGAACCACTGGTGGCTTCTGGTTTCAGGGTTCTTTACGCACATTCCTCTATATCAGTTGTTGGAGAGAGGGTAGGTGACCAACACATTCCTCAGTGAGGATTTCAGGTTCCTTTTCAGAACATTTTGGTTTCCTGTTCCTGCTGCCAGCATCCATCTCACTGTACATACAGGACATATTTTTTGGGGGAAAAGGTTGGACGGCAAACAAGCACTGGGATCCTAAATGGATCCGCCGAAGGAGCTGCTGCAACAATTCTATCCATCTTCAAACTGAGGCCTACTTCCTGCTGCAGATGTTATCACTGTATGCCGAACGCAATGGTCGTTATTAGCATCTCCAGTCACTAATTAATAAATCACTAAATGGAATTTTGTAAATACTACAAAAATGACTAAATAATGAATCTCAACTGTTTTGCGATTTATTACAGACACAGCGATTAGCAAATATCAAGTAGCAATTTGCAAGGATTCGGATTTTGGTAATCGGCAATCGCTATTCGCTCATTTTATACATATGGCCTAAATTTCACATATATTTGCTCATTTACATGCAGAAAATTTAGAATAGGAGGGATTTACCACACAAGCTAAATATAGTACTTGTGGTCCCTCTTTACAGTGTGCAGTAAATGTCCTACGCTCACAATCAAGTGTATTGATTCAATGCAATCAAGTCCATTGATCCATAAGATGGCATCCTCACTGTGAAACTAAAGACTTTTAATGCTACGTGTACAGGAGTGGTCCCTGTACTCACTTACTGCTGGGATGTGTTCAAATCTAAGTCCCTCCATTTTGGACTATGAACCTACACCCCCCCCCCTTTTATATCTCTCAATTAAACATATATAAAAACTCTCTGTTGTCTGTATGCTGTTCTCATTACTTATTAGAACATTGGAATGTTGGGAGCTCCATTGAAAACAATGGAGTGCTCCGGGCTTATAATGGCTGGTATAAGCCTGGAGCTCCAACATTCCAATGTTTCTTTGTTCACAGCTCTGGTTGTGAACAAAGGCTTCAGGGAGCCTGAGGGGATTCCAATCCCTTCACGCTTCCAAATGGCTTTGATTTTTTTGTTAGAACAATCTGGCCTCTAGTGACAGAATGTTCTAATAGCCTTATAGCCCTTCGTAGATGGGCTATACCGCTATTAAAGTCCCTCTCCCTTGTTAAAGGCCCTCGCCTTCGGCTCGGGGCCTTTAATAGCTGGTATAGCCCTCTACGGCGGGCTATAAGGCTATATTCAATTGCAATAGCAGGGTGATATAATAGAAGGATCTACCGTGGCTCTTGGGAAAGCCAAGTCCACATTCACGGTGGTACTTGTCCAAGAAGTGTTCTACACCTTTAAATGGTGAGGACAGTAATATGACAGTCCTGAAAGAAGGTAAGAGAATAATGTCTCCTAAAGTCCGCCTTGGGTTCAATTTAGCCCCAAGGGTAGGGTAACAGAATTTAAGGTTTTTAATAATATACTGCCAAAATAATGAGGCCAGTATATCGACTACCACAATATCATAAAGGACAGCATGTACAGGTCAGTATAGATTTACAATTATTAACTACATATATTTGTACTGTGGTTATATATATTTTAAATATGTGTGGCAGTGTGGTGAAGAATAGCAAATCTATTCTTACCTGTGTAGATTTACGTCACTATATTGTACTAGTCGATATTTTGACCACACAGCAGGATGTTATTTTTATCCTCAATATTCTGAAATACAACCTCCCTAAGCTGAGAGGCTTTGACTGTAGGACATTGTCTTTGGGAGGGCCCCATTCTGGAAGGGTGTGCTTCCAAGGGGCCTAATAATTCACCTACAGAGTTGTTAGCACTTCCTTGCTGGGGTTCGTTTCACTTAATGCCCCCAATGGAGCTGCAGGTCTGGATCTACAGCTCCTCTCTGTCTCCTGTGCTTCAGTGTCTCGTGAAGACCGGCTCCATGACATGGCGATCCTAGGGGGCAATCAGAACTCCAGTGGCTTGAGGAGACTTGATGCCTGGTCATCCACTTCTTGGGTTCCTATAGGTTCCTGCCCTTCCTGTCGAGTGGGGAACCCTGAATAAACAGGATTAGCCCACCTTTTTTAGGGGTGATATCGGATACCTGCCACCCATGTCAGGCTAGGAAAGTCAAAGTGCCTGCATAAGTGCTCAGTAGCCAGCACACACGCAAACGTAGGCTCTCGACAGAGACCAGCTCCAATGTCACACTAAAATCCTTGAATGTTTCAAACTAACAACACACACACGTGCAGTTAGCTAATGACAGAAGCGCTCTCAGCTGGTAGAAACCTGTTACATCGCTGGTTGATACACCAGCCTCACTTTCTGGAGTAGAAACATTGTATACATCCTTACAGTAAACAAGAGAACAAAAGGAGTGGTGGAGGGTTCTAGGGGAATTTGTTTATAGACCGAGAAAGTACCTTGTCCCCCAACTCAACAGCAAAAAAACACGAGAGGTACTCAAAGTCTGGAAATGAAAAATCTACTGGAACCTAATTGTGTCCCGTATTCATGTTCAGACCACACCGTTGATCTAAACAAATGACAATGTCATGTCAGAGAGGTGAGACAGAGAAGATACAGAGTCTAGAGGGCTAGAAAAAGTACCCATCAGCCCACTCAAAAGTGGAATCTCGTCATCTGGGTTGTTGGAAAAAGGTGTCCTCTAGGCTCCTCCTCAGGGAGAGTCTGAGGTTGCCTAATAATGGACCCTGGGATCAAGCATCCAACCAACAGAAGACAGTATGTGAGCGGAAGGGGCAAAGGTTGCAGTGCTCAGAAAAAAAGAAGAACAGAATAGGAAAATAATCCTCGTGATTAAAAATACCTACTTTGATGACATAAAAAACTTTATTGGGTCTGACCATCAAAGTGGTATTATTAAAAGCAGTATGCTGATAGCATGCAAGGAATTGCTATCTATCATGTGTGTTAGTTGGTCGACATGTTTCAGCCTATAACGGCTTTCTTCAGGACCTATGATTTGCTACTGCAACACTTACTTATCGTGATATGAGACGTGATTTATAACCATTCTCCAATAGATTCAGAGGAAGATGGTGTATCTTCTCCTGTGTATACAAATGTGGGAGACAAAAGTAAAACAGTGTTAGAAACATGCATTTATGTAGCATAAACCTCACAACTCTGTACAGTTGGAATACATGAAAAATGTAGTTCTTACTCACCCTAATTGTAGGGAGAACAAACCTCACCTCACCTGGCAACAGCTCAGGTTGGAAGGAGGCCACGCACTGAAAATAAGCGCATGGATCTGAAATTAATTTCAGAGCAACTATTTCAGTCACACAAATTGTATTTAACATTTCATTGGCGATACCATAGGGCAAATAGGCAAGACTAGGTCAAGAGGGTAAAAAACTGAGGGGAGCCTCCATCAAGGAAATTCCATCAGGCCATCTCGCTAGCTGATCAAATTAACCGAGTTGTACCACAAGGAAAGCAAGACGCTTGTATATTAGCGCTTGGGTAAATAATTAGTACACAGTAAAAAGTATCACAACTTCTGTACTCTGTCAGGGTTGTAAAGCCACCAAAAAATAAAGCGCCAAAAACCCACCTCTCCGTCGTTGCCTCGGGTTGAAAACTGAGCCGAGGGGGAGGTGAAGAGCTAAGTTGTAAGCGGTGTTTTAAAAGTAGGTAGCAGACCTGAGAGAAAACTCTCTATGTGCGCGTTCCTATTGGCTAGCTGTCTGTGCATGACATAAGCCAATGGTGGCAGTCCAGGCTTCCGTGCGGAACTATCAGGAGCACGAAACTGTTGACCAATGGAGGGCCATTCAATTAGAATGAAGTCCGTAAGGGTAGCGGACCTTGTTGGAAGCTCATCGGCGGAGTATTCTCATAGGTTGTCTGTCCAGGCCAATAGCTGTTGACTACATGGAAAGTGTCAAGGCAGACTGTAAGACGGATTGCGTGATTGGTGGGATGTAAACCAATCGCGCAGTGATTATGTCGGAAAATGTTTAGCGGATTTTATAGAAAAGACCCGCGGAAAGGCAGTACTTCTTAGGTCTTGCAAACAAAACAGGTGATGGACAGAATGTGGATCAATGTCACACATTCACCCCAGTCCAAAGATCTGGGCCCAAATCCATCGTTTTTTTGCACTCCACACCACCCTGGGTTAGACAATGGCGATATGCAAATCAGCTCTGACCCTGTGCCCCATGGGAACAGTCCAGTCCGAACTACAAAAGCCATGTCCTTCCCAGAACGGAATCAAGCATCCGAGGACCGGACCGGTTTCGAGGTAACACCTCTCATCAGCCCGGCTAGCTTGACTCCAGTGGTGTGGAGTGCCTGGGACCCACGTCTGAGCATCCCCAGCGCACTTATGGCGGTATTGCAAACAAAACAGGTGATGGACAGAATGTGGATCAATGTCGCACATTCACCCCAGTCCAAAGATCTGGGCCCAAATCCATCGGCTTGGTAGTTGGGACTGGATTGTTTCCATGAGGCACAGGGTCAGAGCTGATTTGCATTTAGCCAGTGTCTAACCCAGGGTGGTGTGGAGTGCAAAAAATGATGGATTTAGGCCCAGATCCTTGTACTGGGGTGAATGTATGACATTGTTCTACATTCTGTCCATCAACTGTGTTTTTTGCAGTACTTCTTAGGTCAACATATGATACAAAGCCAGGTAGTTTTCCAACCACGGCCTTGTCCCAAAAGGCCGTGGTTGGAACCGAGGCAGACGGAGAGGTCAGGGTCAAGGCCAAGTACAATGGGCAGTCGATCAAGATCCCCCGATGACCCACAACAAACGAGGCCAGTAGACATTACACCCCAGCCCACTGAAGATTTGGTTGTAAACTTGAGCAGCCGGGTCATTACCCCCAGTGAGCTAGAGGTTCTCAATAGAGGTCTCGGGTTTGTTCCCACCAACTGCGGAGAACCTTTTCTGTTACGAGGAGAAATCGAACGATTTTTCAGGACAATCAGGCTACACTATTTCTTCAAGGATAAAGAGCCAATTGCATCAATTGAAGACACGAGTACAGGGCTAAGAGTCAAATCCACCTTTATGCCTCTACTCCAACAAGTACCATCCAAGGTTGGCACTTTCGAGGTAGCAGTACTGCAAGATTTGAAATCTATCGATTTCTCTAAAGAAGGCAACTACCAGAACCTTTCAAAGAAAGACAGAGCCGCCCTTAATACCCTTTCCAAGGACACTGCAATAGTGATCAAACCGGCGGACAAGGGGGGAGCCATTGTCGTTCAAGACACCAATACATATCGCACTGAATGTCTCAGACAACTAGGCAACACCCAGTTCTACACCCCCCTTGCTGTAAATCCCACCGCTAGACTCACCAACGAGATTAAACATCTAGTGGAAGAAGCAAGCACTGAGGGATGGATCACTCCACAAGAGGCCACTTTCTTGGTTACGAAATGTCCTATCATTCCGTATTTCTATGCTCTTCCAAAGATTCACAAACCGGCCAGACCACCGCCCGGCCGTCCAATTATTTCAGGAATTGGATCTTTGTTGGAACCACTATCAACTTTTGTTGATGTCTTTCTCAGTCCTATTGTGAAAACCATGCCAACATATCTTCAGGATACAAAGGATATCCTACGTACACTACCTGAGGTTCTTTTCGACATCAACACTGACATATTAGCTAGTTTTGATGTCGAATCATTGTATACCTGTATACCTCAAATTGAGACACTAGAAACGGTACAAACACTTCTAGAGGACTTCTCTGTTGACACTGTTACTCCCATCCATTTTATAATGGAACTGGCAAGAATTGCCATGACTGAGAACTTTTTCGCCTTTGAGGAATCTCTGTACTTACAGATTTCGGGTACATCAATGGGCAGTAAATTTGCACCGAGCCTGGCGAACTTATATGTCCATCAGTTTGAGACTCAATATGTACTTAACAACACCAACCCACATCATCAACAACTGATGATGTGGAAGAGGTACATTGACGATATTATAGTTGTCTGGCGAGGAGACACACAATCCCTCTTGCTTTTTCAAGAATGGCTGAACGGACAGAACCCTTATCTCAGGTTCACACTGGAGTACAGTAGAACTGAACTCCCTTTTCTGGATTTGGTAATTTTCCCACAAGATGGACATCTGGCCAGTTCCTTATATCGGAAACCAATGGCACGCAATTCATTGCTGAGATTTGATAGCCATCATCCCCGTTCCCTCAGGGAGAACCTCCCATTTGGCCAGTTCCTGAGGGTTCGGAGGAACTGTTCCGACACTGTAGATTTCCATTCCAAAGCCAAGGATCTCTCTAGTAAGTTGAGAATGCGGCGCTACCCTCACACTCTAGTTCGTAAATCTTTAAAACGCGCTGCGAACAATCATCGAGAGGCCCTACTAGAACCTCCAGTTGAGAAACCACCTCTTGATAGGATGGTGTGTGTCACCACATATAACACCTCTTCGTCTAAAATTCAGAAAATCATTAGACAGAAATGGCGTATTCTGAATAGCTCTGGAGAACATATTCCTTTGCCATTGTTCTCTTTCAAGAGGGGGACTAATTTGAGAGACGCTCTTGTCCATACAAGACCTCGAGAAGGAGTCGCAGAATCCACTTCCAACTTGTGGAACCTTCCTCCAGTGCAGGGACATCATCCCTGCGGCAACTGCTCAGTGTGTGCCCAAACCAGTAAGACCCTTGTAGTCGACATTGGCACCACTCGACCTTGGATACTCAGACGCCACACGAATTGCAACAGTGACAAAGTCATCTATCAAATCACCTGTCCCTGTGGCTTGAGGTATATAGGGATGACAGCGAGAAAAATCAAATTGCGCATACAAGAGCACAAGAGTACAATCAGACGCAATAAACAGGCTACCCGCCTTACCTCGCATTTTCTAGATAAAAAACATCATCCTGATGATTTGAAGTGGTTAATCCTTGAGCAACCACATATACCCAGTCACGTCACAGACATTCCACTGTTTCTCCTTAGGAAAGAACAAAGATGGGTCTATAAATAACGCAGCGACACAGAAGGGTTGAACGACGACATCCCGTGGATGCAACTGTGAGCTCCTACCCAGTATCATTTAGCTGATATGTTGTATCAATCCGCTGACATTTTTGATATTCATATGTCTGTATATATCTGGCATGGCATCATTGATGCTTCTGAGTGTTTGGCTACAATGTCACACACTGCTGACATCTGCCCATCCAATTTAAAAACCATCTGGCTTTGTATAATATGTTGACCTGCGAAGTACTGCCTTTTCCGCAGGTCTTCTCTACATAGTTTTCTACACAGTCCGCTACATTAGAAAAACTACCTGGCTTTGTATCATATGTTGACCTACGAAGTACTGCCTTTCCGCGGGTCTTTTCTATAAAATCCGCTAAACATTTTCCGACATAATCACTGCGCGATTGGTTTACATCCCACCAATCACGCAATCCGTCTTACAGTCTGCCTTGACACTTTCCATGTAGTCAACAGCTATTGGCCTGGACAGACAACCTATGAGAATACTCCGCCGATGAGCTTCCAACAAGGTCCGCTACCCTTACGGACTTCATTCTAATTGAATGGCTCTCCATTGGTCAACAGTTTCGTGCTCCTGATAGTTCCGCACGGAAGCCTAGACCGCCACCATTGGCTTATGTCATGCACAGACAGCTAGCCAATAGGAACGCGCACATAGAGAGTTTTCACTCAGGTCCGCTACCTACTTTTAAAACACCACTTACAACTTAGCTCTTCACCTCCCCCTCGGCTCAGTTTTCCACCCGAGGCAACGACAGAGAGGTGGGTTTTTGGCGCTTTATTTTTTGGTGGCTTTACAACCCTGACAGAGTACAGAAGTTGTGATACTTTTTACTGTGTACTAATTATTTACCCAAGCGCTAATATACAAGCGTCTTGCTTTCCTTGTGGTACAACTCGGTTAATTTGATCAGCTAGCGAGATGGCCTGATGGAATTTCCTTGATGGAGGCTCCCCTCAGTTTTTTACCCTCTTGACCTAGTCTTGCCTATTTGCCCTATGGTATCGCCAATGAAATGTTAAATACAATTTGTGTGACTGAAATAGTTGCTCTGAAATTAGTTTCAGATCCATGCGCTTATTTTCAGTGCGTGGCCTCCTTCCAACCTGAGCTGTTGCCAGGTGAGGTGAGGTTTGTTCTCCCTACAATTAGGGTGAGTAAGAACTACATTTTTCATGTATTCCAACTGTACAGAGTTGTGAGGTTTATGCTACATAAATGCATGTTTCTAACACTGTTTTACTTTTGTCTCCCACATTTGTATACACAGGAGAAGATAAACCATCTTCCTCTGAATCTATTGGAGAATGGTTATAAATCACGTCTCATATCACGATAAGTAAGTGTTGCAGTAGCAAATCATAGGTCCTGAAGAAAGCCGTTATAGGCTGAAACATGTCGACCAACTAACACACATGATAGATAGCAATTCCTTGCATGCTATCAGCATACTGCTTTTAATAATACCACTTTGATGGTCAGACCCAATAAAGTTTTTTATGTCATCAAAGTAGGTATTTTTAATCACGAGGATTATTTTCCTATTCTGTTCTTTTTTTCTGAGCACTGCAACCTTTGCCCCTTCCGCTCACATACTGTCTTCTGTTGGTTGGATGCTTGATCCCAGGGTCCATTATTAGGCAACCTCAGACTCTCCCTGAGGAGGAGCCTAGAGGACACCTTTTTCCAACAACCCAGATGACGAGATTCCACTTTTGAGTGGGCTGATGGGTACTTTTTCTAGCCCTCTAGACTCTGTATCTTCTCTGTCTCACCTCTCTGACATGACATTGTCATTTGTTTAGATCAACGGTGTGGTCTGAACATGAATACGGGACACAATTAGGTTCCAGTAGATTTTTCATTTCCAGACTTTGAGTTCCTCTCGTGTTTTTTTACATCCTTACAGTGCCCAAAGCCATTGCTTACATAGTGTTCAGCAAGCAAATAAATTCCTGTAGTCCTCAAAATCTATTACACACCCATACATACCCGTATATGCAAGGGATCAATGTATACTGCCGGACGCCTTGATAGTCCTGTGGCTAGTGGCTAGTCATTTGATGGATCCACATAGCATTCAACGTGCTGCTTGCTCACATTTCTGTCATCTGTCCTTCAATCCCATGTTCCCTCACTACCATCTACGCACCCTCCATCTAATCAAAATGCTGGTAGTCCTTGGGCATTTCGAAGCACACTCCTTCACCAATCTGCCACAATGTGGCAAGTTCTTCAACTTGTTTGCATTGCTCCCAAGTACCCAAATCTTTTTCCCTGTGCTTGGTGGTTGTGACATGCCTTAAGGAATATCACAGATAAATTACACATGTCTGGTAAAGTCTCTTTGTCCAGGCAGGTTTCCTACAACATATTCATTCATTTTAATTTTTTGTAGTAGCGGGTGGGGCCCACAATCGCTGAGTATAACCAGTCTGCCCCTCTCCCCCTGCCTCCAATGGTGCAGCAGCTGGTTCCTTGGATGTTTTCTACACTTTTCCAGTCCCCTGTGGGTAAATTGTCCATCAAATCTAGAAGGGCCGATTCACAGAACTAATCTGAGATAATATCCTAAACTTACTACTTTTGGTATTCACAGAAGGCATTTAGCAGTAGTAAAGTTAGGACTCCTAACTTTACTACTACTAAACTGAGATAAAATACTAAACTTACTACTTTTGGTATTCACAGAAGGCATTTAGTAGCAGTAAAGTTAGGACTCCTAATCTTACTACTACTAAATGCCTTTTCTGAATACCAAAAGTCGTAACGTTAGGATTTAGTCTCAGTTTAATAGTAGTAAAGTTAGGAGTATTGACTTTACTACACTAAATGCCTTCTGTGAAAACCAAAAGTAGTAAGTTTAGGATTTTATCTCAGATTTGTTCTGTGAATCGGCCCCTGGATTTATTTTTTTAATTGTCTGAAACTTCTCATACCAGGGTCAGTGCTCTAGTCAAGAAGTATCACCTTATAAGTCTTAGTGGCCCAGTGGCTTATTCATCATTTATCTCCAAATTGATCAAAATTGTGGAGCATGTGAATTTTCAGTATCAGCATCACACTCAGGTTTCTGCTTTGTGGCCTCGGTGTCCTGGGGCTCTAGAGCGTCAGAACTATAAACAAGAAATCATGAGGCTGCTAAGTAGCAATGTTAACGACAGAAACATTTAACATGACCCCACAAAAGAAATACAAGTAGAGATCCAAAATGTAATGATGAGACCTATAAGGAAGGATGGCTTACTGTACATGAACGTAGCTTCCGAATTAATAGGAAACCCTAGGACAGTGCTATATATATTTTACCCAAGATACATAAAATAAAGAAAAGCTGCATGGAAGATAAATTATACCAGGAGTAAATTCCTTCTTGGAGCCATTAGCAAATTATGTTGATTCGCTCCTAAAACCATCCATTAAAGATGTCACATCACATGTTAGGGACACCTCTGACTTCATAAATCAGATTAAAGGTCTTATTGGCCACTGCGGACGTGGAGAGTCTTTACATCAACATCCCCCAAGATGTTGGATTGGAAACTATTGAATGGTATCAGGAAACATGGCCACATCCACACACCGTTCCTACCAGTTTGGTACTTCATTTGGCTGAAATTTCTTTAAAGAAGAATTTCTTTAACCGCTTCCATGCTCGTGACGGAACCGCTCCGTCACGAGCCTCGGTTGAGCTGTGCTCATGACGGAGCGGTTCCGTCATGGCCCGCTCGGCGCGCCTGCGCGGCGCTGATTTCGCGCCTGCGAGGCGCATTCTATTGAGCAGGCGGGGCCATGACGGAACCGCTCCGTCATGAGCACAGCTCAACCGAGGCTCGTGACGGAGCGGTTCCATCACGAGCATGTGAGCGCCGAATTGCCGCCGCAGTGAAGGGGTTAAATGTAATCAGTCATGCTACATCCAACCGAAGGGGATTGTGATTAGATGCCCCTTTGCACCGGAATTAGCAATAGTGGTCATGGCGCAGTACGAGGATAAATGGGTTTACAGGAATAAACCTAATGCTAATCAGATTTCCTTATGAAGAAGAAATATAGATGACGTTCTTCTAATCTGGAAGGGGACCTCTGAGGATTTGATTGCTTTTCATAAATGGATTAATGCACGAATGTCAGACATCAAATTCTCCTTTATTCATAATAAACATGAGATTAATTTCTAGTATTTCATGATACCACATATGGAAGAGAGTGTTTAGACATCAATGTACCAAAAAGATACAGACAGGAATTCTTTCCTTCATTATTCCAGCTTCCACCAACGTACTCTCAAACACAATTTGCCTCCTAGTCAGTTTCTGAGAATCAGGAGAAACTGCTATAAGAAGGAGGATTACTTTTTTCATGCAATGCCATTCTTGTCAAATTAGTGGAGAGGAACTATCCACATAACTTGTTACAAAGATCTTTAAAGGAGCATGGTACCCTCCAAGGGAGTCTTTGCTGGAATAGAACATCAAGGTGATGACAAATTGAATGGTATGTGTGGCGACATATAATCAACACACAGATGCTATTAAAAGAATTTTCAGGAAGAATTGGCATGTATTCAAACATCATGGTCCCATCATGGATGAACCCCTTTTCACTTTATGAAGAAAAAAGAACATTAGGGACCTGGTGGTACACTCAAATAATGAAAAATGTTGAAACTTAATACAAATATTGGGACTCCCCCCCATTATGGGTCACTACAAAGGTAGAAACTTGACAGGCTGCCAATCAACCATAGAGGGCATGGAAATTGTGCACAACCAATGCAAAATAAAGCATATGGAATTCAAAAATTGCAACACCTCAAATATGATATACTTCATCCAATGTCCCTGTGGTTTGGCATATGTTGGAAAAACATTGCAAGAAGTGAAGAAGCGCACAATCCAGCACACATCTCTCATTTGCAACAGGACTATTACAGCTCCCTTGGTACAACATTATCTCTCAAATATTCGCACAGAGAACTACATCAAGTGAGAGTTTTAAACCAAGTTGCCCCAATGAATGGCAATATGGAATCAGCACTGTTAAAAGCTGAGCCACGCCTAATTCAGACGTTGTGAACAGTTGAAGAGGGCCTGAATGAACATTCAGAGGTCTATAAGATATGAATGTGTGTTATGATCTGAGGAACGCCTTTGATGGTGTATACTTTGTCTTCAATGACTGCCAGGGGATAATTAAGGGCAGGTAATTTGGATATATTTGATATATTTTGATATAGTTGCCATGGTAATGTCATACCAACTATAAACCTTTGCAATTGAGAATACATCTCCCATGAGTCCTGAAGCCGAGGGACGGTCAAGCTGCAATTTCGGCATTTTCAATAGAATTCATTGCTGTATTAAAAGGTACACAAAAACATAATGATTCCCACACATTAAAATATGTGTATAATGAAGCACTTATGTGAGCATCACTCTAACGATGACATTCTTGAAGCCAGGACTATATGTCCCATGATGCTTGAATCAGGGTCATCTGGTGATGACACAATCGGTTAACGCTCATAGAGTTGATGGAGTGTGAACTGCGAATTACAAGGAAGCAGTCCCTCTGTTGCTGTGGACGCCGGGGCAAGAGCGGAACGATGCCTGCTGCCGCGTGCTTGAACAACACATGATGAAATTTCCCTGTGCTGCATTGGAGGGACTGGGCCTGGCGCGCAACACCCATTGGGCTCACGGGGCTTCAGACCCCCCCCCCCGTCGTGTGTGTCAGCCCGGGCTGACACAGCTTCGCGGGCTGGCAACCATCTAAATTGCAGCCGCACCCGAGTACTTAACAGGTTTTTAAAGACCATTTACGTGTAAATGAGGCTTTTGTTGTGTGTTCACCCCTTCTTACAGCCCCTCTGTATTTGGTTTGAAGAATTAGCCCACCCCGAAATATTTTTCAGAACCCCCCCCCTGAAATGCGGCTCTAGTTGCCCGTCTGGACTGGGCAGAGCAAACCTGTGGGTACTACAGCATATATGGACCTTAAATCTTTACTCGAAAAACTTAAGGTACAGTTTTATTGCCGGTGGCAACTGATCGTGCAATTTGAGATTATGTGACTGATATAATGACAGCTCTCCATTTTTCTTTGCTTCTTTTTTTAAATTTCCATCAAAACATTTTTTGAAAGCAATCGTAATATAATTGTATTATATTGTTATTGCATTTATATAGCCCTTACTACCCCTGAAAAGGCGTTGACGCGCTTTTTTGGTGAGTAGCATGCAGCTCCGGAACCCACAAAGGATTAGTGGTGAATTAGTATAGTAAAATAGAAAGTCATTTGAGTGGTGGATATATTAGTCAGGTATTTGGATTGAGAAGGATAGTAGAGGGACAGAAGAGGGAAAAAAGGTTTGCATTTATATGGAGCTTGCTACCCCTGATGAAGTGTAGAAGCACTTTTTCGGCGAGTAGCACGCTACTCTGGAACCCATAAAGGATTATTGGTGAATTAGTATCGTGAAATATGAAATTAGTTTGAGTTGTGGACATGTTAGTCTGTTATTTGTTTAATTGCATTTTGTTCCTTTTAATCTGGTATGTCAAGGAATGTGCACTGATAGGAAGTAAGGTGAAGGGTTAGCTTTCTGTTTCAGAGTCATTCTGTTTGCAACTTAAACAGATAATATTTTTAAAAAGTTCAATACATAAATACCCTGTAATGGATATTGTGACTGTCCATACCTGTCTTGTTCACAAGAGTAGGCATAGCGCTGGAGTGTTTGGGTGCAACTATAAAAAGAGACTGAGCCTTTGATAGTGGGCTGATGGCCACTTCATAACACCCACACAAGAGGAAATATCTTAAAAGACTTCATGTTGACTGACTGCAGGATGAGGTTGTTTGAAGACAATTTTACTTTTGTTTATGTTGATTACTCAGCACCATTCTCTTTATTTATTAGTGAATAGGTGTTTTCCTCTATTTAATACCCTTATTGATTGGGCACGTTTTAGATTTAAGACGAATGTGCTGTAAAGTGCAATGCTTTCTTTTAAGGAACTGGGCGCTAAATGGTATGATTAATCTATTCATGTTTTTGAAGCATTGTGCAAAAATACCTGAGTTCAGAGAAACTATGAATGTATGTGCCTTTACATTAATACAGGCATGAGTTAAAATGTCTGCATCACCAAGGTTGTATTACATTGGTATTACATTGGTACAAAGGCTGTTCTCAGTGTTAAAAATCTTAATGGAGTCATGTTTGGCATCTACAATGAAAAAACAAAATCCCAATCCTGGCCTTGGGAATAACTTCATTTATAAATGATTCACTTCACCAAGGATCAGTATCTATTGCAATGAAACACCAAATTATAACAATCGTGCGAACCCTCTGTACCCAGTAATTTACAGAACATGTGCAACCTCCATTTGTGGAATCTAACAATATCCTTAATGGCAGCCAATCATGGCAGATGGACTAAGATTGCAATTGCTGACATTAGTGGAGACATGACCCTCTCCCTTGATGAGCACCATTCTGAATCCCTGATCATTTTATGGCAGCTTTTCTGGTCCACGTGCATTGAGAGAACACATTTTGGTTGTGGATAGAGAGAAGATTTATATACGCCTCTTGTTTGACTGCATATTAGGATATACGGAGTGAACACTATACGTGGGCTTTATTCCCCTGAGGTACCTCTTGTTGGAGTACCTTGAGATCATCTAGTCCCTGGTTTACGGGGCTTATGTTTGTTCAGTTGCACCCTGTAATTTTGCCCTCTGTCCTGAGGAAGCCCATAGAAGCGAGTGGCTGAAACGCTACCGTGACTGCGTCGACATTTATTTGAAGGAGTCCGTTTGAAACTTTAAATTGGTTCATATATCAACATAAGCGCCTTTATAAATATCCTTTGAGGGTGGTTCACCTCTGGCGCGACTTCGGACTACCTAGAAGTGTAGCACTTTGATTTAAGAGTGCACATGTTGTCAGTGTTTAGTATTGTGTGTTTTTTGTAGGGCCGAATTGTTATATATTTGTCTTTGTAGATATTGTATATGTGATGTATATACTGTACATCATATTATATGTAGAGATGACTGTCCTTGCATTTGTTTGTATAATCCATTGTTGATATACTGTTTGTGTTTCACTTTATCTTGAGATACATGCATATGTGACTATAACTTGCGAATACAATTTTCTAAAAAAAAAAACTTTCATTTTGATACATCAGGGTTTTTAGTTTATCCCTGTATGAAAATAAATATTTGAATTGATCCCTCTGTACTACTTTGTATTTTTCACATCTTTTTGATGTTTGTGCTCATGTATATGAGGGTAATTTGGGCCTGACCCTTATTTTTGTTTAGTAGAACCTCTCCCTTGATGAGCATCATTCTGAATCCCTGATCCTCCTCGACCTGTCTATTGCTTATATTGCTGTCCATCAAAAGATACCACAGTACCGCTTGGAATATTGGGCTGCTAGCAACATAACAACACTCCAAGGGCCGTATTAGGCACGGCTGCGTTGGTGCTAGTTTTCGCTGTGCGTCAGAGTATGTGCCCGATCGCATTACAGAGCACCGGTCTGTAATGCGTTGTGATGTTGGCGCAGACTTTGAACTCTGCGTTTATGTGCGTTTGCGTCTGTGTGTATATTGTATTAGCGCACAGACGCAAACGCACATAAACACAAACATACTCTGGCGCACAGTGACAATTAGCGCTGGCACAGCTGTGTGTAAATCGGCCACATGAGTGCTAATTTCTGCTATAAAACCACAGCCAACACTATAGGAGGGGATCACCATCATCTTCAGTGAAACACATTACCTGCAGGGTCTGACAGGGCCCATCACGTTATGCCCTTTTATTCAACATTTACTGGGGCCCATAGGATGCAATGATCTCTTAATATCATATCCAATTTCGAATGTTTGCTGATGACGTTCAACTACACATTCATGTAGACAACCAAGCAGAGCAGAATAAAAAACTGCTACCTTTTCCTGAAAGATATACCTGTGGATGAGGTAGAGCTATGTCAGCAGTGTTCTAAGCCCCAAATTCTCAATGTTGGGACTGCAGCATACAACAACATGCCTTTTACCTGGCCTATACAACAAGTGGCTATCCCATCTTCAGCAACAGCAGTTAAGAATTTTGGGATATAATTCAACGAAAGTCTATCATTTGGCCTACAAAGCACTAAATTGGTCAAAAACACAAATTTTCACCCAGTGTCCTTATGGAAAATTACTTATCTGCTCTAAGTAATGCACTCGGGCACTGGTGTTATCAAGAGAGAGCACTGGTGTTATTAGGGGAGAGGAAGTGGTCTCACAGATAGTGCTGCTGACTTCGGAGCTGGGGAACCAAGTTCGAGTCTGGCATCGGCTCAACATCCTGTGATTCTGGGCAAATCACTTAATCTCCCCGTGCCTAAGAAAAAAAATGAATGTGTCCTTGTGTAATGTAACTGGTGCGCATGTAAAACGCTCCAATACCATTGGGTCGAGTTCACGATATATAAATTTGCAAAAGAAAACAAAAAGACACAAGTACTCTAATAATAAGTTTGCTGGAGCCTCCATGAAGGAGACAACTAAACTACAGAGCCTGCAGAACGAAGCTGTCAATCTCTATTTTAACTTAAAATATCCTACCCCCACCATACCAGCTCTTAAAGAATTTCACTGGATACTACTGTGAATCACTTCTAAAGAACAGTAGGATAAAGGTCCAAAATACCTTCAGACTCTTTTCCTGTCCTAGACACTGACCCACAACTTGAGATCCAGAAAGGCAAACCTGATCACTCAAGCTAAATTTAATCACATGAAGCATGGAGATCGATAAGGAGATGGGAGCACAGCTTTGTAAATCACTACACATCAACCTGAGAATCTTCCCCAAAAGCCTGCCTTTTAAGGGAGCATGCTTCTTCAACATTGAAACTATCAGGGTTACCCACTAGATATATAGACTGGGATGGTGGAAAATTAACTTCTGACACATTTCCGAACATGAGTACTTTCTGGAGATTTCTTACCACCTAAGCATAGTGCTGCAATTGTTTTTGAAAGAGAATTGGTTCCCTGTTCTCCTTTCCTCTCCACAGCATAACTCGATTGTGTTCCAGTTCAGGGAGGACCTCACTTGGCAATTCATGCTGGACTGTTCCTATTGGAGCAGGGTCAAGACTGATTTGCATATACCTGGATCCAAACTGAGGTGCCAAGATGTGCAAAATAATGATAGATTGGGATGCCGCCGAAGGGATTACCAGTGGCTGAGATGAATTCAATCATTCCATCCATCACTGTTTTATGTACTAAGAGGGATGGGAATGCCCAGACCTGGGTTCTGTGCACATTATGTCACTGGAGCCAAGATTTACCCGGCTGATGAGCCTATAACTAGGACAAACGGGTCTTGAGTTACTTGTGTTCCTGTTCAGGGAGGACCTGGCTTGGCAGTTCAGGCTGGACTGTTCCTATTGGAGCACGGTCAGAACTGATGTAAATATAGCTGGAACCAAACTGAGGTGGCATGGTGTGCAAAATAACAATGGATTGGGATGCAGCCCGAGTGATTACCAGTGACTGAGATTATTTCAATCATTCCATCCATCACTGTTTCGAATACTTATTCCTCACCACAACAGCAGCATTACGAAGTGACTGCCGTCATGAGCCAGTTCTTTACCAAACATTTAATTAAATAAACAAGGTGTATCATTCTGATTACCTAATTGACATCATACCAACTGTCTAATCTGTATTTAAAGCCTAATTAATAGACCCTTTGGGGACAGTGAAATCATGTTGCTTCTTCTTATTTATGTTGTGTTGGTGTTTGCCTAAATTAGCTTTAAGGGCCTTATTCAGAGATTGGTGGACATGGCATTCCTTCACAAACAAGGGGGATGTTCTGTCTACCATATTACAAGAGCATTTTAGTCAGCGTCTAGCCTCATCTAACAATAAGCCACAACTGAATCAGCAGCCTTTAATAGCAAAGTGGGCAAACCATTGACTGGAGCTTTTGGAAAAAGGGCCACCTCCACCTCTGCCTCCACCCACTTTGCGCTATCCTCATCCAGTTATGTTGACACCGACCTCTCATGGAGAGCAAATTCATAAATACAATTTTTTTACAATTCTTACAGATTCTTGGCATACTGGTTATTTCATTAAGTGTGAATAGCCATACAAATGTAGGGGCCTATTTATGAGGAAGTTAGTGCTGCATTAGCACCACACAAGGTGGTACATGCACAACGCAAACCTCAAGTACAATTTATGAAGGGCTCGCAAAACCACTTTGCATACCCCAGAGTGGCTTCATAAATCTGGAGCAAAGAAAAAACAGCACAAATCGCTGCATTGCATTGCTCTGCCCTGGGAAGGTGTTCCATAGGTTCTGCTTGGATGCTCCCACGCAACTCCCATTGTTCTTTGGCGTATTCTCAGATCTACCAGTACTGGTAAACCTGGAAATGCACCAAAAAGTTATGCCTTCCCAGGGGAGGAGTAACGAGGAGAAATATCTCTAGTTCTCCTCGTTTCTTCTTACATTCTGCAGCACACATAGAAAGAGGAATATGTTTTTGAGGAGGCAAATTGCAACCTAACTTATTAATATGCATGAGGTAGGTATAATTGAGATGCACTAGGAATGGCTAATGAAACTCAAAAGAGTTTCTTACATTAGGAATAGTGATTATCTTATTGAAATCGCAATTAGGTAATATCTATTCCTAATCTTCGTACATCTAGCCTTTCGACTTTTTTTGGAGACCAAAATCCTCCAGGTGGGACAAGCTTGAAGCTTCATCCAACAACATTCTCTTGAAATCAGACACCTTTGCCATGAAGATCCAGTGAAGATACAAAGGTGTTTGAAGTCCAAATCTTTTTTAAGTCCTTTTTCTCAGACTTTCTGGAGCAGCTCCTCTTAGTCACTTCTAAGGCTCCCAGGAACTCAAGGAATGCACTTAGGGACCCAGACTCATTCCACCAGAAGCCAAAAGCTAAGGTCTTACACTATTACTCTAAAAGTGAAGTGTGCATTTCCTGCTGTTTCAATGTTTGTGTGTGCTAAATGACAGGCAGTGGTAGATTCCTTGATAAAGATTGGAAAATATTTTTTTTCTTTTCACCTTGTTTGATTATATCTCTATTAAAGTACCTCTTACCCCGGAGAATAAAAATCCTCCCTCTCTCTCTCTCTCTCTCTCTCTCTCTCTCTCTCTCTCTCTCTCTCTCTCTCTCTCTCTCTCTCCCTCTCCCTCTCTCTCTCTCTCTCTCTCTCTCTCTCTTCAATCTTCCATTCCACTCTCTAAACAAAGTTACTTTAGGTGTACACTAACCAACTGCACTACATAGTCATGGGATTTCGATTCAAATGTCATAACTAAGTTTTGATGCAGACCAGAATGAGTCAGTGTGGCCTAGTGGTAAAGACCTTAGACTTATACTCTGAAGGCTAAGAGCCTCATTACGAGTTTGGCAGTCCATGAACCGCCATACTCACGGTCACACTCCGAACTACACGAGCTCGGCAGTCTGACCACCGTATTACGAGATGTGTGGATTGCTATTGCAAAGACCATGCTGAACCGCCAACACCACCACACACTGCAGACCGCCGGGGTTGAGGTTAGGCCATAGGGCCATAGGGCAGGTACAGGAGAGTTTCCCCGCCGTCTGGATTACGGGTTGGCTTTTCAATGCACAGATTGCGGCAGTGAGACTGCCAGCTTCAAGTCAGAGGAAATGAATGATTTGAGGTGCCTACTCACCCATTTCTTGTTTTCCTCCCTCTGTTAAATCTTTATATAACTTTACTTAGCTATTTCCCCATTTTCTGTGAGCAACACCTTGCCACAAACATCTAACCAGTAAAGTGCTACAAAGGCAGCTCAACAATGCCAGCTTCCTGAGGTCTGGTAAACTCACCATAAACTCAATGTTCACTGGTGAAGGAGTGCATAAATCACATTTCTGTCAATCTGAAATCTCTTGCTTAATCGACATGTTCCACATTTAGGCCCAGATTTACTAAGATTTTGTGTCAGAGTTCTCTCACTTTTTTGGCGCAGCACTGATGCAAAATCTATTTTGGGATTTACAAAGCCAGATGTGTGTGGCTTTACATGACTTTGTAAGCAAATAAAAAAAAATAACACAGCTTCCTTTGCTGTGCTGCGCGTCATGAAATCTTAGTAAGTATGCCCCTAAGGCCACAGCTACAACACTGGCACATCCATCTTGCCTGCACGCATGACACCGGGGTTTCCCACATAAATAAAGGACACTATAACCATACACACAAACAATCATGCTTTGAAGCCTGTTCTTACTAATTGGACAAGGTTAGCACAGAGCTTTGGGGCCACATCAGTTGTAACAACAGGTTATTTGAGTAGTGAGGTCAATACAACACAACTAAATTGTATACAGGCATAGCAATACCAACACAGGCACCCACTTGTTTTATCAAACAAAATAGGTTTTGTCGAAATGAGATCTGTGATGAAATCTTTTGTTACTCTGAACATCTGGTATTTGATCTCTGAAGTAGCAGAGCATTAGGGGCCAGAACCCAGAGGAATATTTAGAAGGGGATATTGCCACCAGAAAGTCACTTTTAGTGACGTTCTGATGGTGATGTGACCTTCTCCATATTTACAAAGCGGCATTGAGCCACTTTTTGTGGTTATTGCCGCCTTATAAATAATTCAAGTAAGGGATGGCTACAAGGGATTTTGTTTTCAAAGTCGCTTCACTGAAATGGTATGTTACTTATCGGTTCTTTAGCAATTTTAACCTAATGTATCCTCAGGATTACTTTAATGTTCATCACCAATTTCAAAAAGTAAACAAATACAATCAAGAGAAGAAACGCATAGCAAGAAGAGAATATATTCAAAATTATTTATATTGAAATTGATTGGGTGGAGAATGTCATGGGGATAGACATCGAACAAAACTCTTAACATAAAAGTTAGGAAAGGCAGTGTATCTGTGTCAACTAAACAATTCATAACAGTGCATCAACTCCAACAATAACAGAGGAAAACCAAAATCATAAATGCATCATGGTGTCCTTCAATACAAATAATGTTGAGGAGTTGATGTATTAGGTTGACGTTTCGGTCTTGTATGTTGTCATCTGTCAGACCATCATCAGGACTAAGCTTTTCATAAAGTAAAAACCCCCTATACAAAGACAATTATATACAATTAGATGATCTATTTACAAAAATCAAATAACATCATCAAACAATTTTTACATAAACTATAATCATGCTGTGTGTTAACTGTGTTCAACCAAAAGAGCTATTTCCAGGGTTGGAAACTTCTCTTGTGAGCCCAACATCACCTGAGTTTATTTCAGAAGAGCTAACTTTCTTTAAACAAAAATCAAGTGTAACTTAATTAGAATAACACAAGGGCTCTTTATATTTGACATGTCCGCTGGTTAAGGGATAACACTCTATATACAATAAGTAGAGCTGTATCTTGAATTAAGATCTTATCTTACTTAACTGTTGTTACGTATGAAGACAACTTAATTTCAAGTGATCTCAAATTATTTAAACGGATCCAATTCAATAACATTAAGATAGATGTTAACAAAAAAAGGAATGTTTTCACTATCAATGTCATACTCACTTAGGTGCATTAAATGTAGAAGGCTAATTTTCAAGAATGGCCACTGGTTCCAACCAAATGTAATTAGCCAAGTAAATCTACAAAGGTATGAGGATGTAGTTTAGATAAAGGAGTATGATAATTTCGTAATATACTCAATGAGACTATAGATGACTCATAGGTAACATACCTTATAGGGCTCTTCTTTATATTCAAAGAGCTTGATAGATGAGGATGTTTGGTATCCAGAATAATCAGGAATACTCGCAACGTCTGCAGTGAAGAAATATATTCACTTTCTAAGATATTGTTTCATTTAGTATATATACAAATGTTCTAGACAAATTCATATTTTCGGTCATTGTATAGATATTCGACCACAGGTTGTTTTAATAGGGTGAGGTGTGATCAGTGCCACAAGAGTATAGTCTATATACAAATTTATAAAGTCATATTACTGACAAGTGGCAAAGGCGCAGCGATCTAAGTACAGCGATGCGTCATTTCGTGCGATGTTAATACTGCTCAAGTGAGCACAGCGATGCGTCACTTTGTGCGATGTTAATACTATTCGAGTGAGCTCATTTGCTGGATGCATCTCTTTTATTGAACGCATCTCTTGTCTACATCGTAGTATGAGAAGTCAAAGCAGCGATCTTTTGACAATGCTCTGTTACGGGACGCGTTTCGATGTTAATAATAAACCAGTTTCTGCCAAACGGCACTCTAATGTATTTCGTGGACAGAGACACTCGATAACACTTTACCATTAACGGATGTGGGATTCAAAAAGGTGTTCTAGACGAAAGCGTTAAACATAAATGCCACCCTTCAATAAAATTGTTCACGCTTACAGTCTGGGGTTATCGATAGTTTAGCAGTCTTCACGCTATATTTATGAAACTGACCGTTACATAAGTTGGTCCACCTAGAATGAATCGGCCATCTTGGAATGGTGTTGAGTGCCGAGTTTTGCATACAACGGACTAGAGGAACAAATCAATAGGTCCCTAGGATCGACTCGAATAATCATAAATTTACATTGTTCGACCATTTAGTCTCTGTATCCAGATTGATATTTATATCATGGCATAAATTCTTAATTTAGAGATATCCTACACCAATTTATAGGGGGCCGATTTTGTGGCTGTACTTCGTACAATTTAGATTGTTATACAAACGTTGGTAAAATCATATTGATCATCAGAGGGCCTATCCAATGTAACATTTGGTTTGAGAACTTTTCACTTCCGGGTACGATCATTTAAAAACACTCCCCCGCTCCCAATCATTCTGTTGTAACCTCTTCAACTGGAGTCCCAGAGATTACCCCGCAAGCAGCTACCGATGACTGCAGAGCGACTTTATGCCCGAATCAAGTAAGTCGATAGGCTATCTCCGTCTGACGCTTAGCGGTCAGTTTTACTTAACGCCGCCTTTGTTTAAAAGCCGTCTTTCCTAAATCACTAGCGGTCAGTTTCATAAATATAGGGTGAAAAATGCTAAACTATCGATAACCACAAACTGTAAGCATGAACAATTTTATTGAAGGGTGGCATTTATGTTTAACGCTTTCGTCTAGAACACCTTTTTTAATCCCACATCCTTTAATGGTAAAGTGTTATCGAGTGTCTCTGTCCACCAAATACATTAGAGTGCGGTTTGGCAGAAACGGGTTTATTATTAACATCGAAACTCGTCCCGTAACAGAGCATTGTCAAAAGATCGCTGCTTTGACTTCTTATACTACGATGTAGACAAGAGATGCGTCCAGCAAATGAGCTCACTCGAACAGTATTAACATCGCACAAAGTGACGCATCGCTGTGCTCACTTGAGCAGTATTAACATCGCACGAAATGACGCATCGCTGTACTTAGATCGCTGCACCTTTGCCACTTGTCAGTAATATGACTTTATATATTTGTATATAGACTATACTCTTGTGGCACTGATCACACCTCACCCTATTAAAACAACCTGTGGTCGAATATCTATACAATGACCGAAAATAGGAACTTGTCTAGAACATTTGTATATATACTAAATGAAACAATATCTTAGAAAGTGAATATATTTCTTCACTGCAGACGTTGTGAGTATTCCTGATTATTCTGGATACCAAACATCCCCATCTATCAAGCTCTTTGAATATAAAGAAGAGCCCTATAAGGTATGTTACCTATGAGTCATCTATAGGCTCATTGAGTATATTACGAAATTATCATACTCCTTTATCTAAACTACATCCTCATACCTTTGTAGATTTACTTGGCTAATTACATTCGGTTGGAATCAGTGGCCATTCTTGAAAATTAGCCTTCAACATTTAATGCACCTAAGTGAGTATGACATTGATAGTGAAAACATTCCTTTTTTTGTTAACATCTATCTTAATGCTTTTGAATTGGATCCGTTTAAATAATTTGAGATCACTTGAGATTAAGTTGTCTTCATACGTAACAACAGTTAAGTAAGATAAGATCTTAATTCAAGATACAGCTCTACTCATTGTATATAGAGTGTTATCCCTTAACCAGCGGACATGTCAAATATAAAGAGCCCTTGTGTTATTCTAATTAAGTTACACTTGATTTTTGTTTAAAGAAAGTTAGCCCTTCTGAAATAAACTCAGGTGATGTTGGGCTCACAAGAGAAGTTTCCAACCCTAGAGATAGCTCTTTTGGTTGAACACAGTTAACACACAGCATGATTATAGTTTATGTAAAAATTGTTTAATGATGTTATTTGATTTTTGTAAATAGATCATCTAATTGTATATAATTGTCTTTGTATAGGGGGGTTTTACTTTATGAAAAGCTTAGTCCTGATGATGGTCTGACAGATGACAACATACAAGACTGAAACTTCGACCTAATACATCAACTCCTCAACATTATTTGTATTGAAGGACACCATGATGCATTTATGATTTTGGTTTTCCTCTGTTATTGTTGGAGTTGATGCACTGTTATGAATTGATTAGTTGACACAGATATACTGCCTTTCATAACTTTTATGTTAAGAGTTTTGTTCCATGTCTATCCCCATGAAATTCTCCACCCGATCAATTTCAATAAAAATAATTTTGAATATATTCTCTTCTTGCTGTGTGTTTCTTCTCTTGATTGTATTTGTTTACTTTTTGAAATTGGTGATGAACATTAAAGTAATCCTGAGGATACATTAGGTTTAATTTGCTAAAGAACCGATAAGTAACATACCATTTCAGTGAAGCGACTTTGAAAACAAAATCCCTTGTAGCCATCCCTTACTTGAGTTATTCACTGCCCAAGCCTACAAGGGTATATTGGGTTTTCCCACCTTTTTGATAGCCTTATAAATAAGGCCCCTTTACTCACAACACTTAATGTGGAAGGGGCATGCCATGAGTAATGCTGTGGGCATTCCGTCGCAACACCTATTGCCCCAGATTTACAAGGAGGTGTAAATCTGAGGCACCGCTAAAAACGAATGCCATGCAAAAGCAGGAGTTAGAATGGTGATACAAGGAGAAATACTTTAATTTCTCCTCGTTTCTGCTTTTTCTATGTCTGCTGCATTCTGCACATATAGAACGAGCAAAATGCTATTAATCATTCCGAAACAAAAGCATTACCTCGGGTCATATTGATATATTTTGGCAACTTTTTACTGAGACAGGCTGTCTACGATATAGCTAAACCTAATGCAAAGAAACAGTTTGAGGGCTTTGCATACTTTGCGAAGCCAGATTTTGCTTACGCAATAGTGGAGCGTAGTTGGCAACTTATGCAATTAATGACTTCATTCCAACAGGCGGGAGCATTGGTATTTCTCCAAAATCCGGCTAGGCTGAAGGTGGTATTTAAGGAACAGACCTTCAACTTCAACTCAGAAATACAAGCCTAAAAAATGTTAGATGATATTGTGACAGAGCTAGAGGATCCAAGATATAAAAGTTATGAGCGACCTTATTATTTGAATAGTTTAAAAATGATTTATAGTAGTTACGCTTTTTTGGGGGAGAAACACGGGATGAAGGTATACCGTGATGTAGCTGCAAATGTAGGAGAAGGGGTAGAGAGGTGGATGGATTCAGATGTCCTCACACAGGCTCAAATCGGAGTCTGGTAGCCTAGAAAAGGGTGGAGGGGTGGGAGAGGATGGGGGGAAGGCTGTCAGACAGGTGATTAAAAAGGAGATGAGAAACGTATGTAATTTGCTAGAGGCTGGAAGCTCTGGTATAATCATATGTGCAAGAAGAACAGGGATATTTGTGGATAAAATTGCTATACGGATTGTGGGAGGAGGAGCTTTATTTGGACTACAATATGTAAGTGTATGTGGGTGGCAAAGGCTATGTCGGTAAATACAAGTGGTTTCAATGATATAAAAAAAAGACAAAAAGTGTCAGTAGGGTTGCAAGCTTTGTGACTTAATATTGTATGTCTTCAAGAAACACATATCGAGGTTTCTCAAACATGTTTTAAAAACACTAGGGTTTAGGGTGATAAGTGCAACGTCACAAGGGGCCAGGGTCCGAGGGGTTGCAATTCTAGCTAAAGGTGGTGGGCTGGTGTTTAACGGATCTAAATCTAATAAATTTGGACGGTGGGCAATTACGAAGTGCCAATATGGGTCGGGTAGAAACTGACACTTTGCACTTTATATGGAAGTAACAGTGATGATGTGGCGGTCCTGGATGATATTTCAAATGAACTTACTCATTGGCCTTTACCACTGATGGTCTGTGGGGATTTTAATACTAATCTTCCCAGCGATTGGTCTATGGAGGAGGTATGGCGGTATGTGGGTCGGAAGCCTAAAGTTTTCAAGGCATTAAAGAACATGTGTCAGACACATGGATTAGTGAATAGCTGGCAGACTACAAATTCAAATGACCCAGGGTACACATATTTTTCTTGTCCACACTCCAATCATGCCAGACTGGATTATGTGTTCATTTCCAACTCCTTAAAAACAAAATGTTTTATAGAGAAACTGCCACGTGTTTTGTCGGACCACAATCCATTAGTATGTAAGCTAGAAGTAGAAATGAGTAATTCCAATACAAGGTCCTGGACATTCGAGAGGTCCCTGCTTTTGGATAGAGAATATTGTATACATATGAGAAAATGGATTCCGAACCTTCTAAAAGGTAATGTACGGAGCACTACAATTCAAATAGTGTGGGGTGCCTTAAAGTCCGGAATCAGAGGTGAAACATTATGATACTCCCTAAATGCTAATAAACAAGCCAGGGAATCCTTGATGATATTACAGGATAACTTGAGGTTGGCAGAAGAGGAATTGGTGAGAGCGGTTACAACAAATAAGGATCTAGAGAGAATACAAAGACAGGTCGCAATTGCTAAAGCAGCGATTATTAATATATTTACAGATAAGGCCGTTAAAAAAGCTACACAGCAAAAAGAAATAGTATATGATGTCAACTAACAAATTAGTCACCAACTTGCGGTGCGTACAAGACAACAGACCTCTCTAAATTTGATCTGAGAGATTAACGATCCTATGCTAGGGGCAAAAAACTGACCCTGTACTCATAAGAGAAGCTTTTGGGAGATGTATCAATATTTATATACAGCAGATGTGGTGTGTGGGCAGCAAGATATCGAAGGGTATCTAGACAATATATTAGGTGAAAATTTTGAGGTTGAAGATCAAGAAAGTCTGGAGGATCCACCTGGAAGAAATCTCAAGGGCTATTAAAGGTTTAGAAAGTGGGAAAGCGACTGGAACAGATTGCATTCTGTTGGAATTTTATATCACCTTTATAGAGCAAGTTCAAAATATCATTTCCAACCTTATGCTACATGTTTTTAATGGTGGTCAACGTCTGAGCTCCTGGTCAAGGGCGAAAATTGTAATCTTCCCAAAGAAGAATAAACCTCCAGAGCAAATGGGGTCTTATCGCCCTATCACACTCATTAATGCTGACTCAAAGATATACTCCAAAATATTATCCAATAGAATTGCACCTATTGTCCATAAAGTGATTTCCAAACGTCAACATGGATTTGTGCCAGGGAGGTCCACCATAAGCCATATTCAAAGAGTTATTACTCTATTTGATGCTATGGATGTTGCAGGAGACCCTATGGCTTTGGTCTTACTTGACGCCGAAAAAGCCTTTGACAGGGTCTCCTGGTAATATTTGTGGGCTGCCTTGTCTAGGGTGGTAATTAAGGAGGGATATATTCAGGCAGTTCAAAAGCTATGTGCCGACCCAACAGTGGCAGTGATGGTTAATGGTAGGTTATCAAAAGTATTTACAATCTCCCGAGGCATGAGGCAGGGTTGTCCCTCCTCCCTGCTTTTATTTGCGATTTATATCTACCCTTTTATCCATAGATTGGAAGAGAACATAGGAATAGTACCTATATGGTCACAGAATAATCCCACCAAAACTTTAGCCTTTGAGGATGATATAGCTCTGGTAAAGGCTGATCCAAATATTGCCATGATAATCATTGAAGATGAGGCCAAAAGATTTGGACAAATATCTGGCTATGTTCTTAACCAAAGCAAGACACAGATTGTTTTGAATGATAAAGCAAAAATGAATGATATACATGTAGTAGATATCTAGGTGTCTGCAAATCATCTAAACTAGATAATGTGGTTAAATTAAACATAGAACCAATTATGAATACAGTGCAAAAAGTTCTTCAACGCCTTGATAATTTGCATCTTTCTATTTTAGGCAGAGCCAATGTTATTAAGATGGTGTTTTTTCCAATGATTTTATACTTGTTTAGGGCAATATGTCTAGAATTTATGACACAGTGGTTTAAAACAATTGAGCAAATGTTTTCTAGATTCATTTGGGCTTTTTCACAACCACAGTGTGCTTATAAACTTCTTACCCTACCGAGAGAAAGGGCCGGGCTGGCACTCCCGAATTTAAAAGCTTATTACTGGGCCTCTGTATTGCTTTATAGTAGGGAATTATTACAGAATGTAAGGGAGGATGCACAGTCGGATGCTATACCATCTATTTTCAAACTTGTGCTAGGCAGTGGGAGTAGAGGCTATCTTTGGCGTCAACTGCAAGATAGTTACCATAAAAAAGGTCAGGTTCAAAACTCTGTATAGTGGGTGGAAGGAATGGAGTGCAATAAGAAGATTGCTTGGGATTGGCAGAATTTCTTTTTATACCCCTTTGACTGATAACCAAATTCTTCCAGAGGTTTTTAGAGGAGCTAGTATAGAAACATGGAAGATTGCAGGAATTGTCCAATTAGGCTGTTTTTTCACCCCATAGGGAGACAATCTTTTGAAGAACTGAAGAAAATGTTTAATTTAGACTGGCAGGATTTGTTAAAGTATCTTCCGATAAAAGACTTTTTGTCACGGAAGGTAGGGGGGAAGGGTTTATTTGAGAAAGTCGAAATTGTGGAGAAATTACTCCAGGATAAAATAGGCACTATTGGAGAAATATATGCACTTATTAATGCTGTATTACCAGATGATATGGATAAAGTTTCACAGAAGTGGCAGGAGAAACTAGGAAATTCAAATGAGGAATTTAATTATGCATATGTCATGTCACAAACTATTTTAATGTCTTCGAAATTACAAACACAGTTTTTTAAAACTTGGGTTTTTTTTGTATTACACCCCTGATAAAATTGCTAAATGGGGAAGCGGCAAGAGAACATTCTGCCCGAGATGTTCGCTGTTTAAAGCAGATGGTGTCCATAGTTTTGCTGCTTGTGATGAGCTATCAAAACTGAAGAAAGATTTCGGGATTTTTTTTTACTGAAGTGCTGCAAACAGAAATAACTTTGACTAATGATGCCATTTTATATGGGGATGTGGATCCTAATAATGCAAAGACAGGTCATGAATTGAGTTTTATTGCCATGTCTGTATTAAGAATGTGTATCGCGTCCGCCTGGCTGGACCCTAATGCCTCAACCTTTCAACAATGGCTAGCCAGGATTTTGCCAATTTTCAATTTAGAAATGACTATATGTAGACGAAAGGGCAGAAAACTATGTAGAAGAGGGGTGAAGATATGGACTCCCCTGCTTGAATGGAGTGAAGCTCAAAGTAGTGAGTAGATTGAAGGAGATTATCTTCTCCAGGGAAGAAGGGATGTATAGAATTATTTGCTAAAAGGATGATATTGTAACTGTTATGCTGATCTACAATCGATTTAATCCGGGCTCAATACTTTATGTAAGTATGTAATTAATTTGAGTGTCGATTCCTTTATGACGTGGAGGGGGAGGGTGGGGGAGACAGTGGTATTTTGTGTTTTTTTTTAAACTGAATAAAGATTGTTTAAATTAAAAAAAGGAACAACAGCATGTTTACACAAAATCGTATTTTTCCAAAATGAATACAGCTTATTTTACGATCTTTTCAATACCTATATGTTTACTTGACTTCTATAAATATGCTATTTTGTGGTTGCTAAACAAGTGCATATTTGTTTCTCAATGTATAATCTTTGGTGTAAATATACATTATTTCCGATCATTGTCCATCTCCACACAGTGCATACATGCATGAATAGCCGCTCTTCACCCTCTAAATGGTGAGTAGCTTGAATGTTTTGTTACGGTGAGTTGGTAGCAAAAAAGCTGACTGGAGCCAGTAAAATTAACATTTCTTGAGACCTGGTGGCTGCCTTGCTGATGGGAGACCTGCCCTATGTCCTGCAGAGCTTACTTACAGCGTGCAGAGCTGTGAGTAACCACGTGCCCTTAACATGGGGCAAAAGATTTGAATAGAGTGAGCTGCTGAGGGGCCTTCAGACCTGATGAGAGGCCTCAAGGTCACAAACAACAGCTCCATCAGACGATTTCAGAGGAAAAATGGTCTAGCAGCCATAATACCTGAAGTGGTTGTACCTTAGCACATCCTAATTCCTTGGCAGTACCTGCATTATAATAATAATAATAATACTGCATTTTATAGAGCGCGAACAGCTACCTCGCTTGGAGGTGTCCCGGCGCTTACCCACCAATTTCACTCTTCTTGCATCACTTCCCCCTGCTCAACCACAATTTCAGAAGATCAAAGATCAATACAGTTTACAAGATAACAAAACAGAAAAAGCATCTACAGTCATTCGCCTTTAATCTCATCAAGGCTTCACCAATGTTGCAAATGCCTGGGGGCTAGCAGAATTGCCTGCATACCCATGTCATTGACTAGCTCTGCGGCCAATCCTGCCAGAAAAGTCAATAAATCATCGAATATAAGCATTTTCACAACAGAACTCTAAAAGCCCTACGTAAAATCCTCCTTAAACCAAACAGGATTTGAGCCAAGAGATCCTTCTAACCACAGTCCAATAACAAACTATTTTAAGCCAAAAGGACAGAACGAATGAAAGCTCTGCCTCTAAAGATATACCTATATTCAAAGAAAATAACCTGCTTTCAAATGTTCAAAACAGATTCTAATATGGCGGAAGCACAGAACCAGCTGTGATTGCCACATGGGATGATTTTAAAACAAAAGTGGATTAAAACTCGAGTACCACCACACCTATTACTTGAACTCTCCCTTGGCTTTGATACTGTTCACCATCTCAAGCTTCTACAGAGACTTGACAACATCCGAGTGTAGGGCGCATCACTGAAGCAGAAAGCATCTTTTCTATCAGACAGATCATTATCTTGCAGCTTCCTTCATGTCAGCTCCTTTAATTCACAAATAATGCACCAAACATCTATACCCTCTCTTTCACATTTACCTTAGCCTTGTATTGCACCCAATCTGCTTCTTCAATTTCATGTTACTGTTGTTAAGCAGATATTAAACAGACCCTCCAGCTTTTCGCGATTTCGCAATTCACGAGAAGCAGGATGGCCGCGATAGTTACTATTTCTGCTGTGGAAAAGGTGTCCCCGCTGCAATAAAAAAAATGGTGGCTGTTTTCATCTTGTCCTTACAGAGGGTGAACCACGAACATTTCCAACACTCCCTTTTTTTCCTGAAAACCTCTGAGCCTCGCACCGCCGCACCAGTAGTGAGCACTCAGTGCAAGATCAGACGTGTTTGTTGTTCATCTGTATCAGACAACCAAGCCCTGGCAACAGCGTTCCTCAGAGCGCTTCGTTTTCCACAAAAGATGTGTTAGGCCTCCTCGGACGGACTGCATGTGCTTCAGGCTGCTGCTCAGGTAGGCGTCGCAATTTAAGAACTGCCACCGCTTGTCACTAACAGCTACGCTCCCACTCCCCTGCTCCTCACTCAGACCCGCCCGATTGCTTATAGAGGTTTCACTGCAGAATTTAACTTTGGGGTGGGCAAGCAGACGGATGGCAGTATCACTCTCACATTATTTAATAGATCTTTCAGGGCCATTTTCAAAAGCTGTTACTCTCTCTCTCAGGTTAATGCGTATTAAAGGGGAGGGTGTGTTGCTTAATGACCTGAGCAGACGAATTTGGATTTGGGATGCCGGGTTCGAATCTCGGCATCGAGCGACATCCTGTGATTCTGGACCAATCACTCAATCTCGCTGTATCTTAAAGATACACCAGCAAAAAAAGCTGGTGCTGGTGCTCATGTAAAGTGCTGCGGTCGAGTTTGAGTTAGAGAAACCTGTAAAACAAAAAAAATAACTGAAAGGTCTGTCTGGATTGTTGCTTACTTTGAGATAAACAGGGGCAGCCAGGGGTTTAGCTCTCAACAGTGCAACAGGTGCAGTAGCACAGGGGCCAAGAAGTGTGATGTTCCCTTTGCACCTCAGTTGTGGCTGATTTTTCACTGTGTACCACAGGTTGTGGGCTCCTGTTTTCCTTATATTTATTAGGGTCTTTGACAACTTTGCAGCACCACCGGAGAAAGACTTGAGATATTAGTACTGACACATCTCAAATCTGGAAGTCCTTATGAACATCCATAACATGAAAAATCGCAAGGTTTGAAGTGAAAAAGAAAAGAAAACTGTGTAAAATAGTAATAGTTTAAAGATTAGCAATAATTTACGGACTGGTCATTTGGCACTGCGGAGGAATTCTGATACTACCCGGGATCCTAGCTGGGATTCTAAGACACCGTGTAGAAGATCACACTAAGAAAATCTTGTAACGCTGACAAGACAGTCAAGAAAAGCTCACACTGTAGGTATCCTACAGCATGAGAACCTACCGGCGACTGGAGGAAGCTCATAGTTCCTAGGATCACAAAAACACAGAAAAGGCTTTCACACAGGGGCGGTAGCTACCATTGGTGCAATAGGTGCAGTGGTACAGGGTTAGAACCGTAAAGAGGTGGGATGTAAACTGCACACACATCACCTGTAAGTCATATTGAGGTGGGGGCTGTATTGTAGAAGGGGTCACACCCACCCCCATGCCACTGATCTGCGTAGAGCAATATTTCTGTATTTTAATTTGATAATCTTTTTATTGGCACGTAAGATTACTGAACTTACAAAATCCCCCCATTTCTTTTTAAGATTAGAACAAAACCATCCTCTAGCATATTACAATAATGCGATATTAACTAACAGTGAACAAAACATTACAAGGTTTTCCATCTACAGGCCTCAGTATGTCTGCCATGGTTTAGAGCAATATTTAACATCCTTACATTAGCTGTGGCAATGCTACTCCACCCACTACGATCCTGTGCCCTAGGGCACCTGAGGAAGAGGTATTGTTCCTCATGGGTCCAGGAGGCAGCAGTGCCCCAGAAGGGGTGCGTACATGGGTGCTAGAACATCCGAGGGAGAAATAGGACCCCCTCAAACAAGGTTAGGATTGGAGCTGGAGCAGAGCGGCAGAACTTTAAACATACCTATTTTAAAGTGGAATACTCTGCTGGAACATTTTTTATTGATGTAAGGCTGAAAATTAATGATTATAAGTAAAATCAAGTGCCACAAAAATGCAGCTAAATGTCCATATTTATGCCACTAAATTTCCATACTAGTGCCGCTAAATTTGCTAATCCATGCCGCAATATCCTGGTGGGTCTGATTAAACAAATCATACTTAAGTATGAAAACTCTTCTGACTTTGACTCGTGCTCAATCGGACAATATCAAAAAGTCAAATAATGGATATTTAACCACAGCAAAAAAAAAAACATCAACAATTGAAATATCCATATGCAGTAAATAGATCAAACACCGTCCAGCAACAAAAAAAACTAAATTACTACAACTGAGCCTAAGTGTGGAATCTAGGTATAAAAATGGACTTCAGTCTGTTATTTATAATAAGATTGTGTTTCTCTAGTACGTTTAAACTGCAGTGTGGCACTTCTTTCCCTCATATTGGCTATAAAGTTATCTCCGCCTACATTGCTTGAAATTCTTGTCCCGCCCCATTCACTGAAGAGTTAGCCCCCCTGGACACTGGGTGTAGTTGTGCCTCTGCTCTGCACTAAGTTCACTGGCCTGGTTTTCCAAAACCCAGATTTACTGGTGCAGGAACAATGGACCTAATTTTAGTGGCAGGTACACTCACTTTTGGAAAGGGCTTCATTGCAGCCTAGACCGTTTTTTCTGGCCCACATCTGACCCTTAGCGAAGGCACGTATTGCTCCACCTGCTAGGGGCTATACTTCCACCACCCAATTTATACCCCTTAAACTTCGCCAACCCCCACAAAGAGGTCCTGCAGGCCTTTACTGCTTGCTCAATGCAGGTGTTCAATGTCTGCATTAACACCTCTGGAAAATTTTACAAATTACATAATTCTACCAATAAACTCCATGTCAACAAGTTAGTCCTCATTCTAGGAATTTAAGTTGTAATAGGAGCAATTCTATTTGGACATAGGGAATTCCGGCCTCCTGCAATCTTCATATAACAGTCCGACCGGCTCGTAATCAGAGAATGTGTGAATTACGCATGTGTAGAGTATGCATTATTTTTTTTTATTGTATGGCTCTCTTCCTACTCATATGTTGTAAAACTTACTGGATTAATGCACCTAGTTGCACTTTCTACGTTCGGCAGAAGACGGGTCCCTCTGGGTATAGGTTAGGTCAGAGGTTCTTAACCTGCGGTCCGGCTACCACTGGAGTCCGCAGAGCCTACTCAGGAGGTCCGCAACTGCTTAGAAAATTACATAATAATAACAGATTAATAAAGTGAAAATTTTAAAACATTGTGTAAATGTGAAGGTATTTGAAATTGAAGGCTAAAAATTACGTCAGTATCCCCAGATTGATCTATGGGAGAAGTGTAAGTGCATCAAACAGAATATAGTATGGACGATGAGTGGCTTCAATGGATTTAGTAGAGCTCCAACTGTCCCATCAAAATTACATTTTTGAATTTTTTATGTTTGTGTATTAAATACAATAGTTCATTATGTGCTTGATGAATGGTTATTTCTGATTTTTTTGTGTATTGGTTTGCAGTTCAATTCATCTAAAATGCTTAGGCTGTGTCCCCTGCTTCCAATAATGACTCAGTGGTAGCCCCCATAATCCAATCATGTTTCAGTGGGGGTTCCCTGGTTCCAGTAATGATTAAGTGGGGGTCCACAGAAGTCAAAAGGCTTAGAACCACTGAGTTAGGTGATAGTTTTAAATGTAAGAAGTGAATCTGCAACCCTTGAAGTCTACCAAAACACAACTTGGTTGTGGGTGTACACCATGTCATGTCCATGGCCGTCAATATAAGATTCAACTAATACTCCTGTGAGTATGCAGCTCAGAAATCCTTGTGCACAGTGTACTTTTACTATACATCGCATCCACTTAAATGTGAGTACCTATTTGACTCCTACATTATGAGTGTGAGTACATTATGATTTTTTCAGCGTAAAGGGGTAAACCAAATCTTTGTCAAAACAGGACTGGGACTAAGGGCCATATGCATCAACACAAATTTCCCATAGACACAGAATGGGTAAAACCCTTTGAGGCATCTGGCCCTAAAATATTAATAATTAATTATGCTTCTACCACTTCTTTTGATGTCTAGAAATTAATAATGTGTTAATTATTGCTCAAATCAATGGCACACATTTTACCGACATCATAAGGATGAAGGGCTGAGTAGACCCGCTGGGATTCGAACCTGTGACCTTCAGCTAAAACACATTTGCCCAATGCATCCATTGTGCATTGAAACATCTTATCAAATTCGGTATGTGGCAAGAGTGGCAGGAATTCGGAAGCAAGGCAAGTAACTGGAAATAGGAATAAAAAGGCATTTTGTAGCAGCTTGTCCTTGGGGAGACATGTTCCTCTAACAGGAGGCAATCTTTGTGTTTTTCACGTGCGTGAACGTGCGTGTACCAAGCATTTTGAAATCCCACGAGGGGTTGTTAGCGCCTCAGTGTTGAATTACATTTGTCAGAAAGTCATCCTAAGAGTGACACATAATGGGACTCCCACTAAGCAACAAATCGAGGTTTTCAAACGGGAAATGACAGCCATGCAGTTTACTCTACCCAGGCTGATTGAATTAAATTGTTAGGTCCTGTTTTTACTTCAATATTATGATAGGAAAATGCCAGAGCGCCAGAAATGTTCTTTGTGTCTACTTAGACATTATTGTTCTGCACCCCAATTACTTCCCCCAGCAAGATCTGTATCTTGAATTAGTTAACACCTTAATAAGCACTTTGGCACACCGCTCCCCACCCGACACTCACTTGCCTTCCATTTCAGGCCCAAGTTCTGTTCAGAAGCTGTAGTAAAACTCCTGCCTACATATAGTTTTGCGCCTAAATACATACTCTTAGGTCCAGATATACTAACATTTTGTGTTGTGGTTGCGCCACTTTTTTGGCGCAGCTATGAAGCGAAATGCTACTTGATTTTTACAAAATCACGCAATGGTCGATTTGCGTGGCCTTGTGCGGCTTTCTTATCCCCTTCGATGCTCATGACGGAACGGTTCCGTCATGAGAATCGGTCGTGCTGTGCTCATGACGGAACCGTTCCGTCATGACCACACCCGCGAATGGAATGTTCAGCACCGGGGGAGAATCGGCGCCGCAGGCGAGGTGTTAAAAGAAAACGCAATGCAGCACCATGCATTACACTGTGTCTGGAAGGCGATACATGGGTGGAGCATTGGCGTTCCCTTGCACCAACACATGTATTTTGGCAGAAAGCCAGAGTTACAAAAGTCGGTAATCCTGGGTTTGCACCAAAATGATGTTGTTTACCCAAGAGAGTCATATCCGTGAGAACTATCTTCATTTCTCCTCGTTATTTCCTCTTTCCATGTGGGCTGCCTTCTCCTGCATACATAGAAACAGGAAAATACCTCTGAGGATTGTTTTTGTGCAGGAAGGTGCCCCTACCTGCATTTAACCCCTTGCATGCGGCCGCGATTCTGAGCCTGTGCGGCAAAATCGCAAGTGGGCCGGTTTATGACGGCCCCCACCCGTCATCAGCACACGAGCGCCGTAGTGCATGACGGATGGGGGCCGTCAGCAGCATGCAAGGGGTTAAACAATAGCCCGGAATGCAGGCACTCTTGCACAATGGCACGCGAATGCCTGCATTGGCACTAGGCTACCTGAAATGCGCCAGCAAAATGATTGGATATGGCGCATTTCTGCTCTCTCCTTTTTCCGCAACGAAGTGCAGCTAATTGCTGTGCTGAGTTTTGTTGAGTGAAAGCCTTAGTCTACTACTGAAAGCCTTAGTCTACTACTGTTGTGTCACCTAAATCATGGTAAATATAATAATCAGCCCTAGAGTCATAGAGCATCTGTGATAAAAAAAATATATATATATTAAAAAAAAACAAGACAGTTTAAGACTATGAAAAAGGAGGTTTGGATATGCAGCCAATCGTTAGTTAAATTAGAAGGCTAGAATGCAGGGCGACTACTAACTAGTTTTATCCACATCGTGGGAGATGAACAAAAGACCAAAGTTGGATGAAATACTATTGCCTGATGGACATAACAATTTGGAGCAGTTGTCAGGTCAGATATTGATTAATATAATAAAGAGAGATGTTAAAATGCTAAAAGACAGATGGGAGGAGGTGGACAGTTTGTGGAACCAGCTGGTTACCAGAAAGGAATGGAGGGGAGCTGGGAAGCCACAGCCATCAATAGGGCAGTTACAGAGGCAACTAGGGAGGTTGCTGTTTTTTTAATCTTATTTTAATTTTTCTAAATGGCAAACATTGAATAACGTTACTGGAGATACACATTGCGCACTAGTGAACACCAAGGATAGACATACATACCTAAAAGTGCTATAGCAGTAAGGGACCAAAAGGCAAACTGTCATGGCTATGGGGTACAATAGGAGTAATCTGTAAACAATAAGGACGGGCAGTGTAGGTCTGGGGGGCTATGTGAGGGAGCGAAAATACATGAGTTACATGTACATCTATGGGTGTGGGTCCCAACTAGCACCACCTTCAGAAAGGTGGTCAACCAGGGTTAGCAGGTAGTCTCACAGAGGCTGGCAAATGTCCCTGGGTCTGGATGTTGGAGGTTGCAGTGATGTGTAGACTTTGGTGGTGGTGTCGCAATAGATCAAGTCTTTTAACCAAGCATCCCTTGTGGGAACTCTACTACTAGCTCGGCATATGGCGATCCGGCGCTTGGTACCAACAATGTAGTGGCCGTAAATCACCTGATATTAAGCGAGAGCAGCTTGATGTAACGTAACAATGCCATCTAGGGGTTGGACTCAGCAGTAAGTTCTGTCATCTTCAAGAGTGAAGCAAACACCTGTGTCCAATATGATTGGACATTTGAACTTTTCCATGTGAGATGCTAAGTCTGCGTGGGCAGCCTCGCACTTTGGGCAGTGATGGGAAGATGTGGGATCAATTTTCACCAGGCCCTTTGGAGTAGTGTATGCGCAGAGTATGAACTTATAATGCAGCAGTTTAAGTAGATGGTTTGGAGAGACAAGTTTTGTCTGAGTGCACCAAAAATGCCATACTTTGTCCTGTATGGGTTGACCTGAATCGCGCTTCAGGCCGCTCGTTTCCCCTCCACACCCACAGATTTCAAGGCTATGCAAGCTTGATAAAGTCGAGATACTAGCCGGGAACCGTCTGTCAACTGATCACCAGCGTCAAGGGTGGAAAGTTGTGTGGGTCCACCAGGTAATATGGTATCCTCTGGCGAAATGTACTATGCGGTCTCCTGAGGATTAAATGATTCATATGGGTGGATACTCTAGTGGCTGAGTGCCACGTGTGTAACAACCTGTCCATCTGGGAAAAGGTCGCCCATTGGGGTTAAGTGGTGCATCCTGAGAATACGCTGTTCAAGCCGTTCCTGGGTCAGGGATAACTAAGGATTATGGGTTAATGGTAAAGCTGGAAAATAAAGAAGCCCATCTCCCAGTTTTGTAAATGTGCCCAAGGAGAATACAGAAGCAGCTAAACCAAATCAGCCAAAATTCAATGGATGCATGAAGGTGCAGGTTGGAACAGTCAATGTAGCTTCGGCCATAATAGTATTTAGGATTGGTGACCTGTGAGCCCTAACATATTCATAATATTTTCACTTTTTCTCAAGCCTGTAACACATTGCTTGTAAGCAACTTCCAAATATATGCTAAATAGTCATTAATTCCTTTGTGCATGGTTGGGGTACTCGCAGACCTTCGTAAGCTTTTTCCTCTACCATCCACCGCAACATTTGTACATACCCAGAACCCACTTGTGAGGCTGTGCCCTTATGTTGCTGACCTTACTGAGTTGGCACTAATCACATGCTTAATCGTGGCAGTTTCCGGAGGGGGTGACCTTTTCTGACATTGCCACATCTGTCCAAGACATTCAAAACCAGCTCCCGAATCCCCATTTGTGCCATGCTCTGAACAGGAGCCCTCAGTGCCTAATTCTCAAAGATAAACTTACAATTTTTTGCTATTTGCAAATAAATGTTATTAGTAGTATCTTTACGACTGTGATAGCTCCGACAAAAGTGTAAAGACTCAGCCTTGCTAAAGATACTATTTGTCACATTTCTTTGTGAACAGCAAAAAATCTTAAGTTTACACAAACGTGTAAGTTTACATTTGTGAATCAGGCCCTTGGTGTCCAACATCACAACCAGCGTATCACGCAATAATTGCTAGCCCTGATGTGCACCCAAGAAGAATACACAACACTGAAATAGACAAGTTCATAGACCTGGCGATGGAAGTGAGAACCGCTCCATTCAGGCCTCATTTACAAATAAGAGCACCTAGGTGTTTCTAACACAAGCACTGAGGTTGAGTAGTCATTGGTTAGAGAAGTGAGATTGACCCAGTTTTGATGTAGATTTCTTCAACTGTGAGTTTTCGCATATTTATTGAACGGTTGAAACATAAACTGGGTAAAAGTCCCAATGTACCTATAAACAGTGTCATTGGTAACACATTCAGTTTATTGTGAGTTGCTTCTTCATTACCTATCTCTGAGCTTCAAAAACTACTTCCTAGAGTAAGCCCTGACTGCTCAAATTTGTTAGCACCAGGCAGTATGGGCGAATTTTGCAGATCTGCGGTCCGCGAAGTCACGGGATATCGCAAAAAAATCTGCAAATTTGCGGATTTCCCCATGAAATCGTGGATTGTTTTGCGATTTGCACCATACTTAACTGGAGTACTTGCTAGTGGCTAATCAGTAAGTGCTACCTCGTTGGGTAAATGTATAGTGCTTTTCCTACACTGCAGCTGAGTAAAGGGCCAGATGATTTGTCCTCAGTGACCATGTGTGCCCGTAACTTTGCCACCGCCCCAAAAGGCGCCGAAGTCCCTTGAGTGAGCTGCCCATCATAGTTGGGAAAGTACGGGAAGATGTTTGATACCGCTAGTGTGTGGTGGCGGGGCTTCTATGCGTGTTCACGTGCCTCCTGTGTATAAAGGGTCAGAGAGCAAGCAGGGCAGCAGATGAGGAGAAAGCAGCCTCCTGGTCACAGGAACTACACGGGGATGGCGCTCGAGAAACTCATGGATGCACAGTCCTCCCTCGAGTATAACAGCAAATTTTCAACGGCAGAAATGGGGTTAAAGCACACTTGCCAGGCCTCGACCTGCTCACTAATGTTTTGGACTGATTAAAACGTTACTGAATTTGAGCTTCAACTCGGGCACCTGCTTTATTTATATCTGTAAGTGCTTCCTGTTGAGGTTTAATTTCTGTGACAGGAGCCTTGTGCCAGAATGAATCCTGCCCTGCATAGTTATCCTACGAAGATGCCACCATTTTCTGCAATACCTCTACTCAACTGGAGTACTTTATACTGCCTAATCAGTAAGTGCTAACTCGTTGGGTAAATGTATAGTGGTTTTCCTACACTGCAGCTGCGTAAAGGGCCAGAAGATTTGTCTCCAGTCGCCATGTGTGCCTGTAACTTTGCCACCGCGCCAAAAGGCGCCGAGGTCCCTTGAGTGAGCTGCCCATCATAGTTGGGAAAGTCAGGAAAGATGTTTGATACCGCTAGCGTGTGGTGGGCGGGGCTTCTATGCGTGTTCACATGTCTCCTGTGTATAAAGGGTCAGAGAGCGAGCAGGGCAGCAGATGAGGAGAAAGCAGCCTCCTGGTCACAGGAACTACACGGTGATTGCGCTCGAGAAACTCATGGATGCAAAGTCCTCCCTCAAGTATTACAGCAAATTTTCGACGGCAGATATGGGGTTAAAGCACACTTGCCAGGCCTCGACCGTACTCACTAATGTTTTGGGCTGATTGAAACATTACTGAATTTGAGCTTCAACTCGGGCACCTGCTTTATTTATATCTGTAAGTGCCTCCTGTTGAGGTTTAATTTTTGGGACAGGAGCCTCGTGCCAGAATGAATCCTTCCCTGCATAGTTATCCACGAAGATGCCACCGTTTTGTGCAATACCTCTACTCAACTGGAGTACTTTCTACTGGCTAATCAGTAAGTGCTACCTCGTTGGGTAAATGTATAATGCTTTTCCTGCACTGCAGCTGCGTAAAGGGCCAGAAGATTTGTCTCCAGTCACCATGTGTGCCTGTAACTTTGCCACCGCGCCAAAAGGCTCCGAAGTCCCTTGAGTGAGCTGCCGATCATAGTTGGGAAAGTGAGGGATGACGTTTGATACCGCTAGTGTGTGGTGCGGGGCTTCTATGCGTGTTCACAGGCCTCCTATGTATAAAGGGTCAGAGAGCGAGCAGGGCAGCAGGGGGTGGAGAAAACAGCCTCCTGGTCACAGGAACTACACGTGGATTGCACTAGAGAAAACCCATGGGTGCAAAGTCCTCCCTCAAGTATTACAGTAAATTTTCGACGTCAGAAATGGGGTTAAAGCACACTTGCCAAGTCTCGACCGTGCTCACTAATGTTTTGGGTTAAAGCACACTTTCCAGGCCTCGAACTGTGCTCACTAATGTTTTGGGCTGATTAAAACGCTACTGAATTTGACCTTCACCTCGGGCACCTGTTTTATATCTGTAAGGGCTTCCTGTTGCAGGAGCCTCGTGCCATACTTGTAACTGTTCTCTGACCCTGCTTCGAGGGTCAGAGCAGGGTCAGAGAATAGTTGCAAGTAGGCAAGGAGGCGCCACTCAGGAAGCACTTTCAGGGTTACAGCATGTGCCCAAGTTGAAGTTAATTTCTTTGTAACGATTTTGTAAATGGTTACAGAGAAATTAGCTTCAACTTGGGCACCTGCTGTAACCCTGTAAGTGCTTCCTGAACAAAATTCGTCCCGCTCGCGGATTTTGCTGCAATTTTGCGAGATTCGCGGATCGCGAAATTGCAGAAAATCCGCAAATTCCGCAAGCGGAACGAATTTTCGGCCCATACTTTGAAAGTCACAACCCACAAAGGAGGCACTTGGCATTTCAGTGAGCTGTGAAGTAATAATCCAAACAGAACAGGCAATGCTTGTAACCAGGCTAGCCCAGTATCTCGAATCAAACATGGTTATCTCTTGCCTGTCTGGGAAAAGTCCTATCCAATATGGAGGCCCAGCCAATTGTCAGTAAAGAAAAAGGAATCTTTTTCTTTTAGTAAGACCCTCACCCATTATAGTTGTGGCATGCTTCATCATTGGGTCTCATCTTGGCCCCTAAAAGCCAGGATGGGCATGCCTGTATTCCAGGGAGCAATTTGATATTTCCATGAAGGTATCTAGAATTTTTTTTTTTTAAATAATAATAATAATAGGTTTATTAGTCAAGTAAAACCATAAACACAGCACAGTCATGCAGGGACAAAGGACAAAAAGGAGTTCATCATAAATCTACTTCAGCCATTAAATATAATAATAGATCTTTACATTTTATTTCGGAAATTCCTTTCTCAGAAGATAAAAATGCCCAGAGAAAAGATTAGATATCAAGGGATGGCTCATCGGACACCGGTGAAAACACAAAATTAAATAGAGTAAAAGATAACAGAGCTGCCAATTATCGAGTCCCTAAATATAACACTATAGATGGTAAAGGTGCTTGTATGCAGGATTGGGGAGCAGGTATTATTACTGTGCTGCATGGACAAAGAGTATCAGCAAGAACAGGTTCTTATGTGCTGGACTGGGCATTATTAAAATGCCAATGTGCAAGGCAAAAGGCTAGGTGGAGCAAATTAACCTTGGCAGTGCGGGATAGGAAACCACCGATATGGGGGGCTGATATGGGGGGCCCCTAGCAGCCCTTTCTTGCCGCTTACCTGCTCATGGAAATGTAACCTAAAAGCGACGGGAGTGTCACAGCTTAAAATCAAGTTCCTGGCCCTCAGCTCCCTCAGATTCAATCAGTAATCATTATAAATCATTTTCCTTTTAAGAGATTTTTAAAACAGTCCAAAAACTGCACTAGTCTAATGTTCAACTTTATGTTATCTGGGCCCATTGACTCCACAAGGGCCGACCTCCAGGATCTAATTCCCAGTTCAAGAAATTCTCACCTTAAATGGCTTCTGAGTTGAAGAATCAACATAGGGCAGATACATATTACGTGGAGCAGAGTCTCGATCTCATGTTGGCACAGGCGACAAGTTGGGGCTTCAGGTAGACCCCCATCCTCTATTTTGGCATGAGGTCTAAATATGAAAATACCTCAGACAGATCTAGGTATCCCTTTATTTGTGGTCTGGGTGGGTATGGATTAAAATCGCGAAGGGGTTTAGGATATAATGGTCCTATGAGCCTAAAATGGCTGGCAACATGTTTCAGTCCCTACTCTTCGGCCTCTAAGGCCTAGGGCTTTTGTAAGGAGGTTTCACTTTTAACTGCCCTAGTATTACATACAATACTAATACTAAATTGAGTGAGTACTTTTTCTCACCTCGTTGTAGGTTCTCTGTTCCCCTTTCAGGATTTTTGTCAGGCACTGAGTTAGGTAACTGAGCGGCATGTTACCCTTGATGACTATGTGACTACAAGGACATGCTCCTCCACCCCTGAGTGGTAGGACAAAATCCTCTTATTTCAATCGCTTTCCGCCCCATAGCCCAAAGACTAAAAAATTGTTCTATGGGAGAATGTTCACTCTTAAATCCACCCTGCTCAACTGGTATCAAACTGTTGTCCTCAATCCAACCCTCAAATACAAAAGGATTTCCTTGGGAAATATTTTCACCCCTATACCAATTAAACTAATCTGGCAGTAATTTGGGGGATGTCAACAGTCATTATTTTTATACATCGGTTTAGTTATGGAGCCTTTTCAATTCTCTGAAAATTTCCCCATCTTCAGAAATCTATTAAAAGACAAAATAGAAAGAAACTGGTGCACCAGTCAATTTATTCAGATGAACACTGTAAGACCTCCCTGCAAAACTGGTGTCATCTCATCAAAGAACGGAAGAAATAGAACAATATCCTCTCCACCTAGAAGGCCTACATTGGCCTCACCAATTACTCGTACAATATTCAAATCATGCCACATCACCAGCAAAGCTGCAAGGATTGGTGCACCAGCACATGCGGCCAAAAAGCCAACCCCTTCAGGCAGCCAATGAAACGCGAAAATGCAAGAGACCACCAGGCTTGAAATCCATTTAAAGAGAACCTTGTCCGCTCTGGGTAAGGACCCGCTACTTTTCCTGGTTTCCGGCTCATCAAGACAGTTCGCTATTCTCTCCCCACCTTACATTTGTTCACAATTTCAAATTGTTCCTATTGGAATGTGCTGTCCCCATATGCCCTACTACTATGAAAGTATTCCACTGCTTCCAGAGCTTGGTTGACAATATAGAAGGACTAGCACATATATACCTGGACATAAGTGTGAATGTCAGAGGCCTTTAATTTGCCTAATAAAGTCTGCATTACAGAAGCAAAATTCTCAATATTATCAATGAAGCAACCATTCAGCACAATTGAAAAAGGCAGGTAGGGGACCTATTCCTGATGGTTTATTATTTATCAATAAAGAACTCGTTTTACACCACACTAGCAAAACAGCAAGACTGCATTCATTATTCTGTTTCTTCAGACAATTGGCTTGTTTTTTTCTGAGCCACTTCTAACTTGAAAATCATGTGGACTCATGTAGCACTCATTATTAAAGGGCACATTCAACATCACTGTTGACTGCCAACAAAACACCCGAGTGACATGTGATAGTGCTATCAATGCCAACAGATGCAGTTAGAGGCCAACACACATATCATGTAGCACTAATGTAAATCGCAAGCTCCTCGTCCCTGGATGCATGGAGTGATAAATGTGATATGATGTTAACCAGACAGGCAACGTATGCGTCCACAAAGGCATGCCTGGCTGGTACACAGTAATGCTGTGCGCGTCCTCAACATGCACAGCATTGTAAGATTTCCTGCATAATGTTGTGGACATGAAATACTGAAATTCAGTAGTTGCAGATTACCCACAAAATGATGGATGTGCAACTGTGTGCAAAGCTGCACCAGAGATGTTGTTGATTGCCTTATGCAATCAGTAAAGAGGTGAGAAATGCGCCCAATTGGTGTGTTAAAAGCCCCAACCGAGTGAGGGGGTGTGGAATGATTTTGTCTACAATAGGAAACAATAACCCTGCATTGATATATCTAGTTCAAACAAGATGACAATAACGGTATATTCTTTTTCTTGAAGTTGTTTTTTTACTATTCATGCAAATTAATATTTACATAACAGCCACAGCGTTCTCACAACAGCTTTTCCTTAAGATGACTTTCAAAGTTCAGAGGATTCCAAACGCTGAAAATCTTTTTATAAAATGTGATACCGCTTACCGAGAAACTTACATAATAAATATTTAATGTACAAACTGTTTTGCTGGGATGTATCCTGTCAGAAAGATGAGTGTGCGGGTATGATGGTGGGAATAAAATAAGCAGCTGTCATGCAAATGTCACTGTGTACGTGTTACCAAGGTAACCTGTTTCCTCACCGAGAAGAAGTGGCATCCACAATCCGAGGATAGCCTTTCTAATGTGTTTCTGACAGCCTCGGTGCCTCCACCTTCCCTGAGGCAGATCACCTTGCACAAAGTCTGTCCCATTACTCTTGTCAATCAGGCTAGCCTGGTGTGTTGTGTTGTGTTGTGTTGAGTACCCTAGTGGAAGGTGTACTGTGCCATACTGCAGGCTTCAAGTGACTGTGATGGGCTCACAGCATCTTTGGTCCAATGTAAATTCAGATGCATGATTCTGGATATTGTGCAAATTGGGGTTATCCTGTTTTCAAAATGCAGTGCAGCCAGCACAAGGGCAACATTTATGAGGCCCGAACGGCACTTTTTAAAGTACTGATGAACTACCCTGCCCAAACTCATACATGAGGCGGACTGTCTCACCTTTATCTGGGATAGCCATTCCCCATATTTGACTATTAATGTTATTAGCACGAGATGCAAATCTGATATGTAAATATTTAATCAAAGAATATAATTCGACTTGCTTGTATATGTAGTATTAATCAAAACATACATACATTATTATATATTATTCACAATTTTTCAACAACACAATGATCAAAGAAAAGAACAAATAATAAATACAGGTCTCCCAAACCCCCAACAGTCAGAAAACCTAATTAAAATATCTCTACAATCACTCCACTCATACACATACCTCTATCATCCAACAAACCAAAATAAACATATACAGAGATTACAGCAACAAAAGATGCAAAGTAGCTCCTAAAATTTCAACATCTAATAGTTCAAATGCCAATATACACATATTCTATACTTGGAAAAGTAAGTTTTTCACACACACATATATATATATATATATATATATATATATATATATATATATATATATATATTCCGTTTCACAAGTTGCCTTTTGCAGAATGCACTCCCAACAAGTCTTTCATTCATTTCATTTCAATCTTTATTCGGTTTAAAAAACCTTGTAAGATACAATACATTCAATCATAATACATCATATTACAATTTAAATACATAATAAAATGGCGGGTGGATTAAAATATCAACACACTTCTTTTGCATAAGATACATGGAATTCAATTCATTTTCCAGATCATCTACTTGAGGATGACTAGGTCCTGGTTGGCCCCTCTAGTATACAAGAACACTGAATGAGTATACAGAATAATAAAACAATAAATTAAGCATCTGTTTTTGTTAAAAGAAGTATACACCAGAACAGTAGAGCAAGCAGCACTTTAGCAGCTAACAGATGACTCCGTAACATGGTAAACTAGCCTATTTCCTTAGGTTTTTTTTGTTTTTCATCTTCCTAATCAAGGCTACACATAGGAGAAAACGACTCAGGCTGAACACAATCGGTTGAGCAGTGTCTCCCTTAAAAATTCTAAGTCGAACCTTAATTTGTCGGAGGCCTAACCTTTTACAAATTGGCTTTAGCCATTTTTTCCTGGCTTTGAGGTATGCTGGGCATATAAATAAAACATGGGACACATCCTCTTTCAGCCCCATCTCACAAAACTCACATATATCGGAGCCAACGGCCCCGGTCAACCCCTTATTACAGTTCCAGCTAGTTGTCCTTTCTTTTAATTGCAAAATACCATACCGGAACTTTAAGTATAAGCTTTTTGCCAATGGAGGGTAAATTTCATCCATAAGGGGCTCTAAATACATAGTCATTTTAAATTCAAAAAATTTCGAAGTTAGAGTCCCTGTTCTGGGGTTTGATAACACTAAGTCTCTAATATAGTCCCAGTACCTTTGTTTCAAGATCTTTTTTGAGCTATTTGTAAGGGAGTCAGGATCAAACCAAAAATCACTTAACCCTAGTTTTTCAAACCATTTTTTGACGTACTCTAACCATGGCAAGTCCGTGATATTCCTTATGGCCAGTATCTCTTTCAATGCTTCTCTGTAATCAGTCAGCTCCTCAACGGACCACAAGCGGACCCAATAGAGCAGCGGACGGAGAGGAGCATAGTCATCTGTACGTCGAAAGTTAAGATCCCATAGTACGGGTGTCAGTGGCGTTGACCCAGGTATCCCTAAGAGTTGCCTAATAAAGGAATTTTCCCTCACTCGGAAAGTATCCTTTAAAGCATAAGCCCAGAGATCCGCGCCATAAAGTGAAGATGATTGCACTTTATACTTAAATAATTCAATGGCTGGTGAGACTGCTTTGAAATGGCTATTCTTATGCCTCTTTAAAATCGGACACTGATTTTGAGTCAGCCTTAATTTTGAGTTCTCCAGTTGTGTTTTCCATGTAACGTTGCTGTCTAAAATGATACCCAGGTATTTAAAATTGGGGACTTCTTCGATAGGCTCGTTGTTTATCTTAAAAACTTTACTAAAACCTTTATGAGGGTTGATTGTCATAACTTTTGTTTTTGAGGAGTTAATTTCTAGTTCCTTGTCATGACAATACAAACTAAATTTATTTAAAAGGTTTTGGAGCCCCCTAGGTGTCTGAGGAATTAAAATGGTGTCGTCTGCAAACAATAATGCCGGAACGGCTTGCCCGCTCAATTTGGGAGAGTCATGCTCGCAGCCCAAAAGAGTGTCGGGAATGTCATTGACGTATAAAGAGAATAAAGTAGGTGCCATTACGCACCCTTGCCTTACCCCTTTTGCTATTTTTATCTTCTCACTGACTTCACCGTTTGGTCCCCATCTGACTCAGCGTAATTATTCTCGTGAAGTCTAATTAAAATTTGAAGGATATTCCCGGGGACGCCCATCTTACTTAATGTCTTCCATAGGGCTACCCTTGGAACCATATCAAAAGCTGCCTTCAAATCAACAAAAGCCACGTATATATGGGAACTTCTTATAATCGTATATTTCCAGACTAAACATGAAAATCTAAAAACCTGGTCTACAGTGCTTATCTTTGATCTAAAACCTGCCTGGTATTTTGTATAGATAGAGTGTTCTTCAATCCAAGTGGAAAGCCGACTAAGAACTTGGCGGGCGAATTTTTTTTGCAACACGTCAATTAAGCTGATAGGCCGATAATGCGAGGGATTTGACCTGTCACCTTTCTTGAACAGTGTTACAATCTCCGCCCCCTTCCAGGTTTCTGGAACAGGAGCTCCTCTAGCAATATCATTAGATAATAAATTGATATAAGGGGCCCAAATATAATTCTCGTGCTTCCAAAGATCCCCTGGTATTCTGTCAGGACCTGGTTTAACTGCCTTGATTGCTAAAATTGTTTCTGTCAAGGAGAAGACAAGAGGTGTGTCATGCACGGCCAATGGGGGCTGCAAGCTGTCCCAACCTTCAGTCTCGCCAGAACTTTCGCTAGCATATAATACGGTAAAGTGTGGTAAATTTAAATTACCTATACTTAATTTATGCGGTAAAGTTCAATAAGAATAACTCAGTCAAAAAATAAGAGGCAGAGTCCGTGGCATCTGAGTTTTATGAAGGTTTTATTCCTTAAAAAGGAATTGGTTCGAACCAGGTATCATGTTCCATCACCACAAGGGTTCAGGAAGGGAATGGACATGGACATGTACAATGCTTTATTAACAGAACATTATATATATAGTCAATGCATTACAGTAGTGATAGATGCAGAAGGCGTAACAGCTGAGAGAAACGAGATAAGAACACATGTACGTAATAAAGAGGCGTAACAGAAGGCGTGCACAGGGGTGTGTGCTAGACAACGTCACTTGAAACGTATCACAGGAGGGTGGATCCATAGAAGAATCCTGCAGTGTCAGCAGAAATACATGGCAGAGATGCGCGCGCAGCAGCATGACGTGTAATTGACGTGGAACTGGAGGGTGAAGGGGACTTGACATTTAGCCCTACATGAGGAGACAGAAGTCTGGGGTGTCAGAACAACCTAATCCCAAATCATATCTAATATCTTGTGTTTGAGGAACTGTATTATCTAGAAGGAAAGGTCTCTCGGGCAGAGGCTATTCTATACTGACAGCTAGTGCGTGCATACGCGACTACGTGTCTACATGAGATGCGAGGGGCCATGGGCCTACCATGGTAACAGGAGCTATGAATTACTTGCATGGAGACAGTGAGGCCGGGCCCTTTGCTCTGCAGCTGAGAAGGATGTTTTCCTAAACTACTAGACAGGAATGTATTTTTGAGGAGCGGAGCAGATAACTTGAAGGCTGAATACAGTCTTGGCAGGCAAGCAGGCCGAGCCAGGCACCGCTCGCCGCACAGGGAGTAAGGCAGAGGTCAGGAAGCAGCAGACTGTAGTTTCAGAAACAGAAGGCAGAAAGGGCTCGATGGCAGGAATCAGGGCCTAACTCACCAGAGCTAGTAAAACATGAAAGTGCACCATGTAAAGACGTTGGCAAGGCACACTTAGGAACGGAATATCCGACCCATTCATGGTGGATCTGAAAGAGGACATGTTAACGTTGGACGCAAATGTATTTGCGTCTTCATAGCTGGTTGTGGAGGGAACATACATGTTCTTGAAGCACGTACATGGAGCCGTTGGGGTCTACGTTAGGGGACACAATTGACCATGAAAATTCATATTACCTCATTCCCTCCTTGTCCCCTACGGACCCTTCATGATATATCAATCCTCATTAATCTATCAATCTGTTCATGTAACATCATTTGCTCTTCTTTCTTCTTAGGGTGTTTTGAATGTGGACTTGAATGAGGAATACATGATGTGGCGCACAAGCCGCAAATCGCTGGCCCACATTGCAGACATAGGCAGCAACTGAATACTATGAGAAGGGCTATACCTAGGAAGGATAGGACCTTCCATCCCCAGGCTGACAACACGCTCCAGAACCAACCGGACCAAGTCCAGGTGCCTGGATTCTGGTGTATCTGACTTGCAATCTTGTGAAGACGGGTTATGGCTCTGTATACTGATGGCGCGTTTTCTGGAATGAAAACACAGCAGCTCGATCCGATGACTCTACAAGCTCTGCCCCTATCGGCCAGGATGACGTCAAGGACAAGACGATTTTGAAGAACAACAATCCGCATAGCAGACTGCTCCTCTGTTAAGTTATCTAGGGCGGAAGTAGTTTCATTCACTACTGCTTCAAGGGTTCTGGTTAATTTTCGTATTAATTTACTATTAAAGACAGCACCTAAGTAGGGAAAGAAACCTTTATTGAAGTCTGTGTATTGTTCCCATGCCGTTTCAGTGTAGTCGACAATCGGGAGATCTCTCTGTGGTCTATTGTGTACTAGATGGGTGTCCCTATGGTAATCAGGAGGGGCTAGGAAAACAGATGGCAGAAGGAATGCAATGTAACAGGTGCCATCCCAATCTAGAGGTAAGCGTATATATGCGGTGTGACCACAAATGAAGTAGGAATGACGGGAAGCTTTAAATGCAGACTTGCCTTTATCACTGAATTCGATCACAGTAGTACATTTACTATGACCCAGGTGTACTGAACCATTCTTTCTGACACATAATTCACCTTTGACTGGTAGTACGGACATAGAGGGCAATACTGGTTCGGCTTCGGATTCAACATTCAGAATCATGAGGTTAAGTGTAAAGTTACCTAATCCATATCCATATACTTCATTTTCTAGATCAGTCCCTGTCCTTTTTGGTAGACCCTCCTTGTCAGGGAAACATACTTTATGCAGAACTGTGTTCAGATTTCCCCATACCCAGTTGCCCTGGTAAACTACGGAATTGGAATCTAGAGAGTTCATTAAACTAAACCATGCACCACAGGAACCATTGTGTGTGAACGGGTACGGGAAGAGGGGCAGAACTCCCTTGTATTTCTGATAGGGAGGGAGTCGGCCACATATCCAACAATTGGAAGCATTGCTGGTCTGATGGGAATGATGTAACATACTAATGAATGTGTTGTTGCGCAGCGCAAGTCGGTAAGACAACTCATGCGGGGGCAGTTCACTGAAAGAGTGCTCGGCAGTGACATTGAAGGGAGAATGTGCACGCTTGAAAATAGGATAGTATATATGTAACAGTATACTTGCAGCAATAATCAAAAGACTTAGGAAAAACATAATCAATAGTGTCACAATACAGTGACTGCGAAGTGATTTACAATATTCCCGTTTCTTGAGCTGTTTCTGTCTATCTCTCTCTCTGTTGGGGTCTAGGGGATACATGTCAGAAACTCGTCTAACCGATTCACCTAGGGGAGGACTTAAACAATTAAACTGTCTGACTTGCTAGACCTCAATTTTAATTTATATTCTTGAGAAGAAGTTTTCTCGACCAGGGGGAGTTTTGAGTCAGTCTGTGGAGGAGGGCAGGGCTGGGAGGCTAGATCTGGCGGTAGTCCATGGTATTTCTTAATATGACTCGAGTGAAGCCAGCCCTTGCGGCCCTCGACTTTGATCGCGGTCCTTGTGGTTAAAAGTACTAGCTTCGGTGCTTGCCAACGGGGCTCCAGCGGACTTCTCCTGTCGAAGTTCCTTATGAAGACGAGGTCCCCCGGAACAACCTCATGCGGCTTCACCTCGGTGTTGTCAGGAAAGGCTGCAGCAACCTGTGAACGACATGATTGTAGTGCAGACATCAAAGAAGCAAGGTAATCTGTCAGCATGTTACAGTCAACATCAGTGATTTTGCGAGGCAGAGGCGTCCCCCACATATTCGGCGGCCTACCAAAGACCACCTCGTACGGGGATAGCCCTGTTCTGGAGTGTGCAACCATTCTCATGTAAAAGAGTGCGACTGGCAAAGCTACTATCCAGTCAACACCTTTCTCTCTACAGATCTTGGCAAGACGAATTTTCAGAGTCTGATTATGACGTTCCACGAGGCCTGCGGCCTCGGGATGTCGGACACAGTGGAATTTCCATTGATAGCCGAGCAGGAGAGATACCTGCTTCATAAGCTCGGACGAGAATGGCTGACCATTATCGGAGTATACGATGCGGGGCAAACCATATCTGGGGAAGAATTCACGAACCAGCTGCTTGGCAGTGGTCGGAGCAGTGTAATCTGGGACTGGATATGCTTCTGTCCAGCGGGAGAGTGCACATACAACTACGAGGACATACTTGAATCCTCGACAACGTTCCATCTGGATATGATCCATCTGGAGGACTTCAAAAGGGTGATCGGGAGGATGAAATCCACCTTGCTCTACGGGAATGCTTTTACCTGGGTTGAACTGACAACAGATCATGCAAGTACGCACTTTCTGTTTGGCTGCTGCTCGTAAATGTTTATTGAACCAGAGGTTTTGAATACTGTCTAACATGGGTTTTTCTCCTAAATGTGCAGGACTGTGTACTGTGTTAATGATTACTTGGACCATAGAGTCAGGGAGAAACCATGTAGATTTTCCCTTGGTCATCCATCCCTGTTCTGTCTGAACCCCTCCTAGTTCAATCCATTTCTTGATTTCGTCTGGTGTAGCATGTGTCTGTATATCAATTACATCTAGGGCGGGATCCTTAACTGTCATACAATGTGTCGGTGTCTGGACTATTGTCTTTGTCAGATCAGTTGCGTGAGTCTGAGTCTGAGCTGTATGCTTGGCTGTTCGGTCTGCCAGGTCGTTACCCTGGGAAATTGTATCTGTGACTTTTGTATGTGCTTTGCACTTCATGATGGATATTGCTGTAGGCAGATGTATTGAGTTTGAATGAGGGGACCGTGCTGAATTTTGGCTCCGTGAGAGGTCAAGAAACCTCTCTCTCGCCACAGTACACCGAAGTCGTGTACGACTCCGTATGCATAACGTGAATCTGTGTATATGTTAACTCTCTTGTTCTTGGCTTGAATACAGGCTTGAGTCAAAGCGATGAGCTCTACTGCTTGAGCCGACAGGGTGTCAATACAATTCGTTTCTATGACTTCAGTTTCTGTCGTGACTGCGTAGGCGGCCACTAATTCTCCTGTACTTGTTCTCATACATGAACCATCCACATAAAGTGTCAGGTCTGGATCTGGTAATGCGGTGTCTGTCAAGTCTTGTCTGGGTTTCGTCGTAATGGTAATGACTTCAATACAATCATGTGCCAATGGGTCTGTCTCACTTAATGGCAAAAGTGTAGCAGGGTTCAATGTGTTGCAACGTCTGATTTCTATGTGTGGCTGAAACAATGTCAATTCATAACCTGTCAGTCGTGCTATGGTCAAGTGCTGGGTCTGTGTTCGGTTTAAAAGAACTTCCACGGAATGTGGAACTTGTACTGTCAATTGATGTCCTAACACTATGGAATCACTTTGTCTGATTGCTAGAGCTGTTGCTGCTACTGATTTCAAGCACGCAGGCAGAGCCTGGGCTACTGGATCCAATGTACTAGAAAAATAAGCACACGGTTTGTGTGAACCTGCTTGATCCTGAGTGAGTACTGACAATGCGGTACCTTCACGTTCTGTGACAAAAAGTGTAAAAGGCTTGCTGTAACATGGTGTCGCTAAAACTGGTGCTTGACATAAGGCTTTCTTTAAGTCGTCAAAAGCTTGTGTGTGTTCCTGAGTCCAAGGAAGGGCAGTCGATGTCGCTGCCTCCTGGGTTGTCAACTGTATGAGTGGTTTCGCTAGAAATGCATACTGAGGGATCCATTGTCTACAGTAAGAAGTGAGGCCTATAAAGGCTCGTACCTCCTTTTGTGTCTTGGGCTGTGACATGTTTACAATTAACTGAATGCGGTCAGGTGTTAACTGTCTCCCCCCTTTGGACAGCAAGTGCCCAAGGTAAACCACTTGCTGAACACAGAATTGCAGCTTCGAAGGGGACACCTTGTGTCCCTTGTCAGCCAGGAAATGCAAAACCGTCAGTGACGCTTGCTCACATTCAGGTTCGCTGCGGGCGGTGATCAGTAGATCATCGACATACTGTAACAGGGCAGTGTTGTCAGGCATGTGTATACTGTCTAGTTGTCTTTTCAGTGCTTGGCTATAGATGCTGGGGCTTTCTGTGAATCCTTGAGGTGCGCGTGCAAATTTGAAGCTTCGACCATTTAAACAGAATCCGAAGAGGTATTGGCTTTCTGGATCAATTGGGACACTAAAGAAGGCGTTCTTCAGATCAATTACAGTAAAGAACATTGCTTCGGAATCAATGGCTGTCAATAGAGACGAGATATCTGGGACCACGGGATACTGTGGTACGATACATTTATTCGATTCGCGCAAATCGATAACTAATCGATAAACTGGGGGTGCATTTGGATCAGTACGTTTAAGAATTGGAATGATGGGGGAGTTACATAGATTCGAGTCGGTTTCTACAACCACTCCTTGTGCAATGAGCTCGTCAATGATTTTCAGTAAAGCCGCTACAGCATCTGGAGGTAACTTGTATTGTCGGATTCGTGGTAAGACTACTCCTGGCCTGAGTGTGACTCGATATGGTGTAATGTGCATACAACCTACATCAGTGGGGCCTTGTGCCCATAAATGTGCAGGAACATTCTGTAACCTGGGATCAATATCTCTCAACACATAGTGACCCTTAAAGTCACGTAAGAACAATCTTACTCCTTCCGGAGAACAGCAAATAACAGCTCCTAGAGCTTTCAGTGTCTTGATACCTAACAAGTTTTCTGGACATGATTTCGTTAATAACAAATCTGTAGTGCGAGACAACGGACCAACTAAAAGAGGTACTGGTTTCGATACTTCATTTACAATAGGTTTGCCTGAAAATCCAAGGGAAACATTCTGGGAGCCTGAGAGGGGTGCCCCTGGAACCTCGTCATGACTTATCGTTGTTCTGCTTGCCCCTGTATCAATCAAAAACTTTCTATCTTTTCCTAACACTTGGCTATGTACGTAAGGACCCTCTTGATCTACAGGAACCTCAATAAGGGGCAAGCCAACTTCCCTCTTTAGGCTGTTTCATGTGTATCGCTGATAATCGGGGTAATCTGTTTGTGCATACTGGTACATCTGTTGCGTTGCATGTTGTGTTGCGGCAATGGGCTGTGGCTGTGGTACCGCTACGGTCTGTACTGTCTGTTGTGAAGCTTGCATAGGCTGGATATTCTGTGACACTTGTTGTTGGACCTGGTCCTGTCTAGGAGGACGCGGTCTTTCTTTAGTTTTACCTGTAGCTATATTGTGTTTCAATACTGCACAATCGTTTATATAGTGACCTGGCTGTTTACAATAGTTGCATATCCCTTTAACAGGAGCTGCTGAATTACTGGACTGGGTCATGCCCTTTTTCTGACCGTCAGCTGGAACTGACTGAGCAACTAACATTTTCATTTTCGTGTCTTTCATACGTCTTTGTTCGTGATCATGTTCTTCTCTAATTCTGTTCTGGTGATACTGTAACATTTGTAACATTTGTGAAGGCGTGTTTGCTTGCCATGTGCTCTCGACTTTCAGAACACGATTCTTAACTTGGGGCAGAGAATTTTCGACCAATTTGGATACAAAAAGGTGTGGATATGACTCGCTACTTGGTTTCAGGCCACTATTAATAACAAAACATTTCTCAAATCGGGAATAAAAATCACTAGTGTCTTCATCGGGTTTCTGTTTGCAGGCTGAGATTGCATCCCAGTCCTCCTTTTTCGTTGCTAACAAACGTGGCAATACTTGTACTAACAATCCTGGTAATGCTTTAGTTTTGTCCCCAAGCCCTAGGCCTGGGGTTCGAGTATTCTCTTCGTTCTCTAATGCAGCCCAATCAATCTTTTGCTCTCCCACCTCCCATTCTTTTTCTTTGAGTTTCTCGTAAATCGGCAGGCAATAATACTTTCAGTATTTTCATAATGTCGGGATAGGTATAATCACCCATGAGTAACATGTCTTTTATTTCACGGTGAAAACCTGCAGGGTCTTTATCGTGACTGGGCACTAGTTTCTTCATTTCCAATAATTCCATTTTAGTTATGGGCGTGTACACAAACACACGTCTAAAGGTATTATCATCATTCCTAACTGGATGCACTTCTCGCAAGGGATTCTGTCTGTCTATGTAATACATTTTTCTTTCTACGGGTGGAGCTGGAGCAAACTGTGTATTCAGAAAAGCATTATACCTGTGTCGATGTTCTAGAATTACTTTAATTAAGTCAGTACCTAGACCTCTCCATCTATTCGAGAGTAGCTCTATTAAAATATCAGGTAGGGGACCTGGATCAGAATGTTGGCCTTTGAACAACGTAATGAGATGCTGAATCATGTATATTCCAGCTAATTTCTGTTCATCAGGGGAAAGGTTCAAAAAGGTCTGCGCTAAGGCGTCATCACTATATTTATCAGAATTGTCAGCCCATTATACTGCTGGCCTGGCCAATTCTTGTTCATCCATGGAATCGAGTACATGGTACCCCATTCGTTCTGAAGTATTTTATCGGTAGCCTGAAACAGATGTTCAGGAGTCTTCGGATTTGACATAGCAGTGTGAAAAAGTCTCTTACTTTCTGGACGTATTCTTTTCTTAAGGTATTTTCCCTTACCTACATATGCTATTGTCCCTTTGTCTGACTGTTGCGAAGTTTCTGCTAGATCCTCTGTTTCCTCCTCCTCTTGCGAGGAAGTTGGATCGTCTAATTCAAGATCTTCGTCAGGTGCTCGCTGGGCATGTATTTCTATTATTTCTTTACGGACTTTTCTAACCATATGATGTACTTGGTTTTCCTTATCATGTTTACCCTCCAACATATTCTGGCTCCATCTAATCAGTCTATCCATCTCACTTTGCGGAAAACCTGCCTGATCGTGTTCTCTTATTAAGCAATTAACCAAAAATCGCATTAACAAACCTTTAGTCTCAACTTTCTGACGTGACATGGCTTCAGCAACAGAATCCGGCCCTTCTCCTGTTCTAATAAAATCGTACAATTTGTCTAGATGTTCTGGCATTCCTGGTAGTAACATTAAATAGTCTGTAACGCGTCTCAAACGTAGGGACGCTAGTAACATGGGGCCTGACGTACCAGGCACTGGGTCATATCTGCAGTCTGTGAGCTCTCTTCTAAGTAGTTCGGCCGGAACGTCTTTCGGTGTCCGTGCCTTTGCTAAATCTCTCATCGTAATTCGGTGTATCTGTGGGGGCATTTGATAACCTCCCGTAGCACCTCCTGAACCGGAGGCTTGAGCATAACCTGACTGTACTTGCTGTAGCTGGGTTGGGTCCTGGGCCACGCCAGTCCCAAAAGGATTTGATGGATGCAGTTGTTGAATACCGGGGGGAACAACGGGAGCAGGTGCGGGCAGCGGACCTGGAGGGATCTGCAGTTGCGGACCGGGGAGCTGTTGCTGTAGGGGTAGGGAGATGTCAGCAGGAGCAGGTGGTACGGGTACATGAGCAGGTGCAGAAGTATATGAGGGAGCTACATCGTCTAGATAGGAAGAAAGGAAAAGGTCTTTTGTGGTCTTGTGACGTACTTTAGTCGGGAGCAATGGAGGGGGCAGATCCTTCGGTATTTCCGGAGTGGCCTTAGGTAAACCCTCGGCCAGAAGAGGATACATACCATTCATAAGAGTGTTTCGTTGTCGGTCTACTTGTTCTGCTTTAACTCGTATCCCCTCTTCAACTAATACGTTTTCTCGGGCTTTGTCTGAATCCTCTCTACTTTTCTCTGCTTTTCTGAGTGCTTTCTCTGTCCGTCTGTGTGATTCTTTACGCCATAATTCAATGGCATCTTTCTGTGACTGTCTGGCTTTCTTTTTCCATAATGCTTCTTCTTCTCTCATGATGCACTCAGCATCCCATGTCCCAGTAGCGGGCCATCTCTGATTCTCTGCTAAATCTTTGGTGTAATCCACCCACAAATCGAGATATAATACAGCATCTAAGCCGTGTTTGTGGTACATAAAATACCCTGGAGTGTCCCTGGGTGGAATGGGAACAGCTTCCTCTAGTATCCCTTTTCTAGTTCCTATCTGTCTTAGTTTAGAGAACAGTGGCATGTTTCAGCCGTGCTACTTGGTACTTGATACTTACTCGGACTTGGGCACAACTAATACAGTAAACACAATAATATAGATCGAACAATCAATCATACCACGACATTAAAACACATTTAAACATTTTGAAAAACGAACAACAATAACTAAAATAAAACTAGCTACCTGCATACTCGATATACTGCTAAACAGTACAGATACACCGCTAAACAGTGCAGACCGGGTCTGTGTACCCAAACCCGTCTTGACCGGGCACAAATTAATGCACCCGTCTAGATGCGTCCCCAGCAACGGTACTCACCGGGAAGCACGGAACGGAAGGCCTCGGAAACTCGACACTGGACTGGACCGGACTGGACTCGACTTGACTTGTGACGTAGGCACTTCGGAACTTCGGAACTGGTGGGCCTCTGAATACCTCGGACTTTGCTCTCTCAGCTAGGCTCTGGTCGGGATCCTCCGCACTCCTCACCGCCTCGTCTGGGTGTCGATCGCAGCCTCAGTCACCTCCGTTGGCCTGAGGGAGATACAGGAAATCCTGCGGGTACGCGTAGTTGTCCGTCCGGCTGTGGCAGGGGGCTAGGCCTGCAACGCACCGCCGGCACGTAAGGTGGGGGAGGGGTCCCTGTTCGGGCACCAATTATGTGGTAAATTTAAATTACCTATACTTAATGTATGCGGTAAAGTTCAATAAGAATAACTCAGTCAAAAAATAAGAGGCAGAGTCCGTGGCATCTGAGTTTTATGAAGGTTTTATTCCTTAAAAAGGAATTGGTTCGAACCAGGTATCATGTTCCATCACCACAAGGGTTCAGGAAGGGAATGGACATGGACATGTACAATGCTTTATTAACAGAACATTATATATATAGTCAATGCATTACAGTAGTGATAGATGCAGAAGGCGTAACAGCTGAGAGAAACGAGATAAGAACACATGTACGTAATAAAGAGGCGTTACAGAAGGCGTGCACAGGGGTGTGTGCTAGACAACGTCACTTGAAACGTATCACAGGAGGGTGGATCCATAGAAGAATCCTGCAGTGTCAGCAGAAATACATGGCAGAGATGCGCGCGCAGCAGCATGACGTGTAATTGACGTGGAACTGGAGGGTGAAGGGGACTTGACATTCAGCCCTACATGAGGAGACAGAAGTCTGGGGTGTCAGAACAACCTAATCCCAAATCATATCTAATATCTTGTGTTTGAGGAACTGTATTATCTAGAAGGAAAGGTCTCTCGGGCAGAGGCTATTCTATACTGACTGCTAGTGCGTGCATACGCGACTACGTGTCTACATGAGATGCGAGGGGCCATGGGCCTACCATGGTAACAGGAGCTATGAATTACTTGCATGGAGACAATGAGGCCGGGCCCTTTGCTCTGCAGCTGGGAAGGATGTTTTCCTAAAATACTAGACAGGAATGTATTTTCGAGGAGCGGAGCAGATAACTTGAAGGCTGAATACAGTCTTGGCAGGCAAGCAGGCCGAGCCAGGCACCGCTCGCCGCACAGGGAGTAAGGCAGAGGTCAGGAAGCAGCAGACTGTAGTTTCAGAAACAGAAGGCAGAAAGGGCTCGATGGCAGGAATCAGGGCCTAACTCACCAGAGCTAGTAAAACATGAAAGTGCACCATGTAAAGACGTTGGCAAGGCACACTTAGGAACGGAATATCCGACCCATTCATGGTGGATCGGAAAGAGGACATGTTAACGTTGGACGCAAATGTATTTGCGTCTTCATAGCTGGTTGTGGAGGGAACATACATGTACTTGAAGCACGTACATGGAGCCGTTGGGGTCTACGTTACGGGACACAATTGACCATGAAAATTCATATTACCTCAGACCCAAGTTTCCTCCTCTAAAAATGTATCTTTGCATTCAGTCTCCCCCCTGGTGCCTCTAGCAATGAGGCTCCAAAAGGAGGTCTGGTCTTTACACTTACATGCGTCCAACAAATCTGACCAAACTCTTTCGTCCCACTCTTTTTTGGCCATTAATAGGGTTCTTTGCACTGAGCTCTCTTAATTCTCACAATATCCGCTGAATCCCCCCTGACCTCTGTAATTAGGTCTGTTTTAGCTCTCCGGCATTCCTGGTTGTACAAGGTGATCCCTGTTTGTTTACTCTTTTGGGCGTTATGTGATCTTTTTACCGCCCTAGTTAGGATCTCGCCAAGTTGGTTAATTAAATGTTCATGGGATTCTATCAGACCAGGATTTTGGATGACAGTACTATTTCCTAAGAGAGGAGACATGTGCCTCACAAATACATTATAGATTTGACTAATGATTTTTTTGTTACCTAGAACCATTGGCCACTTCAGGGATCTACAGTTGTTTGCCACTAGAGGGTCCTGTGGCAAAGAAATTGTACTTTTAACACTTTTATCAGGGGTTTTAAAGATCTGAGTCTGGACAGATAAAATCAAAGGATAGTGGTCACTTTCCGTGCGGTCATCCACCATTAGGTCGATGATCATGGGCCATGAATTCAGAGAAACAATAAAATAATCTAAATGACTGGGATTCACCCCTCTGGTAAATGTTGGTTTGCTGGGGCAATCTGAGGGCAACCGCCCATTACAGGCACGTAGGCCTGACTCGAGGGTCAAATTCAATAGTTGTAAGGCACTCACTGTACAGGGTGCTTTATAGTTTGTGTCGACCAAAGGGATATTATTGGCACTGTCCTCATCCTTATAGATGTCTTCTAGGCCTATTATAGGTTCGAAACCTCTGTTAAAGTCACCACCTATAATCATTATTGCATTTTGATCAAACCCCGCCACAATATTACTCAAATGGGTTACAACTAGTGATTCTTTACATGATCTATGTGGTCTACTGTAAATATTGATCACGTAAATGCTACAAACCTTAGTATTTTTTAACTCAAGTAATAAAAGGTCGGGATTATTTGTATCAATTTGCTTAAAGGACAGGCCTCCTGTGATTTTCACCCATATTGTTAAGCCGCCAGAAGGTCTTCCCCCATTTGTATTTACTGCGGGGATGAAAAAAGATCTATAATCAACCTTAAAATAATTCTCGAGCCCCCAGGTTTCCTGGAACATGATTAAATCCCCACTAGCCAGATAGTCTTGCCAGGCCGGATCTGAAAGGTTTTTTTTCAAACCTGCAATATTCCAACAGATAATTTTTGTTATTTGTAGAACACCTAGTTTCTCTGTTTCCTGCTGTTGTGTAATAGACCCATTTACATCTAAGTGTGGTGTTTGTACCATTGTGTCAACATAATGCAGTGGCTGTTGAGAATTTTTAACAAATGCGATCTGCTTTGGTACAACTTCAGGATGCAAACTAGGATATGTATGTTTTATGCCACATGACATTGCCAAAGCCCCTCCATCAAGTCAATCGCAATCAGCTAAACCAGCTAGGGCCTCAAACCTATTAGAGGTGCTGACTCCCCAATTATAAGATGGGGCCCCAAATCCCCAACCATTTGCTGGTACATTCCATCTAGGTGCAGGGGTAATAGGATATGCTGGATTCTGGTGAGTACCCAGCCATCCTCCATTATGGTTGCCATTTCCTATGGGTGCTGGGGTGATGGGATACAACAAATTCTGCTGCACACCTGGCCATCCTCCGTTGTAGTTACCATTTCCTAAGGTCCCACAATTGTTAGCAAGTGTACCCGGCCCTCGTCTGCCCATTAAATTCCAATTTTGCCCTGGAGTGGTGTAACGAGGGGTGTTATGTTGATTGACTTGCCATGGGCCAGCCCTATTTTTAGAAGCATAGTTCATGTCAAACATTACAGGTCCCCCACCCCATCCATTATTTCTCGCTAACCAAGCTGGCTTCAGGGACTTATGATTGTTGGCTTTTTGCGACTCATTGTAAAAGAATTCTAATGTAAGGGGGATTATGGAGCTACTTCTTCTTTGTGGTGGAAGAATATTGGATAGAATATCGGGAAGAGCAGCTGGATTTGACAGATTTAATATCACACAGTCGCCCTTCCTTTTTTTTTGCTTATTTCCTATCCATCTAACCCTCCTTGCCATTTTATTTTCGTCAGCCAGCCACTGTTCACCTCCCTGTGCTATCCGCATATTATTTGACAGCCAGTATAGTGCCTTGCTTATTAGCGACGAGGTTGACTCGGTTTGACCCGGTGGTAGGGTTGGTGTATTAGCTAGAACTAACACCAATGGCGATGCTTCAACTACAAATTGTGTTGAATCTTCTTCAGAACTAGGGGGCACTGTGACATGTGGTGGATCAATTAGTTGAACAATTGGGGCTTCTAGTGGCAAATCATTAATAATCTGGTCAGTTTGCGGGCATTCCGGAAGAGTTGGCCCTGGTGGGGTAACTTCTGATGTTAACCCAGATTCATTATCTTCCTTTGGACAGTTGTGGCCCTTATTAACGTTACTTAAAACATTTCCTATCACATCAGCTAATACATTTTGTGCACCTCCCAATTTCTTTATCTCCGCAGAAAGTTTATCAATCTTGCTAATAAGTGGCTTGATAAGTGTCTGAATTTTTATTTCTAACAGCTCCGCTATTCTTGACATTAGATCCTCATCCAATATCTCCCTTAGATTGTTCTCCTCGTGGTTCTGGCGAGTGCTTTTTGGTTTTGGCGGTGATGTAACCTTATTTTTACCTGAACGTGACCCCCCCACGTTTATTTTGTAGTCTACGACAGGCTCTAACCGCCCTCGTGGACTGCTTTACAGATGGTTCATCTTCCACTTCTTCTTTTTCTTCATCCACAATGACAGCCTGTGCATCTAGGCCATTGTCCACATGTGGCTCAATGTCCGCCACATTTGCTGCACTAGTATCAATACTGACATTTACTGGGGAGTTTATTTCATGAGCATCATTGTTAGAGTCCAATAGCAGAGACTCATTTATTTGTGAGGAAGTGGGTGGGCTCATGGGAGGGAGAATGGGTGACTGGGTGTGATAACCGACTTTTTCGACCCTCTTTGAGAGGGAAGATGATGGAGAATGACTCCAGCCTATTACCCTTAGAGTATAGGGATTAGGACTATAAGTAGGACCTATCCATGAGGCACAGTAGTGCATTTTCGTACCCTTTTCTTTAGATCAGGGCTTATAAACTTAAGCTAGGGGATAGATATATAAGTATTAGTGATGATCCATCCTTTTGTAAGAGTATTAGTACATCTTCTGTGGAGTTATGCGTATTTTGGGCCTTGTAGGCCTTAAACGGGACAGACTCCATCTTGCTCTCTGCCTGGTAGTTCGAGAGGCTTTCTAGGTCAAGTTTAATGTTTTAGTTTTAAGGTGTTGTTCGCTTGGAGAGAACCGGTTCAGGCTGGCCCTTATCGAAAGACTGTATTTTTCTCCACTCCGAAGACACAACTCCAGGCCGGCCGGCTGGGAACGTGCCCTTGGTACGGGGAGGTACAAGAATTTGGTGGGCGGCAGGTTACTGGCCGTAACTTTCCATGAAGGGGCAGGTTTTGATATTAGCGAAAGTGTTAGGCAATGAGTCAGTCAGTCTGTAGGCGGCAGCTAGCCGTTAGCATCTATGCCATTAATTATTTCCAGAGCAGACAATCGCCATTTTGAAGTCCGAGAAAGATTCTGAAACCGAGACTCTCTAAGAAAGACTGAAGGAGAAATAGCGCGGAGCGCACAGAGACAGAGAGAGAGAGAGACGGTAGTTAATAGCCAGCAAGGTTCCAGTGACTTGGAGGGAAGCAGAGGAGATTGAGCATAGCGGTGCAGACGTGTACCCGTGACTGCTGAGGTGTGATTCCGAGACGAGCCAAGACACAGAGACGAGAAGGGAACCTAGATGACTGCCGAGCCCCGACTTCATATTAATAAGGTGATCTCTGCCCTTTCCTTGTTAAGCGTGCATTCTAACCTTTACTTTTCTTTACAGCATATACATTGTGTAGTATTGTGTTTATTTTTGTTGTAATAAAACACCCCAGTTCTTAGTGAACCGACATGTACCTTGTATTCTTGTTCAATCAGGGTAACCTGAGCTTCTAGTTAGACATTGTTTGCATGAACGGATGCGAATCCCGATCAGGTAAGGAATGACTAAGCAAGTAGGGAGAGAGGGAACATTTGATGTCAGGAGCAGAAGGTACATATTATAATTTGGCCATATCAATTTCTATTATCGTAGTTTTATCCCGAGTAGATAACCAAAGACTTCATCCTTAAATGTTCATAGGAAAGTGATCGTCATTGGTACATGGCGTGTGTATATGTCTGCCGGATTGCAGACCGTGTGTAAGTGAGAACACCGGAGGGAGACGGTGTGGAGGCTCGCCGGATTGTGGGCCGTGTGTAAGTGAGAGCACCTAAGATAGAGAGGTGTGTAGGTCTGCTGGATTGCAGACCGGATATTAATGAGAGCACCGGGTCTGCAGGCCCATGTGTGTAGGCGCGCTAGATTGTGCGTCGGGTGAGCACTGGTGACCAGTGTGTAATGGTACATTATCAGACCTGCCCTAGGGTAGACCAGTCTGGGCCTACGTGGCCGCGAGACCAATAGGTGCGAATAGGATATTGTAGAAAACCAATGCATGTTTATTGCTATTTATTCCCATCCTTAGGTACAAGATGTACATACATATATCCATACCCATTGTAAATACATTCTAAGGAGGGAGGTGAGTACGTTCCGGCCGGGTTAGAGGGGCTCCTAGGAGCTGATTCCATCTGGTCCGAGAATCTGGTCGGTACATCTGGCGTCACGAACTGTTTACGAAGCCTGTGTGCGCTGTATTGTTTTCATCTTGTTGGTTTGCGCTCGGCTCGTACGTATTTTTCTTTGTTTATAATTGTGTATATATTTTTTGTGTGCTAATATGTTCTCGAAGAAATCTAAATCTACTTTCAAATTGCCTATTGACATTCCCGGCTGGGAATCAACGCCTTATGAAGCTTTGGCCCGTGAGTGGGCCGATTCTACTGGTTTGAGTGAGAATTGGACTTCCTGTTTGGAGCAGGCGGAGCCTGCTGATGTGGTTTCTTGCTTGCAAAAAGCGCCAGTAGTGAAGGGTGATGAGCTTCCTGTTTTAGGACGCAGAGGTTGGATTGTGCTGACTGCTTACAGGATGCTTCATGAGAAGTTTGTGAAATTGCAGAAGCGGTTTGTTGATATGGAAGAAAAGTTTGTTGAGGTGCAGAATGCGCATACTCTTTTGCGATGTCAGAATAAGTTGCTTGCCGACAAACTTGAGACTTATCAGACTATAGCCGAGAGGGCTGCGGTGCGCATTGCGAAATATAAATACAGGCACCGCCGTGGTCGTGTGTCTACACGGAAAGTGCGTCTGGTCGTGGCAAAAGCCGGATTGGATTGGAATCCTGATGAGTGGGATGATAATATCTGGGACTCGAACGAATCTGGCTCCTCGGCTGAGGAGGGTGACAAGCGCGAGTCTTCTCGCACCCGACGTGATTGTAAATCTGCTTCTTGTGACAAAGACGACGTTTCTGGTGATCGTGGTCGCTCTACCAATTCTGATGACGTATTACGCTCTGATTGTTCTTCTAAATCTAAGGACCGGGCTTCCTCGGAGGCTCTTCCGGAGGTTTCTGCTCACCCTGTGTTTCGACGCAAATTGCAACAGGCTCCTGGTATGCCGAATGGTATTCATTTGGATAGTATTGAAGATTTTACTCAACAGGAGGTTAGTGACATTTTACAACGATTTCGACAACGACCCGGTGAAACTTTGCTTACCTGGATGGTGTGCCTTTATGAACTAGGTGCTGCCGGTATTATGCTTGATGCTGGTGATTGCTTACGTTTTTGCTCTTTGAGTTCTGATTCTACTGTACAAGATCATTTTCGAAATTATAATGGTGCTGGCCAAATTAGCTTGCTCCAGCTTGCGAACGATGGCTGTAACCATAAATACCCTACTGAATCTGATTGGCCTGTCAATGATAAGCCATGGTACACTTTGCGCGATGCGTCGCAACGTTTGAAAGAGGAAGTAATGAAAACTGCCATTTTTCTCAGTACGTCTGACAGATTGTTGGATGGTCTTTTACCATCTTCTGTGCGTAGTCGCATTATCCGTTCTTCGCCTGTTGCTTATAAGCAGGTTATGATGACTTTGTTGATCAATCAAACTGGCAATCCTTTGTCTATGGTGCTTGAATCTGTTCGTCAGCTTGGTGAGTTGGGTGAATGGTTTAAACCTGAGAGGCAGTCTCGACCTGAGGGTCGTACCGCTGGGGATTATACATTTTCTAGACGTGATATGTTTCTTGCACTTTTGGCTGATGGTGTGAAAAGGGAGGACATTGATGGTGAACCTAATAATCGCTTGTGGGACATGTTTCGTAAGCGTGGTCTGGAACGGAAGGAGGGTGCCCGTCGTGTACGAAAGAATGATTGTGACCGAGGATCTGATGACAGTGGTGATGAGAGGCGTCGTGTGGATGCTGATCGCCGTGATGACCGGCGTTATGAACGTGATGTTTCCCCCCGCCGTGAGAGCGTAAGGGTGAGAGAGGGAGAGAGAGACAGGGGAAGAGATGATCGTGTCTCTAATAGACGCAGAGATGAGAGAAGTTATTCCCCTGATGTTAGACGACGGGAGGATCGTCACAAGCTTTCTGACCGTAATTCTCAATTCTTTGAACATGACACTAATCCGTTTCGTAATAGAGATGGATATGAGCAGGATATTCTGATTCCGAAAAAAGTTGAAAACATCTATCCTGATTTGTCTTGGTTGGCTGACCATGGTAAAAATGACTAGGAAATTGGTCAAGCTCCGGTACGCAAGTGGGCTCATAAAGACAATAGACCCTATGTAGATATTGAAATTTTTTGGAAACATCGTAATATCCAAAGGGCCCGAGCATTGGTAGATACTGGGGTGGAGGCCACTTTAATTCATGGCAAATCGAAAAAATTCAAAGGACAGTTTTTTACAATTACTGGTTTAGGTGGTAAGGAAACCCCCGCAGTGCAAACTGCGCTTGACATGAAAATTGGCCGAATTCCCCGTAAAGAATATTCTGTGTTAGTTGTGCCTCTCCTGGAATATATAATTGGAATTGACATTTTGAAAGGAATGACTTTGCATCTTGATGATGGCTGTTATCAATTTGGAACGAAGCATTACATTTCGTCCAGACCCGTACGGGTTGGTCGTTTGCGGATGCCCCCCATTAAGATTCCCCAAGCTACGAGAGTTGTTTCTCAGAAACAATATCGAATTCCAGGTGGTCATGAAGAAATTAGTGCCGCAATTCAGGATATGATTGATGCAGGGGTTATAACTCCAATCACTTCTGCTTGGAATAATCCCGTGTGGCCTGTGCGCAAAAGTGATAATTCTTGGCGCATGACGGTTGATTATCGAGAATTGAACAAACACACTCCGCCTTTGGCTGTGCCTGACATGGTTACTTTGATTCAGAGAATTCAGAAGCATCCAGGTACATGGTATGCGTCCATTGATATTGCTAATGCTTTCTTTTCGATTCCAATTGCCCCCGAGTGTCAGGAGCAATTCAGTTTTACCTGGCATGGCCGTCAAATGACGTTTAGGAGTCTTCCTCAAGGTTATGTACATAGTCCTACGATCTGTCACCGGCTGGTGGCGGAACATTTATCTGAAGTGCCCGTACATCCCCAGATTCAGGTGTGTCATTATATTGATGACGTTTTGATTCAAGGTGAGACGCAAGACCAAGTCCAATCACATTTAGATCAGATTCTTGACTGTTTACGTGCAAAAGGTTGGGAAATTAATGCTGATAAATTGCAGGGCCCTTCCCAGAATGTTAAATTTTTAGGAATTAATTGGCATGAAGGTCACAGAGAAGTGATCCCGCAGGTGAGGCGTAAAATTTTGGATTTTGCTGTTCCGAGGAACAGAAAGGAGGCTCAATGTTTTATTGGCCTGTTTGGTTTTTGGCGTCAGCATATTCCCCATTTGAGTCAGATTTTAGCTCCTTTGTACCGAGTCACCCGTAAAAAGAATGCGTTTGAGTGGGGTGACCCACAACAAAATGCTTTTAATTTGGCGAAAGAAGCAATTCAGTATGCCTTGGATTTGTGGCCCGTGGGTGAAGGTGATGTGGATTTGAATGTTTCTGTGGATGGCCTGTATGCCAATTGGAGTCTGTGGCAAAAGCAGGGCAGACAAAAAGTGCCATTGGGTTTTTGGACTAAAAAGTTACCTGAGGCTTGTGAGCGTTATACACCTTTTGAAAAACAGTTGCTTGCTTGTTATTGGGCTCTGGTGGATACCGAGCAATTGACGTTGGGTCATACCGTGATTTTGAGACCTGAAATTCCTATCATGCAGTGGGTTTTGAGTTTGCCGAAATCCCACCGAATTGGACATGCTCAGGAGGCGAGTATCATTAAATGGAAATGGTACATTCAGGACAGAGCGCGTGTGGGTCCGAAAGGTGTGGCTGTGTTGCATGAGCGAGTGGCGCAGGCGCCATCGAATGAGACTGGAAATGATTGTTCTGTGCCTGTAGTCCAGGAATCTCCTGTTAGGTGGAGTAAGCCATTTGATGATTTGTCCGCGGAGGACAGAAAACATGTGTGGTTTACGGATGGTTCAGCGAAGTTCATTGGTGAGAAACGGCATTGGAAAGCAGTGTCATTCAATCCAATCACGCAAAAATTATTGAGTACAACTGGTGATGGAAAGAGTAGTCAATATGCTGAATTGTATGCAGTTTACCAAGTTTTGAAACAGGAACTACCTGGCACATGTCATATTTTTACTGATTCCTGGTCCACTGCTAATGGACTGGCGGTTTGGTTACTAACTTGGCATTCTCATAATTGGGAATTGCATTCAAAAGAACTGTGGGGTAAAGAATTATGGCAAGAAATTTGGGAATTACTCCCACAGAGTACTGTTACAATCTTTCATGTGGATGCTCATACCCCGATTGACTCCCTTGACAAATTCTTTCATAACATTGCAGATGAAAAGTCTAAAATTTCTGAGGCAATGGTGGACATGCAGGATTCTGATTTGGCAGGATTGGCGAAATGGGCCCACCAAAAAGCGGGACATTTTGGAGAAAGAGCCACTAGCAGGTGGGCTTCCGATCGAGGGATTCATATTCCCTTAAATCTGATTAAAGATGTCATTCTGCATTGTCCTATCTGTCAGCATTCTAGAAAAAGAACAGTGCCTCATATTGTTAAAGGCCATTTACATCGAGGAAAAATGCCCGCCCAAATTTGGCAAATTGATTATATTGGCCCGCTCCCTATGAGCAAAAATTGTCAATATATTTGCACAGCTGTTGATACTTTTAGTGGCCTATTGGTCGCTTTCCCTTGCAAACAAGCCACCCAAGTGAATACCATTAAGACCCTGGAATTGCTTATTTTGTATTATGGTGTTCCATTCCAAATTCAATCGGATAATGCATCCCATTTTCGTGGAAGATTGGTGCGGGAATTCTGTGTGGAAAATAACATTGAATGGATTTTTCATATTCCATATTATCCGCAGGCCTCGGGCCTCATTGAGCGTATGAATGGTTTGTTAAAAGAACAACTGCGTAAATTGACTGATGAACATTACAAAAACTGGAGAGATTTTTTGCTCCAGGCATTGATGATTCTGAATAATCGCCCTTTGTTACATGCTGAATCTCCTTTAATGCGTTTATGTCCTCCAACTGTTGATGCAAAACCCAATTCCACGTCCACTACTGTTATGTACTGGGAAATTACCCCCGGAGCTTTAGCTCCATGCAGAGCGACCCCAGGTTCCACAGGCTTGGACCTGCATGCTATGAATGATGCGATCCTGAAAGGCAGAGACCGAATTATTGTTGAAACAGGCGTTGGTGTCTGTATACCAGCCGGTAGTTTTGGACTTATTGCCCCTAGATCTGGCCTTGCCATGAAAGGTATTCAAGTTCTCGGAGGAGTAATTGACAGTGATTATCAGGGAGAGATTAAGGTTCTTCTGCTTAACAGCAGTGAAATTGATTTATCGATCAAGAAATCTGACCATGTTGCTCAGTTACTCATTATGCCTGTCTTCAGTGGTGAGATTAAGAGAGGCTCTGCCCCAACTTTGCTAACAGTACGAGGCCAAAAAGGATTCGGTTCCACCGATAATCCCGGTGCCAAAATATGGGTGCAATCGCCTAAACATCCCCCTGAACAGGCTGAAGTTATTGCGACCGGTCATGACAACACCATTTTGGTGATGAAGCCAGGGAAAGATAGCTGGGAAGCTGTCCCAGCTGACAAATGTTACTTACGAGAATGATTAAGGCCTGTGTTTGTATTCTTTCAGATCATTCTCTGGACTGCTGCTGCAGGATGTGCCGGCGTTGGACTCCTTTTGGTCTGCTACGCCGGGAGAGGAGAGAACCCACCGACTTCGGTTGATTGGAGAACCCGAGTTCCGCGATCCTTCGCTGCGTGGTATTCTTCGTCTAATTTCTGGATTACCCTTGCTAAAAGAGTGACTAACTCTCCTCATTTTTGCCTCACTCCCATGAGGTCTGTGACTGATATCTTGGCGACCTGCTTGGTTGCTGTCCCCGCATCTACTGAAACTTTGCGACATATTTTCAATATTTCAAGTGCCCGACCCAATATTATTCTGGGTGACTTTGCGGCCCATGAGTTTTGCCCTTTATGTACTATTCTTCCTGATTCTGATTCCCCTATGCATTCCCAAATCACGACCTATAATATTACGCAGGGTGATTTATGTTTTATTCTAACATGTGATCCCAAGGCTATCACCGAATGCATGTAAAATTAAAAATTCAGGCTGCCACTTCCTTTTCAGCTCATCAACGACTGCTGTGTTTAAAGAGACTTCCGAATTCATGTGTTTCCGTGAAAAATAATATGACATGTAAACGTTTATTAGTTGCCCCTAGTTATTATCGTTCAATGTTATTGCCTTCTGGCTGGCTCTTTTCCTGCGGGAACTCATCTTGGCCCTATATTCCCGCTAATATTTCTGGAGGTCCATGTGCTATTACTAGATTGAGTTTGTTAATGTTTTCCTCACACCCTGGTTCCCATTCTCGTATGGTACGAGACTCTATGTCATTACATGAAGATTGTGATTCCTCTGTTCACCTTTACTCTAAATCGGAATACCTTGGTTTAGCTTTTTCTATTATTGGTGTCCCGGCGTTAGCAGTTTATAATGCCAAAACAATTGGCAAGATGGCCTGCTGGATGGTTAAATCCATTAATCAAACTTCTACTGTATTATCTGACCTGTTATTAGATGCCCAGGGTGAACGAAGAGCCATTTTGCAGAATCGCGCTGCGATTGATTACCTTCTGTTAAAGCATGGACACGATTGTTCTGACTTTGAAGGTCTTTGCTGTTTTAATTTGTCTGACCATTCTAAATCAATTCAGGCCCATATTGACAAACTTCATGACTTGACTACAGAAATAAGAAAACATATCAACCAGGGCTGGTTTGACTGGCTCTTTAACTGGTTGCCTGACTTACATTTTTTACGACAGATTTTAGGGGGTGTCATTATTTTTATTTGCGTTTTGATAGCTATTTGTTGCTTTATTCAATGCATTCCTTCTATATTACAATTTTGTAGCTTTGGTAGGAGAAATAGGTCAGTTAATTTTGTTTCTTATTATTCTTCCACTGATGTTAGTTTGATATAAGATATGGCTAATAGACTGGAGTCAAGGGTGAAGTGTGATAACCGACTTTTTCGACCCTCTTTGAGAGGGAAGATGATGGAGAATGACTCCAGCCTATTACCCTTAGAGTATAGGGATTAGGACTATAAGTAGGACCTATCCATGAGGCACAGTAGTGCATTTTCGTACCCTTTTCTTTAGATCAGGGCTTATAAACTTAAGCTAGGGGATAGATATATAAGTATTAGTGATGATCCATCCTTTTGTAAGAGTATTAGTACATCTTCTGTGGAGTTATGCGTATTTTGGGCCTTGTAGGCCTTAAACGGGACAGACTCCATCTTGCTCTCTGCCTGGTAGTTCGAGAGGCTTTCTAGGTCAAGTGTAATGTTTTAGTTTTAAGGTGTTGTTCGCTTGGAGAGAACCGGTTCAGGCTGGCCCTTATCGAAAGACTGTATTTTTCTCCACTCCGAAGACACAACTCCAGGCCGGCCGGCTGGGAACGTGCCCTTGGTACGGGGAGGTACAAGAATTTGGTGGGCGGCAGGTTACTGGCAGTAACTTTCCATGAAGGGGCAGGTTTTGATATTAGCGAAAGTGTTAGGCAATGAGTCAGTCAGTCTGTAGGCGGCAGCTAGCCGTTAGCATCTATGCCATTAATTATTTCCAGAGCAGACAATCCCCATTTTGAAGTCCGAGAAAGATTCTGAAACCGAGACTCTCTAAGAAAGACTGAAGGAGAAATAGCGCGGAGCGCACAGAGACAGAGAGAGAGAGAGAGACGGTAGCTAATAGCCAGCAAGGTTCCAGTGACTTGGAGGGAAGCAGAGGAGATTGAGCATAGCAGTGCAGACGTGTACCCGTGACTGCTGAGGTGTGATTCCGAGACGAGCCAAGACACAGAGACGAGAAGGGAACCTAGATGACTGCCGAGCCCCGACTTCATATTAATAAGGTGATCTCTGCCCTTTCCTTGTTAAGCGCGCATTCTAACCTTTACTTTTCTTTACAGCATATACATTGTGTAGTATTGTGTTTATTTTTGTTGTAATAAAACACCCCACTTCTTAGTGAACCGACATGTGCCTTGTATTCTTGTTCAATCAGGGTAACCTGAGCTTCTAGTTAGACATTGTTTGCATGAACGGATGCGAATCCCGATCAGGTAAGGAATGACTAAGCAAGTACGGAGAGAGGGAACATTTGATGTCAGGAGCAGAAGGTACATATTATAATTTGGCCATATCAATTTCTATTATCGTAGTTTTATCCCGAGTAGATAACCAAAGACTTCATCCTTAAATGTTCATAGGAAAGTGATCGTCATTGGTACATGGCGTGTGTATATGTCTGCCGGATTGCAGACCATGTGTAAGTGAGAGCACCGGAGGGAGACGGTGTGGAGGCTCGCCGGATTGTGGGCCGTGTGTAAGTGAGAGCACCGGAGGGAGACGGTGTGGAGGCTCGCCGGATTGTGGGCCGTGTGTAAGTGAGAGCACCTAAGATAGAGAGGTGTGTAGGTCTGCTGGATTGCAGACCGGATATTAATGAGAGCACTGGGTCTGCAAGCCCATGTGTGTAGGCGCGCTAGATTGTACGTCGGGTGAGCACTGATGACCAGTGTGTAATGGTACATTATCAGACCTGCCCTAGGGTAGACCAGTCTGGGCCTACGTGGCCGCAAGACCAATAGGTGCGAATAGGATATTGTAGAAAACCAATGCATGTTTATTGCTATTTATTCCCATCCTTAGGTACAAGATGTACATACATATATCCATACCCATTGTAAATACATTCTAAGGAGGGAGGTGAGTACGTTCCGGCCGGGTTAGAGGGGCTCCTAGGAGCTGATTCCATCTGGTCCGAGAATCTGGTCGGTACACTGGGACAGTCCCAACGATTGTCTACGCTCACCGTTTATCTTGTTAACCACTTGAACAAGGTAGTTTTCCATGGTGTTCTTTGGTGTTTCAGATCTCATGTGATGATTTCTTTTAGGCATAATTATACAAAGGTGTGTGATAGTCTTGCACCCACAACTCAATAAAATGACAAAATGTAACTCTCAATGTTTAAAAACAAAAGTCTTACTTCAGCACCTTGTACAGGTGTCCAGCGGACTTATTTCCTGAATCGTAGTGGTGTTTTGTCTGCTATCAACTTCTCAGCGAAGGCCCCCTCCTCCTTCCAAGCTCCTGGGCGATTCGGTGGCAGCTACAGACTACTTACCGACCCCGTCTGGTAACTAGGACTTAGGAGGCGGTCAACCAAAAGCAATAGAACTTCCACTGGCAATGAGCTGGCTGGAACTAATCCCTGGTGCTCAGTGATGAATATTAGGGAGGTGGCCTAGCCTGGCCTACTCGTGCCGATGAGGGCCGTAGAGGGCCCGCCCTTTGCCCGGGCTTAGCCCCGGGCGTCCCGCTCGCATCCCGCGACGCGGGTGTATGCCCAGCTTTATTTCTCCTTCGCGCTCTCCGTGCGCGTCACTCAACGCCCCGCCGCGAGGCCTGCCGGGTGTTGTGGTTCCCGGAGCGGCGGCGCGGATTTCTATGGCAGGATGACTCTCGGCGGTGGCGGCTTCTCCCTCTGCTGTGCGGCTTTTCAGAGAACATGGCTTGGCATGCTGCCTCTGAGGAATTATGTACTCTGAAACGCGTCAGGCAAGGCATGCAATAATTTATTTATCTGGCTTTTACCGCAGCTGATCCTGCGCTTTTGAAAGACTTGTTGGGAGTGCATTCTGCAAAAAGCAACTTGTGAAACGGAATACTAGCGGCCAGCCAGGTCGGGGAATGCACCATTGTAGTTACCATTACAAGTCCTTGGCATTCTGCTGTTAAGTGCCAGGTGGGAGCAACAAGTTGCGCTTTGATTTTGGAACAATCTTTCGTGACTGCACAGTTAATGCTCAATAAAAAGTAAAAGTATGCTGTTTAAATTTGAGCATGTTTCGTTTTTCCAGACACACAAGGGTTTAACAAGGACTTCAACTCCCATGATGCTTTACATTCAGAGGCCCACCTGGGCAGGATTCAAATCAATGAGGGGGGTTATTTCAGTTGGAGGCATTACAGAACGAACATGGCTTGGCATGCTGCCTCTGAGGAAGCAGGTTTATGTACTCTGAAACGCGTCAGGCAAGGCATGCAATGATTTATTTATAAGGCTTTCACCGAGGCTGATCTTGCGCTTTTGAAAGACTTGTTGGGAGTGCATTCTGCAAAAGGCAACTTGTGAAACAAGCTTTATTCGAATTGAATGAACAAATTCATAAAAGCATACAAGATAAAAACACATTAAAAAACAAACAGCGATTATATTCATAACGTGGTCACTATTTGTACAAAAGATAAGAGAGTTCATTATACTAATAAAATCGTTTTTACAATTCATCATAAACAAACCCCAGCAGCTATGGTACAAGGCATGATCATATCAATTCAATCAAATCAGCCACATTAGAAAATTCAGGTTCAGACAGGATTATTGGGCAATTCAGTTCTCCTAAATATGGAGAATAGACTCACAGCAACATTACATATAGTGTTGTTTAACTTGAACAATTTATGATGACAAATTTCACAATAAAACAGATAGGCTTCAGAATGTGCAAAAGAGCAAAGTGCATAAATGTTTACTTTAGTAAGGACCATCCCCGGACTTGGTGTGGGTGGTTATCATTTTCAGTTATTAGCAAAACCGTTCAGAAATCGGATTAACAAATCAGTGCACCAGATCTATACCAGAGAATAAAGCAAATCGATTATTGGTGGGTATTATGTACCTACTAGATCCAGGGCCTCTGCTACCCATGCAGTGGTTATTTTGTACATATGATCTTACCGGGGGCAGATATAGAGTTCTAGGGTAAAAGTCACAGAGTTCCCAAGTTCCAATTGGGCCATCACCCATTTGTGGCTGCCAACTTCGCAAATATTTGATGACTCGGGTGTCCCTAAAGTTGACTAAAACCAGGTCTCCGGTAGGTCCTTCGGGAGGGATCCTAACCACCCCACCCTTCTGACATTTAAAAATTTTCCATCTATGTTGGGTGGAAGGGGTCTATTTTTGGTTAGCCAAAAAGATACCTTATTTGCCAGATTCGCTGGTCTTTCAATTTCAAAGCTGCGAGAGAGCGCACCACATGGAAGCGAGGCCCGATGATGAAGACAGACTGGCTTCATCAATTTCACGGGAGGCGGTGTTCGAGGAAGCAGCTGGTGAAAAGCGGCAGACATAGGAGCCTGCAGTTCGTCAACCCACTTGGGGAATACAAAATTTTATTTTCTACACATCGAACTTAACTCACATGAGGTTTTATTCCCTGACACTACGAGGACCACAAGGCCATTGTACAGGCCACGCCCACTGGGGCAGGTTCCTATAGATATTTGGTGCAGGACTGGGCTCGATGATGCAGAGGAGCCAAGCCACTGATGAAGGGAACTTTTGTTTCAGAAACGCGTCTGGAGGGCTCATTATTAGATGAATGTCAGCGTGAAACTGTCTGCCACAAGCTGTTTTCAATAAAGATTCGAAAATCATCACGTACCTGGGGCTCTCACACAGGAGCTCACCTGTTTGATTTGGATGTAATGCGCTGGAGCTCAGCCGCGAGAGAGCCCACCGCATGGAAGCGAGGCCCGATGATGAAGGCAGACTGGCTTCATCAATTTCACAGGAGGCGGTGTTTGAGGAAGCAGCTGGTGAAAAGCGGCAGACATAGGAGCCTGCAGTTCGTCAACCCACTTGGGGAATACAAACATTTTATTTTCTGCACATCGAACTTAACTCACATGAGGTTTTATTCCCTGACACTACGAGGACCACAAGGCCATGGTACAGGCCACGCCCACTGGGGCAGGTTCCTATAAATATTTGGTGCAGGATTGGGCTCGATGATGCAGAGGAGCCAAGCCACTGATGAAGAGAACTTTTGTTTCAGAAACTCAGAAACGCGTCTGGAGGGCTCATTATTAGATGAATGTCAGCGTGAAACTGTCTGCCACAAGCTGTTTTTAATAAAGATTCGAAAATCATCACGTACCTGGGGCTCTCTCACAGGAGCTCACCTGTTTGATTTGGATGTAATGCGGCTGGAGCTCAGCCGCGAAAGAGCCCACCGCATGGAAGCGAGGCCCGATGATGAAGGCAGACTGGCTTCATCAATTTCACGGGAGGCGGTGTTCGAGGAAGCAACTGGTGAAAAGTGGCAGACATAGGAGCTTGAAGTTCGTCAACCCACTTCGGGAATACTAACATTTTATTTTCTGCACATCGAACTTAACTCAAATGAGGTTTTATTCCCTGACACTACGAGGACCACAAGGCCATGGTACAGGCCACGCCCACTGGGGCAGGTTCCTATAAATATTTGGTGCAGGATTGGGCTCGATGATGCAGAGGAGCCAAGCCACTGATGAAGAGAACTTTTGTTTCAGAAACGCGTCTGGAGGGCTCATTATTAGATGAATGTCAGCGCGAAACTGTCTGCCACAAGCTGTTTTCAATAAAGATTCGAAAATCATCACGCACCTGGTGCTCCCCCACAGGAGCTCACCTGTTTGATTTGGATATATATATATATATATAATAAATAATAATAATAAATCCACATTTGTAAAGCGCACAATCACCCGCAAGGGTCTCTAGGCGCTGGGGGCCGTCGGGAAGATTAAGCAAGCTATTGCCCAGAGTCACATGGTGCTGGGCTAATCTGCCGCAGGTGCCAGGGATCGAACCGTGATCCCCAGATTCCAGCGTCAGTCGCCCTAGCCGCGGCGCCACACCTTTCAAAAGAGAAATCACATCGCAATCAATGCAATAGATAGCACAAAGCTACAAAGTAGCTGTCAAGATATCTTGCTTTTCACTATTATATGTCTTATGTGCAATTTCTTTAGATAATTTAATCGTAATCTCCTAGTGTTTCTGCTGTAGTCAGTGCCTACCAGCACTATAGCATCGCCGGAACATCACTTTTTTGACGTTCCGGTGACGCAATGTGCCACTGGCATTTTTATAAGGCCACGCAAGGCCACCTTACGTGGCTTGTTTTTATGGCCTTATAAATAAGTGCCCCTTTCACGCAGAAAACTGTGTGAAAGGGGCATTCCTGGGTGGTGCTGGGGGCGTTCCCAGCAACCCCATGGCTTATGGACACTGCCCCAGATTTAAGAGCAACCGTAAGTCTGAGGCAGCGACAAAAACGTACGCCTCCCCAGAGGAGGTGTAAGGAAGGCACAACAAGGAGAAATATCTTATTTCTCCTTGTTTTTCCTCTTTCTATGTGTGCTGCTTTGTGCAGCACACATAGTAATGTGTATTTTTTTACAGGAAGGTTTCCGTTCCTACACAAAAATAATCATCCCTGCAACACAGGCACCCTTGCACCATGGTGCTAAGCTGCCTGCGTTGGCGCACAGCAGCCCACTGTGTGCCAGTGCAGGGGAAAAGGACAGGAATGCACCATATCTAATAGATACAATAAATTCCTGCCCTTTTCTTTTGCCTTGGGGCAGCGCAGCAGCAATGGTGCCCTATGGCAAAAAACCCATAAATGATGCCCACAATACCTTGCAGGTGCACAAAGGGGCATCTCACTCAGCAGGCATAGTTGGCAGACTGCATGTTGGAGGTGCAGCGCAAAATTGTCCAACCTGTACGCGTCACAAATGCTTAATAAATGCATGACATGAAAGTGCACTTAGCAAATGTTTCTTGTGTGGTTCAACAAATTAATGTAAGTGTTACACTTTACATCATTATTAAAGCTTGCATTCACTGTAGGAATATAGAATTTAGTCACAATGTGTGTTGACCCTGACTGGCTGATATATTAATTGAAGTCTTGATGAAATAAATCGTCCTTACTTAGTAGCTAAAGTATTTACTATATAAATGAAATTCGACTTTCATCATGTGTGCTTTAATACTGTGAATGACATTTATTGTTTAGCAAACTAAATAGAAACCATCCTTGTATATGTAGAATGTGATTTTACTTAAAATTATAAAAGATTTATGTAATGTGTGCGTTAATATTTCACATATTTGATTTAAAGGTAGTTCTTAGCCATACTTACTCATGATATTTTTAAAGATTTATTGAATGTAGTATGTAATGTGAATTTAAGGCACTAAAAACTCATGTTCATTTGTGTTTAAATGTGCGCACAAATATTAAATGTGCACCGTTGAGTTAATGCTTTAAATTTGTCCTGATTAGGCCTGTATTTCAATATGCTGCAAAAATGCTGTTTTCCATTTCTGCTAAAGTGACATTTCTTGCAGATATTCACTTGCATTGTAAGTTGTAGAATAGATACATTCCTGTACTAGTGATAGAGTAGAGAGCCTGAGAAAAACACCATGATGAAAGAACATGAGGAACAGGAGCGTTACTGAAAGGTCTATTCAGCAATGTTGCAATTTAACCTATGCATGAGACGATGTTGTTCCCATGTTCAGTGTGAGATATTTGGAAATTGTTGCAGTCTGCAACATGAAAAATGAATGAGAACAAAGGAGGCGCAAAAGGGGGTGTTGCCTAGACGACTTTTTGTGTTATAATTTAGTGTCCACCCCGGTAGAGATTCAGATGCCGTTTTTGTTCTTGATAGATGGTTTTCTGATACTTTCTGGTTCTCTTACCACAGATTCATTTGGATTCTGCAAGGTGCAGACATCTATGCTTACTTTGACACTTCGCTGAATGTGGCTTAGGCTAACACATATTTCCTGACCCCACAGAAGACTCCTATCTGAGCTTCTGAAATGCTGACACTTCCCTACTTTTTTTTCCGTGCCCTTTTAAATTTCCATAATAGAAATTTCTGATTTAGAGACTTTTAGAACCATCTTTTAGGTGATCTAGATTCATTCATGCATAGACAACAAAACTTGCAAATCTTTTCTGAGCACCAGGTTTTGCTTTTGATCTTTTGTATCACTAAGACTGAATTGCGTGTTGCCTTATATTAGCCCGCCTTAAATTGCTCCACAGGTTGGGACTACCTGTTGCTATTTTGTATTTCTATAGCATGATTTGAAGAGTCATGTATCTGAACGTAATTTTGACATTGTAATAAATCTTCTTGACCCTATCTACATATTTTTGGTCCTCATTGTGTAGCCAAATAGGTTGCAAATGGGTTGATTGATGGTAATGCTAACTCCCATTGCCTCTAAGTTGAAAAAAAAGGTCCATGGGAGGACGTATGGTAAGTAAGTGGGCCCAGAAAACACTAGATCATTAGTAAGTTGGGTAGCCCGAAAAGTGAAGTAAAGGTCACTGTCAAATAGTTCTCCTAGACTAAGAACCGTCTGTTATAATTGTGTGTTAATAGTGGATAGTTGTAACTAGTTTAAGTTTTGCATTTTTGTACTTGTTCTAGATGTATTAAAGTAAGATCTAGTTAAGGGCGTGGCTTAGCGCCCGGCGAGAATGACGGCATCCTTGTGAGCGCTCCGTATCCGCCGGGGCAGACAGGCGGTTCACGCATTCTTCTTCCTTCGTGGACGGAGACTTCAGCTTGCCGAGCACTCCAGGCATGTTATGTTGTCCTCCGTGAGGCTCTTCGCAGCTTCTTTCTCTTTTTTTTGACCGAGACTTATCCGGCTGCGGCTTCATAACGGTCGCGGCCGCCATTTTGTGTGCCTGACGCGATTTTCGCTAGTGGCGCTCTCCTGCTTTCAACGGACCCCCACAATGCTTGGCTCCAGTTTTTACCTGCAAGGTGGGCTATTATCATTTCATTCTGCATTATACTGACTTTCCTGATTTTGTGTCTGCATATTCATGCTGATACAGCCCTCCACATTTTGTGTGCCTGAAGTGCGTCTTATTTGTGACGCTTTCCTATCTTTCATGGCCCTTTACATTGTATGACTCAAGTTTCTTCGTGCAAGATGGACTGTCACCTCCTTTGTAGTACATTTTTGTATCTCTTTCAGTTCCCTGCTTGCATGTGAATGTTGTTATTTCCTCTATGGACTTCGACGGTCATTTTAGGATTTCAAGCACCCCTTCATTGGAACTTTTATTTATGACAGCCTCTTTACCAGTGACGTTCCACAGCTTTTGATAATCTTATCAGCTGCTCAGCAATTTTTTTCATGCCTTTCGATCCTTGGCCGTTTTTGCAGCATATACAGGTCCTTTAGTTGATTTTTCTTACTCCTTTTCTCACTGCCAACTAGTACCTCATGAGTAGAACTCCAACGGATTGTGCTAACAAGCTCCCGAAGCGCACCTTCATCAAAAATTCCAAAGTTTTTTCTGCATAGGCTCATTTAGAAGCTTCTCACGCATCTACTACCCTCGTTTCACCGTCTGAAATGGAGTCTTCTGTGCAGCCCCTTGGGAAAGTTACCACTAAACGGCTAAAGAAGGATCCTCCCTCGCCATCTAATTCCGCCCGACCATCTCTACGGAACTGCTCCTGGAGGAAATAAGGGCCCTTCGTCCCTTTATGGAAGAAACCAATGCTAAGCTACAAGTTCTGACCGATAATTGGTCGCAGATGGAGGCTAGAGTCACGTCGGTGGAGCAAAGTGTTTCCTCTCTCCAAGAATCGTCCGCCAAAGTTTCTCATATGCACTCGCAAATCTCCTCACTTCAAAAACAGGTGGAGGATCTTGAAAACAGAAATAGACTAAATAATCTGCGTATCTACGGCCTGGTGGAGGGCTGCGAGGGGAGCGACTCCATTGCTTTTTTCAAATCTTTTCTACCTAAACTCCTACATCTGCCAGAGGGCTGTTCTCAATATACAGCGAGCTCATAAACTGGGCCGGGCTGCTTCACCTACTTCCACTTTATCGAGACCAAGAGGTGTAATCATGTACTTCCTAGAATACACCGATCTTTTGAAAGTCCTCTCAGTGGCCAGAGCTTCTCCTCGTCTCACGTGGTCGGGATCCTCCCTGTTTTTTGCGCAAGATTATGCCAAAGCCACAGCCAACCGTCGTAAAGCCTTCCTGGACATGAGACCAGACCTTCGCTCCATTGGCGCTAGCTGTAGTCTTTTTCATCCATGTCTTTTCAGGGTTATCTACAATAACAAGACAACGACCTATGAGGATCCTGTTCGGCTTCAGAGCTTCTTAATTTCCTGTTGAGTAGCTGACATGGATGTTTCTGGTTCTTCTTCTTCCTTCCCTCCATGACTTTCCTGAGTTGTCATATGTTTCTCCCAGTTTAGCTTGTTACATTTATTGTTCACACTTCACCATTTCATTCCTTTTTCTTATCTCCTTCCTTGGTACTATTTGCTGGTTTGGTCTCGTAGTCATTTTTCCCTGATTATCCCCCCTTCCTCCTGTATTTGGTTGTATGAGTTCTTCATTGTTCCTTACTGATTTGTCCTTCTGACGTTTTCCTCATGTCTCCACAGAATTTGTATTGCGTCCCGTGTTGTCTCCCTGGTTGGACGGTTTGCTGACCTTGGATGTCCCGCCTTCTCCAGTTGGCTCTACGCCCCTCCTCCCTCTCGTTCGAGATTTTCCCTGATTGTCCCTCCTTGCTTCCCTTCCCTGTAAGTACGTTTTTTCATTCCTTGTTTGACATGATTGCTCATGTTCATATCCCCTTTCTCCTAATCTTTACCTTTTTCTTCCTATGTTTCAAGGTGTCTCTTTTTTTCTACTTGCTTCAATTTCTCTACTCCTTTTTCAATAACTTTCTTCTCATTCGCTGGTTTCATCTTTCTTGCTTGTCAGTTTTTGCTTATCTTAATTTGACTGTTTTTTCCTCTCTTTCTTTCTTCTTTCCTTACCACAACCATTTTCGCTTTTTAGTATTTTTCCGTCAAATATCATTCTTCCTTCTCCTTTCATTACTCTCGTTATTCTCTTTACTTCATTGCTTTATCTTATATTGTAGGCATGGCTTGTTCCTTCTTCATTTTTCTCCTAACCAATTTAAGACTTTTCTTTTCTCTTGACTTATATATTCTGTCTTATTGCATGATGTATGTCAGTACATATCTTTTATCCAATTTCCTATTTCTATTTTTCCTCTATTCATCTCTTCTTATTTTTATCTGCCCTGAGGTTTTTTCTTATTGTATTTGCTATCCTTTATCTTATTATTTTTGATGTCAGTACGTATCGTTTCATGGAACGTTAAAGATCTTCATTCTCCCATTAAGAGACAGAATTCTTTCTCATCTTGCCAAATTGAATGTGGATTTTGCTTTCCTACAAGAAACTAATTTGTCTGAAGCAGAATCTGTTAAGCTTAAAAGAGGTTGGGTGGGGGAGGTGTATGTTGCTCCTGGAGAAGGTAAGCGCAATGGTGTTGTCATTCTAAGTCGTAAATCTCTTTCTTATTCCCTGCTAGCTAATGAATTTGATACTGATGGTAGGTGGTTATATGTCAAGCTTTCCTTAAGGGGTGTTCCACTCTCTCTTCTTAATGTTTACACTCCCACGGGAGGTGACCCAGTTTTTTGGCGTGAAATGGCTACTCGCATCACCACTCTCATTGATGATAATTTCATTATGGCAGGAGATTGTAATCAGCCTCTTGATCTTTTTCTGGACCGACATTCTAAAGCTTCCTTCATCCCGAATAAGCCTCATAAACTTTTTACCCAGGCAGTCGAGCAGCATAAACTTATTGATGCCTGGCGTTTATGTAATCCAACGACCATGCGTGGAGCAAGATGGAGGCAGCGTAAGCCAGTGTGCGCGGCCGCCACGCCACGCTGGTCACAGAACTCTCAGGTGATCGGCTACCTGACCTGCGGATCCGTGATGCTGGGTTCCCAGGCTCGGACACATCGAGGTCTCAGACGACGGAGATCGCCTCGGGACTCACCCGGAGCCGTGGGGCCAGTCGGGGATATCGTTGGAGCGGCGGGGAAGCGCTGCAGTGAAACAAATTGCCGGACGGATCTGCTGGTGTTCTCCGCCGCGTGCGAAATCTCTTCAACAGGCATAGCCCTCACATGCAGCAGCCGCTGGTTTGAGACACAGACGTCTGCTGAGCGCTCGGTGAAACGAGCCATTAAACGCCGATTCGGATGGTGGGAAGTGTCTTTCCTGGTGCTGGGCTACACAGTACTATCTGTTTTGTTTGGTTTTTGGGAGCAGTTCAGAGCATCGGAGGGAGCAGACTTTGACAAGAAAGCCACAAAGATGAACTCTTGTGGGAGTAAAAAAAGCTTAAAGGCGAAGACACCTACTACAGGGAAGGAGTCTTTAGCGGGAGACGACACTGGCAAGAATAAATCCAAACAGTTCAGTGGGGTTATTGGAACTTAAAAGAACCCTAGCCTGGCAGGGGTAGGGGCTGGGTCTGGGGCTGGGGCTACTAGCAAAGACCTGAGAGGTAATAAAGATGCCAGTTTGGCGCATCCTTCTCCTCCCCCAGCTAAAATATTTCTAACGGCTAAAAACCAGGCCACCACGACTAAAAGCAACATAAAAAATACGCAGTGCCCCATCAGAACTGAAGGCTCCTCTAAGCAGAATAGCGGTCATGATGACAATGATCAAATACTCGCTGTCACTTTGGACTCCAATAACGCCTCTTCAAACCTAGAAGTCCTCCCCAATCTGATTGACATTCAGCAAACCTCTCTATCACTGCAACTCACAACCGAGGAACATGATCATACACTTGGTCCCCTTAATCAGCCGGATCGCCTCCTAACCCCACTCCCAACGGAAAGTGAACATCCAGAGCTAGACGAAGGAAATAATGCTCACTCCCTTTGAACTCCCTTTGAGAAATTGGACACCAAAGATCACCCCACGAAGACGGAAACTGTTATTCGAAGCTTGGAAATTCCTCCTGGCACCGCTGCCCCATGGACCCCAGAAATTGGTCAAGAGGCCTTTTATTCAGTATCAGACAGCACTCCGAGCTCGTCAGGGGAAAGTGAGACAGAAAAAGAAAGTGAAGGCAATACTAACAGTACCAGTGAAGAGGAAAGTGAGGCCTCCCGTGACAACACTGGTACAATCATCCGTCCCAAAAAGCCAAGGAATAAGATCAAACGAAGGAGTCAGCTCAAATGGGATTACTCGGACTCACAGATGTCTTACCACCTAGAAGAAGATGAGCCGCCCATGTCACACTCATTATCACAGGGGCGTAGCCCTAGAAGATCACAAGCTAAACCAAATGAGGTACTGGAACCCTCACTCGCCGCCATACTTACCTCGATCAAAGAGTTCCAGGAAGAGGTGAGAGGTGAAAATCGGGCAGCCAAAAAAGCAGCGAAGAAACTACAGGGTGGTTTCAGACGGCTGAACAAGACCTGCATAGACATCAGCGAAAGAGTGGGCATGGTTGAGGCTAAGACTGAACACTTGGAGACAGAAGCAGTGGCAACCAAACAAGTCGCTGATTCCAACTCTGCTTGTCTTACAGATCTAATGGTGAAGATGGAAGAAAATGAAAATAGGCAACGCCGGAACAACCTGCGCCTGCTGGGGATTCCTGAAGGAAAGGAGGGGGAAGACCCCAGACAATTCATTGTCAAACTGCTGCAAGATTCGTTCCCAGAACACTCAGAATGGGACTGGGACCGTGAAGTGCAACGAGCACATAGGTTCCCTTTTTTTTCGAAGAAGCAATATAAGAATGGTAATGTGACTGAAAGCCAGCCCCGGGTATTCCTTGTATACTTTGGCAACTTTCTTCTGAGACAATTGATATACGATAAGGCTCGACCCAATTAAAAAAAAGGAGCTCATGGGATTACCTTTTTTTCTAAACCTGATTTTTGCCATCAGACTGTTGAGCGTAGATGGCACTTGCGACAGTTGATCTCTCCCTTACAACAATTGGGTGCAGAGGTATACCTTATGAACCCGGCAAAACTGAAAGTTATCCTGTTTAGTACTACCAAGGTTTTCACTTCAGAGATCAAAGCCAAAGAGTATCTGGAAGAGATTAAACGAAAGAAAGGACAAAAAGGGGCAAACTAACAAATGACCTAATTTGATACCTGATGTTAATCTGATGCTATCTCCCAATATATCTCCCACTATATAGTGACTGTAATCTTAAACGATGGATCACTTGAGTATTTTTGTCTAGCATTGGACACTTTTTCACAGATGATTGGCGTGGCTGGTGGCCATGGCTCATGACTGACCTCCATCACTCAGGCTCTGCCTGATTGCTCACATAAGGGGCAGGGTGGGTGGGTTGAGGGGGGTCCTTGGGGGGTGGGGTGGGAGAGGAGGGCAGGGTTGCTGCAGGCACACAGAGATACTCACTGTGCACACACATACACACACCAAATTTTCTATGAAATTCAGATAGCAATTCAATCACTCTTTAAATGGCTAGGTTAGATCCACTACGAATTGTCTCAGTTAATGTCTGTGGCCTGAATGATAGTTCAAAGAGACAAAAGGTGGCTATGGGCTTACGAACACTTGGGGGAAATATAATATGTATACAGGAAACCCACGTCGAACAATCCCAAAAACATCTGCTAAACACGTTAGGGTTCAAAGTAGTGGGCGCCACCACACAAGGAGCCAAAACAAAGGGGGTTGGAATCTTAACCGACAGAAAATTTGCTATTAGCAACCCGCGAACTAAATCAGATCCATCAGGAAGGTGGGCTATCACCCAGATTCAACTCCCTAACAATATCTCTTTTACTCTTTGTTCACTATACGGGAGCAATGCTGATGATCCTGGGGTTATAAATCTGGTCTCAAATGAATTAGCACACTGGCCCACCCCGATAGTGTTATGTGGGGATTTTAACATACACCTACCAGGTAATTGGGATTTCAACTCAACCTGGAAATACAAAGGAAGGAAACCCCAAGTCTTCCAAGCCCTAACCAACCTTTTACAAACTCATGGACTGATAGATAGTTGGGCGAGCAAAAATCCTTCACTACCTGGATACACCTTATATTCGGCTCCGCACCAAGTATTGGTTAGGCTGGATTATTTTTTTGTTTCCGCATCATTAGCTACCAGTTTTACTATAGATATAGCACCCCGATTTATGTCCGATCATAATCCCATCATTCTTTCTGTAAGAGAGTTTGGGCAATCTAGAGAGGCTTCTAGATGGAGCTTCGAGAAAACGTTACTATATGATCCAAGTTACATCAATCATATGCGAGGATGGATCCCAGAGTTCCTGGAGAGTAATATTGGCTCCACCTCGCAGATGATAGTATGGGACACTTTAAAGGCAGGGATTAGAGGTGAGACCCTTAGGTACTCAGTTCATAAAAACAGATTAGAAAAAGCCCAGGTTAAAGATCTTCAAGAAAAATTAAGAAAAATAGAAATGAAGCTAACTCAAACAATCCATGCAGGACTAGATTGCCAATCAGTCCAGCAAGAGGCGATCCTGGCTAAAGCGGAAATAGGGGCGGTATTTATGGGTAAAATAGCAGCTAAGTGGGCAGCAGCAAGAGAGAAGACATATGAGTGCAGTGACAGTATTGGACATCACTTAGCTGTTAAGACGAGACAACAAACTACCTCTAATGAAATACACAAAATTAGATCGTCTTCAGGCACCGAGGTCTCCGATCCTAGTGGCATCCGGCATGAGTTCCAGGAGTTTTATGCTGAGTTATATAAGGAAGAAAACTGCTGCCTGACCGATGTTCTAGACAGAAAGATCCTTGAATATCTTAGCGAGATCGAATTAAACAAGCATAGCCTAGAAGAAAGTGAACTACTAGACCTCACCCCTACATGGGAAGAAATCCTGGACGCCATCAAAAGTCTTCCTGACGGAAAAGCTTCTGGCCCTGACGGCATTCCCGTCGAATTTTTTAAAATCTTTGCCAGCCAAATCAAGGTTATATTCTTAGAAGTAATTACCTCCATCTTCAACGGCACTCTACCTCCAAGCTCTTGGTCTAGTGCCAGAATATCTATCTTTCCAAAAAAGGACAAATCTCCACTAGATATGAGCTCCTACAGACCAATAACTCTTATTAACTGTGACTCAAAAATGTTCTCCAAGGTATTAGCCTCTAGAATATCTCGAGTAGTGGAACTCCTTGTTTCAAAATGGCAACATGGTTTTATACCTAAGAATGGGACCACTGAACATATCCGGAGAGTTATTACTCTGTTTGACGCTGCTCAAGTTGCTGGAGACCCGATGTCATTAATACTACTCGACGCCGAAAAGGCCTTCGACCGGGTCTCGTGGCAATTTCTTTGGAGAGTAATGGACAGTATGGGATTCGGGGGTAGGTTCATGCAGGCGGCGCAGGCACTCTATCACAACCCAACCGCTAGCGTCGTCATAAATGGACATTTGACGCAGCCCTTTAAAATCTCACGAGGTACCAGGCAGGGCTGCCCCTGCTCCCCGCTATTGTTTGCGCTCTACCTAGACCCTCTTTTCAAACAAATAGAGAAGAATTACAACATTTCTCCAGTAACATATTTTCAAAACAACTGTAAAATCCTGGCCTATGCTGACGATCTCGCCATCACTACTCGAGACCCTGCCAATTCTATACAGGCACTAGAAAGGGAGGCCCACAAGTTTGGAATATTATCTGGGTATGCCTTAAATAAAGGCAAAACACAGATATTAGTAAATAATAAAATCATCTGGGCTGATGCTAGAGTGGTATTAAAGGCCAAATACCTGGGCGTACTAGTAACACCTAAACTGGAGGAAATAGTAGCAGCTAATCTGGCTCCCCTTGCTGTTCAAACTAAGAAGGCACTAAAACAAATAGATAATCTACATCTAACGCTGGTTGGCAGGTGCAATGTCATTAAAATGACCTATTTTCCTAAATTACTTTATTTTTTTCGCTGTATCCCTCTTGAGTTTAGCAAAAAAGATCTACTTAAATTTCAACAAATCTTTACACAGTTCATTTGGTCATACGCTCAACCTAGACGTGCATTAAAACATCTCACGTTACCGAAAGACAGGGGGGGATGGGCTTTTCCTAACATTATCCTATACTACTGGGCGGCAGTCCTTCAATACAGCTCAGTTTTGTTAAGAGAATCCTCCTGTGGAGCTGATCCGTCTTTGCCCTCACCCTTCCGGTCCTTGCTAGGGGAACAACAATGGGGCTGTTTAGTCTGAGAAACAGCCTATGGATATTACAATCGCGTTAAATTCAAGACGCTAATGAATTCTTATAAAGTTTTTCGCCATGTCCGGAAAACGTTTGGAATGGGTAGATATAATTATTACTCCCCCATAACTAATAACAACAACCTACCTGCTATATTTAGCTCATCTTATCTATCTGAATGGCATAGAGCAGGGGTTACAAAGCTAGGGGACCTTATAACAACTAGGGGAATTGAGACTTTCTCAATTTTGCAGACTAGATTCAAATTAAAAAGTCAAGACCTATTTAAATACATGGCTATTTACGATTACCTTGCCAGGAAAGTGGGAGGAGCTAGCGGATTTGCCGAGGTTGAGCTTATGAACACTCTCCGGAATATCGCCTCTACTCGCATTGGAAGTATATATCAATTAATAAACAAGGAAACCCCTGATGATCTAGAAACTATTGCTTCCAAATGGCACACTAAACTTGATTCCCCTCAAAGTATATTTTTCAACTCCCTGTGTCTATCACAGCAAATCCTTATTTCGGCCAAACTGCAAGCACAACATTTTAAAACTATATTTTTTTTGTATATGACACCTAGCAAAATCATTAAATGGGTATCCGGGAGAGGCACATTATGCCCACGCTGCTCTGAGATAGGGGCAGACTCTATACATATATTCGCAACATGCCCAATTATTAATTCCACCCTACTCAGAATACAGAACTTACTGAGTAAAATAACAAATCAATCAATCCTTCTGAACCCTACTACTATTCTTTTAGGAACACAATCTGACTCTTTGAGAGTAAAAGAAGAAGGGCTAATATTTGTAGCAATGGCAGTATGGAGGATATGCATTTCTTCTGGATGGTTAGACTCAGAGTCCCCCTCCTATGCACAATGGCTGGCTAGATTAGTTGACACATACCATCTTGAAAAATCTATATATGCTAAGAAGGGAAGAAGAAAAAGGAAGATGGGCATTGAAGTTTGGGGGGCATTCTCAAATTGGATTGATCAACAGGGGCAGGCGGATATAGAGACATAGAAGGGCCACTAGAAATCTACAACATTTTGTTTCCTTTTACCTCTTTATTTTTCTTCTTTCCTTCTTCTTCTTGTTTATCTTTATTTTACAGACATATTCTTTTGCCACATTTTTTTTTCCAGCTTTACCCCATTTTCTATTTTTTCATCTTTGTATATAAGTATCAGTGCCAGTGGTTTGTAATGAAGACGGAAGGTGGGAGGCGGGTGGGGGGGGGGGGATCATGAATTATCTTTCTTGTGTAATTTGTTAAGATTCTGACTTTGTGAAAATTAATACAAAAATGTAAAAAAAAAAAAAGTAATCCAACAGCCAAAGAGTTTACCTTCTATTCCCCTTCTCACCATTCCCAGTCACGTATAGATTACATTTTTGTTTCCCATCATTTATCCCAATCTCTCACCCATGCAGAAATTGGCCCCATCCTACTGTCTAATCATGCCCCAGTCTCTATTAATATTGATATCCTACCTAAGGTTATTGGGCCCAAGAGGTGGCGTTTTAATAATTCTTTACTTTTGGATCCTAAATTGACAGCCTCTTTCACTGATTTTTTCAACGATTACTTTGCCTTTAATGATACCCCTTCCATCCCTGTCCACACTATTTGGGATGCATTTAAGGCCACAGCTAGGGATTTTATTATCAATTATGTATCTAAGAAATGGAAGTCCGCTCGTAAGACTACTAGCGATCTTCTCCAAAAAATTAAGGGTTTGGAGCACTCCTACTATACCTCTCACTCAAAGTCAAAAAAAGTACTTTATTCGGTTAAAAGATAATAACCATAAAAGTTCACACTGAAAGGAAAGTTTGACAGCACTTATTGATGCCAAGTTGAAATGTAACAAAAAATCCACAGAAGATGCTTCTCTCTACCTATTGAAATCTAGTTCGAAATTTTAAGGTGGGAAAAATAAAGCGGGGAAATTTTGGCTAATTACTTGAAAATCAAACACAATAAGTTGAACATTGATTCTGCATTTGATGATAATGCTATTCTTAAACATAAAGACACTGACATTCTAGATGAGTTCTCTCATTTCTATTCTACCCTTTATTCCTCTGAGACCCACCCCTCTCCCCAATCTCTTTCTGATTTTTTCTCTTCTATTCATCAACCAGACCATTTCCCTATTGACTTAGCTTCTTTGGAATTGGACATTTCCCAGAAAGAATTGCTTTCTGCTCTCCAATCTCTTAAAAAAGACAAAGCTCCTGGGCCTGATGGGTTCACTGTTGAATTTTATCTCCATTTTTCCAAATTACTAATGCCTAAATTACATTCCCTTATTGATTCATTTGCTACCCTTGGCAGTTCTTCAGGTACCTTCTCTGATGCTCATATCTGAATTATCCCTAAGGAAGGGAAAGACACTCAATACTGTAAAAATTATAGACCAATTTCCCTTTTCAATATTGATTATAAGATCTATGCTAAATCACTTGCAACTCGATTAGACTCCCTTTTTACCTGACTTACTCGGCCCGAGCAATCTGGATTTGTTAAGGGGCGCTTCATTACTGACAACACTAGGCTTCTTTTCAATGTTTTATCTAAATCCTCACACTTTCAAAATCTCTGGTGGCTATTGCCCTAGACGCGGAGAAAGCATTTGATAAGGTAGAATGGACCTATCTTTTTTTCTGCCCTCAAATGGTTTGGTTTTGGCCCTAAATTTATATCCTTAATTTCCTTTCTTTATTCCAATCCCAGAGCAGCGGTCTGTGCAAATGGTCTGGTTTCCTCTTTCTTTGACCTGGGCAGAGGTGTAAGGCAATGTTGTCCTTTATCCCTGTTTCTCTTTAATTTAGCTCTGGAACCCTTTCTTTCCAAACAGACAAAATCCTAACATACAGGGCTTTCAAACATCACACTCTCTCATCAAACTTGCTGCTTATGCAGATGGCCTTTTACTTTTTATCTCCAACCCTATTGCCTCTATTCCCGCTTTTCTTGCTGAAGTGCGTGAGTATTCGCAGATTCCTGGCTACAAGCTGAATAATGATGAATGCGAAATTTTACCTCTTACAAAGTATACCTTCAAACCTGATTTCGCTGCCTCTAATTTCACCTGGAGTCCTTCCCACATTAAATACCTAGGTTTACATGTCACTCCCTCTATTGCTGATACGGTTTCACTTTGTCTCAACAAATGCACCCAGAAACTCTCTGATCTCACTACTAGATGGCACCCACTCTATCTTTCGTGGTGGGGGTGCCTCGATACCATTAAAATGATGCTGTCCCCTATTGTTCTATATACTATTTCTAACATTCCAGTTCCCATTCCCATGAAGTTTTATAAGAAGATTAACACCATTCTTACTTCTTTTCTTTGGTTGGGCAAAAAATCCTGTATGTCTCTCCTTAGATTAACACGTCCTAAATTAGAGGGTGGTGTCAACTTCCCTGACTTTCCTACTTATCACAAGGCCTTCCTTTTGCGCCAGGCCTCTTTTTGGTTACAAGACCCTGATGAGCCTTGCCCTTAATGGGTTACGGTAGAACGTCTCTCTCTTTCCCCTTTTACTTTTGCTGAATTTCTCTCTTTTTCTCGTAAACCACAGCTACCATCCCCTCCCACACACAAATTTACTGTCACGTTACTCTTAGCCTCCTCTCCAGCCCCCCCCCCCCCCTCCATTGATGATTTTTTTTATCCGCTACCATTTGGCACAATAAAAGTCTCCTTATCAACAACAAACCTTTTTATTGGAAATCTTGGAGGCAGAAGGGTTTACCTTTTTCAACACTTCGCCAATCTTTTAATCTCCCCGCTTCCTTTGCCCGAAAATATCTCACACTTAAAGAATCAGTCATGTCTACTTATTCCCAGATCCAGCATTCTCACAACCGCTCTCCATCTCCTAACCTCAGCTCACAATTACACTCTTCATTAACTGTCACCTTCAAGGCCTCTCACATTTACACATTCCTTCGTGCCATACCTTCTCCTCGTCCAAAATCTAAGGTCGAGGAACAATGGGAATGCAACTTTGTCACCTCTTGGCCAATTCCTTTGTGGGACAAATTATGGACCAAGATTCGCAAGTCTTCTAGATCTGCCACTTTAACCCAGACATTATTTTTCATCTACAACAGACTCCTTTTTACACCACAACTGCTTAGTAAGAAATTTTCTTCTGTCCCTGACCTCTGCTGGTCCTGTTCTTCACCTAATGCAACTCTGTTTCATATGCTGTTTTCTTGCAATGTCATTCATGATTTCTGGAAACAAATTTGGTCACAAATCAATGTTATCTTTCACACTCAAATTCCTTTTTCTTTTACCCACATTTTTTTAGGCAGTCTCTCTACTTGTTGGGATCACGTTAATTTTGATGTGCCAATCATTGATTTATTGATAGCAGTTGCATTCCAACAAATTACTGCTAATTGGAAGAATTTTACAAATATCTCTTTCAAAGCTTGGTGGTATAATGTATGTCATAACCATAGGCTAGATACTGCCTTTGTTTTTCCTTTTCATATGGCAGCGAAACACACCAATTTATGGCTTCCTATAACATTACATTTTGATGCTTGTGCTAAAAAATCATTTCATTTATCACCCACTCAGCAAGAAGTATCAAAACCTCCCTGATTGACCTTGTTCCAAAATATTCTACCTTTTAACAGATCTTATTATTGTTGCTTTTTCATTCTTTTATTGTATAACCTCATTTATTCCTTTACAGCCAGTCTACCTCTTGTTCTTCATGCAATGCTTTTCTGGATTGTTTTTGTTTCTTCTTTATATTACCTATGTATATTGTATTGACACCTTTTGTTGTTCAATAAACTCTTTCTGAACTTAAAAAAAGTAAGATCTAGTTAATGCTTGCTGTTTATGTCTAAAATAAACAGGGGCCTTGTGGTGTACTAATATTTTTGCCACAGATTCTGGGTAAGGTTTCTCTAATTCTCTCTACCCAAATATTAGAGAAGAGACACTTCTTATTTCAGTACCTAGTAGATCTGTATTTGAATGGGCAGGTGAAATGTCCATTATGCCAGCGAAATATGTGTAATTTCTGGCATGCTGCATTATGCTTTTTCCCCAAAATATTATAAAATATCACCATTATGGTGAAATTGGGGTCACTCGAGTAAAAAATCCCATCTGAGACCACGAGAACAATGAAAACAGATAGAAAAAAGGGCAGCACTTGTTTGGAGCATCTGTGTTTTTTGCACTATTTCCATCACAGAGAGCATCCTCTCTTCAATTTTGGATGAGAGGATGCACTTTGCACCTGAAAAAATAGTGCAAAATGCCAGATTTGGGGTTCACAGTATTTTGAATAATTTTTCCGAAATTTTGCATAAATTAACAAAAGGAAATGATACGCTTTTCACACACCCCTTAGGATTAAACTAGAGTCTTCAATGTTTACCAGGGAGTACATGAAGCCAGCACCTAGGGGGCGTGGCTTGGCCGGCAATGAAGTCGGACTTGTAGCCTCGGAGCTTCGTCTGTGGCTCCCCTTCCTGGCCACAATACTACATTAGAAATCGAGTTGCGGAGGCCGCTGCCAGCTGCGGCTTCTCCTGAAGTGCTTCCGATGCCCTGCTGAGCACATTCTTAGACGGAAGTGGTGAAACACTGTGCCGGACCCCCCTGCTCTCCTTACGGCTGTGAGCGGCACTAGGACGCTGGGCTGGTTGAGGTACGTGGGCCGGGGACTGGCCACAGGCCCTAGGGCCTGATCGGCGCTGCAGCCCTGAATTGTTCCCCGGACCTCCCGCTGCCGCGGCGATCCTGGTGTCGGCTTGCGGGACACTAAGTGGAGTCACAGAGTGACCCCTGCATATCTTTGGACTGTGTCACAATAATGCCAGTTCCCCGAGCGCAGAGCACTACTGCCGGCTAGGCTTCCATACAAGAGGATGTGGTTAAACTCCACCCACCGGGCCCATTCGGGTGAAGCAGTGCCGTGCCGGAGAAGGGGCAGTGTCCCCCTGTGCGGATCCTGGGGTCGCTGGGGCGGCGGATGTGTGCACTGGTGGTGGGGAGGCTGTAACATGGGCCTAGTCCCACCCACCTTCATGGTTGCTGCGTGGGACTCCACAATGCTGTAGGACTCACAGGGTGTGCATGTTTGGTGGCTGCCCTGCCCACTGAGCCCGGGCGAAGGCATTAGAGCCTCCCCTGTCCTGATCCTCATAACGCCTGGAGACCATTGCTGTCTAATATCTACGTGGAACTAGTGTGCCATCTACTTAATTAGGCACCTGTGACCTGGGTAGATTGGGTGACGCACCTGCGGTCTACTGAGACTGACTGGGTCACCTCCTCTCTTGACCTGCCTATGCTGCACATAGAGAACTCAGGAGCTCCTGGGGGCACTGGATGGGGCACACTTCCGCTCTGAATGGCCCGCTTCTAAGGATTTGCAGTGTAGGGTGCCTTGCCCATCGGCACCATCCTGAGTAGGATTGGCATACCTGCTGCCCCAACTCTGGATTGATGCATGGTGGCACGCTGTGGCTGTGGCCAGTCACATTAGCCACCCCTCCCCTTCAGGACACTACCACCGGACTCAGAGGTGGTGTGTCTCACTCGCCTAAGTACCTTCAAGTAACTGACTAGCAGCGTAGACAACAGCAGTACAGGTGAGGCTTGCCTGCCCCTTCGAATTGATTGGTGCTTTACTAGTGGGGGAGATTGGATAGGACACCTGGGCACTGCTCCGGAGACAGTTGAGGAGCATCATGTCCAGCACAATGCTCGCCCCCTGCAGCTTCATGTCACGAGGAGTACTTACGAAGACGGGCACTGGAGATGCGGTGGGACTCCATCCACAGACCCGGGCGCAGGCGGACAGAACGACGGAGACGACTGATCCTATGACGCACAAGCTGGATGCGGTGCTGGCGGCAGTTGAAAAACTCGGAGAGACTATGAATCAAATCTGCACCTCTTTAGAAGGTAAAATAGACAAGGTGGCGATTGATCTAATGCTGCTGCAAGCAGACCATCGGAAACTCGCAGATCGTACCCCTGCTACTGAAGGGGACATTGCAGAGGTCTCACCACGAGTATCAGAAGCTGAAAAGAACATCCGCGATCTGCTCAACCGAGTTGAATTCCTTGAAGACAGGGCAGAAGATGCCGAAGGAAGGGCCCGCCGCAATAACGTGCACATCGTGGGCCTTCTGGAGGGAATGGAAGGGAAGAGCGCAGTAACCTACGCGAAGGATTAGATCCGCTTGCTGTGCCTGAAGAGGCCCTATCCCCGCACTTTGTTTTTGAAAGAGCGCACAGAGTCCCCGCCAAACCTCCACCTCCAGGCTCAAACCCAAGACCGTTCCTAATCCGTCTATTAAATTACAGAGACAGAGATGCTATTCTTCAAGAAACCAGGAAGTTGCAGGACATACAAGTGAACAATCACAAAGTAATGATCTTCCCAGAGTGCACCTTTCAAGTTCAGAAGCAGCGGCACTCTTACTTAGCGGTGAAGAGACACCTGAGGCAATGTGATCCTAAATATTCGTTGTTGTTTCCTGCAAAACTGAGAGTTGTAGCGAACGGGAAAACTAATTTCTTCACCATTCCGGAAGGTGCAGAGGAATGGCTGGACTCTTTCAATTCATATCAAACCGGGCGAAGGGAACAACCACCAGAAACTACAATGCGGCGCCGCAGATGGAGGTTGAGAAGGTCGCAGTCTTCCACCCACCAGGCGTCTGGCCTGACACCAGCCCTGATATTGAGCGGCCAACTCGAGGCGGTGCAGGCAGTGGTGACTATCAGTGGGTCCCCGGAGAAGGAATCCGATTCAGACTCTGATCACCCTGGGCCGAATAGTGATGAGGAACTATCTGATGCTTTCCCTGTTTCTCAAGGCTCCTGTGAATTGCCACATGTCACCCCACAGACCTCCGATAACATTGCCTGAGTGTGGTAATATTCATTGCCTATATATTTTCTCCTCTGCACCTTGGACGATGTACAAATCGTTTGGTGCACGAGTGTACGACCCGCTCAGTATGTTGCATTCACTCAGTAAAGTTTGTGTCTACTGTTTATGCATAGGCGAACGTTGCGGGGAGGGTCCTGGAATAGTTGACATGTTCTCTCCATTAGCACTGTGTAAAATGGGAATTTTAAGTATACTAAGCTGGTAGCGGCCCCATGCAGAAAAGAGCTGGGCCAGGGAGGGGTTCAGCTATACATGACGGTCTCCTCCTCTGTTTTCTTTTGCTCCTAGGTTGCGGTGCACAACAGCCTCCCCCTGACGTTAGCTGTGTGCCATTGCGTTACAAGTTTGGGAGATTGCCTGTTGCAAAATTGCTCTCATGGTATTTTTGATAGAATGTTGTCTTTATGTTTTCTCTGCCATCCTTCTTAGTCAAGTACATAATTGTGTACAATTGATTTCAGCAATGTAGCGCACATTACAATGATCTGTACATACCCACTGCCACCCTCCCCCGTCACCCGGCTGGGTAATCCCGGATACGTCCTAGACATTCACTGGTTGTGGCTCCCATTCAAATAGGCACATGGAACATGCGAGGCATCCACAGCCTGGAACACCGTTATCTCATATATTCTTATCTGAAACGCCATCATGTACAAATAGCACTTCTTCAGGAGATACATTTAGTTCAAACAGAAATCGCTAGACTCCATAGGCGATGGAGGGGGCAACTATATGGGACAGGATATTTTGCATATGCACGGGGGAGTCCTAGTGTGGGTGAGGCCAGGGACTCCGTTTAAAGTGGTAGACACTCTGATAGACGGGGAGGGCAGACATGTCATAGTTAAAGAGGTACTCGATTGAAAATCGGTAGTAGTGGCATCACTGCACCTAATACTGAGCAGACAGCCTTCTTAGATCACATATCGCAAAAGCTGTCCATATGGCACGATGTCCCTGTGATTCTAGGTGGAGACTATAATTGTGTGCTGGATGTCTCCCTGGATCAGTCCTGCCCCCCTTGCCTGACACAACCACACACACCTCTGCGAAGGCGCTAGGACATTTGGCACTACAATGCGCTTCTCCGATGTGTGGTGCCACAGACACCCACTGGATAGGGTATATTCCTACTACTCTGGGGCGCACAGGCTACATGTACGACTAGATCATTTCATGGTATCAAACGATCTCCTGCCATGCATTTCAGATTCCACATACATGTGGCGCACACAATCTGATCATAATCCACATTTTCTGGAGCTACAGTGGGAGGATGAGGTGCCACCAGTTACTATTTGGCGCCTTCAGCCAGATGTTCTTCTGGATGCGTTCTTTCAGGACTTGCTAGCCACCACTGTGGCACAATATTTTGAAGAAAATGCGGGTACAGCCATGTGGCCGTTGGTGGAGTGGGATGCCCTTAATGTGGTTGTTAGGGGACACTGTTTGGGGGCACAAGCAGGTATGCGCACACAGCTGGACAGGGAACTCGCTGCTTGAGAGCGCAGGCTGGCCGCCGTGGAGCAGGCAGGTACAGATGGTACCCAGGGGCAGCTGGGCCCTCTTCAGGAGGAACATGCACGCTTGCTAGAGTGACTGAGATGCCTTAGTTATGCCCCGCACTCGGCGAGGACCCACCACATAGGTGACAAAGCTGGTAAGCTGCTCTCATGGCTCATTTGTCAGAATGAGTCATCAACCCCCATAGTGTCGGTGAGGAAGGCGTTGTGGGAAATCGCATATACACAATGGGATATCCACAGTGCTTTCATGACACACTACCAGGATCTGTATAAATCGTGCATGCAAGTCATGCCCCTAGAGATACAGACATACCTGGACGGACTAGACTTGCCGTGGCTGACTCGTGCACAAAGCGACAAACTGAATGCCCCTCTCCATTCAGAGGAACTTCGAGACAGTATCTTTTCCCTGTCCAGCGGGAATTCGCCCGGGCCAGACGGGCTGCCGACTGAATTTTATGAAGCATATATGCACACATCATAGTACCACAACTGTTAAAGGTATATGAAGCCGCGCTGGATGACATCACCCTTACTGATACACAAAATGAGCCTCTGTTGGTTTCCCTTCTCAAACCTGACAAGAATCCTGACCTTTTAGGCTCCTATTGCCCGCTAGCGCTCCTTAACACAGATTATAAAAATGTTGCCTCACTCTTAGCTAAGCGGCTTTCGCCCCTTGTCATAATGCTGGTGCACCCTCATCAGAATAGTTTTGTGCCAGCGCGCTGTACTTCCCTAAACATACGGAGATTTTTTTAGAGTGCAACAGTACGCTACACCTGCCTGGCCTTGATCAGGCTGCCTGGTACATGATCTGGAGAAGGCCTTTGATTCTCTGGAATGGCCCTATCTGGCGTCTGTACTGGGCAAATATGAGTTGGGGGAATGCTATTTAAATATGGTTCATCTTTTGTACCATCGACTCTCAGTCCGGGTTCGCACCAGTAAGTTAATATCAGATTGTATCAGGGTAAGGCGGGGGACAAGTAAAGGATGTCCATTATCTCCGTTGTTGTTCTCCCTAGCCATAGAGCATTTAGCTGTGATGCTCCGGAGAGACGGCGAGGAGTGGGGGATACGGTTGGGAGATGCATGCTGTTTCCCTGTATGTGAAATGATATGTTGTTGCATTTTTGGGATGTCACTGCAATCCCGGCGTCTGTTTCAGACATACTTAGGTCCCTTGAGGAGACGTCTGGGCTCCGGGTGAACTGGGCTAAATCGGGGATCATTTCATTCAGTGCCACCGTACTAGAAGTAGCTGTCTCTCTAAATGATGCGCCCCTTACTTGGTACCCCACCACATTCAGATATCTTGGTATTTTCATATATCGCCGGAAGACTTAATGGATGGTAATCTGATGAGAGCGATATCAGCCTTACGAGCCCAAATGCAGTTCTGGAAGACACTTCCGTTAACCGTAATGAGCCGCATTGCCTTACTGAAAATTATAGTACTCCCTAAACTGCTGTACTATTTCTCAAACCTCCCACTTTACATTCTACCCAAAACATTCCGAGACCTGGAGCTGCTATCCCGGGACCTGATATGGAACAAAGGAAGGCCGCGTATCGTGCTGGAAAATGTATGCTCCCATTAGCAAGGGCGGGTTATCGTCCCTAACATGGAACTGTACTATTTAGCTGCCCGGCTTCAATGGGCAACGAAGTGGCTGAATGACAGGTGCCTGGAAGACACAGCAACCATGCACCAACCCTGGACCCATTCTCAAATTTGTCACCTGTTCCACCCCATTTCCAAACTCCCTCAGCCACTACAGTTACACCTGGGTTTAGCCAATGAATGCTACAAAAGGAGTCTATATCTCACCCATAAGACACCTCCTTATGCTCCGATTCTGCCATTGCTGGGGATGCCAAGAAGCAGGCTGGGCACCCCGGAGGCAGGCGTGGCGGCCTGTCACTCGGCAGAGCTTGACACATTGGGCAACTTATACAGGGACGGCGCACTAATACCTTTCGAGACGCTAGTCAAAGACAATGACTTTCCAGCAGGTCCACATATATTTCCACATTGTCACTTCTGCATGTCCACGCTTGTCTACACTGCAAGCACCATAATGCAGGCTTGCTGCAAATGCTGTGGACTTGTGCATCCCTCCAGAGTTATTGGCGTGAGTTAGTCACGACATTAGCAACATGCACAAACACGGTGATGCCGCTGTTATGGGAGGCTTGCCTTTTAGGGCTTTACACCAGATACAAGTAGTCTAAAGTCACCTCCAGGTTCCGAGATCTGGGCCTCATTACAGCAAAACGTCTCATAACTAAAAAATGGAAGAATGCCGCCCCACCGGAGATACTTAGCTGGAAGCTTTCATACGCAACAGGGGCACAGGCGGAAAGCACAGCATTACATAAAGAGGAGACAGCCGGGCTTCGTAAATTCCCCATTGCCCAGAGCTGGGATGCACTGATGGCTGCCTTGCAGGCTGGCAACCCGTTAGCGGCTGACATCGCATCATCAGCGAACCAGTGAAGCACCCCTCAGCCCCACATCTAGTAGTAGAGTGGTGTGGCTCACTGGTTAGAGGTGGCAGACCCGGAAGCAGAGGTCGACCCGGGACCAGGGTTCGATTCCCGACGCGGCAGGGTCTTGGGCCATGGTCAGTGGACTCGTTAATTCTCGCCTCGGTGACTACTCCAACCATGGGTCCCACTCAGCAACTCTGGGCAACAGCTTGCTTAATCTCTACTAACGGCCCCATCAGCGCCGGGGATGCTTGTCTTTACCTTGGAGATGCCCATGAGGGACCATCTCACAGGGAAAGCCAGGATGGGTTCCCCAGCGGTATACAGCGCCGGGACGCCCCTTTGCTGGGGCAGCTGTGCGCTTTACAAGTATACGACATTTAACATTTAACATCTCTGGGTCAGGGAGAGTTGACATGGCCCAAACACTATAGACCGGTCAAATGTCATTACCTCTAACCTGGGGGCCGATTAGGATTGCGGTGATTCTGCATCCTCCGGGCCGGCGGAAGCCACCGCTGGCCCGGGGGATGCGGAATCCCCGCTGCGGCCCTTCAAAACACCCACCGCCAGATTAGGATGGTGATGGGATCAGCGGCGGATGGCAGATCCATCCGCTGCTGATCCGCGGGGTGTTGGCCGCAATTTGGTGGCGGTGTCTGTAAGACACCACCATCCAAATTACAATGTGTGTAAAAACATACTTTTCCGCGGCGGATTCACCGCCGTGGAAAATAGCTTCTGGGGTGCCCTTGCGGGCCCCCAGGGTGTCGGGGGTGGGGGGTGCACATGGGGGTACCTATGGTACCCCCCAGCATTTGCATGTACAAAGCGGCAGGCAGTGCGCGGTGCCTGCCGTTTTGTGTATGCAAATGGAAAGCATGCATATTTAACCTTGCGGCGGGTGCTCCTTCAAGCAGCCCCCGCCGCAATGTTAAATATACAGGATGTGACCGCCAGGGTGGCGGTCACATCCTAATTCGCATGGAGGGACCGCTGCTGCCCCTGCGGACAGCCCGTCCACCTCGGGGGTGGCGGACGGACGCAGCGTCCGCCATCCTATTGAGGCCCCTGGTATGGATAGCCACTTACGCCTCACCCGTCTCTCAGCGTGACAGTCCCTGATGTTGGATGCATTATCTCATTTATTCGCCAGACTTGTGACTAGGCAGAAATGGACTGATAATAATATATATATTTTTTTGTTTCTTTTATTCTGTGTAATTCAATGATGCGCTAGGAATATTGCTATATTTCATGGATCGCAGATCTTTTTTATAGGTTCTAAGTTTCAGTTTATTTTTAATGTTTCTTGGAAAATGTGATTTATTGGTGTTGATGGGTGATTATTATCTGTGCTCTATTGTCACAAGTCCTCTCTTCTATTAAGCAGGGAATGGACGATAAGACCTGATTGTAACAGTTTGTAAGCATACAGTACTTATGTGCAAAATCCTGTTAGGACTGCTCAGATGGGTCGTGTCTAGCGTGAGCTGTGAACAACAATGACACTATTTTATAAAAGCATGATGCAATTACACTGCGAGCAATGGCATGCAGAGGCATTGGCACATATTCTCATGTATGATATAACTGTTTGTTTTGGAGTACAGCATATTGTGTTGTTTATATATTGTGCGATATAATGCTATTCTGATTAAGGATCTGTATCCCCGGTGTAGGATTCCAAATATATCTGTAGAAATTCGTGATGACAGTCATGTTACAGTAAAAATACCAATAAAGATATTTAAAGAAAAAAAAATGAAGCCAACTCCTACATGTCACGTAAGACAAGAAACGTATGGTGAAATGTAAGCAGCTCAATCAGTTTTGATACTATACAAATACAAAATGTGCGTAGTACAATTAATGTTCCTATTTAATTAATGGTGTGGACAGGTATTGGGCATATTACACTTGCTGGGCAAACCTGGACCAGCCATTCCATTCCAGGCTCTAGGAGTGCCATGGGCTGGATGGATATGGAATTGTTACCACTTGCTTTCTTTGTCACCCCACTGGACTTCTCCTTAACTGAGGTAGAGGGTCTGTAGCAGGATAGAAGGGTGCACAGACAAAATATCGACTCCGAAAAATATCGACAACAATAAAATATCGATAACAAAAATATCGTTGGTCAAAATATCGAATAAAATAATGATAAAAAAATATCGAGTACAAAAATATCGACTCAAAAAAATTGACAAGACAAAATATTGATAAATAGTCAAAGTAAAAAATATAGATAATATGTATAATATGTAGAAAAAAGGTTACTTTTTTTTTTTTATTAATAGTAATATAAATTGTAGTTAATGTTTAGGAGCGGGATGTTGGGTTAATAGGGGATAAGGGTGGGGAGTAATTTAATAATAATTAATTAATTAATATATGTTTGTAAATATTTTTAATTAATAATTAATTGGTAATTAATTAATATTAATTAGTTAATTAATTAATATAATTTTGTACATATTTTTAATTAGTAATTAATTGGTAATTAAATAATATTAATTAGCTAATTACATTAATTAGAGTAATTTATTTATAGATATAATTTTTTGTTATTTTTAATTAATTAATTGGGAAAAAATAATATTAATTATTAAATTAAATTAATTACAGCTAATGTGCAAATATATTTACTTTATTGTTATTGTTAATTAATAATTAATTGGTAATTAAATAATTAAATAATATTAATTAATTTTGGGTAAATGAGTATTTTTAGGGTTCAGGGTCAGTTTTCAGTTTTTGGGTAAAGGGGTATTTTTAGGGTTCAGGGTCAGTTTTCAGTTTTTGGGTAAAGGGGTATTTTTAGGGTTCAGGGTCAGTTTTCAGTTTTTGGGTAAAGGGGGTATTTTTAGGGTTCAGGGTCATTTTTCAGTTTTTGGGTAAAGGGGTATTTTTAGGGTTCAGGGTCAGTTTTCAGTTTTTGGGTAAAGGGGTATTTTTAGGGTTCAGGGTCAGTTTTGGGTTTTTGGGTAAAGGGTTTTTTTTAGGGTTAAGGGTCAGTTTTCAGTTCTTGGGTAAAGGCGTATTCTTTGGGTTCAGGGTCAGTTTTCCCTACTGTTGCACCCACTGGAGTGGGAATAGTAATTTTAACCCCTACGCTATCCAATGCTTTCCCTACGCTTGCACTCTTTGGAGTGGGAATAGTATTTTTTACACTTCTGGTATCGTACGGTAATATAATAGTATCTTATTTAATTATAGTATGTTACTATATATATATGTTTTAACAAATAAGATTGTAATTTTTTTTTAAATTATTTTCATTTATTATTTAATTATTATAAGATAATTTAAGTATTTTTAAGTATATTTTAGTATTTAAATTTGAATATTAATTTAATTTAACACTGTTTTTAATAAAGTCGATATTTTTTACAACTATATTATTGTAAACGATATTTTGTACTCGATATTTTTGCACTTACCTGTTTGTAGATACAAACTCGATATTTTGACTGTCGATATTTTGTCCACGATATTTTTGCAAGTCGATATTTTGTCCCTCGATATTATTTCAGTGATCCGGATAGAAGATCTCTGCATGGTCCTAATCTCCATACTGCAGTTCTACAGCCCTACTAAAGCCTTAATGGATTTGAAATATGTTACATCCGACACCCACCTATCCCTGAACCATTATCTGGACAAGCAGAGTAGCAGCATCACCACCTGCAAACCCATTCAGAGTTGTGGTAACATCCATTCGAGAATGTGGCTTGTGCGGCTTAGTTGTGAGTGTGCATGCCAACCCTGTAAGTGCCTATCTGTCTACTGTGTAATTTCTGTGAGTCAATGTGGGCACATAGAAAGTGTGCCTATGAGCAGGCCTTTACTGAGAATATGTGCGTTTGATACACGACAGTGGTGGGTTGTGTTTATCTTGCAATGCTTCTGATCTTGCTATGCCTGTTTTTGTGTGATGGAAGTTTGTACTCATACCCATATAGTATGCGTGGTCTGTGTTTCACTGAACCTTTATAACCCTTTTTTCACTATGTATGAGCCAGAACAATTGGCATTGCCATTGCTGGAGAAGTGTGGCTCAATGATTAGAGCGGCAGACCCTGATGCAGAGGTCTAGCCGGGGACCAGGGTTCAATTCCCCGCCTTGGCGGGTCTTGGGCTCAAAAATTCCACGGACCTGACAATTCTCGCCTCGGTGCCTATTCCAATCATGGAGTGTAACTCTGGGCAATAGCTTGCTTAATCTCCACAACGGCCCCCACAACGCTAAGGATGCCTGGCCTCCACCTTGGGGGTGCCCAGGAGTAGATGCCTCACAGGGAAAGCCAGGATGGGTTCCACAGTGGTATTCGTACAAGCGCTTGAGACCCTTGCGGGTGAGTAGTGCGCTATACAAGTATCACATTTTCTTTTTTTTTTTACATTTGCTGTTATGTATCTGATGGAGCGAGGTGGAGAAGCAACATTTTGCGTACCCCTTGCAAAGTCACACTTCAATAACCATAATTTGTACTAATGGAATGAGATGCATGATTATTCAACCTAGAGTAAAAAGTGCACCTACACAAATGCACGTAGAAACTAACTTTGCTTGTGTTGCAATCATAATTAACTAATTATGTGATTCTGTCATGTCCTAAACTAATGAGCAGCTTTAAGGTACAGAATGCAGCATAAATGTGCTTTTGTTGATGTGTTATTGTAGCAAAACGCGAGGATAAAGTGAGTATATTGTGTTTAAAATGTGGCTATTTGTTAGGTAACTACTTTTTTTTTTTTTTTTAATTCAAATCTTTTTTATTGAAGAACAAAGCTGAAAATAAAGACAATACAATGACTCTTCCAAGGTACAAATGAGCAGAATGATGGCACCAAGACACTTACAGTAATCAAATCAAGTCAAAGAGGAGATAGAAGAAAGATGGGAGAGAAAAGGAGAGGAGGAAAAAGAGAGAAGAGAAGAGAAGAGAGTAGAGAAGAGAGAGGACAGGTGTATCCACAGAGCGGTCATAACCAGTTTACCCAAACCTGGTTCGGCATGCATGTATTAGGAAGTATACAGTAAGCATATATGGTTGAACAGACTACAATTCAATAACAATTCTATGGAACAAGTTGACCATTGAGATGTGCCTCATGGGGGTTCAAAGTGGCAGGATGACGCATCCAGGGATGACCAGAGTTTGTTGTTCGAAGGCTTCCAAGTGGCTGACTGTAGCGCAGGATTGTCTGCCCCTCTTAGAAAGGAAAGCCATTCCAGCCACATTTTAAAGTTGACTTCAGCAAAAATTTTCCACTTGTAAAGTATGACCTTGCACGCCAATGTTAACATGATATCAAGCAATTGTCTGTCATGATTCTCTGGCAATTGTTCCTCCAGAGGGCCCAGAATGACATATATAAATTCTTGAGTAGGAGTTATTCCAAATATCTGTTGGATATATGAAAATACTTTGTCCCAGAATGGACGCAATAGGGTACAGTTAAAAAGCATGTGTGCCAAGTCACCTGGCGCTTCTTGGCAGTTCCAAAAATTAGGCGTGTTCCTCAGATTACATTTAAACAGTTTCTGAGGGGTCCAGAACACTCTGTTCAACAACATATATTTCGTTTGGCATAGGATCGGGGAAACCTTGTTTGTTAGTGCGGTGTTATGTATGACCTCCCAATCGATTACTATTCCTGTGGAGTTAGGCTCTGATTCCCACTTGATTTCGGATAACTTATGCGGCTTCTTGGGCAGGGGGAGGAGCAGTTTATATACTCTAGAAACAAAATGACCAGCATGGTACAGTAACCGGAGGCGGTTCACCAGCCAAGGCGGCTCTGTAGAAAGGAGACGCTTGGAGATAGCAGCTTTCAATTTCAGGAATTGGTAAAATTCTATGTGAGGCAATTCAAATCTCTCCTGCAATATCGAAAAGGGTAGAGGCCTACCACTTTCATAGAGGTCATTCACTATATGTATACCCTTAGTCGCCCACAATTCCCAATAAAGGGTCTTCCCCTCTATCCTGAGCATAGGGTTATGCCATAATGAGAGTAGAGTAGATCTCTTGATCACCGAAGCAGTCTTATGGGATTGGTCAAGTCGGAGGAGTGCTCTTCTAGTATTTAGTAGAATGTATTTAGAGTGAGGTATGTGGGTCAAATCCATGGTGAGGAGAGCCGAGAGGGGTGCACGCGCCATTAACGACTTTTCGATATTTAGCCACACTGGAGTGTAGGATGTATCATCAACTAGCCAAAGGGCCCCTTGTTTACAGAGGAAGGCTGTTTGGTAGTTCCTGAACGAGGGCAGGCCCAGGCCGCCTTTGTCTTTTGCTAACTGCAGCTTTTTTAGTGATATCCTGGCTTTTTTCCCTCGCCACAGGAACTCCCCGAACAACCTGTCCACCTTCTTGATGAATTCTTCTGAAAAAGTCATAGGGAGCATGCAGGCTAGATAGTTAACTAGGGGCGTGCACATCATTTTAAGGGTCTCAGCCCTACCCCACCAGGATAGATATTTTGGTGACCAGCTATCTAGCAATGTGGATATCTTTTTTAAATTTAAGTCCTCATTTAGCTTCAGAGTCGTAATCAAATCCCTTTCAAAGTTTAAGCCCAGATATTTAAAAGCTTTCGGTTGCCAGGTAAGGCCAGAGGAGCCTAGAATGTCTTTACTCCCGATATTGTTTAACAATTTGACTTCTGTTTTGTCTTATTCAGTTTATATCCTGAAACTCTAGAGAACCCCTCGATTGTGTCCATCAAGGCCGGGATAGCCTCGTCGGCTTTTTCCGTTAAGATCAGCACATCATCGGCGTAGGCCGTCAATTTTACAGTGCAGTCATCAAATGGGATACCAGTGATTGCTTTGTTATGTCTAATATGCCACAAAAAGGGTTCTATTGCCAGTAAGAACAAAGATGGTGATAGTGGGCAACCTTGCCTCGTCCCTTGTTTCAGGCAGAAAGGGGATGAGAAGGAGCCACCTGCTCTGACTTTTGCAGTGGGGCCGGCGTACAGAGCCATTACGAGTTTAGTGAATGTTTCTCCTAAGTTAAAATGGTGTAACACCGCCTTAAGGAAGGACCAGTCCACCTTGTCGAATGCTTTTTCTGCATCCAGCGTGACAGCTACCGTGGGAGTATTCAGAAGTTTTGCTTTTTCTAGGGCATGGGCTAACACCCTGGTGTTATCACTAGACAGTCTATGTTTTAGGAAGCCCGCTTGAGATGGGTGTACAAGAGTGGGGAGGACCTTTTGTAAGCGAGCTGATAGAACCATGGCCAACAATTTACAATCCAAATTAATCAGGGAAATCGGTCTATAGTTTTTTGGTAGCGACGGGTCTTTGCCGTCCTTTGGGAGAACTGCAATAGTCGCTTCTGCTAACGTACCCCTCACTTCCCCCGACTCAGTAAATTCGTGGAAGAGGCTCAGAAGAGGGTCAACCAAGTCTGATTGAAAGGTTTTGTAAAATTTGGCAGTAAAGCCATCCGGGCCCGGTGCCTTCCCACATTTCAGTCCCCTAATTGCCTTTTCCACCTCAGTAGCCGAGATCGGCTCATTAAGACTGAGTTGTTCTTCAGGCTTTAACTTTGGTAATACACACTCCTGAAGATATTCTTGAATTTTGTCTTCATCCACCAATTCGTTTTTGGCGTATAAGTCCTTATAGAAGTCTTTAAAGACTTCGGTTATTTTTTGGGGATCAGAGTGAGTAACTCCCGCCGAGTCCTTGATAACATTAATAGCATTCCTTTGGACCTTAAATTTCAAATATGCCGCTAGGCTCTTGCCGGCTTTATTAGATTCACATAGCTTGAACCTTCGCTTTCTGTCTAGCCACACCCCCGCCCTTTCGCTTACTAGTTTGTTATATTCGTATTTTTTGTTGGTCATGGTATTAAATGTCTCCCGGTCTCTCGTCATTTGGTGTTTGTTCTCTAGGATGGCTATTTCCGTCTCTAACCCTTCTAGCTTTGCATTACAATCTCTGTTCATTGCTGAACGAATTTTGATACACACACCCCTAATTGTACTTTTCAAAGCCTCCCAACGTACTAGGTCCGAAGTGTCCCCTTTCGCATTAATCTCCAAATAAGACCTAATGGCTGATAGAATTTGAGTTCTGTTTTGTTCTTTACTCAAGATTTCCTCATTGAGTCTCCAGGACGTTTGTTTAGGGGACGGTTTAATGTTAGTGATGGATAGAGATATGCATGAGTGGTCTGATAGAACCCTAGGTTCAATTGAAGTATCCTCTATCCTTGCAATGCCATTTTGTGTAATGAATATGTAATCAATGCGGGAGAACGAATCGTGAGGGGAAGAGTAGAAAGTATAGTCCCTATCAGTAGGGTTTTGTATTCTCCATGTGTCAATTAAGTGAAATTGTTGGCATAATTTGACAAATGCATTATGTGATCTGCTTGGTTTGAATACACATTTTGAGTCCCTGTCTAAGGCCGGGTCAAATGGAAGATTGAAATCACCCCCAAGGATATGCACCGCCGTATCAGGTATCGTTGCAATCTGTTTGGCTAAGTCTCGCCAAAATTCTAAGTCATTAATATTAGGTGCATAAACGTTAGTGACAAAGAATTCTGTATTATCTTTGGATAGTTTCACTGTGACCCAACGACCCTTTTCATCTGATGAGGAAGACAGTAATTCTACCTTGGACTTTCTTGACAATAGTACCAGAACACCATTCTTTCTTCCAACTGCACCAGAACCGACAACCTCTGAATAAAACTTATTGCGCAGAGTGTAAAATTGTTTAACATCTAGTTTGGTCTCTTGCAGCAGTACAATGTCTCCCTTCTGTCTGCGCACATAGTCTAATATCTTTTGTTTTTTAACGGGCTGATTTAAACCTTTAACATTCATAGACAGAATCTTTAATCGATCAAGTGACGTTGTCCCGAGCGGAGTGGAAAGTGTTGTTACTGACATTTATAGCAGTGTAGGTATCATGAGTGCCCCACGAGAGCCCTGGAAATACATGTTACACAGCGCATAATGGAAGGAACACATTGCTTTGCCCCCTATGGAGTATAACAGGCGGAGACCATGTTCCATCCTCTGGGCGCCCGGGGATGGGGCATGGCTAGTCTGGGTACCGGTATACAAATACAACATATGCATGATACAGCTTGTCCAGCTTCACAAGTATGACTACCATTGCCAGTAACTCCTAGTACCTTTGTGTTATATGTTGTATGTGTTGTGAGTACCCTTCTTTCTACAGAGCTTATTACAAGCAATTGGTGAGGTTCCAGGTGACTGCACCTACTTGAACTACCCGCTACATGGGTAACCATTAGTTTATTTTTCTTTTTTGTCTTTCTACAGGTCATTGTACATACAGCAGACCGCTGTAGGCACACTTAGCCTTAATAATTCACTTTTCTGTAAATACACAGTTAGTTTCATTAAGAATACGTGAGTAAGGTGGGGAAGTTGTGCCCCTGTCCTGAAGAAGGAGCTTGCCTCCGAAACATGTCGACGCACACCAGAGGTCCTGTTCTTTAATATAACAGATTCGACCTCACACTGCACTTCTTTTAACAGTACCAGCCAGAGTTCAGAATAAAAAGTTTTTTCCTTATACTCATGTGCCAGGTACTTTTAAATTTTTCACCACACCCCACCACTCACTTATAAATACACCCCACACACGTCACACCACACATAGTCATACCTATAAGTGCTCCCGCGTAGTCGTTGGTCGCAGCACGCCGCATCCCGTTAGAGGGGTGCGAAGACCCCGATGATGAAGCATGACACCAAGGGGCCTTTTGGTGTGTGAGGGGTATTTTACAAAACACTGAGTGCTTCAACATTTGTCGATCACTCTTCCCCCCTCCCTGTCTCCGCGTTGGATTCTCGATGTTTACTTAATACTTTTGTGGAGCAGGAATCCAACCTTTTCGCTCTACCTCCCTCTTGTGTTTTTGACCAAACCAAGAGCAGACATCAGAGATGAGCCATTGCCTGAATCCGACTATGTGATGTTTGTAGATGGTTCGTGTCTGAGAACAGATGAGGGTGCTCTGAGTGCAGCATACGCAATCTGTACTGTGGCAGATGTACTGGAAGCTTCTTGTTTGAAAGGAATTCGTCCTGCTCAAATAGCAGAGTTGATTGCCTTGATTCGGGCATTTGAGTTGGGAAAAGAAATCAAAGTGACCATAGTGACTGACAGTCAGTATGGCTTTGGAGTTGTCCATGATTACGGACAACTGTGGTCCCAAAGAGGTTATTTGACTTCTGCAGGATCCCCAATACAAAATGCAGAATTTGTGCGAATGCTACTTGACGCTATCCAACTACCAGACAAATTGGCTGTGGTAAAATGTGCAGCACACAAAAAGGGAAATGATTATATCACCCGAGGTAACAGGTATGTAGACTCAATTGCTAAATATTGTGCCATAAATCTGGCATCAATCAACAGGGAAAGAGAGGGAGAGCATGTTTCAAGTCCTTTAATACTAACAACTGTAGTTGAAACTTGGCAGGAAGTGAGGCAAATGCAGGAAGAAGTTGATGAGGAAGAGAAAAATGTCTGGTTAAAAGCAGGAAGCAGACAAAGAGAGGGAGATGAAATCGGGGTTTACAAAGATGAAAGACCAGTAATGCCTGGTAGCATGATTTCAAATATGGCCCGAATGTACCATGGTCAAGCTCATATTGGGAGAGATGCTATGCTTCGTCTATTCAGACAGACATGGTACAATCCCAAGTTCAGGATGATAGCAGAGAGCCTGTGTCAGAGATGCCTAGTTTGTCAGCAGTTCAATCCAAACAGGAGAACTATTGTGAGTTTGGGAACCATAGGACGGGAGGGAGGTCCATTTACAAGAATGCAGTTGGATTTCATTGAGCTTCCACCATGTAACAGACTCAGATATGTCTTGGTGATCATCTGTTTGTTCTCCTGATGGGTAGAAGCTTTCCCCACAAGAAGGAATGATGGGCTAACTGTTGCAAAATTACTGCTAAGGGAAATAATACAGAGATTCGGTTTCGCAGTGACAATTGAAACTGATCATGGCCCACATTTTCAAAATGAACTCATGCAAATGGTATGTGAAACACTGGGCATTCGTCAGAGACTGCATTGTGCTTACCGACCTGAGGCTTCAGGAGTGGTAGAGCAAGTTAATGGAACAATTAAGAACAGGATTGCAAAAATGTGTTTAGCAACAGGACTAAAGTTGCCTGATGCTTTGCCGCTTGTTTTGATGACCCTAAGAAGCATTCCAGACAGGAAAACTGGATTGAGTCCACATGAGATCTTAATTGGAAGGGTGATGAGACAAGCATATGTACCAGTTGATAAATTGTTGACAATTAATGATGACATCATACTGGATTACTGCAAAAACCTGTCTGACATGGTAACTTCTGTGTTCCATCAGGTGGGAACTGAATCAAACACCAAAGAGAAAAGTCCAGCACATGATCTAGTCCCTGGAGACTGGGTGCGAATAAAGGTACATCGCAGAAGAAACTGTTTAGTGCCTCGTTGGCAGAGACCAAGACAAGTTGTTTTGGTTAGCACTACTGCTGTCAAATGTGTAGGAGTAAAGAAATGGGTACAAGCAAGCCATACTATCCGTGTGCCTGAACCTGAAAACTTAAAATAAGAAGGCGAAAGCACAACTGATTCAGATTCTGAAGGTGAACCAGAGAAAAGTCCAGATACTGAAGATCGACAGGAACGTCGATAGCTGGAAGTATCAGATACTAGCTCTACATCTGAAGGAGAAGTAGAAATTCTTGAAGTACCAAATTCTGAAGATCAGCCTGAAGATCAAGAATTGGTAAAGACTGACACCAGTAAGGACACTGAGCAAAGTGAAGATAAAACTGGTGAAGAAGAAAATTCTGGAAAACAGTCTGGAAGCTCTGAAAGCAGGAACGAAAATCCTAACACTGGAAAAGCGGAAACAGCTCACGAAGAGGATGAGATTCCAAGTACCAGCTATGGAGATGTTCCTAACAGAGTGAAAGAACTGTCTAAAGGGAAAATTGACTCTGGAAAATAAAAAGAGGCAGTAAAAATCATTATAAATGAAACTGTTGAAGACACCGAAAGTGAAATAGATGACAGTGGAGATGAAACTTCATTGAGAAAAAGTCAGAGGAAAAGGGCTTGGAGAGTGGAGCATAACACCTCAGAGCCTAAGACAAAAGATTCTGTAAAGGAGATAATTGGCCTCAAGGCAATGATGGACTGAGATTTAAACTGGTTGACAAAGAAAGACAACAACAAGAACAGGTCAATGAAATAACCAGTCAGAGAGAGACACTGGGAAAGAAAATAATGTGTACAAAGGCCAAAAAGAGTAAGAAGACCAAATCAGAGGTACAAATCACCTGAATGGACGTACATTGTACTACCTCCAAAAGAAGAAGTAAACAGTAGTCGAGAAGATTTGAGTTGCCCAAAGACAGATGGGAAAAGTGAGTAAAGAACTAAGCAACAAAGAAAAGTGGTAATTGATCAAAAGGACAAGGTAGAATGGAAATCTGAGGTTAAGAAAAAGTAAAAGTAAAAGGGGCATTGTAAGTGGAAAGAAAAACTTGTAAGTGACACAAGGTCGAAGAAAATTTTGTTAGAAAACTAAAACTTGTAAGTGACATTAGGTCGAAGAAAATGTGTTAGAAGGGAAGGGGTTCATAGGTGATATAAGGTCGAAGAAAATCTGTTAGCAAAAGTAGCTGTGTAAAAAAAAAAATGCCCACTGATAATCATAAAACGAAATGTTCTATTTTTAGAAAATGGTGTAAAATGTGTCTAATATGTACTGGATTATTAATATTGATATGGATCATTTTAGCTGTTATCATTCCTTTCCAAGATAACCTAGTGAAGCTGAAACATAATGTGAGTTCAAGTGAGCAGGATGTGGAATCAAAACATAATAAGCAGCATGTATATAGGCCAGAGTTGCATCAAGATAGTTCAATAAGTGATTTTACTAAAAATAAATTTTCAAGGTTGTTATCTGAGTATGTTAGAACAATGGATGCTAGTGATTGTTATGTGGCGTAAAATTATCTGTTTCTGAGGGGGTGACCTATCATCATCTTCCGCTTACATATGGAGTTACATGTAGTGTGATTGCAAACTTGTTCTATCAAACAGGCAAGTTAGAGTACCATTATTCTAATTCGGATGAAGTGTTCGCTAAGTTGAAAATAGATAACGCACTGAATAAGAAAAAGCCTGCTACAGTTATGGGAGAATATTTTTTACAAGTAGATGAGTTAAGTCATGATTATGTGTGTAAAAATAATTTAACATGTAAAATGAGAGTAGAAGAAAAGGCGTTCTTAATTATGGTTGAAGAAAGACAAATTTCTTATAAACGTAAAGAAAAAATGAAGCATGAAAAATCAAAATATTGGACATTTAATGATGAAAATATTGATGAAAGGAATGTGAATGTAGTAATAAATATAGACACTCCATTGTTAGGGAAATTCTGTATTAGGAGAGTCAACACCATGTACGACAGTTATTTTGTGGGGGCAAGTCAATGTAAAGATACTTATCAAATCCAAGGAGGTCGGGGATTTAAAAGAGGAAATTATCCTGTTTTTCCAGGCGTTTATTTTATTTGTGGGAATAAAGCTTATTATAGACTGCCTGACCACTGGTACGGGACATGCTATGTGGGTTTGGTCTTTCCTAAAATTTTCCATGTAGATAGAGGTACTAATGGAATTCATGAGATAGGTAAACCTTTAAGTCGTAGAAAAAGAGAGAGTGTTATAGAAATAATAAGTGATGTTTTTGGAGCACTGATACCAGCAGTGGGAATATCTTTCAATGCAAATCGAATTCGAAGATTGTCAACGATCATAGATTGTTTGTCAACAGACACAGCAGATGGATTCCTAATGGTAAACACTGAAATGATTGCTATGAGAACTATGGTAATGCAAAATCGTCTTGCACTTGACATTATATTGGCAAAAGTAGGAGGAGCTGGTGGAATTTTGAAGGTGCAGCATTGCTGTACATACATTCCAGATAAAAGTCAAAACATTTAGAAATACATTACAAATATTACGGAATTGCATAGAGAAATTGAACCACTGGAGTTTGATAGTATTCTTGAATGACTTGGTAGAAGTGTTGCAGCAGTTAAGCATTGGTTTCAAGAAATAGGTAGTTCAATTATAGGTAAAATACTAATTACAGTAACAGTGATAGTATTAGTCATTTGAATGATAAGGTTATGTTACATATACAGAAAAAGAAGGAATGTTAGAAAATCATTAAAGAAAATGATCCAAGAGAGACGAGAAAGAGAAAGAGAAAAAGGTGATTTAGAAATGGAGGAGTTTCAAGAAAATATTTTTAAGAAGACAAGAGAAAAGGATACTAAAGTATAGACATACTAATCTGAAGAATTTGAAACATGTTCTGAAATAAAATTTTGCAAAATTTTGGGAGGTATTTGGTGAAAAATCACCAAAGGGGGAGTTGATGGAGCGAGGTGGAGAAGCAACATTTTGCGTACCCCTTGCAAAGTCACACTTCATTAACCATAATTTGTACTAATGGAATGAGATGCATGATTAATCAACCTAGAGTAAAAAGTGCACCTACACAAATACACGTAGGAACTAACTTTGCTTGTGTTGCAAACATAATTAACTAATTATACTAATGAGCAGCTTTAAGGTAACGGAATGCAGCATAAATGTGCTTTTGTTGATGTGTTATTGTGGCAAAACGCGAGGATAAAGTGAATATATTGTGCTTAAAATGTGGCTATTTGTTAGGTAACTACTAATAAGGAAAACCCTAGAAAGGGGGAGGTAAACAGAAGGGTTAAATCACTTAAAATTAACGTACATTTGTGTTTGTTTCTATGATAGTTCCCATTTTGACTCATGAGGCCTAAAAGAAAATGGAGTCACTCGATTATTGTGGCCACAAAAGAAGTACGCATGCGCAAGTCTGAATGCGCGCTGCTTGTGCCTGGAGTGACTACGGTTCAAGGACATGTTAGCCTGGAAGTGCAGATGGCTGCCAAAATGATGAGCACAATGGTACAGAACGTGGGAATACATGCTAAAGTTGCAAGTAGGGAACAGAACTAGGCCGGACTTTGGCTAAACAATGGACCCATTAGAAAATTGAACGGAAGGAAAAAGTAATTTGTGATGATGAGATGATGCTCATCCACTCCAAAATTGTCCAATCAGAACTCGAATTTAGGATGAAAGTTACACTTTTAGATTGATAGAGCTAGAGAAAAAGGTATAAAAAGTGCTGATTTTAAGGAAGAAAAAACTTCTCTTCGATTTACACCAGAGATGCTGCTGGAATGCTGATTTTACTGATATGTAAGACTCTGCATAATTTGTATTTCTTTTCACAGGAAGATGTACTTTAGCTGAGAGTCTAGTTAGGGATATTAGGAGAATAAATGGTTATACGGGAACTATCTGTCTTTTGTTACTCTTGGATTTATAAAACTAGAAATGAAAATGTCTATCTCTGAGTTTCTTAAATAAATGAATCTAGCTGTCCTGAATTTAATCTTTATTCTTAAATGTCGTATTTTGAAATAATGAAATAAATAAAGTGAATAATCTAGACATGCTGAATTTGCTCTTAATAAAAATTAGATAAATGGAGAATTAAGCTGGTCTTGAGTTTTGCTACACCTAAGTTTTTTACTAGCAGATCCATTGATCTCAATGGTGGTGTGTCTAAATAAAATGTTGTAGTTATTGAAAACCATGGTAAACGCATTTAAACTTCAGGTGTAAATAGTATAAATATTCAATTTTAGTTTAGATACTCCACTATGATACCGCAGCTTTTCCTTTGAATTTCACCGACCCATGAAGTAGAATATAAGTGTTTATGAGTGATTTGCAGTGTTATGGGCCCCGCTGTTGAGAATATGGTGGTAGTTTGTACTTCAGGGAAAGGTGACATGGATTAGGAAATTAAAGGGGTATTTTTAGGGTTCAGGGTCAGTTTTCAGTTTTTGGGTAAAGGGGTATTTTTAGGGTTCAGGGTCAGTTTTCAGTTTTTGGGTAAAGGGGGTATTTTTAGGGTTCAGGGTCATTTTTCAGTTTTTGGGTAAAGGGGTATTTTTAGGGTTCAGGGTCAGTTTTCAGTTTTTGGGTAAAGGGGTATTTTTAGGGTTCAGGGTCAGTTTTGGGTTTTTGGGTAAAGGGGGTTTTTTAGGGTTAAGGGTCAGTTTTCAGTTCTTGGGTAAAGGCGTATTCTTTGGGTTCAGGGTCAGTTTTCCCTACTGTTGCACCCACTGGAGTGGGAATAGTAATTTTAACCCCTACGCTATCCAATGCTTTCCCTACGCTTGCACTCTTTGGAGTGGGAATAGTATTTTTTACACTTCTGGTATCGTACGGTAATATAATAGTATCTTATTTAATTATAGTATGTTACTATATATATATGTTTTAACAAATAAGATTGTAATTTTTTTTTTTAATTATTTTCATTTATTATTTAATTATTATAAGATAATTTAAGTATTTTTAAGTATATTTTAGTATTTAAATTTGAATATTAATTTAATTTAACACTGTTTTTAATAAAGTCGATATTTTTTACAACTATATTATTGTAAAGGATATTTTGTACTCGATATTTTTGTACTTACCTGTTTGTAGATACAAACTCGATATTTTGACTGTCGATATTTTGTCCACGATATTTTTGCAAGTCGATATTTTGTCCCTCGATATTATTTCAGTGATCCGGATAGAAGATCTCTGCATGGTCCTAATCTCCATACTGCAGTTCTACAGCCCTACTAAAGCCTTAATGGATTTGAAATATGTTACATCCGACACCCACCTATCCCTGAACCATTATCTGGACAAGCAGAGTAGCAGCATCACCACCTGCAAACCCATTCAGAGTTGTGGTAACATCCATTCGAGAATGTGGCTTGTGCGGCTTAGTTGTGAGTGTGCATGCCAACCCTGTAAGTGCCTATCTGTCTACTGTGTAATTTCTGTGAGTCAATGTGGGTACATAGAAAGTGTGCCTATGAGCAGGCCTTTACTGAGAATATGTGCGTTTGATACACGACAGTGGTGGGTTGTGTTTATCTTGCAATGCTTCTGATCTTGCTATGCCTGTTTTTGTGTGATGGAAGTTTGTACTCATACCCATATAGTATGCGTGGTCTGTGTTTCACTGAACCTTTATAACCCTTTTTTCACTATGTATGAGCCAGAACAATTGGCATTGCCATTGCTGGAGAAGTGTGGCTCAATGATTAGAGCGGCAGACCCTGATGCAGAGGTCTAGCCGGGGACCAGGGTTCAATTCCCCGCCTTGGCAGGTCTTGGGCTCAAAAATTCCACGGACCTGACAATTCTCGCCTCGGTGCCTATTCCAATCATGGAGTGTAACTCTGGGCAATAGCTTGCTTAATCTCCACAACGGCCCCCACAACGCTAAGCATGCCTGGCCTCCACCTTGGGGGTGCCCAGGAGTAGACGCCTCACAGGGAAAGCCAGGATGGGTTCCACAGTGGTATTCGTACAAGCGCTTGAGACCCTTGCGGGTGAGTAGTGCGCTATACAAGTATCACATTTTCTTTTTTTTTTTACATTTGCTGTTATGTATCTGATGGAGCGAGGTGGAGAAGCAACATTTTGCGTACCCCTTGCAAAGTCACACTTCAATAACCATAATTTGTACTAATGGAATGAGATGCATGATTATTCAACCTAGAGTAAAAAGTGCACCTACACAAATACACGTAGAAACTAACTTTGCTTGTGTTGCAATCATAATTAGCTAATTATGTGATTCTGTCATGTCCTAAACTAATGAGCAGCTTTAAGGTACAGAATGCAGCATAAATGTGCTTTTGTTGATGTGTTATTGTAGCAAAACGCGAGGATAAAGTGAGTATATTGTGTTTAAAATGTGGCTATTTGTTAGGTAACTACTAATAGGGAAAACCCTAGAAAGGGGGAGGTAAACAGAAGGGTTAAATCACTTAAAATGAACGTACATTTGTGTTTGTTTTTATGATAGTTCCCATTTTGACTCGTGAGGCCTAAAAGAAAATGGAGTCACTCGATTATTGTGGCCACAAAAGAAGTACGCATGCGCAAGTCTGAACGCGAGCTGCTTGTGTCTGGAGTGACTACGGTTCAAGGTCATGTTAGCCTGGAATGCAGATGGCTGCCAAAATGATGAGCACAATGGTACAGAACGTGGGAATACATGCTAAAGTTGCAAGTAGGGAACAGGACTAGGCCGGACTTTGGCTAAACAATGGACCCATTAGAAAATTGCGGAAAGAAGGAAAAAGTAATTTGTGATGACGAGATGATGCTCATCCACCGCAAAATTGTCCAATCAGAACTCGAATTTAGGCTGAAAGTTACATTTTTAGATAGATAGAGCTAGAGAAAAAGGTATAAAAAGTGCTGATTTTAAGGAAGAAAAAACTTCTCTTCGATTTCCACCAGAGATGATGCTGGAATGCTGATTTTCCTGATATGTAAGACTCTGCATCATTTTTATTTCTTTTCACAGGAAAATGTAATTTAGCTGAGAGTCTAATTAGGGATATTAGGAGAATAAATGGTAATACGGGAACTATCTGTCTTTTGCTAATCTTGGATATATAAAACAAGAAATGAAAATGTCTATCTCTGAGTTTTCTTAAATAAATGAATCTAGCTGTCCTGAATGTAAATTTTATTCTTAAATGTCGTATTTTGAAATAACGAAATAAATAAAGTGAATAATCTAACCATGCTGAGTTTGCTTTTAATAAAAATTAGATAAATGGAGAATTAAGCTGGTCTTGAGTTTTCCTACGCCTAATTTTTTTTTACTAGCAGATCCATTGATCTCAATGGTGGTGTGTCTAAATAAAATGTTGTAGTTATTGAAAACCATGGTAAATGCATTTAAACTGCAGGTGTAAATAGTATAAAAAATTACATTTTAGTTTAGATACTCCACTATGATACAGCAGCTTTTCCTTTGAATTTCACCAACCCATGAAGTAGAATATAAGTGTTTATGAGTGACTTGCAGAGTTATGGGCCCCACTGATGAGAATATGTTGGTAGTTTGTACTTCAGGGAAAGGTAACATGGATTAGGAAGTTATTTCCGGAGTAGCGCTGCATCTGTAATTAGCTTGGTAGCAGAGCATTGGTTGCTATAGAATTAGCTAGGATTATGTATAAAGTGTCATATAAGAGTTTTGATGTACAGGATTATGACTAACATCTGTTGAGTTCGTATTGCGATATATGTAGCCCTGAAAAGGCTTCCGAGTATTGCATGAAGCTGGTGCCTCTGTCTGCAGGCAGAGTGAAGTCACACATCGCATAGTCTGTTTCAAAGAAGTAGTATTGTCGTACACTGCAGTGGTATCGTTGTATATCACTGCTTAGGGACACTACGTGTGAAAGGATAAATGTATAGCGAGGACAGTCTATAAAATCTTGGCTTCAAGTACAGGGATCATTACGTATCCTGATTTAAAACTTATCGCTGGGAGAGTAGTAGAGCTTAACCCGAGCTTGTGAGAAGGGTAAAGGCAGAGGTAAGCGCGGCTTTATCGGCGAGTGTAAAAATTCTGTGGTAAAGAAGAGGTAAGCGCTTTCTACCGAAAATACAGAATTCTTGTATAAATCAAGAAAATCTATCACTCTGTTTATCGAAACAGACAAATGGAGTTGTTTTGTGTAAGTTACTAACCGGTTTGGTCAAATATTTTGTAAATACGGCTTATCGAAAAATCCTGTAAAGGAGAGGTCAGTCGGCACTGCAGAAGCCGGAGCATGGTGACGACAAAAGTGTCGCGCTGGGATTGGTCCTCGTGACCAAGACAGAGTAGGAGCTGATAGGTTCATCATGAAGAACAGCGATGCTATTGGTTAAACACTAGGAAGACGTAGCTTGTTCTAATTGGTGCGTTAGTGTAAACCGCGCTGTAATAGGTTGGTGTTACGGAACAGCAACAGGGAAGTGCGCGATCTTTTGAAGGACAGGAAATTTACAGAAAATTTGAATTTTTATTACGAATTAGAAAGAAAGAAACCTTCGTGGTTTAAGAAATTGAAAAGTGTGTTTGTGAAGGATAAGGAAATTATCACAAGAGAGGGAAAATTACTGCCTCCACCAAAAACGCCTGCTTCCTATATGTTGTCAAAATATGGTTACCATACGTGTGTTTGGTTAGAGAATTGGGTAAGATATACTAGAAATTATGGTGTATTAGCTTTTCCGGAAAGAGGATCTCTTAATGTGGCAGATTTGAGAAATTTGAGAGAAAAGATGATGAATCTTGACCCAAGACCGACTCAGTTTGAAGCTCTAGCTGAATGGGAAGATGAGATGCATGAATTAGAAAGCGAAAGGTTACAAGGACATATCAAACCCAGAGGAAGATTTCTAAATCTATCGGGAGAGACACATGAGAGTAGAATGTGCAGATGGAGAAATGCTAGTATGTACGATGGCATGTATCCAGTCAGATTAGTAGATGACTATGAAGGACGAAAATGCACAGAGAAGAGAAAGAATATAAAGACAGGAAATCAAAGCTATGGTGAAAGTGAATCAGCGGATGCTGTATTAGAGGAAATATTGAATAGAAGACCACCACTGTATAAACCAGGTTCTTTATGGACTACACCTAATGCTCCAACAACAGATGAAAGAATAAATGAAACCCCAAAACCATTTTCTAATTTTAAAGATATACCCGAAAGAATGGAAGTGAGATATAATCCAAGTACTTCAATTACAGAACCAAGACTTACTGGTACCCCCAAGCAAAATAATGAACGAGAAAATGTAAATAGGGTAGAAAAATGAGTTGAGGAACAAGTCAGTACTGCTGAATGCATAAGATCTACAAATGCATTGACAAAACAGATACGGGAACTTACGAAAAACATGGAAGCAGTAACAGTTCCATTAACGATAGGATCTGTAATTCCAGTAGTTGAGAATCGAAGAATAAAAGAACCAAGTTTGACAATTCCTTTACAACAGAGTTTACAGAAAATAAAAGGAAATATTTATCCTGATTTGTCAGAAATTAGACGAACCAATAATGTAAATCCCCCTGAATTAACTTTTAATCAGAGTTTTCCTTATAAATATGCGACGGGAGCAGAATCTGACTCGACTACTCCCGAAAGGAGCGTTGAGAAAATAGATTTAACGCAGACAATTGTAGGACCATCAGAGAAGGAATTAAGTGATTGGGTCAGAACTTTGAAATTAAAAGAACATCAATCTAAAGTATTGGATGTAGCTAAATTAAAAGTGGATATGGAAGAATTAATTATTGGAACAATTGGAACAGATAGATTAAAAACATACCAAGACGATGAACTTATGTTCATGTGTAAAAGTATAACATGGAAAGCGAAGACAGTACATGATCAGTTGGAAGGTTTGGCAAATGAATTCAAGATAGAATTTGCAAATAATAAATCATTACAGAAATCCTATAGAGTAGACTTTTCAGAAAAGGATATTGAAAACATGAACACTGCAGGAAGGTTAACCCAAATAAAAGAATTAATTGTTTTGTTACGGAGATGGGGAGATGTGAATAAATGTAGAGTGAAATGGGCGAAGAAGAGAGAAGTGACTAATGACAAATCAACATTAGCGTTTTCAGTCAGAGAAAAGGAGATAGTCGCAAATGAATTCCCTATGAGAGAAATACCAGGAGGAGGATATGTACATGTTCCATGGAGTAGACAGGATATATTATCATTCACAAATGATTTTCCCCGATTGAGAGAAAAGCCAGTAGAATGGTATCGACAGGTAGATCGGTTTGTGAAAGTTTCAAAAGTATTATGGGTTGATTTGGATGGATTATTTGACATAGTTGTGCCAGCAGATTTATGGACTGAGTGTAAAATCACTATAAATTGGCCGAAAGAAGAATTTCCTCGAGACAAAGTAACAGGTGCTCCGTCACCTGAAGTGATGAGAAAATATGAACAAGTAATTGTATTTCTGAAGAATAAAATTCCACCAAAAGAGACAGATTGGGTAAAAATAGATAGAACTACACAGGAGCCGAAGGAATCTGTACATTCATTTTATGAGAGGTTGTTACTAGTATTTGAACAATACAGTCGGTACGAAGAGTTGAATGAAAAATACATTAGTCATTTTATTTATCGATTTGTGCATGGATTGAGACCAGAAATTGGAGACATGATATGTCATAATATGATAGGTTGGCAATCAGGTACTGTAGATGAAGGTTGGAGAAAAACAAAATATTGTAGTGAAGAGATTGATGCTAAACAAAAGAAGCTAAAAGAAAAAGCTATGTGGGCACAAGTAAAGGTAGCAGAACACCAAGTGGCACAAATGAAAAATACAAATAGTGATGCAAATCAAGGAAAACCGAAAGGAAATTTCCCGGAAGCGAAACTAGTAGGTAATATAGAAGAGCTCAAGAAAATGTTTCCTTGTCATAATTGCAGCAGAATAGGGCATTGGAAGAAAGAGTGTAAGTATCCACCAAGAGTTAATTCAGAAAATGCATAATTGAATCCACAGGTGCAGAATGAGGTAATTCAACAGCAACGGCAACAGCAGCAAATAGTTAATCAGCAAAGTCAGGTGCCACAACCGCCACTTCCACACAGTGTAAATTAACAGAGTTACAGTGCAGAGACAGGATTCAGCGGAGTCGAGCAGGTAAATAGATCACCTAGAGTGAATGTGAGTCCTTAGTTTTGGTTGCAAGAAGGAGGTGGGAGTGAGTCAGATGAAAGTTTCTGACGGTGCCAGAGAGAGGGAGAAGAGCGTGTGCTTGGTGCCACTCTTGAGGTAGATCAGTCTGGTCCATTTGTAAGTGGAAAGGTGAATGATGTAGAAATAACTTTCCTAGTGGACACTGGTGCTACCCGTTCTACTGTTAGATCAGTGGAAGTCCAAAATCTTCCTCTCTCAGGAGACTTCAAGTTCTAGGTGTTGCCAATAGACAGATTAAAACTTCCTTGACACAACCAGTTGAAGTAGAAATTGGAAATTTCAAAGACATGCATCGATTTGTGGTGTGTGATAGTAGCCCCGTAAATTTGTTAGGACGAGATATTTTGTGCAAAATGAACTGTGCCATATACTGTTTACCAGATGGCATAGAATTGCAAACCCCAGATGAAGATAGTCTGTACAAAATGACCATGCTTATGATTGAGGCAGAACAAAACAAATTGTTTCCTGTGTTTGATCGAGAAAAGATGCCAGATGATTTGAAAAAAGTAGTAACAGAAAAGGTGTGGGATTTCACAGGTGAAGATATTGGACTAATGAAAGATGTAGACCCTATAAAGGTTCCAATAAAAGAAGGTGAAAGTTACCCGAATATTCCTCAGTACAAAATGACTGCAGAAATAATTGAAGGAATAACCCCAGTTATAAACAAAATGATTGATCAAGGTATACTGAGAGAGATAGAGAGCAGTCCTTGTAATTCACCGATAATGGGATTGAAAAAGCCACACAGAAACTTTAGAATAGTACAGGATTTGAGAAAGGTTAATAAAATAGCAGTCCCATGATGTCCGATTGTACCAAATCCAGCAGTGATTCTACATCAAATTCCTCATGATGCGGAATGGTACACTGTGATTGATCTGTGTAATGCGTTCTTTACAGTTCCATTGCACCCAGAAAGCCAGCCAATTTTTGCGTTCAGATTTGGAGACCGTATTTTGGCATGGTGCCGAATTCCTCAGGGGTATACTGAGAGTCCATCTATCTTTAATCAATTGCTAAAGAAATCAATAGAAAGATTGAACATGCCTGGAGAGTCTGTATTGGTTCAATACATCAATGATCTCCTTCTGGCATCAAAGACAAACGATGCATGTGTAACAGACACTATTGCATTCCTGAATCATTTGGCCGAAGAGGGACATAAGGTGTCTCTGTCAAAATTACAATTTTGTCAAAAGGAAGTGCAGTATCTATGTCATAAAATTGCCAAAGGAATTAGACAAGTCACTACAGAAAGAATAAAAATGATACAGGGAATGCAGCCACCAAAAACTAAAAGACAAGTGAGAATGTTCTTGGGAATGGTGGGTTATTGCAGACAATGGGTTAGTGGATTTTCATTGATTGCAAAGCCACTGCAGAGATTAACAAGAGGAGATATCAGAGACCCCATTGTTCTGACTAAAACTGAAATGGAAGCATTTGAACAACTGAAAATGAGTTTATGTGAAGCACCAGCTTTAGGGATGCCTGACTATGAAAAAGAATTTGAACTATATTGCAGTGAATGAGAAGGCTGTGCATTGTCAGTATTAATTCAAAGACATGGAAAACTGAGAAAGCCTATTGCATATTTCTCAGCTGTTTTGGACCATGTTGCAAAAGCATTGCCAGGTTGTCTGAAAGCAGTAGCAGCTACAAGCATTAGTTTGGAACAGAGTGAATGGATAGTGATGGGATTTCCTGTAAGAGTGTATGTACCTCACTCTGTGGAAATTCTTCTCACTAGAACGAAAACACAATACTTGACCAACAATAGGATGACCAAGTATGAAAATATAATTCTGGGAGCAGAAAATGTAACAATTTCTAGATGTGTAAATGTAAATCCTTCCACATTATTGCCTGACACAATGGAAACAGAAGTGAGAAATGAGGTTGATCACAAATGCTTAGACGTTCTTGAATACTGTACCAAACCAAGAGCATTAAGTAAACATCGAGAATATAACGCAGAGACAGGGAGGGGGGGAAGAGTGATCGACAAATGTTGAAGCACTCAGTATTTTGTAAAATACCCCTCACACACCAAAAGGCCCCTTGGTGTCATGCTTCATCATCGGGGTCTTCGCACCCCTCTAACGGGATGCGGTGTGCTGCGACCAACGACTACGCGGGAGCACTTATAGGTATGACTATGTGTGGTGTGACGTGTGTGGGGTGTATTTATAAGTGAGTGGTGGGGTGTGGTGAAAAATTAAAAAGTACCTGGCACATGAGTATAAGGAAAAAAACTTTTTATTCTGAACTCTGGCTGGTACTGTTAAAAGGAGTGCAGTGTGAGGTCGAATCTGTTATATTAAAGAACAGGACCTCTGGTGTGCGTTGACATGTTTCGGAGGCAAGCTCCTTCTTCAGGACGGGGGCACAACTTCCCCACCTTACTCACGTATTCTTAATGAAACTAACTGTGTATTTACAGAAAAGTGAATTATTAAGGCTAAGTGTGCCTACAGCGGTCTGCTACAAGTACAATGACCTGTAGAAAGACAAAAAAGAAAAATAAACTAATGGTTACCCATGTAGCGGGTAGTTCATGCAGGTGCAGTCACCTGGAACCTCACCAATTGCTTGTAATAAGCTCTGTAGAAAGAAGGGTACTCACAACACATACAACATATAACACAAAGGTACTAGGAGTTACTGGCAATGGTAGTCATACTTGTGAAGCTTGCTTGCTGGCTTCATGAGCATAAAGGAACGTCAGGGGTGTTGCTTGATTGCAATCTGTAGTTAGGAATGATGCAGGTTTTAATAATTCATAGTCACTTACTTGGGAGGAGAGGTTCAAATGGCCGTTTTTTGGTTGTTCAAGTAAATACTCACAGAATCAGGACGTAGTGGTCACCGTCTTACCCCTCAATGCTGCTCCGCAAACTACAGAAGCATATGACAACGAATGTATGAGACTGCTGTCAGACAGTCGCAACTACATGATTCTCCAACAGGACCCTACTGAGAGCCTCAGGATAAAAATCGGAGGCATGATTGAGGAAGGCCTGGCACATGATTGGCTGAGCAAGAAGGAAGGGGAATTTTTGGAGCAGAAAAAACCTTGCATCCCCTATTTCTATTGCATCCCCAAGATCCACAAGATCCTCACCAACCCACCAGGGAGACCGATAGTATCGGCATCGGCTCAATTCTGGAACCCCTGTCAAAATTTGCTGACGCCTTTCTGCGACCACTGGTACAATCAACAAACACCTACCTTAAAGACACCAAAGCTGTCTTACAACTGCTACAGGATACAACATTTGACCCGCAGACCCAACTCCTAATCAGCCTAGACTTAGAAAGTCTTTATACTAGCCTGCCTCACGATGAAACACTCCTGATCATCGAGGAAGTCCTTTTCTCCACACAATGGAAATATCAAACACCACGAGGGCTAGTTCTGGAATGCACGTTCCTTTATGCTCATGAAGCCAGCAAGCAAGCTTCACAAGTATGACTACCATTGCCAGTAACTCCTAGTACCTTTGTGTTATATGTTGTATGTGTTGTGAGTACCCTTCTTTCTACAGAGCTTATTACAAGCAATTGGTGAGGTTCCAGGTGACTGCACCTGCTTGAACTACCCGCTACATGGGGAACCATTAGTTTATTTTTCTTTTTTGTCTTTCTACAGGTCATTGTACTTATAGCAGACCGCTGTAGGCACACTTAGCCTTAATAATTCACTTTTCTGTAAATACACAGTTAGTTTCATTAAGAATACGTGAGTAAGGTGGGGAAGTTGTGCCCCCGTCCTGAAGAAGGAGCTTGCCTCCGAAACATGTCGACGCACACCAGAGGTCCTGTTCTTTAATATAACAGATTCGACCTCACACTGCACTTCTTTTAACAGTACCAGCCAGAGTTCAGAATAAAAAGTTTTTTCCTTATACTCATGTGCCAGGTACTTTTTAATTTTTCACCACACCCCACCACTCACTTATAAATACACCCCACACACGTCACACCACACATAGTCATACCTATAAGTGCTCCCGCGTAGTCGTTGGTCGCAGCACGCCGCATCCCGTTAGAGGGGTGCGAAGACCCCGATGATGAAGCATGACACCAAGGGGCCTTTTGGTGTGTGAGGGGTATTTTACAAAACACTGAGTGCTTCAACATTTGTCGATCACTCTTCCCCCCTCCCTGTCTCCGCGTTGGATTCTCGATGTTTACTTAATACTTTTGTGGAGCAGGAATCCAACCTTTTCGCTCTACCTCCCTCTTGTGTTTTTGACCAAACCAAGAGCAGACATCAGAGATGAGCCATTGCCTGAATCCGACTATGTGATGTTTGTAGATGGTTCGTGTCTGAGAACAGATGAGGGTGCTCTGAGTGCAGCATACGCAATCTGTACTGTGGCAGATGTACTGGAAGCTTCTTGTTTGAAAGGAATTCGTCCTGCTCAAATAGCAGAGTTGATTGCCTTGATTCGGGCATTTGAGTTGGGAAAAGAAATCAAAGTGACCATAGTGACTGACAGTCAGTATGGCTTTGGAGTTGTCCATGATTACGGACAACTGTGGTCCCAAAGAGGTTATTTGACTTCTGCAGGATCCCCAATACAAAATGCAGAATTTGTGCGAATGCTACTTGACGCTATCCAACTACCAGACAAATTGGCTGTGGTAAAATGTGCAGCACACAAAAAGGGAAATGATTATATCACCCGAGGTAACAGGTATGTAGACTCAATTGCTAAATATTGTGCCATAAATCTGGCATCAATCAACAGGGAAAGAGAGGGAGAGCATGTTTCAAGTCCTTTAATACTAACAACTGTAGTTGAAACTTGGCAGGAAGTGAGGCAAATGCAGGAAGAAGTTGATGAGGAAGAGAAAAATGTCTGGTTAAAAGCAGGAAGCAGACAAAGAGAGGGAGATGAAATCGGGGTTTACAAAGATGAAAGACCAGTAATGCCTGGTAGCATGATTTCAAATATGGCCCGAATGTACCATGGTCAAGCTCATATTGGGAGAGATGCTATGCTTCGTCTATTCAGACAGACATGGTACAATCCCAAGTTCAGGATGATAGCAGAGAGCCTGTGTCAGAGATGCCTAGTTTGTCAGCAGTTCAATCCAAACAGGAGAACTATTGTGAGTTTGGGAACCATAGGACGGGAGGGAGGTCCATTTACAAGAATGCAGTTGGATTTCATTGAGCTTCCACCATGTAACAGACTCAGATATGTCTTGGTGATCATCTGTTTGTTCTCCTGATGGGTAGAAGCTTTCCCCACAAGAAGGAATGATGGGCTAACTGTTGCAAAATTACTGCTAAGGGAAATAATACAGAGATTCGGTTTCGCAGTGACAATTGAAACTGATCATGGCCCACATTTTCAAAATGAACTCATGCAAATGGTATGTGAAACACTGGGCATTCGTCAGAGACTGCATTGTGCTTACCGACCTGAGGCTTCAGGAGTGGTAGAGCAAGTTAATGGAACAATTAAGAACAGGATTGCAAAAATGTGTTTAGCAACAGGACTAAAGTTGCCTGATGCTTTGCCGCTTGTTTTGATGACCCTAAGAAGCATTCCAGACAGGAAAACTGGATTGAGTCCACATGAGATCTTAATTGGAAGGGTGATGAGACAAGCATATGTACCAGTTGATAAATTGTTGACAATTAATGATGACATCATACTGGATTACTGCAAAAACCTGTCTGACATGGTAACTTCTGTGTTCCATCAGGTGGGAACTGAATCAAACACCAAAGAGAAAAGTCCAGCACATGATCTAGTCCCTGGAGACTGGGTGCGAATAAAGGTACATCGCAGAAGAAACTGTTTAGTGCCTCGTTGGCAGAGACCAAGACAAGTTGTTTTGGTTAGCACTACTGCTGTCAAATATGTAGGAGTAAAGAAATGGGTACAAGCAAGCCATACTATCCGTGTGCCTGAACCTGAAAACTTAAAATAAGAAGGCGAAAGCACAACTGATTCAGATTCTGAAGGTGAACCAGAGAAAAGTCCAGATACTGAAGATCGACAGGAACGTCGATAGCTGGAAGTATCAGATACTAGCTCTACATCTGAAGGAGAAGTAGAAATTCTTGAAGTACCAAATTCTGAAGATCAGCCTGAAGATCAAGAATTGGTAAAGACTGACACCAGTAAGGACACTGAGCAAAGTGAAGATAAAACTGGTGAAGAAGAAAATTCTGGAAAACAGTCTGGAAGCTCTGAAAGCAGGAACGAAAATCCTAACACTGGAAAAGCGGAAAAAGCTCACGAAGAGGATGAGATTCCAAGTACCAGCTATGGAGATGTTCCTAACAGAGTGAAAGAACTGTCTAAAGGGAAAATTGACTCTGGAAAATAAAAAGAGGCAGTAAAAATCATTATAAATGAAACTGTTGAAGACACCGAAAGTGAAATAGATGATAGTGGAGATGAAACTTCATTGAGAAAAAGTCAGAGGAAAAGGGCTTGGAGAGTGGAGCATAACACCTCAGAGCCTAAGACAAAAGATTCTGTAAAGGAGATAATTGGCCTCAAGGCAATGATGGACTGAGATTTAAACTGGTTGACAAAGAAAGACAACAACAAGAACAGGTCAATGAAATAACCAGTCAGAGAGAGACACTGGGAAAGAAAATAATGTGTACAAAGGCCAAAATAAGTAAGAAGACCAAATCAGAGGTACAAATCACCTGAATGGACGTACATTGTACTACCTCCAAAAGAAGAAGTAAACAGTAGTCGAGAAGATTTGAGTTGCCCAAAGACAGATGGGAAAAGTGAGTAAAGAACTAAGCAACAAAGAAAAGTGGTAATTGATCAAAAGGACAAGGTAGAATGGAAATCTGAGGTTAAGAAAAAGTAAAAGTAAAAGGGACATTGTAAGTGGAAAGAAAAACTTGTAAGTGACACAAGGTCGAAGAAAATTTTGTTAGAAAACTAAAACTTGTAAGTGACATTAGGTTGAAGAAAATGTGTTAGAAGGGAAGGGGTTCATAGGTGATATAAGGTCGAAGAAAATCTGTTAGCAAAAGTAGCTGTGTAAAAAAAAAAATGCCCACTGATAATCATAAAACGAAATGTTCTATTTTTAGAAAATGGTGTAAAATGTGTCTAATATGTACTGGATTATTAATATTGATATGCATCATTTTAGCTGTTATCATTCCTTTCCAAGATAACCTAGTGAAGCTGAAACATAATGTGAGTTCAAGTGAGCAGGAAGTGGAATCAAAACATAATAAGCAGCATGTATATAGGCCAGAGTTGCATCAAGATAGTTCAATAAGTGATTTTACTAAAAATACATTTTCAAGGTTGTTATCTGAGTATGTTAGAACAATGGATGCTAGTGATTGTTACGTGGCGTAAAATTATCTGTTTCTGAGGGGGTGACCTATCATCATCTTCCGCTTACATATGGAGTTACATGTAGTGTGATTGCAAACTTGTTCTATTAAACAGGCAAGTTAGAGTACCATTATTCTAATTCGGATGAAGTGTTCGCTAAGTTAAAAATAGATAACGCACTGAATAAGAAAAAGCCTGCTACAGTTATGGGAGAATATTTTTTACAAGTAGATGAGTTAAGTCATGATTATGTGTGTAAAAATAATTTAACATGTAAAATGAGAGTAGAAGAAAAGGCGTTCTTAATTATGGTTGAAGAAAGACAAATTTCTTATAAACGTAAAGAAAAAATGAAGCATGAAAAATCAAAATATTGGACATTTAATGATGAAAATATTGATGAAAGGAATGTGAATGTAGTAATAAATATAGACACTCCATTGTTAGGGAAATTCTGTATTAGGAGAGTCAACACCATGTACGACAGTTATTTTGTGGGGGCAAGTCAATGTAAAGATACTTATCAAATCCAAGGAGGTCGGGGATTTAAAAGAGGAAATTATCCTGTTTTTCCAGGCGTTTATTTTATTTGTGGGAATAAAGCTTATTATAGACTGCCTGACCACTGGTACGGGACATGCTATGTGGGTTTGGTCTTTCCTAAAATTTTCCATGTAGATAGAGGTACTAATGGAATTCATGAGATAGGTAAACCTTTAAGTCGTAGAAAAAGAGAGAGTGTTATAGAAATAATAAGTGATGTTTTTGGAGCACTGATACCAGCAGTGGGAATATCTTTCAATGCAAATCGAATTCGAAGATTGTCAACGATCATAGATTATTTGTCAACAGACACAGCAGATGGATTCCTAATGGTAAACACTGAAATGATTGCTATGAGAACTATGGTAATGCAAAATCGTCTTGCACTTGACATTATATTGGCAAAAGTAGGAGGAGCTGGTGGAATTTTGAAGGTGCAGCATTGCTGTACATACATTCCAGATAAAAGTCAAAACATTTAGAAATACATTACAAATATTACGGAATTGCATAGAGAAATTGAACCACTGGAGTTTGATAGTATTCTTGAATGACTTGGTAGAAGTGTTGCAGCAGTTAAGCATTGGTTTCAAGAAATAGGTAGTTCGATTATAGGTAAAATACTAATTACAGTAACAGTGATAGTATTAGTCATTTGAATGATAAGGTTATGTTACATATACAGAAAAAGAAGGAATGTTAGAAAATCATTAAAGAAAATGATCCAAGAGAGACGAGAAAGAGAAAGAGAAAAAGGTGATTTAGAAATGGAGGAGTTTCAAGAAAATATTTTTAAGAAGACAAGAGAAAAGGATACTAAAGTATAGACATACTAATCTGAAGAATTTGAAACATGTTCTGAAATAAAATTTTGCAAAATTTTGGGAGGTATTTGGTGATAAATCACCAAAGGGGGAGTTGATGGAGCGAGGTGGAGAAGCAACATTTTGCGTACCCCTTGCAAAGTCACACTTCATTAACCATAATTTGTACTAATGGAATGAGATGCATGATTAATCAACCTAGAGTAAAAAGTGCACCTACACAAATACACGTAGGAACTAACTTTGCTTGTGTTGCAAACATAATTAACTAATTATACTAATGAGCAGCTTTAAGGTAACGGAATGCAGCATAAATGTGCTTTTGTTGATGTGTTATTGTGGGAAAACGCGAGGATAAAGTGAATATATTGTGCTTAAAATGTGGCTATTTGTTAGGTAACTACTAATAAGGAAAACCCTAGAAAGGGGGAGGTAAACAGAAGGGTTAAATAACTTAAAATTAACGTACATTTGTGTTTGTTTCTATGATAGTTCCCATTTTGACTCATGAGGCCTAAAAGAAAATGGAGTCACTCGATTATTGTGGCCACAAAAGAAGTACGCATGCGCAAGTCTGAATGCGCGCTGCTTGTGCCTGGAGTGACTACGGTTCAAGGACATGTTAGCCTGGAAGTGCAGATGGCTGCCAAAATGATGAGCACAATGGTACAGAACGTGGGAATACATGCTAAAGTTGCAAGTAGGGAACAGAACTAGGCCGGACTTTGGCTAAACAATGGACCCATTAGAAAATTGAACGGAAGGAAAAAGTAATTTGTGATGATGAGATGATGCTCATCCACTCCAAAATTGTCCAATCAGAACTCGAATTTAGGATGAAAGTTACACTTTTAGATTGATAGAGCTAGAGAAAAAGGTATAAAAAGTGCTGATTTTAAGGAAGAAAAAACTTCTCTTCGATTTACACCAGAGATGCTGCTGGAATGCTGATTTTACTGATATGTAAGACTCTGCATAATTTGTATTTCTTTTCACAGGAAGATGTACTTTAGCTGAGAGTCTAGTTAGGGATATTAGGAGAATAAATGGTTATACGGGAACTATCTGTCTTTTGCTACTCTTGGATTTATAAAACTAGAAATGAAAATGTCTATCTCTGAGTTTCTTAAATAAATGAATCTAGCTGTCCTGAATTTAATCTTTATTCTTAAATGTCGTATTTTGAAATAATGAAATAAATAAAGTGAATAATCTAGACATGCTGAATTTGCTCTTAATAAAAATTAGATAAATGGAGAATTAAGCTGGTCTTGAGTTTTGCTACACCTAAGTTTTTTACTAGCAGATCCATTGATCTCAATGGTGGTGTGTCTAAATAAAATGTTGTAGTTATTGAAAACCATGATAAACGCATTTAAACTTCAGGTGTAAATAGTATAAATATTCAATTTTAGTTTAGATACTCCACTATGATACCGCAGCTTTTCCTTTGAATTTCACCGACCCATGAAGTAGAATATAAGTGTTTATGAGTGATTTGCAGTGTTATGGGCCCCACTGTTGAGAATATGGTGGTAGTTTGTACTTCAGGGAAAGGTGACATGGATTAGGAAATTATTTCTGTATTGAGTCTGTATTGTACAAGCCAGGCCAAAAGGCAGCCTCTTAGACATATGTCCCAATGCTCTGAGAGGTTTCTCCTAAGAAAACACATGTCCTGATTTTCAGAGAGAGGGTCCCATCAGCACAATCTCTGTACTCAATTGGTAACTTATTAGCAGTCTTTCATGGGCAACTATAATGCTGCCATGATGTAAAGGCAGGCATCTCTTTACCAGCCCAGCCGTGTTTTGGCTCAGCCGTCTCGGAGAGGCTAGCAGCCAAGCTTGACAGATCATGTTAGACTATTGTGCCATGTGCTACCTTACAAACAGGCAGAAGGAACTCTAAATTGAGTCAACAGTGTTTAGGTTGCCTTATAGGCTTATACTGTAAACAAAATTGCACAGTCACACCAGATCCCAATCCATTATGAATTCCAAAGAGAAACATGTCAAAACACGTCTTTTCTCAGTGTTTTTTTTTCTTTATTTTCTCATTTTCACGATGAACATAGACACAGCCAATGAGTTTCATCCCGAAGCATAGGGACTTCTTCAGGGCATGCAAGAGGTCCTAAATTCATAGCCTCTATCGCAGTATTATTATCATACAGCATTTGGCTTTTTGTCCTGCTATACACGCAGGACTTTGGGGAGAGACTGCATGTTACAGAGTGATTTCTGGATAACGCATTGTCAATTGGGATGGGATATTACATTGTGCATACTCACTCGTGGGCACGCTAATTGGATTTTCCATATGAGAAAAACACTGTGATCGAGGCTATAAATGTAGGACCTCTCATATGCACTGAAGAAGTCCCTATGTTTCGGGACAAAAAAGTTGGCTATGTATATGTTCATTGTGAAAATGAGAAAAGAAAGAAAAAAACTGTGAGGAAAGATGTGTTTTGACATGCCTCTCTTTGGAATTCAGAACGGATTATGATCTGGTGTGACTGTGCAATTGTGTTTACAGTTTAAGCCTAGTAGGCAATCTAAACACAACTGACTCATTTTAGTTCTCCTACTGCCTGGTTGAGAAGATTTTGTAAAATTAGAGTTTAGTAACAGGTGGCCCTGCAAAGAAGCACTTTTTCTGTTATTGTAGGAACTATAGAGTGTGGCGATAGTGTTATAACTGTGTGACGCTTATGTGCTTCCTTACATTGCTAACATGTTACTATCTGTTGAGCTGCAGACCAAGTGTGACATTGTTAAAAAATAAAACCCTAAAGGAGGTCTGCATGTCAGTTGATATCACCATCTCATCAGGATGTACGTCACTAATATTTTCTTAATTCAGCCAGCTGCTTCCTTGTGTCTCTGGCAGAATATGCAAATTAATTACAAAAGGTGCATTTCAGTTTCTTGTACGATTACCAGTAAAGAACCGGCTAATGTTTTGTTACTTGCAAAGTGGTTATCTCTTAGTTAAGTTTAAAAGTGAACTTTACTTGGCAACATTTTGCTAGCTTCATGTCACTGTAGTCCGGTAGTAATATTGGCTGCCAAAAAAGTAGCCCCTCTTTTAGGTCTGTCACTTGTGCCAGTTTTTTAGGTCTCGCCTAAGGCAGCACAAGAACATTTCTGTTGCAAGACATATTGTTATCTTACATTGGGCTTAGATCCCATCTATTACTTACCATCGATTTGCTGCATTGTCACTCTCATTTACTGCTTATTCGTGAGCTATGTGGCCTTTTCTTTCTCTTCCTGTGTTTGTACTGCCCCTAGAGCATTGTCTAATTAGTATATTCTTCCACTGCTCATTTTGCTCAGAGACAATGTGTTTTCTCGCTGTCTCCATCATGTGTTTCCCTCCCTCCTCTGCCATGCTCATGGTTCCTCTTGTTCACCCATGTGCCTCTCCCCATATCCACCTTGGTTGCCTTCTCATCTGTGTGTTTTCTACAGCCAGCTCCACATTGCTCTCTTTCACCCATTTGATTCCCCCATTGTCGTCCCAAGTTGCTTCCTCCCACTATGCAAGTGTTGCTTCCACCCTCAGCCACGCCCCAATGTTACTTTGCCTCCCCCAAAAAAACAGAAGCACTGTCATTTTGTATGTGAAATGACTGAGAAGGGTTTAGGAAGCACAGAGTAAATTAAGGGGCGCTCTGCCAAAAATGTACGCAAAAAAGTTAAGTGGTCAAAGTCTTAAGTGTGGTGCAACTGGCGAGTGGAAAAACCCCTTAACCACTCAATAATTGTATGTCAGGGACATCTGACATTCAACAACATAAATTGAAGAGATGCCTATGCACACACCATGAGTACAATATACAGTAATGAACAAATTATATAGATGATGATACAGTAATCAAGACAGCTTGAGTAATCAGATATATAAAACAATTGTTGTTGTGATTTCCAAATGTTTAATCTATCCATAGCCAGCCGACACGTGTTTCATCGCGTTGGTACAATTTTCACGCGACTCATCAGGGCTGGGAAAGATACAAAATATGTACAATGGAACACATGACTTCATGTTTAGTTTACAGTGTACATGTGTAGCATCCATTCACGTGTGTAGTCCAAAACGTAATAGTGCACCCGGTGCATCGACCGTCCGGTGTATTGTTAGGATCCGTAACCAAGGATCCCAATTTGAAACCCATCTGTACTTGCATGCATAGAAGAGATGTAATAAAAAAACATACCTGCTGACCCGCAAGTGTTAATATAAACACCCACGGAAAAGTATATGTGAAAGTGTGGCGAGGTGTATTGGCGTGCCCGGCAACTCATACAAGTGGTCATTACGTGTCTAAAAGTGTCTGAAGTGCACGTGCTGTGAGTAGCCAAGAGTATAAAGAAAAAGCTAGCAAACCTGGAACGTGTGTGTAGAGGATTTTTGGGGTCTTTTTGAAATGATAAAGGACAAAAGAAAAGAAGGGGGAGAAAGGAAGACAAGAGTAAGGGAATACAGTGTTTCAGAATATACTAGACAGAAGGGTATATGCCTTCTTAGGGTAGAAATGAGCAATGATAGAAGACAGAAAAAAAGGGGGGTTAGCTGAATTTAAAAAATGCTCACCGCTCCACCGGTGATATTTCAGCCCTGGCGGGGCTCTTGACTGGAAAGGTTATATCTTGGGTAGTAAAGAGTCTGTATGGTCAGGTGGTAACCCAAAGTAAAAAGTAAAGCAAGTTCGGGTAAAAATATGAAAAAGGTAGGGCCAGAAAATGAGAAATGAAAGATGGTTGACATACCAGTGTCAAAAGTAAGATGTTGGATATGAGGTAAGTGCATGGTTCTCTAAAAGCTCTAGGCGACTTGGGTAACTGTCGCACTAAAAGGAAGAAAGCAGAAAAAAGAAAAAAGTCTCGTTTGTACCCTATTTTCAAGGGTAAACATATGTATGAACCTATATTATGAGAACAATTGTGGTTTCTAGAAGTTGATCTACCACAGAGAAAAGGAAAATAAGTTACCTCGTGTGGCGAAGAATAGTGTAATAAAGCCCGGGAGTAGTTACAGTGAACCATACACCAGAGGGGATCACTCGCAGTCAGGTATCTGTCAAGGAAAAGGAAAAACGAACCAACCATGTATTACAGGGTGGCCAGAGAGAAAAATGGGCATCTATGTGTGACAGCATACGTATCTGTAGCTTCGCTATATGTAGTGGTGTAGAGGTACTTACTTGTAGAGCGGAGAAGTAAGCCGCAAATATGTATCCCGGGTCGCCGTGTTCCAAAATTCTGGACAAGTGACTGGGAAAAAGGAAGTGGTTAAATACGCGCAAGTGATTGGGCTCGCCCATCTCTAATGACTAGAGTGTGTACTTATCAGCAGTAAACCAGGAAGTGAACAAACATGCGCAGACATGATTGTTACTATCCGTTATTGTTTAAAAAAATGAAGGGGAATGCAAAAACAAGCCATGTTAAAGGGGAATCGAAAGAAGAAGTCTAATATACCAATCGATTACAGGGTGTTGTAGTACGAGCTGTTAGGAGAAAGTCAGTAGTGCAGAAAAAGAAATAAAGACACATCATTGCATGCGAAAACGTAAACAAAAAGAATTAACATGCTGCTAAAGGCTAAAAGTCGAAAGTGCCAAGGATGGCCTCAGCGTAGTGAAAGTTACTATATGTAATAGGGGGGAAAAACTGAACATCATGTGTGGAGGTGTCATAGTGGTCGGTGAATATCGTAAAGTGCCGTGAAGTGCCGCCCACATTTTATAAGCATTGTCGCAAATGTAAAAAAACATCATACAAAAGGGGGTATATAAATACGAAATTGTTATGTGGACAGCAAATGCCAAATTTGGCGACGTAATATATGTATGCCCCGTTGGGCTTATTTGTAACCTACATTTTTCCTCCCACCATTATTGGATAAACGTCACGTCCTGTACCCATAGGAATTAAATATTTGGCATTATGGTCATGTTAGCATTAAAATTCAATCCACTTGTCATGTGTGTTACAATTGTTACATTACATTGGGTAAGTGAAAGACATAGTTTAGTAGGTTGCGTCACAGGTAAACATAAATGCCAACAGTTATCAAGGAGAAAATAGCAATAAGCATGCAGACACGCAAGAAGACAAATCCATTGTATTAGAACTAGTCTCCTAAGAAGTACTGTAATTCTTGATCATAGTTAAGACCCCGTTCAACAGTATGTAAGCGCATTATCCACATTGCTTCTCTACGTCTTAGGGTAAGTTCTCTAATTCCCCCTCTGATGCTGCTTGCAACTGTCTCTATGCCAAAGAACCGTACCCCAATGTTATCCTGATGTGCGTGGCATGTTGCTACGTGTAAAGCCACTGGGTATTTGGGGTCCTGTTTCTGTATAGCCCTGATGTCCTCTGCGATTCTCTCTTTCAAGGCTCTTATTGTACTAGTATTTACCACAAGCGCATTCAATAATATAAACTACATATTTCGTTGTGCAGTTTATATTTTGTTTGATGGTGAACTTAAATTCATCAATACCGTAGAAATCCTTTGTTGCATGTTTCGCCCATCTGCACATGGAGCAGAAACCACACTTGAAAAATCCCATGCTGTGTTGGGTCATCCAAGTGCAGGTGGTAGTACTGTGGGGAATTGTGGGGCTCAATCAGTTTCTCAGTGTCATGCCTTTCCTGAAAGTGATCTGGGGCGATTCAGGGATGATCTCCTTGATGGATCTGTCTGCTCTCAAAATATTCCAATGTTTGTTGAAACTCTTGCGAATAGTGTGATGTAAGGAATTGAAAGCAGTGACCAACCGTACAGGGTTGTTGGCCGCTGAATTTTTCTCTTTAGGTTTCAATGTGTCTGTTCGTGTGATATTGTTTTGTTTTTTCTCTGCTTTCCGAAGAATGATATGTGAATAGCCTCTTCTTGCGAATAGTGTGATTTAAGGAATTGAAAGCAGTGACCAACCGTACAGGGTTGTTGGCCGCTGAATTCTTCTCTTTAGGTTTCAATGTGTCTGTTCGTGTGATATTGTTTTGTTTTTTCTCTGCTTTCCGAAGAATGATATGTGAATAGCCTCTTTTTGAAAATCTGTCTTTCATGGTGCCCAGACATCTGTTGAATTCTTCATCTTCGCTGCAATTCCTTCATGCCCTAAGGAATTCCCCATAGGGTATTGAGTGAATTTGGTGTGGTGGATGCGAACTGGAGGCATGTAAAATTGAGTGGCACGCGGTCGATTTTCTAAAAAGTCTACTGTGCAATGTATCCTGTGCCACATAAAATTGTACATCTAGAAAGTCAATCTGTGAGGTACTAAGTTCCATAGTGAAACTCATTTCCCACGAGTTGGAGTTGAGGTATTTGAAAAAATCGTGTAGAAGTGCTTCAGTGCCTGACCAGAGCAAGATGCAGTCATCAATATACCGGCCCCAAAAGACTATGGAGTCGATATACTGAGCACCCTTGGGTCCCCAAATCAGGTCTGACTCCAAGGCGTCCATAAAGAGGTTGGCAAAGGAGGGTGAAAATTCTGACCCCCATCGCCACTCCTCTCTTTTGTCGATACCAAAGGCGGTCGAAAATAAAAAAATTGTTATTGAGGATGAGTTCCATCATCGACGTGAGCATTTGTGTGTGTAGCCATAAGGAGGCTGGTCTGTTATAGAGGAATTTATTAACAGCTTGAATGCCCAATACAGGGTTGATGCTGGTGTAGAGTGAAACTACATCCATGGTTGCCAGTATGGTACCAGGTTGCCATCGTAAGTCTGCTAGTGTACTCAAAATATGCTTAGTATCCTGAATTTAGGAAGGTAAGTTTCGTACGAGTGGACCCAGGAAGAGGTCTACATTTTCAGCAACCTCTCCGTGGGTCCACCCATACCTGAGACAATGAGCTTCCCTGCCGGAAATGGGAGGTGTTTGTGCACCTTTGGCAAGGTGTAAAGCCATGGGTAGGATGGCCAAAAGACTTTCAAAAAGAGATATTCATCATCATTAAGTAAGCCTGCTTGTTTCCAGGTCAGTAGTTTACCATTATTTCTAAAGTGAGAGGACCTATGGGGTTGTATGACAGTTGTTCATAACATGTGTGATCACTCAATTGACTGTAAATTTCGTTGTGACAGCCGTGTATGTCCATTAACATGACATTCCCTCCCTTGTCGGCTTCTCTTATGAGTAAGTTAGGGTTGCTAGCTAAGGTAGAAAGAGCTGAGCGTTCACCATGGGTAAGATTGTCTTTGTACTTGAAAGTACGTTTGCAATGTTTAGGATTGACCTTATTTATATCCGCAAGAACAAGTTTATGAAAGTTATCTATGGCATTGCCACCGGGGAGGGTGGGGATCCATTTAGATCTGGATTTCAACCCACTGGCAATGCTATAGTCTGTATCAATGTTCAATTCATCCAAAAGTCTGCCTGGCCTTCCTATTCTTAATGTCAGCTTGGTGCCGCTGTCTGCCACGCAAAGAGGTACTGAAAGAAAAATTTCTCAAACTCGAGAGACTTAAGAAACAAGAAAATTCACTATGGTGGGACAGCACCACCCTCAAACAATATATGAGGCTTAAACGTATCCCTAGGGGTCTTAGAGCCCAAATCTTCCCCACGTATGACGACCTGGATACGGATTTGATGGGTAAATGGGAAGAGGCCCTGACCATCAATTCCATGACTCTTATGGATATACCCATAGAGAGTGCAGAGCGAAATACCACCAAACTACAGGCAGAGATCACCACACTAAAGCAAGAGATCAAAGATCTCAATCTTCCTGAAGCTACAGTAAAACATTACACCATTCTTGATGAAGTCCTTCTTAAACACCAAGCTGAAATTAAGAATAGGAAGGCCAGACAGCTCAGGAGAGATGAGCAAGACTACGAAGAGGGTAGAATCTTTACTTACGCTAAACAATATGATGCCATGATACCCAATCTTCCACATGCAGACAGACAACGCACAACAGGTACAGAAGCTAGTTCTATCTCCTCAAGTAACACTTCACTTAGCGTTTCAAGTGTCAGTGAACCAGACACGGATAACGTAGACATCACAGCACAAAGGTCCTCCTCTTTTTTATTAGAGGTTCAACGGATAAGGAAAGGTTACAGAGAGTATGTCCCGAGAGACAAATTAGGACCAAAACCCGTAGGAGCAGGAGGTCAAAACGTGGAAGACTATCGCAAGAAACTGAGATCCGGGACAGCCAAGAACTAAATCAGGCTGCCTCGGAAGTCCAGGTTATTAACTTCTCTTCACTAACCCTCACCCCCAACATGACTTCTTTGTTGAACAAGGGTCTAACCTTTAACCCTTATGCAACAGGTGATATCTGCAAAGCTAATATTGATCTCTTTAAATTTGTCAGGCAGGTTAAATTGAAGAAACATTTCCTGTGTTCTGATAACTTGAAAACAACTTCCACAAAGATCTCTGCACCTGTTGATATTGATACTCTAACAATAAAAGATTTACAAGCTACTCATGTGCTTATGACTCTGACTGACCGGGAAGAAACGCCTTTTGATATGGATGGACTTTTGGATGAATTGAACATTGATACAGACTATAGCATTGCAGTGGGTTGAAATCCAGATCTAAATGGATCCCCACCCTCCCCGGTGGCAATGCCATAGATAACTTTCATAAACTTGTTCTTGCGGATCTAAATTAGGTCAATCCTAAACATTGCAAACATACTTTCAAGTACAAAGACAATCTTACCCATGGTGAACGCTCAGCTCTTTCTACCTTAGCTAGCAACCCTAACTTACTCATAAGAGAAGCCGACAAGGGAGGGAATGTCGTGTTAGTGGACATACATGGCTGTCACAACGAAATTTCCAGTCAATTGAGTGATCACACATGTTATGAACAACTGTCATACAACCCCATAGGTCCTCTCACTTTAGAAATTAATGGTAAACTACTGACCTGGAAACAAGCAGGCTTACTTAATGACGATGAATATCTCTTTTTGAAAGTCTTTAGGCCATCCTACCCATGGCTTTACACCTTGCCAAAGGTGCACAAACACCTCCCATTTCCGGCAGGGAAGCTCATTGTCTCAGGTATGGGTGGACCCACGGAGAGGTTGGCTGAAAATGTAGACCTCTTCCTGGGTCCACTCGTACGAAACTTACCTTCCTAAATTCAGGATACTAAGCATATTTTGAGTACACTAGTAGACTTACAATGGCAACCTGGTCCCATACTGGCAACCATGGATGTAGTTTCACTCTACACCAGCATCAACCCTGTATTGGGCATTCAATCTGTTAATAAATTCCTCTATAACAGACCAGCCTCCTTATGGCTACACACACAAATGCTCACGTCAATGATGGAACTCATCCTCAATAACAATTTTTTTATTTTCGACCGCATTTGGTATCGACAAAAGAGAGGAGTGGCCATGGGGTCGAAATTTTCACCCTCCTTTGCCAACCTCTTTATGGGCGCCTTGGAGTCAGACCTGATTTGGGGACCCAAGGGTGCTCAGTATATCGACTCCATAGTCTTTTGGGGTCGTTATATATTGACAACTGCATCTTGCTCTGGTCAGGCACTGAAGCACTTCTACACGATTTTTTCAAATACCTCAACTCCAACTCGTGGGAAATGAGAACGATCGAGGTAACTTATTTTCCTTTTCTCTGTGGTAGATCAACTTCTAGAACCCACGATCGTTCTCATAATATAGGTTCATACATATGTTTACCCTTGAACATAGGGTACAAACGAGACATTTTTTTTTTCTGCTTTCTTCCTTTTAGTGCGACAGTTACCCTAGTCGCCTAGAGCTTTTGGAGAACGACCCACTTACCTCATATTCACCATCTTACTTTTGACACTGGTATGTCAACCATTTTTCATTTCTCATTTTCTGGCCCTACCTTTTTCATATCTTTACCTGAACTTGCTTTACTTTTTACTTTGGTTTACCACCTGACCATACAGACTCTTCTCTACCCAAGATATAACCTTTCGGTCAAGTGCCCCGCCGGGGAAGAAATATCACCGGTGGAGCGGTGAGCATTTTTTTAATTCAGCTAACCCTCCTTTTTTTCTGTCATCTATCATTGCTCATTTCTACCCTAAGAAGGCATATACCCTTCTGTCTAGTATATTCTGAAACACTGTATTCCCTTACTCTTGTCTTTTTTTCTCTCCCCCCCTTCTTTTCTTTTGTCCTTTATCCTTTCAAACAGACCCCAAAAATCCTCTACACACACGTTCCAGGTTTGCTAGCTTTTTCTTTATACTCTTGTCTACTCATGGTGAGCCCCCACTTTACCTTTTCGGGATTATTAATCCCGATTATTAATCTATAGGCCGCCCGGTCCTGAGGGCGCCTTCCTTCGCAGTCTTCCGGAGGTTGTCGCCTCACTAGTCATGAAAACGGTTAATTTCACGATCATTGGCGACCTTAATCTGCACATGGAAGCCCCTCTTTCCAATTCGGTCCACTGTCTGTTGGCGGATCTTGAAGCATTTCAACTTAGCCAACTAGTACAAGCACCTACCCATATTGGTGGACACTTGTTAGATCCCTTCGTGACGAACCTCACCACCAATATTTCAGTGCTCCAACCGAGACCCATGGCCTGGACCGATCACTATTTGATCGAAGTCCACATTCTCACTTCTACTCCTTCCCCCAGAAATAATGCTTCTGACATCCACAAACGCCCTTGGAGAAAGTTAGATCTTGAGCACTTTCATCAGTTATTGATGAAACATCATCCCCAACCACCTACAGAAGTCTCTCGTGGGTACGACAATTTCTGTGAATGGTTAAATCACTCATTGGATACCCTTATACCGGCCAGGTGGTGTAAGACTAGATCGAGTCCTTCTAGTCCTTGGTATGACGAATCTCTCAAAAAGATTAAATCCTCCTGCAAAAAAGCAGAACGTGCATGGCGCAAAAATTATGATGCTGACCTTAAGTCAGCCTACAGAGCCTGCACCAGAGTTTACCATCGGGCCATCTGTTCAGCTAGGGCTGCCTTCTATTCTCTGGAGATCAAGAACAGCACTAATCCCACCAAGGTCATCTTCAGGGTTTGCAATGACCTCACAAGCAAAAAGACTGATACCACTACTCCTGAAGCCTCATTGGCTCAGTGTGAGGGTCTGGCCTCGTTTTTTGTTGAAAAGGTGGAAGCTATCTATAGGTCATTCCTGCAGTCCCCCATCACGGAGAACACCACTGTATCTACAGTCGCTAAGCCACTGCTTATCATCCCTAGCCCTACTCTGGAGGAGTTTAATGCTCTGACGACTAAAGTCAAATCCGGCTCCCCGGACGATCCTATGAGACCTATTCAATTCCGGGAACTCGCTCAGTGCTGCTATCCTGCAATGCACAGCTTGATGGATCTGTCCTTTACTACCGGCAGTGTTCCTAGGGCATGGAAGCAGGCGACTGTCATCCCTATTCTTAAAAAGCCTGCCCTTGACCCTACCAAATCTGAACACTATCGGCCGATCTCCCTTCTTCCCTGGCTCGCTAAATTAGCAGAATCTCATGCCAATCGCATTTTGTCTGCCCATCTGCAAGAAGCTAATATTCTGGATAACTCCCAGAATGGGTTTCGAGCGGGCCATAGTACCGAGACAGCGCTCTTGGTTATGGTGGAACATATCAGGAGGATGTTGGACCAGGGTCAGACGGCGGCACTGATCTTATTGGATCCTAGTGCCGCCTTTGATACGGTCTCCCATCAGATCCTCCTACACCGTCTCATGGAGGCCGGAGTTGGAGAGTTAGCTCTGGAATGGTTCCGATCCTTCCTTGCGGATCGAACCTTTAAAGTATCCACTCCCCCCTTTGTTTCGGCCTCTCGTTCCATCCATCAGGGCGTCCCGCAGGGATCGGCCCTTAGCCCTACCCTTTTCAATTTATATGTTCAGCCACTGGCGGAGGTAGCCCATAGCTTCGGTCTCACCATGGTGTCATACGCCGATGACACACAGCTGGCGGTGGCACTCAATGGTGATTCCAACATGGATGCCCCTACCTTTCAGTCAGCCCTTAAAGCTGTGGCAGGCTGGATGGCCAACAACCGACTCCAACTTAATGCCTCTAAGACCGAGGTCATTATTTTTGGAAGGGAAAGCGGACTCTGGGGAGATCAATGGTGGCCATCTGAATTGGGCCCTGCTCCCATCCCCGTGGCCGAAGTCAGAAATCTCGGGGTGTGGCTTGACGATAAACTCTCCTTCACATCCCACACTAAGCGCGTAGCTGGTACTTGTTTTGGTGCTCTACGCTGCCTCCGACCCATTTTCAAGTTTTTTGATGCGGATATTAGACAGATCATAGTCCAAGCTCTGGTTCTTACCAGATTGGACTACGCCAGCTCCTTGTTTTTGGGTGTGAACCAAGCAGAATTGGCTCGCCTTCAGAGGGTGCAAAACGCGGCGGCCAGGATGTTGGTTGGCCTTCCAAAATTTGTGTCTGCTCGCCGCACTATCCAAGACCTCCATTGGCTGCCTGTGGGGCAAAGAATTAAGTTTAAAGCTCTCTGCTTAACTTTTAAAATTCTTAAGTCTGCCTCCCCTCCTATCCTATCGCAGACAATTCAACACTATGTTCCTTCCAGAGCCCTTCGTTCCTCAGGTGCAAATCGTGCCATAGTGCCACGCTTTAAAAGAGCCAGAATGGGTGGCCGCTCTTTCTCAGTGTTGGCGGCTGCACTTTGGAATTCTTTACCTGCCACTCTCCGCTCCATTTCCGAGTTGCTTCCTTTTAGGAAGGCTCTGAAAACCTTCCTATTTTCTTCAGTTTAGCTTTCTTACTTGGTCTACTCTTGCTGTGTTGTGTTTACCCTCTCCGGAAAGCGCCGGGACGCCTCTTGGCTGCGGCATCTGCGCGCTATACAAGCGACAATAACATAACATAACATAACATACTCACAGCACGTGCACTTCAGGCACTTTTAGACACGTAATGACCACTTGTATGAGTTGCCGGGCACGCCAATACACCTCGCCACACTTTCACATATACTTTTCCGTGGGTGTTTATATTAACACTTGCGGGTCAACAGATATGTTTTTTTTACATCTCTTCTATGCATGCAAGTACAGATGGGTTTCAAATTGGGATCCTTAGTTACGGTACCTAACAACACACCGGGCGGTCGATGCACCGGGTGCACTATTACGTTTTGGACTACACATGTGAATGGATGCTACACATGTACACTGTAAACTAAACATGAAGTCATTTGTTCCATTGTACGTATTTTGTACCTTTCCCAGCCCTGATGAGTCGCGTGAAAATTGTACCAACGCGATGAAACACGTGTCGGCTGACTATGGAATGATTAAACATTCGGAAATCACAACAACGATTGTTTTGTATATTTGATTACTCAAACTGCCTTGATTACTGTATCATCATCGATATAATGTGTTCCTTACTATATATTGTATTCCTGGTGTGTGCATAGGCATCTCTTCAACTGTCATTTCGTATGCTCACAAACTCATGGTGCACAGTATTACAAAATGATGCAGCCGGCAATTTTAAAAGCCGTTTTCTTACATTCTTAGGTCATACAGCACAGCATCATAGAGGCTGTGCCCCATGGCTAAAACCTTTAGCAAATCCAATGGGGCCTAAAGACTAGACCAATAGGCTTTGCCAATGTTTGTTGGTTTTGGAAATCTGGTATCCTGAGATGCAGAGAATGGTCTTAATCTCCTTTCTACAAGACACTTTGCATGCACTGTGAAAGTGTAAATTACTTGGAATCAGCTAACTTGTGTGTCTGTATCTAAAGGGGCTGTCCCAAAAGTGTCCATAATGGCTCTGTTGATCTTGTAACAAAACTGGCACCAGACAACTCCTACACCAACAAGCAAATACATATATATTATTATTATTATTATAATTATTAGTAGTAGTAGTAGTAGTAGTAGTTGTAGTAGTAGTAGTAGTAGTAGTAGTAGTATGGGAGATAACTCGCTCAAAAGGCCTGTTCTGCAGATCTCGTTTGATCTCAGCTGACTGAGGCTCTACCCTCACGCGGGCAAGTCCACAAATTTCAGCTTTCGCTCTGTTTCCTTCTGAAACATAACCTAAAAATAGCAAACACACAAAGAAAACAGCTAAAATGAATTTGAGCTCTCTTTAAACTATTTCAGAATGATTATTAGAAGAAACAGATCATTACCATGTTATAAAAGAGTCCTGACACCTTTACACAAAATCTTTTTCACCTGCCTTCCCTTGGCTGGTCAAGAAAATCAAAATGTAAACTGTATTTTTTCATTGAGAAAGGTAGCAACCCTAAATACATTACCCAGGGCTTAATCTGTGAAAAAAGAACATATTTTTACTTTATAAGATATCAGCTGGTGACAAATTCATTAGGAGTCACTGCCAAATATGTATGCATCTTGCCAAGGGTATTTCTGGTTTTAGTGATGTATTTTAATGACTGCACTGCACTTTATTATGTGAATCATTAATGCACTCTAACAGCTTCACCGTCTATTTTAACCACAGTCATGTACGCACTGTACAGCATTTTATTATTTGTATTTTTGGTTTTACCAGGGTACAACACCAGTTTTATTGGCTTCGTTAAAATATTGCAACGGTTTTCAGTAACAATGTAAATAAAAATAAACTTGAAACTGTGAAAAAAGAGCAAACAATGAGTGTAGGTTCCCAAAGATTTTCTTAAGAGCACAGATGCCAAATGTGTGGGTGCCAAAACTACTATCCTACATTATTTAGTAGTCAAGGTAATGGGAGTATGAAGTGGAATGATCAGACAAAGAAAAGTACCCTGCTACAAGATCATAGAGCAACTGGTATTAGTAGGCTGCATAAGCAAACATGTTCCGGTGCAGTATCACCAGCCATGGAAGTCTATTGTGGCAAAGCAGAAGGGACAGCCTATATGGAGCTGAGATTTGGGGATGTACTGATGCTTCTCTACTCACTGTTGCAGAAAATGGATTTGACAGAAGTCTGGTCTCTGTCCTCAGAAGTACCATTAATTCTGCTGTTTTATGGTTTAGGACTCAAAAGAATGGCTGTCCGCCCTTAGATCACTCGTTTACTGAATTTGATTATGGGTTACTCCCGGGCTGAAGGAATTCAGAGATTGCCTTGTTGAATTGTTGAGCATAAGGGGTGCCAAATCAATACTCTGGGTTAAATTTGTCTCCGACTGGTTTAACAAGTTGGGATTGACAAGGTTATGGATTACCCCAGAAAAAAATGTGTTAGACAGACTTTAATATCATGAAATCTAGTTATTGAACTATCCATTTAAATAATCATTTAATTGGTAAATTAGCAAATACATTTTTCATTTCCTCCCCTCTAGCCAAAAGTGTTTATATCTGTTTTCGATCTGGCACTCTCCCCTTGAGATCAGTAATGAGTCAATGGCAGAAGGTCCCTGGTATTAACATCTGTCCGACATGTGGCCTGGCAGATGAAGATGAGGTCCACATATTATTCTTCGGTCCGAGTTACCATGTCCCGCACTGGAAATGGATTATTCCTGTACGCCTAAATCTGATATTAACAAGATATATCGTGACCCTCAACATATTAAGGAGTGACACCATTCCAGTAATAGCCATTGCAACGAGCAAATTCTTACTGGCGGTATGGCATAAACATGGTAGACTATTGACTATGAACATAAATGCCTAGATCAAAATCCTTTAATGACTGTTTTTATCTTACTTATATTGCTTTTATATATACAGTTGGAAGATAGTTTTTATGTTTTTATTGCTTGATTTGCACATAGTTTTGCCTGACTCTTGCTCCCATTTTGCACATTAGTAATGGCTAAATTAAAGTGATAGTGTTGTTCTCAATGAATTGTGCTATGACGTGATAAAATGGTTCTATGATATATCTTTTGCAATGTTTTATATATGTGCACTTTGATGGAACTTGGCTACTGAATAAAGATCATTACTACTTCTACTACTACCCTACACCTCCCATACCTTCATGTTGAGAGAGCTCAAGCCCACTTCAATATTTGCCTTTCATCCGATGGTCTTTGTAGCAGCTTGAGAGGTAAGCGGCAGAAAACAATAACAATTGAATCTCAATACAGAGTAACCAATTTGGTCACACAATAATCCACTTGACAACTAGATATGAGATTAGTAAGATTTAATTATAAATTTAGGAACACATTGATATAAACCAGACTCAACATTATCTTATAGAAATCAGAACGAACTAAATGAGTCCAAATCTCCTAACGAGATTCATCCTATATAATACAAAGCAGACAGCTAGCTCTACAATAACAATTCAAATAATGAGAAAAGGGAATTGATTATAAAACTGCATCAAATGCTTCTCAAAGGTAAGCATGAGCAAGCTATCTCTCCCTATCCTGTTTTAAATGGACAACCCTAAACTAAGAAGCATGGAGCTAAGGTGAAATTAGAAAGATGTCAGCTGTCGGAGTATTCAGTAGAAAGTACTCCATTCATGGATCATGTAGCATAAAGCCACACAAGCAGATTCATAGATCTGCTCCCAGTGAACACCTAAGAAGTATCTCCTGTCCCTCCCTAAGTTACAACATAAGATATCAATTGTATTCAAGGGAGACAATCCCACGTGACCTTCTCTAGTACTGTTCCATAGTTCTGACACAACAAGATACTTCCACCACCTTTCCCACATCGATAAGTTGCAACTTAATTTGTCCTTGGTAATTCTATTCCTCCTCGATGATAACTCACCTCCTTGCTCATCACAGTGTTTCTCCTTGCCAGCCTTCGTCTTCTAATACCTTGCTATCTCATAAAAACGAAACCCTTCTATGCTAACTAATGAGGCCTTGTCCACACCTTCAAAAATACAAGCAAGTACATTCTACGCTGAATACAAGTTAAATACAAATTACATGTTAGACTTTAAACGTGAGCTTGAACTGAATGGTTTCTCGAGGTCTACTCGCATGTCAAATTTGCAGTGCACAGGGTTACAAAATGCATGCACATTTCTACACAAATAAAACATGCAGCTTCTTCATGAATGAATAAATTGTTAAGAGTTACGAAGATGTAATGCCAAATGCACCTGCATGGAAAAAATTCTTGTTACATGTATAAATGTTTAAACATTGGTCTACAGGTACACATTCTATGTTATTAACCTCACAATGAGACACATTTTAAACGCTAACTTCTTCTGTCACATTAATATGTGAATAATACATCGACCCTTATGAGTCATGTTCTATGCACACAATTATAAGTCTCATTCATCTTCATGTGGAGTACTTTAAATATGCAATACTCCATGTTCCTTAGTAACATTAATGACAAAGATATTTGAGCAATGACTACGCATGATTATGATTCACTCCTACAGTATCTCAGAAGGGGATCAAAATTACACTGCTTTAACTCTTTCCCTGCTAGTGACGGAACCACTCCGTCACGAGCCACAGGCGCGCTGCGCTCATGACGGAGTGGTTACATCACGCCTCGGCCGCTCTGCCCACGTGGCACTGATTGCCCGCCAGTGCGGGCGAATTAGTGAGCGGGCGGAGCCGTGATGGAACCACTCTGTCATAAGCACAGGGCGCCCGTGGCTCGTGACGGAGTGGTTCAGTCACAAGCATGGCGGCACCGCGCGACCCACCCTGCCCCCCAGCACCAAGGCGGAATTACCGCCGCGGCCAAGGGGTTAATGTCTTTCTCAAAGATTCTTTTTCATCCCTGCTTTCTCCCTTTCTCAGTGGTTTCTGCTATTTCTCTTCGTCCTTCTTTCTCTCTTTTTTGCCTTTCTCTCTCTTGGTCTGAGTCAAACTCGGATGATGAAAGAAAAGTCAGCACCCACAAAAATAAGGGTCTATTCACACCAGCTACAACTATCAACACAAATTAACTACTATTGCTACCAAACTAGGGCTGTGAAAGAGAATCAGAGGAGAAAGTGTTTTGGCAGTGTGGGAGCTGACCCTGCTCCTCTTAAACCAGTATCCTGTGTCCCATCGGTTATCTCTCAGCAGTATAACATTCCATTCACCACTGTGCCCCATCTGTGGCCACCATAATTCTTTCCCAACTAGCAAACCTGCTCCCTACCTCCCTGGTGAAAAGTCTCAACCTTGCCTTAACCCCTCTCTGCACTAAGATAACAAACAGCTCCCTGATTGTTGGACCTGGCCCTCTTTGCATGGTTATCACCAAACATGTTGCCTTCCTCCTATTTTTTCTGACCTGTTTGTGTTAATTTTAGAACTCTGGGCACTTTAAGACTGCTAACCAGTGCTAAAGTGCAATGCTGTCGGTCTAATTGTACTGGTGATTGGTTTCTCCATGATTGGCACACTTGATTTACTGAGGAAAATTAAATTTTGGCCATGTTGTGTTCCCTAGCGCGTACCCCACCGACTCCATGTACCAGCTTAAAGTGCATGTAACTTCCCTCCTGTGCCAGTTACGAAGACGCAAATACATTTGCGTCCACCGTCAACTTGTCCTCTTTCAGACGCACCATGAATGGATTATATAGTCCGTTCCTAAGTATGCTATGCCAACGTCTTTTTGTAGTACACTTTTCACTTTTTCCTGCTCTAGCCAGAGTAGGCCCTGAATTCCTGCCATCTGAACCTCTTTTGTGGCTCCTGGCTCTGCCCAGGCTACCTCTGTACTCATGAACTATGTCCTATATTCAGCGCGGCCCTTCGCGCTCAGCTCAAGCCTGCTTTCTGCCAAGACTGACTATAACCTTCGAGTTATCTGTTCCGCTCCCCGAGAATACATTCCTGCCTACTAGATCCTGTAAACATCCTCTCCAGCTGCAGAGCCAAAAGGCCGATCTGTCTTAATACAAGTAATTCATAGCCTCCGTTGCCATGCTTCCATGGAAGGCCCCGTGCCCCCACGCTTCACATGTAGACACTCAGGCGCTTATACACGCATCCACAGTTAGCATAGAATAGCTTCTACCCTAGAGACCTTTCCGCCCAGATAGTATAGTTCCTAAACATCAGATATCAGATATGATAGAAGTACAAGTTGATCTGACATGCCAGACTTCTGTCTCTTCCCGTCAGTGTAAATGTCAAGACCCCTGCACCCCGTCAGTCACACGTCATACAGCTGCGCGCGCATCCAAGCTTCCGATTTCTGCTGACATTGCAACATTCTGTTAGCACCACCCCTTGGTGCCACCCACTTGCGTCACCTGTCAGTGACGTTTCTAGCACACACCTCTAGTTCACGCCTAGTTTACGCCTCTTGATGATGTATTGGTACCACGTGTATACTGTTATCTTGTCTTCTCTCAGCTGTTACGCCTCTCACATTGAAACTTATGATGTAAATCAAGTATATAAGCTATGTAATATCAATAAACGAGAGCGCGCTCATCTATCCCTTCTGACACCCCTGTGGTGGTCAGAACATGATATCCTGATTCCTTTATGAGGAATAAAACCCTTAGAAACTCTAACACCACGGACTCTGTTTTCTTTCCTTCTGATTGAGTTATTATTGATTAAGTACTTACCTGCATAGAAATTAAGAGAGTAAATTAATTATTTACATCATTTTGGCGCCCGAACAGGGACCCCTCCCCCACCTCACGCGCCGGAAGGTGCGTTGCAATCCGTGTCCCCTGCCATCAGTTAGACGGACAACACGTGTACTGGCAGGATTTCCTGCATCCCCCTCTGACACACGGAGGTGACGAAGACTGCGATCAGTGCCCAGACGAGGCGGTGAGGAGTGCGGAGGATCCCGACCAGAGCCCAGCCGAAAGAAGCAAGGTCCGAGGTGTGAAGAGGCCCACCAGTTTTCCGAAGTTTTCCGAAGTTTTCCGAAGTTTTCCGAAGTTCCGAGTCGAGTCCAGTTGAGTTTTCCGAGGCCTTCTGTTTCCGTGCTTCCCGGTGAGTACCATTGCTGGGTCGTATCTAGACGGGTTTGGGTACGCAAGTCCGGTCTGCACTGTTTTTAGGCAGTGTATCTGTACTGTTTAGCAGTATATCTAGGATTCCGAATTTCTGCACTGTTACAGCAGTGTATCCGTACCGTTGAGCGGTACATTCAGTGTAGGGGGTAGTTAGCTATGTCTTCAATGTTTTCATGTAATTAATGTCGTGGTATGACTGTGACTGTTTAAACGTGTATTATTGTGTTTTTTTCCCATACAATATAGCTGTTAAAAAGTATTAAGGAATAAAGATCTAGCGTTCAGTAAATAAGTAAGCAGGATGCCGTTTCTCAGTAAGTTAAAACAGATCGGAACTAGGAAAGGGTTACTAGAGGAAGAAATTCCTATCCCCCCTAGGGACACTCCAGGCAATTTTATGTATCAAAAGCACGGCATAGATGCCATATTATATCTAGATTTATGGGCCGATTACACCAAACACCTAGACGAGAGACACAGATGGCCTGTTACCGGAACGTGGGATGCCGAGTGCATCATGAGGGTAGAAGAAGCATTATGGAAAAAGAAAGCTAGGCAATCTCAGAAGGACGCCATAGAATTTTGGCGTAAGGAATCACGTAAGCGTGCGGACAAAGCACTCCGTAGAGAAGACAGACTTAAAGAATCAGATAAAGAGCGAGAAAACGAATTAGTTACTGAAGGGATCCGAGTAAAAACAGAACAAATAGACCGTGCCCGAAATAATCTTGTAAACGGTATGTATCTCGTAGCAGATGGCCCATCCGAAACTGAATCAGAGATACCAACAAACTTACCGACACCGTTAGTTCCAACTAAAGTAATGCATAAAACTACTAAAGACATATTCCTGAATTCATATCTAGAGGATGTAGCACCAGCTTATACCAACATGCCTGTTCGTGCCCTGCCTACTGACAGGGATGGGGGGGGCACTGCGCCCCCAGATCCAGCTCCACCGGTACCGCAACAGACCTCTCCCGCTCCGCCAGCTCCGCCACCCCCCGTACTTAAGACAGACCTACCGAAACCAGTACTACCTGATCTTACTAAAAGACAGATTCAAGTCCAGATACAGACTCCACGGAGAGATAATGGCCAAGCATCCGCCTCAGGGGGTGCGACAGCGGGTCTACGGACCCCGCCACCGACACACAGATTGCATTTAAAGGACACACAGAATCCTTTCCAGTCTCCCTATTCAGCCCGGCTTGACGCATTCAAAGATAGGATGTCATTCTGCAGATATGATCCAGTACCCGGAACAGACGATCTGATGGTATTAGCATCACTACGCTTAAGATCTGCCACTGATAGCTTGCTATGCTGTGTAGGAATGCAGGAAGCTCTCGACAGACTATACAAATTCATACAGACAGGGAAAGACCCCGACAGTGTTAAAGCTGCCATGTATAAACAGAAAGTTGACGTTCAAAAACAGATATTACGATTCTTCATTAATTGTGTGATAAGAGAACGAGACAGGCCCGGGACAGATCAGAGTGAATTAGATGCATTGAACAAGTGGGGCCAAAATATAGCAGAAGCAAAACATGACAAGGGGACTAGCATAGCCACTATGTCCCAGAAAATTAGAAAGGCAGTATTAACTGCACATCAGGAAGAAACTGATAAAACTTCCTCCGGGGAGGAAGATGAAGATGAAACATCAGAAAAGTCTACAGATATCATAGCGTATGTAGGTAGGGGAAACTACCTTAGGAAAGGTGTCCGTCCGGAGAGCAAGAGAGTTCTTTTCTCCGCTTTAACCAATCCGAATTCTTCTGAACATCAGTTCCAGGAAACTGATAAAAGGCTTCGAGATCGAGTAGGGTATCATATACTCAATTCTATGGATGAACAGGAACTAGCCCGGTCGGCCGTGTTGTGGGCCGAAAACGCAGACATATATAATGATGACACGTTAGTGCAGACATTCTTGAACCTTTCCCCGGAAGAGCAGAAAATAGCAGGTGTATACATGATTCAGCACCTCCTTATCAAGTTCAGAAACCATCATTCTGATCCAGGTCCCTTACACGAAACATTAGAAGCACTAATCATGGATAGATGGAGAGGTTTTAGTACCAAATTAATACAAATAATTCTAGAACAACGACGTAAGTATAACACCTTCCTGAGCTCTGAATATGTTCCCGCCCCGCCTCTAGAAAGAAAAATGTACCACATGCAATGCGGTGGCGGCATTGAAAGCCAGAATCCCTTACGAGAAGTACATCCAGTTATGGGTGCCGATAATAACCTGAAACGTGTGTATGTTCACACACCACTGACTAAGTTAGAACTACTAGAAATGAAGAAATTAGTTCCGTGCCATGATAAAGACCCTGCAGGTTTTCACAGAGAGCTTAAAGACATGTTATTGATGGGAGATTACACGTATGATGATATTATGAAAATGTTAAAAGTACTGTTGCCCACGGGCATTTACGAGAAATTAAAGGAGAAGGATTGGGAAGTGGGAGAGTCAAAGATAGCATGGGCAGAGATAGAAGACGAAGAAAAGAAACGAGTCCCAGGGTTAGGCCTTGGGGATCTGACTAAAGCATTACCAGGTTTAATAGTACAGGTTCTGCCAAGATTATTGACAACTAGAAAGGAAGATTGGGACGCAATCTCGTCCTGCAAACAGAAACAAGATGAAGATACTAGTGACTTTTATTCGAGATTCGAGAAATGTTTCATTATCAATAGTGGCCTAAAAACAAGTAGCGAGTCATATCCACACCTTTTTGTAACGAAATTAGTAGAGAACGCCCTACCACTGGTTAAAAATAGAGTGTACAAGGTTGAAAGTACTTGGCAGGCAAATACGCCATCACAGATGTTACAAATGTTACAATATCACCAGAATAGAATTAGGGAAGAACAAGAGCAGGAACAGAAACGTATGAAAGACACGAAAATGAAAATGTTAGTAGCTCAGACAATTCCAGCCGAGGGTCATAGAAAAGGTGGGGCTCAGACAAATCATTCTGCCGCTCCCGTTAAAGGGACATGTAATTATTGCAAGCAGCCAGGTCACTACGTACATGAATGTCCAGTCCTGAAACATAACATCGAGACAGGTAAAACTAAAGAAAGACCGCGTCCGCCTAGACATGAACAGGGTCATCAACAGACCTCACAGAACGAACAGCCAATGCAGAATACACAGCCTATGCATGATCAGTCCCATACAGTACAGACCGTAGCAGTACCACAGCCACAGCATGCTCAGACACAGCCCGCTGCTGCAACTAGAGAAGTCTCACAACAAATGTACCAGTATGCCCAGTCGGCATATCCGGACTATCAGCGTTATACATGAAACAGCCTAGGGAGGGAAAGTGATTTGCCTCTTATTGAAATTCCTGTAGATCAAGAAGGTCCATATGTACATAGTCACGTATTAGGAAAAGACAGAAAGTTTTTAATTGACACAGGGGCAAGTCGCACTACTATAAGTCATAATGAGGTTCCAGGGGCACCCCTCTCAGGCTCACAGAATGTTTCCCTTGGTTTTTCAGGACAGCCTATTGTAAATGAAGTATCAGAACCAGTACCACTAGCTGTGGGTCCATTATCTCGAGTTACAGATTTGTTACTTACGAAATCATGTCCCGAAAATCTGTTAGGAATTAAAACACTAAAGGCTTTAGGAGCTATAATTTGCTGTTCTCCGGAGGGAGTCAGACTCTTTCTACGAGATTTCAAGGGTCATTATGTTCTACGTGACTTTGATGCCAGATTAAAAAATGTACCAGATCACTTATGGGCAAAAGGCCCAGCTGATGTAGGTTGTATGCATATCACACCATACCGTGTTACACTCAAGACAGGTGTTGTTCTACCCAGAATCAGACAATACAAGTTACCACCCGATGCTGTAGTGGCTTTACTGAAAATCATTGAAGAGCTTATTGCCCAAGGAGTGGTCGTAGAGACCGACTCCAATATCTGTAATTCCCCCATCATTCCAATTCTTAAACGTACAGACCGCAATGCACCGCCAGTATACCGGCTGGTGATTGATCTTCGAGAACTGAACAAATGCATTGTACCACAGTATCCTGTGGTCCCCGATATCTCCACCCTGTTAACTGCTATTGATTCAGAAGCAACGTTCTTTACTGTAATCGATCTCAAGAACGCCTTCTTCAGTGTACCCATTGACCCGGAGAGCCAATATCTCTTCGGATTCAGTTTAAATGGACGAAGTTTCAAATTTTCCCGCGCACCTCAAGGATTTACAGAAAGCCCCAGCATCTATAGTCAAGCACTGAAAAGACAACTAGATTGTATTCAAATGCCAGTTAATACAGCTTTACTACAGTACGTCGATGATCTGCTGATCACCGCACGAAGTGAGCCCGAATGTGAACAAGCATCTCTGATAGTTTTGCATTTTCTGGCCGACAAGGGACACAAGGTGTCTCCTTCGAAGCTACAATTCTGTGTTCAGCAAGTTGTGTACTTGGGTCACTTGCTGTCCAAAGTGGGGAGACAGCTCACTCCCGATCGCATTCAGTTAATAGTAAACATGCCCCGACCCCAGTCACAAAAAGAAGTGCGGGCCTTCATAGGCCTCACCTCGTACTGCAGACAATGGATTCCTCAATATGCATTTCTAGCTAAACCACTCATCCAGTTAACGACACAGGAGGCAGCGACTTCGACTGTCCTTCCTTGGACCCAGGAACACACACAAGCCTTTGAGGAATTAAAGAAAGCTTTATGCCAAGCACCAGTTTTAGCGACACCATGTTACAGCAAACCGTTTACACTTTTTGTTACAGAACGTGATGGTACAGCATTGTCTGTCCTCACTCAAGATCAAGCAGGTTCACATAAGCCTTGCGCTTATTTTTCAAGTACATTGGATTCAGTAGCACAGGCACTCCCTGCATGCTTAAAGTCAGTAGCAGCAACAGCGTTAGCAATCAGACAAAGCGATTCAATTGTTTTAGGTCATCAATTAACAGTACAAGTTCCACATTCTGTAGAGGTTCTGTTAAACAGAACCCAGACTCAACACTTGACTATAGCACGATTGACAGGTTACGAATTGACATTATTCCAGCCACACATAGAAATCAGACGCTGCAGTATCTTGAACCCAGCAACATTGTTACCTACAGTTATGACAGATCCAGCTCCACATGATTGTATAGAGATTATTAATGCAGTAACAAAGCCCAGACGAGATTTAACAGATGTTCCACTGACAAATCCAGACCTGACACTTTATGTGGATGGTTCATGCATGAGAACAAGTACAGGAGAATTAGTGGCCGCATATGCCGTGACCACTGAAACTGAAGTTAAAGAAACACATCGTATTGATACACTGTCTGCTCAAGCAGCAGAGCTCATCGCTCTGACCCGAGCCTGTATTCTAGCGAAGAACAGAAATGTTAACATATACACAGATTCCCGTTATGCGTTCGGAGTCGTACACGACTTTGGTATGCTCTGGCAGGAACGAGGTTTCCTGACCTCTCATGGTACCAAGATACAGCACGGTCCTCTCATTCAAGCACTGTTAGAAGCAATACATCTGCCTTCAGCCATATCAGTCATGAAGTGTAAAGCCCATACTAAAGCCACAGATTCTGTCTCCCAGGGTAAACACCTGGCACATCAGACAGCAAAACATACAGCACTGACTCACACTCAGACAGCTGACACGACCAAGACAACAGATCCGACAAACTGCATGACAGTCCGAGATCCCACCCTAGATGTTATTGACATTCAGACACACGCTACTGCAGACGAAATAAAGAAATGGATCGAACTAGGAGGGATCCAGACAGATCAGGGTTGGATGACGAAGGGAAAATCTACATGGTTTCTCCCTGACTCTATGGTTCAAGTCATGATAAATACAGCACATAGTCCTGCCCATTTAGGAGAGAAAGCAATGCTAGACAGTTTGCAAAATATCTGGAATAATAAACACTTACGAGCAGCCGCAAAACAGAAAGTGCGTACTTGCATGATCTGTTGTCAGTTCAATCCAGGTAAAAGCGTCCCTGTAGAGCAAGGTGGATTTCATCCTCCCGATCACCCTTTTGAAGTCCTCCAGATGGATTATATCCAGATGGACCGTTGTCGAGGATTTAAATATGTTCTCGTAGTTGTCTGTGCTCTGTCCCGCTGGACCGAAGCATATCCAGTCCCAGATTACACTGCTCCGACCACTGCCAAACAGTTGGTTCGTGAATTTTTCCCACGGTACGGCTTGCCTCGTGTCGTGTACTCAGATAACGGTCAGCCGTTCTCGTCTGCCCTAATGAAAGAAGTTTCCTTGTTATTGGGATACCAGTGGAAGTTCCATTGTGTCCGACATCCAGAAGCAGCAGGCCTTGTAGAAAGGCATAATCAGACATTAAAGATTCGCCTTGCCAAAATATGTCAGGACAAAGGGGTCGACTGGATAGTCGCCCTGCCGGTGGCACTATTCTATATGAGAATGGTCGCCCATTCGAGATCAGGGCTATCTCCGTACGAAGTGGTCTTTGGAAGACCACCGAATATGTGGGGGACGCCCATTCCTAAAAAGATAACCGATGTTGATTCTAATATGTTGACAGATTACCTTGCCTCCTTGATGTCTGCACTCCAATCATGTCGTTCACAGGTTGCCGCTGCCTTCCCCGACAACACCGATGTGAAGGAGCATGATGTCCGCCCCGGTGACGTTGTTTTAGTCCGAAACTTCGACAGGAAAAGTCCGTTGGAGCCCCGCTGGAAGTCTCCGAAGACCGTTCTTCTAACAACAAAGACCGCAGTCAAATTGGAAGGAAGAAAGGGGTGGGTCCACCTAAGCCATATCAAAACATTCCCAGGACTGAAACCGGAACAAGACACACCCACCCCCACCAAAGACTCTGATAAAAAAGACTTTTCCGAATGCAAACGAGGAAAAACTCCTCAAGAACAATATCGTATGAAGTTACGATCTAGCAAGTCAGACAGTTTAATTGTTTAAGTCCTCCCCTAGGTGAATCGGTTAAATAATTTCTGACATGTATCCCCTAGATCGAGTTAGAGAGAGAGAGGAAAAGAAAAGAACATATTGCAAATCACTTCGTAGTCACTGCATAGTGACACTAATAATTATGTTTTTTCTCAGTATATTAATAATCATTGCTAGTATCTTGTTATCTATATACTATCCTATCTTCAAGCGTGAACAATCTACTTACAATGTCTCTGCTGAACACACTTTTAGTGAGCTACCTCCTCATGAGCTTTCCTACAGACTGGCGCTGCGCAACAATACATTCATTAGTATGTTACATCATTCTCATCAAACTAACAATGCTACAAATTGCTGGATATGTGGCCGACTCCCTCCCTACCAGAATTACAAGGGAGCACTGCCTCTCTTTCCGTATCCGTTCACTCACAATGGCTCCTGCGGGGCATGGTTCAAGATAATTAATTCTTTAGATCCAGACATTGCTGTTTTCGATGGGGGTTGGGTTTGGGGAAACTTGAACTTGGTCCTACTAGACGTCTGTTACCCGGATAAGGAGGGACTCCCCATTAGAATAGGAACTGATCTAGAAAATGAAGTATATGGATTAGGTAATTACACAATTAGCCTTATGATTCTTACCGTCGAATCCAAAGCTGCACCAGTTCTACCTATTATGTCAGTACTGCCAGTCACTGGTGAATTATGTATCAAGAAGAAAGGTTCAGTACACTTAGGTCATAGTAAATGCACTACTGTGGTTGAATTCAGTGATGATGGAAAGTCATCCTTCAAAGCTATCAGTCATTCCTACTTTGTGTGTGGTCATACCGCATACATTCGTCTACCTCCAGATTGGGATGGTACCTGTTACATTGCATTCCTTTTGCCACCCGTTTTTCTAGCTCCTTCTGATTACCACAGAAATAGCAATCTAGTAAAGAATAGACCCAGAAGAGATGCCCCCCTTGTCGACTACACAGAAACAGCATGGGAACAGTACACTGATTTTAATAAAGGGTTCTTTTTCTTCTTAGGTCCTGTCCAGAATAGTAAATTAATACGCAGATTAACTAGAACACTTGAAGCTGTAGTAAATGAAACTACCTCCGCCTTAGGAAACTTAACAGAGGAGCAGTCCGCTATGCGGGTTGTTGTCCTTCAGAATCGTCTTGTAATTGACGTCATCTTGGCAGATAGAGGTGGAGCCTGTAAGGTCATCGGGTCAAGCTGCTGTGTTTTCATTCCACAGAATGCACCATCTGTATATCAAGCTATCACCCGTCTTCATAAAATTGCAAATCAGATACATCAGAATCCAGGCACCTGGACTTGGTCCGGTTGGTTCTGGACAACGTTAACAGCTTGGGGATGGAAAATACTATCCTTCCTAGGCATTGGCCTAGTCCTAGTATTCAGTTGCTGTCTGTGCCTACAGTGTGGGCCAGCGATTTGTGGACTGTGTGCCACTTCTTGCATTGGACATTCCAGTTTTCACTCAAAACGTAACCGAAAGAAAGAAGAACAAATGATGTTACAAGAACAGACTGATCGATTCATGAGGATCGATATTTCATGAAGGGTCCGTAGGGAACAAGGAGGGAATGAGGAAAATTAAATTTTGGCCATGTTGTGTTCCCTAGCGCGTACCCCACCGACTCCATGTACCAGCTTAAAGTGCATGTAACTTCCCTCCTGTGCCAGTTACGAAGACGCAAATACATTTGCGTCCACCGTCAACTTGTCCTCTTTCAGACGCACCATGAATGGATTATATAGTCCGTTCCTAAGTATGCTATGCCAACGTCTTTTTGTAGTACACTTTTCACTTTTTCCTGCTCTAGCCAGAGTAGGCCCTGAATTCCTGCCATCTGAACCTCTTTTGTGGCTCCTGGCTCTGCCCAGGCTACCTCTGTACTCATGAACTATGTCCTATATTCAGCGCGGCCCTTCGCGCTCAGCTCAAGCCTGCTTTCTGCCAAGACTGACTATAACCTTCGAGTTATCTGTTCCGCTCCCCGAGAATACATTCCTGCCTACTAGATCCTGTAAACATCCTCTCCAGCTGCAGAGCCAAAAGGCCGATCTGTCTTAATACAAGTAATTCATAGCCTCCGTTGCCATGCTTCCATGGAAGGCCCCGTGCCCCCACGCTTCACATGTAGACACTCAGGCGCTTATACACGCATCCACAGTTAGCATAGAATAGCTTCTACCCTAGAGACCTTTCCGCCCAGATAGTATAGTTCCTAAACATCAGATATCAGATATGATAGAAGTACAAGTTGATCTGACATGCCAGACTTCTGTCTCTTCCCGTCAGTGTAAATGTCAAGACCCCTGCACCCCGTCAGTCACACGTCATACAGCTGCGCGCGCATCCAAGCTTCCGATTTCTGCTGACATTGCAACATTCTGTTAGCACCACCCCTTGGTGCCACCCACTTGTGTCACCTGTCAGTGACGTTTCTAGCACACACCTCTAGTTCACGCCTAGTTTACGCCTCTTGATGATGTATTGGTACCACGTGTATACTGTTATCTTGTCTTCTCTCAGCTGTTACGCCTCTCACATTGAAACTTATGATGTAAATCAAGTATATAAGCTATGTAATATCAATAAACGAGAGCGCGCTCATCTATCCCTTCTGACACCCCTGTGGTGGTCAGAACATGATATCCTGATTCCTTTATGAGGAATAAAACCCTTAGAAACTCTAACACCACGGACTCTGTTTTCTTTCCTTCTGATTGAGTTATTATTGATTAAGTACTTACCTGCATAGAAATTAAGAGAGTAAATTAATTATTTAAAAAGTTACAACATAAGATATCAATTGTATTCAAGGGAGACAATCCCACGTGAATTTCTCTAGTACTGTTCCATAGTTCTGACACAACAAGATACTTCCACCACCTTTCCCACATCGATAAGTTGCAACTTAATTTGTCCTTGGTAATTCTATTCCTCCTCGATGATAACTCACCTCCTTGCTCATCACAGTGTTTCTCCTTGCCAGCCTTCGTCTTCTAATACCTTGCTATCTCATAAAAACGAAACCCTTCTATGCTAACTAATGAGGCCTTGTCCACACCTTCAAAAATACAAGCAAGTACATTCTACGCTGAATACAAGTTAAATACAAATTACATGTTAGACTTTAAACGTGAGCTTGAACTGAATGGTTTCTCGAGGTCTACTCGCATGTCAAATTTGCAGTGCACAGGGTTACAAAATGCATGCACATTTCTACACAAATAAAACATGCAGCTTCTTCATGAATGAATAAATTGTTAAGAGTTACGAAGATGTAATGCCAAATGCACCTGCATGGAAAAAATTCTTGTTACATGTATAAATGTTTAAACATTGGTCTACAGGTACACATTCTATGTTATTAACCTCACAATGAGACACATTTTAAACGCTAACTTCTTCTGTCACATTAATATGTGAATAATACATCGACCCTTATGAGTCATGTTCTATGCACACAATTATAAGTCTCATTCATCTTCATGTGGAGTACTTTAAATATGCAATACTCCATGTTCCTTAGTAACATTAATGACAAAGATATTTGAGCAATGACTACGCATGATTATGATTCACTCCTACAGTATCTCAGAAGGGGATCAAAATTACACTGCTTTAACTCTTTCCCTGCTAGTGACGGAACCACTCCGTCACGAGCCACAGGCGCGCTGCGCTCATGACGGAGTGGTTACATCACGCCTCGGCCGCTCTGCCCACGTGGCACTGATTGCCCGCCAGTGCGGGCGAATTAGTGAGCGGGCGGAGCCGTGATGGAACCACTCTGTCATAAGCACAGGGCGCCCGTGGCTCGTGACGGAGTGGTTCAGTCACAAGCATGGCGGCACCGCGCGACCCACCCTGCCCCCCAGCACCAAGGCGGAATTACCGCCGCGGCCAAGGGGTTAATGTCTTTCTCAAAGATTCTTTTTCATCCCTGCTTTCTCCCTTTCTCAGTGGTTTCTGCTATTTCTCTTCGTCCTTCTTTCTCTCTTTTTTGCCTTTCTCTCTCTTGGTCTGAGTCAAACTCGGATGATGAAAGAAAAGTCAGCACCCACAAAAATAAGGGTCTATTCACACCAGCTACAACTATCAACACAAATTAACTACTATTGCTACAAAACTAGGGCTGTGAAAGAGAATCAGAGGAGAAAGTGTTTTGGCAGTGTGGGAGCTGACCCTGCTCCTCTTAAACCAGTATCCTGTGTCCCATCGGTTATCTCTCAGCAGTATAACATTCCATTCACCACTGTGCCCCATCTGTGGCCACCATAATTCTTTCCCAACTAGCAAACCTGCTCCCTACCTCCCTGGTGAAAAGTCTCAACCTTGCCTTAACCCCTCTCTGCACTAAGATAACAAACAGCTCCCTGATTGTTGGACCTGGCCCTCTTTGCATGGTTATCACCAAACATGTTGCCTTCCTCCTATTTTTTCTGACCTGTTTGTGTTAATTTTAGAACTCTGGGCACTTTAAGACTGCTAACCAGTGCTAAAGTGCAATGCTGTCGGTCTAATTGTACTGGTGATTGGTTTCTCCATGATTGGCACACTTGATTTACTAGTAAGTAAAGTTCACCAGGTGTACCTAGGGCCTCTAAAGGTAAATCAAATGCTACTAGTGGGCCCGCAGCACTGATTGTGCCACCCACATGAGTAGCCCTGCAAACATGTCTCAGCCCTGCCACTGCAGTGTCTGTGAGTGCTATTTTAAACTGCCAGTTCAACCTAGCAAGTGCACCCGCTTTCCAGACCCAAACCTTTCCTTTAAGTACATGTAAATCACCCCTAAAGTATGCCCAAGGCAGTCCCATGGGCAGGCTCAGGCATTACAATGCATACCATTACAACGCATAGTACCTCTACACTATCCAAAACTTACCCTACTGTTGCACCCCTGGAGTTAGAATAGTAATTTTTACCCCTACACTATCCAATACTTACCCTACTGTTGCACCCCTGGAGTTAGAATAGTAATTTTTACCCCTACACTATCCAATACTTACCCTACTGTTGCACCCCTGGAGTTAGAATAGTAATTTTTACCCCTACACTATCCAACACTTACCCTACTGTTGCACCCCCTGGAGTTAGAATAGTAATGTTTACCCCTATACTATCCAATACTTACCTTAAATGCAATGTAATGGTATGCGTTGTAATGGCAAGCATTGTAAAGGTAGTATGCGATGTAATGAAATGCGTTGTAAAGGTAGTTTATTAAAATGCAATGTAGTGTCATGCGATGTAATTTAATGCGTTGTAGGGGATGTAGGCGATGTAAAAACTGCATTGTAAGTGCATGCGTTGTAAATTTATGCGTTGTAACATTATACATTCCTAATTAAAAGGTGAGAAATCTAAGAAAGCATTAAACAAACTATGTAAAAGAGGCAAAGGCCTTTTACATGACAGTTCGCCAGAATGTGCTAGTTGCTAAACATTGATAAAGGGCACATGCAACAATAGTAAACACTTCTGGTACTCCCAGTCAAAGACTATAGTTCTTGACATATGGCATCAAAGAGATGAATTGTAGGAGGAACTGATAGTGAAAGACATGAGAGCAAGTTTCTTTAGGTTATGATGAAACCGCTACTACCATTTAGCTAGGAAAGGTGGCGCAGTAACATGCCAACCTGTGAAAAGTGATTAGATTGGTGCCATAATGTACCACATATTCATCACACCAATTTTTAACTTGCACAAGAGAACTAAAAAACGAATCCATTTAGGAAGTAGTGCTAGCTAGACAATTTTCATGAACAAGGACTGGTATCGGACATACGCATCAAATCTCACCAAGCAACCCATTTGCTTGTGAAAAGTGACCTGTTGTAGCAAGGTGGAATTATTATGTGGTATTGCTCGGGAGTCGGCTGAAGAAAATTTGACATTTTGCAATCTACCCCCACTTTTTGCCCCAGTGTGGATTGCTAGATGCTGCTAACCAGGCTCCAGTGCCAGTGTTCTTTACCCTAAAATTAACACATGTAATTGGCGTCCCCAATTGACAAGAGGTTGCCTCCCTTATAAGTCCCTGGTAAGTGGTACCTGTACTACCCAGGGCATGCTTGGTAAATGAGCCCTCAGGACTTGCAGCACTGGTTATGGCAACCTGAGTGACCCAAGTAAACTAATGAGAGCAGGCCTGCCATTGCAGGGTGCAGGAACAGTGTTCACTACTCCATTTCGACATTGTCCTCACCATGTGTGACAAAGTTACAGCACTGCTGTTAGTATTTGTCAGTCATTCCTTGCCCCAGATACCACTATGAACGTGCAGATTTCCCACACATGGTTTGATCATGTCCGACGATCCTGGTATTTTGGACAGCAAACCTAGAGAACCTGCATCGAATAACGGAATGGAGGGTTGCCCTGGAAGTGCATACTTGTATCCTTGGATTGATTCCCCAAGACCCTAAACGCAAAACCAGTAGGAAGTTCTTGGTATTGGGGCTGGTGACGGCTAGGCCGCGAATAGCAATCCACTGGTTGGGCCAACATGGGCCGCTAATAGCGAACTGGGAAGCGGACCTGAAGGAATGGGCACTGGCGGAGGAGGGGCACATACGTAGTACTAAAAGGGATGCCAAACTCCCAGAAGTATTGCAGGCATGGGGGATAATGGTCCAGGAGATAGGTGGAAGTTTCCCTAGTTCTACACAGACGGTGGCGACAGGCGATAGCCACGAGGGAATGGAATCCCCCAGACGAGAGGAGAGACGAGAGGATAGCCCTGATTGAAGTGCTGTTAGATGGACCTCTAGGTGGGTGGGCCTGTGTGGGGGGGGGGTGTTCGGAGGGGGGTTGTTTAGTTACAAGTTACAATGATTAATAATGATAATGTTCTTGCTGATTGTCGGTTTTGTAACTACTTCAGTGGAAACCCACATTGGATCAATAGCCTCTGACCGGGGATTGTACTGCCTATTGTTTAGGGTGGTCCATGAGATGTAATTCTTTACATATGTGAAGTATACCAGAAAACTGCAACAAAGAAAGGAAGGGTGAAGTATATTAAGAGTGTATCCGCGGCCCATGCAGGTAAGAGCAGTGGGGCAGTGGGGTGGTGGAGCTGGGTGGGGGTGGGGGGGTTTAATGGACGATGAAGAGGGGGAAAAATTAATGATTTATTAATTTTCCCCACATCGTCTGTCGAAATCCCCCCCACTTGGCCCACCACTCCGCCCTTACCTGCACAAGCCAAAGCTGGTGTGGACATGTAAGTTTAAGGTCATATGTCTCTATAGTGACTTTACCAATAAAGTACACTTTAGGTGATAGGCGTTCCACAGGATAACATGGGACTAGTAATCAGGAATACCTGGGTTGCTAGCTCACTTATGGTACACAACATGACTTCTCTCCCCTGACATGAATCTGGTGTCAAGGGATGGCTGCCATGCACCCAGGTGGTTACCTTAGAAATTGCCCACATGATTACCCCAGCTGACATACTTTGGCTGGCAGGACTGGGGTTCCCGCCTTAGGTGCCACCAAGACAGCTTTCTGATCTCCTGCCAGGCAGTGTGCATGCTTCCTGGAATCAGAGCAAAGTCTCAGGGAGGAAGTAGGTCACACTTCCCTCCCCCTGAGTCAGATAGTGAAGTGGGACATCAGGGGGGTGAGCTTCGAAGGCTTTCTCCGCCTCTTATATGCAAGAGGACCTTTTCCCCGAGGAGGATAAAGCTCTCCCTTGCCCCAGGCGTGGTAGACCAAGGCAAGGCGGTAAATCAGGTATGCAAGAGGTGTGCACCTTTTGGAAGGCTGGCTACACTGCCAGGGTGGGCAACTCGGATCTGCAATTCTAAAGTGAATGTTTGCCATTTTAAGGGGGCACAACTAGTGGATATAGGAAAAATGACCTACAATACGGAAAGCAGTCACCTCAGGGGCAGATGAGCTACAGGGAGTAGCTGTCCATTGGCTACTAGCTCCCACGCCCCTAACCCCCCTAAATCCAGGATTTAAGGGACACCCCTGACACCAGAACCTCAGCTCTGATAGATAGGAAGGACACCAAGAAGACCCTTTTCACCAACACCAAGACTTTGCCCTCTGACACAAAGCAAGAAAGGGGTACTGGATTCCTGTGTCAACATTGGTTGGAACTGCATGAGTGACTTTTGTCTGTGGCCCAAACTTGGCACTCCCTGGCAGAGGGACCCCTGAGGTAGACTAGACAGAAGCAGTCTCAAAATCCCCTGGACTGGTGGGACCAGTTCCTTGCAAACTGCAGGTAAACCGATGAGCTGAAACTAAAAGAAGTGCTGGCCACTGGTCCCGCCAAGAGATCGCCAAATGAAAAGTGGTGCAGTGCATTCTGGGAGTTGTAGTCTGGCTCTAACCGAACTTTCGAGCCACTACCTCCAGCCACCATAGTTTTTTTGGATCACCTTTACCACAACCAAGTTGTTGGTCACCAGCCTGGTGACTGACCCCGTAAGTGGACTCTGCATCTCACAGAAATTGCAACCAATGTCAGCAATGACCCCGCTCCTGTGTACCTGCATCTTCTTCTTGGCTGCGGTGTCCCTATGGAAAAAGCAATCTTGGCGCGACCAGTTTCAAGTGATTGACAGCACAAAGCTACCTCTGCACCCAAACTCACCGAACAATGTAAAAGTGAACTGCTCATTGTACCTTGGTCCTGGGCCCCTAAAGACCTCTACCCTGCAAGGGTGGAAAGTAACTTGACCTCGAAGTGACCATTTGTCACTAAGCAGCTTTTGCCATTGACCGCATGTTTTAAAGCCCACTGACAGCTCATAAGTTATCTCTGCACCCGGATTCCAAGAGCTTGTTAAAAATACTCTGACTGTGGAAACTTGGTCCTGGTCCCCCAAAGATCTCTGCCCTGCGAGGGTGGAAAGTAACTCAACCCCTAAGTGATCGTTAGTCACTAGTTGAATTTTCCATTGACCCCAATGTTCAATGTCTGCAGGATTTCATGCATTTAATTTCTAATGCTTTGAACATTTATAATATTGGTTATATGTATGATACAAAGTTAATTTTGGTATCTACATTTATCTAAAAAATAATCTCTACTTTTATATATTGGTGTTTGATTTCTTTCTAGTCATGTAATTTTCTTTTGCACCACAATGGTACTGTAATGCTTAACACACATTCCTCCAGCAATGCCTGACTGCTCTTTGCCACACTACCAGGGCAGAACTAAGGATTATTGTTGTTGAACCCAAGGATCATCTTTGGGTATTGTGATAATATTGTATGGTAAGGTCTCGCAACCATACCACATAATATTCCACTTTGCTACACTTACCATGTAATAGTAACACAATACTGAAAAGTGGTCCTTGGATTCGCACTAGTAACCCTGAGCACAGGCCTGGTAGAGTTTCAAAGAGCAGTCAGGCTTACTTAGAGGAACATGTGTTAGGCACTTCAGAGCACCAACATGGGTGACAAGTAATTGATACAACTTGAAGTAAATCCAATACCAATTTATAAAATCTGTTTATTTTTTATACACATTTAGGCACCAAAATGAAATGAATCCAAGCCATATAACCGAAGTTGTCGATTTTAGAGTGTTCCGAAAATCAGTACTTTGCAGAGCTGTCAAACTTTACTATTGTGGTCAATGGAGAAATCACTATGTGGCACTCGGTCACTTGTGGTGTGAGTTCAACATAACCCACATAGAGTTAAGGTCTTGCTGGTACTCAGACCAAGCCTGAACAGGCAGTACAATTTTACCTTGCCCAGGGAGTCCGAATGCAGAGGTGACTTGGCTGTCCTTCAATCAATCAGTCATTTGTCCTTTGTGCTGAACGGGCAGCAGTGGGAGCTTTCAAAAACACACTTGTGACACGCGGTGACTTGCTGGTTGAGTTCATAGGAGCCCCTTGAGAGTTAAGCTTATAGGGGCCCCAGGACCAGGAATCACCAGGCAGAATGACTCTACCAAGCTTCTGATGCCACTCCAGTAAGAAGAATCATTAACAACTCCTTAACTACCGGAATATTTCCAGAAGAACTCAAAAAGTCATAAATACACCCATTACTGAAGAAAACATACTTGAACTCGCTCAACCCTTACAACTACAGACTGATTACAAATGGACCTTTCCTGGGCAAACTGTTAGAAAGAGCAATATTCTCCCAGGTGTCACAATTAATTAAAGAGAATCCCATACTTTCAGACTTCTAAACGGGATTCTGTCCAGGAAGAGGCATAGAATCTGCCTTCATTGCCATCTGAGATGACCTGAAGAACACAGTTGGCCGCAACTGGGTTGCAGCACTACTTTTCTTGGACCTCTCAGATGCCTTTGACACGGTTGGCTGTGATACTATGATACAAAGACTCCAAGAAGTCGGCATAGAGGGGACTGCTCTAGACTGGATTGCATCCTACCTTCGCAACAGAACTAATGTCATTCATACGCCACCTTTCTCGTCCAAACCATACTTCAAAAAGAAGGGCTCCCTTAAAGCTCTATTAAATCGCCCATACTTTTCAACATCTGCATGAAGTTATTAACACCATGAAGCAAACAACTTCACCTCACATGCTATAACTATGCAGATGACATGCAAATATTCCATCACTGGAATGCCCCAAAGATATTGAAAATTCATCAATTTTCAGTTATCTCAGAGCTGTGAATCAATGAATGACGTAGTGCCATCTCAAATTGAATGCTTCCCAAACTGAAATACTCATGTGTGGCAATTAGAAACATTATGGCTCACAGCATGGCCCGATGATCTGGGAAAACCGCCTAAAGTATCAAAGGAAGGAAGAAACCTCGGAATGACCATGGACTCCAAGCTATCAATGAATGTCCAAGTAGCCAAACTAGCAAGATCAAGCTTTCTTATTATAAAAACTCTGCGACAAATCTTCCCTCATTTGGGATTTTCACACAAGATCCAGGCTACCATCTCTTTTGTTCTATCCAAACTCGATTACGCCAAAAGCCTCCACCATGAATCACCTTTACAAACCATGAAAAGACTACAACGGATTCAGAACTTGGTTGTCCGACTACTTTTAGATATAAAACTGCAAGACCACATCTCCCCTGCCTTGAAAGCCCTGCATTGGTTACCGGTTGCCAGAAGATCCACGTTCAAGTGGCTTTCTATCACCCACAAAGCGATACATGGAACTGGACCACTCTTCGTAGGGAATAAAATCACCTAACACATTCAACAAAGGAACCTCCACACTAGAGTGGCACCTCAACTCAAAATCCTAAGATACAAGAAAACAACCATGAGTGGCACATCAATCTCTGTTCAGGCAGCCATACTATGGAACTCTTTACCCCCCAACATAAGATCCAGGGATCACCACTTTATCTTCAGAAATTTACTCTAGAATTGGCTCTTCCCCGCATAGGCACCATTCGCAAACAGAAATATACAGCATATCCCTCTGTATATAAGCATGTATTTGTACTGTAGATATGCACCTATATATGTGTATTGCTTTGTGCAAACATGTAGAATAATTATACTTTAAAAAAATTAATAAAATTAATATTTAAGTTTAACAACACTTGAAAGCCGTAATTTATTTAATGCACCTTTAATCTACATATACTTACTTTCTTTATGCATCTATATACCTTCCATGTATTTGGATCTATATATGTATTACTTTTCTGCTAATTCAGCATATTCAAAGCACTACCCTATTTCTCACCCTATACCTCTCTCAATATATCTTCTACCTCAACTCTGACTCATCTCAAACCTCTTTCTACTACTCTTTCCAATGCACTATCCTATTTCTCACCCTATACCTCTATCAATATATCATCTAACTCCACTCTCTCATTCATCCAAAACCCCACTCCACTACTATGATCCCCAAAATAACCCTTTCTAGACACTTCCCTACTCTACCACTCCTTGCATCATCCCATATCTCTTTTACTATTCCGATACCCCAAAATAAGCCTTTCTAAACCCTTCCCTCTGATTCGCCCCCTCCACCTCACTTTTACTCATCCCAAGCCTCCTCCTACTGCTATAAGCTCCAAAACAAAAAAATATCAATCAATCAATCAAAGAGGCTTTATTCGAGTATTTCTCATAAAAGCACAATACATACAAAAAAATATATAGATATATGTTTCTAAATCCTTCCCTCTTCTATCCCTTCACTATCCTTTTCAATCCACATAACAGACTAACATGTCCACCACTCAAATTGATTTCATAATTCACTATAATATTTCACCACTAATCCTTTATGGATTCCGGAGTAGTGTGCTACTCTCCAAAAAAAGAACTTCAACACCTCATCAAGGGTAGCAAGCGCTATATAAATGCAAACCTTTTTTCCTCCTCTATCCCTCCGCTATGCTTCTCAATCCAAATAACTGACTAACATATCCACCACTCAAATTACTTTCATCTTTCACTATACTCATTCACCACTAATCCTTTATGGGTTCCAAAGTAGCATACTACTTGCCAAAAAAGCACCTCAACACCCCATCAGGGGTAGCAAGCACTATATAAATTCAAACCTTTTTCCTTCTTATATCCCGCCACTATCCTTCTTAATCCAAATAACTGGCTAACATATCCACCACTCAAATCACTTTTATATTTCACTATACTAATTCACCACTAATCCTTTCTGGGTTCTGGAGTACCGTGCTACTCACTGAAAAAGTGCTGTGACGCTGTTGTCAGGGGTAGTAAGTGCTATATAAATGCAATTACAATAAAATACAATATTTCATCAGGGCCGGCTCTAGGCTCATGGTGGCCCTGTGCAGGGAGCGTAGGTGGGGGCCCCGGAAGAGGGGGTCCGGACGGGGCGGAGCTTTGCTGCTGGCTGAAAATCAGTATACATTTCACAGTCCATATAATAAAAATATGGGCAAAAGGAGCTGAATGCAGCAATGTATTATTTAGTAAACCACAAAACAATTGAAGGGAAGTTAAAGGCAAAGCAATATGTATACATTTGATACATGTATCTACCGAATCGGCCTTTTTGAATTTGTTTAAGGATTAGTGAGCTGGCTTCCTTAAAAGCGAGTTTCTTTGATAAAAAAAAAAACACAGCGTCTTTGCTATAAGCATTGACGAAGCCAATAATTATATCTTGAGTACCAAAAAGATGTTGTCATGGAGCTTCACTGCCACAGGAAAGAGTTGTAGCATGAACGCAGTGCAAACTTTCCTCACATTGCCCTCACCTTAAGAATGGGAAACCCTTTGCTGCATAAACATCATTCTCCCTTCAAATTTATAGGTTTGCACCGTAAATGTGGTTATTTTGATCATAGACAAAATAACGTTTTAGTGCCCTTCTTTAGAGAGATAGGCCATCAATGGCCGCGATTTCCCCCTACAATAAAGCAGTTTTGCAATCTCCTGAAATAATAATCTTCTACACCAATAAAACTCTTGAGCCTACTTCAAAGCCAGCAAAAAATGTTTATGGAAGGAAATTTCTGAACCGAAGAAAGAGAGCTCCTCTAAAGTCCTGTACACTCCCATAGGCCACAGATTGGACCCTCACTGTTCTCTTGTGTTATTACAAAACATGGAGACATGCGACTCTCATATTTGTCAGTTAAATCAACAAATAGTGCTCAGTCTGAGCCAGGTCCTTTTCATCAGCAGGCTGTACCGGGAGAAGCGGCGCGCGCAGAGGGCGGAAGGGTGTCATCAAACTAGGCCCACGGCCACGCTCCTGCCGCCAACAAACTGTTTGGAATAATTAGCATATTTAGGCCGTTTTTATGAATACCCGTACCTGGTATCTTCCTGGATGCTCGTAGCCAGAGTAGGTTGAGTTTACAAATCCACCTATCCCGGCAGGCCTTGCGGCGCATTCCATGATTAAACAAGGTTAAGAGTAAGGTAAAAGGCCTGGGCTGGCAATGAAACCTTTTGAAATCCATTCTCGTCCTGCTGTGCTGTCGACCGACGAAGACCCTTTCGGGTGCCTTTTCACCCGATGTCTAACTGCAGTTTGGCCTTTTTAATGTCTATCTTAATACAGAACCATTACTTGGGGGTGACACAAGGAACAGTCTTACTCTCTTCTCAAAAGCAATTCAGGCACCTCACATACACACGCGTGTCATGAACATGCCTAATGTGGCAACGCAGAGACAAACCATTCAGTATTGACTACTAGACTGCGCTGCGCATCTGAGACATGTGTTGTTATTAACACTCATATTCATAACTTACTAGGCAGCTCAACTAGAAAGACAGGCAGGCGATTATTATATTATAAATATATTTTGTGAGCACAGAGCAGTATCGTCTCAGAGACAGAGTCAGACTCTCACCGGCATTATTTGAAGGGTCGGAGTCGGACTCTGGGAAGAGTCGAGAATAGTGCCGGACTAGTCGGACAGGTGTTACCTGTCTGAATCGAGGATCGGGTGGCGACAGGACGACGTTTATTGTTCTTTAATGATTCTCTCAATCTCACACGGCGATGAGTGACGACGCACCGCTCACTGACGCACTCTCCCAGTAAGGCGGTCGGAGCGTGACCACAGCACTGTGACGTGTCACTGAGCGGCTAAGTTGTGCACTGCGCACAGCGCGCGGGGGCTGTCCCAGGGCCGTCACGTCGTCGTAGGGCTAAGATTGACGGCGGCTTAATTTGTAAAATATTAAGTGCAGGTGCTCTAATTTTGTAGGAGGCCACACCTGCCTCCCCGGCTCAACCTACTACCTGCACTGGCTCCACCCACCTTTAATGACTCCACCCACATCCACAAGCCTTAACACATCAAAGCCACCTCACTTTTGCAAGAAGCTGAAGACCTAGATCTTCGTATAAGCACCTCGGGGACCTCACACCTACACACTTGCCCAAGCACCTGAATACCCTCTCGGTTGATAAGTGCACAATATAACATAACATAATATAACATACGAACAACAACTTAGAAGTGAACTCAACTTAGAGAATATGTGTATGTCTCAAAATAGAGTTTTTGGAAAGGTCATTTGAGGACTCGAGGCAACTTTGCAAGCTAAAGAAACTGTGCTTGTACTGTTCTGTTTAAAAGAAAGTAAGCGATGAAGGAAGGGAAACATCAAAGAAGGCAGCAACAAATGAAGCCAGGGAGGGGAGTACTTGAGTGAGGAAATTAAGTAATGGATGAAAAAAGGTGGAAGTAAGAAAAGAATTTGAAAGGAAGAAATGCAGGGATAGAGAGAAAGGATGTGAACGATGTGTGATGGATGAATAGAAAGAAGAAAAGCAGAAGGAAGGGTTGAGTATATGAAAGGAAGAAATTAAAGAAGGGATGAAAGAAGGAGAAGGAAAAATGAATATAAGGAACTAATAAAGGAAGAAGGAAATAATGCACCATGGGAGGAAAGATGGGGAATGAATGAGGATGTAAGGAACCAAGAATGGAAAGACGAAAGGAGGCATGCCTGGAAGTGCTGAGGAATAGAAAAAGGAAAGGAAAAAGATGGTAAAAAAGAAAGAAAGGAGGTCAGGGGAATGAATACAGGTATGAAAGGTACTGGGTCAAAGAGGGGCAGAGGGAATAATGACAGTGTAATATTGCAAAGAAATTCAAAAACAAAAGATTAAAATAAATGTCTGTGTCCTTACCACACCATGTATGTTGTAAAGCACATATTCACCAGAGAGGGTCTTGACACCACATTAAAAATATTGTTATCCAACTCAATGGCACACATTTTAGAAACCTCAGAAAGATGAAAGACTGGGTGGCCACACCAAGATTTAAATTTATGACCCTGAGCTCAAAGTAGAGATACAAAGGCCCTTCATGATCACACATGGTAAGTATTCAAACACCTGCCATTTAAACATACTGCTCCCCAACGCTCCTTTACTATGCGATGTTCTCTGGCCCCATTTTCAGCTGGTCTCCCAACCCTTGGAACCCTTCAATGGTCACACCCCTCCACTGCCTTAGGCCAGGCACTGTCCCCTATCTCCCTTTATACCCTGTGCTGCACTCCCACCCATCTGGACAATGCAGAGTTCTCTCCCCTCCACCATCCTAGGCCTGGCCGTGTTCCCTATCCCCTTTAGACCCTGTGCTAATCTTTGCAGCATTCTAGTGCCTGCCATTTGAACCCTCTCGATATCCTGCAGCTCTCTGTCTCTCTCTCTGCTCCTTGCTGCCCCCTTTGCTTCTTTCTGCTGTCTCTGCTCCGGTTTGCTTCTCTCTGCCCCTCTGCGCTACTCTCTGCTCCACTCTGCCGCTCTCTGCTCCTCGCTGCTGCTCTCTGCTTCTCTCCTGTGCTGCGTCTTTAAACATGAGCTACTTCACCTTTCATCTGCTTTGGACCCTGCACAGGTCCGTCCTCCTCACACACTGAACTGCTCTCGAGTCAACCCCACTCCAGACTCCAGACCCCAGTCCGCACACTGAATTTGGCAGTGAACTAGCCTTTGTATAGTGATGAGATATTTACTAAGCGTAACTAACGGATAATTCATGCATTGAATGGGCAGCATTATGTGAAGAACAAAAACATCCATTACTAAAACACATGTGCTGCTATCTGTTATAAGCTAGCAATGTAAAAAAGCCTAAACTATTGGCATCACAATGTGATTTAAAATATTATGTCTGAGGCTAGCTGGTTCTTAGCACTCCGAGGTTTGTTAGATATCAGATCAGCGATACAGTGACACAGCTTACCAGGGCAGGAAAACAGAATTTGATAAAGTTCGGTCAAGAGCCAGCATTAGTTACCAGGTTCGTGGATTTCAAAGTTGCAAATGGGCCAAAACAAACGAGTCCCACACTGGCACAACTTTTTCTTTGACATAGCAATTGGTAACACAGTTGAGTGTCAGAGTAAATGGTAGTTTTTAAAAATGATTATCCAAATGAAAAATACACATTTATTGATCCTAGAAGCATGAATAGCTGTGCTATTACAATGAGATTCAAACGGGAGACCTGTTGGCTGTCCTCAGAAAGCAGTACAATGTGGTACATAAATGCATCTGTAGAAGACTAGCTCAAAGGGTTAAAGTGCCTATTGCAGCAACTGGTTTGTATGAAGCAGGTCCCTTCACTTCTGGTAAGATAGCAAGGGTGGTTAATGCCCTTGCTGCAGATACCTGTGAGGAGCCTGCTTATCACAGGTTTACATCATCATAAAAAAAGCCCTGGAATGTTCACATGCCTGCTAATGAGCAGTGTAAAAGAAAATGTTGTGCACCATCATCCAAGTATTATTTCCATCTCAGCAGGTTCATGTGCTTGCTGGTGTGATTTATACATAGCTTTCGTATTAAGAGACACAACGTTTAATCTTTGAGGTGCTACGTCAAGCTTTCATTGATGTGAGGATTAGTGAGTTGGAAACCAAATACCATCCACCGAAAGTGGAAACAATAGTGTGGCCTGAAAACTACTTTTGCAGATGGAGAAAGGAGTTCTACAACCGCCTTACTGAACCCAATTGATAATTAAATTGACAAAAACAGAAAGCCCATGTTAGAATTAGTAGAGACCTTTTTGTACAACGTTTTTCATAAGAATCCCGCACATGCCTTTATAGAATGTAAAAACATGAACAGATCGGTCCTTTTCTCTGGGAAGGTAAAACACACTAGGCGAAGTCAAAAAACATGAAATAAAAAAATTAAGCCAGCAGGACGAAGTCGTCCCTACTTTGATTTAACTGATTTCAAAAGCCGGAAGTCGGAGCACATGATTTGCAGCACCTCTGAGTTTAGTGCGGATGGAAAGAGCGACTGAAGGCCAAGCCATATGCTTTACTAGCACACAGCACAGCTCTTCAGCTTTGAATAAAGGCTGGTACACGGAGCTGTCCCTGAAACTAAGTTATAGCGTAAGTTCATCTTCTCAACCAATGGAAGCCAGGCCAAATCCACTCCTGGAAGGAAAAGCCCGGGTCTCCTGCCTCATGAAAACGACACATTTTGGATTTCTGAAATAACAGCGCAAGACGCTGCAAATCGTTTTTTCCCTCTCAATCTAAATGCAAGTTACCACTCAGTTTCCGCTTCCGTTCCGAGGCCAGGGCCGGCCCTAGGCATGTGCAAACTGTGCACCTGCACAGGCCGCCAAACCCCAAGGGCCGCCACGAGGACCGACTGACGAGCCGAGGATCGGATCGGAACTTGGATCACTGGCGGCCCCCTGGCAGCGTTGTTGTTGTTTACACTACAGTTTAGTTTGGTTTCATTTGCCCAGGCAGCCAGCAGTTGGGTTGCAGGCAGTTGTGCCTGTGCTTTCCGGTGCTCAGCACCAGCACTTATTTCATAGGGCCGGCCGGGTCTATGAATCTTAGTACACTGGTTGTAACTGCCAATGCTTGATGGCAGCTGAGGTACACTGTATGGTTTCCTTGTCCGTTTTCAATCTCTCACATTCCACAGTATTGTCTCCGCCTCGGAACGGAAGCGGAAACTGAGTGGTAACTTGCATTTAGATTGAGAGGAAAAAAACGATTTGCAGCGTCTTGCGCTGTTATTTCAGAAATCCAAAATGTGTCGTTTTCATGAGGCAGGAGACCCGGGCTTTTCCTTCCAGGAGTGGATTTGGCCTGGCTTCCCTTGGTTGAGAAGATGAACTTACGCTATAACTTAGTTTCAGGGACAGCTCCGTGTACCAGCCTTTATTCAAAGCTGAAGAGCTGTGCTGTGTGCTAGTAAAGCATATGGCTTGGCCTTCAGTCGCTCTTTCCATCCGCACTAAACCATGAGTGGCACATCAATCTCTGTTCAGGCAGCCATACTATGGAACTCTTTACCCCCCAACATAAGATCCAGGGATAACCACTTTTACTCTAGAATTGGCTCTTCCCCGCATAGGCACCATTCGCAAACAGAAATATACAGCATATCCCTCTGTATATAAGCATGTATTTGTACTGTAGATATGCACCTATATATGTGTATTGCTTTGTGCAAACATGTAGAATAATTATACTTAAAAAAATTAATAAAATGAATATTTAAGTTTAACAACACTTGAAAGCCGTAATTTATTTAATGCACCATTAATCTACATATACTTACTTTCTTTATGCATCTATATACCTTCCATGTATTTGGATCTATATATGTATTACTTTTCTGCTAATTCAGCATATCCAATGCACTACCCTATTTCTCACCCTATACCTCTCTCAATATATCTTCTACCTCAACTCTGACTCATCTCAAACCTCTTTCTACTACTCTTTCCAATGCACTATCCTATTTCTCACCCTATACCTCTATCAATATATCATCTAACTCCACTCTCTCATTCATCCAAAACCCCACTCCACTACTATGATCCCCAAAATAACCCTTTCTAGACGCTTCCCTACTCTACCCCTCCTTGCATCATCTCATATCTCTTTTACTATTCCGATACCCCAAAATAAGCCTTTCTAAACCCTTCCCTCTGATTCGCCCCCTCCACCTCACTTTTACTCATCCCAAGCCTCCTCCTACTGCTATAAGCTCCAAAACAAAAAAATATCAATCAATCAATCAAAGAGGCTTTATTCGAGTATTTCTCATAAAACCACAATACATACAAAAAAATATATAGATATATAGTTCTAAATCCTTCCCTCTTCTATCCCTTCACTATCCTTTTCAATCCACATAACAGACTAACATGTCCACCACTCAAATTGATTTCATAATTCACTATAATAATTCACCACTAATCCTTTATGGATTCCGGAGTAGCGTGCTACTCTCCAAAAAAAGAACTTCAACACCTCATCAAGGGTAGCAAGCGCTATATAAATGCAAACCTTTTTTCCTCCTCTATCCCTCCGCTATGCTTCTCAATCCAAATAACTGACTAACATATCCACCACTCAAATTACTTTCATCTTTCACTATACTCATTCACCACTAATCCTTTATGGGTTCCAAAGTAGTAACTGCTGGCTGGCTGCCTGGGCAAATGAAACCAAACTAAACTGTAGTGTAAACAACAACAACGCTGCCAGGGGGCCGCCAGTGATCCAAGTTCCGATCCGATCCTCGGCTCGTCAGTCGGTCGTCGTGGCGGCCCCTGGGGTTTGGCGGCCCTGTGCAGGTGCACAGTTTGCACATGCCTAGGGCCGGCCCTGATTTCATTATCCATCACACTGCTAAACGCTGCATCCCATGACACGGTAACTGCACCTCTGTGGTCCTCTAGCACCACAGGGAAAGACTTCCCTCACGCAGTCGCACCTGACCCAGGTAAGAGCGGTGGGGCTGGGGCAGGGTGGGGGTCAGGGATGTCATCATACGACGGGATGAGTTCAATTACATTTTTTTTTAAACACTTACCTTGCACTCGCCACATTGCCACTTTTATGGAGCTTTTTCCCTTGATGTCGAACGAGTCTCCTTGGCAATCCGAATTTCAGTTCAATGGCTGCAGCTTTCTTCAGTGCGATGCCTCGGTGAGTCCTGGAGGTCTTTGTCTTCGTCATCGATGGCAAAGAGCTCTTGAAGTTTCTGCGGGGCAAATACTAAAACAGAACCTCTCATCCAACCTATATTTTAGCTGTGGCCTCCTATGGCTCATTGCCTAAACCAATCCCCACCCACAGTGTAACACACAGAGAATTATTTCAAAGATACACATTTTATTATTTTTCTTTTTTCATCTATACACAGTTATTTTTTCAAAGATTTTTTTTATAAAATATATACCAAAATACACTGCAGTTACTTATTCATAAAACACACTATTTACAATTGTGTATCATTATTGCACAAGTACATGGGAAATTGACAGATTATGATTAGCCATGTTCACAATATGATAACAGCAGTTTTTAGATTTAAATAACGAACATCAAATTCAAAGGTAACCCCACACTAAAACTACACACCTGCATTCTCACCCATCATACCATCTTACTCATACTATCATTCATACGCAAGACAGAACCGTTCTGTAGGAGATCCTCAAAGAACTTTTCTGAAGAACCTGTTGTCAGAGACTAATCAGGTTATTTTTATTGGTACAGACGTATCTAATCAATGTATTCCTTTGTGAATGTCTCTTAGAGGAATCCCCATTTGTATGTTGGTGGTCTATGCACGTTTCGGTGGACCATCCACTGTGCCACCTTCATCAGGACAAAAAGTAGAGTCATATATATCTCATATGGGGTGGGCGGGGTTATCTGTAAAGTAATAACATACATTTTGTACCACTGGCCGTGGGGACTGGTAAGGCTTTTTATTTACATATCTAAACTAAAATATGTATCTAGATCTCATACAACCCAAGTAAATTATAAGCCAGTAGTGTCTCCTAACATATCAAAAATAATGCTGTGATTAAGAACACCATACATGCAAGCCCATAATGCAAATAACCACTGTTACCTTCTATCCCAGTGAAGGTCACTTAGAAGCATAATGCCAGAAATTCGAAAAATTCATAGAAAATATAAGGTGATGTTTCAAAGATTTATGGTAAGGAGGCAACCTTCCCCATCAGCCTTCAAAGCCCTAAAGTGTGCTAGGCATTAAAGAGAGATGTGTGAGTTCCAGTAGGGAAAGCATAGATGTATATAGGTATAAAATTGCTTTGTATACAATGTGATATTATACCTTGTTATAATCACTGCTAATGTTATGCTGTGAATTCGACCAACTCCTTATTTTTATAAGATGAGGGGGACTCTAAGTCCGCAAGGGCCCAATGATGGTGTTACCATCTAGCGATCTACTGGTATTTCTGTAAGAGAGCAATCATAGCACAATTAGGGTCCTAGTCCTGTCTAGATGTGAACGCTTCCTCTGTACTTATAGGGCAGATTCTAACCCTCCATGGGTTCCAATCCGAGGCTGTGGTTGTAATGATGTATGCTTCTTTCATATCTCTTTTGTTGATGTCTATCTAAAATAATATCTGTACCTGAAAGTACAAATAAAAGGACAAGACTTATTATATGTGTCCTATAATTATGGTATGCCTACTTTCCTAATATCCGATGTGTCTCTATGGTTTGGACATCAGGGACACAATAGTCCCAAATTACACTGTTCAGTCAAACAGGGCAGCTATATCACTCATGCAGCCTACTTTCTGCGTGGCAACCATGAAATTCAACAATAAACAAAGTGAAATGCCAATGCTGCCACTCAATTGCAAAATTTGAAGAAGGAAAAAGAATCAGACTGGTCCTTCTCAACCACCTTTCCCGTTAGAATTAATCAATTTTATTTCAACAAATTTAGAGCTATTACATTCAATAGAACAGTATACAAAACGTATTTGTCATCACAAAGCCAGACAATTGCAATAACCCCCACACTAACAAACTCATACTTCCAAATCATTTTAATGCTCTTCTTTCAAACCTCACAACTGCAATCTCATACCTACTCTCCATATATACTGCATGTTTTTGACCAGGTCTTTTTTAGGCAAATCAAGGGATTCTATTTTCCTTGATTTTCTGGAGCGTTTAACATTTTTTTGATGGTCTTATTTACAATTTGACATTGTTAGTGTATTTCATGAATAGATTGTTTGTCTTTCAAAAAGAATTTTGTGTACTTTTTCTAGGGTGGGTTGAGTGTGATTGTGAAAGTATGTTAGGAGATATGTGTGGGTATTAGTTGATTAAGAACATGAAGTATATATGGAGAGTATGAATGAGATGAGAGATTGCAGTTGTGAGGTTTGAAAGAAGAGCATTAAAAAGATTTGGAAGTATGAGTTTGTTAGTGTGGGGGTTATTGTAATTGTCCGGTTTTGTGATGACAAATAAGTTTTGTATACTGTTCTATTGAATGTAATAGCTCTAAATTTGTTGAAATAAAATTGATTAATTCTAATGGAAAAGGTGTTTGAGAAGGACCAGTTTGATTCTTTTTCCTTCTTCAAATTTTGCAATTGAGTGGCAGCATTGGCATTTTACTTTGTTTATTTTTACGTTGGTGCGGCCTTGCTGTGTATTAGCCAAACCCTGGATTGGTAAACATGAAATTCAGGCTGAGTCACGGTTGGCCGGCTTGACTCTCATCGTTGAGGTCAGTGAAATTATAAAGCTGTTCCAAAAAAGTTGTCCAAATGTTCACAAACTTCTGGGTCTTGTTCCAGAAGGTCTCTGGAGAGTCTCTGAGGGTCCACAATACCTACCAACGGTCCAGTTCCTCTGCTTTGACTCAAGGAGGTTAGGGACTACAATTCCCACAATGCACCTGGTCACGTCCTTTAAAGTCTAGGTGAAACTGGTCAGCTGGGCTTGTCTTGTCTTGGTTGGAGTTGTTGCAGGTGACTTCTTGTAGCTCTTTCCTACCTGTTGCTTTCAGGGAGTCCACTCCTTAGTCTTGGAAGCAAGGCAAAGGCCTCTGTTGTGAAGCTCAGAGTGTGCAGCCAGGGCAAACTCGTGAGTGCAGTCCTCTCTTGTTGCCGGCCAGGGGTTCAGCTGGGCAGTCCTTCTTCAGATTTCTTCCAGCAGGGATCTGAGGTGCTGTGCAGCTCTCCCGTATTTATTGCAGTTCGTGGGCTGGCAAGAAGGGGGGCACCCCTAAGCAATGGGGGGGCATTTGCCACCCACTTCTATGACCACTTCTTTAGAAGTCTGTCATATTTTTGACCCAGAATGCACTTGTTACGAAAAATCTAAATGGAGAAAATCTCTCCTGGGAGTTCAGGTCTGGCTAACCCAACCCACAGGTGTGGCTTACTGTTCCCTACACTCCCTTGCCAGCCCTAATTCAGTTATAGGGGATCACATCTGTCTGATGGTGCAGGAAGTGGGGGTGTACCTGCTTTGTATTCCATTTGTCTCTCTCCCTTTGAAGACAAGTTTGGATACCCAGCCCCCTTTGTGTCCTGGCATCTGCGGCAGCAGATCTCCTCCTTCCAGATGGTTCCTTTGTTTCAGCCCCGGCCACCTCACACCCATTCAAGAGCAGCTTGGCTCAGTCTGTCAAAAACTGGCCAATCAGAAGAGGCTGCTTATGGGCTGCTTTAGGTAACTTCAGAAAAGCAAGTACTAAAATTGCTTTCCTGCAATAGTTATATAAAATCAAACCTGGGCAAATTTTGAGATTTACTGTAACTATTATGTTGATACTTTGATATTAGCCTATATAGCTAGCAACACCACAATCGGGAGAATAGAATCCGCAGATTTCCCCTCACCAGGGCATTAAAACATATTTCATAATATCCCTGCTTTTAATTACAAGGCACATACACCCTGCCCTTGAGGCACCTAGGGCAGACTTTAGAGGGTACTTATATCTAGTAAAAATGGTTGTTTTAGACTTTGGAAGTACTTTTAATTCCAAAGTCGAATTTGGACATACTTTTTCTTAAAAGCAGCCTACAAAGCAAGGCTGGTTTTAACAGCGGACACCACAGCAATGCATTAAATCCACTACTGGAATCTCTAAACCTACATGCCCTACTATATACTACGGACTTACACGTAGGTTGCCAAACTCAATTACAATTAGGCCTAATACCATATACCTTTTAAACAGAGCTTTCACCCTGGACCACATTAGGAGAGCCCAGGGCACGATCAGGGTCACAAAAGCAGCATCTAGTAGTCCAAATGGGGGCAAAAGGTGGGGACACATCTGAAAAAAGCCGTATTTTCTTACAGGGGATGACTGAGGTTTAGGGAACTGAAGATCAAAGATAAGAAATATATTAATTTGTACTTGTGATTAGCAGGCTATTAGTAATGAGGGTCAGGGCGTTAATGAAAGCTTCCATCAGATATGGCTATGTGCATTAGGCTATTGTTTTAGGTTGTTTGGTGACTTGATTTGCCCAGGGTAGGCTTCGTTGAAATCACTACAAGGATGTATTTCTATTTCTATTTCTGCTGCCTGTAGCTAAGCCCTCCATTTTGTGGGTGCTCAGCTGTGCTGATGGATACGCGGCCGTGATATCCTTAGCACAGACGAGTGGATGATTAGAAACAGACAGGCGACAGAGGCGAGGAGTCTCCAGTTAACCCCTTTACTGCTAAGGCTAGAAGCTTCAAGTGTTTCACTGACTGACGAGAGGGGGCCTCGCGAAGGCAGCCGTGCACGGTGGTGGCGGGGATATTTAGCCGGTAAGAGTGCTTCGTGTCTGCAGTCTGCTCTCTGTCACAGTTGCAAATGCAGCGGGAAACGTTTCCAACAGGAAATGAGTGAATGTTAGAACAGGTGGCCAGCCTCTGTAGCTAGAATGGTCAAAGATCTAGGACTCGAGGCGTGTAGAAATACAATCAGGGAAAAAGCAATCATAAACCTTCTTCACGTTACTATTAATGTCACACTTAAGGGAATAACCTTCATACACAGATCTGATTGTTTACACAGCTTCCCATCAGCTTCCAGAGGCAAAGGCGGCTCAGTGACTCTACAGGATGAGGATCTTGCGCCACCTGCTGGTAGATTGAACAATTACATTGTATAAGAAATGCTCGCTAATAAGGTAGCTCTCTCTTTGCTCGTATGGTTGAAGGACTATAATTGTATTGGTTAATTTGATTAGGGCTCTTAACGCCCCCCCCCCCCCCCCCCCCCCCCCCAAAAAAAAAAAGTCGGGACAATGTCTGAAAGAACACAATTTGGGATAATGATTCCTCGTGAGAGCTGACAGATTGTGCCTCACGACTCTCTCTAGATCACTATCAGTTTCTTCCTCTGTCTTTCAGGCTAAATTTTGAATTGTAATGACAAACTCACCTGGTCATCTTCCTTTTATATAAATGGGAAAAATAGTCAAGTGCGCTTAAATGACTGCTGTGGCCATTCCGAAGGCCGGGAGCTTGAATCCTCTCAGTGATAAAATAGCCTTCACTCTTCTTAGGTTGGTTTTGTAATGCAAAACCAAACAATTACTTTATGGTATAAAACGTACACACCAGAGGCCCTATTCACAAACTGCACTTTGTAGTAAGTTTTGTCAGTGGCGTAGCTTGGCACATTGGCCACCCCGCGTAGGCCGCACTGAAGAGCGCGGGGGTGCTGGCAATTACTCCTGATTTTTGCTGCGCCTGGGGCACTGAGTTTTGTAGCACGTTAGTGCTTTAAACACACTACAAAATGCTATTTACAAATTATGTGCGGAGGTCCATGCCTCTCCCTGTCTTATATTTACATCGGTATATGTTTTAGTAGTTAATGTGGGAGGCAACAGCGGCCTGTTCTTAAGGTCTAAATGGCCGCACCCCGCACCCACCCACCTTTTTCTCAACATAAAAAGAGTCTGTGAAACTGAGGGAAGGTCAGCTTGACAGACACTCCATGTTCAGGTCAGGCAGCCAGGTGCTCTACATGCGATTAATGTGCAGGCGCCTAGCTGCCGGAGCTGAACTTTGCAGAGCTGAAGCTCTCACAGCTCCTGTGTCCGTGACCTCTCTTAAGCCTGGCAAAACGCTCGGTGGATCTCTCTATCATAATGAGGGGGAGTGTCATTGATAGCCTCAGACCTGGGCGCTTTAGTTTTAAGCTTTGACGTGTCCAGGGCAGAGTGTCTCTCACTTACATCTCGACACAGAGTGGGGTGCGTTCAGCAACTCACACTGACCTCATCCCACACTGTGACGAGGTATGGAATGAGAGAAGGTGGTAGTTCCAACCAGGGCTCGAGTCGGGGTACCACGCGGGTGGACGGCGTCCCCCCACATATTTTACCGGGTGGACGCCGTCCCCCCTGCCAAACAGCTGGACTTCACTCTTTGGCCTCTCAGGGACGATATCAGAGCTCACAGCGCGCTGCTCACGCGATGGCTTCTCAGATGCATTCGCAACAAACTGTGGGGCCACAGGCATAGAAAGGAGATGACCAAGAACTTGCGCGCTAAACACAGAAGAATGACTGCCACCCATGCTCGAGCCATAAAGGTACAGGAGAGACTACCAAAAAGATGGTGCCATGAACAGAGGGAAGAGATGTTTTAAGATATGTGACACTGCCGAACTGAATGCCAGCCGGCTGTAGCACAATGTAGGATATTTTGGAGGTGGGTGGGGGAATCTTATGTGCAATTTAGTTGTTATAATTGTATTGCCCACAATAACGTTCTTGCTCATCTCATTTTATGTATATTAACATGACACTTTTGGTAGAATATATATTGTACTGGCCGGCAAAACTCAATAAATGTTGTTTAAAAAAAAATGAACAGAGGGGTGAGCGAGGGGAGGCAATGAGCCCGATGGTGCAAGCCACCTTTCGTGGCATCACTTCCTATTGGGACGTCACTTCCGGTGACAGCGTCCCCCCACTAATTTTTTTAGGACTTGTGCCCTGATTCCAATCCTCCTGGAACCTCCAAGGCTTTGCTCCAGAGACACTGCAGAAAGTAAGTGTAATGTTTTAATTTAATGTTTGGTACATGCATGTGTATATGTGTGAATGTATGCGTATATGTGAGTGTCTGATGTGAATGGGTGAGTTTGTATATGTGAATGCATGAGTGTGAGTGAGTGTGCATGTGTGCATGTGTGACTCCCCCCGCAGCCCCAATACTCTAATTACTGGCAGTCACTGGTGGGAGGAACAGAGGGAGTGGATGAAAATGGGGACTAGGAGGAAGGATTTTAGGGAGGAGTAAGGAGTTGTTAAGGGAGGGCCAAGGAGGAGTGTACGGAGGCACATGCACCCATCCTCGAAAGAGTAAGCCCACTATTGTTCACAAACTGCACTTCTATAGTTACTACTTCCATAAAAGGACGCAAAACAGTTGTAAATGTACTTCAGCTTAGAGCTGGAGAACGACCAGCTCCACAAATGACCAAAGATAATTGATCACCCTCCCATAGAAAATGATGGAGGTAGAGGCATATAGGAAGTAATTTGAATTTAAATTAAATTATTTTAAAGGTTAACAATGTTATTAAATTTAATTTAATGTACAAAAAACAAAAAATTAAACACATTTTTTATTTTATCATTTTTCAATAACAATTTCTAAATTTTAGAAATAAAATAACATTCTTTTTTAATGAAATATAATTCAAATACGTTTCATTAATTCTGTACATAAGTTTCTAAAATTATTAATACATAAAAATATAATACTTTTATTTTAGGTGAGTTTTTTTTATTTAAGCTTAAAAAAGTAAGTTTAATTTAATATATTCAAAATAATAACATTTTAATTTTAAAACAACATATTAATGTGATATCATTTTTATTTAGTTCTACTTTTAAAAGTAATACATAAAATTCATTTATATTAATATTTAGCATTAAAAAAATATTTTTACACATTTTTTGAAGTTTAATAATTGTGTTCATTTATCTTTATATTTTGCCATGAAGAGACTCTGCATTTGGGGTTTTTAATTTTTTTATTTTTGCTTTTAATTATGTCAAGAGTCTCTATTGATCTTCACCACAAGGAGCTGAGGGTCACGGTGTGAACACCGTGGCTCTTTATATTTCCCTTCCAAATCCTATTTAGGACTTGGGGTCCCTGATCAGCTAATCAGATTGCTTCAGTCCCACTGGACCACATTGGTTGACGGGAGAAAAAGCTCCAACAACTAATCACAGGTGCCAATTTTTAAATGTTTTTGGTACTGTGGACTCCTACTGGACCAACCGTCCAGATATACCTAACTTTTTAAGAGGGTTAACCCCTTTATGCCCAACCTGAACCCCTATTTAAATGCTAATTTCTGAAAAATGGCTGAGTGGACTTACACCAAATCACAAAATACATGCTTACTGGGTAAAGTTATAACTTTTGACACAATTTGGTGTAATTCCATTGAACCATTTTTCCTGTATCCGAGAACTAAGTTTCCTACTGGAATTAATGTGGAAATTGTAATTTTGGGACTCTCCATTTTTCCTGATCTCCAGTGGCATGGATAGGCCTTTTAAGAGCGGAAAGGCCACTGCCCCCAAAACTCAGACAGCCTCCCCTTGCTACACCGCTGCTGCTCTCTACTTCACAGATCAGCATGAACATTTCTATGAAGGAGCCAAGGTTACTGAACTTTGTTTTGGAAGGTATTGTGCAGATTGGTAAATTAGAGACAAAAGTATTTAAGAAACAATATATATTCTTACTATGAAAACTCTGAATTAATGATAACTCCATAGTGGAGTCTGCCAAAGTGTGTGTGTGTATACATATTTCCAAGTGGCAGCTGCAACAGTGTAGTTATAGTGAAGAACCTAGTTACCATAGGAAAAGCATTGTTTGGTTTGCTGATATCTTTGGTGCCGTTAGGTGAATTTTCACAAAGCTTTCTAAAAAAAAGTTAATCTGCCTCAGCACCTTCCCTGAAAGTTTTGGGGTGATCCATCAAGCGGGGGTGGGGAAAACAGGGCGGTTCCAAAATACTATTTTCTTATGCAATTTCCATAGGGAGTTTTGAAAAGTGATACAGTCCAAATAGAATTACAACAATTTTGACAGAAAGCTAGATCTTTACCCAGAAAGTGTGCTTTTGTGATTTGCTACTAATCCATTTAGTAGTTTTTGAGAAATTAAGAATAAAAATGAATGTATGTCTGGACAGTTGGGTTTGCAGCTCTCGCTGGAGTCTTGCAAGCACGCAACTTTAAATTATAAAGCAACCCAATTTAGTGAGAGGGCCTCTTTTCCCGTCAACTGTGTCGCCCCCGCAAGTGTAGCAGGAGCTTGCTCTCTGATAGGCTGGCAGTAAAATGAGGCGAAAGGTTGTGGCCACCATTTCAGGGCATGTGGACTTTGTCCATGTACCCAGAAATTTTAAATAAAAAAAGGTATAAGGGGTAGGGGAGGAGTACCCTGACCCTTTGGACCTTTTGGGGTCCCAGAGGGATCCCCCATAGGACCAAATATTTAAAAAAAAGAATGTTTGGGTTGCCACGATCCTGCATGACTTTTGTGTGAGCCAGCGACAACCCCACTGCTCCAGCTCACGGGAGACTGCCCCCATAGACAGTCCTGTGGGATCAGTAAACCTTTTTTTAGAAAAAGAAGGAGCATGAAGTGTCTGTGGTGAGTTGGCCACATACGAACAGTGGACTCAGCAACTAAACCACACCACGCACAGTGAAAGGTCATGCCAAGTGGGGTGTGGCCACCCATATTGATGGGCCTGCAGCTAACCCCACCCGTGGGGGGTTGAATGCCAGCAGGAACTAGGAATAAATACACATAGAAATAAAATATTACCTTATGTTAAAAGAAAACCCATAGAAATTCACTGGAGAAACCAAAAGTTAAACTGACATTATACTTAGGTATGGTGATAATATCTTACTGTGCATTAAAAAAACTCCAAAATGTATTGAAATGAACAAAGGGCAAAGTGATGTTATAGTTAAGTGGAAATGTCAAATGTGTCAGTTTGGCATTTTAAACTAAAATAAACCACTGAAATTCACCATGTGCGTAACTATAAATCTCCTGTGTCATACACCGCTTATGACATCACATATTACATCACTCAAGACATGTTCTATGACATTATTGATAACATCACTGATGACATCTAAAGTGCCATTATTGGTGACAACTCTACATGACAGGCGCACAAGTTAATAGTGCTCGAAGTACCTATAGCTGTTGGATTTCAGAGTTTTTTTTGTTTAAAATTGGGAACCAAAAGTATATATCTATTTATTTCATGACACAGGTACCTCAGTACTCCCACGGGATTCAGTGGCCCTTCCGTAAGGTAGCTCATCTGCAGGGGGTTAGGCGCCGAACGTCATGCAAGGCCAGGAGTGGGGCACTAGAGGGGGGTGTTGGGCACAGGGCCTGACCATCAATGATGTCACTTGACATATCATCAGTGATGTAATTTAATATGTCATGAGCAATGTACTATGTGAGGTCATAAGCAGTGCGTGGCTGGGGTTAAAGTTAAAGTCAGCTCAGCAAATTATAACTCATGAATTTCAAGGTTTTTTTTGTTTTTTAAAAGTAAGTTTTGTATTATTTTAATACCAAACTATAACATCTCTTTAGCCTATTTTTCGTGAATATATATATGTGTGTGTGTGTACATATATATACATATATATATTATATCACATAACACTGAATTTCCCTTTTAAAAAAAATGTATTATGCATTTAGTTAACTTACAGAGTTCAAATGCAAAGTAACATTGAACTATACATCCTTCACATCACAAGTCGCTCCATCCAGAGGATTATACAATTGTCCGTTATACCTTGTAATCAGTAAATAACATAGACTCGCCTCCTTTATTCACTTACATCTGACACTGATTCAGTAACTGGTGGTTCACATATGTTCCCTCTAAAGTTGTTCCACCTTCCCCATATCCGTTTCCACTTCTTTGGGCACCCTCTATGTATATAGACTGCCTTCTCTGGTACCATTGCTCCATCCATATCCCTACACCACTCTCGACACGTAGGTGTATCCTGCGCCCCCAGTGTTTAGCGATGTTGCGTTTGGCCAGCATCATACCCAGCATTGCCCAGTATTGATCAGTGTGGTTAAATTCTGTAGATTCCCAAATGTTAAGGAGGCATCTTTTGGGTTCAGGTGCCACAGAGACCCCGCTAACCTGCGCAATTGTGCGCATAATTGTTCCCCAATATGCTTCTATCTCCGGACATTCCCACCATGTATGATAAAAATGTACCAATTGACCCACAGCCCCCTAAGCAAAATGGGTCTTCCGCCCTCCCTATTTTGTGCAGGCTGAATTTCCCTTTTTAGTGTTAGATTCTAAAGAAATATATCCAGTTGATGTATATACTGTACATTTTATTAAAAACAAGTCCTGGTGGGAGGAGGCCGCATGCAGTATAGTGTGGTTGGATGCCACAGGCAGGTCGGTGAAATCATAATATATAGGCTGGTTTTACTTTAAAGTAACACTAAGAACAGCACGTTCAGGCCTTTATCTTTCCTCGCGCTGGATTTTCATTCGGCTGTTGTTCCCTGCTGCTCGTCTTTGCTTCACTTTTCGGTAATTGTCAAAGAGGTGCGAAAGACTTGCATCTCCCTGGAGCTGTCATTTGCAGCACAATGTCTCATCTCAGTAGTAATTATCAGGCTCAGATTGTGGTACTGAGACGCCAGACAGCATGTATGAGGTGTCATGCTGTCTGAGCCAAGACACGTGTGTTTATCTTATTACAAATGATCTTGAAGACATAACTTGTCATTCTTGAGCCTTTTGTATTTCTGTAACTATTGAAATCAAAATGATGTGCAGTATTTGGGCGGCAGAAGTTGTGAACTTGATACGGGCTCTGGCTCAACCCGACGCCATTTTGAATTCAAGGGGCAAAACAACAAAACACTGCCCCACTGTGGCGTAGCTAGACCTTTTGCCGCCCGTGGCGATCCCAGTCTTTGCTGCCCCTCTGTAAGAGAAAAGAATATATCCTGAGCTCAATATGTGCATCAATAAGAGTTCTTCAAATAAATCCCGAAAGATGAGTAATCTTCATATCTTCTTTTATTATTGATGTTATTCTTCATAAAACACATTTTATTGCTGCCCCTCTGTACGGGTGGGAGGGGGTGCATTTGCCGCTCTGGGTGGATCGCTCCTCCTCCTATGCCAACGCTGCCCCACCCCATTTATTTCCATTCCTTACACGTTCTAAACCTTCACCCGTGGTGCTCGGAGGAGAGGATTGGCTAGCACAGAGGACTTCTTTAGTTGCCTTGTATTATTGGACCACTGGGTTTAGAAGTATTGGTGGTGTGAAAACCTAGCAGTACCATTGTGATATCAACCACAGTTTCCCATCAAATAAAGGTGGTGAATCAGTTCAAGTAAAGTCCTATTTATTCAGAAACACCTCAGCCGCCATCAATTGCCCGATGGCTTTCCAACATTCCATCCTCATTCCATCCCTAGCATTAAAAAGAGGTACCATGACCGCACTGCTGCATCATGTGCCACACTTCTCCCTTCTACAAATTAAGTACAACTGTAACATAACACCATCATGCTTAAAATCAAATACTAAATATACACTCATAATATGTTATGCATAGAGAAAACAGAAATTAAATGGGTAAATACTTAAAAGGTAAGATGCACATCATTGTATCAATACATCACAAAATGAGTAAATGTGTATAGGACGCTGGATGTCTATGTAGTGCACTAAAATGAAGTACACTGTGCAAAGAGACAAGTGGACCCCCAATAGGTGGGCAGAGGTAAAAGCAGATAATTCAAATACTCTTTTAGTTGTAGTGTGGGTGAGCAGTTAGGCTTTTCAGAAGGTAGCGCTATGCATTTGCTGTCACACACAGAGGCAATAAATGAGACACACACTCAAGAATAAATCTGAGACCAACTAAGAAAATGAACTCATATCTTTATATATTTTTTTTACAAACTAAGAACTTCATTCAACAGTTAATAAATGCTTTGGATGTCAAAGTTTAATCAAATGCAGTTAAAGATATAAATGCCGACAGGTTTTAAACAATAGCGGGCAGTACCATCAGGTAATGTGGGGCTCACCTGGTTTTCCACAGAGGCCAAATGGACGGATCCAATTCTAAGTCCCAACTTCCCTCCCTCACCTCCTTCGCCCAACAAAGTCAAAGCAAAAGAGAAAAGATGGGGAAGAGAGGAAATAAAACAAGGAAAGGGAAAAGGAGTAGAGTCCCTGGTCTGTCCAATGTGGTGTCGCAAGGTCTCCTAATGGGAAAAGACACAAGCATCAGTAGGATTCCTTGAACCAAGGGACTGATGTATGAAGTTTGGTTACTTTATTATTCTACCTGTTGAAAGCTCTGCTAGGTGTATTTAGGAGGTATTGAATGAATAAAGCGGGAACTCATACAGTGTATCTAAAAAGCAAACATACACTTATTATTCATAAGGTCGGCAGAATTTGAGCCCTAAACAATGATAAGGGTGAAACATACCAACCTTAACGTAAACCATTAGTAGAATTCAACGGACCCAAAATAACAATATACCATTGCCTAAAAACTAGGAACAAAACATATTTTCCTAGTCAGGACAGCCTAGAAGGAAAACAAAAATCTGGCACAAAAAGGTGCAGGGTCTAAGTGTGTAATATGTTCAGGGATAAATGGTTGAAAATCAGTCTCTTATTTATTTTGTAGCAAGAGATTTTAAGACATCATGAATCAAAGCAAGTTGATGGCTGGGAATATACTACACAACTAGCGAAGGAGCACAACATCAGATACGTATCAGGATTGCCAACTAATACTTGAAAATAGCTTGTGTCCTACATTCATTCTGTAACTCAAATTCTTTAAATACCTTCTTTGTTTTTACAATGTAGGTACCAGAACGATGGCAACATAAGGAAATTCTGCACCAAAAAAAACACTGAATCCGGACAACATGGGAGTTCTGAGTCTGAACTATGCTCCAGGAAGAAGATGCAGTAACCAGGAAGCAGCAGAGCTCAGAGGAACGCACGGAGTAGAATGCTAAAGACGTCTTCTCACACCGACGCAGAATCAAAAAATACAGGTAAGCAGGGAATGCAAGGGAGGCCTGGTGGGAATCCGTAAAGGAACGCAAAGCGCGTTTCCCTTGCGGACCCCTCCCTTATGTAATCCTCAAGTACCGCATTCGCCATCTGACAGGAGTCGGCAAGAGGGGCGTGCGCAAGAGACTGCGGGCAGACATGGAAGTGCTGCTAAGGTCAGCTCAGCACAACAGTTAGAGACCATTGCGGTCAGGGGGAAGAAAGCATAGGATTAGATAGCAGAGTGCCACCAACACATTTACCATAGCGGTTGAGGAAAGCAACACCCTGCCACAGAGTTTTGGGGGACCACTGTCGCCCAGAATTCAGGGGAAGTTCTACTCCAGGAGAATCAGAGTTTTGGAAGTCCCAGGGCTCGGGCACAGCAGGCAGTTATGGGTTACCTTTATCAGAGGTGCTGGAGGTCATGGGATGCCGAATTGGTCCTTCACTGGCAGCGTACAGCTACAGATGCGGTGAGGGCATTCCATCACAGTCGTGCCCAAGTTGCTGCTTTCACGCAGTCAATGCCACCTGAAAGTGGGTACAGGCTCACAGGAGCTGGGCTGTTTCCAGGTTTGGTGGCAGGTACTGTGAGGATCCCGCAGGCTGGAGGATGCATTGTAGGCGTTGGTTACTGGCCTAGTGGCCAACAAGCCTTGGCTTCTGCAACTTTTAGTTGGCGGGTGAATAGTGTTGATACGGTCTGTGCCGGTCTTCACCAAGCGGACTTTACCTGCAGTGTGCTGGGTACTAGTACCACTAGTCCAAAGGGTGGTCAAGGGCAATTGGTGAAGGCTGGCAGGGCTCTGGGGTTCTCGAAGGCTGCACAGGTTTTATGTAGAGATGGTAGGTCACATTTATCATTCCTTTTGCAGTTGGCGGTGTAGTAATGAAGATTCGGTAGCCAAGATTAAGTTTAAGATGATTTATTTAGTCTTAGTTGCAGGTTGGTAAATCCATGTACTGCAGCCCCACCAGGAGCAGCCTGCATGCTACTCAGCCCATACTCCAACTGTCACACCTCACCTCACAGACACCCACACATTCCATTCATCATCACCACTCCAACTCCAACATTCCACGCAGCACATTCACACTGGCTAAGCAGCTAGGGAGAAAGCAACAGGAGAGAAGCCTAAATACATATACAAGTTATTACATATCCTCCCCTTTTATATAACACAAAAATGAAACTGCAAAACGGCGTAAGTTATAGACAAAAAGATTTTGAAAATGGACAGCACCCTTCATGATTAAATACACAATTTAAGATAGATAGCAAAAATAATATCTCAACATTTGTTAAATCACATGTGACAGTATCACAATTGTTTTCCCAGCAAATACACATGCAAGAGACTCTGTATCTTCAGTTTTCTGTCCTTTATTCAGTTTTTCATTTTCATTAAAAATCACTGATAGCCAAACAGCCAGCGCGTTTCGTCCGTAACCGGACTTCTTCAGGGCTATACACAATAAAAAGATACATTTACACATATTTACAAAGTGCAATACATAAGTGCTCTTTCCTTAACACACACTTTAAAAAAAAGAGAGAACCAGAATTTTTTAACAGATCAAGGTAATTTTAGACATTTAAAGATCCCCGGGAAAACATTTACAGAATATATTGGATAATAGAGAGTTGACATTTTTCATCACATTCATATGCAGTGGTTCATCCGAAAAAAGATCTAGATCAGGTAAGACGACAGGCCGCTTTTTTACAAAACATTGTACCCTTTTAGATCATTTCTTTGTCCAACATTTCTTGTTTTGGATCTTTCAGAACATATTCTTTTACCCTATACCTTTAAATATACTCATGATACAGCTAGTAGCATATTATTAGATTCTAATACAATGATACAAAAAAGGTATATAAAATAATACCTGAATAGGACGTATATTTTTTAGGTTCATATATGATGCATATTTAATGTCCATTTGTAGATCTGTTGAAGTAATAATCACTATTTAATAAATATTACAGTGCAATATATTATGTACAAATATCTAATCCCTATGCTGTATTTATAATAACACATTAGGGACATGAGACTCTCAAAGATTAACCATAATTGACAGAGTAATCTAAACAATAGTATCTTAAGCTATGTTATGTCGAATGTTCTGAGATACCATCATACTCACAAAATGTATAAAGTTGTCCTTTCTCATTTGGAAGTATTGGTAATTCGAAATAGAGTCATAGATCAATTTGACATGGGTTTTGTTCAGGCCAAGGTAAGCCCTAAAAAATATATAAGTAATGCAAAGTATTATATTTTAGAACCATTCTATTAGTGAGTACTTGCAAAATAACATCATACTCGAAATAATAAGCAAGTTATAACCAAGAACTAAGTCAGCTAACAACAGTTGAAGAGCACTGTTCTTTTTTTGTGGATATAGATAATACTCTCCACACAAAGCCCCATTTTAGACTAGGGAATAGGAGGAACGGTGATTGGTAACGAAAGCGTCTGTTATGGCCATCTCATATGTTTAAAGAATAAATAAAACACAGAAGCCAATGCCACAATGGGTGCATATTTGTATCAATGTCTCCAAGGGCAACTACATTTAATAGATAACACGGCAACATTGGATAGACTGCGCCGATATTTTGTGTATATCTATGTGTCCCTCAGAGCGATGAGCACCATTTTTGAGTGGGTAAACATCATAGCCAAATATACATAATGTAAAATTTTGGCCGCCTCATATTAAAGGAAGATAGATAAAAATAAATAAGAAACCCTTCACAAATTAGTTTATCGCACAAAATATATATCTCGTGTGGCGAGTAAAATGCTGCAATGACCATAGCATAATTTCCAAAATTAGACGTAATAGCAATATCGTCAACATAAATCAAAATTGAAGAAAATACAAATCATTAACTGTGCGATACTCTTAAAAAAGAAAAGGCAACCGGTTTAGTAGATCGAATTGCTGATAGCCCGATACTTCCGTTATCAGTGCCATCTTGGGCAAGTAGTTAAGTGAACAGAGTTTTGTATCGCCCGCTCACCCGCTAGTTAAAGAATCTTAAAACGACAGTCATCGGCGCCATCTTAGGTAGATAAATAAAAAACAAACAAAGACTAAACTTCGTATTACATACTCCGTCAATGGGCACAATAACGTCATAATCGAAGGGAAGTCTGATAAAAGAGATATATTAATAGCTAGAGCGCCCCAAGTCCTCAGTTAAGCAAAGAGCTATATCAAGCCCCACTTACCAAAACACTGCACAGACGAGCGTAGCAAGATGGTCTTCTGGTTCAACTTAAGAAGTGGAGAAGTGTGGCTCACTGGTTAGAGGAGGCAGACCCAGAAGTAGAGGTCAGACCCGGAACCAGGGTTCAATTCCCGACACGGCAGGGTCTTGAGCCCAAAGGTCCACGGACTCTATAATTCTCGCTTCGGTGCCCACTCGAATCATGGGTTCACACTCTGCAACTCTGGGCATTAGCTTGCTTAATCTCCACAACAGCCCCCCCGCGGCGGGATGCCTGCCTTTCACCTTGGGGATGCCCAGTACGGGTTATCTCACAGGGAAAAAGCCAGGACGGATTCCCAAGGCAAGCGCCGAGATGCTCCAGGGTAAGTCGAGCGCTATATAAGACTGTACAATAATAATAATAATAATAATAATTAAGACCTCAAAAGCCCAAGCTTTTATATACGAGGCTGTCATGGTATAATTGAATAATTAGCTAGTTATCGTCTAATTAGGCGCATTTAAATTACGTAAAAATACTACCAGAATGACGGCGCCATATTGGAATGGGTAAAGAAGCACATAAGTGAACCGAAGACCACTGTTAAATTGAAGCGCCATATTGGATCAGAAAAACCCAGCGCCTGGATTTGTAAAAAACACAAAATACAGACTTATAAAAGAGCCTGATCAAATATAAATCAAGTTGTAAAGCGAGGCATGTCATCTGATGGGGCGCATCTCGATTGTCTATAAAGGGTAACAAAAAGATTTTGCTATAATAGAGCAATTAGAAAAACGTATCAGATGACCTCATGTCGCTGTAGAGAGGTAGCACCATATTGGAATAATAAATCCCCGAGCATTGGTATAAGAAAAGAATATAAAAACTATCAAAAGAGCTCAACATGGACTATATCAGATTAGCAAAACAAGAGATAAAAGGAGACTTCTTATTTAAGGCATTTCAGTCTGACCCTACAAAATATGCCTATAATCATAGTGATCATAGTACGATGATAGCCCAACATAGTTTCTCCAACGTTAACCAACGTAAGTACCACTAGTGGCTGCAGGCGTCCCCACGAAACATGTACACATGTCAGTACACTCGCCAATCACAAAAGGCAAGTATTATGTTGTGCATACACTATGTATCAATGAGATCTCCCCTCTTATCAGACATTAAGACATCCTGGTATGACCTATTTCTGTATATTCTGAATATCGAATTTGACAGTTAGTTTCTCGATATAGTGAAAGTTAGTAATCCCAAGCATTATGCATAAACATAATTGACACAGCATAGTCTTTTCAAGTTGTCCTAACCAAAGCGGCTTGCTATTCATCAGAAAACAAAATCCTATATACAGCACATCTCAAAGTTCAAGAAGAGTTCAGGTTACATAAGAACAAGCATTAATCTATAGATCCCTAAAGAAAATAGTGGTATTCAGTATTAGTATTTATTCCTTGATGAACCGACCTCAATCTACAGATCCAGCGAGATTCCCTTTGTCTCAAGGATAGTAAATCCATGTACAGCAGCCCCACCAGGAGCAGCCTGCATGCTACTCAGCCCATACTCCAACTGTCACACCTCACCTCACAGGCACCCACTCATTCCATTCATCATCACCACTCCAACTCCAACATTCCACACAGCACATTCACACTGGCTAAGCAGCTAGGGAGAAAGCAACAGGAGAGAAGCCTAAATACATATACAAGATATTACATATCCTCCCCTTTTATATAACACAAAAATGAAACTGCAAAACGGCGTAAGGTATAGACAAAAAGATCCATGAAAAAATAAATTATGCCAAAGTACACAAATGCAAGAAGGAATGAAGCATTACCCTGAAGAACCATAATAAAACATAGAGAAAAATAAAGAAGATAACTAAATAACTAAATAAATATGCAATGAAAAACCACAACATAGCATAGAAAAAATAAAGAAGATGCATAGATAAAGAGAAAATAAAGAAGATGCATTGATAAATAAACAAGATATCATACATCCTCCCCCTTTATAAAATTCATAAAATATAACAGAAGAAACAGCATTTTCTTTAATACCACACACTGCTAGACAGTAGACAAAGGAAAAACCACATCAGTCCCATATCAGCATACGAGATAACAACACAATAGCACCAATATCATCACGCCAGACAAGCATGAGAAGTGGAAAAACACAGCACAACAAGAGCTAACGGTGGGTACGACAGACACACACAAAGAAATGGTAATAAGAATACTAATTCAACAAAAACACATCAAAACATAGAAGTAATTGGTGAAGTACACCTGATTAACTATGCCCAAACAATGGCAAGAAGAGTAACATGTGGGCAAGAAGAGTAACATTCTCCCCGAACAGATATCCTTCGAATAAGGACATGTAGAAATGAGTGGCACATACCCATACAGACATCCCTCATGTAAGGGCATCAAACAAGATGTGTAACCTAGAATGGTGACTTCCACCCATACAGGCAACCCTTGTATAAGGGCATCAAACAAAAATGTGTAGAAAAAGGTGACTTCCACCCCTTCCAGTCATCCCTCATGTAAGAGTGTAAAATGTAACGTGTAGTGATGGATGACAAACAACCCACCTAGACATCTCTCAAGAAAGAGCCTACACAAACAATGTGGATATGGGTAACATCCACCCATCAACCCTACCTCATGTAAAGGGCATGAAGCATACAATGTTGAAATGGGTAACAACCACCCATACAATAATCCCTCATGTAAGGGCCTTTAATATGTATCAATCAATCAATCAATACACTTGTAAAGCGCACTACATACCCGTGAGGGTCTCAAGGCGCTGGGTGGGGGGCAATTGGGGGGGTGGCGCTGTTACTGATTGAAGAGCCAGGTTTTGAGGAGTCTTCTGAAGGCCAGTAAGACTTGGGTCTGCCGTAGGTTGGTGGGGACGGTGTTCCAGGTCTTGGCGGCAAGGTGGGAGAAGGATCTGCCGGCGGCTGTCGTTCTTCGGATGTGGGGGACTGTGGCGAGGGCGAGGCCGGTGGAGCGGAGCTGGCGGATGGGGGTGTAGAAGGTGAGTCGTCCGTTGAGGTATGCTGGGCCGGTGTTGTGGAGGGCCTTGTGTGTGTGGATGAGGAGCTTGAAGGTTATCCTCTTGTTGATGGGGAGCCAGTGCAGGTCTCTTAGGTGGGGTGAGATGTGGCTGCTGCGGGGGATGTCGAGGATCAGACGTGCTGAGGCGTTCTGGATGTGTTGCAGTCGTCTTAGGAGTTTGGCTGAAGTTCCTGCGTAGAGGGCGTTTCCGTCGTCCAACCTGCTGGTGACGAGGGCCTGGGTGACTGTTCTTCTTGTTTCGGTCGGGATCCACTTGAAGATCCTGCGGAGCATACTGAGGGTGTTGATGCAGGAGGAGGAGACGGAGTTCACCTGCTTAGTCATGGAGAGGGTAGAATCGAGGATGACCCCTAGGTTGCGTGCGTGGTCGGTGGGTGTCGGGGCTGTTCCTAGTGTTGTTGGCAACCAGGAGTCATCCCAGGCTGAAGGGGTGGGGCCTAGGATGAGGACCTCCGTCTTGTCCGAGTTCAGCTTCAGTCTGCTGTTCCTCATCCATTCGGCGACAGCCTTCATTCCTTCGTGGAGGTTGGTTTTGGCGGTGTGAGGATCTTTGGTGAGGGAGAGGATCAGCTGGGTGTCATCGGCATAGGAGATGATGTTGTGGTCGTGCTGTTGGGCGACGCGGGTGAGGGGTGCCATGTAGATGTTGAACAGTGTTGGGCTGAGGGAGGAGCCCTGGGGTACGCCACAGGTGATCTCGGTGGCTTTGGATCGGAAGGGGTGGTGTAATGTAGTAATGAGTAACTTACACCCATTTAGCCATCCCCCACCTAAGGGCACGTAAGCTAAACTAAAGAAATGGGCAATACACACCCATAGAGCAATGCCATGTTGGAATAGCACTTAAAGTAACAAGTGAATATGTTGGTATTCAACATGACATAACAATAATCAGCGACATGTAAACCTAGGACAAAAGAACCAGAAAAATAGTCACAACAGCAGTGACACCAACGTAAAAGTGACTTAAAACACTAGGACACTGAGTACAGCGAGGAAATTAAATATTCAGAAGCAAAGTTTGTGCTGGTAAGGTAAAAAGAACAGTGACTTTATGAGAAGAAAACCCCTTCGCCGGTGAGCGACCTCTCACCCGTGTAATACCACACTGGACACAGTCACAACAGCAGTGACATCAATGTAAAAGTGACTTAAAAACACTAGGACACTGAACACAGCGAGGAAATTAAATATGCAGAAGCAAAGTTTGTGCTGTCAAGGTAAAAGAACAGTGACTTTATGAGAAGAAAACCCCTTCGCCGGTGAGCGACCTCTTACCCGTGTAATACCACACTGGAGACAGTCTTGTCTTGTCAGAACTGGAATAGAGCCACTCTATCAAGAGTAGTGACCCACAACAAGAATCTAATGGAAGACTTCTGTCAATAGTAAACAGTTGCAGACACACATGCCCTCAAAACTTAAGTGCTACAAATGAAGACCCCTGACAAATCTCACCGCACTTGCAGTCAGCAGAATAGGGCAAGATCCTTTGACAGTCTGCCATGATGTCTGAAAGGACAGTAGAAAATCCTATGACAAATGTACAAATGAAATAACGTTGGAATATAACCACTGCTTGGCTACCAGACACAGCTACCTTAACATGGGTAACTGGATCACTCCCAGGGGATCCTTTACATCATCAGCATGGTGTGCGGAGCATTAGCACATCGAGATGTTGGACGGCTGCGGAAGGCTCATACCTCCGTCCTTCGATGCATGCGGGCTGGTCAAACAGGCTAGGAGACAACCCATGTAGTGCACGAAGTGCAACATGCAGCTTATCATCAGAAATTTGCGTGCTGCCTCAAAACAAAAATGGTGGCACTCAGAGATAAAGCGTGCTGTGTGGCTCCCGCTGCATGCATCAAAAGTTAATGCACAGCACATTTTCCATGACCCAATATCAGAAGACAACGCTGGTTGTTTTACTGGACCTAGATACGCTCCCTGCACCATGACTTCTCAGCAAAACTCGCATTTTGGATAAAGTGGAGTATCGATCGCACAATGGCGGACGTGCTTTAAGTGAGCTCCGGAGGCCCACTTGCAATCCTGCCTTAATCCTGATTTATCAGCCTGCATTTCACTCTGGTCATACTCTGTGCTCATGTCACTCCAGTGGGGCTACCTGACTCCGGGACTGGGACGCCTCTCAGATTATCCTGCTTTATTTGCTGGCTGAGTCAGTCGGCGCCCGCGACCATCCTGATCGAGGCGGTGGAGGAGAGGTGGAAATGCTGGAAGCGGGTCCTGATGCCAGGGTGGCGCGTGGAGTCCCCACTGGCGGATGCAGCTTGCTGTGGGGAACGCCGCCAGTTGAGGCCCGGGACTGCGTGGCCTTCTGGAATACTCTTCTCGGCCAGCCGCGTTGAGCAGTGCCCAGGAATATCCCGAATGTGACAGCAGACGGGGTGCCGTGGCGCTGCAGCTGGTCCCGAGGCCGGAGGCTGGCGGCGCTGGATCCCGCCATTTTGTCCTGTTGGGGTATTCCGGTGCCTGCCGCAGCCCTGACTTTTTCCTTGGGAGGTAGCAGCTTTCTGAGGCATGGATTAAGATCTGGAGCCCGGGAACTCTTCGTTGTGCTGTGCCCCAGCCTGGCCCCTGGCTTGCTGTTCATCTACCTGGACTGCTGCGCCTGATCCTCTCTGGTGCTCTGGCCGTGGTCTAGGTTGTGGCCCAGGGCGAATTGCTTGGCACTGACCCTGTGGACCTGCTGGAGGCGGTGGCCTTCTCATGATCTGTTGTGATCTGCATCTCCTCTGCATGGCCCTTTGCTGCTCTGGGGCTTCAGAGGAGTAGGTGGCTGTGACCCACATTGCTCTCCATCGATGCCCTGTGTCCTGGTGGTAGAGACCCTTTGGAAGCATCACTTACCTGTGCCCTGGCCTCCTTGGTGGTACTGGCGACTAACCCATCTCATATACCTACCTTCTGAGACTGCATACACTTGGGTGCTGCGTGACACTGCTGAAGGGGGCTGTGCGGAGGCACCCATTAGGGGGATGGATGGTGGCTACACACGGAAGTCGCTGAGCTAGGCCTGCTCCGTCCCGCCCTGAAGATAGACTTCACAAAGATCAGCGCCCGCGGGGGTTGCCTCTCTCCTAAGAGACAGCGCTATCCTAATTGCAAACCACAATGAGTTTGCCCTGCGTGTCGAACCCTGTAGACCTATACTACCAATATTGGAACTGACTAATACCGCAGACAGTGACCCGAGATAAACTACAGGGCAGAAGCAGAGCACACTTGATCGCTATGCCAGAGCGCAGGCAGCAGAGCCTGCGGTTTCAGCCTCCACCGGCCCGCATAACGCTGTGCTGATGGCGGCGATAACTCAATCCCGTGACGCTCTGGAGGCCAAGATCGGAGCAGTTGGGTCAGATGTTATGCTGATCTGCCAAGATCTTCGTAAAGCAGTCGACAAGATAACCGAAGCTGAGATCCATATATCTACTACAGAGTATACAGTTACATCCCTCCAAAAGCTTGTATCCTCTTTGGAGTTCATTACAAAGGGACTTGCGATCATGCGGAGGATGCCGAGGGACGGGCTCAGAAGAACAATCTTAGTTTTGTGGGCTTCCCAGAGGGATGCAAAGGCAACAACATGGAACAGTTCCTTACTACGTGGATTGCGGGATGGATCCCTTAGTTGGCTGTGTCCCAATGCTTTATTCTTGAACGTGCCCACCTCGCCTTAATGCAGAAGCCTCCACCCAGGGCCGGACCACGGACCATTATCACCAGACTCCTCAACTTTCATGATCGAGATGCCATCCTCGCGCTGGCTAGACTGGCGGACAAACATCATTACGACTCTCATCCAATTTTAATGTTCCCGGATTATACCAGACTGGTGCAACAATGCCAACAGTAATTCATGGCCTCGAAGGCCCGACTCCGAGATTTGAAGATACAGTATGCCCTGCTTTTCCCTGCCTGTTTGTGGGTTATCTATAAGTCACATACACTGTTCTTCAACACCCCCGAAGAGGTCTTCACCTGGACAAACGAGAGATGGAAGCTCAAGACACACACCCCGCCACCTATCGACTCTGAGTCATTCTCTTGGGAAGCCACAAGGAAGACCGTCAAACCTAAACAGAAATCGAACTGTAGATCACACTCAAGACGCCGCTCAAAATCACGGGGGAACTCCAACTCCCGAGTGGATGAAGATGAATATGGACTATCACTGTCACACACTGGAGACTGAAGGGAAGGTCAGGAGTATGATGTTTGTTTGGCTGATGACAATATTCCTGGGCTTCCATAGGTGGGACCTTCCCCCCATAACCCTTTTCTCAGTATCTGAGAATGTTATCAATGTTTGGGGACAGTTTACTGAGATCCATTGGTTTAGGGTTATGCCTTGCTCCCTAATGGAGGCCATTACAAAAAATGGGGTGACCCAGTGATCCTGTACCTGGGTTGCGTATCATACAAGATTCAATGGTCCTGGACTTATTTCAAAGCAGAGTTGAATCACAACTTACAATAATGGTTAAACTAATTATTTCATGAGCCCAAACTCAGTTGGCCCCCAATAATCAAATGCAAACAGTTTTAGGTAAAGGCGCAACAACCATAAAGTTAAAATCAATACAATTAGTCTTTATTCCATCCGGTTATTAGCAACAGTATATTCTTTACTGTAGTTCCGGGTGAGAGACAAAGAAAAGGTTGCTCCAAGGGAACGTGCGGGGGAGAGTAGTGCTCTAGATGTGGAAGGGGTGAATAGAATTCAGGGAAAGTGGTGAGCAAAGATTATTATTATTATAGTTCATTCTATTGACTGATGGGTAATTCCCAGTCTATTCCATCTGACCAAATGTAATCATTTCAAAACTGATTCCTATACACTTTTTCAACACACAATAACAGTCTTGTGCGGCACGTTATAGCCAGGGATGCGTGGTCCAGGGTGGATGAAATGTGGGCGTCAAGTTTTGAACCGCCTTGGGGCTCAAGGGGTAACTTGGGGCCTCGGCCTGTGGGTTTTCCTCAGGACGGTAGGGGCAACCTGAGTGGAGGTGTAGTGTGTAAGTCACACACCCGCTAGATTCTGCTAGCGTCGGATTCGGGCAGACTGCGGATGCCAAATACTTGACAGCTTCTGCACTGATTGCCGACTAATTACATTGGTTGCCGACTACATGGTAATTGGAACCTGTAGCCTGTAATTTACCCTGCTTACATAGATGGGGACGTACATTGTACATTGTACCTAATTACAGGAAGACCCAGCAGAATCTAGCGGGTGTGTGACTTACACACTACACCTCCACTCAGGTTGCCCCTACCGTCTTGAGGAATACAATACAATAATCTGATGAACATAACTTGCAAGCCAATTCCCATATATCATGGGCCCCTGTATCATCTCCCGTCCCCCTGATCCATCATTTAGTGGTTTCATTATCAAGAGAGCGTGGTGGAGGGGGTTCCAAAATAAGACCTAGAAAAATCTGCCCAGATTTTCCAGATTTGGAAATGTTTCTGCCGGCAACTCATGCTTTAAATATAGGTTGTTCCATGTTCATGCACCAGTCTAGACTCACCATCCACACACCCAGTTTAGGCGGTGTTGGACCCTTCCATGCCCTAACTATATCCATTTTGGCCAGGGTAAGGCCCAAGAATAATAGGTGTCGTTTGTACAGATTTCCCCCAATCTCTACAGTGACGTGTAATAGTGCAAGCTTAGGGGACAAAGGAATTTCCCATCCCAGTACTTCCGACAGGCAGGACACGAACCCAGTCCAAAATCTGCAAAGCCCTGTACATTCCCAAATGGTGTGTATAAACGTACAGTCTGTGTTACCACAGCGGAGACATGTAGGGGAAGCTATCAGTCCTGCCCTCCACAGCCAATGCCTAGTAAAATAAGCGCGGTGTATGTATTTACACTGATTGAACCTAAGGTGTGAAGCAATTGGGGCTCCTCTCAGGGACTCCAATATTTCCGTCCAATCATCATTGTCCAGTGGACCGAGATCAACCTGCCATCTCTCTCTGAGGGAATCTAGGGTTGTAGAAAGATTTGTCACCAGGGATTGATATATTTTGGCCGTTTTGTGGTCTCCCAGATCTCCCATGAAGACTGTAGCCTCTATTGGGTTAAACTCCTGTATAGATTCCAGGGTCTCTATGTAGGGTGTTATGGCGTGGCAAAATTGCAAATATTTGTAGAACTGAGTACGTGTCATCTCAAATTCCTTCTGGAGCTTTTGAAAGAATTTCAGACCACTGCCCTGCACCATGTCCCCCAATGTAGAGATCCCAATGATATCCCAGTCCCAAAATCCCACCAAAGTAGATACCTGTGGCATAAGGCCACTCTGCCAAATAGGAGTTTCTCTTGTTAGTTTTCCCCACCATCCCATTCTGCACAGCAACTGCGTCCATACTCCACAGACAACCCACGTAGCAGGTGGGAGCTGACGAAGCTCCCTTGGTGTATGTAGGAGCAAATGTGGTAGGGTGTTGCCTATAAGCCATCGTTCCACCTGATATGCCGGTTCACCCCAACTTCCATACCACCAGTCGTTTAGTACTAAGAGATGAGATGCTGCATGACACAATTGAATATTTGGTGATTCTATACCTCCCCAATGGATAAACTGGAAGTATATTTTTAGCGTGACTCTAGTGGTCTGGTCATTCCAAAGGAAGTGGCTCAGTCTAGAACTAAGCTGGCGGAACCAGGCGGGCGATATTGGAAAGGGATGATTCTGCAGCTGGTAGAGAAGGAGAGGGAATGACACAATTTTCAAAATCGCTGAGCGACCCAATATGGATAAAGGCATACGTGCCAAAGACTTCATTTCGTCCCGGATACACAGCCAGATGGGGGTGATCTTTTTATCCCATGACACCGATTGGGAGGATGCCAGGTGGACCCTAAGTTATTTAAATCCCGTTGTGGCTATTGTAACATCTGCAGCCCACGGCCTATTTTGGAGTCTCCACGTAGAGGCCAAAGTATCGACTTCCAGGCATTCATATTTAATCCTGAGGTCTCTCAAAATATCTGCATTATGCGAAGTAAACGAGGTCCCGTCCGATGCGGCTCTGATATAAAGAAGAGGACATTGTCTGCATAAAGAGCAATCTGGTCTGCCCCCCCCCCCTGGCCACTCAAATCCCTTAACCTGTGCATCTATCCAGACCCATGCTGCCAGTGGCTCCAGTGCCAGCGCAAATAAGTAGGGAGAAAGAGGACAGCCCTGACATGTGCCACGCTCTATGGAGAAGGGCTTTAAGACCGCATGACCACTCTAACAGAAGCTGTGAGATTCGTATAAGGTAGCTGAATATAGGATAGGAGACGCAGTCCAATATTGAGATGCTATAGAAGAGCAAATAGGTACGTCCACCCCAATGAATCAAATGCCCTGTCAATGTAGGCCAGCAGAAATGCTGCTGGACCGTCCAGATGGTCAATCGCTGCTACCGTGTTATGGGCCCGTTGAATATTATGTCGGTCGGCCCGATTGAACACAAAGCCCGCCTGGTCAGGGTGAATGAGGTCAGACATAAAGGGGAGGATAAGATTGGCAAGGGCTTCGGCCAGAAGTTTGGCCTCCACATTCAGCAGTGATATGGGATGATACGAGGAGTGTTGGTCCGGGGGGCGGGCGGGCTTAAGAAATACCGCAATTTCGTCATGTTGCCAATCCGACGGGAGCCTCCCTTCCTCAAGGGCCATATTCACTGCCTCTAAATAGTGGGTAATAAACTGGGACCGAAAGGGCTTGTAAAACTCACACGGGAAGCCGTTGAAACCAGGAGCTTTGCTGGTACGCAGGTCTGTAAGGGCCGCACTCAACTCCTCAGTCGTTAAGGGGGCATCTAATTCCGCCTGTGTCGTATCCAACAGGGCTTTGGAAGGTAAGCCGTCTATAAAACAGTTAATCACGGAGGCAGGTAACACATTATATGGGGTTTATAGAGAGGCATAGTATGTTGCAAAGCTGGACACTATCTGGGCCGGGTCTGTCAGCATTTGGCCATCGTCGCCCGGAATGCTGGGTGTCGTTAGTGGGTGAGAGCCCGTTGGCATAGGCGATTCAGGAGAGAACATGACTTATCCCCCCATTGATATATTCGACTGTGGGTAGCCAGCCAAGCCTGCCTGGCTTCATCTTGCAGAATGTTGGCGTGTCTGCATGTTGCGCAGAAAGGAGCTAGCGGCGGGTTTGCCCACTGTCAACCCCTCGACTCAGTTGTTCTAATGCTAATATTGGAGCCTCTGCCTGAAACAGTGTTTCCCGGTGCTTCTTCTGTTGGGCGCTGCAAAATTATATGTCACTATTGCCAGTACTGGACTAGACTTTCCGTATTCTTAGAAATGGCCTTTATGAATGAAACATACCAGTCCGTTTTATAAATTACGTCACTAGTTTATTTATTTCACTAATGAAAAAGTTCTTTTAAATCATTTTTTTCATGTTACAAGAAGTTTTTTTTTTGTGCATATATAAACAGATAGAAAAACAATACAATTAATAACATTCAAAACTTTTTTCAATATACAATATCATTACAAAATTGACACACATCCTCCCCATACATTGGCCAAATCATACATACCTCATTCATACAAAAACACAATATTTACAGCAGACTTTTAAGTGACCCTATGTCAAAAAACACAAATACTTTATACATATAAACATGAACATTAATAAATTCCTGAATTTAGAGTCCTACTCCGTCAATACTGTCACTTGGACATAAATCCTTATTTGCATCACAATAATCATCTGTTTATTCAAATTGACAAAGGGTCCGGTCAGACCTGTGGGAAGAGGCACTACGGTATCCTTGATTGGAAGTTTTCTCACCACCTCAAGATGGTGGATTTTTAGGCTAAGGGGGACCCTCCTCAACATATAACTAATTTTCCCGCCTTTCCTTCTGCCAAAAGTAGAGCAGGAAAGAGGGTTTGTACTCCCCCACTATCTGGGGGTTACTGGGTTGGATTTCAAAGGTGGCTTTGCCTTTGAAGCTTCCGACCTGGAAAGGCAATCCTGTCCTGGAGGAGGTGTGAAACACCCATACCCAGAGCAGGTATTGTTCTCTGAGAGCGCTGGTTCTCATTCCGTGAGGCCAGAAACATATCTGGTGGTGGCAGGCTGGTTGTAACCAGCCAGAGACCCCTCTAGTGCTTGGTTAGGTTTCAGGGGACCCTCTAAAGGGGTCTTGTAGGAAAGTGGCTCTGCATATATACTGGACCAAAGGAAGGTACAGTGTGCTCAGAGTCCCTAGAGGTATGGCAGAGGCTAAAGTTAGATATAACCTTACTGTCTAAAGTGGTAGCTTGGTTGAGCAGTAAGGCAGTATCAGAGGACAGTGTAAAGCATTTGTTGTACCCACTCAGTCAGCAAATGGTCTCACACACTCAAGAACTGAACTCTAGGCCAATTGTTTTGTATCAAATTATATAATTATTTTATTTTAGAACCAACAAGGTATCAAAAATATACTTTCTCAGGATGAGTTACTTTAGTTAGATTCTTTTCAAATAGGCAATAGACTTTTGAATGCAATAGTTACAGTTTGTTGCAATAGGCAACACAATTTCAAACACAATGCAACATTGAGCTCAATGTGAATTTTCAGTTAAATGCAATTAGTTACTTTGTAGATTACTTTTCTAACCACAGGACTGGATCCTAGATTCAGTCCCGGGGCATGAGCTGTAAACAGTTAAGTAAAAGCGTTTTGGTTACAGTAGTGATTTTTAAGGAATATTATTGTATTTCAAAAGTTGACACTTTTTCAGTTGAAATTACGAATGTTATCCTATGGAAGGAAATTCAATTTGCAGGTAAAGTATTTTCACATTACTTTTGCAATCCAGTGCTGGACTCCTAGGTTCAGCACTGGGACTTCTATCTAAAACAGGCAAGTAAATACGTGTTTATCGTTGGCACGGTTTTTTGAGAATATTTATAAGTTTAAAAAATCGACACTTAGAAAGTTTTTCAGCAAAAAGCAGGCAATGATATCCTACGGAAGGAAATTCAAGTTACTGGTAAGTACGGTTAGAATTACTTTTCACGGTCAGTACTGGGCTCAAAGATGCAGCACTGAGGTCTCTCCTGATAACAGGTGAATAAATCGGTATTCCTAGTTCGGCTGGTTTTAGATGAATATTTTAAAGTTCTGAAACTCCACACTTAGAAACTTTTCTGGTGAAAACCAAACAATGGATTCCTATGGAAGGAAATTCAAGTTGCTGGTAAGTGCGGTTAAAATTACTTTTCAGGGTCAGTGCTGAACTAGCAGATGCAGCACTGGGTTCTCTCCTGATAACAGGTGAGTAAATCGAAATTCGTTGTTCGACTGGTTTTAGATGAATATTTTAAAGTTTCAAAACTCCACACTTGGAAGAATTTTCAAGTGAAACCAGCCCATGTTACCCTATGGAAGAAAAGTGAGTTATCGGCTTTTGGGTAAGTACTCGACTGGCAGAGTTATGGTTTTGGGCAGAGAGTCAGCGGTCTCCCAGGGTCAGGTAAGTACAGTTGGTACACCCACAGGGGCAACCGGGTGCAGAGGTAGTTAGGCGCAATGTTATCCATTGAGAGGCAGGGGGCCTTCGGTTGGTCGCTGCTGGCTAGCAGGCCATGCGGCTGTGGTAGCTGGGCTCCTGGTCACTTGCTCAGGACAAATGGGGAAGTAGGTTAGGGCAAAGGTTGTACAGCCAGGGGCACTCGGGCAGCTAGGTGTAGGGTGCTTTTAAGCCATTGGGCGCTCAATGTTATTCAATGGAGATCTTGGGAAGTGAACAAAGGCTGCAGGCTCAGGGACGGAGGATCTTCTGGAGCGACCAACACTTCGAGGGGTAAGTTGGGATCTTGGAGGATAGGTAGGCACCCAGGAGTTGGGCACAGGGTGCCGTGAGGCACCGGGTGCAGGTGTGTCTTTTGAGGTCAGGAAATCTTACCCCCTGCGGTTGGAGGGGTCCCTTGTCCTGAGGCTGCATGCGTCGTCGAGGAGGGTCCTTGGGCACTGGACTTTGGGTCACAATCGCTGGGGGGACGTCGTCCTCATGGTGTTGGTCCAATCCAGCACAGGTCAGGCTTGGCGGGTGCAGAGTGTGCAGGGTTTGCTGTTCGGGGCTGATGCCAGGGCTTGTTACTTGCTTTGAACAGTACCACTGCTCGTGGGAGACCCGGGTTATCAGAGTCACATGGCAGTCAGGTCCTCTGGGGTTTTTGAGGTTGCTGACCACTGGAGGCGCCGGGGTTTAGCAGCAGCAGGTTCAAGGGTCGACAGGCCCGTAGGGCGGGAGCCAAATCAGTTGGTGTCTTCCTCTTTTTAGCAGCCGCACTGCAGGTCTTCTTGTTTCTTGTTCTTCTTTCTTGTTTCGGAATCTAGATCTGGGGAAGGAAGGTTCAGGATGCCCCTAAATACTAAGTTTAGGAGTGTTACAGGTAGGGTGAGGACAGGGACCAATGGGTCCCTTCCCTGGGGTGTGTACACACCCTATCCTGCTCCTCTCCTGTGGGAGGGGGGCAGTAGCCTATCTCTGATTGGGCAGGGCTCCCCATCCTCAAGATGGCCAGAGCCCGGAGTTGTGCTTCACCTGGTCTCTCCCACCTGAGAGGTGGAGTTGGCACAGGCTGGCACACCCCCTTTCCTCACTGAGGGTTTCCCGACAGTCTTCCCACCAGAGTGGGGGTCAGAAATTGTGGGGGCCAATTGCTGAGTACAGCAAGTGGCCCGGAGAAGCTCACTAAGGCGGAATGCCTTTGAAACCTCCCCTGCCCATCCTGGGGGAGGAGACCTAGCACCTCACCCAGGATGTGCATTGTTGCAGGCTCAGGAGAGTGGGGGCTCTCCACCCAGAGGTCCAGCAACATGTCTGCTGAGTGGCAGCCTAGGCAGCCTCTCAGACAAGACGTGGATCGTAGGTTAGGTTTCAGGGAGCATCTCTAAAATGCCCTCTGTAGTGCATACAACATTAAATCCCACACTGGCAAAAGTGTTGGATTAATGTGCTGAGAAGTTTGAAATCAAACATGCCAGTCTTCAGTGTAGCCATTATGGTGCTGTGTAGTTGTAATGACAAGCTCCCAGCACCATATACTCTTAATGGCATCACTGCACTTACAGTGCCCAGGAATGGCCCTGTGTACTGTAGGGGCACAGGGCTCATGCACCTGTGCCCACACCACTGGCATAGGGCATCCAGCTAGAGGGGTGGCTGATGCCAGGGCAGTGGGTTTGTGGGCATGGCACACAGAGATGTGTACCATGTTGACTCTTTGCTTACTTCTGCACCAGGACACTCAGCCTGCAAAGGCAGCGTGTGTGATTCAGGGTACATGGTCCCTAAGGGTGGCACAATAAGTGCTGCAGCCCTTAGGGGTCTTCTTTGGTCACAATGCCCTGGGTACCTAGGGTACCATTTACCAGGGGCTCATATGTGGCCAGAGATGCCAATTGGGTTTAGGCTTTAGTACAGTTTTTTAGGGAAGGAACACAGGCCCTGGGTACCTGATTGTCAGGGACCCAGGGCACACCAAGGAAAAGTGCATCAGGTATCAGGCAAAAAGTGGGGGGGGGTTGCTGCAACAGAAACCCACTTCCTTACAGGTCTCCTGTGTGAATGTATTAATAATAAACACAAAAGGTATCAAAGGGTCTACAGAGAGTGCCTGAAGTGAAAAAACCACCTAATGTGAACACTACATCTATCTCCCAGATGAGTCACCTAGCCTCAATACGAGGGGGACCGGTCAAGAAGAAGATGCCCATCAGTCACCACACGGATCCGCCCTTCATCATTTGGGATTCTTATTTTGACCCAAAGATGGAACTCCTGTTCCCGCAGAATGAGGAAGAGATGGAAATAGCCCTCATCTGCTAGGCTAGATGTCAGTGGAATCCTACCAGTCTAAGTGTGGAGGTGACTAAAGTTGCAGTGCAGATAAATCGAATGTGAGTGAAAAAAGTGTGTTTAAAATTGGGTGAGTGAGTCCTGAAACAATTTTTATTCTGGTGTGACTCACTCCACCAATGTTAAAAAGTCATAGGCAGCCTATGAAAATTGCTGCCCAGGTGTGAAAATAAGGTCAACATGTTTCAGCAAATAATGGACTATTGCGTCCTTGCTTTCTTCAGGACCTAACCAGCTTTTGCTACCGCAAACGTGAAAATAATCAAAAAAAGTGTGGTCATCAGTGTCTAAGAAATAATATTTAGATCAAATTCGAGATCACCTGATTCTCTATGTGTCCTTGCTTCATCTTTTATCACGAACTGTGTATTTCACTGTGAACAAGAGGCAAGAAAAAATTATGTAGTGAGAGGTTAGGTGAAGTTTCACATCAGGAGATATACCCGTAAATACTATATTCAGAAGATGTATTAATACACACACAACTGGCATCAGTGAGGAATTATTAAGACCAGACATTTTGTATCAAACATCGTAGAAATCAGTGAAGCCATCAAGGATCTATGAACCTCGTCCTGACGAGTGCCCAACCCATGTATTCTTTATGATTTCCCTGGTCACTTACAACATCACATAATGGACTGGACATTGGAGGTCCATATCTGCTTATGCTGATATGCCCACACATAAGGTACAGTGCACCCTGCCTTAGATACAAAGGCCTGCAGTAGGGGTGGCTTACCCATATCTTAAGCAATGTAGGGGTGGCCTGGCATACAGGTTTGTGTGCCATGACGACTCTTCAGATTTTCCTGCACCAAGACATGCAGCCTGCAGTGACAGAGTGTGTAGCCTTGGGAAGGGGGCCCTGGGGTAGCACAACAAGGGCTTCAATCATTAAGGTCCCTTTTCAGTACCCATGCCCTAAGTCTAGGTAGATCACCCAAAAAATTGTCTCTCACTGTTTTCAGTCGACCCACTCTAAAAAGCAAAAATTGCTAAAATATGCCGGGACAGCTGGTGGAAAACCGGGACATGGACTTCCTCAGGTGGTGGTGGCAGACAAGGGAACCCAATTTACAGCTAATTTTTGGAAAAAGTGGTGTTCGGAGTTACAGATTACCCCAAACTTGTCTACCAGCTTCCATCCCCAGACCGATGGCCAGACAGAAAGGGTCAACCAGACACTGAAACAGTACCTTAGATGTTTTGTGGATATCACTACTGAGGCATGGGTAGACAGTTTGTGGTTAGCAGAAGTTGCTTATAACAGCGCACAACACAGTTCTACAAAATACTCTCCTTTTTACTGCTCTTATGGGTATCACCCTTGCTTCACTCCCTTCCACCATCCTGTGGGCCAGGGATCTGTGCAAGAGGTACAGGAATGGATTACACATACCCAAAAAACTCTCCAGCAAGCTCGCAAGGAGTTACAGAAGTCAAAGGTACGATACAAGACTTATGCAGACAAGCATAGATGCGAAGGGCCCACTTACAAACAAGGAGAGTATGTGTGGTTATCCACTAAAAACATAAGATTCAAGTGATACAGCATATTCAATCCTAGATATATAGGCCCTTATAAAATAGTCAAGTTGATCAATCCAGTGGTGGTGAAGTTAGCTCTGCCATCTTCATTGCGCATTCATCCTGCCTTTCATGTTTCCCTCCTAAAGCCCTCATGTTCCAGGGTAAAGAAAACACTGACTCCAGTGGTGGTGGATGGGGAGGATGAGCATGACGTTTGGGGTATTCTGGATTCAAAGATCTACCGCACTAGGTTGTGTATCTGGTGACTTGGAAAGGCTACGGTAACGAGGAAAATTCGTGGGAGCCAGCTACAAGGGTTCATGCTCCTAAGTATGTTTGCATGTTCCACACACGTTTCCCTCACAAGCCTTGTCTCTGTCAGTGTTCTTCGGGGGAGGGATGTACTGTCAGGTTTCACCCGAGAAAACACTGACATTGCTTTCACACAGGGATTGAAACCACAATCCCCAGGATTCTAGGCGAGGATCGCGTTGATGATGTCATCGCGCCTCCGTGATGTTTCTTAGGCTTTGCAGGAAGAACAACGGATGCCCGTTACTCCTCCCGCTGAGACTACACGTTCCCCGAGGTTCTGGTAAGGGTGCACTTGCACCGTGAATGCCCAGCAGTTTTCTAGTTTTCCGCTCAGCGGATGTGGCATTCTTTGTCTACGTTGGAGTTCGTGTTCCCGCTTTCCCGTTGGCGAACCACTGGCAGTGTTCTTGCCGGGAAAAGCGGTAAAGAGCCCCGTTTGCTGAGGAAAGCAAACAGGGGCTTTGTTTAGAGAGGCGGTTGCCTTTCCTAAACTTTGACGTCAGCCTTTCCATTACAATAGGCTAACTATGAAAATCACTGATTAGTGCTGTTTGAAATTTACCACTAAAAAAGGAAGTTGGTACCTGGAATATTTCGTTTGGTTATTTTCTCGGGGAGCTTAAGGCGCTTGGCAAAACTGTGCTTGGTGTTATACTAGGATTTCTTGTATTCATAATATCGGAGTACTGTGAGAATCATGACGACTACTGTTTTCTGAGAAGCATCAGAAACATGGAGTTCAGTATGTTTGCTGAAGAAAACTAAAACGAATATTGGAGTGGGATTATATTCTGTTTTACAAGGCTCCTCATGTTGCCTACTTGGTTTGTTTATTTGCATATGCCTGGGACCTTCTTTATATTGTCTTCATACAGGGGATCCAGATAATAAGCCTGTCAGCCCTGCACCCCTGTACAAGTCGTGGCAATACATGTCTTTGGGTAAGATTATATAACAGGTCTTTGGAGAAAGTGATAGAAACACAGCTAGTGCATTATTAAGTATTGTTTTATTTCTTTAGATGTGTACAGCGACATGTCCTTACCGTATGCTGACTAGGAAAAGAAGAGATGTTATTTTCCTTTACAGGTATATAGAAAAGGTGCTATATATGTTCTGCACCCTTAATCTAGATCCAAGTGTGTATTATATTGTGAGTTACCTGATTGGTATTACATTGCAGGTCTCCCCCCCCCGCTGTTCCCATCCTTCCCTTCCTCCGCTTGATCACTCCATGGTGTCTGTATGTTAAAATCAGACTGTGGTGGTATTGAGAGGTGGACCATAAAGAGCAACATACGATCCTGAGGATTCAAGGCTGCGACATGCAGTCGCCAAAGCCCTTCCCTGTCAAGGTCTGCAGCCACATTGAGAAAGTCTAACTGGGGTATTTGCAAGCAGCGCAGTGATAATATTGTCTCAGACCCGGTGGCTTCCTGGTCTACTCCCTGCTAGACAGACGACCTGAGGGCCTGTCTTTCCCCTCCTCCCTCTACTTGTGCATCTTCTCCAAGGGATGGTGTTTCCACCTCATTTACTGACTGGCAGCCTATTACTGCACCTGGAAGGCCTCTTTGATCCATTTAAGATATGGTTTGAATCTGACCTTTCACCTCTGTTGTCATGATTGGACAATTTGGAAATTAAATTGACTTCTGCTTTGTTGTGTTCTTGTCCACCAGCTCTTACTTGTAAAAATAATGTTTGTAATACTGTGGCCCAGGGGCGTGTAAGCGCAAGCTTCTCCAACATAACTATTTTTTTGTGTGTTTAATATTGTTAATAAAATTATTGACAATCACATATTAATTGGTAATAAATTGTAAAAAAAGAAAGATGAAATAATTGTTCATTAATTATTAATTGGTAATCACATTTGATTTTTTTAATAATGTATTGGTATTTATCAATAATGTATTGTTAATTAATTATTAATTGCTGGATTTTTTTTAATTATTGTTATTTGGTATTGAATCTTTTTTTATTTTGTATTTTATTGTTATTTGTTAATACATTTTTAATAATTATTATTGAATTGCATTTATATTAATTGTTAAATAATTATTTATTAGTAATTATTTTTAAATAATTATTTATTGGTATTGTTAATTAGATTGTTGTAATTTAGTAATTAAATTGTCATTTTTTTACAAACAAATTATTATTTAAATTATTAGTAAGTTATTTTGACCCCTATGCTATCCAGCACTTTCCCTACTATTGCACCCTCTGGAGTTGGAATAGTAATTTTTTACCCCTACGTTATCCAACACTTTCCCTACTGTTGCACTCTCTAGAATTGGAATAGTAATTTTAACCCCTACGCTTTCCAACACTTTCCCTCCTATTGCACCCTCTGGAGTTGGAATAGTAATTTTTACCCCTACGCTATCCAACCCTTTCCCTACTGTTGCACTCTCTAGAGTTGGAATAGTAATTTTAAGCCCTAAGCTATCCAACACGTTCCCTACTGTTGCACCCTCTGGAGTTGGAATAGTAATTTTTATCCTTACGCTATCCAACACTTTCCTTACTGTTGCACCCTCTGGAGTTGGAATAGTAATTTTTACCCCTACGCTATCCAACACTTTCCCTACTGTTGCACGCTCTGGAGCTGGAATAGTAATGTTTACCTCTATGCTATCCAACACTTTCCCTACTGTTCCACTTTCTGGATTTGGAATAGTAATTTTTACCCCTACGCTATCCAATGTTTACTGTTTTATTTAATGTAGTGTCTATTTTTTTTATTGTATTTGTTATATATAGTTTTGATATTTTTATTTATATGATTGCTGTATGTGTATGTATGTATTTATAATTTATAAAAGGCATTTTAACAATTTATAAGTTTTTAGAGTAATTAATTGTAAATATTATAAAGTAAGAATATATATTATATTTTATAGATATATTTTAATTTTTTTATACATTATATGCATTACTTATAATTTTAAATATATTGTTAACTATGTTTATTTTAATTATATGTATTATTTATTTAAATGGACATTATTTTTTATCATTAAAAAAATGATAATTTTTACAACGATATTTTTTACAACAATATGTTTTGCCGATATTTTTGTACTTACCTTAATGTAGATAGGACTTCGATATTCTTGATGTTGATATTCCGCCTCCAATATTTTTGACATCGATATTTTTGACATCGATATTTTCAACGTCGATATTCTGTCAGTGATTCACCTGAAGTGACTACAGAGCTGGGCAACACAAATAGTCTGAAGGCAGAGCTTCTGTGCAGAATGTAACAACTGGAATCCTGCACCCAACCTCCTACCAACGGGAGTTCCACCGATAACTGTAATTTTTCGACTACTCAATTACAGAGACTCAGATGTGTTACTACAGGTGGAGTGATGCAGCAGGGACCTCCACAGTGGGGAAGCAAGAATCATGCTGTTTCCAGACCATATACAACAGGTTAAAAAACTCTGATGGTCGGGGAGCACAGCTAACTGCAGATGAAGATGTCCTTTTGCTAGTGTGGCTCCTGCATTCCACTCACCCAATCCCCGACATCCAACAATAGATCGTTATCCCGCAGCCCCAGGACGACTGATTTCAATGATGGAGGCTGCAGGGATAACAACATGATTTTTCTCAGTATCCCTCCTTAGAGACAACAGAGATTGTGGAGGGCGGCCCGAAACACCATGCGAGGCTGTGGCCCCAGGTGCCAAGATGACCCAGAGGGTGCGGCGTGGTAGCAATGAGTGGAGCTTTTGACTGAGCCTGCAGGCACAGTACTGCAGCTGCATTCCCCTTGAGGGCAGAAACGCTGCACAAGTCCATACACTTCATGGTCGGGCTTCTCTCCGACCAGGGCAGGCCGGTTAAACATCCAAAACTATTTGCCCAAAATTCAGAGAAGCCACACGCAGGAAAGTTGAAATCTGTGTTTAATTAGAGCAAGCTGCAAGGCGCTGGAAAGAGGTGTTCACTGGATCAATGAAGGTGCCTGACGCGTTTCATGCGCAAAGCGCATTTCTTCAGAGGCAATGGAAATCAGCTGCACGTAGCTCCAATAGTCTTTGTGAGAGTTTTGGATGTTTAACCGGCCTGCCCTGGTCGGAGAGAAGCCCGACCATGAAGTGTATGGACTTGTGCAGCGTCCTGGGATGCAGCACATTAAGGAGCAGGAAGGACGTGTGGAGTAAGTTATAATGTGCACAGCGCTGTGTTTGGAGGTTTTCCTAGCCCACTGGGGTTTTCAAACTTTTGAATCCATTTCACAAGCACGAGCTAGTTAATCCAGCGGAAAATGAACTACTTATACCAGAATGCCCGGGGTGTGCCCACGCCCTTGGTCACGAAGTGAATACTTTAAAAAACTCTCACAAAGACTATTGGAGCTACGTGCAGCTGACATTGACAAAGGCGTGTAGCCGAAACGCGTCTGTCGGGCAGCTTTGATTTGTGATTAATACATTGAGAAAATCACCCCTTGAGTGTGCCTCAATCTTTGCTCCAGGAAATAGGAGGAGTTTCGCACAGGAATATATATATATATATATATATATATATATATATATATATATATATATATATATATATATATATATATATATATATTTCAACACTTCACTCGGAAATGAGGCCGCTCACCACTCGCAGGTCGGTTTCCAAAACCTTTATTCGAGAAACATGCAGCTTACAAGTCCCGTATTTTCATCCTTTGGCCTTACGCGTTTCGAAGCATTTGCGCTTACACATTTATTGCCCTCCAATGGGAAAAAAAGGACTACATCTCCCAGCAAACATTGTACTTTGAAATTTGGGCACAGCTGGGGCCAATTGCAATTATAAGAAAGCACGTGGGAGATGTAACCGCTATGAACTGGATTCCTGTGATGCGGCCTCTGATGAGAAGCGCAAATGCTTCGAAACGCGTAAGGCCAAAGGATGAAAATACGGGACTTGTAAGCTTGTGAGCGGCCTCATTTCCGAGTGAAGTGTTGAAATATATATATATATATATACACACACATATATATATATATATATACACACATATGTATATATATATATATATATATATATATATATATATATATATATATATATATATATATATATATATATATATATATACCACCAGTCTCTTCTTCGCAATAAAGAAAGAGTGTGACCAGCTACGGGGGGTACAAACAGTTGGCTTTAATGATGATACAAGCGCTGGCAAGCAAAAGGGTCCCTGAAACGTTAGGCAGACGTGTTTCAGACTTAGTTTGTCCTTTCTCAGTGCCCGTTTCAATTGTGTCCTTCTTGTTACCAGGGATTCAAGGCTCCGATGTATTAAAGCCGTGGCTTTTACATATATATATGTAAATTTGTATATAATTTTAAAATTATGAAATAAATGAAAATTAATAGTTTATTGTTGTAAAGTAAATATATATATATATATATTATTATGTATGTGTTTAACTTTTTTTAATTAAATTAATTTATTATATATTTGTTAATTTAGATTAAATCTACTTTATTTTTATATTAATTTTATTATCTAACATATTTACCATTTATTATTTTATACCGGTTAGAGCAGGCAGACCCTGAAGCTGAGGTCAGACCCAGGACCAGGGTTCAATTCCCGACGCGGCAGGGTCTTGAGCTCAAAATGTCCACGGACTCGATAATTCTCGCTTCGGTGCCTGCCCTAATCATGGGTTCACACTCTGCAACTCTGGGCATTAAGCTTGCTTAATCTCCACAACGGCCCCCCAGCGGCGGGATGCCTGGCTTTCACCTTGGGGATGCCCTATCTCACAGGAAAAAGCCAGGACGGGTTCCCAAGGCAAGCGCCGAAATGCCTCCTGGTGATTCGAGCGCTATATAAGAACATACAAAAAAAAAATATATATATATATATATATATATATATATATATACACACACACATATATATTACCTAGTTTCCATAGGAAAAGCGTTTTTTTCTTTTCCCAATAACTTTGGCGCCGGTTGACGAATCTTTGCGAAATTTCCAAAACTTGTGGGGCGCTCCGGTCAGCTCCCATCTTAAAAGTTTTGGGATGATTCGGCAAGAGGTGGCCGAGAAAAAAGGGAGGCTTCAAAACATGTTTTCTCCATGCTAATTTCCTTCGGAAACTTTAGACACGGCTACAGCACGAACTGCTGAACGGAATTTGTTAAATGGTGTAAATCCGTTCAGTAGTTCCTGAGAAATTCAAAAAATAGAGGTTGGAAAAACAATTTCCCAATGGAAACTTTAGACATGGTTACAGCTCGAACTGCTGAACGGAATTACATCAAATTTGGCAAAAAGGTAGCCATTGGTTCAGAAAGAGACTTTTTTTTTAAAATGGTGTAAATCCGTTCAGTAGTTGCTGAGAAAATAAAAAAATAAAAGTTTTGATATATAGAGGCGCAGTGGATCCGCGCACCCTCCCGATCACAAGCTTCATTCTAATTGGCTGTCAACACTCCAAACCAGGAAGTGTTGGTAGCCATCTTGTGACTTGGTTAAAAGAGAAAAAGAAACGCGAAAAACAAGAAAATGGGGCAGTGTAGAAACACCCTGACTCCCTAGGCCTGCTCAGGGGGACCCGCAAGGACCCCCAGGGCCCAAAAAAGCATTATCATTTTTTTTAATTGTCCGAATTCATGCTGGGTGCGCGAATCCGGGCGAGAAAATTTAAAAAAACGAAGCGTGGGCTCCTGGGCTTCATTGGATTGAAGCCCCCAGGTTCGGCCAGGTCCTGGGAGCAGTGAAAAAAAGTGTGGGGGGCCCCATCCCCCACACACTGTCCCAGGGACCGCCACCTCCCCGGGCTTGATTAAAGAGTTGCGGGGGCACGCAGCCCCCCCAAGCCCCGGGGACCGCCACCCCCGGGGCTTTTAATAATTATTCAGCAGGGGCACATGGGGGACCGCCACACCTCAGGGCTTTTTAAAAAAAAAAAAAATACACCTGTGTCGGGGGGCTCGAGCCCCCCTCACACACCGCGGTGTCCACCACCTCCCGGGGCACTAAAATTCAAATGCGGGGTTACGTCACGGACTCCCGAGCCCCAGGGACCACCACCTCCAGAGGCTGTGCAAATGTGTGGAGGGGACGTGCGGCCCCCCTCCTCGAGCCCTTGATGGATTCCTGGGGTCCAACTAGCCAATGAGGTACCTCTAGTAAGCGCCACAGAGCTGCGTTGCAGAGAGGTGTGAAAAGGGGCATGGCCTTTGAACGCCTCTCTGCAGCGCAGGTCTGTGGCACTTACTGGAGGTACCTGGTGGACTAGTTGGCCCCCAGGGACCCACAAGATTCAAGGGGACGTAATACCCCAACTTAAAACGTGCCAGTGGTGAAGGGAGGGGACAGGGCCTGAGGTGACATGTTTGCAAACACGCCCTGTGGCAAGTTTTAGGTTGGGGAATTAATTCCCCTTCAATCCTGGTGCCCCTTGGGGCCAACTAGTCCACCATGTACCCAGTGAATCACCCACTTAAACATCTATGCACAAAGTCACACACACCCCACCCACCCAAACACTCAGGCACCAATACAGATACTCAGACAACCAATCAGTAACTCATATAGACACTCATGTAGCTATTCACAAACCCATGCAGCCGCTTACACACCAACAGACAGACGGATACAGACATTCACACAGTTTAGTCACTAACTCATGCATTCAGTAAGATACGTTTAATCACTCACTTATAGAGTCAGTCACGCACCTACTAAATCATCCATTCAGACACTTATACACCCACTCATTCTTCATTACACCTTTCCCTATATATATTAAACATATTTAAACTGTACAGAAACACACAGTCACTGGATGATGTCATCAGTGATGTCTTTTGAGATGTCATCAGTAATGTCATCAGTGATTTTACTGACCATGTCATGAGTGATGTAATATGTGACGTCATCAGCAGTGCATTGCGGGGGCGCGAGTTATAGTTAGCCGAATTAACTGTAACTGGGGAATTTCTGTGGTTTTGTACGAGTGAAATGTCCAACTCACTATAACGCCCCTGAAACCTATGTTTTTTGTGTGTGAAATAATTCAATATTTTGTACAACTATATTTTTTTACATCAATATTTATTTCTTGACAATTTTGTACTTACCTGTTTAAGTATAGGTAGTCGATGTTTTTACATTCTATATTTTTGATCAATATTTTTTACTTGTATATTTTTAACATCAATATTTTGTCAGTGAGCCGACAATATCATGGTAGACAAAACTCAGGTGCAATGCAGGTCAACAGTGACTGACATGGATAGGACATTATCCGGACATTCACTGGTGCAAATGGATTAATTAATTTTCCAAATATATGGCGTGTATTCCCACTTGGCAGCTACTAGTGTCAGCCTAGTGAGAACTGGAGTCAAACCTTCAGAGAGTCCATAACAGATTACTTTGCCTTAAATGCTACTACAGCCAGCACTAGAGGAGTGGATGCATTATAAGTAGTAATGAGGAACATAGCAAGCTCATTAGTAGAAAGGGGTATAGCGAGCTCAAGCATAGTCTCAATGAGAAAGAAACTGGTAACTGACATTCTAGACACAGAGAAGGCTGACACTCCAGCAGAAGGCCGCTGGTGGGGAAGCCCAAGCTGAAATGAGACTTGAGGCAATCCGTGTAGAAATAAAAGAAAAACAATATAATAAGTACTATCACAAAACCGATCTTGCCATCGGGTGCCTGACCAGGAAGGAAAGAGAGCAGGAAGACTGTTGGCCTGGCTGCCGAAAAGAGATCACTCACCGGCTAGTAACACAGCTATTAAAGACACAAATGGTGCTATCATATACACACAAGAAGGAATTAACAGTCTTTTTTGCATACAATAAGACACTTTACAGAGATACTAGACCTGATGTGGGCATTACGCATAAGCCAGTACTGGAAGCGCAAGGACTGTGCCGACTGACGCAGGACCAGCGCAACCAGCTGGAAGAGCCAGTAACTGTAGACAAAATCAAAGAAGCCATAAAAGACCTGAACGTGAATAAAACTCCGGGGTCGGATGGACTTCCGGTGGAATGGTAGCACACTTATATTGGTCAATTATCAGAGAAATTGTTGCAGGTCTACCAATACGGCAGAAGGGAATGCTCTCACATTCAGCCAGAGTGGCAGAGATCATAGTCATACCAAAAGAGGGGAAAACCTTCTAGACTGCAGTACGTACTGTCTGCTCTCCCTATTGAACACAGACAATAAGGCACTAGAAAATGTCCTGGCACATACACTAACACATTCTTGGTTCTCTTACGCACAAAGATCAATGTGGCTTCATTCCAGGCAGGCGTACAGTGCTCATATGATAAAAGAGACGCAACTAAGAGATAAATTTATGGCACAAGTGTCACTAGACATGGAAAAAGCTTTTGACACAGTTTCATAGAACTATCTATTCGCAATACTCAAAGCAATGAATTTTAGCCCAGCATATATAGCAAGGATCATACTATTTTACACCAACCCAGTTGCTAGTGTTAGGACAAATCTCTGTTGAATGGACTCTATAGGGTGGAACACAAACAGGATGCCCATTGTCACCACTGCTTTATGCAGTGGTGGCCGAACCACTGGCCTGCCAACTTAGGTCCTCACTATCAGAATGAGCTACAGCTGTGAAAGACAGGGGACATCTGGTATGGCTGTACGTGGATGACATGCTCCTCTATTAGAACAGACCAGAGGAAGCATGCCTGTGCCCAATATATGAGAAACTGAGGCTTTTCATTATATGGGAGTTATGATAACCTCCTTGGAGCAGGAATGGCATGCCCTAAACACTGATAGACTCATACTAAATATTGGGCGATCTATAAACTTTTGGACTTCCCTGCCCTTATCACTAGCTAGCAGAAAAGAGATAACTAAGATGATAGAACTACCTAGGTGTTTGCATCTCTTTCAGTGTAGTCTATATGAAATCCCTGCAAAATACACCAAACAACTGCATTCTTTAGTGAATATACTCACATGGGGGGAAGAAGAAAAGTAGAGTAAAGATTGACACTCTTACCTGTAGGTATGAAGAGGGAGGTCTGAGAGTCCTATACATGGAAGCTTACTATCTAGCAGTGCAATTGCAATTTATAGCCAGTTGGTTTGACACAAACACTAATATAGATGGAATCCTATTACACTTACCTATAAAATTAATCGAGATGCCAGGAGCCCTAGCTGGTAGCCCACACATACTACAAGACATGGCACAGCTCTGTAACCAATACTGTAGATGTTGGGGAAACATATCCCATATGCTGCAGCCTTACAGGTATGGTGCCTACTGGAGTTTCTCCACCTAGAAGACAACATGAACATGACATGATAGGCTAGAAGAGAGGGGGCTACAACACACTAGCTGGCATATAGGAGACAGATGAGATGTCCACCTTTGAGACTATAAAAGAAAACAGTGGTTCCTGTGGAGCAATACAATCTATATTGATAATGGTATGCGCAATCGCAATGTGAAGGGCTTGGCTAAAGTCAGAGGGGGGGGGACCACATACCACGATGATTCAGTATATCACAGGTGTAATTTTATGGTTCAAACAAGGGAAAGGGATATATACAATGAAAAAGAATAGAAAAGCATTTGTGCGTGGTGTCCTAAGTGAAAACAGGAACCTAAGACAGTAGTTATATACAGTGATATGCGCTGGGTAATGGTTTGCTTTCTCTTTGTGTCGACAACGTTTTTACCCCCTTCTTGTTGCGGGGTCTCATCAGGAACTAGGCATGTAGGGACATCTGGTGGTTCGATTGCACAGCTGCGTGAGGAGTGTGTGCCACACATGGTGAAAGAAAGAAAAAGGATACTCCCTTGTGAGTGTGGGAGCGGCCGGCAATCAAGGGATGATTCAGCATTAAAGGTAGTTGTAGTCTGATAGTTTTGCAGGGAACTCTGATTCACGGTATAGCGAGCAGTGATGTGCTCCAGTACCATCTTTGTGTTGACTTAGTGAGGTCTTGACCCGATAATTATGAAGGGCTTCAAATAAGTTGCTGAAGAGTGTGTGCAGCTGTCAGTGTTGCTGCCTCAGTGTTTGAATTGAACATGGTCCAGGATTGTCGGAGATTCCCACGTGCGAAAGACCTCTGAGCAGAGCAGACTAACGCTGCTTTGCTGTCTACGCGGTGAATCGGGAGGGGAAAATAAGAGGCAGAGTGAGAGTGAGAGGAGGAAGAACAAAAGCAAAAGACGATGAGACAGTCGCAGAAAAGACCAACAACGCTGGCATGGGAACAAGGGGCCAGAATCAGAAGAACAAATAATTGATGGACAAGAGCTAACATTAATCAATCTATCTGAAAGAAATATTACACAAACTGAAAATGATGTTTTAAAATTGGTATTAACTTTTTGTCCTAATGTACCTCTAAACTATACTCAGACACGTATTGAACTTTATTTGTTTTTGCGTAAACTTAAATTGTTTAAAGTGCATAGTGGGAGAAGGAAGGTCCGGAACATGACACCACAGAGTACACCTATCTCACCATTACAGTTTGAGGACATAGACACTTTAAGATTACTCCATAAGTTAGAAGACCTACCAGGGGATGAGGGGATGAGAGGACACAAGCGGGGGATCTGTTTGATCCAAATAACATGGACAAGGTGGCACTTACCTTGGGCATTGAAACCGGGGCACCCAGTGAGACAACATTCAGGGCCAAATCCAAATATATACCACAGATTGTGAGGGACAATATTGACATCTTTCATGAGGGGGTCAAGTAGGACATTTTAAAACTCTTAAAGAAACAGTATCAAGGTCCAATATCACCAAATGTCAATGGGAAGCAATAGTAGCCCTACAAAATGATGATAGCATGAAATGAAATGAAATTAGATTTATAAAGCGCATGGCTGCCCTTAAGCGTCCCAGCGCTAACTTAACTGAAAAAACAGAAGACCCTGAGAGAAGGAAAAAGAGAACAAGAGGTTATTCAGCCTTGGGAAAAAGAAAGGTTTTAAGGGATTTTCTGAATTTGAGATAGGAGGGTTCCATCCCGATTTCCCTGGGGAGAGCGTTCCAGTGTCTTGCTGCGTTCAAGGAGAACCGGCGTCCTCCGGTGCGGGCTTTTCTCACTCTAGGGATGGAGACAAGGTTTTCCCGGTCAGACCGAAGGGTCCGTGATGATTTATAGGGACAGCATCATCATAAAACCATCAGATAAGGGTGGAAATATAGACCTGATGAGTAAAGAAGGTTACATACGGGAGGCCATGAGACAACTCAGTAACACAACTTGTTACCTCAAGGTTGATGAATCATTCTCAGGTAAACCTACAGAATAGATTCTTTGACTAAAGGGATGGTTTGATAAGCAACTACTAAATTGGGATGAACATCAATTTCTTAGGAATGAAACCCCCACAGTACCGACCTTTTACTTACTTCCCAAAGTACATAAGGACCCACTTGAACTATCGGGTCGCCCCATAGTTTCTTTTAAAAACTGCTAATTTTAGAATGTTTCCATATGCGTGGATCACTTTTTAGCTGGTTATGTGAGGGATCTTACATCCTATGTAAGAGACACAAAGGATTTCCTACAAAATGTACAGAACATACATTGGGGATCAGATCACTGGTTGGTTTGTTTAGATGTCGAAAGCCTATACACAAATATAAGACACAGAGACAGTCCTAAAGCCTGTGAACTTTTCCAAAAGACCAGGAGCATTCACCTGCTTGAACATACCACTTGTTGCTCCAGATGAGTTAAACCTGTTTAATGGAGAATGTGTTTATGTTTCATGGAGCATACTACAAACAGGTGCAAGGGACTTCTATGGGCACCTGCTTTGCTCCCAGCTATGCCAACTTGTTGGTGGGCTGGTGGGAGAAGCAGGTGCTCTGGAGTGAAACACGAGAACACTGGACAGGCAGGGTAAATATATGGCTAAGGTACATCGATGATATCTTTTTTGTGTGGGAGGGCAATGAAGATGATCTATTGCAATTTGTCATGGAATTGAATTGTAATACTGTAAATCTGAAATTTACCATGCAACATAGCCAATGTACAGTAGACTTTTTAGATATCAGATTAACCATTGAAGACAACAAACTACATACCGACCTGTTTAGCAAGAGCCCAGCAGGTAACTCTTTACTACACTTAACCAGTTGCCATTCCCCGAATATCAGATGGAGCATTCCATTCAGTGAAATCTTGCGAGCAAAAAGGAATTGCAGCTCTACAGGCAATTATGAGAAGAACAAGCACGAAATGATGGGTAGATTCAGAGCAAAAGGGTATCCCCTCAAAATGCTTAAAGTAGAAGCCGAAAGAGCAGATAAGATTGAAAGAAGGGAAGCATTGTACAAAAGCACCTAAAACAAGACAGGTGGAAACAGAGTCCCGATTAGATTGATCACAAGTTACAACACACAGTCCACTGACTTTAGGAAAATCATAAAAAAGAGATAGGATATTCTGACACAAGATCCCATCCTCAAGTTCAAACTAGAACAGAATTCATCCATTACATACAGAAAAGGTCTCTCTATCAAAGATATGGTGGTGCGTTTGTACATGGAACATCGGAAGTCCGATTGGTTGGAAAAGGCAGGAGGGTTCCACAAGTGTGGGAAGTGTAAAGCCTGTAGCCACAGTGAGAATGTCATGGAGGTTACACTACAGAGAACGAACATTTAATGGAAAATCAAGAAAAACATCAGTTGTGTAACGGAGTATGTGGTACATGTAGTCACGTGCCTGTGTGGAAAGTTATACATTGGCTCCACAACCTTCCCTGTAAAGAAAAGAATTCTAGAGCACTGGAGGGCTATAACTATTAAATAATTTAGTTATAGCACGGCAAGACTCTTTCATGAAGCACACAAGAGTGACTGAACCACTGCCAAATACTTAGGACTAGACACTATCCCTAAAAACCCGAGGGGGGGAACTGAACATTAGCCTTACGTAGATCAGAATACAAGTTTATTTTGCAAGCTGGGAGTGTTTTTCCCACAGACATGAATAATGATGAAGAGCTTCATGTTTATTTGTAAACAGTGTGAGGATCTCCCATTTTATCCTTCAGGAGCTAGAGTTTCTGATTAACTGTCAGAATGATTTTTAGTGTTAAGAAACTTTTTCATTTTAGCATATATGTAATACATAACACACACGCTTTTTTCTCTGCCATGGTATGATAGACAGTGTGAACAAAACACCAAATTAATACATTTGTAAGCTGCAAATTATGAGGCATTGTTTGTACCCATACCAAATGTACTGTTAAATGTATTTTTTCATTTATATTTTTTGCACTTATGTATTTCACAAGTATGTATATGAATTATGGTTCACAGTGATTTGTGGCTTCGATGAAGTCTGTTTTCCATGTCATCTGCGTCATGTGGGACGCCCCAAAAAAAGTTTAAAATACGGAAACTCGCTTATCTGGTCATGTGACCAAGACCTGTTTAGGTCGAAACGTGTTGTTGTGCCAGAATAAATATACATTCAACTTCCCGAATTGGGGTGGTAAGTTGCGAGTTCAGTGTGTAATATATATATATATATATATATATATATATATATATATATATATATATATATATATATATATATATATATATATATATATATATATTTTTATTATTTTTTTTTATATATATATTTATATATATATATATATATATATATATATATATATATATATATATATATATATATATATATATATATATATATATATGTATATATATATTCACTGAACAAACCATAGGAATTAGCATTTAAAAAACCTTTGAAATTCATTGAAAAAACCATAGGTTTTAGGGGTGTTATAGTTAGCTGGACATTTCACTCGTACAAAACTATTGAAATTCCTCCGATATAGTTAGTTGTACTAACTATAACTCGCATGCCCGCAAGCCACTACTGCTGATGTCACATATTACATCATTCATGACATGCTCAGTGACATCACTGATGACATCACTGATGACATCATCAAGTGAATTTGGTTTGGTTTGATATTTAAATAAGTATTATGTATATAGCAATGTGCTTTGAAGACTGAGTGGATGTATAAGTGTCTGGATGGAGGATTTAGTAGCACTATGATTGACTGTCTAAGTGACTAATTTAAAGTGTTTCTCTAAATATATGGGATAGTGATTAAACAGTGTGAATATCTATATTACTCGATCTCTTGTTTCGTAAACTACTACATAAGGTGGTTACCAGCTATTTGAAAAGTCTATATTACTTATTAATTAGATAAGTGAGTATTTGTATGGGATAGCGAATGTGTGTGTAGTTGGGTGGGAGGTGTGTGACTGTCCAAAGATGTGTAAATAGTTGATTTAGTAGGTATATGAGGTGAAGACTGTATGTGGAAACAGTTGTTTGGATGAGTGAATGTCTTTATGGGTATGTTGATGAGTAAATATATTTCTCAATGATACATGTCCAACAAACTAGAAATATAAACTGCAGTGTATGTGACAGTTGTTGTAGATAAATGAGTATACATAAGACTCAGTGATTGTATGAGTGACTGTATCGAAAACTTTATACATGTAATAGTGATTTTATAACACACTAAGTATGAGTTAATATCTGAGTTACTATATGAATAATTAAAGTGGTGTTTGTATAAGTTTGTAGCAGAGTAAATGTAAGTATGATCAATTATTTGCATAAGTAAGTAGGATGACTGCACAAGTCAGTATGATGTGTGCTGGTGTGTAATGTCGATGTAGGTGTATAAGTATATTTAATAGTGTTCTATTGATCTTTGTTATTATGTATGAGTGAATCTGTAGGTAAGTGTTTAGATGTGTGTGTAGATGTAGTAATCACTGAGTGGGTTTTTAGAAACTTGTATTGGTGTGACAATAGTTTCAAATATGGTACTCCATATTTTATAATGAGTGTTGAAAGGTTATACTAGTGTATGATGAGATGTATCAGATTCTCACGTGGATGATGTCATCAGTGATGTTATTTGAGATGTCATCAGTGATGTCATCAGTGATTTCCCAGATCATGTCATGAATTATGTAATATGTGACATAATCAGCAGTGGATTGCGGGCGCGCGAGTTATAGTTAGTACAACTAACTATATTGGAGGAATTTCAATGGTTTTGTACGATTGAAATGTCCAGCTAACTATAACACCCCTAAAACCTATGTTTTTTCAGTGAATTTCAAAGGTTTTTTAAATGCTAATTCCTAACTATAACACCCCTAAAACCTATGGTTTTTTCAGTGAATTTCAAAGGTTTTTCAAATGCTAATTCCTAACTATATCTGGCCTCAAACCTATGGTTTTATCAGTGAATTTCGAAGGTGTTTTAAATGCTGATTCCCAACTATAACATGTCTGAAACCTATGGTTTTTTCAGTGAATTTCAAAGGTTTTGTAAATTACTAATTTTAAATGTATTCATTGCTATATTTATTTTTTTGATACTGATTTACAACATCTTTTTACACTATTTATTTTTAGATATTTTATTTTTTAAATTACTTTATACATTACATTACAAAATATACCTTCTCAGAATGAATTACTTTAGTTTAAATACTTTGGAAATAGGCAATAGACTTTTAAGTACAGTACTTACAGTTGTTGCAATGGGCAACACAATTTCAAATGCAATGCAACATTGAGCTAAATGTGAATTTCTATTTAAATGCAATTAGTTACTTATGGATTACTTTTCTAACCACAGGACTGGATCCTAGCTAGAAACAGTCCTAGGACATCTCCTGTAAACAGTTGAGTAAAAGCTTTTTGGTTACATTAGTGATTTTTAAGGAATATTATTGTATTTTAAAAGTTGACACTTAGAAACTTTTTCACATAGAATTACCAATGTTATCCTATGGGAGGAAATTCACTTAGCAGGTAAGTACTGTTATTGTTACTTTTTCTTACTCAGTGGTGGATCCTGGATCCAGCACTGATGCATCTCCTGTAAACAGTTGAAAGAATGCGTTTAAGTCATACAGGCGATTTTTAAGGAATATTAGTAGTTTGTGAAAATGAAAACTTAGAAACTTTTCTGGTGAAAACCAGACAATGGATTCCTATGGAAGGAAATACAAGATACTTGTAAGTACGGTTAGAATTACTTTTCAGGGTCAGTGCTGGGCTAAAAGATGCATCACTGGGTTCTCTCCTCATAACAGGTGAGTAAATAGGAATTCGTTGTTCGGATGATTTTAGGGTAATATTTTTATGTTCGAAAACTCCACACTTAAAAGAATTTCCAAGTGAAACCAGCCAATGTTAGCCTATGGAAGGAAATTCAAGGTACTGGTAAGTATGGTTAGAATTACTTTTCAGGATCAGTACTGGGCACAAAGATGCAGCACTGGGGTCTCTCCTGATAACAGGTAAGTAAAGCGGAATTTGTAGTACATCCAGTAAGCTCCACAAAGCTGCGTAGCAGAGAGATGTAAAAAGGGGCACGTCCTGCACCACCTCTCAGCAACGCAGCTCAGTGGCGCTTCCTGGAAGCACCTGGTGGGCTATTTGGACCCTATGGTCCCTCAGGTTTGAAGTGGAATTTTGTCCCCAACTTAAAACGCACCACAGGGCGTGTTTGAACCTCAGGCCCCGTCCCCTCCCTTCACCATTGTGTAAACACTGTTCTAAGTGTAGAGATTAAGCCCCCTTCAATCCTAAGGGTCCCTAGGGTCAAACTAGCCCACTAGGTACCTCCAGTAATCGCCACAGAGCTGCTTTGCAGAGAGGTGCAAAAAGGGGCGTGGCCTCTGAACACCTGTCAGCAACTCAGCTCCTGGGCGCATACTGGAGATACCTGTTGGGCTATTTGTCCATCAGGGACCATCAGTATTGAAAGATAATTAATTCCCTAACTTAAAACGCGCCACAGGGCGCGTATGCACAGTGGTGAAGGAAGGGGGCGTGGCCTGAGGTGATATGTCTGCAAACACGCCCTGTGGCGCGTTTTAAGTTAGAGAATTAATTCCCACCAGATACCTCCAGTATGCGCCAGGAGGCTGCATTGCCGAGAGGTGTTCAGAGGCCATGCCCCTTTTTACAACACTCTGCAGCGCAGCTCCATGGCGCTTACTGGAGGTACCTGGTGGTCAGGAATGACAAGGAATTAATTCCCCAACTTAAACCGCGCCACAGGTTGTGTTTGCACACATGTGAACTCAGACCCCGCCCCATCCCTTCACCACTGTGCAAACGACCCCGTGGCGCGTTTTAAGTTGGGGGATTAACTCCCCTTGAATACTGAAGGTCCCTGGGGTGCAATTAGCCCACCAGCTACCTCCAGTAGGCGCCACAGAGCTGTGTTGCAGAGAGGTGTAAAAAGGGGCATGGCCTCAATACACCTCTCTGCAAAGCAGCTCCCTGGCACAGCTTGGCGTTTTTCGCGGGGCCAGTTCATCTGTCGTCATAACTTGAGACTCATTAAACTGTGCAGCTTATCAAGGACTGCTTTTCTCCGTGACATTCTTTAGAATAGTCGATATGAATATAAAATACATGTGACATCCATAGGAACTTGCATACTATTGCATTTTGACTGTCATTTACTACGGCCCCCGTGACGCTCATTGGACTTACAAGTGGAGAATTTAGCTATTTCTTTCTTTGCCTCTCTGAGCAATATCCTTGTTCATCTGGATTTCATTCAAATCAACATATTGATTTTGCGCCTATCAAGCCATATTATTTTGACCTAAAAACCCACATAGGTTTCAGATTACTTGACCTTGCCCTGACGAAGCTCCCAAGTTTGGGGAGCAAAACGCGTTGGCTGTCTTGTGCACCTTCAAAAAGAAAAATCAATAAAGAAAAATATATATTTTTTACATGACTCATTGCCGCTGGAATTTACTTTGATTTTGGTGCTGCCTCCACGTGTCTTTGAACTTTTCTCTGGAAATCCAGTGGGACCCAACCACAGCAGGTCTCGGAGGTTGAACAGCACAAGCGACTTAAGATTATATGGGAATTTGAAGTTTGAGGTGCTTTCTTGGTTGGTCCACTGTGGAAAATTGTTTCTCTGGCACATACTGGAGGTACCAGGTGGGCTAGTTGGCCCCGGGGATCCTCAAGATTGAAGAGGAATTAATTCCTCAACTTAAAACACACCGCAGTGGTGTTTGGGTAGTGTAGGGGGTCGTGCCGGGGTTAGGGTTTTAGGGTTTAGGGTAGCGCAGTGGTGATTGGGTAGTGTAGGTGGTCGTGCTGGGGTAGATTTAAGGTTTAGGGTAATGCAGTGGTGTTTGTGTAGTGTATGGGGTCATGCTGGGGGTAGTGTTTTAGGGTTTAGGGTAGTGCAGCAGGTAAGGGCAGGTAAAGGCCTCACTAACTTGAAATCTAACAATACTGCTTGAATAAAACTTTACTCCCCCTGCTGGCCAAAAAACTAGTCTGTCTCATTATCACGTCCTGGACTCTGCTCACTGCAATCTGGGGCACAGGTAGGCTGCAACTCACAAGATGGGGGTAGTGGGGGGGTAGTGTTTTAGGGTTTAGGGTAGTGCAGTGGTGTTTTGGTATTGTAGGGGGTCATGCAGGGGGTAGTGTTTTAGGGTTTAGGGAAGTGCAGTGGTGTTTGTGTAATGTAGGGGTCATGCTGGGGGTTGTGTTTTAGGGTTTAGGGTAGTGCAATGGTGTTTGTGTAGTGTAGGGGGTCATGCTGGGGGTATATTTAGGGTTTAGGGTAGTGCAGTGGTGTTTATGTAGTGTAGGGGGTCGTGCTGGGGGTAGACTTAGAGTTTAGGGTAGTGTAGTGGTCTTTGTGTTTTGTAGGGGGTCGTGCTGGGGTAGTGTTTTAGGGTAGTGCAGTTGTGTTTGGGTAGTGTAGGGGGTCGTGCTGGGGTAGATTTATGGCTTAGGGTAGGGCAATGGTGTTTGGGTAGTGTAGGGGTAGTGTTTTAGGGTTTGGGGTAGTGCAGTTGTGAATGCGTAGTGTAGGGGGTCTTGCTGGGTGTAGAATTAGGGTTAAGGGTAGTGCAGTGGTGTTTGTGTAGCGTAGGGGGTCGTGCTGGGGGTAGTGTTTTAAGGTTTAGGGTAGTGCAGTGGTGTTTGGGTAGTGTAGGGGTTCGTGCTGGGGGTAGATTTAGGGTTGTGCAGTGGTGTTTGGGTAGTGTAGGGGGTCGTGCTGGGGGTAGTGTTTTAGGGTTTAGGGTAGTGCAGTGGTGTTTGTGGAGTGTAGGGGGTCATGGTGGGGTAGATTTAGAGTTTAGGGTAGTGCAGTGGTGTTTGTGTAGTGTAGGGGGTCGTGCTGGGGAAGTGTTTTAGCGTTTAGGGTAATGCCTCTGTTTGTGGCCTCCCTGCAGGAGCTTCTTGCTACTTTGGTAGTTAACAACTCCTCGGTCCTGCTGCTGGGAGATTTCAATTATTGGCCCGGCGATCTCAGGGAGGATTTGGCGTCCAAGGACTTTACGGCCACCCTCCTGTGCCTTAATTTTCAGTCCCATGTTTCTGCTCCCACTCATATTCTTGGCCATACCCTGGACCAAGTATGGTCATCTCAAGATATTGTTTCTCCCCCTAGCATCCTTCCCTGTACCTGGTCCGATCACTCTCTTATCACCTTCACTCTTAATCTCGGTTCCCTTCACAAGCCCTCCCGCCCCAAGAACGTTTCCGCCCGCAGCTGGAACCGCGTGGATCTCCCTTCCCTCTCCTTTGCCCTTGCATCTTCCCCTCCCGATCTTAATGGTCTCCCTCTTGATCTCCAGGACACTGCAGTCAGTAATTGGCTAGCTTCTGGATGTGACCAAGTTGCCCCTGTAAAAATAGTTAAGTCTATCCGTCCACATGAGGCCCATAGATGGTTCAATTCTGAACTTAGGGCTTTTAAATTGGAACTCAGGCGCTCTGAGCGTCTTTGGCGCCGTAATTATTGTCCCGATCTTAAGGCCAAATACAAACGTCTCCTTAACGACTACAAAAAAGCCATTCTTGTCTCCAAGACGAAGTACTTCTCGGAGCAGGTAGCATTATCTGCCAACAAATCCAAAGAGATCTTCTCCTTGGTCTCTAATCTGGCTACCTCTGATCGTGCCTGCCCCAAACTTATTCCCTCCCAGGCCCTCTGCTCTTCTCTTAACGACTTCTTTATTGAGAAGATCGTTAAAATTAAATCTAATATTCCTATCACTCCCTTCTCTTCTCCTTTCCCTGCCCCTCCTGTGTCCAATTCCTCCTTCTCCTCTTTCGCACCTATCTCCTTGGACTCCTTCTTGGCTCTGCTTATCAAAGTCAAGTCCGGTTCCCCCTCTGATTGTGCCCCTGCTCGCGTTCTGAGAACCCTTTTTACCTCTTGCCCCACCACTCCTCTCTCCCTTCTTAATGCCTCTCTTTCAACTGGCTTGGTCCCTTCTTTATTTAAATCTGCAATCGTTTTTCCTATCCTTAAAAAACCTGGCCTTGACTCTTCCCTCCCTTCCAATTTCCGACCTATTTCTCTTCTCCCCTATCTTGCTAAAATTCTTGAAAGTTATGTCACCTCCTGTCTTTCCTCCTACATTGAGCAGAACCACCTCCTTGCTTCCCATCAGGCAGGCTTCCGCTCGGGCCATTCAACCGAGTCAGTGGTGCTTGCGGTTCTCGATGAGTTGAGGGCCAAGGCTGACACCAACTCTCCTCAGGCTTTGGTCCTCCTCGACTTGTCCGCTGCATTTGACACGGTCGATCATACCATCCTTCTTGACCGTGTCAGCGCAGCGGGCATTCGGGGGCCCGCTCTCTCTTGGATCACGTCCTTTCTCACAGGACGCTCACAAGCTGTTCACCTCCCTGGTTTTTCTGCCCCCCCCCCTTCCGGTGTCCTGTGGGGTTCCCCAAGGTTCCTCCCTTTCCCCTCTTCTTTTTAATCTTTACATTCGTCCTCTTATTGTTTCTCTTCTCGATCTGGGGGTCTCTGTGTATAACTACGCAGATGACCTCCAGCTCGTTTTCGATCTCTCCTCTTCCTCTCATTCTCTATCTTTCTTTCGTTCTACTCTGGTTTTCATCTCGGGGTGGATGGGCGCCAATCACCTCAAGCTCAATCCAGACAAGACTGAGCTTGTCTTGACCGGCGGCTCGTCCAGCCCTTGGTCCTCTGCTTTTTGGCCCCCTATCTTTGGTCCCCCTCCCACCCCTGTTCCCTCTGTCAAAACGCTGGGCATTAAGGTCAGCCATGACCTATCAATGCATGGCCAGGTCAGCTCTGTTGTGTCCTCTTGTTTTCTTTCCCTCCGTCTCATTCGGAAAATTTCCCGTTTCTTTTCCCTTGATTCTCTTAAAATTATTATTTCGGCCCTCATCACTTCCCGCCTTGATTATGGAAACAGCTTGTTCGTGGGTATTCCTGCCTACGAAACCCGTCGCCTTCAAGCAATCCAAAATCAGGCTGCTCGACTCATCTTTCACCTTCCCAAAACTCACCATATCACCCCTGTTCTCAAATCCCTTCACTGGCTCCCCGTTTTTCAACGCTCTTTGTTTAAACTAGGTTGCCTAGTCTTCCGGGCTGTTGATCGCTCTGCCCCGGCATTCATCACTTCCTTGATTTCCTCTCACACCCCTGTTCGCACCCTCCGCTCTTCTTCTCTGGCCCTCCTCACTGTTCCCCGTTTCCGCAAATCCCGCACTGGTGGCACTAGATTCTCCGTTCTTGCCCCCCGTTTCTGGAATTCCCTCCCTCTCTCCCTGCGTTCTATCCCCATCTTTTCACACTTCCGTAAAGCGCTCAAAACATTCTTGTTTGCCCAGGCCTACCCCGCTTAACTTCCTCGGCCCTGTTTGTTCTGTCCAGTAGAGCTCAGCGCCAGGAAGCCGCTTGGCCACCGTGCGCTCTATAAATATCTTATTCATGCAGTGGTGTTTGGTTAGTGTAGGGGTTGTGCTGGGGGTAGATTTAGTTTTTAGGGTAGTGCAGTGGTGTTTGGGTAGTGTAGGGGTCATGCTGGGGGTAGAGTTAGGGTTTAGGGTAGTGCAGTAGTGTTAGTGTAGTGTTTGTGTGTTTGTGCTGGGGTAGTGTTTTAGGGTTTAGGGTAGTACAGTGGTGTTTGTGTAGTGTAGGGGGTCATGCTGGGGGTAGTGGTTTAGGGTTTAGGGTAGTGCAGTGGTAATTGTGTAGTGTAGGGGGTAGTGTTTTGGGGTTTAGGGTAGTGCAGTGGTGTTTCTGTATTGTAGGGGGTCGTGCAGGGGGTAGTGTTTTAGGGTTAAGGGTAGTGCAGTGGTTTGTGTAATGTAGGGGGTAGTGTTTTAGGTTTAGGGTTTAGTGTAGCGCAGTGGTGTTTGGGTAGTGTAGGGGGTCATTCTGGGGGTAGATTTAGGGTTTAGGGTAGTGCAGTGGTGTTTGGGTAGTATAGGGGGTCATGCTGGGGGAAGTGTTTTAGGGTTCAGGGTAGCGCACTGGTGTTTGTCTGCTGTAGGGGGTAGTTTTTTAGGGTTTAGGGTAGTGCAATGGTGTTTGTGTAGTGTAGGGGCTCATGCTGGGGGTAGTCTTTAAGGATTTAGGGCAGTGCAGTGGTGTTTGAGTAGTGTAGGGGGTAGTGTTCACCAGGGAGTTAACTGGAAGTCTACTGCTGGTATTGAAAGTGACGGTTCAGTCTGCGTGTCAGAATTTTCAAATTAAATAGAAGAGGATTTGAGATCTCTCTTAAAACATGCCCTAATTTTTCTTCCTACAACACTAACCATAATTTCTATGACAAAATGAACCCCCTCATTTTGTTCCTTTTTAAACTAAATGTTTTAGGTGTTATCAGTTTATTCCAATCAAGATGGCTTCAGGTGTGCCATAATTTTGTCATAAGTAAGACTGTTAGCGCTCTAGTTGTTCTTTAGAACACTCTGGGTAGCTGCAGTAAAACACAAAGGAATCAACTGCCAGGCTGCTCCTGTTGAAATATAACAGGGAAGATATTTGAGATCTCACTTCAAACATGTCCTAATTTTTCTTTCTACAGCACTAACCATAATTTCTAGGACAAAATGAACCCCCTCATGTTATTCCTTTTTAAATTAAATGTTTTAAGTGTTACCAGTTTATTCCAATCAAGATGGCTTCAGGTATGTCATACATTTGTCATTAGTAAGGCTGTTAGCGCTCTAGTTGTTCTTTAGAATACTCTGGGAACCTGCAGTAGAACACAAAGCAATCAACTGACAGGCTGCTCCTGTTGAAATATAACAGGAAGATATTTTAGCTCTCACTTAAAACATGTCCTAATTTTCTTTCTACAGCACTAACCATAATTTCTTTGACAAAATAAACCCCCTTATTTGGTTCCTTTTTAAATTAAATGTTTTAAGTGTTACCAGTTTATACCAATCAAAATGGCTTCAGGTGTGCCATACTTTTGTCATTAGTAAGGCTGTTAGCACTCTAGTTGTTCTTTAGAATACTCTGGGAAGCTGCAGTAGAACACAAAGCAATCAACTGACAGGCTGCTCCTGTTGAAATATAACAGGAAGATATTTTAGCTCTCACTTAAAACATGTCCTAATTTTTCTTTCTACAGCACTAACCATAATTTCTTTGACGAAATAAACATACTTATTTTGTTCCCTCTTAAATAAATGTTTTAAGTGTTACCAGTTTATTCCAATCAAGATGGCTTCAGGTGTGCCATAGGTTTGTCAATAGTAAGGCTGTTAGAGCTCTAGTTGTCCTTTAGAACACTCTGGGAAGCTGCAGTAGAACACAAAGGAATCAACTGACAGTCTCTGCCCTCCCCTTGTTGGATGTACATGTTTTACTCAGAATGTCAGACTTCATTATCACATGACTGAGAAAAATAATGCGAATTTACCGAAAATGTGCTCTCATTTTAGCTTCTGGAGCACCTTCCAAACCTCTATGGGACAAGCATGAGAAAATAGTTTTCTCTCAAACATGATTCATGATATCCCAGCAGAAGGCTTTTTCACCTGGTAAAATCACCTTAGAACACACCACAATTCCTAAAGTGAGTATGGTATCATCAACAAATGATTTATAATGTAACTAAAGTCTTAAAACATTCTATTAACTTCAATGCTTTTTAATGAGGTGCTATCATGTATATTGGTCCCAAGATGACTGCCAACACTTCTTGGATGAAGTGCTGACAGCCAATTAGATCGCACAATGAGATGTGTCGTTAGGCTCCGCCCAGATATATATGTAATTTTTTCCTTTAATATCTAAAAAACTACTGAACAGATTCACACCATTTAAGCAAAATGCACTAGTCTGAACTGAGGACTACCTCTTTGCCAAATTTGGTGTAATTCCGTTCAGCAGTTCGGGCTGTAGCTGCGGCAAAAGGTCCCTGTGGAAAATTGCATGGGGAAAACATGTTTTTGGTCCCCCTTTTTTCTTGGCCCCCGCTTCACGAATCACCCCGAGACTTTCAGGATAGAAGCGGAGCGGACCTGGCCATTAGTTTTCAAAATTTCGCGAAGATTCGTCACCCAGCGCCAAAGTTATTCCAAATAGAATGTTGCAGATTTCCTATGAAAAATAGGTCCTAACTATGTCTACCTACTGGTGACCACCAGTAGGTTATATATATATGTTTTGGAAAATCGCCGCACTGCAGACTGCCGCTGCCCAAGTCCAGAAATGACGAACAGTGAACCCTGTAGTTGCTGGTGCAGAAAGGTGCTTTTATTAAATAAGTGGCACAAAAGGGGGTGGTGATGGACGGAGCATCTGAATCAATCAAACACTCACACCCAGTCAAAAGATCTGGGTGTAATCCTTCACCGTTCTTTAGCCCACTCTGCCACCCCAGTTCAGACATGGCTATATGCAAATCAGTCTGATCCTGTGCCTCATGGGAACAGTCCAGCCCGAACTGCCAAGCCATGTCTTCCCTGGACCGGAAACAAGCTTCCGAGGACCGGTTTCTGGCATTACAGCCGTCTTCAGCCCGGCTTGCTTGAATCCAATGGCAAAGTGAGCAAAGGACTCACGTCTGAGCATACCCTGCCACACTTATGGCGGCCAAAAGCGGTACAAAAGGGGGTGGTGATGGACGGAGCATCAGAATCAATCAAACACTCACACCCAGTCAAAAGATCTGGGTTTAATCCATCACCGTTCTTTAGCCCACTCTGCCACCCCAGTTCAGACATGGCTATATGCAAATCAGTCTGACCCTGTGCCTCATGGGAACAGTCCAGCCCGAACTGCCAAGCCATGTCTTCTCTGGACCGGACACAAGCTTCCGAGGACCGGTTTCTGGCATTCCAGCCGTCTTCAGCCCGGCTTGCTTGAATCCAGTGGCAAAGTGAGCAAGGGACTCACGTCTGAGCATACCCTGCCACACCTATGGCGGCCAAAAGAGGTACAAAAGGGGGTGGTGATGGACGGAGCATCTGAATCAATCAAACACTCACACCCAGTCAAAAGATCTGGGTTTAATCCATCACCGTTCTTTAGCCCAACCTGCCACCCCAGTTCAGACATGGCTATGTGCAAATCAGTCTGACCCTGTGCCTCATGGGAACAGTCCAGCCCGAACTGCCAAGCCATGTCTTCCCTGGACTGGAAACAAGCTTCCGAGGACCGGTTTCTGGCATTCCAACCGTCTTCAGCCCGGCTTGCTTGAATCCACTGGCAAAGTGAGCAAGGGACTCACGTCTGAGCATACCCTGCCACACTTATGGCGCCCAAAAGCGGTACAAAAGGGGGTGGTGATGGACGGAGCATTTGAATCAATCAAACACTCACACCCAGTCAAAAGATCTGGGTTTAATCCATCACCGTTCTTTAGCCCACTCTGCCACCCCAGTTCAGACATGGCTATATGCAAATCAGTCTGACCCTGTGCCTCATGGGAACAGTCCAGCCCGAACTGCCAAGCCATGTCTTGCCTGGACCGGAAACAAGCTTCCGAGGACCAGTTTCTGACATTCCAGCCGTCTTCAGCCCAGGCTTGCTTGAATCCATTGGCAAAGTGAGGAAGGGACTCACGTCTGAGCATACCCTGCCACACTTATGGCGGCCAAAAGCGGATGTTAATAATATTGATTTTTTTGTGTTTTGTATGTATTTATGTTTAAAGTCTTTATACATTTTGTAATGTGTGTTTGAATTTTTTTAAAGTAATGAATTTTATTTTAATAAATGTTCGCGTAATTCAATTCCGTAGCGGGTTGTGGGTTTATTGGGGAATAGGGTGAGAAGTAATTTAATTATAATATATTTTTTATGAATTATTTAGAATTAATTAATTATATGTTAATTACTTTTTGCCTAATTTAATACTGTTACGGGTTGTGAGTTTATAGGGTGGGAAGTAATTGAATTGAAATAAATTAATTTATTATTTTATTAAGTAATAATGTAGTATTTAATCATTTATATTGTTAATTAAGTTAATTAATTTATTATTAATTAATTATAAATTGATTAATAACGATTAATAATTAATCTGTAATTGTGTTCATTGGGATTTTTTTATTAATTAGTTATTAATTAGATATTAATTATCACTAATGAATTTGTAAATATGCTGATTGTGTACTTTTTTATGAGCAGGTTGAGGGTTGATAGGGTAGTAGGGTGGGAAGTAATTTAACTTTAATGTAGTTTTTATTATTTTTTTCATAAATGTATTAAAAGTTATTTTATAGTGTTTTTATGTGAATTAATTTAGATTTGATGGTTATTGTTAATTGTTATTAGTTAACTAATTTATTGTTAATTAAATATGTTAATTTATTACTATTTCACAATATGTAGGTGACGTTTATAGAGGAAAATGGTGTCAGTTAAATCAATTATGAAAAATTCCCACCCGCTGTCCAACACTTTTCCTACTGTTGCATTCGCTGGAGTGGGAATAGTAATTTCTTACCCTCCCACTATCCAACACTTTCCCTACTGTTGCACTCGCTGGAGTGGGAATAGTAATTTTTACCCACCCGCTATCCAACACTTTCCCTACTGTTGCACTCGCTGGAGGGGGAATAGTAATTTTTACCCACCCGATATCCAACACTTTCCCCACTGTTGCACTCGCTGGAGTGGGAATAGTAATTTTTATCCACCCGCTAGCCAACACTTTCCCTACTGTACCACTTGCTGAAGTGGGGATAGTAATTTTATCCCCTACGCTATGCAACATTTTCAGTATTGTTATATTTAATGTAGTGTAAAATATTGTTTTAAAAAAAATATTTATTTTAATGTTGTAACTTATAATATATAATGTATTTTTATATTTATATTATAGGTTTATTTATATATATATAATTATATTTTAAATTATGTTTTTAATATTTTATAATTACAAATATTGATTATTTTTTATATTAAGTTAATATATATAAAAATATTTTTTATTGTTTACATTCAATTATTAATTACTTTTAATCTTTTTTTGTTATTTTTAAGTATGTTTTACTTAATTATATTTATTATTTCATTCATTTTTTATTACTTAAGATATTTTAAAAAGTCGATATTTTAGCAAACTATATAATTAACAATGATACTTAGGATTCAATATTTTTCTACTTACCTGTTTGTAGATAGGAAGTCGATATTCTGTCACTCGATATTTTTACCTCAATATTGTGGCAGGTCGAAATTCTTCTCCTCGATATTCTGTCAGTGATCTTTCGTGATGATGTTATTGTTTTAAATATAAAGAAGAGGAGTGAATCCAAAATATATAGATGTTTTATGGCATTAGGAAATGTAGGTACTGTTGTGGGCCCTAGCTTGCGGTATACTACTACTGATGAAGAACTGTGGAGACAAACGTTTGTGGGCAGGCTTGCTGAGACATTTTTACTTCCAAATATGAGTCCACAGCAGTACAGCAGGGAATCCACAAGGTGATGGATTACCGCACCTTATCATTTAGGTTCAAAAACAGAGTTTCTATTGGCATGTAGTAAGAAAAGGACCACACTTTTCAGGGAGGAGTCAAACCGAAGACCCTAAACTCTGTGATAGACCTGAATCGCAAGGAACCCATTCTAGATATGTAACGGTAAATAGAGAAACAGCTACGTAAGGCGTTTCTAAACATTCTTAGCAATAAAATTGACTAGTTAGAAAAGTTTATGCAAAATACAGTATTTAAAGAAAGGGCCATTCCCTAAAGTTGGACATAGTACTTCCATTCTAGTGAGAGAAGAAGTAAGGAGTGACTGATAAACAACATTGGATGCTAGATGGTAGAACAAATAGAGTCTATGGGCAGAATGGCAACATTAGTAGTGGTATGATGTGCAAAGGGTAAAGTCAGAGTATTCGTCAACCTTTGGGAGCTGAAGAAAAACTAATAGATACGTTTCCATCACCAAATACGTCTGAAATGTTAACACTTATTAAAGATGAATGCAAGATTAGTACCTTCAATTTATTGGCAGTCTGTCATGAGGTACCTCGCTTTTAAACTCTATCACCCAGAGGAGTGTTTTCAATTTTTTTGAAAGTCATTTGGCCTGGCATACACAGTCGCTATGTTTCACCAACTTGTGCATGAAATGTTTTTTAGTGTTAACTACAAAGTAAGACAGTTAATGAAAAAAGTGAAAATGTGATTGGAATTTAATATGTAAAAAGGTTTTCCAGAATGTAAAACCTACTTTAACATATGCACCTGCATTGCAGACTGTAAGAAATTGGGTTATTACTTGAATGGGGTTCAGAGCCTCACTTAAGTAATAGTGACAGTCCTTGTCAGGCTGAACCACAAAAATCACTAAATAAAACGTTGCTTAAACCTTCGATAGCCTTGCACAAAAACAGTCAGGCTTAATTTAAAGGCAATATGTAAAGTATTTATGAAGCACTCAAATAGTAATAAAGTGCAAACACACCATAAGAAAAATCACAAACAGATTTAGAAAAATAAGGGCACATTTAATAAGTAAAATGGCACCAACATGAAAAAATACCAATAAGTAGAACCAGAGATATGAATTGTAGACGGTTTCAGTAGAAATAGCACCAGAAAGCACAAAGGGAGAATCACTTTTAACTGGTTGCACTGCACCGGGTCAAAGTGAATAGTTAAGGCCAACTGGGCTAGAGCACAGGTCCGATACAGGGTCCACATTCATCCAGTGAAAAGTTAAATTTCTAACTGAGTGCCTGATTTAGATCTTGGCAGGACTACAGTCGCCCCGCCGTGGCGGTTTTTCCAAGTACTACATCAAGCTGACGGCGATGCGCCCCTCGTGTTTAGATGTTGCGGCTATAGACAGTATACTGTAGTGGCTGTGTTCTTTTCAGCTGGTTAACAGTTCTCTGCCGCTGTCAGGCTAGTGGGTTTGCGCCGATTTAGATGTTGACATTGTACTGGCAGAGTGCTGGAGGCGGTTGGCTGGTGGAGGGAGTTCCTGGTGGAGTGTCACTGGTAAGTAAAAAGTATTAACATGTCAATTCTCATATGTGTCATGTTTGCATGAACATATGTAGGCAATATGCTATGTCTCTTTGTATTACATCCTGCATGCTACTCACACAACGTGCACATATTATTCAATGCCCACCCACAGACACCACTAGTACAACACCTCTAAGCACTTTTTTTTTTTTTACATGTCAATACAGGTGTGTTTATGTAGGAAAAACTACTGCATTACACCTATGATAAATAGTGCATGTAAGAGCAATGAAGGAATATCAAGGCTACAGCAATTGTCCACATATGATACATAGGACAATTGTACAAGGGGCATACCGTTGATCTTAGCGACAACAGAGTGATTTAGCATCCTGGTGGAGTCGGAGCAGCAAAAGAGGCACCTGGACTATGGGGGTATAAGACATAAATGGAAGCAGAAAGCAGGAAAAAGGTGTGTTTTTAACTAATTTCCTTCAATTCCGCCAACTCCAAGTCAGAAGGATTCCCACTAAAGTTGCCTCGATAGAAAGGCACATCGTAATCGGCACAGAGGTGTTCTTGGTGCGACTCCCTCCAACAGCCGCTTCCGCCTCTGACTCAATTGATGTGGGAGCAAGACACTGGCGGAGGTGGGGGTACTCCGACAATTTTCCCTCCAGAGACCAGCCAATATTTTAAATACAGCGGGTGGAAAGCCAAGTCTGCGGGCAAGCAAACCCTTGAAAAGGCAACAGCATGACTGGATCTTTGTCTTGTTCCAAGCCGGTTCGGACTCTAATTTGTGTTGGCGGGCGACCACTGGGCGGTCGTTGTTGGCGTTAAGAACTTGTTGCCAATCAGAACTTCACGTTGGTCGAAAACCTGGGGAAAGTCATTGTCGACACGAAGAGCTCTGTGGGGCCGAACTTCAGAGCCTGTACCCGGAAGGTCTTGTTGGCAGTCAGTTGCAGTCTCCACCATGACCTCAGTCAAGACTGTTCGCAGTCACGAAGAGGTAGGAGCCGGTTCTTTTCAAAGTGAAGAGTTAAGAGCCTCTGGTTCTTCACCTGCAAAGCAGTTCTCACAGTTTTAAGGTTGGAGAAGTGCACGCTCACTCCAGCTAACCCCAGCTAAGGGTGCAGGGACTGAGGGGCACCTCTTGGGGATCAGGACTCAAGCAGACGCCAGCAGCTGAGTCCAGGCAGGTGCAGTAGGTGCTTACCAGCAGGACAGTTGCAGAAAAGGCCTCTGGAAGACTGTTGTGCGCCTGTAGCTCAAACAAGAGGTCACCCAACTGGCCCTTGGAGTCACTTTTGGGGTCCTGGGTTTGATGGAGCAATGACTCGTGAATAAGAGACTTGCTCGGATGTGATCATCTCATATAATCTCATAATAAAGTATTAATAACATTTGTGATACTAATATTACACGACATTTTAAATTTTCTAGAAAAGGGGGAAGCTTGCCTATGTGTTATACTAACAAGTAACCCGAGTGCACCTAAAGATGGTTGCTAACGCGGGAAAATAAACTGCGTATGCGTCAGAAGCAAGACGTCTTAACGCTTGGAGGGAAAACTTTGCTTCTGCGCAATAGAAACTAAAATGGCCGCTTGAGAACTCATGTGCTAAGCATCTGCTTTGCTAAAACTAAACTGTGTTATATACTAAATGCTTAAGCATAAAAAGTCATTATAAGTAAATGGGATTAGAGTAGAGATAGGTGGTATACAGTGAAATCATTTTATTTGAATCTAAGATCTTGTCTTTTTTTACCTCTCTGTTAGTTCTTATTTGGGCCTCCATGAATTGCAAGGGTCTGAAAACCATGTGAGATGGGGGCATGCGCTGTAGAGACAACTCTGGAGCAATGAGCTCAAGTCTTGGGACCCGACCAAGGACACTCTTTCTACATGTTTTGGGAACCAGCTGAATATCCTGAAGACTCAATGGACAACTGTGAAAATGATATACATTGTTATTGCTACATTATGAACATGGGTGGGAAATAAAGCTTGGGAGAAACACATTTATAGGCGGTAACTTAAAACAATGAACTGTTTAGAAAAGTATTAAACTTAGCATGGTGTGATGATCATCTCCTCAGCTTGTCCAATCAGAATTTGGAATTTCATAAGGTTGAAATATTTAGGGGTGGAACATGCCATTAAGAAAGTATAATTGGGGTAGTTAATTAGCTTAAAAAGGTTGATTTATTTATTTATTTATTTGCAGGTTTATGAAGCGCTATGAATAAACTCCCGAAGGAGTATCTCCGCGCTGGTGACACCTGGTATAGAACCTGAGAGAAAGCCACAGGGAATAGAAATTGTATCAGGAGGACTCTTAAGATCCAACAGGATAGATGTTAAAATGAGCTAAACAGAAAGGTTTTCAGACATTTTCTGAATTTAAGATGATTCCTACATTGTTTTAAGGAGAGCGGGAGAGAGTTCCAGAGGCTAGGACCTACCACAGACAGAGCCCTGCCTCCTAACCTAGATTTAGTTATTTTAGGAATGTTTAGCAGCAGCTGTTCACTGGACCTGAGGATACGGGTAGGAGCATATGGAACAAATTTAGTGGCCAGATACTCTGGTCCCAATTCATTAACCCCTTCCATGCTGATGACGGCCCCCATCCGTCATGCATTACAGTGCTCGTGTGCTCATGACGGCTGGGGGCCGTCATAAAGCCATTGATTCTTCAATAAGCCTAGCACACGAGAAAAATCGGCCCAGCATGGAAGGGGTTAAGGCCTTTATGGATAATACAGCAAGTCTTAAACTTCACTCGTTGCCGTATTGGCAACCAGTGTAGTTTGTGCAGTAGTGGTTTAGAGGCGGACCTAGGAGGTGCATTAAGCACCAACCTCGCTGCTGTATTTTGTACCACCTGTAGGCGGTCCAGAACCTCTTCATTAGCTCCTGCCAGGAGACCATTGCAATAATCAAGACGGCTGATAACAAGAGCCTGAACTAAGGTTTTCCTATATGAGTCAGGGAGGAAAGGAAAAATCCTACGGAGGAGACCTATTACGTGGAAACATGTTCCTACAGTAGTGGTGACATGATGTTTTATGGTCAGCTCCGGTTCCAATCTGACTCCTAGATTCTTGATTATTGTTTTGGGCTCAGGAACTGGGCCCAAATCGAGAGGCCACCAGTCAGGAGACTATTGGACCTTTGCTTCCCCGAAAAGCATCACCTCCGTTTTTCCAACGTTGCATTGGAGGAAATTGGAGGACATCCACCTTGCAACTGCCTTCATCCCATCGGAGAAAGATTGTATTATCTCCGGTGTAAGATGTTTAAAAGGGAAGAGCAGCTGCGTATCATCAGCGTATGACACTGGATGGAATCCAAAAGCTCTGGTTACATCTGCCAAGGGGGCCACATAGGTGTTAAATAGGGTCGGGCTCAGGCATGAACCCTGCGGGACCCCCTTGGTGATGTTAACCTCCTCCGACCTAAAGTCACCCATGGTGACAGATTGGGTGCGGTTGGAGAGAAAGCTTCTGATCCATTCCAGTGCTGTACCACCGATTCCACTCCCAGACAGGCGTTCGATAAGGATGTTATGAGAAATGGTATCGAACGCTGCCGATAAATCTAGCAGTACCAGGACCACAGAGTAACCTTTGTCCTGGTACAGCCGAAGATCGTCTGTTATCGACAGCAAGGCCGTTTCAGTACTGTATTTTGGCCTGAAGCCTGACTGTGATGGATCGAGGCTGCCAGATTGTTCCAGATAGGTGGATAAATGTTTATTGGAATGCTTTTCGATGATTTTCCCTAAGAATGGCAACAGGGAAATGGGTCTAAGATTAGACAAATTGGTCCAGGGAAGTGATGTATTCTTCCTGATAGGTCTAACAAGAGCTTTTTTCCAGCATTGTGGAACTACTCCAGATGTAAGTGAGAGGTTCACTAGCCTCTGAACGTCAGGGCCCAGAGTGCTCCCTAGTGGACCCATAAGTCTGGCTGGAAGCAAGTGTGCCGGACTTCCACTTTTAATATCCGTGAGTAGTCTTTGGACCTCACTCAGTGATATTTCCGGAAACTCATTAAAGGAGTGAGAATTTGTAGCTTTAGTAGATGCTATCTGCACCAAAGCAGAATTATCTTGGCTGCTTTTATCAATGTTAGATGTCTCTATTTTCTTATAGATGGCATCAATTTTATCAGTAAAGAAACTCGATATACTGTCACAAAGATGTTGTGAAGCCATGTCTGCACTTTCGCAAGCTATGGGCTTCAGAAATGTATTGACAATCTGGTACAAGGTCTTTGAATCATTACCAGCTGCCTCTAACTGAGCGGTGATATGGTTCTTGCGAGCAGAACGTATGGCTTTGTGATAGGTGTTGAGAGCCCTCCTGTAGTTAGCTTTATCTCCTTCCAAGTGAGATTTTCTCCATGTCTTCTCGGACTTCCTAGCCATACGTTTAAGACTGCGCAAATCCTCCGAATACCAGACTTCATGTTTCTTGGTAAGGCTCGTTTTAAAAGTCTTTATTGGGGCAATTTGTTGTACTACATCACTGATTGCTAAATCCCACTTAGAAAGAGCGCTATTTATGTCGTCTGTACATACAACAGGGGGGGAAAGATATTTTTGTTCAATGGTGATGTTAGTAATTTTATGCCACTGCCTTCGTTTAGATGGGATATGGACATGTGGAATAGATCGAGGAACATTTATTGGCATGAAGAACTCAAGCATGAAGTGATCTGTCCAGGGATATTGTTTGGGTACATTGCATTCAATACCAGGGAAGTTGGTTATTATCATGTCCAAAGTGTGTCCTGCTTGATGTGTGGGTCCACTATTGTTTTGTTTTAGTCCCAGAAGAGAGATATTGGTCATGAAGGATTGTACCTCACTGTTATTTTCTTCCTCACTATGAATATTAAAATCCCCAAGTAATAAAAAGTCTTTATCTGGGCTTATATGTGGTGCAAGTGCTTCCACTAACAATTTGGGCATGTTTTTTAAAGGGCCAGGAGGGCGGTAAACCAGAGCTCCTTTCCTACTACATTTAGTAGATGAATCAATCCTAAATGTCAACATCTCAAAATCAGGGCTGCAACATTAATCTAAAACTGAAACAGAAATATCGTCTTTGAATACGATTGCTATTCCTCCACCAGTTTTTTTAGGTCTATCCAATCTAACGATCTTATAACCCACCGGTATGCCAAGGGTAATAGCGGGGGTGGTGTGAGGTTTAAGCCAGGTTTCAGTTAAGAAACACATATCTGGTTTGTAGGTAGAGATAAGATCCCAGACCTCAGTAGAATGCTTAACTAAAGATCTAACATTACACAGTAGGTTGCTACCTCCAAGAGTCAGAGTAGTCGTGATGTTATCAGAGCGTTGTTGGTGAGAAACGTTATGCGTCAGAAATTGTGTATGGCAAGACCTACACGAAAACGGCCCTTCAGGGAGACAGTGAAATGATGGGGAAAAATTTAGTGATAGCAAATTAGGGCATAAAAAACGTAGAGTATGAGAGGAGTATACCAGCCTAGTAACCGTAGTATCCCCAGGCGGTAATGCCATAGCCCCTAGCCACGTCCAGTCGCGGACGGGCGCAGACGGGCTTCTCTCTGGCGCGTCTCAGGCGCTTCGATGCGCGCTACCGCTGCGCGCTTGCTGTGACGAGGGGGCTAAATACCTCCCAACGTGCAGCAAACTAGAGCGCTAACCGCTCTGTGATAGCGGAAGTGACCTGGCTCTGCCTGACCCGCCCTCCGCTCAACGGCACTGGTTGCCGAGTCGGACCGGGGCGGGCAGGACAGGAGATCGAGCTCAGGTTAGGTAAAGTAAGTATGTGCCAATATTACCTTCTAGCGTGTAGCGCTGCTAACAATCAGCAATGACTATACACTTTTAAAACACGGCGCTATTAAAATTGTTTCAGGAATCGATTTTACAGTTTTCAATCACATTTAAAATCATATGCAGCGTAAATCTATTGCTCTAGACCTGGGCGTCAGCGGGTCGGGGAGACACTGCCACCGTCCTCCCTTCCGCAAATGCCGCCTGCTCCTCGCTGCCTAAATACCTCCCAACGTGCAGCAAACTAGAGCGCTAACCGCTCTGTGATAGCGGAAGTGACCTGGCTCTGCCTGACCCGCCCTCCGCTCAACGGCACTGGTTGCCCAGTCGGACCGGGGCGGGCAGGACAGGAGATCGAGCTCAGGTTAGGTAAAGTAAGTATGTGCCAATATTACCTTCTAGCGTGTAGCGCTGCTAACAATCAGCAATGACTATACACTTTTAAAACACGGCGCTATTAAAATTGTTTCAGGAATCGATTTTACAGTTTTCAATCACATTTAAAATCATATGCAGCGTAAGTCTATTGCTCTAGACCTGGGCGTCAGCGGGTCGGGGAGACACTGCCACCGTCCTCCCTACCGCAAATGCCGCCTGCTCCTCGCTGCCTAAATACCTCCCAACGTGCAGCAAACTAGAGCGCTAACCGCTCTGTGATAGCGGAAGTGACCTGGCTCTGCCTGACCCGCCCTCCGCTCAACGGCACTGGTTGCCGAGTCGGACCGGGGCGGGCAGGACAGGAGATCGAGCTCAGGTTAGGTAAAGTAAGTATGTGCCAATATTACCTTCTAGCGTGTAGCGCTGCTAACAATCAGCAATGACTATACACTTTTAAAACACGGCGCTATTAAAATTGTTTCAGGAATCGATTTTACAGTTTTCAATCACATTTAAAATCATATGCAGCGTAAATCTATTGCTCTAGACCTGGGCGTCAGCGGGTCGGGGAGACACTGCCACCGTCCTCCCTACCACAAATGCCGCCTGCTCCTCGCTGCCTAAATACCTCCCAACGTGCAGCAAACTAGAGCGCTAACCGCTCTGTGATAGCGGAAGTGACCTGGCTCTGCCTGACCCGCCCTCCGCTCAACGGCACTGGTTGCCCAGTCGGACCGGGGCGGGCAGGACAGGAGATCGAGCTCAGGTTAGGTAAAGTAAGTATGTGCCAATATTACCTTCTAGCGTGTAGCGCTGCTAACAATCAGCAATGACTATACACTTTTAAAACACGGCGCTATTAAAATTGTTTCAGGAATCGATTTTACAGTTTTCAATCACATTTAAAATCATATGCAGCGTAAGTCTATTGCTCTAGACCTGGGCGTCAGCGGGTCGGGGAGACACTGCCACCGTCCTCCCTACCGCAAATGCCGCCTGCTCCTCGCTGCCTAAATACCTCCCAACGTGCAGCAAACTAGAGCGCTAACCGCTCTGTGATAGCGGAAGTGACCTGGCTCTGCCTGACCCGCCCTCCGCTCAACGGCACTGGTTGCCGAGTCGGACCGGGGCGGGCAGGACAGGAGATCGAGCTCAGGTTAGGTAAAGTAAGTATGTGCCAATATTACCTTCTAGCGTGTAGCGCTGCTAACAATCAGCAATGACTATACACTTTTAAAACACGGCGCTATTAAAATTGTTTCAGGAATCGATTTTACAGTTTTCAATCACATTTAAAATCATATGCAGCGTAAGTCTATTGCTCTAGACCTGGGCGTCAGCGGGTCGGGGAGACACTGCCACCGTCCTCCCTACCGCAAATGCTGCCTGCTCCTCGCTGCCTAAATACCTCCCAATGTGCAGCAAACTAGAGCGCTAACCGCTCTGTGATAGCGGAAGTGACCTGGCTCTGCCTGACCCGCCCTCTGCTCAACAGCACTGGTTGCCGAGTCGGACCGGGGCGGGCAGGACAGGAGATCGAGCTCAGGTTAGGTAAAGTAAGTATGTGCCAATATTACCTTCTAGCGTGTAGCGCTGCTAACAATCAGCAATGACTATACACTTTTAAAACACGGCGCTATTAAAATTGTTTCAGTAATCGATTTTACAGTTTTCAATCACATTTAAAATCATATGCAGGGTAAGTCTATTGCTCTAGACCTGGGCGTCAGCGGGTCGGGGAGACACTGCCACCGTCCTCCCTACCGCAAATGCCGCCTGCTCCTCGCTGCCTAAATACCTCCCAACGTGCAGCAAACTAGAGCGCTAACCGCTCTGTGATAGCGGAAGTGACCTGGCTCTGCCTGACCCGCCCTCCGCTCAACGGCACTGGTTGCCGAGTCGGACCAGGGCGGGCAGGACAGGAGATCGAGCTCAGGTTAGGTAAAGTAAGTATGTGCCAATATTACCTTCTAGCGTGTAGCGCTGCTAACAATCAGCAATAACTATACACTTTTAAAACACGGCGCTATTAAAATTGTTTCAGGAATCGATTTTACAGTTTTCAATCACATTTAAAATCATATGCAGCGTAAGTCTATTGCTCTTCAGAACGCTGAAAGACAGAGATGCTGTCTGAATGCTGATCGAATACCTGATCGAATACCTGATGAAGCAGACTTAGAATTTTTCAAATAATTTAGATTAGAAGAAGATTGCGGAACAATCGAGTAGGTAATAGAATTAGAAGAAGATTGCTAAAGTAATGAGGAGGTAGTAGGTTTAGAAGAAGGTTGCGGAAGAACCGAGGAGGAAGTTAGTATTAGAGAGGGGTGAGACGCAGGCGTCGAATCCAGTCGAGATTATCTGTCCTGTCCTATCCTGTTCCGAAGAACCTATCACCAGAATTTGTTTAAGGGGCACTAATGATTGATTAGTGGGGTCTGATTATCGCACCATCCTAGGTAAATATAAATATGTGTATTGTGTCCAAGTGCTTTCTCTCTCTGTCCTCTTTTTCCTGAGGCACTCGTTATTGAGAATTTTCATTAATTGGATAGACAGATTCTTCTTCCTCTGAAAGATGGAGTTAACATTGTAAATTGTTTTGCTCTTTATGATTAATTTAGAAAAATATTTAAAACTTTTCTGAGTCTGTGGTTATTTAATAAGAAATCAGGTAAATGAGACCAAAGTCCTTGGTCATCAATTCTAAGCAACTAATTAGATCCATTTGAAAAGAAAGGGCGTGGTTCAACGCATGAAGGTCCAGTTTTCCTTTAGGCTTCAGACAGCAAGGAAATATTTATTCGAAGTCTTCACAGGGCCAGGGGTGTTCTGATGAGTGGTTCTGAGGGTGCCATTGCTATACCCAGTGCCAGCCTGAATGTGAAGGACACTCTTTTTATCCAGCCCTAAATTGGTTCTGATCAGTTCTTTCCTTGTACCCCGCAGGCAGGCCCAGGTGTGGGCTTTATTTGCCAGTGACAGGGAAACTATCTTTAGCAATCAGGAATGTCTGAGTACAACTCCCCAGGCAATCCTGCTCTGCAGGGAAACACCCTTCCCCACATCCAAGGTTCTTTTGTTCCCTATCTGGAAGAAATACACATGACACCACGGGAGAGTCATTAACAATTATATGACCCTGGACACTGGCAAAATGGCACATTTCCTTTAGGCAGACGAAAATACAGTCACTCCTTTGGTTTCAAGCATTTTGGCACCGCTGTGTTGGAAAGGGACATTAGGGAGGAACTCACATGTTATACGGTAAATGGCGACAAACATATCCTCTTGGGCAGCCAAATTCAGAATTGTTTCATTTGTTTTGTCATAATGGATGTGATGTTTTTAAATGTTTGTGATTGTAATTTGATTTGTTTCTTGTGGGGTGGGAGACAGGTTTTATAATGTATATTTTTGATATATTCACATTTTGTTTTCTGTGTACTGCAATAGTAAATATTGAAATGATTTTACTATGACTGATGTATTGAAAAAAGTATATATATATTTTTGTAGTTTTATATAGCGCAAACTTGACCCGAAGGTATCAGGTATCAGATCGCTTTACATGAGCACCAGGTGCGTTACACAAGGACACATTCATTTCTGTTAGGCACAGGGAGATTAAGTGATTTGCCCAGAATCACAGAATGTTGAACGCTGTTGCCAAGACTCAAACCTGAGTCCCCAGGTTTGAGACTGACCACCCTAGCCATTAGTCTACATCCTCTCTACTATTAAATACAGTGGGCACGAATGAAAACAAAGGTGCGTAGTAATAGAGTCAGTATTGGCAATTCGTATAATTTTTTAACTTTCTTAAAGCACCATTTTTAGGATAGTATTTTGAAATCTGACTTTACCATTAAAAAGGATTTAAAATTACAATTCAAATGAGTGGAAGAAGTATTCCTTCATCTGTTTTCAAACTGAAGTTACCAGTAGGTCTAATAAGGTAACCTAGTATTAGTCTACGGGACAGTCAGCCTTGGTACAGTGAAAAACGAACTAAGGGAGTTTTCACTGGCAAACCATGTAAGTCATAAGTATACATGGCCTACTTTTGTAAATACCATGCCCCCAGCCATATAAGCTTTTAGGGCTTTCTTTAAAAGTGACTTATAAGTATTAAAAAGGAAGATGCCATTTGGACCTGGCAAACGGTGTATTTTGTCAGATCAAAATGGCAGTTTTGAGGATTGCACTACAGGCTGCAGTGGCATGCCTGAGACAAGTCTTACAGTGCTACTTAAGTGGGCATATGCAAAAGGAGGAGTGACCGAAAGCACCTAAAAAATTATTAACTACCAAGGGTATGTTCAAAGTGTTTGGTAGGATTGCCAGGGTGTCTACGTAATTGCAAAAATATGTCCATGCTTCAGAGGAAAATGAAATGATTCCTGGAATGATTGCTTAATTGTCACTGTATTGCACAACACTGATGTGGCTCTTAGCAAGGATGACTGGGATATGGGTATAAAGAGTTCAAAATCTCAGGCACATCAAATGTTATGTAAAGGATGGTTGGCATAGGAAATCTGTTAGCCGTACATTTGAAACCTAATTAGGAGTTATGGATTGACTAGATTTTAGACAATAACTTTGTAACCAGAGGAGACAGAATTACTCCTGCCATTAAATTGAGAAAACAATTGTTAAGTTGTTTCATAAGTGACATTCAGGCATTGTTCGAACCAAAAATAAGAGAGATAGATCACTTCTGGTGGCATGGATTGGACATTGAAAATTAGCATTTGGTTAGGACTTCCAATTTTTGTGTTAAACATGCAGATAAGAATTTGAAGAAGTTGAGATCACCTTCATGCCCAATAGATTGTTCCAGCTAGTCGTGGGATACAACACTCACTGACATATTGGGACCTATTCTGCATGAAGTAGTCTACTGCAAACACTTTCTTTAAGAACTTAACTACAGCATTAGTATCACCATAGTCTGAAACTTCTAACTCCAACCAATCTGATAATTAACCTATGATAACAATGACATACTTTGCGATTCCCTTACTCAAATATGTCCCATTATGTCAATGGCTATTTTCTCAAACGGTATGCTGGAACAAACTATTGGTAAAAAAGGTAGGGTCTATGTCTTCCAACTCTTGTCTGTGTTAACACAAGTATTACAACTCCTATATTGGTTCAATTTTAATATCCATGTTCGGCCAACAAAAATGATTTTGTTTCCTTTTGTTTTGAACTATGCCTGGATATCTTTCATGACAACACTTGATTTTTTTTGTTTCAATTTAACGAAAGGAATAGCTTTGTCTTCTGTGATTCAGAAATTATTGTCTAAAGTCAACATAAGTGGAAAAATTCAAGTCTAATAGGTTTTCAAACCAGGATTCTGTTCAAAATGATGATGCAAACAAAGATGTTGTTTTTTTCTTTTGGTGTGGTGTTAAAGAAAGCAGACATATAGGGTTGTGTGAGCACTGTGAACTAAAAGGAAGGAGATGTGTAGTAATGTGTACTTTTGTCTGATCTGTGAATTCTGCACCTATGATATTCATGAGAAAGGTGAGATATTGTGTGCTTTGTTATCTGTTCCTATTGGGTATTTATCTTCTACTTACTTCATCTGCTTGAATGCACTACATATCTGTACTAATAAAGAGCTCACAGACAACTTGCTAGTCTCTGGTTTGTCACAATTCCTTTGTATATTCGTCATGACCATCTTCACTACGCCAGGCTAATGATGAGTGTAACATGGCATATCCTTTTTTGTTGGTCATCTAAATAGCAGCAGAGGTAGAAATGAGCATTAATGTCCATGGCACACTGATGATGCTCGATGAAAAGTTGACCATTAGCATGATCCAATACTTAGGGTCTGATTACGATGTGGGCTGAAACGGCTCTGACCGTCGGTCGGAGCCCTTCAGACCTCATCGTAATCAGGTGGTCGGATTCCTTTCCGACTGACCCATTTTCATGGGGTCTGTCAGAAGGGAATCTGAATTGGATATCCAAATGGTCTCTTACTTGCTCGGAGAGCCCATCCGCCATTTGGAAAACCTTCAGTAATTCCTCGGTCAGCTCCTTCGGACAAGGGATTATGATGGCAAATTCCCACAGCGTTTCTGTGCCGGCCTTTCCGACACAGAAAGACTTTTTGAATCCGACTTTGGTGGCCCCCAGAAGGGCCCCCATCGGTGCAAGGCTGCCGGAAGGCGGCCTAGGGGGCACCTATGGTGCCCCCTGTTGATCCCTGCAACCTGTGGCAGGCACCTTCAGGTGCCTGCCACGAGGTGCGGGGATGAACTGCACCTCTGTCGTTTACAATGAGAACATGCATTCCATTCGGAATGCATTCTCCCATTGTGAAGTATAGAAATGCGACCGAACAGTATTCGGTTGCATCCTAATTGCTGTGTTGGGACCGACGACAGGAGGCCGTTCAGTCTCACCTCCCAGATGATGCCGGCCAGACTCAGGTCACCCCTATATTGTGTGTAGAAAATTGCCCCTTACTGCATGGCAATGCAAGTCTATCGGGTCTGACACCCTCCCCATGGTGTGTAGTCTATATCTATCATAGTAAACCCTGTGTAAGATTTTATACTTGATCAGTTGCAGTCTGGATTTAACGGCTACCTCTCTGGAATGCATCAAGGCAGCCTCCCAGTCAATGTCCTCAAGTTCTTGATTGTCTCTTTCCCATCTCTGCTGAAGTTGATCCAAATTGTCGGGCATGTTATTGTTTAATGTTTTGGATGAAAGGAACACCACTACCCTTGTCAGCTCCTCCTGCACTAATCTCCATCCAAAGGGGCATATTTCGGTATTTCAGAGCCAGCCAGTCCTTCCTTCAACCAGATGTGTCTCAGTAGGGCATACCTAAGGAATTGGGACTCAAGCAGATTGTATCCAGCTCAAAATGTTGCTAATGGTTTAAACTCGAGGTTCATCAATATGGAGGGATGAGGAAATATTGTGTCCGTTTCTTTCCCCTGAGTAATAGTCGAAGTTTATCAAAAATAAAAAAGGACACTTGTTACACCTTACAACCTTAGGTTTAAGGAAGAAGAGTACCCTCAAAAACTCAATGCAATTCGGAGTGCGGTATATATGTTTCATCCGCCCGCATTGTAGTTATGGCAGTTATCATTGGGATTTCTTCTGTGCGTTAACTGCCAGCCTCAACCAGAGGCACCTCTGGGTTATTTGGTGCAGTGTCCAGAGATATGAGGGTTTCCCCACTTACACAGTGCAAAAAAGGAAGAAAAAGAAAAAGAAAAAGAAAAGTGGTGTGCATAGAATTGATTTAAAAAAATGAAAGTAACTCCAAGGATTTATTGAGGGGTGTGTTTCCACTTAGTTTTAAAAAAGCATGGTACTTAATGTTGACCGAGTTACTAGGTCTATAAGTATTAAAGTTGTTGTGAATTCGTCGACATGTTTCAGCTCCTTGGGCCCTAGGGGTCTGTGGAGCTTTCGTCAGGACTTACAGAAAACATAAAAAGTATACTCACACTATTTGTGCAGTATCGGTTTTGTATTTTCAAGGTCTAGACATTTTGTCCAATTTCTGAAAAAGAATTGCATGTTAGTACAGAAATACAGACTTATATTCAAAGTTCAATTTCTTCACACTGGGGGAACATTAATAGACATTGTCCTATTATGGAACAAAGCTGAGTAGTACTCTATTTGCAATACAGAGTGTGGGAGGGAGCGGGTTCAGTCGTTGCAAATGCAGGGAGATTTTATGAAGGTTTCTAAAATGCTAGGCAAGTGTTGTAGACTAGGTGTTTGTCATTGGATAGAATTTTAACGTTCAAACTACCATGACTCTCATTCAAGATTGGATGAACTGCAGCCACCTCAAACTTAATCCGGACAAGACCGAGCTGGTCCTGACCGGAGGTGGCTGCAGCCCTTGGTCCCCTTCCTTCTGGCCCCCCTCCCTTGGTGCCCCTCCACTCCCGGTGTCCAAAGTGAAAACTCTGGGAATCTTTCTTAATCCCCAGCTCACTGTCCACCCGCAAGTCAGCTCCGTGGTTTCTTCATGTTTCTTTTCTCTCAGAGTAATTAGGAAAGTTTCTCGTTTCTTCACCCCCTCAGCTTTAAAAATCATTATGCTGGCCATGGTAATGTCACGTATAGACTATGGAAACATAGTCTATAATGGAGCCCCTGCATACATGATCCATCGACTACAACTGGTGCAGAATCAGGCGGCCCGCCTGATCCATGGCCTCCCTAGATATCATCGGGTCACCCCATTACCCAAAGCACTGCACTGGCTCCCTGTGAGAGAGCGTGCCCTGTTTAAACTCGGCTGCCTCACGTATCAGGCCAGATCGGGCACTGCTCCCGAGTTCATCTGCTCTCTCATTAAACCATACTGTCCAGGCAGAGAACTTCGCTCGGCCCATTTGGCCCTCCTTACCATCCCCCGCTTTAAAAAGCAGAGGGCGGGCGGAGCGAGATTCGCTGTCCTGGCTCCAATCTTTTGGAACTCCCTCCCGGTTACTCTGCGCACCTCACCTTCCTACCTCCTGTTCCGGAAAAATCTCAAAACTTTTCTGTTTACACAAGCCTACCCTTAATCTCTCTGCTGCTGCCACCACTGATCACCACTAGCGCCATGAAACCGCTGGGTATGCGAGCGCTGTACAAATGTTTTTAAATTCAAATTTAATGCGTCAAGATATTGATTGGTACTCAACGAAGGGTTATGAGTAGACAGCTGAGTCTGTGTGTTCAAATAAAAATTCTTACTTTGGTGAAGTTGAGTAAGAAAAGGGGCCCGTTATTTGAAAAAAGGTCCCGTTTATATAGAGAAGAAGAGACCACCCCTGGAGCGTGGATGCGCTTATACATACTGGGCCTAATGCTTATAGTTCATATATGTAAAGCATAGGTGGCACGGGTCACAATTGCAAAGTGCCGATTTTTTTAAAAAAAAGGGGACTGAAGGATGGAAAATTACCTCTTGGACATTAGTGCGTTTGTACACAAAGCCCACATTAATGGGCATGATATAAACAAATAGCGCCCAGTAATGCTCAAAGGTATGGGAAGGTAAGGTGGAAAATTACCTATTGGACATTAATGCGTTTCTACACAATGCCCACGGGATGAGCATGATATAAACAAATAGCGCCGAGTAATGCTCAATGGTAGGGAACAAAACCATAAAGGGCAAGGCGCTAGACGGCAATCGCTTACATAGCGAAAATTCTTATTTTTAAGAGGAAGGCGTCCTACCTGTATTAGCCAAGCGTCTTGCGACATCGGGGGAGTTCGCTTATTGAGCCCAGAGCTATTGGGGAAAAAAGGGCTTTAGAAAAAGGGTTGTGCGAAGCAGCATCTTACCGAAAAAGTTGTAGTCTTTCTCTTTCAGGCGCCATTACCCGCGTGTGGAGAGTATCCTAACTGGTGCTGACTCTGCCCCCGGATACCAGTGGTGTTCTGGTTGCTCTGTTTTAAAGGGGCAGTGTTACGGCAGTCAACTGCATTTAAAGGAGCCTGTTTATTTCATAGAGACATACACCTTGGTATTTCTAAAAATGCACTTCGTAAAACGAGACTTACAGGTCAGTTACATCATGATTAGCTGATGTGGTAGATGTGGATAAATTATCTGTAGCTTATTTTAGTATGCAGAAAATACGGTCTTTTTCGAGAAAGAGGGAAGTAAATTCACAAAGATGTGTTATTGGGTGTAGGTGGTCAATGCGCAAGATAGGTTGCCATGTGATATTATTTTGCCTATGCTTATGAGTGCGCAATCGATCCACCCACCTCCACGCCTTGGTTCATACACGTCCTCAAAAACAAAAACCAACAACCTTAACAAGAGATGCAACAATGACACCGGTAACAGGACATTACCCGTGTGCAGCATGTAAGACGACATCAGCTACCAAAACATTACAGTTATCGGAAAGTCTCACATGGACACAAAAACAACACACTACATGTAATTCCTCCCATGTCATATACATGGTGAGTTGCCCCTGTAAAAAACAGTTCATAGGGATGATATGTCGCAAAATTAAAACACGAATTAGCGAACATAAAAGCAATATCAGGTTGAAGAAAAACACTACCAAACTGTGTTCACACTTTATTGAAATGAACCACTCCTGTGATGACATACATTGGACAGTGATCGAGATGCTGGATGATAAGTCACATAATGCAGAAAAGGTGTTGTATGAAAAGGAGCAGAGGTGGGTGGATCGATTGCGCACTTATGAGCATAGGCTAAACAATAACATCGCATGGCAACATTTTGCGCGTTAACCCCCAGCACCCAGTAATATATCATTTTGAATATACCTTGTATTTATGAAAATGAGCAGAGGTGGGTGGATCGATTGCGCACTCATAAGCATAGGCAAAATAATATCACATGGCAACCTATCTTGCGCATTGACCACCTACACCCAATAACACATCTTTGTGAATTTACTTCCCTCTTTCTTGAAAAAGACCGTATTTTCTGCATACTAAAATAAGCTACAGATAATGTATCCACATCTACCACATCAGCTAATCATGATGTAACTGACCTGTAAGTCTCGTTTTACGAAGTGCATTTTTAGAAATACCAAAGCGTATATCTCTATGAAATAAACAGGCTCCTTTAAATACAGTTGACTGCTGCAACACTGCCCCTTCAAAACAGAGCAACCGGAACACCACTGGTATCCGGGGGCAGAGTCAGCACCAGTTAGGATACTCTCCACACGCGGGTAATGACGCCTGAAAGAGAAAGACTACAACTTTTTCGGTAAGATGCTGCTTCGCTCAACCCTTTTTCTAAAGCCCTTTTTTCCCCAATAGCTCTGGGCTCAATAAGCGAACTCCCCCGATGTCGCAAGACGCTTGGCTAATACAGGTAGGACGCCTTCCTCTTAAAAATAAGAATTTGCGCTATGTAAGCGATTGCCGTCTAGCGCCTTGCCCTTTATGGTTTTGTTCCCTACCATTGAGCATTACTGGGCGCTATTTGCTTATATCATGCCCATTAATGTGGGCTTTGTGTACAAACGCATTAATGTCCAAGAGGTAATTTTCCATCCTTCAGTCCCCTTTTTTTTAAAAAGATCGGCACTTTGCAATTGTGACCTGTGCCACCTATGCTTTACATATATGAACTATAAGCATTAGGCCCAGTATGTATAAGCGCATCCACGCTCCAGGGGTGGTCTCTTCTTCTCTATATAAACGGGACCTTTTTTCAAATAACGGGCCCCTTTTCTTACTCAACTTCACCAAAGTAAGAATTTTTATTTGAACACACAGACTCAGCTGTCTACTCATAACCCTTCGTTGAGTACCAATCAATATCTTGACACATTAAAATTCTATCCAATGACAAACACCTAGTCTACAACACTTGCCTAGCATTTTAGAAACCTTCATAAAATCTCCCTGCATTTGCAACGACTGAACCCGCTCACTCCCACACTCTGTATTGCAAATAGAGTACTACTCAGCTTTGTTCCATAATAGGACAATGTCTATTAATGTTCCCCCAGTGTGAAGAAATTGAACTTTGAATATAAGTCTGTATTTCTGTACTAACATGCAATTCTTTTTCAGAAATTGGACAAAATGTCTAGACCTTGAAAATACAAAACCGATACTGCACAAATAGTGTGAGTATACTTTTTATGTTTTCTGTAAGTCCTGACGAAAGCTCCACAGACCCCTAGGGCCCAAGGAGCTGAAACATGTCGACGAATTCACAACAACTTTAATACTTATAGACCTAGTAACTCGGTCTACATTAAGTACGATGCTTTTTTAAAACTAAGTGGAAACACACCCCTCAATAAATCCTTGGAGTTACTTTCCCTTTTTTAAATCAATTCTATGCACACCACTTTTCTTTTTCTTCCTTTTTTGCACTGTGTAAGTGGGGAAACCCTCATATCTCTGGACACTGCACCAAATAACCCAGAGGTGCCTCTGGTTGAGGCTGGCAGTTAACGCACAGAAGAAATCCCAATGATAACTGCCATAACTACAATGCGGGGCGGATGAAACATATATACCGCACTCCGAATTGCATTGAGTTTTTGAGGGTACTCTTCTTCCTTAAACCTAAGGTTGTAAGGTGTAACAAGTGTCCTTTTTCATTTTTGATAAACTTCAATGGTTTAAACTCTCCATCTTCCAGGACCTTGAGATCCCAATCGAGTCCCACAACTCCATCCCTCACAGTTTGCGAATTTCTTTAAACCAGGAGCCACTCCACAACGGCGTTTCTCTAGTAATCTTAGGGAACAAGACAATTGTTCTTGATGCTCTATCCCATACCGCCAAGGTCACCTGTGTTGCAGTAAGCAATGTCCTAGTTCGTTTCTCGCCATATAGGTAGTGTAGGTGTGAAAGGGGCTCTAGAAAGGCCCTTTCCAATCTATAGGACGGGTGATCCCAGAATGCATGGATCTAGTAATGAATGGGGATTAAGTATGCTGCCCATTACCAGGTTTCAATATCAGGGAGAGAAATCCCACGATTACACTGATTGCTTGTAGGGTCCTAAGAGGTATTCAAGGATGTCTGCCCATCTATAGTAAAGATCTGATATCGCCATTGAGGAAAGTGAAGTTGGCCCTAGAGAGTGAGTAGCATGTGTTTTGAAGGGCGTATACAAACTGTGGGAGGGTAATCATTTTAATTAGGACAACCTGCCCCTAAGACAAGAGGAAGATGTCCCTCCATTGTTCAGCATCTTTCCGGAGGTTAGAGAGTATCTTCCCTACATTATCCTCATAAGATTATTGAATCAGTCAATGTAGATGATTAGTGTGATAGTAAGAGCTAAAAAGTAAAATGGGAAGATACATCTGTGCTCAGGCTTGCATTCGCTCAACAAAAATATCATGGCGGATTGCCACCCACTGCCTACAATTAAAGAGTTGTTGTCTACTTTGGAAGTTGAAAGGGGCTTTACTAATAATGACCTCCATGTGGCTTATTAGCCAGCACCCCTGAAAACAGAGTTAAAAGCCATGACTTCATTTATCACACCGTTTGGGGTTTTACAGTATTTATGCTTGCAGTTTGGTTTAGCATCAGCAGCAAGAGTATTTCAAAAGCCTATGTTTACTTGCTTTAAGGACGCGCCTGGCATATTAGCACTCCAAAATGACATTATTATTTTTGCCAAAACTGTCCTGGAACACAATTGCATTTTAGATAAAGTACTCAACATTTTAAATAAGCACGGCATGAAGATGTCCAAGGACAAATGTACATTTTTAACCAACATTGTATAATATCTTGTCATTGTATCACAGTGGGAGGAGTTAAACCTAAGGAGGATCTTGTAAAAGCATTGAGGGACTTGCCTCCTCCATGCAATAAGGATGAATTAAAGTGATTCTTGGGGTTAAGTGATTATTACTCCAGGTTCGTAAGTGGATATACCACTCTAATGGAACTGCTTAAGAAAATGGTTAGCTTTGGGCCTGAGGAACAAAACATTTTTGGGGAAATTAAAGAAATACTGGCCACGGTTCCTGTATTGAAGCCTTACATTATTGGTCACCAATGTATAATTTCTGTGGATGCAAGCGATGTTGGCCTAAGCGCTGTATTATGTTAACATAGTTACAACGTTGAAGTTACCATTGCCTTCGCATCTAGGGTGTTGCCTGGAGTGGAAAGGAAATACAGCACCATCGAAATATTAGCACTTGCCTGGGCATGGGCCATTGAAAAATTCATAACATATTTGTGGGGAACACATTTTAAATTATGCACTGATCACAAACACTTGGTTTACCTGTTGGGGGGCAAGGGTAAATCGTCAGCTTCTTCTAGGTTGATAAGAATCTTGTCTAAGCTTCAAGAGTACAATTTCCAAGTAAGGTATATACCTGGGTGTACAAATACCCAGAGCAAATTGCTTGTCTAGACTTCCAATCGATGCACAAGAAGGGTTGCTAAATGAGGAGTTATTAGGGAATGAGTGTGTGGTCACCAGCTGGATGTGGTTGTCAAGCCACCATATCAGAGCAGGAATGGAACAAGGCTTGTGAGGAAGATGTTATTTGGCAAAAGGTTAAGCAGTTTTCACAACAAGGATGGCCGCATGATAAACAAGTTAAAGGAGACGTATACTGTTTTAATCAGCTAGCTGATCAACTTACGGTTGAGACAGGCATTTTCTAATGTGCTGGAAAATTTGTCCTACCTAAAGGATTGGGATTGAAAGTGATTGATTTGGCCCATAGGGGACACTCAGGAGCTAGAGCCACTAAGAAAATCTTGAGATGCTGCTTTTGGTGACCCTACATGGATAAACAAGTGGATTATTTTGTTGGGTCGTGTCAGGAGTGCATTATGTCCAATAAACATTGAAAGTTGTACGATTCTCCATTAATTCCTACTCCTCTGCCTCAAGCTCTCTAGCCTAAATTAGCCTTGGATTTTGCGGGACCAATCTTAGATTTGCCTGATAAGTCAAAGTACTTAATAGTTGTTACCGACTACTACTCATGTTATTGTTCAATTTTTGGTGAAAACGTTTGCCTTGGAAGATTATCCGAAGGAACTTGTCATGGGTAACGGGTTTCAATTAGTCTTGGAAAGAAAGTAGTCATATTTGGAGGAGAAAGGTATTAGGCATTATAATGCAGCTTTGTAGTCACCTCAGGCGATTGGCACAGTTGAGAGAGTCACCGATTGCTTAATGAAGGAATCCAGGCAGCTTTAACATATGGAATGATTGTGGAAAAATGTATTAAGAATAAGGTATGGGCTTATCACAATACCCCTTACAGCGTTACAGGTGTGTCACCTTTTTACCTACTGAGAGGTAGGCAGTCTTGTACAGGGTTATGCCCCACATGGTTGAAGGAGAAATCTGACTGCAGGGTGCATGACAATGTGGACCTGAATAAAGTCAAATCTAAGGTGAGGGCAGTTCAAGAAAAAACAAAGAGGTACCATGATTCTAAGAAGTGGGTATTTGTAGAAGTTGGTATTGGTTCCTGGGTCATGCTAAAGGATATCACACCTAGGAATTCAAAAGAGGAATTTCTATTTTTTGGTCCATTCAGAGTCTCCAAATTGGCGCGTTCATCTGTAAGATTAGAAGATGGACGTGGGAGGGGGAAGAGAATTTCATTATTTGAAATGATTTTCAAAGTACTGTGACAAGAAATAAATTACAACAACCGGGGAATTTATTACCCTCTATTGATAATGTATTGAAGGAGCATGGTTCTGTCTATTTTTTGCAATTAAAGCCCATTGCTACAAGTGATAACATCCTTTTAAAAAGGAGTAATTACATTGTTATCAGCAATGACTCTATGCAGGGGGCTAATATCATTAGCCCTGATAGCAGCAACAGTAATGAGGGTGCCTCCAGCATTGATTATACTACTATAAGTGGTAGGCACTCTAAAAAACCTGGATATTTGGAAGACTTTATATGTAATATTGGTTTCGCAATTGTTTTTTTAAACTTTTTTTTATACTATTTTTTTATTATTAATAAGGGGAAGATGTGGTCTTCGTATTCTGTATGATGTAAGACTTTCTGTATTCTGTAATGTTAATGTTGTAATGTACTTTGGAGTGCATCTTCCAAGCGTACTGCCTTGTAGGACAGTTGTCTGCTAGGCGGTTATGTCGGGATCGCAGCCTTGGAAGGGACGCAGGTCGATGGGCTCTACACTCTGGATTTTTTTCTGCAAATAAAATGGATACCTTCTCAACGTGCTTGCCTAGATTATTTAGGAACCCAACTTGACAATGGATCGGAGGCACCACATATGCTCCCCCACTTGCTGGCAAATGACCTCTCTTGCTCACAGATTTAATCTCACATATTCCAGCTTTCAGATCTTGGAACAGAAGCAACACATGCTCCAGCCCAAAACATGAGGACATACAACAAGATATATTAACTTGCATGAAACCACATAACACCGATATAACATGCACAATGATGTAACAAGCTATTCTGTTCTCTGTAGCCTTTTTGTTAGCATAAGGAAGCCAGAGAAACCTGTATGAAGCACTGGTTGCAATTTACAACCAGTGCGGTATTTTACAAACCGACCTATGTACTAATGTGTTTCAGTTTGCAAAAATTCTGATTCCTAGTGGGTCACAAATCGACCAACCTCATGAATATTAATGAGGTAAGTCGCAACTTGCGACCCACTAGTAATTGCAGCCATCACAAGGTTGGTGGCATGCTGGGGTCAGCAGATCACCATGTCTGTGATTACATTTAAATAAAGCTATCTAAAAAAAATTACTAACATTTTTTAAGTGCCCATGGAACAATGCCTACTTAAAAAATATTTTTTTCATCCTTCACAAAGGGGAAAGAGTCCTTTCGGGGCCTCTTCCCATTTGTAAATGGATTACCACTGCATGTCTATAGTCGTCAAAGTATGAATGTTTTGCGTCCAGATTTCGATCACAAAACATTCATACATATCATTCAGATTCGGCATATGGAAGGGATGCCCTAAACAAGCCCTTTCCACATACCAAACTGGTTTTGGCTCACAAACCCAAATTGTGATTTGGTAATGTTGCAATTTGTGGGTTGCATTTTTGTGTACACAAACTGCAAATTGGGCCATTTGCGACAGCAAAAAGCCTTCATACATCCCCAATTTCTTAAATGAGTAGCTCTAAGTAGATGCTAACATGAACCACACCAGGAATGGGAGCACACACTCGAGTTAGCATAGATCTTCACCCGCTCTACCAACTTACATACCCTTACAGCCTGGCATCGATTGTTTGCTCAGGTCAGCCATATGACCTCAGTTATATATTCTACTGCCGTCTTGGCAACGAAGGGCAACATGGAACCAGTAAGCTGAGAGCATAGCCTTACGGCCTGGAATCCATTGTTACCTCAGGCCAGTCATATGACCTCAGTTATATATTCTACTACTGCCTTGGCGATGAAGGGCAACATGGAACCAGCGAGCTGCGAGCATAGCCTTACGGCCTGGAATCCATTGTTACCTCAGACCATTCATATGCCCTCACTCATTTATTCTACTACTGCCTTGGCGATGAAGGGCAACATGGAACAAGTGAACTGAGAACATGTGTACACTGCTGCAGGAGCTAGACCTATTAGCTTCTCTGGATGTGAGGCTGGGTTGAGGATCCTTTTCTAACATGATTTCTCAATCTGTACCCTGCTTTCATCTCTTTACATGATCAGATATTGCCTTGCTGCACAATGAGCTGACTTCTGTCCATCTTTCATGCTTTCATTGACCGGCTTTTGATCTTGGACATGCGGGGTAAGTTATTTATTTACTGGCAAAATGCATCCCATGGACCAAAATGTTTTTAGTCTTTTAGAAAAATCTTCAAAATTGGAGAAGTGAGCCAAAAAGTCAGCTTTCCAAAGTTTTCCTAAAAGAGACTAATGAGTGACTTTCTCTGAGGTGGACTGAAAGACTGACAGCCAGGGGGCAGCACAAACATTCTAACGGCCCTGCTAGTTTAGTTTAGTTCATTTTGGTTGTATGTTAAAATATTGAGGTCTATAATATCAACTTGTACCTATACCGACTTAAAATAGACTACAAAAATGTTGCCATGATAAGCATATGGGGGGGATCTATAGATGTACTATTGGTGAGAGGATGGGGGAGGGTAGAGGATGTAGCCTTAAGGCTAGAGCAGTCGACCTCGAAACTGGGGAACCGGGTTGGAGTCTCGGCAACGATCCTCAACATCCTGTGATTCTGAGAAAATCACTTAATCTCCCTGTGCCTAACAAAAAATGAATGTGTCTTCATGTAATGGAACTGGTGCTCATGTAAAGCGCTCTGATACTCAAGGTCTTGGGTCTAGTCCGCTCTAAATAAAACTCTACTGTGCAGTTATTGTAAGTGAGGCTGATTTTTGAAAACTGAACTTTTTGGTAGGTGTAGTAAGGTTATGGATCAAATAAGGATGAAGATCCAGATAGAAAGGTTGACAAGGTGGTTTATTCAAGCAGAGTAAATCAACCCACGACCAATACAGTGGAGTAACAGGTATGCAATGGTCATAACAAACACATCACCATTCTAAGAACATGGAATAGGAACCTAAGCTTAACATTCCTTAAAGAGCAAGTATGATAAAGCGATATAAAGCTATAAAGTACATACTACACATCCTTCCCCTAATAAATGAAAAAGAAAAGCAGATAAAAGAAAACACAGTTATACAATATAAATGAATGCATTAAAAAAACAAGATTAATTCAAAACATAATCATGGAGTCTCACAGGAACAGATCTGATTCTGCGACTGAGATCCCTACCATCCCCCGCACCAATGGAATTGGAAACAGGCTGTAAATTGGGAGAGGGAGTAAGAACATTTGAATCACCATGTGCTAACAAGGAAGGATCAAGGGAAGAGGGATTAGTAGGAACTGAAGGAGCAGATGGAGACATAGAGGATTCTCCAACCCCGAACCAATCAGAACTGCGATCCTCAGGCAAATCAGAGGATTGCTTGTTGGAAGAAATGATCTTAGCTTGTTGGTCAGAGATTTTAATAAGAGCATTCTTGTTCCACCAACCCCTTTCAAATAAAAGAGCTGCAGAACGAGAAACTTTTAAAACCTTAACAGGAGCAGAAAATTTGGATTGCCCCTTGGTTATTTTAACAGGTTTCTTAATGATGACCCAATCACCAGAAACAAGTGGTTTTTCTGTGACATGCATACGTTTATCATAATTATTTTTGTAACTTTCCTGTTTGCTCTTGACATGTTCACGAATTTTAGCTAAATCCACATTGACAATAGAACTTTTCATCAACCAAGATGGGTTCAATCTAGAAATGGGAATTCTACCTCGCAGTAAAACAAAAGGGGACACTCCTGTAGTACTATGCGGGGTACAATTATAGTTCCAGATCTTCTCACTTAGAAATTCGGCAATATCAAGTTTATTAGCACAGGCTGTTTGAATAGCTTCCTTCAATAAACGGTTAGCTCTTTCTACAAGGCCATTAGAAGCAGGACTGTAAAGAGGAACTAACATGTGCTTAATGTCTAAATTGTTTAAAAACAAATTCATCTCCTGTGAGATAAAGTGCGAACCGTTATCTGAAACAATTTCATGTGGATAACCATCGATGACAAACAAACCCTTTAAAAATGAAATTACAGCAACAGAATTAGGGTTCTTGACCAAAGAAAAATAAATCCATTTGGAAAAGTAATCAATGGCCACGATTAAGAATTTGAAATCATCATTGAAAACAGAAAATGGACCAGAAAAATCTATGGCAATTTTCTGCCAAGGAGACTCAGGCCACTCCACAGGGACAAGTGGTGCATTGGACAACTTCCAGTGTTTATCGGAGCATAAACACTGTGGGCATTGATTGACAAAGGATTTAACCTGGCTATCGATACCCGGCCACCAATAAGTGGTTTTAATCTTGTTGGTGGTACCAGTGATACCAGGGTGAGATTCATGGGCCAAAGAAATAATGGATTGTCGGATGCCAACGGGTGGGACAAACTTGTCTTGCCTGAATAAGATGTCACCTGACACCGACAATTCAGATGCAACCTGTGCATAATGATTTTCCTCAGTAGACATGCTTCGATCCTTGGGCCAACCTTTAATCAAAAATTTCTTGACATTGAGTAAACAAGAATCGTTATCCATACCCTTTAACCACTCTTGTTTAGTAAGTTTTGTACCAAGAAGGGCATCATCAATGGCAAAGACATACTCTAAGTCAGAATTGACTAAATTACATGTGGACAAAGGAATGTGTGACAAACAATCAGCACGAATGTTTTTGCCACCAGGCAAATATTTAATCTCAAAATTAAATTCTTGAAGACGTGCCAATAGTCTAACTAAGCGAGAAGAAGCTCGATTGGAGGAACTCTCACCAAGCATGTATATTAACGGCTTGTGGTCTGTGTATAAAAGAAATCTGGTACCCCAAATGTACATTTTAAATTTTTCCACAGACCATGAGCAAGCTAAGGCTTCTCGCTCTATGGTGCTGTAATTTGCTTCAGCTGAAGATAACGAACGAGAAGCGAATGCAATGGTGCATTCCTCACCCTTAATCACTTGACTAAGAACAGCTCCTAGACCACGGGAACTAGCATCAACAGTAATGATGCATTGTACACCATGGGAAAAGGGCTTAATGGCAGGAGCAGAGAGTATCAAATCTTTGACAGAGTCAAAAGCAGATTGAGAATCAGAGGACCACACAAATTTAGCATGTTTTTTTAACAGATCTCTAAGAGGTTGAACTACTAGAGCATAGCTCCTAACAAAACGAGCGTAATATTCACTCAACCCCAAAAATGCTCTGAGTGAGTCTTTATCAAGAGGAGGAGGAGCATTTTTGATAGCTTCCAACAAAGAAGATTTGGGTTTAATACCATCTTTTGAGAGATTATGGCCTAAGTAATCAACCTCATTAGCCAAAAACTTACATTTCTTCTTGTTGACAGTAAGACCATTGTTTTGTAGAGATTTTAAAACATACTCCATCAATATGTAATGTTGATCCAGGGATTCGGAATGAACCAAAATGTCATCCTGGAACGCCTGAATGCCAGGACAATTATAAAAAATAGAGTCCATTAATCTTTGAAATATACTGGCTGCGGAGGCAAGCCCAAATGGTAACCTTTTATACATATACACACCAAAAGGTGTAACAAAAGTTGTGAGAGGTTGAGATTCTAAAGATAAAGGAATTTGGTGATACGCTGAGCGCAAATCGATAGTGGAGAAGTATTTGCTACTACCGATGTTGGCCAGCATATCATGGATTTTAGGCAAGGGGTGTACATCAATAACAATGTTGCGATTGAGTACTCGCAGGTCAGCACATAAACGAATTTCCCCAGAAGGTTTTCGTGCAACGACGGCAGCAGAAACCCATTCCGAAGACTCAACTGGACAAATAATGTCTTGGGCAATCAGAGACTCGATGTGCTTTCTCAAATCCTCTCTTACAGACAGGGGAACAGGTCGTACCTTTTGAATAACAGGGCAAGCGTTGTCTTTTAACTTAATATCATGTTCGAAATTCTTCACTAACCCAATCTTATCTTCAAAAACAACTTTGTATTTCTCTAAAACATTACAAAGAATGGGGTCACTACAATAATCAAAGACAGACAATATGGGAAGATCACCCAAAGTAACAGGTTCAGGATGACCGGGTCTTAAAATTATGCCCAGTCTGGCCTGGTCTTGCCAACCTATAATATCACGGCCATTGTGTGCAACATATATTTTGGTATATATGATGCGACCTTTAAAATCAATGTTGTCTGGAAAATATCCTCGCATAGTTATGTCAAAACCCCCAAAAGCTTTAGGATTAACATCAGTAGTAAATAATTCTTTGTCCTTCCAAGAGCACTGAAAAGTAGTTTCATCCAAAATGGTAATAGGGGATCCGGAGTCAGCCATAACCTGTATGGTCTGAATCCCAATAGAAATGGTGCAAATAGGACCCTTGATGCTGAAATCACATAAAGCATTTACCTGAATGAACGAAATAGAAGAAAGATTTAACGCATCACAAATTTCTTCCTCGGAATAAACCATATTAATCTTAGACTTATCTTTGGGTAAACGACAGGAAGCAGCAAAGTGACCTACACGTTTACAATTAGAACACCTTTTACCTTGTGCAGGACATTTTGGATTATTTGCAACATGAAACTTTGAACCGCACCTGTAACAAAATGCATTAGCTTTAGATTCAAAAACTTTTTTCCCAACATTACGGTTAGAAACAACATTAACACTACAATTGTCCCCTGATGCCTGTGAAATATTGCAAACAGTTGAAGAAGAGGCATGTTCAGCTAAAATTTTAGAGGAGACAACAGAACACTCAATACTTTTCGCAATTACAATAACCTCATCTAAATTTGGGTTTTTACAAGTCAAAATTCGCTCTTGGATCTTCTTATTAAAGCAATTAAAAACTAACTGATCACGTAGAGCAGTCTCTAGATAAGTTCCAAATTCGCATTTTGATGCAAGAACTCGTAAGGTAGCAACATAGTCTTCAATAGACTCCTCCTGTAACTGTTTTCTTTTAAAGAACATATGTCTCTCAACCATGACTGATGGATCATCTTTAAATTGTTTGCCCAGACGTGTTAATGCCTCGGTATATACATTCCATGAGTCATCATCAGCAGGAGCTTGAACCACTGCTAAATTGTCAAATAATTGTTGGCCAGCATCTCCTAAGTGATTGAACAGGATAGCTCTTTTCCTGGATGCAGGGTATTCTAGAGCATCTATAGCTTCCAAATAGTTTGTAAATACACGTAGCCATTTGTGCCATGGAGTAGGAGGTTTGCCAGGAACAATTAAAAAAGATGAAGGTGCTACAATCCCATTGTTATTATTACCTGAAGCAGCCATAATAATTCGCAAAAATGTATATATTATGATAAATTCTTACTTGTCAGCCTTTGAAATAGCACTGTCCGGAAAAACGATCTTTTAAACTTAGACCGAAGACGACCAAAACTTCAAAGACAAGGTCGCGTTGACAAGAAGTTCAGGAGTACGATGCCTGTCAGCGTTATATGAAACAGACGCGGAGCGCTGAAATAGACGTTTTAATTATAGAAGTTGACGTCGAGCGCTGCACACGTAAATACAGCTGGAGCGCAAGCAGTTGAAGTTGAGCGCCGATCACGTAAACAAAGCTGGGGCGCACTCAGATTACAGCAAACGTTGGGCGCATTCCAGAGTGACGCTGTAGACGTACTGCGCGTGTGCCAGAAGCGTGTAAGAAAACAATTCCACAGCTTGCCTCACGAGCGTAGAATGCTTCGCGCATTTGAAAAAAAAAAAAAAACGGTATGGAGCCGGCAGCGTTCAAAGACAGCTTTCAGGTAATAAATTATAAAGAAAAAACTCACAGTTTATGTGAAGGTGGTCTCAAAAGATGAGAACGAAAATTCCCAAGTTAAAATCCGATTTTAACAGAAACGTTGGAGCCAGTGACCTTAAAGTTCATGGTCGAACTGCTCATGTCGGTGGGTTTGATTCCAATCAGCTTCCGATCGTCGCCAATAAATGTAGTAAGGTTATGGATCAAATAAGGATGAAGATCCAGATAGAAAGGTTGACAAGGTGGTTTATTCAAGCAGAGTAAATCAACCCACGACCAATACAGTGGAGTAACAGGTATGCAATGGTCATAACAAACACATCACCATTCTAAGAACATGGAATAGGAACCTAAGCTTAACATTCCTTAAAGAGCAAGTATGATAAAGCGATATAAAGCTATAAAGTACATACTACAGTAGGCCATGTTCTTTTATTTAACATGTTATGCTCTCTGGCAGCCATCTCTGTTCCCTTTGGCACACCACACGAAATGACGGGTAAACAATATATCCTACAGAAGACACATACAATATTCTAAATAAAATGTTTCAGCGAGTTCAAAAATAATTCTGAATGCATTGACTCCCATATATTTTTAAATATGGAATCAATCATTTCTGTTTTTCAGATTCATCCAGACATGAGTGTCTGAAAATCTGTGGTAGAGAGATTCAAAATGCCATGTCAAGAGATTGAACAATTGTTGACTCCCAAGTTTAAAAAAGGTAATTTTGAATTTCAGAACCATGAAGAAAAACAAATAAAGTTTCTCTTGGGAGGAGAATGAGACCCATGACACAATGGCATTTTGCATAGTGCCCCTTTTTTCTTTTGAGTAGTAAAGACAGGATGAATTCCACATCATTGCGTGTTAAGTAAAAGCAAAGACAGACAACTACCCATCTGGGATTTAACTGTGGTTTTTTAAAGAAAAATAATTTAAATCAGTGAAAATGTGCACTTGCCTTGAAGAAGGCACTAAAACCACAGTATTCAGAGCCATCCACTGAAACAATTACTACCTGTCCGCTTTTTGATTTTGCCTACGAAATGCAGAGGATTACAACATGTTTATTGAAAACAAATGCTTCCATGGATGTTAATTGTAAAAGCACTTGTAAGTTCCATCTGCAGGCGTGTAGAGCTTGTTGTTTATGGCACATGTAAATGAATGCATGACTTGGATGAATGAGATGCTTGCATGTAGAAGGATATGAAGCCGATAATAATTTTGCTGTATATAATTAGGTGTTGAGAATTGTATAAATTAGTAAATCTTGACTTTTTGTATAGATTCATTGATGTTAGACACAATATCCATATTGTGAGTGTGGGTCTCTTGTTAGAAGTCATAAACTGAAGATTTGTGAAATGTTGCATATGTTTGAGTGAATCGAATGGGCTTGGGTAGTTCCTCTGAGGATGGATCCCTGGTAGGACCATTTGATCTGAGGGTCAAAAGAGCAAACTTGTTGTCCTGTTTGAGTGAATTCATCTCTATCATTATTGGGCTGCCCTGAGACAAAGGTAAATTAGACCAGGGTGCTTGCTGTTGCTTGTAGTTGGGCAAAGTCTCCCATCCCAACAGTCGCACTGGTTCAAGGCAGTGGATGGGAGCAGCTACTATGGAAAACCCCAAGTTGTAGTGATCAGCAGGATACACTGTATCTTTGTTTAATGGCTCACTATTGGTTAAATTGTACTGCTGGCACTGAGCCCTTGGTAAAAAATGCGTGTGCGTGCTCCGAATATATCATGTGCTGTGGTGTTGGTTGCAAAAAAACACAGTTGATGGACAGAATGCAGAACAATGTCTTACATTCACCCCAGTACAAATATCTGGGCCTAAATCCATCGTTTTTTTGCACTCCACACCACCCTAGGTCAGACAATGGCTATATGCAAATCAGCCTTGACCCTGTGCCTCATGGGAACAGTCCAGCCCGAACTGGTGTGGATGAAGGCTGTTTTTCTCAAACCAATGCCAGTCTGTGATTAAGTGGAAAGGATGTTTGGATTTTAGTCACACAGTCTTGGCAGTCTTTGATTGAGGGAATTGTCAATTGGAAAGTGTCATCACTATTCGCAGACTAAGGCACCCCGCCTGTTGAAAGTAAATAACTCCCTTTCGCATAACCATGTCAGAGTCTGAAAAGCAAGTCAAATGAAAACATCACCCTCAGGAATGTAGAAGGAATGTGGTTACTATAAAATGAAGAGACTTAAACCTGCAGGTTTTGAGGATGTTATAACACCTACTTTTGCAGTTTACCTTCATTCCATAGGGCTGCTCTTGACCTGCTCGGTCACATTTTCTGTGTGTGATTGCAATCTGCCTGCAGCCTGTGTCTTCCCCGTCTTTGTCTTGCTTCTTGCCCAGTGAGAAGACACACTCACTGGCTTTAGATTACTCATAACAGGAGAAGTCCTGATCCCATATCCTTCTATAGAGATTGGGGTTCACACAGTTAGCCATTGGACTACACTGTGTGAAGCCCACAACCTGGCTTAGAATCAGAAAATACTCACTTTGCTATAAACTGTTTTAACTTATGCCTATGGTGCTAACGATGGTTTGTAGATGAACACACTGCTTCTAAGGATTTGTTTTAAAGAGATGGAATATGATGTTCAATCATCAGTTTTTACATTAAGTTATCAACTGACATCATATCCTAGTATTCAAATGTAAAAAAATGTTTGCTTCTGAACTTATCTACCATCACTATTTAGAAACCGTCTCAAATAAAGATCCATAAATACTTTAGAAATCAACTGCAGGATGCATGAGTGATAGAATTATAACAGATCCAAACTCATCTTGAACTTTAAAATGTCCTCGAACCCCACGTTACTCTCTGGCAATGGGCTGCCCAAAAATAATACTGGAATCCATCAGCACTAGATTTGTTATGTGGCTAATTAAGTATTTATTATGGTTTGTTTGGTCATTCAATTGAGGCACTGCACATATGCCAGGGACCAATGTTCAATGTGCTAGGAGAAATAGACAATGACATTTGGCAGACATAAATACATTAAAAACAAATAAAGTCAATAAAAAAACAACAAAAAATCACATTTCAGTTACATTATACATTTTGCTGGCTCTTAATTCCAGTTATGTAACTGTACTGGTAATGTGAATATACTTATGAATTCCAGGGTAGCTGTGTTCCGAGGTGAGGCCTGGAAGCTGGAGTCAGAAAGGCAGCAACAAGGTATTGAAATCTGGTCCCCACTAGGACCCTAAAGGCAAGTAGTTGCCAGATTTCCCTAGTGTTTGAAGATAGTAGAAAGCAGACTTGAAAGTAGTGAAAAATGTCCTAAGAATCAAATCAAATCAAATGGCCCTTGTAAAGCGCACAGCTACTCTGAGAGTGCCCCGGCGCTGTGGGTACTCTGACCACTGACCACGGCATAAGAAAAGAATTAAAAGGCAGCATTAAATAGCCAGGTCTTTAAGCTGCGCTTCAAAGAGCACACATCCTTGGCAGCACGAAAGTGCAAAGGAAGAGTACTCGAACCCGCTGTGGTCAGTGCAGAGAAAGAAGAGCCTCCCCATCTCTTCCGCCAAGTTTTGGGCACTACTGCAAGCTGCATCATCAGCAGAGCGCAGAGGACGAGCAGGGAGGTAGTGTGGGAGACTTGGTGAGGTAACTGGGACTTTGGTCATAGTAGGCTATATGGGAGAGCACTAAGCCCTTGAATTTCACTGTCTTCCGGACGGGTAACCAGTGCAGTTCCTTCAGATAATCCACAACGGGGATGTCGGCGGATCCTAAGCAGTCGGCTGGACTGCACCGTTCTGCACCAACTGAAATCTCTTGAGTTGATACAAGGGGAGATCCCAGTATAGTGCGTTGGCGTAATCCAGCCGAGATGTCATGAGGACATGGCATACCGTCTTCTGGCAAGAGGCGGGAAGCAGGAACAGAAACTTCCTCAGGAGCTGAAGGAGACCAAAGCATAGTCCGACAACACTCTGTATGAGGTTTGAAGGGCATGTTGTTATCAAACTTCACTCCTAGGTTCTGCGCCACTGTGGTCGGAGTTGGGGGAGAATGGGCAGAGCTAGGCTATATCCCACCATTCCAGAGGGGGAGGGGAACCAAAGACCAGCACTTCCGTTTTACCTGAGTTGCACTGAAGGTTACTTTGGCACATTCAATGGAATACTGCCGACATACAAGCAGAAAATCTGTCCTGGCCGACAGAGATGTAACCATCCCAAGTCATAAGAATCTGCGTGTTGTCAGCAAAAAATGTAACATTCACATCAAAGGATTCCACCAGGGTTGCCAAGGAGGACATATATACATTAATCAATGTAGGGCTTAGGGCAGAGCCCTGGGGAACCCAAATTTGAGAGGTTTGGAGTCTGAGGCAAAAGGCGGAATCCATACAGACTGGCATCTGCTGGAAAGGAAAGAGCCCAGCCAAGTCAACACATCACACCCATGCCTATGTCACGAAGACTCTACATCAGGATAGGATAGGATACGTGTCGAACGCGGCCGAAAGATCTAATGGTAGCAAAGCGGCATTCTTTCTTTTGGCTACTTCCAGTCTAATAACATCAGAACCCTCAACCAGTGTGGGTTCCACGCTGTATCCTGGGTGAAAACCTGAATATGATGGATGCAGAAACTGATTGGTGTCAAGGTATCTAGATAGTTGGGTGTTAACCAGCTTCCCCAGGATCGTTGAGAATTATGCAATATAGAGATTGGCCTATAATTGGTCGGGACAGCTTTGTCTGCCGTGGGCTTTTTTAACAATGGAATTAGAATGGCCCCTTTCAGAGGCTTAAGACAATGGCCTGGCACAGAGAATCACTTAGACAGTAATTCGGGGTGGGGTTAATGGCTACCGCATTGGCGGTTAGAATCTGGGGATGGCAGAGTGATCGGGGGCGCCAGACTTGCAAGTTTTGAGAGCGTTTTCAGAGTACTCAAAAGAGATGGGAGTAAATTCTGTCCGGGGATGGGGGGAATAATGGGGCAATATGGATGAAGGCTGATCTCCGAATTGGGCAGACTCTCTAATGTTACTAGCAGAAAGAGAGGTCTGGCCCTCAGGTTCAGAAGAGTCCATCTAGTTATAGGGTTCATCTGCTTTTAGATGCTCTACAATGCCCGAGATATTACTCTCAAAGAAGTCAGAGAGATGCGAACAAAGTTTGGGTGAAACTTCCAGGTGCTGAACGAGGGAAGAAGGATTGACAAACTTCTTGCTTATATTGAACACCCAAGTTTGTTATTGGATAAGGCAATTTCATTGGCTTAAGCCTTCGCTTAAGCCTTTTTTATTTCTCTGTGGTCGGATTGTACCTCCTTTTTGTATCGCTCCTTGTCCTGTGGTAGGTAAATATTACCCCAGGATTTTTTGAATCTTTTACAGTTCTAACACATAGATCTGAGCACCTCATCAAACCAAGGAGCAGAGGGACAGCGCAGGCCAACAGAGCCTGACTTAATGGTTCTGACTTGGTCCGACATATTACTTAGCCATGCACTGACTGCCAGTGCATCCTCATCTATCCTACCTGATAGCATTGAGGCACTGCTGTTGAGTATAGATGATACTTCCACTTTTTAACATTGGCCCAGGCACAATGAGGAAGTGATGGCTTAGGACCTCTGCATCTCAGACCTGGCTTCAAAACCCAACAGAAGTGGATTGTAAAATGGTCAGACCAGAGGTTACTCAAAACAGCAGTGACCTCAATACAGGCGTTAGAGAAAATTGGGTCAAGCAGATGACCAGCAGAGTCTGTGGGTTTATTCACGAATTGTGTCAGATTCCAAGTGGTCATAGAGTTCAGAAGAAAACAGGCTTGGTGGTCGTCCTTACAGTCCAGGTGAATATTCAGGTCAACGAGAATGAAGAAGTTAGAGTATATTTAGAAGATGGCTGGAAAGACCATCATCTACTGAGGACAGAAAATCTTTTGCATATCCATCGGGGAGGTGGATAAGAATTCTGGCAAGGGTTTAATTACCATGGGGGAGATGCAAAAGCCCAGGGTGCTCAAAGGATACAAGCTTTATGGAACGTTTAGTGACTAATGCAACCCCCTACCTCTTTTACCCACTCTGTCATGGTGCACAATAGAGTAACTGGTGGGGATAGCAAGTGCTATACGTGGTGCAGAACTATCGCTCATTCAGGTCTCTGTAAGAAAGAGAATATCCAAGTGTTCCTCCTTGAGGCGCTCGAAAATGTGCAGAGCATTTTTATGGAGGGACCGTACGTTGATTAGTTCTGGATGTATCTGCAACAAATTAGCGTCATGTTTGCTAGTGATCCTGAGAGACGTTAGCAGGCGGTAAACCAATTGGCAGCTTAAGGGAGCAGAAGAGACAAGTAGAAAGTAGAGGAGAGGTGGACAGGTCACACTGAACTGAACATGGAAGACTGTGGAATTTAGGGCAGCATGGCTGGTGCTGAGCGCAGGTCGAGTGTGGACAGGGGCAGATGAACTTGCCTTAGACATGCCCGCTGCAGGCGTGCACTCTCTGGACATTTTTATGTCCTTGATGGATATCCCCTGTAGCAAACTAGACTGCAAACTTCCCAAAATGGCAGCACTCTGGAAGTGGGGATCGGCACAATACACACTGAACACAGTGGATTTAGACGCACCACCCAGCAGTAAAGCATGGTTTAAAACTGGTGGAAACATAATCAATACAGCACACATTCAAAGATAAAATGCACCCCAAAAGGTAAAGACATGGTCAACTGACCTACAAGGGCATCCGCGCCGCAGTCCTTCTTATGTCCTTGAAGGACATCCCCTGTGGCAAACTAGACTGCAAACTTCCCGTAAATGGCGGCACGCTGGGAAAAAGTGGGGATAGACTCCTTAAAACAGGTGAGAAAATACCTAAAGAAAATGATAAATGCTTTCTGACATGGCAGGTGAACAATTCAAGACGAATGACAATCTCTTTACTTGCTGTTTTCACTTACTATTGACCAGATACCTTAACCTATCAACTCACCCCGATTGTTGGTAGAGTAATGTCCCTTGCATGGTAAACTGACACGCACCCCTGCCCTCAGTACCTAATTACCCATGAAAGCGGTATACTGGTTTTCTTTTGGCCTCAGTACATACAGATTTCTATGTCCATGCTGAGACACAGGCCTGAAATTGATCACCAGACCCAAATCCAAATTCTAAGGTCAGTAAGTGCCTCAAAAATGTCCTCTCTAGTAGACATGGGACTATGGCCTGTGTCATTAGGGAAATGTACTGAAGTGGTGGTGGCAGCATACCATTTTATAATCTATAGTGTTCAAAGTAAGAATGTGATACCTATAAGTCAGCATGTGTAAAGTTGTGCTTATATGTCACTCCTAGACCATGAGCTGATATCCCTATGTGTATGTCGATTGCGTATGAATGGTGCATGGTAGCAGAACTCCATGTTGTTTGTGAGAGTGCAAATGCTGAAGCCTGTGAAATTCATTTTGAATTGCCCCAATTTTGATATGGCACAAGATGAAGGTTGTCCACTGTCTGACAAGGCTGTAGCCTTGTCATACAGTGGACGTGTTCTTCCAGTATACCGGAGCAGGAAGAAATAACTCTAGACGCTGATATGTAGAAGAATAGAGATGGGACTGCCTTAGAAAATCCATGATAACCTTTTCAGAAAGAGATTGCTAATTAGTCCTTTTAGCGCTGCCGTCTTGTTGTTGTTGAGGGAATGGGGTGAGTCAGAAGTCTTAGTTGGTTAAGGAACAGACGTTTCTGGGCAGTGCATGGTTCTTTTATTCTTCCCTTGAGTGCCCTGTCCAGGAAGGCTGATGACAGCCAGTAGCAGAGCATTATACTTATTGTCCTCATGCCATGGGTACTCCTACGTAGTCCCCACCTGGCACTCACAAAGTTTTATTTTTCTGATTTTTCTTCAATGTGATTGAACACCTTTTCTTCAAAGAAATTAATTAATGTGTAAACAAATAACTGATCCAATTTCGGGACTCGCCCTTCATCAGAAGATACTTCCTCCCGACGAAACAGCATTCACCTTGTTGGACTGAACTATTTGTCACCCATCGTGAGGAACTACCCCCTGATGAAGGGCGATTCCCGAAATGCATTGGGCGTTGTATAATTATGGATAATTGAAGACCATGATGGCATTGTAGTGTGATTACTTAACATATACCATTGATGAAGCTTACACTCTTAATAAGAATAAAAAGAAGATTGGATCAGTTATTTGTTTACACATGAATTCATTTCTTTGAAGAAAAGGCATTCAATCACATTGAAGAAGCATTCTCGTGACATTTGACAAATGTTACCACTTAAGTGTATGTTCTACTTCCACTGAATGTTTGTGGGCAGACGTTACTGGGTGGACTGGATGAAAGAAGTGTCCACCTGAGCTTCTCAGATAAATAAAGGATACTACGAAATTGAACCTATTTCCTTTGTTACTTCACTGACGATGAGGTTCTGAGGAGTTTAAGAACCTGCGTGTGCAGAAACTCACTGATTTTATTTTCTGCATTGATTACATGCTGCTGTGTGAGCATACCTACGCAAATTGCCTCTTCTAGGAAGAGTGCTGCTGATAGGTTATGCTGGAATTTTTTTATGGACCTTTTTCCGAATTTGTATTGCAACCGTGTCTGTGTTGGACTAACTCACGGGGATCGCTGAAGGATCGTCTACGTCATGGAATCGGATGCCGTTGAAGGATCGCCTTGTTTGCATCTTTGAAGTCTACTCAACGTTCCGGACTTCTTCTTCTCAGCTACCTTCCATTCCGGATCCTTGGAAGCATCTAATTGTTCATGACGCCATTCCGCTCCAAACCAGAATTCCTGAACCTGCGGAGCAACGTCATCACGAGATTTCACGCTATGTGACCTCGCAGTCGGCCATTTTGGGTTATTCTACATGTGCGCAAATAGTTGCTAAGTAACTAGGTCTAATCGCAGATTCATTTTCTCCGTTTTCACGCTGCTGATGGACAACCTGCATTTCGTGATACTGCTTTGTCATCAACTATTTTTAGGTATTTACTAATATTGTACTTCCTGTTACTGTACTGTACTTCAAATATTGAACTTATCGTACTATTAATAATATTGTACTGCATGTACGTAACCATGACTACGGAGGGCACAAGTTGAACCAGGGTCAACACTCCTAACTTCAGCATTTCTCCTCCTCCTCAACCTTTTTGGTCCACTGGAATTGAACCTCCCCTTAAGTGGTAGGGGTTGAAGACTTACTTTATTAACTACATTGAAGCTGTTGATGAGGCAAAGAAGATGGCTGCTGAACAGAAGAAAAGACTACTGTTGCATGCCCTTGGTCTTATATGTCTTAAAGCATTCCATCAATTGACTAATATTGTAACTTCTGGAGATTTTAATGTTTTTGAAATTGCTTTATTACAATTGGATAACTATTTCTAACCTAAAGTATGAATAGGTGTCACTAGTTATCAATTTCTTCAGAGGAAACAGACTAAATCTGAAACCATTGATAACTATGTTTCTGAGTTAAAAGGTTGGCTCTTGATTGTAAGTTTGGAGTCTTACATGACGATCTTATCAGCGATCAAGTGGTCATGAATACCTCTAATCCTGCTATTCAAGACAGATTGTGGGTGAATGCGGATGCTCCATTGGATGACATTCTTGCAATCGTAAGAAAAGCTGAAATTTCTGGCCGATGTGCTGTTGCTTTAAAAAATGACACTCAGGATGTAGCAATATTAGGTACACTTAACGTTCCTTATGATCACACTAAAGGTCCTTCCAGGTTTAAAGATGGACCTCCTATTAAAGTTTGTGCTAAATGCTATAGGTGTGGCAGCCTTGATCATCTTGCTCATATCCAGACTTGTCCTGCCGTTAAGCAAAAGTGCACCAATTGTGACACAATAGGTCATTATGCAAAAGTTTGTAAAAGAAAAAATTCTAGCGTTAAGTATGTTGCAAGTATGAGTAGTTCAGTTGATAATATGAACAACACCATTCCTGATTCGAGTGATATCATTTCGAATGATGACTTATCTATGAATTTTAGAAGTAACATGATACTCAATATTGATGGTGTTGTTTGTACTAATTGCTGATTCAGGGTCACCCTACACCATAATTGATGAAAACTTATGGAAATGTAAGTTTGTTGGTAAAGTTGGTGAGCACTTATTGGAACCGGATATTCACCCTGAAGGTTACAGTGGTTAGAAGATCGATCTTATTGGTTACAGGTGGTCTGTTTTTTAATTTAAGAACAGACGCAGTCGTGGTAAACTGTATGTAGCCAAGACTGGCCCACCTGTTTTGGGTTGGATGGACCAAAAGCAGCTGCATATTATTTTGTATCCCAAAAGCAAGGAGCAGGTATTGATTGTTGATGAGGGTTCATCACTAGGGGGACGAATGATGAAACAATTTCCTTCTGTATTTAGTGGTAATCTGGGCAATTTACGTGGATTTGAACACTTAATCCGTCTTAAAGAGAATGCCACTCCAAGGTTCATCATTGTCATAGTGTGCCTATCTTGGTAAAGGATGACGTGGCCAAAGAACTTGGAAAAATGGTATCTACAAAGGTAATTGAGCCTATAGAGGCCTCGGAGTGGCTTTCTCCGCTTGATATCACCAAGCGATCCAATTGAAAAATCAGACTTTGTGTCGACCTCCTCCATCGTAACAATAATATTGTAATCAACAGATTTTCCCTACCTAAGATTAACGAGATGGTAAGTTATCTCAAGGGAACGAAGTGGTTTTACACTATCGATGCCAGATACAGGTTTTTGGAAACCGGAGGAGGCGGAGCCACGTACCGCTGCGAGTTGCGAGTTGCTGCTGCCACCACTATTCTCTGCTCTGGTACCGCCGCCGTTTTTCTTGGCTTCTTGGCTTCCACCGTTACCGCTCTCGCTCCTGCTCCTGCTCTCGCTCCTGCTCAAGTTGTCACCGCCACACCACCGCCAATTCTGCTGTTCCGCGGTTGGTACTGGGGATTACCCAGTCTCTGGGTGAGGGAGCTCCTGCGGCATGTGGAGAGTCAAGCGAGTGTCGAGCAAAACGGAGCCTGCATTGCCGGCTCTGGGGCGTGTGGACGAGCAGAGAGGAGGAGGAGGTGGGGTGGCCGCTGATCACTCGTTTCACTCATGTGCAGCAGAGCGAGTGTTTCTCATGCGAGCCACAGATTCCTTCCCCTAAACGTGGCAGAGGCTGCAAGAACCTCTCAACACGGCAAGAGACAGGAGCCACAAAATATTCCTCGAACGCGGTAGAAAGTTGCAAAAAAGCCGTGGATTCCGGTTGCCTTCAAAACATGGCCTGGAGTAAAGAAAAAAAAAGCTTTTTCTAACAAAGGTGTGAGACACTTTCAATGTGACAGGTCTCTCTGAAAGTAGAAGAATCGATTCTTGGCGGATTTCTGGCTGTTTGGCAAGAGGACCAGAGGGGACCAGTGTGATCGGTGAAGCGGTGAGCCCGTACTTCCCCTTTTTTTCTGTCTTGATTCCAGATGAGGTGAGAGGAGCAGGGGAGAGGGCAAGGGAGAGGGGCTAGTTACAGCCCTAGGCCCAGTGGCACCCCTGATAAAATCTTGATAGAGTCTTGATAATTTGGACCCCGGACAATTTGAGAAACACATATACTCATATACTATTTGGGTGCACTGTGTTCTATTTGGAAAACACGGACAATCTGTGATAACTTTGAAGCCCATTTAACGTACATACATCACTCACTCAACTTACTAAACTGCTGAAGGAGCATCCCTGGGCACATGTTGCTTAGCTGCTTAGGATAAATATTTTGAGTGTGTTGCCTTGCCGGGTGCTATCAAGTTGGGTCCCCACAGAAACCTCTGTGGGGTGGATTACTATTTGTAGATCTTGTAAACGCTCTAAAAAATAATGCGCCCCTGAAGGGAAAGGCCATTTGGCCCTCCAGCACAAAGGTCATGGAAATCTCAAGCACCGAGTATATTAAAGAAAACCAAAGCACAACCCAAAGAATTGAATCAGACGCTTATATCACCAATAGCGAGGATGTTTGAAAAATCCTTAAAAGTCCCTCGTAAGTTTTATTTTTACCCGACGGGGTTATGATGTCAATACAAAGCGACCCAGAAATAAGAAACCTACAGACACCTATCAAGCCTATTAGTAACCTGAATGTAATGACCAGACAATTTGGGCAAAATCAAGATCTTGAGAAAAAATCAATTAATGGAGACAATGAGCCCAGTATGCCAGTGAAGTCAATAAATCAAACACCTATTCAAGGCATCGACAATGAATCAATGTCCATAACATCACCATGCAAAAGGGACCTAAACTTAGGGAATATTGCTGAGCCTACAAAAAGTGAGATCTCACTCGAAGAAATGACCATGAAACCTGAAATAGTAATAACGTCATCTAGGTTACCTATAGAGATTAACGTTGAAATAAAGAAAAATATTGTTCAAAGTTTGGTTCCGGCATCTGACAACCAGAATATAAAAGGAGACATAAACTTGGATGATTCTTTCCATGAAAGTCAATTTAGGAAATGCCTTTCCTACGTTGGAGATAGCTATGAACTCAAATAATGACGAAGTTATAAACCTGTGAACACATTGTACTGATCGGAGCATGCAGGAAAATGAATCAACCAAACTATTGTCTAGTACCCTAGTTAGGCAACCCGATAAACTAAGATTGGGTGAAGAAACAACACAACTTATAGGAACTAATCTAAAAAGGGATTCGGAATTAGTACAATCTGACTGCTACAACAGGAACCATCAAAGAAATTCCCCTATTATCAAATAGGAACCTCAATTGAATAAAAACATTAAGACCACTGATAATCAGGATTTGGGTTCTATCTGGGATATTTTTTATGAAACGTCATCACTTACCCTTGAAGCATTGACACTTCAGTCGAACAAAATGAATATGCAAATTGAAATATTAGGAACAATGGCAAAGGCGGTCACAGGAATAGATCATAAACTAGCTGGCCTTAATTCTTTGATAACTAGAGCTCAAGCAGATCCATCAACCAGTTATATAGAATGTTCTTGTGTGTCAATAATTAATAAACTACCAACAATACCTGAAGTTATTAGTACTATATTGGAAGATATTAAGGCAAGCCTCCAACTGAATGGAAACAGGAAACTAACTGATAAAGAAAGTACATGTTTAATAGCAGAAAGTAAGATCACCAAGATGGATGATCTAACCGCTCAAAGTGACTTAGATGCTAACGTTCGATCTTGCCCCCCAACAATCCCAAACATCCAACAGGATATCAAAAAATAAATAGTTGGCAAACCGTCTGATCAAACTGTAGAAAAGCTAAAGGATGATCAAGAGGCTATAGATCTGGACTCAACACCTTTTATAATGACAAAAAGGTATAGGAAAAAACTACGCAAAGCAAGAAACAAAGCTGGGCGCAGGATCTAATAGAGTCAGATTCATTTGAGGGAACAAAACAAAATAAGAATTATAAGGGAAAACTACTCTCGGAGGGAACAATTGAAATAGAAAAAATGGATACAGGACCAGTCAAAATCAACCATCACAACAAATACTCAGTAATTTGATATTTTTGTAAAACCTGGAAACCAAACAAATTATCAAAAAGACCTGAAAAGGAAGACCCCAATAGATAAAGTAACCATAAGCGATACCGCAAATCTTACACTTGATAAACCTTCTGAAGTGTGGAAAAAATTTCAATTAAAGGAGCCCCTTTATGATAAGTCTGGAATTGGCTGTGTGGAAAATAGGCCCAAGTAAAATACCCTAAGAGGAATGCAAATAAAGAGCGACCAAATAATGAGTTTGTTAAACCCAGAAAGAACTACAATTGTGGTAGATAAAAAGGACCCAGGTTTATCAAATAGTGGCATTACGGAACAACAATCATTCTTGCGAAATGTTAATAAAGATCTAAACACAAACTTGAATTCAATATAACTTCCTACCTATCATGCTTCCTCTAACAATGAATTAGTGAAACTACCAGATGTAACAGATCTAATAGAGGATACAACCCAACCAATAAAACGGGATCATCTAGTTATAGTAAGAAGTAGCAATAATAAACGTCTTATAAATATAGTCCAGCAAGAATTAAACAAGTGCAGAGAAAGGGAACTGTCAATTCAAAGGACGGAACAACTAATTTTCAAATCAGTTTATGAGTCCAGAGGGCAACAAGATATGTTAAATAGAGGCAATCTTTTGTGCCTATTCAAATCGGTTCCATCCTTAGCTAATGTATCAACTAAAGACATTGAATGTGTTGGCTTCTTAAAAAAAACCAGAAGGTTCACTGCCATTAACAGTAATAACAGTAATATCTCCATCTGTAGTGGAACAAATTATGAAGGAACAAGAAATTTTTCGTAGTTGGGGAATAATGATTAGCAAAGTTGCGCCAAAGGAATACCCCACGCCATTGATGAAAGCAGGAAAAATGCTAACATATGAAAAAGAAAAAAAGGGGGCACCAATCTTCTCTGTATTGAAAGATCCGATACAAGAAATAGACAGAGGTGTCGCAAATTCACCAGGCGACAAAAAGATAGAGAAGGACAATGGGATAAATGAAACATGGATTACGATGGCCTTACATGGAAATGATAAACAATGACAAGAAAATCAAAAAATAACATCTAAAAATGTAAATAATGGCAATGAAACAATAACAATCTGCTCATGGAACATAAATGGAGTAGGCAAAAATCTGGATAATATAACACAATTACTTAAGTCCTATCAGATCATTTTATTACAAGAGACCTGGGCAACTGTTCCTTTTATTATCCATGGATATAAAGGATGCTTCGAACCTGTGATTAGGCAAAGTAACTATGGACACCCTTGCGGCGGCTTAGCAATATTCATTTCAATTGATTTAAAAGCAGAACATATGCAATTGGTCACGAACAACTGTAATATTCAGACGGTAATGTTAAAATACAAGATATATGATCAAGAAAAATCGCTAAAGCTGGTTAATATAAGGAATGGAAAATGGCGGCTGAGTAGAAGCTCAGTCGGTGAGCTCCCGGAGCGCCCGTGATTCGATGTAGCCGCAACGGGTTGTGAAAGCACCGATTGACGATGAAAATGCACGGAGTATGTCATTAGTTCTCCTACCTTATGTGGGGTTCTCTCGTAGATTGGTGCGCTCCCTTGGTCTTTTTTCCTTCGTTTTGGCAGTGGGGCAGTGAAAGAAGTTTTGAACCCCGTCACGTGGAGGATCGGTGAACGCAGCATCCACCCGGGTTGGAGCCCGCCGTCGGAGGTGCAGAGAGGGACACGCTAACAAAGGTGAGAGCAGCGTGTATGGGCAGGAGCCAGGGAGCTGCGCTGGAGCCGGAGAGTTTGCTTCGGTGGGACGCAGCAGCAGAGGCAAAGTCGCGCTGCCGCCGTGCCTCCGGAAGACTGTGCTATCAGTTCCGGGGCACGAGCGGTAGAATCAGAGCCAGACAGGAGTGCTCCCAGTTCACGGGAGCAGATAGCGTGCTAGACAGCAGAGTGAAAGCTGTCTCATCCAGTGCCCCAGCCAGTGTATGCAAATGCAGAAAAAGCACAAAAAGTGCTAAAAGCATAAAATCACCAAATATACAACGAGATTTAGCAAGGAGCTGGAAAATAAATAGTCTCAGAATTGCAACTGCAACGCCGCACAGTAGCACCACAAGAGAACTAGTGAATTTCAGCAATTACAACAAAACTGAGATCTGTTGGACAACGAGAGTATCTCACATAACGCCACGAAAGCCACGAATTAACATATGTAACGAATTTAACAAGCAGCACACTGCTCAACTCTGTCAAATTGCTCCCCTGAATCAAAAGATAATTGGAAAGCCATTTATAATCTTTTATCCTATGAGTAAATTCGTAGTTCCAGCAAAGGTGGATAAAGAAGACGAACTTCAGAATTTAGAGGAGAGCCCAGTAAAAAAGAACCAAGTGAGAATCAAAGAATCACTAGAGACTCATCAAGCAGAAAACCAGGTTAAACAAGTAAAATCTTTCTACAGCCTGCGCAATAGAAATTTCCTAAGCCAAGAACAATTCCCCAAAGGTATCACACCGAGAGTGAGTAGGATAAGTCAAAAGACCTTATTAAAAGATCAGCTCAAGACTACCTCGGTGGAAGAGAAAGATAAATTGAACCCCTCGCAAAGATCAAAAATAAAGGTCACTCCCTCCCTAAGATCTTATTTTAAAATTCAACAACAAGGGCTGAAGCCGGGACTTCAAGCTTCCGTGCAAGCAAAGTCCGCTCCAGAATCAGCGAAGGGAGAAAGAGAAGAGGCAATAATATTGGCAGACATTCTTCCGTTGGAAAAAGAGAACCCACGGACGACCACTACCCGAACCGGGAAAATAGGCTCAGGCAGCTTAAAGAAAAGGAGAAAGTCCAGAAACAAGAAAAAGAATTTACTAGAAGTAAAGTGCTTGGAAGACATCTGGAAAACCAAAATAGGAAGCGGTGCAGTAGAAGGTGTAGAAGTCCAAGAAATACACATGGCGGAGGGGGGTACTGAGCCCTCAGCTGCAGCAACACATATATCTCCAGAGGACGTAGACAATGAAGAGGATGATGCTAGTTCTCTAGGCAGTCAAAAAGAAATATTAAAAAATAATACAGACGAACTCCTTGAGAAGATATGGGTGGAAATGAAAGAGAAATTCTCCATTTCAGAAGCTAAGCAAAACAAAATTCAGGAAGTATGCGAAAAATTGGATAACAAGTTAAACGCCCTAGGAGAAAGAGTCGCAGCAGTGGAAAGTGAAGTTGCTGCTCTAGACAAAAGGGTTGAAAAAAACAGAAAGGAAATTAACTCCCTAAGGCTAGAGAACAAAATCATGAATGAAAAAATTGAATTCTTGGAAAATCAGGCGAGGAAAAACAATATCAGGGTTCTAAATGTGCCAGAGAATCAAGAGGGCAAGGACATTAAAACATTTGTAGTGGCACTTCTGGCAGAACATTTCCCATGGGCAGACAAAGGGGTACTTGAGGAAGACATACAGAGAGTCCACAGAGACCCCTTCGGAAAGAGCAAAGAAAGGAAAACCCCCAGGAAGATCTTAGTAAACTTCAAAACGTATATGCTGAAAGACAGGATCCTGGGCGAGGCTCTGAAAAAAGGAACTTATAACAAAGACAGCTGGACTTTTAAAGTAAGGTCCGACATGTCAAAGGCCTCTCAGACCAGACAATGGGAACTAGGAAACTTAATGTCAGAATTGCACCAACTAGGTGCCACAGTGCAGATGAAATTTCCACCGTCATTACGCATCATGTGGCGAAACAAAATGCGAAACATAAGAGAACCAGAAGAGGTGAAAGCACTGATAGAACAAATAAAAGATCAAGCGCGATCAGAGGAACCCTTGAGCTAAAAGAATTCATGTAAAGTTAAACACATCATAAATACATCATAAAAATAAAAAGTCCAACGGTCAAAGTATGTATAAAACATGAAGGTGCTTACAACCAACTAACTCTTATAAATGTACATAGTAAGAATCACGGGAACGGGAACCTAAAAGGGTTATGAAGATAACCGAAAGAAAAGAAGATGGAGGCTTCCCCGGGGAAGGCACCCTTATACCACAATCAAGGAAATATAAAATCACACGAAAAAGGGTGGGGAGCAAAATAGGGAAAAAAAAACAAAAAATTCCTCATCAGCGAAAATTTAGGAAAAGAATTCAAAGCGGAGTTGCTTCTCGCAAAAAATTGCAATACATGAGCAAAAAATATGGGGAGCGCTAGTAGAGACATAAAAATCTTATCTTGGAACGTAAACGGCCTGAGGACAAAAAGCAGGAGGAATAAGATCTTGGAATATATCAGAACGGAAAAAAGTGAGATAATAATACTGCAAGAAACTCATCTCCAAAAAGAAGAATGGGACCAAATTATTAAGAATTTACGATGGGTAGATTTCCATGTATGCACCACACAACAATGCAATATCAAGGGAATTGCAATAATTTTTAAAAAATCATTAAAAGCGACCCTAACATTCTCAGAAGTAGATAGTAAAGGCAAATGGGCCGTAGCCTGCGTTAAAATAGGAAACTCTCCCATCACCATCGCAGGCTATTATGGGCCCAATCTTGATGATGCTGACCCCCTACGAAACTTATACTCGCAGTTATTATTAGCCACCTCTCCCATAATATTGGGAGGTGATTTCAACTTAGTGATGGACTTAAAAACAGATAGACTACCACCAGGAAGACAAACAAACTTGAAAAAAATGAGAGAATGGATTGGGATTTACAAAAGAGATCTTGACTTAATAGACATTTGGAAAAACAAAGGAGATAAAATGCATCCTTTTACCCTGCATAACAAAAAACTAGGCCATAAATCAAGAATTGACTACTTCCTGGTCAGCAACGAACTAGCAAAGAACGTGGAAAAAGTATGTCACCTACCAGCTCACTTGTCAGACCATTCAGCAGTACAGCTAGCACTACAAGTCACAGTAAAAGAAACAGAAAGAAGGTTCACAGTTGAGAGAGCCTTGCTATTAGATGTACAGTTAATAAAGGAACTGGAAGATGAAACAAAAAACTTTTTCGAACTAAATGCCTCAGGTACTACAGAACAAATAACCTGGGACACGTTTAAAGCTGTCATAAGGGGCAAACTTCTAAGTTTAGGGGCTCGCAAAAATAAGCAATTAAAACAAGAAATTTCAGACTTAGAAAATAACATTAATTCCCTAGATAGTGCCATTTCCTTACAACAAGACGAGGTAAGAAAACAAGAACTTCTTCAAAAAAAACAGCAGCAAAAAGAGAAGATTGATTACATCTTAGAAGATAGACTGAAAAAAAAATGGGACTCCGGCAAACTAGCAAAGCATGAATACGGTGAAGGCTGCGGAAAATGGTTGGCATGGAAAACTAAAACTGATTTGGTTAGAAACAAAGTGAGGAGCATTATTCCAGATGACCAAACTGATCAAAACGCTGATGAAAATATCATCAGGCAAGAATTCTGGAACTTCTTTAAAGAGCTTTATACCGAAGACACAAATCCACAAGTTCAAATGATCGACTCCTACCTGGAAGACGTTGCATTCTCAAGATTAGCGGAAGATGAAAGCGAAGCCCTGAACAAAGAAGTCCTCGAATGTGAAGTGGCAGACGCCATTAAGAGCCTGAAAAAAGGAAAGGCAGCGGGGCCCGATGCTCTACCGAACGAACTTTACATGGCACTAAAAGACTCTCTACTCCCTCATATGACTAAATTAATCAATATAATTCTTAAACAACAGAAAGCTTTACCAGACTCCTGGAATGATGCCATAATTACAATCATTCTAAAACCCGGAAAGAACCCTGCCAGATGCGAGTCGTATCGTCCGATATCATTACTGAATGCAGACTACAAAATATTCACTAAAATAATGGCAGCCCGGTTAGGGAAATTGTTACCAAAATTGTTGCACCAGGATCAAAAAGGGTTCATCAAAGGGAGGAATCTACATGAAGTTACACAAGAACTACTAACTGCAATAGATATCGCAACACATGAGAAAACTCCTCTCACCATACTTACCGTAGACGCCGCAAAGGCATTTGACAGGGTCAACTGGGCCTTCCTTGAAAAGGTTATGGTCAAAAATAACATAGGATCAAACTTTATACATATGGTAAACCAAATATACAAGGACCCAAGATCCAAGGTCTTAATAAACGGTAGTCTCACAGAAGATATAAAAATAAGCAGAGGAACGAGGCAGGGTTGCCCCCTTTCACCCTTGCTTTTTAATTTATACATCGAACCGCTAGCGAACAAGTTAAGAAACAATAAAAAAATCACTCCATTCAAACACCATTCATGGGAGAAGAAAATCGCACTATATGCGGATGATTTAATGATCTTCACGGATGACTACCCAAAAGCTAAGGAGACTATCGAAAAAACTATAGAAACATTTGGGAAAGTTTCAGGGTATCTAGTAAACCAAACAAAAACGGAGATCATGACATGGAATACCTCATTTCAAAGTCGTAACATAAAAAATGAAATCAGATACTTAGGAATCCTAGTAAACCACAATATAAAAAAGATTCCACAACGTAACCTGAACAAGATAACCGGAGAAGTAAAGAAATTGCTCGAAGCATGGGCCACTTTACCGCTCAGTTTGATAGGGAGGTCAAATATAATCAAGATGATCATCCTACCAAAATTTACTTTCTTATTTAATGCAATACCACTAGAGTTTGGAAAAAAGGAGCTAACACAGGCACAGAGAGTCATCATAAGCTTCATATGGGCAGCTAAAAGCAGAAGGATTGCTTGGAAAAAAATCAGGAAGGGGAAGAAAGATGGAGGACTAGCCAGCCCGGATCTGATGGAGTACTGCAGAGCCTTCCAATTTAAGAACACCAGAGTACTACTAAAAAACCACGAAAACTACCCAGAATACTTACAAGCAACTACAAATCTAGATGACCATGTATTGTTTAAGTTTGGGCATCCCAAGTACTTCAAAAAAATAAAACTTAAGACACTAAGGGACGCAGCAAGATTGTGGGCACAAATCAGAGGAACCCTGAAAATAACGTATTACAGCAAATGGTCCCCCATCTGGGACTCTCCAGGACCCCCAGAATGCCTTAAAGACATACTTGCTCTTCCATTAAAAAGGGCCAATATAAATTACTGGGGGCAAATACTAAATGGATCAAATCTAAAAACATGGTCAGAGCTACAAGAGTTGACAAACAACACGCTATCAAAATTCAAATTCTATCAAATTCTAAGTTGGTCAAAGACTTTACCCAACATAAACAATGATAGTGATAAAATGGAAAAGGAAATGGTTGCAACAACACAAATACCAAAAGAAGTAGCGAAATGGTACTGGGCTCTGATAAAGGCCAATGATACAAACCCCAACACTGAAATACAAATTTGGGGGAAAGATCTACCAATAGCAGACTTAGACCTAATGTGGGAAAAATCTGTGTCGAAATGCTGGTCAACTCTGAAATCCGCGGCCTTAAAAAGGAATCACCTGTACACAATCCACAGAGCATACTGGACACCAAGAAAGCTCTCCAAATTTAAGAACGCAGGAATAAAGAAGTGTCCAAAATGTGGAGAAGAAAGAGCAGACGACATCCATATGTTCAAAAACTGCCCCCAACTGGAAGAATTTTGGGACCAAGTTGGTAAGACCCTGAGCACGATCCTGACCAAGCAACTAATTGTAAGTACATCTCTTGTCCTCTTTGGGATTACAGACCCAGGATACAAAGAGGGGCTCACTAAAGGGCAAGAAAATCTCCTCTTTGTATTAATAGCTCTTGCAAGGAGAGAAATTTGTATTAAATGGATAGGGTCCTCTAGCCCAACTCATGCAGAATGGTTGAACTCGGCCATAAGAATAAATAAACTTGATTGGAAAGGAAAGGCATGCAAGAGATTCCAGTTCTGGGAAAGTTTCGAAAGTTTCTTAAACCCCACATAAGATCTAAATACTAGTCCAATGATTAACGCGATACATCTCCTGGTGGACAAGTATGGTACTTGCCGAGTAGTCAAGCTGACTAGCTCCCCTCGCTCCAAACCAGAGATAATGGTATGTAACGGGCAAAGGAAACTCCTCTAAATCAAAAAGAGGCAGATAAAACTCCCCAGGCAAGAGAGAACGAGGGGCAGTTTCGGAAAGAATCCAGAGGTAGACACCTGACACTCCGTAATCATACAGATATCGCAAGATGAGGACAAAAAAAAAGAAAAAAAAACAAAAAAAAACCTGGTTAATATATACATCCCCCGACATTTACCTCAAGGAAGACCATGTGTGCTACTCTTTCCACCTATTTAGTAGAGCAAAGGATAGAGGACCCCTTCATGGATTTTATAGTCTCAGGAGACTTTAATTTAAGCCTGTTAGTACCTTTTACAAGAAATGATGCGACACAGTCACAAGATCAGCAATGGTTAAATCCCGCACAAGTAATACAGACCACACCTAAGCCAAGGCAAAACAAAACAGGCCTAAATCTAGTGAAGGATACGGAAGTTTTGGGATTACGAATACTCAATGGTAGATTTCCAACTGATTCTCCTCCAGCATGGTCCTGTTATACCCATAACGCTAAATCTCGAATTGATTATACAATGGCATCGCTGAATATCTTTAACAACTGTACCGCATATTACCTAAAGAAGGTCCCAGAGAGAGCGATCACAGCTAGCAAATAATCACTACAACACTGAAGAACACAAAACATCAATTGTATTTATCAACACAAGGTCAGATTGGAACCATCAATTACCGGAAATTAATCTGGAAACCAAATAAGAAAGCGCTGACCAGTGATTTAGCACAAAAACTGGTTATTGAAAGCTTTCAGGAAAAAACTGCCATATCTGTAATTGATCAGTGGGCAAGCTTTATATGCAAGTTAGTTAATCAACATGATAACCGCATCGAAGCTAGGGACAGATATGTAATGCGGACATTATTTTATTTTTTTCAGTCAGAGTACTAGAATGGTTTTAATATGAATACCGACTTATTCTTAGTATTATCATAATAAAATCTCAGTGAACCATTATTTTCTAGTATTAACTATAACTAGTCGATTTCCTGACACAGCAAGGGAGTTTGTTGTTATACGTCATCACGTGATTGAGTTCAGAGGTTAAGTATACGGAAGAGTCCCAGTCGGCGTTCCCGTATTATCGAGGCATGAGGAAGTTTAATGCGACAGCTCCAGACTATAAGTAAGTGAGAGCAACGTTATATAAACTGTTCTGAAGACACCGTGGACTCTGTCTTTTGAGTCTTTACCGTAACAAGTAATAACGAGTCCTTTTCCGTTTTTAGGTAATTGAAATAACACCGTGTGTTTCGTTTGTGAGTATTACGTCCATTACACGCTATGCTGTGGTGGTGGTGATATGGTGTTTTGGTCGGTTTATTTAATTAACATAGGATTGGTACTTATTATTACAGGGAATATTATTCTTCCAACCAGTCTGCAGAATTGATTCAAACAATCTGTGAGTATGGTGCCCATGTGAGTCGGTGTTTAACATACCTGATTTATTTAGACGTTTTAGTCTTATAGCATGTTGGTCTCTTGGTTTTAGATTTTGGGAAGATTCTTGCCCATTTAGTCCTTACGACCACCGGCTGGTGGTTAGTGGTAAGACCTTTAGTTTGTCTGTTTTATGGTTGATTGAGCACTTTGGTGATGGCTTTGGAACACTTTTAGTTACACTGTGTTAGCATGTTTCTCTTTGATCTCCCTTTGGGTGAGAAGACGATACCTTATGTGCAAGGAGTGTTTTTTACGTTTTTTACGTATTGATATTTATTTGTAGATATATTTGTGCAACTCGTCCTGAGGATGGTCCTATGGAATTAATTAACCGAAGAAGGACCGAAACGTCGACGCCCGACACCGTTTTGCTTTTATTGATACCATTTCTTATGTTTTCAAAGAATGTATTATCTTGAAAAATTCTTCTGTGCATGGTGTTTTGTTTGATCCATTTAAATAGCATGAGGTGTTATATACTACTGAAATCAATTGACTGTAGTAGTATTTATGTTGCCAAACCCAAATTTTGATAAAATATCCGAACAAATCACATTGTTGATAAATAAACAACAGTAAGATACTGTATCTGCCTTGCCTCTAAAGAATGATTGATCACTTACAGTGACAGTATTAATTAATGAAGAGTGTTTAAACTATTCCTTTGAGGACAATTGGAAATCTGTTATTGATTATACCCAGTCCTCTTGGGACTATTGGGTGGCTCTGTTTTTTGAACATGGGTGAAATTTCTGGCGCACCATTTGAACCCGGATTTTAGGATAATCAAAAACGAAATCAACCATATATGGAAGGAAACTTTGAAACCAGAGCAAGAATTTGAACTTGAAATAACTCAAGAACAAGTTGTCAAGCAAATAAAAAAACAAAAAGACAGAGCTCCTGGCCCAAACGGAATTCCCTTTGCTCTGTATAAGGAGGATCCAGTTATATGGGCAGAACATCTCACCAAGGTTTTCAAAGAAGTAGTCTGGATAGGGGCGATTCCTGAATCCTGGAGAGGGTCCCTAATATCCCCCATCTTTAAAAAAGGAGATTGGGCCCTGCCTGAGAACTACAGTTTAATAACCTTACAGGACACTGACGCAAAATTGTTTGCAGGGATTTTGTTTACAATCTTATCTGACTGGGTAGAGGACAATTACATTCTCCCGCCTAACCAAACCGGCTTCATTAAAGGCCTAGATACAGCTACCAACATCTTAGCCCTATCTGTTCTAATCGACAAAGCAATTTCAAAAAAGCAACCGTTGTATTTATGCTTTGTTGATTTTAAATCAGCGTTTGATTGTGTAGATAGAGAACGATTGTGGGAAAAACTGCAAATACAAGGGGATTCCACCTTTATTACAACACCTGATTCGTCTCCTGCATATACACACTTGGGTCAGAGTACGTATCGGGGATGGTCGGTCACTTACCAATGAAATACCAACGACAGGCGGACTGAAGCAAGGGTGTGTATTGGCTCCTTTATTATTTAACCTGTTTTTAGCTTATTTGACAGAGGCCTTGAATGACATAAATGCTCACCCACCTAAGCGTGCCGATAAACACATATCAAATCTACTCTATGCAGATGATGTCATTCTTCTAAGCAATACAAAGGTGGGCTTACAACGCTTAATATCGCGCACTTGGAACAAGTAGAAACCTATGGATATATGGGAGTCATATTCAATGACAATGTCAATTTTACCCCTCAGAAACTCGATATCAATAGGAAAGCAAATGCTTTAACAGCTGCATTTAAGACTATCCAAAAATCAACGAGTGACCTAATTTATTGACCTTTCCTTAAGGTGATACCTGCCAAACCATTACCCTCTCTAAGTACGGCAGTGAGGCCTTACAATGAAAAGATGCAGTTATCATTAACAATGCTATCTCAAAAACGTTTAGATCTCTTTTCCACCTTCCTAATAACTCATCACAAACTCAGGTTAGGGTGGAATTCGGTTTGAATAATCATCTGTACGCATGAAAGGGTCACGCAATCAAAGTATGGAATAGAGTGAAAAATGATAAGGAGAATTTAATGTTGCAGCTACTGTGGAAAGAAATTGAAGGAAATAATAAATCATCTGCCTGGAAATATCTGGACACGGCTCTGGACGAATTTGAGGTTAGGGAGATGTGGGACTCTTTTTAAAAAGTTGTTAATAAAACAACAGATTATCTATCATTAATTAGCGACAAGGCCACTTTAGTCAAATAGAAACATGCATGGTCCGTAATAAATGGCTACACAAAAAAGATGGTACAGCAATATTTGGACACGGCATGGTCATTGAAAAGTAAACAGATTTTCAATAAAGCACGATTTGGCGTATGGCCGGTTGAATCCCATGCACCACCTTAGAAAAAACTTGAAAACAACATATTGTGTAGGCTGTGTAAATCTGAAGAGGAAAAATCGTCCATCTCTCGTGTCTCTGTCCGGAACAAAAAAATAAAAGATTAATGATACTAAAAAGACTATTTAATGAAAGAGGGATAAGGACATGTCCACAGGCTTTGACCCGATGTCTTTGTTCAGATGATATACTCAATAATTCTGCTTTGACAAAATTTTTAACAAAAGTATGGAAAAAATTAGAACAGCATGAAATTGGAAACAAATAATGATTATATTCCCTTTTAAAGCCTTAACATATGAATTATTTTATTATAAACATTTTTTTATTTAGGATGTATACAATTTTAAAGACTTACTGCAATTTAAAAAGCATAATTCTAAGGATTTACTGCTATTCAAATGTATATAATGGAGTATTGTATGAATTTGATTTTTGTAAAGATTTTAATTAATCAAACAATAAAGATCTACCTACCTACCACTATCGACCTCTCGTAAGCGTATAATCAGATTTCCTTGTCTCATGATTCCAAACATCTCACATCCTTCATAACCCCCTTTGGCTGTTACCAATTTGCTCTCATGCCTTTGGCCTCGCCTCGGCTACAGCTGTATTTGAGCGATTGATGTTTTCACTTGTTTAATAAGGAGGATGGTGTAACATTCTTTCAAGACAATATTCTGATCTTTGGTGGGGACAAGGAGGAACATGATTCCAAACTCATCAAGGTATTGAGCATTTTGGAAAGCAAAGGGCTTACTATTGAATTCTCTAAATGTAAATTTGCATGTGAAAGTGTAACATACTCAGGCCATGTCATTGATCGTAATGGTGTTAGACCAAAGCCTTCTTTGGTTTCATCTATTGAAAATGCACCGACTCCTACTAGTAAGGACAATGTCAGATCCTTTTTAGGCATTGCTGAGTTCTGTGCCAAATATGTTCCTAATTTTTTATTTTTTATTTTTTTTGGTTATAAGACTTTTATTAGCATTTGTAATCAATACACAGCAATGATCCTACAACCCTGAGGCCGGCTGTAACACAGTAATTTAAGCAAGGATACAATTGTACACAGCTCTTCAGCCGACAACCTCAGGTCCGGCAGCGGAACAAGATATATTTGCATCAAGTATATAAACATCCCTCATTTAGAATCAACTTGCGTCTTACTTTTTATTTTTATAATAACAGAACAAAACTTTTGACTCAATAGCTTTGGTAGTCAGTACACATAACGTCGGCATCTCCGACGAGTTTCTTACACTGGTATCTTATTGTGGACGTAGAAGGTGCTCGGCCCAAACCCTCCGAATCTCCCCGGGCCTTTCAGTAAGTCATTATACCTGTCCCTATCGCACTACGCCAGTCCCTTCCCCGTCCATCTATTTGAACAACTAAGTCATCCTCCCTGTTGTTCTGTAATTCTCAGACCTGACTGCATTTTAGTCTTGCCCTCACGTAGGCTAGTGAAGTAGGCCCAACGAACAAGTGGCCTTGCCTTCTGAGTTCGTGCATATATTAATTTGGGTTTTTCTGACTCTGAATGAACTCCAGAGAGAGTAACCCTTTCCACCTGAAACTGACCTTTTGCAAAACCAGTTTCACTAGCTGATCAATGTCTGATTTTTTTCAATCACTGTTCAGGACCTCGTTAACCTTTAGTTTCCTTGCACATATCTTATCCTAAACAATATCTAAATTGTTTCTTTCCTTAAAACTTTCTTTTCTAAACATGAGTTTTTGCCATGCGTTGTGACTGCCATCTGGTGTTGCCTTTTATGTAGGCCTCAGAAGTTAGTCTGTGAGCAAAGCAGTCTGACCTATTGTGGATCATATATATATATATTAACTAAGGATTTCTTTGTGCGCTGGAGTTAATTTCAGAAGCTGGCCTTTCACCTGGGATTGACCCTGCCAAGCCAATTTCCCTGCAAGATCGTTATTTACTTTCCCAATCACCATTCAAGACACTTGTTAACTTTTAAGTTTCTTTACGTTTCTGTTATCTTGCACATTATCTGAAACTACATTTTTTTTACTGTTTCTTCATTTCATGGGTTACGCTTCCAATTAAGGGTTTGTTCGGGCCTTCCAGATTATTATTTAGATATGCCTAAATATTAACTTGTGGGTTGGTTATGGGAGTTGTTGTCCAAATGGGGATGGAAGATTCTGATGTTCCTTGGTATGGCGTTAGCTATCCTTTTCTCGTGTTGTTTATGCATCCAGTGTGGTCCCGCCATTTGTAGTCTTTGTGCTATGATCTGTGTGAGAAGACCAGTCCCAAGAGAAGTGAAGGATAATAAGATGATGTTACAGCAACACCTTGATGACCTGATGAGGATAAATATAGACCTAGATTCAGATTGACATGAGTTTAGGTTATTGCCTACGTAATGGCAAAAGGAGGTCTGTGGTTCTGTAATTCTCAAACCTGACTGCATTTTAGTCTTGCCCTCACGTAGGCCAGTGAAGTAGGCCCAACGAACAAGTGGCCTTGCCTTCTGAGTTCGTGCATATATTAATTTGGGTTTTTCTGACTCTGAATGAACTCCAGAGAGAGTAACTCTTTCCACCTGAAACTGACCTTTTGCAATACCAGTTTCACTAGCTGATCGTTGTCTGAGTTTTTCAATCACTGTTCAGGACCTCGTTAACCTTTAGTTTCCTTGCACATACCTTATCCTAAACAATATCTAAATTGTTTCTTTCCTTAAAACTTTCTTTTCTAAACATGGGTTTTTGCCATGTGTCGTGACTGCCATCTGGTGTTGCCTTTTATGTAGGCCTCAGAAGTTGGTCTGTGAGCAAAGCAGTCTGACCTATTGTGGGTCATATATATATATATATATTAACTAAGGATTTCTTCGTGCGCTGGAGTTAATTTCAGAAGCTGGCCTTTCACCTGGAATTGACCCTGCCAAGCCAATTTCCCTGCAAGATCGGTATTTACTTTCCCAATCACCATTCAAGACACTTGTTAACTTTTAAGTTTCTTTACGTTTCTGTTATCTTGCACATTATCTGAAACTACTTTTCTTTACTGTTTCTTCATTTCATGGGTTACGCTTCCAATTAAGGGTTTGTTCGGGCCTTCCAGATTATTATTTAGATATGCCTAAATATTAACTTGTGGGTTGGGACACTGTAAAATTAGTTTTACTGTATGATGCTGTGTGATGTCATGCATTTTCTATTGGTTGAATTTTGGTGCATGGGCGTGCATTTTAAATGTACCTTTTTGTGTATAAATAGGGATGTCTCGCCTTAGTAAAATTGAGCAGTTTCTTGAGTTGTACACCGTGTTGTATTGGTGGGATTTCTGCTACTAGCTGCAGCTAATAAATTTGATCTCTGACGCCACCTAGAAGTATTCCGTGTCTCTGTATACCAAGGCAAGGAAACCCAGAGGACTTTGGGCGTGTCCCTGGCGCCCCTGGGTATTTGAAAACCCGGTTCTTCAGTTGGCGAGGCCAACGTGGGACGACTTCAGTGGTACCGGTCCAAGCCCAAAGATTGCGAGGAGCCACATGAGGAAATTCTGGAGGAGGGCCCCCACTTCATCGACCCCTGCATGTCGACGTGGACCAAAGGTCTTTTCTGCGAGGTTTCCCGCTTTCCAATGGCTACGAAGGACTGCTGCCCTGACTCTCGCCTTGTCTTGGACCCTCCAATTGATGTTTGTAAAGCGAGACGATAGACGGTCTTCTGGTGGTGTGACAGATATTTGGTTAAGTATAAGTGGGTCGCTCCCACGACTTTGTCTGGTTCCTTGGTTTTGATTTGGTTGCTGCAGTACCCAAAGCCGAAGGGCTTGTATATTTATGAGTGTTTCATTTTTTGATTCCCTTTGAAGTTTGAAACCAGACTAGTGAGCAAGATGCCTGGTCTTGGTAAATTTGGTAATTGGTTTGTTTGTGGTAGTAACAGGGATTCCCGATTGGAGGATTCATGTCTGATACCTCCGGTTGGAACTCCGACTTATGAACTTTACTTAAAACACGGAGTGGGCCCTATTACTTATAATGAAGTATGGGTCCGCTACATTAGAAAGGATGATGTTTTACGATGGCCCCCACATGGTAGTTTTGAAACAGAGATTTTAGACAATCTAGAAGTTAGGCTATTTAGGAAGAAAGCTCGGCCGGCAATGTTTGACTCTTTCCGCCTTTGGCGTAAGGAAGCCAAACAGAGAGAAATTAAGCAAGCAAAGAGAGATAGGAAAGATAAAAATATGTCAGTACTACAAGCTGCTAGACAGTTTAAGGAAGATGGAGAAGAGCGTGCAAGTGAAGTCTTAGATAGACAGCGTTGCATGGCCATAGATAAATGTTATCCGGCCTTGCCGTCTTCTCCTCCGAAAGTGATGGAAGACCCTGAAAAAGATCCTTTGATCTCTCATTTACTGAGATTGCCTCCTCCCTATGTGCAGGGTGCTACTGCGCCTCTATAACCCCCGATTGTTCCACCCTTTGTTGTTCAACCTCCTGCTGTTGTTCAGCCACCCGGTGTTCCACAGATGGTTTTGCCTTCTCCTGCGCAATCCATTCTAGGGTCGCCAGCCTTGCTATCAGCTTTGCCTCAAACTCCTTTGCCTTCTGTTTCTGCATCTTCGATTTCTACTGTTCTTGTCCCTACACCTTCCTTGCCTCCGAATACTTATTCTCCTGTTCTTATGTCTGCTTCTTCTCCTTCTGTTCGAAAACGAATGACAGAAACTGTTTCTAATTTGTTGTCACCATTGTTTGGGTCACTGAATATGACCCCTGTTTCGGAACGTAAACAGAGTCGTAGTCAGCTTCCTAGTTCTGAAGAACGGACAGTGTTGGATTTGTTGGCTCGTAGGTGGATTTTAAATGCTCCGAGGTATGATTTGCCAGCAGTTATGGATGTTTTCTTTCAGTGGGAACCACTTAAGCAAAGGTATGTTTTTGATGTAATGTGTACTTTTCTGCGTCAGGAATGGGAAGATAATGAGTTGGGTCCGATTCTGCAGGATGTGCTTGATGTTCAGTCAGATTTTGCCAAAGGGATGATAGTGGAATCTGATGTTACAGATGCCGTAGAGACAATATTTGCTTTCAGATCTAGACTTTCGCCTCAGACATTGTATGAACCTGATTCCTCTGTTAGGAGGAAAGTGAAACAGTACCCTATGAGAGAAGTTCCTCCGGTATAGAAAGAAACAGTCCAGGCTAAGGTATTCAGGCTGCTCCGGCTCATTTTCAGCGAGTATGGGTACATGTCCCTTGGAAGAGAGCAGAGGTCTTGGCTCTTAAGCAGACCTTACCTGACCCTCGTAAGAATCCTGCTGGTTATTACAAGGAGTTGTCCCAGACAGTTGAAGCGTGTATTATGAATTTAGCTGACATCGATATGTTGATGGGTAATGTAGTCCCTCAACACTTGTGGGCGAAGATTAAGCATGGGCGAATTTTGCGAATCTCGCGTTCGCAAATTTTGCGGATTTGCGAACTCGCAATTCGCAAAATCCGCGAATTCTCGCGAATTTGCGGATTTTTTATTTTTTTGTGTTCGCGCGTGTTTCTGCCAGTTCGCGAGGGTTTTGTACAATTTCGCAAAACGCGAACTTACCTGTCGGGTCGCAAGTTTTGCGAACTTGTTGTTTCTACGTGTCCAGCCTGTTTGGGACACTCTTCTTCATCACTGCCACTCTCTGTCACCACTGCCACTCTCTGACTACTCATGCCACCCTCTGGCCCACCCATGCCACCCTCTGTTTCATCACAGCACCCTCTGGTTGTCCAGTCAGTGTACATTATTGTGGCAAAGCAAAGCACACCTTCCCTGCCTCAAGTGACCTGAATTAATTTGGGGCTGATTAATGTGTCACAGAATATTTTTTTAGCTGGCACCTGCTTCCTTAGTGCTTCCTGATTAGTGATCTTTTGCACTTGCTAAGTGCTTTCATTGTTGCAAAATTAGTCACAACACCTGCCCTGCCCCAACTGACAATAATGAATTAGGGGCTGATTAATGGATTTGAACTTCCAGCCTGGCTCCTGCTTGTCTCCCTTAGCTGTAATTCAGGACCTTTGTGGCATATGTGTAACTATTCTGAGGTTCAGAGCTGGGTCACATAATAGTTGCAAGTAGGCAACTGAACTCTGGAGGGGCCCCTCAGGAAGCACTACAGGAAATGGCTACTAATGATGAGCCTGAACTTTTGAACCTGGTAAGTAGTTTCAGTTTTGCTAAGATCGTATTTCTGCAATTTAGCGCTTATTCGCGGGGCGCGAAGTTGTACTGGGAAGCCGCGAACTCACGCGAACAGTGCGAGCAAAATCCGCTGCTCGCGGATTTGCGGATTTTGCGGGAGATTCGCGAATCTCGCGGATTGCGAATTTACCGAAAATCCGCAAAATCCGCGAGCGAAACGGATTTTCCGCCCATGCTTAGCGAAGATTCGTCATGAGAATCATGCTGCTGAATTAGGTGATAACTGGGCGAATATTGCTGCTGCAGATGGTAGACAGGAGGGAGGTCCTAAACCTGAACCTCTAGTTTCAGAATTACCAGGTAGAATTATTAATCTGATGAAAACGATGATGCCCGCTTTACGAGTGAATTGGGATAAGTTAGCAGCATGTAAGCAGAAGAAAGACGAGAGTGTATCTGATTTCTTCACTAGGTTAGAAGAGACGTTTATTGATCATAGTGGCCAGGATATGAGTACGGAGGGTGGTTAAAGGTTGTTTGTGGATAAATTTGTCTTTAATTTGCTTCCCGAACTTTCTAATAAGTTAAAGGACTCTGAGAGTTCATGGGCTGTCTCTTCGTCGGCCCAGATATTGGCTACTGCACAATATTACGAGAATAGGGATAAAGATGAGAAGGATAAAGTGGAGAAGAAAACTAAAGAGTTAAAGACGAAAGTTCTTTTGCAGCAAGCTTATCCGCCTCGTCAGAATCAGCCTCAGTTTCAGCAACCTCCACAATTTCAGAGATTGCTACAGAAGCCGGAGCCTTATGTTCAGCGATTCTTTCCTGGCCCTAATCAGTGTGCTTATTGCAGAGAGGAAGGTCATTACAAGAATAGTTGCCCGGCTTTGTTAAGTTCAAGTTCAAGTTCAAGTTCTGGAATTTGTATAGCGCACTACTCACCCAGAGGGTCTCAAGGCGCTTGGGGGAGGGGTGCATTATTTATCGAATAACCAGGTTTTAAGTTCCTTTCTGAAGGAAATGTGGTTCTGTGTGAGGCGGAGGTGAGGGGGGAGAGAATTCCAGGTCTTGGCCGCCAGGTAGGAAAAGGATCTTCCTCCCATGGTGGATCTGTGGGTGCGCGGAACTGCGGCGAGGGCTTGATTGGATGATCTTAGTTGGCGGGTGGGTGTGTAGAAGGACAGACGTGTGTTGAGGCATTCTGGCCCTAGTTTGTAGAGAGCCTTGTGAGCGTGGGTGAGGAGGCGGAATGTTATTCTCTTGTTAACGGGAAGCCAGTGGAGGTCTTTCAGGTGAGCGGGAATGTGAGCTTGGCAAGGGATGTCCAATATGAGTCTGGCTGATGCCTTTTGCATGGGTTGGAGTTTTTTCTGTAGTTTGGCTGTGGTTCCGGCGTAGAGGGTGTTTCCATAGTCCAGACGGCTGGTGACCAGTGCGTGGGTGACAGTCTTTCTTGTTTCGGTGGGTATCCAATGGAAGATTTTTTTGAGCATACGAAGTACGTTGAAACAGGAGGATGAGACGGCGTTAACTTGTCTGGTCATCGAGAGGGAGGAGTCTAGGATGAAACCTAGGTTACGTGCGTGGTCTGTGGGTGTGGGTGCTGTGCCCAGGGCCTATGGCCACCATGAGTCGTCCCAGGCAGAGGGGGATGATCCTAGGATGAGGACTTCCGTTTTGTCTGAGTTAAGTTTTAGGCGGCTGTTTTTCATCCATTCGGCAACTTCTTTCATACCTTCGTGAAGATTGGTTTTGGCAGTGTTGGGGTCTTTGGTGAGGGAAAGGATCAGTTGTGTGTCGTCAGCGTAGGAGATGATGTTGAGGTTGTGTTGGCGCACGATGGATGCGAGGGGGCTCATGTATACGTTGAAGAGGGTGGGACTAAGTGATGATCCTTGTGGTACTCCGCAGATGACTTCGGTACTCTCTGATTTGAATGAGGGGAGCCGGACTCTCTGGGTTCTCCCGGCGAGGAACGAGATGATCCAGTTCAAGGCTTTTCCTTGTATGCCGATGTTGCTGAGGCGTTGTATGAGGGTGCTATGACAGACTGTGTCGAATTCGGCGGTAAGGTCGAGTAGGATGAGGGCAACTGTTTCTCCATTGTCCAGTAGTGTTCGGATGTCGTCTGTCGCTGCGATGAGGGCGGTTTCGGTGCTGTGTTTGGCTCGAAATCCGGACTGTGAAATGTCAAGGGAGTTGTTGGATTCAAGGAAGGCGGCAAGCTGTCTATTGACGGCTTTCTCAATGACTTTAGCAGGAAATGGGAGGAGAGAGATGGGGCGGTAGTTCTTGAGTTCAGAAGGGTCTGCTGTGGGTTTCTTCAGGAGGGCGCTGAGTTCGGCGTGTTTCCAGCTTTCTGGGAAGGTAGCGGAATTGAAGGAGCAGTTGATGACATCGCGGAGATGGGGTGCGATGATGGAGTCTGCTTTGTTGAAGATGTGGTGGGGACAGGGGTCAGTTGGTGAACCTGAATGGATGGAGTTCATTAGGCGGATGGTGTCTTCCGTGCTGATTGGGTTCCAGGCGCTGAGGTTGTTAGAGGGCTGTTTAGGTTTGGAGGTGGGTGGAGTGGACTGTTCTTTGGAAGTGTTCTCAAAGCTGGTATGTATGTCGGCGATTTTGTTGTAGAAGAAAGAGGATAGTGAATCGCAGAGGTCTTGGGAGGGAGTAATGTTGTTTGAGGCTGCGGTGGGGTTGGTAAATTCTTTGACGATGTTGAATAGTTCCTTGCTGTTGTGGGCGTTGTTGTCGAGTCGATCCTTGAATGCTGATTTTTTGGTGGATCGGATCAATTGGTGGTGTTTGCGGGTGGCTGTCTTGAAGGTGGTCAGGTTGTCAGTGGTTGGATTTTTTCTCCATGTTTTCTCGAGAGTACGGCATAGTTTCTTGGATTTCTTGAGGTCTTCGTTGAGCCAGTGGGCCTTGTTTCTACCCTGTTTGGTTTGGTGGTTTTTCAAGGGGGCTAATTCGTCAACGCTGTGAGTGATCCATTGTTTGAGTATGGTGGCAGTTTTGTTTGGGTCCGATGAGAGGGCGGGAGGGTTTTGGTTGAGCGATGTGAGGAGTTGGTCGGTGGTGATTTTGTTCCAGTTTCTTCGCGGAATGGGTTGTGGGGGGTTTTTGGTCGCGGTAGTTTTGTAGCTGAAGTGAACACAGTTGTGGTCCGTCCAATGGAGAGCTGTGGTGTGATCGAAGGAGATGGGCTTGCTGGAGGTGAAGATTGGGTCGAGCGTATGTCCGGCTACATGGGTGGAGGTGTCAACAAGTTGTTTGAGTCTGAGATTGGCTAGGTTGTCCAGAAGGGTGGTGGTATTGCTGTCGGTTTTCTTTTCCAGGTGGAAGTTGAGGTCTCCCAGTAAAATGTAGTTTTCAGAGGTGAGGGCATGTGGGCTTATGAAGTCAGTGATGTCTTCGCAGAATTGTTTACAGGTTCCTGGTGGTCTGTAGATGAGGGTGCCTCTAAGTGTGGTCCTGGGGTTGGTGTGGATCTGGAAGTGGAGGTGTTGGGCGGTTGCAAGGTTGTCGTCGGAGCTGGTCGTGATTTTGATGGTGTTCTTATGGACGATGGCGATGCCTCCTCCTTTTTGGTTGGTGCGGTCTTTTCGGATGATTTTGTAGGCGTCCGGGATGGCTATGGCGATGTCGGGGGCTGATGAGGCGTTCAGCCAGGTTTCTGTAAGGAAGGCGATGTCCGGTGAAGCAGTGTCGAGTAGGTCCCAGATTTCAGTGGCGTGTCTGTGGACTAAGCGGGTGTTTAGCAGGATGCACTTCAGTTGGTTAGAGCCGGAGCTGTGTTTGGAGTGAGTGGGATTGGTGTGGCTCTTGATGCAGGTGAATTTGCAGGAGTGGCAGGCGAAGGGACAGCGTGCAAATGGTGTATATGGTCAGAGAGGTCGTGGTAGTTTTCCGCAAGCTCCTAGGGGTAGGGGACGTGGTGTGTTTCCCCAGAATGAGCGTTCCTCTTCCCTACAGAATTCTGCGAATTATTTTGACAGACAGAATGTTCCGAGTGGTCAGTCTGCCCAGTATTATGTTGAGGATTACTATGTCAAAGGTGAGAGTTCTGGTTATAATGATAACTAGGACAGCCAAGGACAAAGTGAGGGAGTAGTGTCAGTTCCAGTAGACCAGAGTCGACCTTATGTTGAAGTGATTACATCAGGTGTGGTAGAACCTTTTCTTTTGGATACTGGTGCGATGAAGAGTTCTATTATGCACTCTAAACTTCCTGGCGCACCTTTGTCTGGCTTGACCAATGTTTCAGTAGGATTTTCAGGCGCCCCAGTTCGTAATCCGGTTTCTAGTCCTTTGTCCCTTTCGATTGGCCCTTGTGAATTGGAAGCTCCACTTATTTTAACGACTGGTTGTGGTGAGAATCTATTGGGTTTGGACTTGCTGAAAAGATTATATGTGACTTTGCATTGTTCTTCTTCAGGAGTACAACTTACCCTCGGTAAGAAAGTGATTTCCCCAATGTATTTGTCTAAGGATTGTTTGCCACTGGAATTGCGTTTGCTTCCTGATACACTTTGGGCTACAGGTCCAAATGATGTTGGTCTTTTGCAGATTCCACATTATGTTGTCACCCTTAAGTCAAATGCTAGGCTACCTCGTATTCCCCAATACAAGATCTCGAGTGATGGTGAGAGAGCTCTTTTAGCGATTGTTTATGATCTGGATGAGAAGGGTGTAGTTGAGGAACTGAGAGGTAATGTTTGTAACAGTCCTGTTTTGCCTGTCCGTAAACGTACTGATGCTTCTCAGCCACCTGTGTACCGGTTTGTGATCGACCTTCGAGAGGTAAATAAGATAGTCGTGCCACAGTTTCCTGTGGTACCTGATATCACTGCTTTGTTGACTTTGATTCCTGCTTCGGCAGCTTGGTATTCTGTCATCGATTTGAAGAATGCTTTCTTCAGTATTCCTATTGCTGAGGAGAGTAGGGATATTTTTGGCTTCTCATTAGGAGGCCGAAGCTTCCGTTTTAAGAGAGCTCCCCAAGGTTATTGTGAAAGTCCCTCCATCTATAGTCAGGCGTTGAAAACTCAGCTTGACGGTTTTGTGTTACCTGTTGGTGCTACTCTTATACAGTACGTCGATGATTTGTTGATTACTGCTGATGATGAAAAGATTTGTAAAGAGGCTACTCTGTCTTTGTTGCGGTATTTGTCTCACCTTCATGATAAAGTGTCACCTTCAAAGTTGCAATATTGTCGCCTAGAAGTGACCTACTTAGGTCATCTCTTGTCGAAGGAGGGAAGGAGATTGACCCCAGAACGAATTCAAGCAATTGCGCACATGAATGTACCATCCACACAGAGAGAAGTGCGTGGCTTTTTAGATATTACATCGTATTGTAGACAGTGGATCCCCAATTTTTCACTGTTGGCGAAACCTCTGTTAGCATTGACTCTGAAAGATACTCCGCATCCTCTTCCTTGGTCTGACAAATGTCAGAAAAGTTTTTCTGAACTACGCGATGCATTGTGTTGGGCTCCTTTGTTGGGTACTCCAGACTATAGTAAGCCTTTCACGTTGTACGTGCACGAGAGAGAAGGTTGTGCGTTGCCACTGTTGACACAACCATTTGGGGACAAGCAGCGTCCATGTGCGTATTTTTCCTCTACGTTCGACCCAGTTGCTAAGGCGTTGCCGAGTTGTCTGAGAGCTACAGCTGCAGCGGCTGTTTCTATCCGACAGTCTGCTGGTTTGGTATTGGACAATACGTTGATTGTGATGGTCCCACATGCAGTGGATACCTTATTAAACAGGACTAAGACACAGCACCTTACTAGTGCACGTCTGTCAGGTTACGAGTTGACATTGTTGGCTAGTCATGTGCACATTAAAAGATGTAATGTGCTGAATCCAGCTACGTTGTTACCGATCTCTACAGAGACGGATCCTCAGGAACAGCATGATTGTTTTCTTCGTACAGAGGAAGAAACGAAAGCTAGAGTTGGCCTCAGGGATACTCCCCTTACGGATGTTGATGTACCCTATGGGTAGATGGTTCGTGTTTTAAGCTTCCGAATGGTGAAACAACTGCAGCGTATGCTATTACAACTTTACATACAGTTGTTGAGACAGCACGCATACCACAGAATTCTGCGCAAGCAGCAGAATTGATTGCATTGACTAGAGCGTGTGTGTTGTCAGAAGGAAAGCGAGTGAATGTTTACACCGATAGCCAATATGCGTTTGGAGTTGCCCATAGTTTTGGGCATTTGTGGAGAGAGCATGGGTTCCTTACTTCGCACGGAACCAAAATACAGCATGGGCAGTTGGTGAATGAACTTTTGGAATCTCTCACTCTCCCAAAGCAGATTGCAATTGTAAAGTGTAGTGCGCATAAGAAAGTTGAGGACGATGTTGGTCGAGGGAATGCGTTTGCGGATGAAGTTGCGAAGGAAACGGCGAAAGACATGATGAGCCGTATGTATGTTGCAGGCCCAGCTAATTGGGTTATGGCTGGTGGAATGTGTGAAGACACAATAGAAAGTGTGAAAATGATTCAGGCTGAAGCGACTGAGAAAGAAGTGAGTGTTTGGAGAGAAACTACGGGTATGTTGGATTCGACAGGTTGTTGGGTTGAGTTGTCAGAACACCAGCGATGACTGTTGCCAGATGCGTATGTGCTCCCAGTGGTTACAATGACTCATGGAATGGCTCACATAAGTTCAAAGGGAATATACAAGTTGTTGGCTCCAGTTTGGCAGAATGCTGGAATTCCGAAATGTGCAGAGAACGTGGTGAAACATTGTATGATTTGTCTGAAGTATAATCCTGGTAAGGGAACTCCAACTCCAGCTGGTCATTTTGCTCCTCCGACGTATCCGTTTGAGGTGATACAGCTAGATTATATACATATGGAGAGATGCAACAATCTGAGGTATGTCCTTGTGGTTGTTTGTGCCTTTTCCAGGTGGATAGAGGCCTACCTCCTAAAGGATAATACTGCCTTGTCTACAGCCAAGGTTTTGCTGAGAGAGTACTTTCCTAGGTATGGTTTGCCGAGAATTGTATGGTCGGACAATGGGAGTGAATTTGTAGGTCAAATCATGAAGAAAGTATGTGCTGGATTGGGAATAAATCAGAAGTTCCATGCAGCGAATCACCCCCAGTCTGCTGGACTTGTTGAATGTTACAATGGTACCTTGAAGCTGAAATTAGCTAAGGTACAAGCGAGCACTGGTCTTACATGGCCGGATGCCTTGCCGTTGGCTCTTTTGTCAACAAGGACGACTGTGCATTCTCGAGTGGGACTTAGTCCGTATGAAATTGTGTTTGGTCGTCCGGCCAATGTTTGGGGTGTGCCTCGTCCTAAAGAATACAGCAGTATTGAGTACCCTATGTTGGTGGACTACTTACATGACTTGACTGCTAAATTACATGTTCTCCACCAACAGGTCTATGACAGTCTAACGACAGCAACTGCGGATCCAGGACACACAATTCAGCCCGGCAATTATATTCTCACAAAGAATTTTCAACGAACAAAGAATTTGGAGCCGAGGTGGACTGGACCAAATTTAATTTTGTTAGTGACTCGAACTGCTGTTAGAGTAGCTGGCAAGAAAAACTGGGTGCATGCCACCCATTGCAAAAAAGTTCCATTGCCCTTACCATATGACAAGTGGGTGAGGGGAGGTATAGCCGATTCTGAATGTGAAAAAATTCCTAGATTTGTGATGCTCATTTGACATGGACACGGTCGGAACGTGAGGATGATGATGTTCTGCAAGCTGCTGTGCCTCCTCATCTAAAGATTGACACCACCAATCCGGAACTTTTATTCAAAGATCCAACTGTACCTGATAAAGAACGCTACGATCTAAGACCGCGAAAGACTGTACATATGGACAAATAAACGTGAAACTGGAATATTTTTTTAGATAGTGAATTTACACTTTGGCAGACCAAGAAACCTTTTTGCTTTTTCTCTTTTTTCGAGTCACCATCCGGACTCAGCTGCAGGGTCACGGTAGGAAGTTCTTAAGGGGTGAGCCGCGTATTGACACAAGGAATGTGGTTCAGGGTCATTAGTGCGATCTTGGCGCACACTTAAGTGGAGAAGGAAAATTTCCGTGAGCAGCACGGTAGAAGATGGAGTTTCTTGAGTCTGAAACATGTGTTAGGAAAGTGGATTCTAAAAACCGAATATGTATATTAGTTTGTAGCAAATGTTTTTTAATAATGTGTTTTCTTATGCTTGTGAATATTACGTTAGCTTGTGTGGGTTGGATTTTCTATGTCACACAATTGACACTTACATCTACCTCCCAACCTACTCTTTCTTTTTCTACTGTTTCTCCACATGAGTTTCATACGTTACCTGAACATGAACAGACACGAAGATCAGAATTTGTGAACAATTCGTTTATACAGATGTTGCATCAGCATCAGCTAGTCATAAATACCACGAATTGTTGGGTGTGTGGTCTTATGCCACATACTACAGATAAGGGAATGCCATATTTGGTTTTGCCTTTTTTGCCTAACGGGTCAGTTTGGGCACTCCAATCAATGTTTATCTATGCGAATGAAGCCTCTCCTGTACGTTCCGTCAAAGACAATGCAAGTAATAATGCCTTGATACGGGGAATAGTTGATATGATTAGAGATATCGATGCGTATAACGCTATCCCTAGAGATGAACAGGGGACCCTAGTAATTGAGGATCACACAATGATAGACATATACTAAATAGTATACATGACCTCTGTCCAGCCGGACAGGTGTTTATTTTTCAATTATTGTACTGATTTTTTATATATAAAACATTTATACAAAAAGTGGGCACAACCTGTGACCCACAAACAACAAGACAAAACAAGTGACAAAAACAGATATGCGAAAACGCACACAAAAGCGGTCTGTACTTGTTATCTGATTTTACAGACTGAATTTCATTCATAGCAACCCATTGTTGAAAGAATTCACAAGGTCAAACCAACATATGGAGCATTAAGTCGACGACGTTTCGATGCAATTGAACAATATATGCATCATCATCAGGACAAGAGAATAATTTGTCATTTTTGTCTACAGAGCATGTTTCAATCACAATGCCTCTATAGCAATTCATATACAACCACATTTGAAAGAAAAATTAAAGAGAGGAAAAAGGAAAATAAAAATAAAAAATGGACAAGGTTAGACATGACTAGGCATGGGTGCTCATTACATCAATGACAGACTTTGAATTTATGTATCCAAGCTGAATTGGTGCCATTGTGTACATGCGAGTGAGCAAGGAAAAACGGCGAGCATTTATTTAAATGACGGCGCAGTGAGTGGAGCACGTGCAAATAACCATATTCGATTTATATGCGAGTGAAATGGTGAATCTTTGCACATGCTCAAGATCATGAATTAATGATTTGTCTTACTGTTAAAAACTGGCGCAGGGAGTGACGAGTGGAGGAAGTGAAAGTGATTTAACGGCGCTGTATATGGTATAGGTAAAAAACGGTGCAGCTGAAAACACGGATACCCGGAGCCCGGTTAACGTAGTTACCTTGGTATGTAATAATCGGATGTTCTTGGCCATGTTTAAGGAATCAGGCGTGGCAACGCATCTATTTAGAAGGGAGGGCGAGAGAGCGCTATTAAATTAACTGACCCAGAAGTGACAACAAACAGTGCTAGCGCGAGCGAGATAATACTCACAACTGCTCCGTGGTTGGGAGGAGGAAACTGAGGAAAGAGGGATAAGTCAGTGGGGCGTATACACGGGGTGAAATTGAAGCCATGCAACCAATTCCGGACTTACATAGTGCTGGATATTATAGCGTTAGCTCGTGGCCGTTCCGGGATTGCTTCATAGGAATCTAAATGAAATTGACAGGAGTCACAGGCGGCGTGTGTAAGCCGAGCATAGTGAACCATTTTAAGTCTAGGGCAACGATTAAACCGGAGCAGTACTTACTTGTTCATGCAGCATGATAGCTGTGCAATGGGGTTCTGGCGGAAATCGCTGTTCATGCAGAGGGAGGGGTCTGCTAATTATAATAGAGGAAGGACTACGTGCAGGGCACAGTGACTATAGCGGCCATCTTATAGAGGTGATTTGAAAGTGAGCCCAAGTGAAGTGAAAGTGCCAGCTGATATTTTCGTGACAATTTGTGACATACTGTAAAGATAAAAACTGCATTAAAACCATATTATACGGACTAGATGAGTATTCACAGCAAGGAGGTCCAATCCTCAACTCTGTTGAGGCCCTTTCTTATACTGTCCATTCTCAAAATCCAGTGGAGCTCAACTTTGTTCAAAATTTGGGAAATGTCTGCTCCTCTTGGGGGGGCTTTGACTTGAGTGATCACAGTCCAAGTAAAGTCATTCTCTGTATGGCCTTTTTCCAAGAAATGTTCCACCAAAGGCGCATTGGCTGTTTGACACCGGATTCGGCTTCTATGTTGTCCCATCCGTAGCTTGATTTTTTGACTGGTCTGTCCTATATAAATCATCTTACAAGGACAGAGAATTGCGTAAACCACATTACTTGAATTACAGTTAGTAAAATAATTCCTTTCATATTTAACTGACCCATGAGAAAATGTTTTACCTTCTATAGTAGAATCACAGGAGACACATTGGCCACATTTAACATGTCCTTTCAAGGCAGGTAGATTCCACATATCGTCTAGAGTATTTCTAGGGTCAGGTTGGGGAAGAGAGGCACAGACCAGATGATCCAGATGATCCTTTCCTTTCCGTGGGTTTTCGGTGGAAAGGAACACACTACTAAATTACAGAAGTCACCATCCCCGGGCCCTAAAAGACTCCTTGCCTTATTCACAGTTCCTGCGTATACGTAGGAATTGCTACTATAAACAGGATTACTTCACAGAAGCCAAAACATTGAGCCAGAAATTGAGACACCGAGGCTACCCACGCAAACTGGTACGGCGGGCATTAAAAAGAGCATGGTACTGCCCAAGGGAGACACTACTAGAACCCCACAGTAAGAATAACCAGGAAAGAATTACCTGTGTTACCACCTTCTCACCAGCATCAAATGCAATTAAGAAAAGTATTTTGAAACATTGGCCTGTTGTAAATGCAGGTATTCTGAATCTTGATCGACCAATGTTTGCTTTTAAGAGAGCAAAAAACATAAAGGATCATCTGGTCTGTGCCTCTCTTCCCCAACCTGAACCTAGAAATACTCTAGACGATATGTGGAATCTACCTGCCTTGAAAGGACATGTTAAATGTGGCCAATGTGTCTCCTGTGATTCTACTATAGAAGGTAAAACATTTTCTCATGGGTCAGTTAAATATGAAAGGAATTATTTTACTAACTGTAATTCAAGTAATGTGGTTTACGCAATTCTCTGTCCTTGTAAGATGATTTATATAGGACAGACCAGTCAAAAAATCAAGCTACGGATGGGACAACATAGAAGCCGAATCCGGTGTCAAACAGCCAATGCGCCTTTGGTGGAACATTTCTTGGAAAAAGGCCATACAGAGAATGACTTTACTTGGACTGTGATCACTCAAGTCAAAGCCCCCCCAAGAGGAGCAGACATTTCCCAAATTTTGAACAAAGTTGAGCTCCACTGGATTTTGAGAATGGACAGTATAAGAAAGGGCCTCAACAGAGTTGAGGATTGGACCTCCTTGCTGTGAATACTCATCTAGTCCGTATAATATGGTTTTAATGCAGTTTTTATCTTTACAGTATGTCACAAATTGTCACGAAAATATCAGCTGGCACTTTCACTTCACTTGGGCTCACTTTCAAATCACCTCTATAAGATGGCCGCTATAGTCACTGTGCCCTGCACGTAGTCCTTCCTCTATTATAATTAGCAGACCCCTCCCTCTGCATGAACAGCGATTTCCGCCAGAACCCCATTGCACAGCTATCATGCTGCATGAACAAGTAAGTACTGCTCCGGTTTAATCGTTGCCCTAGACTTAAAATGGTTCACTATGCTCGGCTTACACACGCCGCCTGTGACTCCTGTCAATTTCATTTAGATTCCTATGAAGCAATCCCGGAACGGCCACGAGCTAACGCTATAATATCCAGCACTATGTAAGTCCGGAATTGGTTGCATGGCTTCAATTTCACCCCGTGTATACGCCCCACTGACTTATCCCTCTTTCCTCAGTTTCCTCCTCCCAACCACGGAGCAGTTGTGAGTATTATCTCGCTCGCGCTAGCACTGTTTGTTGTCACTTCTGGGTCAGTTAATTTAATAGCGCTCTCTCGCCCTCCGTTCTAAATAGATGCGTTGCCACGCCTGATTCCTTAAACATGGCCAAGAACATCCGATTATTACATACCAAGGTAACTACGTTAACCGGGCTCCGGGTATCCGTGTTTTCAGCTGCACCGTTTTTTACCTATACCATATACAGCGCCGTTAAATCACTTTCACTTCCTCCACTCGTCACTCCCTGCGCCAGTTTTTAACAGTAAGACAAATCATTAATTCATGATCTTGAGCATGTGCAAAGATTCACCATTTCACTCGCATATAAATCGAATATGGTTATTTGCACGTGCTCCACTCACTGCGCCGTCATTTAAATAAATGCTCGCCGTTTTTCCTTGCTCACTCGCATGTACACAATGGCACCAATTCAGCTTGGATACATAAATTCAAAGTCTGTCATTGATGTAATGAGCACCCATGCCTAGTCATGTCTAACCTTGTCCATTTTTTATTTTTATTTTCCTTTTTCCTCTCTTTAATTTTTCTTTCAAATGTGGTTGTATATGAATTGCTATAGAGGCATTGTGATTGAAACATGCTCTGTAGACAAAAATGACAAATTATTCTCTTGTCCTGATGATGATGCATATATTGTTCAATTGCATCGAAACGTCGTCGACTTAATGCTCCATATGTTGGTTTGACCTTGTGAATTCTTTCAACAATGGGTTGCTATGAATGAAATTCAGTCTGTAAAATCAGATAACAAGTACAGACCGCTTTTGTGTGCGTTTTCGCATATCTGTTTTTGTCACTTGTTTTGTCTTGTTGTTTGTGGGTCACAGGTTGTGCCCACTTTTTGTATAAATGTTTTATATATAAAAAATCAGTACAATAATTGAAAAATAAACACCTGTCCGGCTGGACAGAGGTCATGTATACTATTTAGTATATGTCTATCATTGTGTGATCCTCAATTACTAGGGTCCCCTGTTCTGTATAATAGATAAACTGCCCAAGGACCCTAGTTTTATTCCTTTTGGGTTTCCCTTGTCTTGTGAAACAGAATCCCTAGAGATGAGGTACGAGCATATGTCGGTTGGAATAAGACGACATATAGTGTTAGCTTGACGGAGAAAGAAAGGCAGCGAAGGTCTCCTCCTATTTGGATTGTACCCTACCGAGGTCATCTTTGTTTGCAAGGTAATGGTCAGAATGCGAGAGCTCAGCTTGGTAAGAGTGGGTGTGTTCACACATACGTTTATTCGTCCCAGAAATCTCCTCCGTTTGTGCCAGCTAAAGGCACATATTTTGTTTGTCACGATAGAGCATATACATGGTTGCCATCTGATTTTTCTGGCACATGTTATGTGGCATTTTTGCTTCCCCCTATATACACTGCTGTTTTCGATTACCATAAGATACGATATGGTAGAGGTGTAATCGATGCGAAAGATACTGTCGCACAAAAAGCTGGAGACTTCTTTAAGGGTTTTCTACCCTTTTGGGGTCCTATGGCTTATAGTAGGAAAACTCGTCAGCTTACCAGAGTGGTTGAGGCCACTATAAATGAGACTGCAGGTGCCCTTAGCAACATTACAGCTGAGCTTCAAGCGGATCGCCTTATGACATTACAGAACCGTTTTGTTTTAGATATTATACTTGCAGATAGAGGTGGGGTATGCAAATTGATTAGATCTAGGTGCTGCGTTTTCATACCAGAAAATGCCCCGACAGTGTACCAAGCCATCTCTAGACTACATAAGATCTCTGAGTCTATTCATGTGGACGAAGGAGACTGGTCCTTGATGGGATGGTTATGGGAGTCGTTGTCCAAATGGGGATGGAAGATTCTGATGTTCCTTGGTATGGCGTTAGCTATCCTTTTCTCATGTTGTTTTTGCATCCAGTGTGGTCCCGCCATTTGTAGTCTTTGTGCTATGATCTGTGTGAGAAGACCAGTCCCAAGAGAAGTGAAGGATAATAAGATGATGTTACAGCAACACATTGATGACCTGATGAGGATAGATATAGACCTAGATTCAGATTGACACAAGTTTAGGTTATTGCCTACGTAATGGCAAAAGGAGGTCTGTGGTTCTGTAATTCTCAAACCTGACTGCATTTTAGTCTTGCCCTCACGTAGGCCAGTGAAGTAGGCCCAACAAACAAGTGGCCTTGCCTTCTGAGTTCGTGCATATATTAATTTAGGTTTTTCTGACTCTGAATGAACTCCAGAGAGAGTAACCCTTTCCACCTGAAACTGACCTTTTGCAAAACCAGTTTCACTAGCTGATCGTTGTCTGAGTTTTTCAATCACTGTTCAGGACCTCGTTAACCTTTAGTTTCCTTGCACATATCTTATCCTAAACAATATCTAAATTGTTTCTTTCCTTAAAACTTTCTTTTCTAAACATGGGTTTTTGCCATGCGTCGTGACTGCCATCTGGTGTTGCCTTTTATGTAGGCCTCAGAAGTTAGTCTGTGAGCAAAGCAGTCTGACCTATTGTGGATCATATATATATATATATATTAACTAAGGATTTCTTTGTGCGCTGGAGTTAATTTCAGAAGCTGGCCTATCACCTGGAATTGACCCTGCCAAGCCAATTTCCCTGCAAGATCATTATTTACTTTCCCAATCACCGTTCAAGACACTTGTTAACTTTTAAGTTTCTTTACGTTTCTGTTATCTTGCACATTATCTGAAACTACTTCTCTTTACTGTTTCTTCATTTCATGGGTTAAGCTTCCAATTAAGGGTTTGTTCGGGCCTTCCAGATTATTATTTAGATATGCCTAAATATTAACTTGTGGGTTGGGACACTGTAAAATGAGCTTTACTGTATGATGCTGTGTGATGTCATGTATTTTCTATTGGTTGAATTTTGGTGCAGGGGCGTGCATTTTAAATGTACCTTTTTGTGTATAAATAGGGATGTCTCGCCTTAGTAAAATTGAGCAGTTTCTTGAGTTGTACACCGAGTTGTATTGCTGGGATTTCTTCTACTAGCTGCAGCTAATAAAATTTGATCTCTGACGCCACCTAGAAGTATTCCGTGTCTCTGTATACCAAGGCAAGGGAACCCAGAGGACTTTGGGGGTGTCCCTGGCGCCGCTGGGTATTTGAAAACCCAGTTCTTCATCCCCCTCATCGCCTGAGCTTTCAATGTCCTCTTCCAGCAATGGTTCACACAAATCTCCTCGGTAACTATTCCAAGTAGGTATGGGCGGAAAATCCGTTTCGCTCGCGGATTTTGCGGATTTTCGGGAAATCCGCAATCCGCGAGATTCGCGAATCTCCCGCAAAATCCGCAAATCCGCGAGCAGCGGATTTTGCTCGCACTGTTCGCGTGAGTTCGCGGCTTCCCAGTACAACTTCGCGCCCCGCGAATAAGTGCTAAATTGCAGAAATACGATCTTAGCAAAACTGAAACTACTTGCCAGGTTCAAAAGTTCAGGCTCATCATTAGTTGCCATTTCCTGTAGTGCTTCCTGAGGGGCCCCTCCAGAGTTCAGTTGCAACTATTATGTGACCCTGCTCTGAACCTCAGAATAGTTACACATATGCCACAAAGGTCCTGAATTACAGCTAAGGGAGACAAGCAGGAGCCAGGCTGGAAGTTAAAATCCATTAATCAGCCCCTAATTCATTATTGTCAGTTGGGGCAGGGCAGGTGTTGTAACTAATTTTGCAACAATGAAAGCACTTAGCAAGTGCAAAAGATCACTAATCAGGGCGCACTAAGGAAGCAGGTGCCAGCTAAAAAAATATTCTGTGACACATTAATCAGCCCCAAATTAATTCAGGTCACTTGAGGCAGGGAAGGTGTGCTTTGCTTTGCCGAAAATAATGTACACTGGACAACCAGAGGGTGTGGTGATGAAACAGAGGGTGGCATGGGTGGGCCAGAGGGTGGCATGAGTAGTCAGAGAGTGGCAGTGGTGACAGAGAGTGGCAGTGATGAAGAAGAGTGTCCCAAACAGGCTGGACACGTAGAAACAACAAGTTCGCGAAACTTGCGACCCGACAGGTAAGTTCGCAAATTGCGAAATTGTAAAAACCCTCGCGAACTGGCAGAAACACGGGTGAACACAAAAAAAAAAATCCGCAAATTCGCGGGAATTCGCGGATTTTGCGGATTGCGAATTCGCAAATCCGCAAAATTCGCGAACACGAGATCCGCAAAATTCGCCCATGCTTAATTCCAAGGCTGCCATACCTTATTCCATTTGCGAGGGTTAGCCCTCATCTTGTACACTGCTCTTTCCGTCACCATGAGCGCGTCCATGTTCCTACACCATTGCGTCAAATTCGGCGAGTCTGCCGCCCCCCACTTCTGCGCTATATCCCTCTTGGCGACCATAATGCTCACAATGGCCCACAGCTGACCCTGGCGCGTTAGATCATTGGGGTCCCATATACTCAACAAGCACGTACGTGGGTCGGGTGTAAGCGACACCTCTAAAGTTTGGGAGATGGTGCGCAACACCTGCCTCCAGTATTCAGTGATAACCGGGCATTCCCAGATAGTATGTAAGAAAGTGCCTTCCTCCCCACACCCCCGAAGACAGTAGGGGTGGTCTGCCCTGTGAAGCCTATGAAGTGTGGTCCTCGTATAATATATCCGGTGCAGTACCTTAAGCTGCACCAGTCTAAACCTAGCTGAAATGCCTGCTTCCTTTGGGGACGCTAGTGCAGCATTCCAGTCCGTCTCGTCCATGTCTCCCAGTTCGCCCACCCATTTCTCTCGCAGCTTGCCTACGGGGTCAGGGAGGTTATTTAATAACTTACGATATGTGAGGGAAGTGGCACTAGTTTGCATGAAGTCAGTAAGTAAGCGATCCTCCAACGGGGAGGCCTCAGGGACCTCCGCCCCTTCCGGAATCGCTGTCAACAGTGCATGTCTGAGAGGGAGGAGCTACGACAGCAAGCAAGATGGCCGCATAGCTTCCCGGCTCCGCTGACCCCCGTCTCTCGCTCGAAGATCCTGTCGTATATCCTGGTTTCACGCCCCATACCGGGGTGCATGAACTACTCTGCGAACTGATGGCGCAATCCCGAGAATTTTCCGACATGGTGGAGTGGAGTTATGTCGAGGTTTGATTTGAGGCCTAGCCCAGTCTGGAAGCCGGGGTCTCAAGTTTTGGTCTAGCCGGGTCCTAGTTGAACAACAGCGGACCGGAGAGAGCGGCAGGGTCCGGTCCACGGAACTTCCGACATCTTTATGATTGATTTGCTGCCGATCTGCAGCCTGGAACTGTACCGGAGGTGCGGAGACGATTGGTCCCTCACGGTTCATTCCTGCTCCGCCTAATCTTACCCCGGGGAAGGCGCCTCTCCGTGGGGGTCAATATGCTTGATGCTATGCGAAACCCGGCGGAGCGGGTCCAGTGCGACCCGTCATTGCGGTCAGTGATGGCCGCCCTTGAGGCACTTCAGGCGACTATGGAGACCCAGGCCTGGAATCTGATGTTGGCGGTGGACGGACTTAGAGGATCGGGACTGGACTCTGTCTTGCTGCCCGAGACCCGGTGGCCTGTTCCTTTCCCTATTGCTACCCCAGCGATGCCATTTGACCCTGTGCTTGGAGCTTTCTATGCCCCTACAGAAGTGGAACGGTTCGAACATGTGGAGATTGGCGATGCACCTACAAAGTCGGAATCTTTGGAACTGCAATTGGCGGAACATTTCACTGCTTTTCCCGATTTGGAGATGTTTGCTCGTAATTGTGATTTGTGTGGGACTGTGTCGCACCCCCTTCCCAGCTGGTCCATCAAGATGGCGGATGGGATAGTGCCTGGTCTTAGAGTCGGGAAGGGGCATCGTTGGACTCGAGCTTCTACTTTGGGACTTGCCATCCTTTCTTCGACTAATAGACTATGTCTCGACAACTTCTGTTTGACCTTTGACAATTTTACGGTGGGGCGCTCTTTATCGGAGGGGATCAGCAAATTTGATCGACGGGGCCAAGGCTGAGACTGTTGTTTGAGGTTTCACAATATTGATTTATCGGTAACGGGACTGCTTTATTTGGTTACCGGAGTCCGGGGCGGGATTTCTGGTTTCCTCTGATGTACTGTTTTATTGTGGTCCGCTTGATTGTGTTAACATTGCGGGGGATTCTTCGTTAAGACGGGGGGAGAGTCCGGGAATGCGTATGACACAGCCCTCCTCCATTTTCCCTTTTTGGGCAGGGTTTTAGTCCCTTCTTTCTTTCCCTTTTCTTTTTTTCCCTTTGTTCTTCTATATTTCGGGTTCATTTACGGGGCGACAGGCACGCTGCTAGGGGGGTAGGCCGTAGTCATCTGCAGGGGTGCAGGGTGGGGGGTTGGAGGGGGGGATTTTGTTTTTACTATTTGTTTCTATGGCCTTTTTTCTTCTTATCTTTCTTCGCCTTTTCTTTTGTTTCTTCTTTTTCGGGTCAGCGTAGTGGGTCTATTCCTTTGTCAATTGTCGACTTTTTATCTGTGCCTATACTTTCACAGTACTTCAGTACCATCGGGCGGGCGCTCTACTGGTGCGAAATTAATTGTATGCTTGTTGATCCTGAATCGTATGCCTCAGCGCCACCGTTTTGAATGATATCGACCTAACTGTGGACTTCCTACTGTTTTGCCCGCCCTTTATGCACCTTTGTGATATTGTACGGCACCTGATCCTTCTATCTTATATTATAAAATGGAACCTTTATTATCCTGCTATTCGTATAGTATGCTATGCTGCCAGTTTTAATTGAAGTCGTGCTGTATTCGCCTCCCGGAAGGCCGAGTCTGGTTCTAATTGCTTGATTGAAATGATATTGATTAGCGGCCAGCCCTGGTGATTGTAGGCCCATACTTGTAACTGGTTGAAGTATCAATAAAGGTTTTCCAAAAAAAAACAGTGCATGTCTAATTTGGACATAATGGTAGGTTTCATTGGGACCTAAGTCATACTGCTGCTGAAGGTGTGAGAAAGGGACAACCCCCCCCCGACCACATGTCCCCCACCATGGAGATGCCAATATTATCCCACTGCATGAACCCTTTGCTCTGCCTCAGATGGCCCAGTGCCTTAGTGTCCCACAGAGGGGTCCGTTTCGTGATGACGTCTCCCCACTTAAGTTTTGCCTGTGCTTAATACCACAGTGCCACTGTATGTTTGGTCGGTCCCGTCAGCTTTGTCGCCAGTCCCTTGTGATAGAGCGTCGCCAGTAAGCTGTGTGTGCCCAGCTGTATTCTGTCTGCGTGATAGGCCGGATCTTCTTGTGGAACGTGTAGCCAATGATTAATAACTTTAAGTTGCGCCGCCCAGTAGTACATTTGTATATTTGGTAGGGCTATCCCCCCCTCGTACCAGCTCCTATTTAGCTTCATGTGCGCTATGCGCACCGGGCGGTCTCCCCACAATAAACCGGACACCAGAGCCGTCTCTTTTTGGAAATAGCGCGGTGGCACCAGGCATGGTGTATTTTCAAGCGCATACAGAAAGCGAGGCAGCGCCATCATTTTAAACAGCGCCGCTCTCCCTAGCAGCGTCAGAGGTAGGGCCTTCCAGTGCCGCACATCGCTCCTTAGGCGATCAAGTGGCGGTCGTAAATTTTGTTCATAGAAGTCAGTAGCGTTTTGCGTGACATGAATCCCTAAATATTTGAAGGAGGTGTCGGCTATTTCTAGCGGGCAGTCACCGGGGAGTGTCGGAGAAGGGTCGTGCAACACATAAATCACAGATTTTGTCCAGTTAATCGTGTAGCCGGAGACCTTCCCAATAGCGTCACACATTGCTAGAAGTTCCGAGATACCCTTTTCAGGGTCCATCGAATAGATCAGCATATCGTCGGCATAGAGGGAAACTCTGTCTTCCCAGCTGTCCCCCCAGCAGATCCCCTTCAAGAGCGGAGTAGTCCTAATTACAGTGGCCAGTGGCTCTATGACCAGCGCAAACAACAGGGGTGACAGCGGGCATCCCTGTCTCGTCCCCCTAGCCAGCGGTATCGTGCGGGAGATGTGACCATTCGCCGACACATGCGCCATCGAACTCGCATATAAGAGCTGAATCCAAGAAATGAATTTGGGACCGACACCCATGTGGGCAAGCACTGCAAATAAATATTGCCATTCCACCATATCAAATGCCATCCTAGCATCCAAAGATAAGATTGCCGCCGGCACTTTCAGTTGTGGTGCACGCGCCACCGCTCCATGAACTCGGCGGAGGTTGAAGGCTGTGTTCCTGTGTGGCATAAAGCCTGATTGATCTGGGTGCATCAATTGCGGGAGGTGCGGCATTAACCTGGTAGCCAGGAGTTTCGCCAGAATCTTAGCTTCCGCGTTAAGGAGCGATATCGGGCGGTAGGACGTGCCCTCGGTCGGTAGCTTGCCCGGTTTCGGGATTGCCAGAATTGTCGCCGTGCGTTGGTCTAGAGGGAGGACCGCAAGTTCTAGGCTTTCTACATACATGGCCAATAGTGGCGCACTCAATGATTCCGACATTGTTTTGTACCATTCAATAGGGATCCCGTTGGGGCCCAGAGCCTTGCCAGAATGCAGTGCATTGATGGCCAGTTGTATTTCTTCCGTTGTCAATTCGGCTTCTATCTCTTCCATCGCTTCCTGTGAAAGGGTCGGTGTCGGTACACCCTGGAGGGCCGCCGTTGCTGCCCCCGCCGTCACCTCGACGCTGGGGGTATAAACCTTTTGGAAGTGGTCAGCTAGTTCGTCGACTATATCTGATGGACGCGTGTAGAGCATTCCGTCTGCAGCGCTCAGCTGCAGTACACTCCTACCACCACCCTTCTTTTTGTCTAACCAGGCCAGCAGTTTACCCGCCTTGTCCCCAACGTCGTATATTCTATGTGTGGTCGCCGCTATATTGTCTACTGTCCAGCGCCTCAGGTGATCGTCATGTTGCTGTTGGCTTAATTGCAGTGCGTGGAGCGTGTCCGCTGTCGGGTTTGCCATGTGTGTTATATCCGCCGTGTGGAGAGCTAGTTCTAGATCTGTCAATTCCCTTCTCTGAGTGCGCTTGTGCCCCGCTACGGATGAAATGGCTTGCCCTCCCAGGACCGTTTTATACGCTTCCCACAGGACCGAGGGGGACTCCACTGATGCCATGTTTTCTGCAAAATAATACTGTGTCATGTTCTTCAGGTCTTTCCTTACGGACGGAACCTTAAGGTATCCCGGGTAAATCGGATATATTCTCTTACGGGTCTTCTCCGGGCAGGACAGAGTCAGTGTCATAAGTGAGTGATCTGAAATGCCCCTGGGTCTAATGTGTACTTCATCTATAGTGAGGAGGCCAACGCCTAAGGTTAGGAAGTAGTCTATGCGAGACAAACTACTGTGCGTAGCGGAATAGTAAGTGTATTGTTGCTCAGCGGGGTGCATGCGTCGCCATATGTCTACGAGCCCCTGCGCGTCTAGAAAATCACTGAGCCGCAAGGGTCCAGGTGTCCGTGATCAAACAGGGCACCTATCATGCGTGTCATGAACTACTGCATTGAAATCCCCCCCCAGGATGAGGTCGCACTCTAGCAGTTCTAGGAAGAACCTCCCCAGCTCAGGAAAAGCAACTGCGTGGAGCGCCGGAGGAATGTAAACTGATACTATGTTCAGCGATTTGCCCTCTCATTGCCCGTGTGCAGCTGTGAAGCGGCCCTGGTTGTCTGTTTTGGTGGTTTTAAGTATAAATGGGGACGATTTCCGCAGCAGTATGCCTGTCCCACGTGACCCAGAAGTGAACTCTGAGTGCACTACCATATGATACCCTCGTCTATCTAATGCCTGACATGCGGTGCCCGTCAGGTGTGTCTCTTGGAGGAGAACCCATGCTGGAATTAGTCTCTTTATACCCTGCATAACCAGTCCCCTTTTAATCTTGTCACCTAGACCCCTTACATTCCACGACATTATCTGCAGTGGTGCTACCGGCGTTGCTCGGGTACTTCCATCTAAAGTGTCAGCCCGTGAATCTTGCGTCATATCTATTCAGGTTTTGAGTACCTCAGTGTGTTCCGGACTGTAGCTTACATGGCCCATCCCTCAGCCACTTCACCAGTTTATCGCTGTCATTGAGCCCTACCCTTACACATTGAGTCAACAGTTCAATAAACAGTACCCCTACTTGTGGGGTGAAAAAACCAAGAACTTCCCACCCTGAACTCCCCCCCTCCCCTCTACACAGACATTGAACCGCCCACCCCCCCAACTTAGCAGAGTGCTTAACCCATCCCACACACAAAATACTTGCTCGTTGTGGTGAAGGACCCCCCGGAGTCGGCGGCTCCTCTTACCCTCCTCTGAGTCCCCCAGCCCAGTCTCCAATGGCAGTCCGCTTTGCAGATAACGTTTCCAACGATCGTCCAGTACACACCGGGTGATTATTGTCCTGTTCCGGCTTCATCGCTGAGATCTTCCCTCTCTGGCGAGCGCTCCACCTCCTCACGCCCTGACGCTTGGGATCCCGAATGTTCTCCAGCGTGCTGATCCCTGTGTTTTCTGTTCGAGCGGCGAGGCTGATTACCCGGTCTCCACCCTTCCAACCAGTTCTGGGCCATGTCAGGCGTATCAAAAAACTAGGTTCTGTTGTCCACCACCACCCGCAACCTGGCTGGGAACAGCATTGAGTATGGGATCTCCCCCGACCTCAACTCCCTCTTCACATCCAGAAATGTTCTCCGGCGACGAGCGACCTCCGCCGTATAATCCGGAATAAAAGGCCAGCGTGGAGTTCTGGATCTTGTTAGGAGGGGACACCCTTGCGGCCTGTAGGATGGCGTCCCTGTCTCGGAAGTTAAACAGTCTCGCCAGAATGGGTCTCGGCGCCGCACCCGGTTTCGGCCGTCCTCCTGGGACTCTGTGCACCCTTTCGACTCTAGCACCCTCAGATTCCGGAACCCCAAGAATTCTTACATTATTTCTCCTGGAGCGCCCTTCTTGGTCGTCCAATTTTTCTTTCAGTGCTTTGTTCTCCGCCGTCATCCGCTCCATTGCTGTTTGTAGCATCGACACATCCTCTACCAGCGATTTCGCGACCACCTCAAGTGAACTCACTCGCTCAGTCATTTTGTGGAAGTCCGCTCTTATCAGGGTGATTTCGGTGGAAATCGAACCCTCTGTGGCCTGCACTTGCGTTAGCGCCTGCATAACGTCTTCCAACGTCACTTTTTCCCCCCGGCTCCGTTCGTTGGCTTTCCCATGGATGTTCTTGACTCTGCTGAAGAGGAGTTGCCCTTATCATAGGTGAATTTTTCGAGGCGGGTCTGTGCAGTGCCGCCCTTTGCGCCCTTGCCCGCCATGTTGTCTCCTGCAGTGTCTTATTTATTTCTAGAGTGTTTCCTCAGCCCCCGAGGTGCAGGTGTATATGAGGCGATGGAGAGGGCCCCTACCCAATCCTGCGTGCCACCTTTGTCACACCTGTCCGCACTGCCTTATTGCCAGCTGTCGATTTGAGCAGCAGTTAGTACACTATGTCTTGCGGAGCCCTGTGTTATGATTCTACTCCAATCGGGCCTAATGGGTAGGCCCACCTGCGTCAGCCTTCAACTTAGGGGCAGGTCATCCTCCTCCAGTCCGTGCACCCATCCGTGGGTTTATATCAGCGTTCCACACCGGCAATCCTCCCCGCTCAAGTACTGTTAGGGAGACCCCGTATTGTCTTGGGTCCTGGCCGTGCCTCGCTGCTATTATCTGGTCTCTGCTGTTTTCCGCCGCGACCCACTGCTGCCTCAACGCGTCTATGACGTCCCAGGTACTCAAAGTTATGCGGGTCTCGGCCGGATTACACTCTGCTGGTGCTCTTGTCACAGGCGTTCAATGACCAGCGGGCCCCGACTCGCGACCCGGTCATCACGTGTTGCCGCTACTGGGGGTATATCTTATTGTCTCTGCGGTCAGCCGTTGTCACGTCGCCTGATCTGTGCCCCTGTTGTGCTCCCGATTGTGTTAGGAGCTGGTAGCAGCCTTGTTTCCCTAGCCGATGCTGCTTGTATGGGTGCCGGTGACGACGCTGGCGGCGGCTCCCCTGTCGACGATCTCTTCAGCCCGCAGTCTGGCTGCTTCACACATAGAGCGCACCACTTTTGCTCCGCATCGCTCGACTTCACCTTACGCTGCGTGTCCGGAGCCTCACTCCTTGTGCTCAGTTTCCGCTGTCCTCACGGCCACATCGTCCTTCAGTCGTCGCCTCTGGGGAACTTCCGGTGAACTTCTCCCGGGCCTCAGGCACTTCCGCTCGGCCGTCCCGGATACCGCAGCTCCTGGCTCTCCGTCACTCTCTAGGCCGCTATGGACGCTACTGGTAATGACTCCACCCGGTCACGGATTTTCTTCGGCTTTCCTGCTATCGGCTCTGCCCGGTCCTGGGCTTCGGGACCTTCCCGTAGAGAACTGGAAAGGTACAGATTATTGCTCGGATGATTGGAGAAGCCAACCTACTCACGGAGCTCTCCCTCTAGGCTGCCGCCATGATCGGCTGCTAGCCACGCCCCCATATGTATGTTCCTAATTTTGCCGACAAATTCTATAACATCCTCCAACTACTTAAGAAAAATGAGAATTTTCTGTGGTCTACTGAGTGTGATAAGGATTTTAAAGCTATTAAGGCTGCGATTGCTGGTGCCGCTAGTCTCAGTAGATTTGATCCTGCATTAGAAAGTATTGTGACTACTGATAAAAGCAATAAAGGCTTGGGCGCTGTATTATCTCAGCTCGATTGTAAAGGCAAGGAACACATCATCGCTTTTGCCTCTAGATCTCTCTCTCCATGTAAGGAAAAATATCCTATCATCGAAAAAGAGGCCTTAGCGTGTGCTTGGGGTCTCTCATTTTAAATCTTTCACATGGGGAGAAATTTGCACTTTAAGATATGACCACAAGCCTTTAGTTAAAATGTTGCCTACTTCACCTAATGTTTCCTCCAGACTCGCCAGAATTTCCTTGCGGATGCAAAATTTTACTTACAGAATTGTCTATACTCTTGGCAAAGATAACTTTGTGGCTGATTTTCTTTCTAGAATGCCTGTTATGTTGGAAAAGTGTGAAGATGACAAATGGAATGATTTTCAAGTGGCATTAGTTCATGATCAAGGTCGTTCTGCAATTAACAAGACTGAATGGGAGACTGAATTTCATTGTGACAAACTCTGAAAGTAGTGTGTTTTGTGTTGTATGGTTGGCCTTGTAAAGACAGTTTACCTGATACTGTCAAACCTTTCTGGGAAGTCAGGTCTGAACTCTCTTTTTGTGATGGGTTTTTGTTGAGAGGAGAGAGAATTATACCCCCTGAATCTCCGTTCCTTCATTATTGAGTTATGTCATGAGGGTCATTCAGGCATCACCAGAAACAAATCTGTGCTGAAGAAACTATTCTGGTGGCCTGGTTTGGATATTGAAATAGAAAGATTTGTTAGAAACTGTACAGCTGGTGGTAATGCTGATAAGTCCTTAAAGACTCTCAGGCCACCTACATGTGACACTATAGTTTCAAAAGAACCTTGGGATATTGTGGCCATTGACATTTTGGGACCTACAAGAGATGAATGTGGTGATTCACAAAAGTATATCATGGTGCTCATGGATCTCTTCTCGCGTTGGCCAGAAGTTAAGGTTGTTTATAAGGCAGATACCTTTGCTATTCTTGAGTTTTTGGACAAAGTTTTTTCTTCAGAAGGTATTCTAGCATCATTGATTAGTGATAATGGGGTCCAGTTGTGTCTACTAAGGCTAAGAATTATTTTGCGAAGCTTAGAATCAGCCACAGAACTACTTCTCTCTATAACTCTAGCGGGAATGGAATGGTTGAAAGGTTTAACCGGGTGTTGAAAGGCATAATTCAACTTGCTACCAGTGGTTCTCAAGATTGGATCACACAAGTTGGTAAAACTGTATGGGCCTATCATGTAACTGCTAGGGATGCCAATGGGTTGCCTCCTTTTGTTATTGTGCGTGGTCGCAAACCCAGATCTAAGTTCAATCCTGGATGGTTATGTCCTTTTGGCACAGTCAATTGGTCTAAGGATGAGGTATGGAATAGAATGCAACGTATTCATGAGAAAAGCAGAGATTCTTTCAATGCTAAGCATTCCACCAAGCCTGTCACTATTGTAGTTGGTGACTGGTGTAGGGTTAAAAAGCCTGGATTCGTGAGCAAGGGTGAGAGTGCTTTCTTTGATGCTGAAGAAGTTATTGAAGTTTTACAAAATGATGTGAGACTTAAAAATTGTAAAGTCTGGAATCTAAAAAGTGTTGCCATTGATAGACCCTGTCATTCTAAGAGAACCAGTGGTAATCTTTAGAATTCGGAATGGTTAGAGGATGATATTGACGGTGCATCCTATTCCCACTCGTCTGTTCCCCTGACTCCACAAAGAATGCTAATGTTGAGCCTTTTGTTATTGAGGAAGGGGATGGGGTGCTTTCGGCTGGACCAACTTTGGGAGAGAGCTCTGGTATCACGTCTTGTAGCGCTTCTGCTCTTAAACAGAAGTTGACCCGTGAAAGAAAAGCCCCTGCTTGGCTCAAAGATTTGGTGTAATTTCTTAATTTTCTTCTTCCAGGGGCGGCTCTAGGCTCATGGCGGCCCTGGGCAGGGAGCGTAGGTAGGGGGCCCCCGGAGGAACGCAGGTGTGGAGGCCAGTGAAGAGGGGGGGAGTGGGGTCAGGGTGTTTGGAAGTGGAACAGAGCCGGAGGCCGCCAAATCCCTTCCAGGGGCCGCCACGCAAATATGTATCCATCCTCAGAGGATTATTATATTAAGGATATATATTGGCGTGGCGGCCCCTGGGGTTTGGCGGCCCTGTGCAGGTGCACAGTTTGCACATGCCTAAGGCCGCCCCTGCTTCTTCCTCCTCTTTTTAGTAAGTTTCCATTTCTTCTAGTTTTGTTTTTTTTGTTTTAAGTGTAAAGAGGGGAAAGTGTTCTGTTGCATGGCAACTAGGTTGCTCCTTTGCATTCTCTTGACATTTGATGAATCTTACCACTTAAGTGTATGTTCTAGTTCCACTGCATGTTTGTGGGCAGACATTACTGTGTGGACTGGATGAAGGAAGTGTCCACCTGCGCTCCTCAGATAAATAAAGAATACTACGAAATTGAACCTGTTTCCTTTGTTACTTCACCTGCACCCTAGACCAAAGGAGGGAATCCCCCCTTCGCGATTGTCGGCCCTGCCAGATCAGAGTGCTTTTGCCTCATGGTGCGCAGCTTCGTCGTTGACGCTTGGAGCTCCCGAGTGCTCTGACTTCACCTCAGTTAACGTCAGTGTCTGGAGAAAAAACCTACTGACTGATTTGGGGAAATTGTTGATATTATTAATCCTTACTAACTGATTTGTGAACATTGTTTACATTATCGCTAGTCGGAAGATACAGAGTGACCTACGGGTCAGAGAACTCAAGAAAGCTGCTCCATTTCACCGTAACGAACCTGCGCATGCGCATGAACCTAAACCTTCTGTTTGTCTAACTAGTAACCCTGTAGCCTTCGAAGAATACCTTCCTGGAATGCTGCATATCCCTATGTATAGTACTGAGTCGTGGTGTTATTTAAGTACTCGTTTTCCTTTTTAGGTCGAGCGTAGCGAAGGACCTATTGTCGGCGGTTTCGGGGGAATGTGAGACAGCGTTCGGCCACGCGCCTTGCTGTCTCAGATTCCTCCTCGAGGGCGTGCACGGCGCCCTGCACATCTCCTGCCTCGGAAGCTCCATCCCGCAAGTAAGCCTCTCGCATCTCTCAATCACGCGCACGCACACAGCCACACTCACGCATGCACACACACACACACACAAACACGCACACACACACAGGCACACACGCAGGCAAACACACACTCACGCAGGCACACAGGCATACACACACGCGCACACAGACACACATACGCCGCCGCCCCCACTTACCGCGTCAGCGGCCTCAGCCGCCACTCCTGACTTCTGCTGTGCGTCACGACTGCTCCTGGGCCATCCACTCCGTGGGCGCGGGCTTCGCGGAAGACGGAAGTCCCGCCCCACGACAGGCGTGATGCTTCCGAAATTCCGGGATGCGCACGCTCACGGCTTGTTTGTTCCAGTCTGTAAACCCCAAAAGCTGGACAGATTTTGCTTCAATAGTAATGGTGGCAATGCTAAAGCCCTGGATTCAAAGTAGTTGTTGTGGTCTTTTTTCCAAGCCATCAAAATTAACTACAGCCTCCGTAAAAAAGCAAAGAGGCCACGCCTGCGGCACGAAGGAACGTGAACACGCGCAGTTTAAGGAGGCGGGATTCTGCGTGGCAGCAGAGAGCGCACGACTATAAAACAGGCTCCTCGCCCAGCGCCGAGCAGAGTGACAACCTGAACAATATAAGAAAACAACAAATGTCTCTAGGGCAAGTTCAGTTCTGCTGGAGAATGGGACTAGCCAAATCTTAAAAGAAACATTTTTTCTGTCTTAAATATAGAGCATTAATCATCAAGAACAACAAAAAAAAATGCCCATAAATAAACAAAGAAACCGATGCGACTACACCTGACAATGCCCGGCAGTCAAACTGAAAAAGGTTGAATTCATCTGCCATACTTAGTTTTAAATAATTTCACTTTTGTGCCTGTGTACATAAATCCATAATGAAAACTTTGCATTTGTTTCCCCCGGTTGGTATTACCTATGATATCGCTGCAGCAAAAGTACCTGGTTTGTCGCAAGTAATCATGTACTCCCTGGAGTGTGTTAAATGGGCTTTACGCAGTCCTAAACTGAAACTGCACAACATGACTCTAGTGGATAACTCCAGCGATGATATCACACTGGAGGACATTGGTACACTTCTCAGGTCGCTATTGAGCCCCCTTGAAGCTCGATTGATCAAGATCGAAGCAAGGCTAGTTAATATCGAAAAATCTACTGTGCAACTAGCTGATTCGAAGAAACTTGATCCTAATGGAGCTAAAGTAGTGAAAGGGGGCCCCGATCCAAAGGCTAAAAAGGGTAACGAATCCACTACAGTTGTAAAGAATAAGTTAAACCCCACTGACTCCCACAACCCACTAGCCATCCCTAACAAGACACTCCATCCCCCGCCTAACCTCAATACCAACAACGCTCCTCCATTAACTCCACAAACACTAACTGCCACTCCCATTACCATCCCCCCGCCTAAAGATACTGCTCCTACTCAGATTAACACCAAGGGAGATTCAACACTTATGGGAGAGAAATCCAACCATACCCGTAAACCAAAACCTGTCAATCTTCCCCCAGAGGCTGCCCCTTATACCTTAGTCTTGGCAGGGGTTCCGGAATTAAAACCCCTGACATCTAAATCAACATCCTCACTCAGGAATAAGTTTATTAGCTGGTTATCCACATATAGACCGCTCCCGAGAGGAATAACCAGTGACATTTCTATGGTCAGGCGGGCTACGTGGGTGGGATATTCTAGAAAATCATTAAGGGGAGACTGCGTTTTGGTCACCTTCAGAGAGCCGGGCACTGCTGCTTACATCTGTGCCTGGGCCCCTGACGACCTGGGCAGTAGCATCCAACCCCTTCCCCTCTCATTCTTCTACCCATCAAGCCTATACAACTTGGAGGATCAGAGATGGGGGCACCACCAAGAGCTGTTGGATGACTGGGAAAATTGCCGCAGGGAGAGAAGCGCTCCACTCAATTACAGGGGAAGACCCACAGACCATTTTCTACCATATGGGGAGGCGGGAGGTTGGGAAACAATCTCAAGGAGGAGGGGCGGCGGGGGAGGATTTACGAGAGGAATTCCAGGGCCCCATAGAATGCATTATCCAGCCCATTTCCCTACCTACAATAGATATAGTAGCTTAGAAATGGTGGATTGACACTTGGATAATGAGGGGTGTGAATTGCCCGCATCAGAACAGTTGGGGAATAGTTCGCTCCCGGTACCCACATCACACACAAGGGTGCAAAATGCATTGGAACCAAATCTAGCCCCAGAGCCTATCTTAGAGGACCCAATTGTGATCCATACTAATCAAAGATTGGCTCCGGCCCATTCACCCCCAATTCAGATAGACACCTCGGAGATTAGTGTTGTTAATACCACCACCATAGGCCCACCTACTACCAAACTACTCCCATTAACTCTGATTTCTTGGAACGTCGCAGGATTAGCCAGTAAAATTTACTCCACAGAGTGGGGTTCTTTTATTGGATCCAAAAATATTTTCCTTTTTCAGGAGACCTGGGCGCGTGAGGAACTCTTATTCCAGGAATATGCAGTCTTTTCTAAACCCGCTAAGTGGGGGGGAAGGGGCAGGCCATCGGGAGGACTCGCGACATGGGTAGCAACGGATCTAGGCTGCCAGGCTACCTGTTTGGAAACTGATTCCGACGATTTTCTGGCGATCCTACTAGAGTGGCCAAATTCCTCGAAACTGGTGGTCGTAAATACATACTCAAGGCCGGTACCCACGTCAAAAGAATCTAGCACCATAGAGCAACTCTCCGTGTTCCTTGATGGTATTCCCTGGGAACTTCCATGCCTGGTGGGAGGTGATTTAAACTCACAGTATGAACCACTATCAGGCCTACGTGATGGCCCCTCCCTCGAGGAAGACTCACGTTGGCTGGTTCCTGCGACGGTGGCGCCTCCCCCCAGAGTCTGGACCCCCCTGGCCTTGCAGATAACTGCCCTCACTCTAAACCAAGGTTTAAGGGCCTGCAATGGTCGTTGTAAATTGGACACACCAAGTATCTGTACTTACAACAAAACCGGTAGAGAATCGAGACTAGATTATATCCTTGTCAAATTAGCAATGTGGTCACAAGTAGTTGGCTTTAAAGTTATTGAGAGAAGGGACAGTGACCACAATGCCCTGGAACTTTCTTACATCTCACCAGGGAATGAGGATATCATGCCTGGCATGGATAAAGACAAGTCAGGACTCCTATTAGAAAACAACAGGAGAAAAGTCAGGTGGGAGAAATTGGCCACTAGCGGAGACAGAATACCAAAACTATACGCAAGGATCATCCCACTCTTGGAGAAGGCGTTTCAGATAGGGAAGGAGGTGGAAGATGTAGCCAATAGAGAAAAGCTTGCTCAGACACATGCAGATCTAATTAGTACCCTGGAGCTAGATCTGTTTTCAAAGCCTGGGAAAAGAATAGGACCCCCAGCCAAAAAGACCTGGTATAATGCTACCTGTAGGGAATCTAAGGCCAAACTGCTACTTGCTATTAAGGGAGGTAAAAGCAGGGAGGAAATTCAAGACAGGAGAAGATCCTATAGAAAGCTCCTGGTGGATGCGAGGGCCGAATGGGATCAAGAATACTGGGAAAACCTCTCAAAATCCCTAACCATCAAAGACTTGCGCAAATTCTGGCGTTTAGTCACCAACGGCACAGAAGACTTATCCTCCGCAATTGAGCCTAATATAGCTCCTAGCTTATGGCAGAGTCATTTTCAGGCACTGTACTCAGCAGAAGAAGGGTCTCCCAACACTCCAAACCGTATGACAGTTCGAGGTCCAATTGGTGACCGTTTCACAGAAAAAGAGGTGAGGGTGGCTATAGCTGGGCTGTCCGCAGGGAAAGCACCTGGTCTTGATGGGGTACCTGGGGACCTATTTAAGCAGGAACCAGGGATATGGGCCCCATACCTCACATTGATATTTAACGCTATTCTGGGGGGTATGGAGGTCCCGGATACTTGGCTGGGTGCAGATGTGGTTCCAATTTACAAAAAGGGGACCCCTCTGCTCCCAGCCAACTATCGTCCAATCAGTCTTATTGACATATCCCAAAAGCTCTTTGGGAGACTGATTTTGGACCGGTTACAGGATTGGGTAGAGGAGGCAGGTGTCCTGACCCCCTATCAGGCGGGATTCAGACAGGGGGTGTCCACAATAGATCACATTTTTAGGCTGAACCTCCTATATTGGAGAACAGCTGTAATCGAGGGTGGTACCTTGTATACAGTCTTTGTAGACTTGCGTGCCGCCTTTTATTTGGTACCGAGAGCAAAACTATGGAAAGTCATGGAGGAGTTGAATGTCCCTGGAGATATCTTGACTATCCTGATGAGATTGCATCATAACAACTATGCCCTTGTTAGGTGTGGCAGAGGTAGAAAGTTAACCGAAAGGTTCCCCGTTCGCAGAGGGGTAAGACAGGGTTGCGTGCTCGCACCGACCCTGTTCTGCCTCTTTGTGAACGGGGTAGTCGCCCACCTGACCAGGATCCCCAACACTGACGCCCCAAAACTGACTGGCAGCAGGGTGCCTGCAATTATGTTTGCAGATGACACCCTGCTGCTGTCCAAATCCCCTATGGGCATTCAACGTGTTTTGGACGGGTTCTTACAGTTCTGTTTAGACCGGGGACTTGAAATCAACCCACAAAAGACTAAATATATGATTCTCAATCCCAAGCCCCATAACCGTGCACCACCTAGGTTGGGAACAGTCCAATTGGAACGGGTACACATAATTGAATATTTGGGGATCACTCTTAATGAAAACTTAACGTGGTCGTCCCACCAGTCGAAAGTGAACATCAAACTGGCACAGTTGGTGGGTGGCACTATGAGACTGGTGAACAAATCCCCCTACCGGCCACTTAGCCCCATTATCCATATTTACAAAGCCCAAACCCGGGGGGGTGTTACATATGGGGGCGAACTGTGGGGTCACATTCCATCATCCAAATTATTAACAACTGAGAATAAATTCCTGAGACAGATAGTTGCTCTTCCGCAGAGCACTCCATTACTCCCGCTCAGACTGGACTTGGGCATTCGACCAATAACGGAGGACCTGGGTCTTAAGCCTTTGACATTCTGGCGGCGTCTATGGAGTAGTCCAGACCTTTCAAATTATAGAGCTGAGTTGCAGGAATTTTTAGAGTTACCCAACGCCAAAAGAATTCCATGGCTCATATACGTCAAGTGAACGCTGGAGGCAATCGAACTCCCTGAACTATGGCTGGACCCACTAATCATCTGTCCAAAGATCCCGAAAAAGGTACTGGCGAGAGCTTATTATGAACACATGCTCTTCAGAGCTACAGAAGGTACACGGGACGGATCACTGGCCAACCAGTTCACAAAAACAAAAGACTCCTATCAACTCGAAAGTGTCTTAGATGCCATTACCCCACAACTGACTAGGAAATTATTTCTCCAATGGGGATATGGAACTCTTCCTCTAGCGTCATTTACGGCATCCTGGTCTTCTCGCTACTCCTCAGAAACTTGCCCGGTATGTGCACACCTGAAGGAGAATGACGTCCATGTTGTCTTCTTTTGCAGGGGCTATGAGAGGAGCAGGAAATACTGGCTAGTCCCCTTGCTCAGGAATCTTGGATTCAGAACTTTTTTACCCGCTTACAGAGTCCTAAAGACAGATTTGTCCCCTACTGTAGTTTTTGCTCTATCCAAACTTTTAACCTCTATGTGGTACACTCGAAGTCGTCGTGTAAAAATGCTTGTGTAAAAGACTTGAAGATTTAAGATGATTTTTTTTTTTAATCCGTGGTACATTTCCCACTTTTAGTTTTATTCTGATCACTAATGTTGTTTAATACGTTTTTAAGTTTCATATAGAATGTAATGTATATCTTTTATGATCTTGTGATCGAAATAAAGATTATTCGATTCGAACTGCAACGGCTTGTAAAACAGCAGAAGGAGCAGCGATTCCCGTTACATCCTCCGGGGCTGTCGATCTTACAGACAACATCTTTCCTTGGCCTTCAGATAAACACTGCTACGCGGACTTTTATTAAGGTCAGCGCAACACAATCTGTGATGCACCAGTGTTAGGCAAATAACAAACAGGTATTCTGGCATGTACATCTAGAAGCTGAGTATAGCCATCCCTGCCCTCTCTTCCCGTGGCCCACAACCAAGACTGACTGTGTAAAGCCCCCTCCTCACTAGGACAAAGACAAGTGGGCAAACTGTTGTGGAAACAGGCTTTTCGGTGTCTTGGGCAGTGTCGTCTGAAAAAACGGGCACATACACGGCGAGAGCTGGATACTTTCGGGACAGTGCACCCACCTTGATTTAACTTGGGACCGCTGCTGTTACCTCCTGGTAAGAACATTTCCAAAGTGACGTGCTCTTAAAGATTTTATTTTGAAATATTCAGAAGCCCGCGTTGCGTGAAATTAAGATTTCTTTCTATTACCTTTCATAAATACTGTGTAAACATTGGGCGGGGCCAGTGGAATTCATTCAGCGCCGATTCGAGGTTTACTACACAATTTTGCATTTGCCTCACACACTGCGCTGCCTCACACACACACACTGCGCTGCCTCACACACACTACGTAGTCACACACTGCTGTGTGTCACTCACACTGTCCTATCACACACACTGCGCTGTTACACACACACTGCACTGTGAGACACACACAGCACTGCCTCACACACACACTGCGCTGCCTCACACACACTGCACTGCCTCACACTGCACTGCCTCACACACACTGTGCTGCCTCACACACACACTGCCATCCCTCACACACACTGCGCTGCCTCACACACACACTGCGCTGCCTCACACACACACACACCACTGCCTCACACACACACACACACTGCGCTGCCTCACACACACACTGTGCTGCCTCACACACTGCGCTGCCTCACACACACTGCACTGCCTCACACACACACTGCGCTGCCTCACACGCACAGACTGCGCTGCCTCACACACACACTACGTAGTCACACACTGCTGTGTCTCACTCACACTGTCTTATCACACACACTGCGCTGTTACACACACACTGCACTGTGAGACACACACTGCACTGCCTCACACACACACACTGCGCTGCATCACGCACATACTGCCCTGCTACACACTGCGCTGCCTCACACACACTGCGCTGCCTCACACACACTGCACTGCCTCACACACACTGCGCTGCCTCACACACACTGCCCTCTCACACACACACACTGCGCTGCCTCATGCACACACTGCCCTGCCTCACACACACACACACCGCTGCCTCACACACACACTGCGCTGCCTCACACACACACTGTGCTGTCACACACACTGCGCTGCCTCACACACACACTGTGCTGCCACACACACTGCTCTGCCTCACACACACACACACACACACTGCCTCACACACACACTGCGCTGCATCACGCACATATTGCCCTGCTACACACTGCGCTGCCTCACACACACTGCACTGCCTCACACTGAGCTGCCTCACACACACTGTGCTGCCTCACACACACACTGCCCTCCCTCACACACACTGCACTGCCTCACACACACACACCGCTGCCTCACACACACACACACACACACTGCGCTGCCTCACACACACACTGCACTGCCTCAAACACACTGCACTGCCTCACACACACACTGCGCTGCCTCACACGCACACACTGCGCTGCCTCACAAACAACTAAATAGTCACACACTGCTGTGTGTCACTCACACTGTCCTATCACACACACTGTGCTGTTACACACACACTGCAATATGAGACACACACTGCACTGCCTCACACACAGCGCTGCATCACGCACACACTGCCCTGCTACACACTGCACTGCCTCACACACACTGCGCTGCCTCACACACACTGCACTGCCTCACACACACAGCGCTGCCTCACGCACACATTGCGCTGCCTCACACACACACACACACACACTGCGCTGCCTCACACACACACTGCGCTGCCTCACACACACACACACACTGCGCTGCCTCACACACACACACTGCGCTGCCTCACACACACACACTGCGCTGCCTCACACACACACTGCACTGCCTCACACACACACTGCGCTGCCTCACACACACACTGCGCTGCCTCACACACACACTGCGCTGCCTCACACACACACTGCGCTGCCTCACACACACACTGCGCTGCCTCACACACACTGCGCTGCCTCACACACACACAGCGCTGCCTCACACACACACACACACACTGCCTCACACACACACACTGCGCTGCCTCACACACACACACACACACACACACAGTCCTATCACACACACTGCACTGTTACACACAAACTGCACTGTGAGACACACACTGCACTGCCTCACACACACACTGCACTGCATCACACACACTGCCCTGCTACACACTGCACTGCCTCACACACACACTTTGCTGCCTCACACACACACTGCGCTGCCTCACACACACACTGCGTTGCCTCACACACACACTGCGCTGCCTCACACACACACTGCGCTGCCACACACACACTGCGCTGCCTCACACACACACTGCGCTGCCTCACACACACACTGCGCTGCCTCACACACACACTGCGCTGCCACACACACACTGCGCTGCCTCACACACACACTGTGCTGCCTCACACACACTGCGCTGCCTCACACACACACACACAATGCGCTGCCTCACACACACACACACACACACTGCCTCACACACACACACTGCACTGCCTCACACACACACACTCTGTGCTGCCTCACACACACGTTGCGCTGCCTCACACACTGCACTGCCTCACACACACTGCACTGCCACATAATTACACAGCTCTCAATGCAACATACACTCCAAATACCACTCAGTGCCAAATAGTTATATGCAACATAATTACACTGCACTCAATGCAACATACACTACAAATACCACTCAGTGCCACATAATTACACACCACATAATTACTCTACTGAATGCAACACACACTCCACACAATACCACTCAGTGCCACATAATTATATGCTACATAATTACACTGCACTCAATGCAACATACACTCCAATCAATACGACTCAGTGCCACAAAATTACATGCCACACAATTACACTCTACTGAATACAACATACACTCCACACAATACCACTCAGTGCCACATAATTACATGCTACATAATTACACTGCACTCAATGCAACATACACTCCAAATACCACTCAGTGCCACATAATTACACGCCGTATAATTACACTGCACTCATTGCAACATACACTCCAAATACCACTCAGAGCCACATAATTACACGCCACATAATTACACTGCACTCAATGCAACATACACTCCAAATACCACTCAGTGCCACATAATTACACACCACATATTTACACTGCAGTCCATGCAACATACACTCCAAACACCACTGGGTGCCACACAATTACACATCACATAATTACACTGCACTCAATGCAACATTCACTCCAAATCCCACTCAGTGCCACATAAGTACACTCTACTGAATGCAACACACACTCCACACAATACCACTCAGTGCCACATAATATGCTACATAATTAAACTGCACTCAATGCAACATACACTCCAAACAATACCACTCAGTGCCATATAATTATATGCTACGTAATTACACTGCACTCAATGCAACATACACTCCAAATACCACTCAGTAACACATAATTACTCTACTGAATACAACATACACTCCCCATATTACCACTCAGTGCCACATAATTACATGCCATATAATTACTCTTCTCAATGCAACGTAAATACACTCCATATAATACCACTCAGTGCCATATAATTACACACCTCATACTTACACTACTCAATGCAACATACACTCTATCTATCTATCGCTTCACCACAGCATCACTCAGCACCACCACAGCATCACTCATGGGAAATACAACATCACTAGGTGCTACCACAGCATCACTGAACGCTACAGCATCACTCGTCGCCACCACAACATCACTCAGCGTCACCACAGCATCAATCTGTGCAACCATTCAACAACTGGTTCAAAAATGTTCTCTCAATGTTTCAAGCTTTATTACAAATGTCATATAAAAGATGTTAATATTTTTTTCCTCACAATAAAATACAATTAACATAATCTTTACAATTTTTTTTACAAACGTTTAAGCTATTGCCATTATAAATTACAATAACTTTTATTTAAGTATTAATTATTAAAACATTTATAAGCCATTGTTATTTGGAATATCAATACATCTAAGTCACGTAAATACAACACATATTGCATTACAAATGCTATAGGTGTCACATTTGCAAAAGTTAAAACTATTGGCATTGTAAATGACAAAGCTATTAAGTTTGCTATTTTCAAAACCAATACATAAATGAAAAATGTGTCATTTACAATACCAATAGCTCAAACTTTCCTAAAGCGAGACCTATTGCATTGCAAATGCTTGTTTTAAAAAGCACTGGGTTGGACATTTGCTTATTCTGCACATTGTTTTACTGCTTGACTGCGAAGTCTCTACCCCCTGCCCCACCCCCAATAATAACTCCGTGATACACCTTTCACTACTAGCCCTCACTACCCTGAGAGCCCAGAGTGTTAAGCATGTACTTGACCCAACTTGCAGATCAATAGTAGGGCTGGGTCCTAGGCAAAGACGTCACGGTTGATGTTAGGTAGCCTTTGCCGTCCTGTGGGGAGCCGAAATGGGTCTATTTTGAGCACTTTGGTATTCAGAATTAAGATTCCGTCTGTCTCTTATTAGCAATAATAAAAGAACTACCCAATGATATGCCCTGCCGCCACTTCAGTTTTGCGCCTCAAAAGTGCTTCAGGTTGCACAATCACTGCTTGCTGCTGCCTGAGGCTGAGCCACCTTAATCTGTGGCAACAACACCTGAGGATGAGTAATGGCACGCGCCAGCGTGACTCTCAAGAAAAGCTGTGAACCTTGATGCACAGCTTGTATTGCACCTTTGAACACTGTACTTTGATACGGAAAGTACCCATTAACCCTGGGCTTTAAGTGGGATGAAAAAACTGGGGAGTCTCTCCAAGGGGCGTGGGTGATGTAATTAAGGGCGTGGCTTAAAAACACGCAAACTGAAAATCTGTGCTTAACACTGGTATTTTGCTGCTTCTGCCATTGCATCCTGATATATAACACAAGTAACAATACACCTACAACAAACCAGAACTATTGGCTTTGTCAATGGTTGTTAGTTGTATAAGATAAATAGGCAGCAATTATGGATTCGTTATATTTTATCATATTGAAAAGTCTTCAGTTCTGAAATGATGAGACTGAAATAAATATACAGATTCTCTCTGCAGTTACATCAAAGGTAGTGAATGGGGGCACTGCTGCAGAATTAAGATTTATTTTTTTCACTGAGGGTGAGGGCAAAGATGGAGAGCCTGATAGGGACCCATCTCAGCACTTGTTTTTTAGATCTGTCGGTGCTGAGCACTGGGAGGACCCGGCCCACTAAAAGCCCTGCATTAACCCATGTTTAACGTCTTAGAAAACGTACTTTTTATCATCTTTTATAGGTATTCTATTTCTTTCGAGTCAACGCTTATAACACAAATGCCCAGTCTGAAAGTGTTTTAATAAAAGTGCAATTGAAGTGAACCAGTTATGATGTTGTGTGTTTCGGCTACCTTTGTGTATATATTACATTTGGCTGTGTGTGCTTTGGCTCAACTCATTTTTTTCTACAATAGAAAACTTTGACTCCAGTCAACAGGAATCCCACTTTCTATTAGGAATATAAAATACCCTATCATTTGTAGCCATTTTTGTTGATATCTGTGGTACCCGAGAAGGCTAGAAAAGCTGGCTGAGTGTTGGAATGTGTGCGAGTGTCCCTTGTAAGTGAGGGTTCTGTCAGGGGACTGTTGGAGGGCCGAGTGGCAAAGGGGCTGGGCTAGAAAGAACATTAGTTCCAACTAGGGTGAATAAGCTTATAACATACCAAAGAAGACAAGTGTGCTCTTTATAATTAACACATTTGTTCACAAGTACTAGGCAGCAATTGGTCATTTGATCTTTATAATATTTAATAAAAGGTGTCCCCTAAAGCTGTTTTTTTAATGCACCACCAACTCAGGTCTCCAGCACATTGATGTTTCTATTCTCTTGCACTAAAACTAAAATACCATATGGATTCTGCTTGTCCACATTTCACTATCTTTGTTTCTTTATAGCTGCTATCCACACAAAAAAAAACACTACTCCACCATTCATATCTCCTAAAAGATTTCTGAAATGATGATGCATTTTGAACAGAAGCTTACCTTTAGTGTCCCTTCTGGTGTAGCACTTCACCAAATATTATAGAGCCAGCATACAAAAACGGTCTCATGTGCTCTTTCCTATATAACACGAGGACCTAAAACCTCTAGAAGTAAATCATTCTGCTTAGGTGGGGCCAGCAAGGCTTTGGCTTCACCTGAGCCACTTTGCATAAGACATTAGCAATTTGCAGTTTCTACCAGAGATGGGCATGTTTCCTATTAGAAGAAAAGAAGTCTCTGAATATTTGAATTTGTGCCCGTTTTTGTGGTTTCCTTCCTGATTGCCCGCTCTCTCGCCGCCCTCCGCTCTCCCTCCCCGCTTCCCGCCACCGCCGCTAACCCCGCCCCTTTTTTCCCTTCTGTACCCTCCCCGCTCCCGCCCCCCAGCTGCTCCTCCCACCCGCGCACTTGGCCTTATATGGCGACCGTGCGACGCAGGTGAGTGTGCCCCCTTGCCCCGACTGCCTCGCTCGCTGCCTGCCTCGCTGCCGCTGACCACGCCCCCTCCTTCGAGCGGCGTGGTCCGTGAGCGCCTGCCGGTTTCCCCTGACTGTATTTTATTGTGTTGTTTTTTCCTTCCTTTGTGCCTGTACTTTATTTGAATTTGTGCCCGTTTTTGTGGTTTCCTTCCTGATTGCCCGCTCTCTTGCCACCCTCCGCTCTCCCTCCCCGCTTCCCGTCACCGCCGCTAACCCCGCCCCTTTTTTCCCTTCTGTACCCTCCCCGCTCCCGCCCCCCAGCTGCTTTGCCCACCCGCGCACTTCGCCTTATATGGCGACCGTGCGAACGCGCAGAGGTCACGCGCAGCGGGCGCGCCGATTGTGCGCCAAAGGCGCGCCAAAGGTAAGCCCGTCTACGCCCGTCCGCGCCTGGACCGCGCCCAGTGCTAGGACCCCTGGCCCACGAGGACCCCGAGCGACCCGCCTGACCTACACAGCCGCCACCCTCACCGCTCTCAACACCGGACGACTCCCGGGATGCTGCAGAGCCACCCCACGACGCGTCCACGGACCCTTCAGCTGCAACACCTGCAAGTTCACCTGCATCCGGACCTGCCCGACACCAGCACCCGCCAAGCCGAACACCAGCAGCAACCACCTCAAGTGCATCCTGCTCAACACCCGCTCCGTCCACAGACACGCAATCGAACTCTGGAACCTCCTAGACGCCACAGCCCCTGACGTTGCCTTCATCACGGAGACCTGGAGGAACGCCTCCTCAGCGCCCGACATCGCCATAGCCATCCCAGAAGGCTACAAGATCACCCGGAGGGACCGCAACGCCAACCAGGTGGGAGGAGGCATCGCCATCATCCACAAGAACACCATCCGCATCACGACCAGCACCGACAACACCTCACCCTCCGCCGAACACCTGCATTTCCAGATCCACACCGACCCGAAGAACACCCTCAGAGGCACCCTGATCTACCGACCTCCGGGACCACGCACTCAATTCAGCGAGGACATCGCCGACTTCGTCAGCCCGCACGCCCTCCCCTCCGCGGACTACATCCTCCTGGGGGACTTCAACTTCCACCTGGAGAACAACAACGACTGCAACACCAGCACCCTACTCGACAACCTCGCCAACCTTGGACTCAAGCAGCTGGTGCCCACCCCCACCCACCTCGCCGGACACACACTCGACGCCATCTTCTCATCCAGCAAAGACATCACCTTCAGCCACACCACAGAACTCCACTGGACGGACCACAGATGCATCCACTTCACCTTCAGAAGAACGACGATCCACCACCACCAGCAACAGGTTGCCCGAAGAAGCTGGAACAAGATCACAGCAGACCAGCTTGCCGCTTCCCTGAGCCAGCACCCTCCGGCCAGCTCAGCGAACCCCAGCCAGGCCGCCGACAACCTCTCGAAATGGATCAGCAAATGCGCAGACGAACTCGCCCCTCTGAGGATCCCGCCCAGCAGACCCGGCAATAAGAGAGCCCCATGGTTCACCGACGAACTCAAGAGCTCCAAGAAGAACTGCCGAGCCCTCGAGAAAGTCTGGAGAAAGGAACCCACGCCGGACAACAGGACCACCCTCAAGCTCGCCACCCGGAAACACCACCAACTGATCCGCACCACCAAGAAAACGGCTTTCAAAAACCGACTGGACGACAACGCACACAACTGCAAGGAACTCTTCAACATCGTGAAAGAGCTCTCCAACCCCAACGCCGGAAACAACGACATCACCCCATCGCAAGACCTCTGCAACTCCCTCGCCTCCTACTTCCACAACAAGATCGCGGACATACACCACAGCTTCAGCACCCAACCAACGCACGCCACGACCGCAGCAACGCCACCCACCACCACCCTCCGCGCCTGGACCCCGGTCAACACCGAAGACACCATCCACATGATGAACTCCGTCAGCTCCGGATCTCCGACGGACCCCTGCCCTCACCACGTCTTCAACAAAGCCGACGCTGTCATCGCACCCCACCTGCGGGACATCATCAACACCTCATTCGACACCGCCACCTTCCCCGAGAGCTGGAAGCACGCCGAACTCAGCGCTCTACTCAAGAAACCTACAGCAGACCCCACCGAACTCAAGAATTACCGCCCCATCTCTCTTCTCCCGTTTCTAGCCAAAGTCATCGAAAAGACGTCAACAAACAGCTGGCCGCCTTCCTCGAGACGAATGGATCCCTCGATCCATCGCAGTCCGGATTCCGTGCCAACCACAGCACCGAGACCGCCCTCATCGCCGCCACTGACGACATCCGAGCCCTGATGGACAACGGAGAAACAGCGGCCCTCATCCTCCTAGACCTCTCCGCGGCCTTCGACACGGTCTGCCACCGCACCCTAGTGCAGCGCCTCAGCAACGTCGGAATCCAGGAGAAAGCACTGGAATGGATCGTCTCCTTCCTCGACGGAAGAACACAAAGAGTCCGCCTACCACCGTACAAGTCAGAGGCCACCGAAGTCATCTGCGGCGTCCCGCAAGGATCCTCACTGAGCCCTACTCTCTTCAACGTCTACATGAGCCCCCTCGCGGCCATCGCACGCCAACACAACCTCAACATAATCTCCTATGCCGACGATACCCAGCTGATCCTCTCCCTGACCAACGACCCCGCCGCCGCCAGAGCCAACCTGCACGAAGGGATGAAAGAGGTAGCCGAGTGGATGACGATGAGCCGCCTGAAACTGAACTCAGATAAGACGGAGGTCCTCATCCTGGGCTCCTCGCCCTCCGCCTGGGACGACTCCTGGTGGCCCCCCGCCCTGGGCACCGCACCCAAACCAACGGACCACGCACGCAACCTGGGCTTCATCCTGGACTCCTCCCTCTCCATGACCAGGCAAGTCAACGCCGTCTCCTCGTCGTGCTTCAACATCCTGCGCATGCTGCGGAAGATCTTCTGGTGGATCCCCACAGAGACCAGGAAGACCGTCACCCAGGCCCTCGTCACCAGCCGACTGGACTACGGCAACGCACTCTACGCCGGTACCACCGCCAAGATCCAGAAGAGACTCCAGCGCATCCAGAACGCCTCAGCTAGACTCATCCTCGACATCCCACGACACAGCCACATCTCCGGACACCTAAGAGACCTACACTGGCTCCCGGTCAACAAGAGAATCACCTTCTGCCTCCATACCTACGCACACAAAGCTCTCCACGATCAAGGCCCGAGCTACCTCAACAACCGCATCAACTTCTACGCTCCCAAACGCCACCTCCGATCTGCCAGCCACGCCCTCGCCGCCGTCCCACGCATCCCCAGAGCCACCACAGGAGGAAGGTCCTTCTCCTACCTGGCCGCCAAGACCTGGAACTCCCTCCCGGCCGACCTGCGCCTGACCCAAGACCACCTCTCCTTCAGGAAGAAGCTCAAGACCTGGCTGTTCGAGCAGTAGCGGCACCCCCCCCAAGCGCCTCGAGACCCTACGGGTAGGTAGTGCGCTCTATAAATGTCTTTGATTGATTGATTGATTGAAAACTATTATTGTTTCAAGGATGCAAGGCTGCTGCTACTTTGTCAAGCTACCCACCACATCCCTCATTTCTGTCCCCCTAAGTATTTCAATGTTTTCGCTCTCGTCACAAATGGTTTCCTTTAGCGCTCCTTGGTATAGGTGATACTGGGCAGCTGTCTTGCCGATATGTTACTCTTGAGGAAGTAACTTCATCGACTATTATACTGCTGAGGCTGACACCTGTGTGGTGGCAGTTTTTCAGTGCTGGGGTGTAAAGTACACCTGCACAACAAGGGAGATACTCATCACCAGGATTCAACACAAAGCCAGCCCCCCGCACACACACACATGCATGAATCCTGTTTTTCCTGATGGGTGATCATGAGGGCTAGAGCAAATATGAATGAGAAAATCATCACCATAGTAACTACATGTAACAAATGAGCACATCCACTAATGGGGGTAAATGTTTTGCTTTTTCCAGAAGATGACAGTGAACATCCCTTTGTTTGAGAGTGCAGCTAAAATGGAGACTGGGTGTTTCTTTCAGTTTAGCACGTCCATAAAACATGGTGCATAAGGCAAAGATCGAAGTGCTCATATCTAAAGGTAAAAAAAGTGTTTAAAGTTATAGGACTGTTTACCAATGATTTGCTGTGCACACCTCTCAATCAAGTTGTTGTTAAGTCAAGGTAGGGATCATTAAGTATAAGAAGGGCAGTGCACTGGAAGTGGTCCAGTTTTAAAAAGGGTTCGAGGGGTTGTGTTGCCATGTACCCTTCTGGTGTCGAACACATCTGAAGAATGAAGCAACCTGCTACTTATAGGAAGTCTGGGAAGCTTTTTATAATCTATTGTAGTTGATGTCCAACGACTTTGTACATTTTCCAATGCATCAGTTTGTTTGTACTTTAAAGTACAGCTCGGTTGCTTCTCTTACTGTGCGAAGGGTTAGTTTACTTAATACTGACATGAGGTCAAAGTTAATTTTTTTTAATTGATTTTGATCTCAGATCTGAGACCACAATATAATAAATTACAAGTTGGCAGAATAAATAACTAAAGAACCCTTCCAAACAGATGGTGGGGGTTGTCTTAAAAATACAAGGTTCATACAATGTTTATAATCACAACATATCGTGTCATTTGGTTAAATTCATCAATATGAAATCCTTTTATTTATAGTATAAAAACTGCGTAACGTACAACATCAATACACATTAAAAAAACTATTAAAAAATGTAATCATTTTGTAGCACACAATTTCATGTGCAAGATTGTATAAAAAACGAAGTGCTTTATGTACAGTTCAAATTTTGTTATGTATAATGGTTTCAAAAATTCACTCATTGCAAGTATTACTCTGGACAGACGAAAATTATGTGATCTAAGTTCTGGATTAACTTTTAACATAGAGGGCATAATCTTCCATTCCTAATAATATTATCCCAGGCCTCAGTCACACTCCTTAGTGGCGGGATAGACGTATGATATGTAAAACAGATGGCGAATGTTGTGCTCTATGTTCCAACTCAAATGGGGCTGGCATTGTTTTTATAGTGCATGAGGACCGAACCCATTCATATCTGACCTGTTGAGAGCACAAGGCCATATCTAATTGGATGCTCAACTTGGGACTGTTTTTTTTAATCATAAATATGTATTCACATTTTTCAAAAGCACATAAACATTGAATATCTTTTACGAATCAGTCCTAAAAACAGAAAAACATTATTTTCATCAATAAGATATGCAATAAAATAGGGGGGTGGCCAGCCAGCCAAACATGGCGGACGCGAGTCACTAGAGCTCCGTCCTTCCACCCCTAATTATCCTGTTCAATTCTAGTATACCCCACTATTCGGGCTCAGCCAACTGACACCAGAGCGCCTGAGCAGTGGCTGCCCAAGATTGTGAACGGATGAAGGCAGAGGAGATGAGGAGAGGTATGACTGCAATCCCGTAAGACCTGGTACCTACAGTAACGGCCCAAGAAGCGCGTGCCTGCACACGCGGGGCCGCCGGAGTAGCTGAGAAGAGGCGGCGGGCTGCTGGGCATCCTGAATGGATAAAATATGTTGCCCCTGACTCCCCCCTCTCCTCGCCTGGATTGGTGCTATGAGAATGTGCCCAAGTCGCTACTGCACCAAGTTGAGCCGCTCTGGGAGGACTGCGCAAGACAAAGTAGAAACGGACAGTCGCCGCCTGAGCTGGGCCATGAGGCTGACCTGGGCCTCGTCTGCGGAGACAAAGTGGGGAAAAACAGCGCAGAACCTGCCCAGACGCAGACTTGCTCGGATCGGGCCTAGGCTATCTGCTTAAGAAGCCGAGAGGAGCACTGACCCTGCAGAGTCCAAACACAAGTGCGAGGAGGCGCTGCCCACCTACACTGCCACTGCCACTGCCACGGTGACAGAGACACAGAAGAAGCGTGCACCGCAAGATGCCCTCTCCCTGTCCTTTACTGTACCATAAGCTGCCAGATTGTGCCCAGAGACACCTAAGTGTACTCCCAGAGGCCAGCCGGCCCGCCGCTAGGACACAGAGAAGTCAGGCGCCAGGGAAGACCTACCTTCTCCTTTTTAGAAAACGCAGACTCGATCGGGCCTCACCACGTCCACGTAAGTTAGAGGCGGTAACCAGATGATAACTAACAGGTGTGTAAGTTGCACACGCACCTCCCGGTAACTGTCAACCTCATACGCCGCGTAGGCAGCTCCGCCACGCGACTGGGCCTACTGCACCAGTAAGGTCCCTACCCTGCCCTGGTAGGACCTACACAGACAGGTGATGAATGCCGACAGAGCAGCAATTAGTAATTGGGCCGTGTGCGCACCAACACCCAGCAACTAAATGCACGGACCGGCGGCTCGAAACCGACAGTGGCAGAGAGCGACACAAATGCAGAAATGCCAAGTGCAAAGCTCGCTGCCAAACTAGACTCTGTTCTGGCAGCGGTGGAGAAGATAGGGTCGGTGCTAGAACAGACCCGCTCCTCGTTGGAGTCCAAAATCGACAAGATTACCTCAGATTTCACCCTTCTGAAAGCTGACCACCACAAACTTGGGGACAAAGTGCACCTCCAGGAACAAACACTCACGGAGCTCAAACCAGTCACACATAATCACACCGCAGCCCTCTAAGCCTTAATAGACCAGGTGCATGACCTAGAAGATGCAGAGGGGCGCTCGCGCCTCAACAATATTCGCGTTGTGGTACTTTCGTAGGGTGAAGAGGGACGACAGCCGGAGAACTGTGCTGAGCATTGGATCAGACACAGGCTCCCCGCTGGTACCCTGTCTCCTCAATTTGTGGTCGAAAGAGCACACCGCGTCCCGGCAGAAAACCCACAGCAGGGAGCCCGCCTGCGCCCATTACTGTTTAAAGTTCTCAACTATCGAGACAGAGACTCAATCCTCCGCGAAACCCGCAAGCTGGCAGACATAAAGACAAGATGCAGCCAAATCATGGTCTCTCCAGAATATACGGCGCAAGTCCAATGGTGCAGAAGTGCATATACAGTAGTGAAAAGACATCTCCCATCCTTGGTCTAAATTACTCATTGCTATTTCCTGCTCGACTTCGTGTTGTTGCAAAAGGATCGGCGCACTTCTTCAATTCACCCACCGAGGTTTAGGACTGGCTAGAAGAATCAGGAACATTGACTGGTCCCAGACCGCCTGTGGAAGAAGAACCTAGAAAATTCAACAGAAAAAGAAATCGTCGGAGCAGACACAATGGACACCGCTCGGAAACCGCAGCAGCTTCCAGGGCCCCTGACCTGGTACAGAGGAAAGCGGAAAGGTAAGAGGCACTACAAGTGGCCACAACGCTGGTAACTGCAATGCAACATTCAGACTGCCAATTGAGCCCACCAGGACCTCGGCGACTGGTAACTCGACGCCATCCAGACTCGAGGACCTGAAGAGTTCCCATTGCCAGAAGTCACGCTGCAAACAGCTGATGACATTATATGACTCTTCCCAAGGCCTCCTGTGACTAACCCACGCAAGTACCTGTTGTGCTGGCAAAATGTTGTGTTACAAAATATGTTGAATATGTCTCTGATGTTTACACAGCATGGCGCTGCCTCACACACAGCTATGCCCAACATATACCTAACAACATGTTGGGGGACATGCACGACCCGTCCCTCACCTTCTTCCCTAGCGCTGCGGAATAGCCAAGGGGATACACGACCGCAACACAACATTAAGGGGCAAATCACTCTCTGCCGCTGACACACCACCCAAACCCACGCCACACGTCAGTCCGAAAAAAGTTTTTAGCCCTAGGTTGGGCAATACAGTTTGGATGAACTTCCACTCGGAACTCGCCCTCCTTGTATGCATAGTTTAGTTCATGCATGTACCATGTTTTTAGTAACACTGAGCTAGAGTACATCCCTGCAGGCCAGGAACTGCCGCAATTTGCCCCTCAATGCTGACCTGGTAAACGTAAAAACGAAACATGACACAGGTCAACGTAGTCACATTGAACGTGCTTGGAATACACATGCCATCACACAGATATTCGATCTAAGCCTATTTACGGCGCAGAGCCACTGACATAGCGCTGCTCCAAGAAACACACATGTCCCACATGGAACTGGAGCACCTCCTACCCAATGGAGGGGCCAAATACATGGCACCAGCTACTTAGCACACGTGCAAGGCACCCTCATCTGGATGAGAGCAGGGGTCCCATTTACAAGTGGGGAGGCGCTAATCGAAAGCAAAAAAATGATGGATTTAGGCCCAGATCTCTGTACTGTGGTGAATGTATGACATTGTTCTGCATTCTGTCCATCAACTGTTGTTTTTGCATTTGTCACCCCGAGTGGGATGGGTATACTCAGACGTGAATCCCGTGCTCCCCATGCCACTGGTATTTAAGCTATCCTTGCTGATAAGGGCTAAAAGCCCGAAACCGGTCCTAGGATGATTGTTTCCAGTCCAGGGAGGACCTCGTTTGGCAGTTCGGGCTGGACTGCTCCCATGGGGTACAGGGTCAAGACTGATTTGCATATAGCTGGGTTCAAACTGGAATGGCATGGTGAGCAAAGAAACAATGGATTTAGGCCCAGATCTCTGTACTGGGGTGAATGTATGACATTGTTCTGCATTCTGTCCATCAACTGTTTTTGCAAGAGGCGCTAATCGACCTCAAAGGCAGACATGCCCTCGTGAGTAGGAAGCTCAATGTTCAACCAAACCTAATTGGGTCCATCTATGCCCTGAATGTCAGTCTCCCACATTTCTAGAAGGCCTCACAAAAATTCTAGCAGGGTGGAGCGGAGTCCCCTGGCTCCTGGGGGGAGATTTTAATTCTGTGCTCAATGTAGACCTGGACAGATCATTCCCGCCCTTGTCCAGGCCTGCATTAACGTCCAACGCGCAGGCTCTCACTGACTGGCTGACACACTGGGCATTATTAGACATATTGCGTGCTATCAATCCTGAGGCTCATGTCTACTCACACTACTCAGCAGTGCACCGCCTGCATGTACATCTACGTCTAAACAGAATAGTGGGATCCCCCCAGCTGCTCCCTTTGGTCCACCTTATAGAATATCTAGGCCGAACGCACTCTGACCACCACCCCTAGCTACTGAAACTGACCTGGGACCCTGAGCGCCCCCCTGCCCCCACGTGGAGACTCCAAACAGCTGCACTGGAAGATCCACCTTTTCGCTCCTCCCTGGGCACGGCGATCATCAAATATTTTTAGCTTAATGAGGACATAACAGGGGATGCACTAATAGAATGGAAAGCTTTCAAACCCATGACAAGGGGACACTGCATGGGTGCGACATGGAACTTACGCAAAACTCTCACCACACAACATGGGGAGTTGATGGTCCGCCTCTGCCGTCATAATTACACTGCGCACACGGCCCGCGATCATGCTGCTGCTGAACGTTCAGGTCGACTTCTAGCCTGGCTGATCTGCCAAGAACACGCCCGCACACCAATAGTTGCGCTGCGCGATGGCGTGGGGCTTCTAGTGAACACACAGCGGGACATTCACGAGGCCCTGAAGCAGCAGTACAGATGACTGTATCAATCCCAATGTCACCATGTAGCGCACTCCCTCTCGACTTTTCTAGAGCAGGTGCAACTCCCTGAGGCATCGCGGATGCACAATGAGATACTGAATGCTCAGATTTCGTCAGAGGAGATTAGAGAAGCAATTATGTCCCTGGCCACGGGGAAGATCCTGGGACCAGATGGGCGCCCGGCAAAATATTACAAGGCGTATCAAGTGTCATTGGTACCACGGCTACATGTCCTTTACGCAGTCGCTGTGCATGAAGGACGGCTCCCTCCCACGTTACGTGAAGCTGATCTGATTTCACTGCCCAAGCCCAATAGAGACCCAGCAGACATGGGTTCATATCGACCCCTCGCCCTGCTCAACACTGATTATAACAGAATCCTAGCAGACGGGTTAGCGCAGGCAGTCCCCGCCCTGGTGCATGTGGACCAAAACGGCTTTGTGCCATCCCGAAAGACATTGCTCAATCTGTGTTGCTTTTTTCGAGTCGCAACCTACTCCGTATGCGAATGGCCGAGAGCAGGCTGCCTCCTACTCGATCTCGAGAAAGCATTTTTATTCTCTCGAATGGAATTACAAGTTTGCAACTCTCGAAAAATACAAATTAGTCCGTGATTTTTTACAGCTAACCCGCCTACTCTAAAGAAACCCTGTGGTGAGAGTGAAGTTGGGACCATACTTTTCGCCATCTATCCCGGTGCTACGGGGACGAGACAGGGCTGCCCGTTGTCCCCTCTCCTTCATGCGCTCGCGATGGAGACACTACCGGAGTCACTAAGAACACAATTTTTTCAAGCACTCAATGGTACAATGATAAATATATTTTCAGTCATTAATGTTCAATGTCTTTTTATTCAGATACAAGTTCTTTTTTCTGTTATAATTTTCATCTGTACAAAATTTCTTGGTCGACAGCACCTTCAAGTCATGCCAACATGTGTTTCATCCATTTTAATTACAACTGGACATCAGGGCTGAAATTAACAGAATCGTAAAATAAGGGAGTGATGAAAGTCAATATGTTGCAATACACCCTACACCAGGTCACCAGTGTAGGAGAGTAGGATCTTCTTACTATGGTTACCCCCACTTTTTGATGGTGTTTCACTGATTTATCGACTTTAGTCTGGCTGGGGCCCTGCTAACCAGAACCCCAGCCTAGCTGCTTCCTCTCTAAATTGATTGCATGTACTTTAGGTACACTCCAGATTGGTTACTGGGTTACCCTTGTGAGTCCCTAGTATATGGTACCTTAGGTACCAAGGGCAAAGGTACCCCAGAGGCCTACCAGGGGCTGAAGCATGTATGATGCCACCCCTGGGAAGCCTTCCAAAATGGCACCACAGGTCTGCTACTGCAGCTTGGGTAAGGTGGTGCTTGCACCCCTTACTAAGATATAGACTACCTATATCTACCTTTAAATACAGACACATATAAAACTATAAGTCACTCCTATGGCAGGCTTTGACAAACCTGAAGGCAGAGTCCTTAGTTTTGTGTGAGAGGGTGCCCAAGCATGAGCTGAGCCCCTCTGCAGCTTTCGGAATCACTTCTCTGTAGCTGTTCTGTTATACAGCAATACCATATACTCTTAAGTGCATTATAACCTCGTGGTAAATGCTAAGTTTGGAATGGCTGCATCAAAACATGTCGTGTTTGGTGTCAAGCACTTTGGAATCCTACCCCGGCTGGGGTAGAATTCCACCCTTCTAGAGGGAGAAGACATGTACACACTTACCTGACCGGTAATAGTTTAAAAGAGCCCCAGCATCACAAAATGGATGCTGCTGCCACAGACACGAGTTTGAACTCCTGATGCTGGACGAAACTCCGGCAGGGGAGGCCTGGACAATAGGTTTCCTGTCACAGGGAGGTGTAACCACCTCCCCAGACAGGATTTAGTGTATTGGGGCTGGGCGGGTCCATTCAGTGAATGCTTTTCAGACAGTGCGGGGGGCACACCTGGTGTCCCTATGCATACTCCAGTTCAAACCGTTTGCAGGGGCACTCGCCCCTGCTCTGGCGTGAAACTGGACAAAGGGGAAGGGGTGTAACCACCCCCTCTCCAGGTCCTCCATAGGTGGGACCTTAGAGTTAATCCAACCCCTAAACTTAGAATAAGTATTAGGAACCCAGTCCCTAGGACTTTAGATTACTGGACGAAACTCTGCAACATATATCCTGTAACTTCGACATTCTATTTCGACTAGAAGACGGAAGAATCTCCCTTGGGGTCAAGGGTGACTCCCCTTTTCAAACAGGCACTAAAGAAGCATCTTGCTGGTCTGTATTTCCAAGGCTCCCGCCGGATCCCGAAGGACTTGCGACACAGGACACAGACTTCCAGACATCTCCGAGGCCGACAGGAGATCACAGCAAAGCTGAGACCTGTAGCAATCACGAGAGATGTATGACAGGAACTCCTGGACACCGTGCACATTTGCTAGTGCACCTACTTCCCGAGCTTTCCTGAAGTTGTGCATTGGGCTACTTGTAGTCCGAGCCCTGAGCACCATCTGCACCGAAGATTGTAGGCCTACACTCCACAAGTGTTCTGTGGGCCCGCTTCTAGCTTTCCTGCTCGAGGCCCCTTCGCGATCCCTGGTCCATCGACTGGTGGGTCCCCACGAAGGTATCTCTTTTGTTTCTTGAGCTTCCCTGGTTGCTCCAGATGTGCCCTGACTCCCCTCCAAAGGGTGAGTCCCTCAGACCTTGCTGGTCTGCTCCGAAGCCAACCTTTGCATTCTGCATGGGTTGATGTTGCCATGGTTTGTTGGGTCCAATCCAGATACCGACGCTGCAGCACTTGACATCCACCGTGGGACAGCTCGAATCCAGCTCCTGGTTGTCGTCGACGCCTCCTGGTCCTCGTGGCTGAAGAGTCGAGCTTCAACTCCTGCACCTGAAATCACCCGACATCGGTGGGCATCTTCTTACTGCCTCCCTAGTCACTGGCAAGTGACCCAGACTCTGTCCCCTCTGCTTTCATGTTCTTCAGATCTCTGATCCACCCTTGGATCCATCCGGACACTTTTCATCTGGTCGCATGCAGCACTTCTTTGCAGCTCTCCATAGGAAACAACTACGAAACTTGACACGAAAAGACACCTATGCACCCGGCTTCCCTGGGTGAGGTAACACAAGTACTTCAATGCTCCCGTGGGTCTTGACTATCGAACTGTTCAGTTCTCAAGGGGTTTGTTCCTAGTCCACTCCTTAGTGTCCCTAACCTTTACATTTCTAACCGCAACTTTCTCCATGGAAGTCAATGGTGATTTGCGGCTGTGTTTAGATACTGCACTCGTCCCTCGTGGGTCTCCTGCGTCACTACCTTGGGTGGTTCCTGGTTGCCCCAGCGTTTCTACAGGTCCTAGGCCTTGTCTCTATGACCGTAGTGGCACTTATACCATTTTTTTAGTATATGGTTGGTGAGGCCCCTAGGGAAAACCGTATACTGTGCTAATTTAGTGTGCGCTAAATAAATTTACTGTATGTACTTTTGCCTCTAGCCTCATAAAGAGACTAGAGGGATGTGTTTAGATTAAATACATATATTTTTATATATACCTGGTGTGGTTCTCCTTTCATTTGGTCATTCATGAGATTATAGACAGGTAAAACAAGCTTCTTTACATTCCTTCAAGACTTAGCCTGAAGGCTGCTCTCCACAGCTACCACTAGGATAGCGTTCTATATAGGTTGTCTTTAAACCTACCATCAATAAGGGTCGTTTGGACTGGTGCAAGGTGGCCACTAGAATAGTGGACAGCATATGCCAGGCCAACTTCTCACAACCAGGTGTTGCAGTGCTTGGAGCTTGTCTAAAAAATTGTGTAAGGAGAAGACTCAGATCTTTTTCTGTTTTGTGGGAGATTAGGTGGCTCTCCTTCCTCCTGAAGCACCAAAAATATAATTTTGTATCGTATATGGACATTTACTAACCCAACTGGAGTGTGTGCCATCGTCCAGCCATTGTTTCTATATTATTGTCACTAAGAATACAGTTACATGATGGCATACCGCTGGACAATGGCACGCACATAGTGTCGCTGTACGCTGATGATCTGTTGATCTACTTAAGAGACATCACTCAGGTACCAGAACAACTAGCCCAAATCCTCCGGGAATTTGCAGTTGTATCAGAGTTAAAAGTAAATGTCGCTAAATCTAAACTATATGCTTTAAAGAGGATTGCTGCAACCCAGGCCTTATACTCAATGACGTGAGAGTACAGTGGAGCGCTGACACATTCCGATACCTGGGCATACGCTTGTATCGCCAGCCGTGGGGCCGTTTCGATGGAAACCTAGGCAGAGCTCTGACGGCGGTGAGATCCCAGATGCGATTTTGGAGTACACTCCCTCTTGCAGTGGTCGGTAGAATGGCGCTGATCAAAATGGTGGTTCTGCCGAGATTCCTGTACTACTTCACCTATCTGCCCATCTATGTCTCCACCTCTTTTTTTGCCGCACTGGAAAAGATGGCCAGAGACTTTATCTGTGGTCCCAATCGACACAGGGTGGCGATTAAAAAAAAATATCTGCCCGTTGACCAGGGAGGCCTGGCAGCGCCTTGCTTCGAGCATTACTACGTGGCAGCCCAACTTCAATGGCTCGCCAGATAGATGGCAAACCGCGAGCATGACGACACGGCGACCACACGTCCTTCGTATACGCTCCTCCAGATCCTTGCACTCTTCCACCCTGGCACGCTGGTGCAGCCTCCCGAACCCCGATTCCTGAACATAGCGTACAGGTGCTACTACAGAAACCTCTTCCTCACTCGGGGCACAACGCCCTATGCTCCTGCGCTCCCCCTGGAGGGTGCTCCTACAGGCCGGGCAACACTTACAGCTGCTGAACTACAGCACTGGCACGACGCGGGCATACAACCCTAGGTGATCTCTTACGCGAAGGCTTGCTTATTCCCTACACCACACTAGTGGCTGACGAAGGACTCCTTGCAGGGCAATTCCTCCTTCACCGTTCATTGATGGCTACGCTCTCCGTGAAATGGGGAGACCTCGCAACTGAATCGCAAACACATCTCACTGTACAATATATACATGTCTTGGAACGTGGTAGGCACCCGATGTGGTGGTTCGAGGCCTTGTTGCGACAGCATACAGCGGTAAATCTAGACCCCCTCCACCACAAATGGAAACACGACCTGGGCTGACAATTCACAGATAAAGACTGGGAGCGGGTGCTGGCCAGTCCAGTTCAGATCCCCAGGAACGCTAGATTTAGACAAATCCAATACTACATAACGTACCTCACACCAGCCAACATCAACAGATACTTTCACCATGTTGACTCAGCCTGTCCCAGGTGTGCTGCTGTAGATGAAAACTTGGTGCACAAGCTCTGGGGCTGCACCAGTCTGAGTGTGTACTGAGAGGGGGTAGCAGCCAAGCTCCGCCCCACACCAAGAGAGAGATACCTTTTGATTGGCCAACATACTTGCTACACATATTCCGTAGGACACGAAACACTAAAGTCACCTTTAGGTTCCTAGACCTGGGCATGGTGACAGCCAAGAGGCTAATCACAAAAAGATGGAAGGCACCTGATCCCCCGCATATACAAGCATGGAGGCGCTCTACCATTGCGTGGGCCAGAGCTGAAGGTATAGCAATTTACCATGAGGAAACCACGAGCCTCAGGAAAATAACTATCTCCACAAGTTGGGAAGCGATTCTGGAAGCACTACAACAGTGTGTGGATCAACCAGATCAGCCCTTGCAAACACCTGACCCCGTGGGGTAACTCTGGGCATGCGTCCAGCATCCTTAAATCATTCATAGACTTAAACCCATTGTCCTTAGCTGTGCAATGGCAAGCTGGAGCGCAGGCGCACCAGACACCAATAACCAAGGCAATCAACAGGGGCGCAAAAAGCGATATGCACGTACACGAATACCAGCAGCAATGCAGGGTTGTTTCAGCTCTCTTCCAAGTTTTGTACCTGGTCTCCCATTTTATTTCCCTCCGTCTCTTATCAAATGTACAATATGTCAGTTGAACATAAGCCACACTAGATTCGACGTGATACCCACAATGTAACAAATCTGTAAAGGGCATATGATATAATGGGCCGTATATGCCGTGGCCAGACAAATGTAAGATGTACATTCTGACATATCATCATACCTGAATAGAATTTGTCTCTACGTGTTGTAGCAAAAAGTCTCAACTGTCGGAAATGGAAATGTGAAACTAAAAAACTCAATAAAAAATATATACAAAAAAAAGATATGCAATAAAATACAAGATAAAGAGGGAGAAGGGGAAAATAAAAGACACCAAAGAGCGAAAAACTAAATTTAGTACCATAATCACTGTTTCAAACATTGATAAAGTGAATAATACAAGAATAGAAAATGTATACTCTTTCCATGAGGGGGGAGAAAACGCTGTTACACTAAGCTACGTGGTCCTGTCGCAGAGCAACGCACCGCCAGCTAGAGCACCGAAGATTTCCCGACTTTGGAAAACCTCAGAAGACTCGGTAAAATGAACAGGGGAACCGGCTGCCGCCAGACACCGGGGTTTGGTATGGTTCCAGCGAGGCCTCAAACAAAGGACTGCGACTGGAGTTACACCTCTGGAAACTCAATTCCAGACAGACAATCATAGAATATCGGCATAACTCCTTGGAAGGACTTTCCACTAACGAACTGGCAACGCAGGACTGCAGAGTCCACCATGCCTGGCGATTCATCACACTAATGATGTCCACTAGAGGGCCTGCAACGAATAAAATTAACACTCTCTGTGGCTCGCAAACAGTTCCTGCTTTCCTGGGCTGACCTTTGATAAAGTTCAGAGATTGAACGAAACGCGTCAGTATTATTGCCCATATTGTTCTGAATAAATGCCTTCAGCCTTCAATGTTGGTCCTCTCTTGATGTCCATGATAGTAAACATGTAATGGTTAAATATCACCAATGACCACCATGCCAACTGTGAAACAATTGACGACGGCTAAACACTGAAACGCGTCTTGTTGATGTGCTGAGGGTTTCGAATAAATATCCTTTGGAAACCACCCCCGTGAGTGCTGCTATCTGTATCAGGTTCTATGATCTGTAGGATGTTTGGAGTTGGATATATATATATTACCTACTGGCGATAGCCAGTAGGTATATATAGTTAGGACCTAGCTACCATAGGAAATCCGCAACATTCTATTGGGAATAACTTTGGCGCCGGTTGAGGAATTTGCGTGTAATTTTCCAAAATTTTGACCAGCTCCGCTCCGCTGCATCCCTTAAAGTTTCGGGGGGATTCGTGAAGTGGGGGCTGAGGAAAAAAGGGGGGTCCCAAAACGTGTTTTCCCCATGTTAATTTCCATAGGACGTTCTGACACGGCTATAGCCCGAACCGATGAACGGAATTACGCCAAACTTTGCAAAATTGTAGGGGCTGGTACGCAGATGTGCCTTTGCTATATTTGGTGAAAATTGCTCCAGTAGTTTTTTCGAAAATTAACCTCAAAAACACATATATATCTGGGCGGAGCCTAACCACACATCTCATCGTGAGATATGATTGGCTGTCAGCACTTCATCCTCCAAGAAGTGTTGGCAGCCATCTTAGGACCAATATACATGATAACACCTCATTAAAAAACATTGTAGTTAATAGAGGGTTTTAGGACTTTAGTTACATTATAAATCATTTGTTGATGGTACCATACTCATTTTAGGAATTGTGGTGTGTTCTAAGGTGATTTTACCATGTGAAAAAACGTTCTGCTGGGATATCATGAATCATGTTTGAAAGAAAACTATTATCTCATGCTTTTCTGACATTCTCAGTAAAACATGTACATCCAACAAGGACAGAGACTGTCAGTTGATTCCTTTGTATTCTACTGCAGCCTCCTAGAGTGTTCTAAAGAACAACTAGAGCGCTAACAGTCCTACTTATTACAAAGGTATAGCACACCTGAAGCCATCTTGATTGGAATAAAGTGGTAACTCTTAAAACATTTCATTTAAAAAGGAAAGAAATGAGGAGGTATATTTTGCCATAGAAAGTATGATTAGTGCTGCAGAAAGAAAAATTAGGGCACATTTTGAGTGACTTCTCAAATCCTCTTCTATTTCATTAAAAAATTCTGACATGCAGTCTACCAAGATGGCCACCAGAGACCAAAGAGCCCAAATGTAGCCCAAATATCACCCAGATGTAGCCCAAGTATAGCCCAATTGAAGAACCGGGTTTTAGAACCCAGAGGCGCCAGGGATAACGCCCGATGTCTTCGGATTCCCCTACCTCGGCAAACAGAGACACGGGACACTTCTTGATGACGTCAAAGACCAAGTTTATTGGCTGCAACCAGGAACAGAGGTCTACGAAGCACAACACAGGTGGTTCGATAGAGACTGCATAAATTCAACGAGCGGAGCATGGTCTTTTATGCCAAAATCACATTCCAAGCTAGCATCAATTACGTACAAACTGACCAATGGAAACATGACATTTCAAAAGTAGCGCATGACAACAATCCCACTTTCCGTTGTCCAGCCCACCAGAAATGACCCAGCACATTCCAATATTCCTGTTCGATCAGGCCGGACAAACCCATCATAAAACCTCAACCCAAATCAGTGATTAAGCCATAAAGGAAGGAACAGAAACAGATGAGAAGCAAGATAGGAGGGTGGGTGCGTGTACCATAAACTCAGCAATATCCTGCTCTTTGATCTTTATCTGACCAGCTGCTTAACAAGGAACTGGCTCAGCGAGGTCAGCCTCGGATAAGGGAGTCAGTTGGGCCAGGTCACGCAAAAGTCAGCTAAGGTGTACGTGTCCCAAGGACTTGTTCGGCTATAGTCATCGGCCTATGTGAGGGCAAGCCGCACACAAAATGGAACCCGAGGGTTCAAACAAAATCCCTGAATACGCAGTGTTCTCATTGATCGATTGTGGCGAAAACACTCGTACACACCGCACTCGTGATTTGGGGTACGCTGATACCAAAATCGTCAATTTCCGACGACCTTTATTGAACGGGTTCAGTATCTACGAACCACAGACCCTCAAACTACGGAACCACACAATGACAGAATGGCCCAGAGTGTTCTAAAGAACAACTAGAGCGCTAACAGTCTTACTTATGACAAAAGTATGGCACACCAGAAGCCATCTTGATTGGAATGAAGTGGTAAGTCTGAAAACATTTAATTTAAAAAGGAACAAAATGAGGGGGTTCATTTTGCCATAGAAAGTATGATTAGTGCGTCAGAAAGAAAAATTAGGGCACATTTTGAGTGACTTCTCAAATCCTCTTCTATTTCATTAAAAAAATTCTGTCATGCAGACTGAAACATGCACTTTGAATACCAGCAGCAGACTTCCCTGGTGAGCAGTAGCTTTACTACAGTGATCTAATGAGCAACTAGAGTGCTAACATTCAGAATATATGGCAAATGTGTGACACATCTGAATGCCTTCTTGATGGAACCAAAGTAAACAAGCACTGAAAATGCAATAGATCTCGCCCTCGTTTAAGTTAAAGCCATTCTGTTTGTAATGAGGTGGCTTTTTAGCTTTGCTTTTATTAGTGTTTTTAAAACTTTCATGTAAATAACATGCATATGTATGCATATATGTATATGTATGCATGCATTTATATTTGTATTTATATATATATGCAGATTATATATGTGTATATATGTATGTATACATATATATACATACATATATATAAATGCATATGCATATATATGCATATATATATGTGTATATGTGTGCATGTAGAGAGAGGTAGAGAGGCAGAGGTAGAGAGGTAAAGGTAGAGAGGTAGAGGTAGAGAGGTAGAGACTAGTAGAGAGAGAAGTAGAGAGAGGTAGAGAGGTAGAGAGTAGAGAGTGAGTAATAGAGTTGAGAGTGAGTAGTAGAGAGTAGTAGAGAGCAGTAGAGAGAGTAGTAGAGAGTGAGTAGTAGAGAGTAGTAGAGTGAATAGTAGAGTGAGTAGTAGAGAGTGAGTAGTAGAGAGTGAGTAGTAGAGAGTAAGTAGTAGAGTGAGTAGTAGAGAGCAGTAGAGAGTGAGTAGTAGATAGTACTAAAGAGTGAGTAGTAGAGAGTAGTAGAGAGTGAGTAGTAGAGAGAGAGAAGAGTAGAGAGTAGTAGAGAGTGAGTAGTAGAGAGTGACAATGTGGTTTGCTTCGTTATTTAAATATGCATTATATATATAGCAATTTGCATTGAAGAATGAGTCTATACATAAAAATAAATACTTGGATGGAGGATTTAATAGCAGTGTAATTGACTGTTTACTTGATCAATTTATAGTGTCTCACTAAATATAGTGGATAGTGACTAAACTGTTTGAAAATCTGTATCACTTTGTCAGTTGTTGTGTAAACTGGTTCTCCAGTTAGTTACTAGCTATGTGAAAGTCTATATTAGTTATTGATTAGTTAACAGAGTATTTGTATGGGAGAGTGAATGTGTGTGTGGTTCGGAGGGGGGGGGTGTGACTGGCCAAAGATGTGTGAATAGTTGATTCACTAGATATATGAAGTTAAAACTACATGTTCTAACAGTTGTTTGGGTGAGTGAATATCTTTATGGGTGTGCTGATGAGCAAATATATTTCTCAATGGTACATGTCCAACAAACTAGAAAAATAAAAGGCAGTGTATGTGTCAGTTGTTATATATAAATAAGTATACATAAGACTCAATGATTGTGTGAGTGACTGTATGGATAACTTTATACTTGTAATAATGATTTTATAATTCACTAAGTATGACTTACTATCTAAATGAATAGATGAAGTTGTGTTTGTATAAGTGTGTAGCTAAGTAAATATGTAAGTATGATCCATTGTTTGCATAAGTGAGTAGGATGACTTCATATGTGAATAGGATGTGTGCTGGTGTCTAATGTCGATTTAGGTGTATAAGTATTTTTGATAGTGTTCTATTGTTCATTAACAGCAAGTATGAGTGAATCTACAGGTAAGTGATTAGATGTGTGTATACATCTATGAATCACTGAGTGGGTTTTTAGATACTTGTATTGCTGTAACAATGGATTCAAATCTGATACTCTGTATTTTACAAAGAGTGATGAAAGATTTTACTAGTGTACGAAAAGGTGTATGTGATTGTCACGTGGATGATGTCATCAGTGATGTCATCAGTGATGTCACTGACCATGTCACAAATGATGTAATATGTGACATCATCAGCAGTGGAGTGCGGGTGCGCGAAATATAGTTAGTACAACTAACCCTATAGGAGCAATTTCAATGGTTTTGTATGAGTGAAATGTCCAGCTAACTCTAACACCCCTAAAACTTATAGTTTTTTGAGTGAATTTTAAAGGTTTTTTAAATGCTAATTCCTAACTATATAAGGCCAGAAACCTATAGTTTTTACAGTGAATTTCAGAGGTTTTTTAAATGCTAATTCCTAACTATATAAGCCCTGAAACCTATGGTTTTTTCAGTGATATATATATATATATGTATATATATATATATTCACTGAAAAAACCATAGGTTATAGTCGATATATAGTTAGGAATTTGCATTTACAAAACCTTGAAAATTCAATGAAAAAACCATTGGTTTTAGGCCATATATAGTTAGGGATTTGCATTTACAAAACCTTATTTTACTCGCATAAAACCATTGAAATTCCATATATAGTTAGATGCGCTAACTATATATCGCGCACCCGCAATCCACTGCTGATGATGTCACATATTACATCATTCATGACATGGTCAGTGACATCACTGATGACATCACTGATGACAACTCAAATGACATCACTGATGACAACATCCAGTGACTGTATGTTTCTGTAAAGTTAAAATATGTCTTACATATTGAAGAATGAGTGGATGTATAAATGTCTGGATGAAGGATTTAGTAGGTGCATGACTGATTGTATGAGGGAGTGATTAAATGTGTCTCACTGAGTGCATGGATTAGTGATTAAACTGTATTAATTTGTGCATCATTATATCTGTTGTTCTGTAAACTGCTGCATGTGTTGATCAGTAGCTATATGAATACCTATATGGGTTATTGATTGGTTGCTCAAGTATTTGTATGGGAGACTGAGTATGTGTGTGGGTGGCTGGGAGGTGTGTGACTCTGTGCATAGATGTGTAAGCAGTTGATTCACTAGGTGTATGAGTTCAAGAGTGCATGTGGAAACAGCTATATGGGCGGTTGACTGGGTGCATGAGTGTATTGGTGAGTGAATGGATATCTCAGTGCTACATGTCAAAGTAAGTACATATGTAAAACACAGTACATGTGAGAGTTAACATATATAAATAACTGTGCATAAGAGCCAGTGAATGTGTGAGTGGCTGTATGGATCATTGTGAACATGTATCAAGGATTGTATAAGAGAGTAAATATGTGTTAGAATATGTTTCAATAAGTAAGGTGTGCATAACTGTATAGTAGAGGAATTGGAGGTGTGTTTGATTCTTTGCATGACTGTCTAGGTGTATGAGTAACTCCATGGATGAGTGACAGTCTGTGAGTGTCTGTTTTCACTGAGTGTATCTAAGGATATATCAGAGTCTGTAGAGGTTCATCGTATTAACACATGAATGATGTCATCTGTGATGTTGTCAGTGATGTCATTTGAGTTGTCATCAGTGATGTCATCAGTGATGTCATTTGAGATGTCATCAGTGATGTCATTTGAGTTGTCATCAGTGATGTCACTGACCATGTCATGAATGATGTAATATGTGACATCATCAGCAGTGGATTGCGGGTGCGCGATATATAGTTAGCGCATCTAACTATATATGGAATTTCAATGGTTTTATGCGAGTAAAATAAGGTTTTGTAAATGCAAATCCCTAACTATATATGGCCTAAAACCAATGGTTTTTTCATTGAATTTTCAAGGTTTTGTAAATGCAAATTCCTAACTATATATCGACTATAACCTATGGTTTTTTCAGTGAATTTCAATGGTTTTTTAATAGCAAATATGAAAAGCTTTAAAATGTCAAGTACGTGATAGATAAAAACATTTTCGTATTTATGCACGCTGATGTGCTTTGAACGCTGCCCCCCTCCCCTCTTTTCTCTCAGTAGTACTCTCTCTTTGCAGATAGTGAAGAGTAGTTAACGTAGGCCTTTACCCCCGTTGTAATCCGTCCTGCCTGCTTGTCTCTCCATTTGATTGATTATTATCCAAGCATTTACTGTTTTACAATTGATTCTCTTTGGTTCATTCTCTATTTACAAACAAGCACAAAGTCGCAATACTCTGTTTAGTCTTTGCAGATCGTGAAAAATCGTGTAAAAAAATAAAAGTAATCAAGCAAAATCAGTAGGCCACTAATTGGATCTCTTTTTGACCTCGCTAAAATAGAAATATTATAAACAACCCTTCATGAGAAATACGAAAATAGTGAGATGAACTGAGCTCCACACCACGAGGGCTGCAAGACAGCTCGGCTCCGTCACCCATCCCGCCCAAAATAACGACAAACCCTATGCAAATATTAAAAATATAGACAACACACCAGCAAAGAAACAGGGTAAAACATTTTATTAAATAACTATTTACATAACGTTGGTTTATAAGATGATGTCAGTAGTGGACCGATGTGTGAATAGGTCGGAAGCAGAACAAGGCGCCAAGATCCGGATGGCAAGTCCTGGATGTTGGGTGCCATAGTTCAGAGTTCTGAGTTTGAGCCTTTTTCAATGCCTGTGCTTTGTTGTTTCCCCTCCATCAAAAACAAAAAAAAAATATAAAACTGTGCAAAAATACAAAAAAAATCAAAAAATGTTTACAAAAGCAGTGCTTGTAAGACTGTCTGAAGCTTATTTCCACCTACTGCAGCTTCACTATTCTCAAAGTAAGTGAGGGTCGTTTGTGGACCTGACTGCATTTGAAAACAATGTTATATGGTACCTCCCTAAACCGCTTGACGGAGGCCCCCGAGGGGCGGTGTGATGGCACAGACTCGGAGAAGACGCTTGGCTCCGACCCCCTCCCCAAGTCTTATAGCACTGGTGTAGCCTGAGATCGCCCCCGACATAGGCGGCCGGCTCCCGGGGTCCGGCGGAACTTTTTGCCTTTTGATGACTCTTCTATTCTGGACTTTGTCCCACAATCCGTTTGACCTGAAGACACGCTGTAGTGGGGCGCCCCTTTACCGTTTTAGTTGCCATTCCGCCCGCTTTTGCTACACTGTGCCTCTTCCGCCATTCAGCTGTTTACCGCCCGCTCTTGCGACTACAGCGTCTCGCTCACCATGTAGTTAAGTTGCTCCCGCTCTTGCGGTGCAGCGATAGGCGGCTGCCACAGGACTCTCAAAATGGCGGCCGGCTCTTCGGTTTTGGGCCTGGTCCACTAAAATGGCCCTGGGACACCTTGGAACTCGGACGCTTCCCTGATAGGGCTTGGGTCCCATTCTCGAAAAGCGTCCCCTCAGCCGTGAAGATTCTACAAAAGTCTTGGGGGCCCCCGACTCCCGCAGGCTTCTGGTGGGGAGCGGCTGCCATGTCTGCTCGTGGAATGGCCACGACGGAGCTACGAGATGGTAGTGCTCTCATGCTGACGCCAGCTTTAGTCTGAAACATCCAGAAACACTGTAGACTACCAATTCGATCAGTTCCGGTAGCGCCTCAACATGACCCGGAAGAGAAGAACTTGCCCTCCCCTCGTTGACTGATGGTTCTTGTTGCCTGTCCCCTCTGTTGTCATTTAACAGAACTTTTTGGACTGCTGAAAGGGGTTGTGTTCCGAACGCTGGTTGGTGGAGACATTTTGACTATATTCTTGACCTACGTTGTCGCGTAATGCGTTATATGACACGCCGCGTTAGCGCACCCGGAAGTGATCCGGGGCGCGGCGCGCAGCGCGTAACGTAAGCATAACAGGTCATGTGACTTGTTAATAAAACTTTTCATTGGTTCGTTTTACTTTTGTTATTTTAATGATGAAAAGCTTGGTCATATGACCTAAAAATTACGCTTTTTATTGTTTTCGAACATTATTTTTTTTTAAACATATATGTTATAATATTCCAGGCTAATGTACTTTCCCGGAAAATTTACAACTGTCCTGCAAGTAAAATATATTCCTTTTTCGAGAAAAAGGGCGTTTCTTCGTTCCATGACGGAGCCGTTGAGTAAAAGAGACTCGGCCTGCTGTCTTAGTCGCCGATACGCCTGATTATCAGATTCTTATCGATCACTTTATGTTGCAGGAGTGGAAAACACAACTGCCCTTGACCATTTATCTTTACTACGTTCCTACATATTATACCTTTTATCCGTCATGTAATTGGACTGCTTTATTTCACTTGCCTTTTACTGATTCGAAAACAGTGACTAAAAGTAAAAACTTTACCAATGTAAATACTACTACCGTGTTTTGTTTTAAAAACCTTTATTGTGAAAATGTCAGTATACAAATACGGGCCTATAACCACGTGGGCCGGCCACGGAGCAAACTGAAATCGTATATGATGAGGAGACATTTACACTGTAGAGGAACGTAACGAGCGGGCCATTAGGTTGCAAGAACTAAGGTGTCTAACAGTTGCGGAATCGGTGGACGTACATTTTGTAATTAAAATAAGACAGGGCCACTTACAATAAAATTTTCTAGATATACATTTGCGGGCAAGGAGTTACGAGTCCCATTTATACCGGCGCCATTTTGGGCGAGGCCGGGCAGGTCCAAGATATAGTCAAAATGTCTCCACCAACAATCGGCCAGACCAGAACCCCTTTCGGCCCTTTATGCTACAAGATGGTGTCTTCCATTCAGAAAATATTGTTGGCAGCATTTTGAAAGGAAAGATAAACAGCCGTTCTCCTAGTGAGTCTCACATTGTTACATTTAGGAAGAATGTTGAAGAGTAATATGTGGAAAATCTGAAGCCATTTTTCTACAAACTCTCAATCAGCCTTGGATGGAAAAAAAAATCCTGAAGAATGTACAAACTGAAAACCAATTTTTGTCTGTATAGCATCAACAGCAACGCTTGAGTCAGCTTTGTGTCAAGCCGCCATTTTCATTCAATCAATAGCGTCCCCCTGCACACATTCAGGAACCTGGTCGTGTCTTCAGGTGAAACGGATTGTGGGACAAGAAGCACAAAGGAAAAGGAAAAAAGTTCCGCCGGACCTCGGGAGCCGTCCGCCTATGTCATGGGCGATCTTTGGCCACACCAGGGCAATAGTGAAGCTGCAGCAGGTGCAAAAGAGCTTCAGACAGTCTTACAAGCACTGCTTTTCTAAACATTTTTTTGTATTTTTGCACAGTTTTATATATTTTTTTTGTTTTTGATGGAGGGGAAACAACAAAAAACAGGCATTGAAAAAAGCTCAACAGTGCAGGGCGCCTTGTGCTGGTTCCGACCTATTCACACATCGGTCCACTACTGACATCACCTCATAAGCCAACGGGGCACCCCACACTGACTTTCGGCGCAGCATTGTAGGATGGCCACACCAGTGCGGCAACTTGCTGGACACCACCTCGGTGCCATCCGGATCTCGGAGCGTTCGAGTCACTGTACCGCAAGAGTGACCAGAACTCAGCTGGTCACGCCGTCTTTCGGCGCAGCATTGTAGGATGGCCATACCAGTGCGCCAACTTGCTGGACACCACCTCGGTGCCATCCGGATCTCGGCGCGTTCGAGTCACTGTACCGCAAGAGTGACCGGAACTCAGCTGAACACGTAGGATGGCCACACCAGTGCAGCAATTTGCTGGACACCACCTTGGGCAACAGTGAAGCTGCAGCAGGTGAAAATAAGCTTCAGATAGTCTTACAAGCACTGCTCAGAACTCTCAACTATGGCACTCAACATCCAGGACTTGCCATTCGGATCTTGGCGCCTTGTGCTGGTTCCGACCTATTCACACATCGGTCCACTACTGACATCACCTCATAAGCCAACGGGGCACCCCACGCCGACTTTCGGCACAGCATTGTAGGATGGCCACACCAGTGCGGCAACTTGCTGGACACAACCTCGGTGCCATCCGGATCTCGGCGCGTTCGAGTCACTGTACCGCAAGAGTGACCGGAACTCAGCTGGACACGCCGTCTTTCGGCGCAGCATTGTAGGATGGCCACACCAGTGCGGCAATTTGCTGGACACCACCTCGGTGCCATCCGGATCTCAGCGCGTTGTGCTGCCTTCGGCCTATTCGCACATCGGTCCGCTACTGACGCCGCCTCACGTGCCAACGGATTTTCTACGCTTTTTGTAGCCCTATGCCGCATAACAGGTCATGTGACTTGTTTATAAAACTTTTCATTGGTTCATTTTACTTTTGGTTTCCTAAAGATGGAAGGCTTGGTCATATGACCTAAAAATAACACTTTTCATTGGTTTAGAACATTTTTTTTTCCCAAACGATGAAAGCCCCACCTTGTTTCTGGATGTTTCAGACTAAAGCTGGCGTCAGCATGAGAGCACCACCATCTCGTAGCTCCGTCGTGGTCATTCCGCGAGCAATCATGGCAGCCGCTCCCCACCGGAAGCCTGCGGGAGTCGGGGGTCCCCAAGATTTTTGTAGAATCTTCACGGCTGAGGGGACGCTTTTCGAGAATGGAGCCCAAGCCCTAGCAGGCAAGCGTCCGAGTTCCAAGGTGTCCCAGGGCCATTTTAGTGGACCAGGCCCAAAACCGAAGAGCCGTCCGCCATTTTAAGAGTCATGTGGCAGCCGCCTATCGCTGCACTGCAAGAGTGGGAGCAACTCAACAACATGGTGAGCGAGACGCTGTAGCCGCAAGAGCGGGCGCAACTCAGCTGGATGGCCGCCACCTGGGGAGGCCCGTTCACGCCGCCTCCCCCACGCCCCCCCCCCGGGCCGCCCCACGCCACTTTTCGGAGCAGCATTGTAGGATACCAAAACCAGTGCGGCAGTTTACTGGACATCACCTGGGTGCCATCAACATCTCAGCGCGTTCTACTGGCCTTGGGACTATTCGCACAACAGACCGCTACTGACGAGGCCTCCCCCCGCACCACCCGGGACGCCCCACGCCAATTTTCGGAGCAGCATTGTAGGATACCAAAACCAGTGCGGCACCCAGGCGACATCACCTGGGTGCCGTCCAGAACTCAGCACGTTGTGCTGCCTTGGGACTATTCGCACAAAAGACAGCTTCTGACAATTGTTGCTTTTTTTGGTGAAAAATGTTTAAAAGTTTTTACAGTTTTTGTTCCGTTCATTATATTTAAAAGTTAATAAAGTTTTATAATCTTACTTTGTTGGAGTGTTATAATTTTTTTTTTAAACGGGTGAATGGGGCCTTGAATCGGGTTATTGTCATGTGTGGGCTTTGCAAGTGTACTGCTACAGGATCGGACATTTCAAACTCAAATGCACGTTCTTTTTCTTACCTTTCCGAAGCATGGAGCGCAATAGCAGGCAGAGAAAGGGTGATGCAAGTGTTGAACACTGCCTAGCCTGGAAGTTGCTGGCAGTGCCCCCCCCGCCCGCTCCTGAAAGAGGACACACACACACCGCCGCCCCGAGTACTTCACAGAACTCTAAAAGACCATGCGCTTGTTTATGAGGCTTAAATGGTTTATCACCCCTTCTAGAACCCCTGCATCGACCCTCTGACGTTTCCTGGAAGAATTACCACGTAACACAATACCAAGCCCTGTCAGCTGAAACCCCCGAGGAATCATGGGGCATATTATCAAGGGGGTTTATCTCCGCTTTTTTGGCTTTAAAAGCCAAGAAAGCGGAGATAAAATTATCTCCCTATTACCAAGCTGTCGCTAACACCAGTTAGTGACAGCTAAAAGGAGATAGCGACCATCGTGGGCCCCGCTTTGCATGTCAGTGATAGTGCCCTGAGCAGTTCTTAGCCATGTTATCCAATGGGAGGTGGATAACATGGCTAAAAGCATTTGCTCGATAATACATGAATATCGCTGACTTTTCTGCGATATTCATGCATTGCGGCCGTTTTTTATCGCATTTGCGATAAACCTTGCTAATAGCAAGGTTTATCTGCGATAAAAATCGCCGATGTGCGGCGATAATTTTTGTCTCTAAACAAGTTAGAGACAAAAATTATCGCTAGTTGTTGGTAATATGCCCCCGGGTTTTTGCTTGCAGAAATCGGGAGGCGGGAGACTAGCACTGAGATCAGTAGTCTCACGCCTGAATCGGGAGGGTTGGCATGTCTGGATTCTCTACAGCTGGGGCCATAAACTACATCCGCAGGGGTAGGTGATAGCCTGGGACCAGCCTGGCATCTAAAATGGCTGCCGTGCACGACAAAATTGTGGCATTGGAAAAAAGGCAAGATGGCGCAGACAATGTTTATCAATAAGGATTCATTTATAACAAAATATTTTATCGCAGTGACAAATTGGCGGTCAACACTTCCTGATTTCCATCGAATCGAACGTTAACAGACGTCACGCAGCAAAAAAAATAAAAAGCTCACGCACAGCCGCTGGAAGAGATGTATCAACATATATGAGCCTCCTCAGCCACCCTCATGAAACATAGGGGATTAGGATACGTCTCCCGCACCCCCTTATACCTAGTAATTGAATTAAAACGAAGCACAAAATGGCGAATTCCCGTTTCGCTACCAGTTTGCGGCCCAGTTTGCGGCCCGTGAAGCGCTTCTACCGTGAAAAATCATTTTTTTTTATTTTCCCCACGGGACCCTTTAATAACCCCAACAACATTCCTAGGGGGTCAAGAGGGGTATACCTTGCCCCCTTTCATTAAATTCCCCCTTCGTTTTTCACCTCTTCTTCTCTCTCGATCCTACCGAGAGATAAGATGGCGGCCGCTCCGGACTGTTTAGAATGTTGACAGACACGGGGGAGCCAATCAGCTTCGCATCGCAAAGTTCCGTTTCGCGAAAAGTAAGCGAACCGGAGCGCAGCCTGGAGCGCTGTTACAGATATATATCTTGTTTTAAACGTTAATTTCTCAAAAACTACTGGAGCACATACATTGAGACCTAGCAAAGGCACATCGGGCTAACAGTCCCTACAATTTTGCCAAGTTTTGTGCAAATCCATTCAGCCGTTCGAGCTAAAAGTGAGTCCAACCGCCCTATGGAAATTAACATGGGAAAAACGCGTTTTGGGACCCCCCTTTTTTCTCGGCCCCCCCTCGACAAAACCCCCCCTAAATTTTCAAGGGCTGCTCAGAAACAAAATGTGCCATTTTCCTGAAACTTTCAGCCGATTCCGTCCACAAACGCCAAAGTTATTAGACATAGAATTTTCAAAAATCCCATAGGGAATAAATCCTAACTATATATACCTACTGGCGATAGCCAGTAGGTAATATATATATATATATATATATATATATATATATATATATATATATATATATATATATATATATATATATATATATATATATATATATATATATATATTACCTACTGGCGATAGCCAGTAGGTATATATAGTTATGACCTAGCAACCATAGGAAATCCGCAACATTCTATTGGGAATAACTTTGGCGCCGGTTGAGGAATTTGCGTGTAATTTTCCCAAATTTTGGCCAGCTCTGCTCCGCTCCGCTCCTTCCCTGAAAGTTTCGGGGGGATTCGTGAAGTGGGGGCTGAGAAAAAGGGAGGTCCCAAAACGTGTTTTCCCCATGTTAATTTCCATAGGACGTTCTGACACGGCTACAGCCCGAACCACTGAACAGAATTATGCCAAACTTTGCAAAATTGTAGGGACTGGTACGCAGATGTGCCTTTGCTATATTTGGTGAAAATTGCGCCAGTGGTTTTTTCGAAAATTAACCTCAAAAACACATATATATCTGGGCGGAGCCTAACCACACATCTCATTGTGAGATCTGATTGGCTGTCAGCACTGCATCCAAAAAGTGTTGGCAGCCATCTTGGGACCAATATACATGATAGCACCTCATTAAAAAGCAATGTAGTTAATAGAGGGTTTTAGGACTTTAGTTACATTATAAATCATTTGTTGATGGTACCATACTCATTTTAGGAATTGTGGTGTGCTCTAAGGTGATTTTACCATGTGAAAAAACCTTCTGCTGGGATATCATGAATCATGTTTGAAAGAAAACTATTATCTCATGCTTTTCCCACAGTGGTTTGGAAGGGGATCTATAAGCTAAACTGAAAGCATATTTTCTGTAAATTCACATTATCTTTCTCAGTCATGTGAGAATGAAGTCTGACATGTTCAGTAAAACATGTACATCCAACAAGGACAGAGACTGTCAGTTGATTCCTTTGTGTTCTACTGCAGCCTCCTAGAGTGTTCTAAAGAACAACTAGAGCGCTAACAGTCCTACTTTTTACAAAGGTATGGCACACCTGAAGCCATCTTGATTGGAATAAAGTGGTAACTCTTAAAACATTTAATTTAAAAAGAAACAAAATGAGGGGGTATATTTTGCAATAGAAAGTATGATTAGTGCTGCAAAAAGAAAAATTAGGGCACATTTTGAGTGACTTCTCAAATCCTCTTCTATTTCATTAAAAAATTCTGACATGCAGTCTCCCAAGATGGCCACCAGAGACCAAAGAGCCCAAATGTAGCCCAAATATCACCCAGATGTAGCCCAAGTATAGCCCAATGACAGAATGTCCCAGAGTGTTCTAAAGAACAACTAGAGCGCTAACAGTCTTACTTATGACAAAAGTATGGCACACCAGAAGCCATCTTGATTGGAATGAAGTGGTAAGTCTGAAAACATTTCATTTAAAAAGGAACAAAATGAGGGGGTTCATTTTGCCATAGAAAGTATGATTAGTGCTTTAGAAAGAAAAATTAGGGCACATTTTGAGTGACTTCTCAAATCCTCTTCTATTTCATTAAAAAATTCTGACATGCAGTCTCCCAAGATGGCCACCAGAGACAAAAGAGCCCAAATGTAGCCCAAATATCACCCAGATGGAGCCCAAGAATAGCCCAATGACAGAATGTCCTAGAGTGTTCTAAAAAACAACTAGAGCGCTAACAGTCCCTAGACCTTAGGGTAGGTCGCTCCCCTTACCGCTGCAGCACCACCTGTGACCTTCTGTAGACGATAGTCTGCCTGCTGGAGCGAGTGTCTGCCCCCTTTGCATTCTGTATCCCGTATGACTGTCTCCTGATTGAGTGACTGCCCCCCCTGTTGCATTCTGTATCCCGCGTGACTGTCTCCCATTTTGAGTGTCTTCCCCCTCTTGTTTGCCTTCTGTACCCCGGCTTGACTGGTTCAGGACCTGTGCCCATTACCCCTGAGCCTCGTTTTGTGCTTTTCTCGCCTCTCTCTTGCTTCCCGTCTTTTCGCGCCGTTCTTTTTCACACAGCGCCCTGCGCTCGTGGTTCTCCCGCAGCTGTTTCCCTCCCAGCCCTGCCCCCCCCGCTCCTCATTGGTTCCTACTCTCCCGCCACCAGCCTGCCAGCTGACCCGCCTCCCCGGCTACCCTTAAATGGCGACTGCTGCGCGACTCAGGTAGCAACACTTGACCTTAGGGTAGGTCGATCCCCTTGCCGCTGCAGCGCCACCTGTGACCTTCTGTAGCCGAGAGTCTGCCTGCTGGAGTGAGTGTCTGCCCCCTTTGCATTCTGTATCCCGTATGACTGTCTCCTGATTGAGTGTCTGCCCCCCTTTCGCATTCTGTATCCTGCGTGACTGTCTCCCATTTTGAGTGTCTACCCCCTCTTGTTTGCCTTCTGTACCCCGGCTTGACTGGTGCAGGACCTGTGCCCATTCCCCCTGTGCCTCGTTTTGTGCTTTTCTTGCCTCTCTCTTGCTTCCCGTTTTTTCGCGCCGTTGTTTTTTCACAGCGCCCTGCGCTCGTGGTTCTCCCGCCGCTGTTTTCCTCCCAGCCCTGCCCCCCGCTCCTCAATGGTTCCTACCCTTCCGCCACCCGCCTGCCAGCTGACCCGCCTCCCCGGCTACCCTTAAATGGCAGCCGCTGCACGACCGCGCAGCCTGTCTGCGCCCGTCCGCGCCTGGCCCACGCCCAGCAAAAGGACCCCTGGTCCCCACCAATACAAGACCACCCGACAGACCTACGACGCCGCCACCCTCAACGCACTCAATGCCGTCCGGAACCCCGCCTGCTACCGAGCCACCCCAAAACGCACCCACGGACCCTTCACCTGCAAAGCCTGCAAGTTCACCTGCCTCCGAACCTGCACCACACCTGCAAAGCCGAGCACCAACAACAAACACCTTAAGTACATCCTGCTTAACAACTGCTCCGTCCACAGACACGCCGTGGAACTCTGGAACCTCCTAGACACTACTTCACCAGACGTCGCCTTCCTCACGGAAACCTGGATGAACGCCTCCTCAGCCCCTGACATCGCCATAGCCATCCCGGACAGATACAAGATCACCCGGAGGGACCGCGTCAACCAGACCGGAGGAGGCATCGCCATCGTACACAAGAACACCATCCGCATCACGACCAACTCTGACGACACCCTCACCACCGCCGAACACCTCCACTTCCAGATACACACCGACCCCAAGACGACCCTCAGAGGCACCCTCATCTACAGACCCCCCCGGGACCACGCACACGATTCAGCGAAGACATCGCAGACTTTATCAGCCCGCTCGCCCTCCCCTCCACTGACTACATCCTCCTAGGGGACCTCAACTTCCACCTGAAAAACAACAACGACACCAACACCACCACCCTGCTGGACAACCTTGCCAACCTCGGACTCAAGCAACTGGTGAACACCCCCACCCATTACGCCGGCCACACGCTCGACCCCGTCTTCTCCTCCAGCAAGCATATCTCCTTCAGCCACTCCACCGGACTGCATTGGACGGATCACAGCTGCGTCCACTTCAGCTTCAGAAAATCCACGACCCACCACCACCCGCAACAGGTGCCCCGCAGGAGCTGGAGCAAGACCACCGTCAACCAGCTCACCACCTCCCTCAGCCAGAACCCTCCCGCCAGCACAACGGACCCCAACGAAGCAGCCAACAACCTCACACAGTGGATCACCATCTGCGCAGACAACCTCGCACCACTGAAGACCCCTCCCAGCAGACCCGGCAGCAAAAAAGCCTCCTGGTTCACCAACGAAATCAAGAACTCCAAGAAGAACTGCCGTACCCTTGAGAAAGCCTGGAGCAACAAACAGACCACAGACAACATGACTGCCCTCAAGCACGCCACCCGCAAACACCACCAGCTGATCCGCATTACCAAGAGGACAGCATTCCAGGAACGACTGGACAACAACGCCCACAACAGCAAGGAACTCTTCAGCATCGTCAAAGAGCTCTCCAATCCCAGCGCCAGAAACGACATCACCCCCTCGTAGGACCTCTGCGACTCACTTGCCTCGTTCTTTCACAGCAAGATCGCCGACATACACAACAGCTTCAGCGCACAGACCAAGCAACCAATCACAGAACCATCACCCCCCACCACCACCCTCTGCGCCTGGACACCGGTCAGCACCGAAGACACCACCTGCACGATGAACACCATCCACTCCGGATCTCCAACCGACCCCTGCCCCACCACGTCTTCAACAAGGCCGACTCCATCATCGCACCCCAACTCCGGGACATCATCAACGCCTCCTTCAACACCGCCACCTTCCCGGAGAGCTGGAAACACGCCGAGCTCAGCGCACTCCTAAAGAAACCAACGACTGACCCCACCGACCTCAAGAACTACTGCCCCATCTCGATCCTCCCTTTTCCTGCCAAAGTCATCGAGAAGACCGTCAACAGACAGCTTGCCGCCTTCCTCAAGACGAACGGATCCCTCGACCAGTCACAGTCCGGCTTCCGAACCAACCACAGCTCCGAGACCGCCCTCATCGCAGCCACAGACGACATCAGATCCCTGCTCGACAACGGAGAAACTGCGGCCCTCATCCCCCTGGACCTCTCCGCAGCGTTCGACACCGTCTGCCACCGCACCCTTGTACTACGCCTCAGCAACATCGGAATCCAAGAGAAAGCACTGGAATGGATCATCTCGTACCTCTCCGGAAGAACACAGAGAGTCCGCCTCCCCCCGTTCAGATCCAAGGCCTCCGAAGTCATCTGCGGCGTACCACAAGGATCATCGCTCAGCCCCACCCTCTTAAATGTCTACATGAGCCCCCTCGCAGCCATCGCACGCCAACACAACCTCAACATCATCTCCTACGCCGACGACACCCAGCTGATCCTCTCCCTCACAAACGACCCCGCTACCGCCAGAACCAGCCTACACGAAGGGATGAAAGACGTTGCCGAGTGGATGAAGAACAGCCGCCTGAAACTGAACTCGGACAAGACGGAAGTTCTCATCCTGAGATCATCACCCTCCGCCTGGGACGACTCCTGGTGGCCCCCTGCCCTGGGCACCGCTCCCAAGCCAATGGACCACGCACGCAACCTGGGCTTCATCCTGGACTCCTCCCTCTCGATGACCAGACAAGTCAACGCCGTCTCATCTTCATGCTTCAACACCCTGCGCATGCTCCGAAAGATCTTCCGGTGGATCCCCACCGAAACCAGGAAGACGGTCACCCAGGCACTCGTCGCCAGCCGACTGGACTACGGAAACACCCTCTACGCCGGAACCACAGCCAAACTTCAGAAAAAACTCCAACGCATCCAGAACGCCTCCGCACGACTCATCCTGGACATCCCCGACACAGCCACATCTCCGGACACCTGAGGGACCTGCACTGGCTCCCCATCAGCAAGAGGATCACGTTCAGACTCCTCACCCACGCACACAAGGCCCTCCACGACCTGGGACCCAGGTACCTGAACAACCGCCTGACCTTCTACACTCCCACCCGCCAGCTACGCTCCGCCAGCCACGCCCTCGCCGCAGTTCCATGCATCCGCAGAGCCACCACCGGAGGGAGGTCCTTCTCCTACCTGGCGGCCAAGACATGGAACTCCCTCCCCATCCATCTCCGGCTGACCCAGGACCACCTCTCCTTCAGGAAGCAACTCAAGACCTGGCTCTTCGAGCAGTAGCAGACCCCCCTACCCCCCAGCGCCTTGAGACCCTTCCGGGTGAGTAGCTCGCTATACAAATGCTATGATTGATTGATTGATTGATTGACTTATTACAAAGGTATGGCACACCTGAAGCCATCTTGATTGGAATAAAGTGGTAACTCTTAAAACATTTAATTTAAAAATGGAAAAAATGAGGGGGTATATTTTGCCGTAGAAAGTATGATTAGTGCTGCAGAAAGAAAGATTAGGGCACATTTTGAGTGACTTCTCAAATCCTCTTCTATTTCATTAAATAATTCTGACATGCAGTCTCCCAAGATGGCCACCAGAGATAAAAGAGCCCAAATGTAGCCCAAATATCACCCAGATGTAGCCCAAGTATAGCCCAATGACAGAATGTCCCAGAGTGTTATAAAGAACAACTAGAGCGCTAACAGTCCTACTTATTAAAAAGGTATGGCACACCTGAAGCCATCTTGATTGGAATAAAGTGGTAACTCCTAAAACATTTAATTTAAAAAGGAACAGAATGAGGGGGTATATTTTGCCATAGAAAGTATGATTAGTGCTGCAGAAAAAAAATGAGGGCACATTTTGAGTGACTTCTCAAATCCTCTTTAATTTCATTGAAAAATTCTGACATGCAGTCTCCCAAGATGGCCACCAGAGACAAAAGAGCCCAAATGTAGCCCAAATATCACCCAGATGAAGCCCAAGTATAGCCCAATAACAGAACGGCCCAGAGTGTTCTCAAGAGCAACTAGAGTGCTAACAGTCTTACTTATGACAAAAGTATGGCACACCAGAAGCCATCTTGATTGTAATGAAATGGTAAGTCTGAAAACATTTAATTTAATAAAAATGAACAAAATGAGGGGGTTCATTTTGCCATAGAAAGTATGATTAGTGCTTCAGAAAGAAAAATTAGGGCACATTTTGAGTGACTTCTTAAATCCTCTTCTATTTCATTAATAAAATTCTGTCATGCAGACTGAAACATGCACTTTGAATACCAGCAGCAGACTTCCCTGGTGAGCAGTAGCTTTACTACAGTGATGAAATGAGCAACTAGAGTGCTAACATTCAGAATTTATGGCAAATGTGTGACACATCTGAATGCCTTCTTGATGGAACCAAAGTAAACAAGCATTGAAAATGCAATAGATCTCGCCCTCATTTAAGTTAAAGCCATTCTGTTTGCAATGAGGTGGCTTTTTAGCTTTGCTTTTATTAGTGTTTTCAAAACTTTCATGTAAATAACATACATATGTATGCATATATGTATATGTATGCATGCATTTATATTTGTATTTATATAGATATGCAGATTATATATGTTTATATATGTATGTATATATATATATATATATATACATGCATTTATATAAATGCATATGCATATATATGCATATATATGTGTATATGTGTGAGTGTAGAGAGAGTTAGAGAGGTAGAGGTAGAGAGGTAGAGGTAGAGAGGTAGAGGTAGAGAGGTAGAGACAAGTAGAGAGAGAAGTAGAGAGAGGTCGAGAGGTAGAGAGTAGAGAGTGAGTAATAGAGTTGAGAGTGAGTAGTAGACAGTAGTAGAGAGCAGTAGAGAGAGTAGCAGATAGTGAGTAGTAGAGAGTAGTAGATTGAATAGTAGAGTGAGTAGTAGAGAGTAGTAGAGAGTGAGTAGTAGAGAGTGAGTAGTAGAGAGTAGTAGAGAGTAAGTAGTAGAGTGAGTAGTAGAGAACAGTAGAGAGTGAGTAGTAGAGAGTAGTAAAGAGTGAGTAGTAGAGAGTAGTAGAGAGTGAGTAGTAGAGAGTGAGTAGCAGAGAGTAGTAGAGAGTGAGTAGCAGAGAGAGAGAATAGTAGAGAGTAGTAGAGAGTGAGTAGTAGAGAGTAGTAGAGAGAGAGTAGTAGAGAGTGAGTAGTAGAGAGTGAGTAGTAGAGAGTAAGTAGTAGAGTGAGTAGTAAAGAGCAGTAGAGAGTGAGTAGTAGAGAGTAGTAAAGAGTGAGTAGTAGAGAGTAGTAGAGAGTGAGTAGTAGAGAGTAGTAGAGAGGGAGTAGCAGAGAGTAGTAGAGAGTGAGTATCAGAGAGAGAGAATAGTAGAGAGTAGTGGAGAGTGAGTAGTAGAGAGTAGTAAAGAGTGAGTAGTAGAGAGTGAGTAGTAGAGAGTGAGTAGCAGAGAGTAGTAGAGAGTGAGTAGCAGAGAGAGAGAATAGTAGAGAGTAGTAGAGAGTGAGTAGTAGAGAGTAGTAGAGAGAGAGTAGTAGAGAGTGAGTAGTAGAGAGTGAGTAGTAGAGAGTAAGTAGTAGAGTGAGTAGTAGAGAGCAGTAGAGAGTGAGTAGTAGAGAGTGGTAAAGAGTGAGTAGTAGAGAGTAGTAGAGAGTGAGTAGTAGAGAGTAGTAGAGAGTGAGTAGCAGAGAGTAGTAGAGAGTGAGTATCAGAGAGAGAGAATAGTAGAGAGTAGTGGAGAGTGAGTAGTAGAGAGAAGTAAAGAGAGTAGTAGAGAGTGAGTAGTAGAGAGTAGTAGAGAGTGAGTAGTAGAGTGAGTAGTAGAGAGTGAGTAGTAGAGAGTAGTAGAGAGAAAGTAGTAGAGAGTGAGTAGTAGAGAGTAGTAGAGAGCGAGAAGTAGAGAGTGAGTAGTAGAGAGTAGTAGAGAGTGAGTAGTAAAGAGTGAGGAGTAGAGAGAGAGTAGTAGAGAGTGAGTAGTAGAGAGTGAGTAGCAGAGAGTAGTAGAGAGTGAGTAGCAGAGAGAGAAAATAGTAAAGAGTAGTAGAGAGTGAGTAGTAGAGAGTTGTAGCGAGAGGGTAGTAGAGAGTGAGTAGTAGAGAGTAGTAGAGAGTAGTAGAGAGTAAGTAGTAGAGTGAGTAGTAGAGAGTGAGTAGCAGAGAGTAGTAGAGAGTGAGTATCAGAGAGAGAGAATAGTAGAGAGTAGTGGAGAGTGAGTAGTAGAGAGTAGTAAAGAGTGAGTAGTAGAGAGTGAGTAGTAGAGAGTGAGTAGCAGAGAGTAGTAGAGAGTGAGTAGCAGAGAGAGAGAATAGTAGAGAGTAGTAGAGAGTGAGTAGTAGAGAGTAGTAGAGAGAGAGTAGTAGAGAGTGAGTAGTAGAGAGTGAGTAGTAGAGAGTAAGTAGTAGAGTGAGTAGTAGAGAGCAGTAGAGAGTGAGTAGTAGAGAGTAGTAAAGAGTGAGTAGTAGAGAGTAGTAGAGAGTGAGTAGTAGAGAGTAGTAGAGAGTGAGTAGCAGAGAGTAGTAGAGAGTGAGTATCAGAGAGAGAGAATAGTAGAGAGTAGTGGAGAGTGAGTAGTAGAGAGAAGTAAAGAGAGTAGTAGAGAGTGAGTAGTAAAGAGTGAGGAGTAGAGAGAGAGTAGTAGAGAGTGAGTAGTAGAGAGTGAGTAGCAGAGAGTAGTAGAGAGTGAGTAGCAGAGAGAGAGAATAGTAGAGAGTAGTAGAGAGTGAGTAGTAGAGAGTTGTAGCGAGAGGGTAGTAGAGAGTGAGTAGTAGAGAGTAGTAGAGAGTAGTAGAGAGTAAGTAGTAGAGTGAGTAGTAGAGAGTGAGTAGCAGAGAGTAGTAGAGAGTGAGTATCAGAGAGAGAGAATAGTAGAGAGTAGTGGAGAGTGAGTAGTAGAGAGTAGTAAAGAGTGAGTAGTAGAGAGTGAGTAGTAGAGAGTGAGTAGCAGAGAGTAGTAGAGAGTGAGTAGCAGAGAGAGAGAATAGTAGAGAGTGAGTACTAGAGAGTAGAGAGTAGTAGAGAGTGAGTAGTAGAGAGTAGTAGATAGTGAGTAGTAGGGAATGAGTAGTAGAGAGAGAGTAGTAGAGAGTAGTGGAGTAGTAGAGAATGAGTAGTAGAGAGTGAGTATTAGAGAGTAGTGGAGTAGTAGAGAGTAAGTAGTAGAAAGTAGTGGAGAATATTCCAAAGTTTGGCACAGCACCACTTGCACAATAAGTCCAATCAAATCATATCACTTAGAGTCCTTATTGAAGCGCTGAATCTTGGTGTATATTCAAATGCTTTTATTTTCCTTAAGTTTATGTACCACAGCCAGCCGACGCGTTTCGTTCTGTACAACAGAATTTCTTCAGGGCGTTCTTATTTCCTTCAAGTTATTTTGGTATCCTGTTGTCATATAACTAGATATTTCTTCCAAATGTTAGACGAGACGTAAGTACATTCTTATTCAATTTTACCCAAACAATTCGGGCAGACTTGAGTAATTTATAGCATCCTCAAAGTCAGTCTTTCAAAAATTCCAAAGTATAGGACATGATAATCCTAATCCAAATGTTTCTCAAGAAAAGTCATTTTCAATCGTTCGGAATATCGGCGTTTGGGCAGCTATGACCCAGGGACCCCCAGTATGCAAGGGGAATTAGTCTCCCCTCTGCAAACGCGCCAGTGGCCTGCATTGCAGAGAGGTGTAAAAATGGGCATAGCCTCATTACACCTCTGTGAAATGCAGCCCCCTGGCGCATACTGGAGGTTACAGGTGGGCTAGTTGGCCCCCAGGGACCCCTAGGATGCAAGGGGAATTAGTTCCCCCTCTTCAAACATGCACGGGGGCTGCGTTGCAGAGAGGTGTAAAAAAGGGTGTGGCCTCATTACACCTCTCTGCATTGCAGCCCCTGGCGCATACTGGAGGCTCCTGGTGGGCTAGTTGGCCCCCAGGGACCCCCAGTATGCAACGGGAATTAGTTCCCCCTCTGATAACGCACCAGGGGGCTGCATTGCAGAGAGGTGTAACAAGGGGCATAGCCTCATTACACCTCTGCATTGCAGCCCCCTGGCACATACTGGAGGTTCCAGGAGGGCTAGTTGGCCCCCAGGGGCCCCCAGTATGCAAGGGGAATTAGTTCCCCCTCTTCAAACATGCACGGGGCCTGCGTTGCAGAGAGGTGTAAAAAGGGGCGTGGCTTCATTACACCTCTCTGCAATGCAGTCCCATGGCACATACTGGAGATTCCTGGTGGGCTTTCAGGTGTTATATAGTTAGGAATTAGCATTTAAAAAACCTTGCAAATTCACTGAAAAAAACCATAGGATTCAGGCCTTATATAGTTAGGAATTAGCATTTAAAAACCCTTTGAATTTCACTGAAAAAAACATAGGTTTCAGGCCTTATATAGTTAGGAATTAGCATTTAAAAAACCTTTAAAATTCACTAAAACAACTATAAGTTTTATGGGTGTTAGAGTTAGCTGGACATTTCACTCATACAAAACCATTGAAATTGCTCCTATATAGTTAGTTGTACTAACTATATTTCGCGCACCCGCAATCCACTGCTGATGATGTCACATATTACATCCTTCATGACATGGTCAGTGACATCACTGATGACATCTCAAATGACATCACTGATGACATCATACACCTTTTCGTACACTAGTAAAATCTTTCATCACTCTTTGTAAAATACAGAGTATCATATTTGAATCCATTGTTACAGCAATACAAGTATCTAAAAACCCACTCAGTGATTCATAGATGTATACATACATCTAATGACTTACCTGTAGATTCACTCATACATGCTGTCAATGAACAATAGAACACTATCAAAATACTTATACACCTAAATCGACATTACACACCAGCACACATCCTATTCACATATGAAGTCATCCTACTCACTTATGCAAACAATGGATCATACTTACATATTTACTTAGCTACACACTTATACAAACACAACTTCATCTATTCATTTAGATAGTAAGCCATACTTAGTGAATTATAAAATCATTATTACAAGTATAAAGTTATCCATACAGTCACTCACACAATCATTGAGTCTTATGTATACTTATTTATATACAACAACTGACACATACACTGCCTTTTATTTTTCTAGTTTGTTGGACATGTACTACTCACTCTCTACTGCTCTCTACTACTCACTCTACTACTTACTCTCTACTACTCTCTACTACTCACTCTCTACTACTCATTCTCTACTACTCTCTACAACTCACTCTACTATTCACTCTACTACTCTCTACTACTCACTCTCTGCTACTCGCTCTACTGCTCTCTACGACTCTCTACTAATCACTCTCAACTCTATTACTCACTCTCTACTCTCTACCTCTCTCTACTTCTCTCTCTAGTAGTCTCTACCTCTCTACCTCTACCTCTCTCTACACGCACACATATACACATATATATAAGCATATATATGCATATGCATTTATATATATGTATGTATATATATATATATATATATATACATACATATATAAACATATATAATCTGCATATCTATATAAATACAAATATAAATGCATGCATACATATACATATATGCATACATATGCATGTTATTTACATGAAAGTTTTAAAAACACTAATAAAAGCAAAGCTAAAAAGCCACCTCATTACAAACAGAATGGCTTTAACTTAAACGTGGGCGAGATCTATTGCATTTTCAATGCTTGCTTACTTTGGTTCCATCAAGAAGGCATTCAGATGGGTCACACATTTGCCATAAATTCTGAATGTTAGCACTCTAGTTGCTCATTAGATCACTGTAGTAAAGCTACTGCTCACCAGGGAAGTCTGCTGCTGGTATTCAAAGTGCATGTTTCAGTCTGCATGTCAGAATTTTTTTAATGAAATAGAAAAGGATTTGAGAAGTCACTCAAAATGTGCCCTAATTTTTCTTTCTGAAGCACTAATCATACTTTCTATGGCAAAATGAACCCCCTCATGTTGTTCCTTTTTAAATTAAATGTTTTCAGACGTACCACTTCATTCCAATCAAGATGGCTTCTGGTGTGCCATACTTTTGTCATAAGTAAGACTGTTAGCCCTCTAGTTGTTCTTTAGAACACTCTAGGACATTCTGTCATTGGGCTATACTTGGGCTACATCTGGGTGATATTTGGGCTACATTTGGGCGCTTTTATCTCTGGTGGCCATCTTGGGAGACTGCATGTCAGAATTATTTAATGAAATAGAAGAGGATTTGAGAAGTCACTCAAAATGTGCCCTAATTTTTGTTTCTGCAGCACTAATCATACTTTCTATGGCAAAATATACCCCCTCATTTTTTTCCTTTTTATATTAAATGTTTTAAGAGTTACCACTTTACTCCAATCAAGATGGCTTCAGGTGTGCCATACCTTTGTAATAAGTGGAACTGTTAGCGCTCTAGTTGTTCTTTAGAACACTCTAGGACATTCTGTCATTGGGCTATACTTGGGCTACATCTGGGTGATATTTGGGCTACATTTGGGCTCTTTTGTCTCTGGTGGCCATCTTGGGAGACTGCATGTCAGATTTTTTTAATGAAATAGAAGAGGATTTGAGAAGTCACTCAAAATGTGCCCTCATTTTTCTTTCTGAAGCACTAATCATACTTTCTATGGCAAAATGAACCCCCTCATGTTGTTCCTTTTTAAATTAAATGTTTTCAGACTTACCACTTCATTCCAATCAAGATGGCTTCTGGTGTGCCATACTTTTGTCATAAGTAAGACTGCTAGCCCTCTAGTTGTTCTTTAGAACATTCTGGGACATTCTGTCATTGGGATATACTTGGGCTACATCTGGGTGATATTTGGGCTACATTTGGGCTCTTTTGTCTCTGGTGGCCATCTTGGGAGACTGCATGTCAGAATTATTTAATGAAATAGAAGAGGATTTGAGAAGTCACTCAAAATGTGCCCTAATTTTTCTTTCTGCAGCACTAATCATACTTTCTATGGCAAAATATACCCCCTCATCTTTTTTCCTTTTTATATTAAATGTTTTAAGAGTTACCACTTTATTCCAATCAAGATGGCTTCAGGTGTGCCATACCTTTGTAATAAGTAGGACTGTTAGTGCTCTAGTTGTTCTTTAGAACACTCTAGGACATGGGTACTCACAAACTTTCTCTCAGGGGCCAAACTTACAGTGTGGTTTGTGGCCGAGGGCCGCACCGGTGGGGGCGGGGTCAGTGAGAGAGGGGGCGGGGCTAGAGCCAAAAAAAAACTGTGACCATGAGGTTGAACACAGGCCCCTGCAGTGGACGTCTTCGTCCACTGACCCACCAGATCCAGCATACACACATATCTCTCTCTCTCCCTCTCCCTCTCTCTCTTCCTCTCCCTCCCTCCCTATCTTTCTCTCCCTTCCCCTCTCTCCCTCTCTCTGTCTCCCTCCCTCTGTCTCCCTCCCTCTCTCTGTCTTCCTCCCTCCCTCTGTCTCCCTCCCTCTCTCTGTCTCCCTCCCTCTCTCTGTCTCCCTCCCTCTCTCTGTCTCCCTCCCTCTTTCTGTCTCCATCCCTCTGTCTCCCTCCCTCTCTCTGTCTCCCTCTCTCTGTCTCCCTCCCTCCCTCTCTCTGTCTGTCTCCCTCCCTCCTTCTCTGTCTCCCTCCCTCACTCTGTTTCCCTCCCTCCCTCTCCCTCCCTTTCTCTCCCTCTCTTCGTCTCCCTCCCTCTTTCCGTCCCCCTCCCTCCCACTTTCTCTCCCTCTCTCCATCTCCATCCCTCTCTCCCTCTGTCTCCCTCCCTCCCTGTCTCCCTCCCTCCCTGTCGCCCTCCCTGTCTCCCTCCTCTCTGTCTCCCTCCCTCTCTGTCTTCCTCCCTCTGTCTCTCTACCTCTATGTCTCCCTCCCTCTGTCTCCCTCCCCTTGTCTCCCTCTCTCTGTCTTCCTCCCTCCCTCTGTCTCCCTCCCTCTCTCTGTCTCCCTCCCTCTCTCTGTCTCCCTCCCTCTTTCTGTCTCCATCCCTCTGTCTCCCTCCCTCTCTCTGTCTCCCTCTCTCTGTCTCCCTCCCTCCCTCTCTCTGTCTGTCTCCCTCCCTCCTTCTCTGTCTCCCTCCCTCACTCTGTTTCCCTCCCTCCCTCTCCCTCCCTTTCTCTCCCTCTCTTCGTCTCCCACCCTCTTTCCGTCCCCCTCCCTCCCACTTTCTCTCCCTCTCTCCATCTCCATCCCTCCCTCCCTCTGTCTCCCTCCCTCCCTGCCTCCCTCCCTCCCTGTCTCCCTCCCTCTCTCCCTCCCTCTCTGTCTCCCTCCCTCTCTGTCTTCCTCCTTCTGTCTCTCTACCTCTATGTCCCCCTCCCTTCTGTCTCCCTCCCTGTCTCCCTCCCTCTCTGTCTCCCTCCCTCTCTGTCTCCCTCCCTCTCTGTATCTCTCCCTCTATGTCTCCCTCCCTCTGTCTCCCTCCCTCTGTCTCCTTCCCTCTCTCTCCTTCCCTCTCTGTCTTCCTCCTTCCCTCTCTGTCTCCCTCCCTGTCTCTCTCCCTCTATGTCTCTCTCCCTCTGTCTCCCTCCCTCTGTCTCCCTCCCTCTCTGTCTCCCTCCCTCTCTCTGTCTCCCTCCCTCTCTCTGTCTCCCTCCCTCTTTCTGTCTCCATCCCTCTGTCTCCCTCCCTCTCTCTGTCTCCCTCTCTCTGTCTCCCTCCCTCCCTCTCTCTGTCTGTCTCCCTCCCTCCTTCTCTGTCTCCCTCCCTCACTCTGTTTCCCTCCCTCCCTCTCCCTCCCTTTCTCTCCCTCTCTTCGTCTCCCTCCCTCTTTCCGTCCCCCTCCCTCCCACTTTCTCTCCCTCTCTCCATCTCCATCCCTCTCTCCCTCTGTCTCCCTCCCTCCCTGTCTCCCTCCCTCCCTGTCTCCCTCCCTGTCTCCCTCCTCTCTGTCTCCCTCCCTCTCTGTCTTCCTCCCTCTGTCTCTCTACCTCTATGTCTCCCTCCCTCTGTCTCCCTCCCCTTGTCTCCCTCTCTCTGTCTTCCTCCCTCCCTCTGTCTCCCTCCCTCTCTCTGTCTCCCTCCCTCTCTCTGTCTCCCTCCCTCTTTCTGTCTCCATCCCTCTGTCTCCCTCCCTCTCTCTGTCTCCCTCTCTCTGTCTCCCTCCCTCCCTCTCTCTGTCTGTCTCCCTCCCTCCTTCTCTGTCTCCCTCCCTCACTCTGTTTCCCTCCCTCCCTCTCCCTCCCTTTCTCTCCCTCTCTTCGTCTCCCACCCTCTTTCCGTCCCCCTCCCTCCCACTTTCTCTCCCTCTCTCCATCTCCATCCCTCCCTCCCTCTGTCTCCCTCCCTCCCTGCCTCCCTCCCTCCCTGTCTCCCTCCCTCTCTCCCTCCCTCTCTGTCTCCCTCCCTCTCTGTCTTCCTCCTTCTGTCTCTCTACCTCTATGTCTCCCTCCCTTCTGTCTCCCTCCCTGTCTCCCTCCCTCTCTGTCTCCCTCCCTCTCTGTCTCCCTCCCTCTCTGTCTCTCTCCCTCTATGTCTCCCTCCCTCTGTCTCCCTCCCTCTGTCTCCTTCCCTCTCTCTCCTTCCCTCTCTGTCTTCCTCCTTCCCTCTCTGTCTCCCCCCCTGTCTCTCTCCCTCTATGTCTCCCTCCCTCTGTCTCCCTCCCTCTGTCTCCCTCCCTCTCTGTCTCCCTCCCTCTCTGTCTCTCTCCCTCTCTGTCTCCCTCCCTCTCCCTCTCCCTCCCTCCCTCTCTCTGTCTCCCTCCCTCTCTCTGTCTCCCTCCCTCCCTCTCTCGGTCTCCCTCCCTCTCTGCCTCCCCCCTCTCTCTGTCTCCCTCCCTCTCTGCCTTCCCCCTCTCTCTGTCTCCCTCCCTCTGTCTCCCTCCCTCCTGCTCTGTCTTCCTCCCTCTGACTCCCTCGCTCTCTGTCTCCTTCCTTCCCTCCCTCCCTCCCCCTCCCTCCTATTCTGTCTCCCTCCCTCCTGCTCTCTGTGTCCCTCCCTCCTGCTCTCTGTCTCCCTCCCTCTCTCTCTGTCTCCCTCCCTCTCTCTCTGTCTCCCTCCCTCTCTCTCTGTTTCCCTGACTCTCGCTGTCTCCCTCCTTCTCTCTTTCTGTCTCCCTCCATCTCTTTCTGTCTCCCTCCCTCTCTCCCTCGCTCCCTCCCTCTGTCTCCATCCTTACTTCTGCCTCCCTCCCCCTACTCTCACACTCTTTCCCTTCCCTGACTCTCCCTCTCTCCCTCCCTTGACTCTCTCCCTCCCTCTCTTTCCCTCCCTCCTTTGCCCTCCCCTCACTCTCCATCCCTCCCTCACCCTGCCCTGGCTCTCCCTCTTTCTCCCTCCCTCGCCCTGGCTCTCCCTCCCTTGCCTTGGCTCTCCCTCACTCTCCCTCACGCCTCGCTCTCCCTCTCCCTCCCTCTGTCTCTCCCTCCCTTTCCCTCCCCTGACACTCCCTCTCTCCCCCTCCCTGACCCACCCCGACTCTCCTACTCTCTCCCTCCATCGCCCTCCCCTGACTCTCCCTCTCTCTCCCTCCATCGCCCTCCCCTGACTCTCCCTCTCTCTCCCTCCATCGCCCTCCCCTGACTCTCCCTCTCTCTCCCTCCATCGCCCTCCCCTGACACTCCCTCTCTCTCCCTCCATCACCCTCCCCTGACACTCCCTCTCTCTCCCTCCATCGCCCTACCCTGACACTCCCTCTCTCTCCCTCCATCACTCTCCCCTGACACTCCCTCTCTCTCCCTCCACTGTCCTCCCCTGACACTCCCTCTCTCTCCCTCCCCTGACACTCCCTCTCTCTCCCTCCCCTGTCTATCCCTCTCTCTCCCTCTCTCTCCCTCCCCTGTCTCTCCCTCTCTCTCCCTCCCCTGACACTCTCTCTCTCTCTCTCTCTCTCTCTCCCCTGTCTCTCCCTCTCTCTCCCTCCCCTGACACTCCCTCTCTCTCCCTCCATCGCCCTCCCCTGTCTCTCCCTTTCTCTCCCTCCCCTGACACTCCCTCTCTCTCCCTCCATCGCCCTCCCCTGTCTCTCCCTCTCTCTCCCTCCCCTGACACTCCCTCTCTCTCACTCCATTTCCCTCCCCTGACTCTCCCTCTCTCTCCCTCCATCGCCCTCCCATGACACTCCCTCTCTCTCCCTCCATCACCCTCGCCTGACACTCCCTCTCACTCCCTCCATCGCCCTACCCTGACACTCCCTCTCTCCCTCCATCACCCTCCCCTGACACTCCCTCTCTCTCCCTCCATTGCCCTCCCCTGACACTCCCTCTCTCTCTCCCCCCTCTCTCTCTCTCCCTCTCTCTCCCTCCCCTGTCTATCCCTCTCTCTCCCTCTCTCTCCCTACCCTGACACTCCCTCTCTCTCACTCCATTGCCCTCCCCTGACTCTCCCTCTCTCTCCCTCCATCGCCCTCCCCTGACACTCCCTCTCTCTCCCTCCATCACCCTCCCCTGACACTCCCTCTCTCTCCCTCCATCGCCCTACCCTGACACTCCCTCTCTCCCTCCATCACCCTCCCCTGACACTCCCTCTCTCTCCCTCCATTGCCCTCCCCTGACACTCCCTCTCTCTCTCCCCACCCTCTCTCTCTCCCTCTCTCTCCCTCCCCTGTCTATCCCTCTCTCTCCCTCTCTCTCCCTCCCCTGTCTCTCCCTCTCTCTCCCTCCCCTAACACTCTCTCTCTATCTCTCCCCTGTCTCTCCCTCTCCCTCTCTCTCCCTCCCCTGACACTCCCTCTCTCTCCCTCCATCGCCCTCCCCTGTCTCTCCCTCTCTCTCCCTCCCCTGACAATCCCTCTCTTTCCCTCCCCTGACCCTCCCTCTCTCTCCCTCCATCGCCCTACCCTGACACTCCCTCTCTCCCTCCATCACCCTCCCCTGACACTCCCTCACTCTCCCTCCATCGCCCTCCCCTGTCTCTCCCTCTCTCTCCCTCCCCTGACACTCCCTCTCTCTCCCTCCCCTGACACTCCCTCTCTCTCCTTCCATCGCCCTCCCCTGTCTCTCCCTCTCTCTCCCTCCCCTGACACACCCTCTCTCTCCCTCCATCGCCCTCCCCTGACTCTCCCTCTCTCTCCCTCCATCGCCCTCCCCTGACACTCCCTCTCTCTCCTTCCATCACCCTCCCCTGACACTCCCTCTGTCTCCCTCCATCGCCCTACCCTGACACTCCCTCTCTCTCCCTCCATTGCCCTCCCCTGACACTCCCTCTCTCTCTCCCCCCCTCTCTCTCTCCCTCTCTCTCCCTCCCCTGTCTATCCCTCTCTCTCCCTCTCTCTCCCTCCCCTGTCTCTCCCTCTCTCTCCCTCCCCTGACACTCTCTCTCTCTCTCTCTCCCCTGTCTCTCCCTCTCCCTCCCCTGACACTCCCTCTCTCTCCCTCCATCGCCCTCCCCTGACACTCCCTCTCTCTCCCTCCCCTGACACTCCCGCTCTCTCCCTCCATCGCCCTACCCTGACACTCCCTCTCTCCCTCGATCACCCTCCCCTGACACTCCCTCTCTCTCCCTCCATCGCCCTCCCCTGTCTCTCCCTCTCTCTCCCTCCCCTGAAACTCCCTCTCTCTCCCTCCCCTGACACTCTCTCTCTCTCTCTCTCTCCCCTGTCTCTCCCTCTCCCTCCCCTGACACTCCCTCTCTCTCCCTCCATCGCCCTCCCCTGTCTCTCCCTCTCTCTCCCTCCCCTGACACTCGCTCTCTCTCCCTCCCCTGACACTCCCTCTCTCTCCCTCCATCGCCCTACCCTGACACTCCCTCTCTCCCTCCATCACCCTCCCCTGACACTCCCTCTCTCTCCCTCCATCGCCCTCCCCTGTCTCTCCCTCTCTCTCCCTCCCCTGACACTCCCTCTCTCTCCCTCCATCGCCCTCCTCTGTCTCTCCCTCTCTCTCCCTCCCCTGACACTCCCTCTCTCTCCCTCCATCGCCCTCCCCTGTTTCTCCCTCTCTCTCCCTCCCCTGACACTCCCTCTCTCTCCATCCATCGCCCTCCCCTGTCTCTCCCCTCTCTCTCCCTCCCCTGACACTCCCTGTCTCTCCCTCCATCGCCCTCCCCTGTTTCTCCCTCTCTCTCCCTCCCCTGACACTCCCTCTCTCTCCTTCCATCGCCCTCCCCTGTCTCTCCCCTCTCTCTCCCTCCCCTGACACTCCCTCTCTCTCCCTCCATCGCCCTCCCCTGTTTCTCCCTCTCTCTCCCTCCCCTGACACTCCCTCTCTCTCCATCCATCGCCCTCCCCTGTCTCTCCCCTCTCTCTCCCTCCCCTGACACTCCCTCTCTCTCCCTCCATCGCCCTCCCCTGTTTCTCCCTCTCTCTCCCTCCCCTGACACTCCCTCTCTCTCCATCCATCGCCCTCCCCTGTCTCTCCCCTCTCTCTCCCTCCCCTGACACTCCCTCTCTCTCCCTCCATCGCCCTCCCCTGTTTCTCCCTCTCTCTCCCTCCCCTGACACTCCCTCTCTCTCCATCCATCGCCCTCCCCTGTCTCTCCCCTCTCTCTCCCTCCCCTGACTTTCCCTCTCTCTCCCTCCCCTGACACTCGCTCTCTCTCCCTCCCCTGACACTCCCTCTCTCTCCCTCCATCGCCCTACCCTGACACTCCCTCTCTCCCTCCATCACCCTCCCCTGACACTCCCTCTCTCTCCCTCCATCGCCCTCCCCTGTCTCTCCCTCTCTCTCCCTCCCCTGACACTCCCTCTCTCTCCCTCCATCGCCCTCCTCTGTCTCTCTCTCTCTCTCCCTCCCCTGACACTCCCTCTCTCTCCCTCCATCGCCCTCCCCTGTCTATCCCTCTCTCTCCCTCCCCTGACACTCGCTCTCTCTCCCTCCCCTGACACTCCCTCTCTCTCCCTCCATCGCCCTACCCTGACACTCCCTCTCTCCCTCCATCACCCTCCCCTGACACTCCCTCTCTCTCCCTCCATCGCCCTCCCCTGTCTCTCCCTCTCTCTCCCTCCCCTGACACTCCCTCTCTCTCCCTCCATCGCCCTCCTCTGTCTCTCTCTCTCTCTCCCTCCCCTGACACTCCCTCTCTCTCCCTCCATCGCCCTCCCCTGTCTCTCCCTCTCTCTCCCTCCCCTGACACTCCCTCTCTCTCCATCCATCGTCCTCCCCTGTCTCTCCTCTCTCTCTCCCTCCCCTGACTTTCCCTCTCTCGTCCTCCCCTTTGCACACTGTTAAAAGTAGGTTGTGAAGGATGCAGCTTCGCCCGTCATGGGCCCTCACGGTAGGACTCTTCTTGGATCCCTGCTTGGGTTGGTGGTCAGCTCCAGCGTATGCTACTGGCTGTACAAATGCCTTTTACGCAGTGAGCCGTCTAAACCGGGGTCTTACACAGGGGACGGTGCGGGTGCAACACAGGATAGAGATGAGGCGGATTCCAAGAGCCTGATTTGGGCCCCTGAGGCAACAGGCGGTCTCCTGCGCAGGGTGTGCGGAATGACTTTGGTGGCCAAAGTGAGGGAGAACCCTACAGATGTTCTAATAAATCCATCAAGCAATTTGGATGCTCAACGTCTACAAAGAGTTATTGAACTGCTTGAAGCCACAGAAGAATCGTCAGTTCGAAAACAAGCCTTGATTACTCTTAGTAACAGTGCTGCATTTTCTGTTAATCAAGATCTTATTCGTAATTTAGCGGCTCTTCCAGTAATTGGAAACATGCTTTCAGATCCTGTTCCTGAAGTCCAGGCACAGGCTTTAAATGCGCTTAACAACTTGAGTATGAACTTGAGCAATCAGGAACAGTTAAAGATTTTTATTGAACCTATTTGTGCAGCTGTTGAAGTTGCTCCACTGAACTCTGACCTGTAGTTAGCTGCACTTAGGCTGTTAACATGTTTGGTACAAACGAGTACCAAGTCATGATCGTAAAATCCTTACCTTGCTTTCTTCGTCTGTGGTCTCATGGAAATGAAAAGACGCAGATTCATGTTTTGAAGGTGCTTGTGAATTTGTCTGCAAACCCATCGCTCACAACAGATCTTCTGAGTACTCAAGTACCTTCCTCGTTGGCATCCTTGTTCCACACATGCACAAATGAGGACATCCTCCTACGGGGGCTCACCTTTGTGGCAAATCTGAATGAAAATATGGACAGTGGAGCTGCTCACCGTCAGTACCACGAAGGCTCGCTCTTCTCTTTGTTGTTCGGAGATTCAAGGCAAAGCTTCTTGGTATCCTTGTCACAGCATCGGGATGAGGAAGTGAAAAAGCAAATAGCAAGAATCATGACTAAACAGCAAACATTAAGTCCTTCCTTCCGAAGAGGGAAGCACAATAAGTTCACGTCCCTGCTGTCTGAATTGAAGTCAGTTCATTGCTTCGGTGTGGCTCAGTACTATTGCTTTACCTGCCGAGGTTGCTCCTTCCGTGTTTGTTGCTTGGATCATACCTGTGCAAGTCTCCCTTGCCACTTTTGAACCTGCTCCGCTATACAGAGCGTCATAGCATGCCACCTGATCCAGAGTTTCTGCCAAGCACTCGAATGGTATTGACTGCAACAGACACAGCATCTGAAAGATCACACGGGCTAAAGGCAGAAGTAATAAATCGGTTTTGTTTCGAAACTTGACTTGAGTGAAAATCCGCTAACATATTGAACAACACTTCTTTGCATTCTAGACCGTTTGTTCCTCATCTACAGAGCAGTCAATGCATCTTTAGAAAAGCTCCCAATGGAACGCGGTCCTCCTTTAAAAGTCTGAAATCTTGCATGCTCCTGGTTGCGCACTGCTTTTAGTAGGCGGTATCTTTGCGTAAGCCTGCCATTCTGGACGTATGAATGGACACTACAAAGAAGACACTGGAAGAGGCATGTGACATAGCAGGACATATTCTACCCGCCGAAAATATTGAATGTTTGTAGCAAATTATTTTTGGATAAAATTAAAGAGGACAGCCCTGCCATCACCCAGGGGTAAGCGGGCTTATGTATGTGACCACCAGAAACCTGTGTGCCAGGTCAAAGCCCTGAAGGAAATATATGTGTCACATCCAGGCATGCAACACCCATTGAGTTTGAAATCGCCCCCACCCCCTTGTCAGCCCGGGATGAGACAGCTTGCCTGGCGCGCACACAGCCGCGCTGGAGCATTTCACAGGTCTTTAGAGACCATTAACTTTTTAAAGAGGCTTTGTTCTGTTTCACCTCTTCTGAGGCCCCTGCAGCTCCACTCTATGGCCGGAATCTCTCGGCCCCCAGAGAGCAGAGTCTCTCCGAGTCCAGGCTGCTGCACCGGTGGTGTTTACTGACACTCGAGATTTTTTTTTTAAACTGGTACATGTCTGTAAGGTCCGCGGGCCGCCAAGGAAGGCTTGCCGGCCCGTGGGCGCCCCGCGGGCCGTACTATGAGTACCCCTGCTCTAGGACATTCTGTCATTGGGCTATACTTGGGCTACATCTGGGTGATATTTGGGCTACATTTGGGCTCTTTTGTCTCTGGTGGCCATCTTGGGAGACTGCATGTCAGAATTTTTTAATGAAATAGAAGAGGATTTGAGAAGTCACTCAAATGTGCCCTAATTTTTCTTTCTAAAGTACTAATCATACTTTCTATGCCAAAATGAACCCCCTCATTTTGTTCCTTTTTAAATGAAATGTTTTCAGTCTTACCACTTCATTCCAATCAAGATGGCTTCTGGTGTGCCATACTTTTGTCATAAGTAAGACTGTTAGCGCTCTAGTTGTTCTTTAGAACACTTTGGGACATTCTGTCATTGGGCTATACTTGGGCTACATCTGGGTGATATTTGGGCTACTTTTGGGCTCTTTTGTCTCTGGTGGCCATCTTGGGAGACTGCATGTCAGAATTTTTTAATGACATAGAAGAGGATTTGAGAAGTCACTCAAAATGTGCCCTAATTTTTCTTTCTGAAGCACTAATCATACTTTCTATGGCAAAATATACCCCCTCATTTTTTTCCTTTTTATATTAAATATTTTAAGAGTTACCACTTTATTCCAATCAAGATAGCTTCAGGTGTGTCATACCTTTGTAATAAGTAGGACTGTTAGCGCTCTAGTTGTTCTTTAGAACACTCTAGGACATTCTGTCATTGGGCTATACTTGGGCTACATCTGGGTGATATTTGGGCTACATTTGGGCTCTTTTGTCTCTGGTGGCCATCTTGGGAGACTGCATGTCAGAATTATTTAATGAAATAGAAGAGGATTTGAGAAGTCCTCAAAATGTGCCCTAATTTTTGTTTTTGCAGCACTAATCATACTTTCTATGGCAAAATATACCCCCTCATTTTTTTCCTTTTTATATTAAATGTTTTAAGAGTTACCACTTTATTCCAATCAAGATGGCTTCAGGTGTGCCATACCTTTGTAATAAGTAGGACTGTTAGCGCTCTAGTTGTTCTTTAGAACACTCTAGGACATTCTGTCATTGGGCTATACTTGGGCTACATCTGGGTGATATTTGGGCTACATTTGGGCTCTTTTGTCTCTGGTGGCCACCTTGGGAGACAGCATGTCAGAATGTTTTAATGAAATAGAAGAGGATTTGAGAAGTCACTCAAAATGTGCCCTAATCTTTCTTTCTGCAGCACTAATCATACTTTCTATGGCAAAATGAATCCCCTCATTTTGTTCCTTTTTAAATTAAATGTTTTCAGACTTACCACTTCATTCCAATCAAGATGGCTTCTGGTGTGCCATACTTTTGTCATAAGTAAGACTGTTAGCGCTCTAGTTGTTCTTTAGAACACTCTGGGACATTCTGTCATTGGCCTATACTTGGGCTACATCTGGGTGATATTTGGGCTACGTTTGGGCTCTTTGGTCTCTGGTGGCCATCTTGGGAGACTGCATGTCAGAATTTTTTAATGAAATAGAAGAGGATTCGAGAAGTCACTCAAAATATACCCTAATTTTTCTTTCTGCTGCACTAATCATACTTTCTATGGCAAAATATACCCCCTCATTTTGTTCCTTTTTAAATTAAATGTTTTAAAAATTACCACTTTATTCCAATCAAGATGGCTTCAGGTGTGCCATACCTTTGTAATGAGTAGGACTGTTAGCGCTCTAGTTGTTCTTTAGAACACTCTAGGAGGCTGCAGTAGAACACAAAGGAATCAACTGACAGTCCCTGTCCTTGTTGGATGTACATGTTTTTCTGAGAATGTCAGACTTCATTCTCACATGACTGAGAAAGATAATGTGAATTTACAGAAAATATGCTTTCATTTTAGCTTATAGATCCCCTTCCAAACCATTGTGGGAATAGCATGAGATAATAGTTTTCTTTCAAACATGATTCATGATATCCCAGCAGAAGGTTTTTTCACATGGTAAAATAACCTTAGAACACACCACAATTCCTAAAATGAGTATGGTACCATCAACAAATGATTTATAATGTAACTAAAGTCCTAAAACCCTCTATTAACCACAATGCTTTTTAATGAGGTGCTATCATGTATATTGGTCCCAAGATGGCTGCCAACACTTCTTGGATGAAGTGCTGACAGCCAATCAGATCTCACAATGAGATGTGTGGTTAGGCTCCGCCCAGAAATATATGTGTTTTTGAGGTTAATTTTCGAAAAAAACCACTGGAGCAATTTTCACCAAATATAGCAAAGGCACAACTGCGTACCAGTCCCTACAATTTTGCAAAGTTTGGCGTAATTCTGTTCAGCGGTTCGGGCTGTAGCCGTTACAGAACGTCCTATGGAAATTAACATGGGGAAAACACGTTTTGGGACCCCCCTTTTTTCTCAGCCCCCACTTCAAGAATCCCCCCGAAACTTTCAGGGAAGGAGCGGAGCGGAGCTGGCCAAAGTTTGGAAAATTACACGCAAATTCCTCAACCGGCGCCAAAGTTATTCCCAATAGAATGTTGCGGATTTCCTATGGTAGCTAGGTCCTAACTATATATACCTATTTTATATATATATATATATATATATATATATATATATATATATATATATATATATATATATATATATATATATATATATATATATATATCACAATTCCAAAAGTTCTGCACTGAAGCAAAGAGTCGCGCACTCAAGGATTTCAGTTGTGAAGTTTTTTAATCACCGGATATCGCTACGCGTTTCGACACACCAAGGTGTCTTGATCACACGATAACCATTATCCCATTTTCGACATGTTAAGTACATACTGTGAAAACAATACATGAACATAGAAAAAGGTCTACAACCCTTCAACCATTCAGGTCAATACATTTTCGGCCATATTGGAGTGGAGTCACTCGTATTCAAAGGTAACAGGAAACCCATGTGAGGGATTACGCATATTGTAAATCAACTCAAATTAACTTAAATAAGAGTGAAATTAACCAAGCATACAATTTGCATTGCACTGAAAGTAAATTGATTAGAAATTACTAATCGACATTTCAACCATGTTTAAATGAAACCAATGAGACAATATATATAGAGTCAACACTGTCCGTACTTAGAACCATTGTTCAGAAATCTATACTAGCGGTCTAGTGCCCACTTAGTACTGTGGTAAGGATTAGACTACACAAACCTCGTGCAGTGCCTGAGCCTTTTTTGGCCATACAAAAAAGGCTGCCCACATATTTGATGTTACAGGGACATTCTAGGACGTACACAACAAAGTTGGTGGCGCATGTTAGAAATTGCTTGATCTTTCTACGCACATGGGTACCTGGGACTTCTATTTCTTTGACCATGACACTAGCCGCACATGCCCGGCAGTGTCCACAGTGTCCCTGTAACATCAAATATGTGGGCAGCACCACATGTATGGCCAAAAAACGCGTGCAAGAACATCTTAGAGCCATTACGAACAAAGATGCCAAATACCCCATAGCTAGACATTTTCAAGATGTCCATAATTCTAACAATTCCTTGTTAAGATATTATGCTGTAGAACAAGTGAACATAGGCAGAAGGGGTGGCAACAGGGAACTGGCCCTTAGAAAGAGGGAGTCACGTTGGATCATGGAGCTCGAGACTAGGGCCCCGGGAGGACACAACATGGATGAGGAATTAGCAACTCATCTCCATAATGAATAGGTGTGTTGCGGTGTTGATATGCTTTACCTGTAGATGACCTGTAGTCAGTCTGCTCCTCCTTTATATAGAGTTGATATCTGTGAATCTTGCATAGTTGTCAGAATTTCGTCGTAAACATGTATCTCATGTAATTATTTTAAATCATTTTAATCTTGTATTGTTATGTTTCTTTCAGGAGATTAGGAAGGGGAACTGCACTCTGTCTGACCACCTCACCACGGCCCCACTCATCTCCAGCTTGAATGGAAGAACTCACGTCACTGTGTTTAAAGATAAGACTTTCACTATGGGCACTTTTTCCTTCTTTTTGTGAAACATATATATTTTTTACTTGTCCCTTCGCCATTACTATGGTCATGCATTATCCCCCCCCGGTTGAATCCTTTGTGCACTAGACAGCCAGCATTGGTTCAGTCCTATGTAGTTCAAAATTGGCTACAAGAATTGGTATCAGGGGGGCACTAGACCGCCAGCATACACAATTATATAATTATATAATTTGGTTTTTACCGATTTTGAGGCTCAGGCACTGCACGAGGTTTGTGTAGTCTAATCCTTACCACAGTACTAAGTGGGCACTAGACCGCTAGTATAGATTTCTGAACAATGGTTCTAAGTACGGACAGTGTTGACTCTATATATATTGTCTCATTGGTTTCATTTAAACATGGTTGAAATGTCGATTAGTAATTTCTAATCAATTTACTTTCAGTGCAATGCAAATTGTATGCTTGGTTAATTTCACTCTTATTTAAGTTAATTTGAGTTGATTTACAATATGCGTAATCCCTCACATGGGTTTCCTGTTACCTTTGAATACGAGTGACTCCACTCCAATATGGCCGAAAATGTATTGACCTGAATGGTTGAAGGGGTGTAGACCTTTTTCTATGTTCATGTATTGTTTTCACAGTATGTACTTAACATGTCGAAAATGGGATAATGGTTATCGTGTGATCAAGACACCTTGGTGTGTCGAAACGCGTAGCGATATCCGGTGATTAAAAAACTTCACAACTGAAATCCTTGAGTGCGCGACTCTTTGCTTCAGTGCAGAACTTTTGGAATTGTGATTGAAACTTTCGGCTGAGGGTTTGCCGAATTTTCGCGCCACCTGACTACGGGAGGAGGTCCCAGCAGAACCCAGTGTGCTTTGGAATATATATATATATATATATATATATATATATATATATATATATATATATATATATATATATATATATATATATATATATATATATATATATATATATATATATATATATATATATATATGTATATGTATATATATATATATATATATATATATATATTCAAAACTAAAATACCTAGTGTAAACCCATGGACATCAAATGTACAAACCCTAAACAAAATCAGCTTGAATGTATAAAAGGACCCCATACATAGTTGAAATGGACCAAATTATCATTCAATTTATACATCATTTTCTCGAAATTTGCCATATCGAACATATTTTCGAGCCAAGAATGTAGTCGGAATGACATTGGACCTCCAAAAATGTAGAATGTTATTTTTTTCTAAACTTAAGAGCGGTAGAGAGCCACTTAAAGGCATGAGTGGACATCGGTGGCAATTCCGAAATATTATGTATAAGTGACAAACGGTTTGAAAGAGAGACTTTCATAAAAGAATGAGTTTTCAAATAATTTTCTATCTGAAGCCAAAATGTACGAATGTTGGAACAGTCCCACAATATATGAACAATATCACACCCTGAAATCGCACATCCCCAAGAAAGAGAGTCAGGGCTTAGTTTTGCTGAATGTAACTTACACAGTGACCAATCCCAACGATGTAATATTTTGAAATAATTTAATTTAAAATAAGAGTCTCCTAATCCTTTGTTACAGCTGTCTAGGATGGTATCCCATTCCTCATCTCCAAAATCCACGTCCAAACGTGTGGATCACCATGATTTTAAATTATGGTAAGTTTCAGAAAAAATGAAAAATCAATAAGAATGGCATGGACACCGGAGACTACTCTTAAAATGCTTCCAAGTATGAATATAACATGCAATTGGAGAGTGAGATGATATAGCAGGAATTTGTACCGCATTTAGAGCTAGGGCTGAGTTAAGTTGAACGAATCCGTAAAGGAGTGAAAAAGGCAAATCTAATTCCTGTTGTAAACTGGAAAATGACTTGATAGAATGAGATGGCATACATATATCTGTTATCCTATGTATTTTATCAATTAATTCAGAAAGGCCAATTGAGTATATATCCTTTATATAGAATGTCAGCATTATCTCACACTCGAGCTTGATAATGGAGGTGAGGATGAGTGTTTGTAAAGTTATGAGCTTTCTGCCATGCTACTTGTGAAGAATGAATAATAGGATTCGTGGAATTCTCTCTTGGCTCAGCTCTTTATGGAGCAGAGCTTTGGAGGCACAGGGATGTGTCTTCCCATGAGCTTGTTGAAAATAGTTTTTTGAAAGAGCTGAAGGGGCTTCCCATTAGTATCCCGTTGCTTCCCTTAAGGCTAGGTACGGGGCAAAAAACCTGACAGATGTGGTAGGCTGAAAGCCACTATTATATTGGAATAGGCTCTGGTCTACCCGGAGCTTGCTTCCTATCTGTCAGGCTTGCAGGAAATCTTATAATGTACGGTTGCAAAAGATATTCCATTATTTAAATATATCAGTGTTTTACTCAAAAACATTGGGCTTTGGCAACTTTGAGATGCCTGCGCTGAGATGAAGGCCCAAATTAAGAATGTCTAACGGCAATATAAACTAAACCTGTTACCTGCTCAGTCACAAGAAGTAACTTTAACTCTGACCTTCTTCCAATGGAAAGATAGTTACGGGCTAGACCGTTTACTGGATGATATTGAGGCGTGGATGATATAGAGCCGGTAGCTGTAAGGAAACTTTATCTGCAGTTCAGGTATGGGTCTCTACCCCTCCTTTCCTTTACCCCCAGATGGAGGGCTGATTCGTGTGTGTGCCTGCTGCCTCTCAGCAAGTGAAACAGTCCCAAATGTTCTATTCCTTTGCCCTGAGATCATGGCCCTACAAATCTGTATATCCGACCATTGTGTCATAACCTTGGGGACAGGACATGGAGAGAAGCCCTTAGAATCCTTAAGTGTGATCCCACCCACTATGTAGTATTCGCAGTTTCACGTTTCGTGCTGGCTATGTGGAGGAATAGGTAAAATTATATGAAAAGAATCATTGCCTAGTTTCTTTGTGGTGTAAATAATTAATCAATTAAAATGTTTATTGTTTTTTTATTGTTTCATACTTCTTATATGGACTTTAATGATGTATTTATGCTTAACTGTATTTATTCATTTTACCATGATTAAAATTGTCTTATCTGTACCAATTCTGCACTTTGATTGCATACAGCTGAATTCCAGGTTTTATTGTTTTAAAATTGTATTCTCTCAACCACTGTATCATATATCTCAGTGAGTATTCTTGAGCTGCCCATACTAGAAAATAATACAGATAATCCGGGTGACATAGCGGACACTTAATGAGTCCACCCCTAGGGACTTTGCTGAGGTTTGTGTTCCTTTGGCTTTCGCCTTAATATTGTGACAGCTTTTTGACAATGGATGTATTCTGATTGCAATTGTTTTATATATTTACACTGTTATGAGCTGTAATTTGGATTTATTATGTTTCTATGTATATAAAAATGCGTTTGCACTGTGCACTTTTATGGTTCATCAAACCGAAATAAAGTTGATTGATAAGGAATTTGTAAACGCAAATCTTTTGGTAAAATAAATTGCTAAATCCAAATCAGATTGAAGGATTTATGGGTACATCATAGCCAATAACTGTGTATTCCTGTGAGTGGGCAGCATGTTAATAGAGTGAGCCAATCGTTGCGGAATTCAGTAAAATTCCAAATGAGGATGGCGCAGGCTCCCCTTTTTTGATGAGGAGTGTAATTTGGAACTGCTTAAACAAGGTCTATCACCACTCCATACAAAACAGTAAATCATGGATGTTAGCGGTTTATAGATAGATCTCGGAATGGAGAGTGGAATCATTCCAAAAACATAATTAAATTTGGGAGTCGTATTAACTTTTATAGTCTGTACCTTACCCCATAAGGATACATTTAAGAGTGTCCATTGTTGAAATTCTCTTTGGTTAATTATAAGATTTAAATTATCTGTAATCATATGCCTGTCCTTATTATGTTGTGTATCTGGTTTCCAGCTCTATCAATGATTGGGTAAATAGTGACTTTCCAGTCTCCTCCAATCAACACACGTGTATTTCCAAATACTGCTTATCTGCTAAACTTGGACATAAAGGTAAATTTAGGATCTGTAGGGGCATATTTGAACTCACTATTAGAAAAGTAATGCAAATTTGGAGTTTAACAAAAATATAAAGACCCTCATTGTCTTCCCATGTTTGTAGTATTTTGTAAGGTAGGTGTTTACTTAAACAAATAGCAACTCCACATTTTCAAGACAACGTGTGTGTCAGAGGATTTGGGGGAAATACGTGCATGAATTATTTGATCTACTCAATCACAGATTAATTTTCTACTTTCTAAAGATGCAAGATGAGCCTCTTCCAATAAGGCTATATCCGGTTTGTTATGCCCAATATAAGTCAGTATCTTATTTCGTTTAGCAAAATGTATCAATCCATGTACATTAAGGATACCATTTTCAAAAGATTCGATTTGAGTAGGATGCATGGAAAAAATAGATTATTGGGAATAATAGATAATGGGTTAATGTAAATAGATGTACACTAATATAATGTTAATATGAGTATGAGATGATTTAGGAACAACAAAAATCAATGTCGAAGTGATTCAAAAATAGATATGGCGTAGAGCTTATGGAAGAAATATAAATATAGTGATAAAAAATAAGTCCAATAACAAGTATTTTGACTACGTAGAACAAGCTTCGAACTTTGTAAACTTTCAAAACTTTAAACTGGGTTGAGCGCGTAAAGCGGCACGAGAGAAAGGAACACAAGACCGAAGGTCTTGTAAATAAACAATATAAACAGTAATCGTAGAAACAAATACAATAAACGTATATACTAATTAGGAGTATAAGGCAATCCAATTACATAAATGTAGTATTTATCAGAGTTAGTAAATTAATGGCAATATCTATGTCAAATATAATAAGCATAAAACATGAAAGATACTGTACGTCAGAAAAATGAAGAAGAAAGGAAAAGAAAGTAAAAAAAACAACTGTAGAGACGGAAAGAAGATTAAAGAAGAGGATGAAGAGAAGAAGAATGGCATTTAAATCCAGTTAAGAGGAGTAATATTATGTAAAAAGAAAAGACACTATTGAATAGTAACATGATCAAGTCTTCAATGGCACTTTCGATTTGTCTCTTTGTTGCAGACCCTTCCCAATTCTGGATTTACTACCAGAAGACCATTCACGAGAACAGTTTCCCAGCTACGAAAATCGCGAGAGTCTGGAGAGAGACCACCACTCAAATTCTGAGTTGTTGCAGAGGCTGTAGATTTATGTTCCATTCCTGAATCAATGTCTTCTAAATAGTTAAAAAAAGATTCTACTTCGTGAGGATCAAAACATTCCTTAGTCTGTCCTTGATACGTTGCAATCATAGTCACTGGTTCCAAAAGGCCATATTTGATGTCCCTTTTCTTTAACCTAGGACGTAAAGTCAAGAATATTTTCCTCTTGAGATTAGTAGGAGCAGAGAAATCAGCAGTAATGGTTATCTGTGTACCACCATAATTGTATGGACCATGTTTCCTTGCAGCCATTATGATTTGATGAGCCTGCTGATGACGGAAGCAACAGCCAGAATATGTTGAGGTTGAGAGGTATGAGAAGAGATTTTTGAGCGCACATGATGCGCAAGTTGAAATTCGCTTTGAGGGGAGAAAGTATGCTTTGTCAGGCTGGGAATCAGATTAGTGAGAAAATGCATCATATCTTCTCTCTCTCATTGGTTCTTGAAGACTATTAATTCTAATATGTCCCTTCTTCTGCGATCTTTCAAGTTATTTGTCATTTGCTGGAGGTACCATATGTCATGACCATCCTCCTGTAATTAATCAAGTCGAGATTCGAGCTCAGACAGACGGCCTTCTACTAATGGCATACTTAAGGGAAATTGAGCAACCTTGCCCCTAAGAGATTCTACTTCCTGAATGTTCGCGGATACTGCATTATGAATCAAAGATATTGGATTTGTAATGTCTAAAATTTCTTTAAGTAAAGTATCAATTGCTTTCACAGGAATTTCTTGAGAGGTTGCCATATCGAGAAGTGGAGCGTATTAGATGGAGCTGCTGCGAGGGCCTCACTATATGACAGATGTCTGGTATGCTTAAATTTTGACAAAGAGATATGACTGGCTTCAAATAAAACACAGAGTTGTCTCACTTATACTGGTTCTATACCAGAATAAGATCTTTCGGAGAAATGGAGTACATATAAAGCACTAAATCGAACTAGCTGAGTATTAAGTATGTTCACCAGTACATTGAACTAAGAGGCAAGGTGATTCCCAGACAAGCCTCTCTCCCCTCAAAGTGTTCTTCCCACCAAACCTCAACACTATGGCAGCAATCAGCTCCATTCAGTTTCAGCATATCAAGTAACAGCAAAAGCCATGCATGAACAGTAATCACACGTTAAAGAGACCCATTGGAGCAACAACTATCATCCCTAATGTATTGAACTGAGAAGCAGGGTAGTTTCCAGAGAAGTCACTCTCCTCTCAAAACGTTATGCCACCACTCCTCCAGGTATGCAAGTGTCAATATATTAAATGTCCAATAAAGTCATGTGTGAGTAGAACTTATAAGGTCCAAAATCAAAAAGGCTCTTCTGGAAGGCTTGCTAGAAAAGAAAAATAAATTACTCCTTTTATCATAGAAAAATTGAAGAGAAAGTTCCCAGATGATTCCATGTATTGTGGAATAAAGACCATAAAATAGATGCCCTTCCTCACACACATGTCAAGTGACTGAAGACTACAGGGAAAATCGCTGGTTCCCAATCAAATAGAAACAAGCCTGCTCGGATGAACAAAGCATGCATGTGCAAGCAATTACTCACAGTAGCTGAGAGATCGCGCCACATAATCATTTGAGAGATTCCAGTACCTCACCTCAGTAGGTACGTAGAGTGTGATCTTCTCCATGCTCTTTGTTTCCTCTGGTTGCTGTGCTGCAAACAAGCATTGCCTCCCTCAACTTGAGACTTTAGTCCTTAAGGAACTGTTTTAACTCCACTGCAGACGTAGCCCCCAGTGTGTCTTGCTTTAGTTTAAATAGGTCTAGGGCGATAATATCCTTTTTTTCTAAAGAAGCTGCTGCTCAATGAATAGTTTACTCCAGAGTAGCTTTCTTAAGGATCAGTCCTCCGAGTGTAGCAAATGGTATCCCTAAGGGATAACAGCCATCAAACCAACACCTGGAATAGGTGGATAGACCCATTTCATGATGGAGCACACTTACGGAGGATAAGCAATACAAGCCGCAATGTTTACAGAGGATTTTGCCCTTGATAGAGTTCATGAATGACCAGCGATCAGTTCTCACAATCTCTGTTGCATACAATAGACTTAACAAGATTTTCAGGTGAAACAAAAGGAAACGTGTGTAAAAGTGTCTCCTACTGTGAACGTTATAAAACCTTCTCAAACCGTTTTCTAGAAACGTAATCCTTCTCTGATAGGCTAGCACTATACAACTTCTCCAGGTAAACGTAGTTTTTGGCTACCTCCTTTTTTTCTTTCCCCAAATGTCAGCTAAAATGTGTTTTCATTAAATTATGCTTTCCTTTAAATATTTTTACACATAAACTACAGGAGGGTACCCGTAAACCCAGTTGAGACCTGGGTAGATAATGTTTAGCTAACAACATTGTCTTAACAGGTGACAATTTTACTTTCAAGAAAGCATGCGCATAAAAGTTGCAAAAGGAAGGAGACAAGGAGCCAAAAGTAGTTATAGCAGTTAAATGCAAGAACTAGTCTGTATTAAGCATAGCAAAAATAAGGAAGGACAAAAATGTACCTGTAACCTGTACAGACTTGTGCACATTAGTGCACGTGAAAAATAAAGTGAATGGCACAAGTGACAAATGGAAAACTATATATTAAATGTTAGTATCTTGCTCTTGGGATATATATATATTTTTCCTGCAGGAACATGTAACTAAAATACCATCCTATGTACAAGACACGGGAGATTTCCTACGGAAATAAAAGGTACAATATGGCAGGAGGATTTAATACTCATCACGCTTGACGTGACTTCGCTCTATACGAGCATTAATCATCTTGACGGCCTAAAGCCATTCAGTACTTTTTGGATAGGAGACCACTACATTGTTACACACACAATAAGATGCTGTTAAGCATGATTGAAATATGTTTACAGAACAACTTTTTCATGTTTCAGCAAATGTGTTTCCAGCAAACAAGAGGGGTGGCGATGGGATCCTGCTTCTCCCCTAGTTATGCTTGTTTGCATATGGGACTATGGGAGAAGCAGGTTCTCGAGGTCCTACATGCGGAGACACCACGTGACCATGTAGTTTGCCTGTACAGGTATATAGACTATTTGTTTATTATCTGGAAGGGGGAGGAAAGTTTGGCATGTTCTTTTATTGAGGATCTTAACAATAATTCTTTGAACTTGCAGTTTACCTCAAACTTGAGTACCACTTCAGTGAATTTTTTAGATGTAAAGGTTTACATTGATAATAACATCATTCAAACCAGGCTACATCGCAACAAGGCCACTGCAGGTAACACCATACTGCACGCCTCGAGTCACCATCCCAAACATCTAATCCACAGCATCCCCTACGGGGAGATGATGCGTATTAAGAGAATTTGCAGCAGACAGGAGGATGTTAAAAAGGCGCAGGAAGCATGTCGGTTGCGCTTCCTGGCTAGAGGCTATTCTGATAAAGTTATTAAAGCAGCTATAATTCGCACTGAGGCTCTATCTAGAGAAGAGGCTCTCATCACAAAAAGACATGAAGAGAATAACTAGCCCCTTGCCTGTACCTGAAACAACCAGACTGATTGTGACGTTCAGTAAACAGCATCATGCAATTCGCAACAACATGGGTAAACATTGGGCATTGATCAAAAATGACCCTAGTCTCAAAATGGGATCTGATCCATCTCCCACCATTACTTACAGGAAAGCAGCCTCTATGCAAAACAGCTTAGTGAGCAGTAGTCCAGAAGTCTTGGCTAAGACAAACTGGCTCAGCTCCTGCACAGGATTTTGTAAGTGCACTTCCTGTAAGGCATGCAAATATGGGGTTAATAGGACATCTTACTCCACCCCTTTTTCTGACAAGAGTACTCCAATTTCTAAATACCTCACTTGTAAAACGGAGTATGCCATAAATGTACTGGAGTGCCCCTGTGCCTTGAGATATGTATTGAGTACAAAACTTCCTGTGCACAAAAGGGTGCTCCAGCACATGAGTTCAATCACCAACTGCGACGCAGCCTATCCAGTCGCTAGACATTTTAACGACTGCCATAAGAGAGACTTGAAACTCTTAAAGTTTTATGTAATTGATGCAGTCATGCCTCTCAGGAGGGGGGGCAATAGGGAGGGGATCCTACGCAAACTCAAAACACATTACATTTTGAACCTGGACAGTAAATACCCTACAGGTCTCAATGCTAGCGAGGATTTCTACACATGTCTTTAGGTTGGTGTGACTGTTATACAATATTGCCCTAGTATTCACGTACTCTATTTACATTGTTATGTAGGTCTGTTGCCAAATATTGGTTAATAATCACAACTATGAACAAAAATAATTTTTTATTTTTTGTCCATATGTATGTCTTTTCTGTTTATGTAAATATTGGTTAATGTTTAACTTAATATTGCATAATTTGCACATGATTCAAAAAATTCTTTGCACAAGCTTGGGTTGCACTATAGAAAACATGCACATTTTGCACTTTATTGCGAGCATCGTCGAATGACTGCCAAGTTAGGGCTGATATTAGGTTTATTGTCTGGAATTTATTGCATAATTCTAAATATTGGATGGATTATGCACAGGATATGGTAATTTAATTTTGCCTCATCAATATGTATTTTACAGGTATGCACAAGAATAGCCAATACGTTTTTGCATTGTTGATGATAAAGTGGATCTCTGTCTTTAATTAAGTCTATTTTAGAATTACCACCTTCAATGCTACAGCAATTCATCCCGGATGCTGCACTCCCTTGAATCCCATTGTTCATGACGAGCTCAGCTCGTCATGAGCACACGAGCAGTGTACTGCATGACGAGCTGAGCGCGCCATGAGCATGGAAGGTGTTAATTTCTACTTTTATTCAAACTATGTTTACGTATGAAAATAATTTATCATGTGTAAATAGGCTATTGTGGTTTTAAAACAATACTGATTTTAAAACTAAAGGTGACTTCCAGAAATGTATTGCCTTTATGTCTATGATGACGCTCTTTGTAGCATTTTGCACTGTCACTTTAAAAAGCCTGAGAACCCTCCATAGCGTGTCATGTGATCAAGGGCCGTTGGGGCTCGAAACGCGTCATTGCGGAGGTGCGGGGACTAGCACAATAAAACTATAGCACCTTCAAGTTCTGGGTCCGCTGTCGTCTTTGGAATGGATGGTTGATGACTGTTTGCTGCATATATATATATATATATATATAAAGATATAGATATATATATATCGCAAAGAAAGCACTCCTTCCACTTCCACTGAAACGGCGGCGAAGAAAGAGAAACAAACCACTTCTTCTCTCAAGCAAGATGTTTATTTACAGCCTAGCAGCAGTCAAACAGATGACGCGTTTCGGGCTTTGGCGCCCTTGTTCACAATATATATATATATTTTAAATGTTCAGAATTGGAGTTGATCTAGCCTCTTTTGCAGACCATTGTGGCTACAGTTTAGTAGCACTATATCATCTGCGTATAGTAAGCAACTTATTACTTTACCACCTTTTAGGGAGTCACCCTTGACTGACACAAGGGCTGCTGGCAGACCGTGGGCATACAGAGAAAACAGCATAGGGGCTAGGAAGCACCCATGTTTTCGACCATTATTGGAATCTAGTTTTGTAGAAAGACCAAGGTTTCCTCCTAGCAGGACTTTAGACCAACTCAAAGTGTGTAGTGCTACTATTAGATTCAACAAAAATTGGGGGGGTGGGGCAAAAGATGCTAATTTCTTCCAAAGGGTAAGTCTGTCGACCCGGTCAATTGCCGTGAAGGCAATGAAAGCTGCATGTACAAATTGACTTCCTGCCCATACGTATTTTTCAGTATTATTTATTTATTTAGGAGTTTTATATAGCATTGGCAAGACCCGAGGGTACCAGAGAGCTTTACAGCATTGCATGTACATTACAAACAGCAAGTATAATCACATATCTGAGATAAGCTCAAAATAAGCCAATGATTGCGCATGAGGGAGGAAATAGGGGAGGGATACAGGAAGAACTAAAGGTTGATTTTTTTTCTTGAAGGCCGATTGACCTTCTCTTTAGCTGAGATGTTTGTTGAGGAGTAAATGCTTGAATAATTGCAATAGTGTCTTGTGTGGCATATTTCGGTCTGAGCCCAGCTTGTTCCCTTGGGAGGATCATTTTTCCGCGAACCCAACTTTGTAAATGGACTAAAATACTTTTTGCAAATATCTTGCCAGCAGCATCCAGCAGTGCTATTTGCCGATAATTATTCAGGAGAGAGCTATCCCCTTTCTTATATAGTGGGATGAGGCTCTCCATTAAATCTCTGACAGAATATCGCGGACATAATATCGACCTACAAAACATTGACGCTGGAGTATCGAATGCAAGTATATCGACACCCTATCTACAACATGGTAAGTACAAAAATATTGAAACCTAAATAAAGATGTTAAAAATATCGTAATTAAAAATATCGGGTTTTTTTCTGTAAAAAAAAAAGTAAAATAAATTAAATAATACTTATAAATAAAATAAACATATTTAATAATGTTTAAAATTAATAAATAATACATATTGAATAATAACACTTTAAAAAAACATAACATATAATATGTACTTACCTAATAATACATTTTATTAATTATTTTAATTACTTATAAATTATTAAAATATACTAAAAATTACAAAAATATCTACACCCATAAAATAATAACATAAATAAAAATAAACAATTATGTTTAATAAATTAAAAAAATTAAATATACTTTCAATATTTTAAAACTTATTTAAATACATTATCTAAAATAATACAAAAAATATTAAATACATAAATAAATAAAACAACTATTTAAAGTCCAAAAAAAAACGACAGTAATGAAAACATTGGATGGCGTAGAATGTAAAATTACTATTCCCACTCCAGAGAGTGCAACAGTAGGGAAAGCGTTGGATAGAGTAGGGGTAAAAATTACTATTCCCACTCCAGAGAGTGCAACAGAAGGGAAAGCGTTGGATAGCGGGTGGATAAAAATTACTATTCCCACTCCAGAGTGCAACAATGGGGAAAGTGTTGGATAGCGTAGGGGTAAAAATTACTATTCCCACTCCAGAGAGTGCAACAGAAGGGAAAGCGTTGGATAGCGTAAGGGTAAAAATTACTATTCCCACTCCAGAGTGTACAACAGTAGGGAAAGCGTTGGATAGCGTAGGGGTAAAAATTACTATTCCCACACCAGAAAGTGCAACAGTAGGGAAAGCTTTTGATAGCGGGTGGGTAAAAATTACTATTCCCACTTCAGAGAGTGCAACAATAGGGAAAGCGTTGGATAGCTTAGGGGTAAAATTACTATTCCCACTCCAGAGAGTGCAGCAGTAGGGAAAGCGTTGGATAGCGTAAGGGTAAAAATTACTATTCCCACTCCAGAGAGTGCATGAGTAGGGAAAGCATTGGATAGCGTAGGAGTAAAAATTACTATTCCCACTCCAGAGAGTGCAACAGTAGGGAAAGTATTGGATAGCGTAGGGGTAAAATTACTATTCCAACTCCAGAGAGTGAAACAGCAGGGAAAACGTTGCATAGCGTAGGGGTAAAAATTACTATTCCCACTCCAGAGAGTACAACAGTAGGGAAATCGTTGGATAGCGTAGGGGTAGAAATTACTATTCCCACTCCAGAGAGTGCAAAAGTAGGGAAGGCGTTGGATAGCGTTGGGGTAAAAATTACTATTCCAACTCCAGAGGGTGCAACAGTAGGGAAAGCTTTGGATAGCGTAGGGGTAAAAATTACTGTTCCAACTCCAGAGAGTGCAAAAGTAGGGAAAGCATTGGATAGCGTAGGGGTAAAAATTACTATTCCAACTCCAGAGGGTGCAACAGTAGGGAAAGCGTTGGGTAGCGTAGGGGTAAAAATTACTATTCCAACTCCAGAGGGTGCAATAGTAGGGAAAGCGTTGGATAGCGTAGGGGTAAAAATTACTATTCCCACTCCAGAGAGTGCAACAGTAGGGAAAGCGTTGGATAGCAGGTGGGTAAAAATTACTATTCCAACTCCATAGAGTGAAACAGTAGGGAAAACGTTGGATAGCGTAGGGGTAAAAATTACTATTACCACTCCAGAGAGTGCAACAGTAGGGAAAGCGTTGGATAGCGTAAGGGTAAAAAATACTATTTCCACTCCAGAGAGGGCAACAGTACGGAAAGCGTTGGATAGCATAGGGGTAAAAATTACTATTCCCACTCCAGAGGGTGCAACAGTAGGGAAAGCGTTGGATAGCGTAGAATTTAAATATAACATACTTATAAATAATTTTTATATTTAAAATAATGTATAATTAAATTTTAAAATGAATCTACATCATTTACAAACAATTAATAATTATTAAAAGCAATTACATTTGAATAATTAATTAACAATAAATTAACAACAAATACCAATAAATATTAATTAATAAATATTACTCACCAAATAATAAATATTAAACAATAAAATATTTTTCATTACAAAAAATATTATTTAAAATTAATTCACATTTAAAAATTATTAAACAATAAAATTATTTTTACACCAAATAATACTTTTTATAAAACATTGATTACCAATTAATTACAAATATTTTCCAATTAATAAAATAATTACCAATTAAAAATATTAATTGCCAATTAACAACATTATTAAACAATTAAATAATTAATTACCAAGTACAAAAATGATTTCCCAATTACAAACATGAATTACCAATTAAAAAAATTAAATAACAATTAAAAACATTAATTACCAGTTAAAAAATAAATTATCAATTTAAATAATTAATTGCCAATTAATAATTAATTATAAATAAAATAATTATCCATAACAAAAAAATTATATAAATCATTAATTAATTACAATTAAACTACTTCCCACCCAATTCCCCTATAAACCCACAACCCGCTACAGAAATAAAAATAATAATTAATTAAAATTAATTTATAATTTCTAAAAATTACTAATTTAGTATATTTAAATTACTTCCCACCCTATTCCCCTATAAACCCACAACCCGCTCCAGTACTAAAACATAAAATTTACTTAAAAATAACCTTATTATTATATAAAAATAATACACATATAATTAAAAAAAAATACTTAACAAAAACATATTACACATACATAATTAAATACATAAAAATAATACAAATATCTATATTAGTAACATCAAAATTAGTTACATCGATATATATGCTATCGATATAACTATCTTTGATAATACTTACATCAATATAAATAAATTCGATATTACTTACCTTAGGGTCGATATTCTGTCCAACGATATTCTTGACATCGAAATTCTGTACCTTCGATATTTCCAACTTGATATTTGTGTAAGTCGACAATTAGGAATCGATATTTAGACTGTGCACCTCTCCATTAAGGCGCGACCTCCAAGTGCCCATAGCAGTGTTTATAGGTGGGAGCTAAGAAAACAAATCAAAGACAGGGCTCTTTTTAAAAAATTTAATTGAGGCCTCATCCAGGCCCATTGCGCTGGAGCATCTGGATTCTGTGAGGTATGATTTCATCAAGCCTGCACTGCAATGTTGGAAATATCAGGCTTTAGCTCTCCATGATGAATTACTTCAGGGTCTTCGCTGTTTAGAGCATTCAAGGCTTGGCTGTATTGGACCCATTCAGTGTTGCTGATTGGGATCACCTTTGCCACCGTTCTTGCTTTGCAGGTTTTTGCAATTAGAGACCTGAACTTCTGATTGTTGTTTGAGACCACAGCTTCCCTCAGGGCAATCCATTTATGTTCTGCTTGAGTTTTTTTAAATTATATATCTATGTCTTTGTCTTTTATTCTTTAGCTTCTTAATTACTTTTTCCCTTAGAGATGTATCAAATAAAAATTGGGAACTTGTTATTTGATATAAAGCCCTTGTTATGGTTCTAAGGGTAAAAGATTTGTTGCCGGAGGGGTGACGCTTCATGCGGGACTTGCCAGAGTTAGACTTGAATCTACTTTCTTTCTGCCTGGAAAAAATTCCTAACCATTGCGAAAATGTATCTAATAGGCTGGGGGAGGAACACCTTACCTCCTTGATTGTCCTATTGAGGAGAGTCTTTACGACAGGCTAGTCCCGTCCCAATAAGGCCACTCTTTCTTATTAACAAATTCCAGGAGGGTCCCCTGGTTATTCCACATGGAAGATTCTTCAAGCAATATATCTATATTGAAAGAAATTATATTTTGATCTCTCAACACATTGTTGATGACACTTAGTTTGGGAAATAATCCAAAACAGGTATAGGATGTAAATACGTAATTGAAGTATATGAGTAACTATTGTAAGTATAGTTGGCGGGTATGTCAGAGTTAATTATACCTTTGGTGATGACACCATCATTTTTGCCGAGGAATTCTAATAGAATTCTCCTCCTGAAAGTCAAGCTTATTTGTTTCCGGAAAAGATGTACCCGGAATGTTCATGGTTTCCTCTTTCCCTTCTTCAGTTTCTGAGTTACATAGTTTGGATTTCAGATTCTCCACAATTAAGACATGGGGCTCCTCCTCCTTAATAATTATGTGGGCGATATAGGTAAACAAGTTTTTGGCCAGCTTGTTGTATTTTGCACTGGAAGGCGAATATTGACCTGAGATATTTACTACATATATCTTTTAAATCATCGGGGCAACTGTGTAGAATGTAGTAGTAGTAGTAGCTTTATTCGATAAAAAAAAAACATATCATAAAAGCATTTACACATCTTTTAAAAAAAAACATTTTTACAACAATCATCAACATAAAAACATTTCATATCCAGAACAGCATATTAGGTGGATAGGCCCATTTACTGGATTAACAGTTTTCTTGCAGTTCTTAGACGCCAAGCCCACCCCAAGAATTTTGCCATGCAAATGGAAAAGAAGGGTCTAGCATCTGTACGTAAAATACGCAGGGCTTCCAAGTGAGAGCGAGTTCCCAAACTTCTGCAGAGGGGCTTCAACCACCTACGTCTCGGGGCTACATAGACACTGCATTCGAACAACATGTGGGGCACAGACTCTACCCTTAGATCGCAAAAGGGGCAATGGGGTACAGTTTGAGCGGGCGGTTTCCATGTGGAAGTAAACTCACATAATGGAAGCACCCCCAACCTGAACTTGATGTACAATGCTCTGTCCCTCGGGTTCTGAATGGTGTCTAGATAAGGTTCCCTTAGCGGTAACTCCTTGGCTGACAAAAACAAAACTACAGATTTACAATGGGTTGTGGATCGTGCCCTCTCACTGTCTACCCATGCCCAATAGACCTTCTTTAGCTGTTGTTTCGTGGGTACAGATTTAGTGGACCAAGCCTCTCCTAGGCCTAATTTGTAGAGCAGCTTTTTAACCTCCCTAAGCCAGATGATCTTGTGAGAGCCCGGTAATGACAAAATGTCGGATAAGGCATCTGCGTAACTACTTAATTCCTGCACATTCCAGATTCTGGACCATAACAGGAGTGGGCGTAGTTTCGCTTGGTCGCAGATTGCCCGGGTACCTGCATCTATCAGCAATGGAATTGTTGGTGTGCTGTGGGGCAAACCCATTAGGTCTTTGTGAAAGTTGTTCTCAAGGTGGGCCAGAGTGTCAACTTTTTGAGTGCCCCAAAGCTCAGCACCGTAAAGTGCCGCACTTACAACCCTTGCCCTATAGATATCTAGGGGAGCCCCAATAGGTTTTGATGATGATGCTCGCTGCTCCTTGAGCAGCGCACCTGCCACCCTTTTGTGGGTAAGGAAGACTTTTTGGTGGTGTGACTTCCAGCTCATAGTATCACTGATGCGTATACCCAGGTAGTCAAATTCTTTCACGCGATCAAGTGGAACGGAATCCAGGACCGGGGGATAAACAGATTTTTTTGGCGGGTTAAGGACTAAAAACTTGGTTTTGCCTATGTTTATTGCCAAACCCCTTTCGTTGCAGAAGGTTTGAAACCTAGAAAGCAACGATTGGATGCCCATCGGTGATTTTGAAATTAGGAGGGTATCGTCGGCGAACAGAAGCGTTGGGATCTTCCTTCCAGCCAGGGTGGGTGCATCTGATGGTTGTTGTAGGAGATGCTCCACCACTCCATTAATATAAAGAGAGAACAGAGTGAAGGCAAGCACACACCCCTGGCGGACGCCTCTGTCCACGGGGATACGAGATGTTTTCTCTCCCTGTCTACCCCATCTAATTTGGGCAAAATTCCTATCGTGGAATTTAACAAGCAGCGACAGCAAATAGGGGGGGAGGCCTAACCCGTCGAGGACGTTCCATAGGAGCGTGCGTGGTACCAGGTCGAAGGCAGTCCGTAGGTCAATGAAGACTAGATACAGACTGCCCCCTCCCAGCACCACCACTTTCCAATAGATCATTAGAAGGCGGAACGTCTGCTCGATTGTGCCTGTTCCTGTTCTGAAGCCTGCTTGGAGATCTGGCAGGATGTGATTTTCATCTGCCCACTCAATGATCCTGCCCAGTACCACCTTCCCTGCTACCTTTTGAGAAGAATCCAATAAGCTAATTGGGCGGTAGTTCGCTGGGTCGTCCCTAGAGCCTTTTTTAAAAATAGGTACGACCTCAGCGCCCCTCCAAGAGTCAGGAAAGACTCCACCCAACATCACTTCATTCAGAAGCAAGGCGATTAGTCTACTCCAAGGAGATGGGTAGTTCTTAATTAGATCTCCTGGGATTCCATCCGGACCCGCTGCCTTGTTCGGGACAATGCATTGGATTGCTCTTTCTACTTCTAAGTTGGTAAATAGGCCATCATAGCACGGGAAGTTAGTTGTAGGACCCATAGATGGGCAAGCTACCTGGGCTGGACCTGAGGGAGCAGAGTACAGTTGTGAAAAGTGTTCGAACCATGCACCCCCTGTAATGTTGCAGGTTAGCTGCTGGTCTATGGGCTTTTCCCTAGATCTTAATAGGTCCCAAAACCTCTTGGCATCCTTACTAGTGCTGGCCTCTACTAGATCTCCCCAGAAATTAGAATCATAAATCTGTTTGGCTTCAGTTATGATTTTTTTATAAAATTTTCTAGCAGCCCTAATAGCAACTGCATCTTTAGACTTTAATGTCACAACAAGTTCCTTCTTGGCCTCACGACATTTTGGGGTATACCACTTGTCTGACTGTTTAGGCAATGATTTTGAGATACCCCTTCGTGTGGTTTGGGGAACAATAAATAAGTCACTTAGTGCCAGCACAGTCTTAGTGAATAGAGGTAGGATCTTGTTATCGTTTTGGTTAGAAGTGATCATCCGGGACTCCACCTCTTCCAAAATTGTTCCGGCTTGGGCAATTCTTGTATCATCTGCTAAGACTTTGGCCCACTTTAACCGCCTGCTGCAATTTGTAGGGACTATTTCATGGGAGGATTTCCACTTATGACCGGTTAGGCCTTGCCTTTCAGCCTGCCAAGGGGATGAAATAGATAGCGATAAGGGGTTGTGGTTGCTATCACCCGACACTATAACCTCCATATCTAGATGGTGTTGCCAGAGGTTGTAATTAAGCATGATATAGTCAATCCTAGACGTGTGATCTTGTCTGTTATAGGTGTGGGCGCCCATATGGTCAGATTTGGATCGGCCGTTTGTCGGTCGCAAGTTAAGCTCCATGCACAGGGCATTGATCTCTATTGCATTTTGCGACCATTTGGGGATCGGGGCAAGATTCAAAATGGGAATGCCTCTCCTGGTGTCCTCCTCAAAAGTGTCCAAGATATCTTCATTGGCCAAGGGCTCAAAACAGCAGTTGAAATCCCCAACAAGCAATATATGGGAATCCGTATCACAGGCGGCCAGATTGCGGTTTAGGCCTGTGGATGGTAAATGGGATGCACCGCCTTTGGCACCCCTCAGGTAGATGTTAAAGACTTCCAATCTTTTTCCCCCTTTGTGTGTTACCGTTAGCCACTGGAGATCCGAAGATTGGGTGTTTCTTTCTTTTACCCTAAAGCCTAAAGCAATACTAATCCATATTATAAGGCCGCCTGACGGACGACCTTTGGATCCTTGTTCCTGGACTGCGGGGATAAAAAAAGTGGAGAATCCCACTCGGTGTCTTGGCTCCAAACACCAGGTTTCCTGTAAGAGGCAGATGTGGAAGGGTTCCAGGAAGTCACTCCATTCGGGGATGTCAAAGTTGCGACCAAGACCAGCCACATTCCAAGATAGAATTTTTAGGACAGAGTCAGCTGGTGGAAAAGCCCTGATGTGGTCAATAGTCATCGGCATAGGAGAAACAGTCGCACCCACAGATTTTGAAGACCTCACAAGCGACTCAGTTTGCGGGAGATTGGAAGACACATAGGGGGCAGGGCAGGAAGGATCCAAATGTTCAAGAGAAGTGGATGCAGGGAGGGTCACACAAAGCGGATTTGGCCAATCTTCCCTGTTACAATTTGCTATTATGTCCAATGACATTGTCACACCATCAACCCTTGCGTTGCTGGATCGTCCTACTCGGCTTGTTGCAGATTCAGGGGCAGCACAATCAGTGGAATGATGCCTTCGCGAAGTTAAGAATACCTTTCGAGGTTGCTTGGTTGCTTGCACACGGAGTCAATCCACCTCCTCTAGACCACCAAATCTGTTATAGGTAGAGAGGCCATTCCAGTGTAGCAAGGTCTCCCTGTGGCCCCGGGACTTATTCGGCCGTTGATGGTGCTGAACCAATGTCCAATTGTCCCCCTGATTACAGCTAGGTCGGGGAGGATAGAAAAAGGATAATGGCTTGGGTTTGACTAAGGAGTCATCATTACTGGGCCAACTGCAAATGTAGTGCGCCGTGTGTGGATCTTCGAAGGTCACTACTATGCAGTCCCCCGGACTGGATTTCAACGTTGGCCCTACCCAGGGGGTTCTGCGAACCATCAATACCCTTTCTGCCATTGGGGATAGGTCTGTTGACATCTAACCAGTGCATTATTTTATTTTTAAGTGACCAGTGGTTTTCAAATTGGCCATTACCTAACGTTGGAACACCCGTCAGTACAACGACATAGTCGTTTGCCTCTGGGGGGAGGTCAATATAGCCACCTCTAAAGTTGTCTTTAACTGGGGGGACCTGAATTTCACTGGGGACCGGTCTAGTTGATGTTTCGTGTTTGGGGTTTTGCGAGTTACGTGTGGAGCCTCGTGGAGGTGCCTTTGGTTTAACACGAGCTTGCTCTACCGTGACTGTCCTTGGTTTGGGAACAGGTTTTATTGTAGGTGGTGCTGAAGGGGAAGCTAGATTGATTTGGGGTGCGGTAGGTTGTGGCATTGGGTCAGCTGCAATAATGCCCTGGTTTTCCAGACTTTTCAACCCAAGAGTGGCCAACGCAATAATGCTCTTCTCCATTTCTAACAATTTTTTTTCTATCCTTGATAGTCTTAGGTCCAGAGGTGACAAAAGTTTTTTAAGTGTGTCCCAAACCACCTCTATAAATTCTTTATTGTTATTGGTTAGCCCGTCTACTTCGGGGTCCTCGCCTGTTGTGGTATTAGGGAGGGGAATAGATGCATTATTTCCCTGTCCCTTACTACAAGACTGGGTATTAGGGGTAAACTCAGCTCCAGCATTGGATGCTGTGATGTTATTCGTGGGCAGATCTTTGGGAACAGCAATTTTCGCTTTCTTACGAGAGTAAGCTGAGCGAATTGCGTTTCCTCTTTGGTTGTTTGCCACTGGAGATGTTCTGGGGCAGGTTCGGGAAAGATACAATGGGAGTAGGGATTTGCACACTAAGAGGTGTCAGTGGAGTATCCTCAACCTTAGTTCCTAATGCAGATATGGGATTAACCGGGGTCGGTGAATGATGGATATCTGCCTGAGCGACTATGCAATGTGGGCGTGCTGGGCGCTCAGGGGTAACAGAGGTTGCTATGTGGCCTAGGGAGGATTTTTTGGTAAGTGCAATTACTTGGGACACTCTTCTTGCGGCATCTAGTTCTAGCGACACCCGGGTTTGGAGCTTAGATATTTCCTTGCCTATAGCTATGTTAGTGCGGGTTATAAAGTCATCCATGGGGCCACTAACTAGTGACCCACGTTTAGAAGACTTGCTACGGGTTACCCTTGGATCCATAGTACTGGGGCACTGTGACGGGAGTAGATCTATTCCCCCTCAGGTAATGATTTAGTTACCAAAATATTGAGCCAAGGGGGGTGGGCCAGTCCAGTCCTCTCAGTCCTCGAACGGCCTCAAACGGCCCGCTCTTTGCCCGGTCTTAGCCCCGGACGCTCCCGCGCGCTCCCGCGCAGCGTCTCTCTCCGATATTTATGGGCCAAGACCAATGGGGCGTGTTGTTGGAAGGTGGGGGCGGGGCGTTCAGGGAGAGCGGGGCCAGGTGACTCAGCCTCACGCTCGCAGCCCTGAAGCCTCACACGCCCCCACAGAGCAGCCAGGCAGGAGAACACGAACAGCCGGTGAGCGGTGAGTTAATTCCGCAGCGGGACCCGCGAAGCGGGTTCCGCAAGTCGTGGGTGTATGGCAGCCCTTAGCAGCAAGCAGCAGCTCCAGCCAGGTCCAGAAGGAAAGCAGCGTCCCAAGAGGGGAGAGTCCAGGTGCCTTTTTAATTGTTGGAAGGTGGGGGCGGGGCGTTCAGGGAGAGCGGGGCCAGGTGACTCAGCCTCACGCTCGCAGCCCTGAAGCCTCACACGCCCCCACAGAGCAGCCAGGCAGGAGAACACGAACAGCCGGTGAGCGGTGAGTTAATTCCGCAGCGGGACCCGCGAAGCGGGTTCCGGAAGTCGTGGGTGTATGGCAGCCCTTAGCAGCAAGCAGCAGCTCCAGCCAGGTCCAGAAGGAAAGCAGCGTGTAGAATGTGATGTAAGCTCTCTTGCCTGTTGCAAGAGAGTCTGCAGTATTTTGGAGTCCGATTATGAATATTCCAGGACCCTTGCATTGCTTGAGTGAAACATAGAGGAAACAGAATTTTTGAGTAATTCTGTTTAATGTGGCTCCAAGGTTAGAGTCAAAGTAGTATTGTCTGACTTGGAAGGACAAGTCTTGAAGATAGTTTATGTGTTTGTAGTAAGATACATCTAGTAGGGCCCTCATTCTGGCCCATAGTTCCATACCTGCTTTCTTTAGTCGTTTTATGGTTGGGTTTTGCCATACCCAGTAGGCCTTCTAGTGGAGGTATGCTGTGTTCCAGGAATGTGGCATTGAAACTTGAAAAGAAAAAAAAATGTGAGCAAGTTATGTTGGCCAAGTATGAGATCCTTGGAAATTATGCATCTCATGGTGTTCTTTTTGCCATGGTACAACCTCAGAAATAGGTGATTTTTTTGTATTGATTTTAAGGTTTCGCCAGAGGACAGATTAAGCTCCTGTCAAACCATCAAGTGAGGAGTTGAAAAATGTTCATATGTGTTGTATGCAAAATTATTCTAGTTCTTATATTTTTGTCTTACTGACTTACTGAGGCAGACAGAAGCGTAAGAAAAGACTGGAAGAAACTTGGGATCCCAATAGCAATAGGAGTTGGGGCAGATTTTGCTATTTTATAAGGCGCATAATAGAGTCTATTGATGACAAAAAAATGGTTCTTTTTCAAGCAGGCAGGTTTTATAAACTTATATAGTATCTTTAAAGATAGTTCAAAGAGGGTCTCTACCTGCAGTGCCATGGGGGATTAGCTCCATGTCACCTCTGAAGCTGGGATCCCAATATCTTCAGTCTTTAATAAATGATTATACCAAATGGATATTTCCTTCTTAACTGGTAGAATGGATTGACACAGCCTCTTAATTTCTCCATTTCCTTTTATCTCACCCCGCTCCGCAGCAAACCAGGAAACTAACTGGAGGTATTTAAATCTTGATAATCCGGTCCCTACCTTTGCCATCAGATATTCCCATGGATGTACACCTTCATCATCAGTCAATTCTGTTTGGGTAGTAATTCCCGCCCTCTTTATTAGTGCTGCCAGGGTATCTCTCAGACATTCCGGGGTTCCTGGCAAGTCCCAAACAGGAGCAAGCTCTGAATAGTAGGCGATCCCCCAGCTGATCATTACCCTATACCACACCTCTAGGGCTGCCCTTAGAACCTTCAGACGAACCCGCTTGATAAATCTTGGGGATCCAAACTTATACAAGAAGGCCTCTCCTCCACCTCCTCCTTCTACTCTCACCATCTCACCCAACACTCTGCCCCAAGTTGACCCATCTGGTTTAATAAGTAGCATCCGAATACTCTTAAACTGAAATGCCACTGCATACAGGTTAATTTTTTTTTTTTAAAGACTTTTATTGTACACTTATATAAATACACAGCACAGGGCCTACAACCTCAAGGGCTGGCCGCAAACATTTGTAGTTACTCATCAATACTTTCGAGATTGAAACACAGCCGTGTAGCCGACAACCCTGGGGTCCGGCGGCGTAATACCATGAAGCTTACTCGTTAGCAACTGGGTCATATGCCATCGCATTGTTCGTTTTTATTATAAGTATAAGTAACTGTGCAACTAAAACTCAAGATACCAACCTGCTCGCTAATTGACACTATGTCCATATTTTGTTGTTGTGTGGTGGAATATTTGCGTTACTGTTACAGTTGCACTGCATAAATGCACATTCAGATAGGCCCCTAAGTCACTGTTCGGGATAAATGTTACGTTTCGCAACAGTTGTACACTCGCTTTAATGGACATAGCGATAAGGAGCGAAAGAAAAAGCAAATTATTCAGAATGGCTTAGCAGAGACGTTGATCACAATCGTGTTACAAAGAACATACAGTGGCCAGCCTCAGCCCTAACCAACCGCATAACAGTGAAGTGGCCAGAGCAGGACACTCGCTATGCTGTGTCCCCAGTGGAAGGCTAAACATGCGCGTCAACAATGCAATGTACATTCAGATCTTCCACGTCATAAAATGAGAAACTGTAAAGAACAACATAAGAATAAATGCAAGTAACAGAAAAAATAAAGGGCTGGTGGTATCGAACGATGTGTGTGCGTGTGTGGCTCACGGGGCAGGCAAGTGGTAGTCGCGCGCGGTACCGAGCCAGTAACGGGGGCCGCGTAACGCGACCAGCCAGTCATGGGGCGGGGGGGGTGAGGCAAGGGGGGGGGAGACAATCGGCATAGTGCTCAGTATGAAATATGGGTCTAAACAATGCCCCTTTGTAGGCACCCCTGGTGGTAAGCCGCTAAGACAATATCCCAGTCATGTGCTATGGGGTATATTCGGAGACCCGCCGTCTCCTACCTGTGCAGCGCCACACTCTCCGCCTTTGCCCAATTGTCAAATGAGGTGCGCCAGTGTGTCGCCTGTGGGGATGCACTACTTTTCGATCGCTTGGTGATGAGGCGCTTCACTGTTATTAGCCCTAGATCCCAGAACATCGCCTGGACCTTCGTCTGCTTTGTTCGCTTAAATAGGCCCAACAGACAAGCTTCCCACGTGTGGGGCAAGTTACCTCCTGTCGCTGCAGCCAGAGTGGCAGTCACTGAGGTCCAATAACCATGCAGTGGAGGGCACGTCCAGAGTACATGTAACAGTTGCTCATCCACAAGTCCGCACCTGGGGCACGCCGATGAATCAAGACCGAAGTAGCGGTTAAGCTTATCTGGAGTCAAATACGCGCGGTGCACAATGTAATACTGTATTATCTTAAAACGGGAGTTAAGTGGAACATTCCTCGCCCCAGCTAGCACCATCACCCACTCCTTACCTGTCCAGTCCCGACCTCTATCGACTGTCCATTTGTCTCGCAGTCGCTGCGATGAAAATTGCGTATGCATGTGTAGCGCTTGGGCAAGCCAGTGGACTATGTGGGAGCCATTACCAATCACATGTAGATATTGGATCAGCAGGTGTGTCAGTGGTTCCTCCGTCAGGTCACCCCAAGATTGTGTCAGTATATGTATGAGTGTCGTATGTGTCAGGAACTGCCCAGCAGGTAGACCGGTGTTAGCTGCCAACGTCGCAAAAGCAAGCAAAGTGCCCTCTACAAATAAATCTCCCAAGCTTTCTAAATCAACGGCCGACCAACTGCCTAGCGCAGTCTCCGTAAGTGCGCCTCCCTCCGAAGGCGTCCCTAACAGTGGCAGATTAGGGGCGTATGGTGTGATCGAGCCCGTGAGCTTTAGGCTCCTCACGTAGCATTTCCTCACCACCGTGAGGTGTAGTTGAACCGGGCAGCGGACCTTAGCTAAAGGGTGAAATAGTGCATGTATCTGCGCCACCGTCATGACTGCGCCGTCCGAGGCTGTATCGCTCAAGTTCTTCCCACTCAACCAGTAGGCAAACCATTGCAGTTGCGCAGCCAGGTAGTAGAGCTCCTGATTAGGAACAGCCAGCCCCCCAGATTCCGTCGCAGCATATAGCGTCTTCAATGCGACTCTGGGCCTCCCTGCGTTCCAGATCAGACGTCTGGTCAGTGTTTCTAATTCCCGGAAGATATGAGTTGAAACATATTCCGGTAGGTTCGTGTAAAAATACAGCAATCTAGGTAGTACCACCATTTTTGTAAGTGTGATTCGGCTCGGAACATTCAAAGGAAGAGAGTTCCAAAAGGTCACCTGAGTCGTAAGCGACGAAATCGTTCTCGTGAGGTTACCCTCCAGTAAGTCAGCAGGTTCGCGATAAACTTGTATCCCTAGGTAGCGAAAAACGGTCGTATACCAAAGGAGCCGTTCTCCCATCACCACTAGGTGGCACTCCGGGGTATCTACAGCGAAAGAATACACGCCAGACTTCGCCCAATTAACTCGGAGGCCCGACACTTCACCGAAAGTGCTGAATATGTCTATGAGCACGCGTGGGAAACAGGTCAGGTCTCTGATATAGATCAGGAGGTCATCCGCGTATAGCGACACTGAGTGTGTCCCGTCAGCCAGAGGGATGCCCCATTCTGCGCCGGAAATACGGAGCTGCGCTGCCAAGGGTTCCATCACTAAAGCAAAGATTAAAGGAGAGAGAGGGCACCCTTGCCTAGTGTCTCTTCGGACTCGGACTGGGTCTGAGAGAAGCGTACCTGCACGAACGCGCACCACTGGGTTCTGGTATAGAAGTTCCACCATCTGAAGGTAGGTATCGCCCAGGTTGAACTTCTCCAGAACCTGCAGCAGGTAGGGCCACTCCACAGAATCAAGCGCTTTCTCAAGATCGAGAACCAGGCACCCCAAACGAGGCCAGCAGGCTGTAGCTAGGCTCTGCACACAGAAGAGGCGTCTGATGTTATAAGACATGCTGCGGGTTGGCACAAATCCATTTTGGTCAGCATGTACCAGTGCAGGGACCAGGGGCGCCAGCCTCTGGGCTAGTGTGGATGCCAGGATTTTATAATCCGTATTAAGGAGAGCGAGTGGTCTGTATTATCTCATAATGAGCCCGTCTCTGCCTGGCTTCAAGAGTGATATCACATTTGCCTCATTCAGGGTAGGCGGGAGTGCAGCATCCTCGAATGCCGCCCCATACATCCGCAAGAGTTCGGGTATGAGGATGGTAGAGTATGCCTTATAGAACTCCGCCGGCAATCCGTCTGGCCCTGGGGTTTTGTCATTGGAGAGGGAATATATGACCGTTTGGAGCTCTTCCGCCGTTAACGGCGCGCCCAGTTCCTCCCGCTGTGCATTGGTAGCTGTTGGGAGAGGAAGCGTCGATAACTATCCCGCGATATCACCTTCAGTAACACGCAGACGGGAGCGATAGAGATTTTCATAATGATTCGTGAAGGCAGCGTGAATCGCCCTTTACGTGTAGACAGTGTTGCCCTGAGCGTCCCGGACAGACATAACAGGCGTCGTTTGAGCATCCCGCCTTATTAGCCAAGACAATAGTTTACCTGGCTTGTCTCCAAGGTTGTGTGTGCGGGCCGAGTGCGCAGTGTAATTTAGGTCCTTCAACCTATCCATAAGTTGAATGTGCTGTTCTCGAGCTGTCGCCAGTCGCGTATCATCTCCCTCAACCGCCTCCTGTTCTCCAGCCAGTAAGGTGGACTCCACTCGCTCCAATTCCCTTTCCACCTGGTGCCGCATTCCCGGCTGCATGCCCAGGCAGCGACCCCGCGTGACCACTTTAAACGCGTCCCACTCCACTTGTGGTGTGGATGTAGTGTCACTATTGTCCTCAAAAGACTGCAAAATGCAGCTCGAGAGCGCCTCCCTGTATGGAGCATCTAATGAGATGTCCGGTTGGAGTCTCCATGTGGGGATCGGTGGATGTGGGCGTTCCCAGGCAAAGGCCAGGGTGTGAGGGTTGTGGTCTGAGTGAGTACGCCCCAGATAAGCAGTATCCCCGACGTGGGGTAATAAGTCGCTTGACAGCATGAATCTGTCGAGCCTAACATGCAGTGCATGGGCACCTGAATAGAAGGAATAGACCCTCGTGTCAGGGTTGCGAGTGCGCCAAACATCATGGAGGTCCCACTGTGTCGCCCAGTCCTGGAGCGCTCTTGACGCTTCGCTCGCCGGGGCACTGGCCAAGGGGGGATCGATCGATCTAGTGCGATATCCAACAATCAGTTGTAGTCGCCTCCAAGTAGAAGCTGCATTCCCGGCCACGCGCTAGCACCGATGACAAACGCGAAAGGAAACTCCCCTGGTCAGTGTTAGGAGCATACACAGAAGCTATCACCACCTGCTGTCCATCCAACTTACCCCGAAGAACCACATATCTCCCCTCCACGTCTATGTTACTGTGAGTGAGTGCAAAGGGAACCCCGGGGCGTATCCAAATTAAAGCTCCACGCGCAAAAGCGGAAAAGCCTGTGGCATATAGCTGCCCCCTCTACCTACGGCGCAGTATAAGCGCTTCAGGAGCAGTTAAGTGGGTCTCTTGCAACAACGCAACTTGCACCTGGTGTCGCCTAAGATACGAGTAGACCTGTGTAACGACCGGATTCTCGAACCAGATGGGATCAGCTCCTCAGAGCACCTCCAACCCAGTCGGAACGTAATCACCTCCCTCCTTAGAACGTATTTACAATAGGTATGTACATATATATATATCCATATCTCGTACCTAAGGATGGGGAAATAGCAATATACATGCATGGGTTTTCTACAGTATCCCACTCATGCCAGTTAGTCTCACGGCAGCTTAGGCCCAGACTAATCTACCCTGGGGCAGTTCTGATTAGTTACCATTACACACTGACCACAATCAGTGCTCACTCGGCAAGTCGCAATCCTGCGTGCCTATACACTAGGCTGCAGCCCTAGTGCTCTCTTCCTCACAATCCAGTCCACAATCTGGCGGACCTAAGCACTGGTGTCCCACCCAGTGTTCTCTCACTCACAGCCCGATCCGCAATCCGGCGGATCTAAGCACCAGTGTCCCACCTGGTGTTCTCATTAACGCCGCTTACCAACGACGATCACTCTCCTATAAATACCTTTGGAAGGAATCTCTCATTGGCTACTCGGGATGATACTACAATAACAGGAATTACCACAACTTGCCAAATTGAATCATGTACCCTCTATTCTCAACATCAAATGGTCCCTCTCTCCCTCATTGTTCAGTAACCTCTTACCTGACCGGGAATTACATCCGTTCATGAAAACAATGCCTGACTAGAAGACCAGGTTACCCTGAATGAACAAGAATACGAGGCACATGTTGGTTCACTAAGAACTGGGGTATTTTATTACAATGATTATAAAAACACAATACTATACTATAACATATATCCTGCAAAGAAAAGTAAAAGGTTAGAATGTGCACACTATGAGGTATGGGCGGACGTCACCTTATAGACACGAAGTCGGGGTTCGGCAGTCATCTAGGTTCCCTTTTCGTCTGTGCCTTGGCTCGTCTTAGAATCACACCTCAGCAGTCACGAGTACACGTCTGCACCGCTATGCTCTGTCTTCTCTGCTTCCCTCCAAGTCACTGGAACCTTCCTCTTTTATTAGCTGCTGTCTCTCTCTCTGTCTCTGGTCGTTCTGCACTACTCCTCTTTCCTCTTCAATCTTTCTCAGAGAGTATCAGCTTCATGATCTTTCTCGGACTTCAAAATGGCGACTGTCTGCCTGGAAATAATTAATGGCATTGATGCTAACGGCTAGCTGCCGCCTACAGACTGACTGACTCACAGCCTAACGCTTTCGCTAATATGGAAGCTTGTCCTTTCATGGAAAGTTACGGCCACCAAATTCTTGTACCTCCCCGTACCAAGGACACGTTCCCAGCTGGCCGGCCTGATGTTGTGTCTTTGGAGTGGAGAAAAATACAGTCTTTCGATAAGGGCCAGCCTGAGCCGGTTCTCTCCAAGCGAACAACACTTCGAAACTAAAACATTACACTTGACCTAGAAGCATCTCAACATCAAGCATCAGAACAACCTGGTAACGGCGTGAAGGTGTATGCATACCACGCACGTTCCAGGTACAGAATTTAACCGTACTCATTGCACACCTGTGTCTCCGCGCCCGCCAGCCACCCACCCCCAACACCCAGCCAGACCACACCGCAGAGCAGGCTCCCACCGCAATCCCCACCAGTCATTCCTGCTCGTACACAGCTCCGTGCACACACTTCAGGGGAAAGGGAAAAGGAAAAGATAACCACCAGCATTATATACAAAGAAAACTTAAAAAGATCTAAACAGTAGTAAATACCAAAAGGTCGGTTGCTGAACATGCCTCCGTCCAAACACTCAAATGAGTCAATTAAACTCTGTAATACTAGGGGGTGTTAAGTGTTAGGCACAAGTAAACGAGTCAGCAGTGTTCGCTAAGAAAGGGTGTCTTCCCACCCTGGGCCGTAGTGAAGAGGCCATTGTTAGCAGGCGTTTCCGGGGATAGCACCGCCCAGTTCCATTGGAAAACGTCCGGCCAATGCAAGGGGCTATGTGAGAGATCGTGTAGGGGCCAGCGTCCCCGGCAGGGCCAGGCCACAAGCAGTCAAAGTTCAGCTGGCGGGGGCAGGAGGAGAGTATCCCTGGCATTTTACAGCAATATTGTACAAAGTCTGAGAACATTACTCACTGCATCTCGTCGCTGTTGCCCCTTAGAAGCAAAGGGCTCCCATGTCAGTCCTCGTTGCGCCTTGTTCATACCAAGGCAAGTAAGGAAGTTACAGGCATGGTGACACCAACCACGCGTCATGCAAATGGGGCCAGTTATCTTTTTTTTAGTTGAGTAGATCTGCCATCTGCGGGGTGACATCTGGTAGGTCTGCAGATAACTGTGAATCTGGTATTCCATAGATAGTCTTGTCGTCACTTGGAAACGCATGCGGGTTAGTATTCAGGGCAGAGGACGGTGTCGGAGAGCCGCTGATTTCTGTGACTTTGCGGAGCGCATCCCGCTGCTCCAGTAGTACCAGGTCTGCAGGCGGGAAGCGGGTCGTCGCCTCCTGTGATCGGTTAGGTGTAGGCGATTTACGTCGGCGGCACCGCCGTGACACTCGTGAGCGCGTCATCATAGTGGTGCCCTGCGCCCGGCGGGGCGCTTTGTCCACGCTGCCATCAAGCCAAGTCTTGACCTCCTCGGGGCAAGTGAAAAAGTGTGTCTTGTCTTGTGCCACCACCCTCAATTTGGCGGGAAATAGGAGTGAGTACTTGAGACTCGCCTGTCGTAGCCTCCGCTTCACTGCTAGGAAGGAGTGTCTCTGGCGTTGTACTTGGACAGTGTAGTCGGGGAAAAACATTATCTTGGTATTATCGATCTGGACTTCTCCGAGTTTCCTGGTTTCACGGAGGATTGCTGTGAGAAGTTGGCCCGATATGCAGTGTTCACTATTCTAGCGACCACTGTGCATCGGTCCAAACGACCCTTATGGTGATTGGTTGTAAGTCAACCTTAGACCAGCTATCCTAGTAGCGTGGATACGAGCAGTCTTCGGGCTAAACTCTAGAGGGCGTGTTAAGCCAGCTGTTATACCATCACATACCCCTTGAACACCAAGTGAAAGGACACCGCACAAGTGTTATGAAAATAAACAGTATATTTATTAGAATCACAACAGCCCTGTACTCTTTATGAGGACAGGGTACTAAGCACAGAACAAAACTCTTAGGAAAATACTTCAAGTGCACAATCAATACAAGTGCCCGAGGGCACGGAAAGTTTAGAGGTCTCGGGCGGACCCGATAAGGCAAGTCGGAAGCGAGGGACTCGGGACCCTTAAGTAAGGAGGCTATGCGGGCACCGAAATGCCGAAGTTACCTAGCCACAAGGGCTGCGGCTGCACAAGTCTTACAGGCATCGGGGGTATTCGCTGACGAGCCAGGAGCCGGAAGGAAGGAGTTGCTGGCCGGCGACCAGTGAAGAATAGTTCGTAGAGATCCAAGCCTGGATCAGTGATAGATGATACCTGAAAGCAGAGGGGACCAAGTTCGTACTACTAGCCAGTAGTCAGAGGGTACCAGGAGGGCACCGGATGGCCGTCACCTCGACTAGGTGAGTGGGTGACGCTAGGCTCCGCAGTCTCACGGAACAGGAGGCGTTGTCGGCGACCAGGATGGAGGTGCGAGCTGTCCCACGAAGGTTGATGCTGTCGGCGTCGCTGGGCCCAGGATTGGGGCAACAAGCCTTGGCAGATTTCAGGGCCACGTGGTGGGCCTAAAATGGCGTCTTGAGTGGACCAGGAGGGTCCGGGGTGCTCCTCTCGTAAAAGGGAGCAAAGGCCGGTCTGGAGCAACCAGACCAACAGCGTTGGTTGTCGGATGTCGTCAAGGAGGTCACAAGCCAGCGGCTAGTAACCAGACAACGTGCTGAGCGGCAAAGCAGAAGGGCCCCACGCAGATCGTGGAGATGCTGGGAGACTGCACTTCGATGCTGGAGCTGCTCAGGGTCGGGGCTTCTCGGACCCCAGAGCACTCACCAGAGGATTCCTTCGGTGATCGTGCTGGTTTAAGAAAGCATGCAGGTTTTGATGATGGCCGGTCCCTCGAGGTCTCGTCGCACCCACAGATCTCAGCTGAGCTGACGATGTGGGTAGAGGTCAGAGGTGCCAGGGAAGCCGGTTCTCGTCGAGCTGGGTCGTCGGATTCCTGAGGAAGGACATGCAGCAAACCGCAGAGTTCTTAGATGGTGCCTGCGGATGCAGGGTGACTACTCCTTAGCCACAAGGGAGAAATCTTGAGAAGAGTCTCGAATGTCCTTTCGTAGAAAGTAGTTCTTGATTCAAAGATGATCTGATCTGGAAGGGTCCCCGCTCCTGCCTTTATCCTAAAGAAAGGGGTGGGTACATGACTAGGTCCTGCCCTAGGGGTGGGACCAGGAAGGGGGGCAGTTACGCCCCTCTCCCCTGCCGGGCTTTCCCCAGGTCAGGGGCTGCGCGCCCCTGGTAACGGGTTCTAGCCGGCAGATGCGTAGTGAGCACCGGGGTGCCACTCCGCAGTCACCTTCTTGTAAAGCCCTGCCTACCCAGGATACACAAAACCCTGTCTGAGATGGTGCGAACACCGCCCCGGACAGGAAACCCTTTGTCCAAGCTCTCCTCGCTGGAAGGACTCCCAGCAGGAGGAGGTCAGACTCGTGTCTGTGGTGGCAGCATCCATTTTGTGGAGCTGAGGCTTCAGTTACCTTTAACCGGGGTTCACAGTTACGTACATGTCGTGTCCCTCTAGAAGGGCGGAATGCTAACCTCGTCGCCAGAATTGGTGAGGGGGCAGCATCCCGATTCGTATGACACCTTACTCGACATGTCTTGATAACGCGATACCGAAGTTACCGATATGGTACGCGTCATCATGGAACAGCCATTGGGTCTTGGTTCCGCAAGCTGCAACCGGGCTCAGCTCGTGCCAGAGCCCAATTCACACGGTTCCACGCACTCTGCCTTCAGGATTGTCAAGGCCTGCCATAGGAGTGACTGATAGGAACTCGGGTGTCCATTTTAAGGTTAGATATAGGGATACTATACCTAAAGCAACGAGCGAGTACGCCACGTTGCCCCAGCTGTCGTGCAGCCAGTTGTGTCAGATTTAGATGGCCATCCAGGGGTGGCATAATACATGCTTCAGCCCCTGGTAGGCCCTGGGTACACCGATGCCCTGAGTTACAGGGTCTGACAAGGTGGCCCAGTTCCAATTGGGTCATGCACCTAAGCTACACACATCAATTTAGCGAGAGAACAGCTAGGCTGTGGGTCTGATTGGCAGGCCCACAGCCCGAGAAAGTCATAAACCAGTGAAACAAAAGCAAAAAGTCCGGGTGATCATAGGATTGCAGACCCTACTCTCCTACATGACCCCCCCCCCAAACGTTGGGGCAATAAACTAACCTTGACCAGGTGAGTCTTCTTGTTCTAAGTGGAAATACCTGGAGAGCCCATCTGCATTGCCATGATCAGTGCCAGGTCTATGCTCCACTGTGAAGTCCATCCCCTGTAGGGAAATGGACCACCTAAGCAGTTTGGGGTTTTCACCCTTCATCTGATTTAGCCATAGGAGGGGCTTATGGTCGGTCTGAATCTTGAAATGAGTGCCAAACAAGTATGGCCTCAGTTTCTTCAGGGCCCACACCACAGCGAAGGCCTCCCTCTCTATAGCTGACCAATTTTTCTCTCTGGGGGTCAGCCGTCTGCTTATAAAAGCAATGGGCTGGTCATTACCATCAAAATTCAGTTGAGATAGAACAGCTCCCACACCCAACTCAGAAGCATCTGTTTGGACAATGAATGGTTTGGAGTATTCTGGACTCTTAAGGATAGGTGCCGTGCACATGGCCTGTTTTAGGTCATCGAATGCTTTTTGACAGCTCGCTGTCCACTGAACCTTTTTTGGCATTTTCTTACTCGTCAGTTCATTAAGCGGAGTCACAATCGATCCGTAATTTCTGACAAACTTTCGGTAGTAACCAGTCAGGCCCAAGAAAGCTCGAACCTGAGTCTGGGTGGTTGGAGGAGCCCAGTCCCTGATTGACTGTATCTTGCTCTCCAGTGGTTGAACTTGGCCTCCACCGACGAGGTGGCCCAAGTACACAACCTGTGTCTGCCCTATCTGGCACTTGGTAGCCTTGATAGTGAGACCTGCCGCTTGCAGAGCCTCTAACACTTTCCGCAGGTGGACCAGGTGATCCTCCCAGGTGGAGCTAAAGACAGCAATATCGTCAAGATACGCCGCACAGAAGTCGTCCAGCCCAGTGAGAACGTGATTCACCAACCTTTGAAAGGTGGCAGGTGCCTTTTTCAAACCAAAGGGCATTACCACAAACTGATAATGCCCACCAGGGGTAGAAAATGCTGTCTTAGGCTTGGCGTCCTGAGCTAACCTGATTTGCCAATACCCAGCTGTCAGGTTGAACGTGCTCAAGTAGTTGGCAGACGCCAATCTATCTATAAGCTCATCCGCCCTTGGTATTGGGTGGGCGTCAGTCTTAGTGACTGCATTGAGACCCCTGTATTCTACGCAGAACCTCATCTCTTTCTTACCACCCTGGGTGTGAGGCTTCGGCACTAGAACTACGGGACTAGCCCAGGGGCTATCCGAGGGTTCAATGACTCCCAACTCCAACATTTTCTGCACTTCAGTTTTGATGCAGTCTCTAACGTGATCAGGCTGCCTGTAGATTTTACTCTTGACGGGCAAGCTGTCACCAGTGTCAACCTCATGGGTGCACTAATTGGTCTGACTGGGTGTTAGAGAGAACATATGCCGGAAGGATTGAAGAACCTGTTTACAATCCTCCTGTTGATGTTCGGAGAGGCTGCCACAAACGACAACACCGTCTACCGATCCATCGTCAGGATTCTGAGTGAGCAGGTCTGGGAGAGGGTCACTCTCTTCCTCCTGTCCCTCATCTATGGCCATGAGCAAGCTCATGTCCTTTCTGTCGACATATGCCTTGAGCCTGTTGACATGAAGCACCCTTTGGGGGCTACGGGGAGTTCCAAGGTCCACCAGGTAGGTGACCTCTCCCTTTTTCTCCAGGATGGTGTAGGGCCCGGACCATTTGTCCTTGAGTGCTGCTGGGGCCACTGGCTCCAACACCCACACCTTCTGTCCGGGCTGATAAACAGTCAAGACAGCCTTTTGGTCATGCCAAGCTTTTTGGAGTTCTTGGCTGGCCTTAAGGTTTTCGGATGCCTTCTCCATGTACTCAGCCATCCGCGAGCGGAGACCAAGCACATAGTCCACTAATCTGGTTGCAGGCTTTTTGAGAGCTCTCTCCCATCCTTCCTTCACCAAACACAGGGGTCCTCTTACAGGATGCCCGTACAAAAGTTCAAAAGGGCTGTAGCCAACCCCCTTCTGTGGGACTTCTCTGTAAGCGAATAAAAGGCAGGGAATCAGGACGTCCCATCTACACCGGAGCTTTTCAGGTAGTCCATGAATCATCTCTTTCAGGGTCCTGTTGAACCGCTCAACAAGCCCGTTGCATTGTGGATGATAGGGTGTAGTGAACTTGTAGTTGACACCACATTCCTTCCACATAGCAGTCAAATAGCTCAACATGAAGTTTGCACCTCTGTCAGAGACAACCTCCTTAGGGAAGCCCAGTCTGGAGAACACTCCAACTAAGGCTCTTGCCACAACAGGTGCTGTCGTGGTCCTAAGGGGAATAGCTTCAGGATACCTGGTGGCATGATCCACTACCACCAGTATAAACTTGTGCCCTGATGCTGTTGGGGGTTCCATTGGACCGACAATGTCAATCCCCACTCGTTCAAAGGGCACCCCCACCACAGGTATTGGTATAAGGGGGGCCTTTGTCGTGCCACCTGACTTACCACTGGCTTGGCAAGTGACACAGGAGCGACAAAACTCCTTGGTATATTCGTTCATGTGAGGCCAGTGAAAGTGCGAGACAAGCCTGTCCCACGTCTTCGTCTGGCCTAAGTGTCCTGCTAAGGGAATCTCGTGGGCCAAGGTAAGAAGGAAACCACGCTGCGACAAGGGGATAACCAGCCTCCTGGTCATGCCAGGCTTGGGGTCTCTTGCCTCAGTGTACAGGAGTCCATCCTCCCAGTATACCTTATGGGTACCTGTGTCATTCTCAGCAGCCTCAGCAGCAGCCTGCTGTCTGAGGGGTTCAAGGGAAGGGCAGTCTAACTGGTCCTTCCCCAGGTCTTCTCGTGTGGGTCCCCCTGAACCCAGAAACTCAACTTGATCAAGTTCGAGTTCTTTAGGTTCAGGTTCCCGCAATTCCTGGAGGTCAGCCTCCTCTGAGACTTGATCCTCGACCTGGGGCAAGGGGGAAGGCGAGGCCTTAACCCGACTGCTCTTCTTCTTGGGAGGTGTCTGGTCCATTGTTCCAGGATCCAGCACCGGTTCAGTGGGGCATCGTCTGACCTGTGACCTAGTCACAGCAAGCACATGCGCTGGCAAGCCTAACATTTCCATGTGAGTCCGGTGCTCTACTTCTGTCCATTGCGATGACTCCAAATCATTGCCCAACAAACAATCCACTGGGAGGTCTGAACTCACAACAACCTTTTTCTGGCCATTTACCCCTCCCCAGGAGAAAGCAACAATCGCCATACTATGACTGGTAGTGACGTTGCTGGCATTGGTCACCAGGAAATCTGTACCTGGCATGATCTGTCCAGGGTCTACAAAGTTAGGCGTCACCATGGTGACGCTGGCACCAGTGTCCCTATAGGCCTGAGCCATTCTTCCATTGATCAAAGGCGTCTGTCGGTATTTGCCCAAAGTATTGGGACTGACATCAGGGGATATATCCACATCCCCCATACAGATAAGGACAGCCTGAGTGAGTGTACCAACTAGGTTGTCACACCCCTCAGAACCCAAGGTTAACCCAACTAGTCCCTTGGGAGGCGCACTACTACTGCTGGCTGTACTAGGGGGCACAGGTGCCTTAGGGGCTGCAGTAGCAGGAGTCTGCCCTCCTTTCTTGGTGCACTCACTAAACCAGTGAGTTTTACTTTTACAGTATTGGCACCATCTTTTCGATTGGCCTTCTTGATTCTTCTTTTTCTGGGAAACCTGACCCCCCCCCTCTTTGGGTTGTTGGGGACCTGTCGAAGACTTCTGGTCAGTTTGTTCCCCTTTCGAATCTTTACCCTTCTGGTCTGCTTTCTTCTGACCACCCTGGTTCTGGCCCTGGTTTTGCTTAACCCTTGTTCTGACCCATCTGTCTGCCTTCCTTCCCAATTCTTGGGGAGAGGTCAGATCCGAGTCGACAAGGTGCTGATGCAACAACTGGTTCTGACAATTGTTTAAAATCTGTTCTCGCATGATCAAATTAAACAATCCTGTGTAATCAGTAGCCTTACTGCCCAGCAACCAGCCCTCCAAAGCCTTAGTGGCACAATCAACGAAATCAGACCAGTCCTGAGACTGAGTTTTCTGGGTATCCCTGAACAGCAACCTGTACTGCTCAGTGGTTAGGCCGAACCCATCAATCAGTGTGTTCTTCAGGACCTGTTAATTGTTAGCATCCTCGACTCTAGTAGTGAGGAGCTTATCTCTACCTTTACCTTCAAAGGAGAGCCACAAGATAGCCGCCCACTGACTGGGGGACGCACTGTACAGTGCAGGCCCGCTCCAAAGCAGTAATCCATTTGTGGATGTCGTCCCCTTGCTTAAAGGGGGGCACTATCTTACTCAGGTGCCTAGTGTCTAAACTCCTGTTTTCCCGTGGGGGAATGCTGCCACCAGTGGGATTGGTCCCACTCAATTCCTGCTCTCTAGCAAAGGCGAGCCTTTCTTTGGCCAGGGCAAGTTCTTCCCTTTCGATCCGCAGATTGACTTCCCGCTCCTTCGCTTCGTACACTCTCCTCTGAGGGGGTGTCATCCCTCTTCGAAGAGAGCCTCGAGAGCCATTGGTTCGAACGGATCTATTAGAGCCTCTCGACAGAGACCTAACTCGTCCATTCCCAATGTTAAGCTGGCCTGAGAGAGGCCCCAGGAGTCTCCTGGTACCATTCTCGTGCCGGCATAAGTTGTCCTGGGTTAGCTGGCTAACTATGACTGGACCTTTGTCTGCCTCGTCCCCAGATGTCTCTGGCTCCTCGTCCTCCTCTTCACCTTCTGTGGAGAGATGGATAAGGTCAGGGTCACCTCGGGTTCCCTCGAGGGGGGGCATATTCCCTTCTGGATGAGAAGGGTCGGTGTTACCCGCCCTCCTAGCATCATAAGTCTCCAAGAGACCAATCAGAAACGGAATGGTAGGGTTTGCACCCTGTTTTAGCTTCCGAGATGTACAGATTTGTCGCATCTCTTGGAAGCTAAGTGCAGCATATCTGGAGGTGACCTGTGGAAGGTCGACTGACACAAGGGGAGACTCAGAGTTTCCTCCTTTGTCTGACATGCTGCTTCTAGTGCGGTGTAAGCGATGCACCTACCTACACTATGTGTTTACCTACTGATCCCTTGCTAAGAGTTGTAGCCAAGGTGTGCTAAGCCTTGAGGAGCTACAACAGCTGGTTCAGTAGAACTCAGAGTATTCTAAGCTAAGTTATATGTACCTGAAGTACTTATGCGATCTTTCACAAGATATTCTTAGGATATGCGTGGTAAAACAACAGCAAGCTCAAATCCCAACCGCTGCTCACCAATGTGAGAAGTTGGCCCGATATGCAGTGTTCACTATTCTAGCGACCACTATGCATCGGTCCAAACGACCCTTATGGTGATTGGTTGTAAGTCAACCTTAGACCAGCTATCCTAGTAGCGTGGATACGAGCAGTCTTCGGGCTAAACTCTAGAGGGCGTGTTAAGCCAGCTGTTATACCATCACATACCCCTTGAACACCAAGTGAAAGGACACCGCACAAGTGTTATGAAAATAAACAGTATATTTATTAGAATCACAACAGCCAGCTACTCTTTATGAGGGCAGGGTACTAAGCACAGAACAAAACTCTTAGGAAAATACTTCAAGTGCACAATCAATACAAGTGCCCGAGGGCACGGAAAGTTTAGAGGTCTCGGGCGGACCCGATAAGGCAAGTCGGAAGCGAGGGACTCGGGACCCTTAAGTAAGGAGGCTATGCGGGCACCGAAATGCCGAAGTTACCTAGCCACAAGGGCTGCGGCTGCACAAGTCTTACAGGCGTCGGGGGTCTTCGCTGACGAGCCAGGAGCCGGAAGGAAGGAGTTGCTGGCCGGCGACCAGTGAAGAATAGTTCGTAGAGATCCAAGCCTGGATCAGTGATAGATGATACCTGAAAGCAGAGGGGACCAAGTTCGTACTACTAGCCAGTAGTCAGAGGGTACCAGGAGGGCACCGGATGGCCGTCACCTCGACTAGGTGAGTGGGTGACGCTAGGCTCCGCAGTCTCACGGACGTTGTCGGCGACCAGGATGGAGGTGCGAGCTGTCCCACGAAGTTTGATGCTGTCGGCGTCGCTGGGCCCAGGATTGGGGCAACAAGCCTTGGCAGATTTCAGGGCCACGTGGTGGGCCTAAAATGGCGTCTTGAGTGGACCAGGAGGGTCCGGGGTGCTCCTCTCGTAAAAGGGAGCAAAGGCCGGTCTGGAGCAACCAGACCAACAGCGTTGGTTGTCGGATGTCGTCAAGGAGGTCACAAGCCTGCGGCTAGTAACCAGACAATGTGCTGAGCGGCAAAGCAGAAGGGCCCCACGCAGATCATGGAGATGCTGGGAGACTGCACTTCGATGCTGGAGCTGCTCAGGGTCGGGGCTTCTCGGACCCCAGAGCACTCACCAGAGGATTCCTTCGGTGATCGTGCTGGTTTAAGAAAGCGTGCAGGTTTTGATGATGGCCGGTCCCTCGAGGTCTCGTCGCACCCACAGATCTCAGCTGAGCTGACGATGTGGGTAGAGGTCAGAGGTGCCAGGGAAGCCGGTTCTCGTCGAGCTGGGTCGTCGGATTCCTGAGGAAGGACATGCAGCAAACCGCAGAGTTCTTAGATGGTGCCTGCGGATGCAGGGTGACTACTCCTTAGCCACAAGGGAGAAATCTTGAGAAGAGTCTCGAATGTCCTTTCGTAGAAAGTAGTTCTTGATTCAAAGATGATCTGATCTGGAAGGGTCCCCGCTCCTGCCTTTATCCTAAAGAAAGGGGTGGGCTCATGACTAGGTCCTGCCCTAGGGGTGGGACCAGGAAGGGGGGCAGTTACACCCCTCTCCCCTGCCGGGCTTTCCCCAGGTCAGGGGCTGCGCGCCCCTGGAACGGGTTCTAGCCGGCAGATGCGTAGTGAGCACCGGGGTGCCACTCCGCAGTCACCTTCTTGTAAAGCCCTGCCTACCCAGGATACACAAAACCCTGTCTGGGATGGTGCGAACACCGCCCCGGACAGGAAACCCTCGTGTCGTGTCCCTCTAGAAGGGTGGAATGTTAACCTCGTCGCCAGAATTGGTGAGAGGGCCGCATCCCGATTCGTATGACACCTTACTCGACATGTCTTGATAACGCGATACCGAAGTTACCGATATGGTACGCGTCATCATGGAACAGCCATTGGGTCTTGGTTCCGCAAGCTGCAACCGGGCTCGGCTCGTGCCAGAGCCCAATTCACACGGTTCCACGCACTCTGCCTTCAGGATTGTCAAGGCCTGCCATAGGAGTGACTGATAGGAACTCGGGTGTCCATTTTAAGGTTAGATATAGGGATACTATACCTAAAGCAACGAGCGAGTACGCCACGTTGCCCCAGCTGTCGTGCAGCCAGTTGTGTCAGATTTAGATGGCCATCCAGGGGTGGCATAATACATGCTTCAGCCCCTGGTAGGCCCTGGGTACACAGATGCCCTGAGTTACAGGGTCTGACAAGGTGGCCCAGTTCCAATTGGGTCATGCACCTAAGCTACACACATCAATTTAGCGAGAGAACAGCTAGGCTGTGGGTCTGATTGGCAGGCCCAAAGCCCGAGAAAGTCGTAAACCAGTGAAACAAAAGCAAAAAGTCTGGGTGATTATAGGATTGCAGGCCCTACTCTCCTACAATCGCATCGTGATCTCTGTAGTTAAGGATGCGTAGGAGCAGCGGTCTGGGATTGGAGCCCGGGGGCGAGGTCTGGTGGGTACATGATGAGCGCGCTCCACCACGTAATAGGGCAATAGCGTACCTTCTGGCAGTAGAGCTCTCAGTCAGTCCTCTACATGTTGCCTGGGGTCCGTTCCTTACCATTTCTCCGGTACATCCACCAGTCTGATGTTATTTTTTCGTGCCCTTCCTTCCGCGTCCTCAGCACGATCTTCCAAAAATTCGACCCTGTTCAGGAGGTCTTGTACGTGTTCGTCCGTCTGGCTCACCCGGGGCCCCAGATCCTCCACCGCACCCTCCAGCGTTTTGGTGCGGTCTGCCAGTTTTTTGTGGTCAGCCTTAAGGTGATTTAGATCAATCGCCACACAGTCAATTTTAGCCTCTAGAGAGGTGCGAGTTTGTTGGAGGGACTCCTCCAGGCGCTCCATGACAGGCAGTAGATTATCCAGTTTCGACGTCACTTGATCTGCATCCATTTTGGGCAGGGATTTGACCAGCTTTCCCTTCGTGGACGTGCCTCCAGTGCCAGTACGAGTCTTCACTCCTCCAGACATGGGCAAGGCGGTGTGCGATAGCGTCCGCCGCGCCCAAGAGGGTGAGTCCCGGTAGGGAGTGCCTTGGTCCGTTAGTCAGGCTGTCGGGGCACTAGGACTCAACCACACCGGTAGGTAGGCAGGGGACGCGGGGCTCTCAGGGCGGGCGCCTTCAGACCTCCTCCACAACCACCTCCAGCTGGTACAGTGGGTAGCGTTTATAGCCGGGCAATCAAGGGTAGGTAGGGCATGAAGTTGGTGTTGCCGTGTCTCCACGCGGTGGCGTGATGTATGTCTCAACTCGCCGGTAATTCCCGGTGCTATGGCCGCTTCAGAGCTCGCAGCTGGTCAGGGGTAGGCAGTCCTCATGCCGTAAGGGGGTAGTCGCTCACCTCTGTCTCCCCCGCTCTCTTCAGTCGCCCTCGGCTGCAATGGGGCCCGCAGGACTGCCTGTCCAGGGGGATTTCCCTGGCGCCCAGCGGTGGGGGTTCCTCGTGTCAGGGAGTCAGCATGTCCTAATAATGGCCGGGACGCGGAGCACCGAGGGTGTGTGGCTCCTCCCAACCCCCCGTGGTCAGGGGTCCTGCGCCACTTGTTGAGTGAGTTCGGTGCCAGGCCTAGTCCCCCAACGGCGTCACTATGTGTGTGTGGCGCCGCCTGTTCGCCAAGACCATCGGGTCGCAATTGCGGCAGGGGGGCAATCGGGCTCTCGCCTCAGTGCAGGCCTCCGGTGGTGGCGTAACATACGGTGCGGCGCACTGAAGAGTGCTGGAGCGTCCTCGTGGCGTCTCCGCGGCAGGGGGGCTATTGGGCTCTCTCACTTCGACGCAGGCCTCCGGTGGTGGCGTGTTGTATGGTGTGGTTCGCTACACGGTGCTGGAGCGTCCTCATGGCTGCCCAGGGGCTCCAGGTCCCAGCGCGACCACCCGAGTAGTGCCGGTCTCTTAGGCACTCCACATCAGGCGCTGTCTATCACGCCAGCCCGCATGGCGCGCCAGGGGTCCGAAGCACTCCCAGGTCCCCGACTTTGCGCCGGGCTCGGGCAGGGGCGGGTTCAGTGGGGCTCCTGGGTTTGCAGGAGAACCTCAGCGTCGCCCCCCGGATCGGTGGGAGCAGCTTCCCGGGCGCGATCTTCACTCGCCAGGCACCCCCACAGGGTAGCTCGGAGGCCGCATCATCAGGCCCAGCAGGCAGGCAGAGACCGCGGTCTCGTGTGACTGTGCACGCAGGGTCTGCAGTGCTCAGCGCGGCCACAGGCTGCCAGGTGGTGCCGGGGTAGTTCCGGAGCAGCAAGCGGCACCAAAGTCGGCTGGCGGGTGGAGGAGGATTATCTCTTGCTCCACTCGTAATTATGGCCAAATCAGAATAAGTGTGGCGGAGTAACGGCCCAGGTATGGGGAGCTTAGGTCAGAGCTCTACCCATGTGCTGCCATTGCCATTGCGTGCCAAGCCACGCCCCCCACTGCATACAGGTTAATGTCGGAAAGAGACAACCCTCCTTTAAGCAGTCTTCGTCTAAGCTTTTTCCAGGTCAAACGAACCCCTTTGTCCCCCCATGCAAAGCTTCCTATCTTGCTCTGCACCTTACTGATGTTCTTTTTTGGAAAGGGTAAAGGTATAGTGGAAAATAGATAGGTAAGCTTGGGTAGAATGACCATTTTCACAAGGTTAATTTTACCATAAATGGTTAATGGAAGATTCCTCCATCAACTAAATAGATGGTCGATTTCTCTGGTCACCCTGTTTAGGTTTAGCTGGGGGATTTTGTCCAGTTCCTTCACGATATACACCCCCAAGTATCTGAACTCAGAACTCACTGTGCCCCTCCATTGATCTAAGTTCCAGCACATGACCTCCGTTTTTAATCTGTTAACCTCATTGCCTGACATAGACCCGAATTCTGCCAGCAACTCCTCAATCTGGGGTATCGCCGCAACCGGATCACTTGAATATAAGATCAGGTAGTCTGCGTATAAGGCCAATTTGGAGCTATAAGTCCCAGACTGGAACTGGGCAATTGATTCTTTTAACCTTATGGCTTGTGCTAAGGGTTCGATATATCAGTTAACTAGTAACGGGGAAATGGGGCACCCCTGTCTGGTTCCACGCTGTATGCTAAAACTAGATGTTAATAAGCCATTGAGGAGGATCCGCGCAGAAGCACCCCTGTAGCAATTCTGTAAAGTCTGAATGAATACAGGGCCGAACCCCAATATCTCCAGGACTGCCCAGAGGTACACCCAGCAGACTCTATCGAACGCGTTAGCCGCGTCCAGTGTGACTACGGCCAAGGGATCCGATCTTTGTATGGCTAGATCTATATTCCCAATCAAGAGATGGGTCTGATCTTCAATATGCCTTTCGGCCACAAACCCCTTCGGGTCTGTGTGAATCAACCTGGGAGCCAGTTTGGGGCAATCTCCCAGCTAAAATGCCCATAAAGATCTTATAGTCGGCATTCAGCAAGGAGATTCGCCGATATGAGTCCGTCCGTAAGGGGTCCTTACCTGGCTTCAAAATCAAAACAATTATTGCCTCTTTCCATAAGTTGGGCACTCTACCTGCAGGAGAATAAACTGAATTAAAAAATGTACCCAATATAGGGGACAGCTCTTCTACTAGATGTTTATAAACTTCACTTGGAAGCGAAATCCGAGCCTGCAGCTTTTTTGTTTTTCGATTTCTTAATCTGCTCTGTTATCTCATCCACAGTGATTGGGGCATCTAAACTGTTCCTGCCCTCCTCAGACAGTGTTGGCAGTGTTTTAGTGCTCAGCCATATGTGTATATTTTCGAGGGATGGGGCCGTATTTTCTTTATATAGATCTGTGAAGAGCGAGAGAAGGCAGGTTTGCATGTCCTCGTCTTTACTCGATGTATCCCCGTTGCTATTTATGATTAGTTCTTTAATATCATTCTTAGCACGATCTACTCTAGCTTTCCAAGCCAATAATGCTCCTGCCTTCTGCCCATACTCAAAGTTTTCCATATTCCTGGAATCCCATTGAGCTTTACATCTTGCTTCTAGTTTTCCTCTATACTGCTGTCTTACCTCATCCAGTTCCTGCAGATTTTTCAAAAGTAATTCCCAATCTTCACTATTCAGGCCAATTCTATCCAATTCTAGCTGACTAATTTTCCCCTCAATGTCCTTCAATATCTTAGCCTCTGCCCTGTTTTTAGCACATATGATGCCGTGTAATCTCCCCCTTAAACAGGCCTTATAGGCGTCCCAGATAAAATCAAAGGTTGAAGACCCAATATTTTGTGGAAAAAATTCTAGAGAAAAGGACTTGATGGATTCGATTACATCCGTGTTAAGAAGCATGGCTCTTTTCAACGTCCATCTGGACTGTACCTGCAAACTTCTGCTCAGGAGAGCAAACTGCAGGGGAGCGTGATATGAGAGATGACTAGGCTTGACGACTATCTACTTGACATTAATAAGAGATTGTCTATCTGTAAAGACATAGTCGTTCCTGGAAGAATGCCCGAATTTCATACTGTAAAATGTAAAGCCCTGTCGGGCACCTTCCTTAGCTCTCCAAACATTCACCAAGTCTAAATCATGGATCAGATTTAATAGCATTCGACATATCTTAGAAGCCCCTATATAGTGGCTCAAGTTGGACCTCTCTTTTACAGGATTCAATAACACATTGAAATCTCCCCCGAGGATGTAAGGCGGTGACTCCAACGTCAATATAGATTGTAATTTGAGCAAATATGAAGGGTCATCAATGTTGGGGCCATAGAATGAAGCACGTTATATCTATGTTATTTGGTGTCATTTTGACCACTAACCATCTCCCAGATGTATCTGTTTGATTCCCCTTAATGAAGCATGGAATGCCTTGTTTCACCAGTATTGCTACACCTCTACTATGTGAGGTCTGATGGGACACAGTAAAATATTTTATCCAATGGGCTTTGGAAAAAATTAGCAGACTTTCTATTAGGCTCAGATGGGTCTCCTGCAATAGACAGATTTGAGCACTTGACAATTCCAGATATTTAAGGATTAATCTCTGTCTACGGGGACACCTCATACCATTGACATTCCAAGTGATAAAAGTGGTTTGTCTACCCCTTAATCCTTGTTCCCTGACATCTCTTCTGTTGCCTGCACATCCTTTATTCCTGACTGTGATGAGGTGAGGATATATATATATTTTTTTCTCCCTATGCTCCCCATCCATGTGACCCCACCCCCCTCCCCCTCCCCAGGGCCCCAGTGCCTACACCCATTTACCCAAAGAAAACTTTTAAACAGGGGACACAAAATTGCCCCATAGATTATGTTTTATGCCAGCATGGAATTGTGTATTAATAAAGGGCTTCAGGATCAGCCAGATAGAAGGCAGTGACCACAATATATCAGAACTAGAGCTGGCAAACTTTCATCAGACTGCCTGTGACAGAGTAATCATACAACAGATGGATTACCCAAGGCGCATAACAAGACGGTTAATAGAAGAATATATAGAAAGGTCAACCAGGCTGCATCAAAATATTGATCTAGGATGTGATAGTGGCCTAAACTTGGCTTGGTATGTTGAGAAAATAAATCAAGTGGTACAAAGTATCCGTGTAGAACTCAGAACTGACGCAAGGGTTACTAAGAGTAAACAAAGCATTCTGGTTAGACAAGGAAAATGGTTCAACACAGACTGCCTAAACAAGAAAAGAGAACTAAGGAGAGAAGAGCACAGCCTGCGTAAAAAATTTGACCAGAAAAGGGCCGAAAACCTCGTCAAGCTAAACAGAGAATACACCATGCTACTTCATAGTACTAAAAGAGCCCACAAGGAAACTTGTTGGGGAAAATTGTTGGAGGTTATCGACTCTAAGAACATACACAGGTCTGGAAGCTGGTACAATCAGCAACAGAACCTTTGTTGCCTCAATGAACTGCGTGGTGGAATAGGGCGCTTGGGAGGATTATTTGCAGGAACTATATACCCCAGGGAGAGAAACTGAAGAGGAGGTATCAGGGGACTGGAGCGGCCTGGTAGAAGATCTAAAATTAGATTTTTCAGTAGTAAACGTGTTTAACAAGAACTGCAGGCCCAGATAACCTACCAGTTCCGATAATAAAATCAAAGTCGGGGAACATCGTTTACAACGCGGTGTTTACACCGCACTACCTTAACAACGCTGCCATTACAACGCAAGTTGTTACTACGACTTGCGCTGGATGGCGCTGTTGGTTAAGGAATATTGTAATTTTATATTTCAACACCTTCCCTACTGTTACGTGGACTGGTGTTGGAATATAAATGTATAATATTCCACAATCCGCACCCTCCAATGCAAGTCGTTGTAACGACTTGCGTTGTAATAGCAGCGTTGTAAAGAACCGCGATCTAAAAGATCGCGTTGTACTGACATACATCCATCAAAGTCGTCCTGGAGGGCAGATTTCTTCTCGCTTATGTTTTTAGCAATCTTAGAATTGGGGACGATCCCAACAAATTGGAAGGGAGCGATAATCAGGCTGATTCATAAGAAAGGGGATGTTTATGCACCAAGGAATTACAGCTTAATCAACTTACTTGATATTGGTGAAAAGATCTTTTCTAAAATAATATTAGGTAAGCTAAAAGATTGGGCAGAACAGGGATCAATTGTTCCAGTGGAACAGGGGGTATTTAAAGAATGAGATTACACTATAGATCACTGCTTTGCCCTATGGGGACTGGCCCGGAAATCGATAGAGCAAAATGGGAAGTTGTATTGTTGCTTTGTCGACTTTCGGGCAGCTTTTGACTCTGTGGACCGTAGCTGTCTCTGGGAAGACATGATAAAATATGATAAAATATGGAATACCGGATGGTGTATTGATGATTTTAAAAGAGCTACATAGAGGGAATTGGGCCCAGGTTATTAAAGATACGCAGGGGTCAATAACTTATAAGATATCTGTAGGGAATGGCCTCAGACAGGGGTGCGTTTGGCATCCTTGTTATTTGCAATTATTTTTAGCAGATCTCCCTGCAGCATTAGAAGTAGAAAGAAGCACAAGCCCTAGAATGAGTGGAAACAAAGTGCCCTTCCTCCTATCACTTGGTTCCCATATTTGGATATCCTGCCCAATCAAGTGTTAAGGCATGAAATCCTAAGGGTCCGAGTTGTTATTAATCCTTGGGAGACGGAAGAAAAAATAAAGGAAGCATTGATTCGAACAGATGGTATTTGTAAATGTGGGCTAGGAATAAGAAATGACATTTTGCACATATTGCTTGATTGCACATTGGTTTTAGCCATACGTGCCCAAGCAGTTTGTCTACTTACGGATATGCCATCTCTAGAAATTGCAATTGCATTGGGAACATTTCTGAAAGCAACAAAAGATTTTGTAAGGGAGAAATTAAAGGAGGGGCATTGATCTTAAAGGTTTTTAGTGTTCTCCTATTAATGAGAATTTTATGGATTTAGATGGTTTTGTAAACTGTACTTAATGAATTATGATTGTTAGAGGGTGCTATTCTTTTCTTAAATGTATGGTAATTTATTTGTTTGTTATACAATTCATATTGTCACCACTATTTGGATCCCAATTGTGTTTTGTGTATTGTTTAAAGAGTATGGTCTAAATAAACAAAGTTTTCTCTCTCTCTCTCTCAGTTGCTTGCATCCTTGACCTTATACCATATTTTTAAAAAAACTGGCCGTAAAAACAATCACCGTAGAGATAACAGTTTTTGACACTCTATTAAGATATGAACACAGGAACATTTTAAGCCCAACCCGCATGAACATTTACCATTACCATCCATCAATATGCTTTTTATTTTCCCATTTGTATGTGCAGGATTGATGCCTACTCTCATCTTCAACAATTCCATTCTCAACCATTGATTTGGTAAGGTGTCTAAATACGGGGGCCAGTTATCATTTCTCCAGCTATTTAACATAAAATGTGTGAGAAGTTGACCTGATATATGCTGTCCACTATTCTAGTGGGCACCTTGCAGCAGTCCAAACAAACCTTATTGATGGTAGGTTTATGGTTTAAATCTTTTATTGAGTTTTCAGAACAGAAAAAAACAAGTGGGCCACATTTCCCCATCTGATGCAATAGTATTAAGTCGTAAGGCAAAGACCCCGGGCTTAAGGTAGCAATTATATTGTCAGTGTCGTAAGCATAGGGTCTTGCAGCGGGAGAACCTGGCCCCGGACCCCCCTCCCCCCCACCCCCCTCCTTGTCCACATAACAAAAGAATAGGTAAATAGAGATCACTTCTCCGCCACAATGAGTCCATAGGTCAGACATCAGCCCTTGGTTTCCGCCTGGGTTTTAGGTTCCTGAAGTGGAGTGTCAGCGAGGCGTAGCAAGCGCAAATAGCGCGGGCAACTCAATTCCCTGAATTCTCCCTTGAGTATAGTCAGAAATGGTTGCCATAGGTCTGCAAAGTCCTCTCCCCTCCCCTCTTTCGCTAGCGTCGACTTCTCCATCCCCAATATCATCCACAGCCTATGGAGCCAGCCAATGTGTGGGGGAGGTTGAGTGGTCCTCCAGTGCGCCACAATGTTCTGGATGGCCGCTCCCAGCGCAATGCCATGAGTCTCCCTCTCCTGGATTTCAAGAGGTACATGAAAGCGTTAGGGAATCCAAGCAGAACATAAGCGGGGAATCGGGGAAGTTGGGTGTCTAAGTGGGAGTCTACTTCATCTAGGATCGAGTTCCAATAGGGTCGTAAGCGGTCAAAGCTCCACAATAGGTGTTCTAGCGAACCAAGTTCCCCGCATCCCCTCCAGCAGCGATCACTAATGCGGGGATCCCATTGGTGCAGTCGATCTGGTGTGTGGTACCAGTAGGTGGCCACTTTGGTCGGGGTTTCGGAAAGGCCAGTGTGGTAAGCGGAGTGTCTGGCTCTGTGGTATATGCCTTCCCATTCTTTGCGCGTGAGTTGTCTCCCTAAGTCTCTCTCCCACCTGGCCTGCCCCGCATTGTATGTGTGTATATTGGTGAGGAGGAGATGCTGGTATAGGTCGGAAATCAGTTTCTTATCCGAGGTGCGTGTCATTAACCACTTTTCGTACGGGTGAGGAAGCGCTGGGTGCCGGGTTTGACCGCCGGCTGCAAGGCCCAGTGCCGGACCTGTAGATAGCGCAGCCAGTCAGCTTCTGGTATGCCATAGTCCTCCTTCACCAGTTGAAATGGAAGGATGCCATTTAGATCGAATAGGTCTCCCAGAGCTCTACTTGGCGAATGTCTCCAAGTAGCGAAAGCCCTGGGGTCCAGACACGGGGAAAAGTCTGGGTTATCAAAAAGCGGGATCATCGGGGAAGGGAACGAGGTAAGGTCGTGTGTGACTGCTTCTCTGTCCCATACATCTAGCACGGTGCTCGTGATCTATGATGCGTAGAGATTGGGAGGTCTATGGCATCGCGGTAGAAACGGAATCCCCTGCAGGGGCCTGCCTGCCACAGCTTGGTCCTGGAAGAGCCAGTGTTTGCCTGACTCCAACTGATGCCACTCCACGAGGGTGCGGAGTTGTGTCACCCAATAATATAAGGCGAGGTCTGGCACTCCCACCCCACCGTGCGCCGGGGGGAGTATTGCAATCGCATGCTTAAAGCGCGGACGACCACCGCTCAAAACAAAGCTGGCCAAGTCGGACTGTGTACGCTGAAGCCAGCCCGCAGGGGGGCGCAGAGGGAGTGTCTGAAACACATAAAGAATCTGTGGCAGCAGAGTCATCTTGGCGGCCGCTATCCGTCCCAGCCAGGAGAGTGAGTGTCGCTTCCACCTCCTGAGTTCGTCGCTGAGGCGCGAGCGAAGCCTGGTGTAATTGGCCTCCGCGGTGGCCTGAATGGTGGGGGCCAGCAGCACTCCCACGTAGGGGATAGTGGAGTCGGACCATTGTAGATCAAACTCGTCTTGGGCTTCCGCAAGCACCTCCGGTGGCAGGGATATGTTCAGGGCCTCCGATTTCTCTACATTGATTTTAAAACCCGAGGCTAGCGTGAAAGTGTGAAGCTCAGTAAAGAGCGCTCGGAGGGATTGCATTGGGTCTCTCAGGGAGAGCAGAATGTCGTCCACATAAAGGCTAATCTTGTGCACGTCCCCGCCGAATGGAATGCCCTTGATAAGGTTGTGTAGCCTGATCCGCTGTGCTAGTGGCTCCATGTAGAGGGCAAACAGGATTGGGGAGAGCGGACACCCTTGCCTGGTGTCCCTGCCAATTGGGAAGCGTGGGGAGGTATGCCCATTAACCCGGACCGTGGCATTAGGCCGGCCATAGCAGTTCAATATGCGGTTATGCAGCATTTCCCCCATCCCAAATCGCTGCAGGACCAGCTCCAGGTAGGGCCAGTACACTCTATCAAATGCCTTTTCGGCATCGACGGTAAGCAGCATGCAGCCAGGCCTCGTCCGCGACCCGGCCTCTATGAGGTGGAGGACACGTTTAGTGTTATCACTAGTCTGCCGCTGGGGAATGAAGCCTGCTTGATCAGGCTCCACTAATTACTGCATATAGGGCGCCAGTCAATTTGCGAGAATGCCCGTGTAGAGCTTAAGGTCAATGTTTAAAAGGGAGATCGGTCTGTAAGAGCTACACAGGGTATGATCCCGGCCAGGTTTAGGTATTACCGATATCCCCGCCTCTAGCAGGTCCGCGGGGATGGCACCGGGCTGATCAAATGTATGGAAGAGATCTCGCACCAATGGGGCCACCTGATGACAAAAAGTTTTATAGAAGGCCGCCGAGTAGCCATCTGGGCCCGGTGATTTCCCCAGTTTGAGGCGAGATATCGCCGAGATCACCTCCTTCAGACCTATGGGTCGGTCAAGGAACTCCGCCTGTGCTTTATTCAAGGACGGGAGGTGTGCCCCTCCCAGGTAAGCCTGGCCCGCCTGCATGTCAAGCGAATCTGTGGCATGTAAGTCGCTGTAGAAATTCCCGAAAGCTGCGGCAATGGCATCGTCGTCAGTGACAAGGTCGTCCGGACCGGACCGGATGGTTCTAATGCCCTGCCTTTGGCGCTGCTCCCGCAATTTACTCGCCAAGAGTTTCCCGCAGCGATCCCCCCCAGTGTAATACGCATGTCGGAGGCGCAGGGCTGCGTACTCCGCTACATCCTGGTCCAAGGCCGCCAGCATCTTTCTTTCCGTACAAAGTTGGCACCACGCTCGAGCCGCCCCAGTGCGCTGGTGCATCTGTTCCAACTCTGCCACACGTTGGGCGATTTCGGCCCGTTTCTTAGCGCGTTCTCAATTGTTAGCTGTGGCGATAGAGATGAATTCTCCCCTGAGGACCGCCTTGAGTGCAGCCCACTGCGTGGCCTTGGTAGTGTCTGTGTTGGCGTTATGAACAAGAAATTGAGGGATGGCGGTCCTGATTCGCTCTGCTATAGAGGGACTCTGGAGCAGGGTGTCCCGCAGATGCCAATGTCGTTGCGGGCCAGATGTGGGCGGGAAGAGGAAGGAGGCCATCACCGGGGAGTGATCCGACAGGGAAGTCGGAAGGACGTCCATGTCGCGCGCGCGGAGCGCTAGCTGGGAGGAGCACAGAAAGTAATCGAGACGTGCGTAGGTTTTGTGGGCAGCTGAGTAGTGTGTGTATGCTGTGGCTTGTGGGTGGAGGTGCCTCCAAAGATCAACAATGCCCAGGTCGGAGAGGTGTGCGTGGCCCGTCCAAAAGAGCGCCCCCACCTGAGCGCGACATTGTCCTGAGCGATCCGCTGTGTTGTGAAAGACTAAGTTGAGATCGCCCGCTAGCAGCAAGTGTGGCTGGGTGTTAGCTGTGGCCGACTCTAGTGCAGTGTGTAGGAATTTCTCTTGTCCCTCGTTGGGTGCATATATAGTGCCCACTAAGAGCGTCTGCCCTGCGATGAGAAAGCGGTGTACCAGCATCCTACCCTTGATCTCCGCTTCTTTCTGCAGAACCCGCCCTTCAAAGGATCTAGATACCAGGATCGCCACTCCCGCCACTTTCTTAGTTGCTGACGAGAAATACTGCTGGGGGAAGGACCGGGACTTAAGTTGGTCGTGGTCTTTGGATAATAAATGCGTCTCCTGTAGGAGGCAGATATCTGCAGCAGAGTGCTCCAGAAGGGAAAGTATCGCTCAGCGTTTGATTGCGTTATTAAGGCCCCTCACGTTAAGAGAGAGGATATTCAATGGGCGCGACATCTTAAGTGGGTAGTCGCGATGGAAACGCGTCTCACCTGGCTTGCAGTGACCAAAGAAACTCAAAAAATCCGTGTGGACAAGGAGGACCCTCCCCCCCTGAGCCCCAACACCCAAACCATCCCATCCCCCCCACCGCCCCCAACCGCCACCCGCCCCCCGCACCCCACCATCCTTCTCACCCCAAACACTCCCCAACAACTCTCCTCCCTCCCGTACCCCACCTCAACTTCCCCCAATCTCCCATGAAGGAATGTAGTCCCAGACCTGCAATCATGAGGTGCAGGCTGTGGTGAATACTTGTGTGGACGTCCAGCCACTGCGTCCTCTCGGCACCCCCCCCGACCACTTCAATGAGTCACGCTAATGTGTTCTCCCCCCAGAGATCAATCATTCTAAGGACAAGGTGTCTTTAGCCACCTCCTGGATGGCATTGGCTCTTTCCGATTGGATAGTGTGTGCATCAGGTTTCGAGTGCTCTGCAGGGGAGCGCCGTCTCCTCACTTGCTGCCAGTCATCCCTAGGTGCACATCGGGGCGATCTCAATAGAGTCTCTCCGTCTTCGTGAGTGAGGCCGAGCACAGAGCATGTATCCTGAAGCGAACGGAGTTGGTGCAGGACACCGTTCCATCTAAATATCAGTCGAAAGGGATGGCCCCAGGCATATTGTACCTCCTTGCTTCTGAGGAAGTCTGTCGCAGGTTTAAAGGTTTTGCATTTTTGTAGCGTAATTGAGGAGAGGTCCTGAAATAGGGCCAGTGGGTGGCCACGGAATTACAAGGACTGTCGTTTACGTGCTTCTTTGAGGATGCGCTCTTTAAGCGGGTAGTCAGGTAGGAAGGCTGGGATGTCCGGGGGGGGGGGTGCAGGGGCCCGCCTTGCCAACCCCACTCTGTGTGCCCTTTTGATCCTGATGGGGAAGTCTGCCGGCTCCCCGAGAATGTCCCGGAATAGGGCTTGTAAATACGCCTCCATGTCTGTGCCCTCTTCTTTGGATGGCACCCCCCAGACTCGGATGTTATCCCGCCGAGACCTGTTTTCCAGGTCTTCGCTGTGGGACTGCAGATCCACCTGTTGATCAATCAGGCGTATAACTTCCTGCTGTAGCTGCATCAATTCCTCATCTCGAGCTCGCCCTGTGTCCTCTATGTTGCCCACCCTTTCACCTAGGTCGTCCACCTCCCTCCTGATCTCTCGTACCTCGCCTGCTACTTCTTGTTTCAAGGCGCTGAAGTCTTCTCGGAGGGAGTTGAAGAGCCACTCCATGAAGGACCTCGTGATGGGCACCTCTCCCTCATCTGGGTCCCGTTGCGTTTTGGAGGATCCCGGGGACGACTGACCTCTGTCCCCTTTGTTTTGGGCCTTGTTCAGCATCTCAGGAAGGGTGCGGTCCCCTTTCTTCCTCTGCCCCGCCATCCCTGACCCACTGTGCGGCCGTATGTGGTCCTGGCCTCCGCTGTCCTCTTGCCACGTGCCTTCTGTATGTCGTGTGGTGCCGGTGAAGGCTCCCCGCTCCACCACTGCCTGGCACGTGTCCTTTCCCTCTCGGGTCAGGGCGTGGATGTAGGGCCCTTACTCGTTTGCCTTATCCTCTGCCACTGTTCACCCCGCTCTCCCAGACCAGTCCGTGGGGAGTTGGTGCCCTTTTCACGTGTGCGGATCCAACTCCAGACCAAGTTATCCAGGTATGGGGTCTCGGGCTAATCGAAGAAATCAGGCAGATGGCACTGTCTTTCTCTTTGGAACTGGATTTTTTTTTATTCATCAATAGGTTGCACAAACAAGGTTCCTCTTACAGCTTTCAAATAATGATCCTCAGGGGTTGGTCCTCTGGACGTCTTCCGGCACGGGTTACCATCAGGGAAAAGAAGAGAAGGACCTTATGAGGATTATGTCCCATTAACTTGGACAGATAGGGAGTTCGGGGTGAAGGGAGTTTAACAAAACACCTGTTTCTAATCACCACTAGTGATGCGCTCGTTGTGAGGGTTATAGGGGCCCGCAGAGATATACCAGCGTCTTCTTAATTATAGCTCTGTTGCGTGCTCTCTCCTTTTTTAACCGGAGAGGTGTTGTTGCCCCTAACACCGGCAAGAAATATACTGCTGAAGCGGGCACGAACCTGGGATAGCCACGCTCCTCTTGGAGCGTGGCGGGACAGCTGGTGTTGCCGAACGGGGTCTGGCTCCCTTCTTGGCTGTATGCTGCTGAAGTCCGGTCCGTAGACGGGCTTCCGATGATCTTCTTGTTGGTACTGTGGGACTTCTTCCACTGAGGAAACGGTCTTGCTGCTCTTCTGGGCGTCAATCTCGGAGTCCTTCTTTGCTCTCCAATCCTTGCAGACGTCAGTCAAGGTTGTCACGATCTCCACAGGAGTCCTGATTGGTTCACATGTCCAGGTCACATGGGTTGTTCGCGTATCCAGGTAGTGCTGTTCATTAAAGGTACCGTTTTGGTCTTCCTCTTTCTCGTTGGGTGGGGACTGCAAGTAAAGAAGAGGAGACATGTAAGAGGGGATAAGGTCATCTTCACCCCCTTCTGTCACGGGGATTCCACGTACATTGTGACACACCCCTTCCCCAGACTGATCCTGATCGGGCAGCAGAGAACAATGGGAAATCAAGTCTGCATTGCCGTTAGTAACTCCCTTACGATGCCGCACCTCAAATGAATAGGGCTGAAGGGACAGAAACCAGCGCAAAAATTGAAGATTAATCCCCTTGTTGCGGCTAATCCACTGCAGAGGAGCGTGGTCTGTGTATAGAATGAAACGGGAGCCCTCCTGGTAGTAACACAATTTATCGACCGTCCACTTAATGGCGAGACACTCTTTCTCAATCACTGGGTATCACTGTTCACGAGGAAACAGTTTGCGACTGATGAATATTACTGGATTTCGGTCCCGTCTGCAGATACCTGTGAGAGAAAGGCACCCAATCAGCACTCCGACACATCTATCTGTAGGATGAATGGTTCAGAAAAATTGGGTGATACTTTGATGTGACTGGAAGTGATGGCATCTTTCAGGTCTTGGAAGGCACGCACGGCCTGGGGTGAGGGTTTTAGGAAGTCTTTTAGTTTCACCTGCATCTTCAATAAATCTGTCAGTGGTTTTGCTATTTTTGAATATCGGGGAATAGAGTGACGATAATAGCCGAGTAGACCTAGGAAAGCCCTGACCTCATTTTTTGGTAGTTGGAAAGGGGGTATCGGAGATAGCTTTTATCTTTTCTTGTTGCGGTTCGATAAGCCCATTCCCTAGGAGATACCCCAGATACCTGACCTTCTGAAAGCCTACTTGGGACTTTTTTGAGTTTACATGCAGGCCGGCTGTTATAAGGGCCTGAAAAACCCTCTGACAGTGGGATAGATGACCGTCCATGTGCAGCTGTAGATCACAATGTCATCCAGATAGGCGGATGAATAGGCTTGATGTCCGCGGAGTACCCTATTCATGAGTCTCTGGAAAGGGGCAGGGGTGCCGTGTAAGCCAAAGGGTAACACTGTAAATTTGTATAAGCCAGTTGGGGTGGAAAAAGCAGTTTTCTCTTGGTCTTGTGGTCGGAGGGAAACCTGCCAGTAGCCTTTCGTGAGGTTGAGTGTAGTGATGTATTGGGCTTTCCCTATGTTCTCGATGAGTTTGTCCACTCGAGGGAGAGGGTAGGAGTCAAATTTAGATATGGAATTAACAGTCCTGAAATCTATACAAAACCGGAACGATCCGTCTGGTTTTGGGACTAAAACAATTGGAGTAGACCAATTGCTTTATGAGGGTTTGATGGCTCCCTTTTCCAGCATGATTTTTTATCTCCGCCTTTACAGCTTCGTGTCTGGCGCCTGGGATGCGGTATGGACGTTGCTTCAGAACCTTCTAGGGTGGGGTGATGAAAGAGGGTTCTACTAGAGTGGTTCGCCCAGGGAGATTGTAAAAAAGAGAGGAGAAGTAAACCAGGATATCTAGGAGGGAAGCCATCTAGGTTTCTGATAAACTGTCGTTAATAAAGAACTGATCGAGAGTGGATGTATATATAGAAGTGTGGCTCAGGGGTTAGAGGTGGCAGACCCGGAATCTGAGATCGGTCCTGGACCAGGGTTCAATTCCCCGCCCCGGCGGGTCTTGGGCTAAAAATTCCACGGACTCAATAATTCTCGTCCCGGTGCCTCCTCGACTCACGGGTTCACACTCTGCGACTCTGGGCAATAGCTTGCTTAATCTCCACAACGGCCCCTCGCGGCGGGATGCCTGACTTTCACCCTGTGGACACCCTGTCGGGGCTTCTCACAGGGGAATACCAGGATGGGTTCCCTAGGCAAGCGCCAGGATGCCCTTTGTGGTGACAGGTTGCGCTATATAAGTATACCTACATTTACATTTACATTTACATGTTGGGTTCTGAACCATGAGGTGGCTGTCCTTGGGAAGGGGTCCTAACCATTTTTTTAGTAGACTGATATGGTACATCTGGGTTTTTCTGGGCGAGATTTGTACTAGATTTGTGGTGAGGCCTATTTTTTGACTATCTCATAAGGACCATTCCACTCCGATCGGGTTTTGGAGAGAGAGGAGGGTAACAACACCAGTACCCAGTAGTGTACATTTAGGTGGCGCCACTTTTTTCCCATGTCATAAATGTTTTGTTGTTTTATTTGGGCCTATACTTTGGAAAACAGGGGACCCCTACAAATACTTAGTTTGCTATACGTAGGGAGGAAAATTAACATTGGGAAAAAGAGAAACTATAGCAAAACACTCTACGTTAGGTAGAGAGAACGGTTTCGTGTTCTGCTCCCTAAACGGTAAATCTTACATGCCGTCCTTTTACTTACAGAATAATTTTTAACCACCTGGCGTCATCGTGAAGCACATGATGTTACAGCTTTGAGCCTCATCCACTCTAGAGACAAATAAAAGGTACATTCTATACTTTAGGTGAGAATCTCAGTATAATAGTCCTACCAGGGATATTTAAAACGGTCATTTATTTCTGTATTTAATATGTCCTTAGGCAGCCGTCGCCCTCGAACTGTAGACACTGAAAACTCATGAAAATACTACAAAGCATCGTTTTACTAATAATGTGAGGATCACAGACAGGTAATAAGGAAGGCATAATTGAATGCTCAAATTTTGAATCCTATGCATCGTTTTTAGTAATCAATAAATGCGCAAAGAATAAAAGATAGATCTACATAGACACTATATGAATACATAAAAATGCGCACTGAAAAAGTAAAAGATAGCTATATTTATACTAACTTAGATGTAAAAAGATTAGCGGTTACATCTTATTTCTATCATATTTTGTCTGTTTCATGAAGGTCCCACATTATTTCAGCTTTGAAAAGTTAGAAGGCTTGCTGAGTATCCTAAACTTTAGCCCAGCTGTACAGGAAGTTCCTCTTTTTTGTCCAATATATGTATTCTGTAAGTATAAGCATATCTTAATCCCAATTTCCATTATGATATCTGTGCTATTAGTACAAATGTCAGCTTGAATATTTATCTAGAAAGAGTAAAAACTCACTACTGGAGAATATTAGAATGAGAGGTTCGGTTCTTTGTTAAATAGGTTGTCCGCATCCAATATTTCACGCCTATTCCGCTTGGTAAACTGTGTATTCAAACCACATTAGATTCCCCCCTTAATGATGTTAACCATCTTGGGGCGAGGTGTGTATCTATGGTCTGTGGATATATGATAATCAACTATTTAGTATAAACTACCTGATGATTCCAATACTGCGTTATATGAAGAACATTCATTGATCTGCAATGAGATTACAGTGTATGAATAAGACATTCAAATTGAATACGACATATGAGCTGCGTATGTAAATATCATGATGTACATTTTTATAAATACTGACATTGTCTCTCCTAAAATGAGTGTAAATAGTTTTGTGATTTCATTAGTGGTGAAATGCGACCACTGTATATAATATGTAAATTATATTTATTCATATTTTCTTTTTCTGTATTTCTTCTCTAGTGTATATTGTTTTCTATGTATGTGCGAAAGACGGCCACCTGATGAAGGCAGATTGCCGAAACGCGCGTAGTCAAAAACCACCGCTTTGCCTACCTTAAAAGAACATTGACTGGTTTTATTGTGATTTGTTTGGTATATATGTCATGTGTATATATATATGTGTTTTACTACATATGTATTTTGAATGATTAATATTTGGATGATGAAATAAAAAATGAAAAAATTTAAAAATGTCCATAAAAGAAATTTGAAACAAAACAATAAGATGAAATAAAAATGCTTTTTATACATAACTAAACTCTGCTCATATATATGAATTTGTAGTCGCAACTGTGTTTTTTGAGACAAAAGGAGAGTTTTTGGCAGTAATCAATTGAGTGTTTTGCTATAGTTTCTCTTTTTCCCAATGTTTATTTGGGCCTTTTCAAGGTTGGCATCTGCAAATTCCTCGTAGCTTGTGGATTCGAGTCCTCAGGCCTTGGGTGTAGTCAAGGAAGGATTTGGTATCATCAGGGTCTCGTTTTCCTAGGCCTCCTTTGTCATGTCTGACAGTGTCACTGAGGAGCTCAAATGGGGAGTATTACAAGCTATTCTGTACTTGGCTTCAGACAACAAAGAGAGCATGGGGAAGGAGCCCGCCCTATTCTTTCCCCTCCACTGTTAACATCTTTTTTTGCATCTGTTTAAGTGTGGAGTTGCACCTCTCACAAACCATTCGTCTGTGGGTGATACACAGAGGTCTTTATATGTGAGATACTCAGGAATTTGCATATCTGGTCCATCAGGCGTGAAACGAATAGGGTGCCCTGGTCAGTTAGGATTTCCTTTGGGAAGCCTACTCGGTTGAAGAGTTCTACCAATTTATCGCTGATGTTTGTGTAGTAGGGGCTCTTAGTGGGAAGGCTTTAGGATATCGAGTCGCGTAATCGACTACCACCAATGCATATAGGTTGCCCTTCTTGGACTTTGGCAATGGTCCTATGAGGTCCATTCCGTCTCTCTCAATCGGTTTCCTGATGATGGATAGGAGCTGTAGGGGGACAGATGGTGGTTTATAGGGCATCTTCCTTTGACACACATCGCACTCCCAGCAATACTTGGTCACGTGGGTGAATATACCTGGCCAGTAGAATTGATGTATAATGGTTTGGGTGGTTTTCTGGGCTCCCCTATGTCCAGCCAGCAAGTGGGAGTGTGCAATGAATAGACTTTGGTCCCGAAAGGCTTAGGGTACTAGTAACTGAGGGGATTCGCCGGGTTTTCTCGTTCTATACAAGAGATCATTCTTGATGTGGAGAAAAAGGTACGTAGGTTGTGGGGCAGAGGGGGTAATTTTAGCTTGGGTCCAGGCTGCTTGGAGTGTGGGGTCGTGGGTCTGGGCATATTAAAAACTTTTGCTGAAAGCCATGTGGCCTGAGTAAAAAGGGTTATTGCTTCGGACGTTTGTTCGTTATTGAGGACTACATTTCCCCTAAGGAGATTCAGGAACATTGGGTTGTCTAGTCCCAGGATTCGTTTTTCGGGGAGGTTTGGTAGGATCCCTAATCTAGTTACTATGGTCTCCCCTGCTGGTATATGGATGGGTACTTGGACTACAGGGTAGGTCTTTACGTCGCCATGGACACAGCAAATGGGTACGTTCTCTCCTATCAGAAGCTGGTACTGTTTTACTAAGGAGGCCTGAAGAACTGATTGGCGACAACTATAATCTAACAGGCTTTTTATGGGGTCCCCATTTAATAACAGACTTACATAGAAGCAGAAACCCAGTTCTTCAGTATAGAGGTTGGGTTTAGGTAGAAGCTGACCTCCATTGGTTATTCTCTGTCTTTCTTACATGGACAGAACCTAGCTATGTGTCCCCACCCGTCACAGTCAAAACATTGTGGTCCTTCCTTTTGTTGGTAAGGCCTCGGCTCCAAGTCCTCTAACCCACAGTGGCTCTGGTATAGATTTAGGTTGTTTCTTTTCAGTTCTAGGGGGACCCGTTATGGAGCGGGTCGTTTCTTCTGTTTCCCAGGGGAGGGAACGTGGTTGGGCTTTAACAAAGGTGGTAGCCATCTCCACAGCTTGCTCCATGTTGAGATGTGTACATTGTCTCAACCAGTGCTGAGTTAGAGGAGGGAGGGACTCCAAATATTGCTCCAGATATATAAGAGACATGATCTACTCCTTGGGGTTTTCTTGGGGTTTAAGCCATTTGCCCACTGCAGTTTTTAATATGTAAAACAGCGTCTTTGGATTGTCCCCAGAAGGCCCTCTTTCCTTCCTAAACTTTACCCGATAGGCCTCCTGGTCCATCCCGAGGTGGTCCAATATAATGTCTTTATATCATGATAGAGGGTGTTCCTGGTAGCATTAGCAACCTTATAGGCCACTTGTGCCTCCCCTGTTAACAGAGGGGACAAAAAAAGGCCACTTTGGCTCGGGCCAATCAGAGGCCCTGGCGGCTCTCTCGAAGTTTAGTAGGAATGCATCTGGGTCTTCGCCCGGGATGTATTTTTGTAATACCACGTTGGAGCTTCCTGACTGGGCTCCTTATTTATTTATTTAGAGTTTTATATAGCGCTGACCAGACCCGAAGGTATCGGAGCACTTTACAACATAAGTAGCGGGGAAATCCCAGAATATAACAGTAGTATACATATTGATTCATGGCGAATCGAAAGTCTCAGAGCACAATACAACATTGATAGCAAGAAATCACAGAATATAGGAGTAATATACACATTGACTTGTGGCGTGGCATGATAGGAGGTGTTCCTGGTAGCATTAGCAACCTTATAGGCGGCTTGTGCCTCCCCTGTTAACAGAGGGCCCAAAAAAAGGCCACTTCGGCTCGGGCCAATCAGAGGCCCTGGCGGCTCTCTCGAAGTTTAGTAGGAAGGCATCTGGGTCTTCACCCGGGATGTATTTTTGTAATACCACGTTGGAGCTTCCCGACTGGGCTCCTTCTTTATTTATTTAGAGTTTTATATAGCGCTGACCAGACCCGAAGGTATCAGAGCACTTTACAACATAAGTAGTGGGGAAATCCCAGAATATAACAGTAGTATACATATTGATTCATGGCGAATCGAAAGTCTCAGAGCACAATACAACATTGAAGCAAGAAATCACAGAATATAGGAGTAATTGACACATTGACTCGTGGCGTGGCACAGGAACGAGTCAGGAGGTGGGTGAGGTAGAAGTCTTGATGTTAAGGTGGCTGAGTGCTGCAATGGGCAAGAGTCTGCGTTAAGGCGGCAGCTATCCATTCGGAAGGGATAGGTTGAGAAAGACTCCTTTGAGCTGCCTTTTGAATTTTACAAAGGAGTGGGTAGTCCTTATATGGACTGGGATGGAGTTCCAGATTTTGGGAGCATTTTCAGAGAAGGATCGAGATGAGATTTTTTGTTTGCGAGTTTTCGGAGGGATGAGGAGTCGAGTGTTGGTGCTCCTGAGGTTCCTTGTCTGACCGGCTTTCTTGAGATTGGCAGCCAGGTAGGCGGGTTTCCCAGTGTGCAGAGCTTTGTGCGTGATACAGGCAGTTCTGAAGTTGGCACGCATTTCGATTGGGAGCCATTTTAGCTCTGAGTGCGGGCGAGATGTGTTAAAATTTCTTTACTCCGCTGACCATTCTGGCTGCTGCATTGAGAGTTGATCTGAGGGGAGCTAAGATAGATTTTGCTGTTCCTGTGAGGGTTGCATTTCCGTAGTCTAGTCTGGACAGCACCAGGGATAGAGTAGCTTGTTTTAGGTCATTCGGAGGGATGAAGGGTTTTATTTTGTTGAGCAGTTTAAGGTTAAGGAAGGCGCTTTTAGCGGAGTTCTTGATGTGTTTGGCCATGTCTAATTTTGGGTCCAGAGTGATTCCCTGTGATTTTACGGAGTCGGCCAGGGTGAGATTGCAGTTGAGAGCATCAATGGCTTTTAGCCATTCTGTGACTTGGTGGTTGTGCTCCTTATTGGAAATGAGAAGAACCTCTGCCTTGTCTTGGTTGAGTTTCGGGTGGTTGAGTGTGCAGTTGAGAGCATCAATGGCTTTTAGCCATTCTGTGACTTGGTGGTTGTGCTCCTTATTGGAAATGAGAAGAACCTCTGCCTTGTCTTGGTTGAGTTTCGGGTGGTTGAGTGATAGCCAGTGTTGGACTTCTCTTAGAGTGTTGTTTAGTCTTTGAATGTCGTCAATGGAGGAGGTTTCGAGATAGATCTGGGTGTCGTCCGCATAAAAGGTGGAAGGGGATGTTGTTGTTTTTTAGTATGGAGGTGATGGGTTCCATGTAAATGGTAAAAAGTTGCAGGGAGAGAACTGATCCTTGGGGTACACCCCTGCTGACGGGGTGTAGGTCAGAAAAGAAGTTATTGATTTTTATTCTTTGGGTGCAGTTCTGCAGAAAGGAGGTGAACCACTGTAAGACCACCTCATCCGCTCCTAACCTTTCTTGCAGTAGCTTAATGAGTAATTTGTGGTCAATTGTGTTGAAGGCGGCCGATAAGTCCAGGAGTATGAGTAGACAGCATTGGTCATTATCTAGTGAATAATGCTCCTGGTCGTGTGGATAAGTGTGATGTCAACTGAAGCTGGTCGACAGCCACCTTTTGTATACATTCTACTTGGCGGTTCATGGAGTCCTAAAACGGCTTCCTATCCGCTTGTGTGACCTCATCTGCTTCTCAAGGGCCCATATAAGCTTCGCCTGGTTATGTATTAGTTGTTGAAATAGGTTCTCCATATTGGTTCTCTATGGAGCAATTGCCCTCATTCTCCATCCACCAAGTGTGGCACTCAAGAAATGACAGTGGAGGCTCTTTCTCTTTAGAACTGGATGTTTTTTTATTTATCAATAGGGTGCACAAACAAGGTTCCTCTTCCAGCTTTCAAATAATGATCCTCAGGGGTTGGTCCTCTGGATGTCTTCCAGCACGGGTGACCCAAGAGGAAAAGAAGAGAAGGAACTTATGGGGATTATGTCCCATTAACTTGAACATTATAGGGAGTTTGGGGTGTTGTATGGCGGTTTAGGATCCGAGCTAAATTTTCCAATTCATGCCCTTATATAGGTACAATTCACATTGCCCTAATATAGGCATAGAAATCATACCCATGTTTAGACATAGCCCATGCAGTCCAAATACAGGCATGGCTACTTTCACCCGTACCAGAAAGCCACAACAATTTCTTGGAAAATCGGCCTAAGCAGTCAGGGACATCCCCTTGCTTGAATATTGATTTGTCCAAGAACTCATTGAGTTTTCAAAGAACTACCATTCCCTTGGGGTTCTTTGATGACGTTATTATGCCCGACTTTACATCAAACTAGGCACCTTCAAGGTATAAATATGCCTTCACTTGCTCTAGCAAACACACGGTGGTTCGGAGCAGCTCAACTATCTACTTGCCCGACGCAGCTCGCTACAGCAAGTGCCCAAGGAGGCCGACCCTCCAGCTGACGCACTGATCGAGAAGTTGTCCTTTCAGCTCCAGTGTTTCCAAGCTCCCCTCGCGGGGTGTTGGGAAATCGAGTCGCGAGACAGTGATACCAGACCTCCTTCATTCTAAACTAAGGTATGGAGCTGATTAGACACTAAAGAGAAATCTTGGATAGATTCTTGGCAAAGAAACTAAACCTATGCTACACCACACTTACTTCATCCCTCGTACTAGACTTAGGTTAGGTACAGCAGGTAGGCATATTTTAGAAGCACCAGTTGAGTACTTTTAGCCTTTGTTATTTATGTATGTATTTATCTATGGTTTAGAAACCATACAATGCTTTTACAGTATTATTTCATAATACTCTTTTTGCTGAATGCATTATACTTTACAGCCTGTCTTACGATTGTAGCAGTTCACTTTACTTGCATGAGAAAGAAGACTGTTCAAAAAATCCTTTTATTGAAAACGCCCATCTCTCTATTTTCTCTGCACCTCTGATGAAACGAAGCATACACAACTGACTGAGTAAAATATCTATCTATTGTTTCCACGACTCTGAAGATAGGTTTATTCTTGGGGAAACAAAGTTGTCATGTTTATGCGGTTGTCAGAAACGAATTCCTTCTTGTTTATTCAAGAAAGTTTCTAGTGACCTCTGAGCTAGCTGGCACTCACAATTAAGTTTAATATATTCTCTAGAGACCTAGTAGACATAAGTCCTACGTCAAATCTATAGGATATATTATTCCAATGCGCAGATCCTATTGGGAATATAGGAACTACACTACATAGCGCCCACCTTTTGGCAGGGCACTAATTTAACACTAGATTCTAGAGTAACTCAGTCGTGCTTTTCACAGAGACCTCTTTTTTTCTCTTAAAATACTCCAATAGATGTCTGGAGTGGGTAAAAGGATAAAAAATATCCGCCATAACTGAGTAGGATGAAAATCCTATGTATTAGTTTTTGGTTTGTTCAACATTGAAGGATACAGTGTTCCAAAATATTGTGCACCTTATCTTTGTTTCCTTGAAACTTGCTCTGCAAACCTTCAGCCAACAAAATGACTGAAAACGAGACCGGTGGAGCTGCAGGAACTGCAACCCAACCAGGCTTAGACATTACAGGTTTTCCAACAAAACGACCGATGCTATAATCAGCCCGGAAAACTTAAGGAAAACCATCACTATAAAGCTTATAACAAATGGCCTATCACCAAGAGGTGGTAGGGTAATTTTTGTCATAGAGGCACATGAATATCGGCAGACAGAGGTATTCTAATCATGGATTTTTTTCCTTGAAGCAAATGCAGTATCACGTGTTTCACTTCTACAAGGTAGAGGAACATCCAATGGAATACACTCCTTTCGAGGATGTTGAAATTCCACTAACATACCAAGAGCATGCGCTCTGGTTTTCATACATTGGCAACTAAATACAATCGGTTTGGTAGACCATCAGGAGGAATATCGATTTACGTAAAACATCTAAAACAAATAAAAGTAAAAAGGATCTAAATAGAGTCTGAAATGCTACAGGCGCTATTAATAGAGGGAAGCATGGACAAAGACGTACGCGCTGTAATCCTAGTTATAAGCATATACTTAAATGCATCTGGCCACAAAAAGCTGGAAGTTACAAAAAATACCATAACCTTAATAAAAGAAATTCTACACGCAAATGCACTACTGCCAAAAGTGATAGTAGGAGACTTTAACCTCCACCATCTAGGAACAAAAAATGATATGTCACGTCCAGCCAGCTCGGAAAGAATTTTCAATGCATTTCTGAAAAACTATGACCTAAAGTCTGTCAATAAAACCTGGAAAAGTTTAGATCTCAAATATTCAGAAACTGCCATTTTTAAGAACTGTTCTATAATCGACTACATTTTCTTATGCAATCTACTCACTCAGAAATTAGTCAAATTCGAAGTAAAAAAACATGAAACTAGCGATCACAAACTGTTGCAGGTGGAATTAAATTTTTGTATCTTACAGAGGGAACAAGCGGCCGCAGTATCCCACTCAACAGGGACTGAAGACCACACATTAGTCAGAAGGTTAAAATGGATCGAGCACTATATAATGTATGGAAAAAAAACAAGAGTACAAAGGGAAGCCTCTGGAAAACAACCTAGTGTGGCCAATTGGACGAGTTGGATTTGTGCCTTAAAATCTATACTTACTAAAAACTACAAAAATAGCTCACATGGAATGACAACATCCTCTTCACATTTTAGACACAACAATAAAATACTATGTACAACAATAAGTAAGCTTATGAGGGCTAAAAGAGCACACAGGAAGGCAGGAACGGAAGAAACAAGGGAATTGTGCAAAGCTCTATCGAGAAAGCGCAGACTCCAGTTATGGTCTCTGAAACAAAATAAATTAGAAAAAGACGGGATAGCGATACACGAGCTCTCAAAACCAAACAAACAACGTCAGCTCTGGCAATTTATAGCTAGCATGGAGAAAGGTAAAGTAGACAGGCGCAACTCCGTACATGCAGATGCCTGACTCAGACATGTAGCCACAATCTACATTGAAAAGGAGGATATCATAGTCCCTGGAAGCCCTGATATTTGTTCCTCAGACAGCGCAATAACAGAGGAGGACGCCTTAGTGGAATCCTTGGGTAAAGAACAAGACCGCACAGCAGTTGAAAAGGTAATAAAAAAGATAAGAAAAGACGGGGCACCCGGGCCGAACGGCCTTCCAGGAGCCATTTTTAGAGAAGATCGGGTATATTGGGGCAAAATTGTATCCAATCTGTTCAGTGAATGTCGACTGAAAGCAATGGTGCCGGATTCATGGCGAGGCTCTTTTTTACATCCTATCTTCAAAAAAGAAGATAACACAGATCCAAAAAATTATAGATTAATTGCCCTTTTAGATGTTGAAGGAAAAGCCTATGCCAGCACCTTATTGAATGAATTAAATAGTTGGATCAAAGAGAATGAAATCCTCCCCTACTACCAGACCGGATTCTGCAAAGGCTGCTCCACTATTGACAACATCGTGGCCATGTCGTATTTGAACCAGCACGCTAACTGCAAAAATAATAAACCAATCTTTGCATGTTTCGTTGATTATTCAGCGTCCTTTGACGGAGTGCCTCGACACAAGCTTTGGAATAAGTTGCGCAACTGGCATATCCCAGTAGGTCTTCTCAGCGCCATCATTTCATTATACAGTAACACCTGGATCAAAGTGAAGCTAGCAGATAATACCACAACGAAGAAGTGTCGGACAAACCGTGGCCTAAAACAGGGATGCGTTCTTGCCCCCACACTGTTTAATTTATATACGGCTGACCTGGGGAAGAAGCTTCAAAATGCTAGTCTTGTAACTCCGAAAATTGGAACCAACAAACTGCAAATATTACAGTATGCAGATGACTTGGTGGTAATGGATCACACAAAAATCGGGCTACAAAGGGGCATAGATGCCCTCAATAACTACAATGAAAGAAATTAACTTATAATAAATGCTCAAAAAACTAAAGTAGTGATTTTTGGACACTACTCAAAAAAAGCTCTTTTGAAATGGCATGTGGGCAAAGAAATCATCGTCACAGCAAAATCCTATAATTATCTAGGTTGCTGGCTAAGTGAAACCGGTAAAGCAACAATACATCTACATAAAATGAAGGCTAAAGCACATTCAACAACTTATGCTTTATGCAAACTAAATGAGATCATGCAAAGCCCGACAACTGTTCCGATTAGGAAAGTAATACAAGCAAAAATCAGGGCAAGTGCCGGTTACCCACAGCATTACGTTATAGCAAACAGGGTTATACCCAATGTAGTCAGTAGGGACCTGGGTAGCAATTGGAAAGAAGGGAAAGGGTCCCAAGACCGAAAGAAAGAAATTACAAATTCATATAATTTGTGTCAATAAATTCAAAAAAACAACGTTTTTAGATGCAAAAAAGATTTACTTCAAGATTGCATACATCCTAATCAATAGATATAATATTCATTATACATTTGTTTTATATACAGTGTACGCGCCCACATTCACAACAGGGGGGGGGGTGACGTGAGGGAAGGTGTAGAGGGTAGGATATATGTGATCTGATTCATTCAGTGACAAGTCTTATTCAAATTACTAAGACAATGTACATGTGGTCCCTTGACATCAGGGCCACAGTTAGAGTCTCCAAAGGAGTCCAAAATTATAAATCACGAAAACGCCTAACTCCGTTATAGCCGTAAATGTCTGAATGGGGACCGGAGCTGGTCGTTGGTTATGTAGTGGTCTACGTTTCGACCCAATATCAGTAGGAATCTTTTCCTTACGAAAGGGTCTTCATCAGGACGAGCATAGTTGTGGGTGGGCAACCTCCTGAGGAACAATTAAAGAGACGAATTAGATACACACCATTCCTGTAGTAGATTTCATAGGATGGTGGTACAAGATTATCATTGAAATGCGAAGAACCGTGTTGTCTTGCTACGTTTGAATCTCATACGTAATAAAAGGATGACTAAGGCTCACCTTTCGCAAGGGGCGATAGGAGTAGACTCGAGGGAAGGATTGTCTTAGTCCAGGCTGATGGTTGGTAAATCTAAATATTAGAAAAAGTACTGGTATTTTTATAAAGATTTTTACGAGTCTGTGAGGTGTAAGCTAGTACATTGAGAGCCTATACAGAAGGTCTGATCATTAAAAAATGATGATATTTAAAAGACGGCGAGAATCAAGAGGGAGAGAGAGGACCAGAAAGCTAGTCCAGATCCCCGGTTTATATGTATCGGTATCAATAGGAGACTAGCTCTACAATGGATTAATCTGACACGGTTATGGTAGATTAATATTAGTTATGTAGCGACTCAGTATTTTGCCGGGTGGCAATGGCACCTCTTGGGTGTCTTTTGAAAGCCCTCACCCACCAACCTAGTTGGTGGCATGCTTCATCATCGGGCCCACCCAGTGACACCTAGCGTGTCCCGGGTGTGCTTCGACGCCTGATTACAGCGGAGCAGGTATGTCACTGTGTGTGCGGTGTGAGGTGCTAAGATAAGTGAAGTTAAAACGGCTTGGCAGGTGGTCCCTGGGGTGAGGATATTTTATTAAAAGGGCCTCTGCCAGCGGTTAAAAATAAGGCTGTGGGACGTTAGAGGCGGGTTACGACCTCCTACGTCCTTGAGTAGTCAACATGTTTCAGCCAGTGCCTTATGTTAATCTGGCTTTCATCAGGACAATAAATATGTGTGGGTTAAAATTAGGGGTTGTGTAGTGTAGTCTATGTGTCTACACGCCCTAAAGTGTATCTAGCTGTGAGATGGGGGATTCCCTTCTCAAGATCACGCTTTCAATGCTTGTTGGTAGCTCCAAGGTTATTGAAGTGGCAGGGTGAAGCCAGGATTTCTGGCCAGCACCAGCGTGGGACCTGTTGTGCCTCCTTCGCCTCCTGCGACCTCATTTATGTTGGTCAGACTCAGCAACGTGTAAAAGCCCGGTTCCTTTCACACTGCAGTAGAATCAGATGCAAGGTACCAGGGGCACCTCTGGTTGAACATTGTACTACACATAATCACTTGCCAGACTCACTCAAATGGGTAGTTTTGGAACACGTCACACTAGGCCCAAGGGGAGGAGATCTATCCAACATCCTAAATATCAGGGAGCTTAAATGGATCTACACCTTTAATTCGGTAGTGGAGGGCCTTAATGAATCAGAAAATAGTTTTGCACAATTGGCAATCCTTTAGGGTAATACCCTGCACCCCTTCTGTAATCATACATTCGTGACTATGTGTCCTAACTATCTTTCTCTCTTTCACCTCATGGAATGTTGGAGTCTTCACTATCCTGCGTGATTTGTGCACTCCCATATGCACAATTACTGCTATTTCAGTGCACAATATGATATGGATACAAGGCTGAGATAAAAAATTGTTTTCAATATAGATGTGGATCATATTCAACATTTTTATGTAATGATGTGTATATGAGTTCTCACTTACCTATGAAGACAAGTGCACTCAAATACATAATGTGATTTTTTTTAGAACTTGACCATTCTGATTTTCAATAACAATCTCTAAAAAGATTTGGCTGTACTGATTGCTCCTCTCTATGACCCGATCTGGTATGTGGGGGTCTACACTATCCTATGTGATTTGTGCATCCCCAGCTCCACTTTATATGGTTTTCTGTGTACAAATTACTATGTGAATATATAGTTGTTTCATTCATAGTTTATTACCGATTAACTAAGTAGAGGATGAGGCAGGTTATCGGGTATTTTCTCTGTAAACAACAAAGCAGAAAGTTTAGTCTTTTTTCTGCTTCCATGAAAAAACGAGGCTCCGCCCAGTATCTCTCGACGACCAGGAAATGAGAAACGCGAGCGGCTACTAACACAGAACACGTAGCGCGGTAGCTGGAACGACACACTCCATGTAAGTGTGGACGAACGCGGATATTTCCGGACTTTGTACGGCAACCAGGTAAACATTGACAGCCCGTCTAACGGGGTCTATGTCTAACTGCGCGCGTCTATCGCGCTCAATTCCCCGAACCCATGTGTGTTTCTTTATATGTCTTTAGGAGACGGTGGAACCAATCGGTCCCTCATTTTGTCAAGACCACTCCACTGTGGAGGTAGGTTAACGGGAATTTGCATGTCCGTAATTAGTTTTGAATAATGTCCCCTGGCGCCACGCCTTACTCAGACCACCTTATATTTACCCTCCTTTTAGGTAGTAATGGCACGCCCCCGCGAGAAGTATTAAGGACTGTACCACGATACAATTATCCCGGTAATGGTACTTATCCTTTGATTGCTTATGAATATTGAATCTCTCAATCTGAAGCGTGTAATGATTCTTATAAATTTGGATCACCTTTTCTCCTCTCAGGCAGTTTTTCATGCCGATTTTCTGAACAGGTGAATTTTCCATATATGTTCTTCTAAGGAGTGGTGATGCAAACAAGTTTTAGTGCCTTATAGAAAATCTCCTGCTGCCTCTGCTGGTAATGACACTGGTTTATTTGTATAGGTATCCTAATGAGTCCTTATCAATTGTAACTAATACCAGTTCCACTTCATGAATTTCTTTCTTTTTTGCACATAGGTTACCCACCCATAATCGTGGGTGCACTGAATGGAATTATTTTCCCTGCGCAATGTACACAGGATCCATATAATCTAAATTCTTCTAAATCCTTAGAAAACTGTTGATAGTGGTAAGCCTGTTTGAAAGAATAGTATTTTTTTGAGAGGCCTCCATTTTGGTCTCATGTATGATAATGAGTCTGTAAATAGTTATTTCATCTCTCTGCTGTATAGGTTGGAAATTTGACCCATCACCAAGAAATACTACATTTACTGACCGATACATTACCCTATAGAGGTCACCAGGTAATAATACATAGGTTTCTAATGTTTTTGAACTCCCAGCGGTTTTTGCTACCATGCTTTCTAGCAAAGACGTCTTTTAAATATCATCATTTTTTAATGATCAGACCTTCTGTATAGGCTCTCAATGTACTAGCTTACACCTCACAGACTCGTAAAAATCTTTATAAAAATTCCAGTACTTTTTCTAATATTTAGATTTACCAACCATCAGCCTGGACTAAGACAATCCATCCCTCGAGTCTACTCCTATCGCCCCTTGCGAAAGGTGAGCGTTAGTCATCCTTTTATTACGTATGAGATTCAAACGTAGCAAGACAACACGGTTCTTCGCATTTCAATGATAATCTTGTACCACCATCCTATGAAATCTACTACAGGAATGGTGTGTATCTAATTCGTCTCTTTAATTGTTCCTCAGGAGGTTGCCCACCCACAACTATGCTCGTCCTGATGAAGACCCTTTCGTAAGGAAAAGATTCCTACTGATATTGGGTCGAAACGTAGACCACTACATAACCAACGACCAGCTCCGGTCCCCATTCAGACATTTACGGCTATAACGGAGTTAGGCGTTTTCGTGATTTATAATTTTGGACTCCTTTGGAGACTCTAACTGTGGCCCTGATGTCAAGGGACCACATGTACATTGTCTTAGTAATTTGAATAAGACTTGTCACTGAATGAATCAGATCACATATATCCTACCCTCTACACCTTCCCTCACGTCACCCCCCCCCCTGTTGTGAATGTGGGCGAGTACACTGTATATAAAACAAATGTATAATGAATATTATATCTATTGATTAGGATGTATGCAATCTTGAAGTAAATCTTTTTTGCATCTAAAAACGTTGTTTTTTTGAATTTATTGACACAAATGATAAGAATTTGTAATTTCTTTCTTTCGGTCTTGGGACCCTTTCCCTTCTTTCCAATTGCTACCCAGGTCCCTACTGACTACATTGGGTATAACCCTGTTTGCTATAACGTAGTTTGTACAGGCGCACGCCTGTGAGGTTACGCTACCTCCCTTGCAGGAGGTTTTTCTGTGTTCTCTAGAATAAAAACTCTTCAAGATAGTTTTGTTTAAAATAAAATCTATGACTTACTAATATGGGAGATAAAGAGATACTTTCATATACAGAAGATTATATTGACCAATTGCTACACGATCCAGCAAACAATTTTCTGTCAGCTAGTACACCCATCATAGACATTACTCTGAATGATAAAATTTCTCAACTAGAGAGATTAGAAAAGAAGCTAATTCGCACAAAACTGCATGGTCATTTTCTCGCACAGTGCCTTCAGAACAATATCATACCTACAGGCTTACAGGTCAGAGTGGAACCAGCCATTTTTGTGGATATTCCAAAATTTCGTGAAGGATTCAGCTTTGTTGAAAATAACTGTTCTAGACATTGGATGGTGTTGGGGATAGAGACTGCAGCAGAACAGGTGGCTATACTTACCAAACAAATAGCTGAATTGAAAACAAGTATTTCAGGTGATAGTACACTTACCAACTCAAAAGAGGCGTTATCTAAACTTGTTGAGACTCTCCAAGATTTTGAGACCTCTAATATCAAGAAGAAGCTTGACAAATTAGCCTGTGATCTAAAATTTTACGATAAGAAAAAAACATATCCTTATCTATCTGAAGACTATTTCCGACAGGATCAACAAGGACGCTTTACCAACCGAGGCTACAGGGGTGGCAGATCCAGAGGACGTTTTACTACATTCTCTGATTCTTCTTATAGTTCCGGAGAAGACTCAGAACAAGCAGGTCCCAGTAATTCCTACGGATACCAGGACAACTACCATCCCCAATATCAACCAAATTCTTTTTTAGAAAGAGGAACATGGAGACCGCCTCGTGGACGAGGCAACAACTGGAACCGTGGGACAGGACGGGGACAACAAGGCCCTCAGACGCAGTGGGACAACGACGGTGGCAGAGGCCGCGGCACGAAACAAGTCCGATTCCAGCCGGAAGAACATGGAGAACGCTCAACCAGGCGCAAGAATTACAGGTGGTGAGAACACCAGATACACCAATCATCAATTTGTCCTCACATGAACTGAGTGAAGATGAACGCAGAGTACTGAGCAAGGGTTTGTCTTTTGTCCATACAACCCCCCCTAACAGCTTCAATACATTAATGGAACTTTCTAAATTCTTTAGAAAAATAAGACTGCGTTTCTTCTTTAAGAACAGATCACCAACGATGAATACATCTGCCACTGGATTCAGGGTACCATCCACTTTTGTACCCCAGTCTAACACGATGAGTCATCATATACTGGCCTATGAAAGCATCATTACTGAAGAGGTCAAGCAGATCTTGGGAGAGAAGTCCTACATGAGATACAATATCCGCAAGAGCGAAAGAACAGCACTGATTACTCTGAAAACTAATCCCAATGTGGTTGTGAAACCAGCAGACAAGGGCGGGGCTATCATCATCCAGGATGTATCCAAATACAAAGAAGAAATCCTGCGCCAACTGAATGATGGAATAAGTTACAGAAGACTACCATCCGATCCAACACGAGACTTAGCAACTGAAATCCAACAGGTTACGCAAGAAGGGGTCCAACAGGGTTTCCTCTCGGATCAGGAATATCGCTATCTCAATCAGAGCCACCCACGAATACCCACTATATATACCTTACCCAAGGTGCACAAAGACTTACACAACCCCCCGGGGCGACCCATCGTGTCCGGGTGTGGCTCTATCCTTGAGCCTCTGTGCCGATATATAGACTTTTTCCTGAAACCACTAGCCAAGTCTACTTCTACCTATTTGAGGGACACCACACATACGATTACTTTGGTTGACGGAAAACCCTTTAACCCAGACGAAGAACTATTGGTCACGTGCGACATTGTGTCGCTATACACAAGCATACCACAGGAGGAGGCTTTAATGGTGATCACTGAAGCTCTTGACAGTCGCGAGGCCCCAGTACAAGTACCAACCACATTTATAATACTTCTACTCAAGATTGCCATGATGAGGAACTATTTCATGTTTCAAAACGTGTTCTATTTGCAAATGAAGGGTGTGGCAATGGGGGCAGCCTTTGCCCCAGACCTGGCCATATTGTTCATGGCATTCTATGAAAAGACCTTTGTGATCTGTGATCAAAACCCATTCCATCATCATATACAGCTTTGGGTACGGTACATTGATGATGTGCTGCTAATCTGGAAGGGCAATAACAATGAACTGGAACTCTTCCACCAATGGTTGAATTCACGGTCCACGGACATCCAATTTACGAAACAAGCGAGCAACAAAAAGATTGACTTCCTAGACATTACGCTAGTGGCAGAAGAAGGCACTCTGCATACCACCTTATTCAGAAAACCTACAGAACGGAATTCACTATTACAATATTCCAGCCACCACCCTAGGAGCCTTCGGGACAACTTACCCTATGGGCAGTTCCTCCGTGTAGGGTGGAACTGCAGTAAAAAGGAAGACTATATGCTACAATCTGAGATCCTGATGTCACGTTTAATAGAGAGAGGCTACCCCAAGCGACTTATTAAACGCTCTAGAAAAAGAGCGTTGTTCTGTCACCGTGACATACTTCTCAAACCTACAGCACGCAACTGTCAATCAGAAGAACGTATGATTTGTGTCACTACTTTTTCAACTAAGAGCCATTCCATCAAAAAGGTTATAAATAAACACTGGAACCTGATTGCAAAGGATCTAGACATATCCTTCAAGAAGGCACGAAATATCAAAGACCATGTAGTTTCATCATTCTTAGAATGTCCACCTGAGCCGACTATAACCTCATGTTGGAACCAACCTCCGGTAGTGGGACACTACAGATGCGGGAATTGCAAAGCTTGCCCGTCCACTATTCAATCTAAAGAATTTGTCTTCAAAGATCATCGACACATACTTAAACATCACACGAATTGTAACACCAAAAACGTGATCTATGGAATCATTTGCCCATGCGACCTCATTTATGTTGGTCAGACTCAGCAACGTGTAAAAGCCCGGTTCCTTTCACACTGCAGTAGAATCAGATGCAAGGTACCAGGGGCACCTCTGGTTGAACATTGTACTACACATAATCACTTGCCAGACTCACTCAAATGGGTAGTTTTGGAACACGTCACACTAGGCCCAAGGGGAGGAGATCTATCCAACATCCTAAATATCAGGGAGCTTAAATGGATCTACACCTTTAATTCGATAGTGGAGGGCCTTAATGAATCAGAAAATAGTTTTGCACAATTGGCAATCCTTTAGGGTAATACCCTGCACCCCTTCTGTAATCATACATTCGTGACTAGGTGTCCTAACTGTCTTTCTCTCTTTCACCTCATGGAATGTTGGAGTCTTCACTATCCTGCGTGATTTGTGCACTCCCATATGCACAATTACTGCTATTTCAGTGCACAATATGATATGGATACAAGGCTGAGATAAAAAATTGTTTTCAATATAGATGTGGATCATATTCAACATTTTTATGTAATGATGTGTATATGAGTTCTCACTGACCTATGAAGACAAGTGCACTCAAATACATAATGTGATTTTTTTAGAACTTGACCATTCTGATTTTCAATAACAATCTCTAAAAAGATTTGGCTGTACTGATTGCTCCTCTCTATGACCCGATCTGGTATGTGGGGGTCTACACTATCCTATGTGATTTGTGCATCCCCAGCTCCACTTTATATGGTTTTCTGTGTACAAATTACTATGTGAATATATAGTTGTTTCATTCATAGTTTATTACCGATTAACTAAGTAGAGGATGAGGCAGGTTATCGGGTATTTTCTCTGTAAACAACAAAGCAGAAAGTTTAGTCTTTTTTCTGCTTCCATGAAAAAACGAGGCTCCGCCCAGTATCTCTCGACGACCAGGAAATGAGAAACGCGAGCGGCTACTAACACAGAACACGTAGCGCGGTAGCTGGAACGACACACTCCATGTAAGTGTGGACGAACGCGGATATTTCCGGACTTTGTACGGCAACCAGGTAAACACTGACAGCCCGTCTAACGGGGTCTATGTTTAACGGCGCGCGTCTATCGCGCTCAATTCCCCGAACCCATGTGTGTTTCTTTATATGTCTTTAGGAGACGGTGGAACCAATCGGTCCCTCATTTTGTCAAGACCACTCCACTGTGGAGGTAGGTTAACGGGTATTTGCACGTCCGTAATTAGTTTGAATAATGTCCCCTGGCGCCACGCCTTACTCAGACCACCTTATATTTACCCTTCTTTTAGGTAGTAATGGCACGCCCCCGCGAGAAGTATTAAGGACTGTACCACGATACAATTATCCCGGTAATGGTACTTATCCTTTGATTGCTTATGAATATTTAATCTCTCAATCTGAAGCGTGTAATGATTCTTATAAATTTGGATCACCTTTTCTCCTCTCAGGCAGTTTTTCATGCCGATTTTCTGAACAGGTGAATTTTCCATATATGTTCTTCTAAGGAGTGGTGATGCAAACAAGTTTTAGTGCCTTATAGAAAATCTCCTGCTGCCTCTGCTGGTAATGACACTGGTTTATTTGTATAGGTATCCTAATGAGTCCTTATCAATTGTAACTAATACCAGTTCCACTTCATGAATTTCTTTCTTTTTTGCACATAGGTTACCCACCCATAATCGTGGGTGCACTGAATGGAATTATTTTCCCTGCGCAATGTACACAGGATCCATATAATCTAAATCCTTCTAAATCCTTAGAAAACTGTTGATAGTGGTAAGCCTGTTTGAAAGAATAGTATTTTTTTGAGAGGCCTCCATTTTGGTCTCATGTATGATAATGAGTCTGTAAATAGTTATTTCATCTCTCTGTTGTATAGGTTGGAAATTTGACCCATCACCAAGAAATACTACATTTACTGACCGATACATTACCCTATAGAGGTCACCAGGTAATAATACATAGGTTTCTAATGTTTTTGAACTCCCAGCGGTTTTTGCTAGCATGCTTTCTAGCAAAGACGTCTTTTAAATATCATCATTTTTTAATGATCAGACCTTCTGTATAGGCTCTCAATGTACTAGCTTACACCTCACAGACTTGTAAAAATCTTTATAAAAATACCAGTACTTTTTCTAATATTTAGATTTACCAACCATCAGCCTGGACTAAGACAATCCATCCCTCGAGTCTACTCCTATCGCCCCTTGCGAAAGGTGAGCGTTAGTCATCCTTTTATTACGTATGAGATTCAAACGTAGCAAGACAACACGGTTCTTCGCATTTCACGGATAATCTTGTACCACCATCCTATGAAATCTACTACAGGAATGGTGTGTATCTAATTCGTCTCTTTAATTGTTCCTCAGGAGGTTGCCCACCCACAACTATGCTCGTCCTGATGAAGACCCTTTCGTAAGGAAAAGATTCCTATTGATATTGGGTCGAAACGTAGACCACTACAGAACCAACGACCAGCTCCGGTCCCCATTCAGACATTTACGGCTATAACGGAGTTAGGCGTTTTCGTGATTTATAATTTTGGACTCCTTTGGAGACTCTAACTGTGGCCCTGATGTCAAGGGACCACATGTACATTGTCTTAGTAATTTGAATAAGACTTGTCACTGAATGAATCAGATCACATATATCCTACCCTCTACACCTTCCCTCACGTCACCCCCCCCTGTTGTGAATGTGGGCGCGTACACTGTATATAAAACAAATGTATAATGAATATTATATCTATTGATTAGGATGTATGCAATCTTGAAGTAAATCTTTTTTGCGTCTAAAAACGTTGTAATTTCTTTCTTTCGGTCTTGGGACCCTTTCCCTTCTTTCCGGTTACCCACAGCAGGCATTCCCGGGTAAAATGGAATCAATGTTAGACAAAGCACAATTCCAGGCCTACAAACGTATTTTCAAACTGCCCAAACACACATGCAACCGCTTAAGTTGTGTAGAATTTGGTCTGAAGCAACAAAGTAAAGAATGCCTGGGAACGCATGCGAAATACTACTACCAAGTCCTAACAGCTCCGGCTGGAACCCTAAAGAACATGCTGAACCCAATTTTTGGGGAGTCAATTAACCCGTGGCATCGTTACACAGAGGAAGCAGTGGAAACACTGGGATTAGCAACAGAAAATTGGGATCAGGGTAAACTATCTGGCCATCAAAAATTCAATCAATAAACAATGTTATCAATTGTCGCACCAAAGTGATCTAGTAGAATACGCAACAGGAAGAGGCTCACCTTGGCTGAAAAAATCATTCGCCGGGAGTAAAATTCAGCCATATCTGAAGCAAGCTCTGGGAAGGAAAGCACTAAAAAACATTGTATGGGCCAGACTGGTGCCCCTCCCCATTAAGGAACTAAATCCAGGGTGGAGATCCCTTGAACATAGAATCAGATGCAGAATCTGTGATTACCAATTTGAATCCCTGCTACACTTGATTTGTTGTTGTCCTGGTATGTCGCAGCCCCGTAGGATCCTTTTAAAACAAGTATGGCTCTGCAACAGGGTACGAACAGTGAAAGAAGCAACTTCGGTTCTCTTTTCCTGTACTACACCACAGGACTTGGCCAGATTTGGGAGATACATGGCCGAGCTATGTCTTAGGCTTATGGAATAAGAGGGGCCAGGCATTATAAAAGGTAACTAGGCCCGTTAAACCAGTATTGTCTAACTTGGCCGAACCGACAACGAACTGACAATCATTCGCAGATTTTTAAATGTATATAATATATCTTCTTACTTAGTATTTACATGGTTGCAAGTAAACCCAATGTCCTCTTATTTTATAAGAATGTATTATTTTAAATTAATTGTTTCAATTTGTTTTTAAAATCGCATGTAAGCTGTATTGCAGATGGTTTTAAGTAACTGTGCAATACAAAAATAAAATAAGACTAATACTAAGCAAATTTATTCTGCAGACTTTTATGCCCAGGTGTCCTTGGTAGGTTTTGACTTTTGGAGTGACAACATTGAAACAAAAACTGTCTGGGAAACAAAAGACTGGCAGGTGCGGGGTATAGAAGCTTTATTTCGAGCCTGCATTATCCCTGAACAAATAATGTTTTTGAACGACACTGTGCAACAGACATCCTATCTTGGTCTAACCAAGATAAAAGATTTGAACAAACCGTCCATACCTACATCTGATAGTAAAAACACTACAGAGGGGGTGGTTGACGTAAAAACAATTTTACTTAATGGTTAACCTGGCCCACAGACACAAAAACTGTCAAGATAGATTCCTGAATAAGACACAAGAATTTACATTCACGAGGCCAGATCCAAGATATGTCCAGAGACAATATCCAGGGATAGTAACAACATAAAGTGTAGGAAAACTGTGCCTTTACTGGCTATAAAAATCCACACTAACAGAGGTAAAACAACACTTATCTTTACTTGAAGATGGCGTTGATTTAAGGGACTTCTTACAAGGTCCTGCAAAACGGCCTCATAAACGTTTTATATACGCTAGTATATATGCCATTTATAATGAAGCTTGGAAAGCGACACAAGCAAAAACTGCAGAACGAATACGAGAAATTGAAGGTATTCATTTAGAGAAAGCTCTCTATGTAGTTGACAATGGGTTAACGACTCTGTAATCCAGAATTTATTCTTTGGACAGCATAGTATCCTCTGCCATAGACATAATGGAACAGGACTTGCTCTTGCTACAGCTTGGACAGTCACAATTGCGTTCTATAATGCTATTAGGCTGGAGGTTACAAAATCTTTGTTCTGGATATGTGCCATTGCGTCTAATCAACATCCCGGCATTGTTTTCTGTATTTAACCTTACAGATAAACAAATCACTCTGGCACAAAGAAGAGCAGACTATACGGTGCTGAGCATTGAGAAACTGGAAAGATTACCATTAACTGTTTCAGAAAAACCTGCAACAGAATGGCTAATACACGGGACAATCGCTCTGCCTGTCACAATTTTCCATTTTCAATATTGTCTGAAACATATACCAGCTGGCGTGTATGAAAGGTTGGGTAAAGAATACATTAAGTCAACCTAGTAATTACCATATACACACAGATGTTGGAGTGGGCGAAAATAAGTATTTCTTAGTGGTACAAACTGCCAAAGCGCACTAAGCAGTACACTTTTATGTCAGGGTATTAATTTACATGGAGCCTGTGACGGCTCTTCGACCAACTTATTCTGCCACCTGCAAGGTTCTCCAGCTGCAGTGATAGATCCAATTTTAGGCAGCTTTCTAACGGAAGCTATATTATGTTAAATGATCACAGCTGCTGTGGCATGTTGCCAGGAATAGCCTATCTCGTAACTGTGTCAGCCAGGGTCACTTGTATGCAAGTATTGTTTCCTAAAACTAAGACAGACGTGGAGTCGCCGCAATGGCCTTCACTGAACATCTCTCCTATACGAATTGATACTTTAAGCAGAATGAAAGCTATTCTTTTACAAAAAACTGTGCCACTGACCTCGTCCAAAGAGACGTATGAACTACAAGTTGCAAGGTCCTCTGCTGAGATACATGCCCTTTATCGACTAACTGCCCTGTACATTTCGTAGAAATGTTAGGTTGTATCTTAAACATGTCTGATACCAGTGGCATTATACATGTATTTAAAACAGTTTTTTCTGAACTGTTAGCACCTTTTGAAGCAGTCCTCGGCTATTACAGTTTCTGGGCTTGGCTCGTTTGAGAGATCTGAATACCACGTGGTTTCTACCATTCCGACCAATCTGGCAAGATTGCATCTTACCTGTTCTAGGAGGCCTGCTATGTGAAGAAGAATGCGTGTTAGATATCTGTCTAACACTCTCATCAGTCCTGCCAACGGATGTTGATACTTTGCTTGGTTCTGTAACGGCCCATGCTTTGTATTGTCCCCAGCGGCTGCCAATCCTGATGACGGCATTCATTGAGGTCTCACAGACGCAATCTGCTGATGGTGAGATACATGGATCGACAGGCACACAGGTACCATCTCAATTGAGCATTGCTAATGTGGCTAATGCTGCCGGCGATGCTTCACATTTTTGTGCAATCGGTCTACTTAACGAAGTGGTCCAACTTTCACCTACTGTGGTAGACGAATTCTTTGCGAGCTTAGAAGATTTGATGTTTTCTCCAAACAATGAGACTGACTTTTGAACTTAGCACACAGCGTTCTATGGGACTCTGTATTCGGCCTTCACTTTTCAAAAAAAAACTTCTAACTTTAGAACTCTATTTTTTCTATGATTTGACTTTCATCCAAATTTGAACACTTTCTTGGCACAAAGCAATCTGCTTAAAGTAGAACTTTTCATAGAGAACAAGACTTCTGTGAAAACTTCAAAGAGACAATATTTTGACCTTGTCCACAACCTAAACAACTTATATATTCTGTCATGGAATGGTCTCGATATTTTTCTTCTGTATTTAAGAGCCATTTCATAAATGTAATTTCATGCTTCATTCGGATATCATTTCCAATGTCATAACATATGCTTTGAATGAGAACATTGCTTTTAACACCTTGGCTGCTAGGTGTTTTCCCCTCCTGTGCTGACTTTTCATTATTTCCTTTGTTTCATGACGAGCTCAGCTCGTCACCAGCACAGCTCAACCGTGCATCATGACGAGCTGAGCTCGTCATCAGCATCGAAAGGGTTAAAATGCGTACAGCACAAATGCTCGTTTTCGTGTACAACCATTTCAAATGCATTTTATGTATTTTGGGTGGGGTTTTACACATCATGCTTTAGATATGTTTTGAATGCTTAGAATTTAGTAATGTTGAACATAATAAAAGTGCAGTGGGTGTTGTATGACGTTTTAGGATCCGAGCGAAATCTCCAGATTCATACCCTTATATAGGTACAATTCACATTGCCCTAATATAGGCATAGAAATCATACCCATATTTAGACATAGCCCATGCAGTTCAAATACAGGCATGGCTACTTCCACCCGTACCAGAAAGCCACAACGATTGCTTGGAAAATCGGCTAAAGCAGTCAGGGACATCCCCTTGCTTGAATATTGAATTGTCCAAGAACTCATGGAGTTTTTAAAGAATACCATTCCCTTGGGGTTCTTTGATGACGTTATTATGCCCAACTTTACGTCAAACTAGGCACCTTCAAGGGATAAATATGCATTCACTTGCTCTGGCAGACACATGGTGGTTCGGAGCTGCTCGACTATCTACTTGCCCGACGCAGCTCGCTACAGCAAGTGCCGAAGGAAGCCGCATTATACTTTACAGCCTGTCTTACGATTGTAGCAGTTCACTTTAGTTGCATGAGAAAGAAGACTGTTCAATAAATCCTTTTATTGAAAATGCCTGTCTCTCTATTTATGAAACGAAGCATGCACGATTGACTGAGTAAAATATCTATCTATTGTTTCCACGACTCTGAAGATACATTTATTCTTGGGGAAATAAAGTTGTCATGTTTATGTGGTTGTCAGAAACGAATCCCTTCTTGTTTATTCGAGTAAGTTTCTAGTGACCTCTGAGCTAGCTGGCACTCACAATTAAGTTTAATATATTCGATAGAGAATTAGTAGACATAAGTACTACGTCAAATCTATAGGATATATTATTCCAATGGGCAGAACCTATTGGGAATTTAGGAACTACACTACAGGGGGTCAAGGGAGTTTAACAAAACATCAATTTCTAACCACCACCAGTGACACGCTCGTTGTGAGGGTAATAGGGGCCCGCAGAGATATACCAGTGCCTTCTTAATTACATTACTGTTGCGTGCTCTCTCCTTTCTTAACCGGAGAGGTGTTGTTGCCCCTAACTCTGGCCCGAAATATGCTGCTGAAGCAGGCACGTACCTGGGATAGCCACGCTCCTCCTGCAGCGTGACAGGACAGCTGGTATTGCCGAACGGGGTCCAGCTCCTTTCTCGGCTGTATGCTGCGGAAGTCCGGTCCGTCAACGAGCTTCCGCTGATCTTCTTGTCAGTTCTCTGGGACTTCTTCCCTGAGTAATTGGTCTCGCTGCTCTTCTGGGCGTCTGTCTCGGAGTCCTTCTTTGCTCTCCAATCGTTGCCGACGTCAGTCAGGGACAGACCGCCTATCAAGGTGGCTGCGGTCTCTACAGGAGTCCTGATTGGTTCACGTGTCCACTTCATATGGGTTGTTCGCGTATCCAGGAAGTGCTGTTCATTAAAGGTACTGTTTTGGTCTTCCTCTTTCTCGGCGGGTGGGAACTGCAAGTAAAGAAGAGGAGACAGGTAAGAGGGGAAAAGGCAGTTTTTGCCCCCGTCTGTCACAGGGGTTCCAGGTACATTATGACACCCACCCACTATGATCTCAGAGTAGGGGTAGAACTAGGTGTATATATATATATATATATATATATATATATATATATATATATATAATATATAGTTATATATATATATATATAGTTATAGATATATATGAAAAAATGTGGTTCTAACCGGCCGCTGCTGCAGCAGTGCCAACACGAGGCCAGACCTATGGCCTGGATTAATTCCTTAGAAGCAAAGATGTGTCGCACTCAGAAATCCTTTTGTTGACTTCTTTATTCTGTCAGAGTTAGTACATTTCACCTATGCGTTTCGGCCTCACAGGGCTTTGCTCACGGTTGGTGGGTGGTGTCACTACACACTTATATATACCATTCCCACAACTGCCCATTAAGCAGCATTGTGGGAGTTTACGTTCACATTTCAATTTCTTATTGCAATTCTTCACTCTTTGCTATCTTACATTGCATATGTATATTACATTAAACTTTCAAATGATTGTTAGGCAGTTAACAGTTTTTATGTTCGGCGACCCTGACTGAGAATGTAAGGTAATAGAGCACTTAACATAAAAGTTGGTAAATTCGCACTTGCGCAAATAAATGCCGTTATTGGTCTGTGGTTCTCACCGTACTTAGTTTACTCTTCCGCCCTCATTTATGTACAGTATTAGAAGCGAGCTCGGTCGGAGTTGCATATGCTCAGTGCATTTTGCAGGACAGCCTTGGTTTCAGTTTCCATTGTGTAGGATCTGCATCCTATGGTTACCCCCACTTTTTGCTGTGATTCTCTTGTTTTTCGACTTTAGTGTGGCTGTGGCCCGGCTAATCAGGCCCACAGCCCAGCTATTCTCTCTCTAAATTGATACCATGTACTTTAGGTACATACCACATTGGTTTCTGGGTCACCCTTGTGAGGCCCTGTATAGTGTACCATAGGTACCCAGGGCATAGGTGGACCCTAGGCATACCAGGGGCTGCTGCATGTATTGTGCCACCCCTGGTTAGCCTTCCAAACTGACACCACAGGTTTGTTCTTACATCCTGAGTAAAGTGGTGTAATCACCCCTTACTTCGATATAGTATACCTATATCTATATATCTATATAGACACATATTGACATATAAGCCACTCCTATGGCAGACCTCGACAATCCTCGAGGTAGAGTGCTTGGTTTTATGTGAGAGGGTGCCCTAGCATGAGCTGAGCCCCTCTGCAGCTTTCGGAACCATTTCCTTATAGCTGGTCTATGATATAGCCATACCATGTACTCTTAAGTGTATTATAATCCTCGCGGTTAATGCTAACTTTGGTTTGGCTTTATCAAAACATGTCGTGTAAGGTGTCAAACACTTGGAATACTACCCCCGCCAGTTCCGGTGGCGGGGGTAGCATTCCACCCTTCTAGAGGGAGAAGACATGTATTTACTGGTTTACCCGGTTAAAGTTAAACAGAGCCTCAGCATCACAAAATGGATGCTGCTGCCAGACACAAGTCTGCCCTCCTGCTGCTGGACGAAACTCAGGCAGGGGAGGCCTGGACAATAGGTATCCTGTCCAGGGAGGTGCTGTACCTCCCCAGACAGGCTCTTAGTGTATTGGTATATATAAAAGGGTTGACCCAGACAAAGTCACAGGGATCTGGGTAATTGAACGTTAAAGATAGAGGGGTCCCAGACTGGGAGAAGTGATAGATGCATAAAGAATTACAGTCTTAAATAATCAACAAACAGGCATTATATTTCAACAGGTAGGTTGTTTTAATTCCCAACATACCGAAAAACCTATAATTGGTTTATGCAATACAAATCCAACAAGTCTAATTTTGTTATAACACAGTTGTGCCCACACGCGCAAAAGGGAGGGGGAGGGGAAAGCGCTGGTGTTGTGAAGGAATTCGGTGAACAGTGCAGGGAAAATTTATTAATCAGAAGTCACATAGAATTGCATTTCATTCTATAAACATATACACATTATTTCACGTGGCTCCCCATTCTGGGGCCACAATTGGCTGCTCTGGCAAAATTAGAGGAAACCAGTCTTCTATAGTAGCTGAATTTATCCTGCTTGTGGGTTGAAGCTGGTATCGTGGTAGGTATTGGTCTACGTTTCGACCCTTAAGGAAGTCGGGACAAATCCCCTTACAAAACGGGTCTTCATCAGAACGAGAGTTGGGGTGGGCAGGGGTCCTAAGGGTAATTAAAAGACAGGATTAGGGGGAGGGTCAGGTGGAAGATCCCCATGTGCACTTGACAGTAAACGCCCACCGGGCGTGATTCTCGCATATTGGTACACAGAGTACATACTTAATCAAAAATACCGCTCTACTGTCAGACATTTTATATGATCACTTGATAAGTACTAAACAAGTTAAAGTATATTGAAAAATATTAAGAGGTCAAGGGGTGGTTCTACCGTTGGACACGTTATGCGAAACAGAGCTAAATCTAGTGTTTAAAACGGACTGGGCGTATCACGGGTCATAAAGTTACCAAAGTTGCCAGAGCAGCCAATTGTGGCCCCAGAATGGGGAGCCACGTGAAATAATGTATATATGTTTATAGAATGAAATGCAATTCTATGTGACTTCTGATTAATAGATTTTCCCTGCACTGTTCACCGAATTCCTTCACAACACCAGCACTTTCCCCTCCCCCTCCCTTTTGTGCGCGTGGGCACAACTGTGTTATAACATTAGACTTTTTGGATTTGTATTGCATAAACCAATTATAGGTTTTTCGGTATGTTGTGAATTAAAACAACCTTCCTGATGAAGCATCTATAGTGACAAGGACCACCAAGAGCCAAATCTGGTTGGTTCCACTCTGACCCGCCCAATACAACCTATTAAATTCGAACTAGCGGATGTAGAAAAGGCCATTCGAGAAACAACGAAACACAAGGCACCAGGCCCCGACGGGGTTCCTGCTGATCTTTACATATTGTACCCGACTTTTTGGGCAAAGATTTTAACTAATGTTTTTAATGCAGCATCGCTAGCGGGTTTTCCCCCCTCCTGGGCCTCTTCAATAATTGTACCCATATTCAAAAAATGGAGGAGAGGGGATCCCTCCTGTTACAGACCCATCTCCCTATTGGACTCTGCCGTTAAGATCATGGGCAGAGTCATATTGCAGAAATTGGGAGATTGGATGTCTGACAGGGGGGGTGCTCTCGAATCTCCAGTATGGAGTCAGGCAACATAGAAGCACCATTGATCAGTGCTTAAACTTACATTTATTGATTAATAAATATACTACCGCTAAAGAGGGTTACCTATACCTAGGGTTCATGGACCTATCCTCAGCGTTCGATCTGGTGAACCGCTCCAAATTATGGAATATCCTCCTGGATTTGGGGATAGAGGCACCTTTGGTTTACTTCCTAAGTGACCTACACCAGAATTTAACAGCAGCAGCTAGGGTTACGCAGGAGGGTAGATGCACTTTTAACTCTAGGCGGGGTGTTAGACAAGGCTGTATTCTGGCACCCCTCCTATTTACAATCTATATTAATGGATTGGAAAAATCCCTGTCTGGGGTCAGGGCGGACATTCCGCGTGCAGGGGGATCGGCTATTCCGGTCCTCCTGTACGCGGATGATGCCGTATTGATTGCCCGTACAGGGGTGGGCTTACAGAGGCTACTGGACAATTTTGGCACCTTTATGGAGTCATTAGATCTAAAAGTCAACACCAGCAAATCCCACGTAATGATAGTGGGGGGTCGCAGGAAGATCAGCAAGGTCATCTCATTTAGTTGCCTGGGTAAACATCTCTCTAGGGTACCGGTGTTTAACTACCTAGGCGTCTTATTTGACGAAAAGGGTAATTGGTCCCCCCAGCAGAAACAGAAGAGTAACGCTGTTTTAAGATCTACAGCAGCCCTCCTTAGCTTTGCTAAAAGGCTGGGAGCGAGACCCATGGAGGCCATGTTAAAAATGTATAGGTCCAAATGCTGTGCAATTGCATCTTATGGGGCTTCTATATGGGGTTATGCCTCCGTCAGCAAAATCCAACTTGTGGAAACTAGATTCCTTAGATCTTTGCTGTCAGTTCCACAGTCAACCCCAACTCTCTCTATACATTCCGAATTAGGTCTAGGCTACATCACAGATCAACTAAAAGCAGGTCCCTTGATCTGCTGGGCAAATACTTGGCTTAATGAGGAAATTACACTCAACCATCTTATCCTCAAAGACTGCCTAGCTCTGGAGAAAGCAGAGGAAATCCCATGGCTGGCATACGTTAGAGCGGCGTGTGTCAGACTGGGTCGACTTGAATTATATACAGCCCCAGAGGGAATTAAGAAAGAGGATGTGGTTTGGATTAAACACAACTTTAGAACACTGTTGGAGGCAGAGAGGGAGGAAGCGGAGCTTAAAAAAAGGGGTGCAAGAAGTATTTATCTTTTACAGACGTCCACCTTCATAGAACCTTACTTAAAGATTGTTACGAATCCTTTCCACCGTTTTTTGTTGATTAGATTTAGGTTTAATTTAATACACTTCACTTTGGGTTCTTTTCCGCACTGGGCTAAACCCGAAAATTCTGCACCTTGCTCCTGTGATAATTTTTCCACACAAGATACACTTCATTTAATTATGTTCTGTGAAAAGTTTTCTGTGGCTCGCAAAAAATTTCTACTCCCAATACTACGAGAAGCAGGCTTCTTGCTAGTAAGACCAGCCCTCCTATACTTGCAACTTTTGGGAAGTGTGCATACCATTTTCAGTGTAGCAAGTTTCCTGGTGGCTGCAGTGAGGATTAATAGAAAAAGCATGAACACCTGCTTACCTTAAAGTACAGTAGAAGGAGTAAGGGGGGAATTCAGTGATAAATTATGAAAACAAGAGTTGAACTTCCGTTCAAATTGCATTTGTTTTTAATGTGGTGTTACAAAGTCTGACATTTGCACAAATCATGAATTGTAAATATTGTGTATATATATATGAACTTCTGCAAACATCTTGCACAATTTTTATTTGTACATAGTATTGTTTTAAATTATAGCTCCCTTAGTGGCGCTATAAAGCTCATTATATGCACAAATCATGAATTGCAAATATTGTCTATATGTAGGAACAGCTGTTAAACTTTGCACACCTATCTATTTGTATACTACATCCTGGATTTTTATTGCAACTTGTATGTATGTATGTTTGATGCTGCTTTTTATGATTTTAATTAATCGAAATAAAGACTTTTGACTGACTGACTGACTGACTGAAATATAATGCCTGTTTGTTGATTATTTAAGACTGTAATTCTTTATGAATCTATCACTTAGTGTATTGGGGCAGGGAGGGCTGCATTCAGTAAATGCTTTCCAGACACTGCCTGGGGCACACAAGGTGCTCCATGCATTTCTCAGTTCAAACCGGTTGCTGGGGCACTCAGCCCTAGCTCTGGCGCGATACTGGACAAAGGGGAAGGGGTGTAACCCCCCCCCCCCCCCAGGTCCACCCATAGGAGGGACCTTACAGTTAGTCCAACCCCTACACTTACTATAAGTATAGAACCCCAGTCCCTTGGACTTTAGATTACCCTGGACGAAACTCTGCAACATATATCCTGGATCTTCGACATTCCATTTCGACTGGAAGACGGAAGAAATCTCCCTTGTGGTCAAGGAGTGACCACCCTGTTCAAACAGGCACCAATAGCATCTTTGCCAGTCTGCTCCCGCCGGACCCTGAAGAATCTGCGACACAGGACACGGACTTCCAGACATCTCTGACCCCGACCTTTGCTCCCAGCAAAGCTGAGACCTGTGGCAGACACGAGAGAGGTGGGACCGGAACTACTGGGCATCCTGCATTTTCCTACCTGCATCGACTTCCCGAGGTATCCCAAAGTTGTGCCTTGGGGTGCTTGAAGCCCCAGCCCGAGCACCTTTTACACCGAAGCTCAGAGGCCCACACTCCACGAGTGTCCCGTGGGCCCGCTTTGTGCATATCTGCTCGACGCGTCTTCGCGGTTCCTAGTCCAGTGGCTAGTGAGCCCCCAAGAAGACCAACCTTTGATTTAACTTGCTTTCTTGGTTGCTCCAAGCTTTCTCCAACTTCCCTGCAAAGGAGAAGTTCCACAGACCTTGCTGGTCTGCACCGAAGCCAATCTCGACATCCTGCGTGGGTTGTGTTTGCCAAGGCTTGTTGGGTCAAATCCGGATACCAACACAGCAGTCAACTAGATCCTTCACGGGACAGCTCGAATCCAGCTCTTGGTTGTCGTCGACGCCTCCTGGACCTCGTGGCTGAAGAGACAAACTTCACGTTTTCACCTGAAATCACCTGACATCTGGTGGCATCTTCCTATCGCCGCCCTGGTCACTGGCTAGTGGCCCAGACTCTGTCTCCTCTGCTTTCAGGTTCTTCACATCTCCGATCCACCCGGACACTTTTCTTCTGGTCGCCTGCAGCACTTCTTCGCAGCTCTCCATTGGAATCGACGACGAAACCAGACACGAGAAGACACCTATGCACCCGGCTTCCCTGGGTGAGGTAACACGAGTACTCCAGTGCTCCCGTGGGTATTGACTCTCCAAGTGTCCTAGTCTAAAAGGGTTCCATCATAGTTAACCTCCTTGTAACCTTAATCTTTAAAATTTTAACTTGTTCGTTCACCATAGAAAGTCAATGGTAACCCGCGGCTGTGTTTAGACACTGCATGCGTCTCCTGTGGGCCTCCTACATCCTAACCTTTGGTTGTTCTGAGTAGCCCCAGCGATTCCACAGGCCCCAGGCCTGCTTTCTAACTCTCATGTGGTTCTTATACCACTATTTTAGTATATAGTTTGTGAGGCCCCTAGGGCAAAACGTATACTATGCGACTTATCGTATGCTAATCAAGTTCCTTGTATTGTACTTTTACCTCTGACCTCATAAAGAGTGCAGATGGGTTGTGGTTAGAATAAATACATATATATTTGATATATACCTTGTGTGGTGTGCTTTCATTTGGTACTTAAGAGATTATAAATGGTAAAACAACTTGCTTAACTCATCTCCAAGTCTTAGCCTGAAGGCTGCTCTCCACAGCTACCACTAGGATAGCTTTCTATAAGGTTGACTTTATAACCTATCATCAATAAGGGTCGATTAGACTGGTGCAAGGGGCCCACTAGAATAGTGGACATCATATACCAGGCTAACTTCTCACAGAGCGCTCCTGCAGTGGGTGCGGGTGCACGGCCGAACCAATGGCCTGGATTCATTTCTTAGAAACAAAGATATGTCGCACTCAGAAATCCTTTTGTTGACTTCTTTGTTCAGTCAGAGCTAGTACATTTCACCTACACGTTTTGGCCTCACAGGGCCTTGCTCGCGGTTGGTGGATGCTGTCACTTCACACTTATATATACCATTCCCACCTCTGCCCATTATGCTGCATTGTGGGAGTTGAAGTTCACATTTCAATTTCTTATTGCAATTCTTCACTTTTTGCTATCTTACATTGCATATGTATATTACATTAAACTTTCAAATGATTGTTATCAATTCAAGCTTAATCACAACTTTTAAATTCTCGTATGTCACTTTGATTTTTAACAATCGCAAACTATGTTTTGTATATATATATATATATGTTATTGATTTGTATCATATTATATATACACTCAACAACCAGATATAAATATATATATCATCAGTCTGCCATGGTTGGATAGTTCATTCTTCTAACCATCATAATGCTGATTACAGTCTGCCATGGTTTGACAGTTCCTTCTTCTAACCATCATAATGCTGATTACATTACTTTGTTTTATCTGCCTAATTATTGCAGTTCATTCTCTCTATGCAAGATTACGATTGTTTCAATAAAAGTATTGAAAACGTCCTTTGTATCTTTCTTACGTTTACCGAAAGCATGCATGAGTAAACAACGAAAGGGGCAAAATCTGATTCCACAATTCCCTTTGAGTTCATAGTATCATGTTTGAATTTGCCAAAATCAGGGTTAGGGGTTGGGGTGGGGCACTGTGAGCTAGCTAGGAGTGTAAGATCCACGTATACTCCTTAGATTCTGGATGATGCACAAAGGGGTCCACATCCCGATGTCCCCAACTCTGGATACTGTTACACAGAGTAGTAAGACAATCAGGCGAGGGAAGGAATTAGGAAAGGAACAGCGGGATAGGGATACCTGTAACAAAAGAATACAAGATTAGTACAATGTGATATCTTATACTACTCTCATATATTCTCACTATGCCTGACTGGTACCTGTGGACTTGATGGAAAAGATAGCTGTACTCCAGTATGCCAACATGTTCCACTAGAGATACTTCTCTCCAATAACCCAGTTGTATACCTACAACAAGAAAGTAGGACATATTAGACATCTAATCATACCTACTATCAACCAAAAAACACTATATACCGGCCCATACATACCCAAGGTAATTACTTTCATGATCTTGAGCCACATCACTTCAACAGTCCCAGGATGCCTCCCTCACCCATTGTTTTGCTTTTGGATAACAGGGATGGAAGGAAAGATCAAATTCAAATAATCCACTGGTAAAGCTAGTTGTCCAGGTAAGATGAAGATATATAATAATGTACTCAAAGTCATGGGAATGAGAACACTCTCCTTGAGGGAAAGGACAAGGCAAAAAGCGAGAACAGGATTCCCAATAGCCCGAAGGAAGAACCAAGGTCAATAACTTCCTCCACAGAACTAACAGCGCTTACCTCAGTGCGGTTCTCAATTCAGGGCGTGTCCTTCAGCAGAGGCAAAACACGAACAGAGCACCATCTAGAGCGCTTTCATCAGCGTTTTGTACGCAAACAAAAATCCAACGAGAGGCGCTTCCCTCAGCGAGACTTTCTGAATCAGCTGTGCTTCCCTCAGTGCGGCGTAGACATATGATCATCCTACGAGGGGCGCTACCCTCAGCGCGGCGCTTCGAATCAGCTGTGCATCCCACAGCACGGTTCTCCGAATCACCAGCGCATCCCTCAGCACGACGGAGACAAACAGGACAGGTAACACAAAGAGAAGCAACAAGCTCCCCAGGCACGAACCAGAATCCCAAAGGAACTTGAATTGCTGAAACCAAAAGACGAGCAAGCACTCGACTAACGCTGAGAACAGAATTACGTGCATCCTGTACACTCCTGCTGGGTAATGTAGTTATTGCTCCTCCCACTGAACCATCTGGAATTCTGGGAGATGTAGTCTTTGCCATGAAGTCTCTGTAGGCGCATTGGCTCAGCGCCTGACTGTACGCCCTCCTCCCAAGCGCCTCCTAGAACCAGGCTTATCCGGAAAGAGTGCATGAAACACCCGCACAGCCCTGGGTGCATGCACGTTCGAGGAAGGTTCCCAAGAGTCATCCTCCACGGCATATCCCTTTCATGCGATGAGATACCACAGACGGCCACAACGGAACTTGGAGTCCAACACTTTCCGCACCTCGTATTCCAGTTGACCAGGCCGAACCACTGGCGGGACAGCCACCGTCCTGGCCCCCATCTCAGGCTTCAATAAACCACAGTGAAACACAGGGTGAATGCGGAGAGATGCAGGGAACTTCAGTTTGTATGCCACAGGGCTGACAGGTCGCACCACTGCATAAGGACCAATAAATCTAGGATGAAAGATGCTGCGGAACCGGAATCGGATGTTCGTGGTGGATAACCACACATGATCTCCCACCCTGTAAGTGGGGCCATCCTGACGGTACCGATCCGCCCAGGACTTGTATTGTTTCTTATCCTGATCCAGATTGCACGAAGAACCTCCATCTGAGATGCCACGGTAGGTTGATTCACGACATCATAGGGAATAGACAACGGAAGGACTTTAGCATGGAACCAGGGGTGTGGAATTTAATAAAATATCTATTTGTCCATGGGGCAGGTTGCTTCATAAATCTACTTGCCCTGTAACAAAATCCACTTGTCCCTTTTGTGCCACGTAATGTGGCGAACAATTATGGCAGCAATCTCATTATAGAAGAGCTCTGATAATAGCCTCTTATTATACCACGGTTAATACCATAGTTTGGTTTGAATAATAGCCATTCCATTATGTTGCCACCTTTCCCCTGATCTACATACTGGGGCTGAAGGTAGTGGTAAGCAATAGTTCCAGGGTTGGAATGCCCTTGTGAGTCTTTGCAAACCTACTAACTTGCTTTTTTAAGGGTTTTCACCAGCTCTTCTCCAATCCTTTCCCATACTGAGAAAGGTTGGAACTTTACTCCTGACAGGCAGATGTGAAAATTCTTCCAGGGTTGAGGAAAAAGTGGTTGGAGGGAAAGTGAACTTGCAAACACTCAGATTTTCACATGACCAAATTGACACATGCATATTTGCTCATGCTAAAATGTAGTTCACAAATATTTTCTAGGAGTACTATTTCTTGGCCCACTTCCATAAATTCTTGTGAATTCACGAAAGTTGTATATCTGCACTTAATGCAAGGGCATATAACGGGTGCACTTTTGAGACTTTCTTTAATGATTGGGCCCCTAATTAGGTCTGGTGCTAACCGTGACCTTTTGTGTTTATTAAAATTCTGTCTCCCTCCCTGTCTGTTGACTGGCTTCACTGTGTGACATCATTCTGCTCTTTCACAAGGAGCATTATCGGCACACAAAGTAGTTTTGTTCAGTGCCTGGAACTACTGTGGCAAGCAGTGTGTGCTTTTTGAGACAAAAAACTATTTTTGAAAAATCAAAAGTTCTCCCTGAGCACTCTAAACCATATACATGAATAAAGTCACTTCAAATCACAGTAATCATCCAAATTGTCAAAATGCAGGAAGTCAAGTATATTCCAGTCCTTTATATTGATCCAATCAACAAAATCCTCGTATTCCAGTTAGACTTTATTCTTCCAATGTTCACATCCAACCGTAAAAACAATTTTTGCTTTTGCCAATGTTTATTATAATGGTCAGGGCCCGGCACCAGTAAGGTTTTATAAAAATCATGCCAAAACAAGTCGCACATTGACAAAACCAAAAGGCTGACCACCAATTTCAGACCTCCTGGCTTTGCCAATGCTTATTTTATGTTTCCCATAATCCTATTGAAACTGGTCACACTGATTTTCCATTATGTATATCTTAGGAACATACTAGCATACTTCAACACATTTTACCAAATGATGCTGCAAAGAAATGTCATCTAAAATTTGACAGTTTAGCAAAAAAAAAAATCCTACTTGCATTTTTTTGTGAACATTTTATTTTGAAAGCAAAGACTCATCAATCTTGCTTTCAAGCTCCTACACATTTATGCATCTAACCAGAGATCCTTTTGGGAGCATTGTACATAGGTTCATTTAGCTAAATGACAAACTGTTTACACATTTCTCTACTGGAACCACTGTTAGTAGTGCAGTCCGAGCTTACAACATTTACTTGGAACGGGCACCCTAATAATAAAGGCTTTGCATTAATGAACCATAAATAAAAAGTTTGAACAGCATTAACACATTGACACAAATATTACCTTACCCGCAGACAATGCCCTTCCCTGATCCATAATGTGTCACTGTAAACTGGCAGCAAAAGGGTTTGTGCTGTAGGGGGTTGGACCTAATTGTCCCAAGGACAAAATACACATTAAAACTTGTTGACCTTGACCCCAAACAGTATGTCCTGGGCGTCGGGCTATAGGAATTCCACATCCCTGATGGAACCCATGATTGGCTTTGAAAGGAGATTCCTTTATGGAGCAGTGCCAAGAGTTGTTAGATGACAATTCCGCTAGCCACAGCATGGACACTCTGGAATCCCTCGCTTACCTTGAATAACAACGTAGATAGGTCTTAAGAGTCAGATTCAGCCTCTCCGTTTGACCATCCGTCTAAGGATGGAAGCTAGTCGACGTGGCCACCTCAATTTGAAGAGCTTTGCACCACATCCTCCAAAACCGGGCAATGAATTGCGGTCCTCGATTGTCAGAACTATGAGTGAACTTTTACCACGGCTTGCACAGGAACAGGCAGATGCTCTTTATCCCGACTCCAACTCAAGGATACTTGGAGTCAGTAATAGTAACTTGACCATCAAGGACCCCGGGGGTGGGGGGGAGGGGGAATTGGATAAAACAACAAATCAAAGAAGAGACTGCTCTGGAACTGTTCTCTCCGTCTTTTCTCTTTTCCCTCTTGTTGAGTACGGAGTGTTGGTCCTAATGCATCAAGAGAAGACTGATTAAATTACCCTCCCTACTCTCCTGGCCTTCCCTATCTACCTTCGGACTCCTTACCTAACATTCCAGAGTCTAAAGCCTCTCTTCGTAATATCTTGTTATATGTCTTCTCCTAGTAACAACTTGTCTTCAGAGATTGGTATCTGTAAATACATAAGCATTAATCTCTTGCTTACTTCTGATTTCCTATTTAATAACCCTCTTTAACCCTTACCACCTCTTACTTCAGCTGAGCTTCACTGTTATCCTTCTTTAGTTGTGAATTTTGCCATTAGCTTTCGCTAGTCCTCTAATAATGTCTATCTTCATTCCTGTAGGACTTCATTCTATAGTTCAAGAATTCTATACACGGTAAGTATTTTCTTACTACTTCCTCTCTATGATTCCTCTGAGTTTTTCTTGATACACAGGTTATCACTGTTCTCTTCTCTATGTGCTAGACTCTCTCACTTTCTCTGCTATCATTCAGTTAACACTTATCTGTCTTTCTTGTCTTTCACAGGTTTCTGCACAAAGTCTTGCACTTATCTGTCCTCTTTGTCTTCATAGGATTCAGCGCGGTTAAATTTCTCACTGTTGTACCTCAGGAGCACTGGTAAGTAGCTATTCTAGCACTTACTTTCTTTCAATAATGTTCAAACAATGAGCTCAGGGAACAGGGAAAAAGGGGAGGAAAGGAAGTTAAAGAATAAGCTTCACTAAGTAGCAAACTAAGATTTAATTATTCCAAAAAACTATGACTGGATTCTATTTTCTTCTTCCACACGAGCGTAGCGACAAACTGTTGCTCTCACGAACTCAGGTGAAGTGCGCAATAGAATTAGAGCCCGCGCTTCTCCTAGATGCCGGCAACAGCGAGGGGACAAATAACTAGACTGCCAACTCATCTCTCGAGTTGGCAGCCATGTTGGAGTTCCGTTCATGAATGAGGAAACTCCAATAGCAGTTTGAAACTGGAAATCTTCTGTTTGCCCAACATCTCTTTGTAAATATTGCGCAAACAGCATGAGATTGTCTAGGAGGCCTGACAATACCCCCCAACAAAGGAGGTCCTTTCATACTTGGCTTGGTTGGGAATCTTTTGTGAAAAGATTTCACTAGTCGAGGAGCATGAACATCCGAAGCAACTTCCCATGATTGTTCCTCTGGACCATAGCCTTTCCAGTCTACCAAATAATAAAATTTTCCATTCAATCTTTTAGAGTCCAAGATCTCTTTTACTTCAAATTCTACTTCAGACTCTAGTTGAACGGGTTTTGGTGGTGAGTCTTTTCGTAAACCCGGTGATGTCTTTTTTAACAAGGAAATGTGAAAGACTGAATGAATCTTCATCTTAGCAGGCAATTTCAGGCAGTAGGTTACTTGGTTTATCTGTTTCTCGATCCGATAGGGTCCTATAAATCTAGGTAGGAATTTCCTGTTTCCTTTGAACATAAGGTTCTTGGTACTTAGCCACACCTCTTCTCCTTTTTTCAAGCTAGGGCCCTCTCTCCTCTTTTTATCTTCCTAGGTTTTATACTTCTTTTTTGCCTGTTCTAAATTCTGAGAAGCGTTTTGTTGAATGTTTTTTAAATCAGTGACTAAATCTTTAGCTACTGGGACAGAAAGTTCAATGTCTTTTACTGTAGAGTTTGGATGTCTGCCATAATTTAAATAAAACGGGGAATACCCTGTTGAGACATTCCTAGCATTATTGTGTGTGGATTCAGCAGCCTACAAATAGTTGGACCAGTCTCCACGTTGCTTCAACAGGAATACCCTCAGATATTGCTCGAGTTCTTGGTTAACTCTCTCAGTCTGTCCATCAGTTCTGGGATGATAACTAGTGGAATATCGGGTTTCAATTCCCAACTCTCTCAAAAAGGCCTTCCAGAAATGGGACATGAACTGAGAACCCCGGTCAGAGATAATAACCTTAGGAATTCCATGAAGCTTGTCTACATTAGTACTAAAGTGATCAGCTAGCTGTTTTGAAGTTGGTACCCCTTTTAATGCTAGCAAGTGTGCCATCTTAGTAAATGCACCCACCACCACCCAAATTATATTGTAACCTTGGCTGGAGGGTAGATCGACAATGGATTGCAACAGCCCCCTTTTAGCCTGCCATTCTGATTTTCCCTGAGCGCAAATTTCACTTGTCTTAACATAATTCTCAATATCCATGGTCATACGTGGCCACCAATAATGTCTCTTCACTAGTTTCTCTGTCTTCGCCTCTCCCTTATGACAAGCCAAGATGTTATCGTGACACTCATGTAGCACCTGATTCTGTAATTCTTTTGTCGGTACATACAAAGCTCCCTTGTGATAGGGCAGTTGCTGTTGAATTTCTCTGCCCTCTTCTTCCTTGGCCCATTCTAGCATGTCTTCTGGACTCATGACTCGAGCAATCTGTTCACCAAAAGTTTCAGGTGTCGTGGCACAGACAATCTTTGAACTGGGGATGATAGTTAGACTCTCTTCCATTGGTTTCTTGTCTTCAATTCCAATTCTGGACAGTGCATCCGCTTTTCCATTTTGAGTTCCTGGTCGGTAGGTGATCACAGAATCATATTCGGCAAAGTACAGCGACCAACTGAGTTAGCTTGGTGTCAGGGTCTTAGCGGATTTCATGAATTTTAGATTTCGATGGTCAGTGAAGACCGTTACTTGGTGCCTGGCTCCCATAAGATAATGACGCCACTCCTTGAAGGCGTCCTTAATTGCCAGTAATTCCTTTTCCGTAAACGCGTAGTTTTGTTCCGCGAGGTAAAGTTTTCTCGAACTGTAAGCTACTGGATGTAATTAACCAGTTTCTTTATGTCTTTGGGACAAAACACCACCTATTGCCTGGTCAGAGGCATCGGTTTCCACATAAAACGGTACTGATGGAGCGGCATGCAAAAGCACTGGGGCCGAAGTAAAACTTTCTTTCAATGAGTTGAAGCCTTCTCAGTTTCCTCAGACCATTTGAGCTGGACACCTTTTTGTAGCAACTTAGTAAGGGGCAATATCTTCTGGGAGAATTCTCCAATAAATCTTGTGTAAAAATTTGCAAAACCAATGAAGCTTTGTACTTCCTTCACACTGGTGGGAGATTTCCATTCTACTACTGCTTGGATCTTGCGTTCATCCATATTCATTCCAGTTGGAGAAAGGATAAAACCCGAAAACTCCACCTTTGAAACATTAAAAGCTAATTTTTCCAACTTTACAGTCGGTTTTCTCTGAGTTTTTGCAAAACTCCTCTCACTTGTTCTTGGTGTTTGCGTGTGTCATCGGAGTATATCAAGATGTCGTCGATGTAGACGATTGCACATTGATCGATGTATTCTCTTAGGATATTGTTGATAAAGTGCTGGAAGGCTGCTGGGGCATTGCACAACCCATGTGGCATGACTTGGTACTCAAACAGTCCGAATCTTGTCCTGAAGGCCGTCTTCCATTCATCGCCTTCTTTCATCCTGATTAAATGGTAGGTTCCCCTCAAATCCAGTTTGGTATATATTTGTGCACCTTTGACCTGATTCAATAATACAGAAATGAGGGGGAGCGGGAAACGATTTTTTTTTTGTGAACTTGTTTATGGCGCAATAGTCGATACAAGCTCTTAGATCACCCTCTTTCTTTGGCACGAAAAACAGAGGGGAAGACACCGGGGACTTGGACGGTCTTATGAATCCATTTGCCAATATTTATCTAAGTATTCCTTTAGGTGTTGATGTTCCTTTTCAGTGAGTGCATAGACTCGAACAGGGCAAATTGGGACTCGGCTCCAAATCAATTGAACAGTCATAGACCCGATGGGGAGGTAATTGTTCTGCTTCTTTTTCATTGAACACATCTTCGAAGTCTTGATATTCCCAGGTATCTCTTGAGAGTTGATCACACATACTGACGCACCCATTAAACACAACGAGTGAGCGGGATTATTCTCGTAGGTTCTTTCTTCTCTTTTGAAACAATTCTCCTGAATTCATAACGATTATTCTGGAACTCCAATCAATAGTGGGGTTATGCTCTGTCAACCATGGTAACCCCAGGATGAACTGAAATTGGGGTGCATCATTTAGGTTAAAATGAATAATTTCTTCGTGTCCGTCACTAGATATCCTCTGTAACAGCTCAGTGTGGCTCACAATTGGTCCCGACGATAGGTTGGTGCCATCTACCGCTGTCACTGGTTCAATGGTAGGTTTTTGTATGGCTCTTAACCCTATCTTTGCTGCAAACTTTAGGTCACAAAAGTTTCCAGTGGCTCCAGAATCCACCATGACAGACACATCTGTCAGAGTAATTTGCCGAAACTCAATCACCACAGACAGAACCAAATGTGGTGAAGAGGACTGAAGCGTATTTGCCAACTGGTGTTCTTTAGGTGGAGTTGATTCATGATTTGCATCCACCAGTCCAACTCCTCCTACCGGTGGTGCTGAGAGTTTTCCTTCGGTTTGAACTGAGTTTTAGGTTTCTTTGGACATCCTCTCACAAAGTGACCATTTGAACCACAATACATGCATAAGTTTTCTGTTCTTCTTTTTTCTTTTTCTTCTTTAGTTAAAGGGCCCCGTATAGTTCCTATTTGCATCGGTTCAGGATTGGATTGCCCTTCCACTGTTCGAGCATAGTCTGTCCGAGCTCGATCGAATCTGGGTGTCATTGTTTTAAAATCCTTTCTTTTCTCGCCCTTTCTCTCCCCTTGACGAAAATCTATCTCTAGAACAAAATCCACTAACTCTGATATCTCTGTAGGCCGATTGGGTATTTGTGCTAGTACATCCTGGAGTTCATCTCGTAGTCCACGATAACAAACCACAGCTCTTTTGCTCTCTGGCCAATTGGTTTCAACTACCAGCTTGGTAAATTGAGCTAAATACGCCACTAAGTCTCGATTACCCTGACGTAATTCCAGTAACTCATTGTCTACGGCTTGCGATATTCTTCTTCTGTCAAAAATTCAGAGGAATTCCTTCTTAAACTCTTCATAGTTTTGCAGGATTGGGTCGTCTTTGGAAACTAAAGGCATCGACAGGATGCTGCATCACCACTTAGATATGACAAGGCAAAGGCCAATCTTGACTGCGCATCAGGGAAAATAGAAGGGCGACACATAAAGTGAAGGGAACATTGGGTGAGGAATATTTGTGCCTTTTGAGGATCTCCACTGAATCGTTCGGGGGGGCAGAGGGATAACCGGAGACAGGGAATGAATAACTTGTGTGGTCAGTCTATTGGAACCTTTAGTTGATGCTACTAAATTTTCCCTTCCTGCGCTAAATGTTTGTCCCATTCTTTGAGCCAGTTCTGCTGTTTCTTTTCTGGAGTTAACTACTTCCTTTTTAAGATTCTGATTTTCTTCTCTGACAGCTATCAGCTACTTTTGAATTGCCTCCAGAACCGTTCCCAAAGTCTGCAAGTTTATGCCTTCTGCCATCCTGTTCGGGTGCAATTTAAAAACGTGGGCACTTCACTCTGTCAGAACTATGAGTGAACTCTTACCACGGCTTGCACAGGAACAGGCAGATGCTCTTTTCCCGACTCCACCTCAAGGATACTTGGAATCAGTAATAGTAACTTGACCCTCAAGGGCCCCCGGGGGGAAAGGGGGAATTGGATAAAACAACAAATCAAAGAAGAGACTGTTCTGGAACTGTTCTCTCCATCTTTTCTCTTTTCCCTTTTGTTGAGTATGAAGTGTTGGTCCTAATGCATCAAGAGAAGACAGATTAAATCACCCTCCCTACTCTCCTGGCCTTCCCTATCTACCTTCTGACTCCTTACCTAACATTCCAGAGTCTAAAGCCTCTCTTCGTAATATCTTGTTATATGTCCTCTTCTAGTAACAACTTGTCTTCGGAGATTGGTATCTGTAAATACATAAGCATTAATCTCTTGCTTACTTCCGATTTCCTATTTAATAACCCTCTTTAACTCTCTTAACTCTTACCATCTCATACTTCAGTTGAGCTTCACTGTTATCCTTCTTTAGTTATGAATTTTGCCATTAGCTTTCGCTAGTCCTCTAATAATGTCTATCTTTATTCCTGTAGGACTTAATTCTATAGTTCAAGAAATGTATACACAGTAAGTATTTTCTTACTACTTCCTCTCTGATTACTCTGAGTTTTTCTTGATACGCAGGTTATCACTGTTCTCTTCTCTATGCGGTAGACTCTCTCACTTTCTCTGCTTTCAATCAGTTAACACTTAACTGTCTTTCTTGTCTTTTACAGGTTTTCTGCACAAAGTGTTGCACTTATCTGTCCTCTTTGTCTTCATAGGATTCAGCGCGGTCGAATTTCTCACTGTTGTACCTCAGGAGCGCTGGTAAGTTACTCTTCTAGCATTTACTTTCTTTCGATAATGTTCAAACAATGAACTCAGGGAATAGGGAAAAAGGGGAGGAAAGGAAGGTAGAGAATGAGCTCCACTAAGTAGCGAACTAAGATTTAATTACTACAAAAAACTATGACTGGATTCTATTTTTTTCTTCCACACGAGCGTAGCGACAAACTGTTGCTCTCACAAACTCAGGTGAAGTGTGCGATAGAATTAGAGCGCGCGCTTCACCTAGATGCCGGCAACAGCGAGGGGACAAATAACTAGACCGCCAACTCATCTCTCGAGTTGGCGGCCATGCTGGAGTTCCGCTCATGAATGAGGAAACTCCAATAGCAGTTTGAAACTGGAAATCTTCTGTTTGCCCAACATCTCTTTGTAAATAAGGCGCAAACAGCATGAGATCGTCTAGGAGGCCTGACATCGATCGGACACAATCACTCTCTGAAGACCTTGTAGTCTGACACTATGAGACAGTAACAACTGAGCGGTGTGACCTGAAGTGGGTAGGTTTTTGCACGGAATAATATGGGCCATTTTAGTAAGACTGTCCACCACTACCATGATAGCATCACAACCCTGATCTAAAGGCAGACCCAGAACAAAATCCATACTTATGGTGTGCAACGACAGAGGGAGTAGGCATGGTAACCAGCTTGCCTTTAGCTTTGGAATGTTCTCCTTTCGCACGAGAACAAGTGTCACATTGTTTTACCCAAAGACAGACATCTGGGCTCATGTGTTCCCACCAAAACTGTCTTTGAAGCAAACGTAGTGTCTTATTGCATCCTGAATGACCGGCCAACACAGAATTGTTACACCAATTGAATGCTTTTAGTCAGAGACCCAGGGAAGACAAGTAAAGACAGTGTTTGTAGAAAGGTAATCCATGCTTGAGGGTACGTTGTGGAACCTGACTTGCCCATTTCCTCCACCACTCCGAATCTTTGTGTGTCTTTACTTCACCCAAGAAATCCTCTAAAGTGATAGAACACATCACTTTTTCTGGTGAAATGATGGCTTCTGGAGCATTTTTTTCTGGATTCAAGAACGTTCTCTTGCTTTGACAATGAATCTGCTTTTCTGTTATCGGAACCTGGCCGGAAATTAACCACAAAGTCAAATTCTGCAAAAAACAGCATCCACCACATTTGCCTTTGGTTGAGATGTCTGGCCATTTTCATGTATTGTAAGTTTCTGTGATCAGTGTATACCGTGACAGGATGTTTTGCCCCCCACAGATAGTGCCTCCACTCCTGGAAAGCTTTCTTGATGGCCAACAACTCTTTTTCTGATACTGTGTAGTTGAGTTCGGCGGGATTCAGTTTCTTGGATAAGAAGGCAATTGAATGCAACTGTCAGGTATGCCTATCACATTGCGACAAAACAGCCCCACTGCGATGTCGGATGCATCCGCCTCCACAATGAAGGGTACTTCAGATTGCAGGTGTTGCAAAATAGGTGCTGTGGTTAAAGCCCTTTTTAGGTATGTGAATGCATCCATGGCCTCCCTTTCCTCAAAAGGCGAGATAGGGGAGAAACCAGCTGAGAAAAGTGAGAGATGAATCTCCTGTAATAATTAGAGAAACCCAAAAAACATTGAACATCCCTCACATTCTGTGAAACAGGCCATTCCTGTACCGCCAGCACCTTTCTTTCCGCCATGCATAATCCTGATGGGCTTAGAATCCCACCCAGAAACTCCACATCATGAACGCGAAACTCACATTTATTCAACTTGCAAAACAAACCATGTTCCAATAACTTTTGCAATATCAAGGACACATGACTAACGTGAGTTTCCTGATCGTTGGAATACATCAAAATGTCATCTATGTAGACAATTCAGAAAAGGGGGTGGTGATGGACAGAGTCTCTGAATTACGCAGAACACTCCTACCCAGTCAACAGATCAGGGCTTGATCCATCACAGTTTTTTAGCTCACTGCACCATCCCAGTTCAGAACCTGGCTACATGCAAATTAGTCTGTCCCTGGCCCAGTGCATCATGGGAACAGGGCAGACCAAACTACCAAGCCAATTCGTATACTGGAAAGGAAACAAGCTTCCGGGGACCGGTTTCTGGTATTACAGCCGTCTTGGGCCCGGCTTGCTTGAATCCTGATGGTACAGTAAGCAAGGGACTCATGTCTAAGCATAACCTTCCACGCTTATGGTGGACAAAACGATTCAGAAAAGGAGGTGGTGATGGACAGAATCCCTGAATTAAGCAGAACACTCCTACCCAGTCAACAGATCAGGGCTTGATCCATCACCGTTTTTTAGCTCACTGCACCATCCCAGTTCAGAACCTGGCTACATGCAAATTAGTCTGTCCCTGGCCCAGTGCATCATGGGAACAGGGCAGACCAAACTACCAAGCCAATTCTTATACTGGAAAGGAAACAAGCTTCCGGGGACCGGTTTCTGGCATTACAGCCGTCTTCGGCCCAGCTTGCTTGAATCCTGATGGTGCAGTGAGCAAGGGACTCATGTCTGAGCATACCCTTCCACGCTTATGGTGGACAAAACGATTCAGAAAAGGGGGTGGTGATGGACAGAGTCTCTGAATTAAGCAGAACACTCCTACCCAGTCAACAGATCAGGGCTTGATCCATCACCGTTTTTTAGCTCACTGCACCATCCCAGTTCAGAACCTGGCTACATGCAAATTAGTCTGTCCCTGGCCCAGTGCATCATGGGAACAGGGCAGACCAAACTACCAAGCCAATTCTTATACTGGAAAGAAAACAAGCTTCCGGGGACCGGTTTCTGGCATTACAGCCGTCTTCGGCCCGGCTTGCTTGAATCCTGATGGTGCAGTGAGCAAGGGACTCATGTCTGAGCATACCCTTCCACGCTTATGGTGGACAAAACGATTCAGAAAAGCTTGTTTCCTTTCCAGTAAAAGAATTGGCTTGGTAGTTTGGTCTGCCCTGTTCGCATGATGCACTGGGCCAGGGACAGACTAATTTGCATGTAGCCAGGTTCTGAGCTGGGATGGTGCAGTGAGCTAAAAAAACGGTGATGGATCAAGCCCTGATCTGTTGACAGGGTAGGAGTGTTCTGCTTAATTCAGATACTCTGTCCATCACCACCCCCTTTTCTGAATCGTTTTGTCCACCATAAGCGTGGAAGGGTATGCTCAGATGTGAGTCCCTTGCTCACTGCACCATCAGGATTCAAGCAAGCCGGGCCGAAGACGGCTGTAATGCCAGAAACCGGTCCCCGGAAGCTTGTTTCCTTTCCAGTAAAAGAATTGGCTTGGTAGTTTGGTCTGCCCTGTTCCCATGATGCACTGGGCCAGGGACAGACTAATTTGAATGTAGCCAGGTTCTGAGCTGGGATGGTGCAGTGAGCTAAAAAAAACGGTGATGGATCAAGCCCCGATCTGTTGACAGGGTAGGAGTGTTCTGCTTAATTCAGATACTCTGTCCATCACCACCCCCTTTTCTGAATCGTTTTGTCCACCATAAGCGTGGAAGGGTATGCTCAGATGTGAGTCCCTTGCTCACTGCACCATCAGGATTCAAGCAAGCCGGGCCGAAGACGGCTGTAATGCCAGAAACCGGTCCCCGGAAGCTTGTTTCCTTTCCAGTAAAAGAATTGGCTTGGAAGTTTGGTCTGCCCTGTTCCCATGATGCACTGGGCCAGGGACAGACTAATTTGCATGTAGCCAGGTTCTGAGCTGCCATAGTGCAGTGAGCTAAAAAACAGTGATGGATCAAGCCCTGATCTGTTGACAGGGTAGGAGTGTTCTGCTTAATTCAGATACTCTGTCCATCACCACCCCCTTTTCTGAATCTATATAGACAACCACAAACTTGTCCACATAGTCTTTTAATGCGTCATTCAAAAAAATTAGAATGCCGCAGGGGCATTACAAAGCCCGAACGGCATCACAAGATACTCAAACAAACCATAGCGTGTTTTAAAAGCCGTCTTCCACTCATCCCCCTCTCGTATCCTTACCTGATGATAGGCCCCTCTTAGATCTAGTCTGGTGTAAATGATGGCCTCCCTCACCTGATCCAGCAAGACTGAGATGATCGGAAGAGGGTATCGGTTTCGGACAGTGTTTTTGTTTAAAACCCTAAAGTCTAGGAATGTCCTCAGTTCTCCGTTGGCTTTCTTTATGAAAAATAAAGGTGAAGCAGCTGGCGAACGCGAGGGTTGGATAAACCCTAAGTCTACATAATCGTCTAAGTATTCACAAAGGTGTTGTGTCTCTGGTTCTGATAATGCATATACTCGACATGAAGGCAAGATTGCCCCTAGTATCAAATCTATCTGACAATCATAGTCCCTGTGTGGCGGTAGTACCTCTGCCTTGATTTCACTGAATACTTCTCTGAACTTGACATACTCTGAAGGGAGTATAGTCTCTTTTTTGCAGCTGTCGCTATACAATACACCTGAGTCAGAGCCACTAGATGAGTACTGTGAGGGTAGATACAGGTCATTCTACACTGTGCTGATTCAAACTCAACAGTCTTCTTAGTCCAATCAATCGTGGGGTTATGATTCCATAACCAAGGCATACCCAGTATTACCTCATACTGAGGTGCCTCAATTATGTTTAAGGATATCTTGTCAATATGATTCATGTTGTCCCCTCGTCTGACTAACTCCAGTTCCTCTGTTACTTCAGTGATAGTACCTGACTTCAATGGTTTCCCATCCACCGCCAATACTCATTCGGGTGTACCTCTAGGGATGCGCTGAAGTTCCAGACGTTGAACTAAACCACTGTCTATAACGTTCCTGAATCTACCATTACTCCAATCTGATGTGTTCTTATCTTATCCGAAATAACCATGGGTATTACAATGTGAGATACTGAAGTAACCAACTCAGTGCCTGCCAAAGAAGGCAGCTGCAACCCATGCAAGTGTGTCTGTTCAACTTTACTTCCAATATCGGTCTTATTTGGAAGAGAAGTGGGAACCGTAGTAACGGCCATTTTTTTATGAGCATAAAACATGCCTGATTTCTTTGGTTTGGTGGGACAGTCTCTCACAAAATGACCCTTCTTACCGCAATACATGCATAGTCCCAACATCCTGCGGTTTTCCCTTTCTGTCCTAGACAATGGAGCTTGAACTGCTGCTACTTCCATAGGCTCAGAATGTGATTCTGAGGAAGACATGGTAGTTCTAATTCCTCTCTGTTTTCTCGGTATTGGCACACGCCCTTTCTCCCCTCCTTACTGCTATCCTATAATCCAAATGTAACATAAGATTCATTAAATTGGTATACGTTGTTGGCAGCGGATCAATCTGGGCAATGACGTCCTTCATGTCGTCCCTTAACCCTTGGTAATACAGAGACATTCTCTTTTCTTCCGGCCAAGCTGTCTCAGTGATCAGACGATTAAACTTAGTCAAGTAAGTCACTAAATACTACTTCCCTTGTCTAAGTTCTAACAACTCTCGGTCTGCAGAGAAAGTTGTAGCTTGCCTGTCGAATACCCTTTTGAATTCTCTACGAAAAGAGCCCCAATCTGAGAGGAGAGAATCATCATATTTGACGAATGGTACCACCAAATTAGCCGCATCACCAGTCATATATGAGATGGCAAAGGCAACCCTGGAATGGGTGGTAGGGAATGATGCTGATTTACACAAAAAGTGTAACATAATCTGTGTTAAAACCGTTTGTATCTTTAGAGGGTCCCCCGAAAACCGCTCAGGACTAGCCAGTGGAATAGGAGGAGGTACATTCACTTGATTTGGGATGTAATTTGTGAAGCATCAGATGGGTTTCTAGCTTGACGGTCCACCCTTTCTCTAAGGGCAGCAGTCTCTGCTTTAGAAGCAGCCAATTCTTGTTGCACTAACACTAGCACTTGCAATACATCATCTAAGGACGCCATGTTTGTGACACCTCCGAAACGGAAGGAATGATCTATCGTGGGCGCGTAATTCTGTAAGATCCACGTATACTCCTTAGATTCTGGATGATGCACAAAGAGGTCCACCTTCCGATGTCCCCAACTCTGGATACTGTTACACAGAGTAGTAAGGCAATCAGGCGAGGGAAGGAATTAGGAAAGGAACAGCGGGGATAGGGATACCTGTAACAAAAGAATACAAGATTAGTACAATGTGATATCTTATACTACTCTCATATATTCTCACTATGCCTGACTAGTACCTGTGGCCTTGATGGGAAAGATAGCTGTACTCTAGTATACCAACATGTTCCACTAGAGATACTTCTCTCCAATAACCCAGTTGTATACCTACAACAAGAAAGTAGGAAATATTAGACATCCAATCATACCTACTATCAACCAAAAAACACTATATACCGGCCCATACATACCCAAGGTAAGTACTTTCATGCTCTTGAGCCACATCACTTCAACAGTCCCAGGTTGCCTCCCTTACCCATTGTTTTGCTTTTGGATAACAGGGACGGAAGGAAAGATCAAATTCAAATAATCCACTGGTAAAGCTAGTTGTTCCAGGTAAGATGAAGAAAGAAAATATATAATAATGTACTCAAAGTCATGGGAATGAGAACACTCTCCTTGAGGGAAAGGACAAGGCAAAAAGCAAGAACAGGATTCCCAATAGCCCGAAGTAAGAACTAAGGTCAATAACTTCCTCCACAGAACTAACAGCGCTTACCTCAGCGCGGTTCTCAATTCAGGGGGTGTCCTTCAGCACAGGCGAAACACGAACAGAGCACCATCTAGATCGCTTTCATCAGCGCTTTGTAAGCAAACAAAAATCCAACAAGAGGCGCTTCCCTCAGCGCGACTTTCTGAATCAACTGCGCTTCCCTCAGCGTGGCGTAGACAAACGATCATCCAACTAGCGGCGCTACCCTCAGCGTGGCGCTCCGAATCAGCTGTGCATCCCACAGCACTGTTCTCCGAATCACCAGCGCTTCCCTCAGCGCAACGGAGACAAACAGGACAGGCAACACGAAGAGAAGCAACAAACTCCCCAGGCACGAACCAGGATCCCAAAGGAACTTGAATTGTTGAAACCTAAAGACGAGCAACCACTTGACTAACACTGAGAACAGAATTACGCGCACATCCTGTACACTCCTGCTGGGTAATGTAGTTATTGCTCCTCCCACTGAACCAGCAGGAATTCTGGTAGATGTAGTCTTTGCCATGAAGTCTCGGTAGGCGCATCTGCTCAGCGCCTGAGAAGGAGTTGGGCCGACAGTCTCTGATGGTGTAGATGGACTCAGTCCCTGCATTCTGAAGACCTGTTGTCCTAATAAGCAGTCCTATATTTTCTAGTGGGAACCGTATAACCACAAATTATATAAAGAGATTAATAAAGCATGGTGCGCATTAGAAATATTAATTGTTAAAATGGGGTCTCTGGTTTGCAGTGGTTTGCAACCTGTCCAAGTAAGGACACTCACTTTAGTCAGGATAAGAGGATTACACAGCTAAGATAACTCATGCTTACCCTCTTGGTAGCTAGGCACGAGCAGTCAGGCTTATGTCAGAGGCAATGTCTAAAGCATTTGTACATACACACATAGTAATACAGTGAAACCACTACAAAAGGATACCACATTATTTTAGAAAAATAGGCATATCTATTTGAATAAAACAATACCAAATTGACAAAAATCCAATGTACACAAGTAAAGATATAACTTTTAATAAGTTAAAACAGTTCAGCCCATAGGAAGCATCACATTTCTTGCCCAAAGTACCCGAGAAGCGTCAAAATCAAAGACAAAAACTAGCACAGAGGAGGTGAGGCACCGGAAAAGCAAAGCAATGCGTCAGCTCCTTACTCCCAGGGGAGGTGATGTGTTGGTTCCTTGCTGATACGGAGGGGAGGTGATGCGTTGGTTCCTTACTGTCAGGGGAGGTGATGTGTTGGTTTCTTACTGGAAGAGGAGGTGATGCGTCGATATCCAGATACACAGCAATAGTGAAAACCGAAATTAGCAGTGTTTCACAATTAGGACATGTAAAACACACCAGTACATGTTATACCTTTTAATTACTGTGCACCCTGCCCATGGGGCATTACATTACATGTAGTAAAAGGGAAGGTTTGGGCCTGGCAAGTAGGTGCACTTGCCAGTTCGAAATAGCAGTTTAAAACTGCATACAGAATTGCTGCAGTAGCAGGTCTGAGACAATGCTGCAGGCCCATTAGTAACATTTGATTTACCGGCCCTGAGTACACCTGGTATACTTCAATAGGGACTTACTAGTAAATCAAATTCGCCAATTGTGGCTAAACCAATCACCAATATAATTTAGAGAGGGAGCCTATGCACTTTAGCGCTGGTAAGAAGTGGTAAAGGGCACAGACTCTAAAGCAAACAAAAACAGGTCAGACAAAATAGGAGGAAAAAAACCAAAAGGTTGGGGGATAACCCAGCAAACAGTGCTAGGTCCAATATTAATGTAAAATGTTCCTAAAGAAACAGGCCCAACAGAAAGCAAAATATGAAAATAAACAGAAGTCTCAGAAAGTAGACAAAAAACGATTCAAGATTTTTTGTATTAATGGTATTAACAAAAATGACCAAAGTAATTCCTCATCTCACCTTTTATCCTTACAATATTACCAATCTGTAATTGTTTAAAATCACCAGAGTGCACATCCAACCATCATCTTGCCTCACTGATAGCCATATAACGGTTTCCTTACTCCTTTTATAAGTAAAAATGTCACCTATTAATCTGAACCGTGAACTGATCCTGAGTAACAAGGTTGCACACTCACCCACAATCCAATTAAAGAAATAAACAAAGATATAGCAGTAGATGTCATTCACCCACACAACACACCCAGGATGCCAGGGATCCCGACCGTTGCAGATCTAGGAAGAATAAAATGGAAGTTCCTAAACATGTGGCAAACGTGTAAGGGAGCCCAGAGTGGAACCCCAAAATTGTGAAATTGTTATTGACAGCCATTGCTTGTGCCAGCTCCAGCAAGGTGTTGTGTGTCGATTTAGATACTGTATATAGATTTCCTGATATATGCCCTTATATAGGTACAATTCACATTGCCCTTATTTAGGCATAGAAATCCAGCCCTTATTTAGGCATTGCTCATGCTAACCAAATACAGGCATGGTCAACTACATCCGATCCTCTTCGTCACAATGAGTTCTTGGAAAACCAGACTCTTAAGCCTTTAGGACTTCCACTTGCCTGGATATTGATTTCTCCAAGAACTCATTTATTATGCATGAACATCTGTTCCTTAGGAGTTCATTCATGACGTTCTTATGCCCGACTTGTACGTCAATACTGGCATTCCTAAACACCTTCAAGGTATGAATATACCTTCACTTGCTATGGCAAGGCACGGTGCGGTTCGGCTACCAACTTGCACAACGCGGCTCGCCACAGCAAGTCCCGAAGGAAGTCAAGTCCCCAACTGACGCACTGAGCAGACGCTGTCATCCTCCTCACCGAGAATCCAGCTCCAGTGTTTCAGATTCCCCTTGCGGGGTATTAGAGATCGCGTCCCGGGAAAGAGAGACCAACCTCTCTCATTCTAAGGTATGGAGCTGATTAGAACCTAGAGAAACGTTTGTCAATTCTTGGCACAACTAAACTAAACTAAAGCTAAAACAGAACCTACGTCTTCCCTCGTACTACACTTAGGTTAGGTACATTGGGGTAGGAATATTTCAGAAGCACCAGTTGAGTATTTTAGCCTGTGTTATTTATGTATGTATTTTTATATATGTCATAGCTACAGACCATGCTATTGCAGTATTATTTTATATTACTGCTAACGCTGTACGCATTATACTTCGCATTCTGTCTTACAATTGTAGAAGTTCATATCTCTTGCATGAGAAATAAGACTGTTCAATAAACCCTTTAATTGGAACACATGTCTCTCTATTTCTGTGCACTTCTGTAGAAACTAAGTATGCACGATTGATTGAGTGAAACTGTAATCTATTGTTTACACGACTCTGAAGATATTGTTCCGACTCTAAGGGAAACAAAGTTGTCATGTTTATGCGGTTGTCAGAAACTAATCCCTTCTTGTTCATTCGAGAAAGTTTCTAGTGACCTCTGAGTTAGCTGGCACACACAAATAATTAAGTTTAAATTACTCGATCAGAGTCATACTGACCTCAGTCCTATGTCAAAACTATAGTGTATATTATTCCAATACGCAGAGCCTATCAGGGATATAGGAACTACACTACAAGGGACCCCCTACCACCTTGGCTCTTAACTCACTGCCTTTTGGCAGCTCCCAACTCATCTTCACCAGGCTCTTTTCTTCAGCTGCCTTGAGACTTTGGACTCAAATTGATTTGCGTTTTCCGAGGCTTTTGCACTTGACTCAGACTAGCAGGTGACAGGCAAATTTACAGTTCAGAGGTACGTGCAGCATGATGACGGCCATTTATCAAAGCAAATTTACTTTGAAACAGCATGACCCTCTGTTGAATATCTGCTTGTTTACTGCTTCAAATGAGCAGATCGATAAGTAACTCAGTAACGTAAACTTTAGACTAGCCTAGGGCTCTTTAAATAAGTTTAGGAAGAGGAAATAACATGCATGCTAACATTTACAAATGGGATAGAAGGATATTATGAAAAAATAATAAGGAGGATTTATTTTTGCATTGTCAGACATTGAAAAATTAGCACTTTTAGGCAGGAGAAAGCTAACTTAACCCTTTCGATGCTGATGACGAGCTCAGCTCGTCATCACCCACGGGTGTCGTGTGCTGATGACGAGCTGAGCTTGTCATGGTGCCACTAAAATGGCATTTTCCAGCACAGGGGGGGGGGAAACGCCCAGCAGCCATGTGGTTAAAGCCATTTTGGGCTCTAAAACTCAGTCTCCAGCCTGAATGTGGTCGTTTGGCATGCATGAAATTATTAGGCTAGAAAAATTAGAAATCTCCCGCCTAAACTTGGTATGGCATGAGACCTTCTCCAGAAAGATCACACGTAAAGCTGCTGCAAAAAGTTGAGTTATGCCAACCACGCAATGTATTGCCCTTAATGACACACTTAAAATACTTGAGCATATACAATAACGAGTGTGACTGCAATACACTCTTAATACACTCAAAAATACACTCAAAAGCAATACACTCTTGAAGTCAGAGACGCTTTGAGCAGTTTCCCAGAATCTTATGGTAGTGTTTCAGTTACAATATATTGTTGTCACAAACCAGTGCATTAAATGAGCAGGTACTGTTGTCTACTGAGCACCTGCATGTTGTGTTTATCTTTAAACCACCACGTGCAGCACATAGTCATACCGGTGTCAGAGTGTAGTTGTTGTGTTTATTTTAATATGAGAATGTTGGGGAAAAGTAGGAGCTAAGCAGTTACAGGTGATGGACGTGGTGGCCTCTTTCTTACATGTACTTGTACTTAAATAAATGAGTCTCCATCAGTGGTAGAAGTGGGCGGGGACGGAAGGGCACGGCGTGCCCCTACTTTGAAAAATTATTACAGTCCGTTCCCCTACTTCTTTATTTTTAACAAGCGTCCCGGGATGGCAGGAATGCTCCTAATTGAAATTACAGCTGTAGCATTCAGCCGTGTCCCGTGAGGTGCCTCGAGCAAGGCCTCTGCAGTGCCCACTGCCTCCTCCCGCTTCCCCTCTGTAACAGCAGGGGCCTCCAAAGCAACACTGAACGGGCCATCAGTCTTGAGTTAGCACGCCTCTGATGGCCCTGCTGTGCAGTGATTTACAACTCATCACTGCTGAGGCTACCTGCCAGCCCCCACTGTGACCGATACAATGGTCACATCAGGATGCTTTGGTGCCCCCCCCTGCCCTTTATGAGGCAGAGTGTGAGACACGCCAAAAAATCACTTCTAGAGACGCCACTGAGTCGGAGTGGGGCGCAATTCAGGGACTGGCTTGAGGGCAAGTTGCAAAACTACATGGGTGAGGGGTAGAGAAGCGACAGATGGAGGGAGCTGAGTGCATGGCAAAGGGAGGGAGGCAGCGGTCAGGCAGCATCTCACTCGTTACCCTGAGCGACTCCTTGTGGCCATGTGAATGTCTACCATTACCATGTAGAGCCCCTGAAGCCCCCTGCTTCTTTTTAAACTTGGTGAGTTTGGAAGATTTCGCACAGCCTTATAAACGATAGAGCGCATCGTCACCCACATAGATTTAGGAAAAGGGTAGAATGGCAGCTGTTTAGGCATATCTTGTGGTTTAATTTGTCTGAGTTTTGGGATATAATTTAATTTATCTCAACAAAATCTGCCACGTACTTCAGTTCTGTCAGGTACATTTTATGCTAACTGTACATTATATAAACATACTGAGTACTATTAACGCTTTTAAGATAGAGCCCGGCTGATCGCAATTGCTGTAGCACCATCTTGATACAGTGATGTGTTATTGTAAAGTTGCATTGACAGAGTTTGCAGTTCATTAATGCACATATAAATACACAGAAGATGTGTTTATATGCTGACAACATTTGTTGTTGGACAGACAGTTGTGCAGACCTTAACTGTGCAAGCTACAGTAGTGGCCTGCATGAGGCCCATCCCCAGTTCCCACGTGTCGGTGAGGGGGGAGTTGTGCATAGTGTTTACAATTCAGAGCACACAGATGCCATTGGCTATGGCTTTAGGGTGCTGTGCACTTGTCCAGGTACCAAACATCTTACAGATGTGCACTTTAAGCAGTGATCTCTTAGGTAACAGATATCCCAACTGATGCTCAGCTTTCATGCAGCAAGGCTAGCCTGCGGGTTATACATGTTTTACAGAGTCACACAATTATTCTTCAGGTTACAGGCTCAGGCTTCAGAACTGCCAACTGGACAAGAGAAGATATTCAGAGTCAAACCTCAAATGGCAGAGCCAGCCAACATTATAAATATGTCTCAAGCTTTGGGGAACAAACCTATCCCTGTCATTTAAAGGAGAGATCGTAGAGGCTAAAGTCTCAGACAGTGTTCTAACTAACGGATTAGACAGCTAATCCTGTCCCTTTTTGGGACATCAAAGCTACTCCATATGGTATTTTTTTCAGGCTATGGCAGCTATCCCTAAGGTTACAGGGATGGTTCAGGTTTTGAAATCCTAGCTTTCCATGGTGCTACAGAGATTGTAGAGACTCCTACTGTAGCGACAAGAGCTATTCCAAGTGGCCTACACATCCCAGACTTTGTATAACAAGTCTATCCTTCAGGGTACATACTTCACACAGGCTAAGCTTTCACAGAGATGAATCCTTCAAATGCCGAATACCTCAAAGGGTGGCAAAGCTATCCCTCCGGTCACAAATCTCTAATAGACTCAGCAAACAGATCCCCAAACTAGAGATGTTAGATAGGGGTTGGAGTTGCCAGTCAGCGTACAAAGATACACAGGCTAGGGATTCACATAGCATAGCTGGCCCACGTGCTACACATGCATCCCAGACTCTGGGCAGTAGACCTATTGCTTAGATAGAGGAGGTCTTATAAATGTTAAATTTAGTATACTTGTAAAGCGCACAGCTGCCCCAGCAAAGGGGCGTCCCGGTGCTGTATACCGCTGGGGAACCCATCCTGGCTTTCCCACTGAGATGGTCCCTCCTGGCATCTCCAAGGTGAAGACAAGCATCCCCAGCGCTGATGGGGCCGTTAGTGGAGATTAAGCAAGCTATTGCCCAGAGTTGCTGAGTGGGACCCATGGTGAGAGTAGGCACCGAGGCGAGAATTATCGAGTCCGCTGACCTTGGCCCAAGACCAAGCTTAGGTTTCATTCAGAAAAACGATCCGTGAAACACACAGACTTCACTGGGGGCACTAGTTCAGATAGTTATCACCTATGTTTTCATTTCTGAGCTGCACCATGGCAGTTTAAGACCCAATGTAAAACTTCACTGATGGATTAAAAAAAAAAAGAAAAACACTCTTGCGGGAAATGCCCTTTGTCTGACATTTTTCTATTCCAAAGTGCAGCCTCGGAATGGAGAGAAATAAAAGGTTTTAAATAAGAAAAATAAATACATAACTAAATAAAGCAAAACAGAGTGGTTGCAAAGTGGCCAGATTGGTTTTATTCACATCCAAACACATCAGCCTCACTTTACAGACTTTGCAGTGAAGCGCTACTTTTCTTTTCTCGTCTTTCTTTGAACAGCATTGTTGTCCCAGGTGGGGAGGTGCACCATTCCTTGAGGTATTGCAGTACCTGGTGGATGGGTGGATTGGAAAACAAAATGTGTACCTCTGTGTTTATGGATCTAGTCTTTTTAAACCATACTATTTGTGTTTATTAAGGATATAAGCAATGGACATTGAAACGGTTTCCTTCAGGGCCCTGTAGTCGTGTCCTTAACTTTTTAGGTAAAACCACTCACTGATTTCTGAATAGTGAGTGAGAGATCGTTAAGGTAACCATGTGGTTTCTGCTTACATTTCACGTTTTACTTACTCTTGCCCTCCCTATGAGTGTTTGCTTTTACTCTTTTGCTTTTCAGGCAGCATATCACTTTTATCAAATGCATAATTTGAATTAGGTCGCATCCTGGTGTTTATAGCAGGGCACAATTGTGTTGTCGCTGAAGGCAGTGTGAGTTTTTCTCAGTGGGGCAGTATGGTGTTTAGTGGGGGAGAGGATGTGGCACTATGGCCAGAGCTGTCGAATTTGGAATCGGGGAGCCGAGTTCAGCCTTCATGACCAGTCCCCCAGACCACTTTCCTGCAGGAGCATATTCCCATGCTAGACCTTAGAAAGCCCCACTCGCTGATTTCTGAATAGTGAGTGAGAGATCGTTAAGGTAACCATGTGGTTTCTGCTTACATTTCACATGCTTTACTTAATCTTGCCCTCCCTATGAGTGTTTGCTTTTACTTTTTTTTTTTCAGGCAGCATATTAATCTTATCAAATGCATAATTTGAATTAAGTCGCATCCTGGTGTTTAGAGCGGGGCACAATTGAGTTGTCGCTGAAGGCAGTGTAAGTTTTTCTCATTGGGGCAGTATGGTGTTCAGTGGGAGAGAGGATGTGGCACTATGGCCAGAGCTGTCGAATTTGGAACCCGGGAGCCGGGTTCAGCCTTCATGACCAGTCCCCCAGACCACTCTCCTGAGGGAGCACATTCCCATGCTAGAACTTAGAAAGCCCCACTAGACCTTAGAAGCCCAGGTGTCTTAGCACCAGCAGGTGGACCTTTGCAGTGGCAATTGTGGGTTAACCTTGAAGGCCTGACCACCACAATCCATACTGAAGTTTACCTCCAGCCTTGCGGGCAGGCCTACGAAGCAGCACACCGAGAGCAACAGTGATCCAGTCACTGTGACTCTGTCACTGTGGTCACGGGTATCTATTTCGGGTGGGTGCGTAGTGTTTGCAAGTATAATATGGTTTTAAAAAAAACTTGCTGCCTCCTTCCTGGCCTCCAGTAACTTTCAGCAACAATAAAGTTGTCATGAAAACTTTGTTGATTAATGTTCTTCCTAGAGAGAGATCAGAGTTGTGTCTAGTGGAAGGGTTGACTCCTGGAAAGGTGGCTCAGAGGGTTAATGTGCCTGCTGCAAAGAACATGTACCATGCAGGTCACAAAGTGCACATAATGTTAACTAGGTTAGTAGGTTACTGCTTGTGTCAGAGAGATCCTTTTGTTACTTGCAGTTTATAAGTGAAAATCCTAACATAGAACAGTGAGATATTAAACTATACTGCCTGCTAGTATGGTTGTCATGTGGCTTCTACTTGTAGTCCTTTGTCTTATGTAACTTTCCTATACACTGATTTACACTCGTATACATGTTTGTCTCTGTGTAGTGTTCAATGCGTAGGTGACCTTTGGGGGCACCAACAAACATTGTTGCACAGGGCGCCACCAGCACTAACGACGGCCCTGCCATCGAGGCCAGTCTGCCTCACCCATTGGTACCTTCATTGGCCTTGTTTCAGCAGTAGTAGCTGCAACTCAACAAGGATCGGCAATGCAGGATTTGCACAAACACCAAACTAAGGGCCCGATTCACAGAATGAACTTAAGACTCAATCCTAAACTTACTACTATTTTGGTATTTACAGAATGCACTTACTACTTTTGGCATTCACAGAATGAACCTACTACTTTTGGTATTCACAGAAGTTAGGATTTTGTCTTAAGTTTGTCTTAAGACAAACTTAAGACAGACTTAAGACAAAATCCTAACTTCTGTGAATACCAAAAGTAGTAAGTTCATTCTGTGAATGCCAAAAGTAGTAAGTGCATTCTGTGAATACCAAAATAGTAGTAAGTTTAGGATTGAGTCTTAAATTCATTTTGTGAATCGGACCCATCGTTTGCAAACTTCACACTCTCTGCTTCATGCACAAGCACTTTTAACATGTGCTACCTGCTCTGGAGCCACTGGAATTATGCAGCAATGGGGGACAAAATGATGCTGCAGTGTTGACTAAATTATGTAACAGAAAAAAAGGCTGCAGCGTAATGCAATATATTTTCTTATACTTTATTATTCAGACATTATTACATATGTTAAGTCTCTGCAAAGAATATGCCCCATTAGTATCAGTATAACATGCAAATGCAGCAGTGAGAAAGGTGATCAGTCAACCTTTGCAAAGGGTCATCTACTTTGCAGCAACTCAAGTCACGTTTTTAGTAGCTTTTTATCCGTTTGAGCTACAAAAATGAATAGTTAAAACTGCAAGATTATGGAGTGGATGATGTATTATGTGACAAATATGGCAGAGCCATAATTATATAGAAAACATTTGCAAACTAGGATATTTTGCCATTCATTTTTGAACTGCTCTTGTGGAAGAAGGGCGGAGAAGTGATAATGAGAGAAACTGCATGGCTTGGAGACAAATGGCTTGTGATTCCACATTTAAGCATATTTGGGACATTGTGTGATTGGAAATATATTCCACTTTTTGAATGTATTTAAATGCCAATAACTCCTATTAAACCTTAAATAATCAAGTGTATCCATTGGTTGAATTCAATAACACAATAAGCTGTAACTGGTCAATACAATTCCAAACAAATACTAAACATTGTGAAGTTTGGCACATTCTGGCCACACCTCTGACTCCGCCCACTGATCCAATCCTTGGGTTATCCCCACCCTCTGAGTCTCCACCCACAGTTCCCCTACTTTTTTCCCCCCACTTCGACCACTGGTCTCCATACATTGTTATTTCTGTGGCACCCTTACATAACAAGTTTGGCCGACCAGCTGGTTTGATTATCCAGGAATTTTGGCAATTTTGGACCAACGATGCAGCGGTTCTAGGGAGAACAGTCGGAAGGATCCTGATTGCCTTCAGGTGAACTGAGGCCAACATGCAGCACACATTATTTTTTTTAGGTCGAGCCTAGACGGAAGCAAAGCGAAGCTTTGCTTGCTGTCTAGGTCGACAACTTATGTCGCCACTTTCAGGGGAATGTGGACAGCAGACTGTTACGAGCGTCTCCTGCCGGAGATTTGTGCTCGTGGGCGCGCTTTGGCGCCTTGGCTGCTTGTTGCGCTTTCATTCAGGTCTAACGTGCGCGTGTCAGTTTCGCTTTCATTTATGTGAAAACGTGCTCGCACTCTACAGCCCCCGAAGCCACACCGCATGTGAGGATTCCACAACGCGGAAAAGGCTTGAAGGAAACGTGCTGGCACTCACCAGAGAGGTCGGCTCGGGCCCCGCCGAGCAGCAGGAGGCAGGCGGTGATCAGAAGCGGCGGCTCAATGGCGTCTGTCAGACTGCCGGCGCGTGCCCCCTTTCAGCCTCCTATAAAAAGCGAACGCGGAAAAGGCTTGAAGAAAACGTGCTGGCACTCACCGGAGGGGTCGGCGCGGGCCCCGCCGAGCAGCAGGAGGCAGGCGGTGATCAGAAGCGGCGGATCCATGGCGTCTGTCTGACTGCCGGCGCGTGCCCCCATTCAGCCTCCTATACAAGCGAACGCGGAAAAGGCTTGAAGGAAACGTGCTGGCACTCACCGGAGGGGTCGGCGCGGGCCCCGCCGAGCAGCAGGAGGCAGGCGGTGATCAGAAGCGGCGGCTCCATGGCATCTGTCTAACTGCCGGCGCGTGCCCCCATTCGGCCTCCTATACAGATGCGTAACATAACAAGGACCAGTGCGTCCCTCCTACGAACTGAGCGAGCGCGCGCATGCCCGCCCCCCCGCAGAAAGAGAGTACGGACAAGGACCCGGATCTAATATCAGCTGCGCACGACCCCAGCCTGAGAACAGCGAGCAGACCAGGGCCATGGAAGTAGAAGAAGGACAAGGGCCGCGGGGCCGCCTTCGCTCGTGTATCGCTTTGTGTGAGCACAGAGGCAGTCTACGCTGCAAAGTAACAGTGAGTATTTCCAATATTCGGCGTTGCTTTGGGGGTGCCCAGACACTCGTCTCCCAAGCTCGGGTGTCTTTTCGCCGCAGCTCAGGGCACTGCTTACACTTTTTATTTTCAGTGCGCACTTTTTCAGCAGCCCTGCATCCCTGTGCTATGGCAGTAGCCGCCGCATACACCGTGACATGTGCAGAGACGGCGCCAAGTCCACACTCACAATCTCCTCACTGCAAAGGGTATCATTTTTTATTTAGTTATTTATTTAATGCGTTTTTATATAGCGCGGACTTTACCCGAAGGCGTCAGAATGCTTCACAATAGGAACAGAACAGATACTTGTATTACTACTTGCTACTACTTTTCCTTGGTGAACACGTCGCCAAAAGCGCATGCCTTTGAAAAGAATCCCCCACTTCCCAGTCCCTCCACTGTGCTCTGACAGTGATCGTAAGATAGCTCAGCGGGCTGTGCGCCTGCCAGGGTAATCCAAGCCAGAGATTGTTGGATTTCCAGCTGGCTCTGCTCAGCAGCTCAGACTTCCAGTCTTCACAGGTACCTGAAATGGTAATGCATTATTAGCAAGCACTTGAGCCAACTTTAGTTTGTTGTGATTTAGCCGTGCATGAATAGTGATGGCGTGCAGAATGTGCGTGTTGGTGCTACGAACAGTGCACGGCCCCTGCCTGCTTGGAGTATCACAGCGCCTCCTCTTGGCCATAGGCAGGCTCTTGTGTTGTGATGTTTGTTACATTTCCGTTGGGCAAGCGAGGTGAACACGAAGGACAGGCTGTTCGCTCACGGGGCACTCCCCATCCAACTGCTTAGAACTCTACAGAGGAGCTGTGTAAGTGGAAAGCAGTTCGAACGGTGTGCTCTTGTGCAAAGGAAGAAATGCTCCGACAGCCCGTGTCTGGAAGGCCATTAGGACAGGGGCGGAGTCAGACACTTGTCAGGCGAATCCCTGGTGCCTTGTATCAGAACCCCCACGCAGATGCCAACAGTTATTGCCGAAGCCTTGGTGAAGAAAGGGTGTGCCCCAGTGGCAGACTAAGTTCAAGTCTGCGATCGCTCTCCTTTTCTCCCTCTGTGTTTCTCTCTCTTTCTGACTGTCACTCTCGTTTTCTTTTCTATCTCCACTTTTGTTTCTCTTTTTGTCCCTCTATAGTTTCTCTATCTCTTTAGCCCCTCCACTGTCCCCTCGCTTTCTTTCTCTCTCTCTTGCCCCTTCTCACCATTTTATCTAACTCTCTCTCTTGATCTTTCTATTACTCACAACCTCTCTTTCTTGCTAGCTCTTCTCCATTCCCTCTTTCTAAATCTCTGCCCTCTCCTTTCTCCCATCCGCACAAACAAACCGATGCGCTAAAGGCCAATAAACTAGATTTATTAAGATGTACTTGCATTTTCTTTAATTCGACAGAATCTAGCCTATGAGCTCCTCATTTACATAAAGTACAAGCGCCGGATTTTATTCGACTGGAAAACTGTTATGGCAGCGGGTTTCAGTAGACATAAATCAAATGCAATAATGTTGTTGCAGTTTTGTCCTGCTTGAGCGGACTTTGAAGCAGAGTTAAAAGTATTATGCCTCACAAACTGCACTGCCTAGCAGTAGCTGCGCCTCCTACATTTGAATGACAGGTTTGCGAAATTACGTGATATTCCCCTTGATAAGGAGGAGTCAGGTTGGGCAAAGTACTGTGAATGAAAGAAATCGACTCATGAGTGAGGCTTTGTTATTATTTATTGCTACCATAAACTTTTGAAAAATGTCAAAAACATATTCTGTGACGAACGCTGGACCGGTATTAGCTACAATAGAATTTAACACAAGTTAGTGCAACCGGAACCAATCCAGTGTGACACGCCAGTTACCAGGACGTGCTGGAGGTCTTATGAACCTTGTAGATGGATCTGGAAGTCTGCACAGAGAAGGACCATTGACAAGGGTAAGTGTTGGTTGCATTAGCATAACTCCAATTCTCTCTCTTCCCTCTCTCTCTCTCTCTCTCTCTCTCTCTTTCCCTCCCTCTCTCTCTCTCTCTCCCCCCCCCCTCTCTCTCTCTCTCTTTCTCCCCCCACTCTCTCTCTCTCTCTCCTCCCCTCCCCCCCAGCACGGAATACAGTACAACTGTGATCACAAAATTCTTAAGCACCCTGGAACGCAGGGGATTTACAGGAATCCAAACACCAGCGTAAAGTACTCGAACAACGATGACGTCTGTCTTAAAAATGTCACAAAAAGATGTTAATATTTCAATTCTGTTCTTGGATTTTCGTGAAAATACAACACATATTGCATTACAAAAGCTATAGGTGTCACATTTGTGAAAGTTAAAACTATTGGCATTGTAAATGACAAAGCTATTAATTTCGGTATTTTTAAAACCAACGCATAAATAAAAAATGTCATTTACAATACCAATAGCTCAAACTTTGCTAATGCGAAACCTATTGCATTGCAAATGCTTGTTTTAAATGGGGACTGTATTCTTCCAGGATTACATTTTGGTCACTGGAGAAAACAGGGATCACCATGACTGCAAGTTACATGAAGTGTTAGAAATTCTGAGGGAGAATGGTCTTATGGCTGAGCTTGATAAATGTACGTTTGTGGTGAAAGCAATAGACTACCTAGGACAAGAGGTCATGTCAGAAGGAATAAAGCCAAAACAAAGTCTACTAAGAGTACTTAATAAGGCTCCGGCACCAGCTAATAAGGGTGAACTACGGTCTTACCTTGGGCTGGTGGAATTTTATGCTAAGTTCAGAGGTGTGGAATTTAATAAAATATCTACGTGTCCATGGGGCAGGTTGCTTCATAAATCTACTTGTCCTGTAACAAAATCCACTTGTCCCTTTGGTGCAAGTAGTACGGAAATTATGGCAGCAATCTCATTATAAAAGAGGTCTAATATAGCCTCTCTGATTATGGCAGGGGGCATACCATAGTAACGTTTGAATACTTGCAATCCCCTTATGCTGTCACATTTCCGCAGATCTACATACTGGGGCTGAAGGTAGTGGTAAGCAATAGTTCCAGGGTTAGAATGCCCTTTTGAATCTTTGTAAACCTACTAGCTTGCATGTTTTAAGAGTTTAAACAAATCTTCTGTAATCTTTTCCCATAATGAGATATGTTGGAAATTTACTCCTGACAATGTCAGGTGTAAACTCCTTCCAAAGTTGGGAAAAAAGTGGTTGGAGGGAAAGTGAACTTGCGAACACTCAGATTTTCGCATGAGCAAATCTACACATGCACATTTGCTCATGCTAAAATACAGTTCACAAATATTTTTTAGGAGTGCTATTTCTTGTCCTACTTCAGTAAATTCTTGGGAATTCACAAAAGCTGTATAGCTGCACTTAATGCAAGGACATATACCATGGGTGCACTTTGAGTCTTTCTTTAATAATTAGGCCACAAACATGGTCTGGAGCTGACAGACACCTTTTGTGTTTATTAAAATCATGTATCTCTCTCTGTATTGGCTGGCTTCCCTGTGAGTAACAGCATTCTGCTCTTTCAAAATGAGCATATCGGCACACAGCGTAGTTTCGTTCAGTGCCAGTAACTACTGTGGCAGTGTGTGCTTTTTTAGACCAAAAAACAATTTTTGCTTTTGTCAATGTTTGTTATAATGGTGAGGGCCTGGCAGCTCCCCTACCAATAAGGTTTTACAACAAAGCATGCCAAAATAATTTACACATTGACGAAAATAAAAAGCTGACCACCACTTTCAGTTTTACTGGCTTTGCCAGTGCTTGTTTATTTTAGTTTCCCATAATCTTATTGAAACTGGTTACACAGATTTTCCATTATGAATATTTTGGGGAAATACTAGCATGCATGAACACATTTTACTAAATGAAGCTGCAAAGAAATGGTACCTGAAATTTTACAATAATTTAGCGAAATCTTTGTTTTCATGCTTTCATTTTTTTATTACTATTTCATTTTGAAAGCAAAGAATTATCAATCTTGCAGTCATGCTTCTCCAAATATTTACATCAAATCAGAGAGCATTATGGGACCATTATACATAGCCTTATAATGCTAAGCTTTGAAAATGTGTTGACACATTTTTATACTGGAACCCCTGTCAGTGAAGTCAGAGCTTACAAAATGTACTTACAGCGTTCAACTTTGAACAGCATTAACATACGGGCAAAAATATTACTTTAACTGCAGACAGTGCCCTTCCCTGGCCCACAATGTGGTACTGCAAACTGGCTGCCAAAGGGTTTGTGCTGCACGGGGTTGGGCCTACTTGTTCCAAGGACAAAATACACATGAAATCTTGTTGCCATTGACCACAAACAATATGCCCTGGGCAAATTTGCCTTTACAAGGTGATTTACAACAAGTTAAAGACAGCATATATATGGGTGGGAGTCTTCAAGGTTTTGATCCAAAGTGGGGTTGCATTGTGACTATTGATGCCAGTAACAAAGGGATAGGAGTTGTACTATCTAAGAAGGGTCCCAGGGAGAGTGACCAGAAGATGAGGTTTGCGTCTAGGTCCTTATCGCAAGCTGAGGAACGCTATTCTGTTATAGAAAAAGAAGTGCAGGCCATTGTCTGGAGTTAGAATAATTTCAGAAACTTTGTGTTGTGGTACAAAGTGGAGGTGAGGTGCGGCCATAAACTTTTACTTAAGGTGTTTTCCTTGGTAAGTTTTTTTAATGCTACACCTAGAATTGCAAGAATGTCTGTACGCTTGCTGGATTACAGATACATTTTTTAGTACCTCCCAGGTGTTAGGAATAAGGACGCTGACTACCTTAGTAGGTTACCATTACCATTAGAAAGAGGGTCACAGATGAAAAGGATGAAATGGTTGTAGCTTGGATGGGTGATAAAAGGATGATGGCCATTTCTGAAGAGGAATTGTGCAAGGCAAGAGAACCGTTTATTGAGTTTTATTAACTGTTTGATTAATTAAAATCATTACAGTAAAATGAGAGCTATTTTTTTAAAAAACATTTATAAATGAGTTAAATTGACAGTCCCCCCATACCATCCCCTCCCCTTTAATGTCCTTGACTTTAAACGTGTCCTATTAGAAGATTGTGCGGTTCCTCTGTGTTGCTTCTATTTCCATATTTGAATAAAACAATAAAAACTAGAGCTTTAAATTGCTATTGCATGAAGAGTTCTGGTTGTGGGGTAACTTTTCAGTGCCTATCGGGGCCACCCTGCATCCTTCAGCCTGCTGTTTGGTGTGGGGAATCTGTCAAGGGGCGAGATTACATTCCGACGCATCATTTAAGGCGATCTTGATCGTAAATTTCCCCAGTCTGGCTAGATCCATTGTCTTCGATTTGGTGAAGCATATGGCCGAAGCCTCTCTGCAGGACTTTGTCCCATTGGTAATACATATCGAGTGGCGAAGATGCCGACGTTCGTTCTTCAGTTTGGGGCAACAGCACAGGACATGTAGCCAAGATTCATTGCGAAAGAAAAAAACCCTGCACTCTGTCTTATCGAACGGTCGCCTTTCTTATAAATAGGAACAAATATGGAGCCCCTCCAGGAGTCAACCGTCCTTGCTGTAGATAATATGCTGATTAACAGTGGGGTTAAGATTGCTGCCCAAAAGTCCGGCGCTGTTTTGAAAATAGGTGCCGGTAACCCATTTGGCCCTGGAGCTCCATCGTTCCTCATTTTCTTCAAGGTTAGAATGAGCCCATCCTTTTTATTGTTCTTGGCTGGCTGCGGAAACCCTTTTCCTGGCTAATCATATCTGTGGAACATTTGTCTCGGGCCGCTCAAGTTATGTTTGTTTACGTTGTTTGGTCCGCTCTGCCACAACCTTTGTTTCATCACTTATATGAGGCCATTGTGGGGAGAGGTGTTCGAATATAGTTGTATTACGTAATTTGACCAATCATGTTCTGCCACACTGTTTTCTCTTGGAATTACTTGATTGCTCAACTGATTGATGTGCCTCCACAGCCTGGAGGGGTTTTTATCCTTCAGCAGGGAGAACACTGTGAGCCATTCTTGTCTGTTTGTTCCTTTTTGTATTTCCAGACTTTTTTCTATAAGCTGACCTCGGAGCTGTGACGGAGAGGCCCTCAGTGAGCGGGCCCCCTCCTTTCTTCACATCCAAGGCCTTACGCAGGGCCCGTTTGCATCAAGTATGTCCTTCGAAGGGCGTTTGTATCCACAAATTGGCAAAGCCTTAGTGTGCTGGCATTGACGTCGAGCATTCCCCAGCTTTAGTTGGAGATCCCCTACAATGTTCTCCCAATCTATTACTGATGCTACCTGGCTTGGTAGGGGGCATTCTGCTTCAATTCCAGCCATGCTCGCATCTTCTCTCCAATATTTTCAGACCATTTTAACCTCCGAAAAACCTTGTACTCTTCTTCCCCTCTAGTCATCCCTATTGTTTGAACAGTAGTTGCTGTTGGAACCTCTAGCTGGATCACTGTTCTCATCGGCCTGTGATCGCTTTCGGCTCTGTCCTCAACTTCGAAATTTGTCAGACAGTTTGCGATTATTTCGCTGAGTAAGATGTAGTCGATTGTAGAGACATTCTGGAATTTTGGTTTTGGGTGCCAGGATGTAGAGCGTGCTTCCATTTGTGTGTGAATTGGGCAAAGCTGATGATTTTTAAAAAGATTATAAAGGGTTTCTGCCGGGCCCCTACTCCGGGAAAAGATGGTCGGTTTATCTAGGTCCCTCAGATTGAAGTCCCCCGCTATGAATATCTGATTGGATTTGTATTTGATTAGAAGTTCATTGAAAGTTAATGTCATTGTGTCCATACAGTCTTTCATGTTGGTCTGTGCTGGGTTGTTGTAGCAATTTATTAGCACAAAGCTGAGTAGTTGGGAATTTAGATTCAAGTCTCTGATCAATAGGACTTGGATTTCTAGAGTTTTTGTTTGGATTTCTGTAGTCACTAATCTGCAGGCATTGTTTATTATGACGGAAAGTCCGCCAGATGGTGGGCCAAAGATGTTCCTTTTTGTCGCTGCAATGTGATGCTCCTAATACCCAGCCAGGGAGGTACTAGATAGGGCCAATATCTCCTGGAAGAATACAGGTAGATTCATCAAGCGAAATAGCAATCGCAATAGCTGCAAAATAGCGGTTGCGATTGCAATTTCCGCTCCCGCAATTCATCAACTACAAAACAAGGAAATAGAGAATTCGCAAAATAAAGAATCGCAAAACCAATTGCCAACCCATATTGCGATTCCGTATCAGCGATTTCCCACTTTTTCTGCGATTTAATTTGCGAAATCGCAATATATTTGCGAATTCGCTTATTAAATCGCAAATGAAATTCATCATAAATTGCAAATAGCGAAAAAGCCAAAAATCGCTAATAACGAGTCGCTATTTAAGGAGAAGCTAAACCAGGTGGTAACCATGAAGTCCAATAGGAAGAAAAAAATGCAAACAAGAAACAGGTGTAGGGTAAAACAAACACACTTAAGGAGACTCAGTAGGAGCATGAGGAAAATCAGAATGCCAGGTCTCTACATCGTGGCAAGGCGGCTGAGGCTCCAGGCTGCAGCCCAGAACCGACGCAGGATCCAGGAGCGCATTTTCCAGCTGCGCATTACACTCCTGGGCCAGACTGAGGAGCAGATCTACTCAAAATACAGGCTAAATGGCGCAATGATAAGGAAGCTCATCAGAGACCTTGACCCCCTGATGCAGCACCCAACACGGAGGACCAACGCCGTGCCCACCCATGTCCAGGTCCTGTGCTGCCTCCACCTCCTGGCCTCCGGACGCTTCCAGGGGATAGTCGGATATGCAGGGGGAATATCACAGAGTACCCTGTCACGCTGCCTACAGACTTTCCTGGACGCCATGCTGAGCCGAATCCACCACTACATTTCCTTCCCAACAACCCAACAGGACTTAACACAAACAAAACTGGACTTCTATCACACCGCCCAGTTCCCCCATGTAATTGGCTGCATCGACTGCACCCACATCCACATCTGTCCACCCGCTGAGACTGAATACATGTACCGGAACCGCAAGTCATACCACTCACTCAACATCCAGATGGTCTGCAATGCGAAGACCATCATCACCGACATTGTGGCCCAATACCCGGGGAGCACGCATGATTCGTTCATCTTTCGGCACAGAGGCATACACACCCGCTTGGCCAGGGGTGATTTTGGCAAAGGACAAGTCCCAGGTAAGTACACATGCCCACATACAGTATGTCAAGACCATGCTGCTGCGCATAACAGGCACTGACCCTCTGCTCCTATCCTTCAGGTGACAGCACCTACGGCCTCCGTGAATACCTCCTCACCCCATACCTCAACCCTGCTACACCACAGGACCGGCGTTACAATGCTGCGCACATACACACAAGAAATGTTATTTTGCGGACATTTGGCATGTTGAAGAGTCGCTGCTGCATCCTCCACAAGACTGGAGGGCCCTAAAATTCCAGCCTAAGGTCTGCTGTCGCATTGTCGCCGTGTGTGCCATACTCCACAATATTGCCACCAAGCGGAGGATACCTGTGGAGGTGTCTGGTAATAGTCTGAGGGGGACAACCGGCCACCTGCACATGTGCAACATACACGCGGGGAGAAGCCTGCTGAAGGACACAGGCGCCGTAACAACATCACAATGAACTACTTCTAGTGCACCCATACCCCTCACACAACACTGCACTCATGCATGCCACATGAATTAATGACATGAGGAAGATTAGTGTTCAAAATAAAATTATTATTTTTGGTTCTACAAGCTGTAGATGTGCTTTGATTCATTAAAAAAATTTACAACTGTATTGCATCATACAGGCACTTGTGTCCAGGGCTGGCGTGCGTGGTTTCATCACCAAGACACTGCCGTAAAAGTTTACTTAGTCACTGGCGCTTCCTGCCGGACGCACCCTGTCGCCTCTCCAACTCCACGTTGGGAGTGTCTGGCCTGGATGCAGCACTGGGCCGGGTACTGCGGCGCCTTTCTGGTAGCACCTGCACAGACAGGCTGCTCAGGCTCGATGTGCCCTCACTGGCATCATCACCCTCCCCTTGCATGGCCATGGCCGCTCACTCGTTGATTCTCAACTGCAGTGGTAACCTGCTCCAAGGCCCTTGCTATATCTTGGCAGCATTGTACCATTTGAAGCTGTATGGCCAGCGACCTGCGCGACAGTTGTGATGTTGCGTTCTCTATGAGGTGGTTTGACTGTGTATATGCAGACAGCCTGGTCAGCAGCTGGCGGTGGCGTCGGCGGGTGATGTCCTGCTGCGACACCATCAGTTGGTTATTTTCCTTTACTGCAGCCGTCAGCTCCTGCACACTTTCCGTCAGCTGATTAATATTGCGTGCAGTTTTGTACAACTGCAGCTGCATGGCTGCCATGTGCTGTGCCTGCTTGCGGTGCACAGCTAGCATCCGGGACTCAATTCCGAGCCCTAGATTTTGGGCCTGTTGCTCCCTGTCTGGTCGTGTGGTCACAGTGCATTGCTGCCTCAATCGGCTGCTAGCCTGGGACAGCACAGTGGCTGTGCGGCGTGTCTGCTTCCTGGGTGGTGGTGGGGTCTGATCCACTGCCATGCGTGACGCCTGGGGTGGTTGAACTGCTCCCGTGGCTGCAGGGGTGACCCTGCGCGTTTGGGAAGGTGCTGGTACTACTGCAGGTGCAGGTGCGTGTGACGGTCCAGGTGCTGGGTCTGTCTCCCTCCATCTCATCCGGAGTCTCCGCAATATGGAGTGCCTCGCTGTCTGTGGTCTCGGCATCTGCGGCACCTGTGATGTGAATGAGTGCATGATTAATGATATGATTCTGGCACCTGGGATGTAGCAACATGCATGCAGACTTGCATTCCCTGAATGGCTTTAGGGGTATGTTTCACTTGACTGTTCTGGATGTGTGTGGCTATCAGGGCACATTGTCACACTACAGGTCCCACAATGCAATTGGGCGTTTGTGATGGGCAGGGACTGCATTACGGGGTTTACCATATGGCTGGCTATGGAGGCATGGGCATTGTTAGGGTACAGGGCCGCACTTGCATTGCTCTTACCTTGTGATTGGTGTGTGTCTCGGGAGGTGTCCATCTGAGTGATACCCACGCAGGCTGCAGGGTTGATGGTGTCCTCAACCAAGTCCTCCAGTGGTGTGTTAGCCGGAACTGTGGACTCCCTTGACCAGTCTCTCCCCCAGCCTCTCCGCAATGCGTTCTTTGGCACGACCTCTGAGGTCATACCACCTCTTCTTGAGGTCATCGATTGACCGCTGGGTCACTCCTACGGCGTTGACCTTTGCCCTGATGCGCCTTTTGTCAGCCTCGGCCACCTTCCTGGAAAGCTTTCCGAAAAGCTTGTCATGGTCCTTGCTGATCCCCTCAATCAAGTACTCCAGCTCTTGTTCGGAGAACTTGATTTTCCTCTTCCTGACAGTTTCACTGCCTCCTGCTGCATCCTGGGACATTGTGGTTGCAATGTGTGTCCTGTCTTGTGTCTGCAGGGTGTGTCTCCTGGAGCTCAGTGCTGTGCCTCCTCCTCAATCCAGCTCTGTGTTCCAAATGAGTCATGGAGCTGCCTACTTCCTGGTTGTGATGTCATCATTGTGCTCAAAGTGCGACTTCCGGTTTTTGCGATCTCGCAATCTGCGAGATCGCTATTTTCGGAAATCGCAATTTTGGGTAGGGAAACAGGCGATTCTGCAAATTAATATCGATTTATGGAAAATCGCATACGGTGATTGCGGGCGGTTGCGAATCGCACTTTATTTGCGATTTTGATGATGCATCCCAATCTGCGAATTCTAAATAGCGATTCTGTATTTTTCGCTATTTGGAATACGCAGATTGGGTGATTGAGGAATCTGGGGGATAGTATATATCCCTTCTCTAGAAACTCCTCAGGTGTTTCTACTTTTGCGATCTTTCTTATCGCTGCTATGTTCCATGAAATTAGGGTCAGTTGCTGCCGGGTTGGGTTTGCATCCCTTACGTCCACCTGGCCGGGCCTATTGCCCTGAGTGTTAGGAGTAATGCTTCTGCTATCTTGATACTTCTGTTCGAGCTGAGGCAAGGGGGCTGGAGTGTATGATCTGGTTGTTGTTGCGGCATGTGATCCTGATACCAGTGGAGGCCTTGGGGCCGATCTGACTGCTGCTATGGGCTCAAAAACTGTTGGTCTCACGCAAGATGGACTGGAGACCTTGTCCCCTTTATTCTCGGCAAGGACATGCAGATATTTTGATTGCGGAGGAAGCTGGGCATCTATGCCCCACTCAGCGAGCTTTGTGAGTCATCCAGTACCGCTTGTTGAAAACTCTTTATCTTCAGACCCACCAGAGTTGAGTCACCATGAGTATTCCTGCGTAGTCTCAATAATCTGACCCATTCCAGGTCTTCTGATTAAATGTGTTCCAGGGAGGCCAGATGTTTGAAAAGACGTAGGATATTGCTCCTATCCAAGAAATCATGTTGTTCTGTGGTATTGTATCTTGGGGTAAGTTTGTTGTTGGCTCTGTAGCTGGTGCTTCTCCTATTTCTGGAGCCTGGGCTTCTGGACTTGGCACAGGGCTTATGTTGGCTGGATGGTTTGGAGCATTTCCTAGTTGGATGGCAATTTTGCCCCCTTGAGTGCTTGGTGCGGTTACCTTCTCTTTCATACTTTGCTGAGATTGCAATGGGACGACTAGATCCAAAAGTGATGTATCTGTCCTTTCCTGGGTGGTTTTGTTTGCCTTTGCAGAACATGATCCCACCGCTGTTTCATGTTCAAGAGAACAGAATGACACCTTGGAGAAGGTGAAGAGATTTATCATGGAAAACTGGCCAGAAAAGAAAGTGTTGGGTGATGGTTGAAGGGCTTTTGGAAAGGTGAGGAGTGAACTAACTATTATACAAGAGAATGTTATGACAGGGGTGAAAGCTGTTTCCCCAAAGGAAATGAGGGAGTCTGTCATAAAGCTGTGCTACGATGGACATTTAGGTATCGTCAAAAGTAAAAGGAGGATTAAAGAGAATTATTGGGGGCCTGGCATTGATGCCAAAATTGAGAGAATTGCCAAGGATTGTGATTTATGCATGGATGCGGATAAGTAAAAGGTGCAGTTAAAACCCCAATTGTGTCCTGTACCTTGTCCAGAAATGCCTTGGGAGGTGCAAAGGGTGGACATCATGGGACCTATTGAAGGCGAAGATTCTTGGTATGCCTTAGTAGCTATTGATTATTTTTTAAAGTGGCCAGAGGTGGCATTTGTTAATGCCAATGCAGAGAATGTGGTATGGTCCCTAGATTACATTTTTCTGAGATAACGGCTAACGAAGAAGGTCCTTACAGACAATGAGGTTCAGTTTAGAAGTGAATGAATGGATGGGTTCTTGTGTCGCAATGGAATTTAACACAAAGTCACTTTGGTTTACCATCCCAGTGGTAACGGTGAAGTTGAGAGGTTCAACCACTGTATTAAAGGAACCTTGTAGTTGCAGAGTAGCAAAAGGTTGAACTGGGTGACTTGTATTTAAAGGACAGTTTGGATGTATCATACCACACCCTCTATAACTGGGAATAGCCCTTTCTCTATTAGGAGAGGGAGAGTGCCTTTTATGAAAACAACCAAGGTTGGGTGGCTCAATCTCCTTTACAGCAGTGGTCTCCTGAGGTTGTAAGAGAGGATATTGTGATGGCACAGGGTAAATAGAAGGGCTATACTGATAGAATGAAGGGCAATAAGGTAGTGGTAGTAAAGCAGGGAGATGTGGTACGAGTATAGTTGCCATGGAGAGTGAAGAAGGGTGAGAGTAAGTATTCTGACCCATTAAGTGTCCTAGAGGTTTATAGAAATTCTGACAAACTGAGTGACGGATGTGTAGGGAATTGTAGCAGAGTTGTGAGGTACAATGGAAGAAGTTAGAATGGAGATGGAGGAAGAAAAGAAGAAAGTGGTTGGAGCTGTCTGGATGAGTGTAGGGGGCAGAGTGAAGGAGAATGAAGTGTGGGTGTTGAGAGAACAATTTGAGCACGTGAGGAAGCGGTGCAGGTGGATGCTAGTAAGGAAGAACGATCTATTGTTAGAGCCAAGAGGGGAAGTAAACATACAGCAAATTTGATGGATTATGTGGAGTAATAAAGTAAATCACAAGTGTGCAAATTGTTATGCTCATGTCATGTGTTTATAGTTTCCCAGGACATACCCAAAGGTGTATTTAGCATTTAAGGATAGGTTTATGTGTTTATTGTGTATAAACGGGGAAGATGTATTACGTTTATCTTTAAACTACCATGCGCTGCACAAACTCATACCTGTGTCAGCATGTGGTTGTTGTTTTTATTGGAATATGGGAATGTTAAGGAGAAGTGGGAATTGGCTAGTTACAGCAGGACTTCTGATGTGGAAAGACGTGCTGGGCTCTTTCTAACATGTACTTGAATAAAGGAGTCTGCATAGCTTGTTGTTCCTGTGGCATCCTTACATAACACAGCACTTTTAAAAGGAGGGTACCTGTACTTCTCACTGTACTTTTAATGGGATAGTACTGACACTTCTCAGGAGCAAGCAGGTACTATCGATAGCGAGTATCAACACTTGTATATTTCATTTAAGCCAGCATTTTAGACGAGTAAAGTGGGAAATGTAAAAGAAAATAATCGGGAGAATATATGTCTCCCATTGACTTTCTATTGAAGCAGAGGCAATTTTAGGCAAGACAGACAAAATAAAGCAATTTTGTTTGCTTTAAAAATCGTGAATTTCCCGGCTGAATCTGGTCTATTGACATGTTTGCTATTTCTATTTAAAGCACTCGCTCAAACTAGTCTGACCTTATAGAAGAATCTTGGGACCAAAATAAACCGCTCCCACTCCATCATACCGCAGATTCAAGCCCCAGTTGGGTCATGCTTCAGAGTGCTTCGCAGGCTGAAAAAATGTCTACCTCTGCTATCTAAGTCTGCAGGCAGAAAGGTAGTGCAGGCCCTGATTACGTCAAGACTTGACAATGGGAATGCTCTGTACCTCGATCTCCCCGACTATCTCCTTAACAGACTACAGGTGGTTCAGAACTCTGAAGCAAGAATGCTACTGAGACACCCTCCTAGATCCCACATGACCCCTCACCTGAGGGACCTTCACTGGCTCCCGGTGAAAAACAGGGTGATCTTTAAGGCCATGATCCTCATGCACAGGGCGGGTGCATCCTATCTCAATGAGATTCAGCATATACACCCCTGCTCGCACCCTTCGCTCTTCTTCGGCGTTCCTGGCAACGGTACCCCGCATTGGTCGCATCAGAATAGGTGGGAGATCCTTTTGCTATCTAGGACAATTTTTGGGGAATAGACTCTCACCTGAACTCCAGCTTACACACAGCCTGGATATATTCAAGAGAAAATTAAAAACCTGCCTTTTTAACAGCTAAACCTGCTGCCCGTCTGTTTGTTCCCCCACTGCCTAGAGCCGGGACACTCTACCCAGTAGCTGGGCGCTCCACAAATTAAAATAACATAACATATCGCAAAATAGAAAACACCTAAAGTCTTTCATGGCACCCGAACACCTAACTAATTGCCACCGACTAAACTAGCCAAGTGCACCTGAATCCCACCTTTGCCTTTAACCGGACTGGCAATATATCTACTCTCTTCCAACACTCCACCATGTATTTCTCTGCTAGCGTGTCACAGAATAGAGTCGGAAGCTTTAGGGACTGACAGGAAGCACGAAGGAGGCGGGTGCTAGTGTCGAGGTAAAAAAGAGACAACAAATTAAGGTCTGCACTAGGTATTTAGCGACTACGCGTAAACCTGGCGGCCATATTATCATAGACAAGTGCTTCATGTGACAGGAAGACAGTCGTTGACGGAAAACTAGATGGAACAAATAACAAGTGTTGACAATTTAGAAATAGGGTTAACTTAAATGTTAACATATTCAAACCCTATTATAGGTAGAAGTAGGTAACGTAATACATCCTTATGATAGAGTTTAATGAATTTTAATACAATACGATGCTACAACAGTTTTTTAATATTACAAATAATGTTGATTATATTTTGAAGATTACTATTTTTGTTTTCTACCTTCTCATCGGTCTACACTGCGTTGAGTCTTCCTAAAATGGCGGCTTGGGATAGGCTACGGAGGTCCTGAGAGCACACAGTCCTCTTTCTATTTCCATGCCTGTGCTCCGTCCGCCTGTGTTGGCTACAGAGACACACACGGCTGCCGCGGGACGTTTCTTCCCCGTCGCCAGTACTTGCTGTGTCCTCCGCCCGGCGGTGCTCTGAAGGCTGGGCTTCGGCTGCGGGCCATGCCGTGTCGGGGAAGGTAATGAGCCGCAGAGCCCCGGGATCTCGGTTGAGCAGCAGCGGCACCAGACAGTATCAGCGGAGCTGGAATGATTGGCCTCCCAGGTCAGTGGCGTCCTTTGCCTGTTGTACGGGGCCTAGACTGTCTCTGCGGACCGAGGATGGGTGATGGAAATGTTGTTTGCTTCCAGGACATGTTGAGAACGGCACCAGCACTCCCGCTCAGTTCTCCGTTAGGCGCGCTATGGCGTGGGCCCTTTCTCCCGTATCATGGTCTCCCGGGCTTCCTTATGAAGTCTAGTTTGGGTGGGTGAGTGTCATGGTTTGGCAGTCACCAGTCACTAGTGGAACATGTATACAGCTTCCTGATTCGTGACAACATACACCGTTTCAATTCTCCAGTTTACCTGGTTCTCTGATGGATGGAGCAGGGTGGGTGTGAGACTACACGAGTGCGTTCCCCTAAATTGTTTATACTTTCGCTGCAGTGTTCGCGACCCGCGCAGAGCATCAGTTTTCGGTTTCCTAACGTCCACCTCCTGGCTTCCGTAATACTGTTTTCCCTCTAGGCCCTTGAAGGCAGTCTGACCTGGTACTCTGCACTGTAGCGTGATGTGAGGAGGCTAGAGCCCACTTGCAGTCATCTTTCGGGCGTGTGATCCCCTCGGTAATGACAGGACCACTCTGTGGGGTGTCACATACCTGCCCACTCTAGAAACTTGCGCATGCTAACTCGGCTAACTGCCCCAGCCATAAATCCTCCACCACGCCCCCGCAGCACTCCAACCAGCCTATTGTCACCAAGTGAGATGGGCATTTGATGTATTTTCATAACTCCTCACACTCATTCTTGGCATGTTTTTTTCTCACGCGGTTCACCAATAACAGTACTCTGGAAATGTTTTAACAGTACAGTAAACAGATCGGAACATTGAACGATTATACTCTCCTAAACGTGTTATGAGTAAAGCAGCTTTATTGTGTGTTTGCAAGCATGGTTTTAACATCTCACCGAAGATGATGGACAGGCAATGTTTGTTTTCCTACTCGCACATTCTGAAATATCAAAAGCCAGTCCCTGTGTATCGACCCATTTGTTTTACTTTTGGTTTCTGAGTGCACGGACGGTGGATGTCCAGGCTAGATCACGGTGGTAGCTCTGACTCCTGTCAAGTTATGTAATCTTTATCGTTATTGTTCTCATTATATTTCTCTCCATTAACAGTTTACTTAAAGACATAACTCATAAATGTGGAGCTAGAAGTCCTTGATCAATTAAGCAATACAAGCCCCCCCCTGCGTTTAAGCTCCTTTATTTTTTTAAAAAAAGGAAGAAAATCTGCATTTGGAAAATGCCTTACGTTGGAAAAACCATAAGAATAGTATATAGTCTTTTTTATGATATTAATTGCACTTGGAGAATGGAAAGTCGAATTACTAAAGACTGTTCCTTTTATTGCTGCAGGAGGAGTGTTCTAGAAGAAGAAAGAATGTAACTCAGAGACTGCAGTTCTATTTCCTAACATTTTGTGTAAGGTTAATGATAGCAATCGTAGCTCATTCAGCAGGATATTAGCTGTGGAAAAAGTGATTGAACAGCTTATATACTAACTAGAACTCAAATATATTGAAGCTAGGTCTAGAGGAGCCGCAGAATTATGATTTACAAGGGAGAAAGAAGCCAGTTTAACGTGCTTGAGTATGTTCGCAGCGGCACAGCACGATCCTGGCAGAAGAATGGATGTGAACTCTTTAGACTCGAGCAACGCTTTAGGTACCAAAATGAGCAAAATACTTGCAAACCAGTTGAATAGTTTAAAGATAGGTGCATGGTTGGTAAACTGTGTTACTGAGGGGCTAAACGGGTGCTGGTATGTTACTGTAATCATTAGGAAATTGGGATATGCGTGGAATTGATAAGGTTGGCGCTTAGGAAGATTTTCAGTAGTGCATTGATAATTAACTTCTGGGTGGTCTAGAAGCTGAAAGGTGCCCATTTTCACAGTGCAACATTTGTAATTGGTTTGAAAGGCTATTTTGAGTAGATACTACATAATTTGGGGTTGACTGGTCAGTACCCTGACAGGTTACAGAATGGGTTCAAATGTATGCAAATTAAATGTATATACTTAGGGCACAACCCGCTTTAAAAGCAGTGTTATATGTGAAGTGATGTACCAAAGATCTCCAAAGAAAATGCTTATCTTTGGATTCATCCTATTAGCCTCTTCCCTGGGTAACAAACAAATTAAATGAGTCACAAGTGTACATCAAGAGTATTTTTGGAAAGCTTGAGGGTACACTTAAATAGTGAGATCTCACTAGCGTACTGTCAAATTCAAGATCAGCATCTCCAAATAGACGAAGCTCTTAGGAGAATATTCAGACACTGTCTACTAAATCGATGCAATATCAAATCTAATCTTGAGAAAATAAGCTCATTAATGTATATATGCATGGGGGCGTAAGTAAGGCTTCAATTTTGCCAAAGGGAATAACTGAGTGTCACTATTTTGACATGGAAATGGCAGTGACTACTTTAAACAACCCAAGCAGATGTTTTAACAGTAAAATAATACTTTTAACAAGCATTGGAAATGCAATATGTCTCGCATTAGAAAAGTTGGAGCTATTGGTTTTGTAAATTAATTTTTTTTTTATGTGTTGGTCTTGAAAATAGCCAAATTAATAGCTTTGTCATTTACAATGCCAATACTTTAAACTTTTTCAAATGTGACACCTATACCATTTGTAATGCAACATGTTTTGTATGTACGTGACTTAGATGTATTCATCTAACAAATACAAATGTCTTTTAATTTTTTAAAATAATTAATACTGAAATAAAAGTTCTTGTAATTTATAATAGCACGCTCGGTGATCTTGGAGACCAAACTCAGGTCATATTTGAGCGGGGGATTAGGTTTTTGGAAGGTTCAGCACTTGTTTGAAGATTCTTGTTATTGTTCACAAGGCTGTTGTCTTTCCATTTCTAATTATTCACAACAAAACAATTATTACCCAGTGAACTGCTACTGTTAACAATCATTAGCACTGCCAATAGGGCGGCTAGTTTTAAGCATTTGTTAATTGATGTGTGTGATATGTTTAGATACAGTAATAGACAATTCAAAGAGTTGTTCAACTACTACTGCTTGTTGCCTTGCTTTACTCACAAGAAAGTGTCACATAGGCAAAGAACATGCTACACAGAGACCTGGGCTTTGCGCAAGCTCTTTCATTCATGATTGTGATAGTCGCTGTGGTGCCTCTACTCTCATTTTGTTGAAAATCATTCCCCAGTAGTGACCAATGATTGTTAAAATTAAAACAATAGAGTCCAGCACAGCACAGTTCAGAAACAAGCAAAATGTCATACATTTTAATACATTACAAAAATCTATATTTGTTAGGGCTTGGATGGAAGATTTGCTCCAGTCATGTTGAAGACTAAAGAAAATACTAAGCAAATGCCCAATTCAATTGATTAATATGCACGCAAGAACCCATGGGTTTCTTGTGGGAGCAATGCTGTGTGTTCACCTTGGACTGGGAATATTCAACTAAGTCTAAAGTTAAATTACTATGAAAGTCTGCACACTAGCATCATACCACTGGGCTACGTTTCACATGTAGTCCATCAGTCTTCCACCCTTAGTGCAACCGTGGTTTTACTGTAAACGTCAGTAAAATATTATTTTCAATCTGAGGGCCCATATGTCTGCAACACTGTGGCTGTACGATTACAGGCAAACCAAAGTTATTTGACTAGTATTCGTACTAATTGTATAAAACACTACATGAAAAGGGTTGTCCCCTGTAGTGGTGTTAATACTTGGACTATCATGTGATCCGACTGTACTTCGGCAGTGTATAAAGTTCAAAGTAAACCAACCAATCAGAGAGAACAGGTAAAAATCTTGTTCGCGCTATATAAAACTTTATAAATAAATAAGGATGGCATGGCCGACACACAATTGCTCTCTTTTAACGGATATGTTAAATTGGTAAGTAAAAACTACACCCAAATACCCCGCTGGAAACCAATCAACTTTCTTTGTATCAGCAGCATGTCAATGCGCTGAGCACTGACGTCGAACAAACCAGTCTTCACGTCATTCTTACTACAGCAGAAATCATAACATGTTCGGGAATCAATTTCAGCGTCTGATGCAACCCCGTCTGAATGATATCCATGAGCCGCGCCATTTATCCAACAAAAAACCTTGCTTTGGGAGCTGCTACACGCCAAAGTAATAGAATAAAGTACTATTGTCGCGCATACGTAAAGTAGCATTAACAGCCAATGATTGGGTCAAAAATGCAAACAGTTTACTGCAATACATCGAGAACTCTGTTGAACTTGGATGTATGACGCTGCCGCTTAATCACAGAACACGCGTCGCTTTCCGAAAGTTAACACCAAAGAGAGGGGGCTTACCAGAAACGAATGCAGCGGGAGATATCTGACGGGAGGAAAAAAACGCATAGATATCGGTACCACGACTACAAGTTCCCGAAGAAGGTTCGACATACGGGTAGAAGAGAATGTGTGTGTACTGCCGATCTCGGTTGCCACTCCATCCAAGGAGCCAGAGTGACGTAAGCGCTAGGGGAGGTCCTCATAGGCAATTTAAATGTTACGCCACACAAAGATCTCAGACATTTTACCCGAGTGTAATCCATGGCCTGTGGGTTAAATACGACTTGCTGCACCAAAAGCATTAACTCACTGAGCAATCCAACATAACAAATGTGTGTTTTACACATTTTGTGCAATTCTTTGCCACAGTCACTTACCCCAATTTAATCATTTAACCCAATGATCGGTTATTACACACAGTGGCAGTGCTCTCTAGCAAGTGAAACACTCACCAGAATGATCGCAGTGAAACAAGTCCCCAGTGGAAACAAGCTTCTGTGTTCTGCGACACGGCGGGCAGGGGAGGGGGCGGAGCGGGGAGAGGTGCGACACGGCAGGCAGGGGAGGAGAGTAGGAGGAGGAGGGGGGAGGAGAGTAGGGGAGGCACGGCCTAGCGGCCGTGCAATCAAGAAGTGAGGGGGCGGAGCTGAACACGCGTCGCTTTCCGAAAGTTAACACCAAAGAGAGGGGGCTTACCAGAAACGAATGCAGCGGGACCTAAAAATGCTAGTGTCATATACTAGGCCGATTATTTGATTGTGGAGTCATGTACAATATGTGACGAGCACCGGAGGTGTATTTGGTGTTCCAGGCGCAATCAAATAATGGCTCTAAAGTGGACAAAAAAGGCAGCGGGGGAGGGTTGCAATCCAACATTAGCAAGAGGGATGACAAGGCACCGATCACTAATGAAGCAAGAACAGTGCCAATCACTACACCATTGCAGCAATCTATTACCATCCCTGCAATTCTTCGTCCCAACCAAGGGGTGGGTGTCAATACCATCGACTCTAATACCATCTGTAATCAGGGAGTGGGAGACAAACCAGTAAAGATTCTGCCAGCACACCTCCCTCCCGAGGCTAGCCCCTATGTAGTCATCCTAATGGGTATACCAGAGTTAAACCCACAAAGTAAGGAATCTGTAGCCTCATTAAAAAACAAGGTGGTTGATTGGCTCACACGAAATAGACCCCTTTCTGTGGGAATAGTGAGCGAGGTTATTATGGTCAGAAGAGTACCATGGATAGGCCCAACAAGAACATCGATTAGTGATGATTGTGTCCTGATTAATTTTAGGGATCCCGGGACTGCTGCCCATATATGTGGGTGGCCGTATCAAGATCAAGGGACATCCATCCAGTCCCTACCATTATCCTTTTTCTACCAGCCTAGGCGCATTAGCCAGGAAGAGGAGGGATGGGATAGAGTGCCCAGGCCAGGGAGAGGCTGGGGAAGTAGGGGGAGAGGAGTCGCCCATTGTTCCAATGATTATCACTCCATGAACCTCACGACTCATAATATGTTCAGTGGGCTTGATATAAATGATTGACATCACCATTCGATAGGGGGGGGGGGGGGGGGCTCTCCACCGGCCCAGGGGCGAGCAAGCTGAATCTACCGCTCCTGTAGGCCGTGCCATTGCAGACATACCTGGGATAAAACCATGTATAGGGCTTGAAAGTGGAAAAGAGTCCCAGCAGGACATAGATGAACTACCACTTAGGAATACAAAACCTTCAGGCTTACATAGAGTTTCGAAACCCAATACTCCATTGTCGGATAGCCCAACAGGCCAGGGGGCTATGCCAAGTACTGTCTCTAAATCTTATACAGCCCCACTAAAGATCTTGTCTTGGAACATGGCTGGTCTGGGCAATAAGCTCGACTGCCCAGACTGGTCCTCCTTTATAGAGTCTAAAGAAATCTGTATGTTCCAGGAGACTTGGGCGAGAGAGGAGTTTACCCGCCCAGTTTTTGCTACATTTTCAATCCCTGCTCGATGGGGAGGGCAAAGGGCGCCCATCGGGAGGTTTGGCGATCTGGGTGGCATCCCACTTGGGCTGCAAAGCTACATCTCAAAACACAGAATCCCAGGACGTCCTTTAGGAATGGCCTAACTTTACCAAACTGGCATTGGTAAACGTTTATTCCAGGCCAGTGAATATAACTAGGAAATCAAATACCATCGATGAACTCTCCTCCTTCCTTGATGAGATTGATAAATGCACACCCTTTGTGGTTGGGGGTGACCTGAGCTGCCACTTTGAGCCACTTACAGGACTTCTAGATGAAACAACAACTGACTAGGATGTGATGTGGTCGGTACCTCCCACAGTGGTTCCTCCCCCTGGAGCCTGGACTCCCTTGGCAGTGCAGACGTAGCTGGTTTAGGGCTGACCCTAGCTAACAATAGACGAAGAGTGAGGTGGGAGAAACTAGCTAATAATCCTGATCTGATCTCAAAGTTATATCACTGTGTTATCCCCACATTCGAAAAGGTGAGAGCATTAATGGAGCAACCCGAGGCCCCCGACATTCACACCAAACTTGGACCTATCCACGAGGATCTAATTAAGACTATGGCTGAAGTTTTATTTACTTCAGGGAAAGCCAAAGCTACATCGAGACACCATCCATCTTGGTTCAATGTTACCTGCCGAAAGGCTAAAGTAGAGCTATTTAAATCCATAAAGCAAGGCAAAGATAGTGCCATCACTCAAGCAAGGAGAAGGGAATACAAACAGCTGATAACCCACGCAAAGAGGGACTGGGAACAGGATAAATGGGAGAGTCTTGGTACCACACTGGCAGTTAGGGACTCCCGCAAATTTTAGAAGATAGTAAACTCGGGCTCTGAAAGCCGCTCCCGGCCTTAGAACCAAACATCTCACCTGAGGTTTGGGAAGAGCACTTTCAGTCGCTTTACTCGGGGTTCACTCTGGACAAGGGCGGGGAGCCATCTGATCCATTCCCAATAATGGCCACACAGCTAGAAGTGGTTCTCTTCACTGAGGGAGAGGTGCGGGTTGCAATATCTGGACTGTCACCGGGCAAGGCACCAGGATTGGATGGCCTCCCAGGCGATCTCTATAAGCAAGAGCCTGATGTGTGGGCCCCGTACCTTTTGACGATCTTCAATGCCGTCTTGAAGGGTATGGAGGTTCCTTGTACTTGGCTGGGCGCAGTGATTGTCCCCATATTTAAGAAGGGCTCACCTCTGCTCCCAGCCAACTACAGGCCAATCAGCCTCATCGATGTGGCCCAAAAGCTATTCGGGAGGCTGATATTAGATCGTCTTCAGGATTGGGTCGAGGAGTTCTCCATCCTGAGCCCTTATCAGGCGGGTTTCAGAAAGAACATCTCAACAATGGACCAGATCTTCCATTTCAACCTACTTTTCTGGAAAACCGTAACAATCGAGGGGGCAGCCTATATACGGTCTTTGTGGACTTGCGAGCCGCATTCGACTTGGTACCACGGGACAAGCTGTGGACGGTGCTAGGAGAGATGGGTATCCCATCCGCCCTTCTAAACACACTGATGAGACTTCACCAGGACAACTACGCACGCATTGGGTGTGGAAAGCATGGGCTCCTCTCGGCAAGATTCCCCGTTGCCAGAGGGGTAAGACAGGGTTGTGTGCTCGCACCGACCCTGTTCTGCCTCTTTGTCAACGGGGTAATCGAGCACCTGACCAAAATCAAGGACATAGATGCCCCAAGGCTCAACGGCAGCAGGGTGCCTGCAACCATGTTTGCAGATGACACCTTGCTGCTGTCCAAATCCCCAATGGGGATACAACGCGTGCTGGACGGCTTCATGGCATTCTGTGGGCTGAGGGGGCTGGAGATCAATGCTCTTAAGACCAAATTCATGATCTTCAGCCCACCACGTGCCCGAACCCAACTATAGACCCCTTGAGGCTAGAGAGGGTTCATACATTTGAGTATTTAGGGGTGACCTTCAATCAGAAAATGACCTGGGACACACACCAGACCAAGTCAAATCTGAAACTGGTCCAGTTACCGGGGGGCATCTGCAGGCTAACAAAGAGGTCGACTTTTAAACCCCTTGCGCCTCTGCGCAAAATTTATAAAATGCACGCGAGGGGCCAGTCACATATGGAGGGGAACTGTGGGGGCACACATCTGCCCAAAATCTAGTGATTATGGAAAACAGGTTCATTAGACAAATCGTAGCCCTGCCCCCAAGTACCCCGCTGTTACCCCTCAGACTAGACTTGGGCCTCAAATCTATCGGCGAAGAACTGGGTTTAAAACCACTGACATTCTGGCGTCGACTGTGGTCCACCCCAGAGCTTATGAGCTGAAGGCTGGAACTAGCGGAGATTTTAAGTTTATTACATCCCGCGAAAATCCCCTGGCTGAACTATATAAAAAAGTCTTTCGCAAGTATGGGAAAACCTGAATTATCGTCAGAGCCAGAAAATGCTTGCAGTAAGATCTCTCGCAAAGAATTAACAAAGGTTTATTATTCTTTTAAATTAAACAAATTGCTAGGGAATGAACGGATGGGGTCTCTAACGTACTCAATTCAAAGATGCCTACCACTTGGAACCGATTCTTGATGGAATCTGCCCCGCCCTAACCAGGAAGCTATACTTGCAGTGGAGGTACGGCACCCTCCCTCTAAGAGCATTCACAAGTGCCTGGTCTCAGCCCTCCTGTAACAAGCATACATGTCCTGTTTTTCTGTAATGCGTACCATAAACCCAAAAAGTATTGGCTTGCCCCTCTTCTTAACAATTTAGGCTGTAAGCAATGTATCTCAGCCCTCAGAATACTCAAGACGGACTTATCCCCTCCAATTGTGTTTGCAGTAGCCACATTTTTGACTGCGATATGGCATAAGCGCTCTCACTATATGGCGAAACTTGTCAATGAGCTGGCACCGGCCCTTTAAATATGTACTGTATTGACTTTTAAATTTGAATGGATTGCAACTAATTTTACCAAGCATGCTATCTGTGCTTTTATTTTGTCTTTTACGGTTTGATTCTCATTCTTGCACTAGTATTCCTTATGCATATCGAGCCGGCACCGACACTTTAAAAAGTCTACTGTATTGATATTTATAAACCTGAATAGATCACAAACAAAATTTTAAAGTATGCCAACAGTATTTTTTCTGGTTTTTAGCAGTCCATCTCTCACTTTGCATTAGTACTTTTTATGAACATTGATAAATGGAATGTTTTTATGTTTTTCTATTTTAATTATGTACTCCGCGATGTTTTAATTTTCTGATGTGCATCTTTAAGGGTCCAAGTGACCGAAATAAAGATTGAATGATGTTGGCTATATGTGAAGTGATGTACCAAAGATCTCCAAACGAAATGCTTATCCTTGGATTGATCCCATTAGCCTCTTCCCTGGGTAACAAACAAGTTAAATGGGCCACAAGTGTACATCAAGAGTATTTTTGGAAAGCTTGAGGGTACACTTAAATAGTGAGATCTCACTAGCGTACTGTCAAATTCAAGATCGGCATCTCCAAATGGATGAAGCTCTTAGGAGAATATTCAGACACTGTCTACTAAATCGATGCAATATCAAATCTAATCTTGAGAAAATAAGCTCATTCATTTATATATGCATGGGGCGTAAGTAAGGCTTCAATTTTGCCAAAGGGAATAACTGAGTGTCACTATTTTGACTTGGAAATGGTAGTGACTACTTTAAACAACCCAAGCAGATGTTTTAGCAGTAAAATAATACTTTAAAAAATGCTAGTGTCATATACTAGGCCGATTATTTAATTGTGGAGTCATGTACAATATGTGACGAGCACCGGAGGTGTATTTGGTGTTCCATATTCCCAGTCACATTTTAATACAACCCACACATCTATCAGCAGCAAAGTTTGTGAAGCGGCCCAAGATTCTTCTACTGGAGTGTCTATAAATAAGATTTTTGCTGCTTATTTGAATTTGACATTAGTGCCAAAGCTATTGTGTTATATTACCTTCTGAAGTTCGGATACGTTTTTAGGGGCGGTTTAGCCAAGGGCCCTGGCTGGCTCTTGTTGGTGGACGCCTTAGTTATGATGGATGGAGTTTTTTTGGAGAGCTAGATTCATATATATTGTGAGCATATATTAGCATTTCTTGATTTCAATTCAGTAACGTCTTGGCTTTCTATTGTTGAGCCGCTAAAGATGTTAGATTGTTTTTGTAAAGGAGATGGAGAAATGTTGTTAACTGCATTGTATGAGGTGAACAATTGTGTTGTGGTGATACTCCCTTTGATTGGGGGAGTGGGTGATTTGGGCACTTTCAATGAGCAGGCATCACTAATGTCTAAGTGGGAAAGTTCTAGTTCTTGGACTGTATCCCCGAAATGTATTACTGTGCGATATGGCTAGATTCTGCATAGTATTGATAATCTATCCTAGGCTGTACAAACATAATTAGAGATGAGTTCAGAATATAATATTCGTCCAGATGCTTTCTACAGCGAAGCAGTGTAAGGCACAACTGAATCTTGCATGAATTGTGTGGCCTCAAATGTTTGTTGACAGGATGTCATCTAAACAGAAGGTTCAGAGTTTTGTGCTTCAGTTTTTCATCTTGCTTTATTGCAAGTCTTTATTTTCTTCATGCTACCAGTCGTTGAAGTCATTGTTTACCCAATGCATTGCACCTTATTGCTGTTGTAACTAAATAGGCATATTTTGCCTTCTTTAAATGATGTTTTTGCACAGACCCAGAAGTGCCATAACAAGCAGGATTACGTTGGTGAAAACAGTCCTTACCATTTTGTTAACCTTTTCCTCTTAACTCCAAAATACTCGCTCTTTCAAAGCATTCAAGTTAATTTTCTCTAGGGTAGGGGTCTCCAACCTTTTCTTTAGTGAGAGCTACCTCTTATCAGCAAAGTTGTCATCAAGAGGAACTGAAGGCTAAACAACTTGTGCATTGTGGCCAGATACCCTCACACCCACCTCCATTGGCTTTAAGCCTAAGGTCCATAGAACCAGATACCATGGTTTGAACAAAATACTTTTTTACTAGAGTCACTACAACAAGGCTACCATGTGTCAGTGAAAGCGTGGTATTTGGGAATGTATGAACATATGTGCATATGAATGGGATAAATGTGTATGGGTAAATGAGAGCTGTGTCATGTACTTTTGGCACTGGAATACCTTTTTCGTCATATGTGGAACTGTTACTTGTATAATACAAAAATGTGGCCATATTTTTAAATGAGAGAAATTTAAAGTGCAGAAAACGTTCTGCAAAAATGTCCATGATATGGAACATTTTTCTGCTCTTTAAATTTCTCCCCAATAGCTTGAAGACAAGATGCCAGCCATATTTATAATCGAAAAATACAGCCATATGTTTAAATGGGTGGAATTTAAAGTGAAGAAACATGCTTCATAAACATTGTCTTAATTGGCTTACTTGAGAGTAGAGAAAATATTAAGACTTAATGTTTCACAGAAATATTTTTCTTCACTTTAAAATTTTCCCATTTCAAAATGAGGACTGTATTTTTCTGTTATAAATATGACACACTGTCTACTGGCCAATTAGAACAAGAGGCCTGCTGTTTGTAAGTGTGACACTTTGAAATGACAGAACTTTAAAATCATTTAACTTAATCATTAAGTTAACTTTCCATTTGAATTTTCTACCATTTAAAAGCATTCAGAAACATAATTTTTTTCTCACACTCTTATATTGAGTTGACAAGGACTTATTTAAGAGTTAAATACCCCAGAGCTTCAGTTCTTCACCTAGGTGCTCTGGGTCATAAATCTGACTCCAGCCCTGCTACCTTCAGCCTGAAGATAATGTAAAATGAACACCGCCTTCCATTAAGTCTAATTCTCATTCCTCTGATTGGCCCTCGCAGCTGCCCGGCTTTACACTCTCTCCCTACTCTTTCCTGGGATGGGTTTGTCAAGCTGGCACAACGAGTCAAGTCCGGTTCTCCTGCGGACCCGCTCAGACCTGCCCTCTTTAGAGATTCCTCTTTTCAGGGGCGTACTGTAGTGTGTTCGCTGATTAACTTTTCCTTGACTTCAGGTACGGTTCCTGCCAAGTGGAAGCAGGCGGTGGTTTCCCCGATCCTGATAAAACCATCATTGGATCCTTTAAAACCGGAAAACTACTGCCCGATTTCATTGCTTCCCTGGCCGGCCAAAGTCATGGAGGCTCACGTCAACCTGGCTTTATCCGAGCATATGGCCCGGGCCAATGTCCTCGACCCTATGCAGAATGGGTTCCGTGCTGGTCACAGCACGGAGACCGCCCTTCTGGCAATGGTAGAACATCTTCGGAGTGTGTTGGATGCAGGTCAAACGGCAGCGCTTATTTTGTTAGACCTTAGCGCTGCCTTTAACACGGTGTCCCATCGCATCCTTCTGCACCGCCTGGAGGACATTGGCATCTGTGGCTCTGCCCTGCAGTGGTTCCGTTCCTTCCTTAGTGATCGCTCCTTCTGCGTTGCCACCCCTCCTTTTCAGTCCAAATTCCATCAGCTGGACCTGGGGGTCCCTCAGGGCTCCTCGCTGAGTCCCACGCTTTTCAATCTGTACATGCGGCCGCTGGCTGATGTCGCCAGGCAATGGGGCCTAACCATGGTCTCGTATGCCGACGACACGCAGCTAGCGGTCACGATCAGCGGGGATGCCGAACAGGATGCCCCCAGGTTCCGAGATGGACTGAGAGAGGTGGCCAGCTGGATGAATAACAACTGTCTCCAGCTGAACGCGAAAAAAACTGAGGTGATAATCGTTGGAAGGGGAGCGGATCGCTGGGGGGACGCCTGGTGGCCTCTGGAGCTAGGGCCGGCTCCTACACCAGTGATGGAACTTAGAAACCTGGGAGTGTGGCTAGATCACAACCTTTGCTTCACTACCCACACTAAGAGAGTGGCGGCATGCTGTTTCGGGGTCCTGCGTGGGCTAAGGCCTGTGCTCAAATTTTTTGACGCTCCGACGAGACAGGTGGTTATCCAAGCGACGATTATCTCCCGGCTGGACTATGCCAGCTCGCTCCTGCTGGGAGTTAACCAATCTGAGATCTTTCGCTTGCAGCGCGTGCAGAACGTGGCTGCGAGAGCAGTGGTGGGTCTGCCGAGGTCCTGTCCCATTTCCAATACTCTGCGGTCACTACATTGGTTACCGATCAAAAGTCGAATCCACTTTAAGGCCCTCAGCCTTGCTTTTAAAATTTTAAAAGGATCGGCACCTGAGATCCTCAATCTTTTATCCGCCTATGTCCCGACTCGCTCTCTCAGATCTCTTGGGCAATCTCTTGCGGTAATCCGGCGTTTCAGGCTTAGCCGGATGGGCGGTCGCTCTTTCCGTGTGAGAGCTGCGGATCTCTGGAACTCCCTTCCTTTGGAAATCCGCCTGCTAGAGGATCTATTAGCATTCCGTAGGGCCGTGAAAACTCACTTGTTTTAATTTCTTTTATACTTACTTCTGCACTTTTCTGTTTCCTTTTGCGTTGTGTTATGTTCACCTTTTCCTTGCGCCAGGACGCTCCTTAGCTGGAGCATCTGTGCGCAAAATAAATGATAATAACATAACATAACATAAAATAATCAACCCTGCGATTTTCTTCTTTTAAAAAGAGCTCATGGCTGTGAGCTATTGTGAAGGTGCCAATGAGCTACTGGTGGTTTGTCTTCGACTGGTTGAAGACACCTACTTTTGGGTAGAACTCTAATTGTCTCATAATTTACCAACGAGAAATTCCAATTGCTCGTTCTTGTTCCCAGTCCTAAATATTCTTTCTATACATGCTTCATAGTCTAAGGGAGTAGCTTTAGATGTTCCTTGCTGCGTTTCCATAATAAATGCTTTTTAATGGGACATGGTTGTTAGTTTTGTGCTCAGTGTCTGACCTGGAGGACCTGAATATCGCACTTAGTCTGATCTCTGCCCTTTGACCTGTCCGGTTTGGACAGCCCAGTTTTTGGTAAATCATTAATTTGGGCACACCTGTCATTTGTATAAAAGCACCACTTTGTAGTTGAGTTTGTACTTAATTAAAAACTCCGAATTATAGACTTCCAGAAACACCTATATGCTTTGACCATTATTCACAGTAGTTCAAATAGTTTGTTGTTTTTTACTAAATGTTTCTAACAGCCATTTTTTGATGTTTTTTGGTAGAGACTGCCTACTCTTTTTTTCGTTGGGAAGAATTATTGGGTGTTTATAATTGAACTTTTACAACTGAGTGTCAACGTTTTTTTTTCTGATACTTGCCATTTGCTGTCTTGCCTCTTTGCTTCCATGTGCAATACATTGTTGGTTGTTATCATTAAGTGACAATCTAGTATCTATTTGATTGGCCGTTAAAGTGGAGTCCACAATTTAAACTCCTATGAGGAGGGAATCTTCCTCAAAATAGCTGATCAAGGATTCGCTGCATATTTGCAGCTAATACAAGCTATTCACCTGCTCATAATGTTTGCTGAAATGCCTATTGATGTATCTAAAGTATGTACATTTTTCCTTTTTTACGTCTTTGGGGTCCTTGTCCACCCACCTGTTTAATTTTGTGTATTACTCATTTTGTACATAATCCACTTTGTAAGTAACCATTTTGTTGAACAGATGAGCCCAACTATGTATGATAAAATAAAAATGGTGTAGAGCACCCAATATAGGTTATACCAGACTAAATAAATAAATATTCAGTAATTAAATAGTTTTGGAATACTGGATTCTTTATTATGCTGTTTTTAAAGTTATTTAAACGCAATGAATGTTTGCCGCTCGAATTTTAAAGAAAGTGATGTGTGATTAAAGAGTTTGCAAGACTTGTAGTGTGTAAGGTTCTTTGGATAGAACGCTTGTGCCAAAAATTCAAATAATTGCAGCTGTAAGATGTTGCTTGGAGTATTTTGGTTCGCATTAATCGAGTGAACACCTGCATACTCAGTGGTTAGGGTCGGTTGCACCCAGTGCTATTTTTGGATAGAGAAAAGTATCTTCTAAATTAGCAGTTGTTTCTCACAAGAATGTAGTTCCCGGATTGATTAAATGGTCCTGCAAGTCATCCATAGTGTAACCACAAAATGAAAGATTTCAATGTGCATAGATCTGTTGGCTAATACAAGCGAAAATACTTCATCTCATGCTTCACAAAACAGCAGTCTAGGTGGACATTTGAGTTTAGTTCTCCCTTACCATCTGCAATTATATTTGGTTATTAGTCTTCTACGACAACCCTATACGAGCTGTCACAACAGCCTGGGACCAGAGTGTGCCTTCATCTAGACAACATGAAATCAGAATGCTACTGCCACCCAGATATTTCCACATTTATTTAACCAATAAATATGCAGTCATGCTTGAATGCCTGCCAGGTTTAAGTGATATGAACACCAGCAGAAGATAAATCAATGCACTTATATGAAAATATGCAGATTACAGTATCAGCCTTGTGCATAGTAGGGGTGGGCGGAATATGCGTAATCGCGTTACACAAATCTCAGCAAACACGCAGAAATTCCACGAACATGCGGAATTGCTTGTTCGCGATGCTTTTTTCCTGTTCGCAATCGCCATTTGCGTGCTCGGGGGGGGGGGGGGAGGGAATATCTTGCGAACACGCATTTTGGGAACACGAACAACAAAAAAATTTGCGAAGTCGCGGAACGCAGAATTTTGGTCAATTTCGCGTTCTCCGTGAAATTACCCAAATTCCGCGAGCAGAATGGAATTTACCGCCCAGGCCTAGTGCATAGCTACTGCTGTTTAAGCCTCTCTACTAAAATTCCTTTCTTTTTTAACCTATCAATCCTCACAGTTATTAGACTGGCAGCCATGGCAAAGTGTATTTAAAATCACTCAAAGCACCTAAATTTCGTTTTTATCCACATTTAAAAATAAATATAGACAAGAAAATAAATGGTTTTCTGTCTGTATTTAGCTGTAAAAATCAGTAAAAACAGGGAGCCTTACTAATATCAATAAATATGCATTTTTATATTTCTAAAGTGTGAATACATAATTACAGCAATGTATTTGCCCATTGGTTTATGTGACTTGCTAAGTGTGAGTTTTTAACTTAAGTTCCCATACCCTTAGTATTCCAAATTCCTGCTCTTAGACGTACCACGCCTATAAAGAATATTTCAATAAAGTATTTTTCACTACAATAAAGACTACCAACTGTTTCTGGTCACCATTGTACTTTGTTTAAGGTATTTGTGCTTCCGTTGTGTTAGTGGCCACTCAATTTAACGCGATAAGTGAGGAGACTTTGATCGACATAAAATGAGAATTGAATTACCATGTAATCACAAGTAACTTGATCTTTTGTATTACTCCATTTAAAAAAAAAAAAGCCTACATGCGTTGATGAAGATGTTTCTCTTATGTATTCTTAGTTCCTGCCTATATACTGCTTTAGCTATTGAAAGATCTGATGTGGGCAATAACAATTCTTATAACAGGCTTTGAGCCATACCATTGCATAATCATTGGTTGGCTTTCTAGCTAATCTCATTTGTTTGCTTCTCATTCAATTATTTTGCTTCCTCTTATATGTGTCCCTCATGTGGAGCAAAACATCTTTAGCATACTTTTGTTTAGATGAATTGCATACTTCTACTGTTCCTGTTCAAAGAAGTACTTTTTCTTTTAGCTCTCCAAGGGAGTGTGCTTTTTTGCTCTCTTCCATGATTGCTGCTTACCCATCACCTATCTGCTCCTCTAAGAGCGTCCTTTGCTCCTCTCCCTGTCTCACCCTCCTTTTTTTTATTAGGTCTCGCCTGGCGAAAGCTGTGCATGCGCTGCTCTTGCCAGAGAATACCTTTTGGATTCAATTCTCCGCTGTGGGCTCATGCACGCTCCTGCCTGGACAATGATGGCTGCTCTCACCAACTGTCCATAGCAGACAGCATGGGCGGGTCCGTGGGACAGTGGACAGCCCACTGCCATCTTTTTCACGCCGGCTTCCTTCAACTCTGGCTCTGGCGTGCTTTCCCTTTAAACCGTGCACGCTCGTGCGACGGACACAGAGTTGAAGGAAGCTCTCTCCTGTGTGTGAAGTGCTGGCTTCCTCTCGGAAGCTCTCTCCTGTGTGTCGTGTGCGGACTTCCTCTCGTTTGTTGTTCCTAACTGAATCAAGTCTCCGTGCTGTGTGTCGTTCCTAGTCACTGTGGATGTCAGTAACTGCTTCCTTGGCAAATTACCCCCAGCAACCTATTGTTCCCAGTCACTGCATGTGCCCTAGCAAACCCTACTGTCTCCCTATCTCTTTAGCTACATCAGTCCCAGTGTAATTAATCTTTGGGCTTTCAGAGCCACATTGTCTCCCAGTCCCTTGAGTAATTTATCCTAGTCTCATCCCTGCCAGTCTCTAGGAAACCCTAACCACAGTGGGTCTCATTCCCAAAGGCGCCCTATCCCCTGTGTCGCACAGTCTCTATGGTCACCTTGCCTTACCTAAGCGCCCCTCTGTCCCTAAGAACCACAGCTCCAATGCCTCGTTGCTAGTGGTGCTTCTGACCCCCGGTACCTCACAGACCCAATGTGATGAGCCCTGTGAAGATCCACCCCACCCTAAAGACGCCCTATCACGTGCCTTCTCCCGTCCTTACTAGCTTTGCTGTGCAATTGAAGGGTTAAAATCAGTCACATTAAAAGTTGAACACTGAAGTCGCATTTCTCACCCCCACCCTTCTCGTTGTTTTTTTAATAGCCCCCACCACTGCCCCAACAGCCAGCCCTTCCTTCTAATCACTCACCACTCCCGTTCCTGAGACCTATCATCGGGTGCTGTTTGCGTGGCGTGGCGACCTCCAGCAGCAAAGTCAGAGGGAAGCAAACTCCTTCCCCGGGCGACATCCTCTCCTCGTCAGGTGTTCTCTACCCGGAAGAGGCGCTGCTCTACTGTGTGTGTTTATATATCTATATCTATATCTATATCTATATCTATATCTCCACTGAGAAAGAGCTGCACACCAGCACCTCCTCCCCCTCTCATACGCAATGCGCCCCCTCACACCCACTGCGCCCCCACCTATCTCCCAGATACACACACTACTTCCTTAGCAATGTCCTGCCAGGCTCTTCTGCCAGGCATTCTCTATGGATAGAGGTTCGGCAGAAACCACTGCTTAATTTTATCCAGTCATTTCAGGTGGTGCCCACCAGCACTCAGTTTAGGGAACCGCAGCTTATTTTTTATCATCAGACTTTGACCCAAAACTAGAGAAAGAAGCTGGAAGAAAAAGGAGGTGAAAGCATGGATAAAAAAATAGTCTACAATAGTGAAGGTAAAGGGGCCGGAGTGCATCACGATGGATGAAAGAAGCATGCACTGAATCAAAGACCAGACTGCCTCAGCGGTGCTTCAATGGTGCCAGGGGCCCTAATGCAAGTTGGGAAAATGCAACCCTCTACCTGAGTGTTTGATAGTTAAAAAAAAACATAATAATGGAGAAGTGGCTTCTGCACACCTCCAGGCTTAGATGCCATTGAACCTGATGCATTATTGTAGTATCTATTCCTTCCACTGTACCCCTGCGTCATTCCCAGAAAGTGACCAATCCTGTCCTCCTTTTTTGTGGCTCCCATTTCTATGCTTTCAGATGTGTCTGTTATATCTTTCGCTCTCCTCCACTCTCCCCTTTATCACTAGGCTCATGTCCCCCTGTTACAGTTCTCCCCTTTGCTCTAAATCTTTTCTTGTTCATCACCACTGTCTCCTCCCCTCTCTACCTCTGGAGCTCACTAGTTTCCATCTTTCACCCTCTCTACATCTCGCTCTTTCTCTCTGCTCTTGTCCCCTAACCATTATTCCCCTTATTTTTCAATTCTGGTATTTCTCTTCACACTCTTGCCTCCCCGACGTTTTCTCCTACTTGTCCATACTTCATCTCTGCTTTCTCTTTATCCCCATCCCTCCCGTGTACTTCCCTTTTCATACTCCCATGTATATCTCCCCCATCCTCTTTTTCCTTATTACCGGTGTGTTTCAACCATTTATCTACTGTCCTCTGTTTTTCTTGCATCTCTCTCTCATCTCCTATATCTCTTTCTCAATGTAGTCCCTCCTTTCTTCTCATACCCCTCCATATCGCTCTACCCCTTTCAGTCACTCAGTGCTCTTCCTTTTATCTCTCCTTTCCTGCCTATATTCAGGTCCACGGTGATTGTGATTTCGAGACTGTTGAGTTTTCTACGTACTTATGGATTTGCTGTGTTTGCCACATATTCCATCATCTGCTGCATAATCTACAGATTTTAACAATGAAAACTTGTTTCTAGTGGAATCTGACTAAACGTTGCTAAAGAAAAGGCAATATGTGTTGCAACGCAGTGGAAAACCTTTTGCAGAGGTTGACTGGTCACCTTTCCATTGGTTATTGCTGTATGTAGGTGTCGAATAGTTACTAATTAGGTGAAACCGTTGCCCAGACAGCGTTACCATGTGTAAAAATTCAAAAGAATGAGCTAATGATATCACAGAATGTGCCACAATATCAACATACTTTGCATTTTCTTGCCATATAATTCAGTCAACCCTACCACATAATTTGGTCCTCCCTTTCCTCATAGTTCCAGTGGCCTTGCCTGCATTCTGTTAACACCTGCATCCCGTCAATTTCCTGGTTTCCTTATCCCTTGCTCTCTCCTCCTTTTTAGGTCGAGCATTCGAGACCTCTAGTATATACTTCAGTAAGAATGAATGAATGAATGAATATTTATTGTTGGTTACTAAAAACCATTACATAAAACCAGCAATACAAAAGTCATCACGTTACAAAAAGAAAAAAATTAAAATCAAGGACGTTTCAGAAGTCAAGTTGTATAGTTAATCCAAAAATGCAAAGAAGCCGGACAAAAGGTTCATGGGCCGGCTGAGGGCTCTGTGGTCTGGCCAGTAGCAGTCATCAGCATTGCCCGTGCTTTAAAGATAAACTTCCCAAAGGCAGCCATATGCATTGCTCTGGACAGGGTGTAGAGATGAAAAATCCCATCCTTTGCAGAGCTTGACCCAGAATGTCTGAGTAATGGCCTAAGATAAAGACTGCGGGGCAACCGCAAGGCGGGGCTACAGAAAAGAAGATGCGCCAATGACTCCCGTTTATAGCTGCAGAGCCTGCATGCCTGTGCACCTGGGCTCGCCTTGCCACATGGATAAAGTTCTTTTAGGGGCAATGGGTGTAGTCTGTAGGCCAGGATCTTGTGAAGGGCTGCACTTCCCACTGCCTGCGTGAGATGCTGTTTGGGGGAGTTCAGGATGTGCGGGAAACACAGGGTCTCATGCAGGTCTTTTCTTCGCCACAGGGACTCCAGATCCAGTTCCCGTGACCGCGCGTGCACTTGTTTTTTAATCACGTTTTTGATTGTGGAGTATGTAACCTATTCAGGATTCCAGGAGTCCATGGCAAGGTTAAGATGGGCCTTAGCCACTTAGAGGGAGGCCGACCAAGGGTTCCCTGGCTCCCTGAAAATACATTTCAGGACTGCCTTCAGAGTGTTCTCTTGTGCCGCCGTCGTTAAAAAGTAGTATTTACTTAAGGCGGCCAGCTCTTCCAGATTTTGCTGGTTGAGGGAAAACTCCAAGCGAACAAGGGTGTTTCTGGTGCATCTTGGGAGGTGGAAAAGTTTCTTGTATGCCCTGCAGTTAATTTTTCCCAGTTCGTGGCTCAGTTTACCCGGGAATGCCTGAAGGGCGTAGTTGAGTGCTGGCATGAGCTTGGCTTTAAGCACTCTGTTAATGGCCGTAGTCGACGGGCTGTGAAGGGAGGCTTGCAGCTTATAGATGGCATAGGTGATGGATTTGCCTTTAGGCTTGATAGACTTAAGATGGGCACTTGGGAGCCCCGACTCCTGAAAAAAAATGCCCAGATAAATGTAGCGCTGTGTGATTTCCAGCAAATGATCCCCTAGCCTCCATTTCAAAGATTTTTTTCTTTGAGTGATGCCCAAATATAATTACCTTCGATTTAGATCGATTGGCTACAAGCCTATTTTTGTCGTTGTATGCGGCCAGTGCCGTCAACGCCTTTTGCAGCCCCATTCTCGTATGATCCAAAAGGACCAGGTCATCAGCATATTGCATGAAGTATATTTTGTGTCTGCCGATCTTTGGAGTGGCCAGGGCTGCACCAGTCAATGCCCTCTCCATGTCCGCCGTGTTTAAGTTGAATAGTAATGGGGCTAGCACGCACCCTTGCTTTAGGCCTCTGTCAGTGTAGATCTTAGCAGAAGCGTGGTCCCTTTAGAGTTTGATGCGCACCCAAGTTTTTTGATACCGGGACTGTATCGCTCTCAGCAGCCCCTGATTGATGTTCCATTGGACCAGCTTATGCCACAGGATTGCGCGGTCGACCCCATCAAATGCCGCCGAGTAGTCGATAAAGCAGGCGAAGAGTGGAAGGCTTTTGCCTGTCTGTGCGCGATGCGCCAGATAGGAGAGAGCAATGATGTTATCTACTGTTGCTGACCCAGGTCTAAATCCGGTTTGGCAGAATGGAAGGATGCCAGCTGCACTTGACCAGTCTGCGAGGTCCCTCAAGATGGCACTAGCGTAAGCTTTGCCCTCAATATCCAACAAGGCAATCATGCTGTAATTGTCAGGTTCCGATTTTGGGCCTTTTTTGTGGATAGGCTGTAAAAGCGAGCCTCTCCACGAATCTGGAACTCCCATACCCCCCCCCCCCCCCCCCCCCCCCCTCCCCCGGAGCCAACATTCGGAGTACAGATGGGTCAGGTTTTTATATACTTCAGTATATACTTATATGTGTATGCACTTTGTGGGCTCTGGGGATCAGCCCTAGGATTTGTATGCTTCCGCTTAGGGACCTTTTTTTCTGTTCAACCTCCTCTATTTAACTGTCTTAATAGAAAACGACCGGCAGAGGTCCGTAAAATACCAGAATTGCTTTCTGCTTAGGGACTTTTATGTTTTTTTAATTTTTCTGGCAACTGCCTCTATTTAACTTGTAGAAAACGACCAACGGAGGTCAGTAAAATACCAGAATCACTTTTGCATTCTCTAGATTCCAGTCCATAGAAATTGTCTTCCATGAGCACCCGTAGACAATACTATTTTTTCAAATCTTGTATTTTCAGTAATATGACAACTGAAGGCCCTGATTTTATAATAAAAACAGAGCTTTGGACTGTACCATTTCTCGCTGAAAGGCAATAGTTCTCTACATCTGTTCCTATACTTGGTGTGTTATATGGTTTGGTGCTTATTTTCCGTCCATGTTAAAGAACGGTAGATGTTTCAGCACCCAGGCTAATGTGCTGCATATCTAAATACATATAAGGTCCCAAAGGCGAGACCAATTGCATTGCAAGTGCTTGTTGTCATTTATTTTTTGTGATTTAAGGCCACCACATCTTTTTCTTACCTCTCACACCCCACCCTCCTGTTCCCTGTTTCTGTCATGGCTCAGCATGATTACTTTTCCTTCCTCACTCCTGTCTGCTCCACCGTTGCTCTCTTGCTCCTACTGATCACTAACCTTTTCATTTTAGGTCTGGCCTAGCGACGCAGTGCATGCGCAGCTCGCTTTTGCGAGATCTAGTGTTGCCATTTGGCTTCCGAAGGGGGACATGAGATGTGCATGCGCCCGAACAGATGATGTGCACGTGTACTGTTGTCAATCGAGGAGCAGCACCATCACGGTTGCTGCTTGCAACCAGCCTCAGCACGGCGCAAACTTTATGGACGTTGCACTATAACTTTTAAATATGCTCCTTTACAGCTGCACGGACGCCGCGCTTCATGATCACTGAAGCAGGCTCCGTTGCCAGCGATTCCTCCATGGGCCACCATTGTTCCCCCTCCCTCTCCCATGCATGGCTTTCAGCATGCGCTCTGCTCACCCACAAAGTGGACTTTTAGCCATTTCTGGGCCGTGAGACATTATGGCTGTAACACGCTGTTCACGCTGACTGGCCCTGCGGTAATTAACTATGCCAGTCATGTCTTCTGCTGACTGCAGACGTGCCGTGACACTTCCTGATAAGTCCATAAACATGTCGGATGTCTCCGACCTTCTTACCTGCAAGCAGTTCTGCTTTCTTTGTAAAACACAGAAAGAGAGAAAGGCTCCCCCACCAGGACCAAGGGTTAGGAATCCATGAAATCAGCTGCGGCCTGGTGTTATTTAAACTAGATAATTTGTTGATTAGGTTGTCCTGCTTGCGTCTGATCTCGAAGGCGCGGCTGGGGGGCTTGACACATGGTTAATTAGCAGAGGCCATGTGAAGTGTTAATAATAGGGGGAAGCCTTTTAATTACAATGATTTTCTCTTAAATGATTAGTTCATCTAAAATATATCGTGATTTTAGGCTCCTAGGCAAGAGGATTACTCCGGTTTCAAAATTGTATCCTCGATCACTGCACAGGAAGAAATTGTGTTGCCCTACCCAGATCGCAGGCGCACTTTTGGAATACTTTCACCACGCCAGGAAATTCACAAAGTGATTGGGTGCACATGCTGGGGGAGGGGTTCAGCAGCACTGGGCGCTGTATTTGAAAGCAGATCGACAGAGGTAGAAGCTGAGGAGCAGCGCAGAGGCTGCCAATCCTTTAGGTGAGGTGTGAATAGTTCAGCAACCCTGCTTCAATACCCCCATTTTGTTATTGCGATTGGTCCATTCTCAGCCGCTGCTCAATACATTCTGGCACTTGACATGTTTTGTGTAATTAAAGATTGTCCCCTCCCTAAATTCTAGTCATCACCACACTTTATAAATCACACGCTTTCATACTCTACCGGCACAGACTCTCCAGTTCACATTGAAATCCACTCTCGTATGCAGGGCTTTTAAAGTAGAACGAGAAAAAACTGGGAATGGTGGGGTCTCTATAAGAGCTGTGGCGAACTTGCCTAGGGGACGTGGGCAGCATAATTAGGGGAATGTCCAAATTTGAACTCTATGCTGTACACAAAAAAACGCGTGCTTGTATATATGTACCATAGGTTTCTTCAGCTCAATAGCTTCCCTCTCGGATAACCTCCAAAGAAAGAAATTGTGCCTGGTCCAGGCAATATCATCTTTAGATATAGTAGAGGGTTAAGCCAAACAAGGTAGGCCTACCCAACCTAACAACCCTAAAATAAGTCAACCATTTAACTGACCTCCACCCGTCAAGCCTCAAAGGGTCCTGAACTATTTCTCTTCCCAGAAAATTTTCCGGCCGCACACAAATATTGAGCCACCTAATCCAGGGGCGAAGTGCAATAAGATCCAAGAGATAGGACCCCCCATTTTCCCATGAACCGTAAAAACCGGACTAGAGGCTGCAACCGCCAACAGGCTCCTAACAAAAAAAAGCCACCTGAAGTTCCCTTTGTTTAGCGTAGCCCCAGTTATCCCTACCATAAGTGACTACTGGGACAGACTTGGCCCAATATATCTTGATTGAGGCATTCAGTGGTTTTTAGGGCTCGCCTGCTGTGCGCATGCGCACAGCTGGAAGCTCTATAGGGGGCTTATCCAGTGTTTAACCACCACTGGCTATTCCACTGGCGATTCCTTTGAGTGCATGTGCTTTTTAGGTCATTGCGCAAGCGCAAGCCCTAAAAAGCGCGTGCACAATGCCACCAGCCATCTGCCTGCCTGCCTCGCATTACCACATCAAAGGCCGCCGTCCCAGGTCATTTGTCACCTCCTAATTATTCACTGCCTGCCGGACGTATTTTTTTCAGTTTCGTCTCCTAATCTTCCCGCCCCTTGCTGCAACAACTGTTTATGCTCTGCTTGAAAAGAAACATAGAATGCATGCTGTATCCTTTTCTGTAAAGATAAATGCCGCTCTGTCAGTAAAACCATTTTTTTTTGAGTGAATCAGTGTGCCGTCTTTTGGGAACACATCTCCCCCAAAAATGTGCCTCAATAACTTAGGACCACGAATTCCATGCTTCTTAAGAGGGCTTTTCGGAGTTTTGGTTTAAGTACTGAGTGCACTGTGTAGTAGCTAGCTAAGACGCAGTTATGTTGCCATGTGCTGTTGCCGTGCCCAGACAACATTCATATATATTTTCTTTCCTTTCTGCACACATTGTTGCGATTTATTTTGCCCTGCTACTTATCATTTTCTAAGCAGACCTTTAAAATTCGTCATTCCTTAAAATATAGTGTAGCTTCGGTATTAATTAAACACCGACAGGTTTAACAAAACCTTCTCCCAATGCAGATGTTAAGAAACAAACCTCTCTCATTTACGGTTCGTACTCTTTTCTTTTCTGTGATTTAGTTTTCCTTCCAGAATAACGTCCTACATATTTTTCTGCATGTATCTGTTGGAACAGTAGCAAGCACTTGCCATAATTTATCCAGCATCGTTAAAGGATTGTTTTTTTTTGTTTTGAGAGTTATAATTTCCGTTAAGGCTCCCACCACACAGCTTCACCTACACAGCTCCACCAAGGCACCCACCACACAGCTCCACCGAGGCACCCACCACACAGCTCCACCGACACAGCTCCACCGATGCACCCACCACACAGCTCCACCGATGCACCCACCACACAGCTCCACCGATGCACCCACCACACAGCTCCACCGATGCACCCACCACACAGCTCCACCGATGCACCCACCACACAGCTCCACCGATGCACCCACCACACAGCTCCACCGATGCACCCACCACACAGCTCCACCGATGCACCCACCACACAGCTCCACCGATGCACCCACCTCACAGCTCCACCGATGCACCCACCACACAGCTCCACCGATGCATCCACCACACAGCTCCACCGATGCACCCACCACACAGCTCCACCGATGCACCCACCACACAGCTCCACCGATGCACCCACCTCACAGCTCCACCGATGCACCCACCACACAGCTCCACCGATGCACCCCCCACACACCTCCACCGATGCACCCACCACACACCTCCACCGATGCACCCACCACACACCTCCACCGATGCACCCACCACACACCTCCACCGATGCACCCACCACACACCTCCACCGATGCACCCACCACACACCTCCACCGATGCACCCACCACACACCTCCACCGATGCACCCACCAAACATGCCCCCACTACACATGCCCCAACCACACAGCTCCACAGATGCCCCCACCACACAGCTCCACAGATGCCCCCACCACACAGCTCCACCGATGCACCCACCACACAGCTCCACCGATGCACCCACCACACAGCTCCACCGATGCACCCACCACACAGCTCCACCGATGCACCCACCACACAGCTCCACCTATACAGCTCCACCGATGCACCCACCACACAGCTCCACCGATGCACCCACCACACAGCTCCACCGACACAGCTCCACCGATGCACCCACCACACAGCTCCACCGACACAGCTGCAGCGATGCACCCATCACACAGCTCCAGCGATGCAGCCACCACACAGCTCCACCGACACAGCTCCACCGATGCACCCACCATACAGCTCCACCATTGCACCCACCATACAGCTCCACCGTTGCACCCACCATACAGCTCCACCGATACACCCACCACACAGCTCCGCCGAGGCAACCACCACACAGCTCCGCCGAGGCACCCACCACACAGCTCCGCCGAGGCACCCACCACACAGCTCCGCCGAGGCACCCACCACACAGCTCCGCCGAGGCACCCACCACACAGCTCCGCCGAGGCACCCACCACACAGCTCCGCCGAGGCACCCACCACACAGCTCCGCCGAGGCACCCACCACACAGCTCCGCCGATGCACCCACCACACAGCTCCGCCGATGCACCCACCACACAGCTCCGCCGATGCACCCACCACACAGCTCCGCCGATGCACCCACCACACAGCTCCGCCGATGCACCCACCACACAGCTCCGCCGATGCACCCACCACACAGCTCCACAGATGCACCCACCACACAGCTCCACAGATGCACCCACCACACAGCTCCACCGATGCACCCACCACACAGCTCCACCGATGCACCCACCACACAGCTCCACCGATGCATCCACCACACAGCTCCACCGATGCATCCACCACACAGCTCCACCGATGCATCCACCACACAGCTCCACCGATGCACCCACCACACAGCTCCACCGATGCACCCACCACACAGCTCCACCGATGCACCCACCACACAGCTCCACCTACACAGCTGCAGCGATGCACCCATCACACAGCTTCAGCGATGCACCCACCACACAGCTCCACCGATGCACCCACCACACAGCTCCACCGATGCACCCACCACACAGCTCCACCGATGCACCCACCACACAGCTCCACCGATGCACCCACCACACAGCTCCACCGATGCATCCACCACACAGCTCCACCGATGCACCCACCACACAGCTCCACCGATGCACCCACCACACAGCTCCACCGATGCACCCACCACACAGCTCCACCTACACAGCTGCAGCGATGCACCCATCACACAGCTTCAGCGATGCAGCCACCACACAGCTCCACCGACAGAGCTCCACCGATGCACCCACCACACAGCTCTACCGATGCACCCACCACACAGCTCTACCGATGCACCCACCACACAGCTCTACCGATGCACCCACCACACAGCTCCACCGATGCATCCACCACACAGCTCCACCGATGCACCCACCACACAGCTCCACCGACACAGCTCCACCGACGCACCCACCACACAGCTCAACCTACACAGCTCCACCGATGCACCCACCACACAGCTCCACCGACACAGCTCCACCGATGCACCCACCACACAGCTCCACCGATGCACCCACCACACAGCTCCACCGATGCACCCACCACACAGCTCCACTGATGCACCCACCACACAGCTCCACCGATGCACCCACCACACAGCTCCACCGATGCACCCACCACACAGCTCCACCGATGCACCCACCACACAGCTCCACTGATGCACCCACCACACAGCTCCACCGATGCACCCACCACACAGCTCCACCTACACAGCTCCAGCGATGCACCCACCACACAGCTCCACCTACACAGCTCCACCGATGCACCCTCCACCCAACTCCACCGAAGCACCCACCACACAGCTCCACCGACACAGCTCCACCGATGCACCCACCACACAGCTCCACCTACACAGCTCCACTGATGCACCCACCACACAGCTCCACTGATGCACCCACCACACAGCTTCACCTACACAGCTCCAGCGATGCACCCATCACACAGCTCCAGCGATGCATCCACCACACAGCTCCACCGATGCACCCACCACACAGCTCCACCGATGCACCCACCACACAGCTCCACCGATGCACCCACCACACAGCTCCACCTACACAGCTGCAGCGATGCACCCATCACACAGCTTCAGCGATGCACCCACCACACAGCTCCACCGATGCACCCACCACACAGCTCCACCGATGCACCCACCACACAGCTCCACCGATGCACCCACCACACAGCTCCACCGATGCACCCACCACACAGCTCCACCGATGCATCCACCACACAGCTCCACCGATGCACCCACCACACAGCTCCACCGATGCACCCACCACACAGCTCCACCGATGCACCCACCACACAGCTCCACCTACACAGCTGCAGCGATGCACCCATCACACAGCTTCAGCGATGCAGCCACCACACAGCTCCACCGACAGAGCTCCACCGATGCACCCACCACACAGCTCTACCGATGCACCCACCACACAGCTCTACCGATGCACCCACCACACAGCTCTACCGATGCACCCACCACACAGCTCCACCGATGCATCCACCACACAGCTCCACCGATGCACCCACCACACAGCTCCACCGACACAGCTCCACCGACGCACCCACCACACAGCTCAACCTACACAGCTCCACCGATGCACCCACCACACAGCTCCACCGACACAGCTCCACCGATGCACCCACCACACAGCTCCACCGATGCACCCACCACACAGCTCCACTGATGCACCCACCACACAGCTCCACCGATGCACCCACCACACAGCTCCACCGATGCACCCACCACACAGCTCCACCGATGCACCCACCACACAGCTCCACTGATGCACCCACCACACAGCTCCACCGATGCACCCACCACACAGCTCCACCTACACAGCTCCAGCGATGCACCCACCACACAGCTCCACCTACACAGCTCCACCGATGCACCCTCCACCCAACTCCACCGAAGCACCCACCACACAGCTCCACCGACACAGCTCCACCGATGCACCCACCACACAGCTCCACCTACACAGCTCCACTGATGCACCCACCACACAGCTCCACTGATGCACCCACCACACAGCTTCACCTACACAGCTCCAGCGATGCACCCATCACACAGCTCCAGCGATGCAGCCACCTCACAGCTCCACCGACACAGCTCCACCGATGCACCCACCACACAGCTCCACCGATGCACCCACCACACAGCTCCACCGATGCACCCACCACACAGCTCCACAGATGCACCCACCACCCAGCTCCACAGATGCACCCACCACCCAGCTCCACAGATGCACCCACCACCCAGCTCCATTGATGCTCCAACTAAGCTCCACCAATGCACCCACCACACAGCTCCACCAATGCATCCACCACACAGCTCCACCAATGCATCCACCACACAGCTCCACCGATGCACCCACCACACAGCTCCACCGATGCACCCACCACACAGCTCCACCGACACAGCTCCACCGATGCACCCACCACACAGCTCCACCGACACAGCTCCACCGATGCACCCACCACACAGCTCCACCGACACAGCTCCACCGATGCACCCACCACACAGCTCCACCGATGCACCCACCACACAGCTCCACCGATGCATCCACCACACAGCTCCACAGATGCATCCACCACACAGCTCCACCGATGCACCCACCACACAGCTCCACCGACACAGCTCCACCGACGCACCCACCACACAGCTCCACCGATGCACCCACCGCACAGCTCCACTGATGCACCCACCACACAGCTCCACCGACACAGCTCCACCGATGCACCCACCACACAGCTCCACTGATGCACCCACCACACAGCTCCACTGATGCACCCACCACACAGCTCCACTGATGCACCCACCACACAGCTCCACTGATGCACCCACCACACAGCTCCACCGATGCACCCACCACACAGCTCCACCTACACAGCTCCACCGATGCACCCACCACACAGCTCCACTGATGCACCCACCACACAGCTCCACCGACACAGCTCCACCGATGCACCCACCACACAGCTCCACCGACACAGCTCCACCGATGCAGCCACCACACAGCTCCACCGATGCAGCCCCCACACAGCTCCTCCGACACAGCTCCACCGATGCACCCACCACCCAACTCCACCGATGCACCCACCACACAGCTCCACTGACACAGCTCCACCGATGCACCCACCACACAGCATCACCTACACAGCTCCACCGAGGCACCCACCACACAGCTCCACTGATGCACCCACCACACAGCTCCACCTACACAGCTCCACCGATGCAACCACCACACAGCTCCACCGATGCAACCACCACACAGCTCCACTGATGCACCCACCACACAGCTCCACCTACACAGCTCCACCGATGCAACCACCACACAGCTCCACCGATGCAACCACCACACAGCTCCACTGATGCACCCACCACACAGCTCCACTGATGCACCCACCACACAGCTCCACCGAGGCACCCACCACACAGCTCCACCGAGGCACCCACCACACAGCTCCACCGAGGCACCCACCACACAGCTCCACCGAGGCACCCACCACACAGCTCCTACTACACAGCTCCACCGATGCACCCACCACACAGCTCCACAGATGCACCCACCACCCAGCTCCACAGATGCACCCACCACCCAGCTCCATCGATGCTCCAACTAAGCTCCACCAATGCACCCACCACACAGCTCCACCAATGCATCCACCACACAGCTCCACCGAGGCACCCACCACACAGCTCCACCGAGGCACCCACCACACAGCTCCTACTACACAGCTCCACCGATGCACCCACCACCCAGCTCCACCGATGCACCCACCACCCAGCTCCACAGATGCACCCACCACCCAGCTCCACAGATGCACCCACCACCCAGCTCCACCGATGCACCCACCACACAGCTCCACCGATGCACCCACCACACAGCTCCACCGATGCACCCACCACACAGCTCCACCGATGCACCCACCACACAGCTCCACCTACACAGCTCCAGCGATGCACCCACCACACAGCTCCACCTACACAGCTCCACCGATGCACCCTCCACCGAACTCCACCGATGCACCCACCACACAGCTCAGCCGTGGCACCCACCACACAGCTCAGCCGTGGCACCCACCACACAGCTCAGCCGTGGCACCCACCACACAGCTCAGCCGTGGCACCCACCACACAGCTCAGCCGTGGCACCCACCACACAGCTCAGCCGTGGCACCCACCACACAGCTCAGCCGTGGCACCCACCACACAGCTCAGCCGTGGCACCCACCACACAGCTCAGCCGTGGCACCCACCATACAGCTCCATCGATGCTCCACCAATGCACCCACCAAACAGCTACACCGATGCACACACCACTCAGCGCAATCACAGCATCACTGGTTCAAATATGTTCTTTCAATTTTCAAGCTTTCATGCTTTATTACAAATCACAAAAAGATGTTAATATTTCACTTCTGTTCTTGGATTTTCGTCACAATAAAAAACACTGAACATAATCTTCACAAATGTTCTTTACAAAAGTTTAAGCTATTGCCATTACAAATTAAATAAATGATTAAGTATTAATTATTTAAAAAAATTAAAAGCCATTGTTATTTGTAATATCAATACATCTAAGTCACGTAAATACAAAACATGTTGCATTGCAAATGCTATAGGTGTCACATTTGCGAAAGTTATAACTATTGGCATTGTACCATGGTCACTCATTTTTCCATTCAGCATGTTTATGGTTGCTGGGGCAGGTGTTCGTACTAACAGGTGACTGATGCAAGCAACAATACATTAGTGATCACCAAAACCAGAAATACTTATTCCAGAAAGACCTAGCAGATTCCACAAAAAGGCAGAAGCAAAAATAATTTCTAGAGTAGTGCTCATGCCACAACCACCAAAGGTAGGGACGAAACTACCATCAGGGTTTTTGAATGCTTTCGTAATAATGCATTCCAAACTAAACTCCACCAAAATGTAAATAAGCAACTCCCTGCTTTGCTATGTTCTCAATTGAAAATATCCTCCCCAGGAAGCAAAGGGTAAAAGAATGTTGACACAGGTGTGTATGAAAATCCCCCACTAGAATAAAACCAGCTCTAGCAGTGCCCTGAGATTAAAACTCTAAAAACCAAATCCACAGAACAGTCAGTGAGTTACAATCATTAGGGCCATGAGTCTCATTATAAAAGTTAAAAACCAGAAAACTGCCACCTACAGAAGGGGAGAATAAAATAGCTTGGACATTAGTGGAGATTGTGGACAGGTTTCTCAACCTACAATCCAATGAGAGGGATACAAGAGTTAGTAACCCACCTTTGGGTCTAACCTTTGTAGATGGGATGAAAAAATACGTATAGTCATCTAAAATGAAGGAGCTATCAGTCTCCCAAGTCTCCTGCAGGCCAATAATAGAACAAGATTTAAGGTAAGATAATCAATCCAAATCCGATCTTTTATTGTTTATATCTGCCGCATTCCAAGAAGCCAGTCAGGGACCTAGTGGTATTATTATGGACCAATAATATATCAATCTCTGCTGTGCCAATAGAGTTAACATCTACCCTAGCACCCAGGGCACCTGATCCTGATGAACTTGTATCAGTGGCACTATGCATATTTCTACAGCTTACAGTGCTCAGAATTCCGCAATCCTTACTGGTGGTTAAACCAAAAAAGTCACCTGTAGGTAACCTCCTATTCTGGTATGGTGAAACAAACTCGTCCAAAGTGGACATGGCACGCCTAACCGATGCCCCATCTCTCCTCATGGACACTTCACAATTAGCAATTCCATTAAAACTTCGGTCCACAGCAACAGCTTGTGACAGAAAATAAGGCCAGCGTTCCATATAATCCTATACCAAGGGCAAAGGAACCCTGATGAGTTCTCAGACACCCTGGATTGTGGTCTAGTGACGACCCATCCATTTTCAGATATGTTTTCAGGCTATGTCTTTATTGAGGGGTGTAAGTAAGTAAGTAATACTTTATTGTACAGTTAATAAAAACCATTACAAAAACCATCAGCAGTAAAAAAGGAAAGTATTAAAAATATTTGTAGCAGCATAGATGATGGAGTTATTCAATTTGAGCTATGTTACAAAGTGCAGTTTAAAAAAAAGTTAAAAAGAACGGAGTCTCCGTCTGCCGTTAGGTGCTTGTGTCCTTCTACGGAGAGGGTTTCTTTTGTCAGTCCTGACCCTCATTTCTATACATAGTTAAGTATTGCAGTGCCTATTCCTTTTTGGAAAACTGGCTGGCATTTGCCCTGAATGTTAATAACTTTTTAGTTATAGTATGCCAGTGTTTTAATTCAGTTTAAGTCTCTGAGCTGTCTTGATGTTTTGGCACTCACAGTATTGAGGGTGTGCTGTCCTTGTCCGTTTGTTCTTTCTTTGTGTTGATTCTGCTTTCTACAGCTCCGAGGTATTTTACCAGTCGGCAAGCCATTTGCACTTCATCGCCTCTGAAGCAAGCCAGAGTTGCTTGTCTGCACGTCCTGATTCCTTTTTTTATGAATAGGGGTCTCAGTAGGTTCCTGCGATCTTGCTGCAGCTCTTTGCAGATGGTAATGAGATGTACTATATTTTCCTCATGAGATCCACACAGGCGACAGTTTGACGGTTTTGGGGGCCGCAGCCAGGGGGCCATGTGGTCAGCTGAGGGTAATACTCCTAATCGTAATTTTAGGAATGTTTCTTTTGCTTTTTTAGTGAAGCTGGTCAGAAGGTATGCCTGTGGTGTGAGTTTATTGTAGGTTTGTACTGTCAGCCAGCCATGTGCTCTCTCTGTTAGTGATGCTTTGTCTTGTAGGAGGGATTCTTTCCTAACTGTATTGTTTACGGCTTTTTTAAAACCTGCCAGGCTCCCTTGCAGATCCCATAGTTGGCTTGCCCCCAGCTGTTTAATTGCATCCTCTAGAAAGAGTCTTGCTGGGCAATTGTCTTTGCTTTGTAGATCCTTCCAGAGGAGTGTGTTGAGGGTGTTTGCTTCCCCTCTGCTAATTTTGTGCCAGGTCTTAAGGTATGCTCCCTTGCGAGCAAGCTCTTCCTTAACTTGCCCAAATTCGAGTCGGATCTGCGCCGGAGAAGTGTATCTTGGGAGGCCAAACATCATCCGCATTGCTCTCGTAATTACTCCTTCTAAGGTTCCGGTATCTCTGCCTCTCAATGCTTCGCTACCGTATGTAATGGATTGTATCAGTTTGACTTGTATCAGTTTTAGGAGTGGGGTGAAGCTTGGGCCGATCTTATTTTTCAAGTTCCTTAGAGATACAGCTATCATTAAGCCTCTCTTTTTTATCTCCTCGCATTGCGGTTTGAAGCTCCCCCTGTGATCAATAGTCACTCCCAAGTAACAATATTTATTTGTGACTTCCAGTTTATTTTTATCCAGGTTCCAACTGAATGTTGGTTTCTTCTTGCAATAGTTGAGGCGCATTACTTTTGTTTTACAATAATTAATACTGAGTTTATTTGTTTTGGAGTGTTGTGCGGTGATGTCGAGAAGCCGCTGTAGGCCGATCGGGGTCCGGCTGATTAGCACCAAGTCATCAGCATAAAATAAGTTAGACAATTGAGTGCCCCCCAGTTTTGGCGCATGAGAGTTGTTTTCGTTTAGTGTGGGGTGTAGGACTCAGTAAAGTGCCTTTGCTTACAGGGCCTCAAACCTATTAGATGTCTTTAAGACAAAGCCTTTTACCTCTGTAGCTCTTGTCTATTGTGAAGATGATTAATATTCAAAATGGCTCCAGGGGAACTTGCAACAACAGGTGATTGATAAAAGTAACCCACGGGCAAGGCCTAGATGGTAGAGGTATGGGCCTTTAGGCTAGCAAGATTCAAAACAGTGGGAGCTACACCTGGAGGGTCAGAATTAATAATGATACAATCCCCACCATGGGCCATGTGTAAAGGTTCTACCCAGTCTATCCTTCTGGCCATAATAAGCGTAAGTGGTAATCTAGGACCTTCACTGCCCAATTGGGACAGCCAATGTTCCATTTATTTCCTTAAGGTATGATAATGTCTGTGATTCCATTCTTTAATACGGGAACCATAGTGAGTACCACTATATATGGTACTGAAGCAGGAAGAAGATTCAATGAGACATACAGTGAAGATAGACCCTCCTTATTTTTAGTGCTGCTAAATAACCCTTCCCACTGGGGGCCTAAGAACAACTGGAGGATTAATGCCTTTTTGATTAATAGATAGCTCAGGGGGCCCATGTAAAACCGGACTCTGTGAGATGCCGCTGGATCCTGACTAGATGTCAAAATAATAGAAGGCACTTTAGGCCCACGTGCGGGGGGCGAAGTGTGGCAGTGAGACCTGACTTATACCTGCATGCGCCACCTGCCCATGTCCTTCTGGGGCAGGTCACAATGATATCATTAGGCAACATAAGGCACAAGTTGGATTTACAAAACTGTATTAATATATTAAGACTGGCCTCAATAGAGGAAAGCTTATCCAGACATGGAGCCAGGCATTTTCCGATCCCAGCATCAATCATTGACTGCAGCAACGGGCAATCTCCCTATTGTTATTGGTGGTTTCAAGGGCTGAATGTGGGGCTTACTTCTCTCAGGGATTGAAAAGCCTTAACCCCCTTTCCTCTAGATCCTGGCCGAACTGACAAAGTTTCTGTCCTTTAACTCTTTTTGCGTTTTGTAGCAGGGGAATCCCAGTCCTCAGATAACATTACTAATCCCTACTGCAGGTGCTGATTGAGGAACTTTGGCAGTAACAGTTATGGTAGTGGCTCTCTGGTTGGGCCAGACCCTCCTGGGGCGTCAGTCAGTATATTGTTGTGGGCCACGATATTAGAATCAACGGGAGTAGCAGGAGATGCAACTAAAGCAGTCAGGTCAACACTAATACCCAATCTTTTTTCACTTGTTGATTTAATCATTGATGGCCCTGCCATCGAAAATAAATAGGATAGGGTTGATGATTTGGAGAGCCCAGATGTAACAGTCTTTTCAAGCTACCCTTGGATTTGAGGACCCCCCTTCAATGGAGGTGTTATTTGTTTGCCCATCACAATGTATTTTCTAATGTCCCAAAACTTCCAGCAAGTGCAAACCCACTGTCCTGGCTATGGAGCACTCTTACAACAAGGAGATAATTTCACCCTTATTGAATAGCACCTTACCAGGGCCTAAGTTATATCTAGCCGCAAGGACCAAGAGGGGTGGCTCAACACTGCTTCTGTTGGGCGCGGATGGGCCCGCCCTTGGCCCGGGCATGACCTTTGGGCGATGGCAGGTGCTCTTGTAGCGTGACGTGTCAACTTCAATGACCCCTCCTCTCTGGTAGTAGCGGTAGGCTGGGGCAGTGAGCCCGGCAGCGATGCAGGAAGTGTCCCACACCGTGGGAGATGGCAAGTGCTCTTGTAGCACAGAGTGCCCACTTCAGTGGCCCCTTCTCACTGGTAGTAGTGTCAGGCTGGGATAGTGAGCCCCTCAGCAGCCGCGATCCAGGAAGCGTCTCGTGCCTCGGGAGATGGTAGGTGCTCTTGTAGCGCGGTGTGTCAACTTTAATGGCCCCTCCTCTCTGGTAGTAGCGGTAGGGTGGGACAGCGAGTTCTGTAGCGTCCGCTACCAAGGAAGTGAGTAGTCACAAACAGGGCTGTAGCTGGACCGTAGAGAATGGCAATGTACAGATTATAAACTTCAATCTGTAACGTTGGCTAGGAGCTGACTCAAAAAGTCATTAAACCTATTTTTCACAGTTAGTAAGCATCCCAATTTATTGGTGGTTGATTTTTTTTATAAATATTTGGGAAAAATAACTTTAAAAATTACTATTTCCTTTCCTGAAGGTTATTTTGCATGAGCTCTCCACCAGCAAGCAATTACACTGAATGAGCTAAGAAAACAGCTAATGGCAGGAATAATGGCCTGGGTGTGGGAAGGTGTTTTTCTTCTGCTTGCAAGAAAACTACTTACGGTGGTTCCAGAAACTTCATTACCATGTAAATAGACCTGCTCTTTTATAAGTAAATGTAAGATGAGACCTGGAGAAGAAAATCCTTTGTCCCCCAGCCAGGTTGGCACAGATTCTCACCGAAAGCATGCCCATTGAGCGTTTTGTGCGCCAGGGGTGCGTTCTTGCACCAACACGCCTATGGGGTTTCAAATTTTGTTAAAGATATTTTTATTGAAAGTACAAGAAGGAAGAAAAAAAGAAGTAAGAAAAGATAGAAAACACAGTAAATGCAACAAGAGCCCTCGCAGGAGCTCACTCTGCATGGCCAAGGAGCGGTAATATTGCTGAAGATTGTACAACGCGGCCACCCTGGCCAGGATGATTCTCAAAGTCCGCCAGCCAACAACGTTGTTCCCGACGGGAAGTCCTTAGAAAGGCTTCGGTTCACAGTGGCACCGGGCAGAAGCCATCCAAGCCAGGGGCTTATTCGACCAGTTCAATTTGCGCCTCCTCACGTCTCGGCCATAAGAAGAGCAATGCAGCGAGGTGTAACAGAAAGACCCACCCCCCCCTAAAGACTCCTCCCCCCGCCTCCCCCCCCCCCCCCAAACCCCTTCAACCCTCCAACCCCCCTCCCCCCAGTGGTGGCAGCCAAGCAACAGGCACACATCCAAACATTCTCTCACACTTGAAACAAATGGAGTGCACGTAAAGTGGGCGGACAGACCGCCGATGGTAAGCCTCGAGAGAGGAAGCGGACTAGCGGGCCCCACCTAAAGATGAAGTTTTTGAAATCCCCTCTGAAAACATCCGCCATACGTTCAATACTCAGCAGCTTCTACAGCCTAGCATACCAGAGGGAAAGTGCAGGGGCCTCCTTCTTTTTCCAAGCCGCAGCCAAGGTCAACTTGGCCGCACCTATGCAAAGCCAAAGGATTTGTTTATCCGCCTTAGTCTGATGCTCCAGGAGCGGGTCACGGAGACCCAGGAGCACGAAGCCTATCGAGTCAGGAATCGGGTAACCCAGCACATCCTTGATCTGGGACAGTATATCCTCCCAGTAGGGGCGAATGACAGGGCAGTCCCACCAAATATGGCGAAAATCCCCCAAGAGACCACATCCTCGCCAACATCTATCCGACGCAGAGGGAAAATCTTTTTCAACCGGGCCGGGTACAGATACTAATCCAGCATGTTTTCATATGGGTCTCCCTGAGGTCAATTGAATGGTTAAATCTGCGTAGATCACGCCAGAGGTGAGTCCACTCCTCGTCAGAGATATCTCGCCCAGGTGCTCTTCCCACAAACTCGTATATCTAGGGCAAGGCGAGATAGCAGTGGCCAATAAAAGACCATAGAGTAATGAGATCACCCCTTTCATGGACGTTGCGCGGGTGATAAAGGATTCAAAATCTGTGGGAGGCCTTGTAGCTGCATCCCGCACCTCCGGTGACAACGCCCAGTGCAGCATTTGGGCATGCCGGTAGCGCCGCGTAGTCACGCATGCAATTATGGAAGGTGAGCGGCTCATAACCATGAAACAAGTGTGTGAGCGCAACTCCCCGCTCTCCACCAGTCAAAGGGGCCCTCCATGAGAGCCGGTGGAAAGGCCGGATTAAAATGGATAGGGGTGAAAGGGGACGGGAAGGAGGTCCACCTCTCATCGCTAGAAACCGAGTCCCAGACCCTCAGGGTGGTACTCGTAGGAGTGCTAATATAAGCGTTACGGGGGCGATCCCCCTTCGCCTTCCAGACCAGGTCCCATATCGATCTCCCCGCCACACTCCTGTCCATATGCAACCAGTGCTTCTCCGATTCCATCTGGGTCCACTCGACCAGCACTCGGAGTTGCGCCGCCTTATAATAGAGGTGCATATCTGGGAGGCCGACCCCACCCTTCTTCAGGGTGGGGTCGGCCGTGAGAAAGGAGAGTCTAGCGCGGCCCCCTTGCCAGATATAGCGCAGGATCATGGATTTAACACGCCTGAAAAAGCCCCCCTCCAAAGCGATAGGAAGTGCTTGAAACAGGTACAGGAGCCTGGGGAGCAGCGCCATTTTAACTGCATGGACGAGGCCCAGCCAAGAAATGAACATGGGCTTCCATCGATTAAGCTCGGTCTGTATCTGGGCCAGCAGAGGTGGGAAGTTGGCCGTATACAAGGTGGTAACAGATGAGGTCAGCCGGACCCCAAGGCACTGTATAGAGGAGCTGGCCCACGATAGGGGCGTGAGCGGTCGGATGCGTTCCACCTCAGCGGATGGTAGAGTGAGATTGAGAATGTATGACTTGCCGGGGTTGACCCGGAAACCTGCCACTGCTTCAAACTGAGCGAGCACTTCCTGCACCCGTGGAAGGGATTCCCCGGGTCTGCTAGTGACAATAGAACGTCATCAGCAAAAAGGGAAATTTTATGTTGCTTTCCTGAAAAGGGGAGACCAACAATGTCCGGGTCCTCCCGCACCCTAAGGGCCAAAGGCTCAATGCTGGGCGCAAAGAGTAGGGGAGATAGGGGGTAGCCCTGCCGCGTACCCCGGGAGTGTGCAAAGAAGGGTGAAACATGGCTGTTAACCATGACCCTCGATCGAGGACTATGGTAGTTGCCCCGAAGCATATCGATGAATTTGGGGAAAAAACCAAAGGCCTTCAACGTACTAAAGAGAAAGTTCCAGTCCGCCCAAACGAACGCCTTTTCAGCGTCAAGGACCACCAAGACCGCCGGGATCTTAAAGCGATTAGCCTTCTCGATCAGATGAATCAGCCTTCGTGTTGTCGTGGGTCTGGCGACCTTTTATGAATCCCGATTGGTCGGGATGGATAAAAGCAGGCATAAGGTCCTGGAGCCGAGCAGCCAAGATGGAGGAGTATAGTTTCATCTACGTTTAATAGAGCTATGGGCCGGGATGACTCACACTTGGAGGGGTCCTTCCCGGCTTTGGGGATGATCGAAATCATCGCTTCTGCCATAGTGCCCGTAGTCTGGCCCGCCTCCCTCATGCCATTGAAAAGTGTCACCAGAAAGTCCCCCAGTTCAGAGGCAAAGGTCTGATAGAAAGGCGCCGTGAAGCCGTCTGGGCCAGGCGCCTTAAGTGGTTTAAGGGACTTGATTGCAGTCAACACCTCCTCCCTAGTGAAGGGGGCTTCCAAAAGGTCATTCCACTCCTTGGAAACCTGCGGAAGTGTATGAGCCCCTAGGTATTCCCGCTGCTCTTCCGGTTCCAGATTATCTGCAGAGTACAGGGCGGCATAAAATTTGCCGAAGAGCTCCGCCTTGGCCGCCTCCTTATGCTCCACGGCGCCGGAGGGCGCCCGGATGCCACCTACATATTCCCTCTCCCGTTTATCGCGAAGCTGTCTAGCCAGATGTTTCCCCACTTTGTTGCCTTGAGCGTAAGAAAGGCGCCGTAAGCGCAGGAGGGTATACTCCGCCCGATTGTTATAGTGGGCCCTGAGTTTACCCCGCACCGCAGCAAGTGGACGAAGCGTCCTTCGAGAAGGATTCTGCTTATGCGCAGTTTTAAGTGTCGCCAGCTCCGCCTCCAGCGCCTCCCTTTCCTCGCGCCTAAGTTTATTTAGGGAGGAGTTCAACGCGATGCACGTGCCTCGTGTCGTCGCCTTAAAAGCGTCCCATTGGGTGAAAACCGAGGTGTCCCCAGCTTTGTTAAATTCAAAGAATTCGCCAATGGCTGCCCTGAGTTTCTTGCATGACTCCTGGTCACGTGTAAGGGAGATAGGGAAATACCATTTGCAGTGTGGGGATGTCTCCGGGGCCCAGGTCAAGCATACTGCCCAAAGACTGTGATCTGATACAGAGAGTGGGAATATCCTACTTTCCCGCAAGTCCCCCTGTAACGACTGATTTAGAAAGATGTGGTCGAGACGCCAGCTATCGATAAGACCCAGACTGTCTATAGCGTCACGCAACTCAGTGGAGAAGAGGCCTGCCTCTGTCCTCTGTTGGTGCGAGCAATCAAGGCCCTTGTCCCAAACCAAATTGAAATCCCCCATTACTATCAAAGCTCCCTCCCCAAAATCCCCCACCTCCCTCATGAAAGCCTCAAGGAACCCATTTTGGCCCGTGTTCGGCGCATATAGAACCACCCACGTGCAAAGCTTGCCAAGGAGCATCCCCTTCACCATCAGCCATCTACCCTCCTTGTCGCTTCGTACTCCCATGGGTTGAAACTGAAGTGTAGAACGGAACAAGAGTGCCACCCCCCGGTGCTTAGTAGTGGCAGAGGATTTGTAAATCAGTGGGTATTGCCTATTCTTAAGCCTGGTTTCGTCCCTACGGGCCAAAAAAGTTTCCTGCAGTCCCACCACATCCAAATGATGATCTATAATGTATTTCCACACCTTCTGACGCTTTTGAGGGGAATTAAGGACTTTAACATTCCATGAACCTATTGTAACAGGCATCATTTAGACGTTACCCTCCCCCACCCCGCTCCACATAGTGCCCCCCGTAGTACCATAAACAAACCGACCACACTCTCAATCATACCAGGTCCACTGCTAGCACCACTGAGCCCATTCCTAAACAACCCTCCCCCAGTCCAAAGGAGCCTCAAAACAACATGCAAAGAAAACAGTTTCAGAACCAGAAAGAGAACAATGAAAGCCGGACATGACCATAAGGGTCGGGGTTAGAAGACCCGGGTAATGCCCCCCTCGAGTTCAGGGTCGGGGTAACCCTCCAATGGAGCACAGTCCCTCAATGTACCTGAGGTGGTAGAGCCCCCCGGCCCCACGGGCCGCTGTTGGGGAGCCTAGGCTGCCGCAGAGCTGTCCATTCGGCTCGAATCAGTCACCAGGGCCAACGAAGCCAGAACCTCTCCCCTCTCACTTTGGCTCGCCAAGGGAGTCGGGCCCTCCGCCATACCATGCCGGCCCACTCTCCGCCAAGCCGGGGAGCGGGAACGGCGACGTCTTCCCGGGGAGGCGCTGGCGGCAGCCGACGCAGCCTCCTCCTCCATACCCAGAAGTTCCCTGGCGGCTGCCAAAGATCTCACTTGCACCAGCCTGTTCTGCCACCTAAAGATGAGCCGAAAGGGGTGACCCCAGGAGTAGGACACCCCGTGCTCCCGCAGGAAAGCCGTAATCGGGCGGAAGTCCCGCCGCTTCTGCAATGTGGAAGCAGCCAGGTCCTGAAAGAGCTGGGGGCTGTGTCCTCGAAACTGTAGGTTGTTGGTATCCCTGGCTTTTCGTAGGATCCTCTCTTTCAATTGGAAATCGTGGACACAGACTAGAATGTCCGGTGGTGGTGAGCCGCGCCACGCGGCAGCCCAACCCGATGCACTCTGTCCATGCGGATCTCCGAGAGCTCCTCCTCCGCCAGAATCTGCAGGAACAGGGCCTCCACATATTCCCGCAAATTCTCACCTTCCCCTTCCCAGGGTACGCTCGGATTCGAATGTTATTACGGCGGGACCGGTTTTCCAAATCTTCGCAGTGGGTCTGAAGGTCTAAGTTTTGCTCTCGGAGCCGGAGCATGTCCTGCTGTAACTGATGGACATCACCAGTGAGGCCTAGCTCGTGGTCCTCCAGGGTCGCCACCCGTTCTCCGATGCCATCCACATCTCGGCGGACCTCGCACAAATTGGAGGCCAGCTGTGATTTCAGCTCCGTGATGTCGTCCTTGATGGATGCAAAAAGTTCAATCAGGAAGGCCTTCGTGACTGGGCCTTCCCCGTCGTCCTTTACAGGGGATTTGCTAGAGCCGGGGGCCGATCCGGATGGACCTTTCCCAGGGCCGTCCTTCCCAGTCCTATTCATGCTGTTCCTCGTCGCCATGAGGAGCCTCGGCCAGCCCCCTCACACTTCGCGGTCACCAGGAGCGTCCCGAGATATCAAGCCGCGCTCCCTCGCACCCTCCGAGATCTCCGCTCTGCCTTCACCGGGAGGCCGGGGCAATCGGAAGAGAGCAATCGCCGTGGACTCTTAATGTCCGTTGGTTCACCCCCGGGTTATAAGGGGTAGGGAAGGATCAGCACCTCTTCTCCTCTCGGCCGTCTGCGCTGTCCAGTAGCCGCCAGACAGGTCGGCGCCTCCTCGCCACCTCCATCCGGGCGACGTCAGCCAGATGAACCACAGGGGTGCAGATGAAGTTCGTGATGGCCCCAATCGGGGGGGTCCCGCAGCGCGATCGCACCACACCGCAACTCGCTGTGACCCAGGGTCCCCCGGGCTACAAGCCGATACACTCCAGGCGATGTAATGCAGGCCGCACCAGCGCACGTGCGTCACTCCCTCGACACCTCGGCTAAGTCCGCCGTTCTAGGTCTTAGCTCGTCGGGAAACGGCTCAAACGCATTCAGGGCACCTTAGTAACCCCAAGAAAGTCGATTCCGGATCTGAGATCGCCCCAGTACAGCTACACAAGGCTATGAAGGGCTCGGGGTGCCGGAGGAGCTCGCAGGCACGTCTCACTCCGTCGCCATCTTGGCCACGCCCCCCGGGGCTTCAAATTTTAATTGATACATGTTTATGCTTTTGTAGATCTAGGGGCCTGGAATTAAACGTAAACCAAATATATGATGATTGGTAAGGAATCAAGTAAAAATTCAAACAGTCATGTCGGCAGTGAGATTTTAGAAAGGGTACCTAATTTTGATTATTCATGGGTTAGATTTATGAAGATCTTCAAGTGGTCTGTCAGGACAACTGAATAAGAGTACTCTTGTAGTTGAGCATATATCCAATGTCATTATTAGATTGTGCAAGCACACACTTTCACCAGCTCTGGAAAGTTCTCGTGCAAAGGCTCAAGGTGCGGTGCTGAGATCTGGGGTTGTGCTGACACTCATTCTCTAACCTTAGCTGAAAACATCTTTTGGGACCGTGAGCTAGTTGGGACAGAACGTTGCTTTCTGTCCCAGCTAGCTCACCCCTTAACCCATTATATTTTGATGTGGGACTAAAAGAATTGCAGATTTGGCTATATTAAAAATGTTAGTGTGCTGTGTCAGTCTTTGGACCACACCTGAGTTAAGAGATTACAAAGATTCTCTTATAGATCTATTAAAAGCTACATGAGGTACATTTGTTTGTGTTTGGTTGGGCCAACTACAGTCTGTAAAGCAGTCCATAGTGTCTTAAAAGTATGCTAATTAGCTCAAAAGGCCCCCTGACCAATTTATTTTTAGACTTGAAACCCTCTCCGTATTTTGAGAAATTCCTAGATTTAATATCTTCTCCTTTAGCCAATAGTCTGTATATACGCTTTCGCCTTGGGAACCTCCATTAAGATGGTTTAATCACAAATGGTGGCAGGAACCAGATTCTACCATCTGTCCAGCGTACGGTTCGAGCGATGAGCATGAAATACCCATAGTTTGTTTGTCCGGCGTCTTACAATTTCCGCTGCAAATTGATTTTGCCCAATTTGTCGAGACATGGGGACATCTAGACACCAGGTAGCCGCTCCCAAAATTGTATTTGAAATGAGTAGGCTCCTACAGGCAATCTGATACACAAGAAGAAACATTTTTGAAGCAGTTGTGAAGTGCTTGTGCCCATTTCTTCTGTAACTTTTCCCTTTTTAAATTCAAATTGAGAGAATTTTAATGGGAAACTGTAATTGTACTTGTTAGCTTTTTGCGCATGACTGTTGACTGTAATTTGCACCAGCCTCCTTTTTTCCCCCTGTTCTACCCCACACTGTCTCGGTTGAACTGTTTAAAAAAACTTCTAGGATGCTGCTATCTATTTATTATCTCTATGAAATTTGAGATAGTGTTTTGCTTAATTATACTATAGATTAGGATAAACTGATAATGTACATTTGTTGTTTTTATGTTCCATTTTTACTGTGTGCGCCTACTTTGATGGTTTACGATAACCGAATAAAGTAAGATTACTACTACTGCTACCAAATCCAGTTTGTAGAGGACACAGGGAATGGGACTGCTTATTTCCCTGCCCACACCTATTGGTGCACACTACAGCGCTGCACTACAGTTTTAGTAGTTGGGGGAACTGTGGAATTGTTAGAAGTATGGCAAACAGGAACTGCTGAAAATGTAGGTGGGTTGCCACTGGGAACTTGACAATAATAACCGAGTCACCCCAAGAAACCCTCTCCTAACAGCTTTCTAAACTTGTGGGAGATCAGAAGAAGACTGGGCCTGCTGCTTGTGACCTTAGAGATGCCCAAAAGTGCTGGACCTACTCCCTCTGGTACCCAGGGCAAGGAAATGGACTCAAAGGGTCAGTGGGCTTGACCTCCTGTGTGGCTAGAAGGACATATGCTGCATGAACCTCTTTTCCTGAAATGGCCAATTGGCCGTACCAACTGGACCTGCACTGTACACTGCTGCTGGCCTCTGCTGCTGGCCTCTGCTGGGGTGAGTCCTTCCCCCTAAGTGCTGTCCCTGAGGTCCTGGGAACCTTAAAAGTGACACATGGGAGCTGCTCCAGCAACCCTCAAGTAGAGCTTGCAGTAAAGATGTCTGATTTTGATGCACCTTCTTCAGGTACTGCTTCAGACTTGTCCTGGTAGAGTATTTTGGGATATATATGTATACATACATACATACACACTCCGAAGGTAAAGTCTTTCTCTGGGACAAATCCACTTGTATGGTATTTGTATATCGCTTAATACCCAGGACCAGGTAGTGAAGTGCTGTACAGCGAATAGCATCTTACTCCGTAACTTAAGGTTAATGATTAATCCAGTGGTTAAATGTTTATTGCGATTAGTCATGCTCTCAAGAAAAAACATTGTATGCATTTACTCCAGTTACTTTGCAATGGATTACTTTAATATCGGTTATGCAAGATCATCAGTGAGGACGATGTGGTTTAAGATGAATTGTTGATGAGATAGGCTGGCGGAGAATTGGGTAATGTTAGGTTGTGGAAATATGGTTTTAAAGCAGGAGAGACTTTGATCTATGAAATGAGGTGTGAGCCTTTTGCAGAATTAAAATGAGAGATTAAGGGAGACAGACATGAGACTGAGAGAATACTGTTCTCAGAAATGAAAAGCATGGGGAGGATGGGCCAGCTTTCCGAGATAGCAAGCATTCAAAGGTCGCTAGCTGTAGAAAGCAGTCTGGGGGTGTAAGCTGTAAAAAGATAAACACTATACACAGTGCTCCATATGGTGGGGTAGACTGCTTAAAACATGCACGTTTAAGTGTACACATCACTTAAACATTGAGTATAGCCTGCGCTGTGCCAACCATAGGACAGCCCTTCTAAACAGTCTGGAGTATGGCAACCTTGGGTACAGGGTGTGTAAGCTGCTCAAGAGAAGTAGGCACTGAAAACCGAAAACGCCCCGATTAATATTTGTCCTCACTATTCTATATTAAAGGTTTTAATTTAAACTTTTTTTAAATAATAATTATTTTTTTTAACAGATTCTATTTGTCACAGGTCTCATACATTGCATAGCTCCGTGAGCCGGAGACTGCTGCACACATCAATGCAGTAACAATAATGCCATTGACTTTTATACCAAAAAACAATCCCCCACCCCGCCACCCCCCGATTGCGTATATGCCATTCCAACTAAAGGATTACATGACCAATGTGGTACACTGAGTCCGTCCAGCACCCTACAAATCACTATCTCCATTCCAATTCAGACAGGTACAAGAGAGGCCTCCTCCGGCGGCGGGTCAAGCTCCAGCCCCCGATAGTCCGCCCACCTTTTCCAGATCTTAAAATGCTTACGGGGGCATCCCCTGGCAATAAAAATCGAGATCTCAAGCCCCATGCAAAAGTCCATCCCAGATTACGCTCCCAAGCCAACACCTCAGACAGACAGGAGAACACCCCCCTCCAAAATTTATGCAGCTCAAGACAGTCCCAGACTGTGTGTAAAAGTGTGCCCTCATGTGTCCCACACCGGAGACACTCTGGGGAGCCTATCATTCCTGCCCTCCACAGTCGCACTCTGGTAAAATACACACAATGTAGGTATTTAAATTGTACTAGCCGCAAGCGTGTGGATATGGCTGCCCCACGCGGACTTCCCAGAGCCTCTGCACAGTCCTCTTCCTCCAGATCGCCCACATCCCCTTCCCATGCCGCCCGGAACCGCTGTAGATCAGTGGAGCAATAATGGACCAGCGTCTGGTATATGCGAGAGATCTTGCGGTCTGGCAGTGCCCCCATAAACACCTTCGCCTCTATTGGACTGAATTTGGGAAGGGACTTCAGACCCACCAGATGAGGTGTCAGCGCGTGTCTAAACTGCAAGTACTTGAAGAATTGGGACCACGGCATCCCATACTCATCTCTTAGCTCTTGAAAGGATTTAAGTGTCAGGTCTGCCATCACGTCTCCTAGGGACGATATTCCTATAGAGTCCCAATCCTGGAAACCCTGCAGTGCCTCCAGCTGAGGCAACCGCCCGTTACCCCAAAGAGGCGTCTCCCGGGTCAAAACATTCCACCACCCCATCCTATGCAGAGTCCCCGCCAGACCTGAAATACCACCTGCGTGGCCGAGGGAAGGCACCGTCGCAATGGCGTGGAGTACAGCAGCGTGTGTAATGACCCTAGTACCCATCAAGTGTCGCTCTACCGCATATGCCGGATCTCCTCTATCTCTGTACCACCACTCGTTAAGCACCAGCAAGTGTGCCGCCTGATAATAGCAAAGAACATCTGACGTCGCAAGCCCCCCGGTGTATGTGGAGAGGAAACGCGTGCGCAGGGCTACCCGGACTCATCCATTAAAATCGTGGTGTATTGCTGCCGGGCCAGTATTAACTGTCTCCTCGCTGGACCTCCACCTGCTTCCCGACCCCCTGCGATCTAACGCCTCTATATCAGCCTCCCGGCGCACCAAGTCCCGTTGCCGCTCCTTCCTCGCCGCCACGCACCAAGAGATATCAATACCCCGCAACTCTGTTTCAAAGCCTCCCAAAGAGTCGCAGGAGAGTCCACGGACCCAACATTAGTCACAAGATAGTCCGCTATTGCCTTAGTCAGGTGTTCCCTGTACTCCTCCCCCTGGAGGCGCCACCCCGACATTCGCCACAGAAGCGGCTGCCGTCCCGGACCTATCTGGATCCTAAGTGCTACATGCGAATGGTTGGATAGGGCTCTAGGGAGTATAGCAGTCGACCTTATCCTGTAGGTGAGCCCCCTGGGAACAAAGATATAATCCAGCCTGGAAAAAGAATCCTGCACTGCGGAGAAATAAGTGTATTTCCTGCGAGGTCCATTCATGTGCCTCCACACATCCACCCAGTCAAGGAATGGAGTTTGGTAGATGAGCCTCCCACCATAGGAACCTCCTCTGTCAAGCCCAAGCTCCATCACATCGTTCCAGTCCCCTCCCACTATGGACAAGGTATCCGGCATGGCCCCCCATAGCGTCAGGAGCCGTTCCACCAAAGGCCACTGTAGTGGCGGTGGAGCACATACACTACTGATCGTCAATACATCGCCTCCAATCCTGCCCTGTATGATGATATATCTACCATGTGCATCCAACCAGAGCTTCTCATGTGTGTAGGGGACCCTATGATGTATCAGAATTGCGACACCCCGCAATCCCCTTGTGAACCCGGAGGGGTAAACCTGGTTAAACCCGAACCGCTGCAAACATATAGCCTTTGTGCCTATTAGGTGTGTTTCCTGAAAGCAGAAGCAGAATTCTATAAAGGAATGGATGTCCAACAACTACCTGATGCTTAACGCCGGAAAGACGGAGATAATGCGGTTTGGAAACGCACACAAACACTGGTCAGACGAATGGTGGCCACTGACAATGGGTCCCTGTCCTACCCCCAAAAATTCTGTACGGAATCTGGGAGTCACCATCGACAATAAACTGTCTATGGCGGACCACGTCAACAAAGTAGTACATACCAGTTTTGGACTGATTCGCAGTCTTAGGAAGATCTTTAAGTGGATCCCTCTACCATCCCGCATGCCTTTGATCCAGGGCTTAATCATAAGCCGTCTAGACTACAGCAATGCATTACTTGCTTCCATCAATGAAAGTCTCTTAACAAAACTTCAGACCCTGCAAAATACAGCTGCCAGGATGGTTCTTAATCTCCCTCCTCACACTTCATCGGCCCCCTGTCTCCGAATACTTCACTGGCTTCCCATAAAAACACTTATCAATTTTAAACTCTGTTGCTTAGTTCATAAAACTATCAATGGCAAAGGGCCTAAATATCCGGGAAAAAAACTCAATGAATACTGCCCGACCCGAACCCTCCGCTCCTCGCATAAGCACCTCCTAACTGTCCCGAAAGTCTGCATAGTTAGAAATGGCGACAGATGTTTTTCTAAAAAGGCCCAGAAATATGGAACACACTACCCCTGCAGCTTAGAACAGAATCCAATCATAACATATTCCGAAGAAACTTAAAAACTTGGCTTTTTTTAGATCTACCCACCTCTGTCTTCTCACTGAATCTCTGCAAGCGCTATGAGACCTACTGGTGATTTATGCGCTATACAAATTCAATTTCAAATTCAGAAGCACGTCAGCCCCAGCTCTCTTAGCATAGCGCAGAATGGCCACTCTCTTCACTTTATCCAGCGCCCCGCGCACATTCCAACTAATAACGCGCAATGAACCAGGGGCTACCCGCCCTCCTCCCTCTGTGTCAGACATGATGAAGAGTCCCTGTCCCCCCTCTGGTGCCTCCCTTTCTCAGCGCACATGAACCTAGGCAAACAGCACAAATACGCAATCAAAAACCCCCTAAATTCCCTGCCACCCCAGTCCCCCCCCAACCCCCCCCCCCCCCCCCCCCCCCCCCCCCCACCCCGTACCTCCCAAACATGGAAGTACCTGTCGCGGTTGGATCATGGCCAAGTCCCCAACCGGGGGATAAACTCCACCCCTCCAATGGATCCCCAAGGAAATACCCACAACTGTTGAGGGGGTGGGGGGCGATGGCCCACCCTGTCCCGTTCCGTCCATGACTACTTGAGCGGGACCAAGCCTTAAGTTCGAACAGGCCTATCTGAACGCCTAGGCAGGAAGGTTACAAAGTTATTTTTCCAACCGCTGTTTCTCCGGCGACGTGCCCTTTTGGCGGAGAGCAGAGCGGGACCCCCTACTTCCTCCCTTCTGGCCCCGGGACACCCCACGGGCCGCATCACTTGACGAAGATTCTGAGTCCATGTCCGGTGGCATGTGGGATCGCACTCGCACAGTTTCATCCGTCCATTTAAAGACTTCTTCCGGAGAATCAAAGAACATCGTGCAGGACCGATAGATAACCCTCAACCGAGCAGGGTACAGCAGCGCATATTTGAGCTTAAGGTCCCGAAGACGCGCCTTGGCCGCCAGGAAAGATTGTCGCTGCTGCTGCACCATGCGTGTGTAATCTGGAAAAATAAGTATAGAGGCATTGTCAAAGGTGAGGGAGGACTTAGCTCTGGTCTGCCGCAGGATAGTGTCCCGGTCCATATAGTTCAGGAATTTGGCGATGATTGGCTGTGGACGGGCTCCCGGGGAAGGTTTCTGCGTAAGGGCGCGGTGGGCCCGATCTATAACAAAGCAGCGTGAATGCACAACCCGAGGGCAGCCACCGGGTCAAGAAGCGCTCCACGCTGTCCCCTTCGCATCCCTCCGGAAATCCCACGAAGCGCAGGTTGTTCTGTCTGGCTCGCCCCTCCGCATCCTCGACCCGCAGGGCCAGACCCTTTTGTATCTTTTCCATAACCGCGACTTTCTTCTTTAGGGTTGTGACTTCGTCCTCCACCTCAGAGATGCGGGTCTCGGTTTCAGTAATGCGCTCTACTGCATTCCGCAGGTCTTGTCGCAACAGGGTGACATCGGACCCCACGGCCCGATCATGGCGTCCAGCATGTCTCGGGATTGGGTAATGGCCGCCATGAGCGCCGCGTTATCAGGGACCTGGCTCTGCGATCCTGCAGTCCAGACAGCGGCCCCCGCACCAGTGTATTTGTCAAGAGTGCCCTGTTTGGCGTTGCCACTACTTCCTTTATCACGGGTCATCCTGAAGTATCGCGCTCAGTCTAGTGCAGGGGTCACCAGCCCGGCGGGCCAACCGTACACAGCAACACAAGGATCAAACAATGCGGCTACCAGATCAGCAATTTCCACCTCGTGGACCCCGATGTGACTGTGACTGTGGCTGTCTCGAGGATCCCAGGCCACTGGAGGAGCAACCCCACCTCCCTGCCGGGGGGCCACACCCCTCCTGCCTGCTCCGTGGCCCCCACCGACTCACACAGTTGGCCCTTCATAGTACCGCTGCAGGGTCGCCACCTCCCAGGAGATACCACCAGGACCAGGTTGCACACACCACAGTATTATGTCCCTGCGGCTCCAGCTTCCGCCGCCACTGTGGACCGAATTGACCTCTGAGCTCACCGGGTCCAAGGTCACTGCTGCCTTAAAGGATCTTCTTCTGGGAACCCAATGGCCGCCGCGTCCCTCAAGGCCTCCCGGCCCAGGATAGCTGTCCTAGCCGGCTGGCTGCACCCAAGCCGCCCTTCTGTGTGCCTCCAGGCGGCGTCACTCGACTCCCTCAATGCCACTCTTGCAGGGGAGGAGCGGGCCACCTCCTACGTCGGGTAATGGGGACTCACCGCCGTCGGCCCAGAATGACAAAGATGGCCGCTGCGTCCCACAGGGCTGCCCGACCCTAAATACAGTCTCTGCTGGCTGGCCACACCAAATCCGCCTGTCCTAGGGCTCACCGGCAGCGTCGCTCAACTCCCTGCGGTTAAATTTTATGTTTTTACTCATTTAAATGAGTTATTTGACATTGGCTGAAAGCGTCTCGTCAATGCGCACACATATAATAAACTAGTTTTGTTATCAATTCCCATTCTAGGGTGTTTTTGCTGCACAGCAAAGTAACGCTGATATGAAAGAGACTTACAGTTAGCATCACAGATGTATGTTGTACATGTGTGTGTATGTGATCAGTGTAGTATATGCATTGTACGAATAAGGGAAGCAGACTAATTGAGGCTTGAGGGTTTCATTTTGAAAGCCTATGGCCTTTTCCTTGCACAAGATGGAGATTATTTTGTTTTCCCAGATAATGAAATATTATTGCTGACAATCCTGAAGGAGGGAGGCGACCTAGCCACTGAAGTAGGGACAACGGAGATAGGGCTCCTATGAAAATTCTATTAGGTCCTTTTGCTGAGAGAGTTCTTGAATAACCTTCCTGTAGCACTGCCAATTAGATGGGTGAGCTGAAGGTATGTTGTCTGGAGATATTAACTTTGCTGGAGCACTAATCTACCGCCCCACCAGATCCGCTTAGACAGTTTGTACATTCTCTACCCTCGGCTGTTGCAGACCTAGCCTCCACCTCTGCCAATTATACATTACTGGGCGACCTTAACATGCCCTTTGAGGATACTGGTGATCATACGGCCCAAGAGCTTATCGCCGATCTGTCCGCTCTGCAGTTGTCGCAGCTTGTCCGATCCTCTACACATATGAAAGGGCACCTGCTGGACCCCATATTTAGTAATTGCCCCGATTTAGAGGCAGAACACCCTATTGTGCTTCCGTGGACAGACCACTGCCTAGTCCCTTTAACCTGGTATACGCACAAACCCCCTGCTTTGATGCCAGGATCACGGAATGCTCGAAACTGGTCCAAACTTCCATTAGATAAATGGGCCGACGAGCTACAAGCCACTACACCATCTATTAATGCAGATCCCGTGTTAGCCAACGAGGAATTTAACAACTGGATAACAAGAGCACTGAACACCATACTCCCATCCAAGACAACCCGGGCAAAGAGATCTAGGACCTCGGCTCCTTGGTATTCGGAGGAACTTAGGGATATTAAACGCAAGTGCAAAAGGCTAGAGAGGAAATGGCGTTTGGGCTATACTAACCCAGACAAAATTTTGTACAGGAAATCTATTAGGGACTACAAGACGGAAATAAAGAAAGCACAAACCCAGTACTATTCACAAAAGATTTCTGAAGCCAGCTCTAATTCCAAGGAGATCTATCAGATTGTAAAATGCCTCACTAAACTCCCCCAGCCCCATGTAAATAGTGTCGACCTACAAGTCAGATGTAACGAGCTAGCCGATTTCTTTTATAACAAAGTGGATCTTATCTATTCATCCTTCCCAACCATTCTCCCAAATGCCTCAGCTGACATCCTGGAGCATTTCAAGCAGGATATAACAGACAAATTGTCACCTGTGCTGGATGAGTTTCCTTTGCTAAACTTGGACCTTCTGGCGCAGGTCAAATCGGGCTCTCCTGGTGACCCCGCTCCTCCGAGCTCCTTAAAGGCAGTTAATCACATTATCCTTCCTGTTATGTTGAAGGTACTTAATGCCTCAATTTCCACCAACACGGTTCCACCAGCATGGAAACAGGCAAGGGTGAGGGCACTCGTGAAGAAACCTAACATGGACATGAATAATTTTAACAACTACCGTCCCATTTCCCTGCTTCCCTGGATCAGCAAGATACTGGAAAAATATATTAACCTTTTAACTAATTTTCTAGGAAATCATCAACTGCTTGACCCGTCACAATCCGGTTTTCGCCCCAAAATCATGAGATCTTATTGCAGCGTCTCGGATCGGGATCCAAGGGGGAGCGTTGAAATGGCTCAGGTCATTCTTGTCCAATAGAACTTTCCAGGTTTTTGAGGAAAATACCATCTCCACCAGCAGACCGTTAAGCTGTGGAGTCCCGCAGGGCTTCTCGCTCAGCCCGACGTTTTTTAATGTCTATACGAGACCACTGGCAGGTATCGTCCGCCCATATGGTATTAAGATCGTTACCTACGCGGACGATACCCAGTTGGTGGTCTCTCTGACGCGGGCTGAGGACCCTACGGCCACGGTAGATTTGGCTGGCTGGCTGAGCAAAGTGAACAGCTGGATGACCCTGTCTTGTCTTAAACTCAATGGGGACAAGACAGAGGTTATGATGCTGGGACGCTCGGCCCCGTCCTCGCTGAGCTCTATCTGGCCGGCCTGCCTGGGTCCCCCCCAGTCCCAAAGGATGCCATTAAGAGCTTGGGCATTTGGTTGGACAGGTCCCTAACACTAGACCACCAGGCTGTTAAGTTGTCTGCTACCTGTTTCGGTATTATTAGAATGCTGAGGATGATTCTCCCCCAGTTACCTTTCCAAGCAGAGCAAATTGTCGTACAGGGACGGATCCACTCTAGGCTGGACTTCAAAAATGCACTCTATTTGGGAGCTCCTGACTTCACATTGCGGAAATTACAAGTGATCCAAAATTGTGCAGTCCGGACCCTACTTCAAATTCCTCGTAGGTCCTCCGCTAAACCTGGATTAACAAGATTGCACTGGCTTCCTGTTGGAGACAGGATTACTTTTAAATCCCTTTGTATCGCCCACCAGTCATTCTGGGCAACTGGCCCTCTGATCAATCGTCCCCTAATCACCCCATACCTCCCTAGCAGACAGTTGCGCTCAGCTAGCGGTTTCCGTGCTACGGTGCCCAAAGTCAACCGGGCTAGATCAGGAGGCCGTTCTTTTACCCTGAATGCCACTAAGCTGTGGAACAGCCTACCCCTTCAATTAAGGTCTAATCCATATCTGACCTCCTTCAGGAAGCATCTGAAAACTTTTCTGTTCAATAAATAAACTCTCCTCTCTCTCTGTGTCAATTGGTCCGCTGCTTAGATCATCTTGCAATCTCAGAGCTTGGGCGCCTCCGGGTATCTATTTCGCGCTTTACAAACGCATTTTCATTTCATGGGTCCTTTAAGTGAGAACAGCCTTTGCCTCTTTCCTGATCACTGTCTTCTTGGCTGTTCATTGCCAGGAGAATATAGTTCACACCTCTTTGTGCCTGTTTTGGGTGTGCTGCAGGCTGGAGACTACTCTGCTGTGAGGTCCATCACTCTGCACAAAGGCTGTGTCTGCATAGCAGCCTAGAGAGGTTCTTGAAATGAGAAGCCACTCAAAACCAGTTCTGCATGCAAGAGCACATTCTTGGTATATGTTTAAAACTCCAGAGAAAGGGCTGCTTATTTCACTCTGCCTCTTCATAAACAATGTTATTCAGAAGGCTGTGATTTATGTTGCACAGTCTTAGGCTATACAACTCAATTTCCATCACAGTCGGCCTAAAGTTGAGCCTAGGTCCCAGTTCCTATAGATTTCTACAGCTTCTATTGACTGCCACTAATGTTTTAGTGCTGTTTGGAATTATTTTTACTTCAAGCTTTAAAAATGCATATCTCCGGTTCCCCTTATTGAATTTCAGTGTTTTTGTTAAATTTAATCTTTTTTTCTAATTCTGTTTGATATATGTATTGATTGTCATTTTGAGGTCATTATTGTTTCGGCACTGCATAAATGCTTTACACATTGCCCTAAGTTAAGCCAGCCTGCCTGCACTGCGTCATTGCTACAAGGCGGTTGACCTCTGATTGATTTCATGACTGTGGTGTTCACTCTGACAAGTTAGTTATATTATTCCTTGAGACGTGCAACTAGGCTACCCAAATAATAATCCACTTTCTTACAATATTGCCAAACAGACCACACATTTATCAACTCTGATAAGAACAAAAAATTATAGGATAGGAACAAATGATACACTTACGAGTGGAACGCAACTCTTAATGGATTTCAGAAACATTGTCTTAGAAATCTTGAGCTGCTGATATTTTTTCTTTTTCCAAAGACTTACTCACAAAGCAGTGGCTATACCCCTGGCTTGCTTGGAGTGTTTCCTAGCTCATGGGAAACCATTGATCTCTTCCTCCACCGTTCTATTACACAATGCCATCTATAGTGCTCAGTGTCTGAAAATACACTGTGTTCATAGTATCGAAAGCCCCATTATAAAAAGCTGGCATTCCAGTGCTATGACATATCTATTACTGGCATCCTGCCCTCCGTGAGGGTTTTCCCGGTGGCAAAAAGGTACCTCTGCAGCTCCATAATATGGAGAATGAAAAATTTCCTAGCTATCGTAACGGAAAGTTTCAATTCTGTTAAGGACTCTGAGGCGAGGATTATGCTTTCTTTCCTCACTTTATTGGATAGCAGCGAAGATATACAACCAAAGACTACATTTCCCATGGAACAAAGGGAACATGTAGTCCAACAAGTATAAGAAAAAACCACTTGGCAACAACCAATCGTAAGTGTCCTCAATGTCCAATCAGGGCCCAGATAGCCGAACATAGTCCTTCAACAGTGTCCTCTCCTGCTCTTTCTTCGCTGCTATGCAGCAAGATAAGTACCTTATCTTGCTGCGTAGCAAGTATCCTCAAATGTGGATACAGTAGTATTAATGGTGTAACATATTTGATCCGGTTTCAAGGGCTGGAAAAGGGAAAAGCAAGCCAGTGACAAACTGTACTGCTTAGAAACATTTAATTTGTTTGACTGTTAATATCCTTGAATTCAATTAATTCATTGGGTTGAACACAACAATCCATACCAAGTAATATTTGTGACTAGATGGAGTAATGCAGGAACGTGCTGCTTACCTGTAAGCCAAGTGAGAAAGCGGCCTCTATAAAGCAGCACAATGAAGTGTTTGGACTCCCAGGCACCTGACCACTAGTTGGCAATGATAACAGAAGCCGCTGCTGAGAACTAGTACCTCAGTGTTTTGTGGTCTCCACCTATGGGTCTTTTCCTGCAAGCCTAGATGGCCAACTCTTATAGACCTAGCTGAGTGATATCTAAACTATGCATAGAGTGGAGTCTAAGGGACCTTTTCTTTTTCCAAGACCTGTCCAAGCAAACCTGTTTCTCTCCAGGGAAGAGTGAGTTGCGAATGACATGGGTCAGATTCTCAAATAAGGTAGAAGCAATGATGGACTCCTTTAAAATTCTCGCAAAGGAATATGGTTAAGGAGGGGGGTGGGAAACTGGGACCGGTAGGAAGCAGTCAGGAATCTAGGGAGAGTACAATGTACTTTGAAAAGTTGAACCAGGGCAAAACGCCGAAAGGAGGGCAAAAGCAGGAACTTTGGCATGTCTGCCATGATAGGCCAGGCTGATCTTTAGCTGCTTCCATAGGTTTCTATTCACTATCCAAAATCCGCATGGCCAAGTATCTCCAGTGCTGATAAGCAAAGTATTCCGAATTCTAACCTGGTGATTGAGAGGCAGAACAGAAAAGGATACCTTAATTATGATACTGCACACCTGGACCAAAAGGGCTAGGAGAATGTGGAGGTTAGATAATCTGAGGAAATAAACGTAGGCTACCTGAAATTTATAATCTCAAGGAATTTGACCAGGGATGATGGATCATATTAAATTATTACATTAGAAGATTGTCCAAATTTTATTCCCCTTTTCTGTGCCACCTCCTCCCTCCTTTCTACTTTCCTCTTAACATGGATGTTATGGATGTGATTGTCAATGCAAGGCCTAATAATTCTAGAAAATGACAATATTTGAGATCTAATATATCATTAACTGGTGGTTGTTGGATGGTTATAAAATATCGGTGGTGTTTAGAGGTTTTCTACTTCTTTCCATAAATTTAAAAATATTTGTTTATTCTTTTGAAATTGATTAATTAATGTTCCAAATGCAAGTCACCAGAGCGCCTAAAATTATGGAGAAAATTGTAGTGGCACAACTAAAGTGCTTGATGTAATGTTAGTATAGCTTGTTATCTAGCTAGGCTGGTCTTTCTGTGATTATTACCCGCCTTTGACCCTTAAGATTATCGAGCTAATCCGAATTGGTGGAGGTTCTTTGCAGATGTTCCTGAGCAAGAAGTAGGATGACTTTGACCTTTAATAAAGTAAAACATAATAAAAAGTATTCTTTTAGGCTTGAGGGGTAATGCACAGAATCGGCTAAAGGTTATTTGTATTCAATAATGGGATGTCTGTGTAGACTTTTATGTGAATGGGTGGGTGTGCTGAAGGGCAAACCTTTTTCTGCATTGGGTTGGCAGACGCTAAATGGGCACTCTTCTAAAATGTAGCTGTTGCACTAGGTTAGTTCATTTCTTAGACTTAATTTTCCTTGACCCCTGCAGGTACCATTTCACCTACTGCCCCTAAAATGGCCCCTCTATCCTGAGTTGTGGCCTCCTACAATGATCTCCCCTGTGTCTTGCTTAAGACACTTGGTGCAGGCTAACGTGAGGGAGTAGGAAGTGGGGGAGGGGTGTTGACTGTTCTGACTGTCTTGCATTTTACATGTTACATTTAGGATAATTTAATACAATTTTCTGCCATGACCCTTTTTTGCAATAAGGATAAGTAAATGTGTTACGCATACAAAGGCAGGCTTAATTGGAGGGCCGTGGCTGGAGTTGGAATAATGTTGCAGCTAAAAGTTGAATCTGTTACATATGAGGATCCTAGGTACTTTCCCATTTGTTAAGCTCCTACTGAAATCATACTTCCTGTAGTTTCTTTCGAATAGGCGTTTGCTTGATATGGCATGCCACAAACTTCCTCCAAGGAAGCTATTCTACAGTGGATTAGTTGTCATGTGAAATATAGCTTTATTATCGACATATTGGGAGCATGTATTTCTTCCAAAGGAGTTTTAACTATTAAAAATGTCAGACTTTCCATGTCTAGTTTTAAGACAAGATCTTTGATCTGTTAATACCAATAAGATTAATTCCAAGGTAATTTACCTTTTTGGGTTGATTTATGCAGTGACGGAAGAGACAGGATGCAGTTGATCCTGATTTGAGTTAGTGCCTCCAAAGAAAATGGAGGATGCACCTCTTAGCTGCTGTCCTCTGCTCCCTCCCACATATTCTGTTAAATGCTTGAAACCTCATGTAGCAGATAATGTTTTTCGTTTAAGATTAGTGGGAAACTGATACACGTACAGTCTGATTTAAACTGATTTCTGGATGGGGTCCACAGTTTCTTTCGTCGCTGAAGTACATTCCTCACAGTTTATGTAAGGACTCAAGAAAGGGGATACAACGTCCTAGAAGGCCACAGTGATTACAGGAATGGGCAGAGGAGATGGTCATTTTCTTGGTCAGCACACTGTATATTGATTTATATATCACTGCTGCATGGGACACGCCCAGACCCAGTGCGGGCCAGTCTTTGACCCGAATACGCTGGGCTGAGCCACCCCATTAGGTCTCATCACACAGGACTTACTACACTGAACTGGCGAAGTATTGATTTTTATTTCCCAAGTTAATGGAAACTCCCAAATGTTCACATTTTAAGCAAACTTTTCAAATATAGCTTTATTACAGTCTACATTTATTTCAGAAGCATGTAGGCTGGGGTCTTATATTTGATGGCTAAAGGCCTCATGTTTGTTTTACATCTAATTGCCAAGGCAGCACCAGTGTGTGGCTGGCGGGAGGGTGGGGGGGGGGGTGGTGGTGTATGGGTTTCAAACATACCCCAGCCCTTCCCCACCCCCCTCTTTCCGTTTGCCTACTAAACTGCTAATAATGGGGCATTCACATTCCTCTGTGTATGTCGCGAGAAGGTGAGAATGGATCCAGAGTGCCTCTCTGCGCCACACTAATCCACTCCACTCACCCATCTCAGCCACTTCCACATCCGCTGGTGTATCCTCACTGTAAGACTTCAGCACTGCTTATGCTATAATCCCACAGGAGAGTAAGTGTCCTAAACCCTGTCATCCCTACGGGTGTGCCTCATGTGTTCCTACTCCTCTCTACCCCATTCGAGTAAATCCCTGCATCAGTCGTCCTGTTTAGGGGGTTTAGGGCTATTCCTGCTCATTGTTATATGCCTTTTGGCAACTATTAACCCTAACATTATAAAACAGAGGCTCAATTTCTTCTTTGGGTTATTGGGAAGGAGGCCCAGCACACACTGTTTAATTGGACGAGTCAAATTCCATCCGATCACCCCTTGAAGATGGCGTAGTAGCCCTGTCCAGTATAACATGATAACCAGGCATTGCCACACCATATGCCCCGCATCTAGGACAGCCTGGTGATCTGGAGGGGTAGATTTGTGTAGCCTCCTAGGTGAGAGATATGTAATTTGCACCTTGGTAAATTGAATTAAGTTAAACCATGCGCTAATGGAGACCCTTCATACGGTTGCATGTATTTTTGTCCAATCTTAAGACTCACAAGGTCTCTCAACTATTGCGCTACCAGATTGCCTCCAAAATGGACCGCAGAGCACGTAGTCGTATGTGCACTGAACTAATGCCCCCTGCCATCGAAAGAAGTGTCACTAAAATCTGTGTAGGCTCAGGGAATGACGTCCAGAGCTTTCGGGCCGTGGCTGCTGTTTTGGCTTGTTGGAGAGATTGACCTCTCCCCACATCAAATATCTCCATCGCATCAGACATGGGTACAAAGCGATTCGCTTGATACTAATCCGACAGAATAATACAAACCTCCCTCCTGCCTCCGGTCCACTACTATTGTTTGGGCCATCTGCTTAAAAGGGTGCACAATCCATATATCATATTCAAGTTCATATAGTGCTCTACCAATTACCCACCGCTTTCTTCCATAACTGGCCCATGTGAAGAATCGGATGAAGAAATATCTCAGGAATGACTCTGTGTCGGCAACAACCCCAGCTGATGACCATCGTGTGTGCCATCTAATAAGGCCCTCGCCCAAATTTATTCCCCATCCAGCAATGGATAGTAGGGTGTAGATGTGCCACTAAGTGATAAGTTCCAGATCAAGGACCTCCATGCCCCGTTCTCTCTTGACGGTTCTAAGGCTTATCCTGCTGCGCTTACCAGCCCAAAAAGCTCCGCCCAGCAAGCGGTTAAGCTCCAGTAACACCTTCTTCGGTATCTCCCACATAGCTCCCTGCAGCACATATAAACATCAAGGTAGAACCACCATCTTTGTGAGTGATATTTTCCCCATCATGGACAATTTCAGTATGTTCCAGAATGCTATAGAGGGGCGCAGATTCTCAATCACCCACACCAGATATAAATCATAAGCCCGCTCTCCCCGGTTAAGTATATGTCTAATTATTTAACAATACCCATCTGCCATGGTATCCGGGAGAGTGATATGTCCCTTAATTGTCCCAAGAAGAAGAGGGCCAACTTTACTCTGTTAACTTTGAGTCCCGAGAATTCCCAGAATTCACGCATTGCATTAAGTAATGTGAGACTGGTTAGATCAGATCTGTGAAAGTATATCCTGATGTCATCTTTGTATAGTTACACTTTTTGAGCCAAGCTGCCTGCACGTGCCCCATAAATGTAGTGTCTTGTGGAGGCGACATGCCAGAGGCTCCTTCACCAATGCGAATATAATGGGGACAGGGGGCTTCCCCGTTTGGTGCCCCTTTGTAGAAGGATTTCAACTGAGACACATCTGCCTGTTCATACTTTTGCCATTTGGCAACCATGCAGAAGCTTTGCCCAGCGAATATAATTATGCCCCACCCTATCCAGGGCCTGCCAGATATAATCCCACCGCACTGAATCAAAAGCTTGTTAGGTGCCTAAAAAGGGCAGAGCATACTTGTCCTCTTCTAATACCCGGGCATGCATTACGGGTGTCTGGCTGCAATGTTTTTTTTCTTTCTTCAATATAAAAAAAAAATTATAATCTCTCATGGAACGCGGCATACTACCCTGGGTGCAGATGTCGCTCAACAGTGTAGAAATGTGTGGGAGCAGTTCCTGAAATGTTTTGTTAAAGTCTACGCCGGGTACGCTGCCCGAGCGCATGGTGGCCAGGGCTTCAATGATCTCATCTTGTTGTATAGGGCACATGAGGAATTCCCTGTCCGAGTCAGGGAGGAATGGCAGTTTTATGTGCTCTATATAATCCAGAATTTCCGCCGTCATCTCCCCACTTTTCGAGGAGTACAGCTCCGAGTAGTATTCTTTGAAGATGTCAGCAATTTCCGCCTCTTCTGTGGCGTTGCGTCCTTCAGTGTTTTTCATTTCGGCAACCAGCGGTTTACCCCTCCTACCTTTGATTACATTTGCCAGCACCGATCCCGGCCTTTCACCCGCTCCATACGTGCGGGCAGCAGCGTATTTGCCTAGGTGTTTTACCTCCCTGTCTGCTTTGTCGTGATATTCCACAACAAGTTGTTTAATCCTCTCTGCTGTATAGTCATCTGGTCGGTTCAGCTGCTGTGCCTCCAGATTTCGTAGCTGCCCCTCAAGGTCCGCCAGACGATTTCCTATCGCCTTCAGGAGACTAGAGTGTTTCGATATCGTCATACCGCGTATCCATACCTTGAACGCCTCCCACACCGTTTGGAAGTCTTCCACTGATCCCACATTCTTTTCGAAGTATAGATCAATCGCCTTTGCCAGTTCCCCGCGAAAGATTGGGTCCAAAAGCGAGTATGGTGGGAATCGCCACGTGTAGGGAGGAATTGTCTTAGTCGGGGTTTCCATCATCAACATTATGGGGGAGTGATCTGAAAGCGTGCGCGGCAACACTTTGCATTGTCTTATGTTGTGATGTGCATTCGATGTGGCGAACCAGTAATCTATACTAGTGTGCACTCCATGGTAGGCAGAGTAGTGTGTGTATCCTCCCGAAGTCGCATTTCTGCTCCTCCCCACATCCACCATGTCTAGCACGAGGAGGTAGGCTGCGAGCACCTGAGCCGCTGCCGAAGGCTTGCGGGACGGGCTGGTAGACCTGTCCAAATCTGGGTTCAGTGTCAGGTTGAAGTCTCCACCTCAGATTATATGTGGGGAGTCGTATGTGCTAATTTTCGCAGCTAACGATTCATAGAACCCTGGGTCGTCATAATTGGGGCCGTAAACGTTGACAACTGTCAAGTCCATTCCCAAGCCCTTACAGGACGCTTTGGCATATCTTCCATCCGGGTCAGCGCTCCGAGTATGTAACTGGATACGCGATCTCTGGTTTACCCAGGTAATGACCCCCCTGGCGTGAGTCTTGAACCCAGCTGTTGCTATCTTCCCCACTAGACTCCTGCTCCGTAACATCCTGCTGGTGGGTGGCAAGTGCGTTTCCTGAAGTAACGCTATGTCGATGTTATGTCTCCTCAGATAGCCCAGTACTTTCCCATAACTTTCTAAAATCGTTCAGTCCCCTGACGTTCCACGTGAGGGTGCGAATGGTGGCTGGCTGCGTTCTGTCCGGCTTTCCCGCTACATTAGATATCCTGTTGTAATTTTCTTAGCATGTGGCTCGCAGTGTCTCAAGAACACATCCAGCCTTGTGAGCAAACCTTTGAGGCCAATCTCGATGCAGACACATGTTATCGCGTAGTAAGCAATTCGTGAAGGTGCGTGCAAGGAACTCAGTGCGTACATACTCCAACAATAAAACATTCCTATTCCCTCAAATCCACCCCCCCCCCCCCCCCCCCCTCCCACAGCAGATCATCCCCAACTCGGCCTAGCATGAAAAGACCCCCCCCCCCCCCCCCCAAAGTTTCCCCGTTGAACCAGGTTGGTCCCCTTAGGAACCAGTAGTGCACACAGCGCTGGGGCGGAGGTCGCCAAAATAGAACAGATACCAATTGCTGGCTAACAGTTTACTCCATCTCGCTCCTGACACCATCACCCCGGATGTGTCTTTCAACAGAAGCTCATGTTCGTATATCTCCATATATAGTACACTAGACGCTACCCAAAAGCGTTTCTATTTCCCCACAGTTTTCAATCAGTCACCTCGCACGCCAGCAGTGTATAACTGACGGTATATGACCACCCAAATCTTAGGACGACCCGACCCCATTGGAGAAAAAATCATAAAAAGAAAAAAATGGTAGTGTTACCATCTCCCTGGGGTGCCAGTGCTCACACAGGTACCAAGAGTCTGCTCGCCTCTCACTGTTCGCCCATCCACTAGTTGTTAGTTGGGTCTCACTCCGATATAACCTCAGCTCGTTCCGCGCCAAGGTTGCAGACCTGGGTCCGTGCTGCTATTCTTGCTCATCCAGACAGCTGGTGGGTCCCAGCTCCTCCGCCTGTCTTCTGGGGCTGTTCCTTTGCTCCTTGGTCCACGTCTTTAGGGCCTTTTGGAGGTCTTTCAGGTCAGTGAAGAAGTGAGAGTGCCCCCGACGGTTAATCCTTAGCTTCGCTCGGTACAGCATTGCATAGTCCAGGCCTAAATCCCGAAGTTGCTGTTTGTAAGGGGCAAAGTGTTGTCGTTCCTCCTGAACCTTCGCTGTAAAGTCTGGGTATAATGAGATGGCCGCCCCCTCAAATTGCAGCTGACCCTTCTCTCTAGCCACTCGCAATGCTGTGTCTCTGTCCCTGTAGTTTAGGAGTTTAGCGATAATTGGCCTCTGGGGGGGTGGGGGGGGGGCGGGGACCCGGCGCGGGCGGGGACCCGGCGCGGGCGGGGACCCAGAGTGCGGTGCGCCCTCTCCACAATGAACATGGGCGAGAAGATATTGTCCCCTAGTAAGGTGGTCAGCAGTTTCTCTACGAATAGTTCCATCTTTCCTGTCTGCGTAGTCTCCGAAACTCCTGTGATGCGTATGTTGGAGTGCCTAGAACGGGCTTCCAAGTCCTCCGACCTATCCTGGATAACCTGTAGGATCTTGCCGATTTGTTTACGGTCTTTGTCCAACTCCTTTTGGCCTTCTACTTCCGTCAGGCGTCTTTCCGACATATCCAGCCGCTCCGCATGCTTGTCCACCCTTTCTGACATCCTGTCCATGCGGTAGGTAAGGGCGTCAAGCTTTATTCCTATAGACGCCATACTGTCTTGCAGGCCCTTCTCCATAGTGACCAGCAGCTCCTTGATGCCCGTGTATATCGAGTTGTTCTGACTCCTCTTTTGTTGTGTCTTTCCGGCTCCTGCGAATCTGGGGCCTTCGTTCGGCTCTGTTCAAATGGGAGTTTGGTTTGCATCTTGTCCCCTTTGCCCATGTTGCCGGGAAGTGCCGCAGGGGCCCCGCTCCTCACAATGCGTTTCAGGGGGCGCTGCACGCCAATGTGATACTTTCGCCCGAGACACACCTGGTCACCTCAGCCGGTCAACCAGATGGCTCCCCCTGTCCGCAAGCTGGGAAGGATCGGACAGGCCGCTGTGTAGGATGGTATGACGAGTCTGATAGTCCGGCGGGGCTTCCACACCCGAAGCTAGGGAGTGATTCTGCGCCACGTCGTCAGAGAGAGCAAGCAAGGGGCTGTCAGGCGTGCTGTCACCAAGAAGGGCCTAGTTTTCGAACTTTTTGTAGTCCGGGAGTGGACGGTTCGCACTCTCCTTTGGGTGTCTCGCCAACTCCACCGGGACAAATCTAGGCAAACCAGATCCAGGGCACACTCAGAACTCTCCTTTGCAGTGTTCTGCCCCAAGTATGGTGTAATGCCAGCTCTATATTTCTGTGCCTGTAGAGTAGGCAGTGGTCCAGTTAAAGCTTGCCTCCCAAATCTTCCTTAGGCCCCAGTGTGACCCAATCGCAGGAGCGTCGGCCGCATTAACTACGGCGTTTTTCAGCTTGCCGTCTGGGACAGGAGCCACCCACCCGGCCCGGCATCGCGCCAGGGAGAAAGCGCATAGGCCCCAGCAGCGCCCCAGGGCGCCCCAAGGTCGCCGAGGGTATCGGCACTTTAAGCCTATCTGTCCCCTTCAGAGTCCTCACCGCAGCTCCAGTACCTCCACAGTCAGTATCCTCGACCCGAATCCGGTCTATATGGGTCGCTTCTTGCAGCTCTCAGTGCCCGCCAAGTTTTCCCCGGGGGGTCTGCACTCCAACTCAGCAGCTAGCTCCTCTCTCTTCCCCAGGTCTCGTGGGCATCAGGTAGGGCTCCCCCACAGCGGTCACTGTCTTTGAAGGGCGCAGCGCTCTGCCGCCACAATCTCCGGGGTTCCCGGGCAGCCGGGGTCCCGATAATCCCGCCCAGCCGCGGCAGTTCCAGGCAGAGTCTCGCGCCGCACGCAGGACGACGCAAGCCGGATGGCTCGCCACGCTAGTCCGGGGATTTGCGGCCTGCGCAGCCAAGCGTGAGGTCTCCTCGTCTCACGGCCTCCGGCTGTCGGATCTCACCCGCACTTGCCCTCGACGGTACCAGCTGCTCCCGGGGGCCGTGCGCAGTCAGTGTGGGTTCGAAGGCTCCGTTATCTGTAGGATTTATGCCGGATTTTTGGGTGATGGTGCGGAGCTCTGCGCTCAAGCGTGCGCCATCGGCGCTGGCAAGCTCTGCCCCCCACGGCTGCGATGGTTTTGTAGTGTATTTCTGTGTGGTTTGAAGCCCAATTGGTCTGTGTGGACCAACTGGCAGAGATGCCGGAGCAACCTAGCTACCAGGGCGTGACTTAGGATCTTTAAATCTACATTCAGAAAAGAAAGAGACCGATAAGAACTTGCCTCTAAGGTGGGGTAGGTGTCCTTCCCCTGCTATTGTCTTGGAACAATAAATGCTTCATTCATGGAATCCGGGAACAACCGCCTCTCTAATGCCTCATTGTACACGTGTTTACAGGCAGTACATCAGTGTCTCAGCAAACGTTTTATAGAATTCTGCCGGGAGCCCATCTTCCCCCGGCAATTTGGCTTTTTTCAGCACTCTTATGGCTGTCAGCAATTCCTGCCATTACAACGGAGTCTCCCTCAAATCCTGGTCCCCCGAGAAAGGTGCAGCAAATACTCTAGAAGCCGTGAAAAAACGTCCTTGCAGGGCGTTGCTGTATATACTGCCCTTAAATGTGCCACAAAGACATCATTTATCACCTTCTGGGTAAATATCATATTTCTAACCCCCATATCACTTGGCGCCATAACCAGATGGATAATAATCTCTGACTGAATCAGACCTGCCAATAGGCGACCCGATTTGTCCCCCACTATATACCAGCACCTCCGTCCAGTATGGTGGATATGCTTCTCCAACTGATGTCATAATTCACACATCTTACGGCTGTCTATCCCAGACTCCTATCATGTTTGGGTTTTCGAATAGAAGTCTCTTCAATCTTTCCAATTCAGCTTCCTGACGCGTCAAGTCCCCCTCCAATGTACAACGTATGCCTATTGTAGTTGCCATGCATATTGTGGTTGCCACGCATAATCTCCTCCATACCACCTTCATGGCGTTCCATTCACTCGTCCTGTGCTATCCCAATTAAGTTCAAAATATTACGTTATGGCCTCTGACACTACCTCCTGGAATACCCGATCTGATAGGGCTTCCGAATTAAGCCTTCAAAATGGTACCCACGGAAGTTGTCGCTCCAAGTAATAGTGATGAGGAGTTGGGAATGATCGGAGATATATTGAGTGAAGCACTGTGCCTCCAAAACTCAATGTGTGGCGTTCGTATGAAAAAAAAGGAATCCATCGTACTCTGTGTGTTCCCTTCTGGGGTGTAACATGAATACTGTAGTGCAGTGATACTCAAAGTATAGCCCGGGGGATGCATCCTGAAGTTAACATATGGCCCGTAGTAATGCAGCTCTGGGCTGCTGTTTACTTGACTCCGCACTTATGATTTAAAAAATGTGAAATAAACAGGCAAGTATTTATTTAAAGGATAATTGATGTTAAAGAAACCAATTAACTAGGGAGTCCTGCTCTACTTAACTTTAGGAACACCTTTAATACATCTTGCAACAAAAATGTAAAAATATGATAGTCTCTTAAATTGTATTTCATTAACCTGCAGAACAGTTTCCCTTTAGATTCTACATCCGATTATTTCAGTACATTGACAATTTGTGTAGGTGATCGTTTTCAAACTTGAATTAGAAACCTTAATCGCTTCACACCGTGACAATGCCAATAGTGAAAAAAGAGGCAAGTCCGTTATGTGCTCTCTTTGGGTGGCCTCAGTTATTACGATAAATGATCAACATTATACTTTATTAAACACAGGAACAAGTTTTGTACAGCACACATCCTTAAGTCATGAATTTCGAGGTCCTCTTATATATGTTATGGAGAAAAAGGAGAGAAAATGAACTTAAACAATTGCCCAGATCACCCAATTTGGTAAAGTGGGGAAGCTGGAATTAATCCCAGGTTTTCTGGCTTCTCATTGTGCAATTTAGCCACTGGATGTGTATGCTTCACCTCCCCTACACCCACCAACCCCCCCCCCCCAATCGCAACCGCTGCTGCTGGCATCAATGTGACCCTCGGTCACATCATAGACCGATCTTTGTGGCTCCTGGGAAAATGCTTGCGAGTACCCATGCCCTAGAGATTGCAGATGGCGAGTTTGGCAGATGGTTGTATGACATTACAATGCATTCTTTTACCCTACATGCCATTACTACGCAAGTTGTTACGACTTGCTGTTGGGGTGCGCTGGAGTTTAGAATAGTATAATTTACTATTCCAAGTCCAGTCTGTGCAACAGTAGGGAAGGTGTTGGAGTTAAATCGAACACCTTATACCCCGCTACAGCAAGCCATTTAGTTGTGATGGCATGCGGGGTAAAAGCATGTGCTGTAATGCATGCTTTGTAACAGTTGTTTCCCTCGGCAGATATTAGCTAGCTCCAAACTTGCCTGCACCAACGCTGCTGTAATGCTCTTTTTAGTACCCTGACGCCGGGGGGGGGGAGGGGAGGTTGGGGGGGGGGGGGGAGGTTGGGGTGGTGTTCTACCAGGCCATCCGAGACACAATTAAAATCCCCTGCGATAAGGTCCTCTGCTGTTGGTGAACCCTGTGCTGCACCTCTCCACAAAACGCACCACAGTCTGTTGTGTGCGCACACATTAATAAGGCAAAGCTCGTGGGCATCCAACGTTCCCTTCAGAATAACATTCCTCCCATTCCTGTCAGTCTGTGCTAGTGTCTCTAAACGGAAATCTCGTAGCAATCCATATCAAAACCGCTCAGACATATACGAAGTAGGGCGTGGCATGCACCTGTCCCCTCCAGCGTTTCCTCAGATATTTAATACAGTCCTCCCATAAATGGGTTTCTTGCAGGAATGTTAGGCATTTCCGTACCTCCAGAGGTAGGCATGCACACTATTGTCTCACAGGTTTATGGAGACCTCTTACGTTCCAAGTTAACATTTTATAGGTAGGTCTCATCCATACAGTGCAAATAGAAAAGAGGATTTGCGGAATGCTGAACAATGCAAACATACACCCACAGTCAACAGATCTGGGTTTGAACCATTGTTTGTTTGCCCACCACCGAGTTTGGACCCAGCCACGTGCAAATGTGTGTCCCTTGCTCGCTGTGCCACTGGATTCAAGCTAGCCTGGCTGATGAGGGGTGATACCCCGAAACAGGTCCCAGGATATTTGTTTCCGGTCCAGGGAGGACCTAGCCTGGCAGCTCTGGCTGGACTGTTCCCAGGAGGAGCAGAGTCAAGACTGATTTGCATATGACTGGGTCCAAACTGTGGTGGCACAGTGAGCAAAGGAAGGATGTATTAAAACCAGAACTCTTGACAGGGAGTTAGTGATTGAAAGGTTTCAGCACTCCATCCATCATCTTGTGTTTGCTCATCCATACAGTACCACATTCAGGATATAGATATATACTAGGACTCCCATCACATGCAACCCATACCACAGTTTAAGAAATCGAACAGTGGTGGAGGCAACCTCCTTATAATACTCAAACTGTAACAACTGTTCCCTCAAATATCCCCCCCCTCCCACTCACAGGCAGAATCTGTGGACCCCGATGACTCTGCAAACGGCCACAGTTGACCCCAAACCCTGCCTCATCTTACGCGCCTAACATTTGATGCAGATGGTATCCAGGCGGCCACAGCCTCCACAAAACGTGAGCTCCTAAACCGTGCTCAGCAGTCAGTGTCTGCCTTACCCCTGGCCCAACCCAGGCAGGAGGTTATACATGCCTTATATATAGCAAAAAGAAGATAGTAATACTCAAGTTTTCAGCCTACTATAACAGTTCAGAGTCCCAGTAAGTTAGCTAATACAGCTTAGCACAAAGTTAATTATGTTAACGTCCCTTGAATGTTCACCATCAGTGACCAACCAGCTTACATCGGTTCAACCCACCTCAGTGCCATCACATTGTGTCTCCTGGATATGACTCAGTTGCGAGTAGGGGTTCGGCGTCTCCAGGGATACCAGCGCAGCCTGCAGTGTGCTGTCCGCATTGCCAAGGATATGTTCTCTTTCCAGCGACACTGGGGAGCCACACCGTGTTTTGGGTGAGGTTTTTTGTGCTGGGATTGTTGCGAACTTTGACCCTTCGGCTCTTGCCATGTAGTCAAGATCTTGTTGCGGCCCAAGACCCTGGTACTCCAACCACTGGGCCATCGCCCCTGTTGTGTCAGAGGTGTTTCCATCATATTGGATACATAGTATGGCTCGATACATCAGGCATATTCTTTATAATATGCTCTCGCAGTTGTCTCTTGACAGATAAAGTGTTCGAGGTCCTGCATCCTCTTTGTGTAATGAGGAAGATATGGATCTGTTTATCCTCATACTTCGGAGGGCTGTGTGTGCGCAAATGTTGTAATATTATGTCACAAACCCTATATTCAAACATGCATGCTATCAATGCTCTAGGTGGTGCTCCCCATTCAAGATGCCACCGTCAGAACTCTGTGAGCCCTCTCTATTGAGAAGAATTTTGAAAGACACGTGGGGTTGAGCTTGTTGACAATCCAGTCTTCAAGGAACAGTTCCAGGACCCTATGTCTTCTCAGGGAAACCAATCAAGCGTAGATTGTTGCACCTGGAGCGCCCTTCAGCATCCTTGCGTCCTTCACGTGCATCACACTGCACTTGAGGCCGGCTTAAAGGTCCATGATTTCCATTTTAAGCGTCGATACGTCCTCATCAGTAGTCACACTTTCAACTACCTTACGCAGGTGGAGGTGAATATGATTACTGCAGATGGACATTGCACCCAATTTGGTTTCTAGCACTTGCCTGGATCCCTGGATTGTGTCCGGAATTACAGTGGTGCCCTGTGGATGATCCGCAGCTGTCTGCGCCTTATTGTCTATCGATACCTTTTCCTGGGGGCCCAGTACGCTGACTGTATAATGCACTATTGTATTAGATGCACCGCCTTCGACCCCTTTGCCCTTCTCTATGATAGATCAGTTAGTGGAAATCTATGAGAGGGCGTCAATGTATCCGTAATCCAGTGTCCCCCACCAGGCTCTAATTGCAGGTAATCACAGTGTTGCCCTCTGGCACAAGGGGTTATCTAATCGTGCAACTGGTCACTATGCACACTGCTTGAAGCTAGGATTCCCTATCACTTCCCTGCACCCAAATCCGCACTGGACTAGAATCCTAGCCACGCCAAGATAGCAACCATGTCTCGTTTTTTGCGCACGTGACCGGCGCCGAGATCTGGTGGCTCAGTGGACTAAAGCAGCCACTGCAGGGGCCTGTGTTCAACCTTATGGTCACAGGTTCAAATCCCGGTGGGTCCACTCAGTCTTTAATCCATTTTGAGGTCGATAAAATGAGTACCATTGAGTTGAGTAACAATAAACATCTGTTATTCAGCGCCAGGACACCTTCAGGTAATCGTGCGCCTTACAAATACACCTGTTATGTTATGTTATGTTACTGACCAATAAACATGGACATAGAAATATACATGTAAAGATGACATTTATCTGCATTAGACAGTTGTTTCTTCTAAAAGAGTAATTATGTTTCTCAGACACATACACTACCTCAAATGACTGGATGCTGTTGGTGAATTTGAATGTATACAATCACTATGGTTCTTTTATTAAAGAGCTGTTCTAAGTTAAGTGTTCACTATTACTATTATCAACTTAAATAACGCGGTAGGAACTAATGGGAAGGAATCCATATCAAAAGAACTCGACAGATGCCTTAATGCAGAGCCAGTCTTCGGCAAAAGGGTGGTGGCGCCACTCTTTGTTATTGTTGGCGACTTCAACTGCCACCTTTGCCCGACCCTGAGATCTATTAAGAAGGACTGGTCCCGTTGCATGTTAGAGGATGGCCCACACTTCCTGCACTCAACCGAGGGGATGGAACTGGATAGGCTGTTTAAAGGTCACGATCTGGTGCACACAATTGACCTAATGGCAGCAGAAGATGGAGAGGAGATTAATCCCACTTTTAAGGGCAGAGCTTGCCGCTCATTTATTGATTATATCATAGTCTCTAGTTTCTTTAAAGTTTGGGTGAAAGGAGCAAAGATGGAATGGAGTATTCATAGCGACCACAATCCCCTAGTGCTGGAGCTAAAAAATCCACCTATTAAAAGGGTATCCGGGGGGTTGGGCACCATTGAGAGGGCAACTGACCAGGGGCGGCGCCTCAGGTGGGCCAAAATAGACGGGGATAAGTTTTATAAATCGTTAATGGACAGAGGGTAAGACACCTTTAAGGTGTGTCTCGACCTTTCCCTAGAGGGTGTTGCTGTTGTAAATGCGTTTGAGGACATAGCACACCTGATTGATGGATTTTTAACGACCAACAAAAAGGCGAGTTTAGACATCACCCCAAGATGGTTTGACAAAGCCTGCTCGCAGGCCCACAAGAAGTGAAAGCCAGTCTCAAAACACTACCCCAAGAGAAGTTACACATTGCTCAATGCAGCATATATAAGGAAGCTTTAAAAACTAGGAAACAATCTCTTCAATGTCGAGCCTGGGAGGATTTAAGGGAGGCCGCGGAGAGAAGGGACCTGACAGCATTTTGGGAAATTATAAATAAACCATTTTTCCAGGATGTAAACACCCCCGAGATATGTAACACAATTCTCCCAGAACAATGGCACACCCATTTCAAAGATCTATACAACCACACCGGTGCAAATTATGAGGGTAACGAGCCAGACCACCAGTGGGTCGCATGGCCCGAGTTCAGGCTGTAAGAAGTAGTAGGGGCAATTCAGGGCCCATCTAAAAATAAAGCCCCAGGTCCAGATGGCATACCACCTGACCTCTATATAAGTACGGTGGAGTTGTGGGCCCCCATTTTGACGAGGGTTTTGAATGCAGCGGCCGAAACAGGTCTCACTCGATCATGGTCCACAGCTATAATAGTCCCCATTTTTAAAAAAGGGAACAGGGACGACCCCCAATGTTATCGCCCGATATCCCTAATTGACGTAACGGCTAAGGTGTTGGGTCGTGTGGTCCTTAATCGCCTTAAGGAATGGGCTGACTTACATAACATCTTCACTGATGCACAATATGGGTTCCGGGAGGGAAGGTCGACAACTGACCAATGCCTGAACCTCTATCTCCTGGTCGCCAAGTATACAATAGCTAGGAAAGAGGCAGTATACTTGGGGTTCGTGGATCTTTCTGCGGCTTTTGATCATGTAAATAGAGAAAAGCTTTTGACCCTGATGACAACTTTAGGGGTAGAGCCCGACCGTGTGAGCATATTGAAAGCATTACATTGGAACACACCTATGCCAAAGTGCGTTTTAACCCAGAAGGAGGTATTAAATCACCTTTTCCATGCAATAGCGGGGTTAGGCAAGGTTGCATTTTAGCTCCCTTTTTGTTCTCCCTATACAGCAACAACTTAGATAGTGAATTAGGCAAACTAGGAGTGGATTCCCCCCAGATAGGCTCCCGTATTGTCCCCGTTTTGTTGTACGCGGATGCTACCCGACTAATATCAGGTCATTGTTTTTCACTTTACAGCCGTTCAATAGCCCTCACTGCTCTACTATAGGGGTCGAACGCAGCCCCACTTTTTAAGGTACGTCGTGATACATGGTATCTGATACAAGATCACGCTATTAGATACGATAGTGTCAGTTTCAATATTCACTCGTGCTTTCTCCAACTTCTTTTCCCACCACAGGCTTCAGATATTTCTAAGCTTTTTAAGAACCGCTTACGTTTGGACCATTACAAATGTATTCACCGGTTAGAGGATTACTTGTGGAATAGCCATCTTCCACTATATGCAGGGGCACCTGGTTGTTGAGTTTTTTTTTAAGACTATACACCTAGCCAAGCAGTCCACTGGTTGTCCCTCTTCTCCCCTCTCCTTTTTCTTTTCTTTCTACTATGAGTTCTTACTAACCTATTTTCTCTGCTTCTGTGTAGAAAGTAAAGCAAGGTGAAGAAAAATATTTGCCTAGGATCACACAATTAGGTTAAGCCCGGAAAACTCCTAGGTTTTCTGATTTCACATTGTTCCAGTCAGCCACGAGATGATTATCTATTTACCTTTCCTGTTTTACAGCAAAGATTTATTTTTTAAAATTCTTGACACCCTATGTTAGAGCTTGGCTGGCATGCAGAAGTCATATTGAAACTCAGCTCATTCTGGGCTCGAGGGTCCAGGAGGCACTCGAGCTGAGTGAGAGCCAGGCATCATGTGACTCGCCTGCCTCTAATAGTCACGGACGGATCTGGGATACTTGGCGGGCTGCTTGCCATGTTGTGTGACAGGCTTTACCCCTGGTAATCTTCTACAGGGATAAGCTTGTCTCTTCACTGCAGGCTGATATGCCTAGGGGAACAGGGGGTACCTTATGGGCAGCAGAACGATATTAGAGCCGGCCAAATTGAGATTGAAATACTGAGGTGCAGGTTACACTTACATCCATATAGCTGCGACGTGAGTCCACTGTGTTACTGGGATTTGATTCTATCTCAGGACTGCAGTTTGCACACACACAGATCTATACAGCAGGAGCTCAACCCACTGAGCCTGCTACACAACACCAATTTATAATCTTATTTATTTATTTTGAAAGTTTTATATAGCGCGGACAAGATCCTTGCAGATATCAGAGCGCTTTACAAAGAGAAGTACATGGGCATGGTTAAACAGATAAATCAATAGGTCAATTAGTACAAGTAGGTGGCAACTAAGCCAAACATGAGTACAAAGTAGTACAAATAGGTGGCTACAAAGCCAAACATGTGAGTAATAGAACAGTTAATACAAAATCAAAAGGGTCAAACATGTAGTATAGATCGGTGCAGAGTACTAACAGTGATCAAGATAGTAGTTCAGGCGTATTTAGCCATGAGGATAGCTTTTACTTCATTTTTAAAGAGTGTGGTGGAAGAGATGTCTGGTTTCGGGCGGGAGAGAGTTCCAGATCCTAGGCGCCATTCCCGAGAAGGAGCGCTTATATGTTTTTTCCTTCCGGAATCTTCGAGGTTTCAACAGAAGATTGTTTGTGCCTCTGGTGTTTCTAGCTCCTCCAGAGATTGTCAGTTTCTGAGCGAGGTATCTGGGTGAGTTTAGATGTACCGCCTTGTGTGTCAGGCAGGCGATTTTCAGATGTATTCTAGCTTCAAATGGCAGCCTGTTCAGGGATTTCAAGTCCGGGGTAATATGGGAGTGTTTTTTTGACCCAGTGATGAGTCTCGCTGCAGCGTTTAGAGAAGCTCTTAGGGGTGCGGTTGTAGTTAGGGGGAGTCCACAGAGGGCGATGCTGCCGTATTCAATTCGAGGGATGACTAGTGCTTGTACTGCGGTTTGGAAGTCTTTGGCTGGGAGGAAGGGTTTACGTTTCCTCAGAGTGTTGATCTGGAAGTTTGCTCCCTTTGTTGCCTTGCTGATATGTTGCTGCATGCTCAGATTGGTGTCGAGTGTTATGCCTAGGGATTTTGCTGAGTCCACGATGGTGGGTTGGACATTGAGTGCAGTTAGGTCTTTAAGCCAAATTTGAGTGGTGCAGGCCTTCGCTGGAGGTGAGATCAGAAGGAATTCTGTTTTCAGGGCATTGAGTTTGAGATGATTATCGGCCAGCCAGGATTGGGTGCATCTGATCGTTGAGTTCAGGAGCAAGATGTCCTTGGGGGACTGTAATTTGAGATAAAGTTGGGTGTCATCTGCGTACATGTGAAAGTGTACATTGGATGCTTGTAGCAATGTAGTGAGCGATTCCATGACTAGGTTGAATAGAGTTGGGGATAGAGAGGATCCTTGGGGGTCACCTAGCGTTACGGGTATTGGCGAGGACATCCTGTTGTTGCTCTTGAATTTCTGCGAACTGTTGTGAAGAAAGGAGGTGAACCACCTCCTTTCTTCACAACAGTTCATAATCGCCTCTTGGATTGGAAGCCACAGTTCAGTTCTCCAGTGGGCTCCTATATTAACGAAAATATACCACAAATGTCCAAGACGGTTATATTCCAGGCTATGTTATCAAACCACATACCTTAAGCAAGTTTATTTTCCAGCCAGGGCACAGTGATAGTGACATTGCTTTGAATTTCTCATTTGAGCCATTGAAAAAACAAACTTTGTCAAAGGCAGTACATCTGCATCTAAAGTGTCAACCCATGTAAACAGAGGCATTCACAAATTCTGCCTACATTCTTTAAACGCACAATTGCTTTTATCACAATAAAGCCTGCCAAGCTGGCTTTGCCAGTGGTCTGAAGACATTCCAAACAAGCATTTGCAATGCAATAGGTCTCGCATTTGCAAGAGTTTAAATTATTGGCATTGTAAATGACAATTACTTTTATTTCTGTGTTTTGAAAACCTGGAAGCGTAGTGTAAACACGGACTTAAAACTTATAGTCCTTGCTTATGAGAAGCAAGGCTGGCAGTAAAAGAAGTGCAGTTACTGCCAGCATTGCTTCTCCTAAGCAACGACTATATGTACAAAGTGTGTGTTTACGCATCTCTTGCAGGTTTGCAAAGCACATAAATAAAAGGCATTGTCATTTACAACGCCAATAGTTCAAATTTTCGCCAATGCGAGACCTATTGCATTGCAAATGCTTGTTTAATCCTGTTTAGAGCCACCATGGTTTTTTTTCACCTTATACCATGTTGCATAGCAGCCCATGCTGCTCTGTAGAGTGTACTATGTTTAAAAAAAACTTTGTCGAACCACCATTTAGAAACTCAACCCAACTAAAACTGAATTCCTCTTGATTTCGCTTCTGAAAGCCAAAGCTCCAGTACAAGAATGGATGGCTAACTTTCCCTTCCTGAATGGCTACCCCCCATAGTCCAGAGTGCAAGATCACTTATTAACCTTGAGAAATCCTCTCAATCTTCATAGCCGCATCGCAGCCACTGCAGAAAGCACACAACATCAACTTAGGCAGCTTTGGGGCATCAGACTTTTAGTCCCGGAACAAAACCTCAAAACAGTGGAGCAGTCTCATTCTCTCCAGATTAGATTATGGAATTTCTTTTCTCTCAGGCATTCCCAAAGTTCACCTACGTCCACTGAGAGCACCACTATATGCAGCTGCGCACTTTATTTTAGGTCTCAATAAATTTTACCACATTGCCCCATCCCTGCTAACTCTCCAATGGCTTCCCAATGAGGCGCAGACCAAATTCGAACCCGCCTGCATTAACCACAGGGTGCTGCAGTCATCTTCACCCTCCTATCTAAACGTGAAACTGAAAATCTCTAGATCAAATAGGGATTCCAGAAATGCCCAATCCCAGTTTCTGGACCCCCCCAACCCTAACACCTTCAGTCGAGAACGATAAATAAACCAGTTATTCTCTGGTAGTACCACAAGAATCTAGTCAAGTCAAGTCAAGTCAATAGATTTATATAGCGCGCTACATACCCAGAGGGTCTCAAGGTGCTTGAAGAAGGGTGGGGAATTACTTGTCAAATATCCACGTTTTGAGTTGCTTTCTGAATGCTAGGTGGTTCTGAGTAAGACGAAGGTGAGTGGGAAGTGAGTTCCAAGTTTTAGCTGCTAGGTAGGAGAAGGATCTACCTCCCATGGTGGTTTTGTTGATGCGAGGTACAGCGGCAAGGGCTTGGTTGGAGGATCGTAGCTGGCGGGAGGGGGTGTAGAAGGATAGTAGTGTGTTGAGGCATTCGGGTCCGATTTCGTAGAGTGCTTTGTGTGCGTGGGTAAGGAGCCGGAAAGTAATCCTTTTATTGACGGGGAGCCAGTGGAGGTTTTTCAGGTGAGCAGAGATGTGTTCTTTACGCGGGATGTCTAATATGAGTCTGGCTGAGGCGTTCTGGATGCGTTGTAGTTTTTTCTGGAGTTTTGCTGTGGTACCGGCGTAGAGGGTGTTTCTGTAGTCTAGTCGGCTCGTGACCAGAGCGTGGGTGACTGTTTTTCTAGTTTCGGTAGGGATCCAGCGAAATGTTTTTTTGAGCATGCGCAGAATGTTGAAGCAAGATGAAGAAACGGCGTTGATTTGTCTGTTCATCGAGAGTGAGGAATCCAGGATGACACCCAGGTTCCGTGCGTGGTCCGTCGGGATGGGTGCTTTTCCAAGGGCCTCTGGCCACCAAGAGTCATCCCAGGCGGAGGGGGAAGGGCCTAGGATGAGGACTTCTGTTTTGTCTGAGTTCAGTTTCAGACGGCTGTGCTTTATCCATTTGGCTACTTCTTTCATTCCTTCGTGCAGGTTGGTTTTGGCCGTGTTAGGGTCTCTGGTGAGTGATAGGATCAGTTGGGTGTCGTCGGCGTAGGAGATGATGTTGAGGTTGTGTTGGCGTGCGATGATCGCGAGGGGGCTCATGTATACGTTGAAGAGGGTGGGGCTGAGTGAAGATCCTTGTGGTACGCCGCATATGACTTCAGTGGCCTCTGACTTGAATGGTGGAAGGCGGACTCTCTGTGTTCTTCCGGAAAGGAACGAGGTGATCCATTCCAGTGCTTTTCCTTGGATTCCGACGTTTCTGAGGCGTTGAAGAAGGGTGCTATGACAGACCGTGTCGAAGGCTGCGGAGAGGTCGAGGAGGATGAGGGCGACTGTGTCTCCGTTGTCCAGTAGAGTTCGAATGTCGTCTGTTGCTGCGATGAGGGCGGTTTCAGTGCTGTGCTTGGCTCGGAAGCCAGATTGTGAGGAGTCGAGGGATTTGTTGGTTTCGAGGAATGCGGCGAGCTGGTTGTTGACCGCTTTCTCGATGACTTTGGCCGGGAAAGGAAGGAGTGAGATAGGGCGATAGTTTTTGAGTTCGGTGGGGTCAGCTGTGGGTTTTTTCAGGAGGGCGCGGAGTTCGGCATGTTTCCAGCTTTCCGGGAAGGTTGCGGAGTTGAGGGAGCAGTTGATGACGTCTCGGAGGTGTGGTGCAATAATGAAGTCTGCTTTGTTAAAGATGTGGTGAGGGCATGGGTCTGTGGGGGATCCTGAGTGGATGGAGTTCATCAGACGGATGGTGTCTTCAGTGGAGATTGGCTTCCAGTCATTGAGGATGTTCAGGGGGGATGGGGGTCCTGCAGGGGATTGGGTGGGTTGGTCTCCGGGTTGGTTGTCGAAGCTGTTGTGGATGTCTGCAATTTTGTTGTGGAAGAATGAGGCTAGGGAGTCGCAGAGGGCTTGAGAGGGGGTGATGTCATTGGAGTTGGCTGAGGGGTTGGTAAATTCCTTGACGATGTTAAATAGTTTCTTGCTGTTGTGGGCGCTGTTATCTAGACGGTCCTTGAAAGCGGCTTTCTTGGCATTTCGGATTAGTTGGTGGTGTATGCGGGTGGCGTTTTTGAAGGCGTTCTTGGTGCTGGTGGTTGGGTCTTTTTTCCAGGCTTTCTCGAGGGAGCGACAAAGTTTCTTGGATTTCTTAAGATCATCGTTGAACCAGGAGGCCTTCTTGCTGCCTAGTTTGATTTGTCGTTTTTTCAGTGGAGCTAGGATGTCGGCGCTGTTGGATAACCATTGGGTGAGGTTGGTGGCTGCTTGGTCTGGGTTAGAGGAGTGGGCAGGGGGGTTTTGAAGAAGCGATGAGGAGATCTGGTCAATGGTAATTTTGTTCCAGTTTCTTTGCAGAGTGGGTTGGGGGTGGTTGTTGGATGCGGGCTTGTTGTAGGTGAAGTGAACGCAGCTGTGGTCAGTCCAAAGGAGAGCTGTGGTGTGGCTGAAGGAAACATGTTTGCTGGAGGTGAAGATAGGGTCGAGTGTGTGACCTGCGATGTGGGTGGAGATGGTGACAAGTTGTTTAAGTCCGAGGTTTGCGAGGTTGTCCAATAGGGTGGTGGTGTTGCGGTCGTTGTTCTTTTCAAGGTGAAAGTTGAGGTCTCCCAGAAGGATGTAGTCCTCGGAGGGGAGCGCGTGTGGAGTGATGAAGTCCGTGATGTCTTCACTAAATTGTGCGCGGGGTCCTGGTGGCCTGTAAAGGAGGGTGCCTCTGAGTGTGGTCTTGGGGTCGATGTGGATCTGGAAGTGAAGGTGTTCAGAGTTGGCGAGGTTGACGTCTGAGCTGGTAGAGATGCGGATGGATTTCTTATGGACGATAGCGATGCCTCCACCTGTGTGGCCGGTACGGTCCTTGCGTATGATCTTATAGTCTTCCGGGATGGCAATGGTGATGTCTGGGGCTGATGTGGCGTTCATCCATGTTTCTGTTAGGAAGGCGATGTCCGGAGAGATGGTGTCTAGTAGATTCCAGAGGTCAATGGCGTGCCTGTGGACCGATTGGGTGTTGAGCAGGATGCATTGTAGGTGGTTGGGGTCGGATAACTGTTGTGTGTTCGTAGATGAGGAGTTGTTCTTGGTGCCGTCGTACTTGCAGGAGTTGCATGAAAAGGGTCCATGGGTGTGTCCAGGAGCGGCTTGGACGCAGTTGGGGGAGCGGCCGGGGTTAAGGGCTAGGAGGGTGGTGGAATCGTAGGTAATGCGGGATGAGTGCGGTTTGCGTGGACCAGGGGGTATGGCGCTGGGCGCGGTCCAGGCGCGGACGGGCGTAGACGGGCTTACCTTTGGCGCACCTTCGGCGCGACTGGGGCGCGAACGCTGCGCGTGAACGCTGCGCGCGGGAGCAACTGTCATATATGGATAGTGGAGGGGGAGGGGCGAGGGCGGCTCAGCTGGGAGGCGGGGCGGGCTACAGAGGACGACAACAACAAACAAAATGGCAGCGGAGGGGTGAGCACAGCAGAGCGCTTGAGGAAAACGCGCAATCAGAGTGAAAGTTACAATGGCAATTCAAAAGTGCATACAAAGCAAAGCTGCAACCTAGGCAGACTGCAGGCAATAATTATGAGGCAGTTTTGATTAGAAGCGCAGCACAACGATACCAAATGTCGCCAGGGACACCGGGGAGCGACCACTCAGCCCAAAAGCGAAGAGCGAGTCACAGCGCTTCCAGGTAAGGGAGCGCTGTTTGTAGTTTGTGGGAGGGCTGCTCAGCTGGGAGGCGGGGCGGGCTACAGAGGACGACAACAAACAAAATGGCAGCGGAAGGGTGAGCACAGCAGAGCGCTTGAGGAAAACGCGCAATCAGAGTGAAAGTTACAATGGCATTTCAAAAGTGCATACAAAGCAAAGCGGCAACCTAGGCAGACTGCAGGCAATAATTATGAGGCAGTTTTGATTAGAAGCGCAGCACAACGATACCAAATGTCGCCAGGGACACTGGGGAGCCACCACTCAATCTGAAACTCTCTGCCTCCTCCCTCCACTTAACCACTTGCCTATTCACCATCAAAAAGGACCTCAATCTCCTCCTATTTGACACCTTTTTAATCACCCTCGACCATACTTAAGTACTCTCTCTACCAGGATCTGAACTAACTTCGATATGTGATCCCAGCATCTAAAATCAAGGCTTTAACTGTGCACGACCTTTGCTCAACTCTTGCAATTGTCTCATGGGCTAACTCCTTCACCATCTACCGATGTAAACGTCCAGGTTTAATTACTGTAACTCTCTGTAACCCATGTATCCTGCTACGTTGTAAAGAGCTCTGATGCATTTGGTCATATCCACGCTACGTAAAATTGCACACAAAAAAATAAAGCCAAAAGATCTCTCATAGCGAAACCTATTTGCTTTGCGAAAGCTTGTTGCTACAGGCTGAGCCCTCATAACATTGTAAAAACATGTCATCATTCCCCACTGCCCCAATCACAATTCAAATCGGGGACCCTTTAGTTACACTTCGAAATGTATGAAGTAATTGCATAAACCAAAGGATTTTTCTTATAACCACAATGCATCTCCCACAGATTTGTTTCACTTTTTTTTTGTTATTATTTAATGTATGTGCGTTACATTTTATATACAGGTTTTTGTAGGTGAAACTAAAAGGCTAACAAAATAGTTGCCGAATATTTTTTTTCTTTTTAGCGCCATCTCTGAACCCAACCCACATTGATCTGACCCACAGGCCATGGCGGTAGTTGCCATACTTGTCAGGCATTTCGTCCACTGTATGAGAGTAAACCGAAGGATGAGGAGGCAGGTGGAAATATTATGACCAACAGAAGACAGAGTTTCATCCAACAGTTTTGTTTGAGCCGTGACCTTTACACGCCTATCACTTGTCCTCTCTTGAGGGTTGTTCCGAAACAGGTTAGACTGGCATACCCCCCATACCGAAGAGAGATGGAAGCAAGACATGGAAGTAGGATTATAGACAAGCAGGCTAGGGCAAAGTCTGGATTAAAAATAGAGGGGGTGATTGCGTAGGAAAGCAGACATGTCTGACAACCTTAATTTATCCTCTACGGTCTAGATCAGCCATCCTGCAATGCCCCATTAAGAGGTGGTGGGGGGCTCGGGGGGACCAGGAGAGTGCTCTGATGTCCTGTAAATTCCAGGTGGCACTACATACTATGTGTGCAAGAGGCATCAAAGACCCCGGTATTTGCAGGCAGTGATACTGAATTCACACCATTCAAGCACTCCAAAGCCCCCATCCCCATTTTCAAACACGCCCAACACTCACTTTGCTGTCCAGCAGATTCCATCCCGGTTCCTTGTTCACCAATTCTGATGCAACATCAACAAAACTTGTCCGGAAGTAGACCTTGCATTTTCCAGGTCACAGACTGTATCCAAGCAACCATGGGACGCACATTAAAACAAAGTTAGGCTAGCTCATTGTCGGTGCTCTGCTCTCGTGCCCAGAAGCTCCGAGAGCGGTAATATGGCAGTTTTCAGAACAGCTTCTCGGTGTGGACGCTCAGAAGAGTGAGAAGGCGCTCTGCAATATAACACTGCAGCGGCCATACGCCATTGGGAACTGAAGACTGTACATGCCAATATTTTGAAACTAGAAAGAGACGATTAAAAAAAACAAGCATTGGCAAAGTCTGGCTATATTGTGCTAATGCACGCAGACAGCATTTTAGCTTGGAGTGTTTCATGTGGTTAAAATTTTAACTACAGACCTATTTGCTTTGTCAACACGTTTTTTTTTAACCAGCAGGATGTTATGCCATTATTCATGTGTGTGCACAATTCCTAAAACTTTACAAAATGTATGCTGCAGTAAAAACGAAAACACATAAGCCGCGCACAAGAAAATACGAAGCGGCACTGAAGAAAAAAAAAATACACGCTCACGGGTGGTGCGCGCCACTGCGAGGCATATGCTTTCAATTATCGTGCCGTGTCTGGGCACGATAATTAAAAACATATGGGCTTTGGTGCGCGTAACAGACACCATTCGGCCGTTGGCGGAGCGATGCGTCTGCCTTTGGCCTATTGCGTGCTCTGTTGAAACAAAACAACCACTCAAAGCCTAATTACAGACCCCAAAACAGAAAACACACGCACAAGCGTGTGCGATTCCCGGGCCCATTTCTGAACCCAGGACAAAAGGACTCTCGCCTGTGCGTGCACTGCTGCGCTGTGCAACGTAGGTCGCGAGACCTCAAAAGGATTGTTTTTAAGCGATAAAGAAGTGAAAGTGAGAAACAGTGTGATGGTTTAGTGTACATGTTAGCTGTATTCTTATTCTTTCCAATGGGAGCAATTGCCATGAGGAATGATACACCCAACAGCCCGTGACATGGTAAAGTAATATTCTCTGACCCTATGCCACTGTATGTATATTTTAAGGATTTGTTAACAATGTCTTGCAACCAGCTGTGCTGTCGAGCCAGATCTAGAAAAGTTGCACTGCGTCATGAAAATGTGCCTATTCACTTCTGCTTATGCAGGGTCTCACTAGTCACAACTATATATAGTGGCGTACGCTCATTGGCATAGCCAATAGGTCTCTTCTTTGGAAGTAAAAAAAACAAGCATTGGCATAGCCAATAGGTCTCGCCTTTGGGACCTTATAAGTGTTTAGCCATGCAACAGTTGATGTTGTTGCACCAAGAATATTGTGCTGCTTAAGTAAATACTTATATGGTCCTAGAATCAAGAACTGTTGGCTATGCCAATGCTTGTTCTGAGTGGTCGCCAGTTTAGCTGCTCAATAGTTAGAGAAACCAATGCATATTTTGGGATCTTCATAATAAGGCGGACTGCCACATTTTGGAGAACCTGCAATTTATTTAACTGCCTTTGTTGGAGGCCCATTATTATTATTATTATTATTATTAATAGGGGCATTTGTAGAGCGCCTGGTGTACGCCTGCAGGCGTGTCCCCACGCTATAAAAGAGGGGTAAGCAGTAAGACAGCTAGCGCAGCCGACTACTGTCTGAAAAGGTAGGTCTTAAGTTTAGTTCTAAACAGAGGTTCTGATGCCTCCAGGCGTATCTCAGACGGAAGGTCATTCCAATGCTTGGGTGCCAAAAATCTGAACGACCTTCCCCCATACGCGCTTTTCTGATTTTAGGAATTTTCAAGAGGCCTGTACAGGAGGAGCGCAGAGTCCTAGTGGGCTCATACCTGGTCACCAGGCTCTGTAGCGGGGCAGGGGCTTTGCCACCCAGAATTTGGTGACACGTAGCAAGGGCTTTGAATTCCACCCTGCTCCTCACAGGCAGCCAGTGCAGAGCCTGAAGTGCTGCCCTGGAGGAAGATCTTCTAGGAAGCCTTAAAATAAGGCGAGCGGCGGCATTTTGCAGCACCTGTAGGCGGTTGAGAGCCTTTCCCGTGGCCCCCAGATACAGCAAATTGCCGTAATCTAGGCGTGAGGTGACTAAGGCATGCACCACCGTCCGACGAGCGGAAGTGGGCAGGAAATCCAAGACCTTTCTCAGAGTTCTTAGGACTCCAAAGCATGTCCCCACCACACGACCAATCTGGGATTCGAAGGCAAGATTAGTGTCCAACTACATCCCAAGATTCCTGGCTTCCTGGCAAGGAACCGGTGTCTCTCCAAGGCAAGATGGCCACCACGCCGACGTCCACACAGATGGACATCCCCCCACCACGAGCACCTCGGTTTTGCTGCCATTAAGTTTCAGGCAGGTGGCGGACATCCAGGCTGCCAGTTCTTGCATGCAAGCTCTGAAATTGTCCGCCACCAAACAGGGCGCGCGCGAAAGGGAGATGACCAGCTGCGTGTCGTCGGCGTAGGACACTAGGCGAAGTCCATAGCTTTCCACTACGGCCGCCAGCGGGGAGACATACAGATTGAACAGGGTCAGGCTCAGGGACGAGCCTTGCGGCACACCCTGTCCCAACCCAGCCTCCCTAGAGTAACACTCTCCCTGGCGGACCTGGAAGCATCTGCCTGTTAGGAAAGACTGGATCCACCCAAGCGCAGCCCCTGATACTCCTCCATCATTCAGACACTGTAGCAAGATGGAATGAGCTACAGTGTCGAATGCTGCGCTTGGGTGTATAGGGCATTGCAGTAATTGATCCTGGAAAGAACTAAAGAGGTGATTACTGTTTTTTACAGATCGAACAGGATGAAAGGTTGGATCTTTTTCATGTTAAATACAAGCAAGGGGTTGTATCTTGATAAATCTTCTCTGAGAAAGTAAGATTTCTATCAAAGATTATCCACAATTCCTAACTTTAATGACTGGAGAGGAAAGAGGACCAAGCTCTTGAGGCCAGCAAGTTGGATTTCAGAATACGGTATAGTTTCCAAAAAAGAAGAACCTGTTTTTTCTGAGTTTACCTTGGGACAATTGTCTCCCATCCAGCATAATACTACCTGCATACAGCTACTGAAGCATTTTTCACCCTTGGTGGGATCACAAGAGATTGAGACTGCAATTTGCATGTCATCCACGTAAGACACTGTGGATTAACCAAAGAATCTGGTCAATTTGACCAAAGGTGCCACAAAAATATTGAAAAGGGTAAGGCGCAACAATGACCCCGGAGGGGCTTCGCATGGTAAGGTGAAAGATTTGGATTTAAAGTCCCCAAATGCACAGTTTGTTCTGTGTGAGAATAAATCTTTTCATTGAATTTCCCGATGAATTATGCACAAAGTACACAGCATAGACGCAGAGATGACACCATTATATGATACTGACATGTCTAGTGCTTGCTATGATCTGAATGTATGGGAGCTAGAGATTGGTGGCGTGGAAAAACTTCGTGGTCTGAGGCATATATAGAAGTTACACATTTCTGTTTCCACTTTCCCTGAATTGTATCTCACAATGCATCGAGTTTTAAACTAAATCGTAGTTTCAGTTGGTGCAATATTACCTGTTGTAGCTTAATGAATTAGCAGTGTTATGCTTTATTAAAGTCTAATGATAAGTATGTTAAGTCTAGAAACTTTATAAAGCTTTCAACCAAGATTTAGATTTTCCAAGCTTAGATCTTGGGAAAATATCCACTTTAGAGCAGTCTGTTTCTGAGGAATAGGTGCATGATGCATTACCGCTCATTAATAACAATGAGGGATTACCTGGCTGCTACTTTGTGCATCTGTAATTTTATTTAAACAGGTGCAAATGACAAAACCCAGCACTATACTTAGCTCGGATTAAGTTGTTTATTTAACTTTTTTTCTTTCACTGAATTTATTTACCTTGTCTAAATCCTTAGCAAGGTGTCCAGATAAGGATAACATTCCTTTTTTTCGTGCATTTATAACTAAATGATACATTACACAAAACGATAAACCATGAAACATAAATCAAAATACTTTTGTGCATTAAATACAATTCTGCAATAAAACACCAAGTACCATATTATAATTTCTCTGATCTTGTAAACTAATGCAATCATTACAAGTCTTTAATCAATAGTTCAATTTCTACACAGTCATTTTCATGAATGCCAAACATTTTTTTCTTTTAAAAATGCAGACGCGTTTCAAGTTCCAATACGACTCAAGGAACTCTAATCAGGGCTTCTGTTATTTCAAAATTGACTGTGGTGTAGATTTTCTAAATAAAAAAATATACAAACAAAAGCTATGTGTTAATATGTGTGAAAACCTCTACTCTCATAATGCCATTCATCTCTATTTAGCTAACTTTACCTTAAACTAGATGCATTTTTATAGCTGTGGTGAACTGTTCTGGGGATATATTATTTTCTCCATGCAGGACGATATAGAAGTGTTCAAACCGATCCTACAAATCAACATTATGGTAGTTGTCTTTTAATGCTCTATATTTACATTTTTAAAGTTGATCTCTGTACGAAAAAAAGTGGCCCCTCATACCTTTTTACTTAGCAGTTCGGTTTGTCAGCGCATTGATTCGTCTGCTCTCAAATTAGTTTCTTCCTATGAGCAATATGTCACGTTGTTTACTTGTACTGCCATACTTAAAATGAAGCATAACGTGTAGCACGCTGTCATTTCTCTCCATTTCGCGTACCTTTTAAAAATTGCAACACTGATCATGTCATCCTCTGCGTTTCACTTCTGTAACAATAAAGAGCTGGCCTTCTTCCTAACGTTTGATTCCTGAAACAAACGTGTGACTCGTTAGTGATGTTATGGGTGAATAGAGCAGAGTGCATAGATGTAGATGGAAGTTTGTAGATTGGCATAAATAGATGGATAAACATAGGGGAGTGCATGCATAGATGTAGACAGCTATACATATATGGATGAATAGAGTGGAGTGCATAGGTGTAGATGGAAGTTTGTGGATGGGCATAAATAGATGGATAAACAGAGTGGAGTGCATACATAGATGTAGACAACTATACATATATGGATGAATAGAGCGGAGTGCATATGTGTAGATGGAAGTTTGTGGATAGGCATAAATAGATGGCTAAACAGAGTGGTGTGCACTGACAGATGCAGCTAGACACATTAGATAGTCATACATAGGATAAATAAAGTGAAGTGCTGAGACGTCTGTAGTTAGACATAACTGTATGAATTGATTGGAGGGCATAGATAGATGTACATAGGCACACACCGATGGATAGCATGGAGTGCATAGTTGTATAGATTTGAAGAGACATAGGCACATAAATAGAGGGAGCGCAGAGGGAGATTGCTGGAGTGACAGACATAGATAGACAGATTAGTAAATGCACTGGGGGGTGTGAATGGATTAATTGACCTAGTAGATACACAGACATAAGAGAGTAACATATAAGTAAACGAATAAGTGAACAGACTGGAGTATGTTAATGATGAATCGACTGGCAGATGAGCAGGCATAAGAGTAACATACATAAACGGATGGATAAGTGGATACCTCGGGGTGTATGAATGGTTTAATAGGCTGGTAGATATGCAGAAACAAGAGAGTAATCTACATAAACAGGTTTATAGATAAGTGGATAGACCTGGGTATGTGAATGAGGAATAGTCTGATAGCCATGCAGACATAAGAGAGAATTAGACATAGATGGAGAGATAAGTGGATAGATTTGTAAGTGTGACTGGATGAATACACTGGTGGGTATGCAGACCACAGATACATGGATGGGTCAGTGGGTAGACTGGGGAGTGTGAATGGATGAATAGGCTAGTTTGTAAGCATACGCATTGAGTGTCAGACAGTTAACAGAAACGTAGATATGAAATGGACAGAGCGGGTAATGGACTGATGAAAATGTCAGCTCTTATCCACTACTGTCAAATGTTTCATTCCTCTTTCTCCCATTACCTCCCGACCTCTCTGTCTGCTGAGATCTAACAGTACTTCCTTAAAGAACCACTCATTCTCTTTGACAAAAAGTGTCAAGCAGTCTTCAGAACTGTCTGTCTGTTCACAGTCTGCCAATAACAGCTGTGAGCAACAGCATACTCTTGCACACACTCACACTGCTCACCAATTCAAAGTTTGCTAAAAATTTTATGCAACGCATTGTCATACACAATGCCAATAACTCAAACTTAAATGCTGCGAGACCTATTGCATTGTAAATGCTTGTTCCTTTTAGCGCCAGCAGTCACGACTTAACGCAGCGCCTCAGCAGGGGTGGGGGGGCCCGAACTTGCGACACAGTCAGGAAGTTCTTCCCCACTTGACAGGGGGATCCGATTCTCTCACCGAGGCGGTGGCACGCCAGAGTCACCCTCAGCTCACTTCTCACTCCGTGTTGAGAACTCCGAAGCAGACAGGGTTATGACTTGGGAACAAGCGCGTTCACCATGGGCACAGGGCTTGGTAGACAGGCAAGGGGGCCTGTCAGTCTGGAAGAGAAATCCACCTATAGGTCAATCTCTCCCCTCTCAGTGCGTGCTCCTCCTCACTAGCCGCCTTACTCCTGACCAGACCCACTTTACCCTTTCTCTGACCAGCTCTAAAATGGCCGCCCTGGTTCTGGCCTTATATAGGCTGACCCTAGGAGGTCCAGAAGAGACCAGAAGGTTCTAGAGGGTTCCTATTCTTCCCTATGGGTCAAGCCTCAGGAGTGGCAGTTATGACAGTTGATGTCCACCATTTTGTAGGTCTGGGTGAATTTTAGTCAGAACAGGATCCTGGGCCTTTGGTAAAAAACTATGAGGGCAAAAAGAACATCTATCCCCCAGACCGACACCACAAAAGTATCTAGTGGACATAAAAATTAAGAGGTATGAGGGGCGGAAAGGGGACAAAAATAAATAATAAATTGGAGGGACTACCCAAAGGCAGACAGGTCGAACACTCTTTCACTAAGATATCTTTTATGTCAGCCCTTTTCACTCTTGAACAGGACGAAGCATGCGTTTCCTATTTACCACAGTTATTTGCCTTCTTAGTGAAACACAGAGTATAAAAATAGGTTGCATCATCAAGTGGTCATAAAGCAGTCTTATTTGCGAATTAAGTCCTGTGCTTCTTAACAAAACAAAACCAACCTCTTCCTCTGTTGGTTAATGTGTTGTAACCCTTAAACCATTATATGAAGTGTCATGCTCTATAATGAACTAAGAAAGATAAAAAAAAGCTTTGATATATTGAATGAGTTGTGCGACATTAAGACTCTGGTAATGTTCAGTGGATGCATTTGTCCTTGAGACAAGATGTATTTTCTGGGGATAATTCTTCCGGCAAGCCACAATGAACTCCTAGTATAACCTACTAGACCTAGTAGAGGTGCTGCCTGAGGGTATCTATCGATAGAGAAATGAGAACAACTAAGAGGTCTTTTGGTTTCCAGAATTAAATGGGCGCACTTCCTGAGTATCCGCAAAGTACTGTTCAGAATGTTTTAATAAGTCTAGGCAATGAGGTGGGCGGTAGTACCTCTAAACCGCTCAGAACGTTGACCAGGAAACTGATCAACTGTAACTATAGAAAAACAGCTGTGCCCCTGCACTTGGACATTTATGTGATGACAGGTAGTGATTGTAATCAAAGTGTTTTACAATTAACAGATATTGTTTTTAAACCAATCCAAACATGTAGTTCATCTCCGAGAAAAAGTTCATAATCCTGAGTATGGGTAATATCAGTAGAAACACAGTTCGTTCTTAGTGTGGGTACTACTATTTTCTCTGTATCACTTACAGACACAGAACAGAGCCGTGTACCTTCGAAATAAACCACCTATTTTTAACTGACAGATGACTAGAGATCTGTACGGATTCTTTCTAGTCTCATAAGTGTTTCCTCATTCAGGTATAACGCGTACCCAATAGATTACGCACACGTAAGGGTTATAAGGTCTCTGCAGTATAGATCTATGCAATAAATAGATTTAAAATTGTTCGAGACTGCTTGACTCCGAATTTGCGATGACTTGTCCATATTTATTCCCCTTTTTTTAAATTGTATAAAAGAAAGCACCTATTACAAGTCACTTGGGGTCACGTGTTGACTTTACAAATGAATTTTTCACATCACCACTTCACCCATGAATTCGGCTTCTATTTTCTCTGTCTCCATGACCATTTAACATATCTCTTACCCATAGATATTACTATGGTAGTGTGTAACAATGTACAAAGTCACCTATAACATGGCATGCTTTGCTCACATTGGGTTGACATCACCAAGTCACCACCTTAATGTGTTATAGAATGAACATGTCTCCAAAAAATGTATCCTTATGTTTTTATCCAGCCCTGAAGATTCGCAGCTTGTTCCCTGCGATGAAACACATGTTGGCTAATGAATTGGAACAATAAACTGAAGTACCCACACTAAAAACGAACTGTGTTTCTACTGATATTACCCATACTCAGGATTATGAACTTTTTCTCGGAGATGAACTACATGTTTGGATTGGTTTAAAAACAATATCTGTTAATTGTAAAACACTTTGATTACAATCACTACCTGTCATCACATAAATGTCCAAGTGCAGGGGCACAGCTGTTTTTCTATCGATAGAGAAATCTCAAGCTGTCTTGATTTGGCAGAATGAGCATCGGAAAAAAATATTTTTCTTTTTACCAGGATCTTAATACAGTGCCCAATCTGATAGACATCTAGCAGCAGGTTCCTTACTTTTGAATTTCCCAGGCATCAGACTGGATCTGGAAGATTTCCCTTTGAGCAATACCCTTGCTCACCAGTAGGTTGTGTCGGTCGACTCTGTATGATGTTTTCGTTGTTGTCTGTGTCACCTATGGAGGTGCCACCTTGGCGTGCTGATGTCAGTTCTTTTCTTTCCACAGCTACCACGCGCTGATCAGTGAAGAGAGCTACCCTCTGTCACTTTTTGACAGGATTTGTCGACATTTTGTCTACATCTTTTTTGGTGTGTAGGTTAACATGTCAAAGACTTCCTGGTTCAAAACGTGCAGTGCCTGACACCACACCATGTTGGTCCCACATTTGGATTGTTTCTGGTCTCTAGAGCGGGACCACGACTCAAAGCCGTGCTCAGACTGCCAGGCCATGGTTTTGAAAGGCCGGCAGGCGACACAGTGTTGCTCAACTTCTTGGAGGTACTGGTCGAGAGGAAGTTCCCAACACCGCTCCTCGAGACCCAAGTCTTCATCACCCCTCTAAACCATCAGGACATTCAGGTAAGAGGCACAAAAAAGCACAAGAAGTCAAATCGTGCTTCAACTTCTCCCCATCTCTCGGCTGACACAAACGAGGAACATCGGCATTCAAGAACTCTTTCGACGAAACCTGTGCCTGGGTTGGCTCCGCGCCTCCCTGATTTTTCTGGAGCCAGAGCAACCCCAACCCAACGGAAAGGATTTTATGAGGCTGTATGCCTAATTTTTGGATGACCTAACCCCTCTTGTGGGCCTTTGCCCCCCCAATTTGGACCGGCATCTTTCGTGCCACTGCGACCTTCACCGATGCTCCTGGCCCTTACCAGCCAGTCGGTCTCATTCTGATCCTCAATGACCCGGAGATGGTACCTCGTTGCCTGGCGTCTAATCTGGCTTTGACAGGACCTACAGGTCCTAGGTTGTTTCCTGAGTTTTATTCGGAAGGGCTAGGAGTGGGAGAAGTTTGTGAGGGGTCCCTGGACCTGTTAGAACACCAGCCGGATGAGGAAATGTACTGTTATGAGAAATTGGGTGAGGCCAGTGGACTGTATACTTCTCCAGATACTGGCATACTTCCTCCCCCTACCTTGGCTACGGAGGAGGGAGCGTCTTATGCTATGATAGTGAGAAGGGTGGCTTAGGTCGTTTGGCCTTCAGCTTCCTTCAGTGGAAGTCAAGCCTAACATCTTCACGGAGGTGCTGCAGTGGGGGTTTCCTCCTAGGAACCCTTACTCCTGTTTAATGAAGCCTTTGTAGACATCCTACTGGGAACCTAGTCCAAGCCCAGCACAGCGGTTCCTGTGAATAGGACGATTACCCGCCACCACCGCCCTGCTTCGGGCGACCCAAATTTCCTCACCTTACCCCAGAAAGCTTGGTAGTCCAAACATTTATGTCCCAGGGAGCGTTTCCTTCCACTCCCCCGGATAGGGAATTCAAGAAGCTGGATAGTTGGGGCAAGAAAATGCATGGCGGACAGTGAACACCACATGCTTTTTGGGCCGTTATTCCCACACTTTGTGGGGAAAGAGTTGCACGAGTTCTTTCCCAAGTAGTGTCAGATGAGGGAGAGGCATCAAAGTTTGCCATTCAATGTGGTCTAGACACGTCCAACTAACTGCGCAGAGCGATTTCATAGTCTATGGCTCTCAGTTGCCACGCCTGGCTGAGAACATCTGGCTTTTTGGGATATGTCCAGACCTCGCTCACGGGCATATCCTTTAATGGCCCTCGTCTCTTCGGAGGCAAAGAAGACTAGGCACTAGAGCACTTAGGACTCACAGGCTACGGCCAAGTCCTTGGACCTCTCAGTGACCGCATATCCCCATTCTGCCTTTCATAGCTACAGAAGGAGCTTACAGCCACGCAAGCCATATCCCAGCAACCAAGCCTTGCAAGTTCAGCAACCCCTGCGCTGCAACTGTTCGTTCGCACTTAGAGTTGGTGGCAGGATCAGCTGTCTCCTCCACCACTGGCAGACAGACCATCGCATCAGACGGGTGCGTCCTCCAGATAGTCCGAAGGGGCTACTCCCTCCCCTTCAAGACCATCCCTACCTCCTTCCTATCACTGGCTGACGGAAGATCATTTAAATTTACTCTGGGAGGAAGTCCTAACTCTCTTGGCCACAGGATCCATAGAGAGGGCTCGGGAGGCAGAAGCAGGCATTGGTTGCTGTTCATGCTACTTTCTGGTCCATTGAACCAGGACAACCGGTTTCTAACTGATAATAGTAAACTCTTCATGTAATGAGTTATTTCTTCCCAAGTCTGAGGTTATTAACTAGAAGTGAGACTAGCTCAAGTTTAACACTTTCAGCCTTATGAGCTTTTATGCAAAGAAAAGAATTGCAAAGACGAAAGGGGAAAAGTTAGTAGGGTGTCTTATTAGACAGATGCTACTCATTAAAGTAAAAAGGACACGTAAAAGTGGATCGTAGTAAAGGCGTTGAGTATTATTTTTTCACAAAGTTGGTGGCTACATTATGTTTAAAACTGACTTTAAGAGGAAGCAATAAAGTAGGCAGCAAATTTATTTAAGGTAAAACTGTAATGGGTTTGTGAATGGGATAAAAATGGCTACAGTGAAAGTTTCAACAGTAGCGACAGTAGCCTCATTTTCGCAGAGAAAGTATAGGGTCTCTGGCAAGTTACTGGATCCACAGCTTTATAACTGCAAGCTGTTGGCCTGCCCCAGACTGTTACTTATTCTGCCCACAAACATCATGTCCAAAAATTCTGCAAATTCTAGAGCAACTTTATCTTTGTGGGGGTTCCGGGCATTTGTTTCTAAAGGCACCTGTAGTTTAACGTTTCATGAACTTAGAAAAATCTCGCCCTTGTTTTAATATCAAAAGGAACCTTGTCAATTAAAATCTGTCATTCATTGGAGGCATGGATGTTATTAGGCTGAACAAGCGCCATTAAAAGGAAGAAGGTGATTTCAGGATTTGCTGTTGGCATTTGAACTAAATATTACTTTTCTTACTGGCCACTTACTCCGTGGGACAGGAGTTGCCATTCTGAACAGTTTGCTTTGAACAAATCTCTCCTGGTTGTGTGTTTCAGTCAGATGAACATGCTTCAATTGTCGGTTGTGTAGTTCACTTTTCTCATTTTAACTATCTACTCTTTTTTCCATTTGCGACATTACCTACTGATCCCAGATTACTTTCTCTGACCCAGAGTCAGTGTTTCCAAAATGTCATATTCCCATTGACCTTGTTTTGATCTGTTCTTGTCGTGGGCACTGGGCCAGCGACTCATGTGGGGCAGCGGTTTTATCTGTAGAAGTGGGGTAACTGGGTGGTAGGAATTTTGTGGATTCCTGCTGATTCCGGATGTTTCTATCACAGAAATGTTAGAAAAATACATGAGGGCATTGTTGTGGGATACTATAGTTATTGAGAGACTGGGAAAGAGTGGACCTTGTGGTAGGAAATTTACAGATCCCTCAAGATTACAGAACTTTCCCACACACAAATGTACATATACAATAAAACAGCATACTTCAAGGTACTAGGGGTGAGCCCACTACAGTCACTATTCATTTGTTATTGCACTGGCATACAGCGAAGACCAATAAAACAAAGCCATATCCGAGTCGGGAAGGGCAAAAAGCTTGACCTGGGCTCCACAATAAAGCATCTCACTATGGGCAGCAGCATGTTTTTTTCAAAGCCAGTAGGTCTGGCATTAAATACCAGTCTTTTTGAATTTGTCTCGGCTTTTGAAAAACGGTAATGTTGGGGGAGCTGCTGGGCCAATACCAGTATATATAAAAAAAAACAGTTGGTTGAAAGCAAAAATCTGGCTTTCATCTCGAGAGGCATAATGTTTGCATATTTGTCCCTGGAACTGGAGAGTCCTACTTTGTAGTCAGAGGTGCTCCTTTGGAGAAATCAGAATGCCTTCACTCAGTGGAATTAGCCAATGACTGAAGTGGCCTGACCCATTGCACAATGCTGTAGTGCGTAGAAGAAAAATATGAATGACACAAAAGACCAATGGTTTAAGAGGGCTGTTTCAAAACCACTATCATTGAAATATGTACGTGTATATTTCAGTATAATCAAAAGGCCCTAGTAAATACTAGACTTTGAAAATAACCCACATTGCAACACTTGGCCAATTTTGAACTTGGTGGGGACACTTTTGCATGATATGGAAGACTTCATGCCTTTGTGTTTTCTGCAGGCAGTGTTTCTGAAATTGTTGAAACAAAACTTTCTGGTGGTCTGGTGTGCCGCTTTGTTTTCCCCTGGAGGCACTAGTACACAGCTCGAGGAAAACACGCAGTTCAAATAAATGATATGCACCCTTGGAGATTGGCTCATATGACATGAGGGTTGAAAGTATGTGTGCCATACCCTCCCCCTCAAATGGGGGTCGGCCACGTTCAAGGAAGGATGACTCCTGAACAGTATATGCGCTTTTTAGGTCTCGCCTATGTAGCTCGCAAGCACTGCTTAGGAGATGACCTCTTGGCGCTGCTTAGGAGATGACCTCTTGGAATCGCTCAGGACTTTTTGGGAAATTCGTGCATGTACTGCACTGTTCCCAATGAGCACTTGTGCATGTGTGGCGTTTACCTTGCGGGGGCGAGCAGCGGTGCCATCTGTTTGCAATTATCGCCCCAGGCGCTACTCGCTCCCGTAAGGTAAACGCTGTAGATGGACTGCAGGGCAGCGCTAGTCTTTCAGTGCTTGTTTTAAATGTTTGCGTGTCTGAACACGACTGCAACACCCAGAAGGTATTTGCAAACACGAAGGGATAGAAGTTTTCACCTGGTACAAAATTAGTTAGCAGCCCTTTTTCACAGAGGAATTTAGATAACACCAATGACACGGCACATATTGCCTTACGGTCTACGTTGGCATGCTGGTGAGCGCCCTTAATTAAGTCAGTCCCCCTCAGTGGTTGCAAAGTTGGAGTCCTAGTTATGTTGTGAAATGTTCTGGTTTTTGTTTTAAAAATATGGTCACCCCATCTCACTGTACGATTTTCGTGAGTGGGGGTGACAGGTCTTGCAAACTCGATATTCATTCTCTAGCAAAATAATGACCTGTCACAGCGTCACATCGTTCAATAAGCCAGGGCCTTACCATCCTGAGAGCAGGTCTGTGTCGCTGCAGTGAGTTGCTTGATGCGTTACGCCTCAATTTCTGGTCAGCAGGCGATGAAATATCAAAAACTAGAAAATATTTGGAAGATATGTTGTCACAAATGTTTGTTCTGTTGTGAGATAAGTAATTAACAAAAGCTGAAACCCCAAGTTTAGATAAAATATGAGAGTAAAAAAAAACAAGGAACTGCTGCACCCAGGCACGGAAAAATAAAGTGTAATGGAAACTGAAACCAAGGCTGCCCTGCAAAATGCACTGAGCATATGCAACTCCGACCGAGCTCGCTTCTAATACTGTACATAAATGAGGGCGGAAGAGTAGACTAGGTACGGTGCGAATCACAGACCAAGAACTGCATTTATTTCCGCAAGTGCGAATTTACCAACTTTTATGTTAAGTGCTCTATTACCTTACATTCCCAGTCAGGGTCGCCGAACATAAAAACCTTTAACTACCCTCATGATATCTAGCACTTTTTGTTTGTAGAAGAGAAAGCTTCCGTATTTGAATAATCTGCCATAAACATAGCGTGAAGTATTAACCTTTTCAAAACCAGGGTTTTGTGACCCATGTGCAAGGCTTTTGTGCATGTAAAAAACAAGCTTCAAGTACTATCACAAAACAAGCACTGACAATGCCCACATATTTGGCTTCCATTTGAGGCCCCCACTACAATATAAAACATTGGCATAGCCAATAGGTTTCACCTTGGGGACCTTAAAAGTGTTTAGCCATGCAACGGTTGATGTTGTTGCACCAAGGATATTGTGCTGTAACTAAATATTATAAGGTCCCAAAAGCGAGTCCTATTGGCTATGCCAATGCTTGTTAGGTTTGAAATGAGATGACATTAAATTAGGATTTCCAAAGCTCACTAATACCTGCGGGTGTCTAGGCACTAAAACTTCAAAGGAAAAGAGAAAAGGGTAGCAACACACTGGACATCAATAAGGCTCCCACGAAATGAAAGAGCATATTAGACTAATTATTAAGAAGCTAGGTCTTAAGTGCTTTGTGAAAGGTGAGCAGATTGTTTGCTGTTTTGAAGATAAGTGGCATAGTGTTCAAGAGTTTAGCAGTCGGGACTGCAAAACTCTTTCCTCCCCAGGTAGCTTTCTTAAACTTAGGCCAACCAGATTAGCCTAGGAGGCAGACCTCCGGTTTCTGGCCGGGATATAACGATGGAAGAGTTGCCTGATAGAAACCGGTCCCTCGGAATGGAGGGCTTTGAAGACTATGCACAGGGATGTGAACAATACCCTTTCCTTGATCCGGAGCCAGTGGAGTAATGGGAGAGACTTGGACACCGACTGCTGTTTTAGGATCCCTAAAAGCAGCCTAGCAGCCGCGTTCTGGACCAATTGTAATTTGTCCTGCACAGTGCTTGGGCTGTGCTTGCGAAATCTCTAGTATTGAGAGAAAAACATACATTAAAGGTGCCTTAGAGCCTGTCCCTTTCTTAACCTTTAGTTACCATTGGCTGGCTCCCATGTCTTTCTCGTTTCCTTGCCTCCTTTTGGTCAGCTCCTCCTCCTTGCCTCTGTCTTCCTCCTGAGCTTTCAGTCTTCATCGTGATGTGGAGCCTGGACCAAGTACCGATTCCAGTTCCCCGTGTCCTTCCCCGGCAAGCTTCTGCAGGTATTTTGTTTGCTTTCTTTGCGCCATTGCCAGCGAAACATCTTGCAGGCTGTGTGACCAAATCTCTCACACATTCTCTTTACCCATAACAAGCCCCGCAGTCCATGCAATGTTTGGATTATAATATTTACTTAAATGGAGTCTCATCTGTAGTTTAAGATATATAACAATAGAGTGGTTACTCAGCCCGTTTTCACGGTCTTGAGGCTTTTTGGAGCTTTAAACAGCAGATGTTGCAATTGCTTAGTTCAAAAGAACCCCTGCCATCATTTAGCCTAATTATGCTTAAACACTAAGTTGGTGTACCCAGGCTTAGAACTTGAAGCCTTCAGGTAGCACACATGTTAATGCACCATGCTGGTACATTTACCCATAGATCTAGCTCAGTAACTGAGTGGACAACTATATTATTTTCTGCATACTCATGAATTTTGCGCTATTGCTACATAATCCTACAACTACGAAAGTTGCTAGCCCTCTCAATCGTTTAGTCTCTAAACATTTTGAGACAACAAACAAAAATGAATCAATTGTTTGTAAGGGTAATTACATATTTACAACTACTATACAATAAACATATATACATAGAATTGAATTTTTTGTTTAGCAGTCAATTCAGAGAGACTGAATAATCCCTTCCCTTGTTGCCATTCTTTCGCTTTGTGGGTTTTGTAGTGGTTTGAAATTTCGCAAAGAGTAATTATTTGTGGACATAATCCCTATATTCTTTTGTAAAAGAAGTTTGTGCATAACTGTTTAACTGTATATATGTTTATTGTATAGTAGTTGTAAATATGTGTTGTTGTGTTTTTGTAAAGTTTTTTGTAAAGTGTTCTTCTTGCCTTTAAAATAGGTAAATACCACTAAAATTAGTTCAAAAGGGTTAAATAAAATTACCCTTACAAACAATTGATTCATTTTTGTTTGTTGTCTCAAAATGTTTAGAGACTGAAAGATTGAGAGGGCTAGCAACTTTCTTTGTTGTATGATATATTTGGTCCAGCTACCCCCTCGTCCCAGGACCAGACTCCGTTGTTTTACAAAAAAAAAAAAAAAAAATTGCTACATAATCCGTTGAGTAATTTTCAAAATGTAACAAAGTTTTTTTTTCTAGCTGAAATGGATTGAAATTAATAACCGGTTAAAATGCCAATGAAATACCACATGGAAGTAATAAAGCCATTGCAGAATTTTGCGCGTAAACCGAACATCATAGGCTTCAGCGCATACAAGACAGCTCAGTGGGTTAACAATGTGGAGTTAAGTGTGAACTCTGCCCGCCCCTGTTGCTTGTATCCTGTAGGTAAGATTATTTTCTTAGTAAGAACGTTCAAGAGGATAATAAACTTATCGCACAGGTTTGATTTAAAGAGATTTGTCACGCAAGTTCTAATACAAGGGAGGTACGTCAGTGAGTTAAAAGATTTGACTGCAGAGAATCTCGTATAAAAAAAATGTCAGAGGTTCCAACACTAGCGGCAATAGTTTGAACCCAGTAGGCATAGTGATGCCAACGTGAGCTCCTAACACATCAACATACCAACATACCAATAATTTAAAAAGTAAAATGTAAAATATTTAATGTTTAAACAAGTGAAGTTTCAATAAGTAAAGTAAACAATAAAATAATCTCGCCTTGTCTATCCCCAAAGGGCACCAATGTCCGCTACATCTTATATCACCCGAGGACCCATCTATACCCTGGGAGGTCTGTGTCCATATTATTATAATCTGTCACTAGCTTTACCCTTTATCTCTATTTAAGCAATTCGGTGTTGAACTGGTTTCAGGTGCTAGTTTTCTTTATTTTTGGAGATATTTAGGTGGGAGCCCATGTGTCTAGCAGGCTGGAGTAGTGACTGCTAAGCAGGGCGCAGGCTTCTGAAAAGGAAGAGTAGGACTGTCACTGAGAGACCGCAATGTTTCCTGGACATTTCTGGCACACGTTGGGTTTCGCTTGCAACCAACACCCGACTGCCTAAGATCTTAGTCATCCAAGCTGCATCAGGCTCTTACACTGAGTTAAAGCGATTTGAAACACTGGAGCGCTAAACCGCTTAAATGGCGTCCCACCGTGGAATGGCAAGCCAAAATAAGGAAGCGGGAGCGGGCGTGCCGTGGTGTATGTAAGAATAATAAAACATTTAAAAGCAGAGAACTTGAGTTTTTAGAAATAACAATTTGAAGCACCCCACAACACCCGCCTCCCCCACCACAAGAGTGAAAATTCAATTACTGTCCCAAGTGTGCTGAAAAGCAAAGCGTGTAAAATCAGCAAGCATTACTCAGCAGCCAAAATTCAGACCTGACTGCAGCAGTCTTACCGGCACTGTGGCCAAAGTAAATAAGCTGGTGGCAATCTGCGCATAACCAAAGAAAATATTATAAGGTGGGAGAAATATAGACAGATGAGACAGAAAGCGAGACAGATGAGACAGAAAGCGAGACAGGTTCGAAGGATAGGTGATAGACACACAACATACAAGTGACTGAGAGACAGCAGAGAGTCCGAGAGAATGAAAGACCTGCTGTGAGAGAGTACCACAGTATGCGATACGCAATGTAGACAAAGATGAGAAATAGCCAAGAGACAGAATGAGAGACAGGTGTGAGAAAGTGATACACAGCTGGTGATAGACAACCGTAAGGCAGAAAGAGGCATGTGAGACTTTTTAGAAAAATACAGCATACCGATGGAGGGGTAAACAAGTAATAAAGAGGCAGCGGAGAGAGTGTGGGGAGGAAGGTGAAAGATAGTCTGTTAATAGAGAAAGGAGAGGCAGATGGCAGGGAATACAGTTGCGAGGTGATAGAAACAATGAGAAAGACAACTCGTAGAGAAGGAAACACAGGCGTTGGAGAGATGCAGAGACAAGTTAGACTGAACTGTGTTCAGAGAGTGGGGAGGTGGGCAAGTGAAAAAGTGAGAGCTGAAACAAGCGAGACCGTTGAGAGAGGGGATAAAGTGCCAGCTGAATGGGACAGAGCGCGGTTATACAGTTTAGAGAGGGACGCAGATAGAGACAGGTTAGAAAAAGCACGCAAGTGGTGCGCGCACGCCACAGCGAGACATCTGTTTTGAATTATCACGTACCCATCTGGGCACTATAATTCAAAACAGATGGTGCCTGTGCGGGTAACCGCAAGCAATAGGCCGTGAGCGGAGCAAAGGCGGGACATGCACCCGCCTTTGCCCAATTGCATGCTGTCTTTCTTAGAAAGACGCACACAAAGGCCAATAGCCTCTGACCAAAAACAAACCACACGCACAAACGTGTGGTCAGATTTTGAAGCCCCCTTACAAAAAGTCTCACAGGGCATCGCATGCGTTCTGGCTCAGGCGAGACCTAACATGAAGTGATGGCTGCTCCAATATGGGTAAAAGAAATAAAGATAAACCGTCCCTGGCTGGCATCTTGGCTGACGTTAAAGCTATGAAAAAAAAGCAGGAGGTATGAGGAGAAGGCAGCTGCAGCTCAAAGAGAGTAATCCAACATGGGCGCGAGCGAGTTCCTGAACAAGCAATAAGCAACAATAAAGAAAGTGCTTGTAAAGTAATATATAACATGCCGAGTAACAGCACCGCTAAAAGTCAGTCCTCATGGGAGGTTGCAAAGGTAGGCAAGGGGGTACTAACAAGCATATTACCCAAAGAAAAGCAGCCATTTATGAAGGACAGTAGAAGGAGCCAAATCGAAAGATGGGCAGTGATTAAAACCCGTATTCTAGGTACAGCATGACTCGAAGAGACAGCTGATACGCTGCCTAGGCAAGTCCTAAAAAAATGACATTTTAATGATTTTTTTTTGCCTGATTTCACATAGGCAAAACATATTGGCTTTGCCAATACCTGTTTATTTTCTCCTGGGGGATTGTGATCGCCTATGGAAAACACATGTCTCTTAAGGGGAAAAACCTAGAAAAAGTCGACAACACAAAAACCAGCAGATCCCCAACGGTCTAGTGGTTGCATGCTTCTGGCACAACTTCGATCCACTAGCAGGAAACTGTTTGAGGTAGGCTTTGTTTGAATGGGGGAGCCTCTCCTCTTTAGGCCTCGGCCTGCGAAAGACTGCACACATGCGCAGTCTTGCTGGCGAGACTTAATGGGGTAGAGTGAACATCACTAGCGAGGTTAAGCCCCGCCCCTCTTCTCCATTGGCTCGTCTCCTAAACGGTGGCCAGCCATTGGAGAAGAGGTCCTAGTGACGTTCTTCTTTCGATCTAAGCCCCGTCCTTTTCAGATTGGGGGAGCGTATTTTTGACTTTCTTTCTATATTCTTTGATGGTTCTGAGGTCTCCGCCTACGAAATACTGTGCACATGCGCAGTCGAGCTGGCGAAGACCTAAAAACACCAAAGGATGTAAACAACAGTCAAAAACACGCCCCCCAGTCTAAAATGCGGCGGTAGGCAAGTGATTGATGCTTCATGTTGTTTTCTACAGTTAGTCCACAGCTCTTAAAGAGAGTTTATCGTCCTGGTCTGAGCTACTGACTATTGACCTAGGGAGCCGGTTCAAATCTTAATATTCCAAGACCGGGCGCCAGTATCTACTATTAACCAGTGCCACAGGCATGCAACGGCGTTGCAATTTTATGCCCTAAGATGTCACGCAACTTTGTAGCATGCATTGTTCACGTTTGTCTCGTAGCTTGATAAAGCGGTAAGACTGTTAAAACCTGCTTGGTGGGTCCGGGAGACCTTTGCTGCGGTGTGTGCTTTCCGTGCCATCGCCGCCCCCCCGCCCCCATCCATCGTGAGATCTACCGCCCACTGCCCGTGTTGGGGGCTGGAAAAGGGGGGATGGGGCAAGGCTCCCGGTGTGTGGTCATCCCCCGCGTGGGCGGGGGGCATAGTTGGACCCGTGCCCTGCATCGCGGATCGGTGGCAACCCCCCGGAAGGGTTCTAAGCCAGCGGGTGCCGGCGAGCTGTGAGACTGCCGGGCTAGTCGCCTTGGTGATGGTCACGGGGGATGGGGCGCGGGCCCTGCACAGGGGCTCCTGCTTTCGGGCACAGTCCTGCCTGGTGTTCAGCGTGTTTGGTGCAGGGTATCTATCTTCCGCTACTCTATCCTTGCTGGCAGCAGGGCGTGTTTTCTCCGTCCTGGTAGAGCGGCGCTGCCCCGGTTTCCAGCATTGTGGGGAGCCCAACAGGCGGAGATGACTGTGGGTAGAGTGAAGCAGCTTCGGTGACTGGATACATGCAGCTCCTGCGGGGCCCAAGCTGGAGGTAATCACACAATGTGCAAGAGTCAAGGACGATAATTTATGCCTCTTTCGCTATATATTTGGCCAAAAACTTGTACGCTCGACAGGCACTGCGTCGGCTTTCTGGTTTTGGTTGACCATTGCAAACAAATTCGTTTGGCACTCTTTGTACTATGAGGCAAGTTTCGGCCCTGTCCAAAAGAAAGATGCCACGGTACAAATATATAGACTGCTTACCTTGTGCAGGTCCACCCAGGACCCATTTCTGTGGGATCGAGTTTGGGTGTTGGGAGCTTCGGCAGTGAAGCGTGATTTTCACCCGGGGCCTAGTTCGTTGGGGTTAGATTGACTTCACTTTATAATCAGCTGATTTGATGAATGTAAACTGCTGCGCTGTTACTGCTCGTTTGTATGGGCTAACGGCTAGGGCCGTAGACTCTAATGTGGGGGAGCTGGAGAACCGGGTTCGAGTCTGGTAAGGAGAGTGAAGACAATAGGAGTAATGGCTCCTCATAAATGTAAGGGCTCGTTGAGTACGATCTGTGTGAATTCCCATTCTCGCAAGAGTTGTGGGGTCATCGGTCATCTTTGGAGGCTTGGACTTCTCGTAATCTCCCCATTCCGTCTGTAATGCAATAGACGGTCATGTAAAGCGCGGTATAAAACACAAAAAGGCTGTCAAATAAATCTCTACGCCCCCGCTCAGTTCATTGGTTCTTTACTTGTGTGGTTAATCTGCGGGCGTAGTCATGGAGCGCGAGGCTCCTGCTGTCTTTCCGCCGTGTCTGATGCGGAATGTTGTTAATTAGGCACAGCTGTTGGTGGCGCTTGCCTCGCAGGATTGGGGTTAGCTTGACCTGAAATCTCTTGGTTCGTTACACATGGTTTTAATGCTGAGGGCATTACATATTTACAAAGCATGCATGGTCCGGTTGTCCCGCGGTCTGGCTGAGCACCTACCCCTTTGATGGCTAATTGCCCAGTGTCCCTGCAGCTGGTATTCTGTGTGGGTCTGTGTGTTTGTGTGTGGCATTTGCGAGAGATTAAGTTTTTGACATTGTAAATGACAATGCCATTTATTTATCTGTTTTCAAAACCAACACATAAATAAAAATGTTGTCATTTACAATGCCAAGAGCTCTAACTTTTGCAAAGGCGAGACCGTTGCATTGTAAATGCTTGTTTTAAAGATGCTTCCTCAAATGTGAGGAAACCGTTTTCGCTGAAATTCCCGCCAGACGTGGTGGAGAGAACTCATCTGCTTCTTTCCTTTTTTACGTCAATGCGCTTTGCAGTGTGCTGATGTCACAGTTGGGAGGAATGGGGTAGGGGCTTAAGTGGAAGGTATTTAGTATCCCCCACCCTGGATATTAAAAAAGAAAACCTCAAGTGCATGCATATGAGGTTTCTTTTTAAACCCTCTCCAGTGTCAGCTGTCAGCCAGTGGCACACTGAAAGGGTTAAAACAGTCCCAGCAGGCAGCTGTGTTTCTCACGACTACGATTTAATTAATAATCTAAATAGTTCACCTTATTAAGCATAATAAGTTAAGTCTATCATTGATTGCTTTTCAGGGCTTTATTCAGTCCATGGTTACCACATTTTCTTTTGTTTGGTAAAACACAAACTCTACTGCCCTTTTATTTTAGTCTATTCCACTCCACAATTCTGAGTATAAGATGTTGACAATAAATGCTTCCAGTGGAAGCCATTTTCAACAATCTGATCGAAATCCGGTTACTCACTGCAGTGACATTGCTGAAGTGGCTAGCCAGAGAGGTTAACCAATGGTATGCTGCTTCACTAGAGGTAGCACTTGTTTGCTCTTTGTTCTGCTGCCTCACCCAAGTCTCCAGACCCCAAAGTGCGATGGTGGATTGGGGGTTGGAGTTCACACCGGCCTTCCTCTGGATCTCTAACAGCTGAAGGACTTAGGTAAATGCGGGCAATGCTATTCCTATGCCACCTCCTTTTCTCCCTGCAGTGCAGGTCTCTACAGGCCTTCGCTGAGAGACGAAATTAACCAATACTGACAAGTGGCTTCCAAAGCCACTGGCAGTCTCTCAATGCGAGCAGAGAGCACAGCTTTGAGATGGGAGTGGGATGGCACCGAGATTGTTGTGCAACGATCCTGAGCCTTCCGATAAGTTAACGTCTTGACTATTTATGGCATCAGTCCTATCTCCAAATGGCCAGTCATTAATTGGAATTATTTGGGTTACTTAATTTATTAATGTAATGTTTGCTATCTTCAGTCCACTGTCATGGGGCAGTTGTTGTGCACTTGTGGATGGAGAATCTTGGTGTGCTCTCACATTGATAGCTAACTCTCGAGTTTTTGGTGGATACCCGGATCAGCAGACACAGTGGCAAGATAGTTCAGAGCTCTTTTTTTTTTAACATACTTTATTAAGTACTACATCATAACAGTCATGCGTCCTAGCAAGGACTTTGTGAGTTATATTTTTTTGTTTTACAATCGTGCACAAATCACTTTTTAGTACAGTCCAACCAACAAGGTTCCAATGCCAATATAACTTAATGTAGACAATATAAGTATAATACAGATAATGTATGTCGACCGATAAGCCGCAATAACTCTCGATATAAGTACAATTCACGATTTTGAAAACCATTCCAGTAACAAGATAGTTTAGAGCTCTTGAGCTTTTTTATATATAATGTTCTCCAACTTGTCTCCTAAACGTTTTTCCAGCTCATAATTATGAAGTATGCGATTTCCCTTTATTTTTTAAATATTCTTGTTTAGATCGCAACTTTATTTTTTTGTTTGAACTTCCCCAGATTATTTGCTTTGATAATTGTTATGCTGGTTTGTATTGGGCACTAATCACCTGGGAGGGTATCCAGGCACTTGTGCAAGATGTGTATGTGTTTGGTCCCAAGGTGCTTATATGAAGAGCCAGGTCTTCAGCTTCTTGCGGAACTCGGTGAGGAGCAGGCTTTGATGTGTGGCAGGTCATTCCACTAATTGGGTGTGATGTGGGAAAATGAGCGACCTCCAGTTTTGCTTTTGCGTATGCTGGGTGTGAATGCGAGTGAGTGAGGCAGAGCATAAGGGTCAGGTGGTTGGATGAAAGGCAATGCTGCTGTTCAGGTATCCTAGTCCTGTGTTGTGTAGGGCTTTGTATGTGTGTGTGAAGAGTTTGAATTGGCTGCCCTTGTGAATGGGGAGCAAGTTAAGCTTCCTGAGGTGCCGTGTGTGGTGCGGCATGGGAGGTCTAGTAGAAGTTATGTAGCTGCGTTCTGGATGGTCTGTATCTGTGTAAGCGTTGTTTGACAAGACTGGTGTAGAGTTTTGCTTTAGTCCAGCCTGCTTGTGATGAGTGCTTTGTGTGACGGTCTGTCTGATGTTCTGAGGCAACAATTTGAAGATTTGTCGCAGCATGCGTATGATGTGGAAGCAGGGTATGCACACTGTATTGACCTCAGCCGTCCTGTTTAGTTTGCCATCTAGAATGATCCCTAGATTTTTTTCGTGGTCTATGGGTGTTGGTATTTGTTCCGACAGCCACCAGGTGGAATCCCTTGGGGATGTCTTGTTGCCAAAGACCAGTACTTCCTCTTGTCGGAGTTGAGCTTCAGGCAGTTAATTCATAATTAATCGGAGTTTACAGAACCCTGAGGGAACCTGTAATTATTATGCACTCTTGTTGAACAGTTTGACTTTCTAACATCACTCAGACTTTAATAGACCTCCATTGGCAAGTCAAGCTGTTCAGTGTGGCATATTCAAATTACAGATCTTTAAATTGGCCGGAGTCCCATGGTTAGGCCATGAGTCGTGTTGGCTGCCTGAGGCTGGAGACTGGCCCTCACAACAAAAACGTTACCTTCAGTCTTGGAAGATTGTGGAGTGGATGATGGAGGTGAGCCCACTACTGTGATGCATCAAAAAATGTTTGAAGAGCAGTTGCCCAATACCTGCCTGGTGTTCCCTTGGCTGCCTGACCGTGAACACGTTCATCCTGTACAGTTAACTCTGGGGGCACGTACCATAAGGTCTCTTGCCTGGCAACTCCTCCATCCACACCGTGTGAGTTTGCAATCATGTCATGACACTAGTCATATTCTGCAGTTGTGCACTGAAAACACAATACATACTTTTAGCTTTGTGGAGTGCCAATGCCTCACTTTTTCTGGTTGCTACGTTTCCAGGGCATTAAATGCTTTGATGAATGGGTTTCCACATCAATCTCGATTCTAGAGCAGAACAGTGGTCCGCACAAGTACATAGCACACAGCCTGTAGCGATCTTCACTATCATCCTTTGCAAGTTTGAAAGACCAGATGGCGAAGCAGCTGTGCCACACACACCCATCCATCTTCGGGCCTGAGAAAAATGTACGTTTTTTGAATATGGCAATTAATACACAGCACAGTCGTTGTGCTCCCCCCCCCCCCCCCCCCCCCCCCCCCCCACATGCAGAATGTGATAAGGGACCCAAGAGTCTCGCATATCCATCAGATATTAATCGGCCTTGGTCTGAATGCCCCCCTTGAAGGTGTGCGGCCCCCTTAAGGCCCCAGCAGTACAGGGGCCCGTGCCACGCCCCTGTAGCTGAAGGAGTAGGTTTGGAACGTGCCTGGGATTCTGGAACAGAACCAAGAGCAGGACCGACATTGTGACAGAACATGAAGGCACAGCAAGAGGCTGGAGTGGAGCGTCCTCTGCAAGAAGACACCCGACTAGCTCTCGTAGGACCGAGAGTCAGTGTTCCAGATGTCCCCCCCCCCCCCCACCCTTCTTCCTGGCTTTGAGAGGCAAAGGGGTGCCAAATCAAAAGATCTGCTCAAAAATGATTGACTCAAGTAAGGTGATAGCGTAGAACTCGACTTTTAGATTTCGAGTTACACGCTGTCTTTCACATAGATTGTATTGCGTGAACGATTTTCCATGGCCTTACTTCAACAATTTATATACAGGAAGTATGTTTTGTAGGCGCCTTGAATAAGAATACCTAAAATGCCTCATGCCTTTGTCTCGAAGGTTTGTCGAAGCAGCAGTCTGTTGCTCGCTGTCGCCCCACAAACTGGTTTCTCTACTTTGGTCACACTTACAAAATCTCACTTTAATTGAACCTGTGAGTTTACGCTATAAATACCTTCCTTTCTTTACGTTTTAAAGAAAGTATCCGAAGTCAGCCGCCTCCCTTGTATAATTTCCTTTTATTTTTTGTATGAAAACTGAATTCTTGATTTGGGGCATTCGAACGTGCAGCAATGTTTATTTAACTTTGTGGCTCCAACCCAGCTGTGACTTAGTTGGTAAAAGTATTACAGCCTACTCTTATTTCTGTTTTTTGTAGATCTGACAGCGGATCAGCCGACCAAGACAATATAAAGTATTTTTCGTCCAGAGACCGGGGCAGTTCTGCCTCCTATTCCTACCATTCTTCAAGTTCATCTGCGGGTTCGCGACACAGGCACGATGACCTCCGAGCCCACAGTGAAGTGCAGCATGAAGACGAAGGTACGGATCTTGCAGCAGGCCCTGAAATGGATTGCAAGGCATGATACAAATTCATTTGAAACACTAGGTCGTAAAATTACTCTTGAAATATACTAGTAAACGTTTGTCTTGTTTTTTATTATTTATATTTGTGCCTGCCTCAAATTCCATTTTCTCCACAGGTTCCGTTTGAAATGCTTCAAAGGGGATATTCAAAACCTTCATGCACTGATGACTTACTGTATTCCCAGCGTGCCTGCTACCTAGAGTAAGGTTGTCCCAACCTTGACAATTTCTCTTGCTGTGGTGTATGCAGGCTGCACTTGCATAGTTTATTCCCGACTCTAAATAACTGTCTTGGTGCACTCTGGAACCTGTAGTCTAGCAGTATTCCTTCTACTAATTTGCACCCGTCCCGTTCTGCCTCACCCTTCCCCTTGCGTCTACGTCACACAAGCGCACTCCCAAATTGATTTGCTTAGTTAGCGTTTCTTTACAGTTATACTCTCCACCATTCATTGCAGCCCATGCATGCTGACCACAACTGATATTTCAGCCAGTTCTTCTGCTCTGACCCAGTACATGCAGGTGGATAGAGATTTTCGCTTGCAAGCTGCCCTTGTTAGAGAACATATTATAAAGCGGATTCAGTGACCATGGGTAATGACAGTTGCAGTCCTCCACATCTGTTGGTGATGCAGCTGTTGGTGACGTACGAAGGTGGTCATGCGGACCCACCCAAACCAACTCCTAAAATGGGTGTAGAGCCATTTCCAAACAAATCATAATGCTAGATTGTTACATGTATCCGACAGGTGATTAGAGATGTCACCCAGTCCCTGTGCACCAGAATTCCAGATTCTTACCTCTGGTCACACAGGTGCCATTTTTGAGTGGTCTATGAACATGCTTTGCTTGCTGAAAATTTCAGCAGAAGCTCTGCGGTTCAAGTTTATTCCGACACAAGTCATGGCATGCAGGAAATTGCCCATTCACATGTCCTCCAGGTAGTGGAGGTTCTACTCTGGGATAGCATTTGCTGAAGATGACCCATTGGACTACTAAGGTGAATACTAAATGGTATAGAAGCAGTGGGGAGAAGGTAAAAACATAGCACCTGGCGACCTCTTTGTTTGATGATCTTGCATCTTAGCACAGCTCCTTCTCTCTTTGGACTACTGGATGCTGTTCTTATTTTGAGGCCACCTTCAGTATCTGCTTCGGCTCATTGATACCCTTTCTTCAAACCTCTCTCTAGTGTAGTCCAAGCAAAATTGTCGCAGGACTTGAGATTTCCAAAGAAGGAAACTGATGCCCAAAAGTACCATCCCTCCAGTTTGCAGCTGTGGTCCGCCTCGCACTGATGAATAGGAAGTGCCTCAAACACTGTTCTGGGGGGGCCATCACATATTTGTACTCTGTTTCTAGGCTAGAGATGTTTATTTTCCAGACTGACTTTTTATGGGTTGTCTGGTTTCAGGGGATAATTTCTTTTTACACCTAGCTCCTTGGTTAAATATCACTGTACTGTAAATGCTGCAGGTAGGTGGGTGGAGCCGGGTGTTGCCTGAGTGGGTCTTGCAAGGTAAATAGTCCTAAAGGAGTTGTACTTCCCTCACTTCTTTGATACATAACCCCATCTGTGCACACTTCTAGAAAAGAATGGAGTTAGTAAAAGGGCAGAGTCCGGCATTGCATTTCAGAGTGGCTTTTTTCTCTCTCGTTCATTTTATTGGAGCATATTGCACACCCTGGTCTTCACAAATGTTCTAGGGTTTGCCTCCAGTCGTCATCCTACCTGACAAGCTTTCTCGTTCCCCAATGTTATGAATCCCTCTTCCACAGAGGATTCAAAATGGATTCCTGGTTCTTGTAGCCGAAAGGACAGTCACATGCACATATACTTCCCTCCCATGTAGGCCCCTTTCTTTATGAATTGAACAGGAAAAGGGTGTCTACTCCTCCCAGTATTATCAACTCCTAGTATTTCCCAGGCCAGTTAAGAGACAGTAGTCGCTCCCTTCTTAAAAAAAAAAAAAAAAAAAGGCGTGGTGATTATGGTGTGCTCCTTTCAAACTACAGAGTCCAACTGTGGTCTGAGTAGGCTGTCACTGGTCTTTGCCATTCAAATAGTTCTATTTTGTGTGGAATTAAAAAGGCTCCTAAACTTACTTTGGGGAACTTCGAGAAGAAGCACATTCTCCATCTGAAAGAAACAGGTTAGTATTAGATTACTTACCTTAGAATATCCCCAGGCGTCAGACTGGATCCGGAAACTTTTGCGTAGCAGTACCCTTGCGCGTCGGTAGGCGTTGTCTGCGGCTCTGCGTCAGTCGTCTGCGTCGTTGGAGCCGGGATGACATCGCCGGAGTACTTAGACGCCACCCTCGCGCGCTGATGTCAGTTCTTCTTTTTTCCGCGCCAGCAAGCGCCGATCTGGAAAAAGTAGTACCCATTGTCAATTTTTGATAACTTTTTCGATCCTTTTCGATCCTGTTTGATCATATTTCGAAGTCTATCGACTCAGATGGTGCCGGTAGGGATGCCCGGGTTCAAACCCTAAGTTGATTGTTGCCGACTGATGTCGGTTACCGACCTCCATCGCCAGTGCCTTCACTGTCTGGGCTCTGACCACAACGACAAGTCCTGCTCTGACTGCCGGGCCCTGACGTCCAAATCTAGACGGGAGCGGTCCCGCAAGGGACTCGAGCTCCGGCAGTCAGTCTGCGCTGCTCGATGTCCCGGTCCACAAGGAGGTCGAGGGACCGGTCGCGGGGCCGGAGTCACCACAGTTCCGGGAGTCGTCATCAGTCTTCGGGCTCAAAGTCCTCAGTTAAGAGGCACAAGAAGTCGAAGAGGGGACATCGCTCTTCTGACTACCCCCTACGTTTGCGCGACGCGGCCGGGGGTTCTGGCGACACTGCCCCGCGGCTCTGCCGGAGCCGCAGGCGTCGTGGCCTGCTCCATACCCGCCGGTCCCTGGGCAGAACGCGACGGCGGAGGAGATCAAGGCCTTCCTCATGGCCATGAGGTCGCTCACTCCTCCATCTGGTTCTGCGGCTCCTTCGGGCCATGCGGCCCGACTGGGTCCCCACGCGGGCCGGGTGCTTCGGCCCCGGTGCCGTCGGTGACTTCGCCCGACGCCGTCGGCGACTTCGGTCCCGACGCCGCAGGGCCCGGCCGGATATGGCTCCGGGTCGTCGCCGGTCAACCTCATGACCTCGCCGGTGCCAGCACCCAGGGTGTCGCTCCCGGTCCTACCCTCAATTCAGGTCGGCGTCAGAGCAGTGGCGCTCGGCGCCGTATTCAACGCCGCTTGGAGATTTGTACTTCTACAACCCAGCCCCATCCTTTGAACCGGAGTACCAGGTGATGGGTGGCGAGGAGGATTGGGAGGGGTCCGAGGACCCTCTGGCACGTGAGTGTCAGTCTTCTCAGGACTGGACAGGTGAGCTTGGGGAGGCCAGTGGTCTGGACACTTCGCCCGACACTGGTTTTGTCTCCCCCTCCTACCGTGGCTACAGAGAAGGGGGCAGCCTGTAGTGTGGTGCTGAACCGGACTGCCAAGGCTTTTATTTTATTGTATTTTTATTTTAAGAGTTTTATATAGCGCTGGCTAGACCCGGAGGTATTGGAGCGCTTTACATGAGGTTCCACAAAATTACACGATTACATCAGTTCCAATTTACATAAGTTGCTAGACAAACAATTGCAAGAACATAGAAAACGAGATAAGGGAAGAGTAGAGGGGAAGGGGGTCATGGTAAAGGGGTTGGAGGGAGATACAGGAGAAAGACTCAGGAAAGTCTGCCCAAAGTCTGGCAGGGTAGGTGACAGTCGAAGGGAAGACCCAAAACCCATCTCCTCTATAGTTATCAGGTAGCTCCATGGGGCTTTGGCCAAATAGCTACGTCTCAATGGGAAACATTTAGAGAACATGGGGGGCAAAAATGGAGCAGGGAGGGGAGGGGACAGGGAAGGTGAGAAAGAGAGGATAGGGGAAGAGACAACAAGGAGAGACGAAATTAAGTCTGTCTAAAGGCCGACTGGGTAGGTGACGACCGAGGAGGGAGTCCACGGCCTATCTCCCCTATAGCTAAACAAGGTAGCTCCATCGGGCATCAGACAAAATTGGTCAGTCTCAATACATTCAGAGAGGAGAGAAGGAGAAACATAAATAGAGGGAGGATGCAGGAAGAGACGACAGGAAGTCTGGCTAAAGACCGACTGGGTAGGTGACGTCCAAGGAGGGAATCCCTGACCTGTCTCCCCTATAGCTAAACCAGGTAGCTCCATCGGGCATCAGACAAAATAGCTAGATCTTAAATGATGAGGGAGAATTCACAGGTAGACAGGGTAGGGACTAGTGCCAGGATAGGTGTAAATGTAAATGTAAATTGATACTTGTATAGCGCACTACTCACCCGCAAGGGTCTCAAGGCGCTTGTACGAATACCGCTGTGGAACCCGTCCTGGCTTTCCCTGTGAGGCGTCCACTCCTGGGCACCCCCAGGGTGAAGGCCAGGCATCCTTAGCGTTGTGGGGGCCGTTGTGGAGATTAAGGTAGCTATTGCCCAGAGTTGCAGAGTGGGACTCAATGATTGGAATAGGCACAGAGGCGAGAAATATCAGGTCCATGGAATTTTGAGCCCAAGACCCGCCGAGGCGGGGAATTGAACCCTGGTCCCGGGCAAGACCTCTGCATCAGGGTCTGCCGCTCTAACCATTGAGCCACACTTCTCCAGGTCAGGGCAGAGGTCAGTAGCAGGAAAGTGGAGAGGAGTAGAGCGGGGAGGGGTGGGGTAAGGTAGTTCGATAAAAGTTATAGGGGGAAAGTGATATAAGGGAGAGAGGAATGAAATAGGGGGGGGCAGGCAAAGAATGAAGGAGGGAAGAGGGGGGGAGGGGGTAGGAGGCATAGCAAGGAGACTAGGAAGACCTGGCTAGACCTGGAGCTATCAGAGTGCTTTACATGAGAATTAAGACATGTTAGTGATACATTAATTAGAGTTACATTACAGTTGGATCCTTTGCTTTTGAAGAAGAACAATATTGATGGAGGGAGGGAAGGGAACATAATGTGGAGATGAGCAAGAAAACAATGTCTGATGTCCAGATGGCCCCACTGCTCACCTTTGGGGACCACACAGGGCGTAGACCTGAAAACGCCTGGCCGATGCAATTTTGAAGATAGGCGACACCACCTAATATGAGATATTGGGCAAACAAAGCAGGGACCAGGAGTGTGAGTATAGGTAAAATGAATGATCCCTCCAAGATGGTCACCATAGTTTGGGAAGGGAGCAGGACCATTTCTATTTCCATGCTCAGCAGATCCTCCAGATCAGGGAAGGGGGACGCCATCTTCGGGATCAGAAGTAAGAGGACGATATGGCAGTCTAATTTTAGCAAAAGGCCATAAACCTACAAAATGGGAGCTCACAAATGCACACTTCAGCCCAAAGAGAGTCCTAATGACACTCGGCTCATGTGGCAGCCACAAATCAGATACGTGTAACACCCATAAAGCAGGCATCACCTTCGAGTAGGGCAGAGCCGGCAGGGCTCATTAATTTGCATTACGTCAAGCACTTTGTAATATCAGCCATGGAGCTTCTGGATACCATGATGCCCCTTGGGAAGTAATGAACAATTTGTAAAACAAGCCCGGATTCTCCAAAACTAGTTCAGTTAATTAGAAGTTTCAGCTTGATCATTCCAGATGCAGTCAGTCCAGGCTGCGCACAGATGACAGCAGCAGTCGGGGCCCACAGGCCTCGCGGGGCTAGGTACCTACCGAGCAGCAGGAGCCGGTGCGTCTGCTTGTACGCGGCTTCTGGTCCTTCAGCACCCGGTCGATGTTCTTGTGGCCGCCGGACTTGTAGAGGAGCTGCTGTGGCGAGGGGGTAGTCCCTGCCCTCGGGGGGGGCGCAGCCGACGCCCCCTCCGTTCTGCACAGGGAGCTCGCGGTCCCCGCCGCTCTCTTGAATCACGTATATCCGCAGCTTACCACGTCTATATACTTTTGAGGCACTGTGTCGCATCATGGGATCATGCATCTTTGGGCCTTGAGCTCCCTGTCGCGGCCGTGAGGACTAACCTCCTCACTGAGGTCCTTAAACCGCAGGCAAGCTCGGCCGAGCCTCTGCTGCCTTTTAATGAGGCCTTGTCAGACGTTCTTCTGGGCACTAGGTCCAAGCCCGCTACAGGTCTGCCTGTAGATAGGAACGTGACCAGGCACCACCGCCTGGCTCCAGGCGACCCTTGCTTCCTGTCCACCCACCCCACCCCCGAGAGCCTGGTCATCCAGGCCTCTAACTCCCAGACCGCATTCCCGACGGCCCCCCTCGATCGGGAATCCAAGAGGTATGAGCAATACGGGAAAAAGGTATTCTCTTCCCTGAATTTGGGGTTGCGGTCAGTCAACACCGCGTGCCTCTTGGGCCGTTACACGCATTCTCTGTGGGACACAGTCGCGGACGTGCTGCCACAATGTCCGGAGGAGGCCCGGACTAAACTCGCCCAAGCCCTTGCGGAGGGTCGAGATGCGGCACGGTATTCCATCTGGTGTGGGCTGGATACCACGGACTCACTGGGCAGGGCGTTGGCAACGACGGTGGCGATTCGTCGCCACGCCTGGTTGAGACCTGCCAACTTTTCGGCTTATGTCTAAAACACCCTTATGGACATGCCGTTTGATGGCTGTCTCCTCTTTGGCGACAAGGCAGACCATGCGCTTGAGCGCTTTAAGGACTCCGGGGCTACAGCCAAGTCCTTGGGCCTCCCGGCCCCGCACCAGCAAACAGCTGCCTTTCGCTCCTTTCGTGGGCACGGAAGGGGCGCCCCCACACGTCCTGCCAGCCACGGGCCGCAGACTACCATCCAGCGCGGTGGTGGACGTGAAAATCGCTGTGGCGGCGGTCGGGGACAATGGCGAGGCCAGTCCACACCTGCCCCTGCAGCATCCACCTCAAAACCCTCCTAGTCCGTGCTTTCAGGCCCATGTGACGCCTGTGGGGGGCAGGGTTCGCCATCACCACCTCCACTGGCGCACTGTCACATCGGACAGGTTGGTGCTGCAAATCGTCCGAAGGGGCTACTCCCTCCCCTTCGAGGCGTCCCCACCAGCCATGCCACCGCAGTACCACAGCGTGTCGGGGGATCACTTGAAACTTCTACAAGAGGAAGTTACGGCCCTCTTGGCCAAGGGGGCCATTGAGCGTGTTCCTGGGCCAGAAGTAGGGTGTGGTTGTTACTCCCACTACTTTCTGGTATCCAAGAAGGGCAAAGGGGGCCTACGCTCTATCTTGGACCTGCGGAACGTCAACGGTTTCCTCCGGAAGGAGAAGTTCAAGATGCCGACACTGGCTCAGGTCTTAGCTGCCCTGGACCCGGGAGACTGAATGGTAGCGTTGGACTTTCAGGACGCTTATTTTCATATCCCAGTCCTGCCGGCCCACCGGCGTTACCTGCGGTTCACAGTAGGCCACGAGCACTTTCAGTTTACTGTGCTCCCCTTCGGCCTTACCAGCGCCCCACGGGTATTCACGAAAGTGATGGCGGTGGTCGCAGCTCATCTGTGCAGGTTAGGGGTTTCAGTCTTCCCCTACCTAGACAACTGGTTGTTTGATTTAATTTAATTGCGGGTTTATATAGCGCTAGAATCGACTCCCGCAGGAGTATCTCCGCGCTTCGACCGCTGGGGAACCCGTCCTGGCTCACCATGAGAGATGGTCCCTAATGGGTATCTCTAAGGTGCGACCAAGCATCCCCGGTGGTCTGGGGGGGCCATTGTGAAGATGAAACAAGCTAATGCCCAGTGTTGCCGAGTATGGTCCCTGACTGGAGTAGGCACCGAGGCGAGAATTATCGAGCCCGCTGACCCTGGTCCACGACCCTGCCGCGTCGGGAATCGAACCCTGGTCCCGGGCCGTCCTCTGCTTACGGGTCTGCCGCCTCTAACCAGTAAGCCACACCACTCCACACCACTTGAAGGCGGGCTCGCCCCAGACAGTCGCCAGCTACCTCCAGACTACGGCCGACCTCCTGCACCTGCTGGGCTTCTCCATCAATGTGCCGAAGTCACACCTGTGTCCCTCTCAGAAGCTCCTCTTCATCGGAGCGGTTCTAGACTCAGCGCAGTTTCGGGTTTATCCTCCCGAACAGCGGGTTTGGGATATTCAAGCTGTGATTCCGATCTTTCAGCCGTTTTCCCGAGTCTGTCAGGTTGACGCTGCATCTTCTGGGTCTGATGGCCTCCTGCATCCTTCTGGTGCATCACACCAGGTGGCGGATACGGGCTCTGCAGTGAGACCTTAAGTTTCAGTGGGCCCAGCATCAGGGTAACTTGTCCGACCATGTCTTGATCTCGGAGGGCACTGCAAGACGGTTGCAGTGGTGGCTCACGGAGCGCGATTGGGTCAGTGGCAGATCCCCCTCCCTACCCCACTGGAGCACGTAGTTATGAAGGACGCGTCCCTCCAGGGCTGGGGGGGCCACATGGGAGAGGCGGAGATCAGAGGCCTCTGGTCTCCGGCGGAGCCCCGGCTCCACATCATCCTTCTGGAGCTGCAGGCAATCCGGCTTGCACTGAAGGCATTCCTCCCCTCTGTCTGGAGGAGTGTAGTACAGGTGTTCACGGACAACACCACCGCCATGTGGTACTGCAACGAACAGGGCGGGGTGGGGTCGTGGACCCTATGCCAAGAGGCTCTGCGCCTCTGGCAGTGGCTGGAACATCAGGGCGTGACCCTGGTGGTTCAACACCTGGCAGGTTCCCTGAGTTCCAGGGCGGACGAATGCAGCCGTTGGTGCATGATGGATCACAAATGGCGTCTAAACTTGGACGTGGCGCAAGGCCTTTTTCAGCAGTGGGGAGAGCCTTGGTTAGATCTATTCGCCACAGAAGAGAACGCGCAATGTCATCAGTTCTGCGCCTTGGAATTTCCAAGGCGGCACTCGCTCAGAGACGCTTTTCGTCGCAGTGGAGCTGCGGTCTGTTGTACGCCTTTCCGCCTATACCACTTCTGCCCAGAGTGCTGAAGAAGATAAAGCGCGACCGGGCCCAAGTTATCCTTGTGGCTCCGGATTGGGCACGAAGACACTGGTATCCCGAGCTACTCAGCAGTCTGTGGATCCCCCGATTCGTCTGCCTCTTCAGGAGGACCTTCTGTCGCAGCAGCAGGGGACGGTCCTCCACCTGAACCTGTTCAGTCTCCACCTCCATGCTTGGAGATTGAGCGGCGACAGTTGAGGCCATTTGACTTGCCTCCTGAAGTTTGTAATGTGATTCTGGCAGCCAGGCTGCCCTCCACAAAGTCGGTATATGCCTGCAGATGGAACAGATTTGTGGCATGGTGCACAGCAAAGGCTGTGGATCCACTCTCTGCCCCCGTTTCTGAAGTTCTCCTCTTTCTCTTGCCCAGCAGGGCTCTGCTCTGGGCACTCTCAAGGGCTACCTTTCTCCCCTTTCCGCCTTCATAAGGCTACCTGATCAGCCTTCTTTGTACAAGTTCCCGATTGTAAATAGGTTCTTGAAGGGCGTCACTCATATGTTCCACCCTGTTCCTTTCGTGATGCCCCAGTGGGACTTGAACCTGTTCTGACTTACCTGATGTGCGCTCCTTTTGAGCCTCTTCAGAACTATCCTCTCCGTCTTCTTACGCTTAAGACGGCTTTCCTGGTTGCCATCACCTCTGCCAGGAGAGTGAGTGAACTTCAGGCTCTTTCCTCCAAGCTTCCTTTCCTTTCTGTCCATCCGGACAAGGTTGTGTTGCGGACAAGAACCTCTTTCCTGCCCAAGGTAGTCACAGCCTTCCACATTGGGCAGTCCATCACTTTGCCCACCTTCTTTCCGCCTCCGCATCCCTCTAAAGAGGAAGAGCGGCTCCACCGTCTGGACCCAAAACGCGCGCTCTCATACTATCTGGTTCGCACACGCCAGTTCCGGGTGGATGACCAACTCTTTGTTGGTTCTGTGGGCGCTAAGAAGGGACGGGCGGTGCACAAACGGACCATCTCTCGGCTGGTCGTGTTGTGCATCAAGGCATGCTACTCTTTGGCTAAGAAGGAGCCTCCTGTTGGGCTGAGTACCCATTCCACTTGGGCCACGGCGGCTACTACTGCCCTGGGCCGGGGAGTCCCCGTGCAGGACATCTTTCAAGCAGCTATGTGGGCCTCGCTGCACACGTTCGCAAGACACTACTGCCTGGACAGCTAAGTCTGGAGGGATGGCTTCTTTGGCCGTTCCGTCCTCCAGGACTTTCTGGTGTGATTATTGGTTCGCAGACCCACCACCGGGGTTTGTATTGCTGGGGTATCTATTCTAAGGTAAGGAATCTTATACTAACCTGTTTCTTTCAGATGCACAAGTTACTTACCTTCGGTAACTATATATCTGTAAGAAACCGTGGTTAGTATTAGATTTCTTACCGCCCCACCCATCCTCCCCGTTCTGCGAACCGATATCTAGGGTTAAGGTCATCCCCTTTCAGGGCCCTAGTTTCATGGCACCAGTGTTGGTTTTTATCATGGCTCTGCGTTTCTGGCGCGGAAAAGCTGTGTATAAGAACTGACGTCAGCACGCAAGGGCGGTGTCTAAGTACTCCGGCGACGTCATCCAGGCGCCAACGACCACGACGGATGCGGAGCCGCAGACGACGCCTACCGACGCACAAAGGTACTGCTACGCAAAAGCCTCCGGATCCAGTCTGACGCCTGGGAATATTCTAAGTTAAGGAATCTAATACTGACTACTGTTTCTTACAGATATATTGTTACCGCAGGTAAGTAACTTCTGCTTTAAGCATTACAAGTGGCATTGCTGTCCCAATAGAGGTATACAATACAATTATCTGTTGTGGGGACAAGCCCAGTATACAGCTACCTGGACAGGCACAAGGAGGTACTTTTCATGTTAGAGCAAAGAAGCAGCACACCTTATTGCAGCAGGCCAGAAAGCAAGCAAACTTGAATGAGGCTGACACACTAATCTGCTTTCTCTGTATGTGTTTCTCTTAGGCTTGTCTAACCATGGTGGATACTCCCAGCTGAATTGTTTTAAATCTGTGTTGTAAAAAGTGAGTGTTTGTCCATCTACAAAATCATACTCTGAAAACAAACTCAATCGAATGCAATGCTCATTCCACATTTGGCGTAGGCTGCATATGTCTGCACAGGACTGCCATAAAAATGCTGAGTGGAAATGAACAGACTTTAATTTACTCAATTGAAGTGAGGCTAGCCTTAATTAGGTCTGATCTATAAGCTTTACACTAGACTCTTTCAAAGGGCCATAGTTAAAGCACACTGCATTGAGCAGAAGGTCCTATCTGGTTCGTGGCTATGTAGCATGCAAACACAGATTGATGTGTGATCTAAATGAGGGACTTTTTCTATTCCAGATCCTAGGTACTAGTTTATACCCAAACATGGTTCTCACCGTTTTCAGACTCCCTACCTGCCACTTGTGATTTCACTGTCTCAGTGACTTAATTTTACTGCTTATTTAAAAAATTCTCAGATTTGCCTGAGGAAAAAGAGGTTCTTCTAGACAAGTTATTTGACAGCACAAATATAAGCTTTTCTGATAGACTTCTAGCCCCTGATTCCTCACTTTTACAATATTCCTCAGGCATCGGACTGGATCTGGAACCTTTTAAGTAGTATCTCTGTACACCTATAGGTGGTGCAGTGTGGCTCTACACTGATGCCGGTCCGTTAATGACGTGCAGAGCCTATATGGGACACCACTCCCACTCAGACGTCCGTTCCTTTCTTTCTGCACCACCAGACGCAAACGTCAGTTCCTTTCTTTCTGTACCACCAGATGCAGAACCTGAGCTACAGCTGGTCTCTCTGAGACCCTTGCATCATCAAAACATGGTTTTGCAGTGTGCAAGGGACATGTCACCTCTCAAAATGACTGGTTTTAAACCATGTAAGGACTGTTGAAAACAAATGTCTGTTATAGATCTCAGCAACTTTTCCTGTGGGGCCTGGGATCGAGCCAAGACTCTGCCTGCAGTAACAGCGTGTTGAGGACAGCAGTGTGAAAATCTACATTGGCAAGCACTGAAAGACTCTGGAAGGAAACCAGTCCAAGTCGAAAGTTTAGTCCTGGTCCTTTTCGTGATCCACAAGTTGCCAGAGTTTTTCCAGGGATTGATCTTCCCCTCAATCCAGTTCTTTTGGTAAGTCGAAGAAAACACACATCCAAACGGGGGCTCCCCTGCCCCTTCCCTCCACTCACTCGCCAGAGTAGATGATGGAACAGTTTCATACATCTTGATCTCACTCCCAAAGCTGTTTGACTGTGGAGCTAATCCTTCAGTTTGTTCTGGCACAACCAGAGTTTACAGGGCCATACTCTACACCTACGCAGATCAAAGAGTTCTGTGAATACATGGTCCAATTCTTTGGGTTCTTGCCAACTCATTCTTGTACAACTGTGGGCCCCAGGAGCGGAGAGGTTCTCCACCTGGGTTATCATGGCGTGCTCGCCCTTATCGCCAGCTAAAACCTTAGATCCCATCACAGGCTGCTTCTGGCTCCACTCCGGACTCCACCTCCGGTTTCCGATTCACCCCAGTGTCTGGCACTTCAACGCTGATGCGGGCTCTGTTGACTCAGGAAGATGAGGCCCCAATTGTCTTTGCAGATGTTGCGCCTTTTCGACCTTAAAGTCATGCCCTGCCGCTGTAAAAGCTCCATTTCCTCCACTGGATCTGCCTCCTCAACAACAAATGCACACCCAGCATTTCCTGATCTGCCTGAATTCAGATAACAATTACTATGCAGATGATGAGTTAGGCCAACCTTATCTTGAGGAGCTATGGTATGATAACTTGCAGGAGGCTAGTGACCTTAATGCTTCCCCGGAGTCCAGTCTCCTCTCACCCCATGCCCTGCCACTGAGGAGAGTGCTTCCTATGTTATGGTTATGCGTAGGGTGGCCAAAGTCCTCGATCTCTATCTCCCCACATAGGAGGTCAAGACCAATGTGCTTATGGAGGTTTTTCAGCTAGAGCAGGCATCTACTGAGCCCTCTTACCATTTAACGCAGCCCTAACAGATACTTTGTTGGAGGCATGGGCCAAACCTTGCTCTGGACCCCTAGTCAGCCACCAAATAACACAATGCCACTATGCAGCCCCAGGCAACCCTGTATTTTGTTTTCTCTGTGCCGCTGATGTGAAAGTTTGGTGGTGCAGGCGTCTGCTTGGCTCGATGGGTCCACTACTGCAGTGAATGCACAATGTCAGCACTTCTGCACGTTTGAGTTTCAAAGAGTTCTCTTGCTCCGAGACATGTTCTGCGTCTAGTGGAATTTGGGACTCTTGTATGCCTTCCTGCCAATACCTCTTCTGCCCTGGGTTCTGAAGAAGATCAGGACTGATTGTGACCAAGTTATCCTTGTTGCCCTGCACTGGGCTTAGAGAGTATGGTAGCCACATCTTCTAGGCATCAGCATCGGTCTCCTGATCAGGTTGTCCTTCCTGGAGGAACTGCGTTTGCAGTAGCAGGGCAGGGTTCTGCACCCTAACATTAAAAATCTGAACCTTAATGCTTGGAGATTGAGCGGCGACAGCTGAAAACTTGACCTCCCTTAGGACATCATTGGGGCAGCCAGGCGTTCCTCGACAAAAACTGTATACACCAGTCATTGGGATAAATATGTGGCTTGGTGCAGTACTCTGCAGACAACCTCTTCAGGCAAAGCTATCAGACCCTTGGTTTGTTTCTGTCCCTAGCCTGACCTTAACCCCTTTGCTGCTAGGCCCCACGTGCCTAGCCTTTTTTTGGCTATTTAGGGTAGTACACACTTGAGCCCTGTAACGTATTGCCCACAAGGTATCCATGCCAAATTTGCGTCATTTTCTTTCAACATCTTGAGGATTCTAAATGTATAGAGGGTTTGTGGATCCCCTTGGAGGGGACCGAGAAATTGGGCAAAATACAGCAATTAAAATTTTTTTTTTAGGAAAGTTTGGAAAAAAGTGCTGCAGAAGAAAGCACCTGTATTTTCCCTGTAAAAGGTATTAACAAAGTGTTTGTGGTGCTAAAATCACCATCGTCCCAGCTTTCAGGAACAGGCAGACGTTTGTCAGAAAACACAAATTTCCTACAGTCTTGGCATTTTACCGGGACAGAGCCTATTTTTTGTGCTTTCAACCTCCTTCCAGTTATTGGTAGAAATGGGTTTGAAAGCAATAATGGATCCCAGAGAACAATACATTTCTTATCAGTAGACCAAATTCTGAATTCAGCAAGGGGTTGTTTGTGTAGATCCTTCAAGGTTTTTTTTTTTAGAAACTAACAATTTAAATAAAAAAAATATTGAAATGGAGTTGGAAAAAACTGCCATTGGTGCCGGACTTTTCACCGATCTCTGTACTGGGGTAAATGTTTGACATTGTTCATTATTCTGTCCATCGATTGTTTTTTTGGATTTGTCACCTGAGTGGGACGGATATGCCCAGACATGCCCAGACGTGGATCCTTTGCTCTCCCTGCCACTGGAGTCAAGCTAGCCCGGCTGATGCTGGGTTAAACCCTGAAACTGGTTCCAGGATGCTTATTTCTGGTCCAGGGAGTGCCTGGCCTGGCAGTTCGGGCTGGACTGTTCACATGAGGAATGGAGTCCATACTTATCTGCATATGGCTGGGTTTAAAATGGAATGGCATGGGGAGCAATAAACCAATGTATTTAGGCCCAGACATCTGTACTGGGGTGAATGTTTGACATTATTCAACATTCTGTCCATCAATTGTTGTTTTTGCATCTTCTAAAGTGGCCAGAAAAAAGGAGGCCTGAAAAAAGATGATTAAGGGGAGAGTGTGGGAAGCACTTGAGATATCCAGTACACACAAAGATAGTGCATTATTTAAAGGTATGATAAATTCTCCATACTTTAGGGAATCCTGAGACCCCCTCAACAGACGTTTTGCTATTTATTCTAACCAGACCACAATGCATAGTGACATATAACATGTGGCTGTCTGTTTTTCTTATCTGGGTATACTCTTTGTTAGAAACTATTTCTGGAAACCAATGTTATTAAAGTTCGACCTAAAGGTAAATGAAAGTAAAACTTTCCCTATGATATGTGGGGTGAGGCCTATGAAAAGACCAGGTCATTTTTATTAGCAACACTAAAATGTGTAAGGCTGTTTCTCTTTTCTATCTGGGCACACTCGTTGATAGACAATATCTCTGGAAACCAGTCTTATTAAATAAAACTGCTATGTTCAAAAAGTCAGTTGTTGGGTTGCAAAGCTTTTGTAAAAAATTGGGCTCAAAACCTCTAAGAGCGATGTTAACTACCTATGCATCCAAATATGTGGCGATTGCTATGTATGGAGCCAGAATATTCAATTCCGGCCATTTGTAAAGCGCGCAGCTGCCTCTGGATAGGTGTCTCGGTGCTAGCAACAAGACCGAAGGTAGAAAGAGAAGTGAGCAAGTTACTTGGCGCTCAGATCTGTGTCCAGCAAGAACGTTTCGAGCTTGCTTCTGAAGGATGATTCCAAGGGGTTGCAGTGAAGCTGAGCGGCAGTGTGTTCACAGTTAAGAAGCCAAATAGGTAAAGGAACGCCACCTTGTCTAGCTTTACCAATTCGATTAGTATGGAGAAGTTTCAAGCTGTTAGATCTTAAGGCTATGGACTGGAGATAAGGTCTCAGTCTTTTTCTCAGATATTGATGGCCCTTGAGATTAAAGGCTCTGAACACTAAAATAAGAGCTTTAAATTAAATTCTCTTGATCCCGGGAAGCCAGTGAAGATGTAGTAAATGAGAAGACATGGATGGGGATTTTAAAAATGAGGCTGGCAGCTGAGTTCTGAAGGAATTGAAGCTGTTTCAGAAGAAAGGCTGGATGGCCCAGAAAGAGACAATTAGTATAGTCCAATTTAGCTGTGGCCAAAGTGTGGATAACCGTTTTTCGTGGGACCAATGGATTGAGGTGGAGCTTTCTTCTGAGAGAGCTCGGGTGGCAAAACAAACAGAGAGAGCTCTTACTTGGAGTTGAAAAGTAAGTTGTGAATCAAATTTTACCCCCAGGTTTTTAGCCAACGGAGTAGGAGTCGGGGGAGCTCTTGCCTCAGGTGGCCACCACAAGCTAGAATCTGGGACAAGTTTAGTGCCAAAGAAAATAACCTTTTTTTTCCAGGGTTGAATTTTAGATAACGTTCCTCCATCCAGGGTACCACCTCTTTCAGACATAGCTTAAAATAATTAGGAGATGGAGTATGTTCCTGGAAAGCAAGAAAGAGCTGGGTATCATCATAAGAGACCCCCCACGTTTCCACCAATTTGGCATGACCCTCCAGATATATATTGAAAAGAGTCTGACTAAGGGCTGAGCCCTTGGGGGACCCTACAAAGCAGTATTTTGGAAGAAGAGGTAAAAGGAGGAAGAAAATCTGCTAGGGAGCAATACGAAAGTCTATTTCCAACAGCTCAAGGCTTGACCTCTGGCACCAGTCCTTTCAGTTCTGTCAAGTAAGGTAGCATAGGAAACTGTGTCAAAAGCTGAGGTCAAGCCCACCAGCATGAGCAGCACAGGCGAACCCTGATCAATTTTTCCTTGATATATTCTGATACCTCTAACAGAGTGGACTCCGTAGTTAGCCCAAGCGTAAGCCCGATTGAGACTCATGCAGCAAAGAATTAGATTCCAGGAAATTAGACAACTGTATATTGACCCTTTTCTCTAAAAGTTTAGCTACCCTGGGGAGATGAAAAGTGGATCTAAAGTTGCTCAATACCTTATTATCTACTGATGGATTTTTTAAAATTGGACGTAGGAGAGCATGTTTCCAACAGAGTGGAACCTCACCCAATTCCAGAGTTTTATACATTTATATGGGGCATGAGTGCTGTACAAGGTATTTAACAAGCGGACAATGCTTTTTTGAAACCTTTATTGGTGATCCCCCGAAGCTGCTCTAATGCCATCTATCTTGATGAATTGGGTTTTCGTTATATCGTGGACAGAATAAAACTATCGCCACTTTTACTTTGGCATTCTATTTGGACTCGCGAGGTTGCACTAAAGAACAAACTTGTGTTAAAGGACTGTCTGAAAATGTGTGCAGCCCTCAATATAATGTGGTTTGCGTATGTAAGTAAAGTCGACTTGTGAGGAAGTTGGGCTCCCAGACTTATTCCTTTCATCTGACTCATGTCTGAGTATTATTAAGACTAAGTTAAAACATTTTTTGGGGGATAATACGACGATGGAAAGAAGGGTGGCAGATAAACATAAAGCATCAGTGATCACTTAGTCTGGCATATATTCAAGAAGGACTCCTATACTTTTTATCCTTGATCCAGAACCTTCGAAATTGCTTTGTTCTAACCAGGCTTCATTTTCATTATTTACTCCTCATGGTTGGTTACACAGTTAATTGTTATTCCTTATCACACTAAGGTCCCAGTTCATGTGATGGTGTTTCACCTCAGACTAATCTACACATTGTAATTTATTGCCCTTTTTATGCTATCCCAAGAAGAGAATTTATACTGACTTTTATTAAAGTGTTTAAGTTCAGACAGTGCAGACCTGCTCTATTTTTGCAACAATTACAGTGCCCCTTGATATGTTACTCCATGGCAATTTTATCTGGCATTTTTTTAAAATATGGAAATGTGCAATCCGATAAAGGGCTATTACTGAAGATATTATTTATTGGTAATACGAGATATGCTGTATGCTAGGTTGTTTTAATGTACTGGTTTTTAAGATTTTATTCTAATCAATTGGATGTTTTATGGCTCGTTTAACTCTTATTGCTCTGGGTTGGGACTACACATTGTGTTAAAAAGATAAAGAACGTATATATTATTTTTGTTGTGCTTTATGCAACTGAAATGTAGCGAATTAAGATATTTGACTGACTGGTCCAACCTCTATTCATTTAAAACATTTTTTTTTTATTGAGTTGCAGTTGAAAATCCTAGCACGGCCCACACAATAAAAGAAAGTTACAAACAAATATACAATATAAATAAAGTATAGCTGCCCTGCAGAACCCTCCCCCCTGCCCTCACATCTACAGTTGTATAGAAAAACACCCTGGATGCAACACAACCTCTATTAATTTTGTTCCTGTTTGAAGTACATAAATATTGATGGACTTGGCAGTGACAGGATGAACTTTGCTTTTAAATGTTCATTTATTTATCGTAGGTGGTTACAATGGTAATGGAGGATCTGGTGAAAATGCCTATGGTCGGAAGTCGTTGGGGCAAGAGCTGAGGGTTAACAATGTGACACCTGATTTCACCAGTGTTCAGCATGGAACTCGTGCTTTAGCATCAAAAGATATGAGGAAATCCCAGGGTAAGATGCAGTGTCATTTAAAGGTTTGATTTCAAACTCTATTTCAATGTATTTTTCTTTTTTTTTTTTTTCTTCTTTTTTAAAAAAAAATATTTTTCTTTTTTTTAAACTCCAAATGTATTGTTACTTTGATGAAATATTAGTTTTAAAAAAACTAAGATATGCTTTTAAAATGTTTTCTATGCGGCTGTAGTAGGAAACACCAAAGCCATTTGGCTAAGGCTTAAAGAATTATTTTACCTAACCTTCATTTTTGCAATATTATCTAAATTGATGCTTCATTGAGCCATAAATTAATGTTCGAGGCATGTGGGCTGCTGAATTCATATCTGTGCATAGATCGCCGCCTAGTGTTGGGTCCGGATGATTGCACATTGTTGTCCTGGAAGAGTCTTCGAAGTATCACGAGATAGGTGGCTCCTCCCCTGGACTACAGTGCGCATGGGCATCGCCTCCATCCCCAGATTGTTTTTTTCCGCCATTGGGTTCGGATGTGTTTCGGTTCCCTCTGTCGGAACCGATAGTTGTTCAACTTCTACTCGAGACCAGAAGGTCTTTAGGCTGAGCGTCGGTATAGTTGCGTTCGGGTTTCTTGTCTGACTCTCAGCTCCGAACTCTTGCTACCCTTCCGCGTGCTTTTGGCGCGGACGGGCCTACACTACACTTCTGCTATGGAGCGGACACCGTTTAAGAAGTGTCCGGTGTGTAACTCCAAATATTCACACCTCGACGTGCACCCCGTGTGCAATACCTGCTTGTCACCGGACCATAACGAAGACAGCTGCATGGCGTGTTCGAAATTCCGGTGCAAGAAAACTCTCAAGATTCGTCGGGCCAATAGGCTCCAGGCCAAGATCTCGGCTACCGCGGCGCCCCCACCAGACGACATATTCCAAGAATCTGTTGGAGACGAAGACGACGTACAAGGTTCGGAATCTAGTCCCGCGTCCGAAGGGGATGCCTACGACGCGGGTGATGAGGACTTTGACGAAGTCGCCGACTAGGTAGGGGACGACGATCGGGCTATTGCCACCGTAGGGGATAGCTCGGAGGAGGAGCATCCCCAACCAGACTCAGGGGTCAATCCCCTTCATACGGCCCGGGTCGAGGGATCGCCTTCGGGCCTTACCCAAGATCTACTTATAAGTCCTACGTCCCCGCATCCGGGCCCGGTCACGGACATTTCTGAGGCGCCACTCCCGTTGAAGAAAACGAAAGTGAAGCCATCTGGTCACGCTCCCTCGGTTTCAAAAGTGAAAGTTGCGCTGGGGCAGAAGGTTCTGGAGGCGTCAACGTCCAAAAAATTCAAGATGGCCGACTTGAAGAGCCACGCCAAGATGGCCGACCCGAAGCCCTCGGGGTCGGCGCCGAAGGCGAAGTCGACCGACGCGGCTGCGTCGGCGCCGAAGGGGGTCGAGGACCCGAAGACGGCTCCGAAGAAGCGTCAGGGCGACGACGCGACCCGGGCTCGGCCGGCGCCGGCCCTTGGGGACAAGGCGCGTGAGGTGTCGGCCCCGAAGAAGGTGCCTGCCATCGATCCGACTCCCGACTCGGGGAGATCGCTCGAGCCGGTCAAGCCCTCTCCTGCCTTAACAAAGAAGGTGGCGGAATCCCTGCAGCGGATACGGAAGGACAATGTGGTTCCTGATCAGGACACTGTGGCGCCTAAGCACACGCCGAAGCCTGCGAAGGCGCAAACGCCTATCCGTTTTACCCTGCCGCCAATATCGACGCCGAAGGCTTTCGCGCCGAAACATAGCGGGCCCTCGAAGGAGGTATTGACACCGAAAGCAGCCTTAGTGGTGTCGAAGCTTCGGCTCCAGCCGCTTGCTGAGGAGGAGCGTCGAGAGGTCATCATCGACGCCAATACTGGGAAACTGTCTCTCCTCAGGAGAAAAATCACCACTGAGCCGGTGTTGGAACATTTTTGGATCCCTCTCAAAAATAAGAGGGACTCTGCGGAAACTTCCCCCCCGATAGAACCTATGTCTCCACAAGCCCTAGGACACTCGCCGACGCATTCCGCCGCAGGCGATGCTGACGAGGAAGATGCCGAGTACAACTATCCGGCGTACTCGGATCCGGAGGAGGAGCACGAACCTTGGTCGGCCGGAGGCGACACAGAGGACCCGCAGTCGGGCCAGGACACGCAACTTTTTGCGGCCAAAACGTCACCGACGGAGGACTCAGCGGCCTTCAACGCTCTGATCGAGAGAGCTGCGGCTAACCACGATGTCGAGCTGCACTCGGACCCTGTGGATGTGGACTTTTTATTTGACACTTTTTCAGTGGCTGAAAAGTCAGTCAAAACACTGCCAATGCTTAAGGGGGTGCTTAAACACGCAACGGAGGTCTTCAAGGAGCCCACCCGGGCGCGTGTCGTCAACCCTTGCATTGACAAAAAATATAAGGCAGCGCCCTCGGATCCTACATACATCAAGGGACACTTGCCACTGGACTCGTTGGTTGTATCCAACGCTCGGAAGAGGGCGAACTCTGGTGACGCTCCTCCCCCAGACAAAGAGTCCAAAATCTTCGAGGCCTCAGGGAAACGAATTGCTGCACAGGCAGCTAATATTTGGAGAATCTCAAACACACAGGCCCTACTTGCACGCTATGATAGGGCTCATTACGACACCTTAGAATCACTACTGCAACACTTGCCTGACCAGTACAAGGAGGCAGGAGAAATGCTGATTCAGGAAGGAAAGCTCATCACAAACGCATCCATAAAATGTGCGCTGGATGTGGCCGATACAGCCTCCAGGGCAATCAACACCAGTGTGTTGCTTAGACGGCATGCTTGGCTTAGAATTTCAGGGTTCAAGCCCGATATTCAAACGACAATACTGAACCAAACAGTTAATCCTGACCACCTGTTTGGCCCTGAGGTGGATGCGACGCTGGAAAAAATGAAAAAAGATAGACACTGCCAAGTCTATGGGGGCCCTCCAGTCTCAGCAGTTTCGGAGTGGTTCCTTTCGCCGCTCCAATTCCAGAGGCACCTCAAGGGGTCAGGCATCGCAGTCCACACAGTATTACAAAAGTAACACCCAGACCTCGTACAACAACAAGGGTAGAGGTGGCTACAGAGGCAATAACGTCAAGGGCAGGGGACGTGGAAACAGCTCCAGGTCCACCACCGCCAACTAGCAGTGACGTCTTGTCACTGCCCGCCGACCATACAACACCGATCGGGGGGAGACTCAAGCAGTTCCTGCCCGCGTGGAGATCCATCACCACGGACAGGTGGGTCAAGTCTCTTATCCAGTACGGTTACTGTCTGGAACTTACTTCCATTCCACCAAACATACCCCCAAGGAGCCGTCCTATGTCCGGCGAGCACTTGACCTTGTTGCAGCAGGAAGTTCTAGTCATGCTGCAAAAAGGGGCAATAGAGCTTGTTCCATTGCAGGAAAGGGGAACAGGGGTTTACTCCCTGTATTTTCTAATTCCCAAAAAGGACGGATCCCTCAGGCCCATCCTGGACCTCAGGCCCCTCAACTGGTACATTCTCTCGGAGCACTTCCATATGCTCACGTTGCAGCAAGTACTCCCTCTGGGGGACTTCCTGGCTACGCTGGATCTGAAAGATGCATATTTTCATATCCCCCTGCATCCTTCCCACAGGAAGTATCTCAGATTCACGATTTCAAGACCAGCATTACCAGTTCAGGGTTCTGCCGTTCGGGGTCACCACGGCGCCAAGGGTATTTACAAAGTGCCTAGCGACTGTGGCGGCGCATCTCCGTCGCCAGAACGTCCACGTCTACCCCTACTTGGACGACTGGCTCGTTCAAGCAAAGACAGAACAGCAGTGCGTCGACCACGTGTCACGCACCATTCATCTCCTGCACGATCTGGGATTCTCTCTGAACTACCCAAAGTCCCATCTCCAGCCCGCCCACGTGCGACAGTATCTGGGCGCGACAATCAATACTCTAACTGCCACTGCGCAGCCAAATTCAGTGAGAATCGCCAGTATCCAGACGCTGATCCAACGATTCAGACCTCAGCACTCGCTTCCAGCGAAGGTGTTCATGCAGTTGATAGGCATGATGGCCTCCTGCATCTCCATTGTCCCGCACGCGAGACTACATATGCGTCCGCTTCAGGAGTGCCTTGCACGTCAGTGGACTCAGGCTCATGGGCAACTGACAGACCTAGTGTTGGTGAGCGGTCGGGCATACAACTCTCTGCATTGGTGGAATCCACAAAACCTTTGCAAGGGCCGACCATTCCAAGAGCCTGTGCCACAGATTATCCTGACAACGGACGCCTCTCTCCAGGGATGGGGAGCGCATGTACTCCAGTACACAGTGCAGGGACTCTGGACACTACAGCAAAGGAAGATGCACATCAATGTGTTGGAACTGATGGCAATCTTCATGGCCTTAAAGGCGTTCAAAGTACATCTGTGCAACAAAGTCGTGTTGATCCGGACGGACAACATGACGGCCATGTACTACATTCAGAAGCAGGGAGGCACACACTCTCCGCAGCTGTCTCATCTGGCTCAGAGCATGTGGAAGTGGGCCATTCAGAGGAACATCTTCCTCATGGCAGAGCATCTCCCGGGAAAGGACAATCAGATGGCGGATCTGCTCAGCAGGCACAGCCATCAAATGCACGAGTGGGAGATACATCCATCAGTACTCCAACCGTACTTCCAAAAGTGGGGTCATCCAGAGATAGACCTGTTCGCCACAAGGGAGAACGCAAAATGCCAAAGCTTCGCCGCCAGATTCCCACACCCGCAATCACAGGGCAATGCGATGTGGATGAACTGGTCAGGCAGATTTGCGTACGCTTTTCCCCCAGCACCTCTGATACCGCTGGTGGCACGCAAGCTCAGGCAGCCCTCGATGACTCTCATCCTGGTTGCTCCAACGTGGGCTCGCCAACCATGGTACACCACGTTTCTGGAACTCTCCGTGGTACCGCATCAAAGGCTTCATCTCACCCCCAGCCTTCTGACGCAGAACCATGGCGACATTCAGCACCCAGACCCGCAGCAGCTCAACCTGGCGATCTGGCTCCTGAAGTCCTAGAGTTTGGCTACCTCAATCTTCCCCCCGATTGCATGGACATCATTCGGGAGGCAAGAAAGCCCACTACTAGAGCCTGCTATGCGGCCAAATGGAAGAGGTTTGTCATCTACTGTGTTAACCACAATATTGACCCGCTAGAGGCTTCCATTCAAAACATCATTTGTTACCTGTTTCACCTGTATCAATGCAATTTAGCGTACTCTTCCATCCGCATTCACCTGTCTGCTATGGCGGCATACCTCCAGAATAGGCAACACCTGTCACTCTTTAAGGTCCCTGCTATCAAGGCCTTTCTGGAAGGACTCAAACGGGTCATTCCACCACGGACACCACCAGCTCCGGAATGGAACCTCAATGTGGTTCTTACAAGGCTGATGGGTCCTCCCTTCGAGCCACTGCACTCTTGTGAGCTTCAGTTTCTAACTTGGAAGGTTGCGTTCTTAGTAGCAATTACATCGCTACGGAGGGTTAGCGAGCTGCAGGCGCTCACCATTCAAGAACCTTTCTTCCAGGCGCATGCTAACAGGGTTTATTTATTTATTTATTTATGGGCTTGTAACGCGCCGGCATCACACCCGAAGGTGTATCTCCGCGCGGTGCTGTGAAGAACAGGACAGACAGCACTCCAACTAGAATAGAGTTGTCTTTAGGAGTTTCCTAAAGGCTAGATGGCTCGGGCACTCTCTAAGGGAAACCCGCACTAACCCTAAATTCTTACCCAAGGTTGTATCTCAATTCCATATAAACCAGACAATTGAGTTGCCGGTGTTTTTCCAAAACCCAGAGACGCTGGCGGAGCGGATGCTCCACACCCTTGACGTTAAGAGAGCCTTGATGTACTATGTAGACAGGACAAAAGATTTTCGCAAAACCAAGCAGCTTTTTGTTGCTTTTGCCACACACCACAAGGGAAACGCTATCTCCAAAGCGGGGATCGCTAGGTCGATTGTGAAATGCATTCAGATCTGTTACGCTAAAGCTAAGCGCACTCTCACTATCCCACCGAGGGCCCATTCCACCAGGAAGTTGGGGGCCTCTATGGCTTTCCTAGGTAACATTCCCTTAGAAGATATCTGTAGAGCAGCCACATGGTCTACCACACATACTTTCACTAAACACTACTGTGTAGACGTGCATTCCAAACACCAGGCAGCTGTTGGTCAGGCTGTTCTCAAAACACTTTTTCAGACTGCTGCAGCTGGCACGGGCGGCCGCCGCTAATGGAGGGACTGCTATGTATTCTATGCACAGATATGAATTCAGCAGCCCACATGCCTCGAACTGCAAATGCTACTTACCAGTATGCATCTGTTCTTGGCATGTAGGGCTGCTGACATTCATATCGCCCACCCTCCTCCCCGGCGCCTGTAGCAGCTGCAGTATTCATTCATATGTATATATATATGCTCATAGCATGGTCATCACTCACATACTTCACTCCATCTCTGCCAATGGCTAAAAACAATCTGGGGATGGAGGCGATGCCCATGCGCACTGTAGTCCAGGGGAGGAGCCACCTATCTCGTGATACTTCGAAGACTCTTCCAGGACAACAATGTGCAATCATCCGGACCCAACAATTGGCGGCGATCTATGCACAGATATGAATGTCAGCAGCCCTACATGCCAAGAGCAGATGCATACTGGTAAGTAGCATTTGCATTATTATCCTAGACTTTATCATGGCAGTCTGTAAAGTCACCATTCATGCATTTTAAAATGTAAAAATTCATTATTTTGTAGAGTTTTAACTTTTCTGCTGACTTGGGGTTGGAATTCTTGGAGATAGTGTTGTTGAGCCTCATTAAACATGTCTGAGTGTACTCTTCTAAAAATGCCTTTGGTTAGTCTTGAAAAAACAGCCTTTAAATTGTAGTTGGTTGCTAAACTGGCAATGTCAGTGAGTCCTTTCTGAAAGAAATGTAGAAGATGGGAAACTAGTGTGTTTTAACTGGCTCTCTTCTTCGCCTTTTGCTCTTAAGCAAATAAGTAGCAATGTAGAGGTACGAGTTGGCATGGTGTGGATCTATGTACTTTAGCATGTGATGAGCCAAAAATAATGCACATTTGTGAAATTCTGAAGGTTTTCAGATGTTTCAGCTTTGGTTAAATGTGACCAGCTGCAAAGGCATACATTTAGACCATAGAAATTATGAGTATGGCTGGATGGGATGGAATGGGAGATGATGGCGAACTTTGAGCATATTTTTGGGGTGACGGGAAAAGGAAAGGAGAAGACGACAAGTTCATAATGTCAGCAGGTCCATCCTGACTCAGCAATTTGACCAGCTCAGGCAGAGGAGCATGAGAATGGAAAAGAGGAAAGATTAAACTAGCACAAAAGAAGGTAAAATGTTAAGTGCTGGCATCAGTTATTCCTTATCAGAAATATTGTGTGCTCTTGAGCTCGTCTCATGAGGGATACAGATTGAATAGCAACAATTTGGGGACTGTCATTCAATTGTTTTTCTACAACAGTACCCTTAAAATTAATCAATTAACATGTTAGTTGCCTATTTTAGATCCATTGTAACCAATCCCACTTCCATTTTAATCCGTCACATATCCAAAATAGTAAAAGCAAATAATGAGAAAAAAAATGGCAACACTTTATATTATAGCTCTGGCACAAAACTGATCTGCTTAGATGGACTTTTATTATGACTTGAATTTTTCCTCAAAAACTAGATCAGTAAGAATTAAATAGTGACCACAGTGCAAAAATGTAGGCATGTGCAAGAGAAGAGTACCATGCCTTCACTTCTGACAGCATACATGTATAAGTAGAAAAAAACAGATGAGAAAAAGGAAGGTAGATGTGTAAGAACTCCCCATTCCTAACCAAAAAACTGGGATATAAATGCAATACAAAAACTTCACTTATTTCTTGTTCTAAAGAAATACAAAAGCACTTTGACATGAATATATAATTGTAGGTATTTTTGGATACTGTTTTTTTTAATTTTTGCAAAGACATGCCACAGTCCTTTTGTGTCCAATCCACCTCGAGTATGGGTGATATAAAATGTATTTTTGCTAAGTTAAATCATTTGCGTCCGAGGATGTGATTTCCTGGTAGTGAAACTGATTATTACTTGCCTTCCTTCAGTGAAAGAATCAATGTCTCTACAGATGTGCCACATTTGATTCCTAGGCCAACACAACATTAAAACAATTTCTTTGAGCATTAACGTACAAAATAAGAAGTTCTATAAAATGAGATCACTGTTGGAAAACACTAGCATGTCATTTCACAATTCCAATTAATAGGGACACTGCAACTATTTGCAGGGTCTGCACTTTTCTTACAATAAAATAAACTGCAAACCTTCTGTGCTTGACCCCTTCGAACATATAACTTTGTGCCTTAAAAAGTCAACAGGTACATCTAAATGCAATATTTTGCCTACTAATTTAAGCTTTACCTCTATGGTTGGTACAAATATAATGTAGCTTATATTCCAGTTGTGTATGTTATCTTTTTTGTTGATGTTCCCGGTTTTAGTGAATTGGGTAACTAGGTGTCAGTGGATTGCTGTTGGTGGTTCTGGGGTGTTTGACATCCAAGTTGATGCTGAAGAGTGGTCGTGCCAGGATAATTCTGACAGTAAGATAATAGTGGGGTGTTGCAGTTTTCCTGATCCTTCCTCGCCCTGGCTTTGATTGTTCTGAGGAGTGTTTGGAATTATTCTCTTTGTTTCTGTGAGATAGAGACCAGGGCAATCTGACCTAAGGTTTAAAATAAAAGTTATTAGTTATAAAAGAAGTACAGATTTATAGATTCAATTTAATTTTATTTGATTTGGTACTCGACTGAGAACCACAAATATTTCATGCATAATATTCAATTTTTACACAAATTTGTTAAAATTTTCCATTCTAATACAGAGTTAAAAATTATTTTAAAAATTTATAAAAATTGTAACAGACCAATTCATTTGGCGGAGTTTTACTTAAAATAGTCAGTTCCTTTGCAGAGATAATTCTACATTTGGTATAAACAGGTTGTAAAAACCTTTTTCTTGCCATGACCACTTTTGCATTTGGGCAAATAAACATTAAGTGCTCCAAATCCTGCTCCCCGCCTTGACACAAGTTACACATTGAGCTTTCTTTTGGGTGCCATTTGGATGTTACAGCTTTTACTGGTAGGATCCCGAATCGGAGCAGAACAATCGATCTCCTTACCCCATGAGTATACAAAACAACCCGTGGCTGTACATCAGTACAATATTACATACGTTCAAATTGGTCCTAGGCACAAAATGTTGAACAGAACACAATTCAAACTAGTATGATATTGCATATTCATGATCAGGAGCTGGTGGTGTGTCATTGTCTTGTGAATGGTAATAAAGTAGTAGTGGTTCCCAGATATCCTTGGACTTGGAGGTGATAGGCAGCTCTACATGGCTAATATCTCACGACTGTACACCATATCCTTTAGCCATTGTACAATAGAGGGGCTCAGGCGGTTCTCCCTGAGCTTAGCTGGAAGTAATGCTATGTTTACAAGTCTGCATAATAAACCTTTCAGAGATGGTACCAGGCGTAGTAGACATACGTGCGGAGTGCAGTCCAAGTCCTAATTTGTCATGTCTTTCATTATTTTAATCACACCAGCCCAGAATTCTGCCACTTTCTCACATTCCCATGCCAAGTACCAGACATCCGCCTGAGTTGCCGCATCGCTTATACTGATCATGATCTCTGAAACCATATTTGCAGAGTTTTTATAGCGGGTGATAAAGTTGGTGAATGTAGTTAAAGTGAATAATTTGTGGTTACCATTAGGTGTGAGGGCTTGAGATAGCTGGCTGCAGCGCCCCCAGTCTTTCTGTTTGTGTGGGGGATCTAGTTTCTTATTCCACTGCTCCATGCTCATGCTTTGAGGCAGAGAAAGTTCGTCTTGCGCAGCTCGATAAAGAGTAGTCACCATTTTATGCCTGGTGATACTGGTAAGCAGGGTGTGCTGGAGCAATAGCGTCAGGGGTGCTGTCAGGAATGTTGGGTAGTGAACCTGCAGTGCCTTCCTTAGCCTGTGGATGGTAAAGGCAAAGAGAGGCGTTTGATTTTGTACATAGCTGAAGTCCCTTTGTGTAAAAAAACTGCAGTCTGGGAAAAAGGTCCTTCATTTTTTCAATGCCCGCCAAGGTCAGAATGCGCAAGACTCCTTTCTCTTGTGTAACTGATATACCAGCATGATATGCCAGAGGCATGAGTTGAGAATATAACGGAAGTTTATCTACCCTAAGGCCTAGTTCCTGCCAGGTAGCGATGGTAGTATCAATGGAGTTAATTTCAGCACAGGGTGTGCATCTGCACACGTGGGTCAGTATGGACTCCAGGGGGATGGGTTGTGCATCACCGTCGTCCACCGCAACATATGGGATGTAGTCATGGGTGCGATACCAATAGTAAGCAAATTGGGCTTGTGCGCATAAATAATAAAGATGTATGTCGGGTACACTAAAGCCCCCTTACTGTAATCCAATGTGAGGGTTGGTAGGCTAACATGTGCTTATTTACCTCCCCATATAAATTTAATGAACAGTGATCGAATTGTTTTGAAAAGTGTTGCGGGGAGTTGTATGGGGATGGTGCTGAAGTAATAGAGGAACTTAGGTAGGGCGACCATTTTTATAAGAGCCATGCAGTCTGCTAGTCATAGTGGCAGGCGGATCCATCTGTCTACCTGTTCCAGTTTTATGCAAGCCGTGCCATAATTTTCACAAATCGCTTCATCAGGTTTGCGGTGGACCCACACGCCAATGTATTTTACAGAGTCCGTCACCCATATCAGCGGGAAATTCAGCGTGTGGAGAGGAGTAGATGTAAATCAGTCGCGGTGGCGCTTATCCTCTCCCGGCTGGATTATTGTAACGGCCTCCTAGCAGGCATCAAGAAATCTTCCCTTAAAAAATTACAAAGTGTTCAACACGCAGCAGCCAGGCTTGTCCTGAAACTCCCTCGCAGGTCCTCGGCCTCTGCAGCCCTCAACGCCCTTCATTGGCTGCCCCTCCATAAGAGAATCTTATTCAAGCTTCTAGTCACTGTCTTTAAATCCACCAGGTGCACGGGTCCATCTTACCTGATCAAGCGCTTCCAGCGTTATATTCCAACTCGCTGCTTGAGGTCATCAGGTGCTAATTTAATCACTGAACCCCGAATAAAACTAAAAACCAAAGGCGGAAAGACCTTTTCATTTCTGGCTGCTAGGGCATGGAATCGTCTTCCCCCCCCAACCTCAGGCATGCCCCCTCAGAAAGCCTTTTCAGGAAATTCCTGAAGACTTGGATTTATTCTCAATCTGACTCATCAGTCCTCGCAGCTATCTGATCCATGCTCCCCATAGTCGATCTTCTGTGAGCTCAGCGCCAAGATGCTCCCTCCGGAGCGAAAGTAGCGCTTTACAAATGCTAATAAATATCAAATATCAAATATCAAAAATATAGATGTGGTTAGCGGGGCGACTATTGATTTTGACCAATTAATAGTGACGCCAGAGAATCACCCGAACCAGATATATTCTCTTTGCTCCGGCGCAAGAAGTGTGTGCTTCTCTAATGCATGGAGGCATATCATCCGCATAGTGATATGCTCACCAGGAGGTGGGCAAATTGTAACGCTGCTGCTCTGTGACGCGGTCTAATAATACATGCCAGGGGTTCCAGCATGATTGCGATCAGGAGCGGTGAGAGGGGACATCCCTGTCTCGTTCCTCTATGAATTGGGATGGGGTCCAATGTAATGCCCTCTATTCGCATGCGCGCTAATGGGGCTGTGTATAGTAGACTTATCCAATTGATAAATAGTGGTGGGAAACCCATCCAATATAAAATGTTAAAAAGGTAACTCCACTCTATCGATTCGAAGGCTTTGGCTGCATCAAGCATTTCCACCGCCAGCAGATCAGGGTTTAGAACATGGTACAAGGCAAACAGCGTCTGTAGGTTATCGATGTAGATCTGTCTGGTATGAATTCTGACTGATCCGGCAGGACTAAGTAAGGCATCAACGGCGTGAGTCTGGTCGCCAGTATTTTTGCCAACAGTTTTGCATCGATATTTGAGTGACAGTGGACCGTAGGAGCTACACCGGTTTGGCGGCTTATTTTTTTAGAGCAAAGTGATAATGATGGCCTCTCTGAGAGTCAAGGGGAGCGCACCCAGCTCGAAAGCTTCAGCATACATTTCAAGAAGATAAGGCATCAGTTTGTCTACAAACTCCTTGTAGAACTCGCAGGTGAGCCTGTCCGGGCCCAGAGCTTTTTTGTTTTGAAGGGACTTGATTGCTGCCTTTATACCCTCTTCGGTTATAGGCTGGCACAAGTATTCTCTGCGACTATCTGACAGCCACTCAAGAGCGATGTCTTATAAATAGTTATCTAATTCTGTTGCAGAGGCTCTTGTCTGTGAGGTATACATGTCTACATACACTGTATGGATTTGTGTGACAATGTCTCTTGTAGAGTAGTGATCTACCTCCGATGTGTCCGTTATTTTAGTAATGATGTGGGCGTTTTCACTGTCCTTAATTTTTATTGCTAATGTGTGTCGTGGTCTGCCACCCTCACCGTACGCTTGGGCCATATGGCGCCTGGATAAATAACGAGTTTCGGTGTCCGCCAACGTGTTGTATTCCGTGATTAATTCCTTTATTTGGGCAAGGAGTGTCGCGCTATGAGATCGCTCATATTCGCGTTCAAGGTGCTGTAAGGCGTGTTCGGTCTTAAAAAGCTGGCCCCTAAGATCTTTTAATGTTCCAGCTGTTGTACTAATGCATGTGCCGCGGACCGTAGCTATGAATGCCTCCCATAGGATTGCCCCGCTGCCTACTGTCCCTTTATTTTGAGCAAAATATTGTATAATGGCCTCCCGGATGGTGTGTGTATAGAGTGGGTCAAGTAGCGCTTCAGAGCGGAAACGGCAGGTGAATTGTCGGGGATGTGCCAGTGCGATGTGTAGTTTGAGTCTAACAGGATTGTGGTCTGAAAGTGTTCTTGGAAGCACCTCTGTCTGATACCCAGGTCCTGCTGCAATCGCTCATGATCCAATAGTCAAGCCGAGACCAGCTTCCTTGGGTGGTGGAAATATGTGTGCCTACTAATTTGGTTGGATTACGCAGGTGCCAGACATCCGACAGAGCAAGTTCTGCCATTCCCTCGTTAATAATCCTGACTGTTCTGGGCGAGTGTACCCCCACCCCCCCATGGTTTTTATGCCCACGACGTTGCTTTTCCACTCTTCGCCATCCTTCAAGCCAGTCATAGGCCGACTCTGGTGTCTCAAAGAACCACGTTTTGTCCTCCGCCACCACCCTGAGTCTTGCGAGGAATATCATGGAATAGGGCAATTCCTGTGCTTGCAGAGCTTTTCTCACCTCCATAAAACTTCGCTGATGCCGGGAGACCGCCACTGTGTAATCCGGGAAGAAGGCGACTGTCTAATTGTGGATTCGAATAGGTGGGGAGATTCTCGCTGTTTGTAGGATGGCGTTTCTATCCCGAAAATTAAATAGTCTGGCGAGCACCGGCCTGGGGGGAGCTCTTGGTTTGGGTTTTCCGCCTGAGACCCTATGGGCTCTTTCCACTGAGAAAAAACTGGATAGGCCCTTTGGTTGCAGTTCTTGTTTTCACCAGTTCCTCCACATATAGGTCCATAGCTTGAGTGCCTTCACTTTCCGGAATACCAAGAATGCAGACATTGTTCCGAAGCGAGCGTCCTTCCTGGTCATCCAGCTTCTCTGCTAGTTGCTTGTTTCCCCCCTCCAGTCGGGATAGGTCTGTCTGCAGCTCCATTGAATCCGTCACTAAGGATTTTGTGACGGATCTCCACTTCCTTGACTCTTTCCGCCATTTTCTGGAAGTCAGCTCAGAGTAAATTGACATCCATAGAGATGGACCCTACTGTGGTCTGGACACTCGAAAGTGTCGCCATAATGTCCTCCAGCGTTACTTTTTTTGCCCCATCTCGATCCGATCCTTTGCCCGATGAAGCGCGCCCTTCAGGGAGTGGCGGAAATCCTTTGTCGTAAGCAAATGTATCCAGCTTGGCCTGCACGTTTTGATTCCGTGGGCCATTGCCCGACATGATGTCTTTGTTAGAGGGCTATGTGTTGTACTACGTAGTGGTCTTTGCCTCACTGGTATATGTGCCCTGCCAAGCATGGAGTCTTGAAGTCTTGCACAGGCCTCAATCTGTCGAGTGATGTCCGAGTGGGTGGGCGCACCACGAGTGGGTGGGTGCACCACTGTAACCTGGCACCTGAATCTTAAGAGTCTATGTCTGTGTTCGGCCAGGCTTTCGATCCCTTGCCTGTGCCTCTCGCCCTCTAGCCCACGTAGTTTTCTCCCGTCTCGCTGTAATTATGAACAGGGGCTGTTAGTGTCAGGTATGGGCCCCAGGTTTGCTGCGTTGTTAAGGCCAGCCCCCAGCGGGTGTTGAGGGGGGGGAGGGGGAGCCGGTAGCAAATGAGTTTTATTTTGGGTCGCTGCCGCTACAAAGTTCCGTGCCCCCAAAGTTCTGTGCCCCCACGTCCCTCGGGACGATTTTATTCACTGCCTACCGCCACTCAAGCTCCCGGCTTTTGCGCACTCTGTAGGCCTCACCGCGCACTCTCTGCCTCCTTCGCTGTATCTCGTGCGCCACAGATAACTTCTGGGCCCCCGGGGGTGTCTCAGCCACAGCGCGTCACGTTGTTTCAGTATGTGGCTCCCGCCGTCGAGTCTCCTCCTGCCTCACTCTGCCGCCTTCTCGTCTTGCTCTCCGGCCACCAAATTAATCGAGGCCCTGGTCTCAGCTCTGGTGTTAGGCCGCCGCCGGTCCCATACTGTTTCTGTTGTTTCCCGAATTCGGATTTTCCACGCCGATCGTTGCCGCTTGGTCCTAGACCTCCGCTCAGGCCCCTGGAGCACCTTACTGTAGCGGATTACTGGTCGGATTGTTGTAAAGGACTACGCCGTCCTCAGAGCTCTTCAGCTAAGCAGCCATCTTGCTCGGCTGTTAGCCACGCCCTGTCTATGCAGCTTTTTATCACAATAAAGAGAATATTTTTATTGATGAGTGTAAGCACCCCTCTAGCATATGACTAGTTGGGTGAAGCCTGTCTTTAGCCCGCCCATTTAGCCCCTATCTGCGCCTCAGTGTGACGTGTTAGGTGTGTTTCTCTTATAAGGACATTTTTTATGTTGTGACGATCTAAATAGGCCAGCACTTGTCGTATTTATTGGGGGAGAGTTGAGCCCCCTCACATTCCATGTTAGGCATACATTTTTTTCATGTAACATCTCTATACTTCACATATATCAATTGACATTCCCCAAGTAGTATCTTTTCTTTATCAAAATCCAGCCTTTAATAGGACTTCTTAGTACCTTACTGCCATCTTAAAAGTTTCCCCCTATACCCCCACCCGTCTGACCCCCACCTACTTCAGCAACCCCAACCTGCCAAAGCCATCCCAAACTGCCCCAAACGGTGCCCAAAATATACAAAAAGCCACCATAGCAGCTATGTGGATCACCCAACGGGGGAGTGCTGGATCGCAAAATCCCTCAAGTGTGAAGGGAGGTGGGCGGAGGTGAACAATACTGTATCCCACCTACACGTAAATTAGAGTAGCACAGGGGCAGTGATGAAAATTAGAAATATGACAGTCTTATATAATCAAGTAAACATAAGTCTTATCTGCTGGTGCAAGCGAGTAGTCCGCTGTAGTATGTATTGAGTGCCAGGCAGAACATACCCGTTCGAAGGTCTGAGCGACATTGCTATACTACTGCAGAAAGGAAAACCCTCTGTGTACATATTGTGAGAATCATTCTGCAGTGCCTTGTGAGGAAGCATCGTTGCCGTTTTCTTCATGATTAGAGGAGCTTAGATTTACGTTTCAGCACCGTGGCATATTCCAATGCGGTTTTCGGCGACGTGTAGATCCTCGATTTGCCATTCATGTCCATGCGCAATCACGCTGGATACAGCATTGCGTAGAGAATCTTCTCTGCCATAAGGATTTTCTTTGTCGATTGAAACTCCTTCCGAGCCGCCTGCACCGCTGCGGTGAAATCCGGATAATTGCCTTCATGAACAATGTTCCCCTTTTCTCTGGCCATGCGGAGAATGATATCTCTGTCTCTGTTATATAGGAGATGCAGGATTATGGGGTGTGGTGGGGCCCCGGTTGGGGTCTGGTAGCTAGTGAGCGATGAGCACGCTCGACTATCAAACCGGATGATAGGTTCTCAGCTCCAAACATCGACTGCAAGAGTCTCAATATATGTTTCGAGGCGGCCCATGTTGGTTGTTTCCGGTAATTCTGTGATGGGTAGATTATTGCGCCTCGATCTCGCTTCAAGGTTCTAATTTTTGCCCTGTATTACAGCGAGCACCTCCTCCCATGCCCGATGTTTTAGTTGCTACCTGCTGCAGGCCGTTCCCCGCATCCGATATATGCGTTTCCGCTTCTCTGAACCGTAGCGCTTATTTGTCTAACTTGGCGGCCATGTGGTCCATTCTCAAATTAAGGGCATCTATCTTGCCGTCTATAGTCTGTAAGCTTGCCTGGACTGCTATGAGCGTTTTTTCAATCGCAGATAGGCTATCAGCAGGGGTGTCTAACTCTGAGTCCGACGTGGCTTGTTGTTGGGATTTGCTTGATTTGCGAGGTTCAAACATGAGGTGAGGCTGACTCCACTCTGTTTTGCCCATTTTTTTCTGTGCTTATTCACCAGCCGCATTTGGAAGTGGGTAGTGAGTGTTCGACAGGCTGAATCACAAACAGGAAGTGTGCCTTGGTCTTCCACACCACGGTTGGAACTCACATTGTGTATAACATGTAAGGGTCGAGCAGGGGCGGCACAGACAGGGGTGACTATGAAAGCGGTTTTCACAGCGGTGGCAACTCCTTGCCACAGTTCACCACCCAGCCGATTAACTCGCAGCAGAGATGCCCACCCTGCCTGTGGAACTCACTCAGTTAGGTATTCCTGGCTACTGATTTTGCGTCGTCAACCCACCAGGGTTTACTGTGTCTCCAGCGACTACCAGGCATGGGGGCAGTACAATGTAGCACACATACTCTCTGATCCCTGCTGTTCCCCGATAGGCACTTGCAGCACTGGAGTTCGTGGAGCAAAGAGGCCGCAAAACACACGTGCTCACAGCGGGAGTTATAGTTCCGTTGGAGCCGAGCTGCTGCCTGCACCCGCCACAAGCACCAGTCTAGGAGTCGGATAGCTCTGTGCGTCCGCATGTCCCACAAGGATGGTATTATGAAAGCTTATGAAAGCTCAACCCCTCCGCTCGGGCCTTGGGCCACTCCACTTACGTGAGGCGCAGGCTTGAGAAGTGAGTGTAGGGCGAAGCATAGGCTCACATGGGCAAACCTTCGACCGTCGGCTGGTCTTCTCTCTGGCTCCTGGATCCCAGATGCAGGGTCAAGCGTTGACGCCTCCTGTTACGGGAAGCAAGGTGCTGGGTCGCACTGTCAAGAGCCGCTCGCCTCTCAATCTCCGGCAACTGTATCGTGGGGCAGGCTGACAACTCACGGCTGTCAGGCGGAGCAGCAAGGCAGACCGCGTCCGCCCTCCCAGCACGTATCTGCCAATCCCGCTCAGTCCCAGTGGATCGCTGGGCAACTCTGCCATTCCTGGCCGTCAGCCATGCTCCTCAACTCCGCCGCAGTAGAAGCGCCAGCCGGCAATGTGGATTCTAGACCACCATTTTGTAGAGAGGAGTCCGTCGCAAAAGTCACTGTATGCAGCGTCGCAGTAGTCTCTGGCCACAATATTTTTTCAGTTCACGGTGGCGGAGAAGTTGTGCGTGTCACAATGTCGGCTGTGGGCAGGAAGTACAGAATTTTTAAAGGATCGTCCCTCCATCAGAGCAGCTTTACATCCTCTAGTGCTCCCCAATCTGACCTAAAGTTGATGCAAGTCTAGTTCCTTTGAAAGGGTGTTGGAGCGAAGTCAGAATAAGTTGCATGTTCAACATTATCTCAACTTTTGCCTGCCTGTTCCCAGCCATACGTTGTATCAGGTCGTGCCAGACGTGTAGACCCTGGGTTAAAAAGTTGATTCATAAAGGTGAAAGACATATGAGAATGCACTTAGAGGGGGTGTGGAGGCCAATGTAACAACTTGACTTTTTTACTTCTGAGCAGTGGTCAATAGTTCTCTAGATACATCAGGTTTGAGTGGTTATACTAGTGTCTTGGTTTCCAAAGCCACTGCTGGAATAGCATAAAATTAGTATTGGAGAAGAGAGATGACCAAATTTAGTGACAAAGTGCGCAGAGGTAGAAGGCGAGTGGTTTGGAATGAATTTGGACTCATAAGGTATTTGGGCAGGTTTGGCCACAGAAACAGTAGTAAAGATAGATATAGAACCAGGAGAGCTGAATAAGAGTGTCACAGAGCAGTGGAGGTTAAATTCAAAAAGTGAGGGCAACTTAGTCTTGGGTGTGCCACTGGGTGACAACTGGTGGATAACTTGCATTGTCATAGCTTCCTCTCTGTTAATGATCAGAAATCTCTTCATTGTTTAGCTGTGTTTGATACTTGTGTTTGTGGACGCGATATAGGGGATGACTGTTGAATGGGGACTGGACAAGTTGAAGTTCTTTGGGGCGGAATGGCTTGATGCAAAAGGAGCTGAACCATTTAATAGTAACTATATGCTGCGGTATCGACATTACCTGGGTGGTGAGGGTGAACAAGGAGGCACAGTTTTTACTTTGTGACTTTTTCAAATGCTGTTGGCTGCAGAGTGCCGCTGGTGGAATGTTAAGTGCTGGGTTTACCTCTGCATATTGTACAAGGGGTGATATAGAATGGTAGCATGCACACCGTATGAGAAGGTGCTGCCATCTACTGTACATGGCTATTCTTTGTGATGTGTGAACAGAATATGGAAGGGCATTCAAAACGTCAGCTACTGTACAGTAAGCCAAGGTGTACACCTGTTAATTGTGAACAACGCCAAGAGATCCTCTTCTGATGTACTTTGCTCATTTAGATTATAACAGTTTGGGGTCACTGTTTGGGATTGTTGAGGGGAGTGTGAATTAAGACTGGGCCGGGCATTAAGGACAACAGGATGGAATTAAATTGTGAACTGCTTCCTTATGGAGTAGCTACATGTATGTAGAGTGAGCAGCAAAGGTGGCTGAACAAACCTGAGTGTCTCCTTAAAAAGGCAAAAGTATCATACTTTAGTAAGAATGGAGTGCTTTTCAATTGTATTCCTGCTCAGACTCTGATAGGTTCCTGGTAATTGAAGTTGGGCTCAGTAGGATTGTCAAATTGCCTGTCAATATAGTGCAGATCTTAAGCTTACACAGTGGTATTGGAAAAGGCATATTTTCTGAAGGATATTTCAGATGGTAGATTTCCAACGTTTTGAGCCTTCCTCCAAGGTTTCTAGACTCAATGTAGAAATGTTTCCTGTGTTAGCTCCCATGTAATGGTAGCTCGTGCCATCTGACTCATTGGTCAAACTCTGTCTGGCCTTCATAAGTGATGGCACATTGCTCCATATTGTAGCCACCCCTATGCCTCTATTTTGGTACCTTTATTCTGATCCCTTTGACATGGACCCAGAGTTCTGCTACCAACTCTTTGGGTATTTTGTTTCACCATTTACATAAACATTAATGTTCAAGGCATATGAGCAGTAGATCATATGTATTACAAGCAAAAGAATAAACTTAAATAAATATAGACACAGTCGTTTCAATATTGGTGTGACATGTCCAGCCGGACAGAGGTCAAATATTTAGTTTAGAGTAGTTGCGACGCATTCATCAACAATTAACAAACGTGGGGCACAAGCCTGTACCCTACTAAAACAAACACAAAAAGTGAAATACAAAGGGCTTTTAGGCAAAAGCTTACAGTTCTGTAAATATCACAATTTCAATAGTTGAACAGATAATTTCAGACACCTTTACATGTTAAATGACACATGCCCCACTCAATACTACTCTAAACTAAATATTTGACCTCTGTCCGGCTGGACATGTCACACCAATATAGAAACTACTGTGTCTATATTTATTTAAGTTTATTCTTTTGCTTGTAAGGGACCACTGTTGTTTAAAAAGAGTCTACTCACAAGGTCCCTTGCTGACTTGATTGGGTGCCCTTGTTGCTTTCAAATGTAGATCATATGTATTGCATAGATCACCATCTAGTGTTGGGTCCGGATGTTTGCACTTTTTGTTCGAAGAAGTCTTTCCAGTCCCGAGGTAGGTGACGCCTCCTTTCGGTGATAGTTTGCATGGGCATCAACTCCATCTTTAGATTGTTTTTTCCCACCATCGGATGTGTATTGCTGCGTTCTGGTTTGGCACCGTTTCGCAGACCCCTTCAACGCGTAATCCACTACTCTCAACGTATTGTTATTGATCGCGATTCCCTATTTGTTGCACCTCAAAACTTTGTTCAAAAAACTCGTGGCAGGCCGTTGGGCCTACCCACACCGACCGTACTAACAGTCGATGGAACGGACTCCCTTCAAGTTATGTCCTGGGTGTCGTGCTAAATTTGCACGCACAGATTTGCACGACGTGTGCATCCTCTGCTTCACCCATGAACGCGACGAGAAAGACTGCGATGCGTGTCAATCAATCGAAGAAGACCCTTCGTGACCGTCAGGGTCAACCTCACGAGATACAACACCAAAACAGCTCTGCACCGGACATCTTCGTCGAAGATTCCGACACAGAACATCAAGCTCAAGGAGCCGAGGAGGAATAACATATCTCCCTTTCCGAAGTAGACTCGACATGGAAGTAGATGGTCCATGTACAGTGAGTAAAGATACACCTTTGCCCCCTCAACAACATAAATCAAAGGCTCCAGTCCCTCCTTTGCCCTCGGACCAAGGTCGGAACTGACAAAAAGTTTCAGACGCCCCGCCCTCTGGCCTGGCTCAGAAACAGAAAGAGAAGCCTTCTGGCTCGAGCCAAGCCCACTCCGGCACTGACCCAACACCTTTGGTGCCGAAACCCAAATCCAAACCTGTGTTGGTCACAATACCATTCTTGCTGAAGATTCCATCTTCGACGCCGGAGCCTTCGACTAAAGAAGAAGACACTGTCTTAAGCGCCTCCGACCGATGCCCCAGCGTCGGATCGAAAGCAGAAAATACTCATGATCAACCCTAAAACAGGACATATTCATGCCACTCTTCCACAAAAAAAAAACGCAAGATTGACCTACCAGAGGACTACCAAATTCCTCTTAAAAAGAAGTGTGTGGGTACTATGGCCACATCGATTGCTGTCCCTCAGTCTGGTGGAAGTCTAGCCAAAAATGAGTTGCTACTGGTCTCCTGTTACAGCAAAACCAACAGTTCCCTTTACCTGAGGCTAGTTGTCAATCTTGGGTGACCAAACAGCAGAGTGACCACTTTCTGGGTCCAGCAAACTTGGGCACAACTTTAAGTGTTGAGACTCTGTCTCCCAGGTTGTGTTTCATCAATACGCTATTGTCACTACCAACTTACCAAGACAGGCCTCTTCATCTTTAGTGGTCCTAGAGATGCAACACAAAGTCATGGTGAAGATCTTTGTTTCACAATTAAGCAGTGATATAGGGCGGTAGATGGCACAGGACTTGGAGGGCAAACGGGGCTTAGCACCACTATAGTTGCGGTATCCAGTTATCCTGGGAACGTGCCCGTCTGACACGCATCCTCGTACATCACCACCAAGTAATAGATCAGGAGATCCCTGAGCTCCGCCTAATATTCAATGGGGAGCCCATCAGGGCCAGGGTTCTTCCCCGCAGCCAGGGCAGAGGGGGCCTCCCCAATTTCCTTCAAGGTAAGAGGTTTGTCCAGGTCACAATAGTCCACTGGTGAGAGGACGGGCAGAGGAACTGAAGCTAGAAAACATTTAGGCCCTGCTGGACCCTTGCCTGAGGACGCAGAGTACAGCTTCTCGCAGAAACTAGCTACGGTCTGCCTGAACTCTGGAAGTGATCACACAAACAGCCTGAGTCGTTCCTCACTTTGGGAATGATCCGGTTCGCCTGTTGATGGGAAGCCTGCCAATAAAGCTGTTTCCCATTCTTATACCACCAACCGTACACTCTAGCTGTGGAGGCGTGCCAAAGGAGTTTAGCTGCATCTAGAGAGTGTAAGCTAAGAACTTCTTCCCGGACGAGGTGCAGTTGCAGAGAGACAGCCTCTTTGGGAGCTCTGCTCCAGGCGTATGGTAGAGGCTTCTAACTGGGTAATGAGAGAGGCGCTTTTACGTTCCCTGCTCCTGATCAAGCACTTTGCAACCTCCCGAAGGTTTGCTTTACTGGAAGCCCAAAGGGTGCAACTGCAGGAGATAAACACGTCGTCATGAAAATATGCACCTAGTTAGGCCCTTAATGCTTGGACAAAGTCCACTTCCTGGAAATGCCATGCGTAAATGTGGCACATAGGACGTCACCCTGAAGGATAGTGCCCCAGGCAGAGCAGAAGTGGGAAATTATCGGATATACCCTGTGGCAGGATATTAACATGGGTCACCAATTGGCAGTCTGGAGCGGTAAGAGAAAGAGGTCTATACGGCAATGCGTGTGGTGCGCCGTCAAAGTGTGTTTAACCTGGCAGAGGCTAGGGTGCCAAGACCTCCAGGCATCACAGAGACCCCAAGCATTGGTCTAACAAGCAAGGTGGCAGCCCCTGTGTTTCTGGAAGTGGTTGTCAGGCCAGAACTGTCAAGGTCAGGGTGTAGGACTGCATTGAACTTGCCCCCTATTAAATTGAGACCTGTGGGTGATGTGCAAAAAGCTTAGAGAGATCTTAAGACAACGTGCCAAGGAGGCTGGTGGAACATACATGCACACCAGCCCACCCTCCAAGGAGATTATTTCCCCTGTGGGCCTCGAATGACCTATGAGACCACTATAGGGAATGAGCGTCGCAGGAGGATAGCTACCTCTGTTGCATCCCAGGAATATCCTACGTCGAAGACCCTGTCAGACCCTTTACGGGCCAGGAAGGTACATCTGTCACCAAGGAGATGAGTTTCCTGTAATAGCTGGACCTCAGGAAGGTGGCAGTGAGCAAATGTGAAGATTGCGGATCGTTTTACCCAGTCGAACAGACTGTTAACTTTCCATGATAAAACCTGGAAGGTCGTAATTCGTTGGGCGAAGTGGAGGGCGTGGAGCAGGATCCTGAGAAACCCACCTCTGGCCTAGAGACTGGAGTATCGCCAATATCTGCGGTGTAGTGCCTAAAAGTAGTGCACACAAGCTACGGTCATGGCAAGGACGACAGTGTTCTAAAACCTATAAAGGCAGGAAGGAAGAAAAGTAACAGTGTACTGAAAAAAACTCACCCCCAACTCCCATCCGACCCCACACTTCTATTTCAGAAGTGTCTGTCGCCCAAAGAAGCCCCAATACTAGAAGCAACATTGTAAACTACAGTAGACGTTTGTTGTGACAGAACAGGGAAAATCCTTGAATTGGGCAGACTTTGTACAGGCAGATGCCCTTGGTCATCAGGTAGTTCAGAGTCCCAAACATAGCTAGACATTATGATTAGGTTCCATCACCATAGAGATTTATCCTGTTTTGTCACATGGCATGGGAATTGTTCATTAAAGGCATGCCAGGGCTTTCAGATGATAGGGCTACAAGAGCTCTGTGTCCGTTTGAAGAGCAGGGCAGACCACCGACCTAGCTGGCGAGAGGGGTCCCACGTCCTGACCCTCGCTCTCTAGCCCAGTGGCTTGGCCAGATGCCGGGCCCCCCCCAAAAGCACTCGCTGCATTTGAGAAAAGACAGAGGGGGAAAGGGGGAGGGGGGACGACGAGCGACTGCCCTGCCCCCCTTCTGCGAGCGAGTGCGGTGCCTCCGAGATCTGTGCAGCGATTGGGAGTTCAAAGCCGGATCATCAGGTCTAGCACTGGATGAGGCCGCCTGCCCTCCCAGCCGCCGCTCCTCCGTGAGCCACTGCCATGCCATTTCAAGAGTATCAAACAAATGAGACTTGTTAACATGGATGAGTCTGGCTGAGTACAGAAGACTGTATTGTAGGCCCATGGCTTGCAATTTCTGCATGACTTCTAGGTATGACCGCCACCACTGCTGTACCTCCCTGGTATAGTCTGGGAATATGATGACCTTTGCGTCCTTACACCCCGAATTTGAGTGAGAGCGGGCTGCACCCAGGATCGTGTCTCTGTCCAGGTAGTTGAGAATACTGACAATGATGGTGCCTGAGGGGTCAGGGCTTGGTGCGCCCTCTCCATGGTGAACCATGGGGACAAGCGTGAATCTGTCATCCAGGATGTCATGATTTGCCATTGTCAAACCATTTGAGTGAGGAGGAAGAAGAACAATTACCCCCTTTTGTCTCCCCTCTTCTTTGCTTGCAGTCTCCGAGAGGATCACAACTCCTGGAATTCGATGGCCCCTTTAACACGGACTGTGTACCCGATGACATTGTGACCCATGTGGTGAGATCACATGACTTCCAGGGGGAGGAGTCCTCCAGCGCAGGGATACTGGAGTCGAGACCAGAAACTGAGAAAAACACAGCCTGCGGGAGCGGATGCCTCAGAGTCTGAGAAGAGCCGCACGCCTACCTCCTACCGAGTCTGGGTCTCTACGGTGGGACTCCGGAGACTGAATCTGTGGATCCCGCCGGAATACCGCGTAACTGGAGATACCGACTCAAGCGGGTTCCGAGCCCAGAACCGGAGGGGTTACCACCAGAGAGGGAGCCGGACCCATTCCGGCACTATTAGCCCGCCAGCCACGTACCGGGGGGTGCGTGACTCCCGGATATACGTGCAAGGGTACGCAGGTGGTTTTCTAAAACAGACCGCTCCTATAGACTTCCACTGTGGGGTAGGGGAGGGGGGACCAACGTTAACCGCAGGAGCATTTCTAATGTGATTAGAACCCACTGGGTGACGGTACTGGTGTTCTCCCTTCACTCCCTTTCCCAAATAGAACTCCATAGAGAGGGGACAATAATTCTAAAACGTTCTTTATTTTGTTCATTTTATTTTGGCTTCCTGATCATGAGCGCTCTGCAAGTACCCTTCCCTGATGCTAAGGAGAAGAGGAACCGACCATGAGAGACTGACAACCCGTATACGCCCAGAAAAGAAAGGAGCCAAGACTCAGACCATTTAGTTAGTGAAAAATAATTCCAATAAAATCCTCTCTAAACCCTTAAACTTTCTATGGCCTCCATGTGTACGATGACACAGGACTTAATCCAGGTCTCGATAAAGTCATCCATTTGCTGTGGAACAGTGCCATCACTGGCTTCAGGCACCCCTATGATGCAGATGTTGTTGCGTCTCGAGCGATTCTCCGTATCCTCTGCTCGAGCGCGGAGCTCCGATGTGCTTGAAAGGAGAGTGGATACCTGGGTTTTAAAAGTGGAGACTTCGTCCTCAACTGTGGATACCTGCGATTCCGCCTCTGCACTGTGCCTTGGCATTACAAATGTCCTGTCAGAGGAGCGCCACATCCATACTGACCTCACTGACCTTTGCTTCTACTGCTGTTTGCGAGGACTGTATCGCTTGCAGAATGACCACAAGCTCATTAGACGCAGATGCAGATTTTTCACCGTCTGGGAGGCCTGAGGGACCAGATGCTGGCTTCATAGTTTAGTTGTCCATTTGCTTCCGTGTTGAGGAGGAACCAGATGCTTTGTCCTTACTCATGACTACAATCCTGGTGGGGCCAACCACGGCTGCAGTAGTCTGCCGGTTTTTCGTGTTTTGAAACAGTTTCTTCGGTTTAATAATTTTCAAATTATTTGGTTAGTTATTTAATGTGGCACTGGTGTTTGTTAATAATATTTTGAATATGAGGCCACTCATGTTGACACCTTACATTTCAGGTGTTAACACGCTCTCTGACTACAGGAGCCTACGGGCCCAACGCCTTTCCAATTCACTTAGCCCCAGACCCATGGAGGCACCCTTGGTAACTATATGCCCCACTTATGTCCTACTACCAATTAGATGCTAGTACATTAGTTTTTGCAGCGTGAATCTTTCTGGATTCACTATGCTGTGCATTCCGCGATCTGGTGGTTGGGTCCTGATTCGTAGTCTCTTTTTCTCTCTTTTTTTTTTTTTTTTTGTAGCCCAGGTGGGCGTCGACGTCTCACCATTTGGTGCACCTTCGTGACGTCGGCACGCTTCCTGCGGAAGCTCCCACCCTTGGGCGCCATCTTCAGATTCTTTTTTCCGCCGTTGGGTCTGGATCGTCGCATGAAGCTCCGGAGAAGTTTCAGGAGAAAAGAAGGAAATACACCAAGTTTTTGAGGGAAAAGGACCAAGGAAAGTCGGAGAAGAAGACCTCCTAGAGCCAGAACGAAGAAAGAGGAGAAAACCTCGTGATATTCGACGGCCAAGGAGAAAGCGCGCGCAGGGGGCCCCCTGAGCGAGCACATGGACAACACTCCATTCAAGTTCTGCCGTAATTGCCACCACAAGTACGCGGAGAAGGACCAGCATCCGGTCTGCAACCTCTGCCTGCCGATCGACCACTCCAGCGAGGATTGCAACGCCCGTTCAATCTTCACGCCGAAGACTTTGAGAGTTCGAGAGAGACAGAGGGTGGCCCACCACACGATGCAAGGGAAAGGGACCACGCTGACCCTCTACCAGCTGGGTGCCTCCTCCGACGAAGAGAACATCGCCGAGGGACCAGATGACTTCACTGTCGCAGAGACCGATGTGAGACCTTCAAAAAAGGTAGGAGAGTCTACGACCCCGAAAACCCAGACAGGGCCTAGAAAGCCTGAGGGAGAACCCCGAAAAACAGAGGCTAAGTCCTCGAAAGGAGCGCCGGTGACGAAAGTTTCGACGTCCGAAGCTGCATCCTTCGAAAGGCCCAGCGGATCCTTCGAAAAGGACTCCCAGATGGCAAAGACCAGCGAAAAGCAAAGGTCGTCGAAGCAGACCCTCGAGAAGGGACCCTCGAGCGAGAAGACGCTCAGAATGGCCTAGACGTCGAAGGTACCGTCGAAATGACCAGCCGAAAAGCTTGACGCCGAGCAAGCGGCAGAGATGGAGAAAAAGAGAAGAAGGCTCGAGGCCGAAATGGAGAGTATGCTCCAGAGGAAGAGAGACTCCGACGAAAAAATGAAGAACTACTCGATTCCCTCGAAGACCTACTCGATTCCCTCGAAGACCGCTGCGACCGCCAAAGAGGTAGAGGTGCAGGAGGATTTCGAGGCCGAGGAGCCGCCGAAAACTCAAAAACCCACAGATGAGGGAGAAGAGGAGGACTTCTACCGCTTGGAAGGAGATTACCTCCGCGAGAGCTACTACTCAGAATCCTCGGCGTCGCTAGAGGAAGAATGGCAGGATCTCGAGGCCGATAACCCCGTGGAACCTGTGGAGACATACCCTTCGAGGCCTTCGCCGCCAGACGACATCGGGGCTTACTATGAGGTAGTCAAGAAGGCTGCAACAGTCTACAATGTGAAGTTGGAGGAGGAACAGACAAAGGCAGACTTCCTGCTAGAAACTTTGCTCCCCTCGCAGACGAAAAGCAGTTTCCTGCCCATGCTGAAGAGCGTCACTGCCCAAGGGACTGAAGCCTTCAAGGAACCGGCTACATGCAGGTCAGTGACCCCGAGGACGGAGAAGAAATAAAAGTTCTCCTCTGAGGACCCCCCTTATATCCAGGGCACCGTGGCAGCTGACTCTATAATCGCGGCAACGGCCAGGAGAAGGGCCAACGTGCCAACCACATCTGGGCCACCACCTGTTAAGGAAAGCAGGAGGATGAACCTCACTGGAAGAAAAATAGAAAGAAATGCTGCTATGCATTGGAGGATGGCGAACTCCAATGCACTCCTGAATAGACACCAATATCCGCACTGGGATGAGATGAGCCAGTTGCTGAAACACATGCCTGAGGAGTACAGGCAGAGGGCAGCCCACCTCGTGGAGGGGGGAAAGGACATAGCGAACGCATGCCTGAAGACAGCCCTAGATGGGGCAGAAACATCAAGCAGGCTGATGGCCATAGGTATCACTGAGAGAAGGCAGGCCTGGCTCAGAATATCAGGCTTCAAGGCAGAAGTGCAGAACAACATCCTGAACACCCCCTTCAACGGGGAGACGCTGTTCGGAGCATCAGTGGATGACAAACTGGCTCAGCTGAAGGAAGACAATGAGACAGCCAAATCGATGGGAGCCCTACAATTCAGGGGGATGCGGAGAGGCACCCCCACAAGGAGACCAAATGGTAGAGGTGGAAACCAGCAATCACATTCGCAACAGTCGCACCACCATGGTCAACAGAGTGACAATCAATGGCACCAGGGTCAACAGAGGCAGAATTGGAACTCCCAGAATAGGGGCCAGTCCTTTCGAGGGAGAGGAAACGTACGGGGCCAGAGACGGAGAGGTGGTGATCAACCCCCCCAAAAGTGACTCCATGAGGAAGGAGGCGCTCACCCACCCAAACCCTCCGGGGGAGAGCACCAACAGCTAAGGAGAGGCTGACACGGACACGGCTCAAGAGAACACACAACACCAGTAGGGGGAAGGCTGAGATTTTTTCTACACGAGTGGAGAAAAATAACCACAGACAAGTGGATGCTAAACTTTATACAGCACGGATACTGCATAGAGTTGGAAAGATATCCACCAAGCAGAAAGCCAAAGAGAAGGGGTCACAAGGGCAAAGAACTGCAGTTGCTCCAAGAGGAAGCTCAAGAACTGCTCCTCAAAGAGGCCATAGAACCAGTCCCACACAGAGAACGGAACAAGGGGGTGTACTCAAACTACTTCCTAGTACCAAAGGTGGACGAAAGCCTAAGACCCATCCTGGACCTAGGGTTCCTGAACACCTACGTAAAAACTCAAAAGTTCAAGATGACTTCCCTGCAAGAGGTCATCCCACAAATAAGGGCCGGGGACTACTTGTCCACCATAGACCTAAAAGACGCATACCTGCACATCCCCATGAACAGGAAACACAAACACATGTTAAGATTCAAGGTGAACGAAGACCACTACCAGTTCACAACCCTGGCTTTCGGACTCAAGTCAGCGCCAAGGGTCTTTACCAAATGCCTCGCGGCGGTGGCCGCACACCTACGAAGGGAGGGTATACATGTGTACCCCTACCTAGACGACTGGCTCGTGAAAGCAAGCTCTTACACGAGGTGCAAAGTTCACGCAGAACAAGTCACAAGAACACTCACGAACCTGGGCTTCTCCATCCACTGGAGAAAGGGCTCCATGGAACCAGAACAAGTGAAAATCTTCCTGGGAGCCCTGATCAACACGGTCGAATGCAGAGTAACACCCAGCGAGAAGAGAACACTCAGCCTGCTGAGGGAGAAACGTCACTACCAGAGGGGGCAAGTTCTGACAGTGAGGACGGTGAGCAAGATCTTGGGGATGATGGCGTCATGCATCCACCTGGTCCCCAATGTTCGTCTAAAGATGAGACCACTACAGGAGTGGCTGCAACAGCAATGGTCACAATTACGCACAATGTGCAGGAGGAGATGAAATGGTGGACGAAGGAGAATATAACGATGGGGAAACCTCTAACGCCACCGGACCCAACTGTGACCATCACCACAGACGCATCCCAGAAAGGATGGGGTGCACACATGGACAGGCTCAGAGTGAGGGGTCTGTGGAACCCAGGAGATGCAGTCAAGCACATCAACTACCTGGAACTGAAAACAGTGTTGCTGGCCCTCAAGGCCTTCCAAAAACACCTTTACAACAAAAGGGTGATGATACAGACAGACAACACCACAACGATGTTTTACATCAACAAGCAAGGGGGGGACTCAGTCATTCAAGTTTTTTATTATTATGATAACGGAACTCTTTACGAGGTCCACATAAAAGACATAAAATGCATACCAAAAACAAAAGCATTTAAACCTAAAATGTCAAGCATACAGTAGTATCCAGTACACAACAAATTATAAAAATTGCCATCTTAATACAGATTCAAAAAACATTTGAAAAATTTGAACAGTTTAAAGCAGAACATTTCATTTGGTGGGTTAATCATGGCTGCCCGAAAAGCAGAAGCTGACAGAATATTGAGTTGTAGGCAAATTGGTCTTAACCATCTTCGCCTAAAGGACATCAGGGCTGGACAAACGAAAATAACATGAACCAAATCTTGGTCGTACAACTGACAAAAATCACAGACCGCTGAGTGGCCATACCATCTAGAATAAAGAGATTTCAATGGGAGTAGATCCTGTCTTGCTAAAAACACTAGGCGTCTAACGCCGTGAGGAATGTTCCAATGAATGTACGGTTGAGCTTTCCTCAACAGACAGGACTCAATAGCAGGGGTACAACCTTTTTTCAACACCCGAAAATCTCTATCCAGTCTGAACCCAAGTTCCCACGTGGAGGACTTCAGAAGGGTTTTTAACTGATAAGAGGATAAAGAAAATAAAGCATCTTTATCTAATTGCAATTGATCCACAGCAAATCTGAAATTTTTAACAATCGAAGAGTAGTTATTAAAGTTTCCCAGCAATTCATTTTTTATGAGATGTCGTAAGGTATTAGGCTCACTCTTTGCAAGGCTTACAACCCATCGTATGATACCAGCCAAACCTTGGACCCAGCTACTGCGTAAGCCGAGTTCCTGTCTTAAAGTAGCAGTAGAGTTTGCTGTACTAACTGTTAGTAAACTGCGTAGAATCTTTCCTTCCGAGGAATTTAAAAAGCTCCAATTTTTTTAGTCAATTAACTCTATTCCGTATAAAAGGGAGGCAGGTACTTTCACTCTGAATACATCCAATAAAATAGAAAAATGCCTTCTACCTGTGGCTTTATACAAGGATAACAAACTCTTTCCCTGCGAGATAGCCTTCCGGGAGTTATTGGCCATGTGAGCTTTCTCGCTTAAATTACTCATGATAATTTTACCCGGGAAGGTATACGAACTCACGGTTTCCAATTTTTGACCCCCTATTTCCCATGGAAAGTTAGGAAATTTAGGTTTCTTCCTTCCCACCATGCACATCACTTTACTTTTTGCAATGTTTATCAACAGATAATGTTTTCCCGCGTATTCATGAAGGGCTTGCAAACGATTATTTAGGCCCTTTGGAGTAAGATCGAGGATCAAAATATCATCTGCATACATAAGGCATACAATCGGAACGCCCCCCAACGTCGGGGCAATACCAGAGCATGCTGAGAGCGCTAGAGGTAAATCCACTGTGTAAAGTGAAAAAAGCAGGGGAGCCAAAAGGCAACCCTGCTTTAACCCGTTGGATGTGGGTATTATTTTAGATAAGCCTCTTTCACCTCCCAGCAGCACCCTGCACCAGGTGTCTGAATAGAGGGCACGGATTAATTTAATAAGAAAAGGTGGCATCCCTAGATCAAATAGTTTTCTCCACAGCAATGTTCTATCCACTCTATCAAATGCCGTGGAGAAGTCAATAAATGGACCATATACATGCCCACCACGTACTTTCACATATTTTTCAGAAATAACCTGAAGTGCAGTCAGATTGTCTAACGTTCCGTGATTTTGCCTAAAGCCAGTTTGTTCCAAAGGCAGAATTTTGAACTCAGTTACCCATTCATTAATTAAAGTGACAATACATTTTGCGAAAACCTTACCGATGGCATCAAGTAAAGCAATTTGGCGATAATTTTGAGGAAGATCTCTTGCCCCTTTTTTATATAAAGGAACAAGGATACTCCCTTTCCAGGAAGGAGGGACTATTCCACTAGAAAAGCAAGATTTAAACAGGGGAAAAAGAATTTTGCTCCAAAGCGCGCTCTGTTGTTTTAATACAGAGATGGGGACTTCATCTGGACTCGTCGCACCAGAGGAGCGCATGTTCTTAATAGCAAATTCAATTTCCTTTTCGGATGGGGAATCGTATACACGCGAGTCAACATAAGATTCAGCATTGTTTAGTTGTAAATCATTATTGCTGTACAAATTTTCAATATATTGAACCCAGATCTGTTCATCAATGGAAATAGGCGTGGAATTGACTCTAGTACCACAGCCTTTGCCAATTACTGACCAGAATGTTTTCGCTTGGCCATTATATGCTGCTTCCCTAAGTTGAATCCATACCGAATCCTCCTTATCTCGTTTTAAACGCGCCTTAAGCCTGGATCTCCTTCTTTTTAAACGTGCTAACTTCTGGTTTGCTTCCTCACTAAAAGATAAATATTGCCCCCGTATTACTTTATTTATTTGTATATTTAATGCCCGAAGAGATGGCGGGGCTGCTGCAGGTTTTTTGTTGATGGGATTCTTTTTTGCTATTGAAGTAACTAAATCTAAAAACTCCGCAAATCCTATCAATTCTCTCCCCTCCCAAAGGGATAAATTCTCCACAGTAGAGATCAAGAGTGTCAACACGCTCTCAAGTGAACTGAAGTTCCAAAAACATTTCCCCGAGTTGGAGTCAAAATTCACCATATCCGTATCCATGCTCCAAGAATCTGCCATTGGTGGACTGAGGGAAACTGTGAGCATCAACACATTATGGTCACTGAGCTTAGTATCAATAACCAAAAGGTCTATTAACAAGGGAAAGAAAGCACAATCTGCAATCACATAATCGATAATAGAATTTCCCTTATTTGAATTATGTGTAAAAGCTGCCGGGGTATCCGAGGGAAGTCTCCCATTTACTATTATACAATCCACATTATATAGACCTTCCAGAACTAGTTTACCTCTTTTGTTAGATTTGACTTTAGGCGGGAACTGGGCCTGAGGTATATTCAGAGACTCTTCTCGAAGTTTATTTCTAAACAAGTCAAGCCCACAATTAGATATGTTACAATTTAGGTCCCCAACTACTAATATATATGGTGAGGGGGTAGTGTCCGAAATTTTAGTTAAAAAAGAGAAAAGTGTTTTTAAACCATCATTGAAACAGCAGTTAGGGGGAATATAAGAATTTATCAGTACTAGTGACCTTTTGGGACAATCAGTGAATATGTTTTTAAAAGTTATTGCCTGAAACAATTTCCCCGGATCAAGATAGTGAGAATAGTCCCAATTAATTCGATTAGATAACAGGCATGCTATTCCACCCTTCGCATGACCTCTCCTAGAAGGGATTGCACTATCTTCTAGGACAAAATACTCTTTTTCTAGTATTAATCTGCCTTCCACCCATGTTTCTTGTAGACCAATTATATCTGCCTCCAGGGAACGTAAGAGACTTAATTTTTCCTTATGATCTTTAAAACCCGCAGTATTCAAAGAAATGAACTTCAAGTCTCTGTTAAAAATTTGAAGGGGGTTTAGGGCAGGAAGAAGACTTGCTGGACAGAACTCCTGGTAACCAACTCCATTTAGAATGATCATCCTTCAAAGTTTGTTTAAGAGGAGGGGGATTTTTATACAGGACTTGCCTTTCATTTCTAGACACACATATTTTCAAGTCCTCAGATCTAACAGAGGACCAATCAGAGGGCATCAAATTAATATTAGCGGCTGATGTCAAATTGGAAAGAGCACTTTGAATTCGTTTTTCTCCAAAGAATGGAGTAACATCTATCCCTCTGATTTGAAAATCCTCAGCCCACTGTAAAATAAGATTTAGCACCACTTTAGAATGAAATTTCACTCTTGTTGTTCTCCCTACTGGAGTGTTAAGAAGAAAGACCACATCCAGGTCAGATGTTTGAATTACATTTAAGCCTTCAATCTCTTGAAAACAAATAAGTAAAGCAGATCTGTTTAAGATTAAATCAAAATCAAATAAAGGAGAAAAATCAAGAAAAAAAGTATCTACATTTATTTTTTCCCTAGACGGCACCAGGGGAATAACTGCACTTATGGACGAATCTTGAAAAGGCCTAGCTGAAGGATTAAGAGAGGAAGGGGGAGGATTAACAGAGGGTAATAAAGCATTAGGAACAAAAGGGTTAGTAGTGCTTATAGGACCTGACCCTATGGATGTTGAAACTACCTTAGGAGAAACAATCATCTCTTCCTGTGTAGTAAAGGACTGCTCAGTCTGGGCAGAATTTTCTAGTATTGGTTCCAGACTTTTTTCAAATAGGACTTTCCTCTGTCTTTTTTTAGAAAATCTTCGAATGGTTCTTCTCTTTTTTATTCTATTCTTTTTTTGTTTTGGGGGAACCGTTTTTTCAACATTTCCAGGAGAAGCTGTAATGGCCTCATCCTTTTTTTGTTGATAATGAGAATATAGGAAAAAGAGAGGGAGTTACAGAATTTTGAACGACAGGGGAGGAAGATACCACGTCTATCTCGTCATTGAGTGTAACTATACAATTAGCTCCGGCCGAAGCTGTCTTGAAAACCTTAGGGTCAGCAGATATAGCTGCTGGATTATTAATTTTCTGGCCTTCAGGCTTACGCAGCGTTTCAACAGGGTCTAGTATAACTTGTCCACTCAGGGATCTCTTATTAGGGATCTCCAAGGGAATAGCGGGCATTGAAGAACATTCAAAATCTGATCCGCTCTTGTTCTGCAAAAGTACTCTTAAGATTTGAGTTACAGTATCAAAGATACACTCCCAACCTCCAACAAATTTTTCAAGTAAACTTAATATAGAAGATATTAAAGATTCTAACGAAGATAATGAGTTGGAGATTAGCTTCCCGTTACTACTTAAAGGGCTCTCAGGTAAAATGTTCAAATTGGGGCCAGAACAAGAAGTAAAATTTAATTGAGCTAGGGAAAAATCTAATTTATTTGAGGGAGTACTATTAAGAGGACAAGAACTCGAAATTGTTATAACTTCATTAGTGTTCGGATTAGCCTTGGGATTGACCAAAGAAGGTCTGAACAAATCTTTATGAGCCATTAAATCAATGTCTGGTAGTGTAAAATCACTCTCTGGAATGACAGAAACAGTTGGCAAAACAGAAGAAATAGTAATATTCTCTATGGATTTAGAAGCTACCGTGAGGGAAGCTTGAGGAGGGATAGTAATGTCAGATTTCTGAACATTGCATCCCGAGGTCATGTGAGGGAGCTTCAATTTCCGTTGAGAATCTGTGATTACCAAAGGTGAAGCGCCCACTGTATCAGGACTCAAAGGTGCAAGCTGAGACTGGACAGGACCCACGGCCAATCTAGAGATATCCTCATTAACAATGTTAGCTGGTTCAGGAATATTATTCTCTAAAGCTTCACTGGGGAGATGGATCTCAACAGACTTATCCTTCCCTTTATCCCATAGATTAAAAAGCTGACATTGGCCTTTCAGTTGCATTGCAGATGTAATTTTATTGCGTAAAGGTTTCGATTTCGTTTTGGAACCAGATCTCCCCACTAAAACGCGACCAGAACGAAGTTTTTTTGCCGTCATGTGTAAAGTAGGGAAGATACTATACTATAGGATTTATAAAGCAGAAAGACACAGTACAATCCAAACACGAATTAAACACTGTCTGAAAGAAGATTGACAAAAACAACACTACTAATTAAAAGCAGAGATAAGGGACTGGGCCCAGCCCAGCCTACTTCGGCCTCTGACGGCCTCAGACGGTCCCGCCCTTGTCCCGGGCTTCTCCCGGCGCACTCCCGCGCCGCGGGACCTCGGTGATGGTTTATAGTAGGGAAAAAGAAAAGGGGAGGAGCCAGCAGGGAGAGCGTCGCAGCTGATGGAAATGCAGAGGGTCAGGCGCTCCTGGGACTTGGAGTCCTGCGCCTGTCCTCGCTCGCAGCCCTGCCGCTACCACTGCCCCAAAGGTGAATTCTGCCTGGACAATAGAATGCCTCACAGAGTTTCGGTGTCCCAAATTAGATAAGCAGCACAGTCCAGGAAATCAGCTGACGAAGCGGGACCCGCGTAGCGGGTTCCGCGAGGTGTAGAAGCGAAGGGAAGAGCAATGAAGGTGCTCGCAGTCTCCAACCTTCACAAGAGGCAAGCAATCCAACAGTCATTCCCCCTGTCGAGCTTGGCTCAGGAAATATGGAGATGGGCGATCCCACTCAGGATAGACCTGCTTGCCATACACCTGCCAGGGAAGGACAATGTGGAGGCGGATTGGCTCAGCAGGCAAGCGTCGGTGTCCCACGAATGGGAGCTGAACAGCCAGGAGACAGAGAAACTGTTCAGGAGGTGGGGCACACTAACAATAGACCTGTTTGCAACACGCCAGAATGCAAAATGCCAACACTTTGCATCGAGGGAACAGGAACCGATGTCCCATGGGAATGCCCTATGGATAAGCTGGTCAAAGAAATTTGCCTATGCTTTTCCACCGACGCCACTGATCCCCCAGAGTCCTGAACAAGTGCAGGTCGAGCAACATGACTCTCATCCTGGTGGCTCCCCAATGGGCGAGGCAGACTTGGTACTCTCAGATTATGGAGATGTCGCAGGGCAGAGCACACAAGTTCCCAAAAAGAAGAGACCTTCTCTCCATGGAAGGGGGACAAGTTCTACACCCAGAACCAGAAAGCCTCAGCCTGTCAGCGTGGCTCCTGAGGACTTAGAGTTCGCACATCTAAAACTACCAGAGAGCACACTTCGGGTGCTGAGAGAAGCAAGGAGATCCAGCACACGGAAGTGCTATGGGGAAAAATGGAAGAGGTTCACGCAGTGGTGCCCTAGGAAGAACCTGCAGAGAAAACTGACGAGAGAGTCTACAGTACTTAGATACCTCACGCACCTGATCAAAGCTAAACTAAGCTCGTCCTCGCTGAGGGTTCACCTGGCAGCGATTGTGGCATACACAAGAGGAGAAACAGGGAGAAGTTTCTTCACTTCCAGAGTAGTTAAAAGGTTCTTGGAAGGAGCGAAGAGAATAGCGCCACCCAAGAGGATGCCGCCGCCGGCATGGAACTTAAACGTGGTACTGACAGAACTCATGAAGCCACCGTTTGAACCCATCCATAAAGCATCACTACAAATGCTGACAATGAAGACAGCCTTTCTAGTAGCAATAACATCGCTACGCAGAGTAAGCGAGCTACAAGCTTTGACGCTGCAAGAACCGTACATACAAATACACAGTGACAGGGTCGTGATGAGGACAGACCCGCATTTCATGCCCAAGGTAGTGTCTAAATTCCACATGAACCAGAGTATCCAGATACCTAGCTTCTTCCAGAAGCCCACGTCAAGCGTGGAGAGGGCGCTCCACACTCTGGACGCAAGGCGGGCAGTAATGCACTATATAGAAAGGACGAAAGAACACAGGAAGACAAAACAATTCTTTGTGTCCTTGGCAAGGAGTTTCCTGGGTAGACCAGTGACTAAGAACACCATAGCAAAATGGATTGCCAAGACAATACAACTCTGCCACAAGCAAGCTGGTGAGGAGCTCACTGAGGGGCCACGAGCCCACTCAACCAGAAAGAAAGGGGCAACGATCGCCTTCCTGGCAAACACGCCCATCCAAGACATATGCCTGGCGGCAACATGGGCTTCAGTGCACACTTTCACTAAACACTATTGCGTAGATGTGCAGATGAACAAGGAAGCACAAGTGGGCCAAAGAGTGCTTCAACATATCTTTAACAACCAACGCTCATCTTCCACCCACCCGCCACATGAGTGACAAAACCGCTACGAAATCTATGCACAGCATAGTGAATCCAGAAAGATTCACGCTGCAAAACGAATAGTTTCTTACCTGTCGGTGTAGTTTTGCAGCTTGAAGATCTTTCTGGATTCACTAGCGAACCCACCCACCTCCGCCAGAAAGATGAGGCTGGAGAAGGTGGAAGGACATAGAGTAAGATAGGAAAGTTTAACAAGACAATATACGTGAAGAAGTTTACGTTGAAGGAAAGTTTAATACACATAGCCATGGATTCACCACAGAGACAAAAAAAAAAAGAATCCGAAGATGGCGCCCAAGGGTGGGAGCTTCCGCAGGTGCCGACGTCACGAAGGTGCACCAAATGGTGGGACGTCGACGCCCACCTGGGCTACAAAAAAAAAAGAGAAAAAAGACTACGAATCCGGACCCAACCACCAGATCGCGGAATAATGCACAGCATAGTGAATCCAGAAAGATCTTCAAGCTGCAAAACTACACCGACAGGTAAGAAACTATTCGTTACCTAATTTTCTTATTATTCCTAGGTGCCCTCCCCACCCAACTCCACGCTCTAGTCCTGAGGAAGACCCCATAGTAAGGTGGAACAATACATACATCATCTGGGGGTCGAAACGTCGACTTTTTACGTCATTACCTACCCATGAACAACAGCTTTTTGTTACTGTTAGATTGGATGGGATAGGCTATCAAATATTATTTATTTGGCTTAAACATGCCTATGTGATGTCAACTATGTATTTTTGTGATCACATTGTTCTTTGAAATTATTCACTTAACCTCAAACCCACACAAAACCACTCACCCCACCCCACCTCCTTTCCTACCACTCTCTGGGCACATTGTTTATTTATGTCTGAATACGGTTTGTACATATATATGAATACATGAGGATGTGAATAAACAACATCTCTCATATACTGTGTAATTATTTTCATGTAGAGCAATACTAAGTGAGGTTTTTTTCTTCGAAATCTACATGTACTAGGACCCTCTTCCTTGCAACCTTTATTACCCAGGTCCTCTTACTTATTGGGTCAACCCTTATATGTAATGCAGTGGCACAGGAGCCCGCAAATCACACCGTCCAAGGCCTAGGGAGGCGAAAGGAGGATGAGGTCCAAGAGCAGACACCTGATTGCCCCGGGACCTCCGTTGCTTCAGACTCCAGGAGACCACACTAGATAGTGACCGCACACCCTGATCCTTTTCAGCTCAAGTGGTGGTCCCCTGCAACCGGGGGGGGGGGGGAGGGGGTTAGAGAGAAGGAGCCAGGTATCACACCATCGCTGCCATCCCACTGAAGTAGGGCCAAGGGCCAGCCGGAACCGACCCGCCGACCTCCCCTCTGACCGGCCTGCCGCTCCTGCCTCCACAAGCCAACATCAGTTTCAGAGCCAGGCAGTGCCTCGTCCCCAGCCGGCAGGCCAGCGGTAGAGGGGCAGCCACCCTGGCGTCTAGGTGCAAATCGATAGTGACTGGGATCAATGTCGGACCCCAGGGACCACGTGCGATGGTCACCCTCCAAAAGCAGCCCCCAGCCAAGTCTTCTGCGATTAGAGGGGGGGAGCAGCATCTGGGCTATAGGAGCACCTGAGGAGGGAGCCCACACCCCACGGGGTACTGCACAGACCTGTGCAACAAACCTACCCCAACAGGTGTGTGCGGAGTCTGCAGTCTATCTCTATGATGCCTTCCCTGTACCCTAAGATGTTTGGTATCAAAAATCTTGTCTTAATAAATCCAGTCTGATGCCAGTGGAGATGGATTAATAAATGCACTTAGGAGACCCTTAGAGCAGTGATACTCAAAGTGCAGCCCGGGGGCCGCATGTGGCCGTCCTGACCTTTACATGCGGCCCCCTAGGCAGCTGCAGCCCTGTGCTGCCGTTAACTCGACTCAGCACTAACATGAAAAAAATAGTTAAATATACAGCAAAAACGTATTTAAAGGTTAATTGCAGTTTGGGAAAGGAAGTAACTAAGCCCTTAACTTCATGAACAACTTCATTTTTACGGATCGCGCCTGCTTTGCAGTGCGCAGTGAGTGCCCTTTTGTATGGGGTTCTGAAAGTTGCTCACGCTCTTGCGTGTGATGAGGCTTTCGCTGGCTGCCATTGGGTTTCGCGTGGTTTCCTAATAAAAATAATACACCCAATTGAGCAAAGGCGGGCGCATGTCCCGCCTTTGCTCCGCCCATTCCCACCAGTGGCCAGCACACGCAGCAGCACGCGGTCACCACGCTGCCGCGCTCCCTGCCCCGCTCCTCTGTGGTGCGTGCCCACCACTGGTTTCGATTCCCACGTCGGCTCCTCTGTGGTGCGCGCACACCACTGGTTATTGTTTGCAGTGAAGCAGAATCTCTGCGTTTATTTTAAAACTGTTTTTATGACAGAGTTGAAAGACGTTAACTATTGTAGGAGCTCTTAGCCTCCTATAGATGAACGCATCCAATATTGTCCGGTAATTATGGACTTAAACATTTTTCTATTGTTGTTTTGCTGCCTGCCCTTGTTGCATCACTGTAGTTAACATTGTGAACCCTGGTCTCTGGGGACGGGGGTTAATTGCCTGCCTGTTGCTGAAGTCTCGAACTCTTAATAAAGAGACACTGGGATATTAAATTCAGATTTACAGTATATCTGCAATCTCCCCATAAATACGTGTTTGGTGCCTTCGTTAGGTGCATTGCCCACCTCGCACTATGTAGTGTTTGGGCGCACCAAGGTACTCTGCTTCTGCTCACGTTTTGTATTTGTTTCATCGCCGTTGAAAGGGTAGGAAAAAGGCACGTTCATTAGAACTATTTGCCAGGTTTTTTTCTAAATCAAATTTTCGGTTCAGAGAAGGCAGATATTTAGTGGAAATAAGGCGTATTAGTAATGCTTATTATTCTTTATTTTACTGAGTGATTTATTTAAATTGATATTAATTATTCGAATAAGGCAAAGAAAAAGTCTTTGGTTTATACTGAGGATTGACTTATAAGGTAAAGAACATTCAGATGCTGAATGTCGCAGAAAGATATATTCTCGCTTACATGTTCTCATTTAAGAGGCTTATCTTTCTACATCAAGAGCTCACCTGCACCACACTCCGTGGAAACAAGCATAGGCAATTAATTAGTGAGTGCCAATTTGACATCAGCTGATCATGATGAAACCCTAACAGGACTCCTAAACACACACAATAGGACCATTCTGTGAAAGTGCTCCCCCGCCCGAGATTCTCTTCCCTGTGTGTTTACTTCCTCGCCATGAAATTCACAAAACGTCCATCTCGAACGCCACCCCACACACACACACACACACACACGCACACGCACACGCGCACACGCGCGCACACGCACACACAAACACACGCGCACACGCACGCACTCTGTACCTCTTGTGCATGTTTTTCAGTTCCTAGGCAGACAGTCCACGATTATTTTCAAAGCGCTGCGAGCTGGGGTGAAACTGAAGAGTGGAGACCAGAGTGTGCTATTTGAAAGGACGGAGTGGTCCGGACCGCAGTGCGCGATAATCTTTCTGGCTCCTTCAACTCAACAGTTGTACCAAATTTAGGTTGAAAAATACAACAAACCTGCTTGAAACTGTGGTGAAGTGAGAAACAAAAGGTTTTAAGTATCAGTCTTGGGTGATGACGCCAGGGGATCTGACTGTTGTTGGATGCCAAAAAGAGAATGGCCTTCAGGGTCTGTAGAACAGCACCAGGCTCGACATGGAAAGTGTCTAGCTACTCTGCTGAACTATACTGGGGGCAGGAGACCGGCAAAAAGCAACCACTGATTTTCATATTTTCACAACGGAGCACAATTCTCTTACAAATACTTTGTGGAACACCGAAGCCATGTGAACTCTGTAGATTTTTACTGCTATGCGCTCCACAGGGTGATGATTTGTTCCATTTTTGTCCAAGTTTTATTGAGTTATCTGTTACAGTTCTCAAGGTGCATCGTAGGCAGTGCGTAATTGAAAGGGTGATTGCCGCTGGAGGCCACCTACACTTATTTTTGGGGACCAGAAGCACTTATTTTCCTGCATCTTACATTCACCAAGACCAAAGAGGGAAAACATCCAAAGCGGAAAGAGAGAGTAAGCAAAAGACGGAAAAACAACATGGAGGTAGACAGCAGGAGTCTGTCAGAGTGAGAGAGGGGCGGGGAGTGTCTGAAAGTGGATTAAAGAGGCATGAGGTGGAATCAGGACAGTGCAGCCTTGGTATTCGTGCGTCAACATTTTATTGGATAGGCAGCAGGTTTGGGCACTAGAACTCATTCTGTTACAAATTAAGCACTTGGTGTAGGTATGGCGTAGCTAAGCACTGTCTCTTTTGTGTGTTGTGTATTTATTGAATACTCAAATTTTAAAAACTTTTTTTTTACAGAACAGAGATTGTTTCCTTTTTTGATCACATGGAGTTTAAGCCTGTTATCTAAAATGATCCCAAGGTATGAAGATGGAATTGAATTCAAAGGTGGTAAGAAACTATCGCCAAGATTAAACAAGCATTTGCAATGCAATAGTTCTCGCATTACTGAAAGTTTGAGCTATTGCAAACAATAATGCAACGCCAATAGCTCAAACTTTCAGTAATGTGAGAACTATTGCATTGCAAATGCTTGTTAAAGAAAGCCACTAAATATACATGCTTTGCTTCTCCTACACCAACTATCCACCCCCAGCTGGCATCAGTGCGGCCCTTGGTCACATCATAGACCATCGTTGTGGCCCCCGGGAAAATGTTTGTAAGTACCCATGCTTAGAGGGTCCCCTGAAAACCCACCTAGCACTTATGACCTCGGTCTCTGACTAGTTATAGTCAGTCTGCCATCATCATACTTGTTTCTTATCTCATTGGGTGAGAGCCTGTGCTCTAAGAGGCAGTAATGCAGCCTGCTCTGGGCGGAGGCGCTCACACCTCCAGGCCAAAATGGCCTTTCTAGAGCAAGAAGCTTCAAAGGCTTTGCCACCTTTGAAGTTCCCCAGATAGTAGGGGATGCCAACACCCGTCTTTGCTCCACATTTGGCGGGAGTACGGGTGGGAAAATTACTTAGATGAGGATTGTTCCCATGCAGCCAGCACAACCCGTAGGGAGGGGCAGGTGATGTGAACCCCTCTCCTGAAAATTCACCATCTTGGGATGGTGGAGAAACAGCCTGTTGGGACCAGGGTAGTGCCTCTTCCCACATGAAGTGGTTACTTAGAAGAGGGTGTAGACACCCTAAAGGTAGGTAGTCCATTGGCTACTACCTGTCTCCCCTGTAACACCCTTAAATTCAGTATTTAGGTGACATTCGTAGAGCTGGAACTAAATTCGATGGACAAAAGAAAACACAAGACAAAGAAGACATGCCTAACCTTACCCACCACAGTGTGTCCCTGGGCTATCCCCACCAATGCAATGATTTGTGAATCTGCAACAGCCACAAATGTATGTGCACAAGCGAAGTAGTTTTTATATTTATTGGTAAGTTTCCGCAGGTTCCGTGACCCTGCACAACTTTAATCTGGTTGTACCGGATCATGGCCTCCAAGCTGTGGTCCACTGTAACTCCTACCAAGAGCATTTGAGATATTGCAATAGATATCCAACTGAGACAGCTCCCATACATCCTTGAATCACATGGTTTCACCGCTAGCACCACAGTGACGCGACTTCAGGCACTGCTACCACAGTTATTTCAGAGTCACATTACCTGAACCTTGCAGGTTTTGAATTTATCACCATCATAATGGCTTTTAAATAAATAGTTTTTATTCCACCCCCCCCCCCCCCCCACCCCCTCTTCTCTTCTCCCACAGGTCATACTCTACCGTCCAGTACAATCTACTAGGACTTCATGCTATTTTTGCCTGGTTACTATCCAATAACATTAGGAGCCAGACCTCTAGTAGTGCAACACATACCAGTCACATTAGGTCCCGATGAAGTGCTATTTGACTCACTAGGAGCAACCGAGGCACTAAAGATGTTGACCCTTTCCACAGATAGCCCTCTAGGAACATTACCTCCAGGTAGGGCATCCTGACATTTTTTAACTAAGCTGGATCTAACAATGTGCATCTAAAGGCACACATGTCATGAACCGAAAAGATGGCTCACCCTTTAAGCATCTGTTTGTAGCATGTGAAAAAAATGAAATGAAATACCAGTATTTGTAAAGCACGAACAATTACCCGTAAGGGTGTCCAGGCACTGGGGGGCTATCAGGAAGATTAAGTGAGCTATTGCCCAGAGTCATATGATGCTGGGCTGAGCTGCCCTGGTGTTCCGGAGTCAGGCGCCCTGACCCCTGACCACTGCGCCACACCTCTTCTACCTCCATGTAGTGCTGTAGATTAACATGTGCCGACCCTCTTCCCCTGTTGCTTAAGGTTGTTGCAAATATCGCCTTTCTTCTGTTACCTTTATTGCTCTGCTCATATTTTTGGGTCGAGCCTTTTGCTTTCTCTTTGAGACATGCTGTGTACACTTCGAAGGCTTACAGGCCGTCCATCACTTTTTATTTGGGATTTTGATTGTCCTTAAAAGGCTTGCTTGCTAGTGGTTAATCTTTCCTCCTTGTTGTCATTTGTTTCCTCCCACGAAGCAGCTCCTAACTACTGGTATCTTTCCACTTTGGTGCTTATGTGTTTGTGTCCTGGCACTATTTGTTTTTTTTGGGTTTGTTGCTGGTCTTTGTCAAGACTTTTCTTTAGATGTGTTCCTTTTGGCATTGCCATTGTTTATTTTAGGGTTGTAACTATTGATTGTATTTACAGTTTTTAACACCTTAGCTGCGGCGCAAATATCCCTCCCCAGTGCTGCGCTGTCCATTGGAACTAGTGCTGAATGGACGTCCAATGGTCGTGCGCAGCACTGGGGAGGTAGCGCTCGTGACGACCGTTGGCTGTCAGCAGCACTTAAGAGGTTAAAGACTTATTTTTGTGCGCCCTTCCACGACTTGCCCGCAGCCCATCTTTGGATTGCATTGCCATTGTTTATTTTAGTTTGCTTCTCTAGCGCGCATCTACAACTCATTCGCAGCCACACCTTGTCTTGATCACAATTTGAAGAGCTGCCTTTTTCCTTCAGTGGAACTCATTAAAAGTTCTCTGGTACCAGCTAGTCATACTGAATGTGATTTAAACAAGTCTGTACATGCACAGCCAAGTCCCTGGTGGTCTGCAACAACCAGCGGCAGTACATCGAGTAGAGGTGTGGCTCCCAGTCACTGGATATCTGTGGCGCGTTATTCTGTCTGAGAATTAAATGACAAATAAATTCAGTGCACTCACACACATGTATGAGGCTTTTCTTCTAAGGATAATAACTTCTTACAAACATGGGCCCTCTTGGTAAGTTACCGGTTCTGTGATATCTGGGCTGGGTGACTAATGTTTGGAGGAGACAAGGGGGCATGTTTCACCTTTGTTTATTTAGTCAGCGTGATGGCGCATGCCAGGCACTTTTAACAAGGTAGCCACATGGGCCGCAGGCTTCTAACATTTCTACCCCTGGAGTAGAAGTGATGGTATACAGGGTTGAAAGTTTTCGTAGAGGTTGTTGTAGCAGTATGTAGCAATATTGTATGTTTGTGTGGAGGCGTACATATTGGGTATACAACTCCGAATTGGGAAAAAGACACTTAAAAACTATTTGTACAGCGCCTTTAGCAAGCAGGTTAATTGTTATCCTAACCTAGTTTCTCAAAATTTGTAGTTGGGTGTTGTGAATTCCGAAACATTCCCAGCAGACATCAGAGCTGGTTTCTGGATGTGTGTGGCGGATATCTCTTTGTGGTAAGATGATGGCATGCTTACGTTTGGTGTAATTCCCTTCAGCAGTTTTTGCTACTCAATTGCCAATCCCTTGATTCAGCCAATAGGCCCACCTTTTAGGTCTTGCCTAGGCAGTGCATCCTCTGTCTCGTTGAGACATGCTATATCTACTTTTTGGGCTTACATCCCGCCAATTGCTTTAAATTTGTTGCTTTGTGTGTCTTTTGCAAAGACTTTCTTGTCTGTGGTTAATGTTTGTTATATGTCCCTCCTTTTCATCCCCCTACCTCTTCCATGGAGCATGCCCCTATTACTTGTAGTCTTGCCCTTTTGTCCATATAGGTTTAAGTGTACTATATTTTTCTCTTGTTTCTGTCCTGTTTGCGGAAAGATGGCTTTTTGTTCTCTGTGGTCTTGGTGATCCAAACTCCTTCACGCAAGAGGAGTTCATCAAGGATTGCTGTAGTGCTAATAAACTTAAAGATAAAAAAGCTTTGTGACATTGGATCCTACCTGATTGTGCGAGTGAGTGAGTGATCTGCTTTATTTCGATACATAAGTATCTTAAAAGCAGTACATACATTGAAAATACGTTCTCAAGGCCTATAATATAATGCAATTATGGTTTTTAAAAAGAATAAAATAATCCAGATTAATACAATAAATAGTTAAAAAGAGAATTAAATTGAAATGGAAAGCCTTTTAGAACGAATCACCCATGCCCATTTTAAAAACTTTGAAACACCACAGACAATGGAGGGGGATGTATCAGTCAATAAAATGCGGAGGGCCACCAAGTGCTGTCGTGTACCTAAGAGCCTGCACAATGGTATAAGCCAGCACCTCCTTGGAGCACAATAGTCCGGACATTCAAAGAAAAAATGTGCCACCGTCTCCACCCGTGTCGAGCACATAGCACAGAAGGACGAAGACTGGGAAGATGATCTCCACCTGGACACCAGGTTGCCTAAAGGGAAGGTGCCCACTCTGAGCTTGAAATAGAGAGCCCTGTCCAATGGGATGGAGATTAGGTCCAGATAAGGCTCATATGCAGCCACATATTTAATTCTTAGGAATGCTGCGGTTGCATTGCAATGACGAGGATTGCGAATGAGTTTGGAAGATATCCAGTCCCAATATAGTTTCTTCAGGGTGGCTTTGGGAGGAGCAGAACGAGTAACCCAAGAGTCTTCCAAACCCAAGTCCCCCAGTAGGCTCTTAACGCCCCTTAGCCATTTTATTCGATGCCATCCCTCCATTGCAATCACCTCAGACAGACCTGCTGCATATGAGGCTAGCTCGGGGACCCTCCACAAGCGGGCCCACAAAAGCAAGGGCCGCAGTCACGCCTGGTCTGCAATTGGTCTGCAGCCCAAGTCGAGAAGCACTGGGACTGTGGGAGGGCTCAGTGGAAGAGCCAAAAGTTCTTTCAAGAATTTGATTTCTGCCTTGGCTAGTACCTCAAGGTTTGTGGTGCCCCACAACTCCTCCCCATACATGGCGGCAGCAACCCCTCTGGCTTTATATAGGTCTATAACCGGGTAGATACAGTGTTTGGGGGATGAGTGATGTTCCCTGAGTAGGATGCCAGTCATCCTTTAGTGGTTGAGCAGCATCTTTTGAATGTGTTGGGTCCAGCTCATAGAATTGCTGAGGCGAATCCCCAAATAGTCGAACTCACAGACCCTCTCCAGGGGAACGGTATTTAGAACCGGAGGGGGCCCTAGCTTTTTGAGAGGGTTCATGGTAAGGGATTTGGTCTTATCTACGTTGATCGTCAGGCCCCTAAGGGAACAGAACTCCTGGAAGCGGATGAGGAGCTTTTGGAGACCCTGAGGTGTCTTTGCAATGAGTAGGGTGTCGTTAGCAAAGAGCAGGGTGGGGATCCGGGTGCCCGCCAGGGATGGAGCATCTGCTGGTTCTTTAAGCAGGTGCTCTACCACACCTTATTGTGATGCATGCCTTTATGGCACCACTTTGTGAGAGCTCTCTGTGCCTACTGATGCCCTTGTGCTATGTAAACCCATAAATCCATTTAATTACTTTTGTTCTTCAGTTTCCTTTGTTAGAAAAGGTCAGTGTTACAATCCTAGCGCAGCAGGCAGGCATACCTTGTGACTGCAGCCAAATAATTTTTTGTTCCATTCCAGAGTTGCTCAACTGTACATTATAAGCACACACTGAAATGCTGTTTGACATGCCAACATGTTTTGCCGAGCCCCCTTCCTAATCTGTTTCCTTTCTCAGTCCTCACACTCATTCATTACTTTGTACTTGTTTCTTACCACTGTTCTTTTAGTCTTTCCTGCGTTTATTTCCTCCCATTGCCCTCCTATCTCAGCTCATTTGGTTTCTTCTGTCCCCCCTTCTTTCTTTCCGGCTCTTCCCTCTTTCCTCCACTCATCTCCATTTCACTTCAGCAGTCTCTTTCCCCTCTTCACTTCCTCCCCATGTTGCTTTTTCTCTTTTCTTCCTCCTCAGGTTGACTTCTCCTTCTCTCCTTATTAAATTGTCTGTCACTTTTTCCCCACGGGGTTCTCCTCTTCGCTTCTGTACCAAAATTCTCGCCTATCCTCTGTTTCTGTTGCTAGGCAGTTGAGCACAAAATCACTCCGGCTCCCACCCCCTCTCCAAGATAAACTGCATAACCCCTCCCCCGGAACAAACCCCCTTCAAACCAGCACTCTGCTTTACTTCCTGCTGTTTCTTTGTTTGAGGCGGCACCTGCACGTAATATCTATCACACCACCCGAGAAACTTTAGTCTACCACAAAAATATAGCTAGGTTTTCACAGGCCCTTCCTTTGTCCTTCATCCCCTTCCTTGTGGCTTCAGTGCTTGACTGGCCAAGACCTGTGTTTGCATCTGCCACAAAGTATTTATTTATTTATTTATTTTTAATATTTGTAAAGCGCATCATTTACCCGTGGGCGTCTTGGCGCTAGAAAAACCAATTATTTGTGACGGTCTACATGAGAAGGGAATAATCATTGAGTGAAAAGCCAGGTTTTTAAAAGTTTTCGGAATTGTAGGAGAGAGGAACTTTGCCTGATGTTTAGGGGTAGCGTGTTCCAGAGCTTTGGGGCGGCCACCAAGAAGCGCCTGTCTCCCCAAGTGACAGTTTTAGTGCGAGGAATGACCAGTTGATTGAGAGTGGCTGATCGTAGAACTCTGTAAGGTTTGTATTGTTGTAGCTGTTCTTTCAAAAAGTGGGGTCCTTGATTGTTGAGTGCTTTAAACACAATACAGAGGGACTTGAAATGGATTCTGTTTCGCACCGTGAGCCAGTGGAGGTCCTTTATATTGTTGGATATTGATTCATATTTTGTTTTGCCAGAGAGCAGTCGTGCTGCTGCATTTTGAATAGTCTGCAGTTTAGTAATTACTCTGGATTGAGCATTAAGGAAGAGACCATTACAATAGTCCAGAGAAGAAACGACGAGAGGTGACCAGTGTTTTGATGGCTGAGTCAGGAAGAAAAGGACGTATTTTCCTGATCGTCTTCAGTTTCAGGTGTGCTATAGACACTGTTTTGTTGGCATGATCCATAAAATTTAGACCCTCGGCGAAGATGATACCGAGGTTCCTGACTTTAGCAGTTGGGGTGGGGGGGGGGGGGGGGGGGGTACCGAAGGCCTCTGGCCACCAGCTTGATGGCCAGGCTGGCGAAAGGGGTCCGAAAATGAGAACCTCGTTTTTTTCTGAGTTTAATTTGAGGCAGTTGGTAGCCATCCATTCTCCTATGTCTAACAGCCCTTTCTTGAATTTTTCAGCCACTAGATCTCCGTCCCCCTTGATCGCCAACACTAGTTGGGTATCATCGGCGTAGGAGGTTAGGCTCATCCCGTGTGCTTTGATGGTTTTAGCAAGGTCCGACACATAGATATTAAAAAGTGTCGGACTCTGGGATGAGCCTTGAGGTACTCCACATGGAGATGAGAGTTGGGCCGATTGGAAGGGTCCTAAGATGACAGCCTGCGTTCTTTTGGCAAGGAAGGACGCAATTAAGTCTTTGGCAGTGTGGCAGATGCCAAATCCCTCGACACGGTCGACCAAGATGGTATGGTCGACCGTGTCGAAAGCTGCTGATAAATCCAGCATTACTAGAATGGCTGTGCCCCCTTGATCCCTGATTACCCTGATGTCATCAGCAGCCTTAATCAAGGTTGTCTCTGTCCCATGGTATTTCCTGAATCCAAATTGCGTGTTGTCCAAGAGATGGTGTTTTTTAATGAATTCGGAAATCTGAATGTTCATGGTTTTTTCAATCACCTTCGCCATGAAAGGGAGGCTCGCGATGGGATGGTAGTTTTTTAGCTCGCTTTTATCCAGGGACGGTTTTTTTAACAGGGGCTTTAGTAGAGTGTTTTTAAGGGGGTCTGGTTAGTTACCTGATAGGAGAATGGAATTGCAGACTTGAGTGAGTAGTGGTATGATAGTGTCCATTACCGGCAGGAGTACTGAGAGTGGGCAGGGGTCCAGGGGTGATCCTGATTTGATGGTGGACAGTGTAATTTTTATTTGGTCGGAGGTGACTGGTTGGAAGCTGGGGAACATGTTAACTGGAGATAGAATGGGGGAGTTGACTGTCCTCGAAGGTGAGTTAGCGGAAAAAGCCTGGTAAATATCATCCACTTTGGTAAAGAAAAAGGAAGCTAGAGAATCACATAAAAGTTGTGATGGGGGAGGAGTGAGGTCGGGGGAGTAGCCTGACAGTGCTTTGGTGATTTGAAACAATAATCTGCTAGAATTTTTAGCTTTCTGGATTTGGTCAGTGTAATAGTCTTTTTTGGCTTTAGCGATCATGGCTTTGTAGAGTGCCAGGGCTTCCTTGTAAGCTGCTTTGCTAGCTGTGTCATAATCTTTTCTTCATAGTCTTTCCTTATTACGATTGATTTGCTTTTGTGCCCTTAGTTTTTCATTATACCAGGGGGCAGTAGGTTTAGATCTATTTCTGGATAGTTCTTTGGTGGGGGCTGACTGATTTGTGGCCTGGCCCAACCAGGTGTAAAATTGCTGAAGAGCTAAGTTAGGCTCTGTGGACAGCGTTGGACGGGTGTGATCCAGTATTAGTTTCAAGTCGTCCTGATTGATATTTTTCCAATCTTTAAAGGGTTGTTTGGGGATGGGAAGGGGTTTGTTATTACGACGAATGTTGGTGGTTATAGTTGCAAAAATTGCATGATGGTCAGTCCAAGGCATGGGTAAGATGTTGGTTATTTGTAAGCCTTCTAAGTTGGAAAATATGGGGTCAAGGATGTGGCCAGCTTGGTGGGTAGGGGACGTAACCCGTTGTTTTAGCCCTAGAGTTTCTAGATCGGAAATGAGGGTGACCGAATCAGTTAGGTGACTTTGATCCAGGTGAAAATTTAGGTCGCCTAGAACCGTAAAGGCACTTTCTGTGGCTACTGATCCCATCATGGTATTAATGCTGGTTAAAAATGCCGTTTTGGATCCCGGAGGACGGTATATCAGTATTCCCTTGAAGTTAAACAAAGGTGAAGGGTTAATAGCAAATTGCATGGCCTCACAGGAAGTTGATGGAATGGGGGTCGTTCTGACAGGATATGAATCTCTAGCTATTATGGCCAGCCCACCCCCTCTTTGTCTGGGCCTGTCCTGGCAGTGTGCTTTATATCCATCCGGTACTGCGATAGCTAGGTCTGGCTGAGATGTGTCATCGGTCCAAGTCTCAGTGACAAACAGCACATCTAATTTAAAATCTGTTATGAGATCGGAGATCTCCTGCCTGTGCTTTCCGAGTGAGCGCGCATTGATGAAGGCAATGGATATAACCGCTCCTTCATAGTGTTTAGTTGGTGTGGTATTAATGTCAGGTAATCGTAGCGGAATGGTACAGCTACAATGGGGGCAGGAGATGGCAAGATGCCTGTGAATCTCTGAGGGTATTAATTTTAAACAGCTGGTACTGGTGGGTGGCCGAAGTGCCAGTAAGCCTTGACTAGTATACTTCTTATTAGTGTCTGACACTTGTTGGGCAGGGGTTATGGCCCTGGTCCCGGCGCAGACGGGCTTGCCTCTGGCGCGCCTCCGGCGCGCCCGCTGCGCCCGCCCGCTGCGCGGACGGGATGTTCCTCCTGTTTTATACATGGGAGGGGCGGGGAAGGGCGGGAGGGTTGATGGACTAGAGCGCACCCCTTACCTCCTCAAGATGGCGGGTGAGGTGGGTCAGGTCACGTGACCGCGGCAGAAAAGGGCAGCGCTATTGTCAAGTAACAGCAGTAATCACGCCTTGCACAGAGCGTTCCTCACAGTAAGTTTAAGCAATTATTACATTCCCAAAATGAATGAATTTAAAAACACACAAATGAAAGTCCTCTGCACGGACAATCACGAGATCAGGTAGCGTTGTTAAAAGAATAGTAGGAGAATACCCCGGCTTCCGCCTCAGGGGAGAGCAGTTAACAAATAAGGTTTTGCCTGCTAGATGGATGTTCGCCCCTTAAGTAATCTAAGAGGGCGGGAGGGTTGATGGACTAGAGCGCACCCCTTACCTCCTCAAGATGGCGGGTGAGGTGGGTCAGGTCACGTGACCGCGGCAGAAAAGGGCAGCGCTATTGTCAAGTAACAGCAGTAATCGCGCCTTGCACAGAGCGTTCCTCACAGTAAGTTTAAGCAATTATTACATTCCCAAAATGAATGAATTTAAAAACACACAAATGAAAGTCCTCTGCACGGACAATCACGAGATCAGGTAGCGTTGTTAAAAGAATAGTAGGAGAATCCCCCGGCTTCCGCCTCAGGGGAGAGCAGTTAACAAATAAGGTTTTGCTTGCTGGATGGATGTTCGCCCCTTAAGTAATCTAAGAGGGCGGGAGGGTTGATGGACTAGAGCGCACCCCTTACCTCCTCAAGATGGCGGGTGAGGTGGGTCAGGTCACGTGACCGCGGCAGAAAAGGGCAGCGCTATTGTCAAGTAACAGCAGTAATCGCGCCTTGCACAGAGCGTTCCTCACAGTAAGTTTAAGCAATTATTACATTCCCAAAATGAATGAATTTAAAAACACACAAATGAAAGTCCTCTGCACGGACAATCACGAGATCAGGTAGCGTTGTTAAAACAATAGTAGGAGAATCCCCCGGCTTCCGCCTCAGGGGAGAGCAGTTAACAAATAAGGTTTTTGTTATTTGGCAGTAAACCTGCCTGCATTGATGTCAGTGAGGACTGCCCACAAACTAGTTTCTCTTTTTTTTTTTTTTGGGAAGGTCTTGGCCAGTTCTAATTGCTACTGGGCACCTTGTTTTTCTTTAACGAGTTTTCAAGCATATTTGTTTTTAATTTCCACTCCAAGTCTGGCGTCTGCATTTTAGGATAGTAAATTAAATGTTAAAGAATGAGGAAAAAAATGCCAGTTCACACATGCATACGTAGACCTGCTGGGTTATGCATGCAAAACTAAATGTCATCATACTGCAGTGGCGTGTTTCTTTTTAGCCAATGCTGTTCCTCGTCTGCCAACAAGCATTTGATTTTGATTTTTGCCAATAGAAACTGCAGCAGCATAACTCATTAGCAAAGCGATAAGGACAGGTAAAGCAATCAAAAGGCGAGGCCTGTTTGCTTTGCCAATGCTTGTTTCTGTATTCTCTGTGCTCCAATTCCATATTTTGCCCTAAGTGCGGGGAAAAAACAATCCAACAGTGAAGCTGATGCCCAAGCACACGATCACTAATAGGTGGAGTCATGATGTCCTGTGATTTGAAGACTTAGAAGAAAAGCAAGTTGCACACGTCCAAGCACAACACTAGATGGTGGAAGTATTTGTGTCATGTTAATCTACAGCACTTCATCTCACAAACCGCTTCTTACAGGGTAAGTAAAAAGTTTACTTTTGGGGAGTTTTACCGTAAGAACACATAGCCCACTTGCTCTACCTTTTAATTTATAGCACCCTGCCTTGGGCTCGATAGGTCTAACTTATCTGTGACTTGTAAATATGTTAAAACGGAAGGTCTTGGCTTTGTCATTAGTTTAAATGGCAAAATCGAGTTAGAAGTTCAAAAGTTGCTGTGCCAGCCAGCAATAACAGGCTGGGAGTCTTGCTTTGCTTTGTGACACTCTTGGTGACACAAGAAGTGCTACAGTGTGCGAGGTACACACTTGGGCTTACAGGCCCTGGGTATTCCTGGTTCCATATACTAGGAACTTATAAGTAAGGTAACTTATGCCAGCTATGGTTGAATCAGTCAGACCTACACTGATACTGAGGTCAGGTTAGCAGGCCTCAGTGCAATCGGAGGCAAAAAACTAGCATTAGCTCATTAGCTTGGTTCCAGTGGCCCAGTGAGCAGGGGACCCACATCTGGGCATACAGGTTACCCTTGGGCAACCAAAGCAAGGTGATGGATGGAATGCTTGAGCTAATCTCAACCATTGGCAATTACTCTGGCGCATCCCAGTCCACCATTTGTTGCCAGCATGCTACCTCAGATTGGTTCCAGCCATATGCAAATCAGTATTGACCCTGTTCCAAGGGGAACAGTCCAACCCGTAGTGCCAGTCCAAAACCTCCCTGAAACAGAACAAAAGCAACCGAGGACTGGAGTTTTGAGGGTAAGTAGCCACTGTATTAGTGCTTTCAGTTGGATACAAGAAAACGTGCATACATAAGAACGGGCATATGCAGATACACAGTTAAAAGTCAAACCTACAAATGCCAAACAGAACTGACAAATACCAGACATGTCCTTGTGTGCGCACTGCACACTGTTAAGAGGCATCCCAGGTTCACTGTAGAGATTTGCTCTTATTATCTTTGTTTTTGTTGACTGATTCTGATACATCAATGCATTTCGTAATAAAGGACCCTTAGTAGAACTAGGCTTCTAAGGAAGCCCTTGCTATTAGTCCAGCCTTTACATCAGGCATTTTTTAATGCCATGTCTGACTCTGACCCACCCTGATTTGGTGATTGGGGAAAAGGGAGCAGGCGGGACTTGCCTGTAAACTACAAATGTATTAGTGTTTCTATAACCCCCTTAAAGGCCAGGTGCCATCAACTCACAAGACGCTTGTTCTATTACTACTGCCGTAAGAGTGCAGTGGTGCCTGCCAACTTTCAAAATGTTTAACTTTGCAGAAACGTAGCATTTATTTGTTCAGAAGTCTTGCATTTTAACGCCAAACTTATCTAATCATTCCGTTGATGTAATGCAATTTCGTTTTTAACATTAAACAACACATTTTTCTGTTGTAATTAGGGCAATTTAAAATCCACTGTTGGTTGTGAAAGTGTTTGCGTTGTGCAGGAGAAAGAAATTCATACCATTTATGTTTCCTGTATATTGGCATTTCCCAGAAAGCACTGGTAGACAGCATGGTCAAATGCTATGGGGGACATAGCCGAAGTATCATGAAATATTTTTCTGCAGTGCTCATAGGGAGTTTTGCCTTTTACAGATGCATGCAGCATCATGTGCAAATGTGTTTTTTTCTCCCAGATCGATCGTTGTCTTATTCAGACGAGTCTAGACTGTCCAACCTTCTTCGGAGGATTGCCCGGGAAGACGACAGAGATCGGAGACTGGCTACTGTAAAGCAACTGAAAGAGTTCATTCAGCAACCAGAAAACAAAATGGTAAATAACATTAAATATATTTATTTCTGTCTATCTGGTGTATTTAGAATGTTTTAAAAGTTATCATACACTCAGGTAAATTTGTCGTTTGTTGTGGTATATAAGTCGTGCCTGCCTCTGGGGTTCTTGAAATAAGCAGGGCCAGAGTTTTTGTTTTTTCCAAGATAATCTGTCTTGCTACTTTAAAGTTAGATAATTACTCTTTGTCCAAGTTCACAATTTAGTATGAAGTTCTGAGCTGCACTGCTCATGCTGCTGCTTAAATTATTCAGATCATGGGAATCATTTACATACATGTAAACTTGAACCCTTAAAATGTGATCAAATGAAAGGCAGACTGGTCCTTGGAACTAGGTGTTGAAAATAATAAGATAGCATTGGGGATCCTATGGCAAACCGAAAACTTCCTGGCCTAGTGCTGTTTCTAATTCTGATAACCTTAATGATGTAAAAGGATTGGTAGAGCATAAATAAGGGAAATTAAGCACATGATTTCAACCACCAAGTGGAGGCATCCAGAACTGACTCCATTTCTCCACTGTCGGAGCAATGGCCTTTGGGAATGATCAAGGTAGTGTAATGTGGTTAGACTGTGATCATCATTGAATTACAAGAACTTTTAATTTAACTTGATGTGGACCATTTTGAGCGTTCTGTGTTCCAAATAAGTAAGCTCAAGTCAATGATTTTCTCCTGTTTTTGCTGTAGGCTAAATAATTAAAAAGTTAATGTTCTATTAGCGACTTCTAGCTTCAGATTCTTCACCTTGTGAATTTCCCCAGGTGCTAGATGGGATCAGGAAACTTTTCAGCAGTGTGTCAGCAGCTGCCGGAGTTCCACTCAGATAGTTCTCTCCATATAGGATGTCAGGGCCCCCATATAAACGCCACCTGTGTGTGCTGAGGTAATTTATATTCTTTAAGCACCTTCCTATATGGATCCGGAGCGAACAGTGCTGTCTTTGATAGATATTTTTCCATCGAGAAAACCATCCAAATTCATCTACAGTATGCAGCTATAGTTTCTATAACAATAGGTTTCAAGCAGTTTTATGATGGTCCCCAACAAATTTCAGTGTCGTCCACTGACTACATCTCCCTGTAGTGCCTCAGCATTTTGAGACTGTGAAGCCAAGTTCTCCATATTCGAACTCCAGAAGAAGTTGTGGAGCAGTCTCAGGCGAAATCTGGTGTGCAAATGTGTTCCTATTCCCAGGCCGCTCTCGAGACGGCGCTACATTGAGGTCCAGGAGTTCTGGCGAGTCACAAGAAATCCAAACATGGCTTCCTGACGTCCCGCCACTTGCACCCCTCGGAGGCTTGCAACAGCCTGGGTACCTCTCAGCCCCAAGCCACTCCATGGGCCGGGGTCCTAAAGTGGCTCCACTGGACCTCCTGCGTCAGTGGATAGCAGACGAGATTCAACATCTGAAGGATGTCATTACCATCATTATTGGTATCCATATGAATCAAACTGGAGTCTCTTCAGGCTCCAAGGATTCAAGATGGCATCCCGTCAGAGGCCCGTTGTGGAATCTGTTCTGACCACTCCATTTGACCTCCAATTTAGGGTAGCCCTTGTAATGAGCATGGTGCCACCAGCTCCCTCCCCAGCGCAACATCGGACTATATTTGCGATGCAGAGAACAGTACCACAGTCCCAAGTCTCAATGCTGCTACCGATGTTTGACTCTGATCCAAAGGTTTTATGGAATTCTGAAGCTCAACCCACCCCTGGACAATGTCATTATAGTTTCTCTCACCTAGAAAAATGTTAGGCAGATGAAAACAACATTAATGATATTTATGAAGAGCCTCATGTTTTTGAGGACCTTCAAAATTCCCGTGGGTTGGACACTTCCTCTGACATTAGCCTGACTTCTTAAAAACCTATGGCTACTAAAGAACTTGGCTCTTTTGAGAATGTCATAAGAATGGCAGCTGAAATTCTTGGATCGAACGCTGCCCATGCAAGAGGGCAAAACAAACCAACTCCATAAAAACAGAAGCCACAGCCACTACCCAGGAACCTCTGTTCCCTTTTAATGAGGCACTCACTGATATACTGGTGGGTACCTGGGCAAAACCACGATCTTGCCCTGTGGTAAATAGACAAGTGTCAAGACACCACGGGCCCGCTCCTGCAGACCCAGATTTCTTATTTCAGCATCCTTCCCCGGAGAATCTGGTGGTTCGGACAAAGTCCAGCTGCTCAACCTGAACTCATTCCTTAATACTCCCATCTGACTGGGAATCCAAGAGGATGGAAAATTTTGCGAAACAATTATTTTCCAGTGTCAGCCTTGCCTTGCAGTCCGTCAATACCTCCTGGCATGGTATTCACACACCTAGTGGTACAGAGTGCCTGATATCTTGCCAGCTATCACGGAGAATGTCAGACAAAAGCTACAACATGTGATCCTTGACCAATAATATGCTGTGAAATATACCGTCCATTCTGACTTGGACACAGCTGACTATTGCAGCAGCGCCCCTTTTGAGGTTTCGATAGGGAAATCAGCAGAGGCAGCACCAATACCTGCCTCAGCAGGCGCCCCCAGCCATTTCAAGTGAGAGGTTGGAGAGCTGGCTGACATTCTTCAGGCCTCCAGGAGCAACACACTAGCCAGACCCCAACCCCTTCCCCTGCAGCTGCTGCAAAACCACATTGATTTGAAGGTCGAGTCAACTTTTACTTTCCTAGCTGGTGTAGCATTACAGTAGACCAATGGGTGCTCCATATCATGAAACACGACTCCTCTCCATCCTTCCTGTCCTATTCCCCGCATATTCCCCTCACACCCTAATGCCTCCAGACGGACCATTTTTCCATACTCTGGGGAGAAGTTCAGACTGTGGCTGTCTTGGCTCAGGGAGCAATAGAGAGGGTGCTGGAATCAGATCAGGACTAGTTGATAGTCCAGTTATTTTCTAATGCTTACGAAGGACAGAAGCTTTTGCTCTATCCAATATTTTACCCTTATCCCAGATCTTTGCCTCTGAATTTTTTCCTGCAGAATAAGAAGTTCAGAATGCTCAACCTAGACAAAGTTCGTTCTGCCCCAGATTCCAGCCGCTGGATGATGGCTCTCAGCTTGCATGATGCACATTTCACATCCCAGTTTTGATTTCAGTTCTCCGTGCTTCCTTTTGGCTCCTCTGGTTTTTACTAAGAATTGGTGGTTGCAGCCTATCTGCAGAGGTTGGGAATACCAGAATTCCCATCTCTCGGTAACTGGATACGGAAGACTGGTTCTCATCAAACTGTCATAAGTCATCACCAGAAGGCAGCCTTCCTAGTGGCATAATCTTTGTCTTCCATCAATGTGCCAAGCCATCGTTAGGCCTCAATAAGTCCAGGGAATTTGTGCTATGATTACAATGGTTCAACCCTTGACCTGGGTCTCGGTTAGAGTATCTCTTAAACTCCTGTCTACTGCTTGTGCACCATGCCAGGTGGCATATTTGAGCTCTGAAGTCTAATGGGCTCAACACCAAGGCAACCCATTGGACTCCATTAAGGTGCCGAAGGAGACAGCGAAAAGTCTGCAATGGTGGCTATTCAAACGTGATTGGCCTGGCAGCAGACCTCCTTCCGTATCCTACTTAGAGCTAATGTTCATAACAGATGCATCATTGCTGGGTTGAGAAAGTCATCTTGGAAAGGTAGGTTCGAGGCATGTGGGCTGCTGAATTCATATCTGTGCATAGATTGCCGCCTAGTGTTGGGTCCGGATGATTGCACATTGTTGTCCTGGAAGAGTCTTCGAAGTATCACGAGATAGGTGGCTCCTCCCCTGGACTACAGTGCGCATGGGCATCGCCTCCATCCCCAGATTGTTTTTTTCCGCCATTGGGTTCGGATGTGTTTCGGTTCCCTCTGTCGGAACCGATAGTTGTTCAACTTCTACTCGAGACCAGAAGGTCTTTAGGCTGAGCGTCGGTATAGTTGCGTTCGGGTTTCTTGTCTGACTCTCAGCTCCGAACTCTTGCTACCCTTCCGCGTGCTTTTGGCGCGGACGGGCCTACACTACACTTCTGCTATGGAGCGGACACCGTTTAAGAAGTGTCCGATGTGTAACTCCAAATATTCACACCTCGACGTGCACCCCGTGTGCAATACCTGCTTGTCACCGGACCATAACGAAGACAGCTGCATGGCATGTTCGAAATTCCGGTGCAAGAAAACTCTCAAGATTCGTCGGGCCAATAGGCTCCAGGCCAAGTTCTCGGCTACCGCGGCGCCCCCACCAGACGACATATTCCAAGAATCTGTTGGAGACGAAGACGACGTACAAGGTTCGGAATCTAGTCCCGCGTCCGAAGGGGATGCCTACGACGCGGGTGATGAGGACTTTGACGAAGTCGCCGACTAGGTAGGGGACGACGATCGGGCTATTGCCACCGTAGGGGATAGCTCGGAGGAGGAGCATCCCCAACCAGACTCAGGGGTCAATCCCCTTCATACGGCCCGGGTCGAGGGATCGCCTTCGGGCCTTACCCAAGATCTACTTATAAGTCCTACGTCCCCGCCTCCGGGCCCGGTCACGGACATTTCTGAGGCGCCACTCCGCCACTCCCGTTGAAGAAAACGAAAGTGAAGCCATCTGGTCACGCTCCCTCGGTTTCGAAACCGAAAGTGAAAGTTGCGCTGGGGCAGAAGGTTCTGGAGGCGTCAACTTCCAAAAAATTCAAGATGGCCGACTTGAAGAGCCACGCCAAGATGGCCGACCCGAAGCCCTCGGGGTCGGCGCCGAAGGCGAAGTCGACCGACGCGGCTGCGTCGGCGCCGAAGGGGGTCGAGGACCCGAAGACGGCTCCGAAGAAGCGTCAGGGCGACGACGCGACCCGGGCTCGGCCGGCGCCGGCCCTTGGGGACAAGGCGCGTGAGGTGTCGGCCCCGAAGAAGGTGCCTGCCATCGATCCGACTCCCGACTCGGGGAGATCGCTCGAGCCGGTCAAGCCCTCTCCTGCCTTAACAAAGAAGGTGGCGGAATCCCTGCAGCGGATACGGAAGAACAATGTGGTTCCTGATCAGGACACTGTGGCGCCTAAGCACACGCCGAAGCCTGCGAAGGCGCAAACGCCTATCCGTTTTACCCTGCCGCCAATGTCGACGCCGAAGGCTTTCGCGCCGAAACATAGCGGGCCCTCGAAGGAGGTATTGACACCGAAAGCAGCCTTAGTGGTGTCGAAGCTTCGGCTCCAGCCGCTTGCTGAGGAGGAGCGTCGAGAGGTCATCATTGACGCCAATACTGGGAAACTGTCTCTCCTCAGGAGAAAAATCACCACTGAGCCGGTGTTGGAACATTTTCGGATCCCTCTCAAAAATAAGAGGGACTCTGCGGAAACTTCGCCCCCGATAGAACCTATGTCTCCACAAGCCCTAGGACACTCGCCGACGCATTCCGCCGCAGGCGATGCTGACGAGGAAGATGCCGAGTACAACTATCCGGCGTACTCGGATCCGGAGGAGGAGCTCGAACCTTGGTCGGCCGGAGGCGACACAGAGGACCCGCAGTCGGGCCAGGACACGCAACTTTTTGCGGCCAAAACGTCACCGACGGAGGACTCAGCGGCCTTCAACGCTCTGATCGAGAGAGCTGCGGCTAACCACGATGTCGAGCTGCACTCGGACCCTGTGGATGTGGACTTTTTATTTGACACTTTTTCAGTGGCTGAAAAGTCAGTCAAAACACTGCCAATGCTTAAGGGGGTGCTTAAACACGCAACGGAGGTCTTCAAGGAGCCCACCCGGGCGCGTGTCGTCAACCCTCGCATTGACAAAAAATATAAGGCAGCGCCCTCGGATCCTACGTACATCAAGGGACACTTGCCACTGGACTCGTTGGTTGTATCCAACGCTCGGAAGAGGGCGAACTCTGGTGACGCTCCTCCCCCAGACAAAGAGTCCAAAATCTTCGAGGCCTCAGGGAAACGAATTGCTGCACAGGCAGCTAATATTTGGAGAATCTCAAACACACAGGCCCTACTTGCACGCTATGATAGGGCTCATTACGACACCTTAGAATCACTACTGCAACACTTGCCTGACCAGTACAAGGAGGCAGGAGAAATGCTGATTCAGGAAGGAAAGCTCATCACAAACGCATCCATAAAATGTGCGCTGGATGTGGCCGATACAGCCTCCAGGGCAATCAACACCAGTGTGTTGCTTAGACGGCATGCTTGGCTTAGAATTTCAGGGTTCAAGCCCGATATTCAAACGACAATACTGAACCAAACAGTTAATCCTGACCACCTGTTTGGCCCTGAGGTGGATGCGACGCTGGAAAAAATGAAAAAAGATACAGACACTGCCAAGTCTATGGGGGCCCTCCAGTCTCAGCAGTTTCGGAGTGGTTCCTTTCGCCGCTCCAATTCCAGAGGCACCTCAAGGGGTCAGGCATCGCAGTCCACACAGTATTACAAAAGTAACACCCAGACCTCGTACAACAACAAGGGTAGAGGTGGCTACAGAGGCAATAACGTCAAGGGCAGGGGACGTGGAAACAGCTCCAGGTCCACCACCGCCAACTAGCAGTGACGTCTTGTCACTGCCCCCCGACCATACAACACCGATCGGGGGGAGACTCAAGCAGTTCCTGCCCGCGTGGAGATCCATCACCACGGACAGGTGGGTCAAGTCTCTTATCCAGTACGGTTACTGTCTGGAACTTACTTCCATTCCACCAAACATACCCCCAAGGAGCCGTCCTATGTCCGGCGAGCACTTGACCTTGTTGCAGCAGGAAGTTCTAGTCATGCTGCAAAAAGGGGCAATAGAGCTCGTTCCATTGCAGGAAAGGGGAACAGGGGTTTACTCCCTGTATTTTCTAATTCCCAAAAAGGACGGATCCCTCAGGCCCATCCTGGACCTCAGGCCCCTCAACTGGTACATTCTCTCGGAGCACTTCCATATGCTCACGTTGCAGCAAGTACTCCCTCTGGGGGACTTCCTGGCTACGCTGGATCTGAAAGATGCATATTTTCATATCCCCCTGCATCCTTCCCACAGGAAGTATCTCAGATTCACGATTCAAGACCAGCATTACCAGTTCAGAGTTCTGCCGTTCGGGGTCACCACGGCGCCAAGGGTATTTACAAAGTGCCTAGCGACTGTGGCGGCGCATCTCCGTCGCCAGAACGTCCACGTCTACCCCTACTTGGACGACTGGCTCATTCAAGCAAAGACAGAACAGCAGTGCGTCGACCACGTGTCACGCACCATTCATCTCCTGCACGATCTGGGATTCTCTCTGAACTACCCAAAGTCCCATCTCCAGCCCGCCCACGTGCGACAGTATCTGGGCGCGACAATCAATACTCTAACTGCCACTGCGCAGCCAAATTCAGTGAGAATCGCCAGTATCCAGAAGCTGATCCAACGATTCAGACCTCAGCACTCGCTTCCAGCGAAGGTGTTCATGCAGTTGATAGGCATGATGGCCTCCTGCATCTCCATTGTCCCGCACGCGAGACTACATATGCGTCCGCTTCAGGAGTGCCTTGCACGTCAGTGGACTCAGGCTCATGGGCAACTGACAGACCTAGTGTTGGTGAGCGGTCGGGCATACAACTCTCTGCATTGGTGGAATCCACAAAACCTTTGCAAGGGCCGACCATTCCAAGAGCCTGTGCCACAGATTATCCTGACAACGGACGCCTCTCTCCAGGGATGGGGAGCGCATGTACTCCAGTACACAGTGCAGGGACTCTGGACACTACAGCAAAGGAAGATGCACATCAATGTGTTGGAACTGATGGCAATCTTCATGGCCTTAAAGGCGTTCAAAGTACATCTGTGCAACAAAGTCGTGTTGATCCGGACGGACAACATGACGGCCATGTACTACATTCAGAAGCAGGGAGGCACACACTCTCCGCAGCTGTCTCATCTGGCTCAGAGCATGTGGAAGTGGGCCATTCAGAGGAACATCTTCCTCATGGCAGAGCATCTCCCGGGAAAGGACAATCAGATGGCGGATCTGCTCAGCAGGCACAGCCATCAAATGCACGAGTGGGAGATACATCCATCAGTACTCCAACCGTACTTCCAAAAGTGGGGTCATCCAGAGATAGACCTGTTCGCCACAAGGGTGAACGCAAAATGCCAAAGCTTCGCCGCCAGATTCCCACACCCGCAATCACAGGGCAATGCGATGTGGATGAACTGGTCAGGCAGATTTGCGTACGCTTTTCCCCCAGCACCTCTGATACCGCTGGTGGCACGCAAGCTCAGGCAACACTCGATGACTCTCATCCTGGTTGCTCCAACGTGGGCTCGCCAACCATGGTACACCACGTTTCTGGAACTCTCCGTGGTACCGCATCAAAGGCTCCATCTCACCCCCAGCCTTCTGACGCAGAACCATGGCGACATTCAGCACCCAGACCCGCAGCAGCTCAACCTGGCGATCTGGCTCCTGAAGTCCTAGAGTTTGGCTACCTCAATCTTCCCCCCGATTGCATGGACATCATTCGGGAGGCAAGAAAGCCCACTACTAGAGCCTGCTATGCGGCCAAATGGAAGAGGTTTGTCATCTACTGTGTTAACCACAATATTGACCCGCTAGAGGCTTCCATTCAAAACATCATTTGTTACCTGTTTCACCTGTATCAATGCAATTTAGCGTACTCTTCCATCCGCATTCACCTGTCTGCTATGGCGGCATACCTCCAGAATAGGCAACACCTGTCACTCTTTAAGGTCCCTGCTATCAAGGCCTTTCTGGAAGGACTCAAACGGGTCATTCCACCACGGACACCACCAGCTCCGGAATGGAACCTCAATGTGGTTCTTACAAGGCTGATGGGTCCTCCCTTCGAGCCACTGCACTCTTGTGAGCTTCAGTTTCTAACTTGGAAGGTTGCGTTCTTAGTAGCAATTACATCGCTACGGAGGGTTAGCGAGCTGCAGGCGCTCACCATTCAAGAACCTTTCTTCCAGGCGCATGCTAACAGGGTTTATTTATTTATGGGCTTGTAACGCGCCGGCATCACACCCGAAGGTGTATCTCCGCGCGGTGCTGTGAAGAACAGGACAGACAGCGCTCCAACTAGAATAGAGTTGTCTTTAGGAGTTTCCTAAAGGCTAGATGGCTCGGGCACTCTCTAAGGGAAACCCGCACTAACCCTAAATTCTTACCCAAGGTTGTATCTCAATTCCATATAAACCAGACAATTGAGTTGCCGGTGTTTTTCCAAAACCCAGAGACGCTGGCGGAGCGGATGCTCCACACCCTTGACGTTCAGAGAGCCTTGATGTACTATGTAGACAGGACAAAAGATTTTCGCAAAACCAAGCAGCTTTTTGTTGCTTTTGTCACACACCACAAGGGAAACGCTATCCCCAAAGCGGGGATCGCTAGGTGGATCGTGAAATGCATTCAGATCTGTTACGCTAAAGCTAAGCGCACTCTCACTATCCCACCGAGGGCCCATTCCACCAGGAAGTTGGGGGCCTCTATGGCTTTCCTAGGTAACATTCCCTTAGAAGATATCTGTAGAGCAGCCACATGGTCTACCACACATACTTTCACTAAACACTACTGTGTAGACGTGCATTCCAAACACCAGGCAGCTGTTGGTCAGGCTGTTCTCAAAACACTTTTTCAGACTGCTGCAGCTGGCACGGGCGGCCGCCGCTAATGGAGGGACTGCTATGTATTCTATGCACAGATATGAATTCAGCAGCCCACATGCCTCGAACTGCAAATGCTACTTACCAGTATGCATCTGTTCTTGGCATGTAGGGCTGCTGACATTCATATCGCCCACCCTCCTCCCCGGCGCCTGTAGCAGCTGCAGTATTTACATGCATTTCATGCCATGGTCATCACTCACAAAGTTCACTCCATCTCGGCCACAATGGCTAAAAACAATCTGGGGATGGAGGCGATGCCCATGCGCACTGTAGTCCAGGGGAGGAGCCACCTATCTCGTGATACTTCGAAGACTCTTCCAGGACAACAATGTGCAATCATCCGGACCCAACACTAGGCGGCGATCTATGCACAGATATGAATGTCAGCAGCCCTACATGCCAAGAACAGATGCATACTGGTAAGTAGCATTTGCAATATCAGAGGACACTGGCTAAGGCTCTCCTCCACATCATGTTGTTGGGGTTGTGGGCAATTCGTTTGGCACTGAAGACATTCTTCCTGAACATGAACGGGGTACTGGTGAAGATACTCGCAGACATGACCGCCATGTTGTAATCCAACAAACTGGCTAGCGTGAGGTCATGAGTTCTGGTCAAAAGGCCTTGCATGTCTAAAAGTGGAAGGCATATCCGTGACGGCCCAGCACCTGGCAGGATCTCATCCAACGTTGCCTAGCAGATCACGAATGCCAGTTGCACATGGAAGTGGCGCAGAGCACTTTTCAACAACAGGAAGAGCTCTAGGTTTATCTAATTAACACTTCAGAGAACATACAATGTCAACACTTTTGGGTGTTGGAGTTCCTAAGGTAGTCCTCACTCCCTCTGAGACTCATTTTGCCAGCAATGCTTTCTGCCATTCTGCCCAGAGTACTGAAAACGATCAAGTGACTCTGGGGTGGATGAGGAGGGTGTGGTGCCCAGAATTTCTAGCCATAAGCATTTGGCCTCCGATTTGGCTGCCTCTTTAAGATGATCTCCTGTTGCAGCAGCAGGGTCAAGTCTTGCACTGATCCTGCACAATTTACATCTTCATGCTTGGAGATTGAACAGCAACAACTGATTACTTTTGATCTTCCTTCCAAAGTGGTTGGTATCATTTTGGCAGCCAGGTGTGCATCCACAAAATCTCTTGCAGGATGCCAGGAAAGGTTACTGCTTGGTTTCCTCCAGACCCATGCAACCTCTGACTACAGTTATTTAATTCTCTCCTGTTTTGTTTGTCCATAGCCCAGCAAGGCCTTGCAGTGGCATCACTTAAGGATAACTTTTCAGCTATTTGGGGCTTCTTAAGTTTACCAGATCAGCCATCGCTCTTCAAGTCACGTGAAGTGATTTTTATTTTTGGTTGGTGGTTGAGCGGGATGATCCCAATATTTCTGCCAACAAACTGTGATGCCACAGTGCGACTGTAATTTGGTACTCACTTACCTGATGTATACTCCTTTCAAATCCATGTACTGTTACACTCTGTGCTTACTATCAAGATGGCCTTCCTCATCACCATAACTTCGACTACATAAGTGTGTGAGCTCCAGGCTGAGTACGTAGCACTGCGATTTACATCTTTCTTCCTAAATGAATTGGTCCTCTGGACAAAAAATGATATTCTGCCCATGGTAGTCTGCCAATTTGGATAGAGCAATACACCACCATGTCTGTTTTTTATATACCACCACATCCCTCCAAGGAGGGCTAATGGCTCCACTGCCTTGACCCTAAAACAGAGGTCTTCGATCTGTGGGGCGTGATCCCATGTGGGCCCTGGACTCATGGGAAGAGGGGTCGTGCATTCCTGGGGCTCACTTCCCCCTGGACTCTCGATAAAGAAAACTGTCCCTGGACAGTTCATTTTGAAATTAAAATACTTCGAGCTTCAATACCATTCAGTAAGTGTTCTCTTGTGCTGTGAAACCAGAGCTGATCAGACAGCTAAGCAAGTTTTGCCTGCTTGCCTCAAAGGACTGGAAATGTGCGCTACGGGTTAATATGAAAGTGTAAAGGGCAATTTGTAGATGTAAAGAATGCTTGGTGCTGACTTTCATTGAATCTCTGGACGAGCTGTGAAGTGCGTGCTTCTAATTGCAAATATATTTACATAGCGCTTACTATTGGGGAGGAGGTGTTGAATTCCAGTAAGTAGCAAGAAAAAAAGGGAAAGCCGGAGCAGGGTATACTATCCATGAGGAGGTGTTGAATGCCAGTAGGTAGCTAGAACAAGCATTTAGAATGCAATAGGTCTCGCACTTGTAAAAGTAAAAGCTACACGTATTATAAATTGTTTTTTATTTACATTTTGGAGTAATTCTGTAAGGAATAGGTGCACGCAATAGTACATTATGAGCTTTTATCTCATTCTGCTTAGCAGTTTGCATCTAACCGTACTCCCATTTCCGTGTGATCACGTCACAAGTCCTCAACTGCTCCAAAGTTGTAATGGTGGCAAGCAAAATATAGAATTTTGGGTGTGGAATCGCTTAGCTTGTCTTTGCTCACATAGTACAGTTGTTTAGACATCACCAGGAATTCGGAGTTTAGAGAGGACTGACCCAAAATATGCACACTAAGCCATTCTGGCTCAACCGCTAACAGCCCAGTACCTCCGACAGTATGAGGCTGCAATGACCTCACAGGTGTTTTTATGGATGCGGCCTGTGGGAGAGAATCATACTAACCAAGCTGATGTCCAATGGGGCCTCAACAGACACTCTCTCTTCTCTCTGCTTCATTAAACGTTCCTTTTGTCAGGGGCAGGAGTAGGCTGATCTCTCACAAGGTGCAGTGGCCAAATTAGAAATACTAATAGCCACTTGAGCTACTTCCAGCGAACTACCAACAGAGATTGCAATACAGGCATGTGCTATTAATGGGCAGTTCCGTTGGGCCTGTAATTATCCCATTGCTAGTTTTAGCTATGTATTTAACATATTCTCATGCAAAGCCCATATCTTAAAAATGTCAAAATACGATTTTGATGCATTGCAGTACGTGCGTGCAAGCATTGGGAAAATTAACTACCAGGATGCAATGCAGCTGCTATTGCCAAATCACTACAGTTAATGAGTAAAGATAACAATGCATCATATTAAAGATGCTGTTTCCGCACAGTGATGGGAACCAGCATGCACTGCTCTTTAACATGTGTTGCAGTAGAAGAGTGCTAAGTTTGCTTACTGGAGTACGGAGTCCAACTCTCATTTTTGTCAACCAGTGGAACTTTACCTGCTGAAAGCTGCTTCCTGTCTGCTGTTCCTCGGGACATCCTCCAGCATCCTGAGGCAGTGTGCTCATGGCTGTACAGAGTATGCAGCATGCCTGGCAATGTAAAGTGAGCAAGCGGGGGCGGTACCGGGCCCAGCTAACAGTGGAGGCCGCAATGTGAGCCTCATTAATCAGCAGGTGCCTGCATTACTTTATGGAGTGCCATTGCTCCTCTGCCTGTGCTACCCTTATGCCCTGATTCAGAAAAGGGGGTGGTGATGACCAGAGTGTCTGAATTAAGCAGACCACTCTTACCCAGTCCAAAGATCAGGGCTTGATCCATCACCGTTTTTTAGCTCACTGCACCATCCCAGCTCAGAACTTGGGTATATGCAAATTAGTTTGACCCTGGCCCAGTGCATCATGGGAACAGAGCAGACCAAACTACCAAGCCAATTCTTATACTGGGAAGGAAACAAGCTACCGGGGACCGGTTTCTGGCATTTCAGCCGTCTTCGGCCCGGCTTGCTTGAATCCTGATGGTGCAATGAGCTAGGGACTCACATCTGAGTATACCCTTCCACGCTTATGGTGGACAAAAATGATTCAGAAAAGGGGGTGGTGATGAACAGAGTGTCTGAATTAAGCAGACCACTCTTACCCAGTCCAAAGATCAGGGCTTGATCCATCACCGTTTTTTAGCTCACTGCACCATCCCAGCTCAGAACTTGGCTATATGCAAATTAGTCTGACCCTGGCCCAGTGCATCATGGGAACAGAGCAGACCAAACTACCAAGCCAATTCTTATACTGGGAAGGAAACAAGCTACCGGGGACCGGTTTCTGGCATTTCAGCCATCTGCGATTATCTGGGCGGCCATGGCAGATGAGCATTCCGCTTTCACCCTGCTCTCTGGGCAAGTCAAGTCAAGTCAGTAAATTTGTATAGCGCGCTACATACCCAGAGGGTCTCAAGGCGCTTGAAGAAGGGTGGGGAATTACTTGTCAAATATCCACGTTTTAAGTTGCTTTCTGAATGCTAGGTGGTTCTGAGTAAGGCGAAGGTGAGTGGGAAGTGAGTTCCAGGTTTTAGCTGCCAGGTAGGAGAAGGATCTACCTCCCATGGTGGATTTGTTGATGCAAGGAACAATGGGAAGGGCTTGGTTGGAGGATCGTAGCTGGCGGGAGGGGGTGTAGAAGGACAGTCGAGTGTTGAGGCATTCGGGTCCGATTTCGTAGAGTGCTTTGTGTGCGTGGGTTAGGAGCCGGAAAGTGATCCTTTTATTGACGGGGAGCCAGTGGAGGTTTTTCAGGTGGCCAGAGATGTGTTCTTTACGCGGGATGTCTAGTATGAGCCTGGCTGAAGCGTTCTGGATGCGTTGGAGTTTTTTCTGGATTTTTGCGGTGGTACCGGCGTAGAGGGTGTTTCCATAGTCCAGTCGACTCGTGACCAGAGCGTGAGTGACTGTTTTTCTAGTTTCGGTGGGGATCCAGTGAAATGTTTTTTTGAGCATGCGAAGAATGTTGAAGCAAGATGAAGAAACGGCGTTGACTTGTCTGTTCATCGAGAGTGAGGAATCCAGGATGACGCCCAGGTTCCGTGTGTGGTCCGTCGGGATAGGTGCTTTTCCAAGGGCCTCTGGCCACCAAGAGTCATCCCAGGCGGAGGGGGAGGTGCCTAGGATGAGGACTTCTGTTTTGTCTGAGTTCAGTTTCAGGCGGCTGTGCTTCATCCATTCGGCTACTTTCATTCCTTCATGTAGGTTGGTTTTGGCAGTGTTAGGGTCTCTGGTAAGTGATAGGATCAGTTGAGTGTCGTCGGCGTAGGAGATGATGTTGAGGTTGTGTTGGCGTGCGATGACCGCGAGGGGGCTCATGTATACGTTGAAGAGGGTGGGGCTGAGTGAAGATCCTTGTGGTACGCCGCAGATGACTTCAGTGGCCTCTGACTTGAATGGTGGGAGGCGGACTCTCTGGGTTCTTCCGGTGAGGAACGAGGTGATCCATTCCAGTGCTTTTCCATGGATTCCGACGTTTCTGAGGCGTTGTAAGAGGGTGCTATGACAGACCGTGTCGAAGGCTGCGGAGAGGTCTAGGAGGATGAGGGCGACTTTGTCTCCATTGTCCAGAAGAGTTCGAATGTCGTCTGTTGCTGCGATGAGGGCGGTTTCAGTGCTTTGCTTGGCTCGGAAGCCGGATTGTGAGGAGTCGAGGGATTTGTTGGTTTCGAGGCATGCGGCGAGCTGGTTGTTGACCGCTTTCTCGATGACTTTGGCCGGGAATGGAAGGAGTGAGATAGGGCGGTAGTTTTTGAGTTCGGTGGGGTCAGCTGTGGGTTTCTTCAGGAGGGCGCTGAGTTCGGCATGTTTCCAGCTTTCCGGGAAGGTTGCGGAGTTGAGGGAGCAGTTGATGACGTCTCGGAGGTGCGGTGCTATAATGGTGTCTGCTTTGTTAAAGATGTGGTGAGGGCATGGGTCTGTGGGGGATCCTGAGTGGATAGAGTTCATCAGGCGGATAGTGTCCTCAGTGGAGATTGGCTTTCAGTCATTGAGGGTGTTCAGGGGGGGTGGGGGTCCTGCAAGGGGTTGGGTGGGTTGGTCTTCGGGTCGGTTGTCGAAGCTGTTGTGGATGTCTGCAATTTTGTTGTGGAAGAATGAGGCTAGGGAGTCGCAGAGGGCTTGAGAGGGGGTGATGTCGTTGGAGTTGGCCGAGGGGTTGGTAAATTCCTTGATGATGTTGAATAATTCCTTGCTGTTGTGGGCGTTATCTAGTCGGTCCTTAAAAGCGGCTTTCTTGGCATTCCGGATCAGTTGGTGGTGTATGCGGGTGGCGTTTTTGAAGGCGTCCTTGGTGCTGGTGGTTGGGTCTTTTTTCCAGGCCTTCTCAAGGGAGCGGCAGAGTTTCTTGGATTTCTTAAGATCATCGTTGAACCAGGAGGCCTTCTTGCTGCCTAGTTTGATTTGTCGTTTTTTCAGTGGTGCTAAGATGTCGGCGCTGTTGGATAACCATTGGGTGAGGTTGGTGGCTGCTTGGTCTGGGTTTGAGGAGTGGGCTGGGGGGTTTTGAAGAAGCGCGAGGAGATCTGGTCGATGGTGATTTTGTTCCAGTTTCTCTGCAGGGTGGGTTGGGGGTGGTTGTTGGAAGTGGGCTTTTTGTAGGTAAAGTGAACGCAGCTGTGGTCAGTCCAAAGGAGAGCTGTGGCGTGGCTGAAGGAGACATGTTTGCTGGAGGTGAAGATAGGGTCGAGTGTGTGTCCTGCGATGTGGGTGGGGGTAGTGACAAGTTGTGTAAGTCCGAGGTTGGCGAGGTTGTCCAAAAGGGTGGTGGTGTTGCGGTCGTTGTTCTTTTCAAGGTGAAAGTTGAGGTCTCCCAAAAGGATGTAATCCTTGGAGGGGAGCGCGTGTGGGGTGATGAAGTCCGTGATGTCTTCACTAAACTTTGCGAGGGGTCCTGGTGGCCTGTAAAGGAGGGTGCCTCTGAGTGTGGTTTTGGGGTCGATGTGGATCTGGAAGTGAAGGTGTTCAGAGTTGGCGAGATTGGCGTCTGAGCTGGTTGAGATGCGGAGGGATTTCTTATGGACGATAGCGATGCCTCCTCCTGTGTGGCCGGTACGGTCCTTGCGTATGATCTTATAGTCATCCGGGATGGCAATGGTGATGTCTGGGGCTGATGTGGCGTTCATCCATGTTTCTGTTAGGAAGGCGACGTCCGGAGAGATGTGTCTAGTAGATTCCAGAGGTCAATGGCGTGCCTGTGGACCGATCGGGTGTTGAGTAGGATGCATTGTAGGTGGTTGGGGTCGGATATCGGTTGTGTGTTCGTAGATGAGGAGTTGTTCTTGGTGCCGTCGAACTTGCAGGAGTTGCAGGAAAAGGGACCATGGGTGTGTCCAGGAGCAGCTTGTACGCAGTTGAGGGGGCGGCCGGGGTTGAGGGCTAGGAGGGTGGAGGCATCATAAGTAAGGCGGGAGGGGAGGACTTTACGAGGACCAGGGGCTCTGGCGCTGGGCGCGGGCTTGGCGCGGACGGGCGTAGACGGGCTTACCTTTGGCGCACCTTCGGCGTGGCCGTAGCGCGTGGACGCTGCGCGTTGGGACATGTGCTTTAAAAGGATAGTGGAGGGGGCGGAGCGTGGGAGGGGCAGCAGGGAGGCGGGATCTGGGAGGGCTCACACAAGTAAACACTCCACAAAATGGTAGCCCGGAAGCTGAATCGAAACTGAGGCAATTCCGGAGTGCGAGTCAGGGTACAGCAGAAGTCGGAAAGACTATTCAGGCTAAGATAACTTCCCCACAGTGTAAATTGTATGCGCAAATAAATGTTACCACAAGTGACTGATACCAGGCGCTGAATGCGCTCTACAGGGCAAGCAGGCAGCAGGCAAATAAAATAATGCAGGCAGCAGGTAAATAAAATAATGCACAACAATAATGATGCACAATATAATAACTAGCTGCAGCTCCGAAGCTGGGCTGCGTGCCACGGGCACCGTGTTACAATGAGGCACTAAGAGGGCCAGGTTGCATGATCTAAATAAATAATGATGAAAGTGGGCGCCGACTACATCATCAAGCACGGTACACCTGCATATTAAATTAACCGGGCACTGTGCTACTACTACATTATGTGCAGCACCCGTGCAGGTTACATTTATGCGCATGGCGGCCCGTATAGCGGCTGCCATAATGAAACATATAAATATGAAAGCGGCAGCCCGTGAAGCAGCCGCCATGAGGATACAAATATACCTATGAAACGGGTGCCAGTGGAACTTTACCTGCAGGAAGCTGTTTCCTGTGCGTGGTTCCTCGAGGAATCCTCCAGCATGATGATTGCTCTTCCGCCTATGCTACTCTTATGCCCAGAACTGCCCTGCACAGTCACAAAGAAGATTATTCTAATCACCTGCAAGTTAACTGTTCTCCTACTGCCCTCCTCTAATCCAGTTTGTAATTGTCCAAGAAGCATGATTGAACAATAGATTATTCAGTTTGCTGCCACTTTTCTTTTCAGTCTCAAGTCAACACTTCCCTCCTGCCCCATTCTTGTTTTACGCCGGTTTGCCAATACCTTCTAATTTTAGGAAAATTATACAAATATGCTCTGTTTTCAGTGTTAATATTTTTTTTAGACTTCAGTGGCATTTTCAATGTTTTCCAATGTTCTAAGATCGAAGTTTATAGATGCTTTTTCAGCTACCTGATCCTTGTAATAGACAATGTGTTTTTCCAACGTTCACGTGTGTTTACGATTGTTAAATGTCCCAGGTTTAATTTAAAGAAGTATGGCAGGCTATGTAATGCCTTCCTATTGGCAATATGTCAAGAGGTTTGAGTATTGCCCTCTCACTCGCACTTTCTCATGTATCCTCTCACATTTAATTCTTTCACACTCCCTCTCATGGCACTCTGTCTAGTTTATAGCATTTTTAGTGGATTAAATACTAATAGTTATATTAATGTTTTTTAATAAACAAGCTACAGGTCACGGTTGAAGTTTGGGGTTGGGAGCCATTCACCACCTCCTTAATATTTTGTCATTGCGTAGTGGTGGTTGATCCTGCCTACTGCATTGTACCTTGCAAAACATCTCAAATTTTGAATTGTACCACTTGATTTATAGCCTTGCATTTTAAAACTCACCAAACCGGATGTCTTCAGCAAGCTAGCCACTTTTTTTCTGCTCTCTTTGCTGGACCACATGGAAGTGGCGCTACTGTTGCACAGAGATTCATTGCTGCCACATGTTTCTGTCATCTGTCACATATCTAGACTTATACCTTTAGAATATAGACATTTATCCAGTATTGGAATATCTTTCATAGATTCACATGCCTGAATCATTCCCTGTCGCCGAGGCGGTAGTCTCACGGTAAATAAAAAAAGCAGTGCCAAAGGTAGATGACAGTAGAAGGCCCAAAAGAAAAAAGGCCTGAGGCCTAGATCTTAGTAGCCTATCTACATCATTATGCTAAAAGAACCAAACTCTGGTCCCAACCAATCAGCTATCCTGAACACTATCTGCAGAGCCTGTTCTACTCAGATTTTCACCGCACGTCGTGTGGAAGGGAGTCTCCCTGAGTGCCACTCAGTCTTTTCTTCAATATGTCTGACAAGAAGGCCTTGTTCAAGCCCTGCAGAACCTGCAACAAGAAGAGAGTCCATGTTGATGATCAACATAAGGACTGTATCTACTGCCTCTACCTGAAGCATGAGGCAAAAGATTGTAAAATTTACTGTACCTTCCCTTCTAAAACCCTCAGGGATAGGGAGGCAAGAGTCCTGATTTGGCTTAAATCCTCTTCGGCTGAGGAGGATGACAGTCTCACCTTCCAGCAAGAGAGCTAGATCACAGGACAGTTCGTCTAGTGAGTGGAGAAAACACCTCAAATCCTCCCACTCTACTTCTGGCCCTTCTCAGAGGTCTCCTTCTACAACCTCTGGGCCTACACAGTGTCCACAGACTTCTGCTCTCAAGGACTCTCAAAGAATCTTCTAAAACAGTGAGTAAAAGCCTCTCAAAATCTATGACTTTCCCTCTATCGTCGACGATGTCTGTCACTTCTGCTCCTTCGTCGATGGAGACTATTTCTACTTCGTCTATTACATTTCCTATACTGTCGACAAGGATTTCTGTAGTATCTTAGAAGACCGTCTTTGAGGAATAGTCGACGAAAACCTCATCATTGAAGCCATCATCGAAGCATACGTCGACTAAGGATCCGTTGAGGAAGCCTCCATCGTCGACTAAGCCTCCATCGTCGATGAGAGACTTATCGCCGACGAAGATACAGGTACCTTCTACGCCGTTGACTGTCCTGTCGACTACGTCCCCGTCGAAGATCCCTGATCCGTCGACGATGATCCCGTCGACGACCATGCCAACTACAGCTCCAACTTATTCAACGCCTGTCCCATCTAGGAGCTTTCAGCTCAAAACATTTCAAAGGCATGACTATTACAATTTTTCACCTCTTACTCCGTTGCATCTCCTTGAAACATATGCGCAAGAAGAGGATGACTACTATGAAGACGAGGACGAAGAAGGGCCATTTGGAATAGCTCATCATGTTAATGTTAATTTTAATATTCATTTATTAAGCGCTCGTACGCCCTGGGGCTTCATGGCGCTATAGGAAGGAACACAGCGCACCGGTTAAAAATAGAGATGAAGCAGCTCAGCAGTAAGCCTGGGAGAATAGCCAGGTTTTGAGGGAGTGTCTGAAACTCAGAATGTTATCGCTCGGTTTCAATTGAAGAGGAAGGGAGTTCCAGAAGGTGGCTCCAAGATGGTCAAAGCTGCAACCTCCGAGACGCTTCCTCTTATAAGAGGGGACGATCAGAAGGGATTTGTGAGTGGACCGGAGATTGCGGGAAGGGTCATATCTGATGAATAGGTCTCTGATAAACTGAGGGCCAGAGTCATGAAGGGACTTAAATAAAATGCACCCCGTTTTAAAAGCTACTCGCTGCTCGACAGGCAGCCAGTGTAGCTGTTTCAACCCTTATCTGACAGACTGCCTTTTAGAGAGGTTCAGAATAAGTCTGGCAGCCTGGTTTTGAACCAGCTGGAGGCGTTTTAACTCTCCAATTTGGAGCCCGAGGTAAAGGCTGTTGGAGAAGTCTAGTCTAGACAGGACCAAGGCAATGACGATCTGAGTAAGGGCAGCCGGAGAAAAAAAAACAGGCAATTTTCTTAATTTTCTTCAGTTGAAAGAAGCTGGATGACACCACTGCACCTACCTGTCTTTTCAGGGACAGATCCTCGCTGATAAAAACTCCCAAGCTCTTAACTGAAGATGACTTAGAGGGAGGGGCCCCCATGCTAGATGGCCAGAAGCTAGGGTTCCAACTAAGTGCACTCTGCCCAGGCAAGACCAATTCAGTCTTGCCTGGGTTGAGTTTCAGATGATTGCAGCTCATCCCACTCTGGATATGAGACATGGTATTTTGAAATTCCTCCACTGAGTCCTTGGTGTTTAAAGGGAAGATGAGCTGCAAATCATCTGCATAGTTGAAGATGGTAACTTTCGCTTTCCTAAGAGAGTACAGTAGGGGGCGTAGGTATAAATTAAAAAGTAAAGGTGACAATGATGAGCCCTGAGGTACTCCACAGGTGGTAGGTATAGTGGGAGCTGTGAAACAGCCCAATCTAACAGATTGAGTGCGGCCGGTAATTAATGAGCGGATCCAGCCCAGCGCAGGGCCCCTGAGACCTGCTTGTTCGACACGGTTGACCAAGATGGTATAGTCAACCGTGTCGAACGCAGCCGAAAGGTCCAGTAGCACCAGGGCCTGGTGGATCCCCTCATCCGCCTCAAGGTATTTTGTACCGAAAGGATAACTGCCTCAGTTGAATGACATGGGCGTAAAACCCGCTTGGTTGGGTGCGAGGTATTCTGTTTCTTCAACAAATTTGGAGATACTGTCGCAGACATGAGCCTCCAATAATTTGGCACAGTATGGCAGCAGTGATATAGGCCTATAGTTGAGCGAGTCCAGCGGGTTAGCTCCGGCTTTCTTTATCAGGGGAATGAGGAGGGCTTTTTTGAGGTTGTCAGGGACTTTACCCTGTGACTTTATCCTTCTGAGCTGCATATAAAATGTCGGGATGAGGAGGAGGATTACAGCAAGTAATATTACCAGGAGGACATTGTCGTCCCGCATAAGGTGTATCATAGGCAAGTTCGCCAGTATGACACTAGCCATCTGCCTCCATATCTATTTCAGTACTTGCAAGCCATGCTTGCAGATTATAGGAAGCGATTTCCACCACAGCAGGTGATTCCACCACCCCCACCTGTGTCAGTCCCAGATCCTTCACCTCCATCTGAGGCTCCAATTCCAATGCCTCTGAGTACAGAGCCTCCTCAAGAACAACCGTCACAACCTCCTCAAGATCCAGACACATCCTCTGAAGAGGAAGCTGAAGAGGGTGAATTACCAGAAAACCCTCATGTTGTTCCATGGGATTCATATATTATCCCCCATGCCTTCACCACCGATTTCTCTGCCATCTGATTCGCCACCAGAGGATATAGGGTGGTTTCACAATCTCATGCAGCGGGTTGCTGACAGATTTCAGCTCCCTGTTACCGTGGAGCACACCGTATGTTTCCTTCACGATTTTAAAGTGGAAACTAGGAAGATTAGCAGGGCAGTCCCTATAATTGATTATATATGGAACAAAGGGGTCAAGATCATGAAAAACCCTGCATCCGTACCAGCTGTGCTTCCACAGATAGATCAAAAGTATTGTGCTTCAGCTAATAGCCCAGCTTGTCTCATTGGACACTCTAGACCTGATCCTGTCGGTTCGGTTTCAAAGCTTTTATTCGATTTGTAAACAAATCATACAAGCAAAACATGAAATCAATCCATTACATTAAAAATTTAGAAAATACAAAATTTATACAGGAATCCGAGAAAATTCATGTAAAGATAGGACACATACTAGCACACGTTAATATTGGATCATAATTAAGGAAGACACATAAAAGTGGCAAAAGGAATAGAAGTTAACAGTTAAAATCGTACAGACAGGAGTAGATAAATTAACACAAAAGATTAATCCTGGCAGCTGTACGTTGAGCAACAAACCCCCGCATGATCATAGGACATAAAAATTTCATTTTAAAATTTGTTAATACAAGAAAAGAAAAACATGTACAGACAGGGTTAAGGATATATTGAACACTCGCCCTGGCAGCTGTACGTTTTGAAAAGTTCAGACAGGAATATAAAAATTATGGCAACACAATACTTTTCCTGGCAGCTGTACATTTCAAAATATAGGTTGCAACATAAAAACATATGTCCACGTTTTCTAAAACTGATACTAACACAAGGGCATTCTTAAAAGACCGTATATTGTATTTAATAAATATAGGTTTCAAGTACCTTAGTCTTATAAAATGATAAAATTTACAAAAAAGTAGGAAATGGCAGCAACTCTGGCGTGATACATTGTCACAAGGGCAGGGGGTGTCAGATTTCTGTTTCTGTATTGGGAAAGCAACAAGATGGTGTGCAATGCCCAACCTGACGCGAGTTAAAACATATTGATGAGATGGGCGGCTAACATGTAGGAGATATGCTTGAAACCCTGATGGCAAGTTTAGTTCTCTATAGAACTTTACGGTAGTTAACTTGCCATATGCCTCATCTCGCCCTTTCTTTTTATACATCAAGAAAGTTTGTTTAATCTCTTTTTTGGGTATTTCTACCGCGAGTTCGGGGTCAGTAAGAACATCAATATCAAACAGAGTTTTAAACCAAAAATTAATGTATTTCAGCCAAAGAATACGTGAAGAAAAATCCAGGCCTATACAATCAAGAATAATTTCTTGAGTGAATCGAGTTTCGGGCTTAGCCCAAATAGAACGCCACAATAAGAGTGGACGAACGGCTGCTAAGTCCGAGATAAACTCGACCCCAACCTCGTCATGAATTAATTGAATGGAGGCGGAGTGGGGAACACATAGCACTTTTCTTAAGAACTTGTTCTCCTCTTTTTGGAGGAGGGTGCCATCTGTGTGGCCCCACACTCCAGCCCCATACAATGCAGAGGGAACACAACGAATATTGTAGATGTTAATCATGTCACGAATACTTCTCGAACCGAGCTTAGAAGAGAAGCGAAAAACACTACTGGTACATCGAGTCATTTTCAACCTAGCATTTTCAAGCTCTGATTTCCAGGATCCATCACTGGCATAGGTGATTCCTAGGTAACAGAATGTTTTAACTTGTAACATTTTATCGCTGTCTAGATAGAAATTGGACTTTAGTTTATTGACTGACTCGCCGCACAACATAACATAGGTTTTAGATTTGTTTACACATAGTCTCCTTTTTTGTATAAACAACATAAAACCATCAATAAGGCGTTGTAAGCCTATCTGAGTACGTGATAAAAGTACCGCGTCATCCGCATAAAGTAAGATTGAGACAGAATTGCCTCCAATCTGCGGGGCATCTGCTGATATGGTGGCCAAAGTGCGATCTACACAGTTAATGAAAAGAGAAAATAAAAGAGGAGCTAGTACGCATCCTTGGCGGATGCCCCTAGATACCTTAAAAAATGGAGTGCATTCGCCATGGCTACCATATCGGACTTTACAAGAAAGTTTCTGGTAAAGCCTAGCCAGGAAATGTACTATTTCTTTCGGCGCCCCTAACTCCAGTAAAACCTGCCATAAAATGCCATGATCAACTAAATCAAATGCGCTGCTCAGATCAGCAAAACATAAAAATAAATTACCCTTTTTAGCCACGGTGTACTTATTAATTAAAAGATCCAAGTTCACGCATTGCTCCAAGGTACCCATCCCCTTCCTGAAGCCGTATTGCACTTTAGTTAAAATGCTCATATCTTCTGCCCAAGTTTCTAATCGATTGAGCAGAATTCTGCTCATAACCTTCACTGAGGCATCCAATAGAGAAATTGGCCGATAGTTTGAGGCCTCAGATTTGCTGCCTTTTTTATGTAAGGGGACGATAACTGATTGACCCCAAGAGGGAGGGAAATTACCTTCTGCTGCGCAATTAAAAGTTCTAACCAGAATGGGAGCCCACAGGTTAGGTTCTGTTTTTAATAGATCCATGGGCACCCCATCTGGTCCTGGAGCCTTCCCCCCCTTGCTATTAGCAAGGCCTTCTAGTCCCTCTTGCAGCGTAATTTCCAGAGGTATAGGTGCCCACATTGGCAAATCAACAGGAGGTAGGGTCAGTGATAACTTTTCTGGGTTAAAAATATTGGTAAAGTGAGAAACCCAGTCCTCGCAGGCAACATAAGAAGTAATTTCTGGGACGCCTTCCGAATTTAAGAATGGACTGTTGACTATTTCCCAGTAAAGTTTACTATTTTTTGTCTCAACAGCTTCATTCAATTTATCCCAAGCTTCTCTCTGTAATACCTTTTTCCTGTTTGAGATAGCCAGTTTGTAATTAACCCTTGCTTCTTTGATGCTAATGCCATCACGGGGTTTGAGCCCTAAAACTCGTTTTAGTTCCCGTAAGGTTACAATACAAGGCTTGTCAAACCATCCCAGTTTTGTCGTTTTATTAGCTGAGGGTTTTTTAGTAAAAATACCCTCAATGATGGTATTGATGTTAATAAAGTGGGATATCAGAAGGTCGTGGTTAACAACATCATTAAGGCAATAGCTGAGCTCAATTTCACAGCTGACTACTACCTCCCTTTGTTTAGCCACAGAGTTGACCCCGGTCCACTTGATTCTCGGACCATTGGACCGTTCGGACACTATATCGGTGGTACAGGTTTCCCCAGTTCTTTGTGTAACACCCCTTAGAGGAAGGGTAACGCAGATACTGTTATGATCGCTAAGACCTTCCTCTCTCACATACAAACTTAAATAGTCCCCATGACTTGAGAACAAGATGTGATCGATAAAAGTCCCAGCTTCCCTCCCTGTAAAAGTGGGGCAACTGGCGTTCTGCTTATTTTTGTTGCACATTAATAGGGATAAATCTAGTTTTAGTAGCAGGTTATTTAGGGTGGAGCCGTAATGGCAGTGCGGGAAGTGGGGGGAATCCTCACTCCTTCCTATACCCCCATTAAAATTATCCGGCTCCACACCAAAACCACAGGGGTTACCCTTAGATAGCTGGCATGGCTGCAAATTAAAATCACCAGCCCATAAGATGTCTAGCTGCTTATTAGAAATGCCTATAGCCTTAGCAATTTCTTTTTCCAAGGGGTACAAGATGTTCCCTCTGGAGGCATCAAAGATGTTATTATAAAAGTTAACAAGAACCAGGTCCTTACCCTTAGCACATGCAATCCTTAACACCTGGCTATGGGCTCCCACATTTGAACTACTTCTAACTTTGTAGGATTCCAGTCTGTTAGAAAGGAGAATCAAAAGACCCCCCTTTGCCCTGCCAGAATTGGATTTAGTGGCATTAAGGCATGATCCTGTCATCTCTCAAGCTGCCCAGCAACAGTCTAAGAACCCGGCAACACGTATTACGACACAGCCGGACAAGGAGGGACGTCGTCTCGTCTAGATCTCATTTCAACTATGGCAGCTGCTTCCATCAGAGCACTAATTCCCTAGCCATCATAGGGCGGTATGACCGGCAAATGTGGTCAGATATGGCTGGTTTAATTGACCTCATTCCGGAAGACAGAAGGCAGAACATCTTGCTAGAGGGTGAGCGTGCTGCATCTGAAACGATAGATTGCGCACTGGACATTGGTAACACAAATTTTAGACAGCTAGCTGCAGCTGCAGTTCTCAGGCGCCAGTGTTGCCTTAAAGCCACCAACTTCAGGCCAGATGTCCAGACAAAGATATTGGACAAGGCGAATCGTTGTTTGGCAAACATATCAATGAAGCCCTCCAAGCAATAAAGACCGATACGGACACGGCAAGATCTTTGGGATCCTTACAATACAAACGTGGAACATTCAGAGGCGCTAAGGGGCGTGTTTATTCCTCTAGCGGAGGTTACCAACAACAGAAGAGGCAGTACTAGCCCCAATATAGGCAGAACTACCAATCATCGTACCGCCAAACCAATACTGCTGGTTTCTCTTGCCAGGGGGGTCGAAAGCGATCCCACAACCAAGGAAGAGACTCTGGCAGAAGGCAGTGATCTCAGCAGGGCGCCAATCACACTTCTTCCTCTTCCCGTGGGCGCAAAAATTTCAACGTTTGTGGACAAGTGGTGAGAAATTACCTCCGATCAATGGGTTCTAGACCTGGTGAAAAACGGCATTCCCTAGAATTTGTCCCAAAGCCACCTACCACTCCGCCCAAGGGACCCCCCTCCCCCTCTTCTTCACTTATTGTTCAAAGAAGCTTTTATATTGCTCCTCAAGAATGCTATAGAGAAGGTCCCAGTACATCAGAGACGGACAGGTTTCTATTTTCATTTTTTTCTTATAAAAAAGAAATCGGGGGAATGTTGACCGATCCTGGACCTTCGCAACCTGAACAGATTCCTAAAAAAAACAGGGATTTTGCATGTCACCCTCTCTGAGATTCTAAGTTGCCTAAAAGAGGGAGATTTTATGGCCTCTCTGGACATGGAAGACGCTTACTTCCACATCCCAATCCATCCCAAACATCGCAAGTATCTCTTCTTCATTGTGGCTGGCGCCCATTATCAGTTCAAAGTACTCCTGTTTAAGCTAAAATCTGCTCCAAAGATCTTCACATAATGCCTAGCTCCTGTAGCAGCAGCATTACGATCCTGGGGACTCCAAGTATTCCCGTACTTGGACGATTGGTTAATCAAATGTCCTTCGAAGCAAGTGGTCAGGACTGCCATTACGTGTCTCCATCTCTTCAACTCTCTGGGGCTGTGAACAAAAGCAAATCCCAGTTACATCCGATGCAAGTCCTTCCTTTCCTTGGAGCTCGTCTGGACATGGTCCAGTGCAAGGCATTCTTATCTCAAGAAAGTCAGCTTCGTCTTCAGAAGCTAGCACTTCGGGTCTCAAAAAGAAAGTCCGTTTCGGTTTGCATGTTCGCTTCACTCCTGGGGATTTGCTCTTCGGCCATATACCTCATCCCCTTGGCACGACTCAGAATGAGACCTCTGCAAGAGGAATTGCACCTTCAGTGGCAGCAAGTTGTAGGATCCTTCAGCGACGTCCTCAAAGTCACAGCGCGCATGGTAGACGCTCTACATTGGTGGTCACAGATAACCAATTTGGCACAAGGACTCTCGTTCATACAAAATGTCCCAGATTTTGTTCTGACCACAGATGCCTCCATGGAAGGATGGGGAGGACATCTCCAGGATTTGCAAATACAAGGCAAGGGGTCTCAACAGTACAAACAGCATATCAACAGCCTAGAATTGCGAGCAGTTTTTCTATCCCTGCAAGCTTTCCTTCTAAGGATTGCTGGCTCGTCAGTGCGGGTTCAGACAGACAATACCACCAGCATGTTTTATGTGAACAAGCAAGGAGGGACAAGATCAGCAACTTTGTCAAGAGAGGCTCAAGAATTGTGGGAATGGGTGACATTCCACAACATAACCCTCAAGGCAGAGCATGTCGGAGGCCTCAACAATACCCTGGCGGACACGCTCAGCAGATCCCTCTCAAACTGTCACGAGTGGGAACTAGAGCACATTCAAGTCAACAGAGTATTCCAGACATGGGACAAACAGACATTGGACTTGTTCGCAACAAAACACAACAAGAAATGTGGTTTTACGCCAGCCGATATCCGCAACAGGGATCAAGGGGGAATGCCCTGTCCATGCGATGGTCAAGGATTTGTGCTTACGCTTTACCCCCCCCCCCCCCCCCCCGATACCTCTAATCCCGAGGGTGTTATGCAAGATGAAATTAGAGAGCTGCCGTCTCATCCTGATTGCACCCCGATGGCCATGTCAATACTGGTTCCAAGAACTTCTATTACTATCCCAGGACCAGCCGATCCGTCTTCTTCCAACACCCACAATGCTCTCGAGAAACAAGGGACAAGTGGTTCACCCAGATCCTCAGTCCTCAGGTCGAGGACCGAAAGGCTGCGCTTGCGCTGTCTCCAGTCGGAGATTTTTAACATTTTTTTAAACATCTTTTTATTGGACAAAAGAAGGAACATTACACAACTCAAAACTGACCAGAGCGCATTGACTGCAAATGTACATATAGAGAACATAGACTTCCGTGTAAGACCAATAAAGCAAAATGTATAGAATGGGCTTAGGCGTCTTCCGATTGCACACTGTCAGGTTCCACATCGGGTGTTGTACAAATGTCCCCACGATAAGCGTTCCAAACTCCCCAGACCTTACTCCATTTGCGGGGTCGCCCCCTCGACACATACACGGACCTCTCCCGGAACATACACCAGTCTAGGTCCTCCATCCACTTCCCGACCCGAGGCGCCCGAACAGCACCCCAGAGTTGTGCAATATTACGTTTGGCTATCGCACAAGCAAGAGTGACCCAGAGTTTGCCGTGACTCGAGAGGTCGAAGGGCTCCCAAACATTCAGCAGACAACTACGCACCTCCAACTCAATCCGCACACCCCATACTTCACTCATCTTCAAATGTATCCTCGTCCAAAAATCAGACTTTCTCACACTCCCACAGAATATGAAGTAACTTTTCAGGCATTCCACACCCTCTTCGACAATCTGCAGACATGGCCAACCCCATCCTCAACAAGTTCAAGTTCAAGTTTAACATTTGTATAGCGCACTACTCACCCAGAGGGTCTCAAGGCGCTTTGGGGATGGGGGTAATTTATCTATCGAATATCCAAGTTTTTAGATGTTTTCTGAAGGAGAGTTGGTTCTGTGTATGGCGGAGGTGGGTGGTGAGAGAATTCCAGGTTTTGGCCGCTAAGTAGGAGAAGGATCTTCCTCCCATGGTGGATCTATGGATGCGCAGAATTGCGGCGAGGGCTTGATTGGACGATAGTAGTTGGCGGGTGGGGGTGTAAAAGGACAGGCGCGTGTTGAGGCATTCGGGTCCTAGATCGTAGAGGGCTTTGTGTGCGTGGGTGAGGAGACGGAACGTTATTCCCTTGTTGACGGGGAGCCAGTGGAGGTCTTTCAGGTGATCGGAAATATGAGCTTGGCAGGGGATGTCTAGTATGAGTCTGGCTGAGGCGTTTTGGATGCGTTGGAGTTTTTTCTGTAGTTTGGCTGTGGTTCCGGCGTAAAGGGTGTTTCCGTAGTCCAGTCGGCTTGTGACCAGTGAGTGGGTGACCGTCTTTCTTGTTTCGGTGGGGATCCAACTGAAGATTTTTTTGAGCATGCGTAGGATGTTAAAGCATGATGATGATACGGCTTTGACTTGTCTGGTCATCGAGAGGGAGGAGTCCAGGATGAAGCCCAGGTTACGAGCGTGGTCTGTAGGTATGGGTGCGGTTCCCAGGGCCGGTGGCCACGATGAGTCGTCCCAGGCAGAGGGGGATGAACCTAAGATGAGAACTTCCGTTTTGTCCGAGTTCAGTTTTAGACGGCTGTTCTTCATCCACTCGGCTACTTCTTTCATTTCTTCGTGTAGGTTGGTTTTGGCGGTGTTTGGGTCTTTGTTGAGGGAAAGGATCAGCTGGGTGTCGTCTGCGTAGGAGATGATGTTGAGGTTGTGTTGGCGTGCGATGGTTGCGAGGGGACTCATGTATACGTTGAAGAGGGTGGGACTGAGTGATGATCCTTGTGGTATGCCGCAGATGACTTCGGTGGCCTCAGATCTAAAAGGGGGGAGGCAGACTCTCTGGGTTCTTCCGGCGAGGAACAAGATGATCCAGTCCAATGCTTTTCCTTGTATTCTGACGTTGCTGAGGTGTTGTATAAGGGTGCTATGACAGACTGTGTCGAAGGCTGCGGAGAGGTCGAGTAGAATGAGGGCAACTGTTTCTCCGTTGTCCAGTAGTGATCGAATGTAGTCTGTTGCTGCGATGAGGGCGGTTTCGGTGCTGTGTTTGGCTCGAAAGCCGGACTGAGGGGTCGAGGGATTTGTTGGATTCGAGGAAGGCGGCGAGCTGACTGTTGACGGCTTTCTCAATGACCTTGGCAGGGAATGGGAGGAGCGAGATGGGGCGGCAGTTCTTAAGTTCAGTGGGGTCTGCTGTGGGTTTCCTCAGGAGGGCGCTGAGTTCGGCATCTTTCCAGCTTTCCGGGAAGGTCGCGGAGTTGAGGGAGCAGTTGATGACGTCTCGGAGGTGGGGTGCGATAATGGAGTCTGCTTTGTTGAAAATGTGGTGGGGACATGGGTCGGTTGGCGATCCTGAGTGGATGGAGTTCATCAGGCGGATGGTGTCTTCAGTGGTGATTGGGTTCCAGGCGCAAAGGTTGTTAGAGGGGGGTTTAGGTTTTGAGGTGGGTGGAGTGGACTTGTCTCCGGAATGGTTTTCAAAGCGGTTGTGTATGTCGGCGATTTTGTTGTGGAAGAATGAGGCTAGGGAGTCGCAGAGGTCTTGGGAGGGAGTGATGTCGTTGGTGCCGGCGGTGGGGTTGGTAAATTCTTTGACGATGTTGAAAAGTTCCTTGCTGTTGTGGGCGTTGTTGTCAAGTCGATCCTTGAATGCGGATTTCTTGGTGGATCGGATCAGTTGGTGGTGTTTGCGGGTGGCGTTCTTGAAGGTGGTCAGGTTGTCAGTGGTTGGGTTTTTTCTCCAGGTTTTCTCGAGGGTGTGACAGAATTTCTTGGATTTCTTAAGGTCATCGTTGAACCAGGGGGCTTTTTTGCTGCCTTGCTTGATTTGATGGTTTTTCAAGGGTGCTAATTCGTCGGCGCTGTGGGTGATCCATTGTGTGAGGTTGGTGGCTGCTTGGCTTGGGGCCGATGATTTGGCATGAGGGTTTTGGTGAAGCAATGTGAAGAGCTGGTCGGCGGTAATTTTGTTCCAGTTTCTTCGGGGAATTGGTTGTGGGTGGTTGTGGGTCATGGTCTTTTTGTAGTTGAAGTGAACGCAGCTGTGGTCCGTCCAATGGAGAGCAGTGGTGTGATTAAAGGAGATGTGCTTGCTAGAGGTGAAGATTGGGTCGAGTGTGTGCCCGGCATAGTGGGTGGGGGTGTCAACAAGTTGTTTGAGTCCGAGGTTGTCCAGAAGGGTGGTGGTGTTGCTGTTGTTGTTCTTTTCCAGGTGGAAGTTGAGGTCTCCCAGTAGAATGTAGTCCTCAGAGGGGAGGGCATGTGGGTCCAGGGCCTGTTGTGTAGGAACGGTGCAGAATCCTGAGTTGGACCAAATGAAGTCTCATTGGGACCGCCACTACTCTAGCGGATGCCACCGCCTCCCTCCAATCTTCTTCATCCAGAACTAATCCATCCGCCACCCACTGTTCCCTAAGCCGCACCAGGGGATCCTCAGTATGATTAATGAGTTTTCTGTAGGTCAACGATTTTGCTTTGGCAGGCAAATAACGATTCAACGGCGGTCCTCCAGCGGCGAGGCAACCGGAGGTGTCTCGCCCCTAGGGATTACAGCACATAAAGCATGACTAACCTGAAGGTATCTAAACCGTTCAGTATCATGCAGCTGGTACTTGGCCTGCAACTCCTCAAATGTCAACACCCTATCCTTACCCCACACATCTCACACCTGTGAAATTCCAATCAAATCCCAACGGTCAAACCCTTTCGTTTTCCACAGAGTTCCCAACATCTCCGAGCTCCACAAAGGCGTAGCCAGCGTTATTCGCCCCGCCTATTTAAGGGCCCCGTTAGCCTCGTGCCATAACCTCGTCGCCGTCGATGGAGGACCCACCAAAGGGAAGCGACCAATCTTCGCATATAACACTCTAGTATACTCTCCCCCGGGCACTTGGCCACGGTCCATCGCAAAGCCCGGGTCTACAGGCGAGCCATAAATTGCATGATTCATAGGAGCCAACTGGGACGCCCAATAGTATTTCCTGATATTAGGCAGACCAATGCCCCCGTCATACCAGGGCAACATCAATTTTGACAATGCAATTCGCGGCTTCCCCTCCCACAGAAGGCCGCTCTGCAAAGATTCGATCTCGTTAAAATACGACGGAGGTACCAGGTCGAAGGAATTCTGCAGAGCGTATAAAAAGTGTGGGAGAGCCAACATCTTAAAGAGGACGGCACGGCCCACCAAGGAAAGTGGTAATGCTTTCCACCTTGCGACATCACCACGCAGTCTGGCCAATGGGGGTAATAAATTCAATCTAAAGCGTACCCTGGGGTCCTTCGATATATGAATCCCCAAATAACGAAAACTAACCAACTCCAGCTTCACCAGGCAGTTCACTGGCACTCTGGGCGGTTCGCCACTTAACACAAAGAGGACCGACTTCGCCCAATTATTAGCGAAGCCCGAGTGCCTCCAGAATATAGCAAGGATATCCATAAAAACCACCAGGGAACTGTGAGGGGAGGTCAAATACAACAAGATATCAGCATATAACGAAATCTTGTCCTCCCATTCCAACGTCCAACTCAGTCCTCTAATCGAACGGCCCCATCGTACCCAGGCCACGAGCGGTTTGAGGCAAGGTCGAACAAGAGTGGTGAGAGAGGGCAACCCTGACGAGTTCCCCTCCCAAGTGGAAAGTCGCAGGACCTATGGTTGTTTACGACCACACGAGACAAGGGGGCTGAGTAGAGAAGGCGAACCCAACCAATAAATTCGGGTCCAAACCCCAACTTCTCCAGGACCGCAAAGAGGTACGGCCACTCCACTCGATCAAAAGCCATAGTGGCCTCTAGGAAAGATCCTCAGTCCTTAAATTTACATGCATGGCTCCTGATTTACTAGAATTCAAGGACTTTGATATCCCTCAGGATTGTCGTGACAACTTAACTAACTCACAAGCTCAGAGAACAATTCAGACTTATCGTCTTAAATGGAAAAGGTTTCGCTGTTGGTGTGAGGAGAACAAAGTTCACCGGACAGAAGCTCCTCCGGGACAAATTCTTCCCTATCTACTGCATCTAGCTAGTTCTGGACTCACTTTTTCATCAGTTAAAGTTCATCTAGCCGCAATGTCCAGATTCAGAAAAAGTGTAAACCTGCCTTCCTTCTGTTCATCCTCATTAATCAAACAGTTCATGAGAAGTCTTTTTCAAGCCTTTCCTCTGGTACGACCCCCTCCACCGGAGTGAGAACTTAACACGGTCCTCGCACAGTTGATCAAAAATCCTTTCGAGCCCATCCACAAGGCAGAGCTTAAATTTCTCACATGGAAAGTCGCTTTGCTTCTAGCTCTAACATCTGCCAGAAGAGTGAGTGAAATTCAAGCTTTCACGGTAAAGGAACCATATTTACATTTCTCTCAGGATTATGTGACCCTCCGGACTAATCCTACACTAATACCTAAAGTGCCATCAGTTTCACCTCAATGAACCAGTGAGGTTAAAGACTTTCTTTCCAAATCTGTCTACACCAGCAGAAAGAGCATTACATTCTCTTGACATCAAGAGGTGTTTAAAATTCTATCTGCAAAGAACAAACCCCTTTAGAAAATCTGACCAATTGTTTGTGGCCTACGGACAAGCTACTCTGGGAACTGCAGTCACTAAGGCCACAATTGCCAGTTGGATTGCATCTACAATCCATTTCTGTCATGACCAGGCTTACAGGCCCTTGTTAAGGAAGGTCAGGGCCCACTCCACAAGAACTGTGGCAGCGTCTACAGCACTGTTTGCTGGGGTGACTAGAAAATATCTGCCGTGCTGCGACATGGAAAAATGTCCACACTTTCACGAGACATTACTGCCTTTAATCTACATTTCTAGAGGATGCGGCGGTTGAGCAAGCTGTCCTAAGCCACCTTTTTGTTTGAGACCATTTGGTCTTTTTAATACATTATACACATACAGTTATGCGATTTTAACATATGCATTATATATATGGCGGCTTTGATGCAGGGTGTTTTGAAATAAATGGCACAAAGAACTTTGGGTCCACGTGTTCATCCTTTTTCTACTTGCATGAGAAAGGTCTGGGTGAAGAACGATTATATATAGATAGATATAGATATAGATATATATCTATATATCTATATCTATATATCTATCTTCCAGGCAAGGCTTTATTCACGACAGGTTGCTAGGTAGCTAGAAAACCGGGAACAAGGTTCATGATAAATGCCCTGCTTCCTCTTGTATCCTGACGCGCTTCGAAGGCGGCTGCCTTCTTCTTCAGAGGAGGACGAATTGAATTGCAGGGTAGTAGCAGGTAATACCCTTCTTTTATGTTCATGGCACGTCCCTGGATGGGCGCAGTGCCTTGTGGTATTTATAGTCCTGCAAGTGATGTCTACTCGCATATTGCGTGCAATTTCAAAGTTTTCATTAGTGGTGCAACGGCCCTGTCCTGGAGACCCCTCGCCAGGCAGCGCGATGGTATTGGAGCAAGGGAGAAGTATATGATCTCCCCACAAGCTGGATGCTCGCCATCTCTGGGCTCGTTACATCTCGTTGCGTGGCGGTGCTCGGCGAAATGCAGTACTTCTGCGACGCTCTGTTCCCATCAAAACGCCGTTCACTCTTCTCAGGCGGGTGCAGCAGGGAAGGTGATGGGACCTTCCAATATGTGAGAGCTCGAGTGTAAAACACCAACCACACTCACGGGGCTTCCAGGGAAGGCTTTTTTCACGACAGGTTGCTAGGTAGCTAGAAAACCGGGAACAAGGTTCATGATAAATGTCCTGCTTCGTCTTGTATCCTGACGCGTTTCGAAGGCGGCTGCCTTCTTCTTCAGAGGAGGACGAATTGAATTGCAGGGTAGTAGCAGGAAATACCCTTCTTTTATGTTCATGGCACGTCCCTGGATGGGTGCAGTGCCTTGTGGTATTTATAGTCCTGCAAGTGATGTCTACTCGCATATTGCGTGCAAGTTCAAAGTTTTCATTAGTGGTGCAACGGCCCTGTCCTGGAGACCCCTCGCCAGCCAGGCAGCGCAATGGTATTGGAGCAAGGGAGAAGTATATGATCATCTCCCCACAAGCTGGATGCTCACCATCTCTGGGCTCGTTACATCTCGTTGCGTGGCGGTGCTCGGCGAAATGCAGTACTTCTGCGACGCTCTGTTCCCATCAAAGCGCCGTTCACTCTTCTCAGGCGGGTGCAGCAAGGAAGGTGATGGGACCTTCCAATATGCGAGAGCTCGAGTGTAAATATATATTCGTTCTTCACCCAGACCTTTCTCATGCTAATAGAAAAAGGATGTGGACCCAAAGTTCTTTGTGCCATTTATTTATATACCATGAAGGGATATGACTATGCATGTTTTTTTCCTATTTATAGATCATGTTTTAACTTCAAAGGATTGTTTTTTATGCCTTTAATTATTTATAGATGCAACTGGGAGTTTATCAGCACAAGTCTCCCACCATCCGCAACCGACTGTATACTTGGCATACTTCTTGCTACTCTGATTCAGGCATGTGAATCTATGAAAGATACTTCAATACTGGATAAGAAAACAAGTTACTTACCTGTAACTACAGTTATCCAGTATTGGTATCTTTTATAGATTCACATGCACCCACCCTCCTCCCCGGAGAGTCCGTTCTCTATCTGGGATACTTATTTCCCACTTGTGCTAACAAAAATCTGAGGAGAGCTGGCTCTGCATAGAGTGTTCTAGAGGGTGCGGATTGGTTGGGACCAAAGTTTCGTTCTTTTAGCATAATGATGTAGATAGGATAGTAAGATCTAGGCCTCAGCCCTTTTTTCTTTTGGGCCTACTACTGTTATCTACCTTTGGCACTGCTTTTTTATTTACAGTGGGACTCCAGCCTCGGTGACTAGGAATGATTCAGGCATGTGTACTAAAGAGTACTTGATAGCTGTTTTACTTGCATTTTTGTGGTCGATCAAGGATTTTTTCTTTTTTTTTGTTGCAAATTGCTGTTAGTTTCTAAGTTCCCAAACGTACTGCTGAATCATACCCATCATTCATTATCTGGTTCCTTCTGAGGACTTCAAGTGCTTACTTTCTTGTTAGGCTCTCCTTTGAGGGGTGATGAAGGTGAAAAGAAAGTAGTGTCAGAAAATAAACCAACTCTGGATAGATTCCACAATGTTAAGACATAGCAGACAAGTCCCCTTTTGTTTTTTTGTGCTCTCATCACTCGAGGGGTTACAGTCACTTCAGCATTGCTAAACTGTCCCCTGGTTCTGAAGGTTTGTTAAGCTGCTAACTGATCCCCTGCATTCTTTTGTCAAGCGTTACTGCCTTTATGTAGAAAAAAGAAAAACTGATGTAATTGCCATGTGTGACGTCTTATGTGGAGCCCCTTCATCCCTTATAGTGAATTACATTTCTGAATCCAGTCTGATGGTTGTGAAAATGTTCATGTAAGTCATCCCTAGAAGCTGTCCTTGTCATTATGAATTACATTACTCAAGATAGGTAACTTGTTTTTGTCTTTTGGATGGGTTAAGCTCTCTCCCTGCATATTACATTACGCTATGTATATATCTCTGCCACCCAGGAAGGTATCCTGAAGCTTTAGGCAGGAACCACACCTGGTCTGGCCTCGGGCTAAGCTGCTAAGGCCTATTCTGAAAGCTATGTATTCAGCTTCTTGTGGATTTCGAGAATGGAAAAGGTGGTTCTGATGTGTATCCATTTTAATAGTGTGCATTTAGGTAACTGAGAAGTGTGACTCCCCACATGTCTGCTTCTTCAAATACATTCTCAGGTGCTTCATTTAATTTACTGCAGTTTCATGGTGTATGTAGCTAAAACAAAACTATCAATAAGACAAAATTGCTTATTGCTTTCCGTTTTAGAAGCCTTTTATTTGGCAGATACTAGATGATTTTGATTAAACACACCCATATTAAATTGAGAAGTTAGATATGGCTCTTGCCAAAGGGCTGATCATGGAAAACCTTTAATTGTAATGTGTAAAAGGGTACAATAATTGATTGCCATTATGTCCATCTCTTGGATATTCCTAGTCGGAGATAGGCTAGTTATTCTGTCCTTGATTTGACACATGAAAAACTTAGGGGCGAGGTTTGTTATTTTGGGGAAGATCTATCTGCAGGGACATAATGCATGAGTATTGTAGTAGTTTGTTGTTGACCGGATTATGATCTAAAAAAGCAAATGCCAACAGTTGTTCCTTTACATTTTACTCTAAAACAGCTGTATTGCTTCAATCAAATGTGTTTCTGGCACTGGGTTTTCTGTAGGACCGCAGCTTGTAAATCTAGATTTTTTTGTTACCCATTCCATTCCAGGATTGAGTGCTAAGCAGGCTATTGTAAACTTTCCAATGCCATTGCGCCTTAACATTATATTCTTCACCCACATGCCTCCCACACCTTTTTATTTTACCACATGAGATTCTATAGAAGAGCTAATGATAAATGAGAGAATGGGGCTAGTGGTTTGGCTATTGAGCTGCAGCTCTAGTGTGGGGCACGACCAATATATGCACTATGGCCACACCTACCAGTGTGGTAAACTGCTTAGCCTCCACCCATACAGACAAAAAATGCCTCCCCTCTTGTGATCAAACACGTATACGGTGAGCAATGTATTTACTTTCTTTCCAGTGTATTTGAGACTTCTTTGAGCTGCACTTCCTACCATTTTCATTGACCATGCTCTCTACTTGTTTAGACTGAAGCCCTGAAATATTATTAACCGGATGTACTGTAATTTACAGGTACTGGTTAAACAACTGGATAACATCTTGACTGCAATCCATGATGTGCTCAATGAAAGGTAAGTTTAGATCTTCTGTTTTGTTTTATTTCATGTTTCGAATTTTCAACATTTTCTTGAGGCCCCAGTGTGTTTGGTTTTAGCTGTTGTCACTGGTAGATCTTTCATTACACTATCCATAGGTTTTAAGTGTTTGCGACGATTTTTCAATTTGTTTACATGTGAATAATGGTGGGTTCTATGTCTTTGTGTTCGTGGAGAATGCCCTTATTTATGTGCTCCTCCCTATGTTGGTGGGGGATATATCCTGTGGAGTAGGCGACTTCACTCTCTGTGGTGAGGAAGTGCTCACTTGTGCCCTTTGGGCATTTTGATCAGTCTGTGATAACAGCTGCAAACCCATTCCTACAAGTGTGTAGTCGTTGTGTCTAAGTGAAGTGCAAATCGGAATTTGCTATACCTGAAACAACTAGCTTACAACTGAGGTGAAAAATTAAACCCTGAAAGAAAATTTGAGGGTGGATTGCTTGTTAATGACACTACACAGGAAACAAATTCCACCAAAGAATTTAATTCACGAGTTGAGCAAACAGTACATCATAGATGAATCAGTCATCAGGATCCTATATCCCTATTCATATACAAGTCAGGACAAAATTAATATGTGCCATTCAATAAAATGTAAATGGTTAATAGTGCAAGAGAATAATTGAATGCCCTTGTTAGTCTTTCAGAAAAAGTCTGTGCTCATTGTTTTAGATGATTTGATGTGGGGAATGCAATAGTTCTGTGGGATAGAAGATTTATCTCATATTTAATCCTGCCATTGTGCAAGTCCTTAATGTTAGTCCCGGTTCTTATGGTGAGTGGGCCTCCTAAATGTGGCCAGATGTTTCAGCCTGAAAATCCCTTAAAAGGCCTCATCCGACCAATTTCAAGATTGGAAATAAAAACCTGTACATACACTTTGTGATTTAAAAAAAGACATGGGAGATGCACACCTATTAGGCGGACAAATAACATTTACAGTGAGCTTAATTTATTATTGCCAAAGATAATCCGTGGGTAAGGAAGCTAATAATCAGGCCGTTACTAACAACCTTTTGAAATGCCATGCAGAAAAAGGAGTGGATGCTGGTCTTGCTCCCACAGGAAGAACTAATGAGGAGGCAAGGTGTCCTATGGCCCAGGTGAATGGAGTCCTAGTTGCACCTGGAAATCCGATATCTTTCTGGCTGTCTTAGTGGTCGATGAATGAAATGCAAATTAGAAGAGGAAATATATAAGATCAACTGGTAGCTGAGAAGACAATGTGACTGAGTCCAAGATTATGCTGGAAACACCGAATCATATAAACATCTAGGAACAAAGATGCTGCAGTAAGAATGAGGATGGAGAGTGAGAGTGGCAAGAGAGACATGAAAGATTTGAGCGTCTAGGAAATGTAAACTAACTTGCAAAGCATGAGTTTAAAAACAAATCTTTTTATTGAGTTTATGCAATAAAAACAAGCAAACAATAAACCAGCAGTGGGTGACTCCATTCAGAGAGGGGGAAGATTCCAGTTACACATCATGACAAAACATTTAGGCATAGTAATATATACGGCTGAACTGAAATAGGAAACACTTACCTCCGTCCTCTTAGCTGCTGGCTGCCTTCTCTCCTCCGTTGCTTCGACTCGGAACCAGGAAGCATCCGGGCTCCCAGGTTCCTAATTGCCTATCACAACTATGCAATGCAGCTTTGTGATTGGTCTGAGTACCGTGGTTCGGCGCTCAGAACGGATAGGAGTCTGTGTACGTACCTCACCAGGCTGTGCATTACAGCCTGGTGGGGAACATACTATGTACGCAGGACTGTTGTGCCGGCCCCAGCCAGCTGGCCAAGCAGTCATGTGCACTCAGTGTGCACAAACCAATCCTCCCACATGCCACTAGCCCTGACCTAACCCAGCCCCAAATGTACGAAAAATAAAATGACTATGTTTTTCCTGCTTTGAGAGTAGTGGGGCGACGCTCCTCCAACTTAATGGAGGAGCAGCCCCTGCCACATCAACCAGTATCCCTGAACCAGTTCCTAGGCAAAGTGCAAACAGGTAGCTCCCAACTCCCCACATCATGCCTCCGTCAAGGGCCTAGGAGTCACATAGGAGCAATGGAGAAAATTAAAATGAAGTAACTTGAACCTGATTGCAGGACATCCTCCTCACCAATACACATGCACCCGCACAGTCAGTATCTGCAGCAGACTCACCCAGCACACGCTCCCAGGCTGCTCGTGAGATATAAGGGGCAGCTACCATGCCACCATGGTTGCCGTATAAAATAAAGAAGTGAGATGTCTCCCCTCTCCCTATTGAAGCAACCCGCCTAACATCAGGGAAGGCTGAGCTGCTGGGAAACCAGCCAGGTTCAAGGCATGTGGGCTGCTAAATTCATATCTCTGCATAGATCGCCACCTAGTGTTGGGTCCGGATGATCGCACATTGTTGTCCTGGAAGAGTCTTCGCAGTATCACGAGATAGGTGGCTCCTCCCCTGGACTACAGTGCGCATGGGCATCGACTCCATCCTCCGATTGTTTTTTTCCGCCATTGGGTTCGGATGTATATTGGTTCCCTCTAGTCTGAATCGAAAAAAAAAAAAAAAAACCTTTTCCTAAGACCAAAAGGTCTTTAGTTCCACGTCGGTATTGTCTTGCGTTCGGGGCCTAACTCTTCCAGCTCGGTTCCGAGCCGGATTCCATCGCCCGCGTGCTTTCGACGCGGAGGGCCCAGTCGACGCCTCAGACCCTATCAACTGTTCATCATGGACCGAAGTCCGTTCAAAAGATGTCCCGTCTGCAACTCCAAGTATCTCCACATCGACGTCCACCCGGTGTGCAACAAGTGTCTGTCGCCGGACCATGATGAAGCCAGTTGCATGGCTTGTTCCCGCTTCAGGTCCAAGAAGACACTTAAGCATCGACGCGCTGCGCGCCAGGAGGCCCAGCTCACTGCACCGGCGCCTGCGGACATTTTCGATGCCGGATGTCGAGGAAGAAGTTACCAGGGACATCGGTGACGACCTGTCGAATCCCGCGTCGGACGTCGGCTACGACTACGATGCGGACGCAGAAATGTTCGAAGCTGAAGAAGTCGTCGACTAGGTAGGGGACGACGACGGGGCCTTCGGGGCCATGGAGGATAGCTCGGACGAAGAGCGACCTCGCTCTGACACTGGGGTCGTACCGATTCATAAGGCTCAGTTCGCGGGATCGCCACTAGGCCTTACCCAAGATCTTACGATGGGTTCTATGGCTCCGCCTTCGGGCTCGGCCACGGACATTGCTATTGAGCCGCACCCTGGGAAATCGAAACCGAAAGTGAAACCTACGGTCTCGACACAAGAAACCGTGCAGGTGCCCACCTCGAAACCGAAAGTGCGCATTACTTTGGTCGGATCCAAGGCCTCGGAGCCCTCGGCGCCGAAGAAGCAAAAGGGTGTTGTCGAGACGAAGGCTCAAGTCAAGGGTGTCGAGACGAAGTCTGCCGCGCCGAAGACTAAAGTCAAGGTGGTCAAGCCGATTAAGTCTCGGTGACCCGAAGAGAGGACTCGGCGACCCGAAGGTTCTAGAGATTCCGCGTCAACAGGACAAGGCCTAGAGCGGCGCACCCCGAGAGTCCACTCCTAGTGTGGCCTCGAAGGATCCCGTCGACTCGGCGCGCCCGTCCGCCGCGTTCACCAAGAAGGTGACGGACTCCCTACAGCGCATCAGGGAGAAGGGCTCGGCGGTCGGACCAACAGATCCTCCACCTCCGAAGCCGGTCGAGAAACCTCACAAGGCGTCAAAGCCCATTCACTTCACGTTACCGCCGAAGGTGGCGCCGAAGGCTTTCAACCCTAAAGCGGTCGCCAGCGTCCCTGAGAAGGTGTCCTCGGTGCGGAAGGCGTCGACGGAGGTGTCCACCTTAAAGCATCGACAATCTTCGGTGGACGAACATGAACATTTTATTGATGCCGAAACGGGCAGACTTTCCCTCCACAAGCGGAAAATTGCCCCGGAACAACCAATGGGGTCCTACAAGATTCCCCTAAAGAGAAAGAAGGACTCTGCTTCCACTCCTGTCCTTGTGGAACCAATTTCTCCACAGACTTGTGATGTCTCGCCCACTTACTCTGATGTGGACGCTGGGGAGGGCGATGATAAGGATGAGTACAGCTATCCTGTCTATACAGACCCTGATGATACCAACGAACCCTGGGCTGCTGGTGCTGACCCAGGTGATCCTCATTCTAGACAAGACACTCAACTCTATTCTGTGAAGACCTCTCCTACAGAGGATTCTGCAGCATTTAATGCCCTCATTGAACTGGCGGCTAAAAATTACAACGTCCAGCTCCATGCTGACCCTGTTGACGTCGATTTCCTTTTTGATACCTTTTTAGTCTCGGAGAGGACTGTTAAAACTCTACCTATGTTAAAAGGTGTCTTAAAACATGCTGGAGATATCTTTAAAGAGCCTACCAGAGCAAGGGTGATAAACCCTAGGTTTGAGAAAGTATAAGCCAGCGCCTACTGATCCTACCTACATTAAAGGACAGTTGCCTCTGGACTCTCTTGTCGTTTCGAATGCCCGGAAGAGGGCTAATTCTCAGACAACGGGTGATGCTCCTCCCCCAGACAAGGAATCTAAGGTCTTTGAGACATCAGGGAAAAGAGTGGCAGCACAAGCGGCCAACATCTGGTGCATTTCCAATTCAAAAGCGCTTCTAGCGAGGTATGACAGGGCACACTATGACACACTGGAGACCCTGTTGTAACACCTGCCAGATGAATACAAGGAGGCAGCTGAGATGCTTATTCAAGAGGGGAAGCTGATCTCTAATGCTTCAATTAAGTGTGCACTGGACGCGGCTGACACCGCAGCCAGGGCTGTCAACACTAGTGTTATGCTGAGACGACATGCCTGGCTGAGAATCTCCGGATTTAAGCCGGAGATACAGACCACCATCCACCATAGACGTCGAGGGAGAAAGACCCTAAAGCTTCGGCGCCGTACAGGGACCCGAAACCCAGTTCGACGTCCAAGGCCTCGACGCCGAAGCTCTCGCAGCCGAGCCAGGCGCCGAAGAGAGTGGCTGAACAATCCGGCGCGGACAACGAGGCCGAGATGGAAAAGAAAAAACGGCGACTAGAAGCCGAAATGGAAAACATCTTGCAGCGGAAAAAGGATTTCGACGCCAAGATGAGAGCCCTCACGATTCCCCACAAGACCAAGCCACCCATGCGGGAAGTGGTCGAGGAGGAAGAGGAACAGGTCGAGGAACATGAGCCTGGCACCGAAATAGACGACCAGGAAAAGGACGAGAATCCCTACGAGGCTTACAGCTATGAGGAGGAAGAGGACAGCAGGTTGGACGCCGAGTCGGCCACCTCTGACCCGCAGGAGGAAGATTACCTGGATGTCGATACCGAAAGCCCAGAAGAGGCGGTCGACACATACCCCTCGAGGCCATCGCCGCCAATCGACATCGGGGCTTACAACTCGGTGATAAGGTCGGCGGCAACAGCTTTCAAGCTCAAGCTCGACGAGGAGAAGCAGAAAGCGGACTTTCTCCTTGAGACATTACTCCCCACGCAAACAAGGAGCCAGTATCTACCTATGCTCGACAGCGTCTTGGCGCAGGGGATGGAAGCATTCAGGGAGCCCGCTACATGCAAGGCAGTCACTCCCAGAACCGGAAAAAAGTACAACCATTCATCAAAGGACCAGCCTACATTAGAGGCGTGGTCTCAGCTGACTCCATCATCACAGCCACAGCAAGAAAGAGGGCTAACGTGGCCACCACTTCTGGACCTCCTCCTGATAAGGAGAGCAAGAGGATGGACTTAGTGGGCAGAAGGATCGAACGGAATGCTGCAGACACCTCCAGCAGGCTCATGATGATGGTGTGTCACCGAAAGAAGGTGCAGACACCTCCAGCAGGCTCATGATGATGGTGTGTCACCGAAAGAAGACACGCATGGCTCAGAATCTCTGGCTTTAAGCCTGAAGTTCAACACAGCATCTTGAACACTCCGTTCAACGGCGAGACGCTGTTCGGGACAACAGTTGACGAAAAACTCAGTCAACTGAAGAAAGACAATGAAACTTCACGATCCATGGGAGCTTTGCAGTTCAGAGGCAACAAGAGGGGCAGCCTGTCACGGAGGCCCGGCGGAAGAGGTGGAAACCAGCCAGGTACTTCACACCAGGCTTTCCAACAGACGCACCAGGCTGACTCGCAGGCGCAACAGAGTCAACAGAAGCAGTCCTGGCAGTACCAGTCAAGGGGCCAGTCCTTTCGAGGGAGAGGAAATGGACGTGGACAGCATAAAAGAGGGGGCCAGCAGCCCGCCTCTAAATGACTTCAGAAACATCTGTGTGCACGCCCCCAGAAAGGACCCCGGGGGGCAGCACGTACAAACGGGTCAGGACACAATGGACAACTACCACCACGTAACACCAGTGGGTGGAAGATTAAGACTCTATCTCCAGGAATGGAGAGAGATCACATCAGACAAATGGATTCTAAACATCATCCAATACGGGTACTGCTTGGAATTGGAAGGAAGACCAACAAGCAGGAGACCAAAGCGAAAGCCACTAACAAACGAACAGCTACAGCGGCTTCAGGAAGAAGCTAGAGAGCTCCTTCAAAAGGAGGCCATCGAACGGGTTCCCTTCAAAGAAAGAAACAAGGGAATATACTCAACGTATTTCCTCATGCCAAAGGTTGACGAGACAATGAGACCCATTCTGGACCTTAGGTTCCTGAACACATTCATAAGAACACAAAAATTCAAAATGACCTCCCTGCAGGAGGTGCTACCGCAATTGCAGATTGGGGACTTAATGGTCACAATAGACCTCAAGGACGCCTACCTGCACATACCAATGAACGTAACGCACAAACATATGCTCAGGTTCACGGTCGGAGACAGCCACTACCAATTCACGACACTAGCCTTCGGTCTGAAATCAGCACCGAGGGTCTTCACGAAGTGCCTCGCGGCAGTCGCAGCGCACCTACGAAGGAGGGGGATACACGTATATCCTTACCTGGACGACTGGTTAGTGAAAGCAAACTCGTACCAGAAATGCAAGAAAGACGCACATACAGTGACGAGAACACTGATAAACCTGGGGTTTTCCATCCATTGGAAAAAATCATCAATGGAGCCGGAACAAGTGAAGATCTTCTTGGGGGCACAGATCAACACCTTGCAGGGCAGAGTGTTCCCCAGCAACAAGAGAGCAGGGGCCCTGGTGAGGGAAGCTCGCCTCTACCGGAAGGGACAAGCTCGGACAGTGAGGACTGCGAGCAAGATCTTGGGGATGATGGCATCATGCATCCACCTGGTACCAAACGTACGACTACACATGAGACCCATCCAAGAATGGCTCCAGGAACAATGGTCACAAGCTTCAGGGAGTTGGGAGGATCTAGTGGTTGTGACGCACGCACGCAGTGCAGAAGGAAATGACATGGTGGACCATGGAGAACATAGCAAAGGAAAAGCCTCTTACACCCCCAACACCAATAGTGACCATCACCCTGACTCATCCATGATGGGATGGGGCGCTCACATGGAAGAGCTCAAAGTCAGGGGTCTGTGGACTCCAGCAGATGCGTCGAAGCACATCAATTATCTGGAATTGAAAACAATCTTACTTGCATTGAAAGCCTTCCAAACAAGACTGTACAAACAGAGGGTATTGCTGCAAACAGACAACACCACAGCGATGTTCTACATCAACAAGCAGGGTGGAACACAGTCAGCAACGCTTTCGACACTGGCGCAGGAGATATGGAGATGGGCCATTCCCCTCAGGATAGACCTACTGGCCATACACCTACCAGGGAAGGAGAACATTCAGGCAAACTGGCTGAGCAGACAGACATCAACATCCCACGAGTGGGAGCTCAATGCCCAGGAGACGAAGTGGGGAACGCCATCAGTGGACCTGTTTGCAACATGCCAGAATGCCAAATGCCGAAGCTTCGCATCCAGACAACCCGAAGAGGGGTCCCTTGGGAATGCCCTATGGATAGATTGGTCCGGGACATTTGCTTACGCGTTTCCCCCCGATACCACTGATAAACAGAGTACTGAGCAAGTGCAGAGCGAGCAACATGACCCTGATACTGGTCACACCACAGTGGGCCAGACAGACATGGTACTCGCAGATCATGGAGATGGCACAGAGTCCACCCAACAGATTCGGCAGAAGAAAAGACCTGCTCTCCGTGCACAACGGAGAGGTACTGCACCCAGAGCCAGAGAGCCTGAGCCTAGTGGCGTGGCTCCTGAGGACATAGAGTTCGCACACTTGAGACTGCCAGAGAGCACCCTCAGGGTCCTTCGGGAGGCACGAAGGCCCAGCACACAGAAGTGCTACGGGGCAAAGTGGAAGAGATTCACAATATGGTGCAGGAAGGAAAGACTCCACAATAAAATGAAGGACTCCACAGTGCTAAAATACCTCACGCACTTACTGGAGAAAAAACTGAGCTCGTCCTCCTTAAGAGTCCACTTGGCAGCGATAGTCGCCTATACAAGGGGTGAGATGGGCAGGAGCTTCTTCACCTCTCAGGTTGTGGAGAGATTCCTGGAAGGAGCAAAGAGGATCGCACCACCCAAGCGGTTGCCACCACTGGCATGGAACTTGAACATAGTCCTGACGGAACTCATGAAGGAGCCCTTTGAACCGCTCCACAAGGCCTCACTAGAGATGCTGAACATGAAGACAGCTTTCATGTTTGCAATAACGTCCCTACGACGAGTGAGCGAGCTTCAGGCGCTAACTCTGCAGGAACCATACATACAAATACACAATGACAGGGTTGTGATGAGGACTGACCCACACTTCTTGCCAAAGGTGGTGTCTAGATTCCATATGAACCAGTCCATACAGATTCAGAGTTTTTTCCAAAAACCAACAAATAGTGCAGAGCGAGCCCTGCACACCCTAGACGCCAGAAGGGCGGTCATGCACTATATCGAGAGGACAAAAGGGCACAGGAAGTCAAAGCAGTTCTTCGTGTCATTCGCCAACAGTTTCTTGGGAAAGGCTGTAACAAAGAACACTATTGCACGATGGATCGCGCAAACAATCCAACTCTGCCACAAGCGGGCAGGACAAGAACTAGCAGAGGGACCACGTGCCCACTCCACTAGGAAAAAGGGTGCGACAATAGCCTTCCTGGCTAATACACCCATACGAGACATATGCCTGGCGGCAACATGGGCTTCAGTGCACACATTCACGAAGCACTACTGCGTTGATGTTCAAATGAACAAGGAAGCACAAGTTGGACAAAGGTGCTCCAGCACATATTCAAGAACCAAAGCTCATCTTCTACCCAGCCGCCACAGAAATGAGAAACCGCTACAAAATCTATGCACAGCATAGTGAATCCTGAAAGATTCACGCTGCAAAACGAATAGTTTCTTACCTATCGGTGTAGTTTTGCAGCTTGATGATCGTTCTGGATTCACTAGCGAACCCACCCACCTCCACCAGAAAGATGAGGCTGGAGAGAGAAAGAGGTGGTCAAAAAAAAAAAACATAGAATTAAATGGATGACTTTTATACAAAGCGGTTAAAAGAAGTTTCACCTACATAGAACATTGCCATCACTTCGGAAACTAAAGAAACACGGAAAAAAGAATCCGAAGATGGCGCCCAAGGGTGGGAGCTTCCGCAGGAAGCATGCCGACATCACCGGAAATATACCCAGGAAGGGGTGACGCCGACGCCCACCTGACATCAGGACACCCCCGCGCCGCACGGCCACCAGCTGTAGCGTGTGCGTCCCCTCGCTACTGTCCTCAGCCTCGCTGAGCCCGCCCAGTCGACCCCGACCCCGCCCCCCGCCGTCTTATTTTGCGTGTGTTTATCCATTCTGTGCTGACTGTTTCGTTTTCCCCTCTGCTCTGTGCCCACTGTTTAGCCTTTTTTGTGCCTGCATTGTCTTAGCGCCGCTCTCTGTGCCCCCCCCCCCCCCCGCTTGCCGCTCCTCGCTTGCCGCTCCCTGCTTCCCGCCGCCTGCATGCGGCCACGCCCCCTTACCTTCTGTGCCCTCCCACCTCCCAGCTGCTCCGCCCTCCCTCCCACTTGGCCATAAATGGCGACCGTGCAGCGCAGGTGAGTGTGACCTGACCTCAGGACACCCCCGCGCCGCACGGCCACCAGCTGTCGCGTGTGCGTCCCCTCGCTACTGTCCTCAGCCTCGCTGAGCCCGCCCAGTCGACCCCGCCCCCCGCCGTCTTATTTTGCGTGTGTTTATCCATTCTGTGCTGGCTGTTTCGTTTTCCCCTCTGCTCTGTGCCCACTGTTTAGCCTTTTTTGTGCCGCTCTCTGTGCCCCCCCACCCGCTTGCCGCTCCCCGCTTCCCGCCGCCTGCGTGCGGCCACGCCCCCTTACCTTCTGTGCCCTCCCACCTCCCAGCTGCTCCACCCTCCCTCCCACTTGGCCATAAATGGCGACCGTGCATACGCGCAGCGTAGATGCGCAGCGTAGATGCGCAGCGGGCGCGCCGGTTGTGCGCCGAAGGCGCGCCAAAGGTAAGCCCGTCTGCGCCCGTCCGCGCCTGGACCGCGCCCAGCGCCCGAACCCCTGACCCCCGAGGACCCCAGCCCACCCGCCGGACGTACACCGCCGCCACCCTCAACGCACAACACCGGCCGAGCCCCGGGATGCCACCGAGCCACCCCGAGACGCACCCACGGACCCTTCAGCTGCCACGCCTGCAAGTTCACCTGCATCCGGACCTGCCTCGCTCCAGCACCCGCCAAGCCGAACACCAGCAGCAACCACCTTAAGTGCATCCTGCTCAACACCCGCTCCGTCCACAGACACGCTATCGAACTCTGGAACCTCCTCGACACCACAGCTCCTGACGTTGCCTTCCTCACGGAAACTTGGATGAACGACTCCTCAGCACCCGACATCGCCATCCCAGAGGGATACAAGATGGCCCGAAGAGACCGCGTCAAACAGACGGGAGGAGGCATTGCCATCATCCACAGGGACACCATCCACATCACGACCAACACCGACGACACCCTGACTACCGCCGAACACCTGCACTTCCAGATCCGCACCAACCTGAACACCACCCTCAGAGGCACCCTGATCTACCGACCCCGGGACCACGCACACAATTCAGCGAGGACATCGCCGACTTCGTCAGCCCGCATGCCCTCCCCTCCGCTGACTACATCCTCCTGGGGGACCTCAACTTCCACCTGGAGGACAACGACCGCAAGACCATCACCCTGCTCGACAACCTCGCCAACCTCGGACTCAAGCAGCTGGTGTCCACCCCCACCCACCTCGCCGGACACACACTCGACGCCGTCTTCTCATCCAGCAAAGACATCGCCTTCAGCCACGCCACTGGACTCCACTGGACGGACCACAGCTGCGTCCACTTCACCTTCAGAAAAACGACGATCCACCACCACCAGCAACAGGTTGCTCGAAGAAGCTGGAACAAGATCACAGCCGACCAGCTCGCCGCTTCCCTGAGCCAGCACCCTCCTGCCAGCTCAGCGAACCCCAGCCAGGCCGCCGACAACCTCACGAAGTGGATCAGCAACTGCGCGGACGAACTCGCCCCACTGAGGACCCCGCCCAGCAGACCCGGCAGCAAGAAGGCCCCATGGTTCACCGACGAACTCAAGAGCTCCAAGAAGAACTGCCGAGCCCTCGAGAGCCTGGAGAAGGGAACCAACACCGGACAACATGACCACCCTCAAGCTTGCCACCCGGAAGCACCACCAACTGATCCGCGCTACCAAGAAAACTGCATTCAAGGACCGGCTGGACAACAACGCACACAACTGCAAGGAACTCTTCAAAATCGTGAAAGAGCTCTCCAACCCCAACGCCGGAAACAACGACATCACCCCATCGCAAGACCTCTGCAATTCCCTCGCCTCCTACTTCCACAACAAGATCCCGGACATACACAACAGCTTCAACACTCACCCGACGCACGCCACGACCGAACCACCGCCCCCCACCACCACCCTCCGCGCCTGGACTCCAATCAGCACCGAAGACCCCGTCCGCATGATGAACTCCATCCACTCCGGATCTCCGACCGACCCCTGCCCTCACCACGTCTTCAACAAGGCCGGCGCTGTCATCGCACCCCACCTGCGGGACATCATCAACACCTCCTTCGACACCGCCACCTTCCCGGAGAGCTGGAAGCACGCCGAACTCAGCGCCCTACTAAAGAAACCTACAGCGGACCCCACCGAACTCAAGAAATACCGCCCCATCTCGCTCCTCCCGTTTCCAGCCAAAGTCATCGAGAAGACAGTCAACAAACAGCTGGCCGCCTTCCTCGAGACGAATGGATCCCTCGACCCCTCAGTCTGGCTTCCGAGCCAACCACAGCACCGAGACCGCCCTCATCGCTGCCACCGATGACATCCGAGCCCTGATGGACAACGGAGAAACAGCGGCCCCCATCCTCCTAGACCTCTCCGCGGCATTCGACACGGTCTGCCACCGCACCCTAGTGCAGCGCCTCAGCAACGTCGGAATCCAGGAGAAGGCACTGGAATGGATCATCTCCTTCCTCGACGGAAGAACACAGAGAGTCCGTCTACCACCGTACAAGTCTGAGGCCACCGAAGTAATCTGCGGCGTCCCTCAAGGATCCTCGCTGAGCCCCACCCTCTTCAACGTCTACATGAGCCCCCTCGCGGCCATCGCACGCCAACACAACATCAACATCATCTCCTACGCTGACGACACCCAGCTGATCCTCTCCCTGACCAACGATCCCGCCGCCGCCAGAACCAACCTTCACGAAGGGATGAAAGACGTAGCCGAATGGATGACGACCAGCCGCCTGAAACTGAACTCAGACAAGACGGAAGTCCTCATCCTGGGCTCCTCGCCCTCCGCCTGGGACGACTCCTGGTGGCCCCCCGCCCTGGGCACCGCACCCAAACCGACAGACCACACACGCAACCTGGGCTTCATCCTGGACTCCTCCCTCACCATGACCAGACAAGTCAACGCCGTCTCCTCGTCATGCTTTAACATCCTGCGCATTCTACGGAAGATCTTCCGGTGGATCCCCACCGAGACCAGGAAGACGGTCACCCAGGCCCTCGTCACCAGCCGACTGGACTACGGCAACGCCCTCTACGCCGGAACCACCGCCAAGCTCCAGAAGAGACTCCAGCGGATCCAGAACGCCTCAGCCAGACTCATCCTCGACATCCCACGACACAGCCACATCTCCGGACATCTGAGAGACCTGCATTGGCTCCCCGTCAACAAAAGAATCACCTTCTGTCTCCTCACCCACGCACACAAAGCCCTACACGATCAAGGCCCGAGCTACCTCAACAACCGCATCAACTTCTACGCTCCCAAACGCCATCTCCGATCAGCCAGTCACGCCCTCGCCGCCGTCCCCCGCATCCGCAGAACGACAACAGGAGGAAGGTCCCTCTCCTACCTGGCCGCCAAGACCTGGAACTCCCTCCCGACCTGCGCCTGACCCAGGACCACCTCTCCTTCAGGAAGAAGCTCAAGACCTGGCTGTTCGAGCAGTAGAACCCCCCCCCCCCCAAGCGCCTTGAGACCCTCCGGGTAAGTAGTGCGCTCTATAAATTTCTGGGATTGATTGATTGATTGATTGACCTGGGCGACAAAAAAAAAAACCACAAAGAAAAGACTACGAATCCGGACCCAACCACAAGACCACGGAATATGCACAGCATAGTGAATCCAGAAAGATCATCAAGCTGCAAAACTACACCGACAGGTAAGAAACTATTCGGTATGTTCGAGGCATGTGGACTGCTGAATTCATGTCTTAGCATAGATCGCCGCCTAGTGTTGGGTCCAGATGTTTGCACTTTGTTGTCCTGGAAGAGTCTTCGAAGTATCACAAGATAGGTGACTCCTCCCCTGGACTACAGTGCACATGGGCATCTTCTCCATCTTCAGATTGTTTTTTTCTGCCATTGGGTCCGGATACTATTCCTCAACTCCAACTTCGGAACCGAAACTTTTCAACTTTCTATGGCCAAAAGGCCTTCTACCTCGACGGTATTGTTCTCGTTCGGTAAACCTTTACTCGATAACACTTTCCATCTTGATCCAGTCGCCGACGTGGGACGTTGGGCCTTTTCGACGCCACGTGGGCCTGCTGCCGGTGGAAGGGACCCCATTTAAAAGGTGCCCACAATGTCACTCCAAGTTCCCACATACTGTATGTAACAAGTGCCTCTCTCCCGAGCGCAACGAGGAAAACTGTACAGCTTGTGCTCAGTTCCGGTCGAAGAAGACTATCCGGAACCGTAGAGCCGCTAGACAGGAGATGCAGCGGCAGGCACCGGAACCGGAGAATATTTTCGAAGACTAACATGACCTCCTAGAAGCGGCGGACTCCGACCTAGGAATTGTCAACGTAGAAGACCAGTCGGGGTCCGATGACCAGATCACACCGGAGCAAACCGTGAATACCACGCCCCCCCCACCCCGCTATCAGCTCAAGACAAGGCTCCGGTCGAAGCATCGCCTAAAGGCCTTTGCCAAGATCGACAAACTCCTTCGGCTCGGCTCCGAAGACCAAACCCAAGCCTTCTGAGACCCCTGGAACGAGCTACACTCTTCCCAAAAAGGCCGCCAAACCGAAAAAGGTTGTCGAGCCAAAGAAAATCATTGATACAACAAAGGGCGGCGAAACAAAACAGGTCATCGATCCCAATAGAATAGTTGACCCGAAAAAGGCCGTTGAGCCGAAAAAGAGTGTCGACCTCCAAAAAACAGGTCACACTAAAATTCCTGGTGACCCGAAGAAGGCAGCTGAGTCGACAAAAAAAACGGTTAATCCGAAAAAGGTTATCGAACTGAAAACACCAGTCGACCCGAAGAAAGGTATCGAACCGAAAACACCGGTCGATCGGAAAAAGCTTATCGAGCCAAAAAGCACGGTCGATCCGAAAAAGGTCGTCGAACCAAAGAAGGTCGCCGAACCAAAAAAGACGGTAAAGACAAAACACGTCGAACAAAAGGGAGTCGCCGACCTGAAAAAGGTCACCGACCCGAAAACAGCAGTCGAGTCAAAAGAAGCTCCACAGCCGAAGGCCCTCCAGCCAAAGACTCATAAACAAGTGACTAAGCCAAAATCATCGGCGCCAAAACCACGGACAGTTGAGGAAGAACTTTTCCACCCTGATCCAGTGGAGGAAGAACAACCTAAACTGTATATAGACCCTAAAACATCACGAGTGACAGTTTACCACAGGAAGAAGAGACCTTTGGACACTGACACTTCTTCTCCTGTTCCTCCAAAGAAGAAAGACTTTGCAACATCTCCCTCAAGGCCTTTCACTCCTCCTCCTTTATTTCCTGACATGCCTTATGTACCTTACTCTCTTTCACATTATGATGAAACAGAAAACATAGGGGACGATCCTCAAGATAACTTTGTAGGCCCTGACGATCAGGATGTACAGGATACATGGGATGATCAAAATGATCCTTATGATACATACAACCCACAACCCAGCCCTGACACCTCTACATATCCTACACAGCCGTCGCCTACTGACGACACCATTGTCTTTAACCAACTAGTGGATAGGGCAGCTGAATATCATAATGTAGACATGCACACTGACCCAATAGAAGAGGATTTCCTTTTTGACACTTTTCATACTTCAGAAAAAAGCGTACGTACACTTCCTATGTTAAAAGGGGTACGCCAGACCTATTTAAAGATCCAGCCAGAGCGCGTGTCCTCAATCCCAGAATTGAGAAAAAGTATAAGCAGCCCCTACAGAACTTTCTTATATTAAATCAGTTGCCTTTAGACTCATTAGTGGTAGCAAACGCTTGAAAGCGAGCTAATTCACAGACAACAGGAGATGCTCCCCCTCCTGACAAAGAGTCAAAGATACTAGAAGCTTCAGGCAAGAGTGGCATCCCAAGCAGCAAATACTTGGAGAATTGCAAACACACATTATGACCAGCTGGAAGGTTTCCTACAACACCTCCCAGAACCATTCAAATCTAAAGCTAACGACCTAATACAGGAAGGCAAATTTATATCAAATGCTTCCATTAAATGTGCACTTGATGCAGCTGACACAGCAGCTAGGTCTATTAACACTAGCGTATTACTACGCCGGCATGCGTGGCTACGAATTTCCGGATTTAAAAACGAAGTGCTCTCAACCATCCTCAACCAGCCAGTTAACCAAGACTTTCTGTATGGCCCTGCAGAACATACCATCTTGTATAAGATGAAAAAGGATACTGATACTGCTAAGTCAATGGGCGCACTTCAGTTTCAACAATCAAGAAGTTCCTTTCGTCGCTCCTCCTTTCGAGGCTCAGGTAGAGGCAACACATCCCAAACTTCCTCTACATTCAAAAGTAATACTCAGAGCAACTTTAATAAAGGCTCCAACAGAGGAGGTTATAGAGGCAATAATAACAAGGGCAGAGGACGGGGTGGCAACAACACCAGAGCCTCCACCGCCACCAAACAGTGACTTGCTCACGCTCCCTCCAGACCACTCAACACCGGTCGGAGGCAGACTAACACAATTCCTACCAGTCTGGAACGCAACTACCACAGACAGGTGGGTGAGACAAATTATCCAGTATGGTTATTGCCTGGAACTCACTTCTACTCCACCCAACATACCACCCAAACACCGTCCTATGTCCAAGGAACACGTCACGCTGTTACAACAAGAGGTAACATCCATGCTAGAAAAGGGAGCCATAGAGCCAGTCCCTTTTCATCACCAAGGGACAGGAGCATACTCCCTATACTTCCTTATTCCCAAAAAGGATGGGTCCCTCAGACCAATATTGGACCTCAGACCTCTGAACCAATACATACTTTCAGAGCATTTCCATATGATCACAACAAGTACTCCCGTTACTCCAACAAAGCGACTTCCTCGCTACATTAGACCTCAAGGATGCATACTTTCACATACCTATACATCCAGCTCACAGGAAATACCTCGGGTTCACGATAGGTCAACACTATCAATTCAAAGTTCTCCCAATCGGGGTAACTACAGCACCACGGGTTTTCACAAAATGCCTAGCAGTAGTAGCAGCACACCTAAGAAGGCAACACATCCATGTGTTCCCCTACCTGGACGATTGGCTCTAAAAGCCAACTTATACGCACAGTGTGCAAACCACACATCTCAGACAATTCAGCTGCTGCACAGTCTGGGTTTTTCCATAAATTACACAAAATCACATCTGCAGCCCTCCCACATACAACAATATCAGGGAGCAACAATAGATACCTCAGTGGCAAAAGCATATCCAAATCCAGCCAGGATAGCCAACATGCAGTCTCTAATTCAAAGATTTCACCCACAACACTCCTTGCCAGCTCGAGTGTTCATGCAGCTTATAGGCATAATGGCCTCCTGCATATTCATTGTCCCTCATACTCGACTTCAAATGCGTCCATTGCAAGAATGCCTAGCACGGCAGGGGAACCAAGCTAAAGGACAACTAAAAGACCTAGTGTTGGTAGACAGTTGCACTTACAACTCTCTGCATTGGTAGAACTTCCGAAACCTTTCCAAGGGGCGACTGTTCCAAGAGCCCGTTCCACAGGTAGTGCTAATAGCGAATGCATCACTGACAGGTTGGGGAGCCCACCTACTTCCAATACACAGTCCAAGGGCTCTGGACAGTCAAGCAGAAGACACTGCATATAACCCAATGAGAGTTGCTAGCAGTATTTCTAGTGATGAAAACCTTCCAGAAATACTTGTACAACAAGGCTGTATTAATCCAGACGGACAACATGACAGCCATGTACTACATACAAAAACAGGGAGGGACACACTCTCCGCAGCCGTCTCACCTAGCACAGAGCATATGGAGGTGGGCAATTCCAAAAAACATCTTTCTCCTGGCAGAATACCTCCCAGGAATAGACAATCAGATCACAGATCTACTAAGCAGACACAGCCAACAGATACACGAATGGGAAATTCACCCTCATGTCCTCCAACCATTCTTCAAAAAGTGGGGGCATCCAGAGATAGATCTGTTTGCCACAAAAGAAAACTCAAAATGCCAGTCCTTTGCCGCCAGGTTGCCAAACCCGTTGTCACAGGGCAATGCGATATGGATGAACTGGCCAGGCAGATTTGCGTACGCTTTTCCGCCAACCCCACTGATTCCATTAGTGGCATGCAAACTAAAGCAACAGTCCCTCACAATGATCCTAGTTGCTCCCACATGGGCAAGACAGCCATGGTACACGACAATCCTAGAACTCTCAGTAGTCCCACACCAAAGGCTGCGCCTATCGCCACAGCTGTTAACGCAGAACCGTGGAGAAATCAGCCACCCAGATCCCAATCAGATGAACCTAGCGATCTGGCTCCTGAAGTCTTAGAGTTCGGGTATCTTAACTTGCCTCCAGACTGTATGAACATTATCATGGAAGCAAGACTCCCAACTACTAGAGCATGCTACGCAGCTAAATGGAAAAGATATGTAATTTACTGTAATAATAAACAAATCAATCCATTAGATGCCTCCATCCAAAACATATGTTACTTATTACATTTTCAAAGATGCAATCTAGCATACTCTTCCATACGGCTACACCTTGCTGCTATAGCCGCATATCTCCAGAACAGACAACACCTGTCTCTGTTCAGAATACCACCTATCAAAGCTTTTATGGAATGACTTAAAAGAATTATCCCTCCAAGACATCCACCTTCGCCAGTCTGGAAATTAAACGTAGTACTTACCAGACTTATGGGGCCACCTTTGGAACCACTTCATTCGTGCGGATTACAATTCCTAACATGGAAAGTGGCATTTTTAGTGGCCAATTGTTAGTGCCTGTAGCTAGCTAAAGGCACTAACAATTCAAGAACCTTTCATGCAAATACATCATAATAAGGTAGTGCTCATACTAACCCTAAGTTCATGCCAAAAGTTACATCAACGTTTCATCTCAATCAGTCAATAGATTTGCCAGTTTTCTTCCAAAACCCGCAGTCAGTGGCTGAAAGAGCTCTACACACTAGATGTAAATAGCGCTCTAGTATATTATGTTGACAGAACTAAAGCTTTCAGAAAGACAAAGCAACTAATTTGTTGCTTTTGCTCCACAACATAAGGGTAACCCTATTTCAAAATCAGGAATAGCCAGATGGATAGATAAGGGCATTCAAATATGCGATCAAAAGGTCAAGAGGACTCTAACAATTCCCCCAAAAGCCCACTCAACGCGCACAATGGGGGCATCCATGGCTTTCCTAGGAAATATTCCACTAGAAGACATATGTAGAGCAGCTACATGGTCTACCATACACACTTTCACTAAACACTACTGTGTAGACGTGCAAGCAAAGCAGCAAGCTGCTGTTGGCCAGGCTGTCCTCAAAACTCTTTCAAACTGCTGCATCTGGTACAGGTGACCACCGCTAGACGAGATACTGCTATACAGTTTAGGCTAAGATATGAATTCACCAGCCCACATGCCTCGAACGGAAAATGCTACTTACCAGTATGCATCTGTTCTTGGCATGTAGGGCTGCTGACATTCATGTCACCCACCCTCCTCCCCGGTGCCTGTCACAGCTGCAGTAATTCTTCCTACATACATTTACATGGTCATCTCTTACTTTTCTATACTCCATCTCTGCCACAATGGCGAAAAACAATCTGAAGATGCCCATGCGCACTGTAGTCCAGGGGAGGAGTCACCTATCTCGTGATACTTCAGACTCTTCCAGGACAACAAAGTGCAAGGAACAGGACCCAACACTAGACGGCGATATATGCCAAGATATGAATGTCGCAATACAAAAGGGGATAATGGACGGAGCGTTTGAGCAAATCAAACACTCTCCCCCAGTCAATTGATCTGGGTTTAATCCATCACCATTCTTTAGCTCACTCAGCCACCCCAGTTCAGACATGGCCATATGCAAATCAGCCTGACCCTGTGCCTCCGGGAACAGTCCAGCCCGAACTGCCAAGCCATGTCTTCCCTCGACCGGAAACAAGCTTCCGAGGACCGGTTTCTGGCTAACTTTGTATCACACATGCACACCCAACGTGCGCAAAATCTCTCATATAAAATCGGACTGCTCCTCCCTTTCACTTGACCAACATACCTGGATTCGAGCTCGCATTCAAACAACATAGTATCGAGGGGAGGAGGGGGCATCCAACTGCCCCCCAGAATTGCAACATAACCTTTCATCCTGTTAATCTCCCACTCACTGTCTTCTCACGACTTTTTCCCCTTCATACCTCACTACATTCTATCCTCGAGTTATCTGCCCAAAAAATGCACAGCTCCGTCCTCATACCTTTTGTGGTCCTGCACCCCTTTCCTCCTCTTCAGCTCCTTTTTGACCCCTGTCCAACTTTTTATCTTGACCTTCTCTCTCCTCCTCTCACTTGATCCTGACCTAGTAAATGTCTCCTCACCGGATTAAAATAGCTCTATGTCTTTGCCTTCCCAAACTTGATAAGTATCAATCGGCCTCACCACTCTATTGCTCAAAGCTTCTTTCTCCCTTGATATACTTGGCGCTCTTGCCACTACACTACTGTCCTTTATGCCCCTTCTCTGTACACCTCGTTCCCTATTCACCCACTCTTTTCTACTCACATCTTCCACCGCCCTCTTCCGCTGTGTCTTCAGATAGCCTACCTACCTGTCCCTTTCGCATCGCTCTCATTACAACAATCCACCACCTCGCTCACTCCCCCCAAACTTTGCATTCCTGTCAAAGTACTTAAAACCCACACATCCCTTTATCCTCCAAGACAAAGATATATAAATGTATATATATCACACAGTATTGCAACCTATATCATTCCGTACTGTACACACACCACACCATTGGCAAATGACACCATCACATCAAATGCCACGGCTAGAAACCCAGGCTTTCCTTATTCACATGTTAGATAACTATCCTTAGCCCTTCTATCTCCACATTTCACTGATACACTACCAACCACGGTGCCGCAGCATACTCAATAGAACATTTTACACTTCTCATCATCCCTCCTTCTGGGTACCTACCCATCCTGTCCAAATCAGTACACAACACCCAAGTACATCGCACAGTACAATCCATACCTACAAATCTTATCACGGAGCTACCACTTATCACCAGCACATCTACACAAACCCCCGTTCCCAGAGGTCTAAACCTCCCTTTCAACATACTAGCTCTCAACCCAATCTCCCCACCCATAGTTCCCCCATTATACAGTTAATCATAACTCATTACCATTCTCTCCATCAAACCAATGAAGGTAATGTTGCAACAATTTTCTGTCCCACTAACCACTACACCATATCCATCCTAAAACAACTAGCAGAACTATGCTTTGGGTTTCTGCATCTCGCTGATACCTAGGCACACTCCACATTCTGCCGTACACCCGCACCCAGGACTTCTGAAACTCTCAACTCGCCCTACATAGGAAGATGCTACAGGCTTCTTCTAAGTTAAGTCTATACAACTTCAACATTTTTTAACTAAAATTGCTAAATAGAAACTAGTTTTAATAAATGACCTGCAAAAACAAGCATTACAAATGCAATAGGTCTTGCCTTTCATTAAGTTAAAGCGGTTTGCTTTGCTATACAATAACATTAGCAAAGCAAATGGCTTTAACTTAATCAAAGGCGAGACCTATTGCATTTTCAATGCTTGTTTTTTATTGCGTTTAAAATAAAAAGAAGATTGACACACGAATAGGAAATCTGTTTCTTTTGGACTGTTGACCCTGACTTCTAAGTGTTATCTGGTGCACATACTGTATGTTTTTGCTTATGTATGTCCTCCATTTGGACCACACCTCGACAGCAGGGGTTGATATTGTGTACACTTTCAATGAATATTTTCTATTTGGTAATTTTGGGGATATACAGAAAAAGGTGCATGTTGCTCATGGGGTCCACTGTCATATTTATGTTTTGAAAATACCCGCCATGTTGGATTGGTTGTTGCTGCATCTGGGAGGGTAAATTAGTGTTGCTCATGAGCACAGGGAGCAGACACCAGGGTGATGGTTAGAGGTGTGCATGGTAAACAGGTACAAATGGAATGGACAATATTCAGAATCTTCTAGCGACCTTGCTGAGGCTGGCTGAATTAATTTTGGTACACTGAGGCTTGTGTGTTTTCTTGCAATTAGCCTGCACACTCGGCGCTGTAGTGAATTTGCTGCCCCTGGCTCCATTAGCCTTTGACGCTCCATTTTGTTGTTTGTTTTCCCCTGGTCCGCCCCTCCTCCCGCCACCGCCTCCCAGCTGCTGCCCCTCCCACGCTCCGCCCCCTCCACCATCCATTTATGAGCAATGTCCCAACGCGCAGCGTCCACGCACAGCGTTCGCGCCCCAGTCGTGCCGAAGGTGCGCCAAAGGTAAGCCCGTCTACGCCCTTCCGTGCCTGGACCGCGCCCAGCGCCATACCCCCTGGTCCTCGTAATGCCCACCCCTCCCGCATTACCTACGACGCCACCACCCTCCTAGCCCTTAACCCCGGCCGTTCCCTCAACTGCGTCCAAGCCGCCCCTGGACACACCCATGGACCCTTTTCCTGAAACTCCTGCAAGTTCGACGGCACCAAGAACAACTCCTCATCTACGAACACACAACAGATATCCGACCCCAACCACCTACAATGCATCCTGCTCAACACCCGCTCGGTCCACAGGCACGCCATCGACCTCTGGAATCTACTAGACACCATCTCTCCGGACGTCGCCTTCCTAACAGAAACATGGATGAATGCCTCTTCAGCCCCAGACATCACCATTGCCATCCCGGAAGGCTATAAGATCATTCGCAAGGACCGTACCGGCCACACAGGAGGAGGCATCGCTATCGTCCATAAGAAATCCATCCGCATCTCAACCAGCTCAGACGTCAATTTCGCCAACACTGAACACCTTCACTTCCAGATCCACATCGACCCCAAGACCACACTAAGAGGCACCCTCCTTTACAGGCCACCAGGACCCCGCGTACAATTTAGTGAAGACATCACGGACTTCATCACTCCACACGCGCTCCCCTCCGAGGGTTACATCCTTTTGGGAGATCTCAACTTTCACCTCAAAGAACAACGACCGCAACACCACCACCCTTTTGGACAACCTCGCCAACCTCGGACTTAAACAACTTGTCACTACCCCCACTCACATCGCAGGTCACACACTCGACCCTATCTTCACCTCCAGCAAACATGTCTCCTTCAGCCACACCACAGCTCTCCTTTGGACTGACCACAGCTGCGTTCACTTTACCTACAACAAACCCACATCCAACAACCACCTCCAACCCACTCTGCAAAGAAACTGGAACAAAATCACCATCGACCAGATCTCCTCATCGCTTCTTCAAAATCCCCCAGCCCACTCCTCAAACCCCGACCAAGCAGCCACTAACCTCACCCAATGGTTATCCAACAGCGCCGACATCCTAGCACCACTGAAAAAACGACAAATCAAACTAGGCAGCAAGAAGACCTCCTGGTTCAACGATGATCTTAAGAAATCCAAGAAACTCTGTCGCTCCCTTGAGAAGGCCTGGAAAAAAGACCCAACTACCATCACCAAGGACGCCTTCAAAAACGCCACCCGCATACACCACCAATTGATCCGAAATGCCAAGAAAGCCGCTTTCAAGGACCGACTAGATAACAACGCCCACAACAGCAAGGAACTATTCAACATCGTCAAGGAATTTACCAACCCCTCAGCCAACTCCAACGACATCACCCCCTCTCAAACCCTCTGCGACTCCCTAGCCTCATTCTTCCACAACAAAATTGCAGACATCCACAACAGCTTCGACAACCGACCCGAAGACCAACCCACACAACCCCCTGCAGGACCCCCACCCCCCCTGAACATCATCAATGACTGGAAGCCAATCTCCACTGAGGACACCATCCGTCTGATGAACTCTATCCACTCAGGATCCCCCACAGACCCATGCCCTCACCACATCTTTAACAAAGCAGACTCCATTATAGCACCGCACCTCCGAGACGTCATCAACTGCTCCCTCAACTCCGCAACCTTCCCGGAAAGCTGGAAACATGCCGAACTCAGCGCCCTCCTGAAGAAACCCACAGCTGACCCCACCGAACTCAAAAACTACCGCCCTATCTCACTCCTTCCATTCCCGGCCAAAGTCATCGAGAAAGCGGTCAACAACCAGCTCGCTGCATTCCTCGAAACCAACAATTCCCTCGACTCCTCACAGTCCGGCTTCCGAGCCAAGCACAGCACTGAAACCGCCCTCATCGCAGCAACAGACAACATTAGAACTCTACTGGACAATGGAGACAGTCGCCCTCATCCTCCTCGACCTCTCCGCAGCCTTCGACACGGTCTGTCATAGCACCCTTTTACAACGCCTCAGAAACGTCGGAATCCAAGGAAAAGCACTGGAATGGATCACCTCGTTCCTCACTGGAAGAACCCCGAGAGTCCGCCTTCCACCATTCAAGTCAGAGGCCACTGAAGTCATCTGCGGCGTACCACAAGGATCCTCGCTCAGCCCCACCCTCTTCAACGTATACATGAGCCCCCTCGCGGCCATCGCACGCCAACACAACCTCAACATCATCTCCTACGCCGACGACACTCAACTGATCCTATCACTCACCAGAGACCCTAACACTGCCAAAACCAACTTACATGAAGGAATGAAAGAAGTAGCAGAATGGATGAAGCACAGCCGTCTGAAACTGAACTCTGACAAAACAGAAGTCCTCATCCTAGGCACCTCCCCCTCCGCCTGGGATGACTCTTGGTGGCCAAAGGCCCTGGGAAAAGCACCCATCCCGACGGACCACGCACGGAACCTGGGCGTCATCCTGGATTCCTCGCTCTCGATGAACAGGCAAGTCAACGCCGTTTCCTCATCTTGCTTCAACATTCTTCGCATGCTCAAAAAAACATTTCGCTGGATCCCCACCGAAACTAGAAAAACGGTCACCCACGCTCTGGTCACGAGCCGACTGGACTACGGAAACACCCTTTACGCCGGTACCACCGCAAAACTCCAGAAAAAACTCCAACGCATCCAGAACGCTTCAGCCAGGCTCGTATTAGACATCCCGCGTAAAGAACACATCTCTGGTCACCTGAAAAACCTCCACTGGCTCCCCGTCAATAAGAGGATTACTTTCCGGCTCCTAACCCACGCACACAAAGCACTCTACGAAATCGGACCCGAATGCCTCAACACTCGACTGTCCTTCTACACCCCCTCCCGCCAGCTACGATCCTCCAACCAAGCCCTTGCCACTGTACCTCGCATCAACAAAACCACCATGGGAGGTAGATCCTTCTCCTACCTGGCAGCTAAAACCTGGAACTCACTTCCCACTCACCTTCGCCTTACTCAGAACCACCTAGCATTCAGAAAGCAACTTAAAACGTGGATATTCGACAAGTAATTCCCCACCCTTCTTCAAGCGCCTTGAGACCCTCTGGGTATGTAGCGCGCTATATAAATTCATTGACTTGACTTGACTTGACATAGACCTAGGCAGACGCCATTACAGGTGCCCCCCACTGAACAGTCCTGATGAGACCTGCTACCCATGTCAGGTCGAAACGTCGTCGACAGTAATAAGGAGGCAGACCCTTTATGCAGCAGTTATTCATCCATTTGTAACTGTTGCAGTTTATTGAGTTTTTATACATATTGTTTGGTCGTCTCCTTTTTGCAGAAATTGTATAAATGAAACCTTACAATGGCCACATAATTATTCTTAGTTTCACGTCTTGAGTGTAGGTTCGTTTTTTTGTTTAATTCACTTGGGACACAACATCACAACTGTTGATTATCGTATGTATTTATAATTGAATTGAGGTGGGTAGCATCCCTGGCGAGAGCTAAACCAGGAACCCTACGCGAATTAGTAAAAATGGAGCTTTTAGGTAATTTCAATGAGTTCTCGCAGCTTGTAAAAAACTTCAGAAAAGCTGTTTTCCTATTAGAACTCGATGAAAGTACGCTATTTTCTCTTTCTCCATATGAACTAAAGTTAAAACTAAAAAGTAGGACTTGGGAAGTGTGCTATAGGATGGATATAAGGGATCAACAGAAGCATAAAGAAAGGGAAGACCTGGTCCTAACTTATATACCCAAACAAGCTCAGCAATATACAAGGTGGAACATCCCACATGGTGTTCGGAGGGTATGGCTCCTCTTACGGCACAATTTGCTTCCACTTAACACATTGCTTGCTAAATGGTATGATACGTCTCCTTCATGTACGCTATGTAATTATGCTGCTCAAGACCTCAACCATGTATTGTTTGTTTGCCCGACACTAAGTCCATTGCGCAAAAAATGGATAAAACCGATTTGTCTTGAGTTGGGAATTCTGAATATAACAATGTTCCGTAATGCTCTGTATTCCCCCCCTAATGAAATGTTTTGTTTCAGACTTTTTAATTATTTTAAAGAATTTATGGATATATATTAATGTGAGTGCGAGATCCTGATGTGTGTATTATTCGGTTTATCCTCATAGTTTTTCTTTTCTTGTAGTTATAAGTAATTATTTTCTATTCTGTGATGTCTATATGTATGTTATTTTATGTGGCCCTCAATGAGAGCCAAATCATTCAATAAAAACTTGTAACTTATAATTGAATTGGTTACATTAAAAAAGGTGTACATCCACACTGAGTATAAGCAGTTTCTTTAAGTTGACATTTACCTCAATCACCCCCATTGCACATCTTTTTCTATTGTAAATTAATCGTATTTTCCCACAGGAGCCATTGTTTTTGGTAAATAATTATAATGCTTCTCTAGCAGATGGATTACATAGCAACCATAGAGTTAAAAAACACGCCTAGCTTCACATTGAAATGCACTAGACACAAGACGTTTCTATGTTTTGTAATAGACAAGGCACACTACCATTTCAGGGAGCTGCCATGCGGAATAACATCCACACCCAGGGTATTCACAAAGTGCTTAGCGGCCACAGAGGTGCATCTAGGTAGAAAGAGAATACACATATACCCCTACCTAGACAACTGGCTAGTATAGGCGAATTCCTTTCACAAATGCAGCGACAGCATAAAAACAGTGATGACGATACTCCACAGACTAGGATTGAGTAACTATGATCAGTTCTGGTCTGCGGTCTGAATTTGGAATCACTTGATCCCCACTTTGGGAATACGAGCAAAACAGTATGTTTTGCTCACTTGGTAGGAGTATTTTGTTGGATATTTTTCGGTAATAGAGTGACACAGGGTGAAGCTGAAACAGTTACAATGTTAGTCTCCATCCACTCTTGTATGGGAATGAACAATTCCAGCTACCACAGCAGTCTGGATTGCTAGTTTTGTAGCTTTATCAGCCAACAAATTCCCTGCAACGTGTATTCCAACACGTTTGTAACTCAATGTATGAATAACAATAGCTAGTGGCAAACATTTTTGCAAATATGCCACTTTTCGCCAAAGCAACTTGTGCTTGTTAGTATTCCATTTAGAGTCTCTTAATCCACCAGTCCGCCTGTAGTGTAAGTGCTCATTGTAAGACGGGACACAGTAATAAGATTCTCGCACTGTTAGTGTGGGGAACTCAGGACCAGTATTTTCTAGTACCAGAGTTAGAGCTTTGAGTTCATCCAGCTGTGTAGTGCAATCACCTAGTCATTTTGTAAAGTTTTGTAGAGGCTGGGGGACTCCATCCTTAATTTTTCTGCTCACCGTTGCGCATGCACCACTTTATAATCTGACTACCGCTTAACATTTTCAGCAGTGCTTTATGGTCCATCTACATTTAAATGTTTTTGCATTCTATGTATGGAAAATAAAAGGCTTGGGCAAAAGTAATTTCGTTTGATGCAATATTGTTTTTGAAAGGTTTGAATGTTTTGGATTTTTTTAAAGTAATGTTTTATATACATTTTCTTTATAATACAGTAGCAAATTGCTTCAGGAGTTGCGACAGGAAGGAGCATTCTGTCTTGGCCTGCTTTGCGCTTCGCTAAGCTATGAAGCTGAGAAGATCTTTAAATGGATTTTTAGTAAGCTTAGCTCATCCACTAAAGATGAAACTAAACTTCTTCTTTTATGTGCCACCTACAAGGCACTGGAGACTGTGGGAGAAAAGAAAGCATTTTCATCTGTCATGCAGGTAACGTTTAATATTTGAACCTTAATTTCCTATAACGTGAATTTCCCATATATACAGTTTTGCCACCAACTGATTAGAATAACAGTTTATCCATCCTCTGTTAACTAAGTTGGTTGTACCCCCAATAATCAAACAACTGTGACTCATTGCCTCTGTAGAACACAGGATGCTCCCAGTGTAGAGCTTTGTACTTCTCCTCCATAGAGGCTGTCCAAACTGCAAAATATATTTACTTAGAAGGGTTCTGTAAGCAAACAGATTGATCTGTACTTCGATTTTATGGAGTAACGCTTGGTTTTCCACGCCAAGCCACCTGGCCAATTTTCATCATAAGTGGTTGAACCTTTTTACTTAGTCTGTTTTTCTTGGCATTTTACATGTTTCCATAAGAACTATTTGGGTACATGGTACTTGACAAATCTGCCATGAGGGGTATAGGAAAATAACTGGATCAGTGCATGTTCTGTGTGTTATATAATACCTTTATTTATAAGTATAGATTATGCTTTTTTTCTATAGCTTAACATCCTGCATGTTGTGTTTGTATACATCAAAACTTCATTATGTAGCTCTGTTGTTAAAATAAGGTGTTTCACGTGAAGCCAAAGAACACAGATGCTGTTAGGGAACACATGTTAGTAAACATATATTTTAATGGATACTTCTTACTGCAGATTCCCCACCTTCAGAATATTCAATCCAGCCACTCTGCCCAAAGAGAAGCCAGTAGGATGTTGAGGACCCAACTGTTCTTGCTACCGATCCCTCAGCAGATTTGTCCTCTGCACCCTTAGAGCTATTGTCTGGTCCCGACTACAACTCCGGCTCCCAGATCTGCATCAATCCCTTCTCCACTGATCCTGCTGCAAATGTTGCCTATGCCGGAGATAGAGCCCCTGCCGACTCTTGTGTCCAACCTCACGTCGAGTCAGTTTTGATCCTAAACAAATTTACACTTTAAATCCACTCATATGCACTTGGTCCCCTCATGTTCTGATTCAGACACTTCTTCTTCCTCATAGGCATCATCACCTTTTTGGCACAGATGCTGATCATCCTGATAATTATGAAGATGATTTACCCTCACGGTATGATGATTTTGCATTAACACAGCATTGATTTCACCCCTGTTGGCCCTCAGCAGAGGAAAGCACATCATGTGCTGTAATAATTAGGCGTACAAGTGAGGTTTTAGACCTAGAGCTGCCTTCAGGTGAAGTCAAGACAAGTGCTCTTACTAAGATGTTGTGCCCTGGGCCAGTCTTATCTGTGTCCTTGTATCTGTTTTTAATGAAGCTTCAACTGACGCCCTTACAGGCACTTGGGCGATGCCCTGCTCTTGCTCACCTGTGAACAACCAGATAGCATAGACTGAACCTGGCGAACCGGACATTCTAGCTTATCCCTCGATTTCAGAGGAGTTTGGTGGTCCAAGCCTCCATCAGCTAAGTCATCCCTAATGCATTCTCATCAACCACTCCAGATGGGGACGAAATGGATTGAGGCTTTAAGTAAGCATATGTTCCCCCTATGCCAGCTTGCCTCTTAGGCAATTAAACACTCGTCATCTGGGATATGATCATCGAGATCTTGCTGGTGCTCCCAATGAAGTTTCTGGCTTCTTTCATTCAAACCTTTCAGGTTCGTAAAGATGCAGCAAAATGTCATTATGTCTGGCCTGGATACTACTGACTGATATGGGCGTGCAGTGGGCACTATTATGGTGCTAGTTGCCATGCAAGGAGGTGATCCCCTGCTTTTGTTAGGGACATGCGGGCATCTCTGCAACCTTTTGAACGATCCCGCCTCTTTAGCAAAAAGGCTCATTCTGCCCTCAACCGCTTTAAACAAATCAGAGCCACAGTGCATTCTTTGTCCCTTTCCACCCCTGCTCTACCATTGTATAAGCAGGGACTTTGTGCCACTCAGCACCCCCCATCCCCCTGTGACACCGGCCTTCAAGCCACTTTAGTTTGCCTTCAGCAGTGGACAACCACCCTGTAGGAGGCATGGTCAGACGCTTTTCGTGCAGGGTGACAGCCAGTTGCATCTGAAAAATGGGTTTTCCAGCAGGTCTATTCCCTACCTTTCTGGCCCATCACTGCTTCCTCCAATATCAGAGCGGCTTTCAGAGGAGCAGCTCTCTATTTTGATACAAGAAGTTAGGACCCTGTTTCCTTGTACCAGAGAAGTCTGTCTTGTTGTATACCTACTCCTCTTAAATGCTATTATATGGAGTGACAAATTAAAAATGCTTCAGCTGGCCCAAGTCTGTATGACTTGGCACTGCAAGATGAGTGCTCTCCTGTACCTGTCCTGCATTCCCACAGATGAAAAGTGATTCCGGTGGCCACTGGACATCTTCAGAGGTTAAGGATTACAGTTTTCTCCTACCTCTACGAATGGCTGTTGATGGTGGGTCTGCCACAGTCCAATGTAGACAACGTGTGGGTGGGGTGGGGTAGCGCACCCTTTCTTTCCAACACTTTTATCATTTTGCTCCGTTCATCCACTTTAAACGTCGCGTGCACATTGGCGACGTGCTCAGCCCATACAGCGCGTAAGTAACTGAACAGCATCATGGAGGGGCACTTTCAGGCCCCAAACCCGTGGCACAGCATTTTTACAGTCCAATGTAGGTCACTTCCAGATGACTGTGATCCTTCAGACTCTTTAGGGTTCTCTAATCAATGAGGCAAAGCCACTTTACTCCTTCACAACAGCTTCTCCTTTTTAGAGGCATTCTTCTGGATGCTGCATATCTGATAGACATCCAGCCGCAGATTCCTTACCTTTGGCAGTCAAGACTAATATCTTGACGGAAGTATTGCAGTCAGATGTCTTCTCTTTGGAACCCTTGCTACACTTTAATGAGGACCTTACAGATGCCCTGCTGAGTACCTGGTCCAAACCCTGCACAGGCGCTCCTGTAAATAGGATAATTGCCTGCCACCATTGCCCTGCTTCATGCGATCATCAAGATCTTGCTGGTGCTCCCAATGAAGTTTCTGGCTTCTTTCATTCAAACCTTTCAGGTACGTAAAGATGCAGCAGAATGTCATTATGTCTGGCCTGGATACTACTGACTGATTGGGGCGTGCAGTGGGCATTAGTATGGTGCTAGTTGCCATGCAAGGAGGTGATCCCCTGCCTTTGTTAGGGACATGCAGGCATCTCTGCAACCGTTTGAACGATCCCGCCTCTTTAGCAAAAAGGCTCATTCTGCCCTCAACCGCTTTAAACAAATCGGAGCCACAGTGCATTCTTTGTCCCTTTCCACCCCTGCTCGACCATTGTATAAGCAGGGACTTTGTGCCACTCAGCACCCCCCATCCCCCTGTGACACCGGCCTTCAAGCCACTTTAGTTTGCCTTCAGCAGTGGACAACCACCCTGTAGGAGGCATGGTCAGACGTTTTCGTGCAGGGTGACAGCCAATCGCATCGGAAAAATGGGTTTTCCAGCAGGTCTATTCCCTACCTTTCTGGCCCATCACTGCTTCCTCCAATATCAGAGCGGCTTTCAGAGGAGCAGCTCTCTATTTTGATACAAGAAGTTAGGACCCTGTTTCTTTGTACCAGAGAAGTCCGTCTTGTTGTATACCTTCTCCTCTTAAATGCTATTATATGGAGTGACCACTTAAAAATGCTTCCGCTGGCCCAAGTCTGTATGACTTGGCACTGCAAGATGAGTGCTCTCCTGTACCTGTCCTGCATTCCCACAGATGAAAAGTGATTCCGGTGGCCACTGGACATCTTCAGAGGTTAAGGATTACAGTTTTCTCCTACCTCTACGAATGGCTGTTGATGGTGGGTCTGCCACAGTCCAATGTAGACAACGTGTGGGTGGGGTGGGGTAGCGCACCCTTTCTTTCCAACACTTTTATCATTTTGCTCCGTTCATCCACTTTAAACGTCGCGTGCACATTGGCGACGTGCTCAGCCCATACAGCGCGTAAGTAACTGAACAGCATCATGGAGGGGCACTTTCAGGCCCCAAACCCGTGGCACAGCATTTTTACAGTCCAATGTAGTTCACTTCCAGATGACTGTGATCCTTCAGACTCTTTAGGGTTCTCTAATCAATGAGGCAAAGCCACTTTACTCCTTCACAACAGCTTCTCCTTTTTAGAGGCATTCTTCTGGATGTTGCATATCTGATAGACATCTAGCCGCAGATTCCTTACCTTTGGCAGTCAAGACTAATATCTTGACGGAAGTATTGCAGTCAGATGTCTTCTCTTTGGAACCCTTGCTACACTTTAATGAGGATCTTACAGATGTCCTACTGAGTACCTGGTCCAAACCCTGCGCAGGCGCACCTGTGAATAGGATAATTGCCCGCCACCATTGCCCTGCTTCATGCGACCCAAAGGTCCTCACCAGCCACATACCCCATAGAACTTGGTGGTCCTAGCCTCTACCTCCCATGGGGAATTCCCTTCCGCTCCTCCTAACAGAGAATCCAAGAGAGGCTGGATAGTTTGGGTAATAATTTTTTTCTTCCACCAGCCTTGCATTGCGGTTGGTGAACACTGACTGCTTACCATGCTGTTATTCCCACTCCATGTGGGAAACGGTTGCACAAGTCCTGCAACAGCGGGCCATCCTCTCCAAAGAGGTATCTGAGGGTTTTGCCATCCGTTTTGGTCTCGACTCGACCGACATGCTGGGCAGAGCAATTTCATGGACAGTGGCTATTCAACGCACCTCCTGGTCGAGGACTTTTGACTTTTCAGGGTATGTTCAGGCCTCTCTCATGGACGTACCCTTTGATGGCATCCATCTCTTGTCCTTGGGCCTCCTAGGGGCCACTCGTCCCCAGTCTGCCTTTCGCGGCCATATTCCCTCCACAAGACCACACAGGTTCAGAAACCTCAGTATGGCTGAGGGCGCTGCGCGTTCTGACCCTGTGGGTTAGGCATCCAGAGGTTGGGCCAGTCCACTCCCCTCCCCCTCCTCCGCAGCATCAGCCTCCAAACTCTCCTAGTCTTACCCTTCAAGATATTTATTTATTTTTATTTATAAAGTTTTGTATAGCGCGAACGTGACACTTCCGGGTATGGTAGCGCTTCACAATTTTGGGTAAGAGGGATACAGTATTTGGAAGCAAAAAAATGTTTTACATCAAATTATGCAAGGCGCGTGCAGAGGTAGGGCGGCTACAGTAATGGGTGAGGAACACTCAAACTTATGTATGTATACTGCATGCTAACCGTGTTTTTCCCAGGTATATAACCATGTCAAATGTTTATCAAGAAGACCGAATAGAGGGCAGTAATGGAGTCTAGGAGTCAAGGCCTCTTCAGGCAGGAACCTGAGCATTAGGATTTTTTTCACTTCCTTTTTGAGGGAAGCGTTGGAGGAGATTGTACGGATTTCCGTAGGAAGAGAGTTCCAATTCTTTGGGGCAATGCCAGAGATGGCTCTGTTACTCGATCTCTTTTTGTGGAAAAACTGTGGTTTCAGGAGCTTTGTACTTGCACTTCGTGACAGTCTGCAGCCCTCTCATAGTTCTTGTTTTAGATGGGGGTCTTGAAGTGAAGGGCTTTGTGCATTATGCAGGCAATTTTTAAGTGAATTCTGGCCTCATATGGTAATCAGTTTAGGGATTTTAGGGCTGGGGATATGGTTTTTCTTTCTGTCCTAGTAATCAGTCTAGCTGCGGCTTTAAGGGAAGCCCTTAGTAGGGCCAGGCTCAGTTTGGGGAGACCACATAGGGTGGAACTACCGTAGACTAGTCTTGGCAAAACTATAGCTTGTACCACCAATTTCAAGTCTTTCTGGTGGCCGGAGGAAATGGGAACTCCACCTCAACCAGTCAGTAAAGTCAGAAACCTGGGAGTAATATTTGATGATAAACTCCTTTTCCATCATCACGTGAACGCTGTAGTATCATCATCATTTAACATCTTAAGGAAAATAAAGAAACTTCTCCCATATCTTCCCACAACTACAGGAAAAACACTTATATCTACACTGGTGTTTTCACGTACTGACTACTGCAATGCCCTTTTCCTCAACGCACAAAAAAAGGTCATCTCCAAATTACAAATGGTACAAAATGCCTCTGCCAGAGTTCTACTGGGCATTCCAAAATCTAGCTCTGTCTCCTGTTACTTGGACCAATTGCACTGGCTTCCAGTCAGAAGTCGCACAAAGTTTAAGGCCCTCTGTATTGTCTACAAGGCAATAAACAATATGGGACCTAAATTCCTCAGAAGTTCCCTTAAGCCTTTGGCTACCCCCAGAACGCTTCGTTCCAACACGGCTCATCTGCTTCAGATACCCAGAACAAGGAAAGTTAACTGTGGAGACAGATGTTTCACCATAGCAGCTGCAAAACTATGGAACTCCCTTCCTTTTAATATAAAATCCAGTCCATCCCTGATCATTTTCAGAAAACAGCTAAAGACATGGCTGTTCTCTCAACGATACGACTAATCATTAATCTTTTTAACCTTTGCCTTAGAGATCCAACTACTGGTATGAGCTCTTAGCCCTCAGCGCCGAGACACCCAAGGGTAATTGCAGCGCTTTAAAAATTGCATAAATAAATAAATAAATACATTTCTGTGGAAGGAATGGACGGGCAGTTGGTGGCAGGATCCGCCATCACTTCCACCACTCGCTCAATTTCACAAGGTAGAGGTGGGTCTTCCAGATAGTCCACACCACCATGGGCCGCGGTTCAGCCTGTGGCGCCATACGTTCCCACTCTGGCAAGTCGCAGTCCCCCACAGCGGCCTGCTATTGTTATTAGAAAGTCACGGGTACGCCTTGCGATGCTTCCATATATACCACAGTTCTGCCTGACATGTCTAACAGTATGTCGCGGTATAAGATCTTGGACCGCGATCTCGTGTATTACCAATAATAAAATCTTGCACTTCTCACCTTGAATCTAGGGAATATATTTAATATTCTGATAACCATTTCTCCTCCTTTTCTTCCTCCCGTGATCCACAGTCTTGCTCCCAGAAGGCCTTGGGGAGGGTTTTGTTGCCCCATTTCAAGATGGCGGCCGTTGCCATCTCTTTCACCACTTCTTCCTTATCCAAGATGGCGACGGCTTATTTCCCCTTTAATCACTTCCTGTCTATTGGTATATCAGGGCTCGAACCCTTCATTTCCTTGCATTACGACACTCCTTGCTCATGCTGGTGTGTCCTTGCTCCTGTTGGCGAATCTTGCTCTCATCTGGTCTATCTTCGTCCCTGTTGGCGCTTCTTGTTTCTAATTGGACTCCCTGCAGCATTCTGCTCTTGCCTAGAATTTCCTGTCTTCTGGCCTGGTTCTTTGCTTGTATCTTCTGGCCCCTTCCTTGGTCCTCCTTCCACCTCCTTTTCCTTTCCTGGAGACCTCCGCCTGCTTTAAGAGGTTTTTTCCCTTTGGAGTTTTTTCTATTTCGGCTTCTTTCTGGAAGGCACAGTCTGCTCTGGCGTTTCACTGTCTGCAGCACCGTGGCTACCGAAAAGAGTCGCCCTTATCTCGGACAAACCCGAACCTTCAAGAATCCGCATTCCCCATCAACCTGCTGTAGCTGTGAGCGATTTTGTTTTGACATTTAAAGCCTGCCTTCCTTCCAACAAAGGAAAGGATAGTACAGATGTTAAGACAACACCACCGCCATGTGGTACTGCAGCAAACTGGGTGGGGTGCGGTCGTGGATCCTTTGTCAAGAGGCTCTGTTTCTCTGGACTTGGTTGGAAAGTCACGGCATATCCCTGGTGGTTCATCATCTGGCAGGTTCTCTGAACGCTAGAGCGGACAAACTCGGCTGTCGATGCCTAGCGGATCACGAATGACGTCTCCATCCGGTGGTGGCACAAGGTCTCTTGCTACAGTGGGAAGAGCCTGGGTTAGATCTGTTCACCTCTGCCGAAAATGCGCAATGTCAGCAGTTTTGCATGCTGGAGTTTCCTTAGCAGGTCTCGCTCGGAGATGCTTTTCATCTCCAGTAGAGCTCAAGCTTCCTGCACTCTTTTCTGCCCATAACTCTCCTGCCCATAACTCTCCTGCCCATAACTCCTGCCCCGAGTTCTCAAGATGATCAGGACCAACCAGGACTACGTCATCCCTGTGGCCCAAGACTGACTAAAGAGTCTGCTATCCTGAGCTTCTCCAACTGAGCGTCGATCCTCCGATCAACTTGCCCCTTTGGGAGGATCTTCTGCCGTAGTAGCAGGGAAGGGTTCTCCACCCAAACCTGTCATTTCTACCCCACCTTGTGTGGAGATTGACCGGTGGCAGTTGACTGCATTCGTCCTCCCACCTGAAGTCTGTTATATTATTTTGGCAGCCAGGTGGCCCTACACCAAGTGGGTGTACGCCTGCTGATGGAACAAGTGTGAAATATACTGTACACAAAAGTCTATTGACTCTTTCTGCTTCCCTATTTGATATCTGCTCTGGGCACTCTAAAAGGGTACCTTTTGGCCCTGTCTACCTTTCTGTGGCTGCCAGACCAGCCCTCTTTATTTAAATCTACCCTTGTAGATTTTTTCAAAGGCCTTCCCCATATGTTCCCACTTTCCCCTTTCACCATTCTTCAGTGGACCCTGATTTGTATCTCACATTCCAAATGTGTGCTACATTTGAACCTACCATCAAGACCGCCTTTCTAGTGGCAATCACATCCGGCAGGAGGCTTAGTGAATTTCAGGCTTTGTCAGCCAAGCCTCCTTTTCTGACCATTTTCAGTCACAAGTTGGTGCTTCACTGTAGGGATTCTTTCCCAACAAAAGTGGTAACACCTTTTCATGTGGGGCAAACGGTCACTGTGTCCACTTTCTGCGGCTTTCTAAGAGCTACGGCTTCAGCTTGGAGTTCCAGTCCTCGACATTTGTCAGCAGTAATGTGTGCTACGCTGCACACGTTTATCCAAGTGCTACTGCCTGAACAACCTTTTTGGCGTCTTTGTCTGCCAGTACTGTCTGGTCTAAACTTGTCCACAGTTCCTTCTCCAGGGATTGTTTTGCTGGGGTATATATTCAAAGTTAAGCAATCGGTGTCGAAGTCTCTACCAGATGGAAACGTTTCTTACCTTTGCCTTATCTGGTAGAGACATGTTATAGCTGTAGATTCCTTACCAACTCGCCGATCCTCCCTGCACTCAGACAGGATTTTAGGGTCAGGGCTGATCCCTTTTAGGGCCCTCGTTATTCACAACACACCAAAGTCCGTGCACTAAATGGCTCCACGCATCTGGCATGGAAAGTTGTGCAAAGTAACTGCCGTCAGCATGCCGAGATGATGCCTATATAGGTGATGCAAAAGTCACTACAGCCCAGTTGACGTCACGTGGAGCCAACCGCCACCTACAGGCACGCAGGGCTATTGCTCGAAGAAAATTCTTCTGGGGTCAGTCTTACACCTGAGAAATTCAAAGTTAAGGAGTCTGCGGCTTGATCATGTCTCTACCAGATAAGACATTACTGAAGGTAAGCAATTTGTCCTTCAGGGCCTTTCCTCCCTCACAGCAAATACAAGACATTGAGGCTATGAGCCCAATTTTTCAACCTCGGTCCTGGATCTCTGTGAGAGCAGTCTGAGGTGTCATGCATCCTGCTTGTCCACTGTGCTAAGTGGCATATGTAGCCTCTACAGTTGGATCTGAAGTCTCAGTAGACCCAGCACCAAGGAGAGCTGTTAAATGTCATGCAGGTTTCAAAGGAGACTGCACACAATCTGCAGTGGTAGCTGGTACACCTCAGCCTGACCAGTGGCAGGCCCTGTAGGAGAGTAGGGTCTGCTTACTATGGTTACCCCCACTTTTTGCTGGTGTTTCACTGATTTGTCAACTTTTGTCTGGCTGGCGCCCTGCTAACTAGGACCTCAGCCTAGCTGCTTCCTCTCTAAACTGATTGCATGTACTTTAGGTACACTCCAGATTGGTTACTGGGTTACCCTCGTGAGTCCCTAGTATGTGGTACCTTGGGTACGAAGGGCATGGGTACCCCAGAGGCCTACCAGGGGCTGAAGCATGTATTATGCCACCCCTGGGAAGCCTTCCGAAATGGCACCACAGGTCTGCCACTGCAGCCTGTGTAAGGTGGTGCTTGCACCCCTTACTAAGATAGACTACCTATATCTACCTATATATACAGACACATAGAAACCTATAGGTCACTCCTATGGCAGGCCTTAACAATCCTGAAGGCGGAGTGCTTGGTTTTGTGTGAGGGGGGTGCCCAAGCATGAGCGGAGCTCCTCTGCAGCTTTCGGAATCACTTCTCTGTAGCTGTTCTGTGATACAGCCATGCCATATACTCTTAAGTGCATTATAACTTTGCGGTAGATTCTAACTTTGGAATGGCTATGTCAAAACATGTCATGTTTGGTGTCAAACACTTGTGAATCCTACCCCCGCCAGTTTTGGCAGCAGGTGTAGAATTCCAATGTCCTGAAGTGAGAAGACATCTAGACACTTACCTGACCGGTAATAGTTTAAAAGAGCCCCAGCACCCAGCATCACAAAATGGATGCTGCTGCCACAGACACGAGTTTTGCAGCGTGAATCTTTCTGGATTCACTATGCTGTGCATATTCCGCTGTCTTGTGGTTGGGTCCGGATTCGTAGTCTTTTCTTTTTTTTTTTTTTTTTTTTTTCGTCGCCCAGGTGGGCGTCGGCGTCACCCCTTCTTGGGTGTATTTCCGGTGACGTCGGCATGCTTCCTGCGGAAGCTCCCACCCTTGGGCGCCATCTTCAGATTCTTTTTTCCGCGGTCGGGTCTGGATCGTTCCCGTTGGGCTCCAGACATTTTTGGAGAAAGTACTAGGAAAAGATTGAAATTGGAGAAGATATCGAAGGAAGAAGACTACGAAAGACTTCGCTGAACACTGCCCGACGAAAGGAAGGAGAATTCATCGAGGACTTCGATCGTCGACGTTCGCGTGGCCAGGGAGGCCTAAACACTCGATGATGGACAACAGGCCGTTCAACTTCTGCCCTAACTGCCACCACAAGTTCGCGCAGAAAGACCAACACCCGGTTTGCAACCTTTGCCTACCGGTAGACCACAGAAGCGAAGACTGCAACGCCTGCTCCGTCTTCGCCCCGAAGACCCTTCGTGTGAGGAAGAGCCAGAGGGTAGCGCACGCCACCCTCCAAGGAAAAGCCCCGACGCCATCGCTGTACGAGCTGGGGGTGTCCTCTGAGGAAGAGGACAACGCTGCCGCCGAAGACAGCTACACGGTCGTAGAGACCGATTACACGAAGACATCTGATAAGGTAGGAGACTCGTCGTTCCCCAAAAGCACGAGAGACTCAGTCTCGAAAAAACGAGGGCAAGACCCCGAAAGCGCAGACGCAGAGACACCTGTCGTCCGCGGCTACCCACAGGCCCAGCGGATCCTCTGAGAAGGAGTCCCTGGCGCCGAGAGCTGCTGAGCAGCAAAAGTCATCGAAGATCGTCCCAGAAAAGGACCGATCGACGTCGAGGGAGAAAGACCCTAAAGCTTCGACGCCGTACAGGGACCCGAAACCCAGTTCGACGTCCAAGTCCTCGACGCCGAAGCTCTCACAGCCGAGCCAAGCGCCGAAGAGAGTGGCCGAACAATCCGGCGCGGACAACGCGGCCGAGATGGAAAAGAAAAAACGGCGACTAGAAGCCGAAATGGAAAACATCTTGCAGCGGAAAAAGGATTTCGACGCCAAGATGAGAGCCTTCACGATTCCCCACAAGACCAAGCTACCCATGCAGGAACTGGTCGAGGAGGAAGAGGAACAGGTCGAGGAACATGAGCCTGGCACCGAAATGGTCGACGCCCAGGAAGAGGACGAGAATCCCTACGAGGCTTACAGCTATGAGGAGGAAGAGGACAGCAGGTTGGACGCCGAGTCGGCCACCTCTGACCCGCAGGAGGAGGACTTACCTGGATGTCGACACAGAGTGCCCGTAAGAGGCGGTCGACACATACCCCTCGAGGCCATCGCCGCCGGACGACATCGGAGCTTACAACTCGGTGAGAAGGTCGGCTGCAACAGCTTTTAAGCTCAAGCTCGACGAGGACAAGTAGAAAGCTGACTTTCTCCTCGAGACATTACTCCCCACGCAAACAAGGAGCCAGTATCTACCTATGCTCGACAGCGTCTTCGCGCAGGCGATGGAAGCATTCAGGGAGCCCGCAACATGCAAGGCAGTCACTCCCAGAACCGAAAAAAAGTACAAACATTCATCGAAGGACCCAGCCTACATTCGAGGCGTGGTCTCGGCTGACTCCATCATCACAGCCACAGCAAGGAAGAGGGCTAACGTGGCCACTACTTCTGGACCTCCTCCTGATAAGGAGAGCAAAAGGATGGACATAGTGGGCAGAAGTATCGAACGGAATGCCGCGACCCAATGGCGCATGGCTAATTCCAATGCCCTCATAAACAGGCACATGTACCAGATCATGGAGGAGCTAGGAAAACTGGTGAAAGACCTACCCCAGGAGGCCAGGCAGAAGGTCGAGAAACTGGTGGAAGACGGGAAGAATGCGACAAATTGTTGCCTCAAGATGGCCCTGGATGGAGCAGACACCTCCAGCAGGCTCATGATGATGGGTGTCACGGAAAGAAGACACGCATGGCTCAGAATCTCGGGCTTCAAGCCTGAAGTGCAACACAGCATCTTGAACACTCCGTTCAACGGCGAGACGCTGTTCGGGACAACAGTTGACGACAAACTCAGTCAACTAAAGAAAGACAATGAAACTGCACGATCCATGGGAGCTTTGCAGTTCAGAGGCAACAAAAGGGGCACCCAGTCACGGAGGCCCGGCGGAAGAGGTGGAAACCAGCCAGGTACTTCACACCAGGCTTTCCAACAGACGCACCAGGCTGACTCGCAGGCGCAACCGAGTCAACAGAAGCAGTCCTGGCAGTACCAGTCAAGGGGCCAGTCCTTTCGAGGGAGAGGAAATGGACGAGGACAGCATAAAAGAGGGGGCCAGCAGCCCGCCTCTAAATGACTTCAGAGACACCCGTGTGCCCGCCCACAGAAAGGATCCCGGGGGCAGCACGTACAAAGGGGTCAGGACACAATGGACAACTACCACCACGTAATACCAGTGGGTGGAAGATTAAGATTCTATCTCCAGGAATGGAGAGAGATCACATCAGACAAATAGATTCTAAACATCATCCAATTCGGGTACTGCTTAGAATTGGAAGGGAGGCCAACAAGCAGGAGACCAAAGCGAAAGCCACTAGCAAACGAACAGCTACAGCGGCTTCAGGAAGAAGCAAGAGAGCTCCTACAGAAGGAGGCCATAGAACGGGTTCCCTTCAAAGAAAGAAACAAGGGAATATACTCAACGTATTTCCTCGTGCCAAAGGTCGACGAGACAATGAGACCCATTCTGGACCTCAGGTTCCTGAACACATTCATAAGAACACAAAAATTCAAAATGACCTCCCTGCAGGAGGTGCTACCACAATTGCAGATTGGGGACTTCATGGTCACGATAGACCTCAAGGACGCCTACCTGCACATACCAATGAACGTAACGCACAAACATATGCTCAGGTTCACGGTCGGAGACAGCCACTACCAATTCACAACACTAGCCTTCGGTCTAAAATCAGCACCGAGGGTCTTCACAAAGTGCCTCGCGGCAGTCGCAGCGCACCTACGAAGGAAGGGAATACACGTATATCCTTACCTGGACGACTGGCTAGTGAAAGCAAACTCGTACCAGAAATGCAAGAAAGACGCACATACAGTGACGAGCACGCTGATAAACCTGTGGTTCTCCATCCATTGGAAAAAATCATCAATGGAGCCGGAACAAGTAAAGATCTTCCTGGGGGCACAGATCAACACCTTATAGGGCAGAGTGTTCCCCAGCGACAAGAGAGCAGGGGCCCTGGTGAGGGAAGCTCTCCTCTACTGGAAGGGACAAGCTCGGACAGTGAGGACTGCGAGCAAGATCTTGGGGATGATGGCATCATGCATCCACCTGGTACCAAACGTACAACTTCACATGAGACCCATCCAAGAATGGCTCCAGGAACAATGGTCACAAGCTTCAGGGAGTTGGGAGGATCTAGTGGTTGTGACGCACGCAGTGCAGAAGGAAATGACATGGTGGACCATGGAGAACATAGCAAAGGGAAAACCTCTTACACCCCCAACACCAACAGTGACCATCACCACAGACGCATCCCTGATGGGATGGGGCGCTCACATGGAAGAGCTCAAAGTGAGGGGTCTGTGGACACCAGCAGATGCGACAAAGCACATCAGTTATCTAGAATTGAAAACAATCTTCCTTGCATTAAAAGCCTTCCAAACAAGACTGTACAAGCAGAGGGTGTTGCTGCAGACAGACAACACCACAGCGATGTTCTACATCAACAAGCAGGGTGGAACACAGTCAAAAATGCTTTCGACACTGGCGCAGGAGATATGGAGATGGGCCATCCCCCTCAGGATAGACCTACTGGCCATACACCTACCAGGGAAGGAGAACATTCAGGCAGACTGGCTGAGCAGACAGACATCGGCATCCCACGAGTGGGAGCTCAATGCTCAGGAGACGAAGTGGTTGTTCAACAAGTGGGAAACGCCATCAGTGGACCTGTTTGCAACACGCCAGAATGCCAAATGCCAAAGCTTCGCATCCAGACAACCCGAAGAAGGGTCCCTTGGGAATGCCCTATGGATAGATTGGTGCGGGACATTTGCTTACGCTTTTCCCCCGATATCACTGATACACAGAGTACTGAGCAAGTGCAGAGCGAGCAACATGACCCTGATACTGGTCGCACCACAGTGGGCCAGACCGACATGGTACTCGCAGATCATGGAGATGGCACAGAGTGCACCCCACAGATTCGGCAGAAGAAAAGACCTGCTCTCCATGCACAAGGGAGAGGTACTGCACCCAGAGCCAGAGAGCCCGAGCCTAGAGGCGTGGCTCCTGAGGACATAGAATTCGCACACTTGAGGCTGCCTGAGAGCACCCTCAGGGTCCTTCGGGAGGCACGAAGGCCCAGCACACGTAAGTGCTACGGAGCAAAGTGGAAGAGATTCACAATATGGTGCAGGAAGGAAAGACTTCACAATAAAATGAAGGACTCCACAGTGCTAAAATACCTCATGCACTTACTGGAGAAAAAACTCAGCTCGTCCTCCTTAAGAGTCCACTTGGCAGCGATAGTCGCCTATACAAGGGGTGAGATGGGCAGGAGTTTCTTCACGTCACTGGTTGTGAAGAGATTCCTGCAAGGAGCGAAGAGGATCGCACCACCCAAGCGGGTGCCACCACCGGCATGGAACTTGAACATAGTCCTGACGGAACTCATGAAGGAGCCCTTTGAACCACTCCACAAGGCCTCACTAAAAATGCTGACCATGAAGACAGCTTTCTTGGTTGCAATAACGTCCCTACGCCGAGTGAGCGAGCTTCAAGCGCTAACACTGCAGGAACCATACATACAAATACACAATGACAGGGTTGTGATGAGGACTGACCCACACTTCTTGCCAAAGGTGGTGTCCAAATTCCATATGAACCAGTCCATACAGATACCGAGTTTTTTCCAAAAACCAACAAATAGCGCAGAGCGAGCCCTTCACACCCTAGACGCCAGAAGGGCGGTCATGCACTATATCGAGAGGACAAAAGGACACAGGAAGACAAAGCAGTTCTTCGTGTCATTCGCCAACAGTTTCATGGGTAAGACTGTAACAAAGAACACTATTGCACGATGGGTCGCGCAAACAATCCAACTCTGCCACAAACGGGCAGGGCAAGAACTAGCAGAGGGCCGATGTGCCCACTCCACTAGGAAAAAAGGTGCGACAATAGCCTTCCTGGCTAATACACCCATACAAGACATATGCCTGGCGGCAACATGGGCTTCAGTGCACACATTCACGAAGCACTACTGCGTTGATGTTCAAATGAACAAAGAAGCACAAGTCGGACAAAAGGTGCTCCAGCACATATTCAAGAACCAAAGCTCATCTTCCACCCAGCCGCCACAGAAATGAGAAACCGCTACAAAATCTATGCACAGCATAGTGAATCCAGAAAGATTCACGCTGCAAAACGAATAGTTTCTTACCTGTCGGTGTAGTTTTGCAGCTTGATGATCTTTCTGGATTCACTAGCGAACCCACCCACCTACGCCAGAAAGATGAGGCTGGAGAGGAAAGAGGTGGTCAAAAAAACCCACAAAAATAAAAACAGAAATGACTTTATATACAAAGCGGTTAAAAGAAGTTTCACCTACATAGAACATTGCCATCACTTCGGAGACGAAAGAAACACGGAAAAAAAGAATCCGAAGATGGCGCCCAAGGGTGGGAGCTTCCGCAGGAAGCATGCCGACGTCACCGGAAATACACCCAAGAAGGGGTGACGCCGACGCCCACCTAGGCGACGAAAAAAAAAAAAAAGAAAAGACTACGAATCCGGACCCAACCACAAGACCGCGGAATATGCACAGCATAGTGAATCCAGAAAGATCAAGCTGCAAAACTACACCGACAGGTAAGAAACTATTCGTTTCACCTGCTGCTGGACGAAACTCTGGCAGGGGAGGGCTGGACAATAGGTTTCCTGTCACAGGGAGGTGTAACCACTCCCCAGACAGGCTTTAGTGTATTGGGGCAGGGTGGGTGCATTCAGTGAATGCTTTTCAGATAGTGCCTGGGGCACACAAGGTGTCCCTGTGCATACCCCAGTTAAAACCGGTTGCTGGGGCTCTTAGCCCCAGCTCTGGCGCAAAACTGGACAAAGGGGAAGGGGTGTTACCACCCCCTCCCCAGATCCTCCCATAGGTGGGACCTTAAAGTTAGTCCAACCCCTAACCTTAGTATAAGTATAGGAACCCAGTTCCTAGGACTTTAGATTACCCTGGACGAAACTCTGCAACATATATCCTGGAACTTAGACATTCCATTTCGACTAGAAGACGGAAGGCTCTCCCTTGGGGTTAAGGAGTGACTCCCCTGTTCAAACAGGCACCAAAGAAGCATCTTGCCGGTCTGCATTTCCACGACTCCCACTGGATCCCAAATGATTTGCGACACAGGACACAGACTTCCAGACATGTCCGAGGCCGACACGAGATCACAGCAAAGCTGAGACCTGCAGCCATCACAAGAGCAGTGGGACTGGAACTCCTGGACACCATGCATATTTGCAAGTGCACCTGCTTCCTGAGCTTTCCCGAAGTTGTGCATTGGCTACTTGTAGTCCAATCCCTGAGCACCTTTTGCACCGAAGATTGTGAGTCTACACTCGGAGTGTTCCGTGGGCCCGCACTGCTCGAGGCCCCTTCGCAATCCCTGGTCTGTCGACTAGTGGGTCCCCACGGGGGTAACTCTTTTGTTTCTTGGGCTTCCCTGGTTGCCCCAGACGTGCCCTGACTCCCCTCCAAAGGGTGAGACCCACAGACCTTGCTGGTCTGTTCCGAAGCCAATCTTTGCATTCTGCGTGGGTTGCTGTTGCCAAGGCTTGTTTGGTCCAATCCGGATACCTACGTTGCAGCACTCTACATCCTTTGTGGGACAGCTCGAATCCAGCTCCTGGTTGTCGTCGACGCCTCCTGGTCCTCGTGGCTGGAGAGTCCAGCTTCACCTCCTGCACCTGAAATCACCAGACATCGGTGGGCTTCTTCTTACTGCCTCCCTGGTCACTGGCAAGTGACCCAGACTCTGTCCCCTCTGCTTTCAGGTTCTTCAGATCTTCAATCCACCCGGACACTTCACCTGGTCACCTGCTGCACTTATTTGCAGCTTTCCATAGGAAACGGCGACGAAACCAGACATGAAAAGACACCTATGACCCGGCTTCCCTGGGTGAGGTACCATGAGTACTTTGGTGCTCCCGTGGGTCTTGACTCTCGAACTGTCCAGTTCTCAAGGGATTTGTTCCTATTCCACTCCTGAATGTCCCTGACCTTTAAATTTCTAACCGCAACTTTCTCCATAGAACTCAATGGTGATTCGCTGCCGTTTAGGCACCGCATGCATCCCCTGTGGGTCTTCTGCGTCCCTACCTTTAGTGCTTCCTGGTTGCCCCAGGGGTTCTGCAGGCCCTATGCCTTCTCTATGACACTAGTGGTACTTATGCCACTTTTTTAGTGAATGGTTTGTGAGGCCCCTAGGGCAAAACGTATACAGTGCTAATCTACTGTGTGCTAAATAAGTTTACTGTATGCACTTTTGCCTCTAGTCTCATAAAGAGACTAGAGGGATTTGTTTAGATTAAATAAATGTATTTTATATATATACCTGGTGTGGTTCTCCTTTCATTTGGTCATTCACGAGATTATAGACTGGTAAAACAAGCTGCTTAGCATACCTTCAAGACTTAGCCTGAAGGCTGCTCTCCACAGCTACCACTAGGATAGCTTTCTATATAGGTTGTCTTTAAACCTACCATCAATAAGGGCTGTTCGGACTGGTGCAAGGTGCCCACTAGGACAGTGGACAGCATATGCCTGGCCAACTTGTCACAGGCCCCTTTCTCTTCCTTATGCAGAGCAGACTGTGGTAAGAGTGATATCCATGTTGGGCTGTGGATGTCACCTGGGAGAGGTGAACATTAGCGTTATCGGGCAGAAACCTGCTCCACATACATTTTTTGGCGCTGTGGACTGTCTGCTTGATGCTGAATGCCTTCCTGCCTCCCTTCAAGGGAAGGCCATTGCAGGTTCTCATGGACAACACTAGCACTGCGTGGGGTTGCTAAAAACAGGGCAGAGTTGGGTTCTGGGTCCTGGGTCTTTTTCCCAGACACTTTCCTTAGTGTGAGTGACCTTGCAAAATGTTAAAATGCAAGGCAGACAAGCTCAGCCGCTAATGCCTGGCAGATCACTAATAGCTGTTGCCTCCTGAGGTGGTGCAAGACATCTGACAGTCAGTTGAACCCTGGCTGAATCTTTTTCCGCACCATCGTGCTCGCAGCGTCAAGACGTCTGTGCATTGGAGTTCTCAAGAATGCGCTCTAGGAGACACATTCAGACTATAGTGGAGTACAAGAATCCTGTGGTTCGCTCCACCGCCGCCTGTTAGCTCAGAGTTCTAAAGATCAAGAACGACTGGATGCAAGTCATACATGTGCCACTGGTTTGGGTCAGTAGAGTGAGGTAGCTGGAACTTGGAAGCTTGGCCATTTGTCCTCCGATCAGTGTGCTGCTTCGCGGGGAGCTTTATACATTAACATGACTGAGTTCTGCACCGGAACCTTCACAGTCCACACCTCCACCATGCCTTGAGATGTGGAAGTGGCAGTTGACTGGGTGCATTCAGCCACCTGAGGTGGTGGTTGTCATCCTTCTACAAAGTACATCTGTGCTGGGCGGTGGGACAGATTTGTGGCCTGGTATTTAGTTCACAAAACTGCCCCCTTACATGCAAAACTGTTAAATGTATTTGTTTTTGTCCTTGACCTAACAAGGTCTTACAGTGGGAACTCACAGAAATGATTTGTCAGACGTTTTGGCATTTTTTAAATTTGTCTCACCACCCGTCCTTGTTTAACTCATGTTGTGATGCAGTTTATTCAAGGTTTCAGGCACGTTCCCTCCCAACCCATTTGTGATGCTTCAGTGGTATCTTAATTTGGTTGTGACTTTCCCTCTCTTAGTTGCATCGTCTCACTCTCAAAACATTCTTTTTAATTGTGCTTGCTTAAGCTTTCCCTGCAACTGAGCTCCCGGCTCTATCCTTGCAGCCACCCTATGCCACCTTTTTCCGAAACAAGCTGGTGTTCAGGACCTAGATGCCAACTGAAAGTCGTGATTCAGTTTTGTTTTAGACAAACCATCACTCTCCCAACATTCTTTGCTCTTCCTTACCCATCAAAGCGGTGAGCCTCCATCGGCTGGATCGCAAGAGAGTTTAAGCTTTTTTTATCTATCAAACCAAAGACCATTGGGTGGACAATCCTCTCTTTGTGGGATTCTGCATGTCATAGATAAGCAGTGCTGTGCAGAATAGTCCTCTGTATCAAGACATGCAATGCTCTGGCCAAAGAAAGAGCCTCTGAAAAGACCAGGAACCGATGTCCATCACTGCGTTGGCATGGAGGCTTGCCTGTTCTCATCATCCATTGATGTGTGCTTTAATGCATAAGTTCACTAATTCCTTGACGGCCAGAAATGACGGGAAGGGCATGTTTGGTCCTGCAGGACCTTTTGGTCGGGGTCCACTTCACAGGCCCTCCTCCTTGGAGGTACTGCTTTGGTATCTATTCTACAGATAAGGAATCTGTGGTTTGGAATATTTTTCAGATGAACAATTGAGTAATGCCTTTTACTCCAGTATTGGAACTTTCATGGATTTCCATGCTTGTATCATTCCCTGTCGTCGGAATAGGAGTCCCCGGTATACATAAAATAGCAATAGAAACCATCACCAAAACAGAACCTAGGCCTAGGCCCATTCTTGTTTTGCAGCCTATCCACCTCTTTTTGTAAAAGAGACCAAAAAAATGAACAACTAATCAGATTAGCCTCACCCCATAGAACCCTCCCAAGAGAAGCTCAGAACCTCAGATTTTGTTGTGTAATGGTCTCTACTGAGCTCTGCTCAGTTTTTTCCTGTCAACTTTAATTCTACAGTTTTTTCACCTGTTTTTCTTCAACAACTGCTTCAGGATGTCTGATAAGGAGAAGGCCCCCATTAAGCCTGTGCTCCTTGTGCTAAGAAGAGGTTATATGTGTAGGACAAGCACAGGGATTGTATTTACTGTCTGTACCCAGACCATAAGGCAGCAGACTGTAAAATATGCCACACTTTTTCTACAAAGACTCTGCGAGACCGTGAGCGGTATCTTTTGACCTGGCTCCAGAAGCTAAAGTCAAGGAAGGAACCAGTCTCCAGTGATGAGGCATCCTCCAGAAGGACTATAAAAAGGTTTAGAGCTTCCCCTTCACCTTCTGAAGAACATCCTGGTAAGGACTTAAAAAAAACCTTTCATAAGTGTGAACGGCGAAGTCCTGGCTAATCTCCTCACCGAGGTGTAAAGGAGAGGGAAGGATTGTCAAAAGGAATAGTATCTGAGAGGAAATCCAACTCTCTTCCTCCAGCTTCTCCTCCAGCGGCTCTAAAGACTTTAAAGAAGACCACCTCACTCTCTTCGGATGTAAAATGTGTGAAGAAAGTTCACTCGTCCACGACGCTGTCAACAACTCCAACAAAATCATAAAAGGTACAGTCTTCTCCTTAATCTCTAGCTCAGTCGATGGGGATTTCATAGTCTCCGGCACGGTTTGAGTTCTGCGTCGATGACTTTGACACCAGTGGTGCCTGTGTCAGCGTAGATGGGGTTGACGACGAGGGTGATGACTGCTACCAAGTCGACAACGGCTGAGGTGTCGACTATCTCTGACTGCTGCATCGACAATGTCCATTTCATTGTCGACGATTCAATCTTCGTCGTTGACGACCTCCTCGACGGTGAAAAAAATGACGATTTCTCTCAAAAAGCTTGAAATTACACCTAATATTACATTCCCCAGGAGGGTGACTACTCTACCTCCGGGACTCCTCCTGGAAGAAGAGGGATCTGAAGAAGATAAAGGCGAATAGCCCTTCTCAATTACACGTCAAGAGTCAGGACACAGACTCTGAGGGAGATTATTTGTTGGAACAGCACTATGATCCTTCCTCAGATTAGCAAGAGGACTACCAACAGGAGATGGTCTCCATGCCTTCCTCCTTACTAGCGGACTTGCAATCTGTGCTTGTGGACTGTAGAAGGAGATTTGCGGGCGCAACCTCCAGTTCCAGTTGTGGTACCAGGTACTGCTGTTCCTCCAGCTCAGCCTGCTACCCTCCAATTGCCAATGCCTCAACCAATGCTTATGGCTCAGGACGCACCACCTGTTGTGTCTCTCGTTCACAGTGACACCTCTGATGAGGACCAGGGCACTGGCACAATACCAGATCCAGACACAAAGTGGGATGACTGTCATTCCTGATCTGGCTTCTACTGCACCAGCACCTGTTGATTCCCCCCTGCAGACATAAGGGGTTTCCATAATTTGATGGAGAGGGCTACAAAGAAGTTTGAGCTGCCTATGTACACAGTGCAGTCGGAATGCTTCCCTGATGACTTCAAAGCGCCTTACAGGAAGGAGGTTCGCTCTATCCCTATTGTTGATCACGTCTGGGATGAGGGGGTGAAGGTGATCCTGCTACGTTGATTCCAGTTTTGCCTCGCATTGAGAAGAAATCTAAGGCTCCTTGACGATAGTCCGGCCTGCTTGGTAAGTAGGTCTAAACTGGACTCAGCCATTTCTCAGGCTGCCCAGAGAAAGTCGAGAAATCCTTCAGCTCCCCTCTCGACACCTCCAGATAAAGAGGGCAGGCACCTGGATTACGCAGGCAAGAGGTTTTCGTCCATGTCCTGTCTGTTGGTCAGTGCTGCTGGCGCCTTAGCGATACTTGGTCGCTATGATCGCCATATGTGGTGCGATCTCTCCCCATATCTGGACCAATTACCTGAAAATGCGAAAAAAGAAGCTAAGAAGATTCTTTAGGAAGGAGAAGTAACGTCGGCTGAAGTGATTGACTGTGCAATGGACATTGCAATGACTGTGTTCTGCTCCCTTGCGGGCGCTGCTGTCCTTCGCTGTCCAGGCTGGCTGCTGGCTACATGTTTCCGTCCTGAGGTCCAGAACAAGGTCTTGGATCTTCACTTTGGGGAAGCGCTCTTTGGGAAACCTATTGATGATACGCTCCAAGACATCAAAAAAGACACAAGACTGCAAAATCCTTTGGGACTCTGCAATACTGCAAGGTCCCCTTCCTTGGAGCCAGAGGGAGAGGTAATGCCACATATTGAGGAGGGTACAAGCAACAACCGTATTCCTCATATGGATCTAATTCGCAATTTTACCGGCCGAGTTCTAACCTGCGGCAAAATCAATCCTCTTCTTTCTCTAGATCGTCAAACAGGAAGACAAGGACGCCTGGGGAGAGATTTCTCAAAGCGTCTGTAGCGGCTTGCTGGCTCTTACTACTGTCCCTTCTCCTCCTGTAACATCAGTGGGAGGCAGAATGTCTCATTACCTCCACAACTGGCAATGAATAACATCAGAACGTTGGGTGCTGAAGATCATTCAATGCGGCCATACTCTGGAGTTTGTATAAGCACCACCTTCCAAGCCCCCTCGCGCCACTGTGTCAAAACATCTGTCTTCTACGATTCGAAGTCCATCAAATGCTCCTCAAAAGAGAGATAGAACCGGTCCCTATCTCGCAGCGGGGAAAGGGTTTCTAATCCTGGTTCTTCCTTGTCTGGAAGACATTAGAAAAGTGGCGCCCTATTCTAGATCTGAGGGAGCTCAACACCTATCAAGTCAAGCAATCATTTTGGATGGTTTCTCTGCAGGACATCCTTCGTCTTCTCAAATCAGGGGATTATATGGCCACATTGGATGTAGAAGATGCTTATTTTCACGTACCCATACATCCAGCCCACTGAAGATTTCTTCGCTTCACAGTAGCCAAGAGCCACTTTCAGTTCAAGGTCCTACCTTTTGGACTCCGATCTGCTCCGCGGATCTTTACAAAGGTGTTCGCTCCAGTAGACGCTTTTCTTCGTAATCAACAGAGTCCGGTCTTCCCTTACCTGGATGACTGGTTACTGAAGGCTCCGACCAAGCATGCAGCAAAAGTCATAGCATGCACACGCCTGTTTGACAATCTCGGACTAACTCTCAACACAGAAAAGTCATCTCTCTATCCATCCAGACTAGCCATTCTGGAAACGTCCATCAGCAAACCTTTTCCGACCCTGAAGAGTCAAGAAAAGCTGATTACCATGGCCAGTCTGCTGTTAAAAAGAGTCACTTTCAGTTCGCCTCTACAAGTCCCTCCTAGAGCCCATTTCTTCCTGCATCCCTCTGATGTCTCACTGCAGGTTGCATATGCGTCCTTTCCAGGAGGAGTTTGACTTGCAGTGGCGCCAAGTCGACGGATCCTTCTATGACAAGGTCTCAGTTACCGTAGCCATGAGGGACGCCCCATATTGGACGAGCGAGGAAAACATTTCTCAGGGTATTTACCTTCAGCTCGCCCCTGCTCCAATGATACGAACATCACACGCCTAGCTGGAGGACTGGGGAGCAGTCTTGCAAGACCTTCATGTAAGCGGCCGTTGGCTACCCCAACATCATCTTCTACATATCAGTCTGCTGGAGCTCAGAGCAATTCGCCTGGCCTTGCAGGCTTTTCTTCCGTGAATACAGCAGTCTGCAGTTCTGATACGTACAGACAATACCACAGCCATGCATTATATAAACAAGGAAGGCAGCACCAGATCTCGACTTGTCTCAAGAAGCCCAGACAATCTGGGAATGGGCAATCCAGCAGGGGGTATCACTGAAGGCGGAGCACCTTCCAGGCGTTCTCAACAAGGCAGCGGACCCGCTAAGCACTCTTCCGAAGGTCTTTCGCAGATGGGGCAGGCCTTCCATAGATCTCTTTGCTACGCCGGAGCACAAGAAATGCTGATTTTACGCAAGCAGGCTACACCATCAGGGATCGTTGTGGAATGCGCTTTCGATGGCCTGGTCAGGCGCATTTGTTTATGCTTTCCCCCCGTTCCTCTGATCCCCAGGTTTCTCGGGAAGCTCAAAGCGGGACCTTGCAGGATTAATGATAGCTCATGCGTGGCCCGACAGTTTTGGTTAACAGAACTGCACCTTCTCTCCCTAGACCTTCCACTTCCGTTGCAGCCGATTCCTTCGCTGCTGACTATGTCCCAGGGCCAAGTCTGGCATCCAGATCCCCAATCTCTGCAGCTCTCGGCATTGCTCCTGAGCAGCAAGAATTTCTTGGTTTGACCCTCTCAACACAATGTAGAGAGGTGCTCTCTCAGGCACGATCCTCAAGTACCAACAAAACATACAAGTTGAAGTGGAAGCGTTTCTGCATTTAGTACCAGCAAAAGGGTGCCCATTCTTTTAATTCTGAACCGCATGAAGTTCTTCAATACATTCTTTCATTGGCAAAATCGGGACTGGCTCACTCTTCCATTATGGTGCATCTTTCAGCCATCTCTTGCTTCTGACACACATCTTCGGGTGCTTCCCTCTCATCGGAATGGATAGTTAAACAGTTTCTTAAGGGCCTTTTCAGAGTTTGCTCTGCAGTCCAGCCTCCTCCTCCTCTTTGGCATCTTAACTTGGTTCTTCCCCAACTCATGAAGCCTCCTTTTAAACCCATTCACCGGGCAGAGTTGAAATTCCTCTCCTGGAAGGTAACTCTTTTGCTAGCCTTCACTTCGGCTAGACGTTTGGGTGAATTGCAGGCTCACACCATTCTGGAACCTTTTCTCCAGTTCAAAAAGGGTACAGTGATATTGCGTACCAACCCAAAGTTCATACTGAAAGTACCTTCAGACTTTCATTTGAATGAGCCGGTTATACTTAACTTTTTTACCTATACCGGCTACTCCGGCAGAAAAAGCACTTCACTCTCTGGACATTCGGAGGTGCTTAAAATTCTATTTCTAACGTACTAAGGACTTCATTTATATTTTCTAAAGTTTCTAGGTATGTTATTGACCATTGAAGTTGTCATTATGGTGAATATGCTATTGCTTTGTTCTTGGTTTTATAATGGTCATGGTTCAAAAAATGTGCTGATAACTGCTAGCTACTCTGATACAAGCATGGGAATCTATGAAAGTTCCAATACTGGAGTAAGAAAACAAGTTACTTACCTGTAAATTTGGTGCTCCAGTATTGGAAACTTTCATAGATTCCCATGCGACCTTCCCTCCTCCCCGGGAAAGCTCAGCCTCTAGCTTCTTTAGTGGTGTGGTTACAAAATGACTAAGATTTTTTTTTTTTTTTTTTTTTTGTTATAGTGGCCACTATACAAGAAGAAGGGAGGCTTAAATATATTGAGTATCCGTTCTGAGAGGAGTTTTTTCTCTGTTTTTAAAGAGTTTTTCTGTTTCGCCACACTTGCCCCGCAGTGACTCTGACCTGCGCAACGCTACGAGAGAGGAAGATTCTGCCACATCACCGGGTCCCTGTGCTGTTGAGACCTCCCACCGCCCCCCTCCCGCCGTCCTGCTGTCTGCTTCCACCTGACAGCGGGGCCGCCGAGTGGAGCGAGGCGAGGGGCTGCCTACAACTCCCAGCAGCCCTCGAGGTCTCCAGACACACCCCCTTCACGACGCGCCAGGAGGCGCATAAAGGGCGTCCCCGTTACAGGAGGCAGTGTAACGCTGTTTCGCCACACTTGCCCCGCAGTGACTCTGACCTGCGCAACGCTACGAGAGAGGAAGATTCTGCCACATCACCGGGTCCCTGTGCTGTTGAGACCTCCCACCGCCCCCCTCCCGCCGTCCTGCTGTCTGCTTCCACCTGACAGCGGGGCCGCCGAGTGGAGCGAGGCGAGGGGCTGCCTACAACTCCCAGCAGCCCTCGAGGTCTCCAGACACACCCCCTTCACGACGCGCCAGGAGGCGCATAAAGGGCGTCCCCGTTACAGGAGGCAGTGTAACGCTGTTTCGCCACACTTGCCCCGCAGTGACTGACCTGCGCAACGCTACGAGAGAGGAAGATTCTGCCACATCACCGGGTCCCTGTGCTGTTGAGACCTCCCACCGCCCCCCTCCCGCCGTCCTGCTGTCTGCTTCCACCTGACAGCGGGGCCGCCGAGTGGAGCGAGGCGAGGGGCTGCCTACAACTCCCGGCAGCCCTCGAGGTCTCCAGACACACCCCCTTCACGACGCGCCAGGAGGCGCATAAAGGGCGTCCCCGTTACAGGAGGTAGTGTAACGCTGTTTCGCCACACTTGCCCCGCAGTGACTCTGACCTGCGCAACGCTACGAGAGAGGAAGATTCTGCCACATCACCGGGTCCCTGTGCTGTTGAGACCTCCCACCGCCCCCCTCCCGCCGTCCTGCTGTCTGCTTCCACCTGACAGCGGGGCCGCCGAGTGGAGCGAGGCGAGGGGCTGCCTACAACTCCCGGCAGCCCTCGAGGTCTCCAGACACACCCCCTTCACGACGCGCCAGGAGGCGCATAAAGGGTGTCACCGTTCCCTCTCGCGGGACGCGAGCGGGAAGACCGGAGGAGACTGGGCTGGGCCCACCCCCCTAAGATCCTCTATAAAACAAGAACCGGTTCAGTAAGTAAATCTGTGTTCACAAAGTCATCTAAGTGTTGACTAGAAATCAAACTTCACTACTGTAATCTCTGTCCATCAGCATACAAATGTCTACCAGAGGTTCTAGGAGTAAAACCCTGAAAAACATGACATCTACTGTTGGTCCTATTGATCTTTTTATAACTAAAGTGAATAAAACCATCGACCAAACGGTAATGCTGATTGACCGACGAGTATCCTATGAACTAGATCAAGCTAGACGCTCGTCAATGGGAATGCTAGCACAAGCACAAACTCCAAATGTCCCATTGCAAAAATCTATAAATCTGGAAACAAACGCGGACATTCACGTAATCCCAAACATCGTTGATCTTTCCGTATCATTACAATTTTCAGATTCACAACTGAGTCAAGGTCTTGAACAGACCCCTGACATTTTTGCTAGCCCGCAGCGAAAATCTATCGAACCCACACAAAGTGAATCGAGAGGGATTAGGGAAGGAGCAATTTCCAAAGTGCAACATCATAAAGAAAAACACCATAAAAAATCAATAAATAAAGACACTGCAAACTTAAACTCAGATTCACATACTAAAATGTGTGACTCAAACAACGCTTTAAATTCAAACAATGACAAAACTGCTTTCTCGTCGGAATCCAATAGTAACATCAATTCCGATGTATTACTAGTTGAAGCTCACAACGACAGATCCAATTCCAAGCAAACTCACAAGAAGCCGGCGGCTTGTACTATAACAAAAAATGTGATTAACACCAAAACACAAGCTTCTCTACTAAAAGAAATCTCTGAAATAGTCAAACATCAGCTCCAACCGCTTCAAAAAAGTATACAAATCATAGAAAAGCAATTAGCAATATTGGTTGCTATCTCAAAAACAACTTCTAATCCGAGAAATAAAGAACATCTAAACTTGCCTGGACTTAAGGTCTCATCAAGTATTGTAAAACCCACAGATAAACCAAAACAACCAGTTAGTAGTATGGCTACTACAAATAATACAAATGCAAATCCAGTAGAGATAACAAAAAAAACTACTATTAATCAGATATCTTCACCAAAGAACAAGATTTCTCAAGGAACTTCTAAAACAGTTATAAGCACACAAAACAAATCACCAGGAAAACTCCCTAGTGCAGATGGCACGGACAAAAGAGCTCCCCCAGCAAAAACTCCTTCTACAGTTCCTACATCAAATACCCTTGGTTATGATCAGACACAGAGACAATTTAATAAATCAGAAAGGTCAAATAAAAAACGGTCAAAATTGGTAAACCTTCCACCGGAAGCAGCACCCTTTGTTGTCATCTTAACAGGTGTTCCGGAATTGAGTAACGACACAGAAGAACCAACCTGGTCATTATTAAATAAAACTCGATATTGGTTAAATATAAACAGACCAAACCATCCAAATAATATTACCAGAATCTCCACTGCAAAAAGGGTTTCATGGATAGGTCACCAACCAAAAACAATATCTGGAGACTGCATAATTGTCAATCTCGAAAATCCCCGTGCTGTGGAATACATATGCTCCTGGGACTCATTAGGTAATACAGGAGGAATAAAGGTCAAACGTCTATCTTTCTTTTACCCCCAACAAAATCGCCCCCCTGATGACTTCAACTGCCCCCCAGAATGGTCCTGGAACCATCATGATCACGAACAGAGAAACTGGAACCAGGGACATTGGGGTCAAGGAAACAATCAGAGAAACTGGAATCAGGGAGATTGGGATCAAGGAAATAATCACTCGAGCTGGCACCAGGGAGATTGGGGTCACGACTACAACGACCGGGGTGATTGGAACAACTATGGTAGGAGGCCACGACAACCACCCCATAGAGATACATGGGCTGGAATACCAACATCAAACAGTTATAGCTGCCTGGATATGGTCGACTGACCATCATCAGAGCCCTGTATTATGACGAACTCACATAATAATAGAACATGCTTTGAAAGACCAGCTAAACATCTTGTGACCACGATCTCAAACAATATCCAAGGTACACCAAAAGCAAGACAACTGGAATTAAAAGTAATGACAAAATCCCAACCCATGGTAAAACAGGCTGAAGTACCTCAGAGTATAACTAATGTCAGCAATAGAACAACAACTACGCTACAAATCTCCCCAAGGTCACCTGCTATTTCTAGTAAATACCATGACAGGAACCTGTTATCCTGGAATGTGGCGGGACTAGCAACCAAACACATGGAAGGCAGTTTTTTAGACTTGGTTCACTCAAGCGATATAGTCTGTCTACAAGAGACATGGCTAAATAACCCAATCCATCTTGTGGGATATAGAACATACTTCTCCCAGGCTACAAAATCAACATCAGGGAGAAGTAAAGGAGGTTTAACAACATATATCTCCAATCTTTGGCCATGTCGTGAAGTAACTCCTGTTACACTCCACCAGAATTACCAGATTATTAGCATTAAAGGATCTAATCAAGAGGTTTATATTCTGATAAACTTCTATAACAACATGACTATAATCGAGCAGTCCAAAGCTTTAAAAGAAATTATAGAGGAGATTAATGAATTAAAGATAAAATATGCCAGAACTCCACATACAATAATTTGGGGAGGCGATTTCAATCTTCACTTATGTAAAAATAGTGACGCCCACATTTGCGGGATTACAGACGAATATGAAAACCCGACACCTCACTTCTCTCACACCCCCGAAGGCACCAATATGCAGGCCACAATGGCTGAACTAGACATAGGGTTTGCAAATATGTTAAAAACGCCCATTTCTCGGTTTTCTCCTACCTTTCATGGCAGAGGCTTTGAATCGGTAATTGACTATATTCTGATATCTAGCAGTAAAGCTAATCGCATAAAATCATTTGAAGTGGAGAGTAATGCACTTAGCGACCATTTTCCACTCAGAATAATATTTCAAGAACTAGATTCTCAAAAGAACTCAGGAAAGACTCAGCCCGGCTTGCTACACCAAGAAGTACTAACACTGAACAGAAAAAACGGGTATACCCTCAGATGGGGCAATTTAGATCAAGAACTTACTAAGGTGAAAATAATTAAAACATGTAAGAATGAAATTGACAAATGTCTAGATCCTTCCTCAAACTCAGCAGAGATCATGAGTAGCTACTATGCAATAGCAAACACAATAAGTCAAGAATTAACCAGACCCATCAAAAAAAATAATACTTCGAAAAATGGGTGGTTTAACACAAAATGCACAAAAGCATACTCAAATTTAAAGAAAGCCTTAACAAAACAACCAAGAAACAGAGCAGAGGTAACCGAATTAAGGAAAACTTACGCACAGGCAATTAAACAAAGGAAAAAGGAGTTACAAGTAAACCTCTGGAAACAACTCCTAAAAAGCAGTACCCTAAAAGACAGCACATCCTTCTGGGAAACAGTTAAAACTCCTTTTTTAACTGATAATAATGCTGGCCCCTCTTTGGATGTTGCTATAACTGCAGAAGACTGGGTACAGCACTTCTCAGGGGTATTTGGGGAGATTGGGCCCGAAGACTTAACTTCTCAAGATCCTCTCCCGTTGGTGCAATACCCGATAGAGATACAATTCACACTCAAAGAAACAACTAATGCTATAAAATCTGCAAAAAATGGCAAAGCACCGGGACCAGACTCTATTCCTATGGACCTCTACAAAATTCTACCTGAACTATGGGCTCCCCTTCTGACTAAAGTGTTAAACGCAGCAAAAGACACTGGCCTTCCTGACTCTTGGTCAACCTCGATCCTGGTCCCCATTTTTAAAAAAGGCAACAGAGACAGTCCAACCTGCTACCGCCCCATATCCCTCTTGGATTCAACTGGAAAGATGCTAGGGCGTATACTTCTAAATCGACTTCAGGAGTGGTCAAAAGAGCAAGGGGTACTCTCAGACCTCCAATACGGCTTCAGAGCCGGGCTAAGCACCGTGGATCAAGTCCTAAATTTAACATTACTTGTAGGAAAATATGTAACAGCGAAGAAATCGTGCCTACACATGGTGTATGTCGATCTTACAGCAGCCTTCGACTGTGTGGGACACTCGAAGCTCTGGACAATAATGCTACAAATGGGGATAGAACCACCTATAGTAGACATCCTCCGTGAGCTATACTCTGGCGCTACGGGAAAGGTCAGATATGGAATAGCAGGACAACTAACTAACAGCTTTCCAATTCAGAAAGGGGTCAGACAAGGGTGCGTGCTGGCCCCTTTCCTATTTACACTTTATACGAATGGTTTAGAGGCTGCACTGCTTAAGGGCGTTAAAGATCTGCCGGAAGCCGGTCGTCGACAGATTCCAGCGTTACTATACGCCGACGACGCGGTAATACTGGCAAGAACACCTGTCCAGCTTCAGAGGGCCCTAAATAATTACTGTACCTTTATGACCAGTCTCGATCTAAAAGTGAACATAAGGAAAACTTATGTAATGCACATCGGCAACAGAGGGAACAAAGAGAAAAAAATCTTTGTGGACAACCTGCCTCTTGAAAGAACTAACATCTATCCTTATCTTGGTATAACTATTGATGAGGCGTTTAATTGGAGAGAGGCAATTAACTCCAGAAAGTTAGCCCTCATAAGAACAGTCGGCGCTTTAAAAGCATTTTCACTTCGTTTGGGAAAAAGACCACCCAACGAAATGATTAAGATATACAATGCAAAATCTATCAGCACAGCCACTTTTGGAGCAGGAGTCTGGGGTACAACTAATGTAGAGCAACTCCAAAAAATCGAAAACTCCTTCCTAAAGTTATTATTGGCTGTTCCCAAAAGCACCACCACATTTGGTTGTCACCTTGAACTCGGAGTACACTATATATCGGACATCATTAAGATTCAGCCTATCATGCTGTGGCGTAGAATTTGGGCCAGAGAAGAATGCCACCTTACAAGAACAATAATAGAGGACTGCATGAAACTAGACCATATGAATAAGATAAAATGGTTGGCATATGTAAAATCTTTTTTCACTGACATCGGCCGTCCGAGCTTCTTTGAAGACCCACCATCTGTAACAGACATTTCAAAAAAAGATCTAAAAACACTTTGTCTGTCACATTTATCTGAACTCCGAATGCTGTGTGAAATAGGTAAACCCTCAGTACAACAATGCTTAATGATACAGCTGGTCCCAACTATCCAACCTTATTTACAGTACCATTTGTCGCAATATGAAAAGTTACTCCTCACTCGTTTCAGGCTTAACATATATCATTTTTTGGTTCTATTTCCCATTCAGAATGTATGGACTCATAACACTGCAGTGTGTCCGTGTGACTCTATGTCCCCACAGTCTACAATACATGTCACATTTTTTTGTAAATTTTATATGGAACTACGCAGGAGGTGGATATTACCACTACTAAAAGTTATGAACATCCGTAGATGTCGCCCTGCCTATTTAGCCCTGCAACTCCTGGAAAATTCTTTGATGACAAAATCTGTGGCACAATATCTAAAATTATGCATTAGGCACCGTACGAACCTGTAATGATGTGTAATAGTTTTAATAATTTTTCTACAATGAATGAATGATTTTTAATATTTATTGTGTTTTTATGTACTTTTATGGTTTTCATATATGGAACCCGAATAAAGATATTTTGATTTGATTTGATTTGACTACGAAAATCTGAGGTTCTGAGCTACTCTCAGGAGGGTTCTATGGGGTGAGGCTAATCTGATTGGCTGTTAATTTTTTTTCCGGGCCCTTTTACAAAAAGAGGTGGATAGGGTGCAAAACAAAAATGGGCCTAGGTTCTGTTTTGGTGATGGTTTCTATTGCTATTTTATGTATACCAGGGACTCCCATTCCGACGACGGGTAATGATACAAGCCTGGGAATCTATGAAAGTTTCCAATACTGGAGAACCAAAGTTACAGGTAAGTAACTTGTTTTCTTCTGGTAGATACTCTAACCACAGATTCCTCAACTTTAGAATATTCCCCAGGGCCAGACTGGATCCGGACGTTTTCACTACAGTTCCCCTGAACACTTCTAGGTGGTACTGTGCAGCCCTCCACTTGCTTCGTTCCGCCCAGAAGTGACAGAGGCGAGCTACATGTAATGGCCACCCTGGAACATCAGTGGCGTTTCTTTCCTGCCTCAGTGCCCTCCAATACAGAGCATAAACATTTGGAGATTCTTGCGTGCAGATCTCGAATTTGGGATCTTTTTAGATGGTAAAACGAGACCACTCCACAGAACGGGGACTGCATTGAGGAATCTGTGGTTAAATTGAGTATCCACCAGAACGAGCGTTACAGAAGGGAAATAGCTTGTTTATTTCTGCCTAGTTCTGTTTTATTAAAATAAATGGCAACCTAAAAACAAATATGTAAGTTTGCCTATAAAAAATTGTTACAAATTACTGTTGCTTTACCAAAAAAGAACAATTTGTTTCTGCTCTGATAGATGCAAACATTTACTAGAACGAAAATGTCTAATTTGGTTTCAATTTTTTCTGTTTTTTAGCTTGTAATGACCAGCCTGCAGTCTATTCTGGAAAATGTTGATACACCTGAATTACTTTGTAAATGTGTAAAGTGCATCTTGCTAGTGTCCCGCTGCTACCCACATATTTTCAGCACAAATTTCAGGGTAAGTGTGTCTGATGTAATCAGGGTACATTGTTTTGCGGAATTTATTTTGAATTGATAGTTTTCATTTCTTGTTCATTCTCGTTTTCAAGGACACAGTTGATATCCTGGTTGGATGGCACATTGACCACACTCAGAAGGCATCTCTTACACAGCAAGTGTCTGGTAAGACTTGTACCATCATGGATACTGTACATATTGAAGGCCTATACTTAGCTACACATTAAGAACATAATATAAGAAACTTTAAAAAAATTTAAGATTTCTTTGGATTTCTGACTGTTGCTGCTATCATCAATCTGATAAGTTGAGCTCTTAGTTGGGTGCATAAAACACTGTTTAGAAATGTGTGTCCAGCTACTTAAGTGAAGGCTTGACTAGCAGCAGGGAGGTCTATGCTGAAAGCTAACATATGGTTCAGGCCTAGGAAGCAGTATGTTTGCTGCTGTCGCTGTGCAAAAATGGAGTAAAAGTTACTTAACTTTTTTCGCTAAACAAAACTCTGCAAGCTATAAGGTTTGTTGCAGTGGAGATGCTTCGTGGAGGGAAAGCAGGGAGTGGTAATGGCAACCATATGTTTCAGAAGTTATTTTACTCTATTTACTTGAATGAGAAGTTTGGTGTTTGAACCTCTCCAAGAAGATACATATCTGATTTTTACTAGGAGAGAGAATTTCCAGCAACTGCTTCTTTAAGAATAAAACTGAATTCTAGTCACAGTGCCTAAAAAATCTTTGTGCTGGGACACACTTCGAAACTGCCACAACAGATTGAAATTAAACTCTGCTTTCTTTTCTATGTGTTTGTGTTGCATGCAGGATGGTTGCAGAGTTTGGAGCCTTTTTGGGTAGCAGATCTTACTTTCTCCACTACACTACTGGGGCAGTTCCTTGAAGACATGGAGGCCTATGCAGAGGTAAAAAAAGAAAAAATAGAAAACATTTCATGTATGTTCATCTCATTTAAAGCCATCCACACAATGTCAAATAATGCATGTCTTGTTTCTTGCTTCATTTCACAAATACTATGACTTTGCAATACCTATTATTTTTTCATTGCATCATTGTAACTCAACCACTTTGATTTATTTTCTGCAGGACCTCAGTCATGTAGCTTCTGGAGAATCAGTTGATGAAGATATTCCTCCGCCATCGGTGTCATTACCAAAGCTTGCAGCTCTTCTTCGAGTGTTCAGTACAGTTGTAAGGAGCATTGGGGAGCGTTTCAGTCCGATCAGAGGACCTCCCATTACTGAAGCTTATGTAACTGACGTAAGGCTCTATTTGTGTCTTGAAATACAGTTGCTTTCTTGGTTGTTGGTCTAAAGTGAACATTATTTCTGTGCATTTTTTAGCATGCATTTTTTAGTTGCTTTGTGGTCATTCAAACGGGCACTATGCTTGACATCAGAGGGGAGTAGATTGTTATAGATGGACTCTAATATTTTAATATAAATAGTTACTATTAAAGTACTTTGTGCAATCATTCATGGCTGTGGAGCATTAAATGTATTTTTTCTCAACAGGTTCTTTACAGAGTGATGCGATGTGTGACAACAGCAAACCAAGTATTTTTTTCTGAGATTGTACTTACAGCAGCTAACGAGTGTGTTGGCGTTTTGCTTGGCAGTTTAGACCCAAGTATGTCCATACGCTGTGAAATGGTCATCACTTATGGGTTGGATCAGTTGGAGAGTTGCCAAACCTGTGGAACAGATTATATCATCTCAGTCTTGCACTTACTTACCTTGGTATGTCTATATTCTGCATTTAAGTTGCACATGACTGTACTTGAGTGTACATTTTATTTTTGTGTGATTTGCAGAAACTGTAAATGTTGTTTCATCCATATATATTTTTTTAATTCAATAGTCATCGCGTTTGCCTGCTTTTATGTTGGTCTCAATACTCCCACAGACCGTTAATTCCATTTCTTTTTAGAAGAAAATTATTTTGTTATTTTTATCCTCAGATTGTGGAACAGATCAATACCAAATTGCCATCAACATTTGTAGAGAAGCTCTTTATACCAGACTCCAAATTACTTGAACTACGATATCATAAGGAAAAAGAGGTAAAATAAAGTCCATGTATTTGACAGTGTTTTGTATTCATGTTAAATTATATGGAATAACTAAAGAGACTTATACAAAAGTGATTTTTGATGACACTCATTTACTTGCCTGGTCATTCTCTGGCCATGCTCACCAATGTGAATTTAGGCTGCCTGTCATTTGCTTTAAGTGTTATGTAATATGTCTGTTTTATTAATATATTTCACGTGCTGTGTAATAAAATGTTAGGCTTATGAAATCTGAAAAATCTTTTTGCTTCACGATTCTTTAGAGCATTTCAATCTAAACTGTAGGCAGCTGTTTTTCTTTAGGATCCATTTTCCCCGATCTTTGTTTTTTTGGTTTTTTTTGCTCTGTGCTTTGGGCACACAATACTTGGTTGGAGGAAGGTCACATGCTCACTAAGTTACCACTTGGCCGGGATTTGTTGAAAAATGCTTGGTCAGTTGTTGTTGGTGAAGGATTGCAGGTATAGAATAGTGTAGTTAAGAAATTTTTAACATGTATCTGATAATACTGTAGGTGTATCTCTGTAGTGATACAGTAGAGCTGTAACCAGATTTTAATGGGCACAGACATAGGTTCTTTGAAATCTAGATTGGTTAATTCATGATGAAAGAATTGTTTTTGTGAACAGGTTTTGCCCTGTTTCATAATATATGCTGTTAGTTATATTTAACAGCTAGGCGCATTTCCAACATATGAAAATATCATTGAAAGAAACACATGTTCCATATTCTGCATTTACCTTGACCTCTGTTTGGAATATGGCAAAGTGGTATCCTTTTAACTAATTGTCATAGTCTGAAAATGTTTGTTTCCTAAATGTTTATAGATGTATTCACTTATAAAATAAAGGGGAGTACTTGGTATAAGGGGAAGTTTGAAGAATGGTGAATCTCATAAGCAGTTTGTGACAACTGCACTTATCACTTGTGAAGCCTCAACAGGCATAGTCCTATTCCATTGTGATGCCACCTCCCCCAGACGATTGCCATTTAGCAGTAGTCCAGAAATGGATAAACAAAGTCAACCTTTTTAACTGCAAGTGTTATGAAGTGGGATGGACAAGAATGCTGTGGTAGAAAACACAACTTCCTTCTCATTTAAAAGAAACATGAATCTGCACCTCCTCCTAGGTTAACTACTGAATTAGCATCTCAGGGCCATGGGCCTTAAAGCCCCTGCCACGTTTTAAATGCAAACCCAGGCCTGGGGAACACCACTCCCTGCCTTGGGACCAGTTTGGCACCAGAGGAGGTGGGAAATTAGATATTCAGGGGGCGTGTTTTGCTCGCAGGCTAGTCCGTTCCGAGACATAGAGCGAGCCAAGTCCCTGAAGAGATGGTGGGAGGGAGTGTGTGACACATTGGGTGACTTATACCTGTCAAAATCCTTAACATTCGTGGCTGGATGTGAGACCTTTGTTTTTAGAGGCCAATTCCTGCAGTTCATGAATGTGAGTAATGCGGCTCGAGTGTCCGCCACATTGGAGACACTACTAGTGACTTGCATGGGCCACCACCTGGTCTCTGGACTTTATAAAACACAAAAGGAGGACCGAGCAAAGCCCCTCATGGTGCTCCATTTGAAATGGGAGGAAGACATGGGTGAGTCTGTTCTGTATGAGGAATGGGTGGCCTCTTGTGCACTGGTACAAATGATTTAAATTGTTGGATTTTCACATGCTACTTGGGACTTATCTGACTTCGATTAGGCTGCACAAAATCTTTTCATAGCGTTCTTTACCTATCCGAAATGTAACGCAAACAATGCCACCCTCATGCCCATGTTTTGAGAGAGTGGACCCATGCAAATCTTCTGGGAGGAGATAGCGGAGTTCTTACGCAGAGCGACTAGGATGACTCCTGTTTGACTTGATGTTGTGCCTACTAGGGGTCTTACCAAGGCCCAAGAAGTCCAAAAGGCTGTATAAGTGTGTTATATTAGGGTTGGAGTTTGGGAAGAGAGAGACATTGCTATTCATTGTACCTCAGCGAGAGTGCCTTCACGCGAGGCTCGTCTGAAAGACCTGAAGTAATGGCCACTGCCTGAGGAGAGAAGGTGGTCAGAACTGACAATACAATGGATGAGACAGAGCGATGGGCAGTTATGATCTATAGGCTCACCTCCTCTGAGGCAAGAGTGGTACAAGGGGGGAGACGGAGATTCTGACTTTGTCCATTACAGCGACCATAGATGGCATGGAAGCCAGGCATAGGGTTGGGTTAGTTTGAGCAGGACATGGCCAGTGGTGCCAACTGCAAAGAGGAGGAGTTAATAAATGAGGGCATTGCTCTGTTTCTGTATGTGTACAGTGTAAGGTTGTTGAAAATATCTGTTCTTGTATGTGGTGCTTTCAAATGCCCATCCTCTATGCTAGAATTATATTTCTATTTGCTACAGGAGTTGTGTAATGACAAGGTGGTGTATGCTATTTTTTTAGGAAAGTGGATTTCTGTTGTACCCCCCCCCCCCCGCCCCCCCCCCCCCCCCCCCCCCCCCCCAGTTTTTGCCTGATTCTGATGTATCTTTGACTGAGCGTGCACTGGGTTCCTGCTAACCAGGTTACCAGTGCCTGTGTCCTTTCCCAAACCTGTACCATTGTTTCCTCAATTGCACACATCTGGCTCACATACAAGTTCATTGTCAAGTCAAGTTTAAATTTGTATAGCGCACTACTCACCTAGAGGGTCTCAAGGCGCTTGAGGGAGGGGGGGAACTTTACTTATCGAATATCCAAGTTTTTAGTTGTTTTCTGAAGGAGAGGTGGTTCTGTGTAAGGCGGAGGTGGGTGGGGAGAGAATTCCAGGTCTTGGCCGCTAAGTAGGAGAAGGATCTTCCCCCCATGGTGGATCTTTGGATGCGTGGAATTGCGGCAAGGGCTTGATTTGGACGATCGTAGTTGGTGGGTAGGTTGTAAAAGGACAGGCGCGTGTTGAGGGATTCGGGTCCTAGGTCGTAGAGGGCTTTGTGTGCGTGGGTGAGGAGACGGAACGTTATTCTCTTGTTGACGGGGAGCCAGTGGAGGTCTTTCAGGTGACCGGAAATGTGAGCTTGGCGGGGGATGTCTAGGATGAGTCTGGCTGAGGCGTTTTGGATGCGTTGGAGTTTTTTCTGTAGTTTTGCTGTGCTTCCGGCGTAAAGGGTGTTTCCGTAGTCCAGTGGGCTTGTGACTAGTGCATGGGTGACCGTCTTTCTTGTTTCGGTGGGGATCCAACAGAAGATTTTTTTGAGCATACGTAGGGTGTTTAAGCATGATGATGAGACGGCGTTGACTTGTCTTGTCATCGAGAGGGAGGAGTCCAGGATGAAGCCCAGGTTACGTGCGTGGTCCGTTGGTATGGGTGCGGTTCCCAGGGCTGGTGGCCACCATGAGTCGTCCCAGGAGGAGGGGGATGATCCTAAGATGAGGACTTCCGTTTTGTCCGAGTTCAGTTTTAAACGGCTGTTCTTCATCCACTCGGCTACTTCTTTCATCCCTTTGTTTAGGTTGGTTTTGGCGGTGTTTGGGTCTTTGGTGAGGGAGAGGATCAGCTGGGTGTCGTCTGCGTAGGAGATAATGTTGAGGTTGTGTTGGCGCGCGATGGATGCGAGGGGACTCATGTATACGTTGAAGAGGGTGGGGCTGAGAGATGATCCTTGTTGTACGCCACAGATGACTTCGGTGGCCTCTGATCTGAAAGGGGGGAGGCGGACTCTGAGTTCTTCCGGCGAGAAACTAGATGATCCAGTCCAATGCTTTTCCTTGTATTCCGACATTGCTGAGGCGTTATGACAGACTGTGTCGAAGGCTGCGGAGAGGTCAAGTAGGATGAGGGCAGCTGTTTCTCCGTTGTCCAGTAGAGTGCGAATGTCGTCTGTTGCTGCGATGAGGGCGGTCTCTGTGCTGTGTTTGGCTCGGAAGCCGGACTGTGAAGGGTCGAGGGATTTGTTGGATTCGAGGAAGGCGGCGAGTTGACTGTTGACTGCTTTCTCAATGACTTTGGCAGGGAATGGGAGGAGCGAAATGGGGCAGTAGTTCTTAAGTTCAGTGGGGTCTGCTGTGGGTTTCTTCAGGAGGGCGCTGAGTTCGGCATGCTTCCAGCTTTCCGGGAAGGTAGCAGAGTTGAGGGAGCAGTTGATGACGTCTCGGAGATGGGGTGCGATAATGGAGTCTGCTTTGTTGAAAATGTGGTGGGGACATGGGTCGGTATGTGATCCTGAGTGGATGGTGTTCATCAGGCGGATGGTGTCTTCAGTGGTGATTGGGTTCCAGGCGCAAAGGTTGTTGGAGGGGAGTTTTAGTTCGGAGGTGGGTGGGGTGGACTGGTCTTCAAAGCTGTTATGTATGTCAGCGATTTTGTTGTGGAAGAACGAGGCTAGAGAGTCGCAGAGGTCTTGGGAGGGAGTGATGTCGTTGGTGGCTGCGGTGGGGTTGGTAAACTCTTTGACGATGTTGAATAGTTCCTTGCTGTCGTGGGCGTTGTTGTCGAGTCGATCCTTGAATGCTGATTTCTTGGTGGATCGGATCAGTTGGTGGTGTTTGCGGGTGGCGTTCTTGAAGGTGGCCAGGTTGTCAGTGGTTGGGTTTTCTCGCCAGGCTTTCTCGAGGGTGCGACAGATCTTCTTGGATTTCTTAAGGTCATCATTAAACCAGGGGGCTTTTTTGCTGCCTTGCTTGATTTGAAGGTTTTTCAAGGGTGCTAATTCGTCAGCGCTGTGGGTGATCCATTGTATGAGGTTGGTGGCTGCTTGGTTTGGGTCCGATGATTTTGCAGGAGGGTTTTGGTGAAGCGATGTGAAGAGCTGGTCGGTGGTAATTTTGTTCTATTTTCTCCGGGGAATTGGTTGTGGGTGGTTGTGGGTCGTAGTCTTTTTGTAGCTGAAGTGAACGCAGCTGTGGTCCGTCCAATGGAGAGCTGTGGTGTGATTAAAGAAGATGTGCTTGCTGGAGGTGAAGATTGGGTCGAGCGTGTGCCCGGCATAGTGGGTGGGGGTGTCCACAAGTTGTTTGAGTCCGAGATTGGCGAGGTTGTCCAGAAGGGCGGTGGTGTTGCTGTCGTTGTTCTTTTCCAGGTGGAAGTTGAGGTCTCCCAGTAGAATGTAGTCCTCTGAGGGGAGGGCGTGTGGGTTGATGAAGTCAGTGATGTCTTCGCTGAATTGTGTGCGGGGTCCGGGTGGTCTATAGATGAGGGTGCCGCTGAGTGTGGTCTTGGGGTCGGTGTGAATCTGGAAGTGAAGGCGTTCGGCGGTTGAGAGGTTGTCATCGGAACTGGTCGTGATGCGGATGGTGTTCTTATGGACGATGGCGATGCCTCCTCCTGTTTGTTTGATGCGGTCCTTTCGGATGATCTTGTAGCCGTCCGGGATGGCTATGGCGATGTCTGGCGTTGATAAGGCATTCATCCAGGTTTCTGTAAGAAAGGCGACGTCCGGCGATGTGGTGTCGAGTAGGTTCCAAAGTTCAATGGCGTGTCTGTGGACCGAGCGGGTGTTGAGCAGGATGCACTTCAGGTTGTTAGTGTCGGAGCTCTGTTTGGAGTTTGTAGATTTGGTGTGGGTCCTGATGTAGTCTAACTTGCAGGAGTGGCAGGTGAAGGGTCCATGGGTGTGTCCTGGGGCGGCTTGGTAGCAGTTTGTGAGTCGGCCGGGGTTGACTGCTGAGAGGGTTGCGGCGTCGTACGTTATACGGGTGGAGTGGATTTTGCGGGGACCAGGGGGTCTGGCGCGGTCCAGGCGCGGACGGGCGTAGACGGGCTTACCTTTGGCGTGCCTTCGGTGCGTTCGCTGCGAGCAAATGTCATCGTCATATGTGGATAGTGGAGGGGGGCGGAGCGAGGGAGGAGCAGCACGGAGGCAGGAGCGGGGTGGAGAGACGGGCTATGAGGCACAACAACAAAATGGCAGCAAAAAAAAAAGTGAAACAGGGCGAGACTGGGGCGCAATCTGTGGTGTCTCCACGATATGGGCAGAGGCACAATCGGGCACAAATAACTTAAAAGGCAATGCGAGCGGTGCAATACAATGTAGGTTCACGACACCAGGCAGCCTCAAATGACAGTGCAGGCAATGAGAGCAATGCAAAATCAATACAGTGCTACGAAATCACAAACAACAACAATGAAATAGCACAAATGATAATGCCAGTAAAGCGAGCTATACGCACACCAACTATCAGCAGCAGTGATCAGAATGAGCTTAAAAGCGCTACAATACCAGGAGCCAGGGAGCGTGGGGAGGGACCGCTTCTAAGCGACTCAGGAGGGTCAAAGGTACCAGTAGGGTACCAGTAGTACCAAGGGACCTGTTACCAGAAAGGGTCTCTAAGGGTTGCAGCACGTATTGTGCCACCCTAAGATCCCCCCCCCCCCCGCCCCCCAATACAGGCATACTGCCACTTCAGCCTGCGTGTTTTGGTGAAGATACAATTGAAGGCTCGACCTAGCAGACATCCTAGTGTACCAGGCCTACCAGCACTTCAAGAGGCATAGGAAAATCACCCCCACAGACCTAAGGCAGGGTGCACCATACCTCACATGAGGGCATAACTGCATGAGCAGATATGCCCCTATAGTGTCCAAGTCCATTCTTGGACACTAGAAGTGCACAGTGAAGCCATACTTCACTGTGCTGTACATGGGTTGGGAGCTTGTCACCACGAATTCCACAGCTCCATGATGGCTTCACTATATTCTAAGATTCTTGCTACCAAACCTCTCCACTTTTTAAACCCACACTGATGCCAGTGTTGGACTTATTAAGAAATGCACCCAGAGGGCACCTCAGAGGTGCCCCCTGAAATTGTACCAACTTACTAGTGTGTGCCTGATTGGTCACACCATCTTGCTACCTCTAGACCTGTTTCTGACCCCCTGAGGCTCTTGTGAGTCAGTAACAAAGCCTTCCACAAGAACCGTATCTCCTGTGAACAGCAGCTCTGTTAAAAAAAACTCCCAAGACAGACTCTGAGCCTGCTGATGACAAAGAAACCCTACGTCTGAAACCACCACTGCACGCCACGCCTATGGCACGAATCCGGGTGGCCCACCGAGGTCCCCCAGCGCTCCAGAGTCCGATTCCATATGGGTTGCCTCCTCCAGGACTCCCTGACGTCGCCTGCAGCCTCTGCACGGATCCCCCCCCCTCCAACCGCGAGTGGCCCGGTAAGTCGACATACGACCTCAAAAGACACTCCTGCATCCAGCAGCCCTCCACCCTGGAGAAGAGAACCTGAGGTGCATCTCTGTCCCCAAGCCCTCCAACTTACCTACCCAGCTGTTGGTTCCTCCTGGAAAAATTCCTGGACGGAGCCTGCAGCTAAAACCAAAACTGGCAAACCCAATTTCATTTCAAAATTCTTTATTTCGGCTTAATGCCATAAAAGAACAATACATACATTACATTTCATTTCATTGAATAAAAAAATAAACATTTCACTGCAGTATTAAAATCATTAGTTAGGACAATATAATTCATGTTGGAAGATGATTGGAGCGGAAACAACACAATCATAAATCATAGGATGGACCATCACATCGGTTCCAAGCAAATCAGTTCAATTGCAATTGATGCCCCATTTTTTTCCTTTGGAAGAAAATAGAAAGTAAAAATCTACTGACGCTAAATGTTATCTGTTGCGATGTATTTGTTGTTAGGATTCTCAGAGCCTGTGAACATGACCTCAGGCCTAACAGTGGGCATATTGGTTTAATCCATCTCTTTCTGGCCTGAGCATAAAAAGGGCAGAAAAGGAGGATATGCTGCTCGTTTTCTATCTGGTTATGTTCACACTTAGGACAAATTTCGTCCATTGCTAAGGACGATGGATCACGATTCCTAGCCCAACGAGCCAAGGTTGTTTTTATTAAAAAGTTTCCATATCTGAATTTTAAAAATGGAGTTTTGGCAAGTGGGGGCTCTATTTCGTCCATAACAGTCTGGTAAAGTGGTTTGTCCTTGAAATTTAAGAACTTTGAGACTAAGGTCCCACTAGTTGTGTTGCTTACAGTCCTATTTACTATAAAGGTCCAAAAGGCCCTTTTTAAAATTAATTTGGGGTTGGAGGGTAACTGCTCGGGGTTCTCCCAGAAGTGTTTCAATCCTATATTACTGAACCAAGCCTTAACATGCCTCAGCCATGGGATAGCTGTCTGGCTGTCAAGTGCCATGATTTCTTTTAGCCCGTCTCTATAATCTTGGAGTTCGGGGACATGCCATAATCTAACCCACAGCATTAACGGTCGAATCAGAACTTGGTGATCAGTTCTTTTAAAGTTTAGGTCCAATTCCAAGGGTACTAGTTGGGTGCCTCTCGGGACCCTTACCAAACTTCGCATAAAGTTGTTGTCTAGGACACTGAAAGTCTCCTTGGACCCAGGGCCCCATATTTCTGCGCCATAAAGGACTGATGGTTGGACCTTGAATTTAAATAGTTCCATCACTGGAGACACCACTTTACTAGTGCTCAGGCTTTGCTCCCTGAGAATTGGTTTAACATTCTGGCCAAAGATCAGTTTACTTTTATCCATTTGGGCTTTCCAAGTGAAGTTTGAATCTAGTGTCACCCCTAAATATGAGAAATGGGGCACTGATTCCAACTTTACTCCTTTCAGTGTTAAGCAGCCCTTGTCCGGTTTAGTCGGATTTAGGGCCATACATTTGGTCTTCTTCCCATTAATCTCCAACCCCTTTTGGCTACAATAGTCACTGAAAGTGTTCAATAGTGTCTGTAAACCATTTTTTGTTTGGGAAATCAGATTAGTATCATCAGCAAATAATAAGGATGTTACCTTTTTGCCGTTCAGTTTAGGGGAGTCATTTTTACATCCCTCTAAAAATGAGGGAATGTCTTTTACAAAGAGGGAAAATAGCGTAGGAGCCAGAACGCAGCCCTGGCGGACTCCATGTTCGATGGGTATTTTTTGGGTTAGTTTGCCGTTTGGGCCCCATCTAATTCTCGCAAAATTCCCTTCGTGTAACTCTTTAATCTGAACAACAAGGTTATTTGGCATGCCTGCTGCACTCAGGGTTTTCCATAAAAGATTGCGAGGCACCAGATCAAACGCTGCCCTTAAATCAACAAAGGCAACATATAAGTGGCACCTTTTGATCTTTACGTACTTCCAATAGAGGCAGCAGAATCTAAAGATCTGGTCTATTGTGCTGACTTTTGATCTGAATCCGGCTTGGAATTTGGTTAGAATGGTATTTTCCTCCAGCCAATCGCTCACACGTAGTAAAATATGTTGAGTAGATTTTCTGTAGGATGTCCATTAGGCTTATTGGCCGATAATTACAGGGGTCCATCCTATCTCCTTTTTAAAAAATTAAAACAATTTCCGCTCCCTTCCAACTTTCAGGGAATTCTAAAGTGCGAGATAGTTTATTGCACAAGTAATTAATATAAGGTGCCCATACGTTTAGGTCATGCTTCTATAGGTCCCCCGTAATCTTGTCCAGACCTGGGGCTTTCCCAGATTTTATTTGGGATATTGCCAGCTCTGTTTCCCCTAAGGTAAAGACCAGGTAGTCTGCTGGTGGTTCGTGGCTTACCGTATTCATGTCCATATGTGGGTCATCATATTTTTTATATAAATTCGTAAAATGAGTAACCCAAGTTTGCTCATCCAGAAAAACATCCTTTACCACCCTGCCTACATGGTTCCCATTTGCGACTAGCCTCCAGAAGGCCACATTAACACGCCATATGGCGGCTAGCAACAAATCAGCCCATTTGTCTTCCTCCCATGCTATTTTTGAGGCCCTTTGGACAGACTTATAATTGTTCCTTGCTTTTTGTACATCTATTGGAGACTTGGTCTTTATTGCAATTAGTAATTCCCTCTTTGACTCTCTGCAGGATCTATCGTACCATGGCTTACTATGGGACAGATTCTGGGTCTTTTGCTGTTTTTTTTGGGGCATTTTGGTGACTAGTAATCTTAGGTCAGCAAAAAATTTCTGATGTATTGACAAAAAGGACATTTTAGTTTCGTCCTCAGACGCTACGGCTAAGTAAGGTCCAAATGTCCCAGCAAAAAGTGAATATATTTCACTGAGGATGTCACTGTGATCCAATATAAATGGCCATTTAAGAGATCTTCTGTTACTAATATGGATCTCAAAATTATCAACACCAATTTCCTCATGTGGGAATGGATGAACTATATCGTTAAACAGTGAGACATCTAAAGTCAAGTTTAAGGGGAAATGATCGCTTTCGATCCGTTCCATTACTTCAAGGTCCAAAAGATGTGGCCAGAGGGGTATGGAAGCGATCACAAAATCTAGATTATTTTTGTAATTATTCCTGGTAAATGTTGGTTTCTTCGAGCTATCGGATGGTAACCGTCCGTTACAAGCCCTAAGAAAATGTTCCGTACATAAATTAGTCAGCTGGAGAACCAATGTTGAACATTTAACCGATTTAACGTTCTCCAGAATAGGGATTTTGTTCGCCTGGTCGTCCTCTTCGAAGATTTCGCTAAGACCCAAAACTGGCTCAAAGTTACAATTTAAATCACCAGCCAAGATAACAAAATCCTCCCTGGGGTCTAGTCCACTCAGAAAGCAATCTAATTTTGCGAGGATTGGTGATTCTTTTGATGAGGGTAAGGGCCTATTATAGACATTTACTAGAAATAAGTTCTTCCCGTTACAAACTGTGACTTTTAGAGCTAGTATATCTACCGAATTTGTAGCGATCTCCTCAATTTTTGCCCTTAGGTTTATTTTCACCCAAATCAAAAGTCCCCCTGACGGCCTTCCTCTTCTAGAGGGGATCGCACCGATTCCATAGGTCTTGTAACCCACCCTATGGGGCGTTTCCACTGCCCAGGTTTCCTGTAACAAACAGAGGTCAAAAGACTCTATAAAATTAGCCCACTCCGGGTCCCTCAGGTTTTGTGCAATTCCAGCTATATTCCAACAGACCAATTTAACCGGCATCTCAAGAGCAAGTGGCCTCTCAGGGAAAGTCCCTGGCATCTCTTCATAGCTAATGGGAACCACAGATTGTATTACCAAGGATGTTTCCTCTAGGGATGTCTTTTTGCTCAAAATGGTTGTGGGTAATACCAGTTCTTCTAGAATGATTCCGTCATGGGGTACAGATTTATCCAAACAAGAAGAGACAGGATTCACCAATACATCAGGTATGTTAACAACACCCACATCACCAAGACTCATTGTTTCTGTCCCCTCACCCCCGATTCAAGAAATATCAGTCGCAATCATCTAGACCGCTAAAAATATCAAACCTATTAGAAGTTTCTAGAGGTGTGAAGGGTTTTAGGTGATCCATCCTTCCATTCTGGGAGTTGTGTATTTTAGCCGGTGCATAGTTCCATCCCATGGAGTCTGGGGCTGTCACAGGGCAGGGAACATAGTGCAAATTCCTTGTGCTCTGTAATATAGGGGGGTACAGGGCATATTGGTTGCTCCCAGCATTCTGTACAATAGGATGATTAATTGGGTGAGTTTGGGTTATAAACTGTGATGGTTGGTGCTGGGATGGAGGGTGCTGCGATGGAAACACCACTGACCTTGGGTAAAAGTACGTTAATGGTTTAGGGATTATTGTGTTATTTGAACTACCTGGCGGCCAGTTTAATATAAATTGGACAGCATTAGGATCCCTAAAATTCACGACCACCACATCGCCATTAATGTCTTTGGGTCTACCCCCCAGCCATTGGAGACGTCGAACATGGACAATCTCACCATTAATATGATTTGCAATTGGCCTGTATAGACTCAGCCAGTGCATTATCTTATTCTTTAGTTGTGCGAAACCCTCTCTCTTGTTTTGTTCCAGCACCGGCACCCCTGTTAGGACGACCACATAGGGTACTGCCTCTGGCGGGAGTTCGGGCAAGGGTGTCTTTCTAGGTTTCCCCCAAATCTCCGCATCGCTCCTTCGAAACTCCCCAGACCTCTCTTCTAACGCCAACGAAGCCGCCACCAACCTCACCCTATGGCTATCCAACACCGCCGACACCTTAGCACCACTGAAAAAACGTCAAAGCAAACCTGGCAACAAAAAAGCCTCATGGTTCAACGATGATCTCAAGAAGTCCAAGAAACTCTGCCGCTCCCTTGAAAAGGCCTGGAAAAAAGACCCAACCACCAGCACTAAGGACGCCTTCAAAAGCGCCACCCGCACTCACCACCAACTGATCCGGAAAGCCAAGAAAACAGCATTCAAGGATCGACTCGACAACAACGCCCACAACAGCAAGGAACTTTTCAACATCGTCAAGGAATTCTCCAATCCATCAGCCAACTCCAACGACATCACCCCCTCTCAAACCCTCTGCGACTCCCTAGCCTCTTTTTTCCACAACAAGATTGCAGACATCCACAACAGCTTTGACAACCAACCCGGAAACCAACCCACCCCACCATCTGTTGACCATCTTCCCTCCGTGAACACCCTTAACGCCTGGAACCCAATCTCCACTGAGGACACCATCCGCCTGATGAATTCCATCCACTCAGGATCCCCCACAGACCCATGCCCTCACCACATCTTCAACAAAGCAGACTCCGTCATAGCACCGCACCTCCGAGACGTCATCAACTGCTCCTTCAACTCCGCTACCTTCCCAGATGACTGGAAACACGCTGAACTCACCGCCCTTCTGAAAAAACCAACAGCGGACCCCACCGAACTCAAAAATTACCGCCCCATCTCGCTTCTTCCATTCCCGGCCAAAGTCATCGAGAAAGCCATCAACAACCAGCTCGCCGCTTTCCTCGAAGCCAACAAATCCCTCGACTCCTCACAATCTGGCTTCCGAGCAAAACACAGCACTGAGACCGCCCTCATCGCAGCAACAGACGACATTCGAACTCTACTGGACAATGGTGACACAGTCGCCCTCATCCTCCTCGACCTCTCTGCAGCATTCGATACAGTCTGCCACAGCACCCTTCTACAACGCCTCAATAACACCGGAATCCAAGGAAAAGCACTTGAATGGATCACCTCGTTCCTCACCGGAAGAACCCAGAGAGTCCGCCTTCCTCCATTCAAGTCCGAGGCCTCTGAAGTCATCTGCGGCGTACCTCAAGGATCCTCACTCAGCCCCACCCTCTTCAACGTATACATGAGCCCCCTCGCGGCCATCGCACGCCAACACAACCTCAACATCATCTCTTACGCGGACGACACTCAACTGATCCTTTCCCTCACCAATGACCCCAGCACCGCCAAAACTAACCTACACGAAGGAATGAAAGAAGTTGCCGAATGGATGAAACAAAGCCGTCTGAAACTGAACTCAGACAAAACAGAAGTCCTCATCTTAGGTACATCCCCCTCTGCATGGGACGACTCCTGGTGGCCGGAAGCCCTCGGAAAAGCACCCATCCCGACAGACCACGCTCGGAACCTTGGAGTCATCCTGGATTCTTCACTCTCAATGAACAGACAAGTCAGCGCCGTATCCTCTTCCTGCTTCAACATTCTTCGCATGCTCAGAAAAACATTTCGCTGGATCCCCTCCGAAACAAGAAAAACAGTCACCCACGCTCTGGTCACGAGCCGACTAGACTACGGAAACACCCTCTACGCGGGTACTACCGCAAAACTCCAAAAGAAACTCCAACGAATCCAAAACGCCTCAGCCAGACTCATATTAGACATCCCACGCAACGAACACATCTCTGGCCACCTTAAAGACCTCCACTGGCTACCCGTCAATAAGAGGATCACTTTCCGACTGCTTACCCACGCACACAAATCACTCTACGACATCGGACCAGATTGCCTCAACTCTCGACTGTCCTTCTACACCCCCTCCCGCCAACTACGTTCTTCCAGCCAAGCCCTCGCCAATGTACCTCGCATCAACAAGACCACCATGGGAGGCAGATCCTTCTCATACCTAGCTGCTAAAACATGGAACTCACTCCCCGCTTACCTTCGCCTCACCCAGAACCACCTAGCGTTCAGAAAGCAGCTTAAAACGTGGATATTTGACAAATAATCCTCCTCCCCTTCCTAAGCGCCTTGAAACCCTCTGGGTATGTAGTGCGCTATACAAATTCTATGACTTGACTTGACTTGATTTCCCTAGGAGTTTATTACATGTGTTATCAATGGTTTTGTTTGCAACATTAACCGACGGTTGATCTTGGATTTTTTGTTGGGTCGGTTTAGGGGGTAGATTATGTTGTGCAGACGCTGTCATTGTATTCCCCGTGGGTTTGGAGGTAGATGCTGATGAGGAAGGAATGGCGATAGGGATAGTTAAGGGTGGTTGGACCGGTGTTAATCTATTTGGTAATGCATTATTTGTTAATAAACTAGTTGCATTACTTAAACCATTGTCAAGTACAACGTCCTTACTTCCCAATGCATACTCAATTTTACACAGTCTACATTCTACTTCCATCAACCTCTCCAGAATAGATGCTAGGTAGGATTTAATCAGACTCTCTATGTTAAGTAATGTGACAAGACCCTTATCCTCAGTAGGCACATTAACAGCCACACTAACGTCCATACTGTCCTCTTTGTCTGCTAACAAATTTGGTAAGGGTGAAGATGTGGCATGAGTCCCCTCCATATCTGCTTGTAGAATACTAGGTTTCTTCACAGTATTAGTGGCTTTTTCCCAAAATCACAGCAACTCAACTTGGGTTGTAGCAGGTCCCCCCTTTTCCGCCGTTTTTTGTTCGGCGGCGGTCCATAGTTTTTTGGCAGGGGTGTCGTTTTTTTTGCCCTATTACGGAGTAATTTCGTAGAAGGCAGAGCATTTCCCTTTATGATACTTTGGCTACTTGTGTGAAAAGTTGAGGGTAGACCATTCGTGTCCGTCTTTGGAGGAGTAATTGGTGTGAACGCAATCACACTCCCTTCCAAAGGCTGGCTATCCAAGATTTTTACCGACTCATTAGCTATTACATCAATGTCAGTGTCAGTAGAGCAAGTGGCAGGAAACAATGCCAGTGAGACTGACCTGTTCTTTATACTTTCTACGGAACGGCGGCGTTCCGCGCGCCTCTCCGCCATAGCAATTTCCCTAGAGATGTCAGGGGAGGATTTGGTAAAGCAGTTGTCAAGGGTTCTATTTAACAGTACACCCTGTTTGTCTGACACCGGCTGATCAGAATTTGTAGAAGACATTTATATAAAATGGTCCAACAGGGCTAACAAGTCAAGCCTGATTATAGACAATTTTGGAAATGAGCAGTACCTGTAGATCAAGGGAACGAGCCCAGTCCAGTCTCCTCGGTTCTCTGAGGGTCTCAGAGGGTCCGCCCTTAGTCCGGGCTTTGTCCCGCACACGCGTCCCGCTCACGCTTTGTAGCACCAGGTCTTATACGGGGCGTTGAATAAGGGGAGGAGTCACGGGAAGAGGCGGCAGGTGTGCCAGGTGATCCGCGCACAGCCTGGTGGGCCTCGCAGTCCCGTCCTCCGTGGCAGCAGCTTTCTCCCCTAACGCGGCTTCTCCTCACCAACGGCAATTACCCAGCAGGGTTCCAGGCAGGCACAAAGTCCAAGTTTCCTCAGCGAGCGGCTCCCGCGAAGCGGGGGCCGCAAGGAGTTTTCACAGGCGCAGAACAAGGGGGAGGAGACACGGGAAGAGGCGGCAGGTGTGCCAGGTGATCCGCGCACAGCCTGGTGGGCCTCGCAGTCCCGTCCTCCGTGGCAGCAGCTTTCTCCCCTAACGCGGCTTCTCCTCACCAACGGCAATTACCCAGCAGGGTTCCAGGCAGGCACAAAGTCCAAGTTTCCTCAGCGAGCGGCTCCCGCGAAGCGGGGGCCGCAAGGAGTTTTCACAGGCGCAGAACAAGGGGGAGGAGACACGGGAAGAGGCGGCAGGTGTGCCAGGTGGTCCGCGCACAGCCTGGTGGGCCTCGCAGTCCCGTCCTCCGTGGCAGCAGCTTTCTCCCCTAACGCAGCTTCTCCTCACCAACGGCAATTACCCAGCAGGGTTCCAGGCAGGCACAAAGTCCAAGTTTCCTCAGCGAGCGGCAAACTCAATTAAAAACAGGGCACCCCACTCCAAAACAGCACTCTGCCTCCATAGTGCTGCTGTGGGTGCTTTGAGAGTGCATCCTCGACCCTGGGGGAATCCTGGTTCTAACCCCAGAAACCCAACTCCTACAACAAAGTACTTACCTATAAACCGATAACTTCATGTTCGAGGCATATGAGCTGTAGATCATATGTTGCGCTTAGATCGCCATCTAGTGTTTGTTCTGGATGTTTGCACTTTGTTAATCTTCGAAAAAGTCTTTCCAGTGACGAGATAGGTGACTCCTCCTTTTGATGATAGTGCGCATGGGCATCAAAACCATTTTTTCCCGCCATCGGGTTCGGATGTGAATTGTTGCGCTCTGGTTCGGCACAGTTTCTTCGGGCCCTGTTCGACGCGCAATACACTACCCACGACTTTATTTATCAATCATGTTTCCCATTCTCCACGTTTCGTTTACACTTGAAAACCTTCAATCAGAAAATTTGTGGAAGGCCGTTGGGACTACATGCGCCGGGGTCGGTAGCAGTCTATGCAACAAACTACATTCTAGTTCTGGTCAGGGTGTCGCGCTAAGTTTCCGCGCACTGACTTGCACAAAGTGAGCAACCTTTGCCTGTCACTGGAACACGCCAAGAAGAACTGCACGTGTGTAGCTCATTTCAATCGGAAAAGACGTCCTGTGACCGTCTGGCTCGACATCACAAAATGTACCAGCAAAGTGGCTCCGTGCAAGATCTCTTTGGAGACTAGTCCGAACACAAAGAATCACAAACATAGGAAGCCGAAATGGAGGAGGAACACATTTCCGTGTCTGAAGCTGACTGATGCAGAAGACCTCACACCGGGAAACAGATGGTGAGTAAAGAGACTTCCTACCCCTACCATGTCCTCCATAAAATGGCTCTGGTCCCTCCTCTGCCTTCAAACCAAGGTCGGCACAGAGAAAAGGTTTAGAGCGCCCAGCCTTTGAATTCGCTGCTGAAACATAAACAGCAGCACTTCGGTCGGGGTCTACTAGTCTAAAACGCCAGTACCGACCCGAACCTTTGGTGTCTAAATTCAAACACCTTCTGGTTTCCGTGCCACCAGTCTATAAGGCGAAAACTTGGGAGGCGAAATTTTTCAACACCAAAACCGGCATGTAAAGAAAATACTTCAACTAAAGAGCCTCGTCTGAAATTCCACCTTCGGATCCGAAAAAGGAGATTGTAATTAATCCAGAAACTGGACAGATTCATGCCAAACTTCCTGAGAAAAGGAAAATGGGCTTATAAGAAGATTACCACATTCCTCTAAAAAAGGAAAAATGTGAATATTAACCCTTCTCCGCCATACATTACACCTTCTTCAACGATTGATCCAAATTTACTCATCATACCTACACATTCTCCTCCTCCACCATCACCTGACCCCCAGGATACAGAGGATTGGAATATACACCATAGGAGACTGACCCATGGGATAATTCTATTGCTGACCTTCAGCCAGATAATGACCCCAACCTATATCCATCCAGACCTTCTCCTCCAGATGATAAAATTGGAAATTATTGAGCTCGTTAACAGATCTGCACAATATCATGGAGTAGAGCTTCATATAGAGACTTTAGAAGAGGATTTTCATGTTTGACAAATTAAGTTCATCTGAAAGTGCTACACAAACATTACCTATGTTAAAGGGTATGCTTAAACATACGATGACACCTTTAAAACCCTGTACGAGGTAGAATCATCACTCCCAGGGTAGAGAAAAAGTACAAATCTAATGACCCTGTATATATCAAAGGCAAGTTACCCTTGGACTCTGGTAGTTTTCAACACTAGTAAAAGAGCTAATTTGCAATCCGGGGAAGCCCCTCCTGCTGATAGAGTCCAAATTAATTGACGCTTTGGGCAAAAGGGTAGCGTCACAAGCAGCTGATCATTGGTGCATTGCCAATGCTCAAGCACTTTTGGCAAGGTATGATAGAGCTCATTATGATGAGCTTGAAAAGCTAATTGAAATTCTTCCTGATGAGCATAATTCCAGAGCTAGTGCCCTTATTCAAGAGAGTAAATTAATAACTAATACCTCTATCAGGTGTGCTCTGGATCAGGCAGACACAGCAGCTCGGGCAGTAAACACATGTGTACTGCTCTGAAGACATGCTTGGTTAAGAATTTCAGGATTCAAGCCTGAGGTACAAGCCTCTATTCTTAATCAACCTTTTGACAAAGAACACCCCTTTGGTCCAGCTGTCGATACATCACTAGAAAAGATGAAAAATGATACTGAATTTGATAATTCCAAGGGGACCTTGCAATCACCCTCCAACAGAGAATCCTTTTGTCGCTCATTTTACAGGGGCGGCTCCCGAAATGTGTCTAAAGACCATCCTTCCTCCTCTTACAAGAGCAACAATCAGTCACCCTCTTCAAGAGGTTATTTTAAAGGTGGATATAGAGGAAACAACGGCAAGGGAAGAGACAGAGGTAACTCAACATGCACTTCTCCTGCAAACACCAAACAGTGACTTCCTTTCCATACCCACACCACCATTCCACTCCTGTCAGGGGACGTCTTTCCCAATTTCTACCCATTTGGAATAAGATTACATCAGAGTTCTACAAGTTATCCAATCTGATTATTGCCTGGAGCTTACAAGTACTCCACCAAACATTCCTCCAAGGTCACACCTCATGTCACAAGCACATCTCACCCTTCTAAAGAAAGATGTACTCTATGTAGTAAAAAGGTGCAATAGAACCAGGCCCTTTACCAAACCAGGGAACAGGGGTGTACTCCCTCTGCTTTCTAATAACCAAAAAGGACGGCTCTCTCAGACCTATATTAGACCTCCAAGAACTAAATCTATACATTTAGTCGGACCATTTTATTATGGTAACACTCCCCACAAGTGCTTCCCCTTCTTCGGCAAGGCGACTTTCTCTCCACTCTGGATTTAAAGGACGCTTACTTTCACATTCCAATACACCCTGCTCACCGCAAATACTTCAGGGTTTTGGGAGCAGGTCAGCCCTGTCAATTCCAAGTCCTCCCATTCTGAGTCACAACCGCACAGAGTTTTCCCAAAATGCTTTGCAGTTGTTGCAGCCCATCTAAGAAGACAACATATTCATATCTTCCCATACTTAGACGACTGGCTCATAAAGTCTAGCTCGCACAACCTCTGTCTACGCCATGCACAAAAAAAACTGTGCAATTGATCCACTAGCTAGGCTTCACAGTAAATCTGTCCAAATCCCATCTCCAACGATTACACCTATCAAGCATATATAGGAGCTACTATAAACACAAAAAGCTCTAGCATACCCAACTCGTACTCGAGGTGACAGCTTGAGGACTTTGGATGCTTGAAAAAGGAGATTGAAATGGGTGTAATACCACATACTGGTGTATAATCGTCCTGATCTCGGACCTCACTACTTACACTTTCCCCATGCCGGAGGACCGTGGGGATTGGAAGTATCGCCACACTATACAAATCCTAATTGAAGACAATTGAGCCTTGAAAAAGTTGCATGTATATGTAAAGAGAAGCGACAAAACACAAGTTGGCTTTCGATCGGACGTACAACTCGGATGTGAAGACTACATAAAAAGAATAAAATAATCATGAAACAACTGTGACCTTAGTATATACTTGTGTTGACATACAAAAGCTACTGCTGTCAGTTTCTGTGCGACTGAATTTTACGTGTGCTAGGGATTTCAAAATACCCATCTCCAACCACCCACGTCTCAAGCCTATCTAGGTGCTGCTATAAACACACAAAAAGCTCTAGCATACCCAACTCTAGCCAGATTCCGGAATATACAAACTCTGATGCCTCAGTTTCAGCCTCAACACTCCTTACCAACTCGAGTGTTCATGCAGTTACTGGGAATGATTGCGTCTTGCATTTTTATAGTCCCCTACGCAAGACTTCAAATGCGTCCCCTACAGCAGAGCTTTCCAAACTCTGTGTCGCGGCACAGTACTGTGTCGCCTGCCATGTGTGGGTGTGTCGCGCAATGAAGACGTCTGCGGGCAGATTAGGGCGAATGCTCTTTACACTGAAGGAGAGATGTTAGGTGTGCGTGAGCGCGCAGCCTCGGGCGCGCATTGAACTTTGAATGCGCAGTCAGTCCACGGAGCAGCTTCTGCTCTCCATCCCAGGCGCTCGGTACGGCAAGTTTAGCAATTGAAAAACTTGGCATTAAATTGCATCCCCGGTGAAATGCGCTGTGTGTCTCTGGGAACACAGTATTTTTCAGCAGGGAACCGCGTGTGTTGGACTGGGCTAAGCGTGTGATAGCGTCAAGCAGCATGCTGGAGTTACCGACTACGTTTTTTGTTACGCCTCACATGCATGCATTTCTTAAAAGGTTTGCCGTTTCAGAGAGCTCATCGCATTCAATCGAGCCAGCATCAACAAACAGATGGTTGTTAATTGCAACACCACAAGACACAGTTATTGGGCCTGCCTACATAAACAAGAAATTCAGCCATTCAGCTAAGATACTCATCACCCTCCATGACAGGACTCCGGCAAAAATGGAGTGCTTCTATATGAATTCATTTTCACCCTCTCCCTTTACTGGGCAATTACGAGACCACAAGCATAATCGACACTGTTTTAGAGAGTTGAGATCAAGGCACGCTGGTGTTAGATGCTTTTCCTGCACCACTCAGGCACGAGAAAGGCATAAATGGGGAAACTTTTTTCCCCCGTTTTTTTTCTTTGAGGTCTGCAGACTGGAATCCGACATTGTAATATAAACATTCTTCAGTTTTGATAGTGGCGCTGTGATGCAGACCGGTTCTGCGCCTCAATGTAGCAGTAGTTGTTGTGGTTTAGATGTGACAGTGCTTGGAGTATTTTACAGAAAGGGAATACTCAATGCCCTTCGTTATTCAATTATTACCCACAGCGTTTTCTCCGGCATCAGAGATTTGGGATTGTTGGTACCTGCTTAATGTACGTATTCCCTGCTCTTTTGTGCACACTTTACATCCCTGCTGATTTCGTCAACAGTAGAGATTGTTGGGCTGTGCAGCCCAGTGCATATATTACTACGAGGCTGTACACAACGCCCACGGACTGATACTTACTGCTCTGTATTACCCACCGCAGATTGAGTACTTTCCCAGCAACAGGGACACATGGCAGAGATATAAACTACCCTCGTTACTTACCCCATATAAGCAGTGGAATAGACTATGCGTTTTCTCGTGGCCTCCATATAAGAAAAAGATGGAGGCGAGGCAGATGTAATTTCTCTGAATCGGTTTGTAAAAGCACCGTTCGTGCGCGGACATCTTGGAGGGCAAAAAGTCTGAAATAATTAAGTCGGGAAAATATAAATGAGCATGCAAAAGGTCACACACTGTTCTACCTTGCTGCTGTTTTGGATTTTGAGCAATAGGTTTGAGCAAGAGAGTGCCCTGTGCATGTGTAACTAGGACAATCCCAAAGCTTCCCGAAGGAAAGATACACAATGTGGATTTTAGAACTTTAACTGTTTTGTGATAGCCACTTTGTAACGTTGCTGAACGCGGTTGTCTATAGTTTGTGGTTTAACCAGGTTCCTTTTCTGGGTGAAGCAAAGTGGGAAGGTTTTGGCAGTTAATTAATACTTTTGGTATTTTCAGCTCGAATATTTGGCTGGGGTGAATGCAGTTATTGATATGGAACAATAAAACTGTAGGTTCTTAATATCCCGGAGTGCCCCAGTGCTGTTGAGTACTGGTAGTGCTTAATTTGCGAACAGAAGAGTGTCCGTGCCCGAAACTGTGGTGAAAAAAGTCGCCGTCCAGTGCACTTAAATTAAAGCTGCGCTTAAACGTCGACGCATACAAAGGCTGGTAGTCTTAAATCCACTCCCAGACGCTCACAGCCCTCTCTCTTGCAGGTTCCTGCTTTCTACCTTCGCAAGTGCCTGAATGTAGTGGCCCTCCAGACAAAGCACCAGGAGCAGATGGGTTGGATAGGTCTTTGTGTTCATCACACGCCATGGTTTGTTTACACATCATAGCTGTGAAGAAGTTCTGGTCTGAGCTTGTGGTGCGTTCGAGGGTGATTGGGTTAGCTAGAATTACTAATGCTGATTACTTCGCCCTGAGACATGCCTACACTCTCGCTGTATGCCTAAGGATGTCAGCAGAACAAGCGACGGATAGACCGTTTTGCCAGTCACTGTCTTTGTTAGAACAGATTTACAATAGCTTTATTAACCTTCCTGCTTTCTCAAATTTGCTTGAAAATGCACCATTTGCCCACTCTTTATTCAAAATTTTCTCAGAGGTGGGTGAACCCCCCCCAAACCCCGCTTAATTGGTTCGGGCTTACTCGCTCGCAACATTGCATTACCGTGTCACAAAATCTTGCATTTCAAAAAAGTGTGTCACCAGCATGAAAAGTTTGGAAAGCTGTGCCCTACAGGAATGCTTAGCACGTCAGTGGAACCAAGCTCACAGTCAATTATCAGATCTAGTGTTGGTAGACGGCCGCACACATCGCTCTCTGCTGTTGGGAACACTCAAAACCTTTTAAAAGGGCGGGGCTTCAGCGACCCGGTTCCACAGATGGTACTGACAGCAGATGCATCACTGACATGTTGGGAAGCGCATCTCCAAACCCACACAATTCAGGGCATTTGGAGCGTGCAGCAGAAACAGCTTCATTTAAATCATCTAGAGCTGCGAGCGATTTTTCTGGCCCTGTAAGCATTTTAATTTCAGCTAGTACGCAAGACTGTCCTAATTCATACAGACAACATGACAGCCATGTACTACATACAAAAACAGGGAGGGACACACCATCTCCAGCTATCATAGCTAGCACAGATCATCTCCAGAATAGACAACAGCTATCTCTTTTTAGGGTGCCTGTTATCAAAGCCTTTATGGAGGGACTCGAGTCATTCCCCCGAGACGTCCCCCCTACTCCACTGTGGAATCTCAACATTGTTCTCACCAGACTAATGGGTTCACCCTTTGAGCCATTGCACAAATGTGAACTGTAATTTCTTAAATGGGAAGCTGCTTTCCTCGTTGCCATCACATCACTCAGAAGAGTGGGTGAGCTTCAGGCATTAACTATAGAAGAACCCTTTTTACAAATGCACCAAAATAAAGTGTTTTTTTTTAGACTAATCCTAAATTCCTTCCTAAAGTAATTTCTGCTTTTCATTTCAATCAATCTGCTGAGTAACCCATGTTCTTCCGTCAACCAGATTAAGTGGCAGAACATGGCCTACACACATTTAATGTGAAGAGAGCATTGCTTTATTACATAGAAAGGACAAAACCTTTCCGTAACACAAATCACTTTTTGTCGCTTTTGCTCCACCACACAAAGGCAATTCCAAATTAAAATCCGGTATTGCAAGGTGTATAGTCAAGTGCATTCAAATATGATAAGCAAAACAAACGTTAACAGTTCTCCTTGGAGCACACACTACATGCAATCTGGGGGCTTCTATGGCATTCTTAGGAAATATACCCATACATGACCTATGCAAAGCGGCAACATGGTCTACACCTCTCACATTCACAAAAAACTATTGTGTAGATGTGTTAGCAAGACAACTAGCTAGAGTGCGCCAGGCAGTTTTACGTATACTATATACTATTGCAGACCACTGCAACAGATACAGGTTAGCCACCGCGTTGGGAGATAACTGCTATATAGTCTATGCACAGCATATGATCTACAGCTCATATGCCTTGAACGGAAAATGCTACTCACCCAGTATGCATCTGTTCTTGGTATATAAAGCTGTAGAGTCAAATGCGCCCACCCGCTTCCCCGGGTACCTATACCTGTTGCAGTAACATTTTACTTAGTTACATGAATTCATGGACTTCTCCTTTTACTACTCTTACTGACTCAATTATCACCCTTTGCGGGAAAACAATCTAACAATGAAGTTGAGGCCCATGCGCACTATCACTGAAAGGAGGAGTCACCTACTTTGTGACTGGAAAGACTTCTTTGAAGAAAAACGAAATGCAAACATCCGGACCCAGCACTAGATGGTGATCTATGCACCATATATGACTCTACAGCTCTATATGCCAAGAACAGATGCATACTGGGTAAGTAGCATTTTCCTTCCTCCCATAGGATAGCATTGACTTCTTTTCTTTGAAAATTGTTCTACGCGTGGAGTTGGTTTGTATGGAACTCTAAGAAACTGCAAATATACAGTTCTCTTCCAGAGGATCCTTATCAATAGTCATAAGCACTAGAATATTCCCGCCCATGCGCGGGACCCCGGAAACACAATCATATATGTGCCCTACATATATGTATCTGTGTGTGTGTGTGTATATATATGTGTATATATATGTATATATATATGTGTGTGTGTATATATATATATATATATATATATATATATATATATATGTATGTATATGTATATTTATGTATGTGTGTGTGTGTGTGTGTATATGTATATATATATATATATATGTGTATATATATATATATATATATATATATATATATGTGTGTGTATATGTATATATATATATGTGTGTATATGTATATATATAATTTTGAACCAATGTGCCTGCGCATAGGTCACCCAACATTGCCTTCAGTGAAGTGCAGCCTGTTTCCTTAGTTCATATTTAATCATTTTCATGCCGACGCGTTTCAGGATAACAATCCCTTCTTCATGGGCAGCAGGTAAGAGATTGAAAAAACGCCCCACCTTTCGATTTGCACGTTGCGACATGAAAATGATTAAATATGAACTAAGGAAACAGGCTGCACTTCACTGAAGGCAATGTTGCGTGACCTCCCAAGGGCACATTGGTTAAAAAAAAAAATAATAATCCTAAAAAAAATAATGATAAAAAAAAATATATATATATAAAATTAAAAAGCAAACGCAGCCTTATACACACTAGAGCTGAATAATGCTGTAAGGACTTCCCATTATATCATAAAGAATACATTTGAAACGGGGAAAAACAATAGAAGAACATGTTTAAAAACTGTTTTAATGCTTAGCACTTAGCACAAACTCTCAGAAAGGACTGAAAGCATTCACAGCTCCCAGGCTGCATTGTAGAAATATAGCCTAAAAAGCGGCAATGCGCCATCAATGGGCGGGACACTCATCCTGAAATACGCCCAATTCATGCTGCTTCTCCCAAGAGCCTAACCCTTGATCAAGGGCGCCAGTGCGCCTGAAACATGTTGGGAACTACGGCGAAGAACTAGCGGCGTTCACTACTTGTAAATCTGTGCTGCCCGGCAAGAATGAAAATAAACATGCTGCGTGGGTACTCCAACGGTGTGCCGGTTTCTTGTGGAATAATTTGCGGCCATGGCCAGGTCGCGGAGGAACCCCCCTGTGAGAAAGCGGGTCCAGCGAAGATACTGCATCGACGCAAAAGGAGCAACGTGTCAACTCGCCGGGGAAGTAATGGCACAGTTACAAACTAGGTGGGACAAAGCAACCTACGATGGTTATTTTAATGATGGAGGAGAATGAGCAGCAGCGTCTACATAAAGAATTATAAGCGGACTACAGACACCAGCAGGCAATGCGCCATCAATGGGCGTGACACTCATCCTGAAATACGCCCAATGCATGCTGCTTCTCCCCAGAGCCTGACCCGTGATCAAGGGCGCCAGTGCGCCTGAAACATGTTAGAAACTACGGCTAAGAACTAGCGGCGTTCACTACTTGTAAATCTGTACTGCCCGGCAAGAATGAAAATAAACATGCTGCGTGGGTACTCCAGCGGTGTGCCGGTTTCTTGTGGTGTATATTACCTACTGGCGATAGCCAGTAGGTATATATAGTTAGGATTAATTCTCTATGGAACTTTTGAAAATTCTATGTCTAATAACTTTGGCGTTTGTGGACGGAATCGGCTGAAATTTTTAGGAAAATGGCACATTTTGTTTCTGAGCAGCCCTTGAAAATTTGGGGGGGTTTCGTCAAGGGGGGGCGAGAAAAAAGGGGGGTCCCAAAACGCGTTTTTCCCATGTTAATTTCCATAGGGCGTTTGGCCTCACTTTTAGCTCGAACGGCTGAATGGATTTGCACGAAACTTGGCAAAATTGTAGGGACTGTTAGCCCGATGTGCCTTTGCTGGGTCTCAATATATGTGCTCCAGTGGATTTTGAGAAATTAACGTTTTAAAAAATTTATATATCTGTGACAGCGTCCCAGATAGCGCTCCAGATCGCGTACTTTTCGCGTCACGGAGCTTTGCGAAGCGATGCTGATTGGCTCTCCGGTGTCTGTCAACACTCTAAACAGTCCGGTGCGGCCGCCATCTTGTCTCTCGGTAGGATCGAGAGACAAGAAGAGGTGAAAAACGAAGGGGGAATTTAATGAAAGGGGGCAAGGTAGACCCCTCTTGACCCCCTAGGAATGATGTTGGGGTTATTAAAGGGTCCCGTGGGGAAAATAAAAAAAATTTGATTTTTCACGGTAGAAGCGCTTCCCGGATCGCGAACCGGGCCGCAAACTGGTAGCGAAACGGGAATTCGCCATTTTGTGTTTTGATTTAATTAAATTACTAGGTATAAGGGGGTACGGGAGACGTATCCTGATCCCTTATGTTTTCTGAGGGTGGCTGAGGAGGCTCATATATGTTGATACATGTCTTCCAGCGGCTGTGCGTGAGCGTTTTTTTTTTTTTTGCTGCGTGACGTCTGTTAACGTTCGATTCGATGGAAATCAGGAAGTGTTGACCGCCATTTTGTCACTGCGATTAAATATTTTGTTAAAAATAATTGTTATAAATTAATCCTTATTGATAAACATTGTCTGCGCCATCTTGCCTTTTTTCCAATGCCACAATTTTGTCGTGCACGGCAGCCATTTTAGATGCCTTGACCAGACCCACTCTCTGCACGCCGTCGATTCTCAGCACGGCTCCCCACCCTCGCAAGCATCTCCCCCACGCACTGGTCACCCCCGCTCTCTCTCTCATGCATGGGCCATAAACCTCCCCCCATCTGCGCTGCTCTTCCCTGAGAATCACACCCCGTGCCCGCCCGACACCTTCCTTTCACCCTATTCACTACTGCACCCTCTGACACTCCTCTTCCTCTGTGTCCGATTGTCCAGGCCGGTCCCAGGCTATCACCTAGCCCTGCGGATGTAGTTTATGGCCCCAGCTGTAGAGAATCCAGACATGCCAACCCTCCCGATTCAGGCGTGAGACTACCGATTTCAGTGCTAGTCTCCCGCCTCCCGATTCCTGCAAGCAAAAACCCGATTCCTCGGGGGTTTCAGCTGACAGGGCTTGGTATTGTGTAACGTGCTAATTCTTCCAGGAAACGTCAGAGGGTCGATGCAGGGGCTCTAGAAGGGGTGATAAACTTTTTAAGCCTCATTAACAAGCGCATGGTCTTTTAAAGATCTGTGAAGTACTCGGGGCGGCGGTGTGTGTGCCCTGTTTCAGGAGCGGGCGGGGGCGGGGGGGCACTGCCAGCAACTTGCCAGGCCAGGCAGTGTTTAACTCTTGCATCACCCTTTCTCTGCCTGCTATTGCGCTCCATGCTTCGGAAAGGTAAGAAAAAGAACGTGCATTTGAGTTTGAAATGTCTGATCCTGCAGCAGCACACTTCCAAAGCCCACACATGACAATAACCCGATTCAAGGCCCCATTCTCCCGATTTTTTTTTTTTTTTTTAAATCTCCCACTTTGCTCTTCTGAAATGTTGGCATGTATGAGAATCCCCCCTCTTCAAAGGAGTTACAGTAGATGAAGGCCCCCACCCCATGAGATCCGTCACACCATACGGGTTCCTACTATCTGATAACCATCCTGTATTGTGCTTGGGGAGGGGATTCTCACTGTGAGGGTGTGTGGGACCGAGCCTGAAGCGGAAGATTCCAGGGATGCCTCTTTGTACATCAAAGTTTTTACAATTATGTGTCACATTAATAATATATAGCACTTCAACAAAGTAGTAGGATTATAAAACTTTAATAACTTATAAATATATACAACGCAACAAAAACAGTAAACACATTTAAACATTTTTTTGTAAAAAGAAGCAACAATGGTCAGTAGCTGTGTTTTGTGCGAATAGTCCCAAGGCAGCACAACGAGCTGAGTTCTGGATGGCACCCAGGTGATGTCACCTGGGTGCCGCACTGGTTTTTGGTATCCTACAATGCAGCTCCGAAAAATGGCGTGGGGCGTCCCTGGGGAGGCCTTGTCAGTAGCGGTCTGTTGTGCGAATAGTACCAAGGCAGCAGAACGCGCTGAGATGTGGATGGCACCCAGGTGATGTCCAGTAAACTGCCGCACTGGTTTTTGTATCCTATAATGCTGCTCCGAAAAACGGCGTGGGGCGCCCAGGGGGAGGGTGGGGGGGGGGGTGTGGGAGGCGGCGTGAACGGGCCTCCCCAGGTGGCGGCTCGTGTGCTGTAGTGGGGCGCCCCTTTACCGTTTCAGTTGCCATTCCGCCCGCTTTTGGTACACTGTGCCAAAATCCGCCATTCAGCTGAGTTGTGCCTACTCTTGCGGTTCAGCGATAGGCGGCTGCCACAGGACTCTCAAAATGGCGGCAGGCTCTTTCCTTTTTGGGCCTGGTCCACTAAAATGGCCCTGGGACACCTTGGAACTCGGACGCTTGTCTGCTAGGTCTTGGACCCCATTCTCGAAAGCGTCCCCTCAGCCGTGAAGATTCTACAAAAGTCTTGGGGGCCCTCGACTCCTGCAGGCTTCCGGTGGGGAGCGGCTGCCATGATTGCTCGCGGAATGACCACGACGGAGCCACGAGATGGTGGTGCTTTCATGCCGACGCCAGCTTCAGTCTGAAACATCCAGAAACAAGGTGGGGCTTTCATCGTTTTGGAAAAAAAATAATTCTAAACCAATGAAAAGTGTTATTTTTGGGTCATATGACCAAGCCTTCCATCATTAGGAAACAAAAAGTAAAATGAACCAATGAAAAGTTTTATAAACAAGTCACATGACCTGTTATGCGGCATAGGGCTATAAAAAGTGTAGAAAATATGTTGGCACGTGAGGCGGCGTCAGTAGCGGACCGATGTGCGAATAGGCCGAAGGCAGCACAACGAGCCGAGATCCGGATGGCACCGAGGTGGTGTCCAGCAAGTTGCTGCACTGGTATGGCTATCCTACAATGCTGCACCGAAAGTCGGCGTGGGGCGCCCCGTTGGCCTGTGAGGTCGCGTCAGTCAGTGGGGGCTGTTTGAGGATCTGACTGCATTGAAAAGCAATGTGATGCTGTGCGTCGCCCCCAAGATGGAGGCTCCTCGGCTGCAGTGGGGCGCCCCTTGGTGTTTCACTCGCTATCCAGTTGAGTTGCGTTCGCACTTGCGGCTACAGTAGGCCGAAGGCAGCACAACGCGCCGAGATCTGGATGGCACCGAGGTGGTGTTTAGCAAGTTGCCGCACTGGTGTGGCCATCCTACAATGCTGCGCCGAAAGTCGGCGTGGGGTGCCCCGTTGGCCTGTGAGGTGGTGTCAGTAGCGGACCGATGTGTGAATAGGCCGGAACCAGCACAAGGTGCCAAGATCCGGATGGCACCGAGGTGGTGTCATAGTTGAGAGTTCTGAGCAGTGCTTGTAACACTGTCTGAAGCTTATTTGCACCTGCTGCAGCTTCACTATCGCCCTGGTGTGGCCAAAGATCGCCCATGACATAGGCGGCCGGCTCCCGGGGTCTGGCGGAACTTTTTTCCTTTTCCTTTCTGTATCTTGTCCCACAATCCGTTTGACCTGAAGACACGACCAGGTCCCTGAATGTGTGCAGGGGGACGTTATTGATTGAATCAAAATGGCGGCTTCACACAAAGCTGAGTCAAGCGTTGCTGTTGATGCTATACAAACAAAAATTGGTTTTCAGTTTGTACATTCTTCAGGAATTTTTTTTCCATCCAAGGCTTGTTGAGAGTTTGTAGAACAATGGCTTCAGATTTTCAACATACTACTCTTCAACATTCTTCCTAAATGTAACAATGTGAGACTCGCTAGGAGAACGGCTGTTTATCTTTCTTTTCAAATTGCTGCCAACAATATTTTCTGAATGGAAGACACCATCTTGTAGCATAAAGGGCCGAAAGGGGTTCTGGTCCGGCCGCTGGTTGGTGGAGACATTTTGACTATATCCTGGACCTGCCCGGCCTCGCCCAAAATGGCGCTGGTTTAAATGGGACTCGTAACTCCTTGTTGTGTACTGGTTGAACAACCTTGATATCACGAGATATGAATGCAGTTTTTAAGCACATGGCGGGCGGGGACGAGAATTGATTGAATATTTCGACATCCCTATTGATATTAAGTTCTGATGTGTTATTGATTACTGTACTATTGAAAGTTCGAATTAACGTCACCCATGGTACTTGCCCGCAAATGTATATCTAGATAATTTTATTGAAAGTGGCCCTGTCGTATTTTAATTACAAAATGTACGTCCACCGATTCCGCAACTGTTAGACACCTTAGTTCTTGCAACCTAATGGCCCGCTCGTTACGTTCCTCTACAATGTAAATGTCTCCTCATCATATACGATTTCAGTTTGCTCCGTGGCCGGCCCACGTGGTTATAGGCCCGTATTTGTATACTGACATTTTCACAATAAAGGTTTTTAAAACAAAACATGGTAGTAGTATTTACATTGGTAAAGTTTTAAATTTTAGTCACTGTTTTCGAATCAGTAAAAGGCAAGTGAAATAAAGCAGTCCAATTACATGACGGATAAAAGGTATAATACGCAGGAACGCAGTAAAGATAAATGGTCAAGGGCAGTTGTGTTTTCCACTCCTGCAACATAAAGTGATCGATAAGAATCTGATAATCAGGCGTATCGGCGACTAAGACAGCAGGCCGAGCCTCTTTTACTCAACGGCTCCGTCTTGGGACGAAGAAACGCCCTTTTTCTCGAAAAAGGAATATATTTTACTTGCAGGACAGTTGTAAATTTTCCGGGAAAGTAAGTTAGCCTGGAACATTATAACATATATGTTTAAGAAAAAATAATGTTCGAAACCAATAAAAAGCGTAATTTTTAGCTCATATGACCAAGCCTTTCATCATTAAAATAACAAAAGTAAAATGAACCAATGAAAAGTTTTGTTAACAAGTCACATGACCTGTTATGCTTACGTTACGCGCTGCGCGCCGCGCCCCGGATCACTTCCGGGAAGCTGCGCTTCGCGCACCGGAGCACTTCCGGGTGCGCTAACGCGGCGTGTCATATAACGCATTACGCGACAACGTAGGTCCAGAATATAATCAAAATGTCTCCACCAACCAGCGTTCGGAACACAACCCCTTTCAGCAGTCTAAAAAGTTCTGTTAAATGACAACAGAAGGGACAGGCAACAAGAACCATCAGTCAAAGAGGGGAGGGCAAGTTCTTCTCTACCGGGTCATGTTGGGGCGCTACCGGAACTGATCGAATTGGTAGTCTACAGTGTTTCTGGATGTTTCAGACTGAAGCTGGCGTCAGCATGAGAGCACCACCATCTCGTAGCTCAGTTGTGGCCATTCCACGAGCAATCATGGCAGCCGCTCCCCACCAGAAGCCTGCGGGAGTCGGGGGCCCCCAAGACTTTTGTAGAATCTTCAAGGCTGAGGGGACGCTTTCGAGAATGGGACCCAAGCCCTATCAGGCAAGCGTCCGAGTTCCAAGGTGTCCCAGGGCCATTTTAGTGGACCACGCCCAAATCTGAAGAGCTGGCCGCCATTTTGAGAGTCCTGTGGCAGCCGCCTATCGTTGCATCGCAAGAACGGGAGCAACTCAACTACATGGTGAGCGAGACGCTGTAGTCGCAAGAGCGGGCGGTAAACAGCTGAATGGCGGAAGAGGCACAGTATAGCAAAAGCGGGCGGAATGGCAACTGAAACGGTAAAGGGGTTCCCCACTACAGCGTGTCTTCAGGTCAAACGGATTGTGGGACAAGGTCCAGAATGGAAGAGTCATCAAAAGGCAAAAAGTTCCGCCGGACCCCGGGAGCCGGCCGCCTATGTCGGGGGCGATCTCAGGCCACACCAGGGCAACATGACTTGGGGAGGGGGCAGGAGCTAAGCGCCATCTCACCGCCCCTCGGGGGCCTCCGTCAAGCGGTTCAGGGAGGCACCGCATCACATTGTTTAACAATGCAGTCAGGTCCACAAACGGCCCTCACTTACTTTGAGAATAGTGAAGCTGCAGTAGGTGCAAATAAGCTTCAGACAGTGTTACAAGCGCTGCTCAGAACTCTGAACTATGGCACCCAACATCCAGGACTTATGCCATTTGAGCATGGCAGTGACATCGAAGCAACTCGGGGACCAAAACCATGAACGTACACTCGCGTATGAAAATCTTACTTGGGGAGGTGGCAGGAGCCAAGCGCACCCTCCCAGTCCGCGCCACCACACCGTATGTTGAAAATCTGAAGCCATCGTTCTACAAACTGTCAACCAGCCTTTGATGGAAAAATCTAGAAGAATGTACAAACTGAAAACCAGTTTTGGTCTGCATAGCATCAGCAGCAACGCTTGCTATCAGAGTGCATGAGTTTCATGCTCGATCGATTGAGCTAGCAGGATCGGGCAACAAAAAGTATAAAATAGTTATGTAAATAGTTATTTAATAAAATGTTTTACCCTGTTACTTTGCTGGTGTGTTGTATATATTTATAATATTTGCATAGGGTTTGTCGTTATTTTGGGTGGGGTGGGGTGGGCGGCAGAGTCGAGCTGTCTTGCAGCCATCATGGTGTGGAGCTAAGTTCATCTTACTAGTTTCGTATTTCTCATGAGGGGTTGTTCTTAATGTTTCTATTTTAGCGAGGTCAAAAACAGATCCCATTAGTGGCCTACTGATTTTGCTCGATTCCTTTTGTTTTTTTAAACTATTTTTCACTATCTGCAAAGACTAAACAGAGTATTGCGACTCTGTGCTTGTTTGTAAATACAGAATGAACCAAAGAGAAC